>NC_058518.1:364159580-366659580 GCF_904849725.1 Hordeum vulgare subsp. vulgare | reverse complement strand
AGTTTTGCTTGGAGCGTCGTTTATTTTAGTTTTCCTTTAGTTTTTAGTTTTTCACAATCATCATTCTCTTAATACACCAACTTTAGAGAGTCACACGATCACCATGATTTATTAGAATATTCTTTGTGCTTCACTTATATCTTTTGAGTTAGGAGTTGCTCTAGTACTTCACTTATATCTTTTAGAGCATGATGACACATAGATTTTATAGAAATAACTGCACTCTCGTTCTTTACTCATATTTGTTTGATAATTAATAAACAATGACTGTAATTTCAATGGGTTATAATATTATTTCAAAAATAATAGGTCTTTAATGAGTGCATAATCAAAACCGCATGTAACACATAAAAGAGAAATCATGGTTAATGATATTAATGTGGTAATGTGAAATATCATGAATTCATGATCATTGGTTAATATAGGTTTCGTAAATTAGGGGTGTTAACTTTCTATTCATCCAAAACAAATTATGGCTGGGTGATGATGTGTGAGCATACTTATTCATCATTGAAATCCTAGTGTTGTTTGAGTAGAGGGGCGCGATGGTTAACTCCTACCAACCTCCTTGCTAGGGGCATGTGAGTAGTGCTTTGCTTAGAGAAAGCTAATAAAATCTCGCAATAAGTATGTGAGTTCTTCATGACTAATGTGAATCCATGGATATACGCACTCTCACATATTTGCTAGCCTCTTCGGTACTGTGCATTGCCCATTCTCACCTACAGGATCGGTGCAACTTTCGCCGATGCATCCAAACCCCGTGACATGATACACTGTATTGCACATAAGCATCATTATATCTTCCTCAAAACAGTCATTGTACCTACCTATTGTCATGACATTTCCATAGCCATTCCGAGATATATTGCCATGCAACTTCCACTGTCACTTCATATGACTTATAATTCCATTGTCATATTTATTTGCATGATCATATAAGTTGACATATTATTTGTGGAAAAGCAACTATTCATCATTGTTATACATGTTACATGTGATCATTGCACATCCTGGTACACTGCCAGAGGCATTCTCATAGTCATATCATCCTATTAGTTCTTAATGTTGAGTTGTAAGTAAATAGAAGTGTGATGATCATCATCATTTAGGGAACTCTCTCAATGAGGAAAGGATGATGGAGTCAATGATTCCCCTACAAGTCGGGAAGAGACACCGGATGAAAAATAAAACAAAAAGAGAAAAAATAAAAAAGAAGAAGAGAAAGAAAGAAAGAAAAGAAAAAAGAGAAAAGGAAAAAATAAAGAAAAAAAGAGAAAAAGAAATAAATAAATGAGAGAAAAGAGAGAAGGGACATTGCTACTACCTCTTATTCCACGCTTGTGCCTCAAAGTGTCACCATGTTCTTCATATAGAGAGTCTCTTGTTTTATCACTTCCATATGCTAGTGTGAATTTTTCATCATAGAACTTGGATTATATATTCCGATGATGGGCTTCCTCAAATGTGCGAGGTCTTCATGAGTAAGCAAGTTAGATGCACACCCACTTAGCTTTAGTTGAGCTTTCATACACTTATGGCTCTAGTGCATCCGTTGCATGCCAATCCCTACTCCTCGCATTGAAATCTATTGATGGGTGATAACCCACAAGTATAGGGGATCGCAACAGTTTTCAAGGGTAGAGTATTCAACCCAAATTTATTGATTCGACTCAAGGGGAAGCGAAAGAATATTCTCAAGTATTAGGAGTTGAGTTTTCAATTCAACCACACCTGAAAGATTTAGTGTCTGCAGCAAAGTATCAGTAGCAAGGTAGTATGATAGCAGCAGTAGCAACAGTAACCAGTAGCAGCAAAGTAACAACAGTAGCAACAGAGTAACAGCAGCAGCAGTGACAGCAGTAGCGGCAAAGTAACGTAGCAAGGACCAGTAGTAAAAGACTCGTAGGCATTGGATCGGTGATGGATGATTATGCTAGATGTGATTCATCATGTAACAACTATAACACGGAGAGATAAGTAACTAGCTCCCATTCGTCAATCTAATGTAGGCATGTATTCCGTATGTAGTCATACGTGCTTAGGGAAAAGAACTTGCATGACATCTATTGTCCATCCCTCCCGTGGCAGCGGGGTCCTAATGGAAACTACGAGATATTAAGGTTCTCCTTTCAATAAAGAACGGGACCAACACATTAACACTTGGTGAATACATGAACTCCTCATACTATGGTCATCTCCGGGAGTGGTTCCGGCTATTGTCACTCCGGGGTTGCCGGGTCATAACACATAGTAGGTGACCACAACTTGCAAGGTAGGATCTAAAACACACATATATTGGCGACAACATAATAGGTTCAGATCTGAAATCAGGGCACTCAGGCCCTAGTGACAAGCATTAAGCAAGGCAAAGTAGTAGCAACATCAATCTCAGAACATAGTGGATACTAGGGATCAATCCCCGTCAAAACTAACTCGATTACATGATAGATCTCATCCAACTCATCACCGTCCAACAAGCCTACAATGAGATTACTCACGAACGGTGAAGAGCATCATGGAATTGGCGATGGAGGAAGGTTGATGATGACGATCGCGACGATATCCCCTCTCCAGAGCCCAGAATGAACTCCAGATCTGTCCTCCAGATGAAGAACAGGAGGTGGCGGCGCCTCCATATCGTAAAACGCGATGAATCCTTCTCTCTGATTTTTTCGGGTGAAATGGAATATATAGAGCTGAGATTGGAGGCGGTGGAGCCTCGTGGGACCCACAAGCCTGCCAGGCGCGGCAGGGGGGTGGCCGCTCCACCTGGGCTTGTGGCCCACTGGCTCACCTCCTTCGGTGGATTTTTGCACAGGTATTTTTCATTAATTCCAGAAAAATTCTCCGTAAATTTTCAGGTCATTCCGAGAACTTTTATTTCTGCACAAAAACAACACCATGGCAATTCTGCTGAAAACAACGTTAGTCCGGGTTAGTTCCATTCAAATCATGCATATTAGAGTCCAAAACAAGGGCAAAAGAGTTCGGAAAAGTAGATACGACGGAGACGTATCAATGGGCATCTCCATAGCCCATTGATACGCCTAGTTGATGCGGGACTTTGTTCTCAACTTTCACCCCTTTGAAACCTACCACCATATTCTATTCCACCTTTACGCTATATCCATGGTTCACACTCATATATTGCGCAAGTTATAAGAAAGCTGAAGCGCATTAAAAAGTATGATCCAATTGCCTCACTTGACATTGTGGTGCTTAATATTTGTGAAAGGATTGATATGGTTGACTAGAGGGGGGGGGGTGAATAGGCAACTAACAATTTTTAGTTTTTCTTAACAAATTAGGGTTAGCAAACAAAAGGTTCTCTAGACGAACAACTAGGTGAGCAACCTATATGATGCTAACAACAAAAAGAACAAGTGCGAGCAAGGAATACACAACAACAATAAAAGGTACAAGGTAAAGGTAAGAGATAACCGCTAGTGGAACCGGTGGAGATGAGGATGTGTTACCGAAGTTCCTTCCCTTTGACAGGAAGTACGTCTCCGTTGGAGCGGTGTGGAGGCACAATTATCCCCAAAAAGCCACTAGGGCCACCATATTCTCCTCACACCCTCACACAATGCAAGATGTCGTGATTCCACTATTTGTGCCCTTGAAGGTAGCGACCGGACCTTTACAAACAAGGTTGGGGCTATCTCCACGCAAAGCTTGGAGGCTCCCACCAAGACCATGAAGATTCACCACAATGGAATGTGGCTCCGAGGTGACCTCAACCGTCTATGGTGCTCAAACACCCAAGAGTAACAAGATCCGCAAGGGATTAGTGAGGGGAATCAAATATCTCTTGGTGGAAGTGTAGATCATGGCCTTCTCAACCAATCCCTAGGAAATCAACAAGTTTGATTGGCTAGGGAGAGAGATCAGGCAAGAATGAGCTTTGGAGCAACAATGGAGCTTGGGGAGGTAAGAGGTAGCCTTATCAGGGAAGAAGATCCTTTTATATGGTGTGGGGAACAATCGAACCGTTACCCCCCACTCACAACACTAGCAGAGCGGTACTACCGATGCTAGGAGCGGTACCACCGCTACTAGGAGCGGTACTACCGCATGGGAGCTCACCAACCACGGTAATAATAAATTACTACTGTGTCTACCACTGCTGAGGCAAAAGGATGCACGGAAAGTCCAGCGGAGCAGTAGTAAAAAACTACTACCGCCCATAGAGCGATACTACCGCTAAGAGAGCGGTAGTAAAAAAACTACTACCACCCAGAGGGCGGTACTAAAGCTGTGCCTGCGTTACTACCGCTGGTCCTTTTGCCCATACAGGGGAAAACATGTTGGAGCTCCATTGAAGCAAGGGAAAGGTGGTGCAATGGAAATGTGTATGTGTTGATTCCACCCAAACCTTTCCGAAGCGGACCCCCTCTTAATAGAACAACTTTCCTATGACTCAAATCCACCAAAGAGAAACGTAGAAAGCAACCGTCTTTGAAAGACTCCGAGGGGCACCGAATCGTCTTGTGCCTAGTCAGGAATTATCTGAAATGCTCAATGCACACGATTAGTCTGCACATGCATTGTCATCAATCACCAAAACCACTTAGGGAGAAATAGGCCCTAACAATCTCCGCCCTTTTGGTGGATTGATGACAATAAAGGATTTGCACTAAAGGATATAAAAATAACATATGCAAACCCAAAATCTACAAACTAGAGACATGCCCCCCTGGATGTGTGCATACTTTAGATAAAGTACATGGTCACTCTAGCACACAACCAAAGAAAAGCACCTCCTAGATTTTATAGACGAGGCATTCCTTGCAACAAACTGAATAAGCACTAAGCATGGAAGAAAGGCATAGCATGCGAGCATGAAGATAAGGGCACATAATAATTGGACTCACAAGGTACTAAAATATTGGATAATAATGAGACGATAAAGAAAGATGAGTGATAGCATATGTCTCACACCATATGATAAAGTACGACATCTCCTGGTCTCACACACAAAGCAAAGACAACCAAAAGTAGCAACGAAAGTTCAACAAATAAAGCAACATAGAAAACAAGGAAACTCGCAAATCCTACTCTCTCTCCCCCTTTGGCACCAGGACACCAAAAAGGCACAGAGGATACCTACGACACAGGTGGTAGCTCGAAATGTAGAGGACTAAGCCATCGGACTCCTCAACATACTCCTCATCAGTCTCGTCTTCTGTCTCCTCATCAGACTCCTTGTCAGACTCAGCCCACTAAAGATTCTTCTTTTTCATCCAAGCAGCTTCAGGAGTGATGTCTTGCTCAGACCCACTGGAGATGTGCACGTCGATCTTCCTAATAATCAGCTTGTCATGCTGACGGCTCTCCTTCTGAGCAACATGAGTCATGTACTACCCTTTCGTCTGCATGCCGAACAAGGTCTTCATCTGGTCCATGAGCTTCTTGGCCCAAGATGCCTCGGGAGAGGAAGGCACATGTAACTCTGGAACGCCCTCATCCTCAACCCCAGCCTCATCCTTATCAGAATCCACAGTGGCCGGAGCAGGTGTAGTGGTGGTGCTGGCCCACTTGTTCTTCTGTCGCAGCTTAATAGGCTCATGGCATATCCACCCGAGAGCTTGGAACTCTATAATTGGCAAGGCCTCCACCCACTTCTTCCTGATGAGGAAAAACAGATAAGGGCCATAGATGGAGACCTTACGGTGAAAACCTGCGACCGAAGCTCACTCCACATGACGTGCGACACGTCAAGTGGTCCAGAGGAACAAGTCCGCCATTTCTGGCACATCATAAGCATATCCACCAGGTATGAATGCACCTGGTCCTTGTTGCCAACACACGGAAAAAAAATGTTGCAAAAGATACGTTGCATGACATTAAGGAATGGGTTCAGCACGTGAGAGACCTCACGAGACGAGGACACCTTCTCAATAAAGTAGGGCAGAAACTTCTCCTTAGTTGTAGCAGATGGATTAGCGTGTGGGCGCAAACCAACTCGTTGATCAAGCCCCTCATCCCGGACGTTCAGAAAGTGCATAAACTCCTTCCAAGTTGCACACAGCCTCTCCCCATTCGTTGTGACATCCTCAGCTTTTGCTACAGTAATGTATGTAATTAAGCTACACTGATCCCGCGCTAATGATGCCATGTCATCGTAATTTTTATCGTTGATCCCGTGTTAATCGAAATCGAGTCAAATTCAAATTTTAAAAATAAATCGAACTAGAAAAGTTTTGGAATTTTAAAATAAAAATGTCGAATGAGTTACAAATATTCCGTAATAATTTATAGAAATGAAACGGGCATTTTTGAAAGTATTAAAACCCTACATAATTAAGAACAAAAACTATTAGATTTTGTTTCTAAAAAAAACTAAAAGCCACTGGCCCAACTTGGCCAAAGTGGCCTAGCCGGCCACCTCTCACCGGCTCGTTCCACCTGGGGGTATTTAACCCCCAGGGCAACCCTAGCGAGCCCCTCCTCCCACTCCTCCTGCCGCCGCCACAAGGGAATGAGGGAGTGCCCCCTCACTCCCCCACCTACCCCTCTCGTCACCAACCCCCATGCCCCAGTGCCCCATCTCTCCCCTCGTGGGATCCCATCCAGTGCCCCGCTCCTCACCCCAACCTCCCCCGTCGCTCCTCCCCAGCGGCTACGCCGGCCCGCCCCATCCCACGCGATACCAGCTCCACCCCGCTCGCGCCTCCCTCACCCCTCCGTGCGCATCACCCCGCCTCCGCCGGCCACCAGTGGCCCGCTTGCGCTGACCCGCCGCCGGCTGGCCCCCTAGCGCCGGCCTCCCACTCACCACCTCTCCTCTTCGCCGTTGAGGGCCACCCCCACCGGATTCGTCACCACCGAAGCTTACCCGCGTCGGCCACGCGCCGGAGCCGCACCGACGCTCTCTAACGCCCCTCCCATCGAAGCTCCTCCACGCCGGAGCTCCTCCTTGCGGAACCACACCGCCTCCCTGTCGTCGGCCTCCTCACCGGCTTCCTCACCTCTTCCCCAACCGGCTCCCGTGAGCCTTGCCGCCTCGATCCCCGGCAACGCCGGTGAGCTCCGGGCCCCGGCCATCCTCTCCTCCTTTCCCCTGTTCCGGTTCTGTTCCGTTGAACACCGCCGCGTTCCAGCGTCGTTGAGGTCTTGTCGGAGTAGGTGGAGGTTGCCTCCTCTCTCTCTCTGTTGAGAGATGTCTGTGAGCAGAGTGATGTGAGAGAGATAAAAAAAATAAAAGAAAAGGATAATGTATGTATCATGTATGTACGTATGTATGTATGCGTGTATGTATTGTGTATGCATGCATGTATGTAGAAGAAAAAAAATACATTGTGTTTATGTATGGATGTAAATATGTGTGTGTGTGTAAGTTGTGGTGTGGCCAATGCCACTTACCAGTGGGGCCAACCCCCCTGCCCACTTCCACTGACACGGAGGCCCCACACAAACCCTGTTAAAATAAATATAAAAACATATATATGTTTTTATTAATAAGATAAATAATTATATATATTATTTAATTAATTAGTTAATTAAGTAAATAGATTAATTAGATGATCTATTGATTAGGAAAATTAAATTATCCTATTAGAGTATGACACGTGGGTCCCCCACTAAATTAATCTGATTAACTAATATTTAACCTTAATTAATAAACCGTGTCAATGACACGTAGGACCGAGTGGTGAGTTGACCAGTCAACTACTCATGTCAGCATGACATCATGCTGATGTCATAATAATATTTAAATAATTAAATAAATCTATTTTTAATTCCTAATTATTGAATAAAACTTTAAAAATTAATATTAAATAAATCGTAAGTCAGATCAAAATATTTTCAACACGAAAGTTGATTAGCAGAACGAGACGAACCCGGATATGCCATCCGTTCGTGTGTCACGCGTCCCTAGCATAGCAAACGTGGAACTTTTCCATCGTTTTCAGTCTGACCGGTAGTAGCCAAAGACCCGGGAAATATCATCCGATATTTTCCCGACCCGTCTATGATGGATGTTTATGCGTTAGCTCATGCCTAGCCTGCATATTGCCATGTCATACTTAGTGTTGCACATGTTGCTGTTATTTATTGTTTCTCCCCCTCTTCTTACCGGTAGACCCCGAGACTGACGCTGCTGCCGGGTACATCTACGACCCTGTCGACCAACCCTTTGCCACAGAGCAACAAGGCAAGCAAACACCCTTGATCATTCCTCTATCGCCTATGTCTTTCTTCCTACTGCTTGCATTAGAATTCTCATACTATTGTAGTTAGCTCCTATATCTGATGCATAGCCTATTTTTGATGAAATGCTACTTGGAGTACTGTATCTTTTAATCTGCTTAATACAGGTCGAGCAGTCTTCCCCTTTGACCCCGTAGTCCAGTTGCCCCGCTTTGTTTTCAAGTCTCGATCCCTGATCGAGGAGCCAGACCCGGCACAACACTTACACCCCCCTTAGCTGTGCGACGCTACAGAGATACTATCGGGTACCGAGGGTGACACCTCGCGAAGTACTCTTGATGATATCTCTATAGTATAGCTAGTCGGTCGTGGTTATCGAGGGTGATTCTTCTTTCACCATTCCCGATGATGCCTCTGTCGTGCAACTCCTCAAGTGTGGGACCCTCGAGGGTGATTCCTCTAAGTCCACCTTGACGGTTACATCGTTTGAAATCCAATGGGGGTGATGCCTCGGATCCCCCTGATGTTACAACCACACAGTTACTTGACCATGTTACTGGGATCTTTGATGAATAGATGTTAGGCGGGTGGTTTCCCGCGTGTTTGTGTCGATGACATAATTAAAATGATAATGGATTTGGGTATTTGATCTGGGTTGGCCGGAGACCTTTTCGCACTAACCGGTTACGCGGGAAGAACTATGGGTACTCGACGTCACGGTACCAGCCAAAGCTCGTCAGACATCAGCGATGTAGCGGCGCGCGCCCGAGTGGTCCCGAGATGCATCACTCTTGTATTAAGGGGTGCTAGGGCTGACATCGGCCGCCCTCGCATCGCGCAGGAGCGCGGAGGGCAAGTGGGCCCATGACCCCTTTGTGCTTAGGAGTTAGACCGGCGGGCTGGCCTCTCTGCTGAGCTTAGGTAGGGCTGCGACGTGTCGATATTCCGAGGCCGGACATGACCCAGAAAAGTGTATCCGGTCAGAGTGTTATCGAGCGTGACGGGAAACTTGGTGCACCCCTGCAGGGATGAAAATTAACTATTCGGATAGTCGTGTCCACGGTTACAGGACGACTTGGAGTTGTGCCTTGATATTATACAACTACAATTGTTACTTAACTAGAATTAGTTGCCCCGGGATTGCTTCGTCGTAGGGAGTCGAGGGAGGATCTCTGGGCGTGACCTCATAATTAATATTGCTGCAACAATATGACTATAATATTTGTGTTACCTTGTTGTACTCTCGTCTATTGTTGCCAGACCCTGGAGATGCTAGTCTTCGATAGGACTAGGCCTTCTCTCTATTCTCGCATTGCTGCAGCGAGTCCACATATAGCCCCCCTTCTTTGATACTGATGCATACTTAGCTTAGTTCCGATGTAAGACTTGCAAGTACTTTGGATGAGTACTCACCGTTCCTTCGCTCCCCCTTTGCCTCATTGATCTGTTGCTGCTACCAGATGATGGAGCCCAGGAGATGGAGGATCCCGCCGACGACGAGTGCTACCCCGACGGTGCCTACTACTACGCGGAGGCCGCTGAAGAACAGGAGTAGTTAGGAGGTTCCGAGGCAGGAGGCCTCACCTCGTTCGATCGTTGTATCTTTTGTGCTAGCCTTCTCTAAGGCACCCTTTGTTTTATCTCTGTACTCATATATTGTTGCTTCCGCTGACTCGTGTTTTTATCGAGCTTTCGTATTCTAGCCCTCGAGGCCCCTGACTTGTAATATGAAGCTTGTATTGTTATATTTGTGTCTAGAGTTGTGTTGTGATATCTTCTCGTGAGTCCTTGAGTTTGATCGTACGCATTTGCGTGTATGATTAGCGTACGATTAAACAGAGGGTGTCACAAGTTGGTATCAGAGCCGACTACCTGTAGGTAGCCCCCTTTCCAACTCCTTGGCCGAAGTTGAGTCTAGTGTTTGAAAAACTTTACTAACACTGATGTTGTGGCCTACGGGCCCACATCTCAATTGGGTGGTATTAGTATCTTTTACTCCTTTCATATACTCTGGGTTCTACTCTCTCTTCTCTTTCGGGTTAAAGATTTTACTAACTCTAACATAAGGTTCTCGTAATCACATCGACCCGGAGCGCTGGACTATCTACTCTGTTCTTCTGAATATATATTGCACAAAGTGTCATTTGACATCCGTGAACCTTCTTTTTAGATGCGTCCCGCAAGACAGCACGTGCGCGTGACACAGGCCACTGAGATGACTGGGTTCCTGGCCATTTTGGTCGACCTCCTGACCAGGCTGGGATATTGTTGGTACCCTGAGTACACTGTGTACGAGGACTTTCGCGAGTACAACCAGTACCAGTACCAGGCTAAGGTTCGCATCTTCGACCAGATGGGCGACTCCACCCTCGAGCGCCACATCTTCTGCGATATTGGATTCTTGATCGAGACAACCGTTCATGATGCAGCCTACATCACTATCACCCGTCTCCGTGAAGCGTACCCTCAACTGGAGGAGAGTGCTTTCAGATACATCCCGCATGTTCCTGCTGGGGATGAGACTGGGTCTGATCTCATTGCCTACACTGCTAGCATTCGGGGGCACAACGACCGGTCCTACGTCGCTGTCTGCGCCTCCATGTGACGCATCGCTACATCGCGTGGGTTCTCGTGCAGTACACTGAGGCACTGGATCATGCTTTTCGAGCTCTGACTGTGGAGCTGTACGATATGCGTGCTCGTCTTTACGACGTGTTAACAGAGCTGCAGCTAGCACACCACCCGAGGGTTCCCCCTGTGCACATCCGCAAGACGAGCAGGACAGAGCTACCATCAGGTCTTGAGTGGACTGATGTTGGGGGTAGAACCAGTGCACTTGGACCTGTGCTCCTCGAGTGGATGCGGTACCCTCACCAGAGTCACCACGGAACGCAAGGTCGTGTTCCTACCTTCTATCACCGCCAGCTACCAGGATTTGTTCATCCTCTCCGACGTTGATGTAGCCTTATCGCTATGTCTCGTTGTGGTACTCTTCCACCGTGTGCCTGCGTGCCGCCTAGTGAGTCTAGGGTATCGTCTAATGCGTCCAGGTTATCGCCAAATTTCGAATTTGTAACCGATGGTCTGTAATCGAACTTATGTATGGGCCTGTATGTCGAACTCAACTACTATGAAGTATCTATCGCATTTCCCTTTCGTCATGCTTGATTACTTCATGAATGCATGCGATGCCTTTGCAATTACTTTAAGCTAAACTACCCTTGTTAAATATTTAGCAGGATGGTTAGACCAGCTGGCCGCCAGCGTGGCCCTGCCAACGATGCACCACCCCCACCTCTTGAGTATATGGCGGGGATGATCCAGTAGTTTGAACTGAACCGCCAGTTTATGCAAGGGCTCATGGATCAGTTACAAAGGCCGAACATGAACCAACAGGAAGGCGTGACACTACAAGACTTCTGCCGCCTCAACCCTGCGATCTACCGCAGCTCCACTCAGCCTCTTGATGCTGATGACTGGCTCCGTGACATTGCTTATGCGCTGGAGTCTGCCAATGTGCACCTGGGGAGCTATGTCAACTTTGCCACCTACTTCCTAAAGGGTCCCGCTGCTCAATGGTTGGATAGTCACAGGCGCTCTCATCTCGTTGGAACTGTCATCACTTGGACAGAGTTCAAGGCTGCTTTCCGTGCTTGGTACATTCCTCAGGGAATCATGGACCGGAAGAAGCGCGAGTTCCGCAACCTTGTCCAAGGCAACAAGACTGTGGATGCTTATCAGCGGGAATTTCTGAACTTATCTCGCTATGCTGAAGAAGACATTGCAACTGATGCACACAGACAGGAGAAGTTCCGTGAGGGCCTTCACCCTGACATCAAGCTGGCACTCCTTGTTCAGGACTATGCTGATTTCGCCACCCTGGTGAACAAGGCTATTCAGGTTGAGACTGGTCTGCAGGAATACAAGGATAGCAGCAAGCGCAACCGTGACATGGGCTCATATTCGGGCTCATCTGCACAGAAGAGGAAGATCTGGATTCCCAACAACATGTACCACGCACCTGCTCCTGCTCCGAGGCCGTCCTATGCTGCACCTCGCCTGCCTCCTCCACCACCTAGGCAACCGAGGCTTCCAACTCCACCGCCTCGAGTTCCCCCTTCCCGCCCTGAGGACGGGTTGTGCTTCAAGTGTGGCCATGCAGGTTACCGTGCTAGAGACTGCAGGCAGAATCCGAATCAACTGGCACTTCCCTCAACTGGCAGTGGCAACAACCAGAACCACAACTACAATGCCAAGCCTGCTTATGTTCGTGGTCGGGCCAACAACATTGATATGGGTCAAGCTCAAGACCAGCCTGCTACCGTGATGAGTACACTTCTCGTTAACTCAATACCTGCTTAGGTATTGTTTGATATAAGAGCATCGCATTCCTTCACGTCAGAAAATTTTGCATTCATGCATGGCATTAAGTACGAAGAGATGAACGTCCCAATAGTGGTAAACACCCCCTCGGGCCAATGCCGACCCTCCATGGTCTGCCCCAATGTCCCCATTGAAATTGAAGGATTGGAATTCCTTGCCGCTTTGATGTTATTGAGTTCTTCCAACATTGATCTCATAATGGGGATGGACTCATTGAAAGATCATACGTCATCAATCGTTTGTGCCACCAAGACCGTCCACCTCCTACACCCTTCAGATGAACTAATAAGCTACCATGCTCATCTCGTCCGGGATGCTGAGGCACGGCTATATGCCTTGAATGCATTAAATGTGTCGCCTCTTGAAGGGATTGAAAACATTCCAGTGGTTCGAGAATTCCAAGATGTCTTTCCAGAAGAACTTCCAGGGATTCCCCCTGCTCGAGCTGTTGAGTTTCTCATTGACTTGGTACCGGTACCACTCCTATCGCCAAGCGTCCTTATAAAATGCCACCACATGAACTTCTTGAACTTAAGCAAGAAATTGATAACTCGCTTCGTCTGGGTTTCATTCGTCTGCGTTCCTCTGCTTGGGGAGCATCTTCTCTCTTTGTTAAGAAGAAGGATGGGACAAATCGATTGGTTCAAGATTATCGTCCTATCAACCAGGCCACTATTCAAAACAAATATCCTCTCCCTCGGATAAATGATCTGTATGATCAACTTGTTGGTTCCACCGTCTTCTCTAAGCTTGACTTGAGGTTGGGATACCACCAGATCCGTGTTCGCAAGGAGGATATTCCAAAGACCGCCTTTGTTACTCGTTATGGATCATATGAGTACACCGTCATGTCCTTCGGCTTAACCAATGCACTAGCAACCTTCTCTCGATTGATGAATTATATATTCATGGATTACCTCAACAAATTTGTCGTGGTATATCTGGATGATATTCTGGTATTTCCGAAGAATAAAGAAGAACATGCCGAACATCTTCGTCTTGTACTGGATAAGCTTCGGGAGCATAAACTCTATGCAAAGTATTCCAAATGTGAATTCTGGCTGGACGAAGTGACATACCTTGGTCATGTGATTTCCAAGGATGTTATTGCAGTCAACCCCGAACGAATTCATCCTATTCTTGACTGGACTCCCCCGAAGAATGTCAAGCAAGTCAGAAGTTTTCTCGGACTCGCCAGCTATTGCCGTTGATTCGTCGATAACTTCTCCAAGATTGCGAAGCCCTTAACCAATCTGCTTCACAAAGGTGTTAAGTATGAGTGGAATGATAAATGTCAGGAAAGTTTCCAGGCACTCAAGGACAAACTGACATCGGCTCTAGTACTTGCTCCTCTGGATAAGAAAAGGGATTTCGTCATATATTGTGATGCTTCTCGTCAAGGAATAGGTTGTATCCTGATGCAGGATCACAAGGTGATTGCTTATGCCTCACGTCAGCTGCGTGCTCATGAAGAGAACTACCCAGTTCATGATCTCGAGCTTGCTGCAGTTATTCATGCATTGAAAGAATGGCGACAATACCTTGTCGGTAATCGCTGTGAAATCTACACCGACCATCAAAGTCTGAAGTACTTGTTCACTCAACCGGAGCTGAATCTACATCAGATGGATGGAGCGTATAGCATATTTTGACTGTAGTATATCATATACCCCCGGCAAGGCTAACGTAATTGTTGATGCCTTGAGTCGCAAGTCATACTGCAACCACCTCCAGGTTCATAAGGTTCACGATCGTGTGCAAGAGGAATTCCGTAAGCTGAACCTCCATATTGTTCCTCAAGGTTACCTTGTTCCCCCTCCCGAAGAGTACCAAAAGATGAACCTTAGTGTTGTTAATCAGAGTTCCCTCAGTAACCTGGTTGTTGAACCAGATCTTGTGGGCACCATCAAGAATCTGCAATGCTTTGATGATGATGTCGACAGGATTAAGAGCTATATTGCGAACGGTAAACCCTCCTTTTTCACTGTTGCTGAAGATGGCGCATTGTACTTCAAGGGTCGCCTATTTGTCCCAAATAAGAAGGAGAATCTTAGAATGACCGGAGGGGTGATGAAAGAAGCTCATGACACACCATTGTCTATTCACCCGGGTAGTTCCAAGATGTACCAAGACATTCGTCAAAGATTCTGGTGGCCCAATATGAAACAAGACATTGCATGATATATGGCAGAATGTGATATTTGCCGGCGTATCAAAGCAGAACATCAAAAGCCTGCTGGAACTCTGCAACCTATCTCTATTCGTGAGTGGAAATGGGACCATGTTGAAATGGACTTTGTCACTGGTTTTCCCAAATCCCAGAGAGGTAATGATGCTATTCTTGTCGTCACTGACCGACTGTCCAAAGTTGCACATTTCCTGGCCGTCAAAGAAACAATTAATGCTAGTCAGCTGGCAGATCTTTATATGTCAAGAGTTGTTTCACTTCACGGTATTCCGTTGGTAACCAGCTCAAACCGTGGCAGCTTGTTCACTTCAAAATTCTCGGAAACTTTTCAGAAGGCTATGGGGACTCATCTGTCCTTCAGCACTGCATTTCATCCTCAATCCCAGGGACAAGTTAACGAGTCAACCAAATTCTCGAGGACATGCTTCGAGCTTGTGTCATTTCCTTCGGTAAGAAATGGGAGGAATCTCTCCCATATGCCGAGTTCTCCTACAACAATAGCTATTAAGCTAGTCTCGAGATAGCCCCTTTCAAAGTATTATATGGACGAAGGTGTCGAACTCCACTGAATTGGTCAGAAACGGGGGAACAAATACTCTTCGGGAGAGTTAGTATGACCGTCATCATCAAGATATGGTCTATCAACCTGGCGAAAAGGCTTATCTTCGTGTCACACCAATGAGAGGTGCACATCGTTTCGGAATCAAGGGCAAGTTAGCTCCTCGCTATATTGGTCCTTTCACTGTTCTCGAAAGGCGTGGAAGAGTGGCTTATCAATTGGAACTTCCGGCGAACCTTTCTCAGGTTCACGATGTCTTCCATGTTTTTGACCCCTTTCAGAGGAGGATTTTGAACGGAGTCCAAATGGAATGAAACTTCCAAAAAGATTTTTTCCGGAACAGAAAAAGATCGGAGAGCCGGAGAATCAGGGCAGGGGGCCACCAGGGACCCCACAAGCCCTCATGGTGCGGTGAGGGGGGTGGGGGCCACGACCCCCTGGCTTGTGGGCTCCTTGAGGCTCCTTTTGTTGGATATATGCCCTAGAGGCAATAATAAAATGGTTATTATCATATTTCCTTGTTCATGATAATCGTCTATTGTTCATGCTATAATTGTATTAACAGGAAACAATAATACATGTGTGAATAGATAGATCACAATGTGTCCCTAGCAAGCCTCTAGTTGGCTAGCTCGTTAGTCAATAGATGATCATGGTTTCCTGATCATGGGCATTAGATGTCATTGATAACGGGATCACATCATTAGGAGAATGATGTGATGGACAAGACCCAATCCTAAGCATAGCACTAGATCGTATTGTTCGTATGCTAAAGCTTTTATAATGTCAAGTATCTTTTCCTTCGACCGTGAGATTGTGCAACTCCCGGATACCGTAGGAGTGCTTTGGGTGTATCAAACGTCACAACGTAACTGGGTGACTATAAAGGTGCACTACGGGTACCTCCGAAAGTGTCTGTTGGGTTGGTACGAATCGAGATCGGGATTTCTCACTCCATGTGACGGAGAGGAATCTCTGGGCCCACTCGGTAGAACATCATCATGAGCTCAATGTGACTAAGGAGTTAGTCACACGATGACGTGCTACGAAATGAGTAAAGAGACTTACTGGTAACAAGATTGAACAAGGTATAGGTATACCGACGATCGAATCTCGGGCAAGTTCTATACCGACAGACAAAGGGAATCGTATACGGGATTGATTGAATCCTTGACATCGTGGTTCATCCGATGAGATCATTGTGGAGCAAGTGGGAGCCACCATGGGTATCCAGACCCCGCTGATGGTTATTGGCCAGAAAGGTGTCTCGGTCATGTCTGCCTGTCTCCCGAACCCGTAGGGTCTACACACTTAAGGTTCAATGACGCTATGGTTATAGGGAATTATTAAACGAGGTTACCGAAAGTTGTTCGGAGTCTCGGATGAGATCCCGGACGTCACGAGGAGCTCCGGAATGGTCCGGAGATAAATATTGATATATATGACGGATGGTTTCGGATACCGGAAGTGTTTCGGGCATCACCGGTAACATACCGGGACCACCGGGACCACCGGAGGTGGCCCCGGGGGACCACCGAAGGGGGGCAACGACCCCGGGAGGTAAGGTGGGCCAAGTGGGGGTGGGAACCAGCCCCTAGGTGGGCTGGTGCGCCTCCCCACTCAGCCCAATGCGCAAGGGAGAGAAAAGGGGGGGGGGCAAACCCTAAGCCAGGTGGACCTAAGGCCCACTAGATGGTGCGCCACCCCCTCCTCCCCCTCTGGCCGCCGCACCTCCCATCTGGGGGGGCTGCCGCACCCCCTAGGGTGGGAACCCTAGGGGTGGCACTCCCTCTCCCCTCCCCCTATATATATCGGGCACTTTTGGCCATTGAGAGAGAGACTTTTCCCTCTCCCTCGGCGCAGCCCTGCTCTTCTTTCTCCTCCTCTCTGCCGGTGCTTGGCGAAGCCCTGCCGGGAGATCTCGTCTCTCCATCGACACCACGCCGTCGTGCTACTGGAGTTCTTCCCCAACCTCTCCCTCCTCCTTGCTGGATCAAGGTGCGGGAGACGTCACCGGGCTGCACGTGTGTTGAACGCGGAGGTGCCGTAGTTCGGCACTAGATCGGAATCGCTGCGAGTACGACTCCATCAACTGCGTTCTAGCAACGCTTCCGCTTAGCGATCTTCAAAGGTATGAAGATGCTCTTACCCCTCTCTCGTTGCTGGTCTCTCCATAGGAAGATCTGAATATGTGTAGGAAAATTTTGAATTTATGCTACGTAACCCAACAGTGGCACCCGAGCCAGGTTTTCTATGCGTAGATTCTATGCACGAGTAGAACACAAAAGTTGTGGGCGATGATTTGTCAATTTGATTGCCGCTACTAGTCTTATTCTTTTCCGGCGGTATTGTGGGATGAAGCGGCCCGGACCGACTTTACACGTACGCTTACGTGAGACTGGTTCCACCGACAGACATGCACACCGTGCATAAAGGTGGCTAGCGGGTGTCTATCTCTCCTACTCTAGTCGGATTGGATTTGATGAAAAGGGTCCTTATGAAGGGTAAATAGCTTTGGCATATCATCGTTGTGGCTGTCACGTAGGTAAGAAGGCGTTCTTGCTAGAAACCCAAATCAGCCACGTAAAACTTGCAACAACAATTAGAGGACGTCTAACTTGTTTTTGCAGGGTTTGACATGTGATGTGATATGGCCAAAGTTGTGATGTTGCGTGTATGATGTATGAGATGATCATGTTATTGTAATAGGTTTCACGACTTGCATGTCGATGAGTATGACAACCGGTAGGAGCCATAGGAGTTGTCTTAATTTATTGTATGAGATGCAATTCCATGTGCTTACTACTTTTACTTCATTGCTAACGGTTAGCTATAGTAGTAGTGATAGTAGTAGTTGGCGTGACGACTTCACGGAGACACGATGATGGAGATCATGATGATGGAGATCATGGTGTCACGCCGGTGACGATGATGATCATGTGATGCCTGAAGATGGAGATCGAAAGAGCAAAGATGATAATGGCCATATCATGTCACTATATGATTGCATTGTGATGTTTATCATGTTTTACATCTTATTGCTTAGAACGACGGTAGCATAATAAGATGATCCCTCTTAAAATTTCGAGAACGTATTCCCCTAAGTGTGCACCGTTGCGAAGGTTCGTTGTCTCGAAGCACCACGTGATGATCGAGTGTGATAGATTCTAACGTTCGCATACAACGGGTGTAAGCCAGATTTACACACGCGAAACACCTAGGTTGACTCGACGAGCTTAGCATGTACAGACATGACCTCGAATACAAGAGACCGAAAGGTCGAACATGAGTCGTATGGTTGAATACGATCAGCATGCAGTTGCTCACCATGGTGACTAGTCCGTCTCACGTGATGATCGGACACGGGTTAGTCAACATGGATCATGTATCACTTAGATGACTAGAGGGATGTCAATTTAAGTGAGAGTTCATACTTAATTTGATTAAATGAACTTAATTGTCATGAACTTAGTCTAAAAGTTGTCTTTATAAATATTGTAGATGGCCAACGTCAACCTCAATTTCAATGCATTCCTAGAGAAAAACAAGCTGAAAGATGATGGTAGCAACTATGCGGACTGGGTTCGCAACTTGAAGCTCATCCTTGAAGCAGCTAAAAAGGCTTATGTACTTGATGCGCCGCTAGGTGACCCTCCCGCTCCCGCAGCAGCCCAGGACATTCTGAACGTCTGGCAAACGCGGAGTGATGACTACTCTCTGGTTAGGTGTGGCATGTTATACAGTTTAGAAACGGGGCTCCAAAGGCGTTTTGAGCAACACGGGGCATATGAGATGTTCCAGGAGCTGAAGCTAGTTTTTCAAGCTCATGCCCGTGTCGAGAGATATGAAGTCTCCGACAAGTTCTTTAGCTGTAAGATGGAGGAGAATAGTTCTGTCAGTGAGCACATACTCAAAATGTCTGGGTTACACGGTCGTCTGACTTCACTTGGAGTCGAACTTCCGGATGATGCTATAATTGACAGAATCCTCCAGTCTCTCCCACCAAGCTACAAAGGCTTTGTGCTTAACTACAACATGCAAGGGATGGAGAAGACCATTCTCGAGTTGTACTCGATGCTCAAGTCTGCAGAAGTAGAAATCAAGAAAGAGCATCAAGTGTTGATGGTCAACAAGACCACTAGTTTCAAGAAAGGCAAGGGTAAGAAGAACTTCAAGAAAGGTGGCAAAGTTGTTGCCGCGCCTGGTAAGCCAGATGCCAGGAAGAAGAAAAAGAACGGACCCAAGCCTGAGACTGAGTGCTTCTATTGCAAGGGAAAGGGTCACTGGAAGCGGAACTGCCCCCAAATACTTAGCGGACAAGAAGGCCGGCAACGTTAAAGGTATATGTGATATACATGTTATTCATGTGTACCTTACCAGCGCTCGTAGTAGCTCCTGGGTATTTGATACCGGTGCTGTTGCTCACATTTGCAACTCAAAGTAGGAACTGCGGGATAAGCGGAGACTGGCCAAGGACGAGGTGACGATGCGCGTCGGGAATGGTTCAAAGGTCGATGTGATCGCCGTCGGCACGCTACCTCAACATCTACCATCGGGATTAGTTTTAAACCTTAATAATTGTTATTTAGTACCAACTTTAAGCATGAACATTCTATCAGGGTCTTGCTTAATGCGAGACGGCTACTCATTTAAGTCAGAGAATAATGGTTGTTCTATTTATATGAGTGATATGTTTTATGGTCATGCTCCGCTGGTGAATGGTTTATTCTTGATGAATCTTGATCGTGATGTTACACATATTCATAGTGCGAGTACCAAAAGATGTAAAGTTGATAATGATAGTCCTACATACTTGTGGCACTGCCGCCTTGGTCACATCGGCGTTAAGCGCATGAAGAAGCTCCATACTGATGGACTATTAGAGTCTCTTGATTTTGAATCATTTGACACATGCGAACCGTGCCTCATGGGCAAGATGACTAAGACTCCATTCTCAGGAATAATGGAGAGAGCAACCGACTTATTGGAAATAATACATACTGATGTGTGTGGTCCAATGAACGTTGAAGCTCGCGGTGGTTATCGTTATGTTCTCACTCTCACCGATGATTTGAGTAGGTATGGATATATCTACTTGATGAAGCACAAATATGAGACGTTTGAAAAGTTCAAGGAATTTCAGAGTGAGGTTGAGAATCAACGTGACAGAAAAATTAAATGTCTACGATCTGATCGTGGAGGAGAATATTTGAGTCATGAGTTTGGTACACACCTAAGGAAGTGTGGAATCGTTTCACAACTGACGCCGCCTGGCACACCGCAACGCAACGGGGTGTCTGAACGTCGTAATCGCACTTTATTAGATATGGTACGATCTATGATGTCTCTTACCGACTTACCGCTATCATTTTGGGGATACGCATTAGAAACTGCAGCATTCACTTTAAATAGGGCACCGTCTAAATCCGTTGAGACGACACCGTATGAACTATGGTTTGGCAAGAAACCTAAGTTGTCGTTTCTTAAAGTTTGGGGCTGCGATGCTTATGTGAAGAAACTTCAACTAGAAAAGCTCAAACCCAAAGCGGAGAAATGCGTATTCATAGGATACCCTAAGGAAACTATTGGGTATACCTTCTATCTTAGATCCGAAGGTAAAACCTTTGTTGCCAAGAACGGATCCTTTCTAGAGAAAGAGTTTCTCTCGAAAGAAGTAAGTGGGAGAAAGGTAGAACTTGATGAGGTAATTACAGCCCCTCTCAAATAGGATAGTAGCGCAGTGCGGGAAGTTGTTCCTGTGGCGCCTACACCGACTGAAGAGGAAGTTAATGATGATAATCATGAGGCTTCGGATCAAGTTACTACTGAACCGCGAAGGTCCACAAGGGCACGCTCCGCACCAGAGTGGTACGGCAACCCTGTGATGGAAATCATGTTGTTAGACAACGGTGAACCTTCGAACTATGAAGAAGCGATGGCGGGCCCGGATTCCAACAAATGGCTTGAGGCTATGAAATCCGAGATAGGATCCATGTATGAGAACAAAGTATGGACTTTGGTGGACTTGCCCGATGACCCGCGAGCCATAGAAAATAAATGGATCTTTAAGAAGAAGACTGTTGCAAACGGTAATGTAACCGTTTACAAAGCTCGACTTGTCGCAAAGGGTTTTCGACAAATTCAAGGAGTTGACTACGAAGAGACTTTCTCTCCCGTAGCAAAGCTAAAATCAGTCCGAATCATGTTAGCAATTGCCGCCTTTTATGATTATGAAATTTGGCAAATGGACGTCAAAACAACGTTCCTTAACGGGAACCTTAAGGAAGAGTTGTATATGATGCAACCACAAGGTTTTGTCGACCCTAAGGGTGCTAACAAAGTGTGCAAGCTCCAGCGCTGCATCTATGGGCTGGTGCAAGCATCTCGGAGTTGGAACATTCGCTTTAATGAGGTGATTAAAGCGTTTGGGTTCATACAGGTTTACGGAGAAGCCTGTCTGTACAAGAAAGTGAGTGGGAGCTCTGTAGCTTTCCTCATACTGTATGTGGATGACATATTATTGATGGGGAATAATATAGAGATGTTGGAGAGCATAAAGGCCTATTTGAACAAGAGTTTTTCAATGAAGGACCTTGGAGAAGCTGCATACATATTAGGCATCAAGATCTATAGAGATAGATCGAGACGCCTCATAGGTCTTTCGCAAAGTACATACCTTGACAAGATATTGAAGAAGTTCAATATGGAAAACTCAAAGAAAGGGTTCTTGCCAGTTTTGCACGGTATGAGATTGAGTAAGACTCAGTCGCCGACCACGGCAGCAGATAGAGAGAAGATGAGTTCTGTCCCCTACGCTTCAGCCGTGGGCTCTCTAATGTATGCCGTGCTGTGTACCAGACCTGATATAAACCTTGCCATAAGTTTGGTAGGGAGGTACCAAAGTGATCCCGGTATGGAACACTGGACAGCGGTCAAGAATATCCTTAAGTACCTGAAAAGGACTAAGGAAATGTTTCTCGTTTATGGAGGTGACGAAGAGCTCGTCGTAAAGGGTTACGTCGACGCTAGCTTCGACATAGATCCGGATGACTCTAAGTCACAGACCGAATACGTATATGTGTTGAATGGTGGGGCAGTGAGCTGGTGCAGCAGCAAGCAAGAAGTCGTGGCAGCATCTACATGTGAAGCGGAGTACATAGCTGCTTCAGAAGCAGCTCATGAAGGAATTTGGATGAAGGAGCTCATCACCGACCTTGGAGTGGTTCCAAGCGCGTCGGGTCCAATGACACTCTTCTGTGATAACACTGGGGCCATTGCCATAGCCAAGGAGCCCAGGTTTCACCGGAAGACGAAGCACATCAAACGCTGCTACAACTCTATCCAGGACCATGTCCAGAGTGGAGTGATAGATATTTGTAAAGTACACATTGATCTGAATATTGCAGACCCGTTGACTAAACCTCTTCCACGAGCAAAACATGATCAACACCATAATGTTATGGGTGTTCGATACATCACAATATAACTAGATTATTGACTCTAGTGCAAGTGGGAGACTGTTGGAAATATGCCCTAGAGGCAATAATAAAATGGTTATTATCATATTTCCTTGTTCATGATAATCGTCTATTGTTCATGCTATAATTGTATTAACAGGAAACAGTAATACATGTGTGAATAGATAGATCACAATGTGTCCCTAGCAAGTCTCTAGTTGGCTAGCTCGTTAGTCAATAGATGATCATGGTTTCCTGATCATGGGCATTAGATGTCATTGATAACGGGATCACATCATTAGGAGAATGATGTGATGGACAAGACCCAATCCTAAGCATAGCACTAGATCGTATTGTTCGTATGCTAAAGCTTTTCTAATGTCAAGTATCTTTTCCTTCGACCGTGAGATTGTGCAACTCCCGGATACCGTAGGAGTGCTTTGGGTGTATCAAACGTCACAACGTAACTGGGTGACTATAAAGGTGCACTACGGGTACCTCCGAAAGTGTCTGTTGGGTTGGTACGAATCGAGATCGGGATTTGTCACTCCGTGTGACGGAGAGGAATCTCTGGGCCACTCGGTAGAACATCATCATGAGCTCAATGTGACTAAGGAGTTAGTCACAATATGACGTGCTACAGAACGAGTAAAGAGACTTACCGGTAACGAGATTGAACAAGGTATAGGTATACCGACGATCGAATCTCGGGCAAGTTCTATACCGACAGACAAAGGGAATCGTATACGGGATTGATTGAATCCTTGACATCGTGGTTCATCCGATGAGATCATCGTGGAGCAAGTGGGAGTCACCATGGGTATCTAGACCCCGCTGATGGTTATTGTCCAGAAAGGTGTCTCGGTCATGTCTGCCTGTCTCCCGAACCCGTAGGGTCTACACACTTAAGGTTCGATGACGCTAGGGTTATAGGGAATTATTATACGAGGTTACCGAAAATTGTTAGGAGTCCCGGATGAGATCCCGGGCGTCACGAGGAGCTCCGGAATGGTCCGGAGATAAAGATTGATATATAGGGCGGATGGTTTCGGATACCGGAAGTGTTTCGGGCATCACTGGTAACATACCGGGACCACCGGGACCACCGAAGGGGGGCAACGACCCCGGGAGGTAAGGTGGGCCAAGTGGGGGTGGGAACCAGCCCCTAGGTGGGCTGGTGCGCCTCCCCACTCAGCCCAATGCGCAAGGGAGAGAAAAGGGGGGGGCAAACCCTAAGCCAGGTGGGCCTAAGGCCCACCAGATGGTGTGCCACCCCCTCCTCCCCCCTCTGGCCGCCGCACCTCCCATCTGGGGGGGCTGCCGCACCCCCTAGGGTGGGAACCCTAGGGGTGTCACCCCCTCTCCCCTCCCCCTATATATATCGGGCACTTTTGGCCATTGAGAGAGAGACTTTTCCCTCTCCCTCGGCGCAGCCCTGCTCTTCTTTCTCCTCCTCTCTGCCGGTGCTTGGCGAAGCCCTGCCGGGAGATCTCGTCTCTCCATCGACACCACGCCGTCGTGCTGCTGGAGTTCTTCCCCAACCTCTCCCTCCTCCTTGTTGGATCAAGGTGCGGGAGACGTCACCGGGCTGCACGTGTGTTGAACGCGGAGGTGCCGTAGTTCGGCACTAGATCGGAATCGCTGCGAGTACGACTCCATCAACCGCGTTCTAGCAACGCTTCCGCTTAGCGATCTTCAAAGGTATGAAGATGCTCTTACCCCTCTCTCGTTGCTGGTCTCTCCATAGGAAGATCTGAATATGCGTAGGAAAATTTTGAATTTATGCTACGTAACCCAACACCTTTGCCCTAGGTTTTGTGCGAATATATTCCCTAAAATTCCATAAAAAATCAGGATATCATCGAAAGTACTTTTCCGCCATCGAAAGCTTTTGTCTCCGCAAGATCCCATCTGGGGCACGTTTTGGTGCCCTGCCGGAGGGGGGATTCGGACACGGAGGGCTTCTTCATCAACACCATGACCTCTCCGATGATGCGTGAGTAGTTCACCATAGACCTAAGGGTCCATAGCTACTAGCTAGATGGCTTCTTCTCTCTCTTGGATCTTCAATACAAAGTTCTCCATGATCTTCATGGAGATCTATCCGATGTAATCTTCTTTTGCGGTGTGTTTGTTGAGATTCGATGAATTGTGGATTTATGATCAGATTATCTATGAACCTTATTTGAGTTTCTTCTGATCTCTCTTATGCATGATTTCATATCCTTGTAATTCTCTTCGAGTTGTGGGTTTTGTTTGGCCAACTAGATCTATGATTCTTGCAATGGGAGAAGTGCTTGGTTTTGGGTTCATACCGTGCGGTGACCTCACCCAGTGACAGAAGGGGTAGCGAGGCACGCATCGTGTTGTTGCCATCAAGGGTAAAAATATGGGGTTTTCATCATTGGTTTGAGATTATCCCTCTACATCATGTCATCTTGCTTAAAGCGTTACTCTGTTCGTCATGAACTCAATACACTAGATGCATGCTGGATAGCGGTCGATGTGTGGAGTAATAGTAGTAGATGCAGAAAGTATCAGTCTACTTGTCTCGGATGTGATGCCTATATGTATGATCATTGCCTTAGATATCGTCATGACTTTGCGCGGTTCTATCAATTGCTCGACAGTAATTTGTTCACCCACCGTGATATTTGCTATTTTGAGAGAAGCCTCTAGTGAACCCTATGGCCCCCGGATCTACTCCACACCATATTTTCAGCCTTACACTTTTTATTTGTTGCACTTTCCGCCTTCAGATCTCACTTTGCAATCAATCTTGAAGGGATTGACAACCCCTTTATAGTGTTGGGTGCAAGATATTTTGTGTTTGCGCAGGTACTCTGGAATTGACGAGATTCTCCTACTGGATTGATACCTTGGTTCTCAAACTGAGGGAAACACTTACTACTCCTGTGCTGCATCACCCTTTCCTCTTCAAGGGAAAAACCGACGCAAACAAGAGAAGTAGAAAGAAGAATTCCTGGCATTGCCTGAGAAGCACTTTTGTTGTCGTAGCACGCCTCCCTCACCCCTACCTACGCATCACCCCACCTCTGCTGGCCACCATTGGCCAGCTCGCGCTGCCCCGCCGCCGGCTGCCCCCCAGCGCCGGCCTCCCCCTCACCACCTCTCCTCTCCGCCGTTGGGGGCCGCCCCCACCGGATTTGTCACCACCGAAGCTTACCCGCGTCGGCCCCGCGCCAGAGCTGCACCGACGCTCTCCGACGCCCCTCCCATTGAAGCTCCTCCTCGCCGGAACCGAGCCGCCTCCCCGTCCCCGGCCTCCTCGCCGGCTTCCTCTACTCTTCACCAACCGGCTTCCCCGAGCCTCGCCGCCCCGATCCCCGGCAACGCGGGTGAGCTCCGGGCCCCGGTCATCCTCTCCTCCTTTCCCCCGTTCCGGTTCCGCTCCGGCGAACACCACCACGTTCCGGCGCCGTTGAGCTCTTGTCGGAGTAGGTGGAGGTTGCCTCCTCTCTCTCTTCGTTGAGAGATGTGTGTGAGCACAGAGATGTGAGAGAGATAAAAAAATAAAATAAAAGGATAATGTATGTATCATGTATGTACGTATGTATGTATCATGTATGTATGCGTGTATGTATTGTGTATGCATGCATGTATGTAGAAGAAAGAAAATACATTGTGTTTATGTATGGATGTAAATATGTGTGTGTGTGTGTGTAAGTTGTGGTGTGGCCAATGCCACTTACGGGTGGGGCCAACCCCCCCCACTCCCACTAACACGGAGGCCCCACACAAACCCTCTTAAAATAAATATAAATATATATATATATGTTTTATTAATAAGATAAATAATTAGATATATTATTTATTTAATTAGTTAATTAAGTAAATTGATTAATTAGATAATCTGTTGATTAGGATAATTAAATTATCCTATTAGAGTATGACACATGGGTCCCCCACTAAATTAATCTGATTAATTAATATTTGACCTTAATTAATAAACTGTGTCAATGACACGTAGGACCCACTAGTCAGTTCACCAGTCAACTACTAATGTCATAATAGTATTTAGATAATTAATTAAATTTGTTTTTAATTCCTAATTATTGAATAAAACTTTTAAAATTAATATTAAATAAACTGTAAGTCAGATCAAAATATTTTCATAATGAAAGTTGATCAGCAGAACGAGACGAACCCGGATACGCCATCCGTTCGTGTGTCACGCGTCCCTAGCATAGCAAACGTGGAACTTCTCCATCGTTTTCAGTCTGACCGGTAGTAGCCAAAGACCTGGGAAATATCATCGGATATTTTCCCGACCCGTCTATGACGGATGTTTATGCGTTAGCTCATGCCTAGCATGCATATTGCCATGTCATACTTAGTGTTGCACCTATTGCTGTTATTTATTGTTTCTCCCCTCTTCTTATCGGTAGACCCCGAGACTGCGCTGCTGCCGGGTACATCTACGACCCTGCTGACCAGGCCTTTGCCAGATAGCAACAAGGCAAGCAAACCCCCTTGATCATTCCTATATCGCCTATGTCTTTCTTCCTACTGCTTGCATTAGAATTCTGATACTGTTGTAGTTAGCTCCTATATCTGATGCATAACCTATTTTTGATGAACTCCTACTTTCAGTACTGTATCTTTTAATCTTCTTAGTATAGGTGGAGCATTCTTCCCCTCTTACCCCGTAGTCCAGTTGACCCGCTTTGTTTTCAAGTCTCGATCCCTGATCGAGGAGCCAGACCCGGCACAACACTTACACCCCCCTTAGTTGTGCGATGCTACAGAGATACTATCGGGTACCGAGGGTGACACCTCGCGAAGTACTCTTGATGACATCTCTGTAGTACAGCTAGTCGGTCGTGGTTATCGAGGATGATTCCTCTTTCACCATTCCCGACGATGCCTCTGTCGTGCAACCCCTCAAGTGTGGGACCCTCGAGGGTGATTCCTCTAAGTCCACCTTGACGGTTACGTCGTTCGGAATCCAACGAGGGTGATGCCTCGGATCCCCCTGATGTTACAACCACATAGTTACTCGACCATGTTACTAGGATCTTTCGTGAATAGATGTTAGGAAGGTGGTTTCCCGCGTGTTTGTGTCGATGACATAATTAAAATGATAATGGATTTGGGTATTTGATCTGGGTTGCTCGGAGACCTTTTCGCACTAATCGGTTACGCGGGAAGAACTATGGGTACTCGACGTCACGGTATCAGCCGAAGCTCGTCAGACGTCAGCGATGTAGAGGCGCGCGCCCGAGTGGTCCCGAGATGCATCACTCTTGTATTAAGGGGTGCTAGGACTGACATCGACCGCCCTCGCATCGTGCAGGAGCGCGGAGGGCAAGTGGGACCATGACCCCTCTGTGCTTAGGAGTTAGACCGGCGGGCTGGCCTCTCTGCTGAGCTTAGGTGGGGCTGCGACATGTCGATATTCCGAGGCCGGGCATGACCCAGAAAAGTGTGTCGGGCCAGAGTGTTATCGAGCGTGATGGGAAACTTGGTGCACCCGTGCAGGGATGAAAATTAACTATTCGGATAGTCGTGTCCACGGTTACAGGACGACTTGGAGTTGTGCCCTGATCTTATACAATTACATTTTTTACTTAACTGGAATTAGTTGCCCCGGGATTGCTTCCTTGCAGGGAGTCGATGGAGGATCTCTGGGCGTGACCTCATAATTAATATTGCTGCAACAATATGACTATAATATTTGTGTTACCTTGATCTATTCTCGTCTATTCCTGCAAGACCCTGAAGATGCTAGTCTTTGATAGGACTAGGCCCTCTCTCTATTCTCGCATTGCTAGAGTCAGTCCACATATAACCCCCCTTCTTTGATACTCATGCATACTTAGCTTAGTTCTGTTTTAAGCTTTGCAAGTACTTTGGATGTGTACTCACCGTTGCTTTGCTCCCCCTTTGCCCCCTTGATCCGTTGCTGCGACCAGATGATGGAGCCCAGGAGATGGAGGATCCCGCCGACGATGACTGCTACCCCGATGGTTCCTACTACTACGTGGAGGCCGCTGAAGACCAGGAGTAGTAAGGAGCTTCCCAAGCAGGAGGCCTCGCCTCGTTCGATCGTTGCATCTTTTGTGCTAGCCTTCTCTAAGGCACCCCTTGTTTTATGTATGTACTAAGATATTGTTGCTTCCGATGACTCGTGTGTTTATTGAGCTTCCGTATTCTAGCCCTCGAGGCCCCTGGCTTGTAATACGAAGCTTGTATTATTATATTTGTGTCTGGATTTGTGTTGTGATATCTTCCCGTGAGTCCTTGAGTTTGATCGTACGCATTTGCGTGTATGATTAGCATACGATTAAACAGAGGGTGTCACATTGGTCATCCAAGTCATAGTGCGCTCCTCATCAGAGTGAAAGTGGACTGTAACAAAGAAGTGAGCCACTATCTCAGGATCAAAGTCAAAGTGAAACGTGAGGAGCTCCGCAATCTCAAGCTGTTCCACCATGGCTAGAGCTTCACCAAAGTACGATGTGTCCTTCTTCAGATGGTCCAAGTCAATCCAGTGAACTGGTACGTAGATATTCTTCTTGGTCTTGATCACATCTTCATACATGAGAGCCTGCTGCTGAGACCAGAACAGTTCACATCCGGGGAGCTGAACCTTAGCATTGTCATAGGGTTGATCTTCTGGTGAACCTGAAACTCAGCTTGTGGCATATCATCCCAATCGACAGTGTTCTTTTTGTTCTTGTGAGCGGGCCGCTTGAAATTGCGCTTTGAAGCCTTGGATCCATCGGGTGCATCTGAAGTGGAAGGTCGCTTGGAACTAGAGCACCTCGAGCCACCACCTATGACACGCAACGCAAACACAAGAAAACAACAAAAGAGGTCAAGGCAAACACCAAAGCAAACTAGAAAACCCCACAGAAGTGAAAACTAAGAGGACAGAACATGTGTATTCAGGGAACAACGACAGTACCACTGGTCAAGCGGTAGAAAAAATTACTACCACTCCGGCAGCGGTAGTACCGCTGCTCAAGCGGTAGTAAATATTTACCTCCACCCTAACAGCGGTAGCACCGCTCCACTGTGGTAGTACCGCACTGGCGAAAAGTTCCAGATCTGAGATGGAAAACTTCATATCCGGTACTACCGGAGACCCAAACACACATGTTGCATCCCTCTTGGTAAAGTTTCTACCACACAAGCACTCTCCAACCCTCGTTGCATGAAAAGATTGTGCCATGAAACGATGAACTAACACACATGCCCCCAACCCTAGATTAAACAAGAACAAAGAAAAGAGAAGGGAACGAGGGCAATACTGAGGTCCACGCCACGAGGGAGAGGAGGGAGATGATCCCACCAAACGGAATCAGAGGAGAGTAGCCGGAGAAGGAGATCTGGCGAGTCCCTCTGGCACCGTTTCGTGAGAAGAGAGAGAGAAAGAGAGAGAGGGAGAGAGAGAGACGAGATGAATGGGTATGGGGGAGAAAGAACTGCCCCTTGCCCTAATATAACCCCCATGGCCGTGGCGCGGTAGTACCATGGTCATCACGGTAGTACAACTTGGCTAGCGTTAGTAAATATTTTACTACCGCTCACTGAGCGGTAGTACCGCTCTTCCAGCGGCAATAAAATTTTACTGTCGTGCTTGGAGCGGTAGTACCATGCCCTTTTCAAAAAAAACTTTGAACTTTGCCAAAATCAAGAGAAGAGTGCATGAATGCCCAAGAGAAGAAGAAAAATGAAACAAGCACGAAACACGGACACAAAACCGAATCTTCTGACGAAGAGAGGGCGGTGGCCGAGGCCACCAATGTTTGAGACAAATGGTATGACACCGCGAAGAATTATCCTTGGGTTCATGATCAAAGCTCGTTCTTGAAGCACAAGTGACATCAACAATGGCTAATGTGAAAGGCGTGATCAATTTATGCATAATGGGGGGAGGGGAAGTTCATTGAGAGAACAACACTCCCCCTATGTCCACGCCTACACCTAGAGCAAAATATAATGATGGGTGAGGTGTAGTGAGCATAGTTTCAATCCACATTACTTGAATCAATGATATTTAGCTTATGCCTTAACTCACGAAACCTTGCTTCATCTAGAGGTTTGGTGAAAATATCCGCAAGTTGCTCTTGAGTGTTGATGAAGAGGACCTCAATATCTCCTTGCTTGATATGATCTCGAATGAAATGATGCCGAATATCAATATGCTTGGTCTTCCTATGTTGCACCGTATTGATGGCACTTTCATTGTCACATAGAAGAGGCACTTTGTCACAAGTGACACCGTAATCCTTTAAAGTTTGCCTCATCCATAATAATTGAGCACAACAACTTTGGGCAGCTACATACTCAGCCTCGATGGAGGAAAGTGACACACAGTTTTGCTTCTTCGAAGAGCAACTTACCAAAGAGTGACCAAGGAATTGGCATCCTCCAGAAGTTGACTTCCTTACGACACAGTCTCCAACCCAATACGAGTCAGAGTAACCTACTAGACTAAAGCCTGCTCCTTTGGGGTACCATAAGCCAAAGTTTGGGGTATGAGCCAAATATCGAAAGATTCATTTGACTGTTGCATAGTGGCTTTCCTTTGGTGCTGATTGAAACCATGCACAAATTCCCACACTCAACATGATATCTGGTCTAGATGCACAAACATAAAGCAAGGATCCAATCATGGAGCGATATACCTTTTGATCCACTACTTTACCATTGGGATCATTGTCAAGCTTGCATTTGGTTGGCATGGGAAATTTGATTGGCTTGACGTCCTCGAGCTCGAACCTTTTGAGCATGTCTTGAGTGTATTTGGCTTGTTCGATGAATGTCCCTTCTCTTCCTTGTTTGATCTCAAACCCAAGGAAGAACTTCAACTCTCCCATCATAGACATCTCAAAATTCTTTGTCATTAGTGCAGCAAACTCTTCATTGAAAGATTCGTTGGGAGAACCAAACATAATATCATCAACATATAGTTGGCATATGAACAAATCCCCTTTGACCTTTTTGGTAAAAAGGGTGGGATCAATTTTCCCAATTTCAAACCCACGATCTTGCAACAACTCGGTAAGGTACTCATACCACGCACGTGGGGCTTGTTTAAGGTCGTAGAGCGCCTACTTGAGTTTGTATACATGAGTGGGGAACTTGGGATCCTCGAACCCCGGGGGTTGTTTGACATATACCAGCTCATTTAAGGTACCGTTAAGAAAAGCACTCTTTCACATCCATTTGTTGCAATTTAAAATCACGATGAGAAGAAAATGCAAGAAACATGCGAATAGATTCAAGACGAGCAACAGAGGCAAAGGTTTCACCGTAGTCGATACCCTCGACTTGGGAGTATCCTTGAGCCACCAACCTTGCCTTGTTTTGAATGACAACACCAATTGCATCCTGCTTGTTCTTAAAGATCCATTTGGTTCCAATGACATTTTGTTCCTCCGTTGGCCTTGGCTCTAATTCCCAAACTAGATTGCGCTCGAAGTTGTTAAGTTCATCATGCATGGCTTCAAGCCAATCCTCATCATCGAGCACATCATGTACCTTTTGGGGTTCAACACATGAAACAAACGCGTGATGCAAACAAAAATTTGATAATTGTTGACGAGTAATTACCCCCTTATTGAAGCTTCCAAGCACATTCTTGAAGATATGTTGCCAAACCCGGAGCCTGTTAGCTATCTTGGCAGCACGACGCTTCAAGACTTCCTTATTGGGTAATTTAGGGTGTCTTCTTGAACATCTTGAGCACCGTATTGAGCTTGTTCACTAGTTTGCCCTTGATCTTATGGTTGCACTTGGTCTTTCGCAAACTCAGAGTCTCGAGCATGATCTTGGATATCATTTGGTGCAACACCATCTTCATGAGGTTTATCTTGTCCTTGATCTTGTTCATCGGGTTGAGGGCCTTCACTTTGTTCTTCGGAAGCGTGTGGGCCTAGCGAGGGTGATGGGTCCACTTGAGTAGAGCATTGTCCTTATCCTTCAGCCACAAGGGGTTCCTCAATGGGGAGTATTTGACCAATCCCCATTCTTCTTATGGCTTGAGGAGGAATTTCATCGCCTACATCACAAAGACCACTTTGCTCCACTTGGGAGCCATTATTTTCATCAAACTCTACGTTACACGTCTCCTCAATGAGTCTGGTGGACTTGTTGAGAACATGGTAAGCATGAGAGTTTGTAGCATAACCAACAAATATGCCCTCATGAGCTCTAGCTTCGAATTTAGGCAAACAAACACCTTTCTTGAGTATGAAACACTTACAACCGAACACCCAGAAGTACTTGAGGTTGGGCTTGTTCCTGGTAAGAATCTCATATGGAGTCTTGTTCAAGCCTTTGCGGAGGTAGAGTCGATTGGATGCATGACATGCAGTGTTAATGGCTTCGGCCCAACGTGATTTGAATTCTGCCATTATGGTTTTGGTCGCGTCCATCAACGTCTGGTTCTTCCTTTCCACCACACCGTTTTGTTGAGGGGTATAGGGTGCTGAATATTGGTGCTTGATCCCCTCGTCACTAAGGAACTCATTCAAGGTGTAGTTCTTGAACTCGGTGTCGTTGTCACTTCTAATCATCAATATCTTTGCTTCATGTTGACGTTGAGCTTCATTAGCAAACTCGATGATGGTTTGTTGAGTCTCACTCTTCCTCTTGAAGAAGTATAACTAAGTGTATCTTGAGTAGTCATACACAATCACGAGGCAATACTTTCTTCTCCCAAGACTATCAAAAAATGGAGGACCGAAGAGATCCATGTGAAGGAACTCCAAGGGCCTTTTCGAGTAGATGATAGTTGTGGGACAGTGAGCGATTTCATGAAGCTTTCCTTCAATACAAGCACGGCCTCTGGCAAAAATCACATTTGTTAGTCCACCAACATGGTCCCCTTTGAGGAGACTTTGCAAAGATCTCATATTGACATGAGCTAGCCTCCGATGCCAAAGCCAACCCACATCAAGTTTAGACATTAGACAAGTCGCGATCTTAGTAGGTCGCTCTAAAAAGTTCACCACATAGAGACCGTTCTCGACACGTCCAACAAAGGCTACTTTAAGAGTCTTTCTCCACAAAAGGGACACGGTATCAAGATTAAATAATGTGGCAAAGCCCATAATTGCAAGCTGACGAACGGAAAGCAAATTGTATGCAAGGGACTCAACAAGCATGACCTTATCTATAGATAAATCTTGAGAGATGACCACCTTGCCAAATCCCATTACCTTAGATGTTGAGGCATCAGCAAATTGGACATGGGTGGGCATAGATGGTATTGGCTGCACATCCACCACCAAGTCCTTGCTCCCAGTCATATGCTTTGTGGCTCCACTGTCGATCCACCATGGCACCCCACCGGAAGCAAACTCCTCCAAGAGATCAATGCTTGGATTTAGGTACCCATTCTTGAATGGGTCCTTTGATGTTAGAAACGAGGGTCTTAGGAACCAAAATAGCCCATTCAATGTACTCATAATAAGAACCAACAAATTTAGCATAAACATGCCCATCACTAGCACGGCATAAAACATAAGAGGGGTTAAAGTCGCCGACTTTGTTGGTAGAGGTGGTTTTTCCCTTCTTGGCATTATCACCCCCTTCCTTGTTCTTCATCTTCTTATGAGTACTCTCACCCTCTTTGACAAAAATGTTCTTGAGAGGGGAATATAGCTTGGCCTTGTTCTTCTTTTTCATCTTAGACTTGGGTGCAAACCGAAGTCCCTTCTTTCCTACAACTTCCTTTTGATTACTCAAAAGGTCATTTAGGTTCTTCTCGCCTTCGATGCATGTCACAAGGCCCTTTTCAAGTTGTTCTTTCAACTTTGCATTCTCCTCCACAAGATGCACATGCTCACAACAAGGGTTAGTAGCACAAGCATTATCAATTAGAACAAAAGGAGAACAAGTAGAAATCTACTTGGTTAGTTTTACTTGGAGTTGATTGCTACTGCGACAACAGACCTTCCCTGGCAACGGCGCCAGGAATCCTTCTACTACGGGATACGCCTATATTGACTTCCTTGGCAAATATGCAAAGGATTTCCCCATGGACTTGGATCCTTGTGTTGGTGTTCCCTTGAAGAGGAAAGGGTGATGTAGCACAGCGGCGGTAAGTATTTCCCTCAGTTTGAGAACCAAGGTATCGATCTAGTAAGAGGATCGTGTCAAGTCACAAGTACCTGCACAAACACAAAGAGCTTGCACCCAACGCTATGAAGGGGTTGTCAATCCCTTATAGATTGTTTGCAAAGTGAGAACTGAAAGTAAAGAGTAAACAAAGCAAAGTAAAAGTGAAAGTGGAGACGATAGTTGTGAATAGACCCGGGGGCCGTAGTGTTCACTAGTGGCTTCTCTCATGAAAGCAAGTAGACGGTGGGTGAACGAATTACTAACGAGCAATTGATAGAACCGCGCAAAGTCGTGACGTTCTCTATGGCAATGATTATATCTATAAGCATCACGTCCAAAACAAGTATACCGATACTTTCTGCATCTACTACTATTACTCCACACGTCAACCGCTATCCAGCATACATCTAGTGAATTAAGTTCAAAAGAACAGAGTAACGCCTTAAGCAAGATGACATGATGTAGATGGACAATCTCAAATTTATGATGAAATCCCATCTTGTTACCCTTGATGGCAACAACATGATGCGTGCCTTACTGCCCCTTTCTGTCACTGGGAAAGGTCACCACACGGTATGAACCCAAAACCAAGCACTTCTCCCATTGCAAGAATCATAGATCTAGTTGGCCAAACAAAACCCAAGACTCGAAGAGACTTACAAGGATATCAAATCATGCATATAACAAATCATCAAAGACTCAAATATAATTCATAGATAATCTGATCACAAATCCACAATTCATCGGATCTCGACAAACAGACCGCCAAAGAGGATTACATCGGATAGATCTCCATGAAGATCAAGGAGAACTTTGTATTGAAGATCCAAGAGAGAGAAGAAGCCATCTAGCTACTAACTACGGACCCGTATGTCTGAAGTGGACTACTCACGAGTCATTGGAGAGGCGATGATGTTGATGTAGAAGCCCTCCAACTCCAAAGTCCCCTCCGGCAGGGCACCGGGAAGGGTCTCCAGATGAGATCTCGCGGAAACGGAAGCTTCCGGCGGCGGAGAAGTGTTTTCGTGGATGCCCTGATTTTTCTGCGATTTTAGGGAATTTATAGGCCAAAGAGCTAGGGCAGGGGAGCGCCAGGGAGGCCACAAGCCTGGTTGCCACGAGCCCCCTGGCCGCGACAACAGGGCTTGTCGGCTCCCTGTGGCCCCCTGCCTTGGCCCTCAAATCCCCCAATCTTCTTCTGTTTTGGAAAAAGTTTATTTCGGGGATTTTATTCCGTTTGGACTCCGTTCCAAAATCAGATCTGAAAAGAGTAAAAAACACAGAAAAAACAGAAACTGGCACTTGGCAATATAAAAGGTATATAAAACATCCAAAGTTGACAAGATAACAACGTGAAACCATCAAAAATTATAGATACGTTTGAGACGTATCAAACATCCCCGAGCTTAACTCCTGCTCGTCCTCGAGTAGGGAAGTGATAAAGAATGAATTTTTGATGCTTTCATGCTACCTAGCATAGATGTCCTTTGTAACTCCTCTTATGTGACGTGAATGTTCAGATCCATTAGATTCAAAACAATAGTTTGCTATTGATGTGGAGACAATAATACTTCAAGCAAACTAGCAAGGCAATCATGAACTTTCAAAATAATAAGGCCAAAAGGAAGTTATCCCTACAAAATCATATAGTATGGCTATGCTCTATCATCCTTGCACAACGAATTTAAATCATGCACAACCTCGTTATTGGCCAAGTAATTGTTTTCACACCATTACTTTCTCAAACTTTTTCAACTCTCACGCAATACATGAGCGTGAGCCATGGTTTTAGCACTATAAGTGGAGTGGAGTGTGGTGGAGGTTGCAAGACAAACAAGGAGAAGATGGTCACATTGACTAGGCATATCAATGAGCTATGGAGATGCTCATCAATAGATATCAACATGAATGAGTAGGGATTGCCATACAAATGATGCACTAGGCTAAGAGTATGTGAAAGCTCTTAAAGAAAACTAGTGGGTGTGCATCCAACTTGCTTGCTCACGAAGACCTAAAGCAAATTTGAGGAAGCCTATCATTGGAATATACAAGCCAAGTTATATAATGAAAATTTCCCACTAGCTATATGGCGGTGACAAAACGAGAGACTCTCAATCATGAAGATCATGGTGCTCAATAAGCACAAGTGTGGAAAGGAGATAGTAGCATTGTTCCTTCTCTCTTTTTCTCTCATTTTTTTGGTGGGCTCTTTGGCCTCTTTTTTTTATTTTTTTTATTTTGGTGGGCATCTTTGGCCTCTTTTATTTCCTCACATGGGACAATTCTCCATCAATGATGATCATCACACTTACAACTCAAAACTTAGAGCAATGATGAGTCTATATGGAATGCCTTCGGTAGTATACCGTGACAATGATCTAGCATGGCATAGACATCAATGGAAACATCATGCTAGCTATCTTATGATCATGCAATGGCAATGTACAAGTGGTGGCACATGTCATGGTGGTAGTTGCATGGCAATATATCTCGGAATGGCTTTGAAAAAGCCATAGTAGGTAGGTATGGTGGCTGTTTTGAGGGAGGCTAATGGTGGGTTTTGTGCACCGGCGAAAGTTGCACGACACTAAAGAAGATAGCGATGGTGGAAGGTGAAAGTGCATCTAACCATGGACTCAACATTAGTCATGAAGAACTCATATACTTGTTGCAAAAGTTTTAGTAGTAATCAAAACAAAGCATTCAATGCATACTCCTAGGGGAAGGGTTGGTAGGTATAAACCATCGCGCGATCCCGACTGCCACACAAAGGATAACTACCCTTACTAGTGTAACTTCAATATTACCACAACCACAGCTCAAAACTAATTGAGATGAATCAAACTTCTCCAACTACTCAATGCACATGAAGGTGGAAGTTTTCGTATCCCTTTGGATAACTACCCCTTTTGAGACTACTATCATAGCATAGATACACTACCAAGCCACGCGCTTCCGTGCTCTAAAAGATATAAGTGAAGCACATAGAGCAAAATCAACTAGCTCAAAAGATATAAGTGAAGCACATGTGAGCTAAATTGTCTAACCAAAGGATATAAGTGAAGCTCGACAAAATCATGGTGTGTGCATGTTTCTCTCTCTAGGTGTGAAGCAAGGAATACTGTGACACAACAAAAATAAAAGAGTCCTACGATACAAGACGCTCCAAGCAAAACACATAACATGTGGTGAATAAAAATATAGCCCCAAGTAACGTTACCGATGGATTGAAGACGAAAGAGGGGATGCCTTCCCGGGGCACCCCCAAGCTTAGGCTTTTACGACATTCTTGAATCAACTTGGGGTGCCTTGGGCATCCCCAAGCTTGAGCTCTTGCCACTCTTTATCTTTTTGTCCATAAGAACTTCACCCGAAACTTGAAAACTTCACAACACGAAACTTAAACAGAAACTCGTGATAACATTAGTATAAGAAAGCAAACCACCACTTCCTTAGGTACTATAGAAAACTTAAATTCTACTTATGTTGATGTTGGGTTACTGTATTTTCAATCTTCCATGGCTAATACCCCCCGATACTATCCATAGTTTCATCAAAATAAGCAACCAACTCAACAAAAACAGAATCTGTTAACAGCAGACCAGTCTATAGCAATTTGTATACTTCATATACTTCTGGTACTTCATAAATTCTGAAAAATTACGACAGTCTGAAGCATTTGCGTAGCAATCAGCAGAAAAATATTCAACTCAAAAGCTCGTACAGAAAAAAAATGAAAATTCTTTTCGTTAGCAGAAAGTTTCTGTCTTTTCCAGCATGACCAAACGATCATCCCCAAGACTAATCATAACGGTTTTACTTGGCACAAACGCAAAAGGAACACAAAAAACACAATCATAACAGAATTATGAAAGTGTGGAAAACACAAAACAGAAAGAAAAAGGATAGATTCGTTGGGTTGCCTCCCAAAAAGCGCTATTGTTTAACGCCCTTAGGTAGGCAAAAGGTGATGGAATCACGTATAGTCATCTTTGGTGCTCAAACCATAAGTAGCCCTCATCATAGATTCATAAGGCAATCTCATTTTCTTTCTAGGAAAATGCTCCATGCCCTTACTTAGAGGAAATTGAAATCTAATATTCCCTTCCTTCATATCGATGAGAGCACCAATAGTCCTTAGGAAAGGTCTACCAAGAATAATGGGACATGAAGGATTGCAATCTATGTCAAGTACAATGAAATCCACGGGTACATAGTTCTTATTTGCAACAATAAGAACATCATCGATCCTTCCCATGGGTTTCTTGACAGTAGAATCCACAAGATGCAAATTAAGATAACACTCTTCAATCTCATGAAAACCAAGAATATCACATAAAGACTTTGGAATCACGGAAACACTAGCACCCAAATCACACAAAGCATTGCATTCATAGTTTTTTATTTTGATTTTGATAGTAGGTTCCCACTCATCATGAAGTTTTCTAGGTATAGAGACTTCTAATTCGAGTTTCTCTTCAAGAGATTTCATCATAGAATCTACGATATGTGCGGTAAAGGCTTTGCTTTGGCTATAAGCATGTGGAGAGTTTGCAATGGATTGCATCAAGGAAATGCATTCAAACAAGGAGCAACTATCATAATTGAATTCCTTGAAATCCAAAGTGGGAGTTTCATTACTACCCAATATTTTGATTTCTTCTACTCCACTCTCGACACCTTTATCATCAAGATAGGTGGACTCCGAATCATTGGGGCGTTTTTAAACCAAAGTGGATTCATATCCAGCCCCTTCATCAATAGGTTTGACACGTGAAAACAAAGATTCAAGAGGAGTCACACCAAGCACTTTAAGATCTTCGTGATTTGCATCACTAGAACGCACCCTTTTAAACCATTCATGCCTAGCGCGAATTTGGGCGGTTCTTTATTTGCTCTCATTCATGGAAACACGCATAGCTTTTAAAGTTTCATCCAAGTTGACCTTGGGAGGAGCACATCTAACTTTCAAAGCATCAATATCACAAGACATCCTATCAACGCTCTTAGCCAAATCGTCTATTTTGAGTAGTTTTTCCTCTATGGACGCATTGAAAATCTTTTGAGAGTTCATGAACTCTTTGATATTACTCTCTAAATCAGAGGGTAATTTGTTGTGATTTCCATAAGTGTTGTTGTAGGAATTGCCATAATTGTTAGAGGAGTTACTAGGAAAAGGCCTAGGAACATAGTTTCCTCTAAAAGCATTGTTGTTGCCAAAATTGTTCCTACCAACAAAATTAATGTCCAAACTAGCGTTGCTACTCTCAATCAAGGAAGATAGTGGCATTTCATTAGGATCTAAAGGAGCATTTCTACTAGCAACCAAATTCATCAACTCGCCCATCTTAGCACTACGCGAGTTAATTTCTTCTATAGCGTGTACCTTTTTGCTAGCAGGTGACCTTTCAGTGTGCCACTGAGAGTAGTTGGTCATGATATTGTCTAGGAGTTTTGTAGCGTCTCCTAACGTGATTTCCATGAACGTTCCACCTGAGGCGGAGTCCAAGATATTGCGAGAAGCAAAATTCAAACCAGCGTAAAAGATTTGTATAATCATCCAAAAACTCAAGCAATGAGCGGGACAATTTCTCATCATTAACTTCATCCTCTCCCAAGATTGTGCAACGTGTTCATGATCAAGTTGCTTGAAATTCATGATATCGTTACGGAGAGAGATAATCTTAGCCGGCGGGAAATACTTGGATATGTAAGCATCTTTGCACTTATCCCAAGAATCGATACTATTTTTAGGCAAAGAAGAAAACCAAGTTTTTGCGCGATCTCGCAACGAGAAAGGAAAAAAGCTTCAATTTAATCACGTCATTATCCACATCTCTTTTCTTTTGCATATCACAAAGCTCAATGAAGGTATTGAGATGGGATGCAGCATCTTCACTAGGAAGGCCAGAGAATTGCTCTTTCATAACAAGATTCAGCAAGGCAACGTTGATTTCATCTGATTCCGCACTAGTGGCGGGAACAATCGGAGTACTAATAAAATCATTATTATTAGTACTCGAGAAGTCGCAAAGTTTGGTGTTTTCAGCCATGATGACTTCAACAAACCAACAAGAACACAAGCAAGCAAGAAAACTCACAAAGGAAAACGGCAAAAGGCAAAAGAAAACATCAAAGGAGAAAGGCAAAAAGGCAAATGAAAACGGCAAATGTGAAGTGGGGGAGAGGAAAACGAGAGGCAACTCACAAAAAAGGTAAATGCAAGAGATGAGTTTGTGACACCTACTTGGATAGATCTTGACTTGATCTCTCCTCCCTGGCAACGGCGCCAGAAATCCTTCTGCTACTGCGACAACAGACCTTCCGTGGCAACAGCGCCAGGAATCCTTCTGCTACGGGCTACGCCTATTGGGACTTCCTTGGCAAATATGCAACGTATTTCCCCGCGGCCTTGGAGCCTTGCGTTGGTGTTCCCTTGAAGATTAAAGGGTGATGTAGGACAACGGCGGTAAGTATTTCCCTCAGTTTGAGAACCAAGGTATCGATCCAGTAGGAGGATCGCGTCAAGTCACAAGTACCTGCACAAACACAAAGAGCTTGCACCCAACGCTATGAAGGGGTTGTCAATCCCTTAGAGATTGTTTGCAAAGTGAGAACTGAAAGCAAAGGGTAAACAAAGAAAAGTAAAAGTGAAAGTGGAGACGATAGTTGTGGAAATACCCGGGGGCCGTAGTGTTCACTAGTGGCTTCTCTCATGAAAGCAAGTAGACGGTGGGTGAACGAATTACTGTCGAGCAATTGATAGAACCACGCAAAGTCGTGACGTTCTCTATGGCAATGATTATATCTATAGGCATCACGTCCAAAACAAGTAGACTGATACTTTCTACATCTTCTACTATTACTCCACACGTCGACCGCTATCCAGCATGCATCTAGTGTATTAAGTTCAAAAGAATAGAGTAACGCCTTAAGCAAGATGACATGATGTAGATGGATAATCTCAAATTTATGATGAAAGCCCATCTTGTTACCCTTGATGGCAACAACACAATGTGTGCCTTGCTGCCCCTTCTGTCACTGGGAAAGGTCACTGCATGGTATGAACCCAAAACCAAGCACTTCTCCCATTGCAAGAATCATAGATCTAGTTGGCCAAACAAAACCCAAGACTCGGAGAGACTTACAAGGATATCAAATCATGCATATAAGAAATCAGCAAAGACTCAAATATAATTCATAGATAATCTGATCACAAATCCACATTTCATCGGATCTCGACAAACACACCGCCAAAGAGGACTACATCGGATAGATCTCCATGAAGATCATGGAGAACTTTGTATTGAAGATCCAAGAGAGAGAAGAAGCCATCTAGCTACTAACTACGGACCCGTAGGTCTGAAGTGGACTACTCACGAGTCATTGGAGAGGCGATGATGTTGATGTAGAAGCCCTCCAACTCCAAAGTCCCCTCTGGCATGGCACCGGGAAGGGTCTCCAGATGAGATCTCGCGGAAATGGAAGCTTGCGGCGGCGGAAAAGTGTTTTCGTGGATGCCCTGATTTTTTCTGCAATTTTAGGGAATTTATAGGCCAAAGAGCTAGGGCAGGGGAGCGCCAGGGAGGCCACAAGCCTGGTTGCCGCGGGCCCCCTGGCCGCGGCAACAGGGCTTGTGGGCTTCCTGTGGGCCCCCTGCCTTGGCCCTCAAGTCCCTCGATCTTCTTCTGTTTTGGAAAATTTTATTTTGGGGATTTTATTCCGTTTGGACTCCGTTCCAAAATCAGATATGAAAAGAGTCAAAAACACAGAAAAACAGGAACTGTCACTTGGCACTGAATTAATAAGTTAGTCCCAAAAAAGATATAAAAGGTATATAAAACATCCAAAGTTGACAAGATAACAGCGTGAAACCATCAAAAATTATAGATACGTTTGAGACATATCATTGACCATGAGACTCCTTAAGATAGGAATGAACACCTTTCAAGACCTTGTGGGCCTTGTCAAGTGTGTCAAATTCTTCCTTGAGTCTGTCATGGCCAATCCCAAGTGCAACTTTCTCGGATTTAAGCACGCTAGTAAGAACAAGAGCATGATCAAGATCATTTTGCAATTTAGCATGATCAACGTTGTGTGACTCCTCAAGAGCCAAACGAAGACCACACTCTTCTTTTAGAGCAATGGATAGTTCCGCTATCTCATCGGCGTAATCACGACTATGTCTCACCAACTTGGAGATAGTCTCCTCATGAGTCTCAATGAGATCATTGGCCTCACCAAGTTGTTCCAAAAGAGCAACAAAGTGCTTTTTGGTTTCACCTTTGATCTTACACATGAATTTGTCAAACTCATTCTCATCAAGCTCCACTACTTCACTGTCATCAACACAATCTAACAATGAAGGATATGTAGATAGTGTTCTCGATGTTGGGGTTACCTTATTGATACCTTTGGCCATGACGCACTTGGCGATGCGGATCTCGTTGGTGGCGCCGAAGAGAGACACATTGGGGGAGGAAGTGGCAATTGCCACGGTACCTATTGCCATCCCCTCATGGCATGTATCATCATCATCATCATCGGAGGTGTACTCTTCATGTGACACCAAACCCCTTGGATGAGTCTTCCTGGTGAAGATTTTCTTGCTTGGGAAAGACTTGGCTTTGTCCTTTCGAATGAGCTTGACCCCATTGTCTTCCCTCTTCTCATAAGGACAATCTGCCACAAAAGTGACTCACATTGCTACAGTTGTAGCATGTACGTACTTGTTTCTTGTTCTTGGACCCACTTGAGTTGTCCTTGGAGAATTTGGGCCTTGAGTTTCTCTTGTTTCCCCAAAATTGCCTTGACGCAAGAGCCATGTGCTCGTGATAAGCATACTTTGTGTCTTCGGGGCAGCCATCTTCTTCCTCTTCTTCTTCTTCATCAGCGATGACCTTGGCTCTCAAGTCAAGGTTGGGTGAGGCTATCTTCGACCAGACATGAGCAAGAGCATTGTCAGCGGTCTTGTTCATAATATCCATAACAATGAACTCATCCAACACTTCATGTGAAGTCAAGGTGTGGAAATATGGCCTTTGACGAATGACAGAAGACATGGCTTTGTTGAATGGCACGATGGCTTTGAGAAACTTGCGCTTGATCCAAGTGTCATCCGTATCCTTGCTCCCATGGTCTTGGAGAGCAACGGCAAGAGCAATCACCCTTGATAGAGATCATGGGGGTCCTCATTTTCTAGCATCACAAACTCATCTGCCTCATCAAGAACCACTTCAAAGTTGGATTGTTGAATGCTTGAGCTCCCCTTGTACAACACCATGATGTGCTCCCAACAATCCTTTGCACGGGATAAGGGGCGCAAATGAGGTAGATCTTCGGGAGGAACCGCGGATTGAAGGATGAACAAAGCGGAATGATTGTATTGATTGTCCGCCTCTTCTCTTGGAGTGAGTTTGTTTGGATCATGTGGGTAAATGCCTTGTTAGATGATTCTATTAAGATTTGTTGAGATGTTATTCAAATGAGACTTGATGGAAAAGACCCGGTTAGCGAAATCACCTTTAACAAGTTTAGGAGGAGGACCAAGGTTATTAATATGCGGTGTAGGGACCGGTCCTCCATAGAATGGGGGAGGAGGAACCGAGGCAAAGGTTCCCGTCCCATTCTTGTCAAGAAGGGAATAAGTTCGAGTACATTTAGTTGTTTCCTTATCAGAATTGACCTCCAACTCTGATGTGGTGGGTTTAACCACAAGCAACGGGTCAGGAGAATTCTTCATCCCCTCAAGTAATTCTTTAAGCATGGACTTGACTTCGGTCGTCATAGACATTTTGAGTGAGTCCATAGCCTCATTCAAGTCGCCCCGTGTGATCGAACTCAGCTCCACGGCCTCGGGCACTTTGTGCCCGACCACACCGTCGTCAACCATACTCTTCCGGTGGTGAAACCCTTAATAAAGAGACGTGGCCTTGATACTAATTTATAGGATCGATATGGTTGACTAGAGGGGGGGGTGAATAGGCAACTACCAATTTTTAGTGTTTCTAACAAATTACGGCTAGCAACAAAAGGTTCTCTAGATGAACAACTAGGTGAGCAACCTATATGATGCTAACAACAAAAACAACAAGTGCCAACAAGAAGTACACAACAACAATAAAAGGTACAAGGTAAAGGTAAGATATGACCGCTAGTGGAACCGGTGGAGACGAGGATGTGTTACGGAAGTTCCGTCCCTTTGACAGGAAGTACATCTCCGTTCGAGCGGTGTGGAGGCAAAATACTCCCCCAAGAAGCCACTAGGGCCACCGTATTCTCCTCACGCCCTCACACAATGCGAGATGTTGCGGTTCCACTATTGGTGCCATTGAAGGCGGCGACCGGACCTTTACAAACAAGGTTGGGGCTATCTCCACACAAAGCTTGGAGGCTCCCAACAAGACCATGAAGCTTCACCACAATGGAATGTGGCTTCGAGGTGACCTCACCATCTAGGGTGCTCAAACATCCAAGAGTAACAAGATCCGCAAGGGATTAGTGGGGGGAATCAAATATCTCTTGGTGGATGTGTAGATCATGGCTTTCTCAACCAATCCCTAGGAAATCAACAAGTTTGATTAGCTAGGGAGATAGATCGGGCAAGAATGAGCTTTGGAGAAACAATGGAGCTTGGGAAGGTAACAGGTAGCCTTCTCAGGGAAGAAGACCCCTTTATATAGTGGGGGAACAATCCAACCGTTACCCCCACTCACAACACTAGCAAAGTGGTATTACCACTACTAGGAGCGGTACTACCGCTGCTAGGAGCAGTACCACCGCTGCTAGGAGTGGTACCACCGTTGCTAGGAGCGGTACTAACGCATGGGAGCTCACCAACCACGATAGTAATAAATTACTATCGTGCCTATCACTGCTGAGGCAAAAGGATGCGCAAAAAGTCTGACGGAGCGGTAGTAAAAAACTACTACCGTCCAAAGAGCGGTACTACCGCCGAGAGAGCGGTAGTAAAAAAACTACTATCGCCGAGAGGGTGGTACTACTGTTGTGCCTGCGGTACTACCGCTGGCACAAGTGGTACTACCGCTGGTCCTTTTGCACATACAGGGAAAAACATGTTGGAGCTCCATTGAAGCAATGGAAAGATGGTGCAATGGAAATGTGTGTGTGTTGATTCCACCCAAACCTTTCCGAAGTGAACCCCTCTTAATACAAAGGCTTTCCTACGACTCAAATCCACCAAAGAGAAACGTAGAAAGCAACCGTCTTTGAAATACTCCAAGGGGCATCGAATCGTCTTGTGCCTAGTCATGAATTATCTGAAATGCTCAATGCACATGATTAGTCCGCACATGCATTGTCATCAATCACCAAAACCACTTAGGGAGAAATATGCCCTAACAATTTGTATTTAGGTGGTGAGGACGGAGCCATGCTATATTTGTATGATAAAATGAATAGTGGGTGAACATTCTTTATGGATCATATGCATTGAAACTTCATGATTATGTTGCTTATGTTTATAAGAATTTCTATGTTGATTTTTATTAATTCATCGTTTCTCAATGATCAACCCTGCAATAAATTACATGTTGGGTAGCATGTCACATCAAAAATTATGTTCTTATCGTTTACCTACTCAAGGACGAGCAGGAATTAAGCTTGGCGATGCTGATATGTCTTCAACGTATCTATAATTTTGATTGTTCCATGATATTATATTATCATTCTAGGATACTTTTTGGGAGTTTGTACATCAATTGTTATTATTTTTGAGAACTAACCTATTGACCTAGTGCCCAGTGCTAGTTCCTGTTTTCTGCGTGTTTTTGGCTTTTCAGTTTTACAATACCAAACGAAGTCCAATTGCCACGAAACTTTTTGGTGATTTTTTCTGGATGAAAAGAAGACATGGAAGATTTGGGAGAAGGCCAGAAGTCTCACACAAGGAGCATCACACAACAGGGCGCATCAAGGGGGTAGGGAACGCCCTGTTGCCTCGTGCTCCTCCCGGCTGCCTCCTGACGTACCTCTTCGTCCCGTAAATTCACATATATCCAAAAAACTATAGAGAGTCTCCCGAAACACTTTTCCGCTGCCGCATAGTCTCTATTTTGTCGTGTTCCTATCTGGAGCCCTTTTTGATGCAATACTGGAGGGCAGATCGATCACGGAGGACCTCTACATCATCCTCCCTGCCTTCATTTAATTTTTATTTGCTTTTCACTTTGCAACTTCCAACCACACTACTTACTCGCTTGCAAATAAATAGACAAGGGGATTGAGAACCATCTTGCCCGTGTTGGGTCCAAGTGTTTATTTCTCTTGTGTGCAGTCGCTGAAGACGGGGGTTAGTTGTTACTCCTATTGGTTCGATGAACCTTGGTTATCTACCAAGGGAAATACTTACTTATATTGTGCTGCATCACCTGTTACTCTTCACAGAAAACCCACCACAGATCACAAGTATCAGCGGACACTCTCGAGTAGTGAAGTCCTTAGGAGGCGGGTACTCCAACATTTTTCTAGAAGTAATAGCATGTAGAGAAAACAAGGATATGCCTTTGGTAAGGAATCTTCATTGGTAAGCTAGATGGAGAACGTCAATGAGTTTATCAACCATATTTCTCAAGGACAGACATGGTTTTAGCTTGGTGGTGGCTCTATATTTTAAGCATTTTTAGAGCTCATTTGTTGCATGTTCTCTTCATATATTATGTCTCATTGAACTAATTATGTGTCCATTTTGCATGGTTACCATTTTTTGCACTTCTCCATGTGAGATTGCAAATTTAGTACATTATTTGTTTCTTATTTTTTTTCTTGTGCCTATAGGTGTATTGGAGCAACCAAGGACCAATCATTATGAAAGGACTAAGGACAGGTCCAATATGAAGGATGTCTAATACGAGACTTGCGTTTCGGAGGTTGGAAACATTGGTTTTTCCAAATTGATTCAAATTAAGATCTAACATCACCAGGACATAGGCGTCACTCTCATGAATCCAACGAGACCAAAAAATTCAAAATCATAGTATGTATGAAGAAATGGCGACCAAAACACCAAAGAGAGACACAATGAAAGACAATGTACCATAGGACCATTCATGGTCGTATAGGTGGTCGTATGACTTGATGTTGGATCCAGGGGCAAATTTACCGTCCACGCACCCTCGGCACGTGCCAGGGCTCGACGGCGGTAAATTTCTAAACTATAGCTAACTTTCCTAGGCAACATATACATAAAAATAGCTCAAAAATGCTTGTATACGATAGAAAATACATGCAGTGTTCGAACTTGGCCTATCTGCTCGTTGTTCATGCAGTTTGGGCTATACTCTTGCCTCTTGGGGACTACGTGTATTACATGGGCCAATACAGCCAGAAGGCCTAGTTAGATTGTGAGAGAATCAGAAGAATCTGAATCCATCAGTTTCCTGTCCGTGTCATCGTGTGCGTACATCCTGTGCGCACAAAAGGGAGATGAAGTCGTGGGTGTGACCTAGCAAGTAGAAACTACTGTGCCGCTCAGCCACTGCAACTCCGAGCCGGCGAGCCGGCGAGGCAAACTACCGGATTATCGTCGGACAGGTCGATAGGAAGATCGCAAGGCCTCTGCTACGACTTCGGCGGCAGCGGGCGACGGTCAAGATCCAAAGCACAAGCGCTCGCTCCAACGCGGTGGAGCCTCCAGTACCGGTGGAAATTCTACTCCGGCTAGCGCAGACAGTGGCTCGCCATCATCAACACTAGTCGCACGAGAGGCGCGAGCGAACACTCAACCTATGCAAGGCCATGGTGAAGAGGAATCCAATAGCAGTCTACCACCAACAATTAGGGCTAGCGGCAAGCGGCAATTAGGTGAGTTAATCTCTCTAATTTTTAAAGAAATTGTGCATTTAGACATTGTTTATGTCATCTTTAATTATGCAGTTATGTTTGTTAAAATTCAGAGTTAAGCAGATTTTTTGTTACCACTAGAAGAAATTCACAAGTGGAACCACCAATACAAGACCCACAACCAAGTTATGTTCACGAACATGATGATGACGAAGTAGATGAAGTTCAGGACTGGATTGAGGAAGCAATGCTTGATGATGATGACGAGGATTCTTTTGAGGATGGGGACGATAATGAGTTTGATCCAACTAAAAATTTGTGTGATCCTGCTCGGAGGTAGAAAATTGCGGATTATCATCCAAATATTCAAGACCAGGTTAGAAGAGCATATGTATTGAAGGGTCCAACCCAACCAACCAGTAAATTTGATCACAAAAAGATTGGAAGCAAGAACCGAGCATTTTCTAAGGATTGGTATAAGAGATATGATTGGTTAGAATATAGTCAGTCTAAGCAAGCCGCATTTTGTTTCTATTGCTTTCTTTTTAAGGAACCAGGAAGTAGTCCACACTTTGGTTATGGCGTCTTCACAAAAAAGGGTTCAAGGATTGGAAGCATGCTTATCAAGCATTGCCTAATCATGTTGGTGGGGTAAATAGTGCACACAACAAGGCAAGATTGAATTACGATGATTTTTGTAATTGAAGGCAAAGTGTGTCTAGTAAGCTTGTTAGGGCATCTAAGGAGTTTGAAGTACTTTACAAAATCCGTTTGCACTCTTCTCTAGGGTGTGCAAGATATATCATTGCTCAAGGCTTGGCTTTTTGTGGCCATGATGAAAGTTCCACTTCATTGAACAAGGGCAACTTCCGTGAGATGGTAGATTGGGACAAAGCTAGAGATGAGAAAGTGAGGCATGCATTTGACCATGGTGGTAGAAATTGGGAGATGATTGTTGTTGAAATTCAAAATGATCTTACAAATTGTTGCGTAGAAGAGGTCACCGATGTGATCATGAGAGAAATTGGCGACAAGAAATTCTCTCTGCTTATCGACGAGTCACGTGATATATCCATCAAAGAGAAAATGGAGGTAATGTTAAGGTTAGTAGTGGTTAATTATTATTTTTAACTATTATTTTATAGTTGTTTGATACTTTTATTAAACCTTGTTATGATTTTTATGTAGGTATGTTAATGATAAAGGGAAGGCAGTGGAACGATTTCTCTCTATGTACCATGTGAGTGAGACTACATCAGAGGCACTAAAGGTAGCTCTTGTCGACATTCTTGATCATTACAAGTTATCCATTCATAGGCTCCGAGGGCGGGGATATGATGGGGCTTCAAATATGAGAGGCGAATTCAATGGTTTGCAAAAGAAAATTCTTGATGAGAACCCTTATGCCTTTTATGTGCATTGTTTTGCCAATCCTTTACAATTGGTCGTAGTCTCAGTTGCTAGTTGTTGCTCATCTATTCATGACTTGTTTGAGTATGTCTCCTTGATTGTGACCACAACTAGTGTATCTTGCAAGAGAAGGGATTCACTGAGAGAGGAACGTCATCAAAATATCTTAGAACAACTTGAGAGCGGTGAGATATTTAGTGGAAGAGGTTTGAACCAAGAAACAAATTTAGCAACACCCGGGGATACTAGATGGGGTTCACACCATACAACTTTGCTTCGTTTGAGTCAGATGTGGAAGACAGTCATATATGTGCTTCGTGAGGTCAATGATGAAGGTCGTGTACCATCTCAAGCGGCGGGTTTGATAGAAATAATGGAGAGTTTTAAATTTTCTTTTGTGCTACATCTGATGATAAGGTTGCTTGCTATCACAAATGAACTCTCACAAGTCTTGCAAAGAAAAGATGTCAACATTGTGACTGCCATTGAACTAGTTGACGATGTCAGAACTCGATTGGCCTCTATGGGAGAAAGTGGTTGGGACAGCTTGTTTGATGAAGTCCAACACTTTTGTGTCGCCAAAGGTATTCCTTTGCCCAATATGAATGAACCAATACCGGTTCGAGGTCGTTCAAGGCTTGATCGTGCGACTTACACTAATCTTCATTTCTATCGAGTTGAGATCTTCTATGTTGCCATTGACAAGATATGCACTGAGATGAATCATTGCTTTAACGAAGCATCTTCAAATATAATAGTGGCCTTCTCATGTCTTCATCCAAAAAATTCATTCTCCAAGTTTGATGTTGACAAGCTTGCTAGCTTAACTGAAGTTTATCATGGAGATTTTTCTAGTGGCGATCGTGCAATTATAAGAGACCAACTTGAAACTTACATTCTTCATGTATGAAGGCACTAGGCCTTTTCTTATTTTAAAGATCTTGAAACTTTGGCGACAAAGATGGTCAAAACTGAGAAGCATTTGGTTTTCCCATTGGTTTAGAGACTCATGGAGTTGGCATTGTTATTGTCGGTCTCAACGACATCGTTTGAAAGATCTTTCTTGGCAATGAAGATTATCAGGTCTAAATTGCACAGCAAGATGAATAATACATGGTTTAATCACTTGATGATTTGCTACACTGAGTGGGAGATTTTTAAAGGACTTGATGATGACGCTATCATTAAACGGTTTCAGGCCATGTAGTTCCGGAAAGGGAAATTGCCTGGGTCCAGTTAGCACACTATTGGTATGGTTCATTCTACCTAATGTGTTTAATCTCAGTGAAAATATATAATTTGGTAATGTGGTGTATCTTGTAGGTTCTCTTGTGTGCACAATAATGAACATTGGAGATTGGACGACTATTATCGTCAAGACATCCAAAGGTTTGATTGTGTGTCTAGTGCTTAGCGAGTTATTTGCTATTGTATGTCTTGTTTTTATTTACTTTTGTCATCTATGAAACATTAGTGCGTATATTGCGCATACTGTTTATTCAAATATATGATACTAGTGGTGTTTGATATATCAAAATAAATCTTTGTTTACGACGTGCCCAGGCTTTGGCAATTCGCTAGCTCCGCCACTGGTTGGATCAAAAAGTTTCCCTTTTAGAGGGGATTCTTTATCGATTTTTGTCCATGTTTATTCCCATGAGATCCTTGAGCAACAAGGATGGGTTTTACAAAGGATAATGATCATCTTAAGCCCTTGGATGCCCAGATCAATGTAGCAGAAACCAAGACACCTCTTTATATGCACCTCCATACCTAGGCGTCATAAGACATCATATCAATTATCAGACACAGCCTTCATCCATCTCCATTGCTTCTCCTAGACCACCTCTATAGAGAAAATAAGGGCCAAGACAAGACAAGGAAGAGGACGTGCCTCCATCGTGCACACCAGCCTTTAGGCTGGTGCGGTCTCCATCATCAACATTGTGAGCATCACCATATCCACGGTTGACGTTGCCATCATCACCGCCACTGCCGCCATGCTCCTCTCCTCCACCGGCTTGATGTCCACTTGTAACTTGCCTTCTCCCTTTCCTATCTTTGAGTGGTTGTATTAGTTCTTGAGGATTTCGATGAACCATTGCATGATTAGTATTGATAACCCACAAGTATAAGGGATCACGATAGTCTTCACGGGTAGTATTTCACCCTAATTTATTGATTCGACACAAGGGGAGCCAAAGAATATTTATAGCCCTTGACAGTTGAGTTGTCTATTCAACCGCACCTGGGATATCTCTTTGCAGGAAAGGTTTAGTAGCACAACAAATAGTAGTAGCAATGACAGTAATAGCAGCAACTTGGTAGCAATAGTGACAGTGACAACAACAATAGTGACTTAGCAAGATTCAGTATATGTAAAGTGTAGGCACATGGTACAGTGATGGAAAGATATGGATGACATCAATCATGTAACAGCTACACACTAGAGCGACACAGAACTAGCTCCAATTCATCAATATAATGTAGGCATCTATTCCGTATATAGTCATACGTGCTTGCGATAAGAACTTGCATGACATATTTTGTCCTACCCTCCCGTGGCAGCATGGTCATATTGGAAATTAAGATATATTAAGGCCTCCTTTTAATAGAGAACCAGAACAAAGCATTAACACACCATGAATATATAAACTCCTCAAATCCGGGCAATCACTCGCAAGAATCCCAATTATTGTCACCTTGGGGTATACGGATCAAGACACGTAATAGGTGCATATAACTCGCAATATAGGATCTAAACATTTTTCATTTTAAGAGTGAACACAATAATTTTAGGTCTGAAATCATGGCACTCAGGCCCCAGTGACAAGCATTAAGCATAAAAAAGTCATAGCAACATCAATCTCAAAACATAATGGATACTAGGGATCAAGAACATGATCAATCTCATCCAAACCCTATCACTGACCAGTGAGCCTACAAAGGAACTACTCACTCCTGGTGGTGAGCATCATGAAATTGTTGATGGAGAATGGTTGGTGATGATGACAACGACGAATCCCCCTCTCCGGAGCCAAAATAGGCTCCAGATCAGCACTCTAGAGGAAGAATAGGAGGTGACGGGGACCCCACCTTGTAGATCGTGATGAAAACTTCTCTCTGTTTTTTCTCTCAATGAGCGAATTTGTAGGACTCTAAATATGGTCGGCACAGGCTCGTGGGCCCCACCACACAACAGGGCATGCCGAGGGGGGTGGGCGTGCCCTATTGTCTTGTGGGCCATAGGCAATCCCCCTCCGGTGGGTCTTTGATCCATAATTCATTATAAATCCTAGAAGAAATTCACAAAAAGTTTCGTGCAATTCTAAGAACTTCTATTTCTACACAAAAATAACACTAGGTTAGTTCTGCTGAAAACAGGGTCAGTCCAGGTTAGTTTCATTCAAATCATGCAAATTAGAGTACAAAACAAGAGCAAAAAGTGTTTGGAAAAGTAGATACGTTGGAGACATGTCAATTCGCCCAAGCCTAACTCATTGCTTGCCCTCAAGTAATTCAGTTGATAAATTGAAAGTGAAAAAGAAAACTTTTACAAACTCTTCTGCTCTCGTTGTCATACATATGCTTAGCTAGTGTCAGGTTTTCAGCATAAATCATAAATAACCATATCCATGATAACAATTAAACATCACATTTACTCATGGCAATGCATAACCAACTAGTAAGCAATAATAACACATCTCACATGTCAATAATTTGTCCAAACAATCACGATATAATATGATGACATGGTATTTCGCTAGCCCTTTCTAAGACCGCAAAAGATAAATGAAAAGCACCTATGAGATTCAAGCAGTAAGTAAACATTATAATTCAAGGCAGAAAAGATCCAGTCATGCTCACATTCAACATTATCTAGTCTTAATCCATAATAATGACAATAATGCTCTATAGTCTCGTGCTTTTAGTGAGAAGATGATGACTCGAGAATAACATAAATGTAACAGAAGGGCCCTTTGTAGAGGGAAGCATTGATTTAAAGAGGTGTCAGAGCTCAAGTTTTAAAAACAGAGTTCAAATTGTAGTTTTGGGTGGTGCACTTTTCGTGTGAACATTACGACAAAGGTTTTCAATATCTTGCATGCTAAACTCCTTATTGGCGGTCCCCAAACAGAATTCTAAAGTTTACTCCTTTCCACCATCCGTACACAAACCATGGCTAGCCGAATTCACGGGTGCCCTCCAACATATCAACTGCCCCAAGGAGTTTTGTTTAATTTAACTCTGATTATGCAGGACTGAGCATCCTTTTTACCAACCTCTCTCGTGTAATGACGACAAATAAGCGATCGTCTTGAGAATAAATCACTTAGCATGGAAGTATTGGAAATATGCCCTAGAGGCAATAATAATTAGTTATTATTATATTTCTTTGTTCATGATAATCGTTTATTATCCATGCTATAATTGTATTGATTGGAAACACAATACTTGTGTGGATACATAGACAAAACATTGTCCCTAGTAAGCCTCTAGTTGACTAGCTCGTTGATCAAAGATGGTCAAGGTTTCCTGGCCATAGGCAAGTGTTGTTACTTGATAACGGGATCACATCATTAGGAGAATCATGTGATGGACTAGACCCAAACTAATAGACGTAGCATATTGATCGTGTCATTTTGTTGCTACTGTTTTCTGCGTGTCAAGTATTTGTTCCTATAACCATGAGATCATATAACTCACTGACACCGGAGGAATGCTTTGTGTGTATCAAACGTCGCAACGTAACTGGGTGACTATAAAGATGCTCTACAGGTATCTCTGAAGGTGTTCATTGAGTTAGTATGGATCGAGACTGGGATTTGTCACTCTGAGTGACAGAGAGGTATCTCGGGGCCCACTCGGTAATGCAACATCACACACAAGCCTTGCAAGCAATGTGACTTAGTGTAAGTTGCAGGATCTTGTATTAAGGAACGAGTAAAGAGACTTGCCAGTAAACGAGATTGAAATAGGTATGCGGATACTGACGATCGAATCTCGGGCAAGTAACATACCGAAGGACAAAGGGAATGACATCCGGGATTATATGAATCCTTGGCACTGAGTTTCAAACGATATGATCTTCGTAGAATATGTAGGATCCAATATGGGCATCCATGTCCTGCTATTGGATATTGACCGAGGAGTCACTCGGGTCATGTTTACATAGTTCTCGAACCCGCAGGGTCTGCACACTTAAGGTTCGACGTTGTTTTATGCGTATTTGAGTTATATGGTTGGTTACCGAATGTTGTTCGGAGTCCCGGATGAGATCACGAATGTCACGAGGGTTTCTGGAATGGTCCGGAAACGAAGATTGATATATAGGATGACCTCATTTGATTACCGGAAGGTTTTCGGAGTTACCGGGAATGTACCGGGAATGACGAATGAGTTCCGGGTGTTCACCGGGGGGGGGGCAACCCACCCCGGCAAAGCCCATAGGCCTTGGGGGTGGCGCACCAGCCCTTTGTGGGCTGGTGGGACAGCCCAAGAAGGCCTTATGCGCCATAGGAAGAAAATCAAAGAGAAAAGAAAAAAAAAGGAGGTGGGAAAGGAGAGAAGGACTCCACCTTCCAATCCTAGTTGGACTAGGATTGGAGGAGGACTCCTCCTCCCTTGGTGGCGCAGCCCTTGGGGCTCCTTGAGACTCAAGGCAAGCCTCCCCTCCCCTCCTCCTATATATATGGAGTTATTAGGGCTGATTTGAGACAACTTTTTCAAGGCAGCCCAACCACATACCTCCACGGTTTTACCTCTAGATCGCGTCTCTGCGGAGCTCGGGCGGAGCCCTGCCGAGATTAGATCACCACCAACCTCATGCTGCCGGAGAACTCATCTACCTCTCCGTCTCTCTTGCTGGATCAAGAAGGCCGAGATCATCGTCGAGCTGTACGTGTGCTGAACGCGGAGGTGCCGTCTGTTCGGCACTAGATCGTGGGACGGATCGCGGGACGGTTCGTGGGACGGTTCGCGGGGCGGATCGAGGGACGTGAGGACGTTCCACTACATCAATCGCGTTCACTAACGCTTCTGCTGTGAGATCTACAAGGGTACGTAGATCGGAAATCCCCTCTCGTAGATGAACATCACCATGATAGGTCTTCGTGCGCGTAGGAAATTTTTTGTTTCCCATGCGACGTTCCCCAACAGGAAGATACCGAACGCCCCGTCGCTACATGAGCCGTATGAGTGAACAAAGTAGGTGCTTGTTTGAATATTAGAGGTGGCACATGCAAATTTACTTGGAACGGCAAGGTAATGCCATATATAGGTAGGTATGGTGGACTCATGTGGAACAACTTTGGTTTAGGAATTTGGATGCACAAGCAGCATTGTCGCTTAGTACAGGTGAAGGCTAGCAATAGATTGGGAAGTGACCAGCTAGAGAGCGAAACGGTCATAAATATGCATTGTGAATAATTAACATTGTACATTAGCATGAGTAGAATATGAACACTCTGAATTTAAAATCATGAAGGTTGCATCGGTTTTGAATCAACTACATGTTTGCACATGGGCCAAGTCAAGCCGCTCGAATTACTCACAGGGAAATATCATACTACCATACCACATCATAACTATTTTAATGCTTGTTGTAACTCAAGATAAATCATTATCAACTCCGAGCTATTTAAGCATGGCATGATAAACTAAAATCTCTAATTGTCATCATAAACATGTTCAATCATGATATACTGAATCAAGATCGAACGAGCTAAACATAATTACAAAAACGAAAAAACAACAAGAGTTCATACCAATTTTCTTTGCCACAACCACTTCATCAAATATCATCATTATTGTCTTTTACTTGCATGACCGAAGGATGTGATAACATTAATAGTGCAAGTGAGTCATGGACTAAGCTGGAATCTACAAGGTATTTGTGCAAAGGAGAAGACATGGTACTATTGGCTCTTGGTTAGATCATCATTAATGCATAAGAGAGCCACTCAACATTTTCATCGTTGTCTTGTCCTTTTGCTGACTCAAAGAAAAGAAAATAATTTGGAGAAGCACATTGAAATATTTTTGGATTTTTTCCTCGAAGAAAGCAAAAAAAGCAAAGGTAAAACAAAACGAGAAAAACAATTTACACGGGAAAGCTCCCAACAAGTAAAGAAAATCTTTTTGGGTTTTATTTTAGTACTACGAAAACCTGAAAAAGAAGCGAGAAATATTTTTGGGTTCTCTAAAGTTTTTCACACACACAAGAAGAAAGTGGAAAAATAAAACTAACATGGATATACAATGAACAAGGATGAACACCGACAATTTATATGAAGTGCGTTAACATGAATGTAATGTGAGTGAGAAATACGTACTCCCTCATGCTTAGGCTTTTTCCTAGCTTGGTTATCAGCACTGATAATAGCCTTCAGGTCCGGGAAAGTATTGTTGTTGAGGCACCTGAGCGTCCCATGCCTGGGCCTCGGCCTCTTCCGCAGCCAACTCGTTCTGGTAAGCAACTATGTCTTCCAGCATGACGGTCTTAAACAAAGAAGGTGCAGGCAACACAATAATATCGAGATTTTTCTTGTTGTATACTAAGTTGTAACAAATGTTCTGTGGGGGTTTATTTTCTTCCATGAACTACTGATCTAACATATACTGGTGATCAAGATAAACCTTACGCAATGGGTAATCAGTTGGACGCATGGCAACATTGAGACACATTGCTAGACGGGTGGCATAACTACCACCATGGATTTTACCCTTAATCCGGTTAAGATGCAAGTGGTGTGAAATGATAGCTCCTATGTTGTAGATATTATCATTGTAAAGTGCGCGGCATAAGATAGCGAGGGTGGGGGCACTAAAACCACCACCCTGAGTCATAGTAGTTAAACATTTCCCTGTGAATTCATCGAAGTAATGCACAGAAGTAAGATGTAAACTAGTGGCCCCAGCCTTCAACACACCCCTATTTTCTCCCACTGTCAAGGTGAGGAGAAATTTCTCGAACTCCTCGGTTCTGGGCTCATGGTTTCCCCTTCAGAAGGGAGCATGCATATTTCACATAATTCAGCAAGCGGTATCTCATAACGTTCAACATATAAATCAAAACGAACCATGGGAGCATTGGGCATATTGATGAAGTAGAAATTTTGCACAAAGGAACTTGTAAGGAGGTAGTATTTGTCACACTCCTCTGCGAGGAAGTTGGTTAACCCGACATTTACAATGAATTGCATGAACTCTTGATGAAAACCCGCCTCACTCGTGAAAGGTGTATGTGGCCATCCACACGGCCTAACCTCCATGTTACGAGGGATGTTGACATCTTGGTGAGGGGTCCTTGCAACAACTCCTTTGGAGCTTCGTATTGAAGAGCCTCTCCTAAAGAAATTCATTTTCCTATGAACAAAATTCTGAAATTTTTGGACCACAAAATTATGTTAGTAAAACTTTCTACGATTGATAATAACTACTCATATGGATGCCTAGAGGACATGTCAAGAATTCCCACTTCTTGCAACTCAAATAATTAGACATACAAGATCATTTTCAGTAGCACCAAGTGCAACAAAATATGCAAAATATAAACCACTAAAGCAAAAACTAATTGGAGGAATGGGAGAGTGACAAACCAAGGAGCAATTTCACAAAACAGTTTCAGAAATGGAGTTTGGAGCAAAGAGATCGAAAATTTTAGTTTCAGGAGGAACAAAAACGAGCGAGAGAGACAGCTAGGGTATTTTTGCTGGAGGTAAGGGATGACATGGGCTAAAGAGATAAGGCAGGTCCCCCTATGGGCCCACCATACAACAGGGTGCGCCCAAGGGGTGGGCATGCCATGTTGCCTCGTGGCCCACACGTGTCCCCTCCTAATGTGTTTTCAGCACCAAAAATTCTTAAATAATCTAGAAAAAATCATGTTAAAATTTTGTGGCATTCTCAGACTTCTTGTTTTTGAGTCATTTTTTAATGCACGGAAAACTCAGAAAACAGTATAATCGTGGCATTTTATTTCATTCAACCTGAAAATAGCACAAAGCAAACTAATAACATAAAGAGTTGTGCCTACTAAATTTATCAATCACATGTATTTCAAAAAGGATCCATTAATAAGGTTGATCAAGTCTTATTAATAACTGTTCCGATTGACATGGAACCGATTTTTTGGTATGACACTAAGTTACCTCATTGGGGATTTGCATATCCCCAACAATAATAGTATAGTATTTCTTCTTGGCAGTAGGAAGAGGAATTTTGAAACCTCCAATGGTGACCGTAGCAAATGGCTCAATGGCATTAATATTATTAACCAAAGTTTGCTTCTTCGGAAAATGCACGGTATGTTGTTTTCCATTGACATGAAAAGTGACCTTGATTTTTTGCAATCAATAACAACTCCTAGATTATTTAAGAAGGGTCTACGAAGGATGATCGGCATGTTGTCGTCCTCGGGCATATCAAGAATAACAAAGTTTGTCAAGATAGTAACATTTGCAACCACAACAGAACATCCTCGCAAATGCCGATAGGTAAAGCTGCGGATTTGTTAGCCATTTGTAAAGATATCTCAGTGGGTGTAAGCTTATTCAAATCAAGTCTCTTATAGAGAGAGAAAGTCATAACACTAACACAAGCTCCTAAATTACATAAAGCAATTTCAATATACTTTCTTTTAGTGGATCAAGGTATTGTGGGTATACCCAGATCTCCCAATTTCTTAGGCACCCCACCATCAAAATAATAATTAGCAAGCATAGTAGCAATTCCAGTTTCAAGTATTTTTCTCTTGTTGGTGATAATATCTTTCATATACTTAGCATAAGGAGGTATTTTCAAAATATCACTCAACCGAGTGCACATAAAGACAAGCCTAATCATTTTAGCAAAACACTCAAAGACTTCCTCGTCTTTACTCTTAGAAGGATTATGAGAGAATGGCATGGATTTTTTAACCCATGGCTCTCTTTCTTTCCCATGCTTTCTAGCAACAAATTCTTTCTTCTTATAACATTTATTTTTAAGATGTGGGTTATCAAGTTCCTCAACATGTTTTATTTCGACATCATTATCAGGTTCTTTATGTTGGAAATATGCCCTAGAGGCAATACTAAATTAGTTATTATTATATTTATTTGTTCATGATAATCGTTTATTATCCATGCTATAATCGTATTGATTGGAAACTCAAATACATGTGTGGATACATAGACAACACACTGTCCCTAGTAAGCCTCTAGTTGACTAGTTCGTTGATCAAAGATGGTCAAGGTTTCCTGGCCATAGGCAAGTGTTGTCACTTGATAACGGGATCACATCATTAGGAGAATCATTTGATGGACAAGACCCAAATTATATACATAGCATATTGATTGTGTCATTTTATTGTTATTGTTTTCTGCATGTCAAGTATTTATTCCTATGACCATGAGATCATATAACCCACTGGCACCGGAGGAATACCTTGTGTGTATCAAACGTCACAACGTAACTGGGTGACTATAAAGGTACTCTACAGGTATCTCCGAAGGTGTCCGTTGAGTTAGTATGGATCAAGACTGGGATTTGTCACTCCGTGTGACGGAGAGGTATCTAGGGGCCCACTCGGTAATACAACATCACACACAAGCCTTGCAAGCAATGTGACTAAGTGTAAGTCACGAGATCTTGTATTACGAAACGAGTAAAGAGACTTGCCGGTAACGAGATTGAAATAGGTATGCGGATACCGACGATCAAATCTCGGGCAAGTAACATACCGAAGGACAAAGAAAATGACATACGGGATTATATGAATCCTTGACACTGAGGTTGAATCGATAAGGTCTTCGGAGAATATGTAGGATCCAATATGGGCATCCAGGTCCTGCTATTGTATATTGACCGAGGAGTGCCTCGGGGCATGTCTACATAGTTCTCGAACCCGCAGGGTGTGCACACTTAAGGTTCGATGATGTTTTAGTGTAGTTGAGTTATATGTGTGGCTACCGAATGTTGTTTGGAGTCCCGGATGAGATCACAGACGTCACGAGGGTTTCCGGAATGGTCCAGAGACGAAGATTGATATATAGGATGACTTCATTTGGTTACCGGAAGGTTTTCGGGCATTACCGGGATTGTAGCGGGAGTGACGAATGGGTTCGGGATGTTCACCGGGAGGGGGTCAACCCACATGGGGGAAGCCCAAAGGCCCTAGGGGTGGTGCACCATACCTTAGCGGGCTGGTGGGACAGCCCAAAGGGACCTATGCGCCACGAAAGAAAAAACAAAGAAAAGAGAAAAAAAAGAAAGGTGGGAAGGAAGAGAAGGACTCCACTTCCCAATCCTAGTTGGACTAGGATTGGAATAGGACTCCTCCTCCTCCCTAGACGACCCACCCTTGAGGGCTTGTCCCTCAAGGAAAGCCTCCTTCCCCTCCCTCCTATATATAGTGGTGATTTAGGGCTGATTTGAGAATACTTTTGCCACGTGCAACTCAGATCTCGTCACGATAGTTTTACCTCTAGATCGTATTTCTGCAAAGCTCGGGCGGAGCCTTGCAGGAGTAGCTCCTCACCACCACCGGAGAGCCGTCACGCTGCCGGAGAACTCATCTACTTCTCTGTCTTGCTTGCTGGATCAATAAGGCTGAGATCATCGTCGAGTTGTACGTGTGCTGAACGCGGAGCTGTCATCCGTTCGGCACTAGATCGGAATGGATCGTGGGACGGATCGCGGGACGGTTCGTGGGACAGTTCACGGGGCGGATCGAGGGACGTGAGGATGTTCCACTACATCAACCGCGTTTGTTAATGCTTCCTGCTGTGCTATCTACAAGGGTACGTAGATCCAAATCTCCTCTCGTAGATGGACATCACCATGATAGGTCTTCGTGTGCGTAGGAAATTTTTTGTTTCCCATGCAACGTCCCCCAACAGTGGCATCATGAGATAGGTTCATGCGTAGATGTTATCTCGAGTAGAACACAAAGGGTTTTGTGGACGGTGATGTTCGATTTGCTTCCCTCCTTAGTCTTTTCTCGATTTGGCGGTATTGTTGGATTGAAGCGGCCCGGACCGACATTATTCGTACGCTTACGAAAGACTAGTTTCATCGATTGACATGCAACCTCGTTGCATAAAGATGACTGGCAGGTGTCGGTTTCTTCAACTTTAGTTGAATTGGTTTTGACCGAGGCGGTCCTTGGAGAGAGGTTAAATAGCAATTTGCACATCTTCGTTGTGGTTTTTGCATAAATAAGATGCGATCATACTAGATACCCATAGCAGCCATGTAAAACATGCAACAACAAATTAGAGGACGTCTAACTTGTTTTTGTAGGGTATGCTTGTGATATGATATGGCCAATGACGTGATGTGATATATTGGATGTATGAGATGATCATGTTGTAATAGTTAATATCGACTTGCATGTCGATGGTACCGCAACCGGCAGGAGCCATAGGGTTGTCTTTAAACTAACGTTTGTGTTTGCAGATGTGTTTACTATATTGCTAGGACGTAGCTTTAGTAGCAATAGCATAAATTGCACGACAACCCCGATGGCGACACGTTGATGGAGATCATGGTGTGGCGCCGGTGACAAGAAAATCGTGCCGGTTCTTTGGTGATGGAGATCAAGAAGCACTTGATGATGGCCATATCATGTCACTTATGAATTGCATGTGATGTTAATCCTTTTATGCACCTTATTTTGCTTAGAACGACGATAGCATTATGAGGTGATCTCTCACTAAAATTTCAACACGAAATTGTGTTCTCCCCGACTGTGCACCATTGCTACAATTCATCGTTTCAAGACACCATGTGATGATCGGGTGTGATAGACTCAACGTTCACATACAACGGGTGCAAAACAGTTGCACACGCGGAACACTCGGGTTAAGCTGGATGAGCCTAGCATGTGCAGACATGGCCTCAGAACACAGGAGACCGAAAGGTCGAGCATGAATCATATAGTTGATATGATTAGCATAGCGATGCTTACCATTGAAACTATTTTCAACTCACGTGATGATCGGACTTGAGTTAGTGGATTTGGATCATGTACCACTCAAATGACTAGAGAGATGTACTTTTTGAGTGGGAGTTCTTAAGTAATATGATTAATTGAACTAATTATCATGAACATAGTCTAACGGTCTTTGCGAATTACGATGTAGCTTGCGCTATAGCTCTACTGTTTGTATATGTTCCTAGAGAAAATTTAGTTGAAAGTTCATAGTAGCAACTTTACGGACTGAGTCCGTAAAACTGAGGATTCTCCTCAATGCTACGCAGAAGGCTTATGTCCTTAATACACTACTCGGTGTGCTGCAGCTCGAGCGTTGTATGTGGATGTGGCAAACATTGGACATACACGTTTTTGATGACTACGTGATAGTTCAGTGCATAATACTTAATAGCTTAGAAGCAAGGCACCGAAGACGTTTTGAAACGTCGCGTAACATATGAGATGTTCTGAGAGATGAAATGGAGATTTCATGCTCGTGCCCTTGCTGAGAGGTATGAGACCTCCGACAAGATTCTTTGTCTACTAAGTAAAGGAGAAAAGCTCAAAATTGTTGAGCATGTTCTCAGATTGTCTGAGTACAACAATCGCTTGAATCAAGGGGGAGTTAATCTTCCAGATGAGATAGTGATGGTTCTCCAAAGTCACTGCCACCAAGCTGCTAGAGCTTCGTGATGAATTATAACATATCAAGGATAGATATGATGATCCTTGAGCGATTCGCAATGTTTGAAACTGCGAAAGTAGAAATCAAGAAGGAGCATCAATTGTTGATGGTTAGTAAAACCACTAGTTTCAAGAAAGGTAAGGGCTAGAAGGGATACTTCATGAAATGGCAAACCAGTTGCTGCTCTAATGAAGAAACCCAAAATAGAACCCAAACCCGAGACTGAGTGCTTCTGTTATGAGGGGAATGGTCACTGAGGCAGAGCTACCCTAGATACTTGGTAGATAAGAAGGCTGGGAAAGTCGACAGAAGTATATTTGATATACATGATATAGATGTGTACTTTACTAGTACTCCTAGTAGCACGAGGGTATTGGATACCGGTTCGGTTGCTAAGTGATTAGTAACTCGAAATGAAAGCTACGGAATAAACAGAGACTAGCTAAAGACGACGTGACGATAAGGGTTGGAAGTATTTCCAAGGTTGATGTGATCAAACATCGCACGCTCCCTCTATCATCGGGATTGGTGTTAAACTTAAATAATTGTTATTTGGTGTTTGCGTTGAGCATGAGCATGATTGGATCGTGTTTATTGCAAAACGATTATTCATTTAAAGAGAGTAATAGTTATTCTATTTGCTTGAATAATTACCTTCAATGGTTTATTGAATCTCGATATATTGGTGCCAAAAGATGCAAAGTAATAACGATAGCACTACTTAGTTGTGGCACTCCCACTTAAGTCATGTTGGTGTAAAATACATAAAAAGATTCCATGCTGATGGATCATTGTACTCACTCATTTTTGAAATGTTTGAGACATGCAAACCACACCTGTTGGTATAAAACACATGAAGAAACTCCATGCGGATGGAACGTTTGGATTCACCTAATTTTGAATCACTTGAGACATGCAAAATAATACCACATGGAATAAGAAAGTGACTTGTTGGAAGTAATGCATTTTTGATGTGTACAGTCCAATAAGTGCTTAGGCACAGAGTGGATATCGTTATGTTCTTACTTCATTAACGATCTAAGTAGATACAACAGTATTTACTTGATGAATCACAAGTCTGAAATATTAAAAAGTTCGACGCTATTTCAGAGTGAAGATCGTCGTGACAAGAGGATAAACTGTCTACGATATGATCATAGAGATGAATATCTGAGTTACGAGTTTTTGGTACACAGTTAAGACAATGTGGAAATTGTTTCGCAATTCATGCCACCTGGAACACCATAGTGTGATGGTGTGTCCGAACGTCATAGCCACGCCCTATTAGATATGGTGCATACTATGATGTCTCTTATCGGATTACCACTACATTTATGGGTTATGCATTAGAGACAACCGCATTCACTTTAAATAGGGAACCATGTATTTCCGTTGAGATGACACAGTATAGATTATGGTTTGCTCTTGAAAGTTTGGGGCTGCAATGCTTATGTGAAAAAGTTTCAGCCTGATAAGCTCGAGCCCAAAGCGGATAAATGCATCTTCATAGGATATCCAAAACAGTTGGATACATCTCCTATCTCAGATCCGAAAACAAGGTGTTTGTTTCTAGAAACGGGTCCTTTCTCGAGGAAAGGTTTCTCTCGAAAGAATTGAGTGGGAGGGTGGTGGAACTTGATGAGGTTAGTGAACCGTCACTTCAACCAGTGTGTAGCAGGACGCAGGAAGATGTTCCTCTGGAACCTACACCAATTGAAGTGGAAACTGATGATGGTGATCATTGAGCTTCGGATCAAGTTACTACAAACCTCATAGGTTGACAAGGTCGTGTACTACTACAGAGTGGTACGGTAACCCTATCTTGGAGGTCATGTTGTTGAACAACAATGAACTTACGAGCTATGGAGAAGCGATGGTGGGTCCGGATTCTGACAAATGGCTGGAGGCCATGAAATCCGAGAGAGGATCCATGTATGAAAGCTAAGTGTAGACTTTGGAAGAACTACTTGATGGTCGTAGGACTATTGCGTACAGATGGACCTTTAAAAGGAAGACACACGATGATGGTGAAAAGTCACCATTAAGAAAAGCTCGACTTGTTGCAAGGATGTTTCCGACAAGTTCAAAAGAGTTGATTATGATGAGACTTTGTCACTCGTAGTGATACTAAAAGTCTGTTGGAATTATGTTAGTCGTTGCTGCATTATTTATGAAATATTGCACATAGGATGTCAAAACATTGTTTCCTCGACAGTTTCCTTGAGGAAAGGTTGTATGTAATACAACTAGAAGGTTTTGTCGATCCTAAGGATACTAACAAGTATGCAAGCTCCAACGATCCTTCAATGGACTGGTGCAAGCATCTCGGAGTTGGAATATACACTTTGATGTGATGATCAAAGCATTTGGGTTTGTACAAGGTTTATGAGAAACTTGTATTTCCAAAGAAGTGAGTGGGAGCACTATAGAATTTCTGATAAGTATATGTGGTTGACATATTGTTGATCGGAAGTAATGTAGAATTTCTGTGAAGCATAGAAGGTTGTTTTAAAGGAGTTTTTCAAAGGCAGACCTAGATAGAGCTATTTGAACATTGAGCATCAAGATCTATAGAGATATATAAAAAACACTTAATAGAACTTTCAAATGAAATGCATGCCTTGACAAGTTTTTGAAGGAGTTCAAAATAGATCGGCAAAGAAGGAGTTCTTGGTTGTGTTGTAAGGTGTGAATTTGAGTAAGACTCAAAAGCCCGACCACGGCAGAAGAAAGAGAAAGGACGAAGGTCGTCCCCTATACCTTAGCCATAGACTCTAAAGTATGTCAAGCTGTGTACCGCACCTGATGTGTGCCTTACCATGAGTCTGTCAAGGGGTATAAAAGGTGATCCAGGATTGAATCACTAAAACAGCGGTCAAAGTTATCCTTAGTAACTAGTGGACTAAGGAATTTTTCTTGATTATGGAGGTGGTTAAAGAGTTCGTCGTAAAGGGTTATGTTGATGCAAGCTTTGAAACTAATCCGAATAACTATGAGTAGTAAAACGGATTCGTATAGTAGAGTAGACATTTGGAGTATTTCCGAATAGCACGTAGTAGCAGCATCTATAAGATGACATAAAGATTTGTAAAGCACACACGAATCTGAAAGATTCAGAACCGTTGACTAAAACCTCTCTCACGAGCAAGACGTCATCAGACCCCAGAACTATATGGGTGTTGGATTCGTTAAAATCACATGGTGATGTGAACTGGATTATTGAATCTAGTGCAAGTGGGAGACTGTAGGAAATATGCCCTAGAGGCAATAATAAATTACTTATTATTATTTATTTGTTCATGATAATCGTTTATTATCCATGCTATAATTGGATTGATTGGAAACTCAAATACATGCGTGGATACATAGACGACACGCTGTCCCTAGTAAGCCTCTAGTTGACTAGTTCGTTGATCAAAGATGGTCAAGGTTTCCTGGCCATAGGCAAGTGTTGTCACTTGATAACGGGATCATGTCATTAGGAGAATCATGTGATGGACAAGTCCCAAATTATATACGTAGCATATTGATCGTGTTATTTTATTGCTATTGTTTTCTGCGTGTCAAGTATTTATCCTATGACCATGAGATCATATAACCCACTGGAACCAGAGAATACCTTGTGTGTATCAAACGTCACAACGTAACTGGGTGACTACAAAGGTACTCTACAGGTATCTCCGAAGGTGTCCGTTGAGTTAGTATGGATCAAGACTGGGATTTGTCACTCCGTGTGACGGAGAGGTATCTCGGGGCCCACTCGGTAATACAACATCACACACAAGCCTTGCAAGCAATGTGACTAAGTGTAAGTCACGAGATCTTGTATTACAGAATGAGTAAAGAGACTTGCCGGTAACGAGATTGAAATAGGTATGTGGATACCGACGATCAAATCTCGGGCAAGTAACATACCAAAGGACAAAGGGAATGACATACGGGATTATATGAATCCTTGACACTGAGGTTCAACCGATAAGATCTTTGGAGAATATGTAGGATCCAATATGGGTATCCAGGTCCCGCTATTGGATATTGACCGAGGAATGCCTCGGGGCATGTCTACATAGTTCGAACCCGCAGGGTCTGCACACTTAAGGTTTGATGATGTTTTAGTGTAGTTGAGTTATATGTGTGGTTAACGAATGTTGTTCGGAGTCCCGGATAAGATCACAGACATCACGAGGGTTTCCATAATGGTCCGGAGACAAAGATTGATATATAGGATGACTTCATTTGGATACGGGAAGGTTTTTGGGCATTACCGGGATTGTACCGGGAGTGACGAATGGGTTCCGGATGTTCATCGGGAGGGGGCAACCCACCTGGGGGAAGCCCAAAAGCCCTAGGGGTGGCGCACCAGCCCTTAGTGGGATGGTGGGACAGCCCAAAGGGACCTATGTGCCAAGAAAGAAAAACCAAAGAAAAGAGAAAAAAAAGAAAGGTGGGAAGGAAGAGAAGGACTCCACTTTCCAATCGTAGTTGGACTAGGATTGGAATAGGACTCCTCCTCCTCCCTAGCCCGCGCACCCTTGAGGGCTTGGCCCTCAAGGCAAGCCTCCTTCCCCTCCCTCCCATATATAGCGGTGATTTAAGGCTGATTTGAGTCAACTTTTGCCACGTGCAACTCAAATCTGGACACCATAGTTTTACCTCTAGATCGTATTTCTGCAAAGCTCGGGCAGAGCCCTGCAGGAGTAGATCCTCACAACCACCGGAGCATCGTCACGCTGCCGGAGAAATCATCTACTTCTCCGTCTTGCTTGCTGGATCAAGAAGGCCGAGATCATCGTCGAGCTGTACGTGTGCTGAACGCGGAGGTGTCGCCCGTTCGACACTAGATCGGAACGGATCGTGGGGCGGATCGCGGGACGGTTCGTGGGTTGGTTCGCGGGGCGGATCGAGGGACGTGAGGAAGTTCCACTACATCAACCGCGTTTCTTAACGCTTCCTACTGTGCGATCTACAAGGGTACGTAGATCCAAATCTCCTCTCGTAGATGGACATCACCATGATAGGTCTTCGTGTGCGTAGGAAATTTTTTGTTTCCCATGCAACGTTCCCCAACACTTTATTAGTATCTAGTGGAGCATCTACATGAACATCATCATTATCATTATTGTTATCATCATCACTAGGTGAATATTCACTCTCACATTGTGTCTCAACATCAGAAATAGAAACATCATTATGATTCTCAGCAGGTTTTTCTATAATAGGCTCACTAGGAGCACACAAAGTCCTACCATTTTTATTTTTATTTTTCTTCTTAGTAGGAATAGGTGTATCATTATTAATTCTCTGAGAATCTTGTTCTATTCTTTTGGGATGACCTTCGGGATGAAGAGGTTCTTGAGTCATGCAACCTACTCTAGTCATTACTCTAACAACATTATCATTCATCTGAGCAAACAGACCATTTTGTGACTTAGCAACTTGGTCTCATTGGGTGTGAACCATATAAGCATGTTTACCTTGACCCTTATCATCATTAGCGATTCTGAACATCAAGCCACTCAAACGATCTATCATCATAGCATTATGTCTTAATTGATCTTTGACATGATTATTAAAATGTTCTTGCTTAATAATAAAATCATCGAATTCATCCATGCATTGACTAGGAGTCTTAGTGTATGGTATATCACTTTAATTAAAGGTATGGAGAGAATTTACCTCTACTATGTGTGTTGGGTGTCAAGTCCATGTATTTCTTCGATAGGTGGTAATTTATTGACGCCTTCAGTTTTAATACCCTTTTCTTTAATAGATCTCTTGGCTTCTTGCATATCTTTAGGACTGAGGTATCCAATATATCTCTTCTTTTGAATAGGTTCCAATGGTGGTTCAGTAAGTGTCTAATCATCGGCATTTTGCAATATGTTATTCAATAGTTCTTTATCTTGCTCAACGATTCTTTCCCTGAAAACAAAACTAGCACAACTGTCTAGGAAATCCCGAAAAGCATCGGTAAGTCCATTACAAAAGATATCAAGTATTTCATTTTTTCTTAAGGGGGTGATCAGGCACAACTCTAAGTAACTATAGAAGCCTCCCCCAAGCTTGAGGGATATTCTCTTCTTTAATATGCACAAAGTTAAATATTTCCTATAAGCCACCTTGTTTCTTATGAGCAGGAAAATATTTTTCACAGAAGTAATAAAGCATATCCTGGGGACTACGAACACAACGAGGAGCAAGAGATAGGAACCATTATTTAGCCTCAACTTTTAGTGAGAAAGGGAAAATCTTAAGAATGTAATAGTAACGTATCATTTCCTCATTAGTAAACAAAGCAACAATATCATTCAACTTAGTGAGATGACCAACAACAATTTCAGTTTCATAGCCATGGAAAGGATCAATTTCTACTATAGGAATCAACTCAAGGTCTATAGAAAATTCATAATTTTATTAGTAACGAATATAGGAAAGTAGAAAATTTAGGATCATGATTCATTTTCTCCATCATAGATTTTTCTTTCAGTTTGAATAGTAGTTTCTTCAGATCGTCTCTATTTTCACAACCAAGAAAGCCCCTAGCTACTTCCATCCATAACATAACCTTCAGGTACATAAGGCAATTCATATTTATTGGGAGAGCGAGGTGTACTGGGTGATTCAAAGTCTTCATCAATTTCAACATTTTCAAATTCTTTAGCTCTGGAATATGAACATCAAGTAACTCATTTAGTGGCATAGTTTCAGTTTCATCAAATATAGCAGTAGTATCATCATTAATTTCAAAAGTAGCATCATTAAGTTTAAGCGATATATCAGAATAAACAGGAGGTGGTGGTGTAACAAGTTTATTCAAAATAGTAGGTGAATCCAAAGCAAAGCTAGATGACAATTCCTTACTTCCTCTCGTACGAGAGGGGATGATCTTGGTTCAAGTATCTTTCAGATTCTTCGTAGTAGCAATTGGATATCCTCAAGTTAACACAATAAATATAGTTGTGCTCTCCGACAACGACATCAAAAAAGGCCTTGATAACTCACAAGTATAGGGGATCGCAACAGTCTTCACGGGTAGTATTTCACCCTAATTTATTGATTTGACACCAGGGGAGCCAAAGAATATTTATAGGCCTTGACAATTGAGTTGTCAATTCAACCACACCTGGGATAACTCTCTTCAGCAAAGGTTTAGTAGAATAACAAATAGTAGTAGCAATGACATTAATATCAGCAACTTGGTAGCAGTAGTGACACTTACATCATCAATAGTGACTTATCAAGATTCAGTATATGTAAAGCATAGGTACATGGTATAGTGATGGAAATATATGCATGACATGAATAATGTAACAATTACACATTATTGCGACATCGAACTAGCTCTAATTCATCAATATAATGTGGGCATGATTTTGTATATAGTCATACGTGCTTGCGATAATAACTTGCATCACATCTTTTGTCCTACCCTCCTCGGCAATGGCGCGAGAAAAAGGTCTTGATAACCCACAAATATAGGGGATCACGACAGTCTTCATGGGTAGTATTTCACCCTAATTTATTGATTCAACACAAGAGGAGCCAAAGATATTTAGCCTTGACAGTTGAGTTGTCAATTGAACCGCACCTCGGATATATCTGTGCAACAAAGGTTTAGTAGCACAACAAATAGTAGTAGCAATGATAATAATAGCAGCAACTTGGTAGCAGTAGTGATAGTGACAACAACAATAGTGACTTAGCAAGATTCAGTATATGTAAAGCGTAGGCACATGGTACAGTGATGGAAATATATGGATGACATCAATCATGTAATAGTTACACACTAGAGCAACACAAAACTAGCTCCAATTCATCAATACAATGTAGGCACGTATTCTGTATATAGTCATACGTGCTTGCGATAAGAACTTGCATGACATCTTTTGTCCCGCCCTTCCCTGGCAACAGGATCCTATTGGAAACTAAGGGATATTTAGGCCTCTTTTAATAGAGAACTGGAACAAAGCATTAGTACATGAACTCCTCAAATTATGGCAATTACTGGAAAGAATCCCAATTATTGTCACCTTGGGGTATGCGGATCAAGACACGTAATAGGTGCATACAACTCGCAAGATAGGATCTAAACACTTCTCATATTCAGAGAGAACACAACAAGTTTAGGTCTGAAATCATGGCACTCGGGCCCTAGTGACAAGCATTAAGCATAACAAAGTCATAGCAATATCAATCTCAGAACATAATGGATAATAAGGATCAAGCCCTATCAACTTAACTCGATTACATGATCAATCTCATCCAAACCCTATCACCGACCAGCGAGCCTACAAAGGAATTACTCACTCCCGGTGGTGAGCATCACATAATTGTTGATGGAGAAGGGTTGGTGATGACGACCACGATGAATTCCCCTCTCGGAGCCAAAAACAGGCTCCAAATCAGCCCTCCGAAGGAAGAATAGGAGGTGGCGGCGACTCCGTCTTGTAGATCGCGATGAAAACTTCTCTTTGATTTTTTTTTCTCCGAATATGTGAATTTATAGGACTAGAAATAGGGTCGGCAGAGGCTCGTTGGCCCACCACACAACAGGGCGCATCGCATTGCCTCGTGGGCCACATGTAGACCCCCTGTGGTGGGTCTTTGCTTGATAATTCATTATAAATCCCAGAAAAAATTCACACAAGTTTCATCCAATTCCAAGAACTTTTATTTGTGCACAAAATATAACACCAAGGTAGCTCTGCTGAAAACAGGTCAGTCCGGGTTAATTTCATTCAAATCATGCAAATTAGAGTCCAAAACAAGAGCAAAAGTGTTTGTTAAAGTAGATACGTTGGAGACGTATGAAGTACTTTCTAATCAAATAAAGCGATCTGACCATCCCGTGTATATGTATTGTGTTGGTTGTCTCATGGTGTTGTGACGAGTGGTCGCGCAACATTATCCCCTTGTGGAATTGAGGCAATTAATACTGGTGTGAAGGCTAGTTGCGGAGGTAGGAACGTAACAGGGCCTATCTCTCTTCGTCCTTGATCACTGCAATAGGGATTATTGTTGGAGAACCCTATAACTTAGTGTCATGTCGCGGGGAGTTCACTCCCCTTAATCATCATTGTGATAACCGGAGTGGAGAAGCATGGTGGTGGTACAAGGGTACGCGGTAACTGAAGTGGTGATGCATACTTTATTGGCTCCGCCCGCGCGAGATCATATAAAGTGGCTTAGTGATATGAATGGAGAGCCATGTATATCATCTCTTGTAAGTATCATACTTGTGGTGATTATTTTAATTCACTCGAGAACATTTACTACTCAAGCATTGTTCCACGTAGTTTAGTCTCTTTAATTTTTTGTCTTTTATTTTCCCATTTGTAGTTTGGTAAAAACTCTATCTTTATTTGACTTCCTAGCAACCTACTAAAGTAGATTATTTCCAAACTCTGGTCCCCATGCATATGAAAATGTGTTAAGTGACAATGTAGTTGTGGGCTTTGTGGTGCGATTAGCTCCTTGTGGGCTTGACACTTCGCCTATCACAAAAGTGCTACAACAACCATGTGCACTTCCAGGTCATCACTTTGGGATGTCGACGAGGGGATTTTAGAATAAAAAATTGATGACATATCCATAAACCCATTTTCGTGTGTGTTATGCATAGTCTCTATTTTTTGGGCATTTTATTTTTATTGAGGACATTGCGTAACATTTAGTTTTTATTGCCTTTTCCTTGTTTTTTTGTCTTAGTGTATTAGAGATCTCATGGACTTAGCACATTGAAAAGGACCAAGTTGGGGCCAAACCAAAGAAGTTGTAAGCACCAGATTCGGGCCCTTTGGAGAGTTTTATATAAAAATAATCTTCCCAAAGAAGCCCAAATCGAAGATCAAATACCTCGAGGTTATTAGGCTCGTTCACCCGTCTCAAACAAGACAAGAATGTTGAATTGATGTTTATATGGGAAAATGAAGACCAAAATATGAAACACCACACACATGTTCCACAAGAGAAGTGATACATCTCCATTGTATCTACTTTTCACACTTTTGTCTTTTGGACTCTAATGTGCATGATTTGAATGCAACTAATCCGAACTAACGCTGTTTTTAGTAGAACTACCTTTGTGTTGTTTTTTGTGCAGTGATAAAAGTTCTAGGAATTGGAAGAAACTTCGCTGGGATTTTTGATTGAATATAATAAAATACTGGTGTAAATATCTGTCAGAGGGGGCCACCAGCTGCCAACAAGGCAGGGTGGAACACCTACCCCAGGACGTGCCCAACTGCCTTGTGGGGCATGTTAGTGTCAAAACCACCTAATCTCTCGTAGGGGGTCCGAACTATGGATCTTCGATCAATGGGTAACAGGGGACGAAGGAGATGATGTTTATCCTAGGTTTGGGCCCTCTTGATGGAGGTAAAACCCCGCATCATGCTTTTGTTGTATTGATAAGTAGTACAAAGTACAAAGTTGATCTATCTCGAGATCGGATGTTGTGGTCTAAACCCTAATCGTAACGAGCTTAATGTGTCATATGAACTATGGCACCCCTGGTTTATATAGATACCAGGGGTGCTAGGGTTACACAAAGTCGGTTACAATAGGGAAGGTATATGTCAATTACTATGTCGCCTTGGATCGTATGCCAAGTCTTCGGAAGAGTCCATCTTGATATTAATACCTCTAATGATGACCGAACAGGCGCGGGAGTCCAACCCATGATAAGAGATAGGCGGCTTGAGGACCACTTAGTCCCGGACTCCCTCAGTAGCCCCTGAACTAGCCTCCAACACCGAACCCTTCCACCTTTGGTTGCTCCACAAAGACTTTGGCTTGCGAGGCGAGTTCTTATCTTCCTTTAACTGATGATAGTTCGGCTACTGGTGACCTTCCCTCCTACAAACACACACACACACACACACAGATATATATATATATATATATATATATATATATATATATATATATATATATATATATATATTTCAATTTCCAGGCCTACCGTTCAACCATGAATAGTGTATTTTCCTCCCCTATCCAAATTGTCACGGTTGGTCAAGGCCTATAACCTTTTATGAAAGAGCGGTCCGAGACTGTTTTTACTAACACATTCCATCACGGGGATCGTGTCACTCTTTTTTTGTGATATGGTTTATGTTTCGGGTTATCCCACATGCCCATATCGCATGATTTTATCAGGAAACGATGGAGTTCACGGCATAGTGGTGGGGCTCTTGGTATTTTGGCGAGCCATAAAAGGTAAAACCGTCACCGCAGCCCCTTCACACACCTTAGATCTCGCAACACCATCGCCCTTCCCTTTTTGCAAAGCTCCAGTGCTCAAGCTTTTCTTCTCCTCTCATACTTTAGAATCCTTCCATCAATCCAGTGATGGCAAGCTCTGGCTCCAAGGGAAAGTGGGAAGCCTCCTCCGTCATCGAGAAGGACATCCTAGAGCTAAAGAGCCGTGGCTACTTGCCGGAGAATATAGTCCATCACACTCTGAAGAAGGGCCACGATATCCCCACACCAAAAGATGGGGAAAGAGAACTTTTATTCCTCATTTTATTCGGGTTTAAGATTTCCCCTCCATCCATTTGTTCGGGGCATCATGTTGTACCATGGGCTTGAGTTCCATAATCTCCCCCCAAACTCCATCACCCACCTCTCAGCTTTCATCACAATCTCTCAGGCATTCTTGCGTGTCCAACCCCACTTCATCCTATGGCTGAAGATTCTCAACATCAAGTCCAAGGTCGTCAACGGTGAGCAGGCTGACTGCAGAGGGTCGATGATTAGTAAGCTTAATGGGGCCAACTAGCCAAATGGCACATTCATAGATACTATCATGGCGTGGTAAAAGGAGTGGTTCTACATCACTGAGCCATGCAATACAGGTGGCACAACTCCTCCCCATTTACATATGTCCCTCCCACCCGTCTTGTGTCTTGGATGGAAAAGGCCCTGGATTGGGGGGAGGTTGCGGAGGTGAAGGATCTCATGAAGAAGATCTCCAATCTACTAGAGAAGATCGATCTCACCAATGTAATCTAGGTGATGTTGCATCGCCTCCTTCTCCCCTGCTAGCACCGGCCCGTCCTAGTGTGGAACTTCAATCTGGAGGATCTGGATAGTCCGACGAGCCCTGTGCGGAATTTTTTCCACATTACTCGCGAGAAGCTGTGGAACGCGCTTTTTAAGCCGCAAAAGGTTTAGCCTGCCGAGGAGGAAGACGTAGGCCTTTCCATCCTTAACCCTTCCTGGGCGGTAAGGTTTTTATTATATGATTAGTTTTCATCCTTTCCTTTTGATAAGGTACTCACTTCTTCCTTCTCCCATGCTTGCAGATCTGACTAAAAAAGTACAAGTAGATCAACTCTCCAAAGCAATTGCCCAAAGACGACCTGACACTGTTGTTGGCGGCCATGTTGGTCGAGAAGACGTACACAGCTTCGAGGGATAAGGAAGAGCAAAAGAAATGTAAGAAGAAGATCCGGGAGGGTCTTCTATCAAAATGTCCACCGGACACTTGGTCCAAAGAGACATTTGCTCCCACCAACATGAATGATGTGCCCATATCTGTGAGGATAAAAAATGTTATGAAAAAGAGGCCAAAGAGTGCCCCAAAAAGGAAAAAAGAAAAGGAAGAATAAAAATAATAATAATGAGAGAAAAAGAGAGAGAGAGGGCACATCACTATACTCTTAGCACACTTGTGCTTCAAAGTAGCACTTTGCATTTCGTATAGAGAGTCCTCATCATTTTAATATTTCATATAATTAGTGGAAATTTTACATTATAGAACTTGGCTTATATATTCTGATGAGGAGCTTACTCAAGTGCTTGAGGTATTCATGAGCAAACAAGTTGGGTGCACACCCACTTAGTTTCCTGAAGAGAGCTTTCATACACTTATAGCTCTAGTGCATCTGTTGCATGGCAATCCCCACTCCTAGCACCAATATTGTTTGTAAGGTCTCTCCATTGCCTTACGATCCAGCACTGATGATGAGAGACTTTCCTGTACTTTTTTTCTTCTCTTATAAACCCCAATCATCATTCTATTCGCCATTCTAAATGCTTAAGACCTTGTCTCATACTCAAGTATTGAGTTAAAGTTCAAACAACTAAAGTGAGAGAAAATATAAGTGAATTGTTTGGTTTGGCACCCAGGTTGTGCTTGATTTGATATCTCTACCAGGAAGACTCAGCGTACCATGCTTATTTTCATTAGCATATAAGGATCGCTTTCTTTAACAATAATATTCTGAAAGGGAATAATTATTTACTAACATGTTCATGTATTAGTATTTTAGTATCAAATTGATATAATATTGCCTTAAATGACTCGTATCTCAATATTCAAATCCAGCTTACATCAATAGATCAAATACATGTTAGATAGCATTCAACATAAAAAATGTTTTGTTATCATTTACCTAGTCGAGGGCTAGTAGAAACTAAGCTTGGTCATGTTGATATGTATCCAATGTATATGTAATTTTAATAGGTTATGTAATTTTATAGACTTTATATGTAATTTTATATTATTTTTATGGACTAAATTAATAGGTTAGTCCATAAAAATAGTAACCTATAAAAGATTAAGCTTGGTCATGCAAGTTCATGCACCCGGAGCTCTCGGTCATGTAAAGTCTATAAAATTACAAAGCTCTGGGTCCATGAACTTACATGTCAAAAATAATATAAGTTACATGGATCCATGAACTTACATGTAAAAAATAGTAACCTATAATAATATATTATTTTTACTCTGGGTCATGTAAAATCTATAAAATAACAGAGGTGTGGGTCCATGGACTTACATGTAAAAAATAATATAAGTTACATGGATCCGTGAACTTACATGTAAAAAATAGTAACCTATAAAAGATTATAGACTTTATATGTAATTTTATATTATCCAATCTTAATTCAACACAAAAAAGCTTAATTTATAAAGGGCATCCAACTTACATAAATTGATAGACTTTATATGTAATTTTATATTATTTTTATGAACTAACATATTAATTTAGTGTCGAGTGCTAGTTCAAGTTTTTTTGTTTCACACAAAAACAATACCAACCGAAGTCCACACACAAAAAAACTTTTTGATGATTTTTCTGAAACATAACAGACCCTAGAAGCTTTCGGGAAGGACGAGAAGACTAAGGGGGGCACAAGTCAATAGGGCGCGCCCTAGGGGGTAGGGTGCACCAGGGTGACTTGTTCCCCCCCCCCATTTGTCTCTGGTTGCCCTAATTCTCGTCCTATAAAATTGAAAATATTTTTAAACCCCCAGAGTGAGACCGGAGACAATTTTATCTCCATCGCAAGCCTATGTTCTGTCATCATCCCATCTAGAGCCCTTTTCGGTACTCTACCGCAAGGGAAATCATTGGGGAGGCCATCATAGCAGTATCTAGATGGGTTTCTCTCTCTCTCTCTCTTCCTCTCTCTTTTCAATACAATGATATTCTCTGAGATCTATATAATGTAATCTTTTGCGATGTGTTTGTTAGGATCCAATAAATTATGGATTTATGACCAGATTATTCTTGATCTTTTATTAGTTCCCGAACCCGCCTATTTGCATAATTTTATAGTTTCGTATTCCTCTATGATCTATGGGTCTACTTTGGCCAAGTTTGATTGATTTATGTTATGGGGAGGTACTTTGTGGTAGGTTCAACCTTGCGGTAATCCTATCTAGTGACAGAAAGGAGAAGTGCACATCTTTGTGTTGTTATTACTAAGGATAGAACGATAGGATTTGATCATATTGATTGGTCTTACTTTCTCTATATTATTTCATCTTGGTTATTGCGTTATTCTATTTATTACAAACTTAATAGTTTGAGATGCATGCTGGATAGCGAATTTTAGGTGGGATAATAGTAGTAGACATCGTCAAGTTAATGGTCTACTTATCACAGATGTATTGCCTATGTAATAATTATGCCATGAATGATCTTCATAACTATGTGCAGTTCTATCAATTGGCTAACAGTAATTTGTTTACCCTTTGTTATTCTGCATTCGAGAAAGATGCCAGTAGTGAACCTATGGTCCTAGGTCCATTCTCAATTAATTTGCCATTTTCCTACAATTACTACCATCGCTATATTTACCCTATTTATTATTATCTTTGGTATCATCACTATTATTTGTTTTTAGCCTTGTGGTGTGATAGCCTCACTTATTAGGATGATAGACTATTCATATCAATAAGAAATTCCTTTTTTCGGGAGCCCATTCGAAAAGTACACCCAGGTTAAGCATGCTTCGCTTGGAGTAGTTCTTGTTGGGGAACATCGCATGCGAAACAAAAAATTTCCTACGCACACGCAATACCTATCATGGTGATGTTCATCTACGAGAGGAGATTTCCGATCTACATGCCCTTGTAGATCACACAGCAGAAGCGTTAAGAAACGTGGTTGATGTAGTGGAACGTCCTCACGTCCCTCGATCAGCCCCGCGAACCGTCCCACGAACCATCCCGTGATCCGTCCCACGAACCATCTCGCGGTCCGTTGCATGAACCGTCTTGCGATCCATCTCACGATCCGTTCCGATCTAGTGTCGAACGGACGGCACCTCCGCGTTCAGCACACGTACAGCTCGATTATGATCTCGGCATTCTTGATCCAGCAAGAGAGACGGAGAGGTAGCTGAGTTCTCCGGCAGCGTGACGGTGCTCCGGAGGTAGGTGGTGATCTATCTCAGCAGGGTTCCGCCCGAGCTCCGTAGAAATACGATCTAGAGGAAAAGCCGTGGAGGTATGTGGTCGGGCTGCCGTGGCAAAGTTGTGTCAAATCAGCCCTAATACCTCAGTATATATAGGAGGGAGGGGAGGGACCTTGCCTTGAGTCTCAAGGAGCACCAAGGGGTCGGCCGAAGTGTCGGGAGGAGGATTCCTCCTCCAATCCTAGTCCAACTAGGATTGGAAGGTGGAGTCCTTCTCTATTTTCCCACTTCCCTTTTTTTCTCTTTGCTTTTCTTTCTCTCCTGCGCAGGGGCCTTCTTGGGCTTGCCCACCAGCCCACTAAGGGCTGGTGCGGCACCCCTAAGGCCTATGGGCTTCCCCCGGGTGGTCTGCCCCCCCCCCCCCCCCCGGTGAACATCCGTAACCCATTCGCCACTCCCGGTACATTCCCGGTAATGCCGAGAACTTTCCGGTAATCAAATGAGGTCATCATATATATCAATCTTTGTCTCCGGACCATTTCGGAAACCCTCGTGACGTCCGTGATCTCATCCGGGACTCCGAACAACATTCGGTAACCAACCATATAACTCAAATACGCATAAAACATCATCGAACCTTAAGTGTGCAGACCCTGCGGGTTCGAGAACTATGTAGACATGACCCGAGAGACTCCTCGGTCAATATCCAATAGCGGGACCTGGATGCCCATATTGGATCCATATTCTCCGAAGATCTTATCGGTTGAACCTCAGTGTCAAGGATTCATATATTCCCGTATGTCATTCCCTTTGTCCTTCGGTATTTTACTTGCCCGAGATTCGATCGTCGGTATCCGCATACCTATTTCAATCTTGTTTACCGGCAAGTCTCTTTAGTCGTTCCGTAATACAAGATCCCGTGACATACACTAAGTAACATTGCTTGCAAGGCTTGTGTGTGATGTTCTATTACCGAGTGGGCCCCGAGATACCTCTCCGTCACACGGAGTGACAAATCCCAGTCTTAATCCATACTAACTCAACGGACACCTTCGGAGATACCAGTAGAGCGTCTTTATAGTCACCCAGTTATGTTGTGACGTTTGATACACACAAGGTATTCCTCCGGTGTGAGTGAGTTATATGATCTCATGGTCATAGGAACAAATACTTGACACGTAGAAAACTATAGCAATAAAATGACACGATCAATATGCTACGTTCATAGTTTGGGTCTTGTCCATCACATGATTCTCCTAATGATGTGATCCTGTTATCAAGTAACAACACTTGCCTATGGTCAGGAAACCTTGACCATCTTTGATCAACGAGCTAGTCAACTAGAGGCTTACAAGGGACAGTGTTTTGTCTATGTATCCACACAAGTATTATGTTTCCAATCAATACAATTATAGCATGGATAATAAACGATTATCATGAACAAAGAAATATAATAATAACTAATTTATTATTGCCTCTAGGGCATATTTCCAACAGTCTCCCACTTGCACTAGAGTCAATAATCTAGTCTACATCACTGTGTGATTCTAACGAATCCAACACCCTTACAGTTCTGGGGTTTGATCACGTCTTTCTTGTGAGAGAGGTTTTAGTCAACAGTTCTGAAACTTTCAGATCCGTGTGTTCTTTACAAATCTTTATGTCATCTTTATAGATGCCGCTACTACATGCTATTCGGAAATACTCCAAATATCTACTCTACTATACGAATCCGTTTCACTACTCATAGTTATTCGGATTAGGGTCAAAGCTTGCATCGACGTAACCCTTTACGACGAACTCTTTAACCACCTCCATAATCGAGAAAAATTCCTTAGTCCATTTAGTTACTAAGGATAACTTTGATCGCTGCTAGTGATTCAATCATGGATCACTCTTTGGACCTCTCAATAGACTTTGAGGCAAGGCACACATCAGGTGCAGTACTCAGCATGGCAGACTTCAGATTCTACGGCCAAGGCATAGAAGACGACCTTCGTATATTCTCTTTATTCTGTTGTGGTCGGGTTTTGAGTCTTACTCAAATTCACACCTTACAACACAGTCAAGAACTCCTTCTTTGCTGATCTATTTTGAACTCCTTAAAAAACTTGTCAAGGCATTCATCTTGTTGAAATTTCTATTAAGTGTTTCGATCTATCTCCATAGATCTTGATGCTCAACGTTCAAGTAGCTCAGTCCAGGTATTCCTTTGAAAAACTCCTTTCGAACAACCTTTTATGCTTTACAGAAATTCTACATTACTTCAGATCCACAATATGTCAACCACATATACTTATCAGAAATTCTATAGTGCTCCCACTCACTTCTTTGGAAATACAAGTTTCTCATAAACCTTGTACAAACCCAAAATCTTTGATCATCTCATCAAAGTGTATATTCCAACTCCGAGATGCTTGCACCAGTCCATTGAAGGATCGCTGGAGCTTGCATACTTGTTAGTATCTTCAGGATCGACAAAACCTTCTGGTTGTATCACATACAATTTTTCCTCAAGGAAAACGCCGAGGAAACAATGTTTTGACATCCCATGTGCAATATTTCATAAATAATGCAGCAACTCCTAACATAATTCTAACAGACTTTTAGCATCGCTACGAGTGAGAAAGTCTCATCATAGTCAACTATTTGATCTTGTCGGAAACATCTTTGCGACAAGTCGATCCTTTCTTAATAGTGACGTATCACCATCATCGTCTGTCTTCCTTTTAAAGATCCATCTTTACTCAATAGTCCTACGACCATCAAGTAGTTCTTCCAAAGTCTACACTTCGTTCTCACACATGGATTCTCTCTCGGATTTCATGGCCTCCAACCATTTGTCGGAATTCAGGCCCACCATTGCTTCTCCATAGCTCATAGGTTCATTGTTGCTCAACAACATGAACTCCAAGACAGGGTTACCATACCACTCTGTAGTAGTACGCGACCTTTGTCGACCTACGAGGTTTGTAGTAGCTTGATCCGAAGCTCCAATGATCACTATCATCAGCTTCCACTTCAATTGGTGTAGGCGCCACAGGAACAACTTCATGCGCCCTGCTACACACTGGTTGAAGTGACGGTTCAATAACCTCATCAAGTTCCACCACTCTCCCACTCAATTCTTTTGAGAGAAACCTTTCCTCAAGAAAGGACCCGTTTTCTAGAAACAAACACTTTGCTTCCGGATCTGAGATAGGAGATGTATCCAACTATTTTGGATATCCTATGAAGATGCATTTATCCGCTTTGGGTTCGAGCTTATGTGACTGAAACTCTTAACATAAGTGTCGCAGCCCCAATCTTTTGAGAAATGACAGTTTAGATTTCTCTAAACCTGAGTCTATACTGTGTCATCTCAATGGAATTACACGGTGCCCTATTTAAAGTGAGTGCGGTTGTCTCTAATGCATAACCCATAAATGATTGCAGTAATTCGATAAGAGACATCATAGTATGCACCATATCAAATAGGTCGTGGCTATGACGTTCGGACACACCATCACACCATGGTGTTCTTGGTGGCATGAATTGCGAAACAACTTCCAAATTTTCTTAACTGTCTACCAAAACTTGCAACTCAGATATTCATCTCTATGATCATATCGTAGACAGTTTATCCTCTTGTTACGACGAACTTCACTCTGAAACAGAATTGAACTTTTTCAATATTTCAGACTTGTGATTCATTAAGTAAATACTCCTGTATCTACTCAAATCATCATTGAAGTAAGAACATAATGATATCCACTGCGTGCCTCAGCACCCATTGGACTGCATACATCAAAATGTATTACTTCCAACAAGTTACTATCTTGTTTCATCTCAATGAAAACAAGGCCTTGCTCATGTGGTATGATTTGCATGTCACCAGTGATTCAAAATCAAGTGAGTATAAAGATCCATCAACATGGAGCCTATTCATGCAATTTATACCAACATGACTCAAGCGGCAGTGCCACAAGTAAGTGGTACTATCATCATTACCTTGTATCTTTTGGCACCAATATCATGAACATGTGCAACACTACGATCGAGATTCAATAAACCATTGAAGGTGATTATTCAAGCAAATAGAGTAACCATTATTCTCTTTAAATGAATAATCCTATTGCAATAAACACGATCCAATCATGTTCATGCTTAACACAAGCACCAAATAAAAATTATTTAGGTTCAACACCAATCCTGATGGTAGAGGGAGCGTGCGATGTTTGATCATATCAACCTTGGAAACACTTCCAACACGTATTGTCACCTTGCCTTTAGCTAGTCTCCGTTTATTCCGTAGCTTCCATTTCGTGTTACTAATCACTTAGCAACCGAACCGGTATCCAATACCCTCGCGCTACTAGGAGTACTAGTAAAGTACACATCAACATCATGTATATCAAATATACTTCTTTCGACTTTGCCAGCCTTCTTATCTACCAAGCATCTAGGGTAGCTCCGCCTTAGTGACCGTTCCCCTCATAACAGAAGCACTTAGTCTCGGGTTTGGGTTTAATCTTGGGTCTCTTCATTAGTGCAGCAACTGTTTTGCCGTTTCACGAAGTATCCCTTCTAGCCCTTGCCTTTCTTGAAACTTAGTGGTTTTACTAACCATCAACTATTGATGCTCCTTCTTGATTTCTACTTTCACAGTGTCAAACATCGCGAATCGCTCAAGGATCATTGTATATATCCTTGATATGTTATAGTTCATCACGAAGCTCTCACAGCTTGGTGGCAGTGACTTTGGAGAACCATCACCATCTCATGTGGAAGATTAACTCCCACTTGATTCAAGCGATTGTCGTACTCAGACAGTCTGAGCACACGCTCAACGATTGAGTTTTTCTCCTTCACTTCGTGGACAAAGAATCTTGTCGGAGGTCTCTTACCTCTCAACAAGGGCACGAGCATGAAATCTCAATTTCATCTCTTTAGAACATCTCTTATGTTCCGTGACATTTCAAAACGTCTTATGTGCCTTGCTTCTAAGCCATTAAATATTTTGCACTGAACTATCGCGTAGTCATTAGAAATGTGTATGTCGGATGTTTCACAACATCCACAGATGACGCTCGAGGTGCAGCACACCGAGTGGTGCATTAAGGGCATAAGCCTTCCGCGCAGCAACGAGGACAATCCTCAGTTTTACAGACTCGGTCCGCAAAGTTGCTACTATCAACTTTCAACTAAATTTTCTCTAGGAACATATAAAAACAGTAGAGCTATAGTGCAAGCTACATCGTAATTCGCAAAGACCATTAGACTATGTTCATGACAATTAGTTCAATTAATCATATTACTTAAGAACTCCCACTCAAAAAGTACATCTCTCTAGTCATTTGAGTGGTACATGATCCAAATCCACTATCTCAAGTCCGATCATCACGTGAGTCGAGAATAGTTTCAGTGGTAAGCATCTCTATGCTAATCATATCAACTATACGATTCATGCTCGACCTTTCGGTCTCTTGTGTTTCGAGGCCATGTCTGTACATGCTAGGCTCGTCAAGTTTAACCCGGGTGTTCCGCGTGTGCAACTATTTTGCACCCGTTGTATGTGAACGTTGAGTCTATCACACCCGATCATCACGTGGTGTCTCGAAACGACGAACTGTCGCAATGGTGCATAGTCGGGGAGAACACAATTTCGTCTTGAAATTTTAGTGAGAGATCACCTCATAATGCTACCGTCGTTCTAAGCAAGATAAGGTGCATAAAGGATTAACATCACATGCAATTCATAAGTGACGTGATATGTCCATTATCATGTGCTTCTAGATCTCCATCACCAAAGCACCGGCACGACCTTCTTGTCACCGGCGTCACACCATGATCTCCATCATCATGATCTCCATCAACGTGTCGCCATCGGGGTTGTCGTGCTACTCATGCTATTACTACTAAAGCTACGTCCTAGCAATATAGTAAACGCATGTGCAAGCACAAACGTTAGTTTAAAGACAACCCTGTGGCTCATGCCGGTTGCCGTACCATCAACGAGCAAGTCGATATTAACTATTACAACATGATCATCTCATACATCCAATATATCACATCACGTCGTTGGCCATATCACATCACAAGCATACCCTGCAAAAACAAGTTAGACGTCCTCTAATTGTTGTTGCATCTTTTACGTGGTTGCCATGGGTATCTAGTAGGATCGCATCTTACTTACGCGAACACCACAACGGAGATGTATGAATTGCTATTTAACCTCTCTCCAAGGACCTCCTCTGTCAAATTCGATTCAACTAAAGTTGGAGAAACCGACACTCACCAGTCATCTTTGAGCAACGGGGTTGCTCGTAGCGATGAAACCAGTCTCTCGTAAGCGTACGAGTAATGTCGGTCCGATCCGCTTCGATCCAACAATACCGCGGAATCAAGAAAAGACTAAGGATGGCAGCAAATCGCACATCACCGCCAACAAAAACTTTTGTGTTCTACTCAAGATAACATCTACGCATGAACCTAGCTCATGATGCCACTGTTGGGGAACGTCGCATAGGAAACAAAAAAATTCCTACGCACACGCAATACCTATCATGGTGATGTTCATCTATGAGAGGAGATTTCCGATCTACGTACCCTTGTAGATCGCACAACAGAAGCGTTAAGAAATGCGGTTGATGTAGTGGAACGTCCTCACGTCCCTCGATCAGCCCCGCGAACCGTCCCACGAACCGTCCCGCGATCCGTCCCACGATCCGTCCTGCGATCCGTCCCACGAAACGTCTCGCGATCCATTGCACGAACCGTCTTGCGATCCATCTCACGATCCGTTCCGATCTAGTGTCGAACGGACGGCACCTCCGCGTTCAGCACACGTACAACTCGACGATGATCTCAGCCTTCTTGATCCAGCAAGAGAGACGGAGAGGTAGATGAGTTCTCCGGCAGCTTGACGGTGCTCCGAAGTTTGGTGGTGATCTATCTCAGCAGGGCTCCGCCCGAGCTCCACAGAAATACGATCTAGAGGAAAAACCGTGGAGGTATGTGGTCGGGCTGCCGTGGCAAAGTTGTGTCAAATCATCCCTAATACCTCAGTATATATAGGAGGGAGGGGAGGGACCTTTCCTGAAGGCTCAAGGAGCTCAAAGGGGTCGGACGAAGCGGGGGGAGGAGGATTCCTCCTCCAATCCTAGTCCAACTAGGATTGGAAGGTGGAGTCCTTCTCTATTTTCCCACTTCCCCTTTTTTCTCTTTGATTTTCTTTCTCTCCTGCGCAGGGGCCTTCTTAGGCTTGCCCACCAGCCCACTAAGGGCTGGTGAAGCACCCCTAAGGCCTATGGCCTTCCCCCGGGTGGGCTACCCCCCCCCCCCCCTCCCCCCCCCCCCCCCCGGTGAACATCCGGAACCCATTCGTCACTCCCCGTACATTCTCGGTAATGCCGAAAATTTCCGGTAATCAAATGAGGTCACCCTATATATCAATCTTCGTCTCCGGACCATTCCGGAAACCCTCGTGACGTCCGCGATCTCATCCGGGACTCCGAACAACATTCGATAACCAACGATATAACTCAAATACGCATAAAACATCGTCGAACCTTAAGTGTGCAGACCCTGCGGGTTCGAGAACTATGTAAACATGACCCGAGAGACTCCTCGGTCAATATCCAATAGCGGGACCTGGATGCCCATATTGGATCCTACATATTCTCCGAAGATCTTATCGGTTGAACCTCAGTGTCAAGGATTCATATAATCTCGTATGTCATTCCCTTTGACCTTCGGTATGTTACTTGCACGAGATTCGATCGTCGGTATCAGCATACCTATTTCAATCTCGTTTACCGGCAAGTCTCTTTACTCGTTCCGTAATACAGGATCCCTTGACATACACTAAGTCACATTGCTTGCAAGGCTTGTGTGTGATGTTGTATTACCGAGTGGGCCCCGAGATACCTCTCCGTCACACGGAGTGACAAATCCCAGTCTTGATCCATACTAACTCAACGGACACCTTTGGAGATACCTGTAGAGCATCTTTATAGTCACCCAGTTACGTTGTGACGTTTAATACACACAAGGTATTCCTCCGGTGTTAGTGAGTTATATGATCTCATGGTCATCGGAACAAATACTTGACACGTAGAAAACTATAGCAATAAAACGACACGATCAATATGCTACGTTCATAGTTTGGGTCTTGTCCATCACATTATTCTCCTAATGATGTGATCCCGTTATCAAGTAACAACACTTGCCTATGGTCAGGAAACCTTGACCATCTTTGATCAACGAGCTAGTCAACTAGAGGCTTACTAGGGATAGTGTTCTGTCTATGTATCCACACAAGTATTGTGTTTCCAATCAATACAATTATAGCATGGATAATAAACGATTGTCATGAACAAAGAAATATAATAATAACTAATTTATTATTGCCTCTAGGGAATATTTTCAACAGTTCTAGGATGGGTGACCGACCGGGAAGTTGATCCTGGGTGCGCATGAGTGAGGACAAAGTGCGTAGAAAAGACTAGTATTGATATGTGGGGCCAGTCTAACGACCGCCGGTGGGTGGGTCCGAAGCGTTACAAGTTGGTATCAGAGCCGACCCTCACGGTTACACGGATGTTTGCGGACAGGTGTGTGATCAATGTTGTTCATGATGTTTGTGACCCGTCACATGTGCTGGACTAGATGCACAAATGTTTGTGTCGACCGACCGGGATCCCGGGTGCCAAAGTACGCAGAAAAGACTAGTATTGATATATAGGGCCAGTCTAGATCCCGCCAGGAGTAACGACCGCCGGCGGGTGTGTTCAGGGCGTTACATGTGGCTAGCAAGAAAAAGGGGAGTGGCAACCCCTTTGCCTTTGTTTGATACAAGAAAATACTTCATTTGTGTGTATGTGTTATTAAAGTTGACAGTGTGATGCCTTCTACTCGTTCGATAAATCAAGATTCTTAATTGAGGAAAATACTTATGTTGATGTCCTACATCATCCTTCTTCTTCTTGAGGGAAATCCAATAACTCCTATGAGAGTAGCCGCACCGCCAGTGTATTGCGCGTGTTGCTACCTCCGTGTTCGACTCCACTGACTTTTCGTTGGGAGCGGTGCGTTGAGCACGCGAGGCCTTGTAGATTGCCCACTACTCCGCAATGAAGTTCGGGTTCGCCACAGCCATGGCGACCACGACCTACTCGCTTGTGCACTCGCCCTAAATCTCGCACTCTCGCACTCTGCCAGCCGGTACTGCTCGAGGTCCTGTTGGAACACCTATATAGGAGCCGGTGCAGTCTGCTCCTCCTCCGTCATGGCAGCATCGTAGTGCGTGTGCACCTGCTACATGGTCAGGCCCGCATGCACTGACGTGGGGTTTGATGTGGGGTCATCGTCCGAGCTGGTATCCATCACGGGATCATTATTGGAGACCTCAGGTGATCTACCCGGCGTGCCCTCCTTGATATGCCTAGCCCGACGGGACTGTCATGCGCGTGCAAGAGCGGACACCTCGTGCTTCATCTCCGACCAAACACTATCCCACATAGCGTTCCCACTCGCGGTCATGGTAGACGTGGAGCAAAGGAGTAAGATGTGAAGCGGAAGTGTTGTGGTGTGGAATTAGCCGAGTGTGACCGCCTTTAAATAGCATATTTTGGTGAGGTCGAGCATGCATGTCCTTCAGTCCGTGACGTCGGAGTTAGCTCCTCGACCGGCGAGCATGCCTAATGGTGGTATACACACGAACCGAACATTGAACAAAGGTGGTAGATATCCATCCCATTCTGTACAACCAACGCCGTCGGCATTAAATAGGCGCAGACACACACGGCTCTCTCGACCGACGCTTCAATGCTGGCGCTGGTGAAAGGTCGCGCTCGCTCTCGGGCGGCTCTACAACGACAAGAACGTGGACAGCTGGCCACATGTGAAAACATAGGAGGACGTGACGAGGATAGTTAGACATTGAATGGATCGATACAGAACCGCTGACGGTTGCGAATCAATGATGAAGATTCACTTACTACTCGTACCTGCAAGTTTATAAATCGTTGGTGTATTACACACGATTAGCATGTCAGCTCAGGAATCAGAATAATCACTTGGGTCATCTTGTCCAACCATTGGTGAGGCTCCGAGTGCTAGCCGCGCGAATTGTTAAACGACGAGCATATTAGGAATAGACTTGTCCATGAAAAACCCGGCCAAGATGATCCGACCTGACTTGTCCTTACATTCCCATGGCCCACTTGGGTCATCTTGTCCAACCAATGGCGAGGCTCCAAGTGCCAGCCGCGCGAATTGTTTAACGACGAGCATACTCAAAAGGATCCAGATGGACCTAGAGGGGGCGTGAATAGGTACAAATCCAAATTTTAATAATTACTTAGCAATTTTAGGCTAAAGTGCGGAATATGAGTGTAAGCCTAATAATTGCTATGACAAAGAGTAAGCTATCTGGAGTGAAGTAAGACAAGCGGTAAACAATAATCAAATACAAGTATGTAATAAGGATTAACACAAGTAGAGAGTTAGGGTTAGGAATAACTGAAACTCCGAGAGAGACAAGGATGTATCCCGATGTTCACTTCCTTGGAGGGAAGCTACGTCACCGTTAGAGGGGCGGATGTTACCACGAAGGCACACCAACGCCACGAAGGCTCACCCTATTCTCCCTTTGAGATAACTCCACGAAGGCGTTTCTCAACCACTAGTGGTAAGCCTTGAGGTGGCTTCCAAACCTTCACAAACTTTCTGGGAGATATCACAATGGTTTGATTCCTCTCCGAAGACTCCTACCGCGTAGGAGTCTCCAACCTCCAAGAGTAACAAGATCACGGGGATTGCTCAAAACTTGCTCATATCACAAATCACTTTGGTGGGAAGGAGGAGAGGGAGACGATCTATCTTTTGATTGGAACAACATTCAAAGGGACTCACAAATGCTCTTGGGATCTAGGATTTGGTGTAGACAAGAGTGAGTGAGAGGAAAGGTGTTCTTGGGTGTATTTTAGCTGTGTTGAACACCCTTTCACGAGGTGGGAGAAGAGTATATATAGTGTGGAGTGAAATCCAGTCGCTGGAGGTGCTTTAAGTCACACAAGGTCCGGACGTCCGACAGTTGCCGGAAGTCCGGGCGTCCGCGAGGGGCCGGACGACCGACAGGGGTCGGTCGTCCGAGGCATGTAGGCACGGCTGGAACTATTTTGAATTTATCAGCGTCCGGACGTCCGGAGTAGACCGGAAATCCGTGTTATACAGCTCAAATTCTACTGGTGGTAGGTTCCGGATTTCCGATGGGGGTCGGACGTCCGGCGCTCGGACGTCCGGAGGTTGCCGGATTTCCGAGTTATAAAACTCAACTTCTACTGGTGCAGGCTTCCAGATTTCCGGGGCTTGGCCGGACGTCCGGCCCTCGGATGTCCGGAGGGAGCCGGATTTCCGAGTTATATGCGTCACAAACTTCTGGTGAAGGGCTGCGGATTTCCGAAGCCAGCCGGTCGTCCGGCCCTCGGACGTCCGGAGGGAGCCGGATGTCCGAGGCAACAGACCTGTTTCGAACTGAGAACAGAGTGGAGAGAATGTAGTATTGGATATGAGAGTAAAGATGTGGTATGAGCAAGTTCATCGCAAAACCTGTGATCCCTCTTAATAGTGCGGGATCCCTATACTCAATATTAGTAAACTCAAAAGGCTAGGCTACATCATCTTTTCTTAATCCCGAGCCTTCTCGAAATATAAATCCCCAATCTTTTCAAACAACCTTTGGCACATAGTTCTCAATCTACTAAAGTACTTGCCATCCTAAGATACACTCAACAAATAGGATTAGTTCCCTACGTATGTGTTGTCATTAACACCAAAAGTCGGTTAGGGGCATAGCATGCACTTTCAATCTCCCCCTTTTTGGTAGTTGATGACAACATATACATAGCTATCAAAAAAAATTAACATACTACATTATAGTCTAGGAGATATTCAGTAAGGAGCTCCCCCTTAGTATATGCATGATAATAAAAAATCGAAGCTCCAATGGATCAACATGTAAAGATAATAGATCATCATAGAAATAGTGAAGGAAGACATAATAGTCTATGATGATATCATAACAATCCATAGCAAATCACAACCATTCATAAGTAGCCATACATGAGTTTATCCATTACATTAAATCTCCAAAGACTAAAAATTACGATAAAAACTATGATACATTACTCCTCCTTTGGCACCAAGTACCAAAAAGGGAGCCATCAACAGCACCAATCACGCTCAGAGCTCCTCACCATCATCATCAGCATCATCAGCCAAGCCACTGCCACGAGCCTCGTCAAGGAAATCAGACCACTCCGGACCAGAAGGGAAGCCAAAATCAGTAGGAGGAGCAGCAGGAGGGGCCTCATCATCACTCACATCAAGAGCGCCCGAGGCCTTCATCAACGAGCCTTGAGGGCATTCTTGGAGGAGACTAAGTGAGAAACCACATCATGGGTTTGACCACACTGGAAAGAGATGGCCTTCATCAACGCAGAATTTGCCTTGCCAAGGAATTTGGCAATGCGACCGAGAGGAACGGAGCTAGATGAGGGGTGGCGGCCCGTGCAGCAGTGCGACGAGTGGATGTGGAGGATGAGGGGGCTTTCTTGGGAGCAAAGTCATCCGCAATGTGAGCGGGAATGACCCACTTGCGATGAGTGTGAGTGACAGCCACAGAGAAATCAGCAACATGGTTAATAAGTGCCTGGATGAAAGGAGCGTGAGGAAAGGCTCGCTTGTAGTGAAAGCTAGCAAGCCGAATCTCATGCCATAGAAAATGGGGCACATTGATTTTGCCCTTGGGGTGCTCGAATAAGTGAAACATGATGTCGATACAATAGCCACTGCACGAACCCTTATCACCCATCTTAGGATAGATGGTGCGGATGAGACACTGAAAATAATTATGTAAGGTGAGCGCGAGATGGATACCTGGTTAAGGTCCTTCATGCGCTCATCCGCATCAAGCTCACGTAGTGGCTTGCGAAGATGCCCACACACGTCAATAGACTTAGGCGCATGGTTAGGATCATCCCTATGTATTTTGAAACCGGAATTGGGGAAATCCAATGCGGCAACAAATGTATCATATGAAGCTTTGAAGCGAACGTCAGAGGTGATCCAGCTGACAGTGTTGTTTGAGCCAAAATGACATGTGGCATAGAACTGGTGAATGGCAGCAGCACTAAAGTCGCAATGAAAGGCAAACGGGGCGGCAAGCCCCGATGCCTCAATAAGCTCAATGGCACCCGGATATTTCCCCGGGTGCATGCGAATATGCTCAACATCAATAGAGTGATGAATAGATAACCCCTTAGGAACTATGACTGTGGTAAAAATATCCGCCTGGACGTTTGTGCGGAAACGTGAGTCCGTAGAGTCACGTGCGACAGCGTATTGATCAATGTCGCGGCGGAAAGTGAGATATGAGGCTGCGCCAAGTGTGGTGAAATTTGTGATAGCACGACCTAATGTGGCAGGAGGTTCTAGTGAGATGCGGCGAGCTTCACCTGCGGGCTGGGCAGGAGGAGGTTGTGGCATGTAGGACGGCTTGCGAGTCCCGGGCTTTGGCTTGGACCTTCGATCGACGTGCTGGACAGGAAGGTCCTCGGCGGCAAGCTCCTCCTCGAAGTCGGGGTCATCACAATCAGACGACGAGGGAGACGGAGAACGTCGGGCAGTCCGTTTGAAGGGACGAAGTGGCTCATCCGAGTCCGACCCCGTGTTCATAGGGGCGCGAGAAGATGAGCCGGCCACGGTCTTCCGAGCGGTGTGCTTGGTCTTCCCCATGGAGCACAAACACCTACACGGATGAAGAATCCCCAAATGAGGAACGGACATGGAGATACATGAGAGAGAGAAAATCAAATCCAACGCGAAAGAAGACGGAGGAGCGACCTGAGGATGGATCCCGCGAAGAATACGGAGGAAGGAGTGGGGGATCCGCGGAGGAGATCGGCCCGATCTCGAGGTTGGCGGCGCAGGGCAGGAGCTCCTCGACCAACTCCTCGAGCTGGCGGCGGCGGCGGCTGTGGGAAAAGGGGCGCTGAGGGTTAGGGCAAGAGCCCAGCCCCGCGCCCAGATATATATATAGGCCCCGAGGCGTCGGACGTCCGACAGGCGTCGGACGTCCGGAGGTTATTTTGGCGTCGGACGACCAGAGGGGATTTTTCCGCCGGACGTCCGAGAAGGAGGAGGAGGCAGAGACTGATTCAGGGTTTTTTTTTGATGATGAGATGATGACTTGCATGGTTTCGCACACAAAAAAAATACGAACAAGGTTTTTCTACAAGCATTCCATGCATGGATTGATCTATGCGTACTTTGTAAGCTTAAAACATAGAATTAAGACACACTCCCCCTAAATACATGCCCACATCAAGACACAACCATAATGTGAGTGTGTGTATGTGTGCAAGATTTCAAGATATGTTGTTAAGCTCCAAGATACCAAGTTCACGCCTAAGTTGACAGAACCTAGCTACGCTAAGTGGCTTGGTGAAGATGTCGGCTAACTGCATGTCGGTACCCACATGGGTAATATCAACGTCACGCTTTTGCACATGGTCTCTCAAGAAATGATACCTAATATCAATATGTTTTGTGCGAGGGTGATCAATGGGGTTCTCGGAGATATTTATGGCACTTTCATTATCACGGAGAAGAGTAACGTGTCGATACGTGATACCATAATCCTTTAGTGTTTGCCTCATCCATAGCAGTTGGGTTGCACAGCTTGCGGCTGCAATATATTCGGCCTCGGTCGTGGAGAGAGAAACACAGTTCTGCTTCTTCGAGGACCAACTTACCAAGGAGCGTCCAAGAAACTGACATGCACCGGAAGTGGATTTTCGTCCCACTTTATCACCGGCCCAATCCGCATCGGAATACCCAATAAGATCAAACTTTGCATCCTTAAGGTACCATAAGCCTAACTTTGGGGTGTGAACAAGGTATCTAAGAATATGCTTAACCACCATGTGATGGTTTTCCCTAGAGGAAGCTTGAAATCTAGCACATATTCCTACACTTAACATGATGTCCGGTCTAGATGCGCAAAGATAAAGCAGCGAACCAATCATGGAGCGGTAAGTAGATGGGTCAAAAGGAATACCGTTTGAGTCTTTATTTAAAACTACATCGGTGGCCATAGGTGTCTTCATTGGTTTAGCATTTGTCATTTCAAATTTTTCAAGAATGTCCTTGAGGTACTTAGTTTGAGACAAGAAAATCCCTTCTTGAAATTGTTGTATTTGAAAACCAAGAAAGAACTTCAAGTCTGTGTTGAGTGACATCTCAAAGGTCTTGGTCATGGAGGCCGCAAACTTCTTGCAAGAAGTGGATGTTAGGAGAACCAAAAATGATGTCATCTACATAGATTTCGCATAAGATCAAATCACCATTTTCCCTCTTAGTAAAAAGAGTGGGATCGATCACCCCCACCACAAAGCCATCATCGAGTAGGAACTTCTTAAGATGATCGTACCAAGCACGGGGTGCTTATTTAAGACCATACAGAGCCTTGTGGAAGTTTATATACATGGTCTTTGTGATGAGGGTCAACAAACCCAGGTGGTTGTGATACATATACCTCTTCTTGTAGAGGACCGTTAAGAAAAGCACTTTTCACATCCATTTGATGCAAAGTAAAACCATTGAAAGCAGCATAGGCCAATAAAATGCGAATGGACTCAAGACGAGCAACAGGGGCGAAAGTTTCACCAAAGTCCAAACCTTCAACTTGGGAGTACCCCTGTGCTACTAACCTTGCCTTGTTGCGTAGGACAATCCCGTTCTCATCTTCCTTGTTCTTGAAAATCCATTTAGTTCCAATGACATTATGTTCCTCAGTTGGTCGTTCTACATACTTCGTTGCGTGTAAAACTGTTTAGCTCCTCTTGCATAGCAAGTAGCTACTCATTGTCACACAATGCATCCTGAACCCTGTGTGGCACGGTACTAGAGACAAACGAAAAGTGAGCACAAAAGTTTGTCAATTGTTTACGAGTCACTCTACCTTCCGACACGCCTGTGAGGATTTGATCAATATCAACACGACCGGCCACACGTGGCATGATGGAGGTCAAGGTTTCACGAGGTTCGACTTAGTTTCCATCATCAACGTCCTCAACATATGGATCATTTATGTGCGGAGGAAGATATACCTCTTCGCGTTGCACCTGTTGAGGTTCATCATCAAACATACCCATACTTTGGTCTACCTCTTCAAGATCAACTTGTTCTTGAGTGTCATTAGGGTGAGAGACATGTTCTCCCACTTGATCCTCAACAACTGGCATGATGTGTGTGCTAATATCTTGTGGAGGTACGGGCAGTGAACTGTCTTGAGGATGAGAGATACTCTCATCATCTTCATCATCATCATGGGGTCTTTGTTCCATGGGAAGAAGTGCACCTACACCCATGTTTAAGATATCTTGTGGGGAGTCTTCTTCACCTGCATCATCTAGATCAACTTGCTCCCCATGGGAGCGGTTAAATTCATCAAACGTCACGTCACAGGTTTCTATAACACATCCAGTGGATTTGTTGTAGACTATGTAGGCGTGAGAGTTTGACCCATAGCCAACAAAAATCCCTTCAGTTGTTTTGGATTGAAATTTTCCTAACCGTTCCCGTTTGTTGAGGATGAAACATTTGCATCCAAACACACGAAAGTACTTAACATTGGGCTTGTTCCCAATTAGGAGCTCATATGGAGTCTTCTCCAATATTGATCGGAGGAAGAGCCGGTTTGATGCATGACATGCTGTGTTGACGGCCTCAGCCCAAAAACTATGTGGTGACTTGTATTCATCTAACATGGACCTTGCCATTTCCACAAGTGTCCGGTTCTTCCTCTCTGCCACACCATTTTGTTGAGGGGTGTAAGGTGCGGAGTACTGATGTTCAATTCCCTCATCACTAAGAAATTCTTCTAGGGTGTATTTCTTGAACTCAGAGCCATTATCACTTCTTACTGCCTTGATGTCCTTGTCAAACTTTCGCTGGGCTTGTTTGGCAAAGTCAATGAAAGTGATCTTCGTCTCGTCCTTGGACTTGAGAAAGAACACCCATGTATATCTTGAGTAATCATCAACAATGACTAGGCCATACTTTTTCCCTCCAAGACTTGCCCATGAAGGAGGCCCAAACAGATCCACATGAAGGAGCTCTAACGGCCTCGAAGTGGATACAATGTTCTTGGGTGGATGTCTTGATTGATGTTGTTTCCCAGCTATGCATGCACTGCACACACGATCTTTCTTAAAATATACATTTGTTAGTCCAAGGATGTGATTGCCGTTTAAGAGATTTTGAAGATTTTTCATGCCAACATGGGCGAGCCAGCGATGCCATAGACATCCCATGTCGGCCTTGGCCATTAGACAAGTTGTATGGAAAGTGCTCTCTTTCAAGAAATCAACCGTGTAAAGGTTGCCATCCAACTCTCCAACAAAGGCCACTCCAAGAGTGTCTCTCTTAAAGACTTTCACATCCGTTAGTCCAAATAATGTGTCATAACCGACGGAAGCCAATTGGCGAACTGAAAGTAAATGATATTGAAGAGATTGGACAAGCATGACATTTGCAATAGACATGTCATTAGTGATTGCCACCTTGCCCAACCCAATTACCTGCCCTTTCGACCCTCCACCAAATACAATGCTCATGTATGGTCGAATGGCTTGCATGAAGTCATAGAGCAAGTTACTATCTCCGGTCATATGATTGGTGCATCCACTGTCGATCACCCATTTGGCTCCTCCGGAGAAACCAGCCTGTAACGAATTAAGACTTAGTTTGAGGTACCCATTTTGTCATGGGGCCTTTCACATTAGTTACAAGAGTCTTAGGGACCCAAATAGCATAGAATCGAAATGCATTACGGGGACCAACGAATTTAGCATAGACCTCTCCTTCCTTTGATTTGCGTAGTACATAGGATGGAGGCATGAATTCGGTTGTCTTGTTGTGAGTAGATGAACCCCTAGTGGCCGATCCACTCACAACCTTACCTTTCTCCGTGTGTCCCTCTCGTACAAATATTTCTTTAAGCGGAGTGGTACACTTGAGAGGAGATGCACTGTTCTTGGCAGTGCTTGGGTTGAACCCAAGCCCTTCCTTGGCGAAACCTCCATTGTGTCAACTTAAGATCTCATTGAGAGTCTTTTGTCCTTGTGCACATGTCATGAGACCTCTGTCTAGTTGTGCCTTTAACGAACAGTTTTCCTCAAGGATAGATGTCAGTTCACTACTAGAGTTAGTAGTGCAGGTATCAACATTGATAGTAGGTGAGGAGTAGGCCTTAGCTAGAGTGTCAAGGTAAGTGACCTTAAGTGCCTCAAAGCTCTTTGTAAGAGCAGTGAGTTTCTCTTCCTTGTCTTTGAGAGACAAGGATAGACGCTCACAGTCCTTAGAAAGGGAAGCATGAGAGTTCACAAGTCGGTCTTTATCATTTAGTAATTCTTTGCACACAGATTCATCCTTTTTCAAGGAGGCAAGATCATTAGCATGTTTATCAAGGTTTTCACCTACTTTTGAACATAGTGCATCATTTTGTGCTTCCTCATACAGGACTTTCTTCTCAAGGAGTTCATTTCTCTCCTTCTCCTCAGTGACGAGGGTTTCGAGTTCCTTGATGGTATTGGTGTGCTTACTCACCATTTCCATAAGTATGCAAAACATAGTGAGCTTCTTTCCTTTAAGAGAGCACATAAATTTGTTTATTTTAGCAAACATGGGATGATCTAAGTCATTATCCTCATAGTGATCTTCCGCATCAAGATACTCATCAGAAGGAGTAGAAACTAGACTGAAAGAGTTTAACCGTGGAGTTACCTTGACCTTATCATGGGAGCTTTGGTCTTCCTCATCTCCCATGGCAGTCTTTGCCATCAAACACTTGTGAGCGTTGCCCTTGTAGTCCTTCATATAGTTGTAGTGAACAACATCACCACTTTTGTTGACTAGCCTTAAGGTGCTTTGTGTATCTTGAGCTACTCCGGCAACTCCATCAACATCTTCTGGATCTGATTCTTCTTGTGCAACCATTTCTCTTCCATCTGTCCTCTTGAACTTGGAGTTCATAGGGTTTGGCAACTTATTTACAAAGGTCTTTGGAAACCTTGGTTTGTCTTCTCTCTTCTCATAAGGGCAGTCATTGGAGAAGTGGTTGGTTTTCTCGCAGTTATAGCATTTCCTTACCTTCTTCTTTGGGAATCTTCCCTTGAACTTTCCTGCACTGAACTTCTTTACAAAGAGAGCAATGTCCTCATAAGATGGGCTTTCATCAGAGTCAACATCATCACCATCTTCGCAGTGATCATCACCCTCTTCTTCTTCACTTTCTTCTTCGTCACACTCATGCTTGGCTTTCAAAGCAAGATTGATCTTTGATGTTGAAGTTTGATGTTGAAGTGCCATGCATGGCTAGGTGCTTTGTTGCATTTGCCTTTGACTCTTCAAATAATTGGAAGGTGGATATGATGTCATCCGGAGTCATTTCTTTGAACCCATGATGCTGCCTCATGTCCCATACCATTTGATGGTGATACGGAGCAAGAGCGTGAAGTAACTTGTCCACAAGAAATCTCTTGGTCAGATTGAAGCCATCTTGCGTCTTGTCACAGTCACATGACTCAATGTCTGCGGCGAGAGTCATGAGCCGTTCTAGTAGTTGCTTGGGAGATTCACCCTTTTCCATACAAAAATTCTGTAATTGCCCCTTGGCAATTTCATATTGAGCAAGCCGAAGAATGGAGGTACCGGTCTTGGTCCTTATGATGTTGTCCCACAGTTCCTTGGCACTTGTGATGTGAATGTATGGTCTTCGTTGCTTGTCATTCATTCATTTTCTTATGCACGTGATCGCAGTGTCATTGAGATGCTTGTCATAAGTTTCTCTGGGCGTGAGGCACCTTGGATCTACAAGATTGTACCCATGCTCGGGGATGTCCAACATCTCATCATTGGCATACCTAACATGATCCTGCATACCAACTCTCCATAAAGCAAAATCCGAATTGTCATCAAGCAAGGGAGGTTTTCCTCCAGGATTGTACTTAGGTTTCTCAATTTGAGATCTAGCATAGAACCATGGAACACTGGTTTGGTTCCTCTCCGGAGGTGGTTGGCCAAATGAAGTACCATGCACGTGGGGCCCTGAGGCCCTCGGGGACGTGGTTGTCCCCGTGGTTAGTGATGCTAGTCTCATTTGGATCATGGTCTCAAGAGAAGCATCATGCTCCTCTTTTTGCTTGGCAAGGGCCCGTTCCAGGTCCTCAGAGGTGAAAGACTTGACTTTCGAGGAAGTCTCGTCCCTCTGCACTGGAGCTACCGTAGCTGGATCCACGTCCATCTCGCTCTAGGGCGGTTAAGCCACACAAATAGAGCACGAGGCTCTGATACCAATTGAAAAGGATCGAGATGGACCTAGAGGGGGGTGAATAGGTACAAATCCAAATTTTAATAATTACTTAGCAATTTTAGGCTCAAGTGCAGAATATGAGTGTAAGCCTAATAATTGCTATGACAAAGAGTAAGCTATCTGGAGTGAAGTAAGACAAGCGGTAAACAATAATCAAATACAAGTATGTAATAAGGATTAACACAAGTAGAGAGTTAGGGTTAGGAATAACCGAAACTTCGAGAGAGACAAGGATGTATCCCGATGTTCACTTCCTTGGAGGGAAGCTACGTCACCGTTAGAGGGGCGGATGTTACCACGAAGGCACACCAACGCCACGAAGGCTCACCCTATTCTCCCTTTGAGATAACTTCATGAAGGCGTTTCTCAACCACTAGTGGTAAGCCTTGAGGTGGCTTCCAAACCTTCACAAACTTTCCGGGGGATATCACAATGGTTTGATTCCTCTCCGAAGACTCCTACCGCCTAGGAGTCTCCAACCTCCAAGAGTAACAAGATCACGGGGATTGCTCAAAACTTGCTCAAATCACAAATCATTTTGGTGGAAAGGAGGAGAGGGAGACGATCTATCTTTTGATTGGAACAACACTCAAAGGGACTCACAAATGCTCTTGGGATCTAGGATTTGGTGTAGACAAGGGTGAGTGAGAGGAAAGGTGTTCTTGGATGTATTTTAGCTGTGTTGAACACCCTTTCACGAGGTGGGAAAAGAGTATATATAGTGTGGAGTGAAATCCAGCCGTTGGAGGTGCTTTAAGTCACACAGGGTCCGGACGTCCGACAGTTGCCGGAAGTCCGGGCGTCCGCGAGGGGCCGGACGACCGACAGGGGTCGGTCGTCCGAGGCCTGTAGGCACGGCTGGAACTATTTTGAATTTATCAGCGTCCGGACGTCCGGAGTAGACCGGAAATCCGTGTTATACAACTCAAATTCTACTGGTGGTAGGTTCCGGATTTCCGACGGGGGCTGGACGTCCGGCGCTCGGACGTCCGGAGGGAGCCGGATTTCCGAGTTATAGAACTCAACTTCTACTGGTGCAGGCTTCCGGATTTCCGGGGCTTGGTCGGACGTCCGGCCCTCGGATGTCCGGAGGGAGCCGGATTTCCGAGTTGTATGCCTCACAAACTTCTGATGAAGGGTTACGGATTTCCGAAGCTAGCCGGTCGTCCGACCCTCGGACGTCCGGAGGGAGCCGGATGTCCGAGGCAACAGACCTGTTTTGAACTGAGAACAGAGTGGAGAGAATGTGGTATTGGATATGAGAGTAAAGATGTGGTATGAGCAAGCTCATCGCAAAACCTGTGATCCCCTCTTAATAGTGCGGGATCCTATACTCAATATTAGTAAACTCAAAAGGCTACTCTACATCATCTTGTCTTAATCCCAAGCCTTCTCGAAATATAAATCCCCAATCTTTTCACACAACCTTTGGCACATAGTTCTCAATCTACTAAAGTACTTGTCATCCTGAGATACACTCAACGAATAGGATTAGTTCCCTACGTATGTGTTCTCATTAACACCAAAAGTCGGTTAGGGGCATAGCATGCACTTTCACATACTCGAAATAGACTTGTCCATGAAAAACCCGGCCTAGACGATCCGACCTGACTTGTCCTCACATTCCCATGGCCCATGATATTAAGAATAGACTTGCCCATGGGCAACCTCACCCGAACGATGTGACCTGACCTTCCTACGGCCCAGGATCGGGCCTAAATTTTAAGCCCGTTGGCCGTGTCGGGCTTGACGTCTTTATGATTTAGGGAAGAAGCCCGGCCCAAGGCCTGACGAGCTTTCACACTAATGGGCTGGACTTGGGACTGAAATCGAGGCCTGACTGTCGGGCTTGAGCCTGAGTTTTTCTACACGGGCTTTGTGAGGCCCGGTCCGAGGTATGGTCAGGTATAACTGGAAATACTTGTATCCAAAAAAAAACTAGGAATACTGCACAGCAGGCAGATCGCCCAACCAACCTATGACAGGCACGAGAACGCAGCGCATCACGCCGGGAATCACACGAAACGCGCCAAGCTTTGCGCCAGTACAGAAATGCAACGCGCATCCGAAGCCAAGACCCGCGAAAGGGGAAGCACGGCACCCTTCGTTGACGACCAGGGCCCCTCGTCGTGCATGCACTAACACAAGTTGGCAGGCACCGGTGACCAAAGACGCGCCGCACATCGTGCACACTACTCCCCCTCTGCTGCTTCAGCTAGCTAGCTGCTCACCACCACCCCTCCACCAAGTGGAGAGAAATCAATCAGCAAGGCCGGGCCCAGCTGCAACCGCACGTCTGACTCTTCCACCGATTCATTTCGCTTCGTTATCCAAGAAGAAAGGAGGGAGGGGATTAGCACGAGTAAGATCAAAAGCAAAGCTCTACTGTACAATCGGCCGGGATTCGTGTCTCTGTCGTCACTTCCACTCTCGGGTGTCGCAGGGGGAGCACCCTTCCAGCGCGACGTCGGCGATCTGCACCCCGGTGTCGTACACCCGGCCGGCGGTCCACCGCCGCGGGAGGACCTCCCGGTCGGCCCACACCCACTTCCCGTCGTACCCGCCGGTGACCACCATCCGGAGCTGCAGCGGCCCCGTCGGCGCCTGGCCCGTGCTCCACGCCGGCCCGCCGCGCTCCCGCGTCATGGACCGCCAGCCCGACGACCCGGCCGCCGCCACGTCCACCGCCACGATGTCGGTCTGCCCGCCCTGGTACAGGAACCTGATCGTCAGGCCGCCCGCCGCGCGCTCCTCCACGCGCACCGACAGGTTGCGCCGGCGCGCGTACTCGCAGGGCACCCGCTTGTACTCCACGCCCACGGCGCGCCGCTCCCTCAACCGCCGCGCGGCGGCCGTGCCCCCGCCGCCCCTGGCCATGGCCGCGTACGCTGCGCCGCTCAGCACGAGGTCGGTGCGGTTCGTCGCGCCCGTGCGCACCTGGTCCGTCACGACCACCGTGGTGCCCGCCGCGCTGCAGAGCTCGGCGTCCGTGCACCGGACCCTGTAGCACGCGCCGCAGCCGACGCCCCCCCTGTACAGCGCGGGGCTCGCGGCCGCGAGGAGCCCGCCGTTGAAGGTCGCCGCCAGGGAGCCGTACCCGCAGGAGCCGGCTGCTCACGCAAAGCAAAACCAAAAGTCAATCAGCCGAACCACGAACAAGAAACCATAATCAGTTAACGGTACCCGATCGATCCACCGTACGCACCATTGTCGAGGGCGGGCGAGGAGGCGCGGTACGCCGCGTTGGACCGGCGCACGCAGCGGTCGCAGGCAGAGGCCGGAGAGGAGGCTGCGGCGAAGAGGACGAGCAGGAGGACCAGACGCGATCGAGCGCTCGCCATCGACGGGGCTTGCTTGAAGACGGGTGCGTTACTTACTTACTCGGTGTAGAAGAAGATTGAACAGGACGGGACAGGAAGAGAACAGGGGAATGGATTCTTGCCAGCAGCTGGGCTAGAACTAGGCTTTTATACCCGACGCGGCGCGCGCGCTGGTTGTGGCCGGCTGCGGTTTACGAGTTAATGCTACGGTGCACTGGCCGCCAGCCTCGAAACCGGACGGCCGTGGTCTCGTACCTGGGACGCAGCAAGCAAGATGCCGACGCGGCGGGGAGTAGGGAGGAAGGAAAGCGCGCTGGCCACGTGGTCGTGAGGTGGATCCAGGAATGTGGATGTGAAGTACCATGGCAAAAAGTTTGGGGTGGCCACCGACCCAGACTCGTGCCGCAACCCGCGCGCGCCAGCGAGCGGTTCTTGAACTGTTCGAACTTGTACGTACTAGGATAAACTCCGGTAACCACGTCCCATCGTCGGGCATCCTGGCGCGTGGCAAGGTAACGGCACGTGCGAGTGCCGTTTTGTGAACACGCGTGCGTTTCTTTACTTTTATATATACCGCCTCGATAGGGTTTCCATTTGCGGTTACCTTGAAGAGGGAAGGCAATTCGTGAAGAAAGAATTAGTAACTCCTTTGTTGCTGATAAAAGGACGAGGAGTTTAAAGACCGCGTTTGGTTAAAAGGGGGATTGGAGAGGGCTTGAGAGTAAAATCCGTTAGGGGCCCAGAAACCCCACAGATCCTCGGGGCGTCCATTTGGTAGGAGGGGTTTGCTTAGCCCAATCCCCTCCGTTCCCCTTCAATCCCTTCCTATCCATGTGTTTCAAAATCCTTCTTGAGGGACTAGTGAAAGCAAAACCCCAGGAATTTAAGAGTATTGGGTGAAACAAAAGGATTCACACAATCCCCTGAAATCCCTTCCTCTCAAAACCTCCTCAATCCCCCTTAACCAAACGAGGATAAGGACGGAAGTGGCGGCTAGGCTTGCACGGTTTGAATTAGAGGACGAGATGATCACGACCGACCGATTTGAAGCCTTTCCTTCAGGCTTATCGCCCACGACGGCCGTCGCGCCACGGGCCGCAGCTGCCTCGTCTCATCTCATCGGGTACCCGTTTGTGTGGACGCCGCCTTCACGATTCGTCCCACGTGGCAATGAGAAACACTTTGGCTCTATTTGTCTTTTGCCTAAGCAGGTCCATCGTGCTCTGATTGTTTATCGGTTTAATTAGTCTGCAATCGGTCTTGATCCGGACACGTAAGGCTTTCGCGACCGCGAGCCGTTTCGGATAACTACCAGTGCCTTGCACGTACGCAAGCAATGGATATGGGTTCAGCTCCATCAATGATAGTCCCTGGTAGGCCATGTTGCGAAAGGTATGCGCTTAACAAACTAGGGTCGGTTTACAGGACACGCCTCGTTGGAGAGGGAGAGAAGGAATCCTCTCGTCTTTCTAGTGCAAACCGCTCGTGATATGCTGCATGCCCTACGGTCTTGCGGATGACACATTAATGCCGGCCAATCATGCTAATCCCATCACGATTGCAGTGGTCCATGGGGTTATATATCTAATCATGATTCTGAACGACGGCCCCCCGATTCAACAAGAATGGACAAATTGGTGCGAAAGTGACCCAACTCTAACAGTCCTGATCAGGATATCCCACCCGAATGCTAAATTGGTTTCGTCTCTCGTTGGGACATCACCGCCTTAAGCAGTTTCTCTAGCACCTTTGTGTGTTTCACCGGTTCCTGCTGTGCGCACATGGTAAGATGCCGATCCGCGTAAACGGTCTTGAGGACAACCGACCCTGTGAGAACTGAATCCTCGATGAAGCACTGGCATTTGCAACGCGGCCGGCACCAGTACGTGGCGAAGCAGTAGCGCTGTGACGAGTTGTGAGAAAAAAAAAATATATATATATATATGTATCTAGCAGCATTACATATCAATAGTACTATTTGACCTTGACTTGGTCGGCGTAAGCACTTATCCCTCCGGTTCTGACTCGATATGGCGCACACGGCAGCGAAATCTCGCGTCAACCACTGATGAATCCCAACGGCCTTCCCCCCAACCACAGCGGCAACACCGGCGCCCGGTTCTGGACTGGCAGTGGAGGACAGACAGTGGTTGCACTTGCCACAGCACCACGAGCCCCGGCCGTTGGCTATGTATGACCTGGTCAGCCGACCGAACCTTAAACGAGCCCGTTGACACGACGCGCAGCGAAGGCCGAAGCCACAACCTGAATGAATCTTGCGTGCATTCAAGATGCTCTGACTTCCTGGCAGAGCTGATTACCCACGAACATGATTACTACACTTCGTGCCCCTGCCACCGCCCGCCGGGCACCGGCACCGGTTTTCCGTTTCCCGTTCTTTTTCACTGGACGCAGTGGGTCTCTTCTTTTCGCTTGGGCTCCAAGCTTTGCACGGCGACGGAGGACACGTTTGCCTTTGGCTCCCATGTCGGCCTGCTGCATGCGCTGCAGCGTGGCATCCTGTGCGTGTCTGGCGGCACTGTGGACTGCGGCGGGTCAGTTGACGCTGCGGTTGGCACGTCCACTTCGTGGCCGTGGGTCAGGTCGCTTGCATTCGTCTGCAAGGGAGGCAGCCTGCCCTCTCTACCACCGATGACATCGACACAGGCGGGAAGACACGCAGGCTAGATGATTATAATAAAGTTGTTTCGTTTTAATAATAATAATAATAATAATAATAATAATAATAATAATAATAATAATAATAATAATAATAATAATAATAAAGTGTGTATGTGTAAGCATGAACTCTTTTCGGAGAGGAAAGCTCTCAACTATAAACCATAAACCATGCAATCGGTAGTATGCATTACGGTTATTCTCTGCCGTAAAGGAAGCATGAACTCCTTTCAGAGACAAATTAAGCAAAGATTTACTGGGAGCTCTCAACTATAATAAACCATGTAACTGGTAGTATGCATCACGGTCATTCTCCAGTTGATTCAGTAATGAATCAAGGGGGCTTTATGTGCAGCAGTTATTTCTTATTTATTTTTTGACAGCAAAACGGACTACATTAACTAGCAGACAGGGTTGTTTCGTGTACCAACTGGTACTACAAGAAAATCTGGTGGATCCTCCGACCAGGAACTATGGATCACTAACTTGCATGGCTACTAATTATGGGCTCTTGGGCAGTGCTCAAACATAACTTTAACTAGGCCACGAAACCCCTATTGACCTTGATGATCACTCGGTTGCTCCCACCGACTGCGCTAACATGGTAGTAACGCGATAGGACATCGGCCGTATTCTGCCACAAAGGCAAAAGGAGCGCCCCCGCCCCTCTCAGCTGATCACATATCAAAGCAGCATCAACATTTAGGTTGATAGACCCTGCCAGAGATTGTGTCACTATTAGAGAGCGTGCTTGTAGCTTTCCTGCTCATTTCTTGTTAGTTGTAACCGCCTGGCTGATCATTGCTCCGCGGGTGCTTTTCAATACTTCGCACAATACGCATCAAGATTTTCCTCCATTTTACCTGCATCGGCAGAACCTTAAAAATCACTGCTACTTTCCATCTTTACGTTCTGCCACAAAAGGGGGAAACTTGAAAGGAAGTAGAGAACATGTGGCCATAGGGCATGTAAGCCACACGAACAAGTAGGGCGAGTGAAGGCCAAGTCATTCACAAGCCAAAGTGCATGATTTTTTGTCAAACATCAGAATTCGTAGTAATTATAGCAGACTAAGTATTGAGAGTGATGTTTGAGACACCGAATGAAGGCATGAAACTAAATTTCAATCACTGAAATCTCTACCCCCGGCATAAGTATGCAGCACCTGATATCTACTACTAGATGATACCCCGCGCGTTGCTACGGGAAAGAGTTGCAATATATTTCAATGATATTCAGTTGTCTTGATCCTTAGCACTGCATATATGAAGAATCATCCTCACCAATGTTGAAGTTACATATTATCTATAGAAGTTGTCTATAAAAGGGAGCTAGGTTCTGTTAGGAAATTGGAATCGATACAAATAACCTCCACGATTAATTTGAAACTGCATTGATGACAAAATGGCCATCTTTAAATTGCAACTATGTATGACAAAAAATGTGGAATGGACCTAAAACTGCAATCATATGTATCTGATGGAAATATTATAATAAAACTAAGTGAAACGTTCTTTTTGTAGTCAAACTAACTGAATCTTGTTTCGGCTATGAAACATGACGTATCCTAAAGCATGGAAACAACTGCGCTGAACACTAAATGTTCATAGAGCATCTCCAGCAGATTAGTGGAAAAATTATCAATTTAGTTATGGCGCCTCAGTAACAAATGATGGATGAGTTACCTTTGTCATGTCAGGCATGATAACTATCCTTGACCATCAGTGTTAATTGCATCTGAAGTGCTTGGGAAGTGTTTCCTCTGCATGGATACAAACTAATCATAAATTTAGTTGTGAAACCAATAGTAGATCAAGAAATTATAAGATGTGAACATGGTACCGACAACAAAAAATCACAAACATTCAAAGTTAGCCTCAGCTTCTTAACTGGTTCTTCTTGGATAAGCAGACAACTGAGTGTACATATTGATCTCTATTGCCACATTCTGCAAGGAATAAATAAGTGTAAGAGAAGTCGCCAAATGGAGATTTTGCTAATAGATGAAGGGAACCAAGGAAAACAATATCTCATACATGAATGGTCATAAAATAGATGGGCTCAATATTATAACAAAACAATATCTCCAAATGGGCAGGATGCAGCATACAAGAAGAAATGTATACAAATGCAAAATACAGATCTCTTAGGGAAATTAACAACAATATGACATACTATTAATAGAGAAAAAGAAGCACATATATGTTCTGCATGAAATAACGTATCCATGAAATAGCAGGTAAACACAATTCTAAAACGTTGCAAAGGCATACCAATCGATCGATTGAAGTTGCCGCACTTATATAATAACATGTTGGGAAGAGCACTTGTGTCCTAAGCTTGTTCAGTGGAGCTATTTGCAAACTTGTACACTATTAGAAACATCATAGTTCTAAAGTCAGAGGAAGGGAATGGCACATCAGTAATATAAAGCAAAATAATTGGCAATAAAGGCAGTAAAGTGGAAAGGTCTAATTGTGAACGAAACAAAATTAAGTCTTGGTAGGCATCATGCCATTACACAAAGCTTGTTCAATGGAGCAGTTTGCAAACTTGTATACTATTAGAAACATCATAGTTCTTGTTAGGAATATGCAACTTGTATTTCCACGAGGCCATAGGCCGGTATATATACATGTACAGGTGATGGACTATATGCAGGAAACCCCTTATAGATTGGGATAAATACAAAAGGGTACATGGCTATATTATATATACTCTAACACCCCCCTCAAACTCATGGTGGATGAACAACACTGAGTTTGGAGAGATAAAAGCCATGCTGCGCTCTAGTCTGGGCCTTCGTCAGAAAATCCGCCAACTGTAACACGGAAGGCACATACTGAAGAGCAATAACCTGATCCTGCACACCGGCGCGCACATAGAAAGCATCAACACCAATATGTTTGGTGAGCTCATGCTTCACAGGATCGCGCGCAATGCTAATAGCACCTGTACTGTCAGATAAGAGCAGAGTCGGTGTAGTGACAGAAACACCAAAATCCTAAAGTAACCACCGTAACCAAGTCACCTCTGCCGTAAAAAGAGCCATCGCTCGCAACTCAGCCTCTGCACTCGAACGGGAAACTGCAAGTTGTTTCTTCGTCTTCCAGGCAATGAGAGAACCACCAAGAAAAACACAGTAAGCAGAAAGTGAACGACGATCGGAAGGATCACTAGCCCACGTAGCATCCGAATAGGCCTGAAGCTGTAAAGAACTGGAGCGAGGAAAGAATAGACGGTGAGAGGTCGTGCCCCGAAGATATCGGAGAACACAAAGGAGATGACTATAGTGAACCGAGGTGGGAGCAGAGACAAACTGACTCAGAATATGAACCGGATAAGAGATATCCGGACGAGTGACAGCTAGATAGACAAGACTGCCAACAAGATGACGATAACGCGTCGGGTCAGGCAGGGGATCACCATCAGTATCACGGAGGTGAATATTGAGCTCCATGGGAGTCTCAACAGTGCGCTCGTCAGTAAGAGCAGCACGAGCAAGAAGATCCCGGATATACTTTTCCTGAGATATAAAGAAGCCATCAGAGGTAGAAGAGACTTCAATCCCAAGAAAGTAGCAAAGAGGTCCAAGATCAGACATAAGAAACTGCTCGCTAAGACGGGCCTTTACAAAGGCAATATACTCGGGGTCATCCCCAGTGATGATCATGTCATCAACATAGAGAAGAAGAAGAGTCCGACCACAAGGAGAAAGGTGAATAAACAGTGCTGGATCATGAGCACTTGCTGAAAAACCAACGGCAGTCACCACAGAGGCAAAACGCTCAAACCAGGCACGGGGGGCTTGCTTAAGGCCATAGAGAGAGCGAGGAAGACAACATACCATGCCATCAGGAACAGAATACCTAGGTGGTGGCTGCATATACACCTCCTCACGCAGCTCACCATTAAGAAAGGCATTCTTAACATCAAGCTGAGATACAGACCAGTGGCGTACAGAGGCCACGGCAAGAAGTGTACGAATAGTGGTCATATGGGCCACAGGAGCAAAAGTCTCGTCGTAATCACGACCATGCTCCTGCTGAAAGCCACGAGCCACAAGACGAGCTTTATAACCCTCAAGAGAACCATAGGAGCGAGTCTTAACCTTGTAGACCCACTTACATGTGATGGGACGGACACCGGGAAGAAGGGAAACAAGATCCCATGTACCAGTGCGTTCAAGAGCAGCAATCTCCTCCGCCATCGCAAACTGCCATTCAGGATGAACAACAGCCTGACGATAGGAAGTCGGCTCAAGAACAGCAGCACCAGCAGTGGGAAATCCAAGGTGATCAACAGGCGGACGAGGGCGAGAACGCAAACCATAGGGAGGCTGAGACAAGGATGACGACACATCCGCAGAGTCATCCACATGACGTGAACGACGAGTGTAACACTGAGGAAAAGATGGAACAATGCAAGGAGGGATCGCCAAGGGAGAATCGGGGGGTGAAGACGAAGAAGTCACCGGAGATGAAGGTGCAGAATCCGGTGACATGCGAGGGGAGGAGACCGTGGGAGATGGTGGTGGCAAATCGGCAAAAGGTGGAGAAGCAGAGGGAGCAGAACGAATAGGCAAAGGCTCGATGGGGGTGAGAGGTGTATCAGGAAAAGTGAGGAAAGAGATATCCTCCACTGAAAAGGTCGAGGAAGATGGGCGTGGGTAGAAGGGATGAGACTCATCAAAAGTCACATCCCGAGAGATACGCATCCGACGACCGATAGGATCCCAACAACGATAGCCCTTATGCTCATCACTGTAGCCTAAGACGACACACTCAACAGACTGAGCGGTCAGTTTGGTGCGTTCACGAGGAGCAAGAAGAACATAGCAAACACAACCAAACAGGCGAAGCATCGAATAATCGGGAGAACGATCAAGAAGACGCTCAAAAGGAACACCACCCTATAGAGCAGCGGAAGGTTGTAGATTGATGAGATAGGTGGAGGTGGAGACGGCCACAGCCCAGAAATGAGGCGGGAGAGAGGCAACAATCATCAATGCACGAGCCGTCTCAAGAAGATGACGATGCTTTCGCTCAGCCACGCCATTCTGAGCGTGAGCACCAGGACAAGAGAACTGAGAAAGAGTCCCTTGCTCAGCAAGAACACCCCGCACTATCATAGAAATATACTCGCCAGCGAAGTCAACACGAAACACACGAATGGGCGAAGAGAACTGAGTGTGAACCATGGCAGCAAAACGATTATAAATAGACAACACCTCACTACGAGAAGTCATGAAATAAAGCCATGTGTAACGAAAAAAATCATCTATGAAAATAATATAGTATTTGTGACCCCCTTTCGAAGCGAAGGGAGCCGGACCCCATACATCAGAATGGACTAAATCAAAAGGACGCTTAGACACTGACTCACTATGCGAATATGGTAATTGAATCTGCTTGCCAAGACGACAACCCTGACATTCTAAAGAGACATCTCCTGAGACAGACCCCAGAAGACCTCGACGAACTAAAGACGACAAACGAGAACCACAAAGATGACCTAGTCGATGATGCCACTGCTGGAAGGAACCGGTAGCAGAGGCGACCGAAGCGGAGGAACTGGCGATAGTGGTGGCAGCGGAAGGAACATGAAGCCAGTCTAACTCCCAAAGACCCTGAGAATCACGGCGGCGAGGACCAGCCCCAACCAGAGTGTGCGTGCGACGGTCCTGGACAGAACAAGAGTCAACGTCAAGGATGACGCGACAACCAAAATCAGTAAGTTGGCCAACTAGAAAACAGATTCATGGTAAGTCGAGGAACATGAGCAACATCAGGGACATAATAAGGAGTGGTAAGATGGCCTCTACTAACGACAGAAAGAGGAGTACCATCAGCGGTGAGGACATGAACAGGAGAATCAAGCGATCTAAGAGAGGACAAAGTGGAAGAATGAGAAGACATATGAAAAGAAGCTCCAGAGTCCAGAACCCATGGGGATGTACCTGACTGTGTAGAAGGTGGTTGCTCAGTGCGAGAAGCATCAGTCACAGAACCAGCAGTACCCGTCGAGGAAGAACCTGAAGCAGCGAGCAGACGCTTAAGTCTCAGAATATCCTGCTCAGTCAAAGCGATGGCTGAAGATGTCGAGGTAGTAGACGAAGTCCCTGAAGATGATGATCGCGCCTGACGCAGGTGTTTCTTTTTCCGGTAGCACTGAGACTCAACATGACCATCCAGGTTGCAGTAGCCGCAATATGGACAGGGGCGGCCCGAGCCACCAGGAGGAGTGGACAAGAGCGGCGGAGCACTCGAGCGAGACGAAGTCGGTGCAGCATGTGGCGTAGCAGGGGCTCGAGCAGCGAGCACAGAGGGAATCTCTAGTAAACCAGCACCACGCAAGCGAGTCTCCTCAACACGAATCTCAGAAAGTGCCTCCATGAGAGAAATACGGCCACGAGAAAACAACTGAGCACGCCGGGGCTCAAACTCCTTACGGAGCCGAGACAAAAACTCGTAGACACGATGAAACTCCAAATTGGCCTGTACAACCTGGCAACATGGGCAAGTACGACAACCAGCACTGCGGAGAGAATCAAGCTGACGCCAGATAGCAGAACTCTGTGCATAGAAATCATCAATAGTAGAGTCACCTTGTTGAAGAGCATGCTCCTGACGAACCACAGAGAGGTATAAGGCATCACCAGAGGGCTCATAACGCTGACGAAGACAGGTCCACATCTCAAAGACAGTAGGAAGACCCAGAAACTCAGAGGCAAACTGGGGCAGAACACTAGCAGTGAGAACAGGTGCAGCACGAGCATCATCATCAAGCCACTGGGTGTAAACAAAAAGAGCATCATGATACGCCTGAAGAGCCTCCTCATAAATCAAAACATGCTCATCATAAGTACGAACAGCGGCCTCATCAGCAAGCTGAGCTGCATCCTTCGCAACCTGATTAGCATCCGCAGGAAGAACCAGTGGCGTCGACGGAGTGGGGGCCACAGGAGGAACCGGACGTGGCGGACAACGGACCTCGCCAGAAAGAACGCCCCAGAGATGGATGCCACGCATGTGAATGCGCATGAAGCCAATGAACTCGGTGTAGTTAGTGCCATCAAAAATCACCGTACAACGAGGAACAATAACGTAGCCTGATGCAGCAGACATTTTTTTTTAGAAATAGCAGAGAGATCCGGCGAGATGCGAACTGACAGAGTCTGGCGGAGGAGCTGCGGGATCGAGGGCGAGGCAACCGCAGCAAGAGTCGACGAGATCTAGCAGTTGTTGTGGGAACGAAGGTGGTGGCAGCAGCAAATCACCAGATCAAGATCCATGCAGCAGCGACCTCACCAGATCAAGATCCAGGCAGCAGCGGCCTCACCAGTTCGAGATCCAGGCAGCAGCGGCCTCCAGATCGAGGCGGTTTGGAGCGGGACTCAGCGCTTGGACTACGACGGGAGCTTTGACCACGACGAGACGGGAGAAGCAACGAGTCGCGGATGGGAGCGGACGAGCGGACCGGAACCAGGAGCTGACGAGATCGGCCTGACCGCGAGCGGGGCCTGCGGCTGGTTCGATCCTGCTGCTGGTTCGATCCGGTGAGAGCAGGAGGAGATCCGGCTGCGGGGAGAGAGGAAGCAGCAAGAGGAGATCCTGCTACAGCAGCGAGATCCGGCGGCTGCTTGGACAAGGGATTGGATTGGAGCACGAGTTGCGCGTGCAAAGGAAAAAAACCTAAGGCTCTAATACCATGTTAGGAATATGCAACTTGTATTCCCATGAGGCCATAGGCCGGTATATATACATGTACAGGTGATGGACTATATGCAGGAAACCCCTTATAGATTGGGATAAATACAAAAGGGTACATCGCTATATTATATATACTCTAACAGTTCTAAAGTCGGAGGAGGGAACGTCACATCAGTCAATATAACGCAAAATAATGGCAACAAAGGCAGTAAAGTGGAAAGGTCTAATTGTGATCGAAACAAAATTAAGTCTTGGCTGCTTGCAGTATTTCCTCGGCGCCTCCAACAGGTGTGATAATTGTGAACCAAGTCTACGACATTCTAATGCTATCTTGGCATCCATAGCCCATGATAAATAATTACTACCATCTAGCTCAAGTTCATGAAATTCTCTATTCATAACGCCAGCCATTTCCTGCATGTTGTGATCATGCATGAGTTAGTTTTACTATGAGAGTAAAATGTAAGTAACAACAAATGCTTCGGAGGAGCAAAGTTTTTTTAAGTATAGTTGATGCTTTATACTTGTATGTGTAGATCTCATTTTATATAAATGACACTTTGAAGATAGTCACCGTAGATGACACTTTGAAGATAGTCACTGTTACGGTGTAGATCTCACAGCAATAGAGAACATAATCTCGCTTTTACTAGTAGATGTTCATATTTCTATCAACTTGTGTCACAGTACATTTTAGAAAATCACTTTGAAGGTAATCATCTGTCAAATGGCTAGATGTAGACCTCACAGAAATAGTGGATAGTCTGCAATTTGATGCAGTAGATCACACCGTCACCTTTTGATTGCTGATAAAATATTTGAGGTGGTCACACATCAAATTGCAAGATTGGGAGAGCACTCGAAGATAGTCCTTTTGCTAAAACAAAAGAAAAAGGTAAAATGTAGATCTTTCAGCAATGAGGATAACCTGCAAAGTGTAGTAGATGCCTCAATTACCTTGTGATCCCAAACTTTGAATTGGAAAATAATAATACTGTTGTACTTAAGAATTACATATTCTAAAAAGATGCTTAAGCAATCATATAGAATATGTAATACATAGTCTCAAACTTTATTCTAGACAATACATGGTCTAAAATATGAACTCTGAAATAAATTGAACGGGTTACTCCGCAATATACGGATACCATGGGCTCTTTTCTGATGAAACGCCACAGCACCAGCAGCCTCTTTTCTCGGTTATTGGGCTGCAGGCCGAAGTAACCTGGGTTGAGGCCCTTCGGGACATTCGGCCCACATGTTTATTCGGGTAAGAGGAGGGGGTGAGTTGGGCTGGCCCAGCACCGACAAAAGGAGGGATAAGGAGGGCATGAGCGAGGGTTTCCCCTTCTAGCTGCCACAACTGATCCACTCTCCGTTCGACCGGGTGCCATGCACTGCCACTCGTCGGCCCTCCCCTGCCCGTGTCGTGTCGTCTTCAAAGGAAGTGGGTGGGCCCAACGTTGCATCGCAGCCTCCTACATTGTTGCTCGCGTCGATGAGGCAGAGGGCGTCCGACGACCACGCGCCCCGAAGGGTTGCGCGGTCTTGCTCCATGGTCGTCGCGAAACGGCGCAAGATCTGGTGGGCTAGGCGGTGGCGTGGGAGGTAGAGGTGGCGCCAGAGGAGGTGGTGTCGCCGGTGATGGAGAAGGTGGTGCCATCGTTGACGAGCCTCGCCTTCCACCTCAACATCTTCAACCTTGATGGCCATGTTCAGGTCGGGGATGACGTTGTAGCCACCGGTTTCCGTTGCTGCCAGCGTCGGTGATGGGAGATCTGGGACGGGTCGTATCCAGGAGGAAATGCCCCGGCAATTGGTCCATCGGAGTCAGCGGCGACACCTGCGAAGGAGGCGGTGGAGCACTCGCACACTTTGGGCATGGTTTTAGACCATGCTCACGGGGGCAGAGGCAGCGGCTCGAGGTCACATTTGAAGTTCTCCTCTTCTCCCAGAAACGGTGTTGGCAGATCTGCAAACAACCAATCCATCGGATGGATGGCAAAAGAAGATGGTAGAGTTGTCGGTACGACGTGGTCAACAGTGACGGACGGAGCTGAAGGACCGGCATGGTACAGTGCAAGTACGTCATGGTTAACAGTTGCGGCCGGAGCGGAAGGACCAGACTGGTGCACCGTTAGTCCATGCCCACGAAGTGGTGGGTTGTCGTGGCGTGCACACCCACACACAGCAACGGTTCTGGCGAAGAAGCGGCGACAAGAGCCACTGCTTGGACCAGGACCATGACGGCGACGTGTAGCATTGCGGTGGCGTTGGGTGCATGGAAAGTGACGACTTTCTTTCTGGATGAAGCGGACAAAAGCAAAAGCTAGTGACGGCAGGTCCTTTCCTGCTATGGATCTTACCTTTCTCCTTTCTTCCCCATGATGTCACTCTCGGCAGAGGCAGTGTGGTAACGTGTGAAAAATAAAAGTGGATGATTGAACTCTTGTGTTTCTCATTGATCTCAGACTATTTATACAAGAGGTTGTTACAAGTTTGTCAGAGTAATTCTAACCGTAAGTAGTGGTTGCTAAAGTGTGAGGCAAAAGGCAACTACAATTGGCAGTTGCTAATATGTGAGAGATTACAACTGCTGATGACAGTTACGGATTACAATGTCGGTTCCTAATTAGCACATATTAATTAGCAACTTTGCACGTTATCTAATCCTATTCCTAACAGGTATTAACATGTTCTAATTAGGAACCGGCATAGTAATCCATAATTGCCATTAACAGTTGTAAATCTCTCTCACATATTAGAAACTACCAATTGCAGTTGTCATTTTGTCTCACACTTTAGCAACTGCTTCTCGCGGTTAAATTTCGCTCACACGTATTAGAAACTACCAATTGTAGTTGTCAGCCGAGAGAGCCAACACGAGAAAGAGAGGAAAAAGGTGAGAACCATGGCAGGAAAGGACCTGCCGTTACTGGCTTTTGCTTTTGCCCGCTTCATCCAGAAAGAAAGTCGTCACCCAGCGCCACCGCAATGATGCACGTCGCCGTCATGGTCCTGATCCAAGCCGTGGCCCTTGTCACCGCTTCTTCGCCAGAACCGTCGTCGCACATGGGTATGCACGCCACGACAACCCACCCACTTCATGGGCATGAACCAACAGTGCACAAGGCTGGTCCTTCCGCTACGGCCTCGGCTGTCAACCACGACATACCTATACTCCACCATGCTGGGCCTTCGGCTCCGTCATCACCATCAACCACATCGTACCAGCAACTCCACCATCTGCTTTTGTCATCCATTCGATGGATTGGCTACTTCATGTCTGTCAGCACCGTTTCTAGGACAAGAGAACTTCAACTGTGACCTCACGTCGTCTCCTCTGCCCCCGTACTGCCTGGAGCATGGTTTTCGACCATGCCCAAAGCATGCGGGGGCTCAACCGCCACCTCCATGGTTGTCGTCGCTGACATCGACGGAAAAACTGTCGGAGCACTTCCCCCCTCCTGGAAACGGCTCCGTCCTGGATCTTTTGTCCACGATGCCGGTAGCAGCGGAAACCGGCGGCTACACCATCATCCCCTACCTTAACATGGCCATCAAGGTTGAAGACGTCGAGGTGGAAGACGAGGGCTCGTTGATGACGCCACCAACTCCTCCGTCACTTGCGGCACCACCCCCTCTTCAGGCGTCGCCTCTACCTCCTACAACACCGTCGGAAGCCCGCCGGATCTTGCCCCGCTTCGTCACGGCCATGGAGCAGCACCGCGCAGCCCTCCAGGGAGCGTGGTTGTCGGACGACCTCAATCTCATCGGCAACCTTAGGGCGAGCAGCAGCGGAGGAGGCCGTAGTGCGGCGTGAGGCCCAATCCACCTCCCTTGAAGATGGTCCCGACACGGGCAGGGAGGGTCGACAAGCGACAGTGCTTGGCACCCGGCCAAACAGAGGGGGATCGGGAGTGGCGACGACCAGGGCAAACCCTCGTTTGTGCCCTCCTTATCCCTCCTTCTGTCGGTGTTGGGCTAGCCCAACTCACCCCCCTCCTCTCACCCAAACTGGGCTACAGACCAATAACTCGAAAAAATAAGAGGTTGCTGGTGTTGTGGCTTCTCATCAGAAAGAGCCCATAGTATCCATACATTGCAAAGCAGCACGATCTATTTATTTCAGAGTGATATTTTATTATATTTAGAACCTCTTGTTAATCTGTAAATTATATTCAATCATGTATTCCAATATTGTACTTGTTTGTATTTTTAGACCATGTATTGCCTAGAATAGAATAAAGTTTCAGACTATGTACAACATATTCTATATGATTGCTTCAGCATCTTTTTAGAATATGTAATTCTTAAGAACAACAATTCTTATTTACAATTCAAAGTGCGGTGTCACAAGATAAATGAGACATTTACTGCACTTTGCAGATTATTCTCATTGCTGAAAGATCTACAATTTCCCTTTTTCTTTTGTTTTGGCAAAATGACCATCTTCGAGTGCTCTCCCTAACTTGCAAATTGATGTGACTACCTCAAATATTTTCTAACAATGTGATCTACTGCATCAAATTGCAGACTATCCACTATTGTTGTGAGGTCTACATCTAGTAATTTGACAAATAATTATCTTCAAAGTGATTTTCTAAAATATAGTGACACAAGGTAATATATATGAACATCTACTGGTAAAAGCCAGAATATGTTCACTATTGTTGTGAGATCTATACCATAACAGCGACTATCTTCAAAGTGTTATCTACATAAAAAAATTAGGCCTACACATATAAGTATAAAAGCATCAGCGATACTTCAAAACTTTGATAGCTGATTTGCTAGAGCAGAAGATTGAGGAAATAGGAAAAGGAAATGTGATTCAAGTTGTGACTGATAATGGTGCTAACTATAAGAGGGCAGGTGGTATCCTGATGGAGAGGCATCCAACCCTTTATTGGAGTCCTTGTGCAGCTCATTGCTTGTATCCTATGCTTGAAGATATAGGAAAGTTGAAGCCCTTCAAATCTTGCATTGCGCGTGCTAAGATTCTTGCTGCAATGAGGGATGTTGCAAAGAAGAATCTTGTGAGAGCCGGAGCCACTCGCTTTGCCACAGCTTTCCTTACTTTGAAGAGCTTGCATAAACATAAGACTGCCTTGAGATGTCTATTTGTTAGTACAGATTGGTTGGTGAAATCAAAGAAATTGGCTACCTCAAAGGCTGGGATGGATGTGCATGATACGGTGCTTTCCACGGGAGTTTTGGAATACAGTACAAGATTGCCTTAGAGCTTCAGCACCACTTCTCACGGTACTAAGGGTGGTTGATGGTGATGTAAAGCCAGCCATGCCGGAGGTTTCTGCACTAATGGCTTTTGCAAAAGAGAAGATCAAGGACCGTTTTTGTACTAACAACAAGCAAACTTTGCTAAAAAAGATATTGACCATTGTTGAGAAGCGTTGGGTGAAACAAATGGACCATCCATTGTATGAGGCTGCCCAATATCTTAACCAAGGAAAATTTTATCCCATTATGAAGAGAGGAGATGATGACTTAGTTGGGGAGCTAAGGGGCTGTTTTAATGATGTGCTTGGAAAAATGACTGAAGATGAAGAGATTCGAAACAAGATTGATCAACAAGCTGTTCTTTATGAGAACCAAAGGGGGCCCTTTAGTAATGTGATGGCGATGCAAAATATTGGGACAAGGAACCCTCGTAAGTGTTTTCAATTTCAGCAACTAAATTTCTGTGATTTAATTCCAGAAAATACATTTGTAGCAATTAAATTACAGCAGCTTAATATATGCATGTTTTTGCTGTTTAGTTGATTGGTGGAAGTCATATGGTGGCCGAACAATTGATCTACAAAGGTTTGCAAAGCGCATTGTTAGTGTTTGTGCATCATCTTCCGGGTGTGAGCGCAATTGGAGTGTCTTTGAGGGGGTGAGCTGACTTCTTGTCGCCTATATGTGCTGATTTGATCTTAGTTTCAGCAAGCTATTTTATTGTTGATTGTATGATTGCTATTTGTAGATCCATACAAAGAAAAGGAACAGGCTACAACACAAAAAGTTGAACTATTGTGCGCAGGTTCCAAAAGAGGCATGAGAATGTGGGTAAAGGTGACTATGATCCTCTAATCATTGAAGATTTCGATTGGAACAATGAATGGGTTGACCCTACGGTGGAACTACCTCAAGGTGCTCGTGGTCTTGTGCACGATCTGACATGGGACAGCATTGATGTAGCTGTTGGTGCATCCCAAGTGCTTCAAGATCGTCAATTTCCTAAGGCTGCTCATACCCAACAAGGTAGAGGGACTTCATCAAGTGTGGGAGAGGAGCAAGTTGAAGATGTGGAGGAAGTGGAGGAGGAGTTCGGTATTGATGATCATGATTTGTCAAGTGAGGATGAAGAAGATGCGACCAATGCTGCAAATGGTGATGGCAAGAACATGGATGCCAATGAAGATTGTGACTTTGACAATGACTATCAAGGATTTGGGAGTTGAGCGATGAGAGAGTCGGTCTTTTGTTAAATTTGTTGTGTGAACCTAAGTTATGCCATTAGACTTTAAGATTATGGTTATGGACTCCTATTGTTGTTGAGCTATGTAATGTTATTGGGTTTGTTTTGGTAGCTTTGTTTCTTCTGTCTTCTCAATCCTCATATTTAATTCTTAGTTTTACAATGTTTGTTATTGTTTAGCTATGGAATATGGACTTACTTTTCAGTGTCTAATGTAGGCTGTGTTGAAGAAACAAAGAGAGAGGAGCACGTGGGAATGCAATCTGTACAACTTGGGCAACCACCAGGTATGCATGTAGCCATGTAGTCATGTACAACTCATTTGGTGCTACAGTTTGTTGTCATACATATTACAGAGTTAGGTCATAGTTGTGATTTAATTTGCTATCATTCGCCATAAGGTTGTGTCTATGATGTCGCCATGCCATACGCCATAAGCGTTATAATGTTATGAAGGGGGTCGGTCGCCATAAAACGCGTTACGCCATAGAAACATTGCTCTCCTGTCATGAGTGGAATAACGTTTTGATACTTAATACCTTTGGCAATACAAATGAATTTATCTATGCAGTTAATGGACGTAATGACTGCATATTTATATGGGTCACTCAAATCGAACATATATATATATATATATATATATATACACAAAATTGGCTATGTACTCTTGGGAGTACGTACTCCCTCTCCTCATGTATCACATAGATGAGTCTTTTATATCTCATTATTATTTTTAATATACTTCACTAATAATTACTAGATACCTTAAAGTGATATTCATGAAAAAAATCATGTGAGTTTACATATCTTTAAAGGTTTACGTATATACTGCTTTGTTTATACTTTAAAAAGGTATATTATAAAAAGTACGTCGCAACTGATATTTTTTCAATAAAACATATTTTTTTCAATAAAACGCATATTGAGGTATCTTAGAATATTTAATGAAGTATATTGAAAATGATAAAGAGGTATAACCAGTGCGTATATGAAGTATATTAAGAATGAGAGTACATACATCCAGGAGTACAGGAAGTCTCTGAAGGACTTAAAATGCCGAATCCCAAAGCAAATCAAAACGCATATTGTTTAAAATTACAAAAGTCACTTTATGGCTTAAAACAGTCGGGTAGAATGTGGTATAACCGATTGAGTGGGTTCCTCATTCAGAAAGGTTACTCAAATAATGATGATTGCCCTTGTGTATTTATAAAGATGTCCTCACATGGATTTTGTACCATCTCTGTGTACGTTGATGACCTTAATAACATTGGAAGTAGCCTAATATAGACGAAGCACGCAATCATCTAATGACGAATTTTGAGATGAAAGATTTGGGAAAGACCAAATTTTGCTTAGGCTTACAGCTTGTGCACCTCCCCTCGGGGATATTTAGTATACCAACCTGCTTATATTCAAAAGGTTTTGGAAATTTTCAATATGGATAAATCATATCCATCCAAAGCCCCCATGGTTGTCAGATCCCTTGATATGAATATAAAGATCCTTTTAGACCTCGGGATGATGACAAAGTAATATTAGGACCTGCGTTCCCGTATCTCAGTGCACTTATGCGCTAATGTGCCTTGCAAATTGCGCCAGGCCTAATATTGCATTAGCGGTAGATTTACTAGCTAAACATAGTGTTGCTCCAACAGAACATCATTGGGCATGAACGACGAATATCCTTAGATATTTATATGGCACAAAAGATATTGGCTTATTCTATCATAAAAAACAAGATATGACTGTGATAGGTTATACTAACGCTGGCTATCTATGTGATCTCACAACGTCGGGTCACAGGCAGGTTTCGTATTCTTATATGGTGGAACTGCTTTTTCATGGAAGTCAACAAAACAATCTCGTAGCAACTTCCACTAACCATTCTGAAATTATCGCATTGTTTGAAGCATCACGAGAATGTGTATGGCTTTGCAGGATGATTAACCACATTTAAACTTCATGTGGTGTTGATTCATTAGGGTCACCAACTATTATCTATTAAGATAATGCAACTTCAGTTGCTCAAATGCAAATGGGTTATATAAAAAAATAATATCACAAAACACATTTCTCGTAAGTTGTTCTTTCCTTATGAATTATAAAAAGATGAAGAAATTGATATTTTGCAAACCAAATCATGTGAGGGTCTAGCAGATTTGTTCACAAAGTCTTTACCAAAAGCATTCCAGAAGTGTATTCACGGAATTGGTATGAAACGTTTTCGAGATTTGCAAGTTTCAGAGGGAGAAAACTCCCAGAACTATAACCCATTAATTATCATCAGATAATAGATATTCTACTCTTTTCCTTTAGGCCTTGTTTGGTTAAGGCGGATTGGGGAGGTTTTGAGAGGGAGGGATTTCAGGGGATTGGGTGAATCCCTTTGTTCCACCCAATCCTCTCGAATCCCCGGGGTTTTGCTTTCACTAGTCCCCCGAGAAGGGTTTTGAAACACATGGATAGAAAGGGGTTGAAGGGGAACGGAGGGGATTGGGCTGAGCAAACCCCTCCTACCAAATGGGCGCCCGAGGATCTCTGGGGTTTGTGAGCCCCCGGGGATTTTCCTCTCAAAACCTCCCCAATCCCCCTTAACCAAACGAGGCCTTATGAATTTTTCCATCAGGTTTCTAATAAGAGGTTTTTAATGAGGCAATATAAACAATACAATATTGTTTTCTCCTTATATTTTTTTCCACCAGTTCTAAAAGAGTTTTCAATGGTTTATCTATTACTCCTATTTTTCCCACAGGGTTTTTGGGGAGATTCTCAAATTGTACAAATGATTCTCAAGCTGGATGGCAAATACACAAGAAACTCTATATGATGAAATAAACAAGAAGCTCTAGATGATGGATACTTCTAGAAGATGTGTGATCCAAGGGGGTGTGTTAGGAATAGGATTAGATCACGTGTTAAATTACTAATTAACATGTGATGATTAGGAACGAACATATATTTTTACATTCTACAAACGGAACGCTGCACATTAAGAGCCGCTGACGTGGCAGATTGCTGATGTGGATAGGCTGCATGTCGAGATAAATAGGATAGTCGGGATGAATCTCTTAGGTATATAGGATTCTTATTATTCAGTTTCTTTTACAAACTGCCAAACAGATTGGTTCCTGGTGCGGGCTTGCATGTATCTGACAACCAATATATGAATGTAAGCTACTCTGTTTAAACTTCATTTAGATTGATGAGACTTCTACGCTCCATGAAACTCTATATTGGTACTGTGAGTGTCAACTCATTTAGTCATGTTTTTATTTTCTTTCCTGTAACTTCTGCAAATTCCCAATTTAAGCATTCATGGTAAACAACTCTCAGGAAGGTGGGACATCTCCATGAAGGTTTTGGTAACTTCGTGTTTTACATGTCTACTTTTGGAGTAAACATGCACATCTTGTGCTAAGAGTACCTAGAAAGCTAGAACGTAACGAATATAATATGAAATTTGGATACTACTATGGAAATACCTATGAGCTATGATATACTCCCTTCGTTCCTAAATATAAGTCTTTCTGGAGGTGTCACTACGAACTACATATGGATGCATATAGACATACTTTAGAGTATAGATTCACTCATTTTGCTCCGTCTGTAATCCCATAGTGGAATATCTAAAATGACTTATATTTAGGAACGGAGGGAGTAATATGAAATTTGGGATATGACACGAAATTTGGGATATGACAGAAGGGTTGCGGTAAGAGTTCACTATAATATGCTACTGGCAGTCCAGCACTACCACACTATGGAAATACCAACGATACCATACTGAACAGCCAGAACCAAATTCATTTTAGTAACCAATGTAGCACTTCAATTTGTATGAACACTCAGTAATGATAGGAAATACAGATGCACTAAACCGGATAAAATTACCTCTCTTGAGTACATTTAGCACTGGATAATGCTTGCAAGACCTTGCATCTTCTGGGAAGTTTGACTTCCCTTGTTATAATCCCAAGCTTCTTCTCAAAACGTCTGGCATACAAGCATATCAAATACTATCCTCGGATTCTGCTTTAGAGAAACTGTATAACAAATAAGCTCGCTCAACCTAATCAGAAAGCTGAAACATGGCATCAGCAGCAGCAAATTATAATTGTGCAGAAAGGAAAACGGGGCTGCATTTGCACTTACTCTTCTGGTACATTTGGTCAAGTGCCTTTATACAAGCCTGTACCAGCATAAGTGGAGGAAACAATCACAATTGCCAAGTCTATCATATATATAGCAAAATATCTGCACCAGTTTGTCTTCCAACGTTTGTGAATTTCATACACTCATGAGATCAACAAAACCATTTTACGATACAGTGACATGCCAGGGAAAACAGTTTCAGAGTTCTGCCTGAGCATCTTTTGCAGTATCACTGTCTCAGCTGCAGGGGAGATTAAGTTCAGAGCTTTGTAATAAAATGGTAGATTGGAACCTCAATACAGGACTGATTAGCCACCAACCATTCCAAGTAAATCATCTTGCTCGGATGCACTGCCCTCTTCGTCAACCTCAGCAAAAGAAGCTGAATCAGGGTCATATCCGGACAGTTTCATCTCATCAATCAAATCATGCAGCATGTCATACAGCTCCCTCGATCTTGGATGGACGTTATCTCCTATAAGGAATCCATGCATCTCATTTTGCACCTCAATCCAGCTACAGCCAGGTTCCTTCTTAAGCCTTCCCTGCTTCATTAACCTTCTTGTCCTTGAAACATCAGCCCATTTCCCTGATCCTGCATATACATTTGACAGAAGAATGTAAACTGAAGAATCCTCAGGATCCAGTAGTAGAACATTGCCGGCAGCAAGTTCAGCCACCTCAACATCCTGATGGATCTTGCAAACGCTTAGGAGAGTCTTCCAGATGACTGCATCCGCTTCAAAAGGCATGGTGCCAATAAACTTCAGAGCTTCCTGCGGTCCCTTTGACCGTCCTAGTATATCTACCATGCAAGCAAAGTGCTCCAGTTGTGGTTCCAGTTTGTAGCGGGTGGTCATCTGATGGAAGTAACAACATCCATCATCCAGCAGACCAACATGGCTGCAAGCCCGGAGCACAGCAACAAAAGTTGCATGGTTCGGAACCACATCCTCCCTTTGCATCCTATCAAACATCTTGAGTGCTTCTGCTCCTTGACCATGCAGCGCATAGCCGCATATCATAGCATTCCATGACACGAAATCCCGTTTCTGTGCCTTCTCAAACATTAGCAGTGAGTCTTGCATGTACCCACACTTGGCGTACATGTCTATAAGGGTGCTGGATATATATTCATCTACCAGCATTTCTTGCTTAATTATCTGACCATGGATTTGTTTCCCGATCTCAATGGTAGCTAGGTTAGCACAAGTGTCAAGAATTGTAGCATAGGTGAAATGATCAGGCTTAAGTCCAATATCTAACATCTGTGAGAAGATTTTCTGGGCATCCTCACTCTGTTTGTTCAGTGAAAATCCTGACATGATGGCATTCCATGAAACAAGTTCTTGCTTCCCAATTCTGTCATGGAGTTTCTGAGCATCTGTCATCATACCACATTTACAGTACATGTCAACAACAGTGCTAGCTACAAAAGCATCTGAACCAAGTCCTGACTTGATGACTTTGTCATGAACCATCAAACCAAACTCCAAAGATTGTAAGGCTGCACAAGCCTTAAGGACACTACCATATGTGAAATCATCAGGTTCCATACCAAAGCGTAGCATCTCATTAAAATGAACTACAGTGTCCTCATAGCGCCCATTTTGCTCAAGAGCGGCAATAATAGCATTCCAAGAGATTGAATCTCGTTCCTCCATATCCTGGAAGATAAAGTATGCTTCAACCAATGCTTTGCACTTCCCATACAGATCAAGAATTGCATTTCTGACACAGATATCCGTCTCAAAACCTGATTTCATTGCTAAGCAGTGGACTTGTAGCCCTTTTAAATACCCCTTAATCTCTGCACAGGCACTGAAGATGCCCGATAAACTGACTGCATCAAAACCAATGCCTGACCTGGTCATGAACTGAAACAGTTCCAAGGCCTCATTTGCAAGCCCAGCGCGCACAAGCCCAACCATCATGGCATTGCACGTTTGTACTGTATGGCTGGGCAACCCAAAGAATGCCCTTTTAGCATCCACCAAGCTATTAGCCTTAGCATAAACATCGACAATAGCTGTCCCAACAATACGGTCGGTATTGAAGTTATTCTTTATGGCATGTGCATGCAACTGCCTTCCAGTGCTCAGACATGATTTTGCTGCGCAGGATCTAAAGACACTGGCATAAGCCGGCTGGCTCACTCCCATCCCTGACCTCTGCATCTCCATGAACAGCTCCAATCCACGCGTGTACTGCTCATTGTGAACGCACCCAGCAAGGGCTGCACCCCACGAGACCCAGTTCCTCTCGGGCATTCCATAAAAGAAGAAGAACGCGTCATCCAAACTGCCGCACTTGCCATACATGTCCACGAGAGCACTCCCAGTCCGGACATCAATATCTAACCCTGCCTTCACCGCCAACGCATGGATTTGCACACCGAGTGCCAAGTCGTCCAGAGCACCGCACGACTTCAGAAGGACAGCGAACGTTGTCCGGTCGGAGGCAACACCAGAGCGAGCCATCTCCAGAAACAGGGCCACAGACTCGCCATACATGCCACGCTGACAATAGCTTGAGACGAGCGTGTTCCATGACACGACATCCGGATTTGGCATTGCATCGAACAGTGATACCGCGGTCGCGATGTCTCCGCAGTGCGAATACGCGGTGAGCATGGTGTTCCACGAGACGGTGTCCCTGTGGGGCATCGCGTCGAACACCCTGCGAGCGTACGCGGCGTCCGCGCAGCGGGCGTACATCTGCAGGAGGCAGTTCGAGACGAAGGCTGTCGGGACGAACCCGGACACGAGCATGCGCGCGTGAGCGGCTCGCCCGGCGTCGAGGGCAGCGCGGCCGCCGCGGGCGCAGAGCTGGAAGAGGTGGGAGAACGTGGAGTTGGCCGGAGCCGCCAACGCGGGAGGCGCCCGTGACATCGGGACTCGGGGAGAGCGCGGCGCGAGAGGTGGAGCTCATGTGCTAATGGCTGGAAGGGAGGCATCGGGTGGAGGAGTGGTGGAACCTTGGAAGCGGCCGTTGCCGCGCTGCGCCATTAACACGAACGAGGAGAAAGAGGCTGGTCGTGCCCGATTTTCTTCAACCACCACGGAACGCTTTTATCAGAGTAAGAGATGGACGTGATGTTTTTGCACGCTGAACAGTAAATTTCAAAAATAATATAAATAATTTAAAAAAAAATAAGAAAACTTTGACAAATGTTTTAAATGCTCGTGAAATTCGTGGCAAATAAAATAAAATCAAAACTTTAAAAATGCTACTTTCAAAAGCATTTTGAAGCAATACTTTTGTTTTTTTGCCATGACTTTAAAAATTGTGATTTCGTACTGAAATTTTGCAAGCTATTAAAACATTTATAAAAGTTTGGTGTAAAAGAATTTCAGATTATTTAAAACATTTTAAAATATCTTACAAATTTTCTGTTCATCCAAGCTCATTTGTATGCATTCCTTCATGAGCATCTTGTCTCCCAAAGCTCGGTTACCGGGAATGCATAGCTGGCCGACCGGCAATCCATGACTTTTTTGCTCGCCCCCTCTTCAGATTCATCGATGAGATGCAAGAACACTAGATTCTCGTCATGGTCGTCGAGAATAAAGTCTTCTATGTCCCAATTGTCGGAAGAAGACGATAAGGACGAGCTCCAATCCATCTACAAAATGTACAAAATTCGGCATGAGTTTGACCTAAACCTACTCCGCGGCAAAATCGAGCTCGAACCCGCAACAAATTCAGTCGAATATACCTTGCACGTCGGTCGAAGTTGTGCCGGACCGCCCCATTCTTCTTCATGCCAGCCATAGCTCCCTCGTGTCGCCTCCTTCTTCTTGCGCCCGCCCGAAGTCGACCCACCTTTTCCTTCCCCCCCTCCCCCAGCCGAAGCAGCGCCACATCGTCCTCTTCCCGCGCTCAGAATCGCCGGAACCGACCGGATTCAAAAGCTAGGAGCCCGCGCGCCGAGCTCCCAGGGGGATCTTGTTGGAAATATGCCCTAGAGGCAATAATAAAATGGTTATTATCATATTTCCTTGTTCATGATAATCGTCTATTGTTCATGCTATAATTGTATTAACAGGAAACAGTAATACATGTGTGAATAAATAGATCACAATGTGTCCCTAGCAAGCCTCTAGTTGGCTAGCTCGTTAGTCAATAGATGATCATGGTTTCCTGATCATGGACATTAGATGTCATTGATAACGGGATCACATCATTGGAAGAATGATGTGATGGACAAGACCCAATCCTAAGCATAGCACTAGATCGTATTTGTTCGTATGCTAAAGCTTTTCTAATGTCAAGTGTCTTTTCCTTCGACCGTGAGATTGTGCAACTCCCGGATACCATAGGAGTGCTTTGGGTGTATCAAACGTCACAACGTAACTGGGTGACTATAAAGGTGCACTACGGGTACCTCCGAAAGTGTCTGTTGGGTTGGTACGAATCGAGATCGGGATTTGTCACTCCGTGTGACGGAGAGGTATCTCTGGGCCCACTCGGTAGAACATCATCATGAGCTCAACGTGACTAAGGAGTTAGTCACACGATGACGTGTTACGGAATGAGTAAAGAGACTTACCGGTAACGAGATTGAACAAGGTATAGGTATACCGACGATCGAATCTCGGGCAAGTTCTATACCGACAGACAAAGGAATTGTATACGGGATTGATTGAATCCTTGACATCGTGGTTCATCTGATGAGATCATCGTGGAGCAAGTGGGAGCCACCATGGGTATTCAGACCCTGCTGATGGTTATTGACCAGAGAGGTGTCTCGGTCATGTCTGCATGTCTCCCGAACCCGTAGGGTCTACACACTTAAGGTTCGATGACGCTAGGGTTATAGGGAATTGTTATACGAGGTTATCGAAAGTTATTCGGACTCCCGGATGAGATCCCGGACGTCATGAGGAGCTCTAGAATGGTCCGGAGGTAAAGATTGATATATAGGACGGATGGTTTTCGGACACCAGAAGTGTTCCAGGCATCATCGGTAACGTACCGGGACCACCGGGACCACCGGAGGTGGCCCCGGCGGTCCATCGAAGGGGGGCAACGACCCCGGGAGGCTAGATGGGCCAAGTGGGGAAGGGAACCAGCCCCTAGGTGGGCTGGTGCGCCCCCCCCCCCCACTCAGCCCATGGCGCTGGAAGAGGGGAGAGGGGGGAACCCTAGCGCAGGTGGGCCTAAGGCCCACCAGAGAGGTGCGCCACCTCTCCTCCCCCCTTGGCCGCTGCACCAGCCCCATCTAGGGTTGCCCCCCCCAGGAGAGGGAAACCCTCAAGGGGGCGCAGCCCCTCCCTCCCCTATATATATGGGCACTTTTGGCCATTCGGAGATAGACTTTTCCCTCTCTCTCGGCGCAGCCCTGCCCTTCTTTCTCCTCCTCTCTGCCCGTGCTTGGCGAAGCCCTGCCGGGAGACCTCGTCTCTCCATCAACACCACGTCGTCGTGCTGCTGGAGATCTTCCCCAACCTCTCCCTCCTCCTTGCTGGATCAAGGTGCGGGAGACGTCACCGGGCTGCACGTGTGTTGAACGCGGAGGTGTCGTAGTTCGGCACTAGATCGGAATCACACCGCGATCTGAATCGCCGCGAGTATGACTCCATCAACCGTGTTCTAGCAACGCTTTCGCTTATCGATCTTCAAAGGTATGAAGATGCTCTCACCCCTCTCTCGTTGCTGGTCTCTCCATAGGAAGATCTGAATATGCGTAGGAAATTTTTTGAATTTATGCTACGTTACCCAACAGATCTATGGCGACGATGACAGAGGCAAGGCGTGGGCGCAAATGGTCACCCCATTGCCGAAATTAGGTAGAATGGGCGCGACGGCGAGCGGCGGAGCTTTCTAGCGGTCCGGAGCAGCCGGGGGCAACACCTAGCGACGGGGATGTGCGGTGGTGATGACAGCAGGGTGTGCAAGCATGAAATGGGAACCGACCGAAATGCTTCACGCCAAGGGAAAGGGGATCCTCCAAAGGTCGGATGATTTCCCGCACATATGAAGGAAACATGCTCGCGGTTGCAGGTTCAAAAACAAATTTCAGGATGACCCAACTCACAGGATCTATTCAGGTTAGGGATATGGAATGGATCCCGCAAACCAACGGTTATTTTAGCGAACGACCCGGTTTGTGGGATTGGCCAGTGATGCTCTAAGTACATGCTCTTATCTTACCTCGAGGTTCTACAGATTGCACAAGAAAATGAAAAAACAATATGAGTATATAACGTTCAAACTTTATCAAATTAAGTATATCGTGGGGAAATACGCATGAGCATTTATGTGCTCCACCCCTATATTAATATTAAATTTCAAAAAGTACCAAGATTTTTAAAAAAAATGGTATGTTGGGATATCAAACATGGGTGTCTAGTTTACTCCCACTAGAAGTTCCCTAAAATATAATAGGAATTGTATCTGTGGCCAAGAAATTACAATCCGACCTATAATCCATCCAAACAGTTCTTTCAATACATAGGTTTTTTTTTGCCTTTTCTTCTAAGAATACTATTTTTCACGAAACTTCACATGACAATTGAGCATCCAGGTTTGACATCGCTAAATTTCGGCTTTTTAATTTTTTTGGGGGGTTTCTTCTACGTGCGAGGTAAGAGAGCATTTACAGTTGGATTTGGCAAATCCGGCCTTCTATATGCGTGCAGACGCGTCCATGAACAGCATTTGTCGCCCCCTCCCCCTCATATGTTGCGTCTCACATCCGCATACCTCAAATGCAATTCTTAAATCCATGCAATACATGCATGTCAATCATCTGATACAAATTGTCGGGATTCAACAGTTTGATAAAAACAAATCAAATCACGGTTCAACAAACTGGACATGTTAAAATGAAATTAGTGTCCAAGCAATAAGGGGTGCTTGTCCGATCACCAGACGGATGCGTTAACCCATGCCTCCTCCTCGTCCAGCTTGTCGTGCTCCACCTAGGCAATCATCTCCGCCTGCATCCACGATGCATGCTCCGCCTGCATCTTGGCAGCTTAATCCATTGTCACAGCCGCCCTCGCCGCCTCCAGCGCCCTATGCAAAACATTGAACATTTGTTCGGACTGGAGCAAACAAAACGTACCCAGTCTTCTACTGTCAGTTCGTCGAACATGTGGAGTACAGCCCGGGCGATGGCGGTGTCCATTCTCATCCGCTTCCGAATGAGCGACGATGACTCACATTCGTTGACCGCCAGCTTCTGCATGGGCGAAAAGCTGTCGGTAATGGCCTAGCCGTCAGTTGAATCCTCCTCCATCCCAAGGGTGCCGGACAACATAATCCACATTGACACTTGGATGGATGAGGTGCGGGGATCCGACCGTGGCGGGGGTGACATCTCCTCGACCATGTCTGCACCTACCTCTCATGTTGTCACCGCCTCCCTCTCTCGCCGCCGGTGGCACCATAGCTTCCGGGCGACGTTCTCCAGTTTGCAAGACGAAGTGGAGGAAGGGGCACCAACAGACGAGGCGGACTGCATCTTCATTGCGACGGTTGGGGATGGGCTGCAAGACATCACAACGGCGGATCGGGATCGGTGGTGAGGATGGGGAGAAAGGGTGTCACACGATGAGGGCTTTGGCGTTGGAAATGTTGGAGGGCGACGTGAGGAGGAGGAAGAGTTTGAAGAATTTGATGCAATTTGCGATAGGGTCGGGCTGTTGGGTCTGAATCCGCCTCATATTGGACTTGATATGAGGGGTGCCGGCCATCTCGGACATTTGAGGCCCGTTTAAGAAGCTCGTCTGGGTCAAAATTTCGTTACCGGTCAGTGATCGGGCGACCGGCCCAGCCGAATTTAGGGTGCCCGACTGTAGATGCTCTCATGTTCTTAACTTATCACAACTAGCTAAATACATGTGTGTTGTACTGGAACAACAAACTTGTACGAACATATTAATCAAAATATCATTATATTTCACGAGCATTAGAGCATCCACATCCGGATATAGGGAAAGTATCACATGATACCACTCCTTACATGCTACCATGATATCAAGTTGCAAAATTTAAATTTAAATATGTCAAAAAAAATCTAAAAAATCCATGGATGTTCTCAACACATATGTCTACAACCTCTAAAAAATTCAGATAAAAATTTGACATACACAAAGAGAAACAAAAAAGACAAATCCATTATAAATAGTGTGAGAAGAAGACAAAAGCAAAAATGACACTATTCTATCTAAATTTGTATTTTTGTTCTTTGAGTTTGTTAAGTTTTGATTTGAATTTTTAGGGGTTGTCGACATATGTGTTGTGAACATCTATGATTTTTTTCAGAATTTTTTGACATGTTAAAATTTGAATTTTGCAACTTGGTATCATGATAGCATGTGAGGAGTGGTGTCACGTGATACTTTCCCTCCCGATATACCTAATTCGGCCCCTCAAATGCATCCGAACAATTTCGATTGCATTCGCGGGCAGTGAACTAACACCCCTTATTTCGTTGCTTTCACAATCGCGTTCCTCATATCCGAATGCATCACCTCTAATGCTATGTAGATGAATACGCTTAATAGTAACAAACCAACTAAATTCACCTCATACAAAGGGTTCATAGTTTATCGCCGGACAAAAGGATCATATCGGTGGACAATGTAAATTCATACTAACAACTTCTAGAAACATGGACAAAATAGGGAAGGGCAGAGGAAAACACCATTTCCTCGACGAACTCATCCCGTTGTGGTTGCCTATGCGGATGTGCCCTTCAGCATCTGCGGACAAAGGGGCGTCCTTGTTGGAGCTTGTGTCATCGATGAAGTCTGAGTCATCGTTGCAGCATATTTGGTCGGTCGGCCTTTGCCTGCTCCTTCGCATGTCGGGTCGCCTTCGTCTTGGCCTCCACCTCCGTCGTCGCCTTGCACTCCGACATCTCGATGGCGAACCGGAGCACTTTCTCATTCTTGTGATGGAGCCATCGCGCACCTGTCTCCTTCGTCATCAGTGAGCGGTAAAGGAAGGCCGCAAGGAGTGTGTCCTTGGGATCCACCAGCGTGCCAGCAACGCCTCCCCCAGCCATCTCCCTCGCCCGCTGCCATTCACGACGGGTTGCCCGTGCCTCATATTCGGTTGTCCTTATCCGCGTTGGCGCCGTTGTGGGCACGAGGACTCAATAGTGTACGGGTACCCTGTCCGGAGCAGATTGAGCTTGTGGTGGTGGGCGATGTACCTAGATGGACGCAAAACGACCCGAGTTGCATCATAGACAGGAGGGTCCAATGACGTAGGTGATGTTGTGTCACCGAGCGACGGGCACTGCAAAACCGGAGTTGTCGCCCTAGTCCAGTTGCGACCACCTCGAAACAATACGGAGGGAAATATCCTCCGCGTGATGTACCTCTGCATCGTGCAATAGACTCGCCCACTCGTCGGAGCCGGTGGACCCATCATCGGAGTCGACGTTGCTGTCATCGCTGGCCATCGATCAAAAGTGGAGGCGACTAGGAGTGGAGCAGAAGGATAAAGAGATATTAGAGTGAACTGATTGACTTTGGTTTAGAGTTCATCCAGATAGGGCTACTTGTGGGGCCAATATGGCCCAGGCTGGGCCATACCGACGTGGCGAACGCGCCCGAACCTTCCCAAATCCGCCCCAGATTTGGGGAGACTATGAGTGGGTGTTGGTCAGCCCAGGTGTATAGAGTCGATGTAAGGAGACCATCTAGGTAACGATTTAGTGACCCGACACTGACCGGTGGGTCCGTCCAATCAGTTTGGGGCGCCCTCTATAAATGCTCTTAGTGTAGTGTGAGGGTTATGCGAGTTATAGCTTGTCAATGGATTTCCTTACATGCTAGCATATGTATCTCTCACATATAAGCAACGATGATTATCGTCTAGTATCATAGCCAATTGTTTAGGGGCAATCTTACATCTCCTCCTACTACTACTTCTCCACACTCGTTATCTTTTACTTTCTTGTTCTTCTACTTTACAAAAACTAACTTATATTTCCAAGTTCGTTGCTTTCTTACAAACTACCCCTTTTATACTGGTAAATTAGTTCTATTTTTTTCTATATAAAGCAAATTTTCGATGTACATAGGGTTGTATTAGTGGTTGATAGGACTTGAACGTGTCCAACATATCCATAATTCATAAAGTATTCATCCTATATTTACATCAATTATATATGATTTTGGTGCACTTTTATATAAATTTTAGTAACTAACTTATTAATCTAGTGCGAGCATCAGTTTTTGTTTATTTGCATGTTTTTGGTTTTACAGAAAGTCGATACCTACGAAGTTCCAAACACGATAAAAAAGTTGATAGTTTTTTGGACCAAAATAGACCCTAGAAGCTTTGGAGTGATTCTTTTTTGCACTCTTAGGGATTATCATGATGCTTAATTATGTTAATGATGTTGAGAGTAGGCACTAGTGAAATATGAACCCTATGCCTTGTTTCCGAGCATTGCAATACCATTTTTATCTACTTTTGTTACTTGCTACCTTGTTGTTTTATTTGTTTGGGTTATAAAAATCCATTTCCATCATCCATATTACACATCTATCATGATCTCTTCGTAGAACTAGTGCACCTATACAACTGACAATTGTATTGGGTGTGTTGGAGACACAAGAGACTACTTGTATTTGGTTGCACGGTTGTTTGAGACAGAATCACCTTCATCCTACACCTCCCATGGATTGGTAAACCTTAGGTCATCCATTGGAGGGAAAAAATTGTTGTCCAACAAAACTCTGTTCTTGGAGGACCAATCAAGTCTATAAGAAGAAAGATGCATAATAGACATCAAGCTATTTCTCGCGCCATTGTTGGGGAGGTGAGTGCTTGAAGGTATCTTCTTTAGATCTTGTAATTGAATCTTTTAGTTTCTTATTTTATTCACTAGTTTGGTTTTATAAAAGAAAACTGACAAAAATGGAAGTGAAGTTGTGTGAGATTATTTATCTTTGTAAAGTTTTTTCTTGAAAACTATGAATATGATAATTGCCATGAAGTGTTAAAAGAAGTACTGAACAAAATGTTTGGTGTGAGTTGAATGATAAGCATGATTGAAATATTGTTAGTATGTATTCTATGAATATGCATGATGTTAATTATATGCAAAGCCATAAGCTTGGGGATGTTATGTTTGATGAAGATTATATTTTTAGTCCCACTACTTTTGATGAGAAAGTTTGCTATGATGGAAACATGCCTCCAATATATGATGATTACAATGGTGATGGATTATGAAAGTGGGTTTGAAAGAGTGTCAACTTTAGGTAACAGTGTTCCCACTATTTTGGAGGGTCTTGAATTGATGACCCACAAGAGTAGGGGATCTCAACAGTCTTCGAGGGTAGTATCTCACCCAAATTTATAGGTTTGACACAAGAGGAGCTAAAGAATATTTATAAGCCTTAGAAGTTCAGTTGTCAATTCAACCACTCATGAGAAGCAAACTCATGTCATCCATATATTAATAGCATAATAAATAGAAGTGTTAACAGTAGTAGCAGTGGTGATGGTAATAGTAGAAGTAGTTCTATAGCAACTCTATCAGTAACAACAATAGTAACTTGAGCAAAGACAATATTATAAATGCGTAGGCATGGAGTAGCGATGGATACTTGGATGACATTTGTAATGCAAAAATCACAACCTAGTGAGACACATAACTAGCACCAATTCATCAATCATATGTAGGCACGTGTTCCGTATGTAGTCATACGTGCTTCAAATAAGAACTTGCATGACATCTTATGTCCTACCCTCCCATGGCAGCAGCGTCCTAATGGAAACTATGGGTAATCAAGGCGCTCCTTTTAATAGAGAACTAGAATAAAGGGTTAACACATAGTGAATACATGAACTCCTAAAATTACAGTCATCACCGGAGAGTATCCCAATTATTGTCACCTTGGGGTGTGCGGTTCAGAACAATAAAAGGTGCATATAACTTGCAACATAGGATGAAGAACTCAAATATATTTAAGAAAATATAATAGGTTAAATTATAAAATCATGGCACTTGGGCCCTAGTGACAAGCATTAAGCATAGCAAAATCATAGCAATATCAATCTCATAACATAGTGGATACTAGGGATCAAGCCCTAACAAATTGACTCGATTACATGACGTATTTCATCCATCTCCATCTACCTTCAGTACGCCTACAATGAGATTACTCACTTCCGGTGGTGAGAATCATGGGTTTGTTGACGAAGAAGGGTTGTTGATGCCTACGACGATGATTTTCCCTCTCCGAAGCCCCGAATGGACTCCAGGTTAGCCCCCCCCCCCCGCCAAAGAATAGTAGGTGACTGATGACCCACAAGTATAGGGGATCTATCGTAGTCCTTTCGATAAGTAAGAGTGTCGAACCCAACGAGGAGCAGAAGGATCTGCCAAGTGGTTTTCAGCAAGGTATTCTCTGCAAGCACTGAAATTATCGGTAACGGAAAGTTGTGTGGTAAGATGATTCGTAGCAAGTAGCAAGTAACAAAAGTAACAAAGGTGCAGCAAAGTGGCCCAATCCCTTTTGTAGCAAGGGAAAAGCATGGACAAACTCTTATAGGAGGTAAAGCACTCCCGAGGACACACGGGAATTTCTGTCAAGCTAGTTTTCATCATGTTCATATGATTCGCGTTCGCTACTTTGATAGTTTGATATGTGGGTGGACCGGCGCTTGGGTACTGCCCTTAATTGGACAAGGATCCCACTTATGATTAACCCCTCTCGCAAGCATCTGCAACTACGAAAGAAGAATTAAGACAAAGTCTAACCATAGCATTAAACTAGTGGATCCAAATCAGCCCCTTACGAAGCAACACATAAACTAGGGTTTAAGCTTCTGTCACTCTAGCAACCCATCATCTACTTACTACTTCCCAATGCCTTCCTCTAGGCCCAAATAATGGTGAAGTGTTATGTAGTCGACGTTCACATAACACCACTAGAGGAGAGACAACATACAACACATCAAAATATCGAACGAATACCAAATTTACATGACTACTAATAGCATGACTTATCCCATGTCCTCAGGAACAAAAGTAACTACTCACAAAGCATAATAATATTCATGACCAGAGAGGTAATAGCATCAAGGATCTGAACATATAATCTTCCACCGAGTAATCCAACTAGCATCAACTACAAAGAGTAACTAACACTACTAGCAACCTTACAAGTACCAATCGGAGTAGCGAGACGAAGATTGTTTACAAGAGATGAACTAGGGTTTGGAGATGAGATGGTGCTGATGAAGATGTTGATGGTGACGAGTCCCCTCCGATGAGAGGAGTGTTGGTATGATGATGGCGACGATTTCCCCCTCCGGGAGGGAAGTTTCCCCGACAGGACGACCCTGCCGGAGCTCTAGATTGGTTCTGCTCAAGTTCCGCCTCGTGGCGGCGGCGAATCCTCCTGAAAGCCTCCTCCTGATTTTTTTCTGGAACAAAACCCTCCTTATAGCAAAAGAGGGGAGCCAGAGGGCCAGAAGGGAGCACACAAGCCCCCTAGGCGCGACCAGGGGGGTAGGCCGCGCCTAGCAGGCTTGTGGCCTCCTGCTGGCTCCCCTCTGGTACTTCTTCGGCCCAGTATTTTTTATAAATTCCAAAATAAATCCTCGTTGATTTTCACGGCTTTTGGAGTTGCGCAGAATAGGTATCTCAAACTTGCTCCTTTTTCAGGCCAGAATTCCAGCTGTCGGCATTCTCCCTCTTCACGTAAAATTTGCAAAATAAGAGAGAAAAGGCATAAGTTTTGTACCATGAAGTGTAATAACAGCCCATAAAGCGATAAATATCAACATGAAAGCATGATGCAAAATGTACGTATGAGTGACGGTGGCTCCACTTCGTAAAAGGCAAAAAAAACTTTATCTTCGATCTTTTTCTCGGCAAGACGGTATATGTAGACTTGAGATTATGGTAGAAGGAGTCTCGAGGACCCCACAAGCTTAAACGACCGCCCTAGGGGGTGTGATGATCCACAAGTATAAGGGATTGTAACAGTCTTCGAGGGAGGTATTTTATCCAAATTTATTGATTTGACACAAGGGGCACCAAATAATATTTATAAGCCTTAGCGATTGATTTGTAAATTCAAAAACACCTACGAAGTTATATCTCTACAGTAGAATATTAGTAGCACACTAGTAGGATAGTTTTGATAGCAATAGTGACAGTGGCAATGGTAACAATAATAGTAGCAATATCAGTTTTGTAGCAGTTGGAAAAATAGCAACAATACTAGTAACTTAGCAAAGACAATATGAGTGAATCATAGGAATGGAATAGCGATGGATATTTGGATGAAATCAATCATATAATAGTCACAACCTAGTGTGACACAGAACTAGCTCCAATTCACCAATCATATGTAGGCATGTATTCCGTAAATATTTATGTGTGCTTACAATAAAAACTTGCATAACATCTCTTGTCCAACCCTCATGTGGCAGCGGGGTCCTAGTAGAAATCTAAGAGTAATTAAGGCTTCCTTTTAATAGAGAACCAAAAGAAAGCATTAACACATAGTGAATACATGAACTCCTCATACTACGGTGATCATGGGAGTGAATACTAATTCTTGTCACCTTGGGGTCTGCCGATCATAATACGTAATAGGTGCATGAAACTTGCAAGATAGGATCTAAATCACACTTATATTCATGAAAATGTAATTGTTTCAAATTTGAAATTATGGCACTCGGGCCCTAGTGCCAAGCATTAAGCATAGCAAAGTCATAGCAACATCAATCTTAGAACATAGTGGATACTAGGGATTATGCCCTAACAAATTGACTCAATTACATGATCAATCTCATCCATCTCCATCTACCGCCATTATGCATACGATGAAATTACCCACTCACGATGGTGAGCATCATGTGGTAGTTGATGAAGACGGGTTGATAATGAGGACAATGATAAATTGCACCCATTGGAGCCCTGAACACACTACAAACCAAGCCTCCCGGGGAAGAACAAGAGGTGGTGGCACCTTTGTATCGTAAAACATGATGAAATTTCTTCTCTTAATTTTTTGGGAAGATGATACTTATGGGGTTGTAGATAGGGAAAACACAACATCAAGGGACCCACAAGGCACATGGTGTGCCCTTCCCCATGTGGGTGGGTAGTGGGCCCCTCTAGCAGGTGTTGACTCTAGTATATTTTATATATTCAATAAAAACTCCTCGCCAAGTTTTGTCCAATTCTGAGGACTTCTATTTCTGCACAAAAAACAACACCAACGTAATTCTCGTGAAACCAGCGCCATTTCGTGTTGGTTTCAATCAAATCATGCAAATTAGAGTCCAAAACAAGAGCAAAAGTGTTTGGAAAAGTAGGTATGTTTGGGACATTGAAAGCACAATTGTTCCCTAAGGTGGTTTTCGTAATTAATAACAACATATGTATAATTGAACTAATGATCTTATCCAAGTATATTTCAGAAAAGTTCAAAGATGCATTGGCTAAAGGATTGTGAGGAGAAATCCCTTGATGCAAGGAAAGGAATAGGATTGGCTCAAGATTCAAGCAAGAGGACTCTACATTTTACATTTGTGGAAAATCACTTTTTGTCCATAGGAAAGCCAATACTATTAGAATGGGGTGAGGTATTATGATGAATAGGTTTCTCAAGTTCTTAGAGATAGCCACCAAAAGTACTCAACATTTATCTCACAAAAGAATATGTCCCAAACCAAAACAACAAAATCAGTGCCACCAACTTTTCCCATTCGGCCTACCAATTTTCCCACTGATAGATCCTTTGCAAACCCTAATCTCTCGGTACCACCAAGTTTCATATCGTTGCCACCGAAAGACAATGACCAACTTTCTCGTATCTCTATTTCAAGAATCGAAATTTCTGAGATTGAAATCGGTACCACCGAGATTTGGAAACTACCCTAGGTCATCGTATCATTACCACCGAGATTCATATATCAGTATCACCGAGAATTCAAAAGTTGCCACATTTAGTGCAACTCGGTACCACAGAGTTGGGCAGTAATGTTGTAACAGTTGGATTTTGGGGGTGCCAATATATATGTTGGAAATATGCCCTAGAGGCAATGATAAAATATTTATTATTATATTTCCTCTTTCAAGATAATCGTTTATTATCCATGTTATAATTGTATTGAATGAAAGCATAGATACATGTGTGGATATATAGACAAAGCAATGTCCCTAGCAAGCCTCTAGTTGGCTAGCCAGTTGATCAAGGATGGTTAAGGTTTTCTGACCATATGCAAGTGTTGTCACTTGATAACTGGATCACATCATTAGGAGAATCATGTGATGGACTAGACCCAAACTATAAATGTAGTATGTGATCGTGTCATTTTGGTGCTATTGTTTTCTGCATGTCAAGTGTTCATTCCTATAACCATGAGATCATGTAACTCACTGACACCGGAGGAATACCTTGTGTGTATCAAACGTCACAATGTTACTGGGTGACTATAAAGGTGCTCTACAGGTATCTCCGAAGGTGTCCGTTGAGTTAGCATGAATCAAGACTGGGATTTTTCACTCCGTGTGACGGAGAGGTATCTCGGGGCCCACTCGGTAATACAACGTCACATACAAGCCTTGCAAGCAGTGTGACTCAAGTGTGAGTCACGGGATCTTGTATTACAGAACGAGTAAAGATACTTGCCGGTAACGAGATTGAAATAGGTATAGGGATACCGACGATCAAATCTCGGGCAAGTAACATACCGAAAGACAAAGGGAATGTTATACGGGATTATATGAATCCTTGGCACAGAGGTTCAACCGATAAGATCTTCGTAGAATATGTAGGATCCAATATGGACATCCAGGTCCCGCTATTGGATATTGACCGAGGAGTGTCTTGGGTCATGTCTAGATAGTTCTCGAACCCGCAAGGTGTGCACACTTAAGGTTCGATGATGTTTTAGTATAGTTGAGTTATATGTGTTGGTGACTGAAGGTTGTTCAGAGTCTCGGATGAGATCACGGACGTCACGAGGGTTTCCGGAATTGTCTGGAAACTAAGATTGATATATAGGATGGTTTCATTTGGTCACCGTAAAGATTTCGGGCATTACCGGAAGTGTACCGAGAGTGACGAATGGGTTCCGGGTATTCACCGGGAGGGGCCCACCCACCCGGGAGTGAGCCCAGTAACTCTAGGGTGGCACACCAGCCCTTATTTGGCTGGTGAGGCCAGCCCAAGAGGGCTATGGCGCCACAAGAGAAAATACCAAAGGAAAAAAAGGGAGGTGGGAAGGAAGCAGTGGACTCCTTCCCCCAAACCGAATTGGGATGGGAGTCCACCTCCTCCCAATCGGCCGGCGCCCTTGGGGCTCCCTTGAGCCCCAAGGCTAGCCCATCCCCTCCTCCTATATATATTGGTGGTTTTAGGGCTTTTGAGACACAACTTTGCCACGTGCAACTCAAACCTATACCACGTAGTTCTTCCTCTAGATCGGATTTCTGCGGAGCTCGGGCGTAGCCCTGCAGGAGTAGATCATCACCACCACCGGCGCGCCGTCACGCTGCCGGAGAACTCATCTACTTCTCCATCTCTCTTGCTGGATCAAGAAGGCCGAGATCGTCATCGAGTTGTACGTGTGCTGAACGTGGAGGTGACGTCCATTCGGCGCTAGATCGGAACGGATCGTGGGACGACCGTGATTTGAATCACGAAGTTGTACCACTACATCAGCCGCGTTTCTTAATGCTTCTCGCTTAGCTATCTACAAGGGTATGTGGATCCAATCTCCCTCTCGTAGATGAACATCACCATGATAGGTCTTCGTGTGCGTAGGATTTTTTTTGTTTCCCATGCAACGTTCCCCAATAATATACCCCTAGACCTCCTCTCATTCACAAAGGAAGCACTCAGAACACACACACACACACACTTTCCAGATCCATTTTTCAGAGAGAGAGACACCTACTCATGTGTTGAGATCAAGAGATTCGAATCCATCCATTTGAAACTTGATCTCTATCCTCCCCAAGTTGCTTTACACAAAGTCAATCTCTCCTACCCATGCCAAATCTGCGAGAGAGTGATTGAGTGTTGAGGAGACTATCTTTTGAAGCACAATAACAAGGAGTTCATCGTTCTATCGCATCTATTACCTTTTGGAGGGTGGCGCCTTCTAGATTGGTTAGGCGTCGCTTGGGAGCATCCTACTACGTCTTGTGGAGTTGAACCAAGTAGTTTGTACGGTCAAGGAGATCGCCTACTTCGTGAAGACCTACCGTAAGTGAGGCTAGTCCTCTGTGGACGTAAGCCATGGTGGAATAGACAAGGCCGCTTATTCATGGAGCCCTTGTGGGTGGAGCCCTCCGTGGACTCTCACAGACGTTACCCTCCATGGGTTGAAGTCTCCACTAACATGGGCGTACAATGGCGCCACCTATCGGAACCACGCCAAAAATCGATGTGTCAACCTTTGCGTTTGATATTCCTTACCTACCCTCTACATTACATTTGCATGTATTTACTTTCCGTTGCTATACTCTTAGATATGCTTGTGTAGGGTGAACTTGACCAGTCATAATTGATAGAACTAGCCCAAAACTAAAATTGGGAACGTGCTAAGTTTTTATTTGGTCAAGTAGTCTAATCAGCCCCCCTCTAGACATACTTCGGATCCTACAAGTGGTATCACAGCTTTGGTCTCCATTGCATTGGTTTCACAACCTAGGAGAGTATGGCGTCTAGTGAGGGAAATTACCACCGTGGAGGTCCATATTTTGATGGTACAAGCTTTGCTAGTTGGAAGCATAAGATGAAAATGCATATTCTTGGTCGTAGTCCTGCCATTTGGGCTATTTTTCATGTTGGTGTGCAAGGTGATTTCTTAGGAGAAGGAAGAGAACCGAATCGCGATGCGATAGTGGAAGATTAAGATGAAGATGTTGTTCATGTTGTAATACAATGCTCAAGCCTGCGACATTTTGTTCAACTGCTTGTGCCCTGAAAAATTCAACAAAATCAAATGCCTTGAGAATGCAAAGGAAATTTGGGATACTTTGGTTGATATGCACGAAGGTACTGAATCTGTCAGGGAATCTAAGTTGGATATGCTACAAGTCAGCTTGATAAGTTCAAGATGAAGGATGGTAAAGGAGTCGCTGAGATGTACTCTAGGCTTGTTCCCATCACAAAAGAGATTGCCGCCTTAGGAAGCAAAGAGATGATCGACAAATTCATCATCAATAAGATACTTAGAGCCTTGTATGGTAGATACGATACCATGTGCACATTGATCCAAATGATGCCAAACTACAAAGATCTCAAGCCAACGAAAGTCATTGGAAGGATTGTTGCTCATGAAATGTCACTCAAGGACAAAGATGAGCTGCACAACAAGTCAAGCGGTGCTTACAAATTCAAGTTATACTCCCGCCACTTCACATGAAAACCTTGTTACCAATGAAGAGATAAGCCTCATGGTCAGAAGATTCAACAAGTTCTACAAGAGTACACACAAAGAGAGAAGCTCAAGCTGAAGATATGAAGACAAGCATTCATCTAGTCGTGACCGAAACTGCTACAACTCTAGAAAGCCCGGACACCATTCCAATGAGTGCTCCGCTCCCCACAAACAAAGAGAAGAGTCACCTAGAAGACGAAGCTCAAGAGATGAGTCGCCTCACAGTGAGAAGGAGTAGAGAAGATCATTATGAATGAATACACTCCATGAGAAGCAAGGAATTAGAGAAGAAGGACAAATACACCAAGAGCAGCTCAAGAAGAAGACGTCAAGCTCATGTTGGTGAATGGGTATCCGGCTCCGCAACCAATCCGAGAGAAACTACCACTCCAACTCCGACTATAGTCAAGATGAAGGTGTTGCCGGTCTTGCACTCGTTTCCTCAAACTCCTACGACATATTTGATTCACCAAATGAAGGGATTAGAAACTGCTTCATGACAAAAAGGCCCCGAGGTATCACATCCCGAGTACTTTGATTTTGATAGTGATGAGGATGACTTGTTAGGATAAGATGACTTGCTCTTTGATAGGACTAGTGATAACATTGAAAATGAACTCGATAATAATCATTCTAGTCAAGAGAAGTCGAATGATGATGATAAGAAAGAGATTGAATGACTAACTAAAGAATTAAACACTCTTAATTTAGCTCATGAAACTACTCTAGAAGATCATAGATAGCTTGCAAGAACTTATGAGAAGCTACACTTTAAGAAGCTAAATTTAGAGCAAGAGCATGAGTTTCTAAAAGCAATCAACGATGATCTTCGAAAGAAGAGTTCTTCTTATCTAGCCAAATGATTACTCTTGTCTACTTTTGTTCCACAAGTCAAACCTAAGAACACTAGTAACAAAGGCAAGAAAGTTTCTTCATCTAGTAACAACAATGCTAAAGTTAAATCAAATGATGTTGTTACTAGCAGCTTTCTTGATTCCACTAATGATTCACTTAGCCAAGTTGCACTTGAGCAAGAAAACGATTTATTGAAAGAAATTATAGAGAGAGGTGTCTTCAAGAGTCTTGCTAGAAGTAAGCAATTCTAGGAAATTGTGCGCAAGCAAGGAGGACATGGGAAGAAGAAGGTGTTCGCTACTTCAATGCCAACGGAGTTGAACGGGAAGAAGGTTAATATCACATCCTGAAGTTTGTTCCCCAAAAGGAGAAATATGATCCTACTCTCCCCAAGGGAACAAGCTCTCAAGATGACCTTCTACCACAAGACCACAAGGGCAAGGGCAAGCTTCAAGAGGAGGTTGACTCATTTGAGGAAGAATCCCAAGCCAAGGTCAAGTATATTCCCAAGGACACTACTAGTTCTACTTCATCTAGTGCTACCACAACTCCAAGGATCCTCATCAAGTTGATGTGGATCCCCAAGAAGAAGAACTAGAGAAGTTCTTGAGGGGTGACTCCGCAAATGAAATTCACTCTTATTCATTTTGGCAAGAACTAAATGCAATCAACTCCAACTTTATGCATTAGTTCAAGGAGTCACACATTCCCTCGAAGGTAAGCAAGGGACAAGGTAATTAATGTATCTTTGGACATCATATCACATGCATTTCATTCCATGTTCATAGATATCCTTGCATATGTTCCTTGTGCTTTGGGACTAACCCATGCAGGTGAGAATAGTAACAAACAACAAGGATTGCTCCCAACCCAACATGGTCTTCATCAACAATGAGCATCCACCACCACTACACCTACATGAAGTCTTCTACAACAAAACCCAAGGTTAGTTTATCACTCTTAGGGGGGATGTCACATCAAGGGGGGAGCTTTACGCTAAGACTTGGGTATAAGCATCTCTTAAGATGTGAACATATTGAAAGCTTTATGTAAAAGTGGAAACCTCACTTGTGCTTAAACGATGAGTATGATCTATGATCAAGTATTCTTGCTTGGCTCCTAAGTCAATATACTCATATATAGATGACTTCGTCATCGCCAAAGTGCTTGGTAGATACTAGAGTGTTTGTGCATGTTCACCATGTTTTATTTGACATCTTAGTGTGTGAACATGTTGGTATGCATAGTTTTGCCAATTGGATGTAGAATAATGCCTAAGCACCTCTCTCTAGCTATCTATGTTTTCTTGTCTCAAATTTTATTCATGCTTCATCACAAAAATTTGAGCAAGTGCTTTAGGGACACTCTCTATGAGGAGCAATCGGAGATCTGTCTCGACAAGGGTTGACTTACAAAACCTCCCAAAAGCATCTCGGTGTGACCAACCTCAAAATATCAGTCCCACTGAAGCCTAGGGTTGATCTGGTTTTTATTCTCAGTACCATCGATATGATCTTTTTGGCCTCACCGAGTTTCGCTGTTAAATGACGATTGTGGAACTCGGTGGCACCGAAAAATGCAACTTGGTGTCATCGACAGCTAGGGGGTATATATTTTGCAGACCCGGCGTTTGAAATCACTTCTTCAAACCTCGCATCCCCGCATCTCCTTGCTGTTGTGCCCTAGTCCTGAAGACATCATCGTGTTTCTCCCATGCTCCCTCGCCACTGGAGTCCTTGCCGTTGATGGGAATCAACACCTCCATCATCACCGTCAAGGAACCTTCACCGCATTATGGTAAGGTTTCGACCCCTCTTTGCGCTCCAAATTCCAAATCTTGCGCAAATAAGTCCCCCTATCTCCAGTCCATGATTTAAACCTCTCTATCGAGAAGAAAGTTCAAATAGATTAGAGAACAAAGGAAGATTTAGGGTTAACTGTCCACAAAACTAAATCTTTGTGTCACCGAATGAGAAAAATCAGTCCTACCAAATTTTGTTTTGGGCTACTTAGAACAGTCTCGGTGAAAACCGAGTTTCCTTTTCGGTGAAATCAAAGAGGTTGCCAAGTTTCTGTTAAAGAGATTGTTAGTCTCGGTGTCTCCAAATTTGGGTCTCGATGGAACTGACGTCCCTTCTTAGACTTAAATTTTTCAGAGTTCAAACTTGCAAAAACTTCTAAATTTTTGCGATGCTCATCCACTCTGTCTCTTCTAATTCTTTTCACAGGGTCAGCTTGTTTGCTTGGTGATTGTCAGTATGTCACGCTCAGATGACAATCAGAATAATGTCAGAGAGTCCAGTGCTGAGATGGATTCACACACTAGTCCTGAGAGGACAACTTTTGACCCAGGTACGCCTATGTGACAGCCCGAGACCGACATTCCAGAAGATTCCCCTTTTCTTCCCGTTTTCGTCGTGTGTTTATTTTATTTGTCGCATCATCATCGCATCATTCCCATCATCCGCATTGCATCGGCATCCAGTTGCCGCCAGTTTTCAAACTTGCATCCGTTAGTAGTTGCCGGTTCTCTACGTTCTCGTCGTTGTCCGTTCTGAGCCCGACCACACACGCACGTGCCCGCGGCACCGTCAAAATCTTGTTTTAAAAGTGTGTATAAAACTTTCTCTGATTGGGTTGAAACTTGACGTGCGGTCTTATTTTAATATAGGTAGGCTGTTTGTCAAATTTCGTCGCAATCGGAGTCCGTCTGGTACCCGAACGGTCGACCGTAGCGGCACCGTATTCGGTCTACCGTCGAACGTTTTATCGGTGTTTTAGATTACATTGTCGGGTGCCGTTTCCCTCTCATCTCCGGCTAACCTACTCTACACGGCCACTTAGCCCGTCCCGCGTTCGAGATCATTCGGTTCCGATCGCACGGTTGAAACCGGGGCGAAATTTTGCTAACCCTAGCCCCCTTTCCCTATATAAACACCCCTCCCCTACCTATTTGGGCCCCCCCTAATCCTCCTGGGGATCCACACCCGAAACCCTAACCTAGCCGTCGCAGACTCTTTCTCCCCTCCTCCCGCGGGCCTACCAAGCCCAGATCGGGCCTGGCCAAGCCCATCGCGTCGCTGCCTCTCTCTCTGCCCGAGCAGCTGCCGCTAGCCCGAGCTCCCGCGAGCTCCTCCCTGCCGCGGGCTCCTCCCGCGCCAGCTCCTGCCGAGCTCCCCGTCGTCGCTCCTCCTTGGGGTCTCGCCGGAGCACCGCCACCTGTGCGAGCCTCACCTATTGTGTACCGTCGCCTCGTGCTGGAGCTCTGTCATAGGTCGCCGTCCGCCAGAGTCCCGCCAGCCGCCGCGGTCACGCCAACCTCTGCCATCCGGCGCGGATCCGACGAGATCTGGTCGGATCCCGCCGCCCTTGGCCTTCCTCGCCAGCCCTTGACGCCCCGCCGCCGGTCCTTGTAGCCGCCTCCGCCAAGCCTCGCGGCCTCCCTCCAAGCAGCCGACGGGAGGGAGACGGGACCCCCTGGCCCGCGTTGACCAGCGCCCTACACGAGCACTTGGCCTGCTCCTGGGCCTCCATCTGCTGGCGCCAGGTGGGCCGCCGCCGCAGCGACCAAGTCGGCGAGGCCCATCGCCCTTCGCCTTGGCCTCCTCCTCCACTTGGGCCAAGCCCGTGGGTGAGCACCTCTTCCCTGCTATCCAGCGCCCGTGCATCCCTTTTCTATATTGCGCCATGCCCAGTTTAGGCCCGTTAGAATATTTAGGATTTTCGGGTTTATTATCTCAGGAAATATATAGATATTTAAAACGTCCGTAGTATTTAATCCGTGTATCGGATCGTGACGTATTGTATATGAAACTTGTGTAGTTTTCCGTGTAGATTAATATTTTGCAACTTGCATGCATGTTTAAAGTAGTTTGACTTGCCATATGCCTAGTTTTGCATGCTGTCCCAATAGGGAATTGTTCCGTATTTATTTTTCGTGCGTGCCCGGATTGCTCGAACCCCGTAGATGAAATGCTCATGTTTTTAGGAACCTTTAATCATGTATTTTAGAGTAATTGTTTGTATTTTTGCATGTAGGATTCCGTCACTAGATTGCTATATTGTGTTTAGGACATATTCCCGCATATTCATGTGGCGTTATTTTTGTTTTGCAACCCCACATATTATATATGTTTCCGGGGTAGAAAAATTCATAGATTTTAACTGTGAAATTAGTTTTAGCTTTTGATAAAGTTAGTGCGCGTGATATTTTGCCATGATGCCCTTTTGTTTATTTTGTGGGATTTATTCCGTGCGTAATTCGAAGGAGTTGTCAACTAGAGATATGCCCTTGGATGTGTAGACTAGCCCCTGGTAATTTTGGTTGCAATAGAAATCCATGTTTAGGTGTGGTTTGCTTGTGCTCAACTTGCTAGAAAATAGTGCTGATTTGTAGATGCTGAAATATTTCTAAGTCTGAAATCTGTTATATTTTGTTGTTGTCTTTGCATGAGTTTATCTGGTGATATATAGCTCTTTTGAGGTTGGTGCAATGGAGTTAGTTGTAGACTTTAGGATTCTCTAGCGTGCTGTCAATTTTCATGCCATTTGGAGACCTATAGCTTATGGTTTTGCTGCTGTCAATATGCCTTCAGATCAAAAACTGCACTTTCATAAACTGTGTAGAAAATGCTATGTGGCTGATTTTGGCAGATTGTAGTGATTTCTTGTTTAGCTCGTAGTTGTTGAGCCGTTGCTCCGTTTTGATCGTGACCTATATGAAACTTGCTTAGAATCTCGTGTAGTTTCATATTATCTTGCTGGTTGTGTGTTTTGAAATGCTTGTGACTGTCGTTGCACACATATTGCATTCATGCCATCATATCTTGGGGTGTTTGTATCTTTTGAACCGTAGCTCCGTTGGAGATGTTCTCTATGTGTAAATTGGTTGTAACGACGCATAGAATCATGTGAACCTATTTATTTTTCTGTTTAACAAACATTTAAACATGTTAGTTCAGATCTGGATAGAATTATAAATTAACATGTGAGGTCATCCCGGAGATGCTATATGTCGTTTCTGACCTCATTTAAAATGCCAAGATAGATAGATTAATTACGCTTCACCTCTTGCCATGTTTAATCACATTTAATATTGTCGAGTAAATAATCGGGATAGAACTAAATAATTCGAATGTGGAGTTTCGTCAATATGCAACTCGTTGCATATTGAACTTCACTGAATGTGTAGTGTTTGGTTGTTGTGAATCGCCATGCCATGTCTTGCATATATTCAGCTGTTCATGCATCATATGTGGGTTGCATCTTGTCGTGCATGTGCCGTGGTGAATATCGTGTGTTGATTCTTGTTTTCGGTTTGCTTCGTCTCGTTAGAGTTCCGCAAGCGTGTCGGAAAGTGAGGACCCGCTCGACTACATCGGTTCGTCTGCTTCACGAAGACATTCTTCTTCCAAGCAATATCTCGGGCAAGATGACCATTTCCCCAGATACCATTACTATCATTGCCATGGTAGTATTATCGTTTCTGTCGCTATGTCTCGTTGCCTACCACCTGTTAAATATCAACCTCTCAACATTGTCATGAAAACCTTCAACCTGTTCACAACCTAGCACACCACTGATTGGCTATGTTATCGCTTGCTTAACCATGTGTTAGCGTTGCTAGTTGAGGTGTAGTTGCTTCCATGTGATAACATGGGTTCCTTGTTATATCAACCTATTAAATCCTACTTAATTAAATGCACCTATATAGTTGGTAAAAGGTGGAAGGCTCGGCCTTTCTAGCCTGGTGTTTTGTTCCGCCTTTGCCCCCTTAGTTTCGGCTACCGGTGTTATGTTCCATAATTGAGCCCTCCTAACACGATCGGGGTTGTTATGGGGACCCCCTTGATAATTCGTTTTAGATTAAAGCTGGTCTGGCAAGGCCCAACATTGGTTCTACATTTGCCCAACATAAGAATTATGTTAATACTGAAATGCATAGGGAGTTAGCACTAACCGAGGAGTAATTCAACATAATAAAGGGGGGGGGGGGCAGTGCTGATGGTGTTGGTCCCAAAAAGGGCAGACTATGGGGCCACCACGGGGCAACTCGAGGTTTGGCACCTGTAGCCCTTCCCATCCGGTCGTGTCCTGAGAACGAGATACGCGGATCCTATCGGGTTCGTCGACATGTCGAGCGGCCTTGCTGGATTAGTTTTACCTTTGACGAATGTCTTGTGCATCAGGATTCCGGTGATGCTTTTGGTAATCTCAGAGTTGAGGTCTTCCACCAAGGAGTCCGATGAGATCGCGAGCTTCGTGATCGAGGATTTCCATGCGGCTTGTGGTAATTTGTGATGGATTAGTTGGAGCACCCTGCAGGGTTAAATCTTTTGGAAAGCCGTGCCCGCGGTTATGTGGCAACGTGGAAATTTTGTTTAACACTGGTTCTAGACAACTTGAAGTTAATTTAATTAAAACTTGCCAACTGAGTGCGTAACCGTGACTGTCTCTTTCGTGAGCTCCTTCTCTGATCAAGAACATGGTGGGGTTATGTCTGACGTAGGTAGGTGTTCAGGATCATTCATTTGATCATCAGTAGTTCACGTCCGCTATGCGTAGATCATCCCCCTCTTATTCTTGAACTCGTAAGTTAGCCACCTCATATGTTGCTTAGTCGCTTGCTGCAGCCTCACCACTTAACCATACCTCACTTATTAAGCTTTGCTAGTCTTGATACCTTTGGAAATGAGATTGGTGAGTCCCCTGTGGCTCACAGATTACTACAACACTAGTTGTAGGTACATGTAAAGGTTACTTGACGCGAGCGCGTTGATTGTTCATTTGGAGTTGCTTCTTCTTCTTCATCATCGATCTAGGATGGGTTCCATGCCGACAACCTGGGATAGCAAGGATGGACGTCGTTTTGTTTTCTCGTTTGTTTTCGTCCGTAGTCGGACCCTGCTCTTCTTCATGATGTTTATGTATTATACTGCTGTGACTCTGATGTAGCTTGTGGCGAGTGTAAGCCAATTCTATATATCTCATCTTTTCAGTACATGTACCTGTAACGATATCCATTCTTGCGAAACGACGAGATGCGCTTCTATCCCTGACGAGGCCCTCGTGCCAAATTAAGGATAGGATCGCATCTTGGGCGTTACAAGTTGGTATCAGAGCAGTACCGACCTAGGAGCCCCCTTGATTGATTGAACTTGGCCGAGTCGAGTCTAGTGAAAAACTATTTTGAGTCTTAGTTATATCGGAGAGTAGGTTTCTTTTTTCTCCTCGTCTATGCTCTCGTGAGGTTCACGACTTAGGAATTAATTCTACTCCTCTTCTCACTGGAAAAAAAATTAGGATCACACGGATATTTTTGGAATCTATATGATGTCGATGTGATAGAGTTCTGTCTTGGTGCCTCCTGTCTGACTTGATTTCTTCTAGGGAGTTGAGCTCCAAGGGATTCTCGAGCACATCGTTATCATTCAGATTTCTTAGTATCTCAGGACGAAGGATGTTCGAAATTGCTTCAATACTATTAGTGGCAAGAGGAGTCTGGCTTCCCCAGTACTGGTGCAGAGAGTTCCGGATGTATCGCCATACTTAGTATCGTTGTGGTTACGAGTGTCTGAAATAGATGAAGTTCCGAGATTCTGGTTATGTGTTGACGGATGTGATACACTGGACGGGTTAGTATAGGAGTTGTGTGATATATTACTCCTTGTATCCGTGGACCAGATTGCATGACCAGAAATTTCGGGAGTTCTTAGGTGGGAATTCAAGTAGTTACTTATAGGAGAATCTTCCAACAAATGCATGATGTTAGGTTGGGGTTTGACATCTAGTGGATTCGTTTGTTCACAGTCGTCTTACATCGGTTCTCGTTGTGTCTTAAAGAGTCCTTGTAGCTTGCTACGACTCGGGGACGCTTCGTATGTCGTGTGCACTACCTTGCACAGGATGGCTACTGTAAGGATCGAGCCCATGCGATCCTCTCCACGAAAATATCGAACGGAAATCTCTCTCATGAATTTGTTCTGGCTTGTTTCATAATCCGCATCCTTGTTTTGTTGGAATATGGTAATTCGAGTTGCTTCGATGTCAAGTGGTGATTTCAGATCTTTCCCAAGAGGCGTTCTCGTGTTTTATGGGGATGCTGATTCTTTTGCTCAATCAAGTAGTCTTTTCAATTTCTTGTCGACCGGAGTCGTCATATCAATTCTTTTCAACCGGTGTGCTTCTCTTCAAGTGAATTCTATCCTCTCAAATTTTGCAAGATCAATCTCTCTTTTATTTCTGGAGTTGTCTCATCTGTCCCAAGTTGTCTTTGTTTTTCCCCGCCCTCCCACCCTTTTCTTCAGTGATTAGTTTATCATCCCAGTGCTTTCCTTTTCATTGTTTCTTCTGCTATCTTTTCTTCTGTGTCCTATCCGGTGATTCATTGTGAAATTCTCAGGAGCTTCGTGTTCATCATGATTCAATCTTGTTATCTTTTCCGGTGAATTCAATTCAGCTATCTGTGTTCATCATGTCCTTTTCATCCTTGTAATTCTTTCCCATGTTGGAAATTCTTATCAAGTCTTCTTGTTGTCATTTCTCTCTATTCTATCTAGAGCGTTGAAGTTGTCTCAGAAGGTTCTCGATCCTTTCAATTATTTCGAGGATCTCACCTCATCTAGTTTTTCATTTGTACCGGTGCAATATCTCCCTTTGTGAGCAATCTTTTCAATGGTGGTTTTCTTTTGAGTGGGCCCTAACCCACACGTACTTTCCGAGGATCTTTTCTGGCTCTTGTAATCTTTCTAGAGTTCTCTAATTCTTTTCAAATATGACGTAAGAATGATTTCCATCAGTCATATCCCTTCTCCAAGATCTATTTGAATTAATTCTCGTCTTTGGCTCAACCTTTCATTCTTTTATTCCGAAGTGTCTCAGTTATTCTTGGTGGTGTTCTCCTCATCATTTTCAACTTGGAAGATCGAAGGAGTGTTTCTCTCAAATCTTGGTCCATTCTATTGGAGATTCATCATTTCAGCTTTGTGGCATCATCTTAATTTTTTCCAATCATGAGTAATCCCTTTCTTGCTATTCGGTGCATTTCTGTGTTGTGTTCATTTCTTGATTCTCTGAAGGCCATCATTTCAGAAGATTCTTCGTTCTCAGCTTTCAGCTTTCATCCACAAATTCTTCTCAATTGTGTCTCTTCGTTTGTCTCTCAATTATTCCGGTGCCTTGTTCAAGTTTTCTCTCAGGTGGCTTATGATCTATTCATTCTCATGTATCTCCATTAATTCTTGGTATTCCCATTCAATTGTGAATTCTTACCGGTGTCTCCTTGAAGACTTGTTCAAGTTTGTGCTCATATATCTCCTCAATCATTTCTAGAAGAATAAGTGGTATGCTAAATCCGTTGCTTGTCATCAATTAAACTTGATGAAGGATAAGCATAACATAATTCTTATTCTTGTTCATAGTGATTTGAATTCTTCTTCTAGAATGACTCATGATATCAATTCTTTCTCAAGGTGTTCTTCAAGATTCTTGTTGGAGAATCTCAATTATTCTTTCACTTGCTTTTCCAGTGCAACTGTTCCTCCTTTATCTTTTGAGGTGGTGTTATAGCATTCTTGTTAATGGAGGAGTCTCGAAGTAAATTTGTTTCAATAATGAGATAATTAAACCCACCAACTCTATGATCACAAGAGGTTTTCAACTCATGATTTCTACATTGATGCTATCTTGGTTTAGTTTTCACCTAAAGCTTTTCCTATGGAATGTTGCTATTATGGTGATTTTCATTGATCCAAGTTATCAATGTTCCCTCTTGGTGTAAGAAGTTTTGATATCTTTGCTCCCAAACTATCCTTGTTGATTTTAGTGGTTGGTTGTCACCTCATAAATGTTGAGATGATTTTCACAAGTCCACTACAAGCTTGTTCTTTTCGTTGCTGTTTTTCCAACAACTACGTCAATTCTTCTTGTCCGGAGGCTCTTCAATTCTATTGTGATAGTAGTTGTCATTCTCTTATTCATTCTTTGATCATCTAGTCATATTCCCTTGTTCCGGAGGCATTGTGATGCTGCTCTTTTGGGTAAATCATGTTGTGCTATCAAGGTCATGTTGTTCCCTTGTTCATTTAGTTGTTTATTGTGAATTTTGTCCAGTTCTGTCCATCTTATCGAATTTTTGTCACTCGTTTGTCAAAGGAGCAACTAAGTTTTACCCTTTGCTCTTTCTCATCCTCTTCCCCTTTCATTCTTGGATCTCGGGTCGAGATCCTCTTGTAGTGCAGGAGAGTTGTGACAACCCGAGACCGATGTTCCAGAAGATTCCCCTTTTCTTCTCGTTTTAGTCGTGTGTTTATTTTATTTGTCGCATCATCATCACATCATTCGCATCATCCGCATTGCATCGGCATCCCGTTGCTGCCAGTTTTCAAACTTGCATCCGTTAGTAGTTGCCGGTTCTCTCCGTTCTCGTCGTTGTCCGTTCTGAGCCCGACCACACACGCACGCGCCTGCGGCACCGTCAAAATCTTGTTTTAAAAGTGTGTATAAAAATTTCTCTGATTGGGTTGAAACTTGACGTGCGGTCTTATTTTAATATAGGTAGGCCGCCTGTCAAATTTCGTCGCAATCGGAGCCCGTTTGGTACCCGAACGATCGACCGTAGCGGCACCGTATTCGGTCTATCGTCGGACGTTTTATCGGTGTTTTAAATTACGTTGTCGGGTGCCGTTTTCCCTCTCATCTCCGGCTAACCTACTCTACACGGCCACTTAGCCCGTCCCACGTTCGAGATCGTTCGGTTCCGATCGCACGGTTGAAACCGGGGCGAAATTCTGCTAACCCTAGCCCCCTTTCCCTATATAAACACCCCTCCCTACCTATTTGGGCGCCCCCTAATCCTCCTCAGGATCCGCGCCCGAAACCCTAACCTAGCCGTCGCAACCTCTCTCCACCCCTCCTCCCACGGGCCCGCCGGGCCCAGATCGGGCCCGGCCGAGCCCATCGCGCCACCGCCTCTCTCTCTGCCCGAGAAGCCGCCACTAGCCCGAGCCCCCGCGAGCTCCTCCCTGCCCCGGGCTCTTCCCGCGCGCCCCTCGCCAGCTCTTGCCGAGCTCCCCGTCGTCGCGCCGCCTTGGGGTCTCGCCGGAGCACCCCCCCACCTCTGCGAGCCTCGCCTCCTGTGTGCCGTCGCCTCGCGCTGGAGCTCCGCCGCAGGCCGTCGTCCGCCAGAGTCCCGCCGGCCGCCGCGGTCGCGCCAACCGCCGTCGTCCGGCCCGGATCCGGCGAGATCTGGCCGGATCCTGCCGCCCTTGGCCTTCCTCGCCAGCCCTCGATGGCCCACCGCTGGTCCCTGCAGCCGCCGTCGCCAAGCCTCGCGGCCTCCCTCCAAGCAGCCCACGGGAGGGAGACGGGACCCCCTGGCCCGCGTTGACCAGCGCCCTGGACGAGCACGTGGCCCGCTCCTAGGCCTCCAGCTGCTGGCGCCAGGTGGGCCCCCGCCGTAGCGACTAGGCCGGCCAGGCCCATCGCCCTTCGCCTCGGCCTCCTCCTCCACCTAGGCCAAGCCCATGGGTGAGCACATCTTCCCTGCTATCCAGCGCCCGTGCACCACTTTGCTATATTGCCCCATGCCCAGTTTAGGCCCGTTAGAATATTTAGGATTTTCGGGTTTATTATCTCAGGAAATATATAGATATTTAAAACACACGTAGAATTTAATCCGTGTATCGGATCGCGGCGTATTGTATATGAAACTTGTGTAGTTTTCCATCTAGATTAATATTTCGCAACTTGCATGCATGTTTGAAGTAGTTTGACTTGTCATATGTCTAGTTTTGTGTGTTGTCCCAATAGGGAATTGTTCCGTATTTATTTTTCGTGCGTGTCCGGATTGCTCGAACCCCGTAGATGAAATGCTCATGTTTTTAGGGACCTTTTGCCATGTATTTTAGAGTAGTTGTTTGTATTTTTGCATGTAGGATTCCGTCGCTAGATTGCTATATCGTGTTTAGGACATATTCCCGCATATTCGTGTGGCGTTATTTTCGTTTTGCAACCCCACATATTATATATGTTTCCGGGATAGAAAAATCCATAGATTTTAACTATGCAATTATTTTTAGCTTTTGAGCAAGTTAGTGCGCGTGATATTTTGCCATGATGCCCTTTTGTTTATTTTGTGGGATATATTCCGTGCGTAATTCGAAGGAGTTGTCAACTAGAGATATGCCCTTGGATGTGTAGACTAGCCCCTGGTAGTTTTGGTTGCAATAGAATGTTTAGGTGTGGTTTGCTTGTGCTCAACTTGTTAGAAAATAGTGCTGATTTGTAGATGCTGAAATATTTCTAAGTCTGAAATCTGTTATATTTTGTTGCTGTCTTTGCATGAGTTTATCTGGTGATCTATAACTCTTTTGAGGTTGGTGCAATGGAGTTAGTTATAGACTTTAGGATTTTCTAGCATGCTGTCAACTTTCATGCCATTTGGAGACCTGTAGCTTATGATTTTGCTGCTGTGAATATGCCTTCAGATCGAAAACTGCACTTTCATGAACTGTGTTTTCACTAAGTCTGAAACTGTGTGTGAGATGCTATTTTGTGAGTTCTTTTACTAGTGATCCATGCTTCCATGCTAGGTGTTATTAGTTGTTTCCTGTAGTGCTTCTTTCCCTCTACCGCCTCATGCCTTGGTTGAGCATATTGGAGTTGTGTAGCTCGTAGTTGTGGGGTGTAGAAAATGCTATGTGGCTGATTTTGGCACATTGTAGAGATTTCTTGTTTAGCTCGTAGTTGTTGAACCCTTGCTCCGTTTTGATCGTGTCCTATATGAAACTTGCTTAGAATCTTGTGTGGTTTCATAATATCTTGCTGGTTGTGTGTTTTGAAATGCTTGTGACTGTTGTTGCACACATATTGCATTCATGCCATCATATCTTGTTGTGTTTGTATCTTTTGAACCGTAGCTCCATTGGAGATGTTCTCTATGTGTAAATTGGTTGTAACGACACGTAGAATCACATGATCCTGTTTATTTTGCTGTTTAACAAACATTTAAACGTGTTAGTTCAGATCTGGACAGAATTATAAATTAACATGTGAGGTCATTCCGGAGATGCTATATGTCGTTTCCGACCTTATTTAAAATGCCTAGATAGGTAGATTAATTACGCTTCACCTCTTGCCATGTTTAATCACATTTAATATTGTCGAGTAAATAATCGGGATAGAACTAAATAATTCGAATGTGGTGTTTCGTCAATATGCAACTCGTTGCATATTGAACTTCACTTAATATGTAGTGTTTGGTTGTTGTGAATCGCTATGCCATGTCTTGCATATATTCAGTTGTTCATGCATCATATGTGGGTTGCATCTTGTCGTGCATTTGCCGTGGTGAATATCGTGTGTTGATTCTTGTTTTCGGTTTGCTTCGTCTCGTTAGAGTTCCGCAAGTATGTCGGAAAGTGAGGACTCGTTCGACTACATCGGTTCGTCTGCTGCACGGAGACATTCTTCTTCCAAGCGGGATCTCAGGCAAGATGACCATTTCCCCAGATACCATTACTATCATTGCCATGCTAGTATTATCGTTTATGTCGCTATGTCTCGTTGCCTACCACCTGTTAAATATCAGCCTCTCAACATTGCCATGAAAACCTTCAACCTGTTCACAACCTAGCAAACCACTGATTGGCTATGTTACTGCTTGCTTAACCATGTGTTAGCGTTGCTAGTTGCAGGTGCAGTTTCTTCCATGTGATAACATGGGTTCCTTGTTATATCACCCTATTAAATGCTACTTAATTAAATGCACCTATATACTTGGTAAAAGGTGGAAGGCTCGGCCTTTCTAGCCTGGTGTTTTGTTCCATCTTTGCCCCCTTAGTTTCGGCTACCGGTGTTATGTTCCATAATTGAGCTCTCCTAACACGATCGGGGTTGTCATGGGGACCCCCTTGCTAATTCGTTTTAGATTAAAGCTGGTCTGTCAAGGCCCAACATTGGTTCTACATTTGCTCAACATAATAATTCTGTTAATACTGAAATGCATAGGGAGTTAGCGGTACCCGAGGAGTAATTCAACATAATACACGGGGGGTCGGTGCTGATGGTGTTGGTCCCAAAAAGGGCAGACTGCAGGGCCACCACGGGGCAACTCGAGGTTTGGCACCATCTGGTCGTGTCCTGGGAACGAGATACGCGGATCCTATCGGGTTCGTCAACACGTCGGGCGGCCTTGCTGGATTAGGTTTACCTTTGACGAAAGTCTTGTGCATCGGGTTTCCGGTGATGCTTTGGGTAATCTCAGAGTTGAGGTTTTCCACTAAGGAGCCTGACGAGATCGCGAGCTTCGTGATCGAGGATTTCTATGCGGCTTGTGGTAATTTGTGATGGATTAGTTGGAGCACCCCTGCAGGGTTAAATCTTTCGGAAAGTCGTGCCCGCGGTTATGTGGCAACGTGGAAATTTTGTTTAACACTGGTTCTCCGATCGAGGACACGGTGGGGTTATGTCTGACGTAGGTAGGTGTTCAGGATCATTCATTTGATCATGAGTAGTTCACGTCCTATATGCGTAGATCATCCCCCTCTTATTCTTGAACTCGTAAGTTAGCCACCTCATATGTTGCTTAGTCGCTTGCTGCAGCCTCACCACTTAACCATACCTGACCTATTAAGCTTTGCTAGTCTTGATACCTTTGGAAATGAGATTGTTGAGTCCCGTGTGGCTCACAGATTACTACAACACCAGTTGCAGGTACAGGTAAAGGTTACTTGACGCGAGCATGTTGATTGTTCATTTGGAGTTGCTTCTTCTTCTTCTTCTTCATCGATCTAGGATGGGTTCCAGGCCGACAGCCTGGGATAGCAAGGATGGACGTCGTTTTCTTTTCTCGTTTGTTTTCGTCCGTAGTCGGACCCTGCTCTTCTTCATGATGTTTATGTATTATACTAATGTGACTCTGATGTAGCTTGTGGCGAGTGTAAGCCAATTCTATATATCTCATCTTTTCACTACATGTACCTGTAACGATATTCATTCTTGCGAAACGACGAGATGCGCTTCTATACCTGACGAGGCCCTCGTGCCAAATTAAGGATAGGATCGCATCTTGGGCGTTACAGCCTAGCTCTCATGATTTGCCAAAGGCGGCTACCAAGTCAAGGAAGAAGCATAATCCTGATGAGGAGGATGCTGATTTTATCCTAGATGAAAGTATTCCCCAGAAGCAAAAGGAAAGAGTCTCTCCCGAAAAGACTGTGAGAAAAGAGTATGCGAGACCAGATTCAGTGAGAGTTCCAGAGGCTACTCAGGGGGGATGAAGCTCACCATTGAAGCCCCTTCTTCCAGGCAATCTAAGAAGCTAGGGAAGAAAAGAGTCACGGAGAGAGTAGTGCATGTTGTTGGAAGGCCAACATCTATGTATGAAGATCCAATAGAAGTTGTTGATGAAGAGGAGGAAGAAATTCCATCTGATAACCCTCGTTCTAAAAAGAAGAAGCTCATGCATGATGATGTACCTGCAATGGAGAAGAACAAATGCTCCGCATCTAGAGAGGCTGATCCGGAGGAAGAAGATGCATTCGTGGTGAGAAAGTTGAGAGCTCACTTGCTATTGCACAACGATGCCTATCTTGTTGCTAAGGACATGAAGAAGAGAAGGGATACAGTATTGAGGCAGTGGAGGACTGTAGATCCATATGCTACCAGGAGAAGAACTATTATTGATACTTGTTTTCATACTAAGGAGCAACAAGATTTTTGTGAGACAATGTTGCTAGACAAGAGTCGTGTAGTTAGTGACATGAGTTTTTTGACTGGAATTACATGAAGGACAATGAAGACTACTTTCCTCATATGAGAGAGAATTTCGGGCTAATTGACATTGAATATTTTGTTGGCACACACATGATAGCTTGGAATGATGAAATGATTATGCAATTTTATTAAACTGCTCATTTCTATCCAGATGGAAGGATAGTGTGGATGACGAAAGGTCACTGTTATGAGTCTACCACAGATGAGTGGGCTGCTATGATTGGTGCCCTGTGGTAGAAGAGGGAGATTTGGATGTGTACTCAGTGTTGGAAATATGCCCTAGAGGCAATAATAAATTAATTATTATTATATTTCCTTGTTCATGATAATCGTTTATTATCCATGCTAGAATTGTATTGATTGGAAACTCAAATACATGTGTGGGTACATAGACAACACACTGTCCCTAGTGAGCCTCTAAGGACTAGCTCGTTGATCAATGATGGTCAAGGTTTCCTGGCCATAGACATGAGTTGTCATTTTATAACGGGATCATATCATTAGGAGAATGATGTGATGGACAAGACCGAAACTATGAACGTAGCATGTGATCGTGTCAGTTTATTGATATTGTTTTCTGCTTGTCAAGTAACTATTCCTATGACCATGAGATTATGCAACTCCCGGACACCGGAGGAATGCCTTGTGTGTATCAAACATCACAACGTAACTGGGTGACCATAAAGGTGCTCTATAGGTATCTCCGAGGGTGTGTGTTGGGTTGGCGTGAATCGAGAATGGGATTTGTCACTCCGTATGACGGAGAGGTATATCTAGGGCCCACTCGGTATTACAACATCGCAACAAGCCTTGCAAGCAATGTGACTAAGGAGTTAGTCACGGGATTTTGTAGTACGTAACGAGTAAAGAGACTTGACGATAACGAGATTGAACTTGGTATGGAGATACCGACGATCGAATCTCGGGCAAGTAACATATCGATGGAGAAAGGGAATTGTATATGGGATTAACTGAATCCTTAACACAGAGGTTCGTTCGATAAAGATCTACCTAGAATATGTAGGAACCAACATGGGCATCCAGGTCCCGCTGTTGGTTATTGACCAAAGAGTGTCTCGGTCATGTGTGCATAGTTCTCGAACCCGCGGGGTGTGCACACTTAAGGTTCGGTGACGTTTCGGTATAGTTGAGTTATGTATGTTGGTGACTAAAAGTTGCTTGGAGTCCCGGATGAGATGCCGGACATCACGGGGAGCTCTGGAATGGTCCAGAGGTAAAGATTGATATATAGGAAAGTTGTATTTGGCTTCCAAAAGATTTCAGGCGTTATCGGTAAAGTACCGAAAGTGACGAATGGGTTCCCGGGTTTCACCGGGAGGGGCCACCCACCGAGAGGGGGACCAAGTAGGCCTAAAGGTGGTGCACTAGCCCCTGGTGGGATGGTGCAGCCAACCCAATAAGTCCTATTTCGGCCAAGTGCAAAATAAAGGGAGGTAGGAGACCAACTAGGAAGAGGAGTCCTCCTCCACCAAACCAAATTGGAGGAGGACTCTCCCCTAGCTTCGGCCGAACCTCTCCTCCTTAGAGGAGGGGCCAAGGCAGCCCACATCCCTCTTTCTCCTATATATAGTGGAGGTTTTTAGGGCAACATACACCTGAAAAACCACGTGGTGCCCTCTCCTTTATAGAATGTCTGCTTCGTCTAGATTAGTTCGGCATAGCTTGGCGAAGCCTTGCTGGATTAATTCACCACCACCACCACCATGCTGTCGTGCTGCCGGAGAAGTCATCTATCTCTTCGCCCCTCTTTCTAGATCAAGAAGGCGTAGATCGTCATCGAGCTATACGCGTGCTAAACGCGAAGGTGCAATCCATTCGGCACTAGATCGGGATGGAACGTGATGGGATCGCGGGACGAATCGCGATGAGATCGTTGGACGTACTGCAATTTAGATCGCAAATATGTTCGACTACATCAACCGTGTTATATACACTTCCACTTAGCGATCTACAAGGGTATGTGGATCCGATCTCTCCTCTCGTAGATGCTCATCACCATGGATAGATCTTGTGTGTGCGTAGGAATTTTTTTGTTTCCCATGAAACATTCCCCAACGGTGGCATCATGAGCTAGGTATATGCGTAGATGACATCTCGAGTAGAACACAAAGGAGTTTGTGGGTGTTGATATTCAGATTGCTGCTTTCCTTAGTGTTTTTTTTAATTCGGCGGTATTGTTGGATGAAGCGGCCCGGACCAACCTTACTCGTACGCTTACGAGAGACTGGGACTGACATGCAACTTGTTGCATAAAGATGGCTGACGGGTGTCTGTTTCTCCTACTTTAGTTGAATCGGATTTGACAAAGTCGGTCCTTGCAGAAGGTTAAATACCAACTTGTGTATCGTCATTGTGGTTTTGCGTAGGTAATAATCGTTCTTGCTAGATACCCATAGTAGCCACGTAAAACATGCAACAACAAATTAGAGGACGTCTAACTTGTTCTTGCAGGGTATGCATGTGATGTGATATGGCCAACTACATGATGTGATATATTTGATGTATGAGATGATCATGTTGTATTATTTAAATATCGACTTGCATGTCAATGCTACGGCAACCGGCATGAGCCATAGGGTCGTCTTTACTTATTTTGCGCTTGGTGATGCTTTGATTTATTGCTAGTTCAGTAGCTTTAGTAGAAACAACATAGTTAGCGCGACAACCTCGATGCCAGCACAATGATGGAGATCATGATGATGGATATCATGGTGTGGCGCCGGTGACGATGGAGATCATGTCGGTGCTTCGAAGATGGAGATCAAAAGCACAAGTTCATGGCCATATGATGTCACTCATGATTTGCATGTGATGTTAATCTGTTTATGCACCTAATTTTTCTTAGGATGACGATAGCATTATAATGTGATCCCTCACTAAAATTTCAAGATAAAATTGTGTTCTCCCCAAGTGTGCACCGTTGCGAAAGTTTGTTGTTTCGAGACACCATGTGATGATCGGGTGTGATAAGACTCTACGTTCACATACAACGGGTGCAAGACAGTTGCACACGCGGAACACACGGATTAAAATTGACGAGCCTAGCATGTGCAAACATGGCCTCAGAACACAAGAGACCTAAAGGTCGAGCATGAGTCATATAGTAGATATGATCAACATAGAGATGTTCACCATTGAAGCCAACTCAACTGACATGATGATCGGACTTGGGTTGGTGGATTTGGATCATGTACCACTCGAATGACTAGAGGGATGCCAATTTGAGTGGGAGTTCTTAATTAATATGATTAATTGAACTCATTATCATGAACATAGTCAAAATGTCTTTGCAAATTATGTTGTAGATGATTAGCTAGCACTATAGCTCCCATGTTTTTGATATGTTCCTAGAGAAAACTAAGTTGAAAGATAATAGTAGCAATTATACGGACTGGGTCTATAAACTGAGGATTGTCCTCATTGCTGCACAGAAGGCTTATGTCCTTAATGCACCACTTGGTGTGCTACCCCCCAAACGTCGTTTGTGGATGTTGCAAACATCTGACATACACGTTTTTGATGATTGCGTGATAGTTCAGTGCAACATGGCTTAGAATTGAGGCGCCCAAGACGTTTTGAACGTCACAGAACATATGAGATGTTCCAGTATCGTGCCCGTATTGATAGGTATGAGACCTCCGACAAAGATACTTTGCCTGCAGTGTAAGGGAGAAAAGCTCAATCGTTGAGCATGTGCTCAGATTGTCTGGGTGCTACAATCGCTTGAATCGAGTAGGAGTTGATCTTCCAGATAAGATAGTGATTGACATAGTTCTCCAAAGTCACTGCCACCAAGCTACTAAGCTTCATGATGAACTATAACATATCAAGGATAGAGATAATGATCCCTGAGCTATTCGTGATGTTTGACACCACGAAAGTAGAAATCAAGTAGGAGCATTAATGACCCACAAGTATAGGGGATCAATCATAGTCCTTTCGATAAATAAGTGTGTCAAACCCAACAAGGAGCAGAAGGATCTAACAAGTGGTTTTCAGCAAGGAAATATCTGCAAGCACTGAAATTATCGGTAACAAGTGATTGTGTGGTGAGATGATTCGTAGCGAGCAGCAAGTAACAAAAGTAGCAACGGTGCAGGAAAGTGGCCCAATCCCTTTTGTAGCAAGGGACAAGCCTGGACAAAGTCTTATAGAAGGAAAAACGCTCCCGAGGACACACCGGAATTTCTGTCATGCTAGTTTCATCATGTTCAAATGATTCGCGTTCGTTACTTTGATAGTTTGATATGTGGGTGGACCGGCGCTTGGGTACTGCCCTTACTTGGACAAGCATCCCACTTATGATTAACCCCTCCCGCAAGCATCCGCAACTACGAAAGAAGAATTAAGACAAAGTCTAACCATAGCATTAAACTAGTGGATCCAAATCAGCCCCTTACGAAGCAACGCATAAACTAGGGTTTAAGATTCTGTCACTCTAGGAACCCATCATCTACTTACTACTTCCCAATGCCTTCCTCTAGGCCCAAATAATGGTGAAGTGTTATGTAGTCGACGTTCACATAACACCACTAGAGGAAAAACAACATACAACATATCAAATTACCGAACGAATACCAAATTCACATGACTACTATTAGCATGACTTATCCCATGTTCTCGGGAACAAAACTAACTACTCACAAAGCATAATCATATTCATGACCAGAGAGGTAATGAGTAGCATCAAGGATCTGAACATAAACTCTTCCACCAAGTAATCCAACTAGCATCAACTACAAAGAGTAATCAACACTACTAGCAACCTTACAAGTACCAATCGGAGTCGCGAGACGGAGATTGGTTACAAGAGATGAACTAGGGTTTGGAGATGAGATGGTGCTGATGAAGATGTTGATGGTGACGAGTCCCCTCCAATGAGAGGAGTGTTGGTGATGACGATGGCGACGATTTCTCCCTCCGGGAGGGAAGTTTCCCCAACAGGATCGTCCTGTCGGAGCTCTAGATTGGTTCTGCTCAAGTTCCGCCTCGTGGCGGCGGCGAAACCACGAAAAAGCTCCTCCTTGATTTTTTTGTGTGGACGAAACCCTTTATATAGAAAAAGAGGTGGGCCAGTGGGCCAGCAGGCTGCCCACAAGCCCTCATGGCGCGGCCTGGGGGGTGGCCGCGCCGTGTAGGCTTGTGGCCACCTACACGCGCCCCTCTCGCACTTCTTCGGCCCAGTATTTTTTATAAATCAGGAAAAAAAATCCTCGTTGATTTTCACGGCGTTTGGAGTTGCGTAGAATAGGTATCTCAACTTTGCTCCAGTTTGAGGCCAGAATTCCAGTTGCCGGCATTCTCCCTCTTCATGTAGACCTTGCAAAATAAGAGAGAAAAGGCATAAGTATTGTACCGTGAAGTGAATTAACAACCCAAGAAGCGATAAATATCAACATGAAAACATGATGCAAAATGGACGTATGAACTCCCCCAAGCTTAGACCTCGCTTGTCCTCAAGCAAAAGCCGAGCTCAATAAATATGTCCACATGTTTAGGGAGAGAGGTGTCGACAAAACAAGATACGAACATGCATGCATCATGATCAAGATCAGAACAGCAATACTAACATATAATCTCTCATGCTAAAATGATAATTTCTTCACAAAGTAAAACATGGATCAAGAACCTTACCGAGAAGTAACAACCGATAGCCTTTAGTCATTGAAGCAATTGCAATTTATCACAACATCAGGAAGAGTCAAATAAGAGCTTGTAAAGCAAATCCACATACTCAATCATCCTTTCGTTCTCTATAATTGCTACAACTCACGTGGTACTCATGAGATCAAAGTTTCAGCTGGACACAGAGAAAGATACGGGCTTACAGTTTTGCCTCCCAACTGCTTACCTCAAGGGTAATGTCAACAATAATAATTCATGAATACTTACCTCCAAGTTGACATATGAATATAGATCTTTCCCAAGCATATGACAATAGCCAAGACAAAGGCAAAATAGGGAATTGGTGAAGATCACCATGACTCTTTCAAGGCTAAAAAGTAAAGGTACAAGATAGGCCCTTCGCAGAGGGAAGTAGAGGTTGTCATGCGCTTTTGAGGTTTGGATGCGTGTCCTCTTCGTGCGGAGGAACGTCACTTTATATTGCCTCCCGTGATAAAGAACTTTATTATGCAGTGTGTCGCTTTTATGTCTTCCTCATCACAGGTTCGTATAAAGCTTATTTTCCACACACTAATAGATCATACATATTAGAGAGCAATTTTTATTGCTTGCACCGATGACAACTTACTTGAGGGATCTTATCCAATCCATAGGTAGGTGTTGTGAACACTCATGGCAAAACTAGTTTGAAGGTTTATGGATGCACAAGTAGTATCTCTACTTGGTGCGGGAGTTTTGGCTAATATGAGGTTGAAGCAATCGTCACATGCTAAGGGATCTCTAATCATATACTCCCTCCATTCCTAAATATAAGTCTTTCTAGAGGTTCCACTAATGGACTACATATGAATGTATATAGACATACTTTAGAATGTAGATTCACTTACTTTTCTTCGCATGTAGACCCCTAGTGAAATCTCTTAAAAGACTTATATTTTGGAATGGAGGAAGTAACATTGTTCAGAGCCAAGCAAACACAATTCATTACGTTGTCTTCCTTGTCCAACATCTACTTCTATGCATGTAATAGTTTAGTGAGTGTTCACAATCATAGATGGTGTTAGAGATGATATATTTATATGTGAACCTCTCCTTCTTTATCACTTCCTATTAATTGAAACAATGACCAAGGTCTACGTTTGCCTACCCTCAACAAGTTTCAATCATCATCCTTTTTATATGTGAAGCCATCACTTCCCATAAGATCATTACATGATCTTTCATGCTTTTGTTCTATTCTCACTCTTTTGATCATGTCAAGAGGCAAAGCCCTTCAACTAAGACACTCTTTATTATATGGCTCACGAGCAAGAATACATCGTGGGTGACACAAAGAAAAACTCAAGACTAAAACACTAAGACTTTTAAACTACTAGAGAAAAATAAAACTGAAAAGGAAAACTTAAAACAAAGGTAAAGGCAAAAGATGTGATGGTGATACGATACCGGGGAAACTCCCCCAAGGTTGGCACAAGCCAAGGGGATTGCCCATACCAATGCTCGGTTATCTTCCTTTGGTGGTGAAGGTGGAGTTGTTGCAACATGAGTTTGATCCTCCGTCTTCCAAGGCATAGGTGCTCCATCATGGAAAGATGAACGAGTCTCCGGTATCCTCAAATCTGCAGCCAACCGTGTTGATTAAAATCTATACTCATACTCACAGTTTTGGTTCTGCAGGTCATAGATCTGGGCCTGGAGTTGATCAATCCTGTCATATAGCCTAGAGAGGTGCTTCCCAATGTCATTGGCATCAATCCTGTGCTTGTTGGTGAACTCCGTGATCATCATGTGGTTGGTGTTGAGTCCACGCTCCACCATCCCTTGGCACTTGAAGACTTGTTGCTCCATTGCTTCGAACCTCCTCTCCACGCTTCCGGTCTTCTTAGGCCCCTCAACATCACGTATGTGCAACATCCCCTCACGCATCTCGATAGATTGAGGGTGTTGCAGCACTTCCGTGAGGTAGGGATTGATGACCTTCTCGAAGATCTTGTCCTTCGGAGCTTTTGGGGAAGTCATAGCGATCTAGATCTGCAACAGAAACAGGCTGGAAACGAAAAACAGAGGAAATCTGTGTGATCCAGGGGTCAGACCAAACGGAAGTATATATAATGATTTTTTTCAGGCCAGAAGGAGTACCCCGCACGAAAACGGAGTCCGGGAGGCGCACGAGGTGGCCACAAGCCCTCAGGGCGCGGCCAGGGGGTGGGCCCATGCCGTGCAGGCTTGTCACCTCCACGCGCACTTTCCGAACTACTTCCAATTTTTGTATTTTTTCAAATATTCCAAAACGGAGAAATTTTCCTACTGGAAAAGTTTTGGACTCTGTTTTCTTACCGAATCACATACCTCTTCGTTTTCGGAGTCTGAAACAGGCTGATAAATATCCCTTAGGTATTCTTCCAGAGTTATGGTATTGATAATATTGCTTTCAACATTTATGGGAGTACCTCAGATATAATGCTTGATTCTCTGCCCATTTACCACTCTTGGACAATTACCTTCCGTGTTGTTGATCTTGATAGCACCAGAACGATATACTTCCTCAACAACATAGGGACCTTCCCATTTAGAGAGAAGCTTACCTGCAAAGAATCTTAAACGAGAGTTATATAGCAAGACATAATCACCTACATTGAACTCACGCTTTTGTATTCTCTTATCATGCCACCTCTTAACCTTCTCTTTGAACATCTTGGCATTCTCATATGCCTGAGTTCTCCACTCATCAAGCGAGCTAATATCAAATAACCTCTTCTCACCGACAAGTTTGAAATCAAAGTTGAGCTCTTTGATTGCCCAATAAGCTTTATGCTCTAGCTCAAGACGTAAATGACATGCTTTCCCATGCACCATTTTGTATGGAGACATGCCCATGGGATTCTTATAGGCAGTTCTATAAGCCCACAGTGCATCATCGAGCTTCTTAGACCAATTCTTTCTAGACCTGTTGACAGTCTTTTGCAGAATCAGTTTAATCTCTCTATTACTTAGCTCTACTTGACCACTGGACTGAGGGTGATAGGGAGACACAATTCTATGGTTGACATCGTACTTAGCAAGCATTTTACGGAAAGCACCATGAATGAAGTGTGAACCACCGTCGGTTGACTGGCACTCTCTGGCAATAGCTAGACGAATGCTGATTCTGTGACAAACCATCCCTTACAACGGCACTAGAAGAATGCTGCTAGCACTTCCCGGCAACGAAACTAGAAGAATGTTGTTGATGGCCCACCAGCGCGTGGGTTCGCAGCAGTTTTCGAGGGTAGAGTATTCGACCCAAATTTGTTGATCGCCAAACAGGAGGTGAGAGAATACTCTCAAGTATTAGCAGCTGAATGTGTCAGATTCAACCACACCTGAAAGATTAGTATCTGCAAGTAAAGTAGTAACAACAAAGTAGCGAGTAACGACAATGGCAAGGAGCAACAGTAGTGACAGAAGTAGCAAGTAGCAACAGTAGCAAGCGATAGTAGTAGCAACAGTAGCAGCAGAGCAAGACAAGTAACGGCAGTAGTAGGACAAACTTGTATGCAATGGGTCGGTGATTTGTTTGGATGATATTCATCATGCGACAGTTATAACACGAAGAGATATGTGGCTAGCTCCAGTTCGTCAATGTGATGTAGGCATGCATTCCGTGTGTCGTCATACGTGCTTAGGGAAAAGAACTTGCATGACATCTATTGTCCATCCCTCCCATGGCAGCGGGGTCCAAAAGGAAACTATGGGATATTAAGGTTCTCCTTTTAATAAAGAACCGGACCAACGTATTAGCACTTGGTGAACACATGAACTCCTCAAACTATGGTCATCACCGGGAGTGGTTCCGGTTATTGTCACTCCGGGGTTGCCGGATCATAACACATAGTAGGTAACTACAACTTGCAAGATCGGATCTAAAACACACATATATTGGTGACAACATGATAATTTCAGATCTGAAATCATGGCACTCGGGCCCTAGTGACAAGCATTAAGCATGGCAAAGTAGTAGCAACATCAATCTCAGAACATAGTGGATACTAGGGATCAATCCCCATCAAAACTAACTCGATTACATGATAGATCTAATCCTACTCATCACCTCCCAGCGAGCCTGCGAATAGATTACTCACGAACGACAAAGAGCTTCATGGAATTGGAGAGGGAAGAAGGTTGATGATGACGATGGCGACGATTTCCCCTCTCCGGAGCCCAAAACGGACTCCAGATCTGCCCTCCAGATGAAGAACAGGCTGTGGCGGCGCCTCCGTATCGCAAACGCGACGAAATCTTCTCTTTTTATTTTTTCTGGGACGAAAGTGATCTTCTAGAGCTGAGATTGGGGGCGGCAGAGCCGTGTGGGCCCCACAAGCTTGCCCACCGCCACCAGGGGGGTGGCGGTGGCAGGGCTTGTGGCCCACTGGCCCACCCCCTCACGTGGATCTTGGCGCAGGTATTTTTCATATTTTCCAAAAATGTTCCCCGTAAATTTTCAGGACGTTCTAAGAACTTTGATTTCTGCCCAAAAATAACACCGAGGCAATTCTGCTGAAAACAACGTCAGTCGAGGTTAGTTCCATTCAAATCATGCAAATTAGAGTCCAAAACCAGGGCAAAAGAGTTTGGAAAAGTAGATACGATGGAGACATATCATCGGTCATTAGATATCTAGGGACTCCAAATCTAGGGAAGATAACTTCTTTCAACATCTTGATAGATGTAGCGAGCCGACTCAAAACGAGTCATGCCTCCGTGTATCTATGCCATCCCTGGATCAGTATGCTGGCACACACACTACATCAATGTATATATCAAAGTGCAATCACATGTAAATAGCGTAAAACTGATATATATACCTTAAATATCTCAGCGGAAACAGTCAAGGGAGTGGAGTCCCAAATAACACCAACGGCAGGTTGAGTGCGGACCGTAACCGTGAATCGTACTCTTACTCGTCGAGGAAAATATCTGCAACATAAGACGTTGCAGCCGTGTAGGTCAGCATATTGAATATGCCGGCAAGTCACAAAAGAGAGGGGTAAAATATCATCTATACTATATGCATATATGGCAGGTGGGGATGTAAGTTTTTAGCGAAAAGCAAAGTTTTCTCCTACATCAAGAGAGGGGCAAAAAGGAAAATATTACTACGTAGTTGGTTGTTAATGAGATGGTTCCGCCAACCAGTTCTCATACTCAAGTTATCAATATTACCCTCATCAAGTATTTATAATGGTGTTGAGAATTCCCGATAACTTCAGTTCCTTTGGCTCAAGTTGTCCATGACCGTGGACACGGCTAATCGATTAGGTTTGAGTACTCTGCAGAGTTTTGCACACGTTCCCCACAAGATTTGATCGCCTCCGTGTATGTCCTCGCACTTCAGGGTGTTTGAAGACCGGATGATCAAAACATGGTCTTTCAACGGGTCCCTCTGAATCCCTGTCGGTGCCCATCCAATCCTACCGTTCTTCTACATCTGCTGGCACCGCCTGTCCAGAGTCGCCGCGTTGTCCAACCAAGCCAGAGCCCATAATGACTTGTGGTTGTGCAGGTAAGCCTTGGGTCTTGAAAATATTCGTCCGTCTCTTTGAGCCTGGATGAAGCTTTCCGCAAGATGTCATGGCACGTCTCCAGCATCCCAGGTCATCCACTGGTTTCTCCAGGGAGCCGATCAACCGTCCTTCGCCCAGAGTTGCATTTTATCACGAGGTCTTGAAAAGTCTTGACTTAACCGGTCTTGGTTATTATATTATTCTCGCATCACTCATGATAAACTCTCAACCAGAATCCCGTCTACTCAAGCATAGCAATATGAAATTTGTCGTCCCGGGCCAAGTAACGGGGTTGTTGGGTGCCTACCACATGATACTACATCAGGTAACCATAATTTTCCAAGTACCTAGTCAGCATGCAAATGGGTATATGATGGTAGAACTACGATGCATAAAACATAGGTGATACATGATCAAATGACTTGCCTGGTGAGGTTGATGAAGAAGAATTATCGTTCTCGAGAAATAACTTGATAGACTATTCATCACTCTCCGATGAAATCTATATAACAAACATATCATTCACATAAGCACTCATACTAGCAATCATTCTAGCAATCAAAACAAAAGAGAGAGCGAATAAGAATCCGAAGGAACAAAGAAGCTAGGGAGCCTTCTACTACAACATTCACAAAAATAGCTTTTGTCTAACAGAAAATAAAACACTAAAATATTCAGAGAATAAAATATAAATTGAACTAAGATAAAATAAAGTAATTTTCATAAAACTATTTGAAAGTATTTTCAAATGGGAGTTGAACTAATAGAGGAATCAATTGCAAGTTATTAGAGAACTAGAATTGATTTCATAATAACATATAAAAATAAAATCAAAACTTTTTGCAAACCTACACTTAACTAACAGAAACAAAACATAATATTTCTGAAATATAAAAGAAAAATAATTTAAAAACAACTAAAGAAAGAAAATTAGTCACGATCCTAAAAGAAGTGAAACAAAAAGTGTTTCACCAGAAATAATGAGTTAAAATACTCAAACAATTCTGAAATTCTTGCTACTGATAAATAAGATCACTAGTGATCAGTAGCAAAAAGAATTAAATTAAAAGCTATTTTTAAACTCCCAGAATAAGCAAAACAAGGTTTAAACTAAATATGATCTAATTCAAATTTGAAATTTTCAAACATAGACAAATAATATGTTTTTGAAAACTACAGGAAAATTGTGATCTACTGGAAAAAGAATCAACCTCATTGGATCTCTAGATCAAAAGTTATAGGGGAAACAAAATTAAACCTTTCTCTGTTTCTAAACTAAAACAGATAAAAGAAAATTTTGATCTAACTGACACGGGGGGTTAGGTGGCAGCTCCTGATTGGCACTGTGGTCATGCGCTGCGGTGCTAACTGGCGAACGGCCGTTATTTAGACAAAACCTATCGGCTAAAATAATAAGTGGAGAAAACCGGTTCGGTTTTTGTGTGAAAACTGAAAGGGTACCTAGCTTCTAATCTACATCGTTGGTTCTAGATCTAACGGCTCAGAGGGGTTGTGGCGGATGAACTCACAGGGGGGGTCTGCCGGAGCTCACTCGGGCGAGGCAGAGAGACGGTGGTCGACGGGGATGGCGGATCCGGGGTCTCCAGCAAGGGAAAAGGCTCCAGGCGATGGTGGTGAGCCTTCCGTGTCGAGTGGTGGCGTCGGGGTGATGTGGGGGCAACGGGAGGAGCAGCCCGAGGCTCGGGGGTGTGGTGGTGGTGCTCGGACTCCGGTGAGGCGGTGCGGTTGCGTGGGGCGAGGATCTTGGGTGTTTGGTGGGAAAATGGGCTGCGGTGACGATGGGGAAGCTCGTAGCGGTCTCGGGTGGTGCGGGGAGGCGAGAGGTGGCGCGGCTGGGGTGTCAGGGTCTTCCTGGAGCTCGGCTCCGGCGGGGCAATGGCAGGGGCGGCGTGGGGACGAGGGGCTCGGGGTGGGGAAGGGGGTGCGGTGGCGAGGGGGGAAGCTTTATAGGGGAAAGGAAGGTCGGGGAAGGAAGGAGAGGGAGATCGGGGCGAGGGGATCGGGCTCCGGCGATCTTGGCTGAGAGAAGGAAGGAGAGGGGCTCGGGGTTGGGGGTGACCGGTCGGGTGGGGGCTTCGGGCGGTGGGGTCGGGCGGTCAGCGAGAGAGAGGGAGGTGGCAGTGGGTCGGTCGGCCGGCCTGTAAAAAGGAAACCCCGGGCCAGGCGGGATCCGGCCCAGCAGGGCTATAATGCGCCCGAGCGCTTTCCTATTTAAAAAAAAATTCTTTCCGATTTTGATATTTTTCCAAAACAGAAAGTAAATAAATATAAAAAGGAAACAAATAATTACCAAATATAGGGGTATTATATACCAAAATTTTCAGACAAATATTTCCTATTTATTTATCATTTTTCCAAGACCAAAATAAATACTTTTTAAAAATATATTTTTTTCAGAAAAACCCGTAAAGGTTTTATTTTCTTTTGTAATTATTTTCTCAATAAATATCTGGTTTTCTTGGCTCAAAATATTTCCAAAATGCCCCTGGTTTTGGGAGGGTCATTTTCCTCCGCTCTTTCTTGCTTGGAAGAATTTATTTTTCGGGGTATTTCTCGGGGAAGAAAAAATAAAGAAGCAAGGGCAAATATTTGAAAGAATTCAAATGCAAAACTCCGTTCAAATTCTTTATAGTTGAAGAAGTCATTTCATCTTCTCTCTTTCCTTTTAAATGATTGAATTTGAATTCACCGGAGAAGGGGAAAGTCATTTTATTCCCTCTCATTCAAAAGTTTTGAAAAGTTTTTTTGAAATTTCTCTCAAGCTTTCAATCACTCAAGCGAACAAACAAACAATATAATAATTATATTAACATTCCTAAATTTGGGATGTTACAAACCTACCACACTTAAAATGAATCTCGTCCTCGAGATTCAAAGAGGCTAGAAAGAAAGGTTAGGGTTTGGGGGTCTTCTAACAAATCCAACTTCCGGCAAAGTGGGATGCTACCACACTTAAAATGAAGATTATTGTTCCCCCAAAATGTTTTAACGATCCTCAGGGGTTTTGGCAACTGACTTCTCACAGTCTTCATATTAAATCCTTTGGTGATGCTCTCCCGTTATATTCATAACATTTCCATCAAAATCGAGGGTTCCTCTGTGGATATAAGCTTCTTCCGTTACTGGGTCTTCTTTAACTGACAGTATCGTGGCCAATTCTAAATAACATATCGATGGTTCTCATGGTGGTCTACCATTTGTGGTTATCCTGCAGTGAAAGTGGGTCTTGGCTTCATCCTCACCGTAAAAAAAATCCTACGCGTGACAACAAGTGCCATGTACATGGGCTTTCATTATACCATTCTAAGGCTTTAAAAAAGGCTTCAAAGAACGTCGTCTCTCATTGTGGGTAAGTCTCTCAGATTTACCTTTCCGAATAGCAAGAGAATGATAATAGTAAGTCATCATGGTGGCCAAGCCATGTCGCACTGAAATCATTACCTTGTATAAGGTTTAGTGAATCTCGTATACTAACACTTGGGCATCCTCACAAGTGTTGCAGAGTTTCTCTTGTCCATGAACGAAGTTCGGATAAACCATTGGTTCTACAAGCTGAACAAAACATCTATCGTATCTTCACAACTCTCTGGCTTTCGTATGTTCCTAAGAAAACGTTTGCTGATCCATCATAGTTTCTTGCAAGTTTCTTTCTTCATAAAGGTGGTGCTAGATCCTTATTAGTCCCGGGGTCTGTGGGTTGCGGACATACTTGGAATTACTACGCCTTTAAATTCCATAGTGTTTCAATCCATCATATTCTTGGGGTAATAATAATACTCGGACTTATTTTTGGTACACACTCCATTCTGTGGGATACTTTCCATTGGTGTGTTTACCATGAAAAGGTATTGGTTCATCCATAAATCATATTCATTTCATAATCAATCCTTTATTACATCCTTAATTTCTTATCAAAAACTCCAATTCAAAAGTACTCTATTACAAATCCTGCCATCCACATTGTTCGGTATGGTCGAGCATTTCTGCCAACATTATTCATTCGTCTCCCTTGGAGATATTTTAGTTCCACTGGAACTTTCTAATGTGCTCCTTGAAATCATCCATCTTTTGCTTCATCATGGTGGTAATGAGCTTCATCTCCATCATCTCCGCACATACCTCACTCAGGTATTCCTGGGTATGACGGAGTCTTGCTTCAAGTATTTCTCCAATCTGACGTATGGCTTCCATGGCAGCTTCATGAACAACATCAAAGAAGGTTGCTCGTGGTACACGTGAAATGAAAAAGTATTGCCCCATAGCCTTTGGACAAACTCCTTTCACATGGTGGAGGTGTACTTCCACATACCAAAGTTCTACTCCACTTTCCATGAATGGGTAGCCTTTGTAGACTGCATCACCTTCAAGATGAATGTGCTTCATCATGCCATCAGGATTTTCAGGTAATCATGATCACTGGTCAGGGTCATGATCGTTTCTGGGCCCTTGAGGAATGACTCGTAGAGAGTTGTCATCTGCAGGTGTCAGTAAATAGGTACTCAGAGGAATGTATGTGTCTCCTTGGTAATTATGGTACATTCCTACTCAGTGGATCCTGTGGGTTTACCGATTACTACCACACTTAAAATGAATTATACTCATGCCTGCATAGATCTTTTTTCTCATATCCTCATAATTGTTCAGAGATCTTTGTTCGAAGAGAAACAACGCATACAGTTTCAACATAGGCAATCATGAGACAATAAATTCCATTTATTCATGATGTTATTACAATCTCAGGGACTTCTGTTACAAATAATTTCCCTCCATGATCTCATAAAAAAACACTAATTGCCGCGGTCAAAACTTAACTACTCCTCTTTAGCTTTCTTCCTTTGTGGACAATCGTTAGCAAAATGTCCGGCTTCCTTGCAACGAAAGCAAATGAGTTCTGACCAGTCTCGAGGCGTCTTTGCTTTTGCTCCTTGGGTTTCTGGCTTCCTTCCTGTGCACATGTATTTGTGGTGGACAAATTCCATACACTTGTAACATCTCACATGACTCAGATCTATATCTGCAGAGATTTGGCTCTTCCGAGGGTACCTTTTTTTTCTGGACTCCTTTATTTTCGCCAGTTCTTCTATTTCAAGTGGATCAAACTCCACTTTTTCCGTCGGGAAGTTTCCCAGATACTCTTGGCTTCCCTTCGTGCAATCCTCTGAATAATGTCCTTCTTCTCCACATGAGTAGCATGCATTGGAGAAAAATCTGGTCAGACCTTGTCCATCAGGGTCTTCAATATTTTCGTTCATCACCGGCTCTTCTAGAATCTTCTTCTTGAGGGTTTCCTTCACTGCATCTTTCTGCTGTTTGACAACTTGTTGCACCTTGGGGTAAATGTGACACTGAGCTGGGTAGTGGGTGGTTCCTTCACAAAGGAAACAAGTCACCTGACTGCTTGGGCACTCCTCAGTTGGGCGATTTTCTTCACAATGAGTGCATCCATGCTTGTGTTCTTCCTGGGTGTGTCCTATTTATCCACAGATCTTGCATGCACAAGTCTTCTCGTTCGGATTATCATAGCACTATCGAATGAGACGGGATCTGAACAGAGTCTTCTTGAATTTACTCCATGTTTCTCCTCCACTAAATCCTTGTATGGCATGGTGCATTTTCCACCAGATAGCAGCACTTTGGGCAAAGTACTGAAGAGCATGTTCCACTTCATACTTCCTTGAGATCAAGTTGCTCCCGAAGTGTTGGAATTATGCTCTAGAGGCAATAATAAATATAGTTATTATTATAATTCCTGTATCAAGATAATAGTTTATTATCCATGCTATAATTGTATTGAATGAATACTCATTTACATGTGTGGATACATAGACAAAACACCGTCCCTAGCATGCCTCTAGTTGGCTAGCCAGTTGATCGATGATAGTCAGTGTCTTCTGATTATGAACAAGGTGTTGTTGCTTGATAACTGGATCACGTCATTGGGAGAATCACGTGATGGACTAGACCCAAACTAATAGACGTAGCATGTTGATCGTGTCATTTTGTTGCTACTGTTTTCTGCGTGTCAAGTATTTATTCCTATGACCATGAGATCATATAACTCACTGACACCGGAGGAATGCTTTGTGTGTATCAAACGTCGCAACGTAACTGGGTGACTATAAAGATGCTCTACAGGTATCTCCCAAGGTGTTAGTTGAGTTAGTATGGATCAAGACTGGGATTTGTCACTCCGTGTGACGGAGAGGTATCTCAGGGCCCACTCGGTAATACAACATCACACACAAGCCTTGCAAGCAATGTAACTTAGTGTAAGTTCCGGGATCTTGTATTACGGAACGAGCAAAGAGACTTGCCGGTAAACGAGATTGAAATAGGTATGCGGATACTGACGATTGAATCTCGGGCAAGTAACATACCGAAGGACAAAGGGAATGACATACGGGATTATATGAATCCTTGGCACTGAGGTTCAAACGATAAGATCTTCGTAGAATATGTAGGATCCAATATGGGCATCCAGGTCCCGCTATTGGATATTGACCGAGGAGTCTCTCGGGTCATGTCTACATAGTTCTCGAACCCGCAGGGTCTGCACACTTAAGGTTCGACGTTGTTTTATGCGTATTTGAGTTATATGGTTGGTTACCTAATATTGTTCGGAGTCCCGGATGAGATCACGGACGTCACGAGGGTTTCCGGAATGGTCCGGAAACGAAGATTGATATATAGGATGACCTCATTTGATTACCGGAAGGTTTTCGGAGTTACCGGGAATGTACCGGGAATGACGAATGGGTTCCGGGAGTTCACCGGGGGGGCAACCCACCCCGGGGAAGCCCATAGGCCTTGGGGGAGACACACCAGCCCTTAGTGGGCTGGTGGGACAGCCCACAAGGTCCCTATGCGCCAAGGAGAAGAAAATCAAGAGAGAAAGAAAAAAAAAAGGAGGAGGTGGGAAGGAAGGGGGACTCCCTCCCACCAAACCTAGTCCAACTCGGTTTGGGGGGGGAGAGTCCTCCCCCTTGGCTCGGCCGACCCCCTTGAGGGTCCTTGGACCCCAAGGCAAGGCCCCCTCCCTCCCACCTATATATACGGGGGTTTTAGGGCTGATTTGAGACGACTTTTCCACGACAGCCCGACCACATACCTCCACGGTTTTTCGTCTAGATCGCGTTTCTGCAGAGCTCGGGCGGAGCCCTGCTGAGACAAGGTCATCACCAACCTCCGGAGCGCCGTCACGCTGCCGGAGAACTCTTCTACCTCTCCGTCTCTCTTGCTGGATCAAGAAGGCCGAGATCATCGTCGAGTTGTACGTGTGCTGAATGCGGAGGTGCCGTCCGTTCGGTACTAGATCGTGGGACTGATCGCGGGATTGTTCGCGGGGCGGATCGAGGGACGTGAGGACGTTCCACTACATCAACTGCGTTCTCTAACGCTTCTGCTGTACGGTCTACAAGGGTACGTAGATCACTCATCCCCTCTCTTAGATGGACATCACCATGATAGGTCTTCATGCGCGTAGGAAATTTTTTGTTTCCCATGCGACGTTCCCCAACAGTGGCATCATGAGCTAGGTTCATGCGTAGATGTCTTCTCGAGTAGAACACAAAAGTTTTGTGGGCGGTGATGAGCGTTTTGCTGCCCTCCTTAGTCTTTTCTTGATTCCGCGGTATTGTTGGATTGAAGCGGCTTGGACCGACATTACTCGTACGCTTACGAGAGACTGGTTTCATCGTTACGAGTAACCCCCTTTGCTCAAAGATGACTGGCAAGTGACGGTTTCTCCAACTTTAGTTGAATCGGATTTGACCGAGGAGGTCCTTGGATGAGGTTAAATAGCAACTCATATATCTCCGTTGTGGTGTTTGCGTAAGTAAGATGCGATCCTACTAGATACCCTTGGTCACCATGTAAAACATGCAACAACAAAATTAGAGGACGTCTAACTTGTTTTTGCAGGGTATGATTGTGATGTGATATGGCCAACGATGTGATGTGATATATTGGATGTATGAGATGATCACGTTGTAATAGAAATATCGACTTACACGTCGATGGTACGGCAACCGGCAGGAGCCATAGGGTTGTCTTTATACTAACGTTTGTGCTTGCAGATGCGTTTACTATTTTGCTAGGATGTAGTTTTAGTAGTAATAGCATAAGTAACACGACAACCCCGATGGCAACACGTTGATGGATGATCATGGTGTGGCGCCGGTGACAAGAAGATCGTGCCGGTGCTTTGGTGATGGAGATCAAGAAGCACGTGATGATGGCCATATCATGTCACTTATGAATTGCATGTGATGTTAATCCTTTTATGCACCTTATTTTGCTTAGAATGACGGTAGCATTATGAGGTGATCTCTCACTAAAATTTCAAGACGAAATTGTGTTCTCCCCGACTGTGCACCGTTGCTACAGTTCGTCGTTTCGGGACACCACATGATGATCGGGTGTGATAGACTCAACGTTCACATACAACGGGTACAAAACAGTTGCGCACGCGGAACACTCGGGTTAAGCTTGACGAGCCTAGCATGTGCAGACATGGCCTCGGAACACATGAGACCGAAAGGTCGATCGTGAATCACATAGTTGATATGATTAGCATAGGGATGCTTACCACTGAAACTAAACTCACGTGATGTTCGGACTTGGGATAGTGTAAGTGGATCATGAACCACTCAAATGACTAGAGAGATGTACTTTTTGAGTGGGAGTTTAGCATCTAATTTGATTAAGTTGAACTCTAATTATCTTGAACATAGTCTAAGTCCACTTTGAATATATTTGTGTTGTAGATCATGGCTCACGCGACAGTCATCATGAATTTTAATACGTTCCTAGAGAAAGCTAAGTTGAAAGATGATGGAAGCAACTTTGTAGACTAGGCTCGTAATCTTAAGCTAATCTTACAAGCTGGGAAGAAGGATTATGTCCTTAATGCTGCGCTAGGAGATGAACCACCCGCTACGGCTGATCAGGATGTTAAGAACGCTTGGTTAGCACGTAAGGAGGACTACTCAATAGTTCAATGTGCAGTCTTGTATGGCTTAGAACAGGGACTTCAACGTCGCTTTGAGCGTCATGGAGCATTTGAGATGTTCCAGGAGTTGGAGTTTATCTTTCAGAAGAACGCCCGGATCGAGAGGTATGAGACCTTCGATAAATTCTATGCTTGCAAGATGGAGGAAAACTCGTCTGTCAGTGAACATGTGCTCAAAATGTCTGGGTACTCAAACCGTCAAGCTGAACTGGGGATTGAACTCCCGCAAGAAGCTATGACATACAGAATCCTTCAATCACTGCCGCCAAGCTACAAAGGCTTTGTGTTGAACTACAACATGCAAGGGATGAACAAGTCTCCCGGCGAGTTGTTTGCGATGTTGAAAGTCGCAGAGTCTGAACTCTGTAAAGAGCATCAAGTGTTGATGGTGAATAAGACCACTAGTTTCAAGAGAAACGGCAAAGGCAAGAAGGGCAATTCGAAGAAGAGCGGCAAGCCTGTTGCCAATCCGCCGAAGAAACCCAAAGCTGGACCTAAGCCTAAAACGGAGTGTTTCTATTGCAAGGGTATGGGTCACTGGAAGCGCAATTGCCCCAAGTATCTGGCAGATAAGAAGGTGGGCAAAGAAAAATCAGGTATATTTGATATACATGTTATTGATGTGTACTTAACCGGCTCTCGTAGTAGTGCCTGGGTATTCGATACCGGTTTTGTTGCTCATATTTGCAACTCGAAGCAGGAACTGCGGAATAGACGAAGGCTGGCGAAAGACGAAGTGACGATGCGCGTAGGAAATGGTTCCAAGGTTGATGCAATCGCCGTCGGCACAGTGTCACTTGAGCTACCATCGGGATTAGTGATGAACTTAAATCATTGTTATTTAGTGCCTGCGTTGAGCATGAACATTATATCTGGATCTTGTTTATTGCGAGACGGTTACTCTTTTAAGTCTGAGAATAATGGTTGTTCTATTTCTATGAGTAACATCTTTTATGGTCATGCACCGAATGTGAGAGGATTGTTCATATTGAATCTTGATAGCGATACGCATATACATAACATTGAGACCAAAAGAGTTAGAGTAAACAATGATAGCGCCATATTTTTGTGGCACTGCCGCTTGGGTCATATTGGTGTAAAGCGCATGAAGAAACTCCATGCTGATGGACTTTTGGAGTCACTTGACTTTGATTCACTTGACACGTGCGAACCATGCCTCATGGGCAAGATGACTAAGACTCTGTTCTCCGGAACAATGGAGCGTGCAAGTGACTTATTGGAAATCATACATACCGATGTGTGTGGTCCAATGAGCGTGGAGGCACGCGGCAGATATCGTTATTTTCTCACCTTCACTGACGATTTAAGTAGATATGGTTATGTCTACTTGATGAAGCACAAGTCTGAAACATTTGAAAAGTTCAAACAATTTCAGAGTGAAGTGGAAAATCATCGTAACAAGAAGATCAAGTTCCTACGGTCTGATCGTGGGGGTGAATATCTGAGTTTCGAGTTTGGTGCTCATTTAAGACAATGTGGAATTGTTTCACAGTTGACACCGCCTGGAACACCACAGCGTAATGGTGTGTCCGAACGTCGTAATCGTACTTTGTTAGAGATGGTGCGATCTATGATGTCTCTTACTGATTTGCCATTATCATTTTGGGGTTATGCATTAGAAACAGCTGCATTCACTTTAAATAGGGCACCATTAAAATCCGTTGAGACGACACCATACGAACTGTGGTATGGCAAGAGGCCAAAGTTGTCGTTTCTTAAAGTTTGGGGATGTGATGCTTATGTCAAAAAGCTTCAGCCTGAAAAGCTGGAACCCAAAGCGGAAAAGTGCGTCTTCATAGGTTACCCAAAAGAGACAGTTGGGTACACCTTCTATCTCAAATCCGAGGGCAAAGTGTTTGTTGCTAAGAACGGAACTTTTCTCGAGAAGGAGTTTCTCTCGAGAGAATTGAGTGGGAGGAAGATAGAACTTGACGAGGTTGTCGAACCTCTCAAGCCTCTGGATGGTGGCGCAGGGCAAGGGGAAACCTCTGTCGTTGCGACGCTGGTTGAGGAGGAAGTTAATGATGATGATCCTGAAACTCCAGTTCAAGTTTCTGTTGAACCACGCAGGTCGACGAGATCACGTGCTGCTCCAGAGTGGTACGGTAATCCCGTCTTATCAATCATGTTGTTAGACAACAATGAACCTGCAAGTTATGAAGAAGCAATGGTGGGCCCAGATTCCAACAAATGGCTAGAAGCCATGAAATCCGAGATAGGATCCATGTATGAGAACAAAGTGTGGACTTTGGAGATACTACCTGAGGGCCGCAAGGCTATTCAGAACAAATGGATCTTTAAGAAGAAGACGGACGCTGACGGTAATGTGACCGTTTATAAAGCTCGACTTGTGGCAAAGGGTTTTTCACAAGTTCCAGGAATTGACTACGATGAGACTTTCTCACCCGTAGCGATGCTTAAGTCCGTCAGAATCATGTTAGCAATAGCTGCATTTTTCGATTATGAAATCTGGCAGATGGATGTCAAAACGGCGTTCCTTAACGGTTTCCTTAAGGAAGAGTTGTATATGATGCAACCCGAAGGTTTTGTCGATCCTAAGAATGCTAACAAGGTGTGCAAGCTCCAGCGATCCATTTATGGACTGGTGCAAGCATCTCGGAGTTGGAACAAACGCTTTGATGAGGTGATCAAGGCATTTGGGTTTATACAAGTGGTTGGAGAATCTTGTATTTACAAGAAAGTGAGTGGGAGCTCTGTGGCGTTTCTAATATTATATGTGGATGACATATTACTGATTGGAAACAACGTAGAGCTTTTAGAGAGCATAAAAGGTTACTTGAATAAAAGTTTCTCTATGAAGGACCTAGGAGAAGCTGCTTACATTCTAGGCATTAAGATTTATAAGGATAGATCAAAACGCCTGATAGGACTTTCACAAAGCACATACCTTGATAAAGTTTTGAAGAGGTTCAAAATGGAACAGTCCAAGAAAGGGTTCTTGCCAGTTTTACAAGGTACGAGATTGAGTAAGACTCAGTGCCCAGCAACTGATGAAGATAGAGAGCATATGCGCTCCGTCCCCTATGCTTCAGCCATAGGTTCTATCATGTATGCGATGTTGTGCACTAGACCAGATGTTGGCCTGGCCATAAGTATGGCAGGTAGGTTCCAGAGTAATCCAGGAGTGGATCACTGGACAGCGGTCAAGAATATCCTGAAGTACCTGAATAGGACTAAGGAGATGTTTCTCGTATATGGAGGTGACGAAGAGCTCGCCGTAAAAGGTTACGTCGATGCAAGCTTTGACACAGATCCGGACGACTCTAAGTCGCAAACCGGATACGTATTTATTCTTAATGGGGGTGCAGTAAGCTGGTGCAGTTCCAAGCAAAGCGTCGTAGCAGATTCTACATGTGAAGCGGAGTACATGGCTGCCTCGGAGGCAGCTAAGGAGGGTGTCTGGATGAAGCAGTTCATGACGGATCTTGGAGTGGTGCCAAGCGCACTGAATCCAATAACCTTGTTCTGTGACAACACGGGTGCCATTGCCTTAGCAAAGGAACCACGGTTTCACAAGAAGACCAGACACATCAAACGACGCTTCAACCTCATCCGCGACTACGTCGAGGAAGGGGACGTAAATATATGCAAAGTGCACACGGATCTGAATGTAGCAGACCCGCTGACTAAACCTCTTCCACGGCCAAAACATGATCGACACCAGAACTGTATGGGTGTTAGATTTATTACAATGTAATTCACATAGTGATGTGAGGGCTGGATTATTGACTCTAGTGCAAGTGGGAGACTGTTGGAATTATGCCCTAGAGGCAATAATAAATATAGTTATTATTATAATTCCTGTATCAAGATAATAGTTTATTATCCATGCTATAATTGTATTGAATGAATACTCATTTACATGTGTGGATACATAGACAAAACACCGTCCCTAGCATGCCTCTAGTTGGCTAGCCAGTTGATCGATGATAGTCAGTGTCTTCTGATTATGAACAAGGTGTTGTTGCTTGATAACTGGATCACGTCATTGGGAGAATCACGTGATGGACTAGACCCAAACTAATAGACGTAGCATGTTGATCGTGTCATTTTGTTGCTACTGTTTTCTGCGTGTCAAGTATTTATTCCTATGACCATGAGATCATATAACTCACTGACACCGGAGGAATGCTTTGTGTGTATCAAACGTCGCAACGTAACTGGGTGACTATAAAGATGCTCTACAGGTATCTCCGAAGGTGTTAGTTGAGTTAGTATGGATCAAGACTGGGATTTGTCACTCCGTGTGACGGAGAGGTATCTCAGGGCCCACTCGGTAATACAACATCACACACAAGCCTTGCAAGCAATGTAACTTAGTGTAAGTTGCGGGATCTTGTATTACGGAACGAGTAAAGAGACTTGCCGGTAAACGAGATTGAAATAGGTATGCGGATACTGACGATCGAATCTCGGGCAAGTAACATACAAGGACAAAGGGAATGACATACGGGATTATATGAATCCTTGGCACTGAGGTTCAAACGATAAGATCTTCGTAGAATATGTAGGATCCAATATGGGCATCCAGGTCCCGCTATTGGATATTGACCGAGGAGTCTCTCGGGTCATGTCTACATAGTTCTCGAACCCGCAGGGTCTGCACACTTAAGGTTCGACGTTGTTTTATGCGTATTTGAGTTATATGGTTGGTTACCGAATGTTGTTCGGAGTCCCGGATGAGATCACGGACGTCACGAGGGTTTCCGGAATGGTCCGGAAACGAAGATTGATATATAGGATGACCTCATTTGATTACCGGAAGGTTTTCGGAGTTACCGGGAATGTACCGGGAATGACGAATGGGTTCCGGGAGTTCACCGGGGGGGAAACCCACCCCGGGGAAGCCCATAGGCCTTGGGGGAGACACACCAGCCCTTAGTGGGCTGGTGGGAAAGCCCACAAGTGCCCTATGTGCCAAGGAGAAGAAAAGCAAGAGAGAAAGAAAAAAAAAGGAGGAGGTGGGAAGGAAGGGGGACTCCCTCCCACCAAACCTAGTCCAACTCGGTTTGGGGGGGGGAGAGTCCTCCCCCTTGGCTCGGCCGACCCCCTTGAGGGTCCTTGGACCCCAAGGCAAGGCCCCCTCCCTCCCACCTATATATACGGAGGTTTTAGGGCTGATTTGAGATGACTTTTCCACGACAGCCCGACCACATACCTCCACGGTTTTTCCTCTAGATCGCGTTTCTGCAGAGCTCGGGCGGAGCCCTGCTGAGACAAGGTCATCACCAACCTCTGGAGCGCCGTCACGCTGCCGGATAACTCTTCTACCTCTCCGTCTCTCTTGCTGGATCAAGAAGGCCGAGATCATCGTCGAGTTGTACGTGTGCTGAACGCGGAGGTGCCGTCTGTTCGGTACTAGATCGTGGGACTGATCGCGGGATTGTTCGCGGGGCGGATCGAGGGACGTGAGGACGTTCCACTACATCAACCGCGTTCTCTAACGCTTCTGTTGTATGGTCTACAAGGGTACGTAGATCACTCATCCCCTCTTGTAGATGGACATCACCATGATAGGTCTTCGTGCGCGTACGAAAATTTTTGTTTCCCATGCGACGTTCCCCAACACGAAGTGGTTCTCCATGTTTTGAATCCATATATCAGCCTCCAGCTGGGTCATTGGTTCAGAGACTACAAGTCCAGCTTCATACTCCATCTGGTAGGGTTGAGGCTTTGGGGATGAGACGGGTAAGAGAGGGAGGGAGATACACACAATACAAACAATATTTTTGAGAATAGGTTTTATTTGTGGTTGCCGGAAAACACACACCAATGACGGCTCACAAATCATCGTAACTAGCGTGGGTATATAACAGGGGTTTGGACTTCTAATGGTCATATAAATATTCGAACGCTTCAGGGTCTTTGAATTCTTCGGGTCTTGAGAGTCTTCAATGGGTGTAGCTTCAATTCTTCAAATGCATGGTGAAATCCTCTTTACTTTGAAGTAGAACTCCGTTGATTCTTCATGAGGTCAAAGGGGTAAGGGTATTGTCTAACTATTGGAGGTGAGAGGGAACATTCGATGAAATCAGAAGAGATGAGAAGTAAAAGGTGTTGTTGAAAATAAAAAATTTGAGAGATCCTTTCCTAAGAAATTTCCAGTTTCTAGGTGTTGGAAATATGCCCTAGAGGCAGTAATAAAAATTTTATTATCATATTTCCTTGTTCATGATAATCGTCTATTGTTCATGCTATAATTGTATTAACAGGAAACAGTAATACATGTGTGAATAAATAGATCAAAATGTGTCCCTAGCAAGCCTCTAGTTGGCTAGCTCGTTAGTCAACAGATGATCATGGTTTCCTGATCATGGGCATTAGATGTCATTGATAACGGGATCACATCATTGGGAGAATGATATCATGGACAAGACCCAATCCTAAGCATAGCACTAGATCGTATTGTTCGTATGCTAAAGCTTTTCTAATGTCAAGTATCTTTTCCTTCGACCGTGAGATTGTGCAACTACCGGATACCGTAGGAGTGCTTTGGGTGTATCAAACGTCACAACGTAATTGGGTGACTATAAAGGTGCACTACGGGTACCTCCGAAAGTGTCTGTTGGGTTGGTACGGATCGAGATCGGGATTTGTCACTCCGTGTGACGAATAGGTATCTCTGGGCCCACTCGGTAGAACATCATCATGAGCTCAATGTGACTAAGGAGTTGGTCACACAATGACGTGCTACGGAACGAGTAAAGAGACTTACCGGTAACGAGATTGAACAAGGTATAGGTATACCGACGATCGAATCTCGGGCAAGTTCTATACGACAGACAAAGGGAATCGTATACGGGATTGATTGAATCCTTGACATCGTGGTTCATCCAATGAGATCATCGTGGAGCAAGTGGGAGCCACCATGGGTATCCAGACCCCGCTGATGGTTATTGGCCAGAGAGGTGTCTCGGTCATGTCTGCCTGTCTCCCAAACCCGTAGGGTCTACACACTTAAGGTTCGATGACGCTAGGGTTATAGGGAATTGTTATACGAGGTTAATGAAAGTTGTTCGGAGTCCCGGATGAGATCCTGGACGTCACGAGGAGCTCCGGAATGGTCCGGAGGTAAAGATTGATATATAGGACGGATGGTTTCGGATACCGGAAGTGTTTCGGGCATCACCTGTAACGTACCGGGACCACCGGAGGTGGCCCCGGGGGACCACCGAAAGGGGGCAACGACCCCGGGAGATAAGGTGGGCCAAGTGGGGCTGGGAACCAGCTCCTAGGTGGGCTGGTGCGCCTCCCCACTCAGACCATAGCGCGAGGGAGAGAAAAGGGGGGGCAAACCCTAGGCCAGGTGGGCCTAAGGCCCACCAGATGGTGCGCCACCCCCTCCTCCCCCTCTGGCCGCCGCACCTCCCATCTGGGGGGGCTGCCGCACCCCCTAGGGTGGTAACCCTAGGGGTGGCACCCCCCTCTCCCCTTCCCCTATATATCGGGCACTTTTGGCCATTGAGACACACGGTTTTTCCCTCTCTCGGCGCAGCCCTGTTCTTCTTCCTCCTCCTCTCCGCCGGTGCTTGGCGAAGCCCTGCCGGGAGACCTCGTCTCTCCATCGACACCACGCTGTCGTGTTGCTGGAGTTCTTCCCCAACCTCTCCCTCCTCCTTGCTGGATCAAGGTGCGGGAGACGTCACCGGGCTGCACGTGTGTTGAACGCGGAGGTATCGTTGTTCGGCACTAGATCAGAATCGCTACGAGTACGACTCCATCAACCGCGTTCTAGCAACGCTTCCGCTTAGCGATCTTCAAAGGTAGGAAGATGCTCATACCCCTCTCTCGTTGCTGGTCTCTCCATAGGAAGATCTGAATATGCGTAGGAAAATTTTGAATTTATGCTACGTTCCCCAACAGTGGTATCAGAGCCAGGTTTTCTATGCGTAGATTCTATGCACGAGTAGAACACAAAAGTTGTGGGCGATGATTTGTCAATTTGCTTGCCGCTACTAGTCTTATTCTTTTCTGGCGGTATTGTGGGATGAAGCGGCCCGGACCGACTTTACACGTACTCTTACGTGAGATTGGTTCCACCGACACACATGCACATCGTGCATAAAGGTGGCTAGCGGGTGTCTGTCTCTCCTACTCTAGTCGGATTGGATTTGATGAAAAGGGTCCTTATGAAGGGTAAATAGCTTTGGCATATCATCGTTGTGGCTGTCACGTAGGTAAGAAGGCGTTCTTGCTAGAAACCCAAATCAGCCACGTAAAACTTGCAACAACAATTAGAGGACGTCTAACTTGTTTTTGCAGGGTTTGACATGTGATGTGATATGGCCAAAGTTGTGATGTTGCATGTATGATGTATGAGATGATCATGTTATTGTAATAGGTTTCACGACTTGCATGTCGATGAGTATGACAACCGGCAGGAGCCATAGGAGTTGTCTTAATTTATTGTATGAGATGCGACGCCATGTGCTTACTACTTTTACTTCATTGCTAACGGTTAGCTATAGTAGTAGTGATAGTAGTAGTTGGCGTGACGACTTCACGGAGACACGATGATGGAGATCATGGTGTCACGCCGGTGACGATGATAATCATGAGATGCCTGAAGATGGAGATCGAAAGAGCAAAGATGATAATGGACATATCATGTCACTATATGATTGCATTGTGATGTTTATCATGTTTTACATCTTATTGCTTAAAACGACGGTAGCATAATAAGATCATCCCTCTTAAAATTTCGAGAAAGTATTCCCCTAAGTGTGCACCGTTGCGAAGGTTCATTGTCTCGAAGCACCACGTGATGATCGGGTGTGATAGATTCTAACGTTCGCATACAACGGGTGTAAGCCAGATTTACACACGCGAAACACCTAGGTTGACTCGACGAGCTTAGCATGTACAGACATGACCTCGAATACAAGAGACCGAAAGGTCGAACATGAGTCGTATGGTTGAATACGATCAGCATGAAGTTGCTCACCATGGTGACTAGTCCGTCTCACGTGATGATCGGACACGGGTTAGTCAACATGGATCATGTATCACTTAGACGACTAGAGGGATGTCGATTTAAGTGGGAGTTCATACTTAATTTGATTAAATGAACTTAATTGTCATGAACTTAGTCTAAAAGTTGTCTTTATAAATATTGTAGATGTCCAACGTCAACCTCAATTTCAACGCATTCCTAGAGAAAAACAAGCTGAAAGATGATGGTAGCAACTATGCGGACTGGGTTCGCAACTTGAAGCTCATCCTTGAAGCAGCTAAAAAGGCTTATGTCCTTAATGCGCCGCTAGGTGACCCTCCCGCTCCCGCAGCAGCCCAGGACATTCTGAACGTCTGGCAAACGCGGAGTGATGACTACTCTCTGGTCAGGTGTGGCATGTTATACAGTTTAGAAACGGGGCTCCAAAGGCGTTTTGAGAAACACGGGGCATATGAGATGTTCCAGGAGCTGAAGCTAGTTTTTCAAGCTCATGCCCGTGTCGAGAGATATGAAGTCTCCGACAAGTTCTTTAGCTGTAAGATGGAGGAGAACAGTTCTGTCAGTGAGCACATACTCAAAATGTCTGGGTTACACGGTCGTCTGACTTCACTTGGAGTCGAACTTCCGGATGGTGCTATAATTGACAGAATCCTCCAGTCTCTCCCACCAAGCTACAAAGGCTTTGTGCTTAACTACAACATGCAAGGGATGGAGAAGACCATTCCCGAGTTGTTCTCGATGCTCAAGTCTGCAGAAGTAGAAATCAAGAAGGAGCATCAAGTGTTGATGGTCAACAAGACCACTAGTTTCAAGAAAGGCAGGGGTAAGAAGAACTTCAAGAAAGACGTCAAAGCTGTTGCCGCGCCCGGTAAGCCAGATGCCGGGAAGAAGAAAAAGAACGGACCCAAGCCTGAGACTGAGTGCTTCTATTGCAAGGGAAAGGGTCACTCGAAGCGGAACTGCCCCCAAATACTTAGCGGACAAGAAGGCCGGCAACGTTAAAGGTATATGTGATATACATGTTATTGATGTGTACCTTACCAGCGCTCGTAGTAGCTCCTGGGTATTTGATACCGGTGATGTTGCTCACATTTGCAACTCAAAGCAGGAACTGCGGAATAAGCAGAGACTGGCCAAGGACGAAGTGACGATGCGCGTCGGGAATGGTTCAAAGGTCGATGTGATCGCCGTCGGCACGCTACCTCTACATCTACCATCGGGATTAGTTTTAAACCTTAATAATTGTTATTTAGTACCAGTTTTAAGAATGAACATTGTATCAGGGTCTTGCTTAATGCGAGACGGCTACTCATTTAAGTCAGAGAATAATGGTTGTTCTATTTATATGAGTGATATGTTTTATGGTCATGCTCCGCTGGTGAATGGTTTATTCTTGATGAATCTCGATCGTGATATTACACATATTCATAATGTGAGTACCAAAAGATGCAAAGTTGATAATGATAGTCCCACATACTTGTGGCACTGCCGCCTTGGTCATATCGGCGTGAAGCGCATGAAGAGGCTCCATACTGATGGACTATTAGAGTCTCTTGACTTTCAATCATTTGACACATGCGAACCGTGCCTCATGGGCAAGATGACTAAGACTCCATTCTCAGGAATAATGGAGAGAGCAACCGACTTATTGGAAATAATACATACTGATGTGTGTGGTCCAATGAACGTTGAAGCTCGCGGTGGTTATCGTTATGTTCTCACTCTCACCGATGATTTGAGTAGGTATGGGTATATCTACTTGAAGAAGCACAAATTTGAGACGTTTGAAAAGTTCAAGGAATTTCAGAGTGAGGTTGAGAATCAACGTGACAGAAAAATTAAATGTCTACGATCTGATCGTGGAGGAGAATATTTGAGTCACGAGTTTGGCACACACCTAAGGAAGTGTGGAATCGTTTCACAACTGACGCCGCCTGGCACACCGCAGCGCAACGGAGTGTCTGAACGTCGTAATCGCACTTTATTAGATATGGTACGATCTATGATGTCTCTCACCGACTTACCGCTATCATTTTGGGGATACGCATTAGAAACTGCAGCATTCACTTTAAATAGGGCACCGTCTAAATCCGTTGAGACGACACCGTATGAACTATGGTTTGGCAAGAAACCTAAGTTGTCGTTTCTTAAAGTTTGGGGCTGTGATGCTTATGTGAAGAAACTTCAACCAGAAAAGCTCGAACCCAAAGCGGAGAAATGCGTATTCATAGGATACCCTAAGGAAACTACTGGGTATACCTTCTATCTTAGATCCGAAGGTAAAACCTTTGTTGCCAAGAACGGATCCTTTCTAGAGAAAGAGTTTCTCTCGAAAGAAGTAAGTGGGAGGAAGGTAGAACTTGATGAGGTAATTACACCCCCTCTCGAACAGGAATAGCGCAGCGCAAGAAGTTGTTCCTATGGTGCCTACACCGACTGAAGAGGAAGTTAATGATGATGATCATGAAGCTTCGGATCAAGTTACTACTGAACCGCGAAGGTCCACAAGGGTACGCTCCGCACCAGAGTGGTACGGCAACCCTGTGATGGAAATCATGTTGTTAGACAACGGTGAACCTTCGAACTATGAAGAAGCGATGGCGGGCCCGGATTCCAACAAATGGCTTGAGGCCATGAAATCCGAGATAGGATCCATGTATGAGAACAAAGTATGGACTTTGGTGGACTTGCCCGATGACCGGCGAGCCATAGAAAATAAATGGATCTTCAAGAAGAAGACTGATGCAAACGGTAATGTAACCGCTTACAAAGCTCGACTTCTCGCAAAGGGTTTTCGACAAATTCAAGGAGTTGACTACGAAGAGAGTTTCTCTCCCGTAGCGAAGCTGAAATCAGTCCGAATCATGTTAGCAATTGCCGCCTTTTATGATTATGAAATTTGGCAAATGGACATCAAAACGGCGTTCCTTAACGGGAACCTTAAGGAAGAGTTGTATATGATGCAACCAGAAGGTTTTGTCAACCCTAAGGGTGCTAACAAAGTGTGCAAGCTCCAGCGATCCATCTATGGGCTGGTGCAAGCATCTCGGAGTTGGAACATTCGCTTTAATGAGGTGATTAAAGCGTTTGGGTTCATACAGGTTTACGGAGAAGCCTGTCTGTACAAGAAAGTGAGTGGGAGCTCTGTAGCTTTCCTCGTACTATATGTGGATGACATATTATTGATGGGGAATAATATAGAGATGTTGGAGAGCATAAAGGCCTATTTGAACAAGAGTTTTTCAATGAAAGACCTTGGAGAAGTTGCATACATATTAGGCATCAAGATCTATAGAGATAGATCGAGACGCCTCATAGGTATTTCGCAAAGTACATACCTTGACAAGATATTGAACAAGTTCAATATGGAAAACTCAAAGAAAGGGTTCTTGCCAGTTTTGCAAGGTATGAGATTGAGTAAGACTCAGTCACCGACCACGGCAGCAGATAGAGAGAAGATGAGTTCTGTCCCCTACGCTTCAGCCGTGGGCTCTCTAATGTATGCCATGCTGTGTACCAGACCTGATATAAACCTTGCCATAAGCTTGGTAGGGAGGTACCAAAGTAATCCCGGTGCGGAACACTGGACAGCGGTCAAGAATATCCTTAAGTACCTGAAAAGGACTAAGGAAATGTTTCTCGTTTATGGAGGTGACGAAGAGCTCGTCGTAAAGGGTTACGTCGACGCTAGCTTCGACACAGATCCGGATGACTCTAAGTCACAGACCGGATACGTATATGTGTTGAATGGTGGGGCAGTGAGCTGGTGCAGCAGCAAGCAAGAAGTCGTGGCAGCATCTACATGTGAAGCGGAGTACATAGCTGCTTCAGAAGCAGCTCATGAAGGAATTTGGATGAAGGAGCCCATCACCGACCTTGGAGTGGTTCCAAGCGCGTCGGGTCCTATGACACTCTTCTGTGATAACACTGGAGCCATTGCCATAGCCAAGGAGCCCAGGTTTCACCGGAAGACGAAACACATCAAGCGCCGCTACAACTCCATCCAGGACCATGTCGAGAGTGGAGTGATAGATATTTGTAAAGTACACACGGATCTGAATATTGGAGACCCGTTGACTAAACCTCTTCCACGAGCAAAACATGATCAACACCATAATGCTATGGGTGTTTGATACATCACAATGTAACTAGATTATTGACTCTAGTGCAAGTGGGAGACTGTTGCAAATATGCCCTAGAGGCAATAATAAAATGGTTATTATCATATTTCCTTGTTCATGATAATCGTCTATTGTTCATGCTATAATTGTATTAACAGGAAACAGTAATACATGTGTGAATAAATAGATCAAAATGTGTCCCTAGCAAGCCTCTAGTTGGCTAGCTCGTTAGTCAATAGATGATCATGGTTTCCTGATCATGGGCATTAGATGTCATTGATAACGGGATCACATCATTGGGAGAATGATATGATGGACAAGACCCAATCCTAAGCATAGCACTAGATCGTATTGTTCGTATGCTAAAGCTTTTCTAATGTCAAGTATCTTTTCCTTCGACCGTGAGATTGTGCAACTCCCGGATACCGTAGAAGTGCTTTGGGTGTATCAAACGTCACAACGTAACTGGGTGACTATAAAGGTGCACTACGGGTACCTCCGAAAGTGTCTGTTGGGTTGGTACGAATCGAGATCGGGATTTGTCACTCCGTGTGACGGAGAGGTATCTCTGGGCCCACTCGGTAGAACATCATCATGAGCTCAATGTGACTAAGGAGTTGGTCACACGATGACGTGCTACGGAACGAGTAAAGAAACTTACCGGTAACGAGATTGAACAAGGTATAGGTATACCGACGATCGAATCTCGGGCAAGTTCTATACCGACAGACAAAGGGAATCGTATACGGGATTGATTGAATCCTTGACATCGTGGTTTATCCGATGAGATCATCGTGGAGCAAGTGGGAGCCACCATGGGTATCCAGACCCCGCTGATGGTTATTGGCCAGAGAGGTCTCTCGGTCATGTCTGCCTGTCTCCCGAACCCGTAGGGTCTACACACTTAAGATTCGATGACGCTAGGGTTATAGGGAATTGTTATACGAGGTTACCGAAAGTTGTTCGGAGTCCCGGATGAGATCCCGGACGTCACGAGGAGCTCCGGAATGGTCCGGAGGTAAAGATTGATATATAGGACGGATGGTTTTTGGATACCGGAAGTGTTTCGGGCATCACCGGTAACGTATCGGGACCACCGGGACCACCGGAGGTGGCCCCGGGGGACCACCGAAAGGGGCAACGACCCCGGGAGATAAGGTGGGCCAAGTGGGGGTGGGAACCAGCTCCTAGGTGGGCTGGTGCGCCTCCCCACTCAGCCCATAGCTCAAGGGAGAGAAAAGGGGGGGGGGCAAACCCTAGGCCAGGTGGGCCTAAGGCCCACCAGATGGTGCGCCACCCCCTCCTCCCCCTCTGGCCGCCGCACCTCCCATCTGGGGGGGCTGCCGCACCCCCTAGGGTGGGAACCCTAGGGGTGGCATCCCCCTCTCCCCTTCCCCTATATATATCGGGCACTTTTGGCCATTGAGACACACGGTTTTGCCCTCTCTCTCTGCGCAGCCCTGTTCTTCTTCCTCCTCCTCTCCGCCGGTGCTTGGCGAAGCCCTGCCGGGAGACCTCGTCTCTCCATCGACACCACGCCGTCGTGTTGCTGGAGTTCTTCCCCAACCTCTTCCTCCTCCTTGCTGGATCAAGGTGCGGGAGACGTCACCGGGTTGCACATGTGTTGAACGTGGAGGTGTCGTTGTTCGGCACTAGATCGGAATCGCTACGAGTACGACTCCATCAACCGCGTTCTAGCAACGCTTCCGCTTAGCGATCTTCAAAGGTATGAAGATGCTCTTACCCCTCTCTCGTTGCTGGTCTCTCCATAGGAAGATCTGAATATGCGTAGGGAAATTTTGAATTTATGCTATGTTCCCCAACACTAGGGTCACGTCCTACAGTCAACATGTGCTCTGATACCATTTCTATAGCGACCCGACTCAAAACGAGTCAAGCCTCCGTGTATCTATGCCATCCCTGGATCAGTATGCTGGCACACATAGTACATCAATGTATATATCAAAGTGCAATCACATGTAAATAGCGTAAAACTGATATATACCTTAAATATCTCAGTGGAAACAGTCAAGGGAGTGGAGTCCCAAATAACACCAACGGCAGGTTGAGTGCGGACCGTAACCCTGAATCGTACTCTTACTCGTCGAGGAAAATATCTGCAACATAAGACGTTGCAGCCGTGTAGGTCAGCTTATTGAATATGCCGGCAAGTCACAAAAGAGAGGGGTAAAATATCATCTATACTATATGCATATATGGCAGGTGGGGATGTATGTTTTTAGCGAAAAGCAAAGTTTTCTCCTACATCAAGAGAGGGGCTAAAAGCAAAATATTACTACGTAGTTGGTTGTTAATGAGATGGTTCCGCCAACCAGTTCTCATACCCAAGTTATCAATATTACCCTCGTCAAGTATTTATAATGGTGTTGAGAATTCCCGATAACTTCAGTTCCTTTGGCTCAAGTTGTCCATGACCGTGGACACGGCTAATCGATTAGGTTTGAGTACTCTGCAGAGTTTTGCACACGTTCCCCACAAGATTTGATCGCCTCCGTGTATGTCCTCGCACTTCAGGGTGTTTGAAGACCGGATGATCAAAACATGGTCTTTCAACGGGTCCCTCTGAATCCCTGTCGGTGCCCATCCAATCCTACCGTTCTTCTACATCTGCTGGCACCGCCTGTCCAGAGTCGCCGCGTTGTCCAACCAAGCCAGAGCCCATAATGACTTGTGGCTGTGCAGGTAAGCCTTGGGTCTTGAAAATATTCGTCCGTCTCTTTGAGCCTGGGTGAAGCTTTCCGCAAGATGTCATGGCACGTCTCCAGCATCCCGGGTCATCTAGTGGTTTCTCCAGGGAGCCGATCAACCGTCCTTCACCCAGAGTTGCATTGCATCACGAGGTCTTGAAAAGTCTTGACTTAACCGGTCTTGGTTATTGTATTATTCTCGCATCACTCATGATAAACTCTCAACCAGAATCCCCTCTACTCAAGCATAGTAATATGAAATTTGTCATCCCGGGCCAAGTAACGGGGTTGTTGGGTGCCTACCACATGATACTACATCAGGTAACCATAATTTTCCAAGTACCTAGTCAGCATGCAAATGGGTATAGGATGGTAGAACTACGATGCATAAAACATAGGTGATACATGATCAAATGACTTGCCTGGTGAGGTTGATGAAGAAGAATTATCGTTCTCGAGAAATAACTTGATAGACTATTCGTCACTCTCCGATGAAATCTATATAACAAACATATCATTCACATAAGCACTCATACTAGCAATCATTCTAGCAATCAAAACAAAAGAGAGAGCGAATAAGAATCCGAAGGAAACTTCAAAGAAGCTAGGGAGCCTTCTACTACAACATTCACAAAAATAGTTTTTGTCTAACAGAAAATAAAACACTAAAATATTCAGAGAATAAAATATAAATTGAACTAAGATAAAATAAAGTAATTTTCATAAAACTATTTGAAAGTATTTTCAAATGGGATTTGAACTAATAGAGAAATCAATTACAAGTTATTAGAGAACTATAATTGATTTCATAATAACATATAAAAATAAAATCAAAACTTATTGCAAACCTACTGTTAACTAACAGAAACAAAACATAATCTTTCTGAAATATAAAAGAAAAATAATTGAAAAACAACTAAAGAAAGAAAATTAGTCACAATCCTAAAAGAAGTGAAATAGAAAGTGTTTCACCAGAAATAATGAGTTAAAATACTCAAACAATTCTGAAATTTTTACTACTGATAAATAAGATCACTAGTGATCAGTAGCAAAAAGAATTAAATTAAAAGCTATTTTTAAACTCCCGAAATAAGCAAAACAAGGTTTAAACTAAATCTGATCTAATTCAAATTTTAAAATTTCAAACATAGACAAATAATATGTTTTTTGAAAACTACAGGAAAATTGTGATCTACTGGAAAAAGAATCAACCTCATTGGATCTCTAGATCAAACGTTGTAGGGGAAACAAAAATTAAACCTTTCTCTGTTTCTAAACTAAAACAGATAAAAGAAATTTTTGATCTAACTGACACGGGGGGTTAGGTGGCAGCTCCTGATTGGCACTGGGGTCGTGCGCTGCGGTGCTAACTGGCGAACGACCGTTATTTTGACAAAACCTATCGGCTAAAATAATAAGTGGAGAAAACCGGTTCAGTTTTTGTCTGAAAACCGAAAGGGTACCTAGTTTCTAATCTACATCGTTGGTTCTAGACCTAACGGCTCAGAGGGGTTGTGGCGGATGAACTCACAGGGGGGGTCTGCCAGAGCTCACTCCGGCGAGGCAGAGAGACGGTGGTCGACGGGGATGGCGGATCCGGGGTCTCCAGCAAGGGAAAAGGCTCCAAGCGATGGCGGTGAGCCTTCCTCGTCCAGTGGTGGCGTCGGGGTGATGTGGGGGCAACGGGAGGAGCAGCCCGAGGCTCGGGGGTGTGGTGGTGGTGCTCGGACTCCGGCGAGGCGGTGCGGTGGCGTGGGGCGAGGAGCTCGGGTATTTGGTGGGAAATTGGGCTGCGGTGACGATGGGGAAGCTCGTGGCGGTCTCGGGTGGTGCGGGGAGGCGAGGGGTGGCGCGGCTGGGGTGTCGGGGTCTTCCTGGAGCTCGGCTCCGGCGGGGCAATGGCAGGGGCGGCGTGGGGACGAGGGGCTCGGGGTGGGGAAGGGGGTGCGGTGGCGAGGGGGGAAGCTTTATAGGGGGAGAGGAAGATCGGGGAAGGAAGGAGAGGGAGATCGGGGCGAGGGGATCGGGCTCCGACGATCTCGGCTGAGAGAAGGAAGGAGAGGGGCTCGGGGTTGGGGTGACCGGTCGGGTTGGGGCTTCGGGCGGTGGGGTCGAGCGATCAGCGAGAGAGAGGGAGGTGGCAGTGGGTCGGTCGACCGGCCTGTAAAAAGGAAACCCCGGGCCAGGCGGGATCCGACCCAGCACGGCTATAATGCGCCCGAGCGCTTTCCTATTTAAAAAAAAATATTTATTTCCGATTTTGATATTTTTCCAAAACAGAAAGTAAATAAATATAAGAAGGAAACAAATAATTACCAAATATAGGGGTATTATATACCAAAATTTTCAGAAAAATATTTCCTATTTATTTATCATTTTTCCAAGACCAAAATAAATACTTTTTAAAAAAAATCAGAAAACCCATAAAGGTTTTATTTTCTTTTGTAATTATTTTCTCAATAAAGATCTGGTTTTCTTGGCTCAAAATATTTCCAAAATGCTCCTGATTTTGGGAGGGTCATTTTCCTCCGCTCTTTCTTGCTTGCAAGAATTTATTTTTCAGGGTATTTCTCGGGGAAGAAAAAATAAAGAAGCAAGGGCAAATATTTGAAAGAATTCAAATGCAAAACTCTATTCAAATTCTTTATAGTTGAAGAAGTCATTTCATCTTCTCTCTTTGCTTTTAAATGATTGAATTTGAATTCACCGGAGAAGGGGAAAGTCATTTTATTCCCTCTCATTCAAAAGTTTTGAAAAGTTTTTTTCAAATTTCACTCAAGCAAACAAACAAACAATATAATAATTATATTAACATTCCAAAATTTGGGATGTTACAATAGAGGTGTTGTGATCAACACTACTAGTGGGGATAGCTTCTACCCACTTAGTGACATAATCAACAGCAACTAGGATATGAGTATACCCGTTGGATTTTGGAAAAGGTCCCATATAATCAAAGCCCCAAACATCAAATGGTTCAATGACAAGTGAATAGTTCATAGGCATTTCCTGACGTTTGCTAATATTACCTATTCTTTGACATCGTCACAAGACAAGACAGACTTACGGGCATCCTTGAAGAGAGTGGGCCAATAGAAACCTGATTGCAATACCTTGTGTGCAGTTCTATCTCCCGCATGGTGTCCTCCGTAGGCCTCGGAGTGACACTTCTGTAGGATCTGTTGCTGTTCATGTTCAGGTACACAACATCTAATAACACCATCTACTCCTTCCTTATAAAGGTGAGGATCATCCCAAAAGTAATGTCTCAAGTCAAAGAAGAATTTCTTCTTTTGCCGGTACGTGAAACTAGGTGGTATATATTTGGCAACGATATAGTTTGCATAATCAGCATACCACGGTGCACTACGTGAAGCATTGATGACATTCAATTGCTCATCCGGAAAGCTATCATCAATAGGTTGTGGGTCATCAAGAACGTTCTCCAACCTAGACAAGTTATCTACTACTGGGTTATTAACACCCTTTCTGTCGACAACGTGCAAATCAAATTCTTGTAGCAAGAGAACCCATCTGATAAGTCTAGGTTTAGCGTCTTTCTTCTCCATGAGGTACTTAATAGCAGCATGATCAGTGTGAATAGTGACCTTGGAATCAACTATGTAAGACCTGAACTTTTCTCATGCAAACACGACTGCTAAAAATTCCTTCTCCATAGTGGCATAGTTTCTTTGGGCACTGTCTAGAGTTTTACTAGCATAGTGAATAACATTCAACTTCATATTGGCTCTTTGCCCTAGAACAGCACCAACAGCATAATCACTAGCGTCACACATGATCTCAAAAGGTAAGTTCCAATCAGGTGGTTGAACAATAGGTGCAGTTATTAAAGCCCTCTTAAGTATTTCGAAGGCTTCCTCACAATCATCGTCAAAGAAAAAAGGAATATCCTTTTGCAAGAGATTGGTAAGAGGCCTAGAAATCTTAGAGAAGCCTTTAATGAACCTTCTATAGAAACCAGCATGACCAAGGAAACTTCTTATCCCTTTGATATCTGTGGGGTATGGCATTTTCTCGATTGCATCAACCTTAGCCTTATCGACTTCAATACCTCTTTCAGAAATTTTATGTCCTAAGACGATGCCTTCATTAACCATAAAGTGGCACTTCTCCCAATTCAATACAATATTGGTGTCTTTACATCTCTTTAAGACTCGATCAAGGTTGCTGAGACAATCATCAAAGGAAGACCCGTAAACGGAGAAGTCATCCATAAAACCTCAACAATCTTTTCACAAAAGTCAGAGAAGATAGCCATCATACATCTTTGAAAGGTGGCAGGTGCATTAAATAAGCCAAAAGGCATATGTCTATAGGAAAAGGTACCGAAAGGGCATGTGAAAGTGGTTTTCTCCTGATCAGATTGTGCAACTGGTATTTGGGAGAAACCAGAATAACTGTCTAGAAAGAAGAAGTGTGTGTGTTTGGACAGTCTTTCTAGCATTTGGTCAATAAAAGGCAGAGGGTAATGATCTTTCCTAGTGGCTTTATTCAGTTTCCTAAAATCGATCACCATCCTATAGCGAGTAATAATCCTCTGTGGGATCAATTCATCATTATCATTAGGGACAACGGTAATGCCTCCCTTTTTAGGGACGCAATGTACCGGACTCACCCAATCACTATGAGCAACATGATAGATGATACCTTCTTCCAGGAGCTTTAGTATTTCTTTTCTCACTACTTCTTTAATCTTATGATTTAATCTCCTTTGATGATCAACAACTGGTTTGAAATCAGGATCAGTTTTAATCTTGTGCTGACATAGAGTAGGACTAATGCCCTTAAGATCATCAAGAGTATATCCAATAGCAGCATGGTGCTTCCTTAGAGTTTTTAATAGCTTCTTTTCTTCATGCTCTTAGAGGCTAGCACTAATAATAACATGATATATCTCCTTTTCATCAAGATAGGCATACTTAAGAGTATCAGGCAACTATTTAAGCTTGAACACAGGATCACCCTTTGGTGGGGGTGGATCCCCAAGCAGTTCAACAGGCAAATTATTCTTAAGGATATGGTATTTTTCTAAGACAACTCTATCTATTTCATCCCTTTCATCCATATGCATATCATTTTCATGCTCAAGCAAGTATTGCTCTAAGGGATCAGTAGGAGGCACGACAATAGAGGCTAAGGCAATAGTTTCATCCCTACTAGGCAACTCCTTTTCATGAGGTTGTCTACCAAACTTAGAGAAATTGAACTCATGTGACACACCTTCAAAGCCAACAGTGACAGTTTGCTTCTCACAATCAATATGAGCATTGACAGTGTTGAGAAAAGGTCTACCAAATATGATGGGACAAAAGCTATCTTGTGCGGTAGCAAGAACGAGGAAATCAGCAGGATACTTCGTTTTACCATACAAGACTTCAACATCCCTAACAATTCCCACAAGGCAGATAGTATCTCTATTGGCAAGTTGAATAGTGACATCAATAGGTTCTATCTCAACAGGTGCAATCTCATCTTTGATTTCGTCGTATAAGGATTGAGGTATTGCACTAACACTAGCACCCACGTCACATAAGCCATGCTAACAATGATCTCCTATCTTAACAGAAACCACAGGCATGCCAACAACAGGCCTATGTTTGTCTCTAGCGTGAAGTTTAGCAATTCTAGCAGCATCTTCACAGAAGTGAATATTATGTCCCTCAACTTTTTCAGACAGAAGATCTTTGATAATAGCAATGCTAGGTTCAACTCTAATTTTCTCAGGGGGGTGCATGTGTTCTAATATAGCCTCTACGTATCACAGTTGAAGCTTTAGAATGATCCTTTATCCTAACAGGGAAAGGTGGTTTCTCAATGTAAGCAATGGGAACAACAGGATCATTATAGGCAATGACTTTCTCTTCAACTGGAGTGGGTTTAACTACATTGAATTCTAAAGGAGGATGATATTTAAACCACTTCTCTTTGGGGAGATCAATATGAGCGGCAAAAGATTCACACAATGAAGCTACTATCTCAGAGTCAAGTCCATACTTAGCGCTAAAATCACTAAAGGTATTTGTCTCAGCAAAGGATTTAACGCAATCAAACGTGAAATTCATACCTAACTCCTTACCTTCTTCAAGCTCCCAATCTTCAGAGTTCCGCTTAATTCTCTCCAATAAATTCCATTTGAAGTCAATATCTCTCTTCATAAAAGAACCGGTACAAGAAGTGTCAAGCATGGTGCGATCATCATGAGAAAGCCGAGCATAGAAGTTCTGAATGATAATTTCTCTCCAGAGCTCATGATTGGGGCATGAATATAACATTGATTTAAGCCACCCCCAAGCTTGAGCGATGCTTTCTGTGTCACGAGGCCAAAAATTGTAAATATAATTCCGATCACGATGTACTAAATGCATACGATAAACTTTGGATGAAATTCCAATTTCAACCGATTGTAGTCCCATGATCCAGTATCATCACATAGCCTATACCATGTCAACGCCTTATCCTTCAAAGATAAAGGAAAGACATTCTTCTTGACCTCATCCTCGGGCACACCTGCAAGCTTAAATAAACCACAAACTTCATCTACATATATTAGATGAAAGTCTGGATGTGATGTTCCATCTCCTGTAAAAGGATTAGCCAACAGTTTCTCAAGCATACCCGAAGCAAATTCAAAGAAAATATTTTCAGTAGGTGCAGCAGGTTGAGGAGCAACTATTTGTGCTTCCGTTCGAGGTGAAGATACCCCGAACAAGCCCCTCAAAGCATTAGTATCCATAATGACAAGTGACAATAAATTTCAGCACACTATATGAATGTTTCCTTACCAAGTTCCACTTACCAAAGGCGCTTCACTCCCCGGCAATGGCGCCAGAAAAGAGTCTTGATGACCCACAAGTATAGGGTATCAATCGCAGTCCTTTCAATAAGTAAGAGTGTCGAACCCAACGAGGATCAGAAGGATCTGACAAGTGGTTTTCAGCAAGGAAATATCTGCAAGCACTGAAATTATCGGTAACAAGTGATTGTGTGGTGAGATGATTCGTAGCGAGCAACAAGTAACAAAAGTAGCAACGGTGCAGAAAAGTAGACCAATCCCTTTTGTAGCAAGGGACAAGCCTGGACAAAGTCTTATAGGAGGAAAAACGCTCCCGAGGACACACGGGAATTTCTATCATGCTAGTTTCATCATGTTCATATGATTCACGTTCGTTACTTTGATAGTTTGATATGTGGGTGGACCGGCGCTTGGGTACTGCCCTTACTTGGACAAGCATCCCACTTATGATTAACCCCTCTCGCAAGCATCCGCAACTACGAAAGAAGAATTAAGACAAAGTCTAACCATAGCATTAAACTAGTGGATCCAAATCAGCCCCTTACGAAGCAAAGCATAAACTAGGGTTTAAGCTTCTGTCACTCTAGCAACCCATCATCTACTTACTACTTCCCAATGCCTTCCTCTAGGACCAAATAATGGTGAAGTGTTATGTACTCGACGTTCACATAACACCACTCGAGGAAAAACAACATACAACATATCAAATTACCGAACGAATACCAAATTCACATGACTACTATTAGCATGACTTATCCCATGTCCTCAGGAACAAAAGTAACTACTCACAAAGCATAATCATATTCATGACCAGAGAGGTAATGAGTATCATCAAGGATCTGAACATAAACTCTTCCACGAAGTAATCCAACTAGCATCAACTACAAAGAGTAATCAACACTACTAGCAACCTTACAAGTACCAATCGGAGTCGCGAGACGGAGATTGGTTACAAGAGATGAACTAGGGTTTGGAGATGAGATGGTGCTAATGAAGATGTTGATGGTGACGAGTCCCCTCCGATGAGAGGAGTGTTGGTGATGACGATGGCGACGATTTCCCCCTCCGGGAGGGAAGTTTCCCCGGCAGGATCGTCCTGTCAGAGCTCTAGATTGGTCCTGCTCAAGTTCTGCCTCGTGGTGGCGGCGAAACCACGAAAAAGCTCCTCCTTGATTTTTTTTCTGGACGAAACCCTTCATATAGCAAAAGAGGGGGCCAGTGGGCCAGCAGGCTGCCCACAAGCCCTCATGGCGCGGCCTGGGCGGGTGGCCGCGCCGTGCAGGCTTGTGGCCACCTGCACGCGCCCCTGTGTCACTTCTTCGACCCAGTATTTTTTATAAATCAGGAAAAAAATCCTCGTTGATTTTCACGGCGTTTGGAGTTGCGCAGAATAGGTATCTCAACTTTGCTCCACTTTCAGGCTAGAATTCCAGTTGCCGGCATTCTCCCTCTTCATGTAGACCTTGAAAAATAAGAGAGAAAAGGCATAAGTAATGTACCGTGAAGTGAAATAACAGCCCAAGAAGCGATAAATATCAACATGAAAACATGATGCAAAATGGACGTATCAAGCATCAAGTGTTGATTGTTAGTAAACCACTAGTTTCGAGAAGGGCAATGGCAATGAAGGGAAACTTCGAGAATGAAAAGTCAGTTGTCACTCAACGAAGAAACCCAAGGTTGAACCGAAACCCGAGACTAAGTGCTTCTATAATGAGGGTAATGATTGCCCTCAATACTTGGTAGATAAGAAAGCTGGCAAGCATTGACAAAAGTATAATGGATATACGTGTTATTGATGTGTACCTTACTACTACTCCTTGTAGCACTGGGGTATTAGATACCGGTTCAGTTGCTAAGTGTAAGTAACTCGAAATAAAAGCTATGGAATAGACGGGTGCTAGCTAAGGGCGAGGTGACGATGTGTGTTGGAAGTGATTCCAAGGTTGATGTGATCAAAATGGCACGCTCCCTCTACCATCGAGATTAATGTTGAACCTAAATAAATGTTATTTGGCATTTGTGTTGAGCATGAACATGATTGGATCATGTTTGTTGCAATACGATTATTTATTTAAAGAGAATAATGGTTACCCTGTTTACTTGAATAAGACCTTCAATGGCCATGCACATAATATGAATGGTTTATTGAATCTCGATCATAGTGGTACACATGTTGATAATATTGATGTCAAAAGATACAAAGTAGTAATGATAGTACCACTTACTTGTGGCACTTACGCTTGAGTCATATTGGTATAGAACGCATGAAGAAGCTCCATGTTGATGGATTTTTGGACTCACTTGTTTTTGAATCATTTGAGACATGCGAACCATGTCTATTGGTGTAAACACATGAAGAAACTCCATGCAGATGGATCTTTTGGACTCACTTGATTTTGAATCACTTGAGACATGCAAATCATGCCACATGGGCAAGATGACTAAAGGCCTCATTTTCCAGTGAGATGGAACGATAAAGTAAATTATTGGAAATAATACATTTTGATGTATGCAGTCCAATGAGTGCTGAGGCACACAGTGGATATCGTTATGTTCTTACTTCACAGATGATTTGAGTAGATACAGGTGTATTTACTTGACGAATCACTAGTCTGAATTATTTAAAAAGTTTAAGCAATTTCAGAGTGAAGTTGAAGATCATCGTGACAAGAGGATGAAATGTCTACGATGTGATCATAGAGATGAATATCTGAGTTGCGAGTTTGATATACATTTAAGACAATGTGAAAATTGTTTCACTACTCATGCCAAGTGGAACACCATAGTGTGATGGTGTGTCCGTACATCGTAGCCGCACCCTATTGGATATGGTGCATGCTATGATGTCTCTTATCGAATTACCACTATCGTTTTAAGGTCGGGCATTAGACACAACCACATTCACTTTAATAGGGCACCACATAGTTTCGTTGAGATGACATCGTATGAACTATGGTTTGGAGAAACCTAAGCTGTCGTTTCTTAAAGTTTGGGGCTGCGATGCTTATGTCAAAAGGCTTTGGCCTGATAAGCTCAAACCCAAAGCGGATAAATGCATCTTCATTGGATACCCAAAATAGTTGGGTACACCTCATATCTCATATCCGAAAGCAAAGTGTTTGTTGCTGAAAACGGGTCCTTTCTCGAGAAAGAGTTTCTCTCGGAAGAATTGAGTGGGAGGATGGTGGAACTTGATGAGTTTATTGAACCGTCACATGATGGGTGCCTTGCCATGAATCTGTCAAGGGGTACAAGAGTGATCCAGGAATGGATCACTGGACAGCGGTCAAAATTATCCTTAGTAACTTGAGGACTAAGGAAATGTTTCTTGATTATGGAGGTGATAAAAGAGTTTGTCGTAAAGAGTTACGGTGATGCAAGCTTTGACACCAAACCGGTTGACTCCGAGTAGCAGACGGATTCGTATAGTGGAGCAGTCATTTGGGATGGTTGCAAATGACGCGTGGTAGCAGAATATACACGATGACATAGAGATTTGTAAAGCACACACATATCTGAAAGGTTCACACCCGTTGACTAAAACCTCTCTCACAAGCAAACATGATCAAACACCAGAACTTATTGGGTGTGAATCACATGGTGATGTGAACTAGATTATAGACTCTAGTGCAAGTGGGAGACTTTTGGAAATATGACCTAGAGGCAATAATAAATTATTTATTATTATATTTCCTTGTTCATGATAATCATTTATTATCCATGCTAGAATTGTTTTGATGGGAAACTCAAATACATGTGTGGGTACATAGACAACACACTATCCCTAGTGAGCCTCTAAGGACTAGCTCGTTGATCAAAGATGGTCAAGGTTTCCTGGCCATAGACATGAGTTGTCATTTTACAACGGGATCACATCATTAGGAGAATTATGTTATGGACAAGACCCAAATTATGAACGTAGCATGTGATCGTGTCAGTTTATTGCTACTGTTTTCTGCATGTCAAGTATCTCTTCCTATGACCATGAGATCATGCAACTCATGAACACCGGAGGAATGCCTTGTGTGTATCAGACATCACAACGTAATTGGGTGACTATAAAGGTGCCTTACAGGTATCTCCGAGGGTGTTTGTTGGGTTGGCGTGAATCAAGAATGGGATTTGTCACTCCGTATGACGGAGAGGTATCTCTAGGGCCCACTCGGTAATACAACATCACAACAAGCCTTGCAAGCAATGTGACTAAGGAGTTAGTCACGGGATTTTGTATTATGGAATGAGTAAAGAGACTTGCCGGTAATTGGATTGAACTAGGTATGGAGATATCGACGATCGAATCTCGGGCAAGTAACACACCGATGGACAAAGCGAATAGTATACGGGATTAACTGAATCCTTGACATAGAGGTTCGACCGATAAATATCTTTGTAGAATATGTAGGAACCAATATGGGCATCCAGGTCCCGCTATTGGTTATTGACCGGAGAGTGTCTCGATCATGTCTGCATAGTTCTCGAACCCACAGGGTCTACACACTTAAGGTTCGGTGACGTTTCGGTATAGTTGAGTTATGTATGTTGGTGACCGAAAGTTGTTCGGAGTATCGTATGAGATCCCGGACATCACGAGGAGCTCCAGAATGGTCCGAAGGTAAATATTAATATATAGGAAAGTTGTATTTGGATTTTGTAAATATTTCGGGCATTACCGGTAAATTACCGGGAGTGACGAATGGGTTCCGGGGTTTCATCGAGAGGGGCCACCCACCCAGAGGTGGACCAAGTAGGCCTAATGGTGGCGCACTAGCCCGTGGTGGGCTGGTGCGACCAACCCAATAAGGCATATTTTGACCAAGTGCAAAATAAAGGGAAGGAGGAGACCAACTAGGAAGAGGAGTCCTCCTCCATCAAACCGAATTGGAGGAGGACTCTCCCCCTAGCTTCGGCCGAACCTCTCCTCCTTGGAGGAGGGCCCAAGGCAACCCACCTCTCTCTTCCTCCTATATATAGTGGAGGTTTTGAGGGCAACATACATGTGAAAAACCACGTGGTGCCCTCTCCTCCATAGATTGTCTCCTTCGTCTAGATTAGTCCGGCATAGCTTGGCGAAGCCTTGTTGGATTAGTTCACCACCACCACCACACGCCGTCGTGCTGCCAGAGAACTCATCTACCTCTCCTCCCCTCTTGCTGCATCAAGAAGGCGGAGATCGTCATCGAGTTGTACGTGTGTTGAACACGGAGGTGTCGTCCGTTTGGTACTAGATCATAATGAGATCAAGGGATGGACTACGATTTGGATCGTAATGGGATCACGGGATGGATCATAATGATATCAAGGGACGGACTACGATTTGGATCGCGAAGATGCTCGACTACATCAACAACGTTATATGCTTCCCCTTAGCGATCTACAAGGGTATGTGGATCCGATCTCTCCTCTCGTAGATGCTCATCACCATGGATAGATCTTGTGTGTGCGTAGGAAGTTTTTTTGTTTCCCATGCAACGTTCCCCAACACTCAGAACCCCAGATGAATCACAACACAATGGCAAACATGTAGAATCAAGTGCCCTATCAATATTGGCAGACAGACAAATTTGGTTTCGTCTGTTTTCTGCAAGGAGGAATACCAACGACAAACACCATTATGAGATATACCCTGATGCCCAAGTCAGGAGATGATAAGATGATTAGAGGTTATTCCATTAACATGCTACACCACTTAGACACCCACACCCAGATTAGAGTGATGGACTTGATAGTTGAGACTGTTAGGAGGACTGCTGCAGATCAGAAGAGATCTTGTGGGTATGTACCATACATTCAGATGTTCATCAATGCACAGATTGGCAAACATGCATATCAACTTGATCGTCCACACCGGCCACTACAGTCATAATTCAAGGACAATGAAGTTGTGATGGACCCCATCCATCCCAGCTCAGCTATAGCGCATCAGGCAGCAGAGGCAGCAGAAGCAGAGGCAGCCAGAGATGCTCCACCTCCATAGATCACAACTACACACGAGCATATGTGTTTTCTTGTGAGCACCATCCAAGGGATGGAGAAGAGTATTTCAGAGATTTTGCTAAACCAGAAGATCCTTGAGAGGAACGTGGAGACTAAATTCCATGACCTGGATGTCAAAGTGAAGGAGTTGACTACCACTGTTGAGCAGCTCCAGTATGAGGTTGATGCAGTGCACATATCCCATTCTAGCAGTGATGATGAAGAGTTGCCTCTTCCTACGACTACTTAGTTCAGGACCCAGTCTAGGTCTGCAGTTGTGCGAGTGAAGGAAGCACGACTAACTTCATTAGCTTTGTTGAAACCTTCGTTGATGCTCTTCTGTCCACTCCATCGACTGCTATCGGAGGAGATCGAGCCCAGAGTGACACTTAGTTCTAGACCTTTGAACTTTTTGGTAACTTGTTGCCAAGGGGGAGAAGTGTATAGATCGATTAGGGCTTCGAGAGGGAAAGCTTTGCTTTTATTTGCTCTCGTTTGGTTTTACAAAACTTTTGTCTTTTGGATGACTTAAACTTCCGTGTTTGATCATACGCTTTGATTGTCGATGCTACTACATTATACCTTTGAGCTATCCACATGATGATCATTCACTTATTTGTTTGGTCTTATGTGCATTACTATTCATTCATATCATTTATGCGCACCACCAAGATGTATGTGACATGGAAGAGTGCCACATAATCCTAATCGATTGTGCATTTGCATTCAAATGCAAATTAAAATAATGCACAAATTTAGGGGGAGCTCTTGCTTTTCACATACTTCTCAAAGCAATGATGCTAACCATTGATTATATCTTTTGTCTAAGTTTTGATCTATATGTTGACATCAATTACCAAAAAGAGGGAGATTAAAAGCACGATTGCTCCCTAAGGTGGTATTGGTAATTAATAAAAACATATGTATCATTGAACTAATGATCTTATCCTCATAAAATTTCAAAGATGCATTGGCTAAAGGATTGTGAGGAGAAACCCCTTGACGCAAGGAAAGGAATAGGATTGGCTCAAGCTTCAAGCAAGATGACTCTGCATTTTACATTTGTGAGAAATCACTTTGAGTCCCTAGGAAAGCCAATAGTATTAAAAGGGGCTGAGGTATTATGATGAACTGGTTGCTCAACTGCTTAGAAATAGCCAATACTCAGCATTTCTCTCACAAATAAAATCTCTGTCCCAAGCCAAAACAGCAAGATCGGTGCCACCAAGTTTTCCCATTCAGCCTTACCGATTTTCCCAATGACAGGTCCTTTGCCAAACCCTAATCTCCCGGTACCCCCAAGTTTCATATCCGTGCCACCGAAAGACAGTGACCAACTTTTTTGTATCTCTATTTCAAGAATCGGAATTTCCGAGATTGAAATCGGTACCACCGAGATTCATATATTGGTCTCATGGAGAATTCATAACTTGCCACATTTAGTGTAACTCGGTACCATCGAGATTCATTTCGGTGTCACCTAGTTGGGAAATAATGTTTTAACGGTTGGATTTTGGGGGATGCCTATATATACCTCTCCATCTCCTCTTATTCATAGAGGAAGCACTCAGAACACACATACACACACACACACTTGCCAGATCCATTTTTCTTAGGGAGAGCCACCTACTCATGTGTTGAGATGAAGATATTCCAATCCATCCATTTGAAACTTGATCTCTAGCCTCCCCAAGTTGCTTTCCACAAAATCAATCTCTCCTACCCATGCCAAATCTATGAGAGAGTGATTGAGTGTTGATGAGACTATCTTTTGAAGCACAAGAGCAAGGAGTTCATCGTTCTACCGCATCTATCACCTTTTGGAGGTTGGTGCCTCCTAGATTGGTTAGGTGTCACTTAGGAGCCTCCTACTTCGTGTTGTGGAGTTGAACAAAGAAGTTTGTACACGCAAGGAGTTCGCCTACTTCGTGAAGATCTACCATGAGTGAGGCTAGTTCCATGTGGACGTAAGCCATGGTGGAATAGACACGGCCGCTTCTTCGTGGAACCCTTGTGGGTGGAGCCCTCCGTGGACTCTCACAGCCGTTACCCTCCGTGGGTTGAAGTCTCCACTAACATGGACGTTCGGTAGCGCCACCTATCAGAATCACACCAAAAATTGTCGTGTCAACCTTTGCGTTTGATCTTCCTTCCCCACCCTCTACATTACATTTGCATGTCTTTACTTTCCGCTGCTATACTCTTAGATATGCATGTGTAGGATGAACTTGACTAGTCGTAATTGCTAAAACTAACCCACAACTAAAATTGAGAAAAGGCTAAGTTTTTATTTTGTCAAGTAGTCTAATCACCCCCCTCTAGGCATACTTCAGATCCTCCAAACGTATCAACTCCCCAATCTTAACTCATTTCTTGTCGTGAAGCAATTCAGTTGATAAACTGAAAGTGATAAAGAAAACTTTTACATACTCTTTTGTTTTGTTGTTGTATATAAGCTTAACTAGTTACGAACTTTTCAGCAAAGACCATGAACTAACTGTATAAATGCTAGCACTTAGAACACAAATTTACTCATACCAATGGCATAATCAACTAGCAAGCAATAATACTATATCTGAACTGCCAACACTGCTGTTAAAATAATCATGATACGAAATGATAAAATGGTATCTCGCTAGCCCTTTTTGAGACCGCAAAACATAAACGCAGAGTACCTCCGAAGTTCAAGTAGTGACTAAATATTTTAATTCATGGTCGAAGAGATCGAGTCATGCTCACACCCAACATTAACTATACCCGATGCATGCTAAACTAAGAATGAAAATAGAGCTCTCAGAATTGGTGCTTGAATGAGAAGGTGGTGACTGAGCAATAAGTAAATAACATAAATGTAGAAGAATCCCCCTTAGTAGAGGGAGACATACATTTGTAGAGGTATGAGAGCTTAAAGCCTAAAATAAGGATGAATGTATTTTGAATGGTATATATTTCTTGTCAACGTCGCGATAAAGGATTTAAAAATCTGCCATGCTAAACACATTAATGGCGGTTCCCAAACAAAATTGATTTTTTACTCCCCCTCCACCATTCAAACGTATTCCATGGCTAGCCAAATCCTCGGTTGCCCTCCGAAAAATCAACTTTCTAGGGGGGTTTCTTGTTATTTTTATGTATTGAACATGACTGGGAGTCCTTGTTACCAACCACCCTTAGAGTTGATGAGCGAATAAACTCTTCTCGTGAGTTAAACACTCTTGGCATGAAAGATACTGGTCGCCCCGTCGCTCCATGAGTGGTATAGGCACACAAAGCAAATGTTTAATTGAAGGTTGATACGTCTACAATAAATTGATATTTTTTATTGTTCCATGCTATTATATTATTAATCTTAGATACTTGATATGAAATTATATGCTATTTCATATCACTAGTAAATGTGCCCATACGTTGCCATGGGCAAATGATAACCCATAAGTGTAGGGGATTGTTTGTAGCCTTTTTTTGATAAGTAAGAGTGTTGAACCCAACGAGGAGCTAAAGGTAGAATTAATATTATCTCAAGTTCTATTTTTGTTGAAAAGTTTCCTTAATCAAGATTCACAATGTTTCCATGGGCATGAACAAAGTTCAAGGCTAGCCCCACTTCAACGGTGCTCGTCCTTCTCACTTTCACTTTTATTTTTGAAAAGTTTTAAGTTCCCCACTTTATTTTTTTTGTTTTAAAATATTTTAAAAGCACACAACATAAATAGATGACCCCCTAAAACTTCCGGGTTGTCTCCCTGGCAGTGCTTTCTTTAAAGCCATTAAGCTAGGCATAAAGTGCACAAGTAATGGATCCACCCGGATCCCAAGGTCTTTCAAAGTCAATTTTAATTAACAATGATTTGTAATTTAGTAGTGAGCAAAACGCAACATATATCATGGAATGAAGAAGTCTAACTCTCTTCCTATGCATCTACATGTAATAAAAGAACAATTCATGCACATCAAGTAAAGGCCAATACATAGCATAAGCACTTTCCTGCAATTTATCGTGTTGGAAACATAAAGAGGTGGAGATGTAGTTCCTCTCTCATAATAATTGCAAGTAGGAGCAGAAAGAACATGCATATTATATCCATAAAAATCATCATGTGAAGTGGTAAAACGTAACCCATCAATATAATCCTTAATAAGAGCAAACTTCTCTGAAATAGTGTAGTTGGGAGAATTCAAAAAGATAATAGGACTATCATGTGTGGGTGCAATAGCAAAAAACTTCATTTTTAACATAAGGAACTATAGCAAGTTCATCCTTACAAGCATAATTCATATTGTCATCATGGCCACAATCATAGCAAGCATCAAGTTCATCAAAAAGAGATATTTCAAACGAATCCAAGGGATCATAGCATTCATCCTTCGGTATGTGCAAAGGTAAATTGAACAATGTATGAGTTAAAGAGTTACTCTCATTAGAAGATGGGCACGTGTAGCTAATCTGCTCTTCCTCCTTTTGTTCTTCGCTCTCCTCCTCATATTTTTCATCTAATGAGCTCACAGTTTCAGCAATTTCTTCTTCCATAGGCTCGTGCAAAATATTAGTCTCTTCTTGGACAGCGGAGACTTTCTCAAGAAATGCATCAATATTGTAATTGTATTCATAATTCTCATAGAAATATTTAAGTATAGCAAAAATTTCAGGTCTATAAACAGCATCATCATAATTTTCACACTCTCCAAACAAATATTCAATTTCATAAGCTCCCTTGAAAGCAACAAATTCTTCTATTAGTTCCACATCATAGTAATCATATATACCATTAGCATAAGATGCTAAGGTTTCATTATCATTAAATTCACATGTAAAGGGAAAGTGTCGAGCCTTCATCCTAGAGCAACAATTATAATCACATCTCTCGCATAAATTGCAAGAATACCAATGCAACATATGAATTTGATCCCATAACAATTTCCCTTTTTGTATAAAGTGATAATCCCTAAAGTATTTACGTTAATCCAATGTTACACCCATTATCAAGTTGAATGGGGTTTTCTCACGATTATCAAAGTAGTGTTTAATATTTTCCACATAACGAGCATCGAGGGTTTTAGGAGGTTCCCCATCTCCATGAGTGGCAAGTACAACTAATTTTTTTGGTGTTTCGTGTTCCATATCCATAACTAAAGATATAAAAAAACTAATAACAGAAAATAAAAATTACTTAGTGATAAAGCAAACAAGCACACACGAGAATATTCACACCATGCTATTGCTCCCCAGCAACAACGCCTAGAAAAAAGTCTTGACAACCCACAAGTGTAGTGGGTCATTTGTAGCCTTTTTTGACAAGTAAGAGTGTCGAACCTAACGAGTAGCTAAAGGTAGAATTAATATTCTCTCAAGTTCTATCGACCATCGATACAACTCTAAGCATGTAAACACTTACTTTACCTAGAACAAGTATGAAACTATTTTACAAAAAAATAAAGAGCAAGTAAATAAAAGTTTGGTGTTGTTTAGTAGAAAGCTTTTTGTGTAACGCAAGAAAAAGATTGTCGATAGGCAATTGAATATAACATGATACATACTTATCATGTGCAATGAGGGAAAGGCATACGCTAACACACTTTCCGTACTTGGATCATATGCCCTTATGATTGGACCTCTAGCAGGCATCCACAACTACTAGAAATCATTAAGGTAAACCCAACCATAGCATTAAACATCAAGTTCTCTTTACTCCCATACGCGCACAACTCCCTTAATCGGGTGTAAGTTTCTGTCACTCTCGCCACCCACCATAAGCAAATCATGAGCATATTGCATACCCTCCAGCGTGTATCCTTCACGTGTGCTCCTCACGGAAGGCACCTTAGGACAACACCATATCAACACACAACTCATATCAATAACATCATATCACAATTAACCCGTAGGACAAAATGGATCTACTCAAACATCATAGGATAGCCACATATCATTGGGAAATAATATGTAGTTTTGAGCACCATGTTTAAGTAGAGAGTTACAACGGGAAAATAGGTGTTACACCGCTGCATAGAAGGGGAGAGAGTTGGTGTTGATGGCAGCAAGATTGTTAATGTAGATCGCCGTCACACTACATGCCTTGGCGGCACTCCGGTGCTATCGAGAGAGAGGGGGAGAGAGCCCCCCTCCTTCTTGTTCTTCCTTGGACTCCCCTAAGATGGGAGGAGAGTTACCCCTCTGGTCCATAGCTTCCATGGCGGCGGAGGGGCAGGAGCCCCTCCGAGATTGGATCTCCCTCTCTGTTCTCTTCTGTTTTGCATTCCTGTTTTCTGTCCGTGTTGGAAATATGCCCTAGAGGCAATAATAAAATAGTTATTATCATATTTCCCTGTTCATGATAATCGTCTATTGTTCATGCTATAATTGTATTAACAGGAAACAGTAATACATGTGTGAATAAATAGATCACAATGTGTCCCTAGCAAGCCTCTAGTTGGCTAGCTCGTTAGTCAATAGATGATCATGGTTTCCTGATCATGGGCATTAGATGTCATTGATAACGGGATCACATCATTGGGAGAATGATGTGATGGACAAGACCCAATCCTAAGCCTAGCACTAGATCGTATTGTTCGTATGCTAAAGCTTTTCTAATGTCAAGTATCTTTTCCTTCGACCGTGAGATTGTGCAACTCCCGGATACCGTAGGAGTGCTTTGGGTGTATCAAACGTCACAACGTAACTGGGTGACCATAAAGGTGCACTACGGGTACCTCCGAAAGTGTCTGTTGGGTTGGTACGAATCGAGATCGGGATTTGTCACTCCGTGTGACGGAGAGGTATCTCTGGGCCCACTCGGTAGAACATCATCATGAGCTCAATGTGACTAAGGAGTTAGTCACACGATGATGTGCTACGGAACGATTAAAGAGACTTACCGGTAACGAGGTTGAACAAGGTATAGGTATACCGACGATCGAATCTCGGGCAAGTTCTATACCGACAGACAAAGGGAATCGTATACGGGATTGATTAAATCCTTGACATCGTGGTTCATCCGATGAGATCATCGTGGAGCTAGTGGGAGCCACCATGGGTATCCAGACCCCGCTGATGGTTATTGTCCAGAGAGGTGCCTCGGTCATGTCTGCTTGTCTCCCGAACCCGTAGGGTCTACACACTTAAGGTTCGATGACGCTAGGGTTATAGGGAATTGTTGTACGAGGTTACCGAAAGTTGTTCGGAGTCCTGGATGAGATCCCGGACGTCACGAGGAGCTCCGGAATGGTCCGAGGTAAAGATTGATATATAGGACGGATGGTTTTGGACACCGGAAGTGTTTCGGGCGTCACCGGTAATGTACCGAGACCACCGGGACCACCGGAGGTGGTCCCAGGGGACCACCGAAGGGGGGCAACGACCCCGGGAGGCTAGATGGGCTAAGTGGGGAAGGGAACCAGCCCCTAGGTGGGCTGGTGCGCCCCCCACCCAGCCCATGCGCACCAGAGAAAGGGGGAAGGGGGAAACCCTAGCATAGGTGGGCCTAAGGCCCACCAGAGGGGTGCGCCACCCCTCCTCCCTGCCCTGGCCGCCGCCCCCTCTCCCATCTGGGGCTGCCGCACCCCTTGGGGGTGGGAACCCTAAGGGATGCGCCCCCTCCCTCTCCCCCTATATATAGTTGAGGGTTCGGGGCTGTTTGAGACACGGTTTTTCCTCTCTCTCGGCGCAGCCCCGCTCCTCTCCCTCCTCCTCTCTGCCGGCGCTTGGCGAAGCCCTGCCGGGAGACCTCGTCTCTCCACCGACACCACGCCGTCGTGTTGCTGGACTTACTCCCCAACCTCTCCCTCCTCCTTGCTGGATCAAGGTGCGGGAGACGTCATCGGGCTGCACGTGTGTTGAACGCGGAGGTGCCGTTGTTCGGCACTAGATCGGAATCGCCGCGAGTATGACTCCATCAACCGCGTTCTAGCAACGCTTTCGCTTAGCGATCTTCAAAGGTACGAAGATGCTCTTACCCCTCTCTCGTTGCTGGTCTCTCCATAGGAAGATCTGAACATGCGTAGGAAAATTTTGAATTTATGCTACGTTACCCAACAGTCCCTTCACCGTTTCTTAAATTCCTAGAGATCCATAAATCCGATCAGGGTGAAATTTTGAGGGGATTTTTATCCATAAATTAGCTTTATTTTGCCCAAAGAAGAGCCCCAACCGAATTACGAGGTGTCCACTAGGCACCACCCCGCGCTAGTGGGTATGGGCCGCACCTTGGTACCTAGTGGAGGAAGTGGGCCTCCGTTTGCGTTGATTCCACCTCCCAAAACTCAAATATATTCCAAAATAAATCTCCGTAAAAAATCAAGTTTGGACTTTAGTTGGTATGGATATTCTGCGAAACAAAAATCAGGCAACAAACAGGAACTCACACTTGGCACTCAATCAATATGTTAGTCCAATAAATCATATAAAATGTTGCCAAAAATATGTGAAAGTTGTATAATATTGGCATGGAACAATAAAAACTTATAGATACGACGGAGATGTACCGGCAAAACGCAAGGACTGCCTTATAGTGTGTCACGGCAAGCACTTAAATTCCTCTCTCGGGGTTGCTCATTCCTCGACCACTATGTACGATTAAAGCATGAAGAATTTTTTCCTATCTCAATAGCATATAGATTTTTTGATTTCTAAATAATACTGAACACAAACATGACGGACTGAGAGGAGTAAGTTAGCTATAAGGAAACTCCCACATGTTGCATTAAGAATAAAACATGATCTTATTTCCATAATCTTGATCTTTAAATACACCCACGATATTTGAAGGATTAAATACAATGCCATCCATAGTGAAAGGATTATCTACCGTGTTTGCATTTCTTTGTAGATTTTCCTAATATTGCAAATTCTGTGGCAACTTCTTTTTATCTTCTAGTAACCACGACATCATTTCAAGGAAGCAAAATCCATGAGCAAAAGAAAGACATGAAAGGGCAATTAGTAGTGACTTTTCATTTGTATATCTCATTTTTCAATCATGCATATCGGAGGCTCGCAATTGTTCTGCATCAATTTGAAAAAAAAAGTCTTACAAGTATAACATTACCTATAAAAACTGAAACTATGTTCCAAGTAGCGGCACTTCCTACAATTTAAAGCTCCCTTGGGTAACTCTGGTGATTAGTGCTTGGCATGCAGTTTTGATTGGCCTGCACTGGAAAAAAATTAAGATACCATCAGGAATTGTTGTGAATTGATCAAAGCTTCACATGCATGATGTATTATGTTCATATGAGATAACAAGATGTTGAATTTACTTGAAGACAAACAGTACTCGTAAGTGTAAATTATTAGTACCTAAACGAGAGAACGAGAAATACTTCTATGGAGAGGTCATGAGCGTGATAATAGATAGACAACCACGTACATGGTTAAAAAGCGCAATGTTGGCAGTGCATTCATAACACAGTTGAGCAATGTCCAACCCAATACTGATTCATTTCCAAATTCTAATAAAGGAAAATAAAGCTATCTAAGCAACCAATGTACATCTCCATAGATCTGTAATCTATATTGTCCACATGAGCAAATCAGGAATTCTTACATAAGCACATTACATGAGCCAAATTATGAAGAAACAGGGCACGTCTTTATTATTAGAATTATTATCCATGGAATTAAAGCATGTAGCACTTACACAATATCAAGATTTACCTGGAAAGATTAAATACTGATAAGTGAATATATATCAATCTAAGGGTGCACAAAAACACGAACATGACTAATGCAACAAAGGTACTATGTTGTTTTGTGAACTAAACATAAATCTTTTTGCTATTCTCATATGTGATAGAGAGTAGCATAAGTACATAGCAGTATGGGAATAAATCCATCAAGGATATGGAAGGTTCGCGTTGAAGTCATGAACGTTTGTCATGTAGAAACCTTATTGTATGATTATAGCCTACAAATTTATGACCAAGTAACAAGCAACTTAGATTTACAAAATAGAATGGCATTGGGATGAATGATCCACATACAACCGAGTTATTTGTTTTAATAGAATTCACATTATATATATATATATATATATACTATAAATACTGCAAATTGTCTGCAAACACTTCACTCATTATCACATATCAAGGATTAAGTACAAATTTCTACAAATATCAAGCAGAAAGGCAAAATTTAGGTTCTTATTTATTCCATAAACTACACCTTGAAGAAAGCATTTGATATGTGAGTGCTAAAGCCTGAAATACTCAAGCTAGTTTGGAGATATACGGACATTTAGTAAATGCACAATTCATAGATTGACCTGTTTACACATAGACAATAGTTTCAATCAGGCAAATTAATCGATCTGGTGCACATCACATACTAAAGTGTGGCAAATTTATTGGATCTGATAGGAGAGATACATAACTTATATAGGGTATGAGTGTTGTACATTGATGTTGATCTTGGCGGTGGCAGATGCTGGAAATATGACCTAGAGGCAATAATAATGTAGTTATTATCATATTTCCTTGTTCATGATAATCGTTTATTATCCATGCTATAATTGTATTGATTGGAAAATCAAATACATGTGTGGGTACATGGACAACAAAGCGTCCCTAGTATGCCTCTACTAGACTAGCTCATTGATCAAAGATGGCTAAGGTTTCCTCGTCATAGACATGAGTTGTCATTTGATAACGGGATCACATCATTAGAAGAATGATGTGATGGACAAGACCCAAATTGTAAGCATAGCATTTGATCGTATCAAGTTTACTGCCATTGCTTTCTGCATGTTAATGTATCTACTCCTATGACCATGGGATCATGCAACTCACTAACACCGGAGAAATGCCTTGTGTGTATCAAACGTCACAACATAACTGGGTGACTATCAAGATGCTCTTCATGTATCTCTGAGAGTGTTTATGGAGTTGGCATGGATCAAGACTAGGACTCGTCACTCTGTATGATGGAGAGGCATCTAGGGGCCCACTTGGTAATACAACATCACAATAAGCTTACAAGCAATGTGGCAAAGGAGTTAGCCACGGGATCTTGTATTACGGAACGAGTAAAGAGACTTGCAGGTAACGAGATTGAACTAGGTATGGAGATACCGACGATCGAATCTCGGGCAAGTAATATATCGATGGACAAAGGGAACTTTATACAGGATAAATTGAATTGTTAACATTGTTGGTTCAACCGGTATAGATCTTCGCAGAATATGTAGGAACTAATATGGACATCCACGTCCCTCTATAGGTTATTGACCGTAGAGGTGTCTCGATCATGTCTGCATAGTTCTCGAACTCGTAGGGTCTGCACACTTAACGTTCAGTGACGATATAGATATAGTTGAGTTATTATGTTGGTGACCGAAGGTTGTTCGAAGTCCCGAATGAGATCCCGGACATGACGAGGAGCTTCGAAATGGTTCAGAGATGAAGATCGATATATGGGAAGTTGGTATTCGAGTTCCGAAAGAGTTTCGAAAAGTTACCGGTTTTGTGATGGAGTTTCTCGAAGAGTTCCGGGGGTCCAGCGGGAGGGTCCACATGTCCCAAAGGGCCTCATGGGTTGTGATAGGTGGCGCACTAGCCCCTGGTGGGTTGGCCGCCACTCCCACCTAAGGCGCATGCACCCAAGGAGGAGGGCCAGCCCAGAGGTGGCCCACGCCCCATCCTAGGGGAGACCCTAGGGATGTGGTGCACCTGTGTGTGCAGTGCACCAGGTGCACCTAGCATTTTAACTAATATTTCTGAATTCTAATAATTCCAATAATTTCATAATATTATTAAAATTTTGAAAATTAATATAAAATAAATTATAACTCGAATGAAAATAATTTATAAATGAAAGTTGATCAGAAAAATCCCACGAGTCCGAATAGGCTGTCCGCTCATCTGTCACATGCCCCTAGCATGATGAACATGAACATTTAGCGTTAGAACCATATGTACGGTAATAGCCAAAGACAAGGGAAATATCGTCATATGTTCTCCCGCTTCGTCTGTGACGTGTAGTACCACGTTAGCTCATCCCTAGCACTACATATTGCCATGTCATGCATCGTGATGCATTTGCTTGAGTGTTTCTTCCCCCTCTTTTCTCTGATAGACACCAAGACTGATGTTGGTGCCGTGTACGACTACTCCCCTTGCGATCGGCCTTTTGCAGCAAAGCAACAAGGCAAGCAAACCCCCCTTGATCATTCTGATATCACCCATTCTTTCTCCCTCGTGCTTGCATTAGATTTTGCTACCGTTGTAGATAGCTCTTGTTCTGATGCATAGCCTGTTTTTGTTAAACTTCTTTTGCACCTTATTGTTATACTAATTGCTTAGTATAGGTTGATTAGTGATCCCGAGTGACCCCTACGTCCTAGTTCCCCCTGCTTCATCATTGAAGACTCGAAGACTCGAAGACCAGATCATCTTGATCGATGAGCCAGAACTATCACATCACCTCACACCCCTTAGTTGTACGACTCTGTAGAGCTACTACCGAGTACCGAGGGTGATACCTCGTGATGTACTCGTGATGTTAACTATGTAGTGTAGTTAACCAGAGGTGGATTATGGAGGGTGATTCCTCCTTCACCACTTCCGATAACGACTCCATCGTGCTACACCTCAAGCATCAATCATCGAGGGTGATTCCTCCCTGGTCACCTTAAGAGTTACATCGATTTGAATCCATCGAGGGTGATACCTCGAATTCCTTTGATGTTATAGACACATGGTTACTTTAACTTTACTACTTGAACATGATGATATGTGTGGAGCGGATGGATAACCGCGTGATAGTGACGATGCGTGGCCAGACATTCTTGGCCCTTGCCATGAGTCCTCGGGATGGGGCGACGAGACCACATATCGTGGGTCATTGATCGTCGTCGTGGTGAAGGAGCGGGTGGATACCCGCATCATTTCAAGAGGCCTGGTCGGGCATTCTTGGCCCTTGCCACAAGACCTCGAGACAGGGCGATGGGACCACATGTCGAGGATCATTGATCGTCACTGTAGTTAACAAAACATTAATGGGTTTGGATATGTGATCTCAGAAGGCCTCTGGCCTGTTTCGCACTAACAACCACATGGGAATAAGTATGGGCACTATGTGTTGTACATTCGCCCGAAAGCTCTTCAGATGTCACAATTGAGAAGCACGCGTCCAGGTGGCCCGCGTAAGCACCGTCTTTGTATAAAGAGGTGTCAGGACTGACACCGACCGCCTACGTAACATGGAGGATTGTGAAGGGAGATTGGCCCATGACCCTTTGTGATTAGGATGTAGACCGACGTGTGGCCTCTCTGTTGACCCTAGGTAGTACTACGGCGTGTCGATCAGTCGAGGCCGTGCATTACGTGAGCAAGTGTGTCCGGCCAGAGTTAATCGAGCTTGTTGGATAAGTTTGTGCACCCCTGGAGGGAAGTATATCTATTTGACTAACCGTGTCCACGGTAACGGATGATCATAGTTGTATCCCAATCTAATACAACTAGAAGTGTGACTTAAATTGAAATGTTGGCTCCGAGATTTCTTTCTCGCACGGAGTCGAGGAAGGATCTCTGGGCTTATTTAATAAATTTGCTGCAACATAATTGTTACATATGTGTTACTCATCTACACTCTTCTAATGTTGCAAGCCCATGAAGATGATAGTCTTCGATAGGCCTAGGTCTTCCTCCTATATTCTAGCATTTCTGCACTTCAGTCCAAAGATATAGCCCCATTCCTTTGAAACCAATGCATACTTAGCATAGTTCTCATCTCAGTCTTGCGAGTACTTTTGATGAGTACTCAAAGTTGCTTTACTCCCCTTTTTCCTCTTGATATGATTTTCACGACCAGATGACGGAGCCCAGGAGCCAGTTGATCCTGCTGACGACTAATACTACCCCGACGAAGCGTACAACTACGTTAAGGTTGTTGAGTAGTTAGGAGGCTCCGAGGGAGGAGGCCTTGCCTTTTCGATCCGTTGCTTATGTTTGTGCTCGCCTTATTAAGGCAAACTTGTTTACTTATGTTTGTACTCAGATATTAATTGATTCTGCTGACTCGTTTGTATTCGAGCTTATGTATTCGAGCCCTCGAGGCCCTTGGCTTGTAATATGAAGCTTGTATGACTTGTGTCTAGAGTTGTGTTATGATATCTTTCCGTGTGTCCTAATCTTTATCGTACGCATTTGTGTGTATGATGAGCGTACAATTAAGTTGGGGGTGTCACATGTTCCTTCCCAGCCAGCCAAGACATATGTAAACTTCAGATCAAAGTCAATAGGAGCAAGCACATTCTGGCTTGTGTACCGCTTTCTCCCTCTGTATGTTGCAGCTTGTGACCTGAGAACTCTGGCACTGACAGGAGTACCATATATTGCGCTAATGCAATCCTGGAATGGCATTACAAGACGGTGTTATGGCTACAACAGAAAAAGAACAACATATGAAGGCATTAACAACATACTATCAATGCTCACCTTGAAGTATGGATACCATCTAGGTCTAGTGCGAATTTTGGTAGGAGTCCGGTCGCTTGGTGACACGATCATCTCTCCTCTGAGTTTCCCAATAGTGTACAATACTTGCTTGAAGTACATGGAGATGGTCTCCATTGTTCTCTTGAATGTGTTGTGGATAACCCTGAACCTTTGGTTATGACCAACAACATGAAGGAACATGGCCACTTGCTCTTCAACACTGGTATGGATGCTATCTTCTAGCAACCCCCTGCTCCTGAAGGTCTGGACAAGTCTTGCAAATGGTTTTCTTTTCATTCTAAGCATCCACAAAACAGTTGTAGATGTAGTTCAGATTCGCTATCCTCTCCCTATCCTTGATTAACATCGAAACATACCAAATGAGAGGTCTCTCATTCCACGAACAACTCTCTTATGGACCAACAGGATCCAGGCCTGAAACACAACTGTCAACGATGTTGTCTGAACCAGAAGCTTCGTCCGTTCATCGACAACTTAAGCGACATCCATGATGCGGTCAGCCTAGGCACTACCAACCCTAAACGGTCCTAGCACAGGAGGGGAGGGGTACACCTTCCGGGCCGGGGAGACATACCAGAGACGATGATGGTCGGATGGAGTCGGAGAAGAAGGGAAGAAGGAGTTGTCGGTGCCGAGGAGTGTTACTGCCGCCACCAACGCCGCCTCCGCCTTCGCACCTGCAGATCTGAATCGCCGCCACCGTCGATGCCAATAACAAAGGACGACTTGTCCTAGAACTAGGGGTGAGTGAGCAAATGGGGTTGGTGAGGGTATTTTTCACGTCATCCCACCTCCGCAGATTCCCCTCGTCACCATCTCCAACCGAACCCCCTGCGTCGTGCCCCATGCCGCGTTTTACTTTTGTGCTTGCACCTGACTCAGTCTGGCTTGCTGAAAAGGTCGATTCGAGCGTTCATAGCGAGTCAGGCTCTGGATGCTTTAAGTTTCATGTCGATGTGAGCCAAGCCTCAGTGCAGGAACCAAACAATCCATTTTCATCCCTTCAAGACCTAGTCGGACTTTATGCGGCCTACCAAACACGTCATTAGTATCTGCAAAAATATTATTGACTTGTTCATCTTTCTGTGCAAAAAATATTGTCAACTCGCTCCTCTTTCTCATATATGATTTCACCCATCCTGAGATGTTGTGATACCACGACCAAAGCTTTTGCCTTCTTTTACCACATGTTGCAGTGTCCGGAATCTGATAAAAATGTGGAAACCCGGACGGGTTTTAGTTAAGCCCTGTTTGGAACCATAATAGATTGTGACAATCTGGATTATGAAGATAGATTATATAATCTGGTTTATAAAAATAATCTAGATGAACATGTTTGGAGACCAGATTATATAAACTGTAATCCAAGTTTTACATTGCATAATGACATGTCTGCCCTATGTTTTTTTTTTAAAGATGACGGTGGTAGGAATGTAATTATCTCCAACTTTACAAGGATAATGGATCATTAGCAATTCATAATCTAATTTTAGCTGGTATAGAGTAGATTATGAGTTTTTAATAATCTATCTATCTAGTTTTCATAATCCATACCATAAGCTGTCCTGTTTGAAGATAGAATATATTATAAAAACTAGATTATATAATCTGGGTGATTTCAAACAAGGCCTTAGTCCTACATGGCATCACTAACAAACCATAAAGATTTGAGGGAGTTGCATCAAAGGAGAAGATAGAAAAGAAGACTTTGAGCAGGACACATGCACCTATACGTTGTCGGTGTGTCTATGGAGTGTGTTCTTGTAATCTCAGAAAAAATGAAGAGTCGACTAGACAGTTAAAAGAAACTAAGCCATATTCTTTGCGGTAATACCGGATGATCTGATATGTATGTACATCAATCCAAATTGTCAATACAACACTGAAAAAACAAAGGCATGACGACCATGTACGGGGAAAAAGTTAAATGTTTTATTCCGCCTTTTTTACTGTAGACGGACACTGCCTGTGGGCTAAAACAGGGAGATTACGGGCAGCATCTGGCTCGTTTTATCTACTGGCCAAAATTCCCAAGAAGGCGCTCCACAGCAGCATGTACATTCCCAGAGGTGGCCATCAATGCCCGGATATTCTCTGCGGTGTCGAAGAACCCCATTTCTTGGAGCTGGCCGAGTTGCGTTGCATAGAGTTCCTCCGGTGGCACTGAAAAATTGACAACGGGGAATCCATCGTCAGCCAACAGAATGCAATAAGAGCAGGTAAATTCTCAAAACGGTAGTGCATACAGACCATTGGAGGTATTTGGTACACCTAAGCCACCTCCAGCACCAAGCCCGCTAAGCATGCCCATCAAGGTGTCCAGGCCAACATTTCCCCGCGCGCCTGTATTTGTTCACACACAACCTCAACAAAGGTAATGATAAAATGTGTTTATCTAGGCAGACAGAACTTAAGATCTCTGCACTGCACATCTAGTGTCGCTTCAGAACTGATCGCTCTGCAGTCAAAGACTACGTAGAATTTCTGTTCAATATCCAGGTAGCACCGCAAAGCAGCTGGACAGTAGATCAGACACATTACAAATAAAAATGGCTCCATGGCAGTGGTCTATAGGCCTAGGGAACTACCATCTGTTTTTCAGTTGACAAATCCAAATGAGTGGAACAGTATTTTGGTCAGAGACAACCCATTTTCATTTGGAAGAAAAGTATCACATGATACAGAATCAAGAACGCATCAATAACTGACTCTTAAGTCAAATGATTCTGCAAGCTTCAAACTTCTAACGTTCAATTCAGTAATTTCCTTGCAAAAAAGTCGCCGTAGTAGCATAGAGTTACAAATGAACAGGTGGTAAAGATTATAATGCTACAACAGTATACCCTAACACATCGACGAACAGAAACTTGATGGACATTATGAACCAAGCAGAGTGTGTATAGAAAAGCAATTCTTGCCACAGGAGATCTACTACAAGCAACATAAGAGAACTGTGGACCATACACATCAAACCTGATCTAAAGCATAATAATCAAGGACAATTACCTGTGCCATTGCCTCCTAGGTTACCAGCCCTGAAAAAAAAACAGAAGATAAGACTCAACAAACACATAACTGCACTTCATAATCTCCATTTCATTTAATGCCATAAAAAGAAGGGGTGATATTGAATTAGAGTTACTCACTGGCTAGGTTGATTTTGTCCAAGCTGTGATGACAGTGTCTGCTGGAATGAGAGTAATTGCTGCGGAGAACAAATATAAACTATCATAAAATAAAATACGAGAATAGTTGTGAACATGCATCACGACAGATTTTACCTGCAAAGCCTCTGGGGATGCCATCTGGCGAAGAAATTCTGGGTTTTGGAACATATCCCTCAACTGAGGGTTTGACTCCATCAGGCTACGTGCATTTGGGTTCATGCTAAGCAACTGTGGGACAAGCAAATGTTACAGAATGATCCAAGGTCATCTCCAAAAAGATCATAAAAGAACTAGTTTTGAAAAATATTGTACCTGGTTCATTGACTGTGGGTCAGACATAATGTTCTGCATCATCTGCATCATAGCAGGGTTTTGAAGCATCTGACTCAAAAGAGTAGCATCAGGTGGACCACCAAGCATACTCCCCAAATCTGCTGAACCCAACCCTCCTAGCCCACCTGCGGCACCGGTTCTTGCATTCCCACCAAGACCACCAAGCAGACTGCTCAAATCTGCTGAACCCAGCCCTCCTAAGCCGCCGGTTGAACCAGCCCTGGTACTAGCAGCAGGACCTGGCCGCGTTGTTCCTTGCGCACCCCCAGCTAGGAAAATAAAATTGTATCAGCTGTGAGAATAAAAATACTACCACATGTAATTATCAACATTCAACAACAAAACAAACAAAAAACTCAAAATAACTAGAACCTACCATTGGTGCTCCAGGGATTTGGAAGTGGATTAGTATTTGGAACAGGGGTTCCTGTTGTGGATTCTGGGCCGGTAGTTGGAGCATTTGTAGCAGGATTGCCAGGTTGGTTAGGCCCCTGATTTCCAAGAAGAGCTGCAAATGGGTTAGAGGCTGGGGTGCCTTCTCCACCCCCTCCCATTGTTGTTGCATTAAGGAAAGGCTCCTGGACAGTCTCATACATACGCCGGAGCATATTAAACCCTTCAGGGGAAGCTTCTATGTTGCTCATCGCTCTGTCTGTGTTCCGCATCATCTCCCTCATAATTTCAGGGTTTCTTGCTGCTTCAAGGGTCTGGCGGAGAACACTCGGGTCATTGAGGACATGGGCAAGATCCGGATTCCGATCGATAATATCACGCATTTGTGGATTATTCATAATCATATTGCGTATTAGATCAGGGTTATTCATGAGATTCTGCATCATTGGCATGTTCATTATCTCCCTCATTAGGTTGGGATTCTGGCTCAACTGCTGCTGCATTTGATCTAATTCTGGAAGTCCAGCCCCAAATAAACCTGCTGGCCTGCCACTAGCAGCTCCAGTAGCACCAAGGCCTGGAAATAAGCCTCCAAGACCACCTGCAGGGCCACTGGTCGGAGTAGTTGAAGCCTGCGGGCTTGCTGCAGCAGGTGCTCCTGATGCTGCCGGTTGGGCAACACCTCGCACCAAGTGAATGGTGTGATCTGTCTCAACACCTGGAAAACACAAGTAGCATAGAAAAATGTTTAATAACAGAAAGATCTAAATGACAGGCCAACGTTACCATAGAAAGAAAAGAGTGAAATTGAGTAAGATAGTGCAACTATTTACTATACCGCAAATCATCGTTCATCTCATTGTAACATAATTTGCTAATGACCAACCAAATGGTTACATTTTGGAATAGAAGAAGCCATCTGTTACAGACTCATACAAGAATTACCAGCTTTGTCCCAAAATAAGTAAGAATCCAAAGATGGAATTTAATGATTTTTCATGAAAAGTATTAGTGATGCAACAAATTCATTGGAAAGCATTATTTGATCCATGCAAGGATGTAGCATCTGCCAGTCTTTTGCAGACTGTTCCCTGCATCTCCCCAACACGAAGTGTAGCACACAAAAAATATAGAAACATGCCATAACTCCAGTGATTGTGGTTGTAATAAAAATAAGATGTCGACCATTTAGGGAACAAAAAACATTATGCATTTTCATTAGAATTCAACTCTAAACTCCACAGAAGGCTTGCTCAGTTTACCAAAATATAAATAGATTTACACACGAACAATCAATTGACACAGATTTACTACACTCTACAAACTACATTCAACAATCAAACCCTATGCCAAATTTCACATAAAAAAAAAGTGGAACTTCCTTATGATGATCCTTAATCTAGCATAGTAATTCCCGACTGCACCTCAAGCAAATCCAGTAAATCTCTCAAGATTTCACCCACAGCTATGTAATTATGGATGCACAAGTCACGGAAGCTAAAATCCGTAACACTTGGAATTGCATTCGTGTCGCGACAAGAGAAGCTTCCTTCAGCTTTATCTACTTCTACGCTATATAGAGCATCTAGGCCAACAGGCATACGTTGTCACTAACATACCACACTGTTCACCCGCATCAACCAATCACCCATGTACTTTATTAGCTAGCGCAGCGCATAAGCGTAATGATGCATCTGATCCACACTAGCACGCTCCCAAGTCCCAACCAACAAACGGGCATTGCAAAATTCGCAATTCACGCAGGGGGGGCGGCCAATTCAACCCCACCAGGCCCGAACCGCGGCCCTACTTTCCGTATCCGTGTGTCGCGCACGCACCGTAGCTTTCTAGGGTTTGCTCGTCCTTGAGGATCCGGCCCTTGTAGATCAGGCGCTGCTGCGGCGCCGGCACGTCGCTGCTGGCGGCGACGGCCTCCTTGAACGCCCCGACCGTCTCGCCCAGGTCCGCCTGCAGGGTGAACTTGGCGCCGTTGGCGCACCGGATGTTGAGCGTCGCCCGCGCGCCCGGGGGCGGGGACTCGCTCCCGGCCCCCTCGCCGTCGCCCGCTCCGGCCATGCCCTCGGCCGTGGCTCGATCCGGTCGGGTCTGGGGGCGTGGGCTGCGATTGGGCTCTGCCGTGTGCGCGTGAGCTTCGCGAGTTTTTTTTTCTTTCTTTCTTTCTTTCTTTTTCTTCCCTTCTCTTGCTCGGGGGAGAGAAGAGATACAGGAGAAGACGAAGAAGAAGCAGGCCGGGCGTGGACGCGACGGATTTAACGGCGGAGGAAGCCGCGGATAGGGGTGGCGGACGGCGTGGATTCGTTGCGTGCGGTGGGAGCGCTGCGTGAGGCGTGACACCGTGTTGGGGGGTCCTCGTGGACCGCCACCACACGAGTCGGTGACCGGAAGGTTCTGGTGTTCGGTGGCTTCTCTATTCCCACTGGGGAGCGAACGGACGATCGAACGGATCAGTGGAATTTTCGGCCGGATTGTGCGAATCTCAACGATTCCATGTACAGTCTAGCCTAGAGTCCTAACATCTACAACCGTATACATCAAATCTGATCCCTCGGATGACCCATCCGCAATCAGTGACCAATCTTTATCTTTACCTAATCTCTCCTAATCTTATTTTATCTTACCTCTTTCCTTAATAATAAAGCATCGATGGCTTCTGTCGTCCGTCGTGGCGTTTTTGTCAAAAAGTCCCTCCGTTTTCGAGGATTCAACCCGCAGTCCCCGATTAAGTGGACATTAGAAAAAACGTTTCAGATTTACAAGAAAGACCCTGCATCTGTAAAATTTTCACTCGCGATCCTTTGTTTGATCTTATCCTCTTTCCAGCCGCATCGGAGTAGGAGAAGGTGAGGGGCGGCGCCCTTGTCGCCGGACTGGAGGAGATCCTCACCGACGGAGATGCCCCGCGCTACCATCGCCGGATTCTTCTTCCCGTCCCCACCCGCCCCCAAATCCTCACCCCCACCATCCTTCACCCTCGAGGGTTGCAGATCCAGCGGCGGGGGATCGGGAGCAGGAGGATGACGGCATGTAGATTTCCCCCCGATTCATCAGGCATGTGTGTATTCTAATCTGTGGCGTCCTTCTTTTCCGGCGGGGGGCAGGTTGCCTGTGGCTTACCGGGATCTCGAGCTCGATCGCGTACAACTGGTCGCGGCCCAACATGAAGACCAGCGTCAAGCTCATCCACGCAAGGTTTGCGCATTTGTCATTTGTTAATTACGTTTCACCCCCTTTTGGTTCATATGCTTCTTGTCGTTGGAGATTGGTCTGTACTACTGTCATCACAAGATTATTTTGTTAAATTGTTTTCCCTATCTGTGCCAAATTTGGATAGTAAGCACATTGGTTTGTTTCACGGTGGTGACCCAATCACAGCATCGGTGAGTGGCCGTGCAGATGACCTTGCTCTACAATGTGACGTTGGTGTACTACATATCGCACTACCTGGTGGACATCGTGAGCGAGAAGGCCGGCCGCGTGCTCAAGCTCGACAAGATCGACGAGAGCCGCAATTGGCTCGGCGCCGACATGCTCGTCTTCGACTCCTGGCACTGGTGGCCGCGCTCCGGCAAGGATCAGCCGTAAGACCGGCATTGCGTTGTCTGTTTCTCTGGGCTGCGTTTTTTCAGGCAGGTTATGACTGACTCAACTCTGAACTCGCACGGCGTGTGTGTGTGTGTGTGTGTGTCGTTGCTGCAGCTAGGACTATATGCAGGAGGGAATCTACATGCTTAACAGACTCAAGCAATCTATGTTTGCCGTTTACAATCTGTGTCCTTCATTTATGTTTTGTGTACAACTTTCATGTAGATTGGTAGTTTCAGTCTCTTTTTTTGTGTGAGAATTACTGCTTCGCTTGAATTTCATTATGAGCACTAAGGTAGGTGGCCTCTTATTTCTAATTTTGCTAAGGCTAAAAGAGGATCATGTTGTTGCTTGTTTTACAAGTTTTATTCAAGTATATCTCTGCCATTTGTGCATAAGTATGTGGATGGTAGTATCACAACCAATTTCATGTGAAGAAATGGTGTTTATAATAATTCTTTCCCCATGTAATTCCAAGCCAATTTACTGAATGCCCACTCAATAGGCCCGGTTTTGCCAAGTATTTTGTGTTTTATTTGTAGCCCCATCTTGTGGCATGCCTTTGGTTGCAGCCTAATCTCCCTTGGTAGTACATTGGTAGTTCATATGTGATTACGTATGTATGGGCTTCGCGTTATATAAGAGTTTTTTGGCGGAAAAAAATTCAGTATAACCTAATCGCCCAGTACCCGCATTGCTGAATTTGGACAGTATACTGAATTGTTCAGTGGCGCCTATTTATTTAGGTTAAGTTTACTTGAGTGGTGTAGTGGAACCAGGCATCTTGATTAGATGGATAGGTTGTCCTCATCAGGGTTGATATCTTGTGCCGCAAACTGTGTAGGAGGTCATTCATGGTTGGTGCTGATAAGAAAAATGGCATAATCTGGACCACAATGGTGTATGGATAAAAAACTTTCACATAGGTGCAGTTGTCTTATACTCCTATGTGTTTCTTGTTTCCTGTTATAGCCTCTCATGGAAACCTATTTGATTGTTGAGGTTTTGACTACCTGAGTAGATAGATGTGAAATGTTAGCATTCATTTGTTTAAGCAAGTGTGAATGAAACTTCGTGGAAGCTGCTCTCATGAAGAAGTTAGTATGTAACATGTTTGTCACTGATGTTAAAGCGGTGATCATACGAAATGAGTTCACACAAATCTGAATGTCACCGTGTAACGATGAAGTTAACGCAAAATAGGTTTCTGATACAGAGAGTTTTGTTGTGTAGTTGAAAATTATAGCATTCCACATTCCAGGAGTTCCCCTTCACTTAAATGCCCATGCCCAGATATAGTGCATGATTTTGGTAGCTCTTTCTCATGAAACTTCCGTTCCTGCAATTGCTGCTATATTGATGGACATTCTATTGTTTTATAGGGTACACTAGATGCAGCAAGACGTGCCTCGACATTTTTTCGGGTTGATGACGTCGTTCACAAGTTATTCACAGAGCTTGCATACCGCTACAAGTAAGTTTTACCTATGTTATGGGTTGGTTTCTATTTTGGTCTGGTTAGCATGTTCAAAAGAACCTCTCAAGCTATATATCTTATGTATCTTTGTTATTTTCTACTTATATCTAGGGCGTCGACTGATTGACGGTGTTGGCAATGCCCCCTCCAGATCTACATCTTCTTCCCGAACGAGCCCAAGCCCGGCGTGAAGACGGTCAAGAGCTCGAAGATGAAGCAGGAGAACGTGTACAATGGCGTACTCGTCGTGCAGCAGGCGCTGACCGCCTTCTCCCGCAACTTGTTGCTCGGGTTATCGCAGGAGAAATTGCAGCTCGAGGTCTTCCAGGTCGCGCTCTACATTCATGCCTCGTGCTCGTATGACTAATATCCAGTGCTTCTCGCCATGTCTGATGTTTAATGTAGCCCTGTCCTGCACGAAGGGGAGCTTCTTATAAACATTAAGAATCACGATCTGGTTCCTGAGCACGTGCTCCTCACAAAGGAGCAAAAGAAGACGCTGTTGGAGAAATACACTGTGAAAGAAACTCAGGTCATACAGATTTGCCAACCCTTTGCCCACTGTAACCGACCTGATATTCTAATCGATGCAAGCATGTCATTATGTGAAATGTATTTCTGTTTCAGCCATATAAGTCTTTGATAATCATCTGAGAAAAAACAATTATATAACTATAAACCATGACACTGTATTCCAGTATACCTTCATGTACATATTCCAGATGGCGGTGTTGGGAGGAAACACATTATTAATTTGAAAGAAAAGGCTCCCTCTACTTCATCAAGCTATATCTGTTAGTTCATATTCATAGTGTAATCTCTAGAAGGTCTTATATTTAGGAACGGAGGGAGTAATACTTATTTAGCTATAAAACGATGTTTACAGTTTATAAGCTAGCCCTTCTTATTATACTTTAGAAGATTGATAATCCCCATTACATTACTACAGTGGTGTAATATGCAGAACCTGAGTTTTGGTTGCCAAGCAAATTTTTGTATACTTTCATTTTAATTGCCAATACTTTCCATACTTGCATATTTTTTACCCACCTTATGACATTGTTTGACTATTACAATTTCCTTTTCATTGATGGTAATGGTAAAAATAAGAATATGCTGCTTTGCTACGCACACATGTTATGTTTGACCAGCTGACTTCTGGATGGTTTATGGTATTTTGGGAGGTTATGCAACACTTGGGCTCTATAAAATTAGTTTTGTATGTTTATTAGATGAACTAGACAGAACCACAAGATGCCGATTTGGATGAGCCTTGAACATGAACATGCAGTTTTTAAATACAAAATGTGTGGATGCGACATGTTTTTTCTCCCAGTGCAACGCACGGGCATATTTTACTAGTACTAATAAAACAAATAGTGCTTCTTCCGTACGTCATCCAAATTGCCCTTAAAGTTGATTAAAATTACCCATCAATGCCACCTATAAGTCATAAAAAACGTTTCAAACAGGAAAATCTTCGGACTGGGCCGGCCCATGTAGGCACCTCCTATATTACGCTTTGGGCGTTGGAAAAAGATGCAGCACACCTGTTCAGGCCGGCCCATGCGTGGACGCCTGTTTTTTTATAATAGCAAAAGGACCCGTGCGTTGCAACGGAAAAAAGCACCATTTTCAATGGTGATGACCACATTATGTTCATATCTTATCGCATGATTTCAAAAATTTGTTCACAAATGCAAGAAAATATTTCTTCTTTTAATTTTTCTCACAATTCACAAGTTGAAACAATATTCAGGTTTTTAAAAAAATATCATGGTTCTCAAAAAACTTGATAACTCAAAGAATTATTCTGAATTTCAAGAAACATTTTCTAAAATATACTATAATATTCCGATCCACCCTCACAATTAATTCTTCAAAATTCACTCACGTATATAATCTGAAAAACTCAGAAGCATTAATGTTGAACTGCATACACTCGATCATTCGTGAACATTTTTACAAATTTGGGAACATTTGTAAAATCAAAAACATTTTTTTTACTATTTATAAACATTTTTTTAAATTCCAAACAATATTTTATATTACGAACTGTTTTCAAGTATTTTCTTGTGAATTGGCGAATAATTCATTTTTTGAATTATCAAACATTTTTTAATTGCATTAAAGAAATTTCGTAAAATGATGGACTTTTTTTTATTCATGAATGTTTTCTCCAAAATTACGATTTTTAATATGTAAACATTTTTACAAAAATCCTGAACAATTTTTGAATTTACAAACATTTTATGTTTTATGAAACATTTATGTAAATATAAATTTTTGAATTTCGAAAGTTTACTTTTAATTAATTTGAATTAGAAAAAGTAAAAAGGAACAGATAAATAATAGTAACTAAAAAACTAAAAAAATAGCCTCCTCCCATGGGCTCGCCCAAATGGGCGTGCTGTGTATTTTCCAGCGAGCAGAGCGTAGTACAGCTGGTCCTTATGCTAGGGCCGGCCTATGCGAGGATTTCGTGCAAAACGTTTTTTATAACTTATATAGTGGAATTGGTGGGTAATATTAGAGAATTTTAAACGCAATTTTAATGATGTACTACAGAAACAATAGGTGCTTTATTAGTAGGGATAGATAATAAAGCGGCGATCGCTTCTGTCGTCCGTCGTGCCACTTTTATAAAAAAAAGCCCTTGACGTTTCCTGAGATCAACCCGCAGTCCGGATTTAGGTAAGAAAACGAATCGTTTTTTGTATTTTTTAGAAAACCCCTCGATGTTTCAGGTAATCAATCCGCAGTCTGGATTTAAGTCAGAAAATGAATCGTTTTTTTGTATTTTTTAGGAAGCCCTCTGATGTTTCAGGTAATCAATCCGCAGTCAGGATTTAAGTCAGCCGAAACGTTTTTTTTCGTTTTAACAAAAAAAAAACTGACTTTTCAGTTAATCAATCCACATTTTATCTAAAACAAAATTATCCATATCTTTTAAACCGTAAGTCCGATTTTAACATGTTATATATGAAATTTGATTTAAAAAATGTGTAGAATCCAAATAGGATGTTATTTTTAGCTGTTGAATAGTTCTTAAATATTATTTTTGGTGCAAACTTAGTCTGTAGTGCACGGCCCTTTTTTTCTCTATTTTCGACGACGATACAAATTGCAATAAACATCCATTAAATTAAAACCAAATTGAGAGGAAAGAAAACATCGTTAACCACACATGCACACATTTGGAAAACCTCGTGGGGAGAAACAACATATTTCTCATCTTATTCGGAGTGACTGTACATTCAAACGCGTTTTCGTTGTGTGAGCACTAAGGTCATCGTCGGCAACACAAATGTGATGCCATGTGAAAATATATTACGTTCAGAGCGTGTGTTATTTTTTATTCCGTTGCAACGCACGGGCTCTTTTGCTAGTAATAATAAAGCGCGCATCGCTTCTGTCGTCCGTCGTCGGTCGTTTTGCAGAAAAGCCCTCGCAGTTTTAGGTAATCAACCCGCAGTCCAGTTTTAAGCCACAACGAACCGTTTTCTGTCATTTTGCAGAAACATCCTCATGGTTTTTGATAATCAACCCGTAGTCCTCCCGAGCTCCTCCATGGCGACCAGCCGCTCCATGCTCGAGACTTCGCAGCACGCCGCCGACCCCTCGCATGCATCTTACCGGGGAACCACCATCCGCAGTCGAGCCACCCCGCGCCGACCACCGGCCTGCAGCCAACTCCACTCGCCGGCCCCAAGTGCCGCCTGTACCGCGCCGCCCTCTGCCTCGAGCACCGTCGCTGCCGCCCCGATCCGGTCCGGGGGAGACCATCTCCACCGCCAACCTGCCACCGGAGCCTCGCCGCCCTCGCCCCTTGCGCCGGTAGAGGATCTGAATGCAGTCAGTTCGTCAGAATGCGTCTATTGGTTGTCTTGTCGGTCTCTGTAGTGCCGATAGCAACCAACCAATGGCGCTAACTGCAGCTGCCAACCATGCCTCCCGCGCGCTCCCACGGCGGCGCCACCGCCGCGCTCCGGCTCCGTCCACCCGCCTCCCCCCTCCCCTCTCCACGCCGCCACCGCCACCGCCACCGCCGCCGGGTCCGTCGACCCTCGACCGCGTGCTCTCGGACCTGGAGGCCTAGCCACGCCTCCTCACGCCGTCCCTCCTCGCGCCCCTCCTCGCCGCGCTCCCGCTCCACCCAGCCCCGCGCCGCCGCCTCGCGGCCCTCCGCGGCCTCCTGCCGGTCTCCCTCCTCCGCCGCCACCCGGACCTCGCGTTGCGCCTCCTCCACATCCACGCCTCCCTCGGCCTCCTCGCGTACGCGCACCACATCTTCGACCACCTCCTCCCCGCGCGCACCCGTCGGGAGCGCGCGTTCCCGTGGAATTGCCTCGTCGCCGGATACGCCAGCGTCGGCCACCACGACGACGCGCTCGCACTCTACCTCCAGATGGACGAGGAGGGCGCGCCGCGCGACGGGTTTACCTTCGAGAGCGCGCTCCGGGCCTGCTCCGGCGCCCGGTCCGCCGAGCTCGGTCGGGCCGTGCACCGCGACGCCCTCACAGCTGGCCTCGCCGCCGACGTCTCCGTGTGCAACGCCCTCGTGGAGATGTACGCCCAGTGCGGCGACATGGAGATGGCGTGCCAGGTGTTCGACGCAATGCCGGAGAGGGATGCCGTCTCATGGAACGTCTTGCTTGGTGGCTTGCTGGGGCACGGTGGCCTCTCTACTCAGGCAACGGAGGCCTGGAGGAGGATGCTCGGAGAAGGGCACAAGCCCGACTCCGTCGTGCTGTCGGCAATGCTCTGGCATCACCCTGGTGATGGCAAACAGGGACGGGAGGTTCATGCATGGGTGATCCGTCATTGGCTCGAGACGGAGTTATCAGTGGCAAACGCTCTGATTGGAATGTACTCCAGAAAGAATGAGCTAGGCCATGCCCTGTCGGTGTTCGAGTCGATGCCGGTTAGGGACCTGGCCTCATGGAATGCTATACTATCTGCCCACAGCCAAGACTTCAGAGTTCTCATGATGTTTCGCCGTATGGTGGACTCCGGAGCACGACCGGACGAGACCACCTTCATGGCGGTGCTCTCGGCGTGCGACAATCTAGGATTGGTGGAGGGCGGCATGAGGCTGTTCTCTGAGATGGAGAACAAGTACAGAATTCAGCCTACTGTACAGCACTGCACCTCTCTGGTGAACATGCTAGGCAAAGCAGGGATGGTCAGAGAGGCATACGAGTTCATGTCAAAGCGGGCGTGTCTCGGCAACGAGCCAACAGTCTTGAGGGCTTTGCTGCATGCTAGCTCAGTACATGGCAACATCAGGATAGGAGAAATCTCCGCGGAAAAGCTGTTCGACCTGGAGCCTGAAAATGCACATAATTTTGTGACTCTGATGAAGATGTACGAAAACACGGGTAGGTTGGAGGACCTCGAGAAGGTGAAGAAGATGATGAGGGATAAAGGGCTTTAACGTTTGGCCTGTTGGATCATCACTGATCACAACCTCTGTATAGAGCTCCAGCATCTTCTTTCCTGGTGATTTCTTACTAGTTTGACCCTGCATATCTTTACCTAATCTTTATCTTTATCTTTACCTATTAATAAAGCACCTATTGCTTCTCTGATACGTCATTAAAATTGCCTTTAAAATTGTCTAATATTACCCACCAATGCCATCTATCTTTACCTACTAATAAAGCAAATAGTGCTTCTTCGGTACGTCATCCAAATTGCCCCTTAAAGTTGACTAAAATTACCCATCAATGCCACCTATAAGTCATAAAAAACGTTTCAAATAGGAAAATATCCAAACTCGGCCGACCCATGTAGGCACCTCCTATATTACGGCCTGGACGTTGGAAAAAGATGCAGCACACCTGTTTGGGCCGGCCCATGCGTGGGCGTCTGTTTTTTAGTTTAGTTTTTTTATTTTTCTTTTCAGTTCCATTTTGTTTTTCTACTTTAAATAATTTAGAACTTCAAACAAATTTCCTCAATTTTAAGAAACTGGCAATATCGAAATAAAATATTCAAAAAAACATTTTTTTTAGAATTCAAAAACTACTCGCGTTTTGAAAAATGTTTGCATATAAAAAATGTTTAAACTTTGAGAAAATGTCCATAAAATAAAAAAGGCAACGATTTTAAACAAAAGTCCGTGTAAAAATCATAAAAACAGTTCGTGCCTCTGTTTTTAGTCTCATTTTTTATTTTCATTTTTCTGTTCCGTTCTTTAGTTTAAATAATTTAGAACTTTGAAAAACTTTTGCAATTTATAAAACTGGGAATTTTGAAATAAAAGTTTGAAGAAAAAATAAAATGTTTGTGAATTCAAAAAATGCTCAGGATTTTTGTAAAAATATTCGCATATTCAAAAATATGTTCATAATTTTGAGAATAGTGTTGGTGAAAACAATAAAACTCCAGGATTTTGAAAAAAAGTTTGCGTGTTATTTTTTGAGTGCAATTGAAAAAAATGTTTGCTAATTCAAAAAATGTTCATGCATTTCCAGAAATGTCTTAAAATTTTAAAGACATAATATGATCAGCATCATTGGAGATTATAATTGTTCTTCTCCCGTTGCAATGCACGGGTCCTTTTGCTAGTAAGTTATAAAAAACGTTTTGCATCGAATCCTCGCATGGGCCGGCCCAAGCATAGGGGCCCCCTATACTACGCTCTGCTCGCTGGAAAATAAACAGCACGCCCATTTAGGCCAGCCCATGGGCGGGGGCCTAATTTTTTATTTGTTTATTATTATTTATCTTTTCCTTTTTATTTTTTCTAATTCAAGTAAAGCAAAAAAAAACTTTGGCAATTCATATATTTACATAAATGCTTGATAAAACATAAAATATTTGTGAACTAAAAAATTGTTCAGGATTTTTGTAAAAATGTTTGCATATTAAAAAAACCGTAATTTTGAAGAAAACATTCGTGAATAAAAAAACAACCATTTTGAGCAATTTCTTTAATGCAATTAAAAATGTTTGATAATTCAAAAAATGAATTATTGGCCAATTCACGAGAAAATACTTGAAAACGGTTCGTAATATAAAATATTGCTCAAAATTTTAGAAAAATGTTTATATATAGTAAAAAATGTTCTCGATTTTATAAATGTTCCCAAATCTGTAAAATAGTTCATGAATGATCGAATGTATGCAGTTCAACAGTAATGCTTCTGAGTCTTTCTGATTATATACGTGAGTGAATTTTGAAGAATTAATTGTCGGGGTGGATTGGAATATTATAGTATATTTTAAAAAATGTTTCTTGAAATTCACAATAATTCTTTGAGTTACCAAGTTTATTGAGAACCATGATATTTTTTTAAAATATAAACATTGTTTTAACTTATGAATTGTGAATAAAATTAAAAGAAGAAATATTTTCTTGCATTTGTGAACAAATTTTTGAAATGATGCGATGAGATATGAACATAATGTGGTCATCGTCATTGAAGATGGTGTTTTTTTTCTGTTGCAACGCACGGGCCCTTTTACTAGTAATAATAAAGAGGTTATTGCTTCCGTCGGAAAAACCCATCAAGGTGATTTTATAAAAAAGCCCTTACTGTTTATGACATTAAACTCATAGTATATATTAAATGTTTTTAAAATACTCATATCTTTTAAACCGTAACTACAAATTTAACATATTATATATGGAATTTGATTAGAAAAATATGTAGAATTTAAATATAATATTATTTTATCTGTTAAACGTTCAATAAAAATACTATCTAGGGTGCAATCTTAATACATAAGTCATTATTCGTCTTTTTTCATACCGGTACTCATCCGGATTGGAGATGAACACGTCAACAAAATCAGGATTAGAGATGAAACTGAAGGTCACTTGACTGATTCTTTGTACGTATTAAATCTACATGCAAGCCGTGTTAAAATAGAAGACCTGTGAAATCTTGAACTGCATTGTGAAATTTTGAACTGCATTTTTATAGGATAAGATCATCTTTATTTGTGTCGTAACTACAAATTCTCAGATTATAGACCATTTTTTATAAATTAAGAGCGTGTGATATTTCTTTCTCCCATTGCAACGCATGGGCCCTTTTGCTATAATAACAAAGCGGCTATTGCTTCCGTCGGAAAACTCACAGCGGCATTTTTATAAAAAAAGCTCCTGTAATTTTTGTTATTCCACCCGCGCTCCATTATCTATCTGCAACGCAAAAGGAAAAAAACGATTCGCTGCAAAAATTATACCCGTACGCATTGCCTCCTCCCGTCGACCCTGGGCCACCCTAGCCTGTGCCCAGGCCGCCGCCACACCACTCGCCGCCGCGGCCGGCCTCAACCGCCACCGCTGCTGTTCTCAACCCACCCGCCTCCATGGCCGTACCTCTCCCCATTCACTGTCCCCGTTGCGGCGCCCCTGGTCCACCCTGACATGTGCCCAGGCCGCTGCCACACCACTCGCCGCCGCGGCTGACCTCAACCACCATTGTTGTCGATCTCAACCCACCCGCCTCCGCGGCCGTACCTCTGCCCGCTTGCTGCCCCCGTTTTGGCGCTCGAGCATAGCTTCTGGATCAAATCAACGCGACAGCTATAGTGATTGGGGATGATGTGTCTGCTCGATGTAGAACGGCGGCGGCGCGCGGATAAGGCGTGGCGGAGCGAAGTACTTGCAGGTGGAGGCGGGCCTCCATGGCTCACACGGGGAACTCCGAGGTTATGGCGCGGCAACGGCGACTCCTTATGGCCAGATAGAGGCGCCTAACCCTTGCTCGCCTCATCGTATCCCCTCCTCCGGTAGGAACTCGTCATCTGGTGAGATCCCCTCCCCATGCCTCCAACCGTGTGCCAAGCACCGACAAGAAATTTTGTTTTGTGGGGATTTGTTTGCTGATGAATGAATGTATTGAATGTAAGATTGCATTGTTGTAGAGACACAGAATGGAACACCACCTTCAGTTTGTCATCTGATCCCACATTCTCTACCCCATGAGTGAAATAAGATAACAGTTCATTGATCAATTCACTTAGTCTCTTTGTTTTGCTTTGCTTGTCCCGCTCAATTTATCATCCTGGTGGAATTAACAATGGACGGGTTGATTTCTGAATAAAATAGGATAGGACTCACTACATTAGTTAGTTAGCTTATTATTTTAATAAATCAAAATGATTATAAAAAGATTAAAAGCGTGTGGTATTTTTTTCTCCCGTTGCAACGCACGGGCCCTTTTGCTAGTTACATCTTAAGCTGTTGTTTTCACAACTCGATACTTCAATTAAAAATCCTCAAATCCATACAATTACATGCACATGAAACAAAATCTTGAGTGAAGCTCGTCCAACTTCGTCATGTCAAGTCAAGCGTCCCATTGCGTCCTTTAACGTGTTGGTGAGGTCAAAGTCCTGAGTGAAGCTTGTCCAACTTCGCCATGTCCATGTGAGGCGGCTTGTCCGACTTCGCCATGTCCATGTGAGGCGGTTGGTTGCGCCTTTCGAAGTGTTGGTGCAGTGGTCGATGAGGTAGAGTATGGCATGGGACACGCATCGGCTCACAAGACTTGAGGTGATGTCATCTCACATGCCCTAAGCTTCCTCGTCGAAACCCGTCGCATGCACATCGTCGGTCGATGTGAGGTCGATGATGGATTCGTTGTGGTCGAAGGCCGACACGTCCAACACAACGCGGTTGTGGCACCGAGGGTTTTCGGCCATCCATATCGGCACACGGAGAGTGTGGCTCGGCCTCGTCGGCGTCTACCGTGAGGCATAGTTTAGAAAACGAACCGATAAGCCTGTCGATTTTGGTTTTCATCGGTTGGACCGCCGGATCATCGGTTCATTCGCTAGTTTTTAAATTATTAAATAATGAATACTGAGTAAAGATATAAGTTACTATAGTAAACAAAGTTAGTCAAATAGAAATGTTTCCTACTGCAAGACAACATGAGAGCCAAGATGTGGTGGTTATTGTGCCAATGATAACTATTACACGCCATCCCGGTGACATGGGGTTGAATCCCACTTCATCAGAATTTTTATAAACATTTTTCCGTTCAACCGTCGGTTTTATTCTTGGTTTTTTTTAAAAATCGGCCACTTTGTTCGGTTTTTACCAGTTCAATTACAACATGGCCGGCGGATTACCTTGTCACCTAAAGCATCTGGTGTGATTTCTTTGACTGGTAGTATGGGACACTCCTCGGCCATTGGTCGAGAAGGTGGAAGCTGATGACTGGCTAACAAATTCGGAAGTGCAGTCTGAATAGTGATATAAAGTACTTCGATACATAGAGTCACACATACGCTTTACATCCGGTCTAGCCCATATGTTAAGGTGTCTAGAACGTAGTCCTTCTACGAAAATCAAGCAGCATTCATAACACTATCATACACGAGACTAGTGGGTATATCCTTACCATCTGGCCCCATAGGTCCTACCTCGGCTAGATCCATCGTCTCAAGACATGTATACTTGGTATTCACCATGGCCTAGGTGAAAGGACGTGGATGTCGCCTAGAGGGTGGGATATGCACTTTAAAATAATTGTGGTTTAGGCTTGAATAAATGTGGAATAAAACAAACATTTAATTAGTCAAGCACAACACCTAAAACAACTAGGCTCACCTATGTGCACCAACAACTTATGCTAAGCAAGATAAGCAACTAGGTGACAACAAGATATATAACGAGAAACAATATGGCTATCGCAAAGTAAAGTGCATAAGTAAAGGGCTCGGGTAAGAGATAACCGAGGCACGCGAAGACGACGATGTATCCCGAAGTTCACACCCGTGCGGATGCTACTCTCTGTTTGGAGCGGTGTGGACGCACAATGCTCCCCAAAAAGCCATTAGGGGCACCGTAATCTCCTCACGCCCTCATACAATGCAAGATGTCGTGATTCCACTAAGGGACCCTTAAGGACAGTCACCGAACCCGTACAAACAAGATTGGGGCAATCTCCACAACTTAATTGGAGGCTCCAACAACACCACAAAGCTTCATCACAATGGATTGTGGCTCCGAGGAGACCTCAAATGCTCGGGGCAATCTCCACAACCTAGTTGGAGACCCTGACGCTTGCCCGGAGCTTTACACCATAATGACTGAGCTCCGGGGCACCACCAACCATCTAGGGCGCCAAGGCACCCAAGAGGAACAAGCTCTAGGGTGCTCAAATACCCAAGAGTAATAAGCTTCGGAAACTTCACTTCCACGTATCACCGTGGAGAACTCAAACCTATGCACCAAATGCAATGGCAATGGTACACAGAGTGCACAAGTCCTTCTCTCCCAAATCCCACCACAACAACTAATTATATGGAAGAAAACGAGAGGAAGAACGAAAAAGAACACGAAGAATTCCAAGATCTAGATCTTGGGGGGTCCCCTCACAAAGAGGAGAAAGTGATTGGTGGAAATGTAGATCTAGATCTCCTCTCTCTTTTTCCTGAAGAACTAGCAAAAATCATAGGAGGGATTAAGAGTTAGCAAGTTCAAAGAAGGTCAACAATGGGGGAAGAACATGAGTTAAAAAGATGGGTTTCGATGGGGAAGAAGAATCCCTTTTATAGGAGGGGGAAAATCCAACCGTTACCCCTTAGTCCACACAGAAGCGGTACTACCGCTCTAGAGAGTGGCACCACCGCCCATTACAGGTAGTACCACTGCTGGGGAGTGGTACTACCGATGTGGCTACGGAGAAGCAAATCAGGAGGGAGGCAGAGGGCGGTAATACTACCGGGTTTGCACTACCGCTGCTAGGAGCGGTACTACCGCCCATAAGGGGTAGTACCGCCTCCTACAACCGCCCAAGATCTGTTGAGAGTTCAGCCCAAGAAAACCTGGGCGGAACAAGCGCAGTATTCATAAGCGGTACTACTGCCCAAAACCACCGCTCTAGAAACCACTCACTCCGACACGAAAAGTGTCGAACCCTCAAGGAGAGCGGTACTACCGCTGACCAGGACGGTACTACCTCGTATAAGAGGTAGTAGCACTCCTAGGAGCGATACTACCGCTTGGGTCTTTTCAAGCTAGGACAAATGCAATAGATGAAAACAAGTAAGACCGGAACTGCCATAACTTCTGCCAATGAGCTCCGAATTGAGCAACCTCAAGCTTGTTGGATTCAGGACAACAAGAGCTATCCAACAACAATGAAAATGCCAATGATATAGAGATGAGAAATCTCTATGAATGAAGATCTGGAGAAAACTCCAAGATCGAAAACATCATAGAAGATGCATATGAACTCCATTTTCGATGAACTCGAGCTTGTCATGAAGATGACCATAAGCTCAAGAACCCACATAGGGAAAAGCCAACCAAGGACCAAGAAATATGATGATGTCGGGTTTGAGATCTCAACGAACGATACAATCAAGCTACTCACTTGAGATCTCCCCTTGATAGTACGACATTCCATCCTATAACCTGGTCTCCCAATTAACACACCGAGACCGGAAAAATATAAAACCTATCAAGGACAAACCTTTGCATTGCACATAGTCCACTTCAGATGAATGAACATGATGTTGTCCTCGTCAAGATGGACCACCTTTCTTGATTGCGTCGGCTCGATGAAGACTACTAGATTTCTCCCACATATTCCACTATGGGTGAGCCACTCTTCATCACATCTTCACAAGTCCATTGCCACCACAATGGACGGAAAGCTTCAAGCATGATCTCTTCATGATGCTCCATTTGAACTTGCACACCGCAATCTTGATGACGATCACCACTTGATGTCATCCTCCATGGGTTGTATGAGATCTTACTCTTGACGCGAGCTCATGGAAACATACCTAACCCCACATAGAACTCTCACGAAGACCATGGGTTAGTAGACAAAGCATGATGGACAATGCTCACCATACCATGGGATCACTTGATCCCACTCGGTACATCTTGTATGCTTTGTGTGTTCATCAACTTGATTCACTCTTTGACTTAGTCTTGATCAACCTTGTGTCTTTATGACTAATCTTTCGATAAAACCTTGAGTACCACCTTGGCCATCATATAAACTCCTCGAAACCAAAAAATGGACTTCAAGAAGTGCCTATGGACAAATCCTTCGAATATAACTCAAGGCAACCATTAGTCCATAGGGATTGTCATCAATTAGCAAAACCACATATGGAGAAATATGCTCTAACACCAGGCCTATTGGGGATATACTTCCTAGGTAGGCCCACGAAGGGTCGAAATATCATAGAAGCATGAGTTTCGCATATTAGGTGGACCCAGACAAATACATACATACTATCCACTCAGACAAGTACAGTCCATCCACTCGAATGACAGACAACCACTTGGTCGTATGACTCACTCGGATATGCGAAGACCAATAGTCCGCAAGGCAGTCAAAGCATCATCCTCGTAGTGAAGGTTTTGTAGTGGGCTGACATTATGGCATCAATTCCCCACCTTGTAACATAGGAGGTTTCATAGTGAAGTTTTTGTAGTGGCGCACTCTATATAAGCCACCCCCACCACATAGCTCAGGGTTTGCTCATTCTTCTCCCTTGGCTTTCACGCTATTAGTCTCAGGACTTAGCTCACGCATGAAGATCCATTCTCCCCTCTCTCCCTCGAATACATCATGTAACTCTGTGTTCATGACAGATAAGCAAAGCCTCTCCAAAGCATGAGATGTAGGGATGTTATCTCCATCGTGAGAGGCCCGAACTCGCTAAAACACTTGTGTCACCTGTTTGCATCTCAATAGATCATGCTCCTTAATCCTACCCCTTGTTATTATCGTAATAGCTCCCACGATAGTTGGCGCTCACATTGGAGCATGGCGTCTATCGAGTCATGATGCAAATGATTTTATTTCTTCGATCTTCGTCCGCCGATCAACAATAATCAATGGATAATTCGATCCAAGGTGTTCCAGACACCACTCCGTTCACAAAAGAGACATGACACTCTTCGTACAGAGGGATCAGGAAGTTCCATTCCATCATATCCATTTCTTTACAATCAATCTTTAATCTGACAATGGTTTTTTTTACCAAAAGGGGTTCCCCCCGTCCCATTTTATATCATGAAGCAAAGCAGTTCAACAATTACACGTGCGCTGCTCGAGAACTCGAAATAAGCCTAATGAACAGGTCTCGCCTCATGGCCCCAAAATACTACTACAACACCAGAAAAAATAAATGACCGAAATGAGAGCAGAAGTTCTCTCCAAAGCTGAATTAATTATTACAACATCCAGGGCCAAAGTAAGGAAGACATCATCAAAAGATCATGGATGAATAGTTCATTTCCTCAGAGACGGCTCCATGATGCCTTCGGCTTCAGCTCCATGCAATCTGTAGCACCTTTCGATGTCGCTTGTTCAACAGGAGAATGCATCTTTGTAGCAGCCCCGCCTGAGTGTCATCATAGAGCACTTCAGAGTGTTTTATATAAACGCTCAACTTGCAAAAATGCATTTGACAATTCTCCATGTACATCCCTGAAAGCAAAACTCATTTCTCGGCTTACATATGTTCCACAAGGAGGCAACAATAACAAGATTAAGCACCAGATTCCTTTTGGGATTAGTCCATAATGAAAAAATATCACAAAACCAATAATTCTACTGTTGGAAATATGCCCTAGAGGTAATAATAAATTGGTTATTATTATATTTCTTTATTCATGATAATCGTTTATTATCCATGCTGGAATTGTATTGATTGGAAACTTAAATACATGTGTGGATACATAGACAACACACTTCCGTAGTGAGCCTCTAGTTGACTAGCTCGTTGATCAAAGATGGTCAAGGTTTCCTGTCCATAGACAAGTGTTGTCACTTGATAACTGGATCACATCATTGGGAGAATGATGTCATGGACAAGACCCAAAACTATGAACGTAGCATAGGATCGTGTCAATTTGTTGCTACTGTTTTTTGCATGTCAATGTATCTGTTCCTATGACCATGAGATCATGCAACTCCCGAACACCGAAGGAATACCTTGTGGGTTATCAAACGTCGCAGCGTAACTATGTGACTATAAAGGTGCTCTACAGGTATCTCCAAAGGTGTCTGTTGGGTTGGCATGGATCAAGACTGGGATTTGCCACTCCGTGTGACGGAGAGGTATCTCGGGGCACACTCGGTAATACAACATCACAACAAGCCTTGCAAGCAATGTGACTAAGGAGTTAGTTACGGGATCTTGTATTACGGAACGAGTAAAGATACTTGTCGGTAACGAGATTGAACTAGGTATGGAGATACCGACGATCGAATCTCGGGCAAGTAAGATACCGAAGTACAAAGGGAACAACATACGGGATTAACTGAATCCTTGACATAGAGGTTCAACCGATAGAGATCTTCGTAGAATATGTAGGAGCCAATATGGACATCCAGATCCTGCTATTGGTTATTGACCGGAGGATGTCTGAGGTCATGTCTGCATAGTTCTCGAACCCGCAGGGTTTGCACACTCAAGGTTCGGTGACGTTTCGGTATAGTTGAGTTATAGGTGTTGGTGACCGAAGGTTGTTTGGAGTCCCAGATGAGATCTCGAACATCACAAGGAGATCCGGAATGGTCTGGAGGTAAAGATTGATATATAGGAAGTCCTGTTTTGGTCACCGAAAAAGTTTCAGGCTCATCGGTAGTGTATCGGTAGTGCCGGGAGGGGTGTCGGGTACCATCGGGAGGGGTGTCACGCCCAAGGGGCCTCATGGGCTGTGGGAAGAGATAAAACCAGCCCCTAGTGGGCTGGAATAAGTTCCCACTAAGGCCCATAAGGTTTGAGAAGGAAAAAACACAAGGTGGAAAGAGTTTCCAAGTGGGAACGAGGAATCCTACTCCAAATAGGATTGGAGGAGGACTCCTCCTCTCCTCCTTGCGCAAGGGAAAAAAGGCAGCCCTAGGGCGCAGCCCTCTCCCTCCTCTCCTCCTATATATACTAAGGGTTTTGAGGGTTTTAGAGACAACAGAACCACGTGCTTCCCTATCTCTCTAGATCTGTTTGTCCTCTAGTTTCAGCGGTGCTTAGGCGATGCCCTGCTGGAATAGCACCACCACCACCACCACCACGCCGCCGTGCTGGAGAACTCATCTACCTCTCCGCCCCCTCTTGCTGGATCAAGAAGGTGGAGATCGTCATCGAGCTGTACGTGTGCTGAACGCGGAGGTGTCATCCGTTCGACACTAGATCGGGAAGGATCGTGATGGGATCGCGGGACAGATCGTGATGAGATTGCGGGACGGCCGGACGGGCTGCGATTTGGATCGCGAAGATGTTCCACTACATCAACCACGTTATATACGCTTCCGCTTAGCAATCTACAAGGGTATGTAGATTCACTCTCCCCTCTCGTAGTCGATCATCACCATGGATAGGTATTGCATGTGCGTAGGAATTTTTTTGTTTCCCATGCAACGTCCTCCAACAGTGGCATCATGAGCTAGGTTCATGCGTAGATGATATCTCGAGTAGAACACAAAAGAGTTTGTGGGCTTTGATGTTCAATTTGCTGCCCTCCTTAGTCTTTTCTCGATTCGGCGGTATTGTTGGATTGAAGCGGCCCGGACCAACCTTACTCGTACGCTTACGAGAGACCGGTTTCATCGACTAACATGCAACTTGTTGCATATGACTGGCGGGTGCGTGTTTCTTCAACTTTAGTTGAATCGGATTTGACCGAGGCGGTCCTTGGAGAAGGTTAAGTAGCAATTTGCATATCACCGTTGTGGCTTTGCGTAAGTAAAATGCGATCATACTAGATACCCATAGCAGCCACGTAAAACATGCAACAACAAATTAGAGGACATCTAACTTGTTTTTGCAGGGTATGCATGTGATGTGATATGGCCAAAGACATGATATGATATATTGGATGTATGAGATGATCATGTTGTAATAGTTAAATATCGACTTGCACGTCGATGCTACGCCAACCGGCAGGAGCCATAGGGTTGTCTTTAAACTAACGTTTGTGCTTGCAGATGCGTTTACTATATTGCTAGGTAGTAGCTTTAGTAGTAATATCATAGATAGCACGACAAGCTCGATGGCGGCACAATGATGGAGATCATGGTGTGGTGCCGGTGATGATGAAGATCATGCCGGTGCTTTGGTGATGGAGATCAAGAAGCACAAGATCATGGCCATATCATGTCACTTGTGATTTGCATGTGATGTTAATCCTATTATGCACCTTATTTTGCTTAGAACGACAGTAGCATTATAAGGTGATCCCTCACTAAAATTTCAAGATAAAATTGTGTTCTCCCCGACTGTGCACCATTGCGACAGTTTGTCGTTTCGAGGCACCACGTGATGATCGGGTGTGATAGACTCAACGTTCACATACAACGGGTGAAAACAGTTGCACACGCGGAACACTCGGGTTAAACTTGACGAGCCTAGTATTTACAGACATGGCCTCTGAACACAAGAGACCGAAAGGTCGAGCATGAATCATATAATTTATATGATCAACATGGAGATGTTCACCACTGAAACTATACTCAACTCACGTGATGATCGGACTTGAGTTAGTGGATTTGGATCATGCGCCACTCGAATGACTAGAGGGATGTCTATTTTGAGTGGGGGTTATTAGTAATATGATCAGCTAAACTCAATTATCATGAACATAGTCAAAAGGTCTTTGCAAATTATGTTGTAGCTTGCGTTATAGCTCTACTGTTTTTTATATGTTCCTAGAGAAAATTTAGTTGAAAGATCATAGTAGCAATTATGTGGACTGGGTCCATAAATTGAGGATTGTCCTCATTGTTGCGCAGAAGGCTTATGTCCTTAATGCACCGCTCGGTGTGCTGAACCTCGAACGTCGTCTGTGGATGTTATGAACATCTGACATACACGTTTTTTGATGACTACATGATAGTTCAATGTGTAATGCTTAAATGGCTTAGAATTGAGGCACCGAAGACATTTTGAACGTCACAGAACATGTGAGGTGTTCCACGAGATGAAATTGGGATTTCATGCTCGTGCCCTTGTTGGGAGGTATGAGACCTCCGACAAGATTCTTTGTCTACAAAGTAAGGGAGAAAAGCTCAATCGTTGAGCATGTGCTCAGATTGTCTGAGTGCTACACTCGCTTGAATCAAGTGGAGTTAATCTTCCAGATGAGATAGTGATGGTTCTCCAAAGTTACTGCCACCAAGCTACTAGAGCTTCGTGATGAACTATAACATATCAAGGATTGATATGATGATCCTTAAGCTATTCACGATGTTTGACATCATGAAAGTAGAAATCAAATAGGAGCATCAGTTGTTGATGGTTAGTAAAACCACTAGTTTCAACAAGGGCAAGAAGGGATACTTCATGAAACGGCAAACCAGTTGCTGCACTAGTGAAGAAACCCAAGGTTGAACCCAAACCCGAGACTAAGTTCTTCTGTTATGAGGGGAACGGTCACTAAGGCGGAACTACCCTAGATACTTGGTAGATGAGAAGGCTGGCAAAGTCGACAAACGTATATTGGATATACCTGATATTGATGTGTACCTTACTAGTACTCCTAGTAGCACCAGGGTATTGGATACCGGTTCAGTTGCTAAGTGTTAGTAACTCGAAATTATAGCTACAAATTAAATGGATACTAGCAAGGGTGAGGTGACGACGTGTGTTGGAAGTAATTCTAAGGTTGATGTGATCAAACATCGCACGCTCCCTCTACCATCGGGATTAGTGTTAAACCTAAATAATTGTTATTTGGTATTTGCGTTGAGCATGAACATGATTAGATCGTGTTTAATACAATTATTCATTTAAAGAGAATAATGGTTATTCTATTTTCTTGAATAAATACCTTCAATGGTTTATTGAATCTCGATCGTAGTTCTACACATGTCCATAATATTCATGCCAAAAGATACAAAGTAGTAATGATAGTACCACTTACTTGTGGCACTGCCACTTGAGTCATGTTGGTATTAAACGCATGAATAAACTCCATGCAGATGGATCGTTTGGACTCACTTGATTTTGAATCACTTGAGACATGCAAATCATACCACATGGGCGAGATGAATGAAGGCCTCGTTTTCCAGTGAGATGGAACTAGAAAGTAACTTATTGGAAGTAATATATTTGGATGTATGCAATCCAATGAGTGCTGAGGCACGCAGTGGATATCGTTATGTCCTTACTTCACAGATGATTTAAGTAGATACTAGTGTATTTGCTTGATGAAACACACGTCTGAATTATTGAAAGGTTCAAGTAGTTTCAGAGTGAAGTTGAAGATCGTCGTGACAAGAGGGTAACATGTCTACGATATGATCATAGAGATGAATATCTGAGTTGCGAGTTTGGTACACAATTAAGACAAATGTGAAAATTGTTTCACATGTCATGCCACCTAGAACACCATAGTGTGATGATGTGTCCGAACGTCATAGTCGCGCCCTATTTGATATGGTGCATACTATGATGTCTCTTACCGAATTACCACTATCGTTTATGGGTTATGCATTAGAGACAACCGCATTCACTTTAAATAGGGCACCACGTATTTCCGTTGAGATGACACCGTATGAACTATGGTTTGGAGAAACCTAAGTTGTGTTTTCTTAAAAGTTTGGGGCTGCGATGCTTGTGTGTAAAAGTTTCAGCATAATAAGCTCAAACTCAAAGCGGATACATGCATCTTCATAGGACACCCAAAACAGTTGGGTATACCTCCTATCTGAGATCCGGAAGCAAAGTGTTTGTTTCTAGAAACGGATCCTTTCTCCAGGAAAAGTTTCTCTCAAAAGAATTGAGTGGGAGGGTGGTGGACCTTGATGATATTATTGAACCGTCACTTCAACCAATGTGTAGTAGGGCGCAAGAAGTTGTTCCTGTGGCGCCTACGCCAATTGAAGTGGAAACTGATGATAGTGATCATTAAGCTTCGGATCAAGTTACTACAAATCTCATAGGTCGACAAGGTCGCGTACTGCTATAGAGTGGTACGGTAACCCTGCCTTGGAGGTCATGTTGTTGAACAACAATGAACCTACGAGCTATGGAGAAGCGATGGTGGACCCGGATTCCGGCAAATGGCTGGAGGCCATGAAATCCGAGAGAGGGTCCGTGTATAAAAACAAAGTGTAGACTTTGGAAGAACTACTTGATGGTCGTAAGACTATCAAGTACATATGGATCTTTAAAAGGAAGACATACGATGATGGTGTAAAGTCACCATTAAGAAAATCTCGACTTATCGCAAAGATGTTTCCGACAAGTTCAAAGAGTTGACTATGATGAGACTTTCTCACTCATAGTGATGCTAAAATTTTGTTGGAATTATGTTAGAAGTTGCTGCATTATTTATGAAATATTGCACATAGGATGTCAAAACATTGTTTCCTCGACGATTTCCTTGAGGAAAGTTTGTATGTGATACAACCATAAGGTTTTGTCCATCCTAAGGATGCTAACAAGTATGCAAGCTCCAGCGATCCTTCTATGGACTAGTGCAAGCATCTCGGAGTTGGAATATACGCTTTGATGAGATGATCAAAGCTTTTGGGTTTATACAAGGTTTATGAGAAACTTGTATTTCCAAAGAAGTGAGTGGGAGCACTATAGAATTTCTGATAAGTATATGTGGTTGACATATTGTTGATCAGAAGTAATGTAGAATTTCTGGAAAGCATAAAGGGTTGTTTGAAAGGAGTTTTTCAAAGGAAAACCTAGATAGAGCTACTTGAACATTAAGCATCAAGATCTATAGAGATAGATCAAAACGCTAAATAGAACTTTCAATGAAATGCATGCCTTGACAAGTGTTTGAAGGAGTTCGAAATAGATCAGCAAAGGAGTTCTTGGCTGTGATGTAAGGTGTGAATTTGAGTAAGACTCAAAGCCCAACCACTGCAGAAGAAAGAGAAAGGATGAAAGTCGTCCCCTATGCCTTAGTCGCAGGCTCTATAGTATGCTATACTGTGTACCACACCTGATGTGTGCCTTGCCATGAATCTGTCAAGGGGTACATAAGTGATCCAGGAATGGATTACTGGACAGCGGTCAAAAGCTATCCTTAGTAATTGGTGGACTAAGGAATTTTTCTCAATTATGGAGGTGATTGAAGAGTTCGTCGTAAAGAGTTACGTCGAAGCAAGCTTTGACACTAATCCGAATAACTATGAGTAGTAAACCGGATTTTGTATAGTGGAGCAGTCTTTTGGAATAGTTCCAAATGGTGCGTGGTAGCAACATCTATAGGATGACATAGAGATTTGTAAAGCACACACGGATCTAAAAGGTTCAGACCCATTGACTAAAAACCTCTCTCACAAGCAAGATATGATCAAACCCCATAACTGTATGGGTGTTAAGTTCATTGCAATCACATAGTGATGTGAACTAGATTATTGACTCTAGTGCAAGTGGGAGACTGTTGGAAATATGCCCTAGAGGCAATAATAAATTGGTTATTATTATATTTCTTTATTCATGATAATCATTTATTATCCATGCTGGAATTGTATTATGTGTGGATACATAGACAACACAGTGTCCCTAGTGAGCCTCTAGTTGACTAGCTCGTTGATCAAACATGGTTAAGGTTTCTTGTCCATAGACAATTGTTGTTACTTGATAACGGGATCACATCATTGGGAGAATGATGTGATGGACAAGACCCAAAACTATGAATGTAGCATATGATCGTGTTAGTTTATTGCTACTATTTTCTGCATGTCAATGTATCTGTTCCTATGACCATGAGATCATGCAACTCCCGTGCACCGGAGTAATACCTTATGGGTTAACAAATGTCGCAATGTAACTCAGTGACTATAAAGGTGCTCTACAGGTATCTCCAAAGGTGTTTGTTGGGTTGGCATGGATCAAGACTGGGATTTGTCACTCCGTGTAACGGAGAGGTATCTCGGGGCCCACGAGGTAATACAACATCACAACAAGCCTTGCAAGCAATGTGACTAAGGAGTTAGTTACGGGATCTTGTATTACGGAACGAGTAAAGAGACTTGCCGGTAACAAGATTGAACTAGGTATGGAGATACCAACGATCGAATCTCGGGCAAGTAACACACCGAAGGACAAAGGGAACAACATACGGGATTAACTGAATCCTTGACATAGAGGTTCAACCGATAGAGATCTTCGTAGAATATGTAGGAGCCAATATGGACATCCAGGTCCCGCTATTGGTTATTAACCGGAGAATGTCTCAAGTCATGTCTGTATAGTTCTCGAACCCGCAGGGTCTGCACACTTAAGGTTCGGTGACGTTTCGGTATAGTTGAGTTATAGGTGTTGGTGACAGAAGGTTGTTCAGAGTCCCGGATGAGATCCTGAATGTCACGAGGAGCTCCGGAATGGCCCGGAGGTAAAGATTGATATATAGGAAATCCTGTTTTGGTCATTGGAAAAGTTTCGGGCTCATCGATAGTGTACCGTGAGTGTCGGGAGGGGTGCCGGGGACCATCGGGAGGGGTGTCACGCCCCATGGGGCCTCATGGGCTGTGGGAAGAGATAAACCGGACCCTAGTGGGCTGGAATAAGTTCCCAATAAGGCCCATAAGGTTTGAGAAGCAAAAAACACAAGGTGGAAAGAGTTTCCAAGTGGGAAGAAGGAATCCTACTCCAAATAGGATTGGAGGAGGACTCCTCCTCTCCTCCTTGCTCAAGGGAAAAAAGGCAGACCTAGGGCGCAACCCTCTCCCTCCTCTCCTCCTATATATACTAAGGGTTTTGAGGGTTTTAGAGACAACAGAAAATAGCCACATGCTGCCCTCTCTCTCCAGATCTGTTTCTCCTCTAGTTTCAGCGGTGCTTAGGCGAAGCCTTGTTGGCACCACCACCACCACCACCACGCCGTCGTGCTGGAGAACTCATCTACCTCTCCGCCCCCTCTTGCTAGATCAAGAAGGTGGAGATCGTCATCGAGCTGTACGTGTGCTGAACGTGGAGGTCCCGTCCGTTCGGTCCTAGACCCGGAAGGATCATGATGGGATCGCGGGACGGATCGTGATGAGATCACGGGACGGGCTACGATTTGGATCGCGAATATGTCCCATTACATCAACCGTGTTATATACGCTTCCGCTTAGCGATCTACAAGGGTATGTAGATTCACTCTCCCCTCTCGTAGATGATCATCACGATGGATAGGTATTGCATGTGCGTAGGAAATTTTTTGTTTCCCATGCAACGTTTCCCAACATCTACGAGTTATAAAAAATTCATAGACAAAGTCCCACGATTGTTGATCAACCACACAATCAAAAAGGAGATGTTGGATAGATTCATCCTCTCCACAGAACAACCAAGTGAGATCTTGTATTGGCCTACGCTTCACTAGATTATCTCGCGTAAGAACCTTATTGTTGATAACCCACAAGTATATGGGAGCGCAGTAATTTTCGAGGGTAGAGTATTCAACCCAAATTTATAGATTCAACACAAGGGGAGCCAAAAAAATATTTGCACTTATTAGCAGCAGAGTTGTAAATTCAACCACACTTGGAGATTTAGTATCCGCATGACAGTGATCAGTAGCACAGTAATATGATAGTTTTGATAGCAGTGGTAACAGTAGCAGCAGTAACGGTAACAATAGCAACAGTAATAGTAACAGTGATAGCAATTTTGTAACAGTTGTAACAACAGTAGCAATAGTAGTAACTTAGCAAGCACAATATGTGGAAAACTCGTAGGCACTGGATCAGTGATATTGCTGGACAATATTCATCATATAACAGTCACAACATAGGGCGACACAGAACTAGCTCCCGTTCATCGATATAATGTAGGCATGTATTTTGTAAATAGTCGCTTATGGAAAAGAACTTGCATGCCATCTTTTGTCCTACCCTCCCGTGGCAGCGGGGTCCATAATGAAACTAAGGTATATTAAGGCCTCCTTTTAATAGAGAACTGGAACAAAGCATTAACACATAGTGAATACATGAACTCATCAAACTACGGTAATCACCGGAAAGAATCCCAATTATTGTCACTTTGGGGTATGCGGATCCTAACACGTAGCAGGTGCATATGACTTGCAAGATTGGATCAGGAACATAGATATAATGGTTAAAACATGAACGGTTAAAATCTGAAGTCATGGCACCCGGGCCCTAGTGACAAGCATTAAGCATAGCAAAGTCATAGCAACATCTATCTCCAAACATAGTGGATACTAAGGATCAAGCCCTAACAAAACTATCTCGATTACATGATGAATCTCATCCAGATCTTCACCGACTAGCAAGCCTACGAAGGGATTACTTAGTCCCGGTGGAAAGCATCATGGAATTGGCGATGGAGGAGGGTTGGTGATGACGAAGACTGAAGATTCACCTCTCCGGATCCCCAAACGGACTCCAGATTAGGGCTCCCGATGAAGAACAAGAGGTGGAGGCAACTTTGTATCAAGAAATGCTATGAAACTTCCTCTTTATTTTTTTCTCCGAAAATAGAATTTATAGAGTTGGAATTAGGGTGAGCAGAGCCACGTGGACCCCACTAGACACCATGCCGCGCGAGGAGGGATTGGCGCACCCTGATGTCTAGTGGGCTGCTGTGGCACCCCCTCCGATAGATCTTGGTTCCAATATTCTTTATATATTCCAGAATAAATCTCCAAAAAGTTTCGTTCCATTCTAAGAACTTTTATTTCTGCACAAAAACAACACCATGGTAGTTATGCTAAAAACAACGTCAGTCCGGGTTAGTTTCATTCAAATCATTTAAATTAGAGTCCAAAACAAGAGCAAAAGCATTAGGAAAAGTAGATATGTTGGATACGTATCAACTCCCCCAAGCTTAACCTATTGCTTGTTCTCAAACAATTCACTTGACAAACTGAAAGTGATAAAGAAAAAACTTTTACGAACTCTTTTGTTCTTGTTTACATATACATGCTTAGACAACACTCAAGTTTTCAGCATAAATCATGACTAATCATCTCAACAATAACCCTTAGAAACTACTAGCAAAAGGACCCATGCGTTACAACGGGAGAAAAGAATGCCACACGCTCTTAATTTATAAAAAATGATCTATAATCTGAGAATTTGTAGTTACGTCACAAACAAAGATGGTCTTACCATACAAAAGTGCAGTTCAAGGTTCCACATGTCTTCTATTTCAACACGACTTGCATGTATATTTAACACGTACAAAGAAACTGGCAAGTGACCTTCAATTTCATCTCCAATCCTGATTTTATTGAGATGTTCATCCCCAATCCGGATCAATACGAGTATGAAAGAAAGACGAATAATGCATTATTTATTAAGATTGTATCCTAGATAGTCTTTTTTCAAAAAAAAATAACACATAAAATAACATCATATTCAGATTCTAGATATTTTTCTAATCAAATTTCATATATAACATGTTAAATTTGGTAGCAAAAGGACCCGTGCGTTACAACGGGAGAAAAGAATACCACACACTCTTAATTTATAAAAAATGATCTGTAATGTGAGAATTTGTAGTTACATCACAAACAAAGATGATCTTAGCCTACAAAAGTGCATTTCAAGGTTCCACATGTCTTCTATTTCAACACGGCTTACATGTATATTTAACACGTACAAAGAAACTGGCAAGTGACCTTCAATTTTATCTCCAATCCTGATTTTGTTGAGATGTTCATCCCCAATCTGGATCGATACCAGTATGAAAGAAAGATGAATAATGCATTATTTATTAAGATTATATCCTAGATAGTATTTTTTCAGAAATGAATTAATAGGAAAAATAACATCATATTCAGATTCTAGATATTTTTCTAATCAAATTTCATATATAACATGTTAAATTTGGAGTTACGATTTAGAAGATATGAGTATTTAAAAATATATTTAATATGTACTACGAGTTTAATGTCAAAAACATTAGGGGTTTTTGTATAAAATAACATGGCAGACTAAGAATACCTATTTTCTTTATTAGTAGGTATATATATTAGCTCATATCAATGTCATAATCAACTAGCTAGCAATAATAAGATATCTCAAACATCAACACTTTGTCAAAATGATCATGATATAATATGACAATAATGGTATCTCGTTAGTCCTTTCTGAGACCGCAAAACATAAATGCAGAGCACCTCAACAGTTCATTCAGCGACTAGACATTATGATTCATGGTAGAAGAGATCTAGTCATGCTGCAAACAACGATTACTAGGCACAAAGCATGAGGATGACAGCAGTGCTCTTAGGTCTAGTGCTTATTTGAGAAGGTTATGACTCAAAGTAAAAATAAAATAACATGAAAGTAAATAGAAAGTCCCTTTGCAGAGGGAAGTAGGGATTTGCAGAGGTGCCATAGCTCATAGTGAAAGTAAGAGATAAGTTATTTTTGGGAGGTGCACCCTTCCTGTCAACGTTACGACCACGAGTTATCGATATCTTCCATGCTAAACAAATTAGCGACAGTTCCCAAGCGGTAAAAGTAAAAGTTTACTCCCCCTCCACCAATCAAACACACTCCACGGCTAGCCGAATTCGCGGGTGTCGTCCATACCAACAACAATCTAGGGGGATTTTTGTTTAATCATTTGCAATTTATTATTCGGGATTGGGAGTCCCTATTACCAGCCTCTCTCGTGAAAGGATCGGTGAATAAACACTCATCATGAGAATAACCCGCTTAGCATGAAAGATACTGACTGCCCTCTATCGCTCCATGAGCGGTCCACACACAAAACATAAGTTTATTTGAAATATTATAGGTGGCACTTGCAAATTTACTTGGAACGACACGGTAATACCGCATATAGGTAGGTATAGTGGACTCATCTGGAGTAACTTTGTTTCAAGGATTTTGATGCAGAAGCAGTATTCCCTCTTAGTATAGGCGAAGGCTAGCAAATAGGTTGGGAAACGACCAACTAGAGAGCGAAGACAGTCATGAACATGCTTTTATGAATAATCATCGTTGCATACTAGCATGAGTAGGATATAAACACCATGAACATAAATATCGTGGAGGTTATGTTGGTTTTGATTCAACTACATGCGTGAACATGTGCCAAGTCAAGCCACTCGAACATTCAGAGGAGGATACCATATCGTCATACTACATCACTACCATTTTAATGCATGTTGACATGCAAGATAACTCATTATCCACTCCTAGCTACTTAAGCATGGCATGAAAAACTATAATCTCTAATTGTTATTGCAAACATGTTTGATCATAATACGCTGAATCATGGATACTGGTCTAAACATATTTACAAAACAAAATCAAGTTGAGTTCATACCCACTTCTCTTTGCCAGAGTCACTTCATCAAATATCATCATCATTGCCTTCCACTTGCATGACCGAACGATATGAAACTAATAATAGTGCAAGAGTGCCATGGACTAAGCTAGAATCAGCAACATTTTATTCAAGAGGAGAAGAAAAAGTCATATGGGCTCTTCATTAGATCAATAACAATGCATATGAGAGCCACTCAATATTTTCATCGTGGTCTTCCCCTTAGGTATAACTCAAACAAGGGAGAAGAAATTTAGAGAACCACACTAAAATATTTTTGGAATTTTTAGTTTTTCAAGAAGAAAGCAATTTAAAGAAGGAAAAACTAAATGAGAAAAACTACTTACACGGGAAAACTCCCAACAAGTAAAGTGGAGAAAAGAGAAAACTTTTTTGGTTTTTAATTAATACTACAACTAAATTACTCTAGAAAGAAAAACCAAAAAGAAGTAAGAAATATATTTAGATTTTCTGCAAGTTTTTCGAACACACAAGAAGAAGGCAAGAAAATAAATCTAATAAGGGTAACACCATGCAAGAGTGTGAACACCAACAACTAGAGTATGCAAGCACGAATGTAAAGTCGGTGGAAACACGTACTCCCCCAAGCTTAGGCTTTTGGCCTAGCTTGGTAATTACCGCACGTAGTAGCCGTCCGGCCTCATTTCGAAGTGTTTGGGTGGTGGCACCAGAGAGTCCCATTCCTTGGGCTCCTGCTCGGCCGCTGCATGGGCGTTCCGGTAGACAATAATGTCCTCAGGCATGATCGTGTATGCGTTCCTAGCAATAGAATCAAACAAAGCAGGTGCATGCAACGTTATAATAGCTTGGGTAACCTCACTAAAGACTAAGTTATACAGGAGGTTACCCAAGGAATCATCACTATCAATAAATTGGTGATCAATCATAGACTGGCGATCTAGATAAGCTTGTGGTAAAAGATAGTCATCATGACAGAAAGGGATGTTAAATCATTTCACTAAGCAAGTGGCATAAATACCACCGTGGATTTTACCCTTAGATCTAAACGTCGAGCAATAATAGATCCCAAATTAAAGGTGTGATCATTACGGAGTGCTCGATGCAAAATGGAAAGATCAGGTGTTCTAAGGATACTACCCTTCGCCCTAACTGTTCAACACTTCATGATAAATAAAGCAAAGTAGTGTACTGAAGGAAACTACATGCTCCGGGCTATGGATTTCGACACACCCCTTATCTCACGGACTATTAAGGTGAGCAGGAAACCCTCAAACTCAACTGGTTTGGGTTCTCTTAACTCCCCGTGAGAGGGAATTAAACATATCTCATAGAACTTAGTAAGCGGTATTTGGCGGGTTTCAACATATAGTTTAAACTGCACTAAAGGTGGATCATGCTTATTCAGGAAATAGAAATTTTGAACGAAGTAATTAGTGAGGGTATGGTATTGGTCACACTCATCTGCAATAAAGTTGGTCAACCCAGCATTTGCAACGAATTGTGTAAACTCATGGTTAAATTTGGCTTGTTCCATGAAAGGAGTGTGTGTCCATTTGCACAGCCAGACTTCCGTGAATCGCAGAGTGGTGAGTCCAGCAACAAACGGTTCACCAAGAACCCCCTTGGCATTCTTCTTGGATGAACTCCTCCGGAAGAGGTTCATTTTTCCAAGAACAAATTTCTGATTTTTTTGGGTCACAAACTAAAGTTAACGAAACTTCACATAATGGTAGCAACTAATCATAAGGATGCCTATAGCCTAAAATAAGCATTCAAACTACTTGGAAATTCAAGAATTCAACATGCAAGCTCATCAACAACAGCACCTAGAGTAGCTAATTACTCCTAAGATAAACCACTGGAGCAAAAACTAATTGGAGGAGTGGGGGAGTTACTTACCAAGGAGCAATCCCCCAAAACAGTTTCGGAAATGGAGTTTCGAGCAAAGAGATCGAAATCGACGGGTTTGAGAGCACGAACACGAGAAAGTGAGGTACAAGGATTTTTTGTGTGGATGTGAGTGATGAAGTGGGATGAAGGGGTAAGTGAGGGGACCCCTGAGGATCTCACTAGACACCTGGTTGCGCCAGGGGACTGGCGCGCCCTGGTGTCTAGTGGCCACCTGGGACACCCCGTGCGGTGTTTTTAGTGCCCGAAATTCTCAAATATTCGTGTAAAAAAATTTAGATCATTTGGAGAACTTTTATTTTTGGGCACTTTTTTATTGCAACGGGGAAATCAGAAAATAGGATAATCATGACTTTTATAATAACTAACTAAAATTAACAGGGAAAGTAAGATGGATACAAAGAGTTGTGCCTACTAAATTCATCGACCTCATGATTCTTGAAAATGATTCATTAATAAGGTTGATCAAGTCTTATTAACAACCACTTCCAATTAGCATGATCCCGAAGAATTTTCGTAAAACACTAAGTTACCTCCATGGGGATGTGCATATCCCCAACAATAAGTATCTCATATTTATTTTTGGGTGTAGGTAGAGGTAGTTGAAAACTTTCATTGATGGTAGTCGGAGAATTTTCAGTAACATTAACACCAGTTACTTGAAATTGTTTCCTCGAAAATGCACCGTATGTTCTTTACCATTTACAGGAGGGTGACCTTACTTTTGTTGCAATTAATAACAACCTCTGCAGTATTCAAGAAAGGTCTACCAAGGATAATTGACATGTTATCATCCTCGGGCATATCAAGTATAACAAAGTTTGTCAAGATAGTAACATTAGCAACACCAACGGGTATATCCTAACAAATACCGATAGGTATGGCTGTTGATTTGTCAGCTATTTGCAATGAAATTTCAGTAGGTGTGAGTTTATTCAAGTCAATTATTTTGTATAAAGAGAAAGGCATAACACTAACACCAACTCCTAGATCACATAAAGCAGTTTTCACATAGTTATTTTTGATGGAACATGGTATAGTTGGTATTCGTGGATCTCCTAGTTTTTTAGGTACTCCATCCTTAAAGGTATAATTAGCAAGCATGGTAGATTTTTCACCTTGAGGTATTTTTCTTTTATTAGTGACCATGTATTTCATGTACTTAGCATAAGGGACCATCTTTAAAAAAATCAGTTAATCGAGTATGCAAAAAGACTGTTCTAAGTGAAAGGACGTGGACGTGGCCTAGAGGGTGTGTGAATAGGCGCTTTAAAATAATTATGGTTTATGCTTGAACAAATGCGGAATAAAACTAACATTTAATTAGTCAAGCACAAATCCTAAAACAACTAGGCTCGCCTATGTGCACCAACAACTTATGTTGAGCAAGATAAACAACTAGGTGATAGCAAAGATATATAACAAGAAACAGTATGGCTATCGCAAAGTAAAGTGCATAAGTAAAGGGCTCGGATAAGAGATAACCGAGGCACGCGGAGATGATAATGTATCCTGAAGTTCACACCCTTGCGGATGCTAATCTCCGTTTTGCTCCCCAAGAAGCCACTAAGTCCACCGTAATACCTCCACGCCCTCACATAATGCAAGATGTTGTGATTCCACTAAGGTACCCTTGAGGGTGGCTACTGAACCCATAAAAACAAGGTTGGGGCAATCTCCACAACTTAATTGGAGGCTCCCAACAACACCACAAAGCTTCACCACAATGGATTGTGACTCCGAGATGACCTCAAATGCTCGGGGCAATCTCCACAACCTAATTGGAGACCCTAACGCTTGCCCGAAGCTCTACACCACAATGATTGAGCTCAGATGCACCACCAAGCTTCTAGGATGCAAAGCACCCAAGAAGAACAAGCTCTAGGGTACCAAGCACGCAAGAGTAATAAGATTCTCAAACTTCACATCGACTTATCTCTGTGGAGAACTCAAACCTATGCAGAGTGCCAAGTCCTTATCTCCCAAATCACTCCACAACAACTAATGCTATGGAAGAAAATGAGAGGAAGAATGAAGAACACGAAGAACTCCACGATCTAGATCCAAGGGGTTCCCCTCACACGGAGGTGAAAGTGATTGGTGGAAATGTGGATCTAGATCTCCTCTCTCTTTTCCCTCAAGAACTAGCAAGAATCATTGGAGGGATTGAGAGTTAGCAAGATCGAAGAAGGTCAACAATGGGGGGCAAACACGAGCTCAAGTGATAGGTACCATTGGGAAAGAAGGCACCCTTAAATAGGCTCCCCCGAATCCAACTATTATGCCCACAAGTCGTGCTCAAGTGGTACCACCGCTCGGGGGAGTGCTACGTCGATAGAAACCTTCTGTCGTCTCTTGAGATTGCGTTGGTTTTCCCTTGAAGAGGAAAGGGTGATGCAGCACACGAGCAGTAAGTATTTCCCTCAGTTTGAGAACCAAGGTATCAATCCAGCACGAGAATCTCGTCAAGTCCAGAGTACCTGCACAAACACAAAGAGCTTGCACCCAACGCTATAAAGGGGTTGTCAATCCCTTCAAGATTGATTGCAAAGTGAGATCTGAAGGCGGAAAGTGCAACGAAGAAAAAGTGTGAGGCTGAAAATATGGTGTGGAGTAGACCCGGGGGCCATAGTGTTCACTAGAGGCTTCTCTCAAAATAGCAAATATTACAATGGGTGAACAAATTACTATCGAGCAATTGATAGAACCGCGCAAAGTCATGACGATATCTAAGGCAATGATCATACATATAGGCATCACGTTCGAGACAAGTAGACTGATACTTTCTGCTTCTACTACTATTACTCCACACATCGACCGCTATCCAGCATGCATCTAGTGTATTTAGCTCATGACGAACAAAGTAACGCCTTAAGCAAGATGGCATGATGTAGAGGGATAAACTGAAACCAATGATGAAAGCCCCATCTTTTTACCCTTGATGCCAACAACACGATGCGTGCCTCGTTACCCCTTCTGTCACTGGGTGAGGTCACCGCACGGTATGAACCCAAAACCAAGCACTTCCCCCATTGCAAGAATCATAGATCTAGTTGGCCAAACAAAACCCACAACTCGAAGAGAATTACAAGGATATGAAATCATGCATAAGAGAGATAAGAATAAACTCAAATAAGATTCAAAGATAATCTGATCATAAATCCACAATTCATCGGATCTCGACAAACACACCGCAAAAGAAGATTACATCAGATAGATCTCCATGAAGATCATGGAGAACTTTGTATTGAAGATCCAAGAGACAGAAGAAGCCATCTAGCTACTAGCTATGGACCCGTAGGTCTATGGTGAACTACTCATGCATCATCGGAGAGGTCATGGTGTTGATGAAGAAGCCCTTCGTATCCGAATCCCCCCTCCGGTAGGGCACCAGAACATGCCCCAGATGGGATCTTGCGGAGACAGAAGCTTGCGGCGGCGGAAAAGTACTTCCGATGATCTCCTGGTTTTTCTGGGATTTTAGGGAATTTATAGGCGAAAGACCTAGGGCACAGGAGGCCCAGGGAGCCCACAAGCCTGGGAGGCGCGGGCCCCCCTGGTCGCGGCTAGGGGGCTTGTGGGGTCCCTGGTGGCCGCCTGCCCTGATTCTCAGGCTTCCCAATCTTTTTCTATTTTGGAAAAAATCTTTTTGACAGTTTCGTTCCGTTTGGACTCCGTTTAAAATCCTCCTCTGAAAAGGGTCAAAAACACGGAAAAAACAGGAACTGGCACTTGGCACTGAGTTAATAGGTTAGTCCCAGAAAGATATAAAAGGCATACAAAACATCCAAAGTTTGACAGGATAATAGCATGAAACCATCAAAAATTATAGATACGTTGGAGACGTATCAGGGAGCGGTACTACCTCTTAGCACGGTCAAAACAGCCCAACGATATAGAAAAACACGAGTGTAGTTCTGCCAAAGAGGTAGTACCGCTCGAGGGAGAGGTACTACCGCTTGAGAGGTAGTACCGCTCGAGGGAGAGGTAGTACTTTGATATGTCTCCAACGTATCTATAATTTTTGATTGTTCCATGCTATTATATTATCTGTTTTGGATGTTTTATATGCATTTATATGATGTTTTATATTATTTTTTGGACTAACCTATTAATCTAGGGCCTAGTGCCAGTTTTTGGTTTTTCCATGTTTTTGAGTATTGCAGATAAGGAATATTAAATGGAGTCCAAACGGAATAAAATCTCCGGAAATTTTTTTCTTGGACCACAAGACACGCAACAGACTTGGAGGAGGGGGCAATGCAGTTGCCGGGAGGCCACAAGCCTGCAGGGCGTGCCCTGGGGGGTGGCCGCGCCCCCCGGGCTTGTTGCCCCTGTAGGTCTCATAACCCTAATTCTTGGCCTATAAATACCCAAATATTCCCGTATCGCCAACAAGAGCAACATAAATACTTTTACGCCACTGGAGCCTCTGTTCTCGAGAGATCGAATCTGGGAGCCTTTTTTGGTAATGTGCCGGAGAGGGAATTGATCGCGGAGGGCATCCACATCAACTCCATTGCCCCTCCGATGATGTGTGGGTAGTTTACCACAGACCTACGGGTCCATGGCTAGTAGCTAGATGGCTTCTTCTCTCTCTTTGATATTCAATACCATGTTCTTCATGATCTTCATGGAGATCTATCCGATGTAATACTCTTTTGCGGTGTGTTTGTCAAGATCCAATGAATTGTTAGTTTATGTTTAGATTATCCATGAATATTATTTGAGTCTCTTCTGAATTCCTATATGCATGATTTCATATCTTTGCAAGTCTCTTCGAATTATTTGTTTGGTTTGGCCCACTAGATTGGTAATTCTTGCAATGGGAGAAGTGCTTAGTTTTGGGTTCAATCTTGCGGTGTCCTCACCCAGTGACATAGTAGGGGTAGCGAGACACGTATTGTATTGTTTCCATCGAGGATAAAAAGATGGGGTTTTCATCATATTGCTTGAGTTTATCCCTCTACATCATGTCATCTTAGTTAATGCGTTACTCCATTCTTCATGAACTTAATACTCTAGATGCAGGAAGGAGTCGGTCGATGTGTGGAGTAATAGTAGTAGATGCAGAATCATTTCGGTCTACTTGACACGGACGTGATGCCTATATGCATAATCATTGCCTTGGATATCTTCATAATTATTCACTTTTCTATCAATTGCTCGACAATAATTTGTTCACCCACCTATTATTTTCTTTATGACAGAAGCCTCTAGTGAAACCTATGGCCCCCGGGTCTATTTTCCATATTATATTTTCATATATATAAACAAAAAATACTTTTTTGCAACTTATTTACTTTTGTTTTACTTCCAGATCCATCCTTATTTTATACCTATCTCTATCACATCTCATCCTTGCAAATAACTCTGAAGGGATTGACAACCCCTTTATAGCGTTGGGTGCAAGTGTTTGATTATTTGTTTAGGTACTACTATTGGAACCTTGCTTGTTCCTCCTACTAGATAGATACCTTGGTTCTCAACAAACTTAGGGAAATACTTATCTACTTCATTGTATCACCCTTTCCTCTTGAAGGGAAAACCAACGCAAGCTCAAGAGGTAGCAAGAAGGATTTCTGGCGCCGTTTTCGGGGAGGATACATAGCAAGATCACGCTTACCAAGTACCCATCACAAACTCATCTCTTGCATTTACTTTATTTGCTATTTGCCTCTCGTTTTCCTCTCCCCCACTTCTAAAATGATTCTCATAAAATACCAAAAAGATTTGCCATTTTATTCGCCTTTGTCTCGCCGAATCTCTTTTTGTATGCTTGTATTACCATGTGCCTTCTATTTTCTTGTATCTTTGCTTGCTAAAAATCTATTGATATGGATACTCATCCACTTGATAATATTTTCAAGAGATCCAATTATGATGAACCAATTGCTAGTGAGTTGAGTGTACTTGATTATCTCCATGAAGTTTTGCTTGAGATTCGTGAATCTGAAAATTGTGATGAAGTGATTCACGATGTTTCCTTGAATGAAAAGCATGATTGCTATGATATTATTATAAATTCTATTAGTATAAATTGTGCTAATGATATGCAAACCCACAAGCTTGGGGATGCTATATTTGATGAGTTTTCCATGACCACTACTTATTGCAATGATCATGATTGGGGTGATAATGCTACTTATGATCTTGATAATTTATTTAATACTATTGATGAATATGATATCAAAAGTGGGTTTGAAAGAGTGTCAAATTTAGGTAAAAATAATCCAAAATATTTGGAGAGTGTTCAGTCTTATGAATTTTTTGATAAAAGTGAGTTTGGAGAGGTCATGACTTTAGTTAATGTTAATCCCACTACCTTGGAAGATTGTAAGACTTTTATGCATGTGGATCATGAAAATAATGCTTTATGTGATAACTATATTGTTGAATTTATTCATGATGCTACTCAAAATTACTATGAGAGAGGAACATATGCTTTTACATATTGCAATATTATCAAGTTTCTTCTCCATGTGTTGGAAATTTTGAAGTTATACTTGTTTTCCCTTCCTATGCTAATTGATTCTTGTTCCCATAATTTGTTTTCTCACAAAATACCTATGCATAGGAAGTGGGTTAGACTTAAATATGCTTGCCATGTGATTCATGATGCTCTGTTTATGTTTCAGTTCTTTACCTTTATGCGAGCATCATTGAAATCGTTATGCCTAGCTAGGGGCGTTAAACAATAGCGCTTGTTGGGAGGCAACCCAATTTTATTTTTATGCTTTTGTTTTTTTGCTTCTGTTTTTGAGTGATTCACACATTATTACCTCTGTAATAATTGTGTTTCTTGTTTTAATTAGTGTTTGAGCCAAGTAAGACCTTTGGGATGGTCTATGGTGTTTGCAAGTTGATTTTGCTGAAAAAACAGAAATTTTTGCTCCCAGTTCAAGAATTTTATAAATTCACTGGAACATGCTTTTGATCTGAATTGTTTTACACAAGATTGGTTTACAAATTGCCGAGATTGTACTCATTTTTCAGAATTTTTTGAGTTACAAAAGTATTTGAAGTAAGCAGATTTCTACAAATTGTTCTGTTTTTGACAGATTCTGTTTTCGTTATGTTGTTTGCTTATTTTGATGAATCTATGGGTTGTATCGGAGGGTATGAACCAGAGAGAAGTTGGAAAATATTAAATATTACACCACTATAAATAAAGAGTGAGTTCACAATAGTACCTAAAGTGGTGATTTATTTTTCTTATACTAACGGATCTCATGAGTTTTCTGTTGAGTTTTGTGTTGTTAGTTTTCAAGTTTTGGGTGAAGATTTGATGGACTATGGGATAAGGAGTGGGAAAAGACTAAGCTTGGGGATTCCCAAGGCACCCCAAGTCATATTCAAGGATACCAAAGAGCCTAAGATTGGGGATGCCCCGGAAGGCATCCCCTCTTTCGTCTCCAATCCATCGGTAAATTTACTTGAGGCTATATTTTTATTCACCACATGATATGTGTTTTGCTTGGAGCATCTTGTATGATATGAGTCTTTACTTTTTAGTTTGCCACAATCATCCTTGCTTCAAACATCTTTTGGGAGAGGGAGGTACATTGAATTACGATTTTATTAGAATACTCTTTATGCTTCACTTATATCTTTTGAGCTAGGCAATGTTGCTCTAGTACTTCACTTATATCTTTTAGAGCACGGCGGTGTTGTGGAATTATTACTCTCGTACATCACTTATATTATTTTGAGAGTTCTTTAAACAACATGGTAATTGGTTTAGGTTATGAATTTAGTCCTAATATAATAGGCATCCAAGAGGGAAATAATAAAAACTTTCATGCTAAGTGAATTGAATATGATGAGAAGTTTGATTCCTTGCATATAGTTTTGATGTGTGAAGATGGTGATATGAGAGTCATGCTAGTAAGTAATTGTGAATTAGAAAAAAAATACTTGTGTTGAAGCTTGTGATACCCGTATCATGCACGTATGGTGAACCGGTATGTGATGAAGTCGGAGCATGACTTGTTTAACGATTGTCAACCTTTGTGTGGAGGTCAGGATCGTGCGATGGTTAACTCCTACCAACCCTTCCCCTAGGAGCATGCGTCTAATACTTTGCTTCGATAACTAATAGGCTTTTGCAACAAGTATGTGAGTTTTTATGACTCATGTTGAGTTAATGGATTATACGCACTCTCACCCTTCCACCTTTGCTAGCCTCTCTAGTACCGCACAACTTTCGCCGGTACATTAAACCCACCTTCCTCAAAACAACCATCATATATTTTCCTCAAAACAACCACCATACCTACCTATTATGGCATTTTCATAGCCATTCCTAGATATATTGCCATGCAACACCACTATCCCATTTTGTATGACACGCACCATCACTTCCATATTGCTTATAGAGTCATACTTTGTTCTAGCTATCGAGTTGTAAGTAAATAAAAGTGTGATGATTTGCATTATTAGAGTATTGTCCCATGTGAGAAAAGGATGCTGGTGTTGGCATTCTGGGAATGGGGGTACCCAGACCTGCCTGCGTGCGGCCCAGGGCTGTCCCACTTCGTCAACCTAAAACTGAGGACATCACTCAGGACAAGGCTCTCGCGAAGGGCCAAGCCTCGCGGGGAGGAGCAGCATCAAGACCTGCAAGGGGGCTCCCCAGGACCCCTCTGAAGTGGCAGATATTCCAAGGCGAGGCCCGGCCTCACGAGTCAAGGCTGACGCAGAGGAAGGACATGCGAGTAGCAGACGGCAGGACGAAGCAGTTTCTCCTTTATTGCAAAGGGAGCAAGGACGTACCAGGGTTCCAAAGGCACCCTCCAAAGGTTTCCCTTCTGGTGCAACAAGGCCGTCGCCGCCCGCCAGCAGGACAGACGTCATCCCTGAACCAGTCCGTGTAGCGCTGGCAGCTACTTTGCAGGTGAAGACCACTTTTGGACAGGGGAAGCATGTTCCCATGTCCCCCTTTGAAATTGGTCGTTGTGGGATCCCTTCCCGCCGAAATGATAAGGGAAGAGGACCGGGGCCGCCACTATATATAGGGGATAGGTCTCTTCATAGAGGGGGATCCCGAACCATTCATTCACCCACTAGCACCACGCAAGGTCACCTAGCCTCCGGAGGCGCCCAAGCAATGTACTAGTTGATCCACCAACCTCCGCGAGCGGCAATCCACCAAAGCAGGAGTAGGGTTTTACACCTCACAGCGGCCCAAACCTAGGTAAACTACTGTGTCCTATGTTTCCTTCACCATCAAGTGAGTCCTTTGCCGTTCCCATCCAGTAGAGTGCTAGGCGAGGTTAAGCCGCGAGAGATCCTCGTACACGCCCCTGAGTTCGAATCTTTAGGGTTTTGCGGAGCCCGAAATCCGACATTTGGCGCAACACGTAGGGGGCGTGTTAAGGTCTTCTCCGAGCTTCATATTACCTGGGCCCGCGGCTCCGATGGCCCGCGCCCAACCAGTTTCTTCGAGCCTCATCGAGCTGGCACCCAACCACTACATCACGGTGGCAGAAGCATGCACACCGGTGTGGTGGTATCGGGCGGATCATACCAGATCGTCAACGTTGTCTCCACCGTTGCAATCACCCGTGCCACCCAGGCGCACAACGGATGGTCGGTGCCCCCGGCACCTACGACGCGCTGCATCAACTTGGGGGACCTCGGCACGCACGACGCATTGTAGATGGCGAGCGAGATGCTCTATCAATGACCGACGCAAGGGGGCTTCGACGCCTGGGCGGACCACATCATGGAGCTGATCGCCATCGCCCAGAAGGCCATCCAACCCCGCTCTTCTTCAAGGCCGCAAGCGTCGGGCGCCGGGGGCTCGCACGTCATGCCGGCCCCCGGGGATGCGAGCAACGGGGCCCCTCCTATGCTGGGCGGGGCCGAGAGAGACGCGCCTCGTGCAGCCCTCCTCCTTCTCCAGGTTCCGGCGGCCGGCCCCGAGGCGCATCACGCTGACAACTACGAGGGGCGCGAAGAGAATGGCGGAACGATCGATGCACACGCCAGTGTGCATCACCAAGACCAGGTCGGCCCCCGACAGTCCGGGGCGGCCAGACAGGAGCACTCCTTCCGGTACAGCTAGCACAAGGCAGAGGCATCAGCGCGGGCGAACTATGACAACGGAGACAGGCTGGGGCACCAAGGGGGGAATCAGCACCGAGCGGCGCCAGGACCAACCAACGACAGTAACAGGAACAAACGACTTCGCTTGGAGGCTTATCGTAGGAAGATCTCTGAGCAGTATGGCCGGGGGGATCCCCTTCCACCACCGAGAGGGACCGCCACCGTCGCGCTGCTGAACATCCACGGAGGACGATTGAGCGCCTACATGGAGCCGTAAGTACCGGAGTATGCAGCATCACCTGACCCTCCCGACGATGAACAGCTTCAAGCGTCCCCCCCGGGCGCCTATCTTCCTCAGGAGTGAGGAACACTTTGGGGCCCTGATACGTCCCAAACGTGTCTATAATTTTTGCTTGCTCCATGATCTTTTGGGTGACATTATTATATGTTTTGCTACACTTTTATATCTTTTTACACATATTTGGACTAACCTACTAACTCAGTGCACCTACTGCCAATTTTTGTCTACTGATGTCTTTTTTGCAGGGGCTTTTACCCAATTTTTCGGAGCCCCAAATATCCCGAGAAATATATATATATATATATATATATATATATATATATATATATATATATATATATATATATATATATATATATATCAGTGTAACGGAAGCTTCCAGAGCACCGAAGATGGGCTAGAGGGGGCTAGGGCCTGCCCAGGCGACCTCCCGGCACGACCTGGCCCCTGGCCGTGCCCACATGCCGCCTGGGTGGGTCCCACCTCTTGTGACGCCCTCCTTTGGCCTGTATTTACTCTTCCAAGAGGAAACCCTTCCATCACATCCAGAATCGCGAATTTCTCCATCGTTCCGCCGCTGCAACGCTTCCGAGATAGGGAGCGTCATGAGACCTCTTCCTGGTACCCTGCTGGAGGGAGGATTGACCTCCGGGAGCTTCTCCACCGCCATGGACGCTTCCCGGACGTGCCGTGAGTAGTCCTCCTTGGACCATGAGTCCATGACCAATAGCTATGTGATGCCTTCTCTCCAATCTTGTGCTTTCATGATTAGCCCTTGTGAGCTTCCCTACATGTCCAAGGCATCTATGTAATTCTCTTGCTATTGCTATGTTTGGTTTGTTGGGATCCAATGGATTATGAGATTATGTTCAGATTGTTATGAATTATATATTTGATTATCCTTTTATATTATGTTCGTTAGTGATTCATGCATGTTATCCGTTGCTCTTTATTGCTTTGGCTGAGTAGTAGATTGTAACTCCAAGAGGGATTATGGGTTCATGCCCCCAGATGTCTAGCTTGACTGACAGAAACATGAGACTAGGGGATGTGTTTTTGCCACCACGGAGAAAACAACGGTGCTTGTGACCACGGTTGCAAGGATTGTTTACCTTACGCATAGTTCGTTAATGCAATTGTCCGTTGCTTTGAGTTTACACTTTGGGTGGGGCTCGCAACTTAATACCAACGAGATGTTCTGGATAGATATGTCAAGGTGGATGATTAGTAAGTAGATGCTGATGAATAAATAGTCTACTTGTCTTGGCCTACTGCCCATTACTATTGAGCCTCTAACTTTCAAGTAGCATAATTAGCATTGTGGTGCGTTTATAATTCTGTCAATTGCCCAGCTGTAATTTGTTTACCCAAGCATAGTTGTTTATCGTCTTTTAGGAGAGAGGCATCACTAGTGAACATCATGCGACTCCGGTCCATATTATCACCATTGCTTACACCTCCATCATTTACTGCTTTCATTTACTTTTCCGTTGCAATCACTATCATTATTCCCGCTTGTGTTTTGATCCTTTGCAAAGTACAAGGCCGGAGAGATTGACAACCTCTCTGTACTCGTTGGGAGCAAAGTTATTTGTGTGTGTGCAGGTCCACGTCTTCTGCTAGCGCCAGGGCAGGGGACACCTACTTGTTGATCGTCGGAGTCCTCTTGGTTTGATAAACCTTACAGTCTCCGTGTAAGGGAAAACTTGCTGCTAACTACATCTGCACCTTCCACTTGGGGTAACCAACGAGGAGCGATAAGTATAACCATCATCTCGTCATCAAGAAACTTTTCAGGGGCCATTGCCGGGGGCTCCAGTCCTCAAGACGGACCACCTTTCTTGATTGCGTTGGTTCGATGAAGACTAGTTGATTGCTCCCCATACTCACTATGGGCGAGCCACTCTTCAACACAACTTCACAAGTCCATTGCCACCACAATGGACGGCAAGCTTCAAGCATGATATCTTGATGATGGACCACTTGAACTTGCACACTGCAATCTTGATGATGATCACCACTTGATGTCATCCTCCATGGGTTGTATGAGATCTTCCTCTTGATGCAAGCCCATGGAAACACACTTAACCCCATATAGAACTCTCACGAAGACCATGGGTTAGTACACAAAGTGTAATGGACAATGCTTACCATACCATGGGATCACTTGATCCCTCTCGGTACATCTTGCACGCTTTATGTGCTGATCAACTTGATTCACTCTTTGACTTAGTCTTGATAAACCTTGTGTCTTTATGACCAATCCTTGGATAAAACCTTGAGTACCACCTTGGTCATCATATAAACTCCTTGAAACCAACATATGGACTTCAAGAAGTGCCTATGGACAAATCATTCAAATATAACTCAAGGCAACCATTAGTCCATATGGATTGTCATCAATTACCAAAACCACATATCGAGAAATATGCTTTAACAATCTCCCCCATTTTGGTATTGGATGACAATCACTTTCAAGAGAGTTTATATAAAGAATTAAGAATAACCAAGTACACACATGCATAGCAATAATGCATGGGTATGAGATGCAAATGCTTAAGAAACAAAAGCAAAACTCTATAAAAACTCCAAACTAAACTCTCTAAACTTCTCCCCCATTGGCATTGATTACCAAAATGGACGAAAAGCTTAGAAAGCAAATATAATAGGTTTCTCCAAAAAGTGTGATTTTTTCAAAGTATGAGTGCAATGAAATACACATATCCAATGATAAATAGTTTGAGGAATACAAACTATATTGAGAATATAAAGATTGCAAAAATAATGATACGTCAAAGAGACATACCAAAGAGTGAAGCAATCAATCAAAAGATACCAATTGAAACAAACAATCACATGGTCCTAGGAGCCACATGAATAAAAGATATTATGATATGTGCAATTGACTGTTTTATTGAAACTAGAGAAGCTCCCCATGATTTGTTCACTATTAAGATTTTTGTATTTGATACAAGTGCAAAAAATAGGATCATTACTCCCCCCAAAATCAATAAAAACATACAACGAGTGCAAGCAAGTAGATCAGACAATGAGCATAGCACTTGCACCAAACATATGGTTGAGCAACATGAACAAGAGGCAACTTAAAAATAGGCTTAACCAAAATGATGTGTGTGAGTCACGGCAAAGCACTTTAAGAAGACTAATATAAGGATGAACATTGAACATAAACATAGTCTTGATGAAATGAGGCACAAAGTGCAAGACATATCCTTCCCACACACACACTACTAGGAGATGTGTTCACAAGCTTACTAATAAACAAATTAAGAACCAACGCTTGTGACAACCCATGGCAAAGATAGGAAATAATATCACTTTCAAGAGGATGGATACCAATCGAATGGTGAACCCTCGTCAAGACAAGCACGAGGAAAAATAATCTTCACCACCAATGAGTTCATCAAGATGCAAGGATATAAGATCCGCACTCAAGACAAATCCTTTCACGAAACCACCAAAAACCGAAAAAGGAAATGCAACGGTGGACGTGAAAGAAAAGAGGATATCAACTAGAGATGTAACTTCTCTCGTGTGTAAAAGATTCTAGGCACAAGACAATCATGATGATGTATATCCACAGAGAAGGTTGTACACATGAAATAGTTACAAGATGGAACGAACAAGATATCCAAAAGGAAGTCACAAATATACCAATAAGAGCTTTGCTTGAAAGTATACCACATGGCCTAGTATTTTATTATTGTACAAAAATGAACTTCCAACACACGAACATCCAAGACATCACAACTAGCAATAAGACATAATCGTTGGGATGCTATGAGAAAGGAAACAAGTACCATAAGAACGAATCAAGAAATCCATGCCATGATGCAACCTACGAAAGGTTGAATGCAAGAAATGTATGCATGAAGTAGATACTTGTTATCGAGATAGCATTGGATTGATCTAGTAGATAAATGTTCATTGATCATCCTAGCTTGGCTCCAATAAGCACATGGTGTCAACACCTTCCTTGTAAGTGAGCCGAGCATCCAATGCATCTCCAATTGTTCCTAAAACAACAACACAAACAAAATGGTACCCAAACTCATTGGGACCAAAGAGTTAGAAAACCAACAATACATAGGACAAACTCCACATAAATATGTGCATATAGATATGAAACTGAATTTCGTGCACACTTTAGCCAATTTATGACATGATGGAGTTTCCCCAATATATTGGGTCAAACAGAAAAAGCATGCAAAAGAAAGTACATATGTTAAATATACATGCTCAAGGCTTTCAAGAATCAAATCAACACATTGTTGATATGATACCAAAAGACATGGTGTCAAGTGAGAATTAGATACCAAACGAAAAACTATGACTTGAAGGATACCAACTAAAAGATATATCAAGAAATGAGATATCCATTAACACATGCCAAACAAAAGGAAACAAGATACCAATTGAAGGAAAACAAATAAGAGGTAACAAGTTCCCAAAAGAGAGCTAGGTTCCAACCAAACCAAAACTCTCAGAAATTTTTCATGATGGCACAAAGCACCATAAAAAAAGGCATGCCTTCCACCTACACGCACTTGATATGAATTCAAAGATTTTATGATAAACAAATAGAAGGAATGTTCTAAATAAAATAGGATACCTCCCCAAAGATTTTTGCATTATATAGAATTTACATTTGAATACACAACGGGATCGTCACTTTCCCTATATCTATAGAAACACTAGACATGCTCAAAAATATCCACAAGAGGCAAGGAAGAAAACAGATAAACAAAATCCAATGTAAAGATGATTAGCAATTTCTAACTCATAAATAATGCCAATTGTCAAAGGACAAGAAGTATTTGGAATAAATTCCATTGGTAGATTGCAAAGATAACCAACATCATCTTCACGCCTTAATCAAAAGCAAATGACACCTGTAGAGCTAATCATGCCACCTAGGAACAAGATAATTTATAATATGAACACTAAGTGACAATACCTCAAATATACACATATTATAGGCTTATAATATGCACATAACATATTACCCTGTCGAACACCTGGGATCGGGGGTACGGAGGCCCGTCGGCCTACAACCCCGGTCGCGATGTGGCAGGATAAACCTGGTTCGCCCATCGGCGAGCCCGGCGAGAAGGACCCTCGTGAGGGCCCGTGCCTCGCAAGGAAAGCGCTTGGAGATCATCGCCAAGGGCCTCGGGGTGGGGGGGGGCGTCCGTCGTGAGGTTTTCCCCTCAGGACCCTGCAGAGCGAGCCCGCCAAAGGCGACTTGGGTGGGTCCCATGATCCAACTCCTTCACTTGGATGAGGTAGGCTGTTCAGGCGGCGCACGGGCGGTGCCAGTGATCGCGTACGAGGAGGGTTTCCCCTTCCATGCTAAGTAAGATGGGGTAGCTGGCGTGCATCCGAAGCGACTCCTAAGGTTTTCTTATTCAGTGCAAGAGGACTAAAGCTGGAGGCTTCATAGGACAGAGGTCATCCCTGAGCCCACCAATGCGTCATGAAGAGAAGCTTTTGCAGACGAATACCACCTTTGTTAGGGCGGACTGCAGTCCTGTCCCCTTTCGAAAATGGCCACTATGGTAACCCTTCCCACCGATGTTTTCGAGAAAGAGGACCAAGGCCAGTATATAAGAGAGGCCCAGCCTCCATAAAAGGGTATCCAACCTCATCTCCGGGCTAGGGCAAGAACCAACCATTGTACTTGTATTCCACCTCAAGCAATCCCACCACAAGCAAGAGTAGGGTTTTACACTGCGAGGTGGCCAGAACCTGGATAACTGTCGTGTGTTTTAGTTCGTCTCCCTAGCTCGATCTACCGTAGAGCCGTCATGAAGGCATGAGGTAGAACATGGTAGAAGAGCAAGCACACCCCCATTGTTCGAACCTTTCCTTTGGTCTGCGGAGCCCCGATTCCGACATTTGGCTGCCATGTAGGGGTGCACAACCGCTCTTCTGCTCCGGTTTCGCGCCGGCTCGACACGCTCCATGGTCAGTGATACGTCTCCAGCGTATCTATAATTTTTGATGGTTCCATGCTATTATCTTGTCAAACTTTGGATGTTTTGTATGCATTTTATATCTTTTTTGGGACTAACTTATTAACTCAGTGCCAAGTGCCAGTTCCTGTTTTTTTCGTGTTTTTGACCTTTTTCAGAGGATAATATCAAACGGATTCCAAACAGAATAAAACCTCCAAAAATATTTTTTCTGGAACAGAAGATACGCATGGAGCTTGAGAACCAAGGCAAAGGGCACTAGGGGAGGCCACAAGCCCCCTAGCCGCGACCTGGGGGGGTCGCGCCTGGCAGGCTTGTGCCCCCCCCCCCGTGGCTCCTTTGCCCTACTTTTTCCGCCTATAAATCCCCGAAAAATCTGACACCATGGGAGAGAGCCACGAAAATACTTTTCTGCCGCCGCAAGATTTTGTCTCCGCAAGATCCCATGTGGGGCACGTTCTGGTGCCCTGTCGGAGGGGGGATTCGGACACGGAGGGCTTCTTCATCAACACATTGCCTCTCCGATGATGCGTGAGTAGTTTGCCACAGACCTTCGAGTCCATACATAGTAGCTAGATGGCTTCTTCTCTCTCTTGGATCTTCAATACAAAGTTCTCCATGATCTTCGTGGAGATCTATCTGATGTAATCTTATTTTGGGGTGTGTTTGTCGAGATCCGATGAATTGTGGATTTATGATCAGATTATCTATGAATCTTATTTGAGTTTCTTCTGGTCTATTATATGCATGATTTCATATCCTTGTAATTCTCTTCGAGTTGTGGGTTTCGTTTGGCCAACTTGATCTATAATTCTTGCAATGGGAGAAGTGCTTGGTTTTGGGTTCATACCGTGCGGTGACCTCACCCAGTGACAGAAGGGGTAGCGAGGCACGCATCATGTTGTTGCCATCAAGGGTAAAAAGATGGGGTTTATATGTATTGCATGAATTTATCCCTCTACATCATGTCATCTTGCTTAAGGCGTTACTCTGTTTGTTATGAACTCAATACACTAGATGCATGCTGGACAGCGGTCTATGTGTGGAGTAATAGTAGTATATGTAGAAAGTATCGGTCTACTTGTCTCGGACGTGATGCCTATATGTATGATCATTGCCTTAGATATCGTCATGACTTTGCGCGGTTCTATCAATTGCTCGATAGTAATTCGTTCACCCACCGTAATATTTGCTATCATGAGAGAAGCCTCTAGTGAACACTATGGCCCCCGGGTCTACTTCACATCATATTTTCAGCCCTACACTTTTAGTTTGTTGTACTTTCCGCCTTCAGATCTCACCTTGCAATCAATCGTGAAGGGATTGACAACCCCTTTGTAGCGTTGGGTGCAAGTTTGCTGTTTTTGCACAGGTACTTTGGAGACTTGGCTTGATACTCCTACTAGATTGATACCTTGGTTCTCAAACTGAGGGAAATACTTACTGCTACTATGCTGCATCACCCTTTCCTCTTCAAGGGAAAAACCAACGCAGGCTCAAGAGGTAGCAGCCAGCACCCGCTGCGCGCGCCCCGGAGGCTCGGCATCGGGCGACCGCTACTGGCCCGCCGACGTTGTGCCCATCTCCACCACTGGCGTCTATGGGCAACACGGCCCGCCATGGCCCCCGACGCAGCAGGGCGACTGCTCCGTCGCGTCCCTAGCGACGGACACCGCGGCCTGCGTTCGTGTGGGAGATCTGAACACGCAGGACCCGCTGCTCATGGTCAGTGAATGGCTCCGCCACCGCCCAACCGACGGAGGGTATGACGCGTGGGCGGACCGCATCATCGGGGACGTCGTCGTTGCCACTAGGGCCTTGGTGCTCTGTGCCCCGCTTTGTCGCCATTGTCGGGGAGGATCAAGTCAAGAATAGTCTCCCGTCAACGTGCCAATTTCTGGCGCCATTGTCGGGGAGCATCAAGTCAAGAATAGTCTTCCTCCAACGTGTCAATCTCTGGCACCCGGGATTATTCTAAGTGAGGCTTATCCAAGTAACCCTTGCAAACTCATCTCTTGCATTTACTTTTTTTGCCTCTCTTTTTCCTCTCCCCCACTTCTGAAAAACAAAAATTTACAAAAATATTTGCCTTTTTCGTTTGCCTTTCCTTTGCTTGTGTGCTATGTGCCTTCAATATGCTTGCATCTTCGCTTGCTGAAAATCTATTGATATGGATCCTCATCCACTTGCTAATCTCTTTAAGAGATCCAATTATGTTGAACCAATTGCTAGTGAGTTGAGTGCACTTGACTATCTTTATGAAGTTTTGCTTGAGATACGTGAACCTAAAAATTGTGATGAAGAAATTTATGAAGTGATTCACGAGGGCTCCTTGAATGAAAAGCATGATTGCAATGGTTTCACTATGAATTTTATTAATGCCAATCATGCTAAAAATATGCAAAACCCTAAGCTTGGGGATGCTAGTTTTGCTATGTCCACTACTTGTTGCAATGATCATGATTGAGGTAATGATTTTTCTTATGATCTTGAAAATTTGTTTAAGCCTCATGATGAATATGATATTTGCAATAATATTGAAAGTGGGTTTGGAGAAGTCATGACTTCAGTTTATGATAATCCCACTATTTTTGAAGAGCCTCAACTTTGCATGCATGTGGATCATGAAAAGAATATCCTATGTGATAGCTATATTGTTGAATTTGAATATGATCCCACATGTAATTGTTATGAGAGAGGAAAATATTGTGGTAGGAACTTTCATGTTACTAAATTACCTCCCGTTATGTTGAGATTGATATTGTCTCTTTCTTCTTCCTTGCATATGGTCGTTATTGCTTGTCTTGATAATTTGTTTTCCTATAAAACGCCTATGCATAGGAAGTATGTTAGACTTAGATGTGATTTTCACATGCTTTATGATGCTCTCGTTGTGCTTGAATTCTTGTCTTTTATGTGAGCATCATTGAATTATCAATGCCTAGCTAAGGGCGTTAAACAATAACGCTTGTTGGGAGGCAACCCAATGAATTTATATTTGTTTTTTGCTTTCTGTTTTGTTGCGTCCACACCATCATAATTCTATTATGATTGTGTTTTTTGTGTTTCTTTTTGTGTTTGAGCCAAGTAAAACCTTTATGACTAGTTTTGGTGATGGTTGTTTGACCTTGCTGAAAAAGACAGAAACTTTTCGCTCACGAAATTATTTTTCATTTTTATACAGAAAGAGATTTTGAGTTGATTCTTTTTGCTGCTGGTTTATATGCCAATTGCCCAAATTGTTGTAATATTTCAGAATTTTTGAGATACCATAAGTATACAGATTGCTACAGACTGGTCTGTTTTTGACAGATTCTGTTTTTGTTGTGTTGATTGCTTATTTTGATGAAACTATGGATAGTATCGGGGGTACTAGCCATGGAAAAGTGAGAATACAGTAATCTAACACCAATATAAATAGAAATAAAGTTTGCTAAAGTACCTAAAGAGGCGGTAGTTTGTTTTCTTGTGCTAATGATATCACGAGTTTCTGTTTAAGTTTTGTGTTGTGAAGTTTTCAAGTTTTGGGTGATGTTCTCATGGATAATGGGATAAAGAGTGGAAATAGCTCAAGCTTGGGGATGCCCAAGGCATCCCAAGCCAAATCCAAGGACACTAAAAAGCCTAAGATTGGGGATGCCCCGGGAAGGCATCCCCTCTTTCGTCTTCAATCCATCGGTAACATTACTTCGAGCTATATTTTTATTCACCACATGATATGTGTTTTGCTTGGAGCATCGTGTATTATAGGAGTCTTTTCTTTTTGTTGTGTCACAATCATCCTTGCTACACACCTTTTGAGAGATACATGCACTCATCGTGAATTTGCTAGAATACTCATTGAGCTTCGCTTATAACTTTTGAGTTAGGCAATTTAGCTCACATGTGCTTCACTTATATCTTTTGAGCTAGATAACTTTGCTCTAAGTGCTTCACTTAGATCTTTTAGAGCACGGTGGTGTCATATTTTGGAGAAATAAGAACTATCGATCTTCACTTATATCTTTTTGAGAGTGCTCTCTCTGAGTAACTTGGTAGTTGGCTTGTGCTATGAAAGTAGTCCTAAAGATGATAGGCATCCAAAGAGGATACAATAAAACTTCCATATTCTTGTGCATTGATTAGAAAGAGAAGTTTGATTCCTCTCAATTAGTTTTGAGACATGGATTTGGTAATATTAGAGTCATGTTAGTAGGGAGTTGTGAATCTAGAAATACTTGTTTTGAAGTTAGTGATTCCCGTAACATGCACGTATGGTGAACCGCTATGTTAGGAAGTCGGAGCATAATCGAATTATTGATTGCCATCCTTTGTGTTGCGGTCGAGATCGCGCGATGGTTAACACCTACCAACCCTTCCCCTAGGAGTATGCGTTTAGCACTTTGTTTCAATTACTAATAAAAACTTTCGCAATAAGTATGTGAGTTCTTCATGACTAATGTGAGTCCATGGTATAGATGCACTTTCACCTTCCACCATTGATAGCCTCTCTAGTGCCGCGCAACTTTCGCCGGTACACAAAACCACCATAGACCTTCCTCAAAACAGCCACCATACCTACCTATCATGGCCTTTTCATAGCCATACCGAGATATATTGCCATGCAACTCCTTCCGTTCTGTCTCATGACATGTGCCGTCACTTTCATATTGCCATTGCATGATTGTAAGATAGCTAGCGAGTCATACGCTAAGCTAGATTGTTGCACATCCCGATACACTGCCAGAGGCATTTCCTATAGAGTCATCATTGTTCTAAGCATTGAACTATGAGTAAATAAAAGTGCGATGATCATCATTATTAGAGCATTGTCCCATGTGAGGAAAAAAGAGAGGCCAAAGTTGCCCAGACAAAAAAAAATGGAAAGAGGCCAAAGAGCCCAAACAAAAAAAGAGAGAGAAAAAGAGAGAAGGGACAATGCTGCTATCTTTTTCCACACTTGTGCTTCACAATAGCACCATGTTCTTCATGATTGAGAGTCTCTTGTTTTGTCACCACCATATACTAGTGGGAATCTTCATTATATAACTTGGCTTGTATATTCCAATGATGGGCTTCCTCAAAATTGCCCTAGGTCTTCATGAGCAAGCAAGTTGGATGCACACCCACTAGTTCTCCTTTTGAGCTTTCACACACTTGTAGCTCTAAGTGCATCCGTTGCATGGTAATCCCTACTCTTTCACATTGATATCTATTGATGGGCATCTCCATAGCCCTTTGATACGCCGAGTCAATGTGACCATCTCCTCCTTTTTGCCTCACAACCTCCACCACACTCTATTCCACCTATAGTGCTATATCCATGTCTCACGCTCATGTATTGCGTGAGAGTTGAAAAAGGTTTGAGAAAGTAAGAGTGCGAAAACAATTACTTGGCCAATACCGGGGTTGTGCATGATTTAAATTCGTTGTGTGGGGATGATGGAGCATAGCCAGACTATATGATTTTGTAGGGATAACTTTCTTTGACCTTGTTACTTCGAAAGTTCATGATTACCTTGCTAGTTTGCTTGAAGTATTATTGTTTTCATGTCAATAGAAAACTATTGTTTTGAATCTTACGGATCTAAACATTCATGTCACATGAAAGAAGTTACAAAGGACAAAAATTCTAGGTAGCATTCCACATCAAAAATTCAGTCTTTATCACTTCCCTACTTGAGGCCGAGCACGAGTTAAGCTTGGGGATGCTTGATACGTCTCCAACATATCTATAATTTTTTATGGTTCCATGCTATTATCTTGTCAAACTTTCGATGTTTTGTATGGATTTTATATCTTTTTTGGGACTAAGTTATTAACTCAGTGCCAAGTGCCATTTCCTGTTTTTTCCGTGTTTTTCACCTTTCTAAGAGGAGAATATCAAACGGAGTCCAAACGGAATAAAACCTCCGAAAAGATTTTTTCTGGAACAGAAGATATGCAGGGAGCTTGAGAACCAAGGCAAAGGGCACCAGGGGAGGCCACAAGCCCCCTAGCCATGACATGGGGGGGGGCTCCTAGCAGGCTTGTGGCCCCCCCCGTGGCTCCTTTGCCCTACTTGTTCGGCCTATAAATCCCCGAAAAATCTGAAACCATGGGAGAGAGCCACGAAAATACTTCTCCGCCGCCGCAAGCTTCTATCTCCGCAAGTTCCCATCTGGGGCACGTTCTGGTGCCCTGCCGGAGGGGGGATTCAGACACAGAGGGCTTCTTCATCAACACCATTGCCTCTCTGATGATGCGTGAGTAGTTTACCACACAGCTTCGGGTCCATAGCTAGTAGCTAGATGGCTTCTTCTCTCTCTTGGATCTTCAATACAAAGTTCTCCATGATCTTCATAGAGATCTATCCAATGTAATCTTCTTTTGCGGTGTGTTTGTCGAGATCCGATGAATTGTGGATTTATGATGAGATTATCTATGAATCTTATTTCAGTTTCTTCTGATCTCTTATATGCATGATTTCATATCCTTGTAATTCTATTCGAGTTGTGGTTTTCGTTTGGCCAACTTGATCTATAATTCTTGCAATGGGAGAAGTGCTTGGTTTTGGATTCATACCATGCGGTGACCTCACCCAGTGACAGAAGGGGTAGCGAGGCACGCATTGTGTTGTTTCCATCAAGGGTAAAAAGATGGGGTTTATATCTATTGCATGAATTTATCCCTCTACATCATGTCATCTTGCTTAAGGCGTTACTCTGTTTGTTATGAACTCAATACACTAGATGCATGCTGGATAGCGGTCGATGTGTGGAGTAATAGTAGTAGATGCAGAAAGTATCGGTCTACTTGTCTCGAACGTGATGCCTATATGTATGATCATTGCCTTAGATATCGTCATGACTTTGCGCGGTTCTATCAATTGCTCGACAGTAATTCATTCACCCACCGTAATATTTGCTATCATGAGAGAAGCCTCTAGTGAACGGTATGGCCCCCGGGTCTACTTCACATCATATTTTCAGCCCTACACTTTTACTTTGTTGCACTTTCCGCCTTTAGATCTCACCTTGCAATCAATCATGAAGGGATTGACAACCCCTTTGTAGCGTTGGGTGCAAGTTTGCTGTTTTTGCGCAAGTACTTTGGAGACTTGGCTTGATACTCCTACTTGATTGAAACCTTGGTTCTCAAACTGAGGGAAATACTTACTTCTACTGTGTTGCATCAACCTTTCCTCTTCAAGGGAAAAACCAACGCAAGCTCAAGAGGTGGCAGTTACCACTCGCTACGCGCGCCCCGGGGGCTCGGCATCGGGTGGCCGCTACTGGCCCGCCGACGTTGTGCCCATCGCCACCACCGGCGTCTATGGGCAACACGGCCCGCCATGGCCCTCGACGCAGCAGGGCGACTGCTCCGTCGCGTCCCTAGCGACGGACACCGCGGCCTGCGTTCGTGTGGGAGATCTGAACGTGCAGGACCCGCTGTTCATGGTGAGTGAATTGCTCCGCCACCGCCAACCGACGGAGGGTACGACGCGTGGGCGGACTGCATCATCGGGGACGTCATCGTTGCCACTAGGGCCTTGGTGCTCTGTGCCCCGCTTTGTCCCCTTGCGCCAGATGCTGGGGGGGGCACGCGGAGAACCGCCTCACCACCCTGTGGCGACCCGCCTCGATCTCAGATCGAGAGGCTTGGGCGATACACATCAAGCGCCGTGCTCTTGCTCCTGTGGGTCCCGATGACTAGCCCGAGCCCCCACCAGGCCCCCGCGTGGGCGCGTCCGGACCGGACGATGGGGAGTTCTGCGCTCAGCACGACGTACTGATACGTCTCAGACGTATCTATAATTTTTGATGGTTTCACGCTGTTATCTTGTCATCTTTGGATGTTTTATGTACCTTTTATATCTTTTTTGGGACTAACTTATTAATTCATTTCCAAGTGCCAGTTCCTGTTTTTTCTGTGTTTTTGGCTCTTTTCAGATCTGATTTTGGAATGGAGTCCAAACGGAATAAAATCCCCGAAATGATTTTTTCCCGAACGGAAGAAGATCAGGGGGCCTGTGGGCCAAGCCAGGAGGGCTCCTGGGAGCCCACAAGCCCCCACTCCACCACCAGGGGGAGGCGGCGGTGGCAGGGCTTGTGGCCTCCCTGGCCGCCCCCTGACCTAGATCTTTTGCCTATATATTCCCTAAAATACAGCAAAAAATCAGGGGAGCCACGAAAATACTTTTCCGCCGCCGCAAGCTTCCGTTTCCGTGAGATCTCATCTGGAGACCCTTCCCGACGCCCTACCAGAGGGGACTTTGGACTTGGAGGGCTTCTTCATCATCATCATCGCCCCTCCAATGACTCGTGAGTAGTTCACTTCAGACCTACGGGTGCGTAGTTAGTAGCTAGATGGCTTCTTCTCTCTCTCGGATCTTCAATACAAAGTTCTCCATGATCTTCATCGAGATCTATCCGATGTAATCTTCTTTGGCGGTGTGTTTGTCGAGATCCGATGAATTGTGGATTTGTGATCAGATTATCTATGATATATATTTGAGTCTTTGCTGATTTCTTATATGCATGATTTGATATCCTTGTAAGTCTCTCCGAGTCTTGGGTTTTGTTTGGCCAACTAGATCTATGATTCTTGCAATGGGAGAAGTGCTTGGTTTTGGGTTCTACCATGTGGTGACATTTCCCAGTGACAGTAGGGGCAGCAAGGCACACATTAAGTAGTTGCCATCAAGGGTAACAAGATGGGCTCTGTCGTTGATATGAGATTGTCCATCTACATCATGTCATCTTGCTTAAGGCGTTACTCTGTTCTTTTGGACTTAATACACTAGATGCATGCTGGGTAGCGGTCGACGTGTGGAGTAATAGTAGTAGATGCAGAACGTATTGGTCTACTTGTTTTGGACGTGATGCCTATAGATATAATCATTGCCATAGATATCGTCATGACTTTGCGCGGTACTATCAATTGCTCGACAGTAATTTGTTCACCCACCGTCTACTTGCTTTCATGAGAGAAGCCACTAGTAAACACTACGGCCCCCGGGTCTATTCACATCCATCGTTTACACCTCCGCTTTTACTTTGCTTTGTTACTTTGTTGCTTTCAGTTCTCACTTGGCAAACAATCTATAAGGGATTGACAACCCCTTCATAGCGTTGGGAGCAGGTTCTTTGTGTTTGTGCAGGATCTTGTGATACTCCTCCACTGGATTGATACCTTGGTTCTCAAACTGAGGGAAATACTTACCACCGTTGTGCTACATCACCCTTTCCGCTTCGAGGGAGCACCAACGCAAGGCTCCAAGGCCACGGGGGAAATCCTTTGCATATTTGCCTAGGAAGTCCCTTAAGGCGTAGCCGCAGCAGAAGGATTCCTGGTGCCGTCGACACGACTATTCTTGGCGCCGTTGCAAGGGAAGCACAACTGACATCAGAAGTATTTTTGGCGCCGTTGTCGGGGAGGAGAGATCAAGATCTATCCAAGTCGGTCTCACAAACTCATCTCTTGCATTTACTTTTGTTGCCAGTTGCCTCTCGTTTTCCTCTCCCTCACTTCACAGTTGCCGTTTTCATTTGCCTTTCTCCTTTGCCCTTCTCCTTTGCCTTTCTCTTTTGCCGTTTTCTTTTGCCCGTTCCACTCTCTCTTCCTGCCCGTTTGTGTGTGGGATAGTCCATCAATGGCTAGACCCACCACTCCAAACGACACCCCTGAAAATGGAGTTCTCAATTTCAGGCAAAATGAGGAAGAAAATTTGAAGGACGCTTGGTACAGGATTTTCAATGCTCAAAGTAGATCTACTCGTAAGCAATCCACTACCATCCTCCTTCGCAGTTTCTATGTTGGAATTTCTCCTTGGAATAGGTATATCCTTGATACCATTGTAGGCGGGAACTTTTTGGGGAGCCATACTGTTGACTCCTATAGAGCTATCATGATTTGGTAGGCTCACCCCCGCTCATGGTTAATGGAACTATCTTGACCTTGGAACACGTGATGCAAAGGCTTGACGCTATTGAAAACAAAATTGCCACAGTTGAACTTACTGAGGGTTTGGATAGAAAGATCCACAATCAAATTACCCAGTATGGATCCAAAGTGGGAAATTTTTTGAAAAATTTAAGGGAGAAGGAACTTATAGTTAATGATTCTTCTAGAATTGGCAAATTAGAAGATTCATAACCAACTTGGGTTCCGCTTTTGCCGCTGTGCAAAATACTCCAAATCTCACTCTCAAAAAGACCGTCAAGCCTGTTTTTGTTCCTAAAGCTAGTGGTGAGTCATCCAATAAAGATGAAGATCTTAAGATGATAAATGATCACACTACTTATGGGTTGAGCACCAAAGATGACTATACATGATTCCATCACCTTTCGCCTAGCTAAGGGCGTTAAACAAAAGCGCTTGTTGGGAGGCAACCCAACGAATCTATCCTTTTTCTTTCTGTTTTGTGTTTTCCACACTTTCATAATTCTGTTATGATTGTGTTTTTTTGTGTTTCTTTGTGCGTTTGTGCCAAGCAAAACCGTTATGATTAGTCTTGGGGATGATCGTTTGGTCATGCTGGAAAAGACAGAAACTTGCTGCTCACGAAAAGAATTTTCATTTTTTTTTCTGTAAGAGGTTTTGAGTTGATTATTTTTGCTGATGATTGCTACACAAATTCTTCAGACTTTCGTAATGTTTCAGAATTTTTGAAGTACCAGAGGTATACGAAATATACAGATTGCTACAGACTGGTCTGCTGTTAACAGATTCTGTTTTTGTTGTGTTGGTTGCTTATTTTGATGAAACTATGGATAGTATCGGGGGTATTAGCCATGGAGGATTGAAAATACAGTAACCCAACATCAGCACAAGTAGAATTTAAGTTTTCTACAGTACCTAAGGAAGTGGTGGTTTGCTTTCTCATACTAATGTTACCACGAGTTTCTATTTAAGTTCCGTGTTGTGAAGTTTTCAAGTTTTGGGTGAAGTTCTTATGGACAAAGAGATAAAGAGTGGCAAGAGCTCAAGCTTGGGGATGCCCAAGGCACCCCAAGAGATTCAAGGATGCCGTAAAAGCCTAAGCTTGGGGATGCCCCGGGAAGGCATCCCCTCTTTCGTCTTCAATCCATCGGTAACGTTACTTGGGGCTATGCTTTTCCACATGTTATGTGTTTTTGCTTGGAGCGTCTTGTATCGTAGGATTCTTTATTTTTGTTGTGTCACAATCATCCTTGCTGCACACCTATAGAGAGATACATGCACTCACCGTGATTTTGTCGAGCTTCACTTATATCTTTTGGTAGACAATTCAGCTCACATGTACTTCACTTATATCTTTTGAGCTAGATACTTTTGCTCTATGTGCTTCACTTATATCTTTTAGAGCACAGAGGTGCGTGGCTTGGTAGTTGATCTATGCTTTGAAAGTAGTCTCAAAAGGGGTAGTTATCCAAAGGGATACGAATACTTCCACCTTCATGTGCATTGAATAGTTAGGAAGTCCCTTAAGGCGTAGCTGCAGCAGAAGGATTCCTGGTGCCGTCGACACGACTATTCTTGGCGCCGTTGCAAGGGAAGCACAACTCACATCACGCACGCACCCACGACCCAGGGGATTGCTGAACGAGTGAATCTTCCCGAGAGATGCGCACGACCCGTCATCGGGCCCGCGTTCGTGTCCATAGGCTAGGAAGAGCTGCGGTAGCCGCAAACGCTGCACGCCTCACACCTTCGATCAACACGCGCTTCCCCCCGGCATAGGAGGCCGCGCCCGACGCTGTTGCCGGGCCGGGCATGGGGGCTCCTGCATGGGGACTGCCTGACCCACATGGAGGACCGCCTCAGTCCGCGAGAATGGCTTGAGATGCCGGGGGCATAGGGGATCGTCGTTCACGGTCTGGTGAACAGAAGAGTGTAAGAACGTGGGGGATTCGCGAGGGCCTGTGCCTCACATGCCCTTGGTGCCTCAGGAGTTGTCCTCGCGAGGTGGTGTAGCTTCAGGGGCTAGCTACCCTCCCCTCCTGTTGACGCAGGACTCATCAATGCGCATCACCAAGAGGTTCAATGCGTCTACGACAGCATGGCCGCCGGGTGATTTTTTGGGTTGCCTGACTTGGGCGTTACCATGTATTTTATCTCTCCTCAGGAGGGCGTTTTCCGGATATATAAAGGCCCGATTAACCTTCACTTGAGATGGTATGGTTTGTTTGGACTTTAAGCTCTGCTGCACCGATGCCACCGGGGAATGACGTGCCCCAGCGACTGCCACATGAAGGATCGATGGTGAGGGGCAAGACACAACGTTTGTGCAGGATTCGTCCTCATGGCATTGAGAAATCTAAGTGACTGAGCCCTCGGTCTTGGGCTGGCTACCCGTGTTAGCCATCTCGTCAAGGTCCTTAGTTCCGCACCTCTCGACAAGCCGTCACGCACGAAGCGAAGAAGACACGACTCGGAGCTGGACTGGAGTCTTGCGGCTCCGCATGGCGACCCTCCTGATGACGTGCTCCCTCGGACACACGGGGTGTGAACGACACTTGTGCTTGAGCCTTGGGGGCACGCAACGGCGCTCCTAGGGGTACGCGGGGTGTGAACGACACTCATGCTACGGTGTCACACCCTGTTTTCACTTGGTTTCAAGTGTAGTATTTTCAATTTGGAGTTTATTAAAACTTTTTAAGCAAATGCTATGAGTGCCATGATTATCATTGTTTGTGTGTATGCTTGAGTGTGTGGATCTAAAAACAATATTTTTATAACATAATATTTCCAAACTGATCCCTTTTCTCATTTTGATTAATTCAAAACCTTGCTTTGGGTTTGCACTACAAGTCCCTGATTCCAAGGAGGTGCCTTCACCCAAAGATTGTATTATGATTTTAGAACTATTATAACTCACCAAAATCATGAAATAATTATTTTATAAATTTGTTTTCTATTTTATTTGTATGTCCTTTCCCGAGGCCATAAATGATATTTCTGAGTGGAAAATTATTTTTCTACCTTGGAAAAATCTGAGAAAATTTGGAGACACCCAAAGGACATATATTTTCCATACATAAGATTTTCAACTCCTATTTATGTTCAAAATATTTGAGCAAACCCTTGAAAACCTATTCTGTCTGTTTTGACGTTTTGAAATATTTCCAAAGGAAATATTCTCAATAAATTCTCAAAAAATTCTAGCATGCTTTCCAAGCTATATTTGGTGATCATGACAAGTTTCACCTCATTTGAAGGTGGTTTGTTTCACCAAATGGTCTGAAAACCCTTCATGTCCAGAATCAAATTGTAGCAACTCTACATAGCAAAGTTTGTCCAAGTGAGCTAAAACTTTGCAGGAGTGCTCAATACCCCAAACAAGGAGACACTGCCAAGAGTTGGATTTATGGGGATTAATATAACCACATTCTCCTTTAACAAGGCAGAGCTGTCCATTTGGGGGTGTTTTCAAGTTTACACTGTCCAACTTGTCCAATGGATCTCAAATTTGGTAGAGCATCCTACTTATGCCTAAAACCCAATCCTATTAACTTTCAGAATCATTGGTGGTGGTTAGATACCCCAAACCCATGTCAAACACCTTCAGCCAGATTGGTCAAACAACACCTAGCACTCTCTACACCCACTCACTTCTCATTAAACTCCTAGCTCGGGCTGCTAGCACCACTCCTCAACTGCAAACGAGTGGCCCCTCTTTGTTTCCAAGCATGTAAGCCAAAATCACCAATTTAGTCTCTGTTCAAAGCTGACATCATCTCCTAAAGCACTTCACATTGACCAGCAATGCATCTCTCGGCTCCTAACAACCGAGGCGCACCTAAGCCAACCCCTAGACACGCCAGAAAGGGCCAAAGCACACCAGAGCGTGCCAACATGCCGTGGCATGCCAAATCTGCGCTCTGAGTGCGCTACAAGGTGCATCCGAGGCAAAGGAGGCCAGCCCCGGCCGTATCTCACCTCCCCTCGATGTCTCTGTGCGTCTCCGACAACCACCCAACTCAGGGCAGCCTCAGGGCCCCCTTCTTTCCCTCTCTTCTGACTCAAGTGACGCGTGCCCGCGCGCGCCCGATTAGGTCAGTAGGGCGTGGCCACGCAACACATGCGCATAGAGGCCCCTCTCCCTATCGTTGAGTCTCTGGTATCTCAAACCACATCCGTGAAACAGTGGTTTCGACCCCGAGCTCTCTCTCTCTCTCTCTCTCTCCTGCAGCCACGGTGAAACCACCGGCGCTCCCCCTCTCGGTGCACCATTGTTGTCCTATAAATAGGCCCTCCCCCTTCACTCCAGCACCTCACCCCTCTCCTCCAGACCCTCAATCAAGCCCCTAGCCACTCCACTCGAGCAAGAAGAGATCCGATGCTCGAGATCGACCGAGGCCCCACCGCTTCGAAGCTCCGTCGATCTCAGGCTACAGGCCAGCTCTCGCGTCCTCTCACCTCCTCCGTGACTGTAGTGAGCTCAGGAAGCTTCTCCACCTCGTCCCCGAGCTTTTCCCTTCCCGTAGCACCCATCTCCACCACCACCCGAATCATCTCCGTCGTGGCCACGTCGTCGCCGGTGACTAAGGACCTCCATGTCGTTCTTTCGACCCCTAGCACGTAGGCAACGATGCTACGGTGCCATTCCTACTATCTCCTGGCCACAAGGGTGTTAGAGCCGCCGCCGGCGTGCCTCCCCTCCCCTCTGTCCAGAGGAGGAAGACAACCCCGACAGGCATGCCCCACCTATTGATGGCCAGCCTCTCCCCCTCTCTCCTCTCTCCGCCGCTCACCGTAGGGGCCTGCGCGTGAGGTTTAAACCTGACGGCGCGCGTGCACCTGTGCTAGCTGGCTGGCTAAGTGGCGAGTTCGCCGGTTGGGCTGGCCCAGCCACTGGCCGAGCCAGGCCAGGGGTTGAGCTCCTTTTTGTTTTTCTTTTAAATCTTATTTTAAATCGTTTTTGCAAGATTAAATATTTAATCAAATTTAAATATTTTTCCACCACAATTGTTCTAAAAATGTGTAGAATTTATTAGTGCTATTGTGCAAATTTTTGTAAAAACTTTTATATATAGCTTTAATTAAAATGTCTAGTTTAAATATTTTAGCTCATGTTAATTAGATTTTTAAAAATATCTTTTTACATCAAAACCAGAGACAAACATTTTTAAAACTAAAGTTAAGATTTTTTAGAATAGGTTAACATTTTTAAAAGTGAGTTTGTGCTCTGTTTTTGAATGTGCTTCTTATTATCATCATTATTATTACGGCGATAGATCACACGTTTGACGAAGGACTTGGACCCGAAGACCCCAAGGACCCCGGATACCTAGCTGATCAAGGCAAGCAACCCTTTGACCATGTCTGAAAAAATGTTTTTATGCATGACACATTGGTTACTCTATTCCGGTGCATATAGTTAAGATTAATCAGTGCACCTCAGCATGGTGTTTCTGATAGCTCCTGTGGAGCACTTGCATTGGGCATGACCCTATCATCTATGAGGGTCATGCTGATAAAATGTTGACAAGTAGACAATAGTGCTACACATAGAAAGAGCATGTGCATGATGATGGTAACATAGAGTTGATATCAAAGGTTTTACGAAAACCCCGTCGGGTGCCACTAATGCCCGAGGGTGATGATGTTGAGTTGGATGGACACTTGAGAAAGAAGTGGTGTACCAGAAAGGTTTTGTGTGAGTGGTTTCAGAAATGGGATTAGATTTATGATGTGTCGACCGTCCCAATCTTACATGTACGACCACGATACCCCTTTATGGGATGGGGCTTTGTTGACTACTTTGGTCGGTACTAGCAAAGAGGCCGTATTACTAGTGGCGGGAGTGATATGGTCACTGTCGTGACGGGGTCATACCAGGTAGGTTGAATATGCCATTTTTACGTGTTTCGGGCACAGCGTTGGTCCCCGCATGGATGATATAGTCTAGAGTCGGTGCTCGTAAGACGTACATCATGTGGGTTGGGTACCAATCGAGTGGACTCTTTGTCTAGTGTCGTCAGGTGAAAGACAATGATCGGGTACTTACCTCGGGTATGTTATATACCGGGAGTCGTGGATGACACCGAAATTTTCCGGATCTCGTGGGTACAACGTACAACGTCTGCATAGTGTAAAAATATTCGAATAGTCGTGTCCATGGTCAAGGACAGTTGGGTAATCCTGCTTAAACTACGTCCAGTCGTTTCCGCATAAACCAAGTGTGTGTGTGTGTGTGTGTTCATAAGTGTTATCTAAAAGAGGTGATAAGGTCAAGTTCGGTGACTTGACATATAGGGTGAACCCGAGGTGCTCAGCCCTCAGCAGATATGTTGATATCTGTAACCTGTTCGTATGATTACCATCTAACTTATGGTGCATATTCATACAAGTATTTGACCATGCATATTCTTAAGTAAAACTTGCTTTCCGCAAAGGCTGCCTATTACTTATTATCGTACCAACTGCATTATCCACATCATGGGCTATTTGCGAGTACATTCAAAGTACTCACTGGCTTGCCACTGGTTATGTTATTGATCAGACATGGAGGAACTGGAATATTGAGAAGAATTCGTCGTCGGAGACGGACACACGAACTAGGGCGCTTCCCAGTCAGAATGCCTATCAGTGAAGGCTGATGGCATGGGTTCCCGTTTACTACCAAGTTTTCCGCTAGATGTGTTGGTGTGATTGGCCTTATAGGCTCTACCTATGTAATACTTGACCATGATGGTCATTTGTTGTATCAAACGGTATGTATGGATGTAAGACTCTTACTATCCAGTTTCTGTGTGTTCGGTGAGCATTGATCTCTGGGATCACTGAGCATGTTCATTCGGCAATCTCGACTCGTAAGACGGGGTCCCCAAATGGGGCCTCAGGAGCGCACCTAAAGACCGGGTTAGGAACTCCTCAGCCTTGTAGCTTGGGTATCCGCCCACAATCGTCGCCCGTGACCCTCTCACGTAATAATGAGGGGCCTGTAAACGCTTGGGCCTCCTATGCGTAACCCCATGACAAGCCACGTCGTGGCTGCAGTGGAAGGCCCTCCCACGTCCAAGTGGAAGTCCCTATGCTCTACGCTGGAAGAATGACTATCGAACCACGACTATGCCCACGCCAAAGTGTAAGCCCTTGCATCGTGCGTGGGATCGAGCGAAAAAGACGCTCACGAGTCGCACCCTTATTTTAAGGCTGAAAGCAATTTCTCCCTAAGGTGGTTTTGGTAATTAATCACAACCTATGCATCATTGGACTAATAAGTTTATCCAAGTACATTTCCAAAAAGTTCAAAGATGCTTTGGCTATAGGATTGAGCGGAGATGCCCCTTTGATGAAGGAAGGAATAGGATTGGCTAAAGCTTCAAGCAAGAAGACTCTTCATTTTACACTTTGTGAGAAATCACATTGGAGTCCATAGGAAAGCCAATACTATTAAAAGGGGATGAGGTGTTATGGTGAATTGGTTGCTCAAGTGCTTAGAGTTAGCCACCAAAAATACTCAGCCACTCTTCCACAAAATATATCTGTCCCAAGCCAAATATCCAAAATCGGTGCTACCAACATTTATCGCTCGGCCATACCGATTTTAGACTTAGGAAGATCCCCTCCAAACCCTACCATTTCGGTGCAACCGAATCTACATCGGTGCTACCGAGTTTGGTTGACCAATTTTCTACATGGTACACAAAATCAGGATTTCCGAGTTTGAGTATCGGTGTCACCGAGTTGTGCCATCTGACCGTTATTCACCTTGTCGGTTCTACCAACTTGTGTATATCGGTTCCACCGAGATTCAAAGTTGCTACCGTTTGAGCAAGTCGGTACCACCGAGTTTGTAACTTCGGTGTCACCAAGTTGGTCAATTATGGTGTAACGGTTGGATTTTGGAGGTTGCCTATATTTAGCCCTCCACCTACTTCTCACTCATAGAGGAAGCACTCCGATAACACACTTCATTGCCCGATCCATTTTTCTGAGAGAGATCCACCTACTCATGTGTTGAGGTCAAGAGATTCCATTCCAACCATTTGAGCCTTGATTTCTAGCTTCCCAAGTTGCTTTTCACAAGATCAATCACTCCCACCCGTGCCAAATCTGAGAGAGAGTGATTGAGTGTTGAGGAGACTATCTTTAGAAGAACAAGAGCAAGGAGTTAATCATTCTACCACATCTATTACCATTTGGCGGGTGGTGCCTCCTATATTGGTTAGATATCGCTTGGGAGACTCCTACTCAATGTTGTGGAGTTGAACCAAGATGTTTGTAAGGGCAAGGATATCGCCTACTTCTTGAAGATCTACCGTGACTGAGGCTAGTCCTGTGTGGACGGAAGCCGTGGTGGAATAGACAAGGCCGCTACTTTGTAAACCCCTTGTGGGTGGAGCCTCCGTGGACTCTCGCAGCCGTTACCCTTCGTGGGTTGAAGTCTCCACTAACATGGACGTACAATAGCGCCACCTATCAGAACTATGCCAAAAATCGTTGTGTCAACCTCTTGCGTTTGATCTCCCTACCCTACCTTACTTTACACTTGCATGTTTTACTTTCCACTGCTATACTCTTAGATGTGCATGTGTAGGGTGTACTTGACTAGTCATAGTTGCTAAAACTGGCCCACACTAAACATTGGGAAAAGGCTAACTTTTATCTTGTCAAGTAGTCTAATCACCCCCCTCTAGACATACTTTCAATCCTACAAGTGGTATCAGAGCTTTGGTCTCCATTGCATTGGTTTCACAACCTAGGAGAGTATGGCATCTAGTGAGGGAAGTTATCACCATAGAGGTACATACTTCGAAGGCACTAATTTTGCTAGTTGGAAGCATAAAATGAAAATGCATATTCTTGGTTATAATCCTGGCGTTTGGGTTGTTGTTCGTGTTGGTGTGCAAGGTGAATTCTTCGGAGAAGGGAGAGAACGGAATCGTCATGCGACGGTGGAAGAATTAAAGAATTTACAATTCGATTCACAAGCTTGTGACATCATATTCAACTGCCTATGCACCGAAGAATTCAACAAAATCAGTTGCATTGAGAATGCAAAGGAAATTTGGGATACTTTGATTGATATGCATGAAGGTACCGGTTCTGTCAGAGAATCTAAGTTGGATGTGCTTCAAAGTCAGCTTGACAAGTTCAAGATGAAGGATGATGAAGGAGTTGTTAAAATGTACTCTAGGCTAGCTCTCATCACAACTGAGATTGCCGACTTAGGAAGCGAAGAGATGACTGACAAATTCATCATCAAGAAGATACTTAGAGCTTTGGATGGAATATATGACACCGTGTGCACATTAATCCAAATGATACCCAATTACAAAGATCTCAAGCGTACTGAAGTCATTGGAAGGATTGTTGCTCATGAAATGTCTCTCAAAGACAAAGATGAGTTGCACGACAAGTCAAGCGGTGCTTACAAAGCTTCAGTCGATGCTCCCGCTACTTCAAGTGACAATCTTGTTACCAATGAAGATATAAGCCTCATGGTCAGAAAATTCAACAAGTTCTACAAGAGTAAAGGCAAAGAGAGAAGCTCAAGCTCAAGACATGATGAGAAGCGTTCGTCCAGTCGAGACCTAAACTGCTACAACCATGGGAAGCCCGGACACTACTCCAATGAGTGCTCGGATCCCTACAAACGAAGAGAAGAGTCACCTCGAAGACGAAGATTAAGAGATGAGTCACCTTGCAGAGAGAGAAGGAGTAGAGAAGATCATTATGAATGAATACACTCTCGTAGAGGCAAAGAATTGAAGAAGAAGGACAAATACACCAAGAGCAACTCTAGAAGAAGACATCAAGCTCACGTTGGCAAATGGGTTTCTGGCTCCGAGTCTGACAACCAATCCGAGAGAAGCAATCACTCCAACTTGGACTATAGTCAAGATGAAGGTGTTGCCGGCATTGCACTTGTTTCCTCCAACTCCTATGACATATTTGATTCACCAAATAAAGGGATTGCAAACTGCTTCATGGCAAAAGGCCCCAAGGCATCATACCCCAAGTACTTTGACTTCGATAGTGATGAGGATGCCTTGTTAGGAGAAGATGACTTGCTCCTTGATAAGACTAGTGATAATATTGAAAATGTAATTGCTAATTTTCATGATAGTCAAGAGAAATCGAATGATGATGATCAGAGAGAGATTGAACGAGTAACTAAAAAATTAAACACTCTCAAGTTAGGTCGTGAAACTACTCTAGAAGATCATAGAGAGGTTGCAATAACTCATGAGAAGCTACGCTTCGAGAAGCTAAATTTAGATCAAGAGCATGAGTTCCTAAAAGCAATCAATGATGATCTTCAAAAGAAGAGTTCCTATTATCTAGCCAAATGATTACTCTTGTCTACTTTTGTTCCACAAGTTAAACCTACGAACACTAGTAACAAAGGCAAGAAAGTTTCTTCATCTAGTAACAACAATGCTAAAGCTAAATCAAATGATATTGTTGCTTGTAGCTCTCTTGATTCCACTAATGATTCTCTTAGCCAAGTTACTCTTGAGCAAGAAAACAATTTATTGAAATGGATTATAGAGATAGGTGTATTCAAGAGTCTTGCCGGAAGTAAGCAATTTGAGGAAATTGTGTGCAAGGAAGGAGGACATCAGAAGAAGCAAGGTGTTCGCTACTTGGACGTCAACGAAGATTTTTGGGAAGAAGGTCCATATCCAATTCCCAAGTTTGTTCCTCAAGAGGAGAAGTATGATCCTACTCCTCCCAAGGGAACAAGCTCACAAGATGGCCTTCTACCACAAGACCACAAGGGCAAGGGAAAGCTTCAAGAGGACATTGACTCATTTGAAGAAGAGCCCCTAGCCAAGGTTAAGTGGGTTCCCAAGGAAACTTCTAGTACTACCTCATCTAGTGCTACCACAACTCCAAGGATTCCCATCAATGTGATGTGGGTCCCCAAGAGGAAAAACTAGAAAGTTGTTGAGGGCTGACTCCGCCAATGAATTTCACTTCCATTCATTTTGGCAAGAACAATATGGAATCAACCTCAACCATATGCATTGGTTCAAGGAGTCACACATTACCTCAAAGGTGAGCAAGGAACAAGGTAATTAAAGCATCTTTGAACATCACCTACCATGTAATTCACTCCATGTCCATAGATATCTTTGTGTTTGTTCCTTTTTTTCGGGACTAACTCATGTAGGTGAGAAGAGTAAGAAAAATAAGGATTGCTCCCAACTCAAGATGATTTTCATCAACATTGAGCATCCACCACTACTTCACCTACTTGAAGTCTTCTACGACAAAACCCAAGGTTAGTTTGTCCCTCGTAGGAGGGATATCATATCAAGGGGGATCTTCACTCTAAATCTTGAGTATAAGCATCTCCTAAAGATATGAGCACATTAATGCTTTATGTAAAAGTGGTAATCCCACTTGTGCTTAAACGATGAGTATGACCTATGATCAAGTATTCTTACTTGACTCCTAAGCCAATATACTCATATATAAATGATTTCGTCATCGCCAAAGTGCTTGATAGATGCTAGGATGTTTGTGCATGTTCATCATGATTTCATTTGAAATCTTATTGTGTGAGCATGTTGGTCTACATATCTTTTCTCATTCGAGGATATCCAATTGTTGCTATTCGGCTTTTGATTTATCTTTTGCCAATTAGATAGACAAGAATGCCTAGGACCCTTCTCTAGCTATCTATGCTTTCTCGTCTCAAGTTCTATTCATGCTTCCTCACAAACTTGAACAAGCACTTCTTGATCCCTTTATGTGAAGGAGCACTCGGAGTTCGGTATCGACAAAGACTCCATTCCAAAACCTCTTTGTGAATCTCAGTGTAACCAACCCCACAATCTCGGTTTCACGGAATTCCCAAAGCTGATCTAGGTTTTCAATCTTGGTACCACCGATACAACCATCTCGGCTTCACCAAGTTTCCATGTCATCCGACAACAGGGAAACTCGGTGGCACTGAAATCTTACTATCGATGACACCGACACTGACGGGTATATAACGTGGCGGACCCGACGTTTCGAAATTTAATCCTCAAACATTCCGTCCCCAACCCTAAGCTGCCGCACAAGGACCCCTTGGTCATCACCTTTGCAACCCCGAGCGCTTACGCCGTTGGGATTCGCCGCCACCGACAAAATCCTCCCCGCCATCGTCGCCTAGCGGGTTCATCACCAAATTAGGGTATGAATCCGAACCCTCGTGCACTACTTTATCTGATTCACGCGCATTAGGTCACCCCATCCACAATCCACAATTTTCAATCTTTCTATTCCACAAGAAATCTGCATAGATTAGAGAATGAAGGAATTTTGGATCTGATCTCGTGCAGCATGCATCTCGATGATACCAAGTTGATAAAATCGGTTCGACCGATTTAGTTATTAGGGTGAGAGAGAACCACTCCGGTGAGATCGAGCTGCTTTTCCGGTTACACCGAAAAGATTGCCCAAGTTTTTTTTATGCAAGTGGTCAGTCTCGGTGACTCCGAAAAAGCCAACCCGATGCTCCCGATATTAATTCTGCAGTAGATTATACCAAAAGTTACCGAATTCAAATTTTGAAAAATTCCGTGTTTTGTGACGCTCAACCCTTCCGCTCTTCTATATCTATTTCACACGGTTGCTTCTATGCTGATTTGCTGGTGTGCTTGTCTGCTTGGTTTGAAAGATGCTAGGTTCCAATGACAGCGAGAACAATTTCAGTGAGCCCCATGCTGAGTGTGATCCACGCACTAGTCCTGAGAGCACTCCTTCTGATCCAGGCACCCCCAACTCCAATAGCTTTCCCAAGGCTGCTACAAGTACCATATGGATACTGAATTCTGATGAAGAAGATTCAAACTTTGTTCCTGTTGATCCTGCTCTCCAAAATCAGAAACAGAAGCGTGTTGTCAAGAGAACTGTCCGAAAGGAGTATGCTAAACCTACTGACATGAGAGCTCCAGAGTCTGCAAGGCAAGGGATGACACTTACCCTTGAGAAACCTCCTAAGAAGCCAGGTGTGAAGAGAGTCAGGAAAAGGACCATTCATGTCATTGGTAGACAAGCTTCCATGTATGAAGACCCATCAGAAACTGCTGCTACTGAGGAAGAGGAAGTACGAGCTAAGGCCCTTCCTGCAACGAAGAAAAATAAGATTATGGCAGATGCTATGAAGCCTTCTGCTCCAAATCCTTCAGCTCCGAATAAGCATGTAGCTCCCAAGAGGACTACAAAGGACATACCTGCAACTCCTAAAGAGAAAGGCACTGCTTCCAGAGACTTTGCCACAGAGGAAGATGTTGAGAATGCACCTATTCTCATGAAGTTTAGGCCTCATTTGCCACTTCACAATGAGGCTCATCCAATAGTTGAAGAAATGAAGAAGAGAAGAGATGCAGGGCTGAGGAAGTGGAGAGCTATTGATCCTTATGCTATGAGGAGAAGGACTGCAGCTGATCCCAGGTTTCATACAAGAGAACAACAAGACTTCTATGAGACAGTTCTGTATGACAAATGTCCAACACTTAGTGACATGAGATACATCGACTGGAATTACATCAAAGCCAATGAAGATTTGTTTCCTCATGTGAGAGAGAACTTCAATCTTGTTGACATTGAAGAGTTTGTTGGCAGAGAGATGACTACATGAAATGATGAAATTATTATGCAGTTCTATTCAATAGTTCATTTCTATCTAGATGGCATAATTTTCTGGAGGGCTGGTGGCAATAGACATGAAGCCACAATTAAAGAATGGGCTATTATCATTGGTGCTCCAAAGTCACGAACAGAAGACTTGTATGTGTATTCAGAACCTAAGAAGAATCACAACTCCATGGACAATATGTACAAGCCAGTGCCAAATGACTTCCTGCCATCTCACAAGCTTGGGACTGTCTATTTCTCGCAAGCTGGAATAACCACTACCAACACTATCTTGAGGCATACCCTGATTCCCAAATCAGGTGATGAAAAAATGATTAAAGGCTATTCCATCAATATGTTGCATCATTTAGACACCCACACTTGCTTCAAAGTCATGGATTTGATTGCTGCGAATATCAGGAGAACTACTGCAGATCAGAAGAGATCTTGCGGATATGTACCATACATTCAAATGCCCATCAATGCCAAGATTGCCAAGCAAGCATATTAGCTTGATCGTCGTCATTTGCCACTTCAGCGAGAGTTTGATGATAATGAAGTTGTGATGGTTGACACTCATCCAAGCTCGGCTACAACTAGAGAGGTTGCAGAGGTCACTAAGAATGCTCCAGCTCCACCACCCCATCTTAAAACCAGAGAGGAACAAATGTCGTTACTGGTCAACACCATCCGAGGGATGGAGAAGAATATTTTTGAGATTCTGCTAAACCAGAAGAGCCTAGAGAGGATCGTGGAAACAAAGTTCCATGACCTAGATGTGAAGGTTACAGAGTTGACCACTACAGTCAAGCAACTTCAATATGAAGTTGACTCAGTGCAGATTCCATGCTCAGATGATGAACATGATGATGATGATGATTCACCTCTTCGTACTACCACACAGTTCTTGACCCAGACCACATCAGCAGCCATGCCAATACCACAAGATATTTCATCAGCTCAAGCTTTAGCTCCTGCTCCACCACCTCCAGCTCCTGCACTAGTGGCATCAACCAAAGCCTTCATCGATGCTCTCTTGTCTACTCCAACATCTTCTACCGGAGGAGATCATGCCCAGAGAGATGCTTAAATTAGACCTTTGAACTCTTTGGTACTTGTTGCCAAAGGGGAGAAGTGTATAGACCAATAAGGCTTCGAGAGAGGGAGAGATTTTGACTTATTTGCTCACATTTGATTTTTAAAACTTTATTTGGTCTTTTGGATGACATTATCTGCTTAGATGTGTGTTTGATCATACACTTTGACTGTTTGATGCTACTACATTATTACCTTTGAGATATCTACATCATGATCATTCACTTGTTTTTGGTGCTGGAAGAGTAACCCATATTCCTACTCAATTGTGCATTTTCATGCAAATGCAATTTTTAAAAAATGCACGAATTTAGGGGAGCTCTTGTTTTTCACATACCTCTCAAAGCGTCGATGCTAATCATTGATCATATCTTGTCGAAGCTATGATCTATATGTTGTCATCAATTACCAAAAAGGGGGATATTAAAAGCACAATTGCTCCCTAAGGTGGTTTTGGTAATTAATCACAACATATGCATGATTGGACTAATTAGTTTATCCAAGTACATTTCACAAAAGTTAAAAGATGCTTTAGCTATAGGATTGAGTGGAGATGCCCCTTTGATGAAGGAAGGAATAGGATTGGCTAAAGCTTCAAGCAAGAAGACTCTTCATTTTACACTTTGTGGGAAATCACATTTGACTCCATAGGAAAGCTAATACTATTTAAAGTGGATGAGGTGTTATGATGAATTGGTTGCTCAAGTGCTTAGAGTTAGCCACCAAAAATACTCAGCCACTCTTCCACAAAATATATCTGTCCCAAGCCAAATATCCAAAATTGGTGGTACCAACATTTATCACTCGACCATACCAATTTTAGATTTAGTCAAATCCCAACCAAATTCTATCTTTTTGGTGCAACCGAATCTACATCGGTGCTACCGAGTTTGGGTGACCAACTTTCTGTTGCATCGGTACACAAAATTGGAATTTCCGACTTTGAGTATCGGTGTCACCGAGTTGTGCCATCTGACCGTTAGTCACCTTTTCTGTTCTACCGAGTTGTGTATATCGGTTCCACCGAGATTCAAAGTTGCTACCGTTTGAGCAAGTCGGTACCACCAAGTTTGTAACTTCGGTGTCACCGAGTTGGTCAATTATGGTGTAACGGTTGGATTTTGGAGGTTCCCTATACATACCACTCCACCTACCTCTCACTCGCAGAGGAAGCACTTGGAACACACACTTCATTGCCAGATCCATTTTTCTCAAAGAGAGCCACCTACTCATGTGTGGAGATCAAGAGATTCCATTCCAACCATTTGAACCTTGATTTCTAGACTCCCAAGTTACTTTCCACAAGATCAGTCTCTCCTACCTGTGCCAAATCCGAGAGAGAGTGGTTGAGTGTTGAGGAGACTATCTTTAGAAGCACAAGATTATTGAGTTCATTGTTCTACCACATCTATTACTGTTTGGAGGGTGGTGCCTCCTAGATTGGTTAGGTGTCGCTTGGGAGCCTCCTACTTCATGTTGTGGAGTTGAACCAAGATGTTTGTAAGGTCAAGGAGATCGCCTACTTCGTGAAGATCTACCGTGAGTGAGGCTAGTCCTGTGTGGACGGAAGCCGTGGTGGAATAGACAAGGCCGCTTCTTTGTGGACCCCTTGTGGGTGGAGCCCTCCGTGGACTCCCGCAGTCGTTACCCTCTGTGGGTTGAAGTCTCCACTAACATGGACGTACGATAGTGCCACCTATCATAACCATGCCAAAAGTCTCGTGTCAACCTCTTGCGTTTGATATCCCTACCCGGCCTTACTTTACACTTGCATGTTTTACTTTCCGCTGCTATATTCTTAGATGTGCCTGTGTAGGGTGTACTTTACTAGTCATAGTTGCAAAAACTAGCTCACATTAAAAATTGGGAAAAGGCTAAGTTTTATCTTGTCAAGTAGTCTAATCACCCCCCTCTAGACATAATTTCAATCCTACAAAGGTTGGCCCATACTGAATACGGTAGTCGTTTCCATTCGCCTTTCTCTTCGACCTGCGAGCGAGCCCGTCAGGCTGATCCGTGTTGATGCGGCAGCCGCGTCCCCATTTTGGTCTCGTGAATAGGTTAGCCTTGGGATTTTAATGGAAGTTTTGGTCTTCGGGTTTTTTTGAGTTCCTTTGATACGTCTTTCCCTTGCCACGACCATGCCTATCGAAGGTCCCATACCTCGCTCGATGACGACAACGATGACAAGGAAACACCATTGCGACACGTTCCTGCCGTCCTGCGGTGGGCCTCGCGCTCATGGGGGATGGGTGTAACGCCCCGGACACACCCGCCGGCGGTCGTTACTCCTGGCGGGATCTAGACTGTCCCCACATATCAATACTAGTCTTTTCTGCGCACTTTGTCCTCACTCATGCGCACCCGGGAACAACTTCCCGGTCGGTCACCCATCCTAGAACTACTCCAAGCCGAGCACGCTTAACCTGGGAGTTCTGTCCGAATGGGCTCCCGGAAAAGAAGGAATTCCTTATTGATATGAGTAGTCTATCATCCCTAATAAACCAGGCTATCACAATGGGCATGGCACCTCGGCCTAGGGTCGCCATGGCGACATCGGGACCTGAGGGTTGAGCCCCAGCTTGCAGGCACAACCCACACACGCACCACATCATCAAGGTCATGGGATGTACCCCTCACACAACGACCAGGCACGAGAAGGCGGACGCACGTGATGACGAGTTGGTGTATATCTTATGACCCCTCATTGGATGCCCCAAGTGGAAGGTGGAGATGTAGTCAGCAGCAAATTTCCCTCACACAGAGACTGTAAGGTTTATCGAACCAGTAGGACTCCTAGGATCAACAAGTAGGTGTATTCCACCCTGGCGCTAGTAGAAGACGTGGACCTGCACACACAACAAATAACTTTGCTCCCGACGAGTACAGAGAGGTTGTTAATCTCTCCGGCCTTGTAGTTTGCAAAGGATCAAAACACAAGCGGGAAGGTAATAGTGATTGCAACGGAAAAGTAAATAAAACGGTAAATGATGGAGGTGTAAACAATGATGGTGATATGGACCGGAGTCACGTGATGTTCACTAGTGATGTCTCTCTCCAAAAATACGATAAACAACTATGCTAGGGTAAACAAATCACAGTTGGGCAATTGACAGAATTATGATCGCACCGCAATGCTAATTATGCTCCTTGATAGTTAGAGGTTCAATAGTAATGGGCAGTACGCCAAGACAAGTAGACCGTGTATTCATCAGCATCTACTTACTAATCATCCACCTTGAGATATCTATCTAGAACATATCTCCGGTATTATGTTGCGAGCCCCGCCCAAAGTGTAAACTCAAAGCAACGGACAACTGCATTAACGAACTATGTGTAAGGTAAACAATCCTTGTAACCCTGATCACAAGCACCGTTGTTGTCTCCCTGGTGGCAACAAGAACATCCCCTAGTCTCATGTTTCTGTCACTCAAGCTAGACAACGAGGGGCCCGAAACCACAATCATGCATAACCCTCCCTCTTGGAGTTACGATCTACTACTTGGCCAAAGCAATAAAAAGCAACGAAGAACATGCATGAATCACTAAGGAACATAATATAAAAGGATAATAAAATATATAACTCATAACAATATGAACATAATCTCATAATCCATCGGATCCCAGCAAACCGAGCATAACAATAGCCAGAGAATTACATAGATGCCTTGATCATGTAGGGCAGCTCACAAGGACTAACCATTGAAGCACAAGATTGGAGAGAAGACATCACGTAGCTACTGGTCATGGACTCATGGTCCAAGGGGAACTACTCGCGGCACATCCGAGAAGCGTCCATGGTGGTGGAGAAGCTCCCGGAGGTCAATCCTCCCTTCGACAGGGTGCCAGGAAGAGGTCTCCTGACGCTCCCGATTTTGGAAGCGCCGCGGCGGCGGAACGATGGAGAAATTCGCGATTCCAGAAAGTCTGTAAGGGTTTCCTCTCGAGACTCCAAATATAGGCCAAAGGAGGGCACCGGAGGAGGTGGGACCCACCGAGGCGACCTCCTGGCGTGGCCCAGGGCCTGACCGCGCCAGCAGGCCGCCTGGGAGGCCCTGGGCCCCCTCTGGCCCTCCTTCGGTGATCCGGAAGCTTCTGTTTCGCTGATTTTTTAATATATTTTTCTGGATTTTTTCGGGCTTCGGAAAATTGGGTAAAAGCCCGTGCAAAATAGACATCAACACACAGAAACTGGCGCTGTGTGCACTGAGTTAGTAGGCTAGTCCAAATACGTGTAAAACAATATAAAAGTGTAGCAAAACATATCACAATGTCACCCAAAAGATCACGGAACACGCAGAAATTATAGATACGTTTGGGACGTATCAGCGCGCCGTCACGCAAGGGCGTACTGCCTCTTGAGATTGCGTTGGTTTTCCCCTTGAAGAGGAAAGGGTGATGCAACAGAGGAGCAGTAAGTATTTTCCTCAGTTTGAGAACCAAGGTTTCAATCTAGTAGGAGAATTGAGGTCAAGTCCAGAGTACCTGCGCAAACACAAAAGAGCTTGCACCCAACGCTATAAAGGGGTTGTCAATCCCTTCAAGATTGATTGCAAAGTGAGATCTGAAGGCGGAAAGCGCAACGAAGTAAAAGTGTAGACTGAAAATATGGTGTGAAGTAGACCCGGGGGCCATAGTGTTCACTAGAGGATTCTCTCAAAATAGAAAATAATACGGTGGGTGAACAAATTACTGTCGAGCAATTGATAGAACCGCGCAAAGTCATGATGATATCTAAGGCAATGATCATACATATAGGCATCACGTCCGAGACAAGTAGACCGATACTTTGTGCATCTACTACTATTACTCCACACATCGACCGCTATCCAGCATGCATCTAGTGTATTGAGTTCATGACGAACAGAGTAACACCTTAAGCAAGATGACATGATGTAGAGGGATAAACTCAAACCAATGATGTAAACCCCATATTTTTACCCTTGATGGCAACAACACGATGCGTGCCTCGCTACCCCTTCTGTCACTCGGTGAGGTCACCGCACGGTATGAACCCAAAACCAAGCACTTCTCCCATTGCAAGAATCATAGATCAAGTTGGCCAAACAAAACCCACAACTCGAAGAGAATTACAAGGATATGAAATCATGCATATAAGAGATCAGAAGAAACTCAAATAATATTCATAGATAATCTTATCATAAATCCACAATTCATCAGATCTCAACAAACACACCGCAAAGAAGATTACATCGGATAGATCTCCATGAAGAGCATGGAGAACTTTGTATTGAAGATCCAAGAGAGAGAAGAAGCCATCTAGCTACTAGCTATGGACCCGAAGGTCTATGGTGAACTACTCACGCATCATCGGAGAGGTCATGGTTTTGATGAAGAAGCCCTACGTATTCGGATCCCCCCTTTGGCAGGGCACCAGAACGTGCCCCAGATGGGATCTTGTGGAGACAGAAGCTTGTGGCGGCGGAAAAGTATTTTAGTGGATCTCTTTCGCAGTTTTGGATTTTTTCTGAATTTATAGGCGGAAGAGGTAGGGCAGACGAGCCACAGGGGGCCCACAAGCCGGCCAGGCGCGGCCCCCTGGCCGCGCCTAGGGGGCTTGTGGGTCCCGTGGTGGCCCCTGCCTTGGTTCTCAAGTCTAGTGCATATCAAGCATCCCCAAGCTTATAGATATGTTGGAGACGTATCAAGCATCCCCAAGCTTAACTCCTGCTCGTCCTCGAGTAGGGAAGTGATAAAGACTGAATTTTTGATGTGGAATGCTACCTAACATATTTGTCCTTTGTAACTTCTTTCATGTGACATGAATGTTCAGATCCGTAAGATTCAAAACAATAGTTTGCTATTGACATGAAAACAATAATACTTCAAGCAAACTAGAAAGGTAATCATGAACTTTCGAAATAACAAGGCCAAAGAAAGTTATCTTTACAAAATCATATAGTCTACCTATGCTCCATCATCCCCACACAACTAATTTAAATCATGCACAACCCTGGTATTGGCCAAGTAATTGTTTTTGCACTCTTACTTTCTCAGACCTTTTTCAACTCTCACGCAATACATGAGCGTGAGCCATGGATATAGCACTATAGGTGGAATAGAGTGTGGTGGTGGTTGTTAGACAAAAAGGAGGAGATGGTCACATTGACTCGGCGTATTAAAGGGCTATGGAAATGCCCATTAATAGATATCAATGTGAATGAGTAGGGATTGCCATACAAAGGATGCACAAGAGCTATAAGTATGTGAAAGCTCAAAAGGAGAGCTAGTGGGTGTGCATCCAACTTGCTTGCTCACGAAGACCTAGGGCAATTTTGAGGAAGCCAATCATAGGAATAAACAAGCCAAGTTATATAATAAAGATTCCCACTAGTATATAGTGACAAAACGAGAGGATCTCAATCATGAAGAACATGGTGCTATTATGAAGCATAAGTGTGGAAAAAGATAGTAGCATTGTCCCTTCTCTCTTTTTTTTTGTTTGGGCTCTTGGGGATCTCTTTCTCCTTTTTTTATTTTATTGTGGGAAACTTTGGCCTCTTTTTTTATTTACTCACATGGGACAATGCTCTAATGATGATCATCACACTTTTATTTACTCACAACTCAAAGCTTAGAATGATGATGACTCTATAGGAAATGCCTCCGACAGTGTACCGGGATGAGCAACGATCTAGCTTGGCGTATGACGTTGAAACATCTCGCTAGCTATATTACGATCATGCAATGGCAATATGAGAGTGACGGCATAAGTCATGAGATGGAACGGTGGGAGTTGCATGGCAATATATCTCGGAATGGCTATCAAAATGCCATAGTAGGTAGGTATGGTGGCTGTTTTGAGGAAGGCATATGGTGGGTTTGTGCACCGACAAAAATTGCGCGGTACAAGAGAGGCTAGTAATGGTGGAAGTTGAAAGTGCATCTATACCATGGACTCACATTACTCATGAAGAACTCACATACTTATTGCGGAAGTTTTTATTAGTAAACGAAACAAAGTGCTAAACGCATACTCCTAGGGGAAGGGTTGGTAGGTGTAAACCATCGCACGACCCCGACCGCAACACAAAGGATGACAATAAATAGATCAATTATGCTCCGACTTCCTAACATAGCTATTCACCATACGTGTATGTTACGGGAATCACTAACTTCAACACAAGTATTTCTAGATTCACAACACCCTACTAACATGACTCTTAATATTACCAAATCCACGTCTCAAAACTAATTGAGAGGAATCAAACTTCTCTTTCCACTAAATGCACATGAAGATGGAAGTTTTTGTATCCTCTTTCGGTACCTACCACCTTTGGGACTAATTTCATAGCACAATCCAACTACCAAGTAACGCACCACCGTGCTTTGAAAGATCTAAGTGAAGCACATAGAGCAAAATGGTTTAGCTCAAAAGATATAACTGAAGCACAATGAGCATTCTAGGGAAATCACGATGAGTGCATGTCTCTCTCAAAAGGTGCGCAGAAAGGATGATTGTGACATAAAAAAATGAAAAGACTCCTACGATACAAGATACTCCAAGCAAGACACATATCATGTGGTCAATAAAAATATAGCTCCAAGTAATGTTACCGATGGATTGAAGACGGAAGAGGGGATGCCTTCCCGGGGCATACCCAAGCTTAGGCTTTTTGGTGTCCTTGAATTTGTCTTGGGATGCCTTGGTCATCCCCAAGCTTGAGCTCTTTCCACTCTTTATCCCTTTGTTCATGAGAACATCACCCAAAACTTGAAAACCTCACAACACAAAACTTAAAGAGAAACTTGTGATATCATTAGCACAAGAAAACAAACTACCACCTCATTAGGTACTGTAGAAATCTTGATTTCTATTTATATTTGTGTTAGGTTACTGTATTCTCACTTTTCCATGGCTAGTACCCCCCGATACTATCCATAGTTTCATCAAAACAAGCAAGCAACTCAACAAATATAAAATTTGTCAAAAACAGACTAGTCTGTAGTAATCTGTATACTTCGTATACTTCTGATATCTCAAAAATTCTGAAAACTTACGACTGTCTGGGCAAAAGTCATATCAACCAGCATCAAAATGAATCAACTCAAAATATCTTTCTTAATAAAAATTAAAAATAATTTCGTGAGCGATAAGTTTCTGTCTTTTTCCAGCAGGATCAAACAACCATCGCCAAAACAATGATAAAGGTTTTGTTTGGATCAAACACAAAAAGAAACACAAAATACACCATTATAACAGAATTATTATGGTGTGGACGCAACAAAACAGAAATAAAAATATAAATTCATTGGGTTGCCTCCCAACAAGCGCTATTGTTTAACGCCCTTAGCTAGGCATAAGGTGATGGAATCATGTATCGTCGTCTTTGGTGCTCAAACCATAAGTAGCCCTCATCATGGATTCATAAGGCAACCTTATTTTCTTTCTAGGAAAATGCTCCATGCCCTTCTTTAAAGGAAATTGAAATCTAATATTCCCTTCCTTCATATCGATGATAGCACCAATAGTCCTTCGGAAAGGTCTACCAAGAATGATAGGGCATGTAGGATTGCAATCAATGTCAAGCACAATGAAATCCACGGGTACATAGTTCCTATTTGCAATAATAAGAACATCATTGATCCTTCCAATGGGTTTCTTGGCAGTAGAATCCTCAAGATGCAAATTAAGAGAACACTCCTCAATCTCATTAAAACCCAGAACATCACATAAAGACGTTGGAATCGCGGAAACACTAGCACCCAAATCACACAAAGCATTGCATTCGTAGTTTTTGATTTTGATTTTGATAGTAGGTTCCCACTCATCATGAAGCTTTCTAGGGATAGAAACTTCCAATTCAAGTTTCTCTTCAAGAGATTTTAACATAGCATCGACGATATGATCGGTAAAGGCCTTGTTTTGGCTATAAGTGTGTGGAGAGTTTAGCATGGATTGCATCAAGGAAATGCATTCAATCAATGAGAAACTATCATAATTGAATTCCTTGAAATCCAAAGTAGTAGTTTCATTACTACTCAAGGTTTTAATATCTTCTACTCCACTTTCAATGCCTTTAGCATCAAGATAGATGGACTCCAAATCATTGGGGCGTTTTTCAACCAAAGTGGATTCATATCCAGCCCCATCATCATTAGGTTTGACACAAGAAAACAAAGATTCAATGGCAGTCACACCAAGCACTTTAAGATCTTCGTGATTCTTATCACGAGAACACGCCTTTTTAAGCCATTCATGTCTAGCACGAATTTGGGCGTTTCTTTCTTTGCTCTCACTCATGGAAACACGCATAGCTTTCAAAGTTTCATCCATATTGATCTTGGGAGGAGCACATCTAACTTTCAAAGCATCAATATCACTAGACATTCTATCAACGCTCCTAGCCAAATCGTCAATTTTGAGTAGTTTTTCCTCTATGGATGCATTGAAAATCTTTTGCAAGTTGATAAACTCTTTGATATTACTTTCTAGATCAGAGGGTAATCTATTTTAATTACCATGAGTATTGTTGTAGGAGTTGCCAAAGTTATTAGTGGGGTTACTAGGAAAAGGCCTAGGAATATAGTTTCCCCTAAAAGCATTGTTGTTGCCAAAATTATTCCTACCAACAAAATTAACGTCCAAGCTAGCGTTGCTACTCTCAATCAAGGAAGACAAGGGCATATCATTAGGATGTAAAGGAGCACTTCTACTAGCAATCAAGTTCATTAACTCATCCATCTTAGCACTTAACGAGTTAATTTCTTCTATAGCGTGTACCTTCTTACTAGTAGGTGACCTTTCAGTGTGCCACTGAAAGTAGTTCGTCATGATATTGTCTAGGAGTTTTGTGGCTTCTCCTAATGAGATTTCCATGAACGTTCCACCTGAGGCGGAGTCCAAGATATTTCTAGAAGCGAAATTCAAACCTGCATAGAAGATTTGTATAATCATCCAAAGACTCAAGCCATGAGCGGGACAATTTCTAATCATCAATTTCATTCTCTCCCAAGATTGTGCAACATGTTCATGATCAAGTTGCTTAAAATTCATGATATCATTACGGAGAGAGATAATCTTAGCCGGTGGAAAATACTTGGATACATAAGCATCTTTGCACTTGTTCCAAGAATCAATACTATTTGTGGGCAAAGGCGAAAACCAAGTTTTTGCTCGATCTCGCAACGAGAACGGAAAAAGCTTCAATTTAATCACATCATTATCCACATCTTTATTCTTTTGCATATCGCAAAGCTCAATGAAGGTATTAAGATGGGATGCGGCATCTTCACTAGGAAGGCCGGAGAATTGCTGTTTCATAACAAGATTCAGCAAAGCGGCATTGATTTTGTATGATTCCGCACTAGTGGCGGGAGCAATCGGAGTACTAATAAAATCATTATTATTAGTATTCGAGAAGTCACAAAGTTTGGTGTTTTCAGTCATGGTGACTTCAGAGAGCAAACAAGCACACAAACAAACAGAAAGCAAGCGAGGGAAAAGGGCGAACGAAAAAGGAAAACGAAAAAGGCGAATGTTTTGTTTTTCAGAAGTGGGGGAGAGGAAAACGAGAGGCAAAAAAGTAAATGCAAGAGATGAGTTTGCGACACTTACTTGGATGAGTTCTTGACTTGATCCTCCCCGACAACGGCGCTAGAAATCGGCACGTTGACGGGAGACTATTCTTGACTTGATCCTCCCGAGCAACGACGCCAGAAATCCTTGTGCTGCCTCTTGAGCTTGCGTTGTTTTTTCCCTTGAGCAATAAGTATTTCCATCACTTTGAGAACCAAGGTATCAATCCGGTAGGAGAATCGAGGTCAAGTCGAGAGTACGTGCGCAAACACAAAAGATCTTGCACCCAACACTATAAAGGGGTTGTCAATCCCTTCAAGATTGATTGCAAAGTGAGATCTGAAGGCGGAAAGTGCAACGAAGTAAAAGTGTAGACTGAAAATATGGTGTGAAGTAGACCCGGGGGCCATAGTGTTCACTAGAGGCTTCTCTCAAAATAGAAAATAATACGGTGGGTGAACAAATTACTGTCGAGCAATTGATAGAACCGCGCAAAGTCATGATGATATCTAAAGCAATGATCATACATATAGGCATCACGTCCGAGACAAGTAGACCGATACTTTCTGCATCTACTACTATTACTCCACACATCGACCGCTATCCAGCATGCATCTAGTGTATTGAGTTCATGACGAACAGAGTAATGCCTTAAGCTAGATGACATGATGTAGAGGGATAAACTCAAACCAATGATGTAAACCTCATCTTTTTACCCTTGATGGCAACAACATGATGCGTGCCTCGCCACCCCTTGTGTCACTGGGTGAGGTCACCGCATGGTATGAACCCAAAACCAAGCACTTCTCCCATTGCAAGAATCATTGATCAAGTTGGCCAAACAAAACCCACAACTCGAAGAGAATTACAAGGATATGAAATCATGCATATAAGAGATCATAAGAAACTCAAATAAGATTCATAGATATCTGATCATAAGTCCACAATTCATCGGATCTCGACAAACACACTGCAAAGAAGATTACATCGGATAGATCTCCATGAAGATCATGGAGAACTTTGTATTGAAGATCCAAGAGAGAGAAGAAGCCATCTAGCTACTAGCTATGGACCCGAAGGTCTATGGTGAACTACTCACGCATCATCGGAGAGGTCATGGTGTTGATGTGGAAGCCCTCCGTATCCGAATCCCCCCTCCGGCAGGGCACCAGAACGTGTGCCAGATGGGATCTCGTGGAGACAGAAGCTTGCGGCGGCGGAAAAGTATTTTCGTGGATCTCTTTTGCAGTTTTGTTTTTTTCTGAATTTATAGGCGGAAGAGGTAGGGCAGACAAGCCACAGGGGGCCCACAAGCCTGCTAGGCACGGGCCCCATGGCCGCGCCTAGGGGGCTTCTGGGGTCCCCTGGTGGCCCCTGCCTTGGTTCTCAAGTCTCGTGCGTATCTTCTGTTCCGGAAAAAATCTTTTCGGAAGTTTTATTCCGTTTGGACACCGTTTAAAATCCTCCTCTGAAAAGGGTCAAAAACACGGAAAAAACAGGAAATGGCACTTGGCACTGACTTAATAAGTTAGTCCCAAAAAATATATAAAAGGCATACAAAACATCCAAAGTTTGACAAGATAATAGCACGGAACCATAAAAAATTATAGATACGTTGGAGACGTATCAGGGCGCTCCTCATAGTGTTCCCCCCTGAGGCTTTGCGAGCCCTCGAGGCCTCGCCGGGTGGGCCTTGAGACTCATGGACCACAGCACCCGCGCTCGGGGGCTGAGTCCAAAATTGGTGGAAAATGCCAGAGAGAAGTTCATTTCAAATCAAAATAGCCTCCACCCAAGGTTTGGGGAACATAATCTTTCTTACACGCCCGCCGGGCCAATGTGTTGGATTGCAGGAAAGGAGGACGGCGTAAGAAAAAGAAGGACGAGCACTCGAAGCACCCAGGATGGAGACTCTGGCTCCGACGGCGCGCACACGCTCAGTCAGAGTCCACCTCCTCCTTCATGCGAGAGCCCATGGAGCCGTCGGAGTCGCTGTCACCCCGTCACCGCCGCAGAAAGGGCTGCTGCCGCTATCATCGATGTTGGAGGAGCCGCTGCTGTCCTCCATGCAGTAGCCAAGGCGTGTGCCGGCACTCCCGAAGACCTTCACGAAAAGCATGGCGACCCGTCAAATTTGAAGTGGAGGACGTGCCTGTCCCGCCGGCCTTGAGCGAGGGCGAACAACTTCTACCCGCACCTCAGGAATAAGAACAGAGGGAGTTGAACTCCGTCGCCGCCCAGCTCGGCCCGTTGCAACACCTGTCCGGTTGCAGCCACACGCCCAAGGGTGTGAGATCCTCCATCTCCTCAGTGAAGAAGTTCGGAAGCCGGAGCCAGGTGCGGGGCCTGCCCTCCACCCGCATGATGAACTCGCGGTCCGCGTCGGCACAGTGACCTCATGACTTGGGCGGCCAGACGCTTGCGCCGCCCTGCCAGCCCCGTCCGTGGCCATTGTTCCCCCACTCTCGTGGATGTCGCCCCTCCCACGGATGCTAAGGGCACCACACCCGCATGCGAGGAGTGCCCGCATCCCCCGGGAGGCGCCTAAAGTGCGGCAACAGGCGCATGAGGATGTCCCGTCTCCGCCAACGACCGTTTCACATCCGCTCCTCTCTTTACCGTCGTCTTCCTCCCGGCGGCGAGGGACCTATTCATTGGCGCCTCACCGCAGCGACGGTCAGCAGGAATGGGAAGCATGGGTGAGAAGGTTGGGCGGGGGGGGGGGGTCCCTCCCCCTCGTCCTTATATGGAGCCACCGAGCGGGCGGTTGGTCTACACCGCTTCGGATGCACCCCGCTAGTGGAAGACTAACATGGACAATAATGACACTGCACCGTGCACATGCTTTAAGGCGGTGCCACACGGACACCAAGGCAACATGGGAAGTGGGAGCGTCCGACGCCCATTGCTTGCCACGTGTCACGAGCGGCTCTTCGTTGGGGACCGCCCGCGCCACTCCTTTCCCCACTGCAAGATAAAATGCATCGATGCGTGGCCCTACGGGTCGAGTCGTTGGGCCCGTGGGCCCGAGGAAGCCAAGGGGCACCAGTTTTGGCCTAGCGGTATGGGCCGCGGCTTGGGATCGAACCGTCACTATGCCTTGAGAATGCATCGGGCTCGCGAGGCTCACGCCCGCGACCGACATCAGGGATTTCGAGGTGCCCCCATGGGGCGGTGGCGAGAGCCGCTTGGGGGGCCGCATGGGAAGGACGACCAATGCAGCACGGAGCGACAGCCTGGCTAGGTAGGGGCGAGTACTAAGGAGCGCTCAGCGGATAACCTCTGAGGCCTCGTTGCCAAGTGGGAAAGGGCTACTGAGCCGCGGCGCCACTCGGACTCTCGGCGGGGACTAAGGAAGCGCGCAGGGGGCGCCGGAAGGCCTTGCGAGAGGGGCAGGGGCACGTCAAGCATGAGATACACGCATCATTAAAAAAAGTATATTACACAACATCTGATGCCCCACACGGGTCCGGGATATTTTGAATGCAATAGCAGAAGGGAAGGATATGCAGAGGAGGCGTTGTCTTCATCGTGGCCCTCGAGGGCCCCGACGTCAGGGCTGTCGCTAGCTTAGGGGGTCTACACTCGGACGAACAGCTCCACCAGGGACTCCATGTGCGCGCACACCTTTTCTTTGAGGGGGGCTCGGAGGTCCTCGGGCACCGGCCCCGTTATGAGGGGGAGGTCGAACGCAGGATCACGGCGGCGCAGGTTCGAGAAGACCCGCGTCAGCGCGTCACCCAAGAGGTCACACACGGTGTATTCGATGTCGTCGTCCACCTTGGAGACACCCGACTCTAGTTCCGCCACCACCTTGGTGAAGAAGTCGAGGTAGCCCCCATCGCCATGCGCGCAGGGCAGCGGCGGGGCGTCCGTGACAAAGCGACACAGTGCGTCGTTCGTGTGGAGGGCGAGCTCCAGGAACTGCTTGGCGTGTTGCGCCTCCATCATCCGCACATGTGCCGCGTCGTCCTTGGCCGCCTGCATGGCATGGACGGCTTCTTCAATTTGGGCCTGGAGCATGGCCAACTCCTCCTTAGCGCCCTCCTGGCCCCTGAGGGCGTCCTGAAGTGCAGCCTGGGCATCCTGCAGCTGGGCCCTGAGCGCGCCCGTCTGCGCCTGGATTTCTTTGCACCTGAGACGCAGGCGATCCTCGTGTGAGGCGGTTTTGCTACGGTCCGGGGCCACCTCGCGCCCGTTGCTCTGATGGGCAGACATGGCAAGTAGGGTTGCGCAGTCCCAGGGCCCGACCGGCGCTCCGACGGGGGGTTACGGGTCCCACGTGCCTCATATGGCTGCGCAATGAGGAGGAGGCCTCTCAGAAGGCGGCACGGGGCGCCCCTGGCAGGATCATGCGGCGCCTCTATGGCGCGCGCATCCTGAAAGGTCCAGCGGTCAGGGTTCACCAGGCTAGGAAAGATGAGCAAGAAGAAGCAACAACAACAATGTACTTACTCATTGCTGGTGGCCCAACATCATCGTGGTGCGGCCAGCCGCGGCCCTGAAGGCTCTATGCGAGCCTTGTCGCCGGGAGTGCCCCTTCCAGTTGCCATTGAATGAGAGGGGGAAGAAAGGAGGCACCGTGCACGCAGGTATGGAGGAGCAGCTCATGAGCAGGAAAAAGGAAGAAGCGGTGTGGTGGCATGCCACGGGGGTGGTCGTCTTATAGCCATGATCACGACCCCGGAGGCATTGTGGGAATAGTGGCGACGTGCTCCCATCGTGCACCACATGTCGCGGTTGGACCATGGGTGGTCCGTCTTGAGTTGCCTCGCTCCCCCAACTAGATGTTTTCACGAGAAAGGTGGCCCGAATGGATGGCGTCGATCGAGAGCAATGATGGCAGGCGTGGCACACATGCTCCACCCGTGTCTGCATGGGCGGTCCCCGAAGGATCGCGGGAAGGAAATGCCCCACGTCACGTTGGACGCCATGCGTTGAGCCTGGCCCGAAAGTAGTTGGGGCCCATGTCGCCTTGTCCCTCCTGTTGGGAGGAGTTGTATCCAATGTGTGCCCGGGGGCTACTGTTGGCCCCTCGAACCGGGGGTACCTAGGCCTGTTGGCCTGCGGCCTCGGGTGCGACGCGGCAGGATAAGCCTGGTTCGCCCATGGGGGAGCCCAGCGAGAAGGACCCTCGAGAGGACCCGTGCCTTGCGTGGCGAGCGCTTGGAGATCGTCGCCAAGGGCTTCAGTGGAGGGGGGCGTCCGTCGCAAGGTTTTCCCCTAAGGCCCCCGCGGAGCAAGCCCCCCGAAGGCGAATTGGACGGGTCCCACGACCCAGCTCCTTTGAATGGTGAGGCAGGCCGCGCAGGCGGTGCATGAGCAGTGCCTACGATCGCGTATGGGGAGGGTTTCCCCTTCGTGCTAAGTAAGATGGGGTAGGTGGCTTGCATCTAAAGCGACTCCGAAGGGTTTCCTATCCAGTGCAAGAGGACTAAAGCTGGAGGCTCCATAGGATGGAGATCATCCCCGAGCCTACCAGTGCGTCATGAAGAGAAGCTTTTGCAGGTGTAGACCACCTTTGTCAGGGCGAACTGCAATCCTGTCCCCTTTTGAAAATTGCTGTTGTGGCAACCCTTCCTGCCGACGTTTTCCGGGAAGAGGACCAAGGACAGTATATAGGAGAGGCCCGACCTCCATAGAAGGGGATCCAACCTCATCTCCAGGCAAGAACCACCATTGTACTTGTCTTCCACCTCAAGTAATTCCACCACAAGCACGAGTAGGGTTTTACACCGCAAGGTGGCCCTAACCTGGGTATCTTTTGTGTGTTTCAGTTCGTCTCCCTAGCTCGCGCTACCGTAGAGCCGCCGTGAAGCCGTGAGGTAGAACAGGATAGAAGAGCGAGCGCACCCCAGTGTTTGAACCTTTCCTTGGGTCCGTGGAGTCCCGAATCCGAGAACTCCCCCATAATGTGACAACCCAACATTTTTGACAAATGGCAAATGAAAACCTACAAGATAATTAATGGACCATTTAGAATATGAATTTCTCATGAGTAAGGCGTACCACATAAAGACTAGATAATCTTGAAATATCAATACTAAGTGGTATTCCTCATGTACACACACATTTAGGATTGTGAAGTGCAGAAAGCACATCACTCCCCCAAAATGGTATAATCCATTAATCTCTCAAAAGAGCCAACAAAGATACAAACAAGATGCAAAAAGGCTCAACACACGACTTACATGTACATCATGTGCAAACCAATATACACATACTTGATTACTAAAGATAAGCAAATGGGAAACACAACATATACAAGCACATGCAAGGTAAAAAACCACAACATGCAAAGGGGAAAGTAACGAACAATGTAAACACTTCAAGTACAAGTTACCGCAAGGCGGCACATTGGTTATAAGATAGACACTTGATAATCCAAAAGACTTGGCTTGAGATAATATGAATGATAAAGATCCCTTAATTCTTCATGTTGTAGCCAAGTCTCAAATTCCCTCCAAAATGGTGACTTGGCTTGAGATAATATGAATGATAAAGATCCCTTAATTCTTCATGATGATTAATATTACCTTGGTAGTAATAACCTCATGAGCTAACTTTAGCACATTATGGGATACTAGAAGATCATCATGAGAGCTTGTGAGAATTACATGACTTTCTTCCAATTTCCCATAATTGCTAGATAGCAACTCAAGTTGAGCCCTTATCTCAACATTCTCCTTTAATATGGATGCTTCACAAGAAATAGAGTTAATATCACAAGCATCATCATTAACAACAAGAGGAGAAGGCAACTTGGTAAGCTCTTTTGCATAAGAAGCTTCAAGTTGAGCACGAGACTCGAAGAGTTCGATGAGAGAACTCTTAATAGCCCTTGAACCATTATCTAAGTGCTCAAATTCTTCATGGTGTTTAACATGTGTAACTTCAAGCTTATCATTTTTATTTCCAAAATCATTAGCCACCTCGAGAGCTCTATCATGGGATTCATCTAATCTAGATAATTCTAGAGCAAAGGTCTCCTCAAGAGTAATGCACGCATGCTGATATTCATCACACATCATTTTTTCATCATGCATTTTCAAATTCCTCAAATTATATGTCAAATTTATGCATGATTTACAAGATACAGGGGGAGATATCCATTATATAAATCATCAATGTGCATCTGCTGTGCAAAGCAAATTCCTCAAAATATGCACATCTTCACGGGGAGTCTCTCGGTATCTTGTTTTCAAATTCCTCAAACTCAGTACTCACATTTCATATTTTTATCCCCGTTGAAAACTTAACCTAATTTTCATCAACCACCAAAAAGGGGGAGATTGTAAGTGAATCTAGTGCCCTTAGTGGTTTTGGTGGTTTGAAGAGTTATAGGTAAAGATACTAATGTGTTTGTAAGTGTACACATGCTCTATAAGTCACTGAAGAGTTTGAGTTATACGATGAATATCGACCCCTAAAAATGTATGTCTTCGGCTGAAGATTTTGGTCTTACCTTAAAGACTTTGATCGTGAAGAAATTGCGATGACATTGATATTCCTCATGAAGATATTGAAGATGAGGAATTCGGTGTATCCTAAAGAAAACAGTCTGAAGACTTTGAAGCGTGAAAATTTACTCTTTGTGTTTTATTTTCTTTACTCTTGGGTCATAGGAATATCGTACTGTTAAAGGGGGTCGAAGTAATACTACAGAATGAATTTCCTCATGATACTCAACCCAAGCCGAAACCTAACAAACACTACTGGAATCAGAGAATTTGCCATCTGCTGCTTCTTTGCCGTCTGCTGGCTGATGGCAAAGACCCTCTTTGCCACCAGCTACCAAAAACCAGACGGCAAAGAGCACACTGATGGCAAAGATACTCTTTGCCATCAGTCTGTTTTTTGCCGTGAGCCAACTGATTGCAAATTGTCAAGTGGCAGACGACAAAGAACTGACCGATCTTGCCGTGTGCCAGCTGACGTCAAAGAACATGCAGGCAGACGGCAAAGAGCACGGGGCGACCCACCCCACACCCCCTCTCTCACCATAACGGTCCAATTCTTTGCCGTCTGCATTATACCTCTTTGTCGTCGGGGGGCAGACGTCAAAGAGGCAAATAGCCCTAACGTCGTCAACCCCCACCGACACCCCTCTCTCCCCCATAACAGTTCCACCACCGCCCCTTCTCTCTCCCAACAACCTACCGCGTCGCCGTAGCTCGCCCTCCCTCCTCCCCGCAACCCGCCGCCGGAGCTCGCCCCCTCCTCCTCCCTGCGACCCCCTCCTTCACCACCGTGCCCCTCCTCCACCATCACCCCCTCCTGTCCGTGCCCCCTCCTCCACCATCGCCCATGTGCCCTCCTCCCTGCGACCCCCTCTCGTCCACCACTACGCCACCCCTCGTCCGCCACTGCCCTCTCGTCCCCGCGGATCCCATCCTCCACCAGCACCGGCCAGGTCACCCACCGCCCCGGGCGCCCACCGCCCCGGCTGCCCACTGCCCGTGCAGGGTGATTTTTTGTTGCTAATTAATAGATTTAGTGGTATATATAGTTTAGTTAATTAGTATATTTAGTGGTAGTTTAGTTAGTTGATTTAGTTAAATAGTAGAGTTAGTGCTAGGTTATTTGTTAATTAGAGGTAGATTCTGTTTTGTTAATTAGTGGTAGCTAGATTCTTTTTTAGTTACTTAGTGGTAGATTCCGTTTTTGTTATTTTTCTGTTGTTTAGTACTATATAGGTTTAGTGATAGGTTTAGTGCTAGGTTACGTAGATAAGGGAAGAAGAATAAGAAGAAGAGGAGGACGAGGAGGAGGAGGAGGAGAAAAATAAGAAGAAGAAGAAGAAAAAGAGGAGAGAGGAGAAGAATAAAGAAGAGGAAAAATGAAAAGAAGGAAGAAGAAGAAGAAGAAGAAGAGGAAAAAGGAAAAGAAGGAAGAAGAAGAAGAAGAAGAAGACGAAGAAGAAGAGAAGAATAATAATAAGAAGAAGTAGTAGTAGAAGAAGAAGAAAAGGAACGAAGAAGAAGAAGAAGAAGAAAAGGAAGAAGAGGAAAAAAAGAAGATGATGAAGAAGAAAACGAAACCCTAACACCAAGACACCCGACACGATGCCCCGAAACCCCGACATGATGCCCCGACACGACATCTCGACGACACCCCGGCATGATTTCTTTTATGGAACCCTAGATGACATCTATATAAGTCATATATTTGTGTTAGGTCATATATTTTTCGATTCTATTAATGAACACAAAATATTTGTGTTGATCGGGTGGATTTACATGTGACACTTGTCTCGTCGCTGTGAGGTCTGTTGTGCGAAGACCTCCCCGTGCGTTCTACGAGCTCCGCCCCTGCATTCGTGGGTGAGTACAAATGTCATCTCCTCCTCGCCCCTTCATTTGTGTGGGTCGGTCTTCGGATGAAACTTGCTAGATATAGGTAATTAAATTAATTTTTCAGTATGCGTGACTAGTATGCGTCTCCCATTTGAAAGGGTTATGCTACTTGTCAAACAACAACGCCAGAAATTGGCACGTTGATGGAGACTTGGCTTGCGTTGGGTTTTCCCTTGAAAAGGAAAGGGTGATGCAACACAAGAGCAGTAAGTATTTCCCTCAGTTTGAGAACCAAGGTATCAATCTAGTAGGAGAATCTCGTCAAGTCCAGAGTCCCTGCGCAAACACAAAAGAGCTTGCACCAAACGCTATAAAGGGGTTGTCAATCCCTTGAAGATTGATTGCAAAGTGAGATCTGAAGGCGGAAAGTGCAACGAAGTAAAAGAGTAAGGCTGAAAATATTGTGTGAAGTAGACCCGGGGGCCATAGTGTTCACTAGAGGCTTCTCTCAAAATAGAAAATATTACGGTGGGTGAACAAATTACTGTCGAGAAATTGATAGAACCATGCAAAGTCATGAAGATATATAAGTCAATGATCATACATATAGGCATCACGTCCGAGACAAGTAGACCGATACTTTCTGCATCTACTACTATTACTCCACACATCGACCGCTATCCAGCATGCATCTAGTGTAATGAGTTCATGACGAACAGAGTAACGCCTTAAGCAAGATGACATGATATGGAGGGATAAACTCAAACCAATGATGAAAACTCCATCTTTTTACCCGTGATGGCAACAACACGATGCGTGCCTCGCTACCCCTTCTGTCACTAGGTGAGGTCACCGCACGGTATGAACCCAAAACCAAGCACTTATCCCATTGCAAGAATCATATATCAAGTTGCCCAAACAAAACCCACAAATCGAAGGGAATTACATGGATATGAAATCATGCATAAGAGAGATCAGAAGAAACTCAAATAAGATTCATAGATAATCTGATCATAAATCCACAATTCATCGAATGTCAACAAACATACCACAAAAGAAGATTACATCTGATATATCTCGATGAAGATCATGGAGAACTTTGTATTGAAGATCCAAGAGAGAGAAGAAGCCATCTAGCTACTAGCTATGGACCCATAGGTCTATGGTGAACTACTCACACATCATCGGAGAGGTCATGGTGTTGATGAAGAAGCCCTCTATATCCGAATCTCCCCTCCGACATGGCACCAGAACATGGCCCAGATGGGATCTTGCGGAGACAGAAGCTTGCGGCGGCGGAAAAGTATTTTCGTGGATCCCCTGATTTTTTAGGGATTTTAGGGAATTTATAGGAGAAGGAGCTAGGGAAGGGGAGGCCCAGGGAGCCCACAAGCCTAGGAGGCGCGGGCCCCTGGCCGCGTCATGGGGGCTTGTGGCCTCCCCCGGGACTCCCTGCCTTGGTTCCCAAGCTTTCTGCGTATCTTCTATTCCGAAAAAAATGTTTTCAGAAGTTTTATTCCGTTTGGACTCTGTTTACAATCCTCCTCTGAAAAGGGTCAAAAACACGGAAAAACAGGAACTGGCAATTTGCACTGAGTTAATAAGTTAGTTCCAAAAAATATATAAAAGGCATACAAAACATCCAAAGTTTGACAAGATAATAGCATGAAACCATCAAAAATTATAGATACGTTGGAGACGTATCAAGCATCCCCAAGCTTAACTCTTGCTCGTCCTCGAGTAGGGAAGTGATAAATACTGAATTTTTGATGTGGAATGCTACCTAGCATAGTTGTCCTTTGTAACTTCTTTCATGTGACATGAATGTTCAGATCTGTAAGTTTCAAAACAATAGTTTGCTATCAACATGAAATCAATAATACTTCAAGCAAACTAGCAAGGTAATCATGAACTTTCGAAATAACAAGGCCAAAGAAAGTTATCCCTACAAAATCATATAGTCTGGCTATGCTCCATCATCCCCACACAACTAATTTAAATCATGCACAACCCCGGTATTGGCCAAGTAATTGTTTTTGCACTCTTACTTTCTCAAACCTTTTTCAACTATCACGCAATACATGAGTGTGAGCCATGGATATAGCACTATAGGTGGAATTGAGTGTGGTGGTGGTTGTGAGACAAAAAAGGAGGAGATGGTCACATTGACTCGGCGTATCAAAGGACTATGGAGATGCCCATTCATAGATATCAATGTGAATGAGTAGGGATTGCCACGCAAAGGATGCACGAGAGCTATAAGTATGTGAAAGCTCAAAAGGGGAACTAGTGGGTGTGCATCCAACTTGCTTGCTCACGAAGACCTAGGGCAATTTGAGGAAGCCCATCCTTGGAATATACAAGCCAACTTATATAATAAAGATTCCCACTAGTATATGGTGGTGACAAAGCAAGAAGCTCTCAATCATGAAGAACATGTTGCTATTATGAAGCACAAGTGTGGAAAAAGATAGTAGCATTGTCCCTTCTATCTTTTTCTATCTTTTTTTTATTTGGGATCTTTGGCCTCTTTTTTTTATGTGGGAAACTTTGGCCTCTTTTTTTTATTTCCTCACATGGGACAATGCTCTAATAATGATGATCATCACACTTTTACTTACTCACAGCTCAAAGCTCATAACGATGATGACTCTATAAAAAATGCCTCCGGCAGTGTACCGGGATGTGCTACGATCTAGCTTGGCGTATGACGTTGAAACATCTCGCTAGCTATCTTACGATCATGCAATGGCAATATGAGTGTGAAGGCACAAGTCATGAGACGGAACGATGGGAGTTGCATGGCAATATATCTCGGAATGGCTATGAAAATGCCATAGTAGGTAGGTATGGTGGCTGTTTTGAGGAAGGGACATGGTGGGTTTGTGCACCGGCGAAAGTTGCGCGACACTAGAGAGGCTAGCAATGGTGGAAGGTGAAAGTGCATATATACCATGGACTCACATTAGTCGTGAAGAACTCACATACTTATTGCGAAAGTATTTATTAGTAAACGAAACAAAGTGCTAAACGCATACTCCTAGGGGAAGGGTTGGTAGGTGTTAACCATCGCGCGATCCCGACCGCAACACAAAGTATGACAACCAATAGATCAATTATGCTCCGACTTCCTATCATAGTGGTTCACCATATGTGCATGTTACGGGAATCACTAACTTCAACACAAGTATTTCTAGATTCACAACACCCTACTAACATAACTCTTAATATTACCAAATCCACGTCTCAAAACTAATTGAGAGGAATCAAACTTCTCTTTCTACTCAATGCACATGAAGATGGAGTTTTTTGTATCCTCTTTGGGCACCTATCACCTTTGGGACTACTTTCATAGCACTACCAACTACCAAGTCACGCACCGCCGTGATCTAAAAGATCTAAGTGAAGCACATAGAGCAAAATTATCTAGGCTCAAAAGATATAAGTGAAGCACAATGAGCATTCTAGCAAATTCACGATGAGTGCATGTCTCTCTCAAAAGGTGTGCAGCAAGGATGATTGTGACACAACAAAAAGAAAAGACTCCTGTGATACAAGACGCTCCAAGCAAAACACATATCATGTGGTGAATAAAAATATAGCTCCAAGTAATGTTACCGATGGGTTGAAGACGAAAGAGGGGATGCCTTCCCGAGGCATCCCCAAGCTTAGGCTTTTTGGTGTCCTTGAATTTGGATTGGGATGCCTTGGGCATCCCCAAGCTTGAGCTCTTTCCACTCTTTATCCCTTTGTCCACGAGAACATCACCCAAAACTTGAAACTTCACAATACAAAACTTAAATAGAAACTCGTGATATCATTAGCACAAGAAAACAAACTACCACCTCTTTAGGTACTGTAGCAATCTTGATTTCTATTTATATTGGTGTTAGATTACTGTATTCTCACTTTTCCATGGCTAGTACCCCCCAATACTATCCATAGTTTCATCAAAACAAGCAACCAACTGAACAAAAAACAGAATCTGTCAAAAACACACCAGTCTGTAGCAATCTGTATACTTCGTATACTTATGGAACCTCAACAATTCTGAACAATTACGACTGCCTGGGAAAACGGCATATCAACCAGCATAAAAAAGAATCAACTCAAAAGCTCTTTCTGAATAAAAATGAAAAATAATCCCGTGAGCAAAAAGTTTCTGTCTTTTTCCAGCAGGATCAAACAACCATCACCAAGACTAGTCATAAAGGTTTTGCTTGGCTCAGACACAAAAAGAAACACAAACGACACTATCATAAAAGAATTATGATGGCATGGACGCAACAAAACAGAAATAAAAAGATAAATTCATTGGGTTGCCTCCCAACAAGCACTATTGTTTAACTCCCTTAGCTAGGCATAAAGCGTTAGAATCACGTATCGCCGTCTTTGATGCTCAAACCATAAGTAGCCCTCATCATGGATTCATAAGGCAATCTTATTTTCTTTCTAGGAAAATGTTCCATGCCCTTCTTTAAAGGAAATTGAAATTTAATACTCCCTTCCTTCATATCGATGATAGCACCGATAGTCCTTAGGAAAGGTCTACCAAGAATGATTGGGCATGTAGGATTGCAATCAATGTCAAGCACAGTGAAATCCATGGGTACATAGTTCCTATTTGCAATAATAAGAACATCATTGATCCTTACCATGGGTTTCTTGACAGTAGAATCTGCAAGATGCAAATTAAGAGAACACTCCTCAATCTCATTAAAACACAGATCATCACGAATCGCGGAAACACTAGCACCCAAATCACACAAAGTATTGCATTCATAGTTTTTGATTTTGATTTTGATAGTAGGTTCCCACTCATCATGAAGATTTCTAGGGATATAAACTTCCAATTCAAGTTTCTCTTCAAGAGATTTTATCATAGCTTCGACGATATGATCGGTAAAGGCCTTGTTTTGGCTATAAGCTTGTGGAGAGTTTAGCATGGATTGCATCAAGGAAATGCATTCAATCAAGGAGCAACTATAATAATTGAATTCCTTGAAATCCAAAGTAGTAATTTCATTACTACTCAAAGTTTTAATATCTTCTACTCCACTTTCAATGCTTTTAGCATCAAGATAGATGGACTCCGAATCATTGGGGCGTTTTTCAACCAAAGTGGATTCATATCCAGCCCCATTATCATTAGGTTTGACACAAGAAAACAAAGATTCAATAGGAGTCACACCAATCACTTTAAGATCTCCGTGATTCTTATCACGAGAACACGCCCTTTTAAGCCATTCATGTCTAGCACGAATTTGGGCGGTTCTTTTTTTGCTATCACTCATGGAAACACGCATAGCTTTCAAAGTTTCATACATATTGATCTTGGGAGGAGCACACCTAACTTTCAAAGTATCAATATCACTAGACATTCTATCAACGCTCCTAGCCAAATCGTCAATTTTGAGTAGTTTTTCGTCTATGGACGCATTGAAAATCTTTTGTGAGTTGATAAACTCTTTGATATTACTCTATAGATCAGAGGGTAATCTATTGTAATTTCCATGAGTATTGTTGTAGGAGTTGCCAAAGTTATTAGAGGGGTTACTAGGAAAAGGCCTAGGAACATGGTTTCCTCTAAAAGCATTGTTGTTGCCAAAATTATTCCTACCAACAAAATTAACGTCCAAGCTAGCGTTGCTACTCTCAATCAAGGAAGACAAGGGCATATAATTAGGATCTAAAGGAGCACTTCTACTAGCAACCAAATTCATTAACTCATGCATCTTAGCATTCAACGAGTTAATTTCTTCTATAGCGTGTACCTTTTTACTAGTAGGTGACCTTTCAGTGTGCCACTGAGAGTAGATCATCATGATATTGTCTAGGAGTTTTGTGGCTTCTCCTAGCGTGATTGCCATGAACGTTTCACCTGAGGCGGAGTCCAAGATATTTGTAGAAGCGGAATTCAAGCCAGCGTAAAAGATTTCTATATTCATCCAAAGACTCAAGCCATGAGCCGGATAATTTCTAATCATCAATTTCATTCTCTCCCAAGATTGTGCAACATGTTCATGATCAAGTTGCTTAAAATTCATGATATCATTACAGAAAGAGATAATCTTAGCCGATGGAAATTACTTGGATATATAAGCATCTTTGCACTGCTTGCAAGAATCAATACTATCTTTGGGCAAAGATGAAAACCAAGTTTTTGCTTGATCTCGCAACGAGAACGGAAAAAAAGCTTCAATTTAATCACATCATTATCCACATATTTCTTCTTTTGCATATCGCAAAGCTCAATGAAGGTATTAAGATGGGATGCAACATCTTCACTAGGAAGGCCGGAGAATTGCTCTTTCATAACAAGATTCAACAAAGCAGCATTGATTTCGTATGTTTCCGCACTAGCGGCGGGAGCAATCGGAGTACTAATAAAATTATTATTATTAGTATTCGAGAAGTCACAAAGTTTGGTGTTTTCAGTCATGGTGACTTCAGCAAGCAAACAAGCACACAAGCGAACAGAAAGCAAGCGAAAGAAAAGGCGAACGAAAAAGGCAAACGAAAAAGGCAAACATTTTTGTAAATTTTTGTTTTTCAGAAGTGGGGGAGAGGAAAACGAGAGGCAAAAAAGTAAATGCAAGAGATGAGTTTGCAACACTTACTTGGATGAGCTCTTGACTTGATCCTCCTTGACAACAACGCCAGAAATCCTTTTGCTACTTCTCCAACAACAGCGCCAGAAATTGGCACGTTGACGGACACTTGGCTTGCGTTGGTTTTTCCCTTGAAGAGGAAAGGGTGATGCAGCACAGGAGCAGTAAGTATTTCCCTTAGTTTGAGAACCAAATATCAATCCAGTAGGAGAATCTCGTCAAGTCCAGGGTACCTGCGCAAACACAAAAGAGCTTGCACCCAACGCTATAAAGGGGTTGTCAATCCCTTCAAGATTGATTGCAAAGTGAGATCTTGTCACACCCTGTTTTTCACCCCAAGTTTTCTGTGTTGCAAAAACCAGAGCTTGTTAAAACTTTTTCAAATAATGTTATGAGTGCAATGTCAGCCATTGTTTGAGTGTATGCTTGCTTGTTTGATGACTTCAACCCATGAAAAACTTATTATTTTGCTCTCTTCAAAACCCCTTTTTCCTTTATATCAAGATCACCTTCATCATGTTGGGATACACTACTAGCTCATGAAGCCAAGTGACACTTCCAACCAAAGTTGGTGATCTGATCCAAATATTATTTTCATTCATTAAAAACATTAATTGGTGATTTAAAATATCATTTTCCTATTTTATATCTATGTCTATTTCTAAGGCCAGTAATGATATTTCCACAAGGAAAATTACTTTCCTGCCTTAGCAAATTCTGAGTAAATTCATGGAAGCTGAGAAGGACATATATTTTCCATATATAAGATTTTCAACCCTATTTTATATTAATATTATTTGAGTAAAACCCTGAAAACCATTTCTGTCTGTTTTAGCTTTTTGAGATGTTTCCAAAGGAAATTATCTCAGTAAATTCCCATAAAATTACAGGAGCCCTCCCAAACCATATTAGGTGCTCGCCTAAAATCTCACCTTGATCCAAGGTGGGGAAGTGCACTTAAAGAGCCCAAAACCCTCTCTGTCCAGAGTAGAGTTGGAACAACTCTACATTGCAAACTTTCTCCAATAGAGCTAAAACTTTGCAGAGGTGTTTAACACCCCAAATGAGGACTCCACACCAAAAATGGGATTTGTGAGACTCTGTTTGGCCACACTTCCTTTGTAAAGGACAGTACTGGTCATTTAGAGACATTTTCAAGTTTGCAAAGCCAAACTTGTTCAATGGAGCTTAGATTTGGTGGAACCCCATGTTTTTACCCCAAGACCAAACCTGTTAAGTTTCATTTATAGTGGTGGAGTGGAAGCACCCCAAGTCACTATCGAACACCTACTGACAGGAAGGTAAAAACCTTCCTAGCCACTGTTTTACCCAATGTCAAGGCCCCAAACTTGGTGGGTTAGAGCACCAGAACACCGTGAATACCTAGTCAATCAGCCCCTCCCCAACTCCAAGCACAAGTGACAAGAACTCCAATTTGAGCTGCAGGGCAGTACTAGCAACACTAGTGTTCCTTGCTCCCTTGACCAGCTCGAGCTCCCACTAAACCACAACGGCTAGGCACACTTCCAGCAACACTCAGGACATGGAGGACAAGTCCCAAGTGCCCCAGAGCGAGCCAGCATGCCGTGGCATGCCAAAACTGCGCTCTGGGCGCGCTACAGAGAGCCACCCGCAAGGGGCCGATGCTCCGGCCGGTCCCAGCCTCCCCAGTTATGTCCAAGCGCTCCCCCGACAACCATTCAGTGCAAAGCTACCCCAGGGACCCTCTCCACCTTGCGCAAGAGCTCAGGCGACGCGTGCCCGTGCGTGCCCGACGCGGCCGAGCATGCACGGTCGCTGCAGCTCGTCCCCACTCGCTTTCCCTCTACGGCCGTTGCACCAGGAGGCCCTAAACCACGTCCCGAACCCGTGGTTTCGCGGCCAGCACCTCACTGTGCTTGCACGCGTGCCACGGTGAGTCACCGGCGCGCCCGAGTCGGGTCACCGTCTTTGGCCTATAAATAGGTCCCCCGGCACTCCAGCACCCTCCAAGCAGCTTTAGCATAACCAGTAGACACTCCCTAGCCGCCCAATCGAGCTCGCAGAGCCCCGGTGCTCGAGATCGACCGAGGCCCCTCCGCCTCGGAGCTCCGGTCGATCTCCGGCTATACGTCGGCTCCTGCGCTGCCCGACCTCTCATTACACTCCCCTCGACACTAGGAACGTTTCCCCTAACTCTCCCGAGCAAATCCATACCCCTAGCCCCTAATTCAACACGAACCCGAAACCCTTACGCCACGAGCACCTAGTCACCGGCGACCCACACCACCTCCGGTGACATCCCGACCACGAGCAGGTAGACGGAGGCACGAGGAACCCGTTCCCGTTCCTAGCTAGGCCTGAGGACAACGGCAACCTCGCCAACGTCCATCTCCACCTCTCTGGCTGGAGGTAGGAGAAGGACCCGACAGGTGGAGCCCACCTCTCGGTGTACTGGGGCAGCCAGCGCGCGCAGCCGCTGACGCTGACCCCAGGGGCCCGCATGTCAGGTTTGAACCTGGCCCGCGCGCGCCTGGTGGCCAGGCCTGCTGGCTGGGCCGGCTGGATCTGTTTCCCCTGGCCTTTTTCTTTTGTTTCAATCCAGAAACTAAATGATTTTTATAAAAAGATTTAGCCAGTAGAAAAATATAATTCTTCCACTAGTATTTTTCTAAAAATGAGTAGTATTTGATTCTGTAATAGTTGACATTTATCAAAAACAGAAAATATTTTGGTATAATAAAATGATATTAAAAAGCACTTGTTTGCTTCTGTTTGCTTTTAAATAAATATGCTTAGCTAATAAAACAATAGGAAACATTTTTCAAAATAATATCCTGAATTTATTCAAGCCTTGCAACATTTTTAAAAGCACTTTGTGATCTGTTTTAGTGAGAGCTAGTATTTATTTATTCCTTTCTCAACGGTAGAGTTACCGAGTGATGGAGGATCCGGAGCGGATGACCTCGAAGACCCCGGATACCTAGCTGACCAAGGCAAGCAGCCCTTTTTCCACGACTTAAGTAAATAAAATGATGCATGCTAGAATAGCAAGTATTTTCCGTTGCATGTGATCACGATGCCGGTTCATCATTGATGTGATGGTACAGAAGGCTTCTTTGAAGCACTTGCATCGATAGTAATGATATTCACTCCTCGGAGCACAAACATGATGAGCTGACCCTACCATCTATGAGGATCATGCTACTGTCGTGTTAACTAGTAGAGTTATAAGATCATCGCATTGAGCTTGACCCTACCCCGTGAGGGTCACGATATATCCATGTTGACAAGTAAAGATAGAGCATATTATCATGAGCATGATGATGAGCTAAATAAAGAGTTTATGAAAACCCCGTCGGGTGCCACTAATGCCCAAGGGTGATGATGAGTTGGTGATCACTTTTGGTGAAGTGATGCACCGGTGATTTTAGGTGTGAGTATGGTTTCAGAAATGGATTAGATTTATGATGTGTCGACCGTCCCAACCTTACCAGTACAACCACGATACCCCTTTATGGGACAGGGCTTTGTTGACTACTCTGGTCGGTGCTAGCAAAGAGCCACATTACTAGTGGCGGGAGTGATCGGTGTCACTCTCGTGATGGGGTCATGCCAGGTAGGACAACTATGCCATTATTATGAGTTCCAGGCACACCGTTGGTATCTGCATGGTTGTTACAGTCCAGAGTCGGTGCTCGTAAGACGTACAACATGTGGGCTGGGTACCAATCGAGTGGATCTCTTTGTCTAGTATCGTCAGGGGAAAGATGATGATCGGGTACTTACCTCGGGTATATGTGATATACCGCGAGTCGTGGATGACACGGAAGTTTCCCGTTTCTCGTGGGTCCAGCGTACTACCTCTGCAGAGTGTAAACTATTCGAATAGCCGTGTCCACGATCAAGGACAGTTGGGTGGTGCTGCTTAAACTACGTCCTGAGTTTTCGCATAAACCAAGTGTGTGTGCGTGGTGTTAAAAAGGTGTTGTTATAATCATGATAATCACAATATTATGATCAAGTTCGGTGACTTGACATATAGGGTAAACCTGGATGGTTTAGCCCTCATTAATATCTTGAGGATATGACAAGTTCGGTGACTTGGCATATAGGGTGAACCCGGTGTGTTCAACCCATGACAGATATGTCAATATTTGTAACCTGTTATTCAAAAGTAGTTCTTTAACTTCTTGCACATACTTGATCATACCACCACATTGCATTCCACTAAAGATAACTATTACTGTTATTCCTTATCATATATACATCATGGGCTGTTTGTGAGTACATTCAAAGTACTCATTGGCTTGCCACTGGTTATGTTATTGACCAGACATGGAAGGACCGGAGTTTGGCGATGAGTACGCCGTCGGAGACGGACCTGCAATCTAGGATGCTTCCAAGTCAGAATGCCTGTCGGTGTAGGCTTGATGGCATGGGCACCGCTTAGCCCTTACGAGTTTCCGCTACTCGATGTATCCGTTTTATTTGGCTTTAGGCCTTGCACTTGAACCCGACCTTCTGGTCATTTGATGTAATAATTCGGTACTTGGATGTAAGACTCTATTATTCAGTATCTGTGTTCAGTGAACATTGATCCTTGGGGTCACTAGGCACGGCGAACTCGACTTGCTAGTCGGGGTCCCCACAGAACTGGTATCAGAGCCATCCTGACTATAGGAAGCCTTAGATAGCATGGACGTTAGCCGAGAACGTTAGAACACCAGCCTTGCACAAGATTCTTGCACATACAACCTCCTGACTTCTCTCCTATGCCTTGTAGATGGCTGCCGTACCTGAGACGCTTCTGGAGACCGGCTTTCCACTACTTCTGGTGGATTGTCTCGAGAAATGCCACGTACGACGCACGCCCGTCTTCCTCTACCACGAGCACTGGGTCAACGCCGACACCAAGGAATATCACGTGGACGTGATAGTGAAGGCTAATGACTCCCCGTCTAGTTGGTTCTTCGAAGGACCATAGATGGGAGAGCTGATGTTGGCAGTGGAGACGGCTGCACGAGAGGCGCTCGTGCAACTCCACAGCATCCTCCCTGAGATGGCTAATGAGCCTGTCACTCGTCATCTACCTTTCATTAAGGAAGGAGTGGTTGGGAGCTGGACACTCACCCCAGCCACGGAGGATGGGATGCCATTAAGGTTTCAGACCTACTTCAGTCTCTCGTCAGACACCCTGACACACTTCCTGGTTAAGGAATCAGTCAAGCTTCGCCAGGAGCTGCACCTAGTCAAGGGCCTACTCCACACTGAGAAGATGCAGAACCGCAAAGTAAAGAAGGCAGACACACCTGAAGGGAGGGCAGTTGTTGCCACTAGGGGTGGTGTGTTACCCATCCAGGCAGTCCCTCTTTGGAGTCGCCTCCTGACAGCGGAAGAGTACACTGAGATCTACGCCGCCTTGCCCAAGAGATGCCGAGACGTGCGGATTCTTTCTTCCAGTCCTATAAAGGAAGAGGATGTTGATGAAGATGAGGATCCTGTTGAGTCCGCCTTTGAGACCGAGCAGTCCGCCTCGTAGGTTTTCGCGTAGGCGATTCAGAGTACCCCAAGTATAGGGTATCCATGTATCCATTTTTAATTTGCATATGTGTGCTTGATGTAAGTCACCTATTGCCTTGGGAAGCCTGTAAGTGACTACGTCACCTAGTTGTCATGAATGCAATTTCCAGTTTGTCAAAAACTTTGGTTTTAAAGACTTGGCACATGCACGTATTGGACCCCCCTCTTACTAGGAGAAAATCCTTGTACTCCCGAGCAAGGTGGCATTTTGACCTGTCTGTTTCTATGACAGGATGGTGAACGCAACCCATAACAGCACCTTCGGCAACCCCAGCACCGGCTCCTCAGGGACGCCGCAGGGAACCGAAGGAGAAGCTCACGCTGGAGGTCACCACGAGCAGCCTAGAGACCTTCCGCCACCACCTCCTCCTGAGAACTTGACGATGGCTCAGTTCCTTCAAGCTCTTCGAGAGGAGCGTCAAGCCAGCAATGTCGCTATCCAGTAGCTGACCCAAGTCCTGGTGGACAACCCGCCGCGGAATGAGTATGGCGGTGGTCGCTCTACTCTTTCTGAGTTCATGCGGACTACGCCCCCCATATTCACAGAGTCGACTGAACCCCTGGACACCGATGACTGGATTCGCACCATTGAAGACCTCCTTGCGCTGGTCAAGTGCACCGATGATCATGAGAAGGTCCTTTATGCTTCTCACTGTCTCGGAGGCACCGCCAGGGCATGGTGGGATGGATTCCAGATCATGCGGGCAGGGCAAGTCATCACGTGGGAGATGTTCAAGGAAGGATTTCGCGCGGCTCACATTCCGCCTGGACTGATGACCATTAAGAAGCGGGAATTCCGAGCCTTGAGGCAAGGCAGTGGAACTGTTAAGGAGTACCTGCAGAAGTTTAATCTCTTGTCAAGGTACGCGCCTGAAGATGTTAACACTGAGGCCGCTAAGGTGGAACGCTTCATGGAAGGGTTACAACAGTCCCTCAATACCAGCTGGTGGTTTGCGACTGCCAGACTTTCAGCGAGTTGGTTAACAAAGCGCTTATGCTGGAAGACAAGCGTCGTGCAATGGACGACACCCGCAAGTGCAAACTGATAGGCAGTGGAGGACCCGGTAACGCAAGACCAAGACCATGGCAGTCAGCACCTGCAAGATCCAACTTTCAGCAGCAACATTACAAGTACCCGGTGTTCCGCCAGAATTATCAGCCTCAGCAGCAAGTCAAGCTAGTAGTCAAACCGCCGAACAACGATGGAGTCAAGACCAACCCTCCGGGGCAAGTCACCTGCTTTGGGCGTGGTTAGACTGGGCACTATTCCAGGCAGTGCCCCAACAAGAAGCCCGACGCACCGCGTCCCAATGCACCCAACCCCGGTCAAGGTGCACCAGGGAGGAACCACGGCCCCCGCAACCAACAGTTCAATGGTAGGGGCCGAATCAATCACATCACTGCAGAAGAAGCACAGGAAGACCCGGACTGCATTCTGGGTACGTTCCTCGTCAACTCAACTCCAGCAACAGTGTTGTTTGATTGTGGTTCCTCGCATTCTTTTGTTACTCAAGGGTTTGCAGAAAAATGCGGTTTAAAACCCACTTTACTCCGCGGGCAGATGGCAATCCAAACCCCGGGAGCAGTATTAAGGACCAACCTAGGATGTAGAAGGGTCGAGATAGTTATCAATGGGACGAGTTTCTTGACGGACCTCATTGTGCTTAAATCACAAGGTGTGGAAGTAATCCTCGGTATGGATTGGTTGGCCAAGCACCAGAGTCTTTTGGACTATGCCAACAGGGCCATCACCATGATAAGCAACCAAGGGGTCAAGGTCAAGTTCGTCTCCGAGCCAGTATCGGCTCACGCACCTCGAGTCAACAGTCTCTCTGAGGTAGAGCTTGATTGAGTGCCTATAGTCTGTGAATACCCGGACGTCTTTCTTGACGAGCTACCCGGAATGCCTCCTGACCGAGACATTGAGTTCATCATTGAGCTTATGCCCGGATCGAGGCCTATTTGTAAAAATCCTTACAGGATGGGTTCCGAGGAGTTGGCAGAGCTGAAGAAGCAGCTGGATGAGCAACTCAGGAAAGGGTTCATTCGTTTGAGTGCGTCACCTTGGGGATCACCTGTTCTGTTTGTTTCAAATAAGGATGGTACCATTCGACTCTGCATCGACTACCGTTCCCTTAATGAAGTCACAATTAAGAACAAGTATCCACTCCCCAAGATCGAAGACCTGTTGGACCAGTTAAACGGGGCCAGTGTATTTTCCAAGATCGATCTCCGATCGGGATACTACCAGTTGAAGATCCGACCCGAAGATATACCCAAGACTGCATTCGTGACCTGGTACGGTCTATATGAATGCACGGTCATGCCCTTCGGTTTGATAAATGCCCCAGCCTACTTCATGTACCTCATGAACAAGGTCTTCATGGAATATTTGGACAAGTTTGTCGTCGTGTTCATCGATGACATACTAATCTTCTCCAAGTCCGAAGAAGAGCATGAGCAATACCTGAGGCTAGTTCTGGGAAAGCTTCGAGAGCACCAGCTTTACGCCAAATTCAGCAAGTGTCAGTTCTGGCTGAACGAAGTTGGATTTCTGGGTCATACCCTGACGGCACGCGGTTTAGCCGTGGATCAGACCAAGATTTCTACAGTGACCAACTGGGAATCACCCAAGGACGTGAAGGATGTCAGGAGTTTCCTCGGGCTCGCGGGATACTACCGCAAGTTTGTCGAAGGATTCTCCAGCATCGCTCGACCTATGACTCACCTCTTGAAGAAAGGCCGGAAGTTCGAGTGGACACCGGCGTGTGAAGCAAGCTTCCAGGAGTTGAAGAAGAGGCTAACTACCGCCCCGGTATTGGCTACTCCGGACATCAACAAGGAATTCGTGATATATTGTGATGCCTCGGGAACCGGGCTCGATGGAGTCCTGATGCAAGATGGCAGGGTCGTGGCGTACTTGTCACGGCAACTGCGACTGCATGAGGAGAACTACGCCACCCATGATCTCGAGCTAGCAGTTGTAGTGCATGCTCTGAAGACGTGGCGACATTACCTTCTGGGAAAGCGATGTGAGATATATACAGACCACAAGAGTCTGAAATATATCTTCACCCAGAGGGAGCTGAATATGAGACAACGGAGATGGCTTGAGTGAATCAAGGATTACGACCAGTACCATCCCGGCAAGGCGAATGTGGTAGCCGATGCCTTGAGCCGGAAGGCAGGCTCCTTGAACGTCACGCTCAAGGAAATGTTACCCGTCTTGTGTGAAGAGATGGAGGGCTTAGGACTTGAGATAGTCGAACTAGGGTACCTGGCCAACCTCGAAGTCAAGCCTACTCTGGCAGACGACATCAAGGAAGCCCAGAAGGGGCACAAGAGTATCGAAGGCCTCAAGAGGAAGGTGCGAGAAGGCAAAGCCCCAGGATTCTCGATTGATGAGCAAGGAGTATTGTGGTATGGGAAGCGCTTATGCATACCCAACAAGGCCGAACTTAAGGACTTGATCCAGCAAGAGGCACATGACACACCATACTCTATCCTTCCAGGTGGTACCAAGATGTACCAAGACATCCGAGAACGATTCTGGTGGCATGGTATGAAGAGGGAAATTGGCTCCTATGTCGCTAAATGCGATGTATGTTAGCGAGTCAAGGCTGAACACCAGCAACCCGCTGGGTTGCTACAACCTCTTCAAGTGCCGGAATGGAAGTGGGGTATAGTCGGCATGGACTTCATCACCGGGTTGCCCCGGTCGAATAAGGGTCATAACTCCATTTGGGTCATAGTTGATCATTTGACCAAGGTGGCCCATTTCATCCCCGTTAACACCACTTACGATGGCAGCCAGCTGGCCAGTCTGTACATTCATCGAGTGGTGAGTCTCCATGGAGTTCCCAAAGAGATCGTGTCCGACCGCGGCACGCAGTTCACCTCAAGATTCTGGAAGAAGTTTCAAGAAGCTCTCGGAACCAAACTCTCCTTCAGTATGGCTTTCCACCCGCAGACGAGCAGACAGACCGAGAGGGTAAACCAGATACTTGAGGACATGCTCCGCGCTTGTGTTTTGGCCCATGGTGCCAAGTGGGAAGACTGCCTACCATTTGCTGAGTTCTCTTACAACAATAGCTACCAGTCCAGTCTTTAGATGGCCCCATTCGAAGCATTATACGGGCGGAAATGCCGCACCCCGCTCAATTGGTCCGAAACCGGTGAAGGACTAGTTTTCGGACAAGAAGCACTACAGGAAGCAGGGGACAAGGTTCAGCTTGTCCGAGAGAACTTGGAGGCAGCTAAGTCAAGGCACAAGAGCTATGCGGACCCTCGCCGTAGAAACGTGGAGTTTGTTCCCGGAGACCGGGTGTACTTGCGAGTCACGCCTCTCAAGGGGACCAAGCGTTTCCATGTCAAGGGGAAGCTAGCTCCAAGGTTCATTGGACCCTTCAAGATCACGACAAGGCGCGGGGAACTTTCGGTTGGAGCTACCTCCTGAACTTTCGGGTGTGCACAACGTGTTCCACGTGTCACAGCTCCGGAAGTGTTTGCAAGTGCCGAACCATCCCGATCTTTACAAGGACATTGATCACCAAGCTATTGACCTTCAACCGGACCTTACCTACCGCGAGAGACCGATCCGCATTTTGGACGAAGCAGAGCGTTGCACCAGAAGCCGCACCATCAAGTTTTTCAAGGTTCAGTGGAGCAACCATACCGAAGCAGAAGCCACATGGGAACGTGAAGACTATCTCCGATCAGAATTTCCCGAGCTGTTTAACGCTTAGCTTAGGAATCTCGGGGACGAGATTCTTGTAAGGGGGATAGGTCTGTCACACCCTGTTTTTCACCCCAAGTTTTCCGTGTTGCCAAAATCAGAGCTTGTTAAAACTTTTTCAAATAATGTTGTGAGTGCAATGTCAACCATTGTTTGAGTGTATGCTTGCTTGTTTGATGACTCCAACCCATGAAAAACTTATTATTTTGCTCTCTTCAAAAACCCTTTTTCCTTTATATCAAGATCACCTTCATCATGTTGGGATACACTACTAGCTCATGAAGCCAAGTGACACTTCCAACCAAAGTTGGTGATCTGATCCAAATATTATTTTCATTCATTAAAAACATTAATTGGTGATTTAGAATATTATTTTCCTATTTTATATCTATGTCTATTTCTAAGGCCAGTAATGATATTTCCACAAGGAAAATTACTTTCCTGCCTTAGAAAATTCTCAGTAAATTCATGGAAGCTCAGAAGGACATATATTTTCCATATATAAGATTTTCAACCCTATTTTATATTAATATTATTTGAGTAAAACCTTGAAAACCATTTCTGTCTGTTTTAGCTTTTTGAGATGTTTCCAAAGGAAATTATCTCAGTAAATTCCCATAAAATTACAGGAGCCCTCCCAAACCATATTAGGTGCTCACCTAAAATCTCACCTTGATCCAAGGTGGGGAAGTGCACTTAAAGAGCCCAAAACCCTCTCTGTCCAGAGTAGAGTTGGAACAACTCTACATTGCAAAGTTTCTCCAATAGAGCTGAAACTTTGCAGAGGTGTTTAACACCCCAAATGAGGACTCCACACCAAAAATGGGATTTGTGAGACTCTGTTTGGCCACACTTCCTTTGTAAAGGACAATACTGGTCATTTAGAGACATTTTCAAGTTTGCAAAGCCAAACTTGTTCAATGGAGCTCAGATTTGGTGGAACCCCATGTTTTTACCCCAAGACCAAACCTGTTAAGTTTCATTTAATCTCATGGAGTGGAAGCACCGCAAGTCACTGTCGAACACCTACTGAGAGGAAGGTAAAAACCTTCCTAGCCACTGTTTTACCCAATGTCAAGGCCCCAAACTTGGTGGGTTAGAGCACCAGAACACCCTGAACACCCAGTCAATCAACCCCTCCCCAACTCGAAGCACAAGTGACAAGAACTCCAATTTGAGCTGCAGGGCAGTACTGGCAACAGTAGTGTTCCTTGCTCCCTTGACCAGCTCGAGCTCCCACTAAACCACAACAGCTAGGCACACTCCCAGCAACACACAGGACATGGAGGACACGTCCCAAGTGCCCCAGAGCGAGCCAGCATGCCGTGGCATGCCAAAACTGCGCTATGGGCGCGCTGCAGAGAACCACCCGCAAGGGGTCGACGCTCCGCCCGGTCCCAGCCTCCCCAGTTATGTCGAAGCGCTCCCCCGACAACCATTCAGTGGAAAGCTACCCCAGGGACCCTCTCCCCCTCGTGCAAGAGCTCAGGCGACGCGTGCCCGTGCGTGCCCGACGCGGCCGATCATGCACGGTCGCTGCAGCTCGTCCCCACTCGCTTTCCCTCTGCGGCCGTTGCACCAGGAGGCCCTAAACCACGTCCCGAACCCGTGGTTTCGCGGCCAGCACCTCACTGTGCTTGCACGCATGCCACGGTGAGTCACCGGCGCGCCCGAGTCGGGTCACCATCGTTGGCCTATAAATAGGTCCCCCCGGCACTCCAGCACCCTCCAAGCAGCTTCAGCACAACCAGTAGACACTCCCTAGCCGCCCAATCGAGCTCGCAGAGCCCCGGTGCTCGAGATTGACCGAGGCCCCTCCGCCTCGGAGCTCCGGCCGATCTCCGGCTACACGTCGGCTCCTGCGCTGCCCGACCTCTCATTACACTCCCCTCGACACTAGGAACGTTTCCCCTAACTCTCCCGAGCAAATCCATACCCCTAGCCCCTAGTTCAACACGAACCCGAAACCCTTCCGCCACGAGCACCTCGTCGCCGGCGACCCAGACCACCTCCGGTGACGTCCGGACCACGAGCAGGTAGGCGGAGGCACGAGGAACCCGTTCCCGTTCCTAGCTAGGCCTGAGGACAACGACAGCCTCGCCGGCGTCCATCTCCACCTCTCTGGCTGGAGGTAGGAGAAGGACCCGACAGGTGGAGCCCACCTGTCGGTGTCCTGGGGCAGCCAGCGCGCGCAGCCGCTGACGCTGACCCCAGGGGCCCGCAGGTCAGGTTTGAACCTGGCCCGCGCGCGCCTGGTGGCCAGGCCTGCTGGCTGGGCCGGCTGGATCTGTTTCCCCTGGCCTTTTTCTTTTGTTTTAATCCAGAAACTAAATGATTTTTATAAAAAGATTTAGCCAGTAGAAAAATATAATTCTTCCACCGGTATTTTTCTAAAAATGAGTAGTATTTGATTCTGTAATAGTTGACATTTATCAAAAACAGAAACTATTTTGGTATAATAAAATGATATTAAAAAGCACTTGTTTGCTTCCGTTTGCTTTTAAATAAATCTGCTTAGCTAATAAAACAATAGGAAACATTTTTCAAAATAATATCCTGAATTTATTCATGCCTTGCAACATTTTTAAAAGCACTTTGTGATCTCTTTTAGTGAGATCTAGTATTTATTTATTCCTTTCTCGACGGTAGAGTTACCGAGTGACGGAGGATCCGGAGCGGAAGACCTCGAAGACCCCGGATACCTAGCTGACCAAGGCAAGCAACCCTTTTGCCATGACTTAAGTAAATAAAATGATGCATGCTAGAATAGCAAGTATTTTCCGTTGCATGTGATCACGATGCCGGTTCATCATTGATGTGATGGTACCGAAGGCTTCTTCGAAGCACTTGCATTGATAGTAATGATATTCACATGGCTCCTCGGAGCACAAACATGATGAGTTGACCCTACCATCTACGAGGATCATGCTACTGTCATGTTAACTAGTACAGTTATAAGATCATCGCATTGAGCTTGACCCTACCCCGTGAGGGTCACGATATATCAATGTTGACAAGTAAAGATAGAGCATATTATCATGAACATGATGATGAGCTAAATAAAGAGCTTATGAAAACCCCGTCGGGTGCCACTAATGCCCGAGGGTGATGATGAGTTGGTGATCACTTTTGGTGAAGTGATGCACCGGTGATTTTTGGTGTGAGTATGGTTTCAGAAATGGATTAGATTTATGATGTGTCGACCGTCCCAACCTTATCAGTACGACCACGATGCCCCTTTATGGGACGGGGCTTTGTTGACTACTCTGGTCGGTGCTAGCAAAGAGCCACATTACTAGTGGCGGGAGTGATCGGTGTCACTCTCATGATGGGGTCGTGCCAGGTAGGACGACTATGCCATTATTATGAGTTCCAGGCACACCGTTGGTCCCTGCATGGTTGTTACAGTCCAGAGTCGGTGCTCGTAAGACGTACAACATGTGGGCTAGGTACTGTTGGGGATATTGCTTATTAAGTGACCCGCCGAATATGGGCCGGGTTACTTGTAAGGCGATTCATCCTTTAGGGCTAGTTGGGTCTCAGCCTGGGCGGTTCAAAGTCGCAGGATGGTTATGATTTGTGGAAGGTCTCCGGGTTTTGCAGGACGGTGACTTAGAGACTGCGGTGGTCATGATTTGTGAAGGGGAAGGGACTCTTGTAAACCCTAGGGCTTCGACCTATATATAAAGGCGAGTCTGGAGGGGGAGAGGTTGGTTAGAAATCATCGAATGCTAGGTTTAGGCGAGTTACGCCTTCCTTGTAATCGAATCCATATCAATACACACAAAAGCAGGACATAGGCTATTACCTCCTCTCGAGGGGCCGAACCTGGGTAAATCACCGTGTCCCTCCCGCTTAACCCCTTTGAGTCGCCACTGAGGTGCGATGGCTCCAGTATCAAGTCCTTTCACGAGGACATCTGCCGTGACAAAACCACGACAGTTGGCGCCCACCGTGGGGCCTACGCACGGTGGAGTTGAGTTCTCAAAGGGAGCCCTACCAGGATTTGGGAGTTATGCGGCAGCGCTCATGACTTGGAGCCGACGCGGCATAGCCTACATCGACAACCGGCGATGGGGGACCTGAAGCAAATTCTCTCGAATCAGGCTACAGGGTTCCCTTCGGCAAGATCAACGTCTTCATCGGCATGATCGGGTCATCTATTCCCGAGCCGGACATCTCCTCCGACATCGTCGAGCCGGCCAGGTACGTTCATCCAGTCACAACACGGAATCTGACCCACCCGGTCTTTGTAGGGTTCACGCAGGGGTCAGATGAGCCAGAGCACGCGGCGGCTCAGGAGGTTACCCCCATCAACTCTGACGACGAATCATCCATGGGCGATTCAGATTCCATCGAGTCCCTCCACGGAGACGGTCTCGGTGGCTTGTCATTGGCCATGGATCCGGAAATCCTTGATCGAACCCGCCGCCAGATCGCCATCTACATGGCCGGGGCGACTCAACCCGCACAGAGCCCCGCCGGAGGCGATGGGACCGGCGGGACATCCAGAAGTGCGTCAGCAGTCCTGGTGGACTTAGCGGCGGAAATCACAAGACTAATGTCAACCCCCCTCACGCCAGAGAACCAAGCAGAGATAAACGCAGAGTTAGCAAAGCTGAGGGAGGCGGTGGCAAAGGCCCATCAGGATGCTGAGACGGAGTCCGCCAGGATGGAAACTCGACAAGCCCAGATTACGGCTGAAAGGACGCGATTGAACACCGACAACTGGCGGCTCGAAAGACAGCAGCGCGCGTCCGACGCCGTCCATCAGCGGAGACACCAGGGACGCCTGCCCCATGATCTCAATCCGACTCACCTGTTCGACACTCCCCAAACACCCGGGATGGGAGCCGCCCTAGCGGGAGGGCTGGGCCGCCCTCCTAACCCGCCGATTCAGCCGACTGAGGGTCAAATTCCTCGTTTCTGTACCCCTCGAGGCCACTTCTCTAACCCGGTGGATAACGTGCTTGCCGCAACTCGCCATCTGGAGTCTCTTCCGATCCACGGCAACACCCCAGCTGAGATCGAAGCAAGGAACGCCATCGAGATGTTGAAAACGGCGGTGGTCCAAAACGCGCAGTTCTCACACAGCCTCGAGCGACTACACTCCACCCCCCAGGCGAGCTACACCAGGGGTTGGCCGGAGGATCAGCCAGCCGTAAACAGTGCCCCGCGACACTTCCCGCAGGACAACCCGCCCGAGCGGAACCCGCCGGGCAGTGGTCCACCCAACATTCAAGAGGCTCAGACTCCTCCCGCGGGGACCGGAGGACGAGTTGGGGTGCCCTGCTTGTCCCTGGCCCTTCGAAACGAAAGAATGCCCAAGGATTTCAAAGGGCCAAGAAAGGTGCCTAATTACACACCAGATCTCGAACCAACATCTTGGATCGAGGGCTATGAGATCGCCATGGACATGCTCGACGTAAATGAGGCGGTTTGCGCCAGGTATTTCACCATGATGCTCGAGGGATCGGCGCGCACTTGGTTGAAAAACTTACCCCCCAATTCTATCCAGTCATGGGCCGAGTTGAAGGAGCGTTTCATCAAAAACTTCTAGGGAACCTGTAAACGGCCGATGAAAATGTCGACTTGCAACACTGCGTGCAACGCCCGGATGAGTCGGCGCACCATTGGTCGCGGCGAGTCGCGGAAATTATCCATTCGTCGGATGGCATCACGGCAGCGCAAGCTGTGCTTATCCTCGAGCATAACTGCCACTATGAGCCGCTGGTCCAGAAACTGGGGCGACTCAAACGGAAAGTTCAGGATATGGGCGAGCTAATGGATACCCTCACTAGGTATGCCGAGGCCGATGATACCAAGGATCCCGGCGAGGATGGTAAGGGTAACTCGCCCAAGAAGGGCGATTCAACCAAAAGACACACCCGCCTCCAAGGCCGCAACCGTCACAACCAGGGGACCAACGGCAAGCGTAGGCCACATGAGGAGCCCTCGGATCTGGTTGCCAACACCAACGCCAATGACGGCAAAAAGAAGAATCGAGGCTTCAGTGGGAAAAGACCGCGTAACTACGAAGAGCTACTCAAAGGCCCTTGCCCGCACCACGCCACGGCCGATGGCCCGGCGGGCCACTCTTGGGAGAACTGTTTCGTGATGCGAGAATTTCGGGCCGAGGCAATCAAGAAGAGCCAAAGCGAAGATCCGAACCGTCGCCAGGACCAACTCGCCGCGCCCAACCAAAGACACAACCCCTTCGGCGGTTTTCCCGAACAAGAGGCACAGGGGGGCCCGCAGCCAGGCGGCGGCCAGTACCCGGTGCACCACCAACGGCGGTATAACCCGCCGGGAGTTTTTCAGCAGCCGCCCCCACAGGGGGCTCCGCAGGACCAGGATGACCATGGGGGCTTCCGCAACAATCCTAAACAGCTAAGCAATGGGCAGTATCATGTTTTCACCACTAATGCTTGCAGGCGCGATAAAAAGGTACATCACCGGGCGTACAACGTAATTGAGCCGGCAGTCCCCAGATATCTCCACTGGTCCGAACAGACCATAACATGGAGCAGAGAGGATCACCCGCCGAGAATAGATAACCCGGGCGACCTGGCATTGGTCGTGGCTCCCCAAGTGGGGGGCTACACTCTATCGAAGGTACTAATGGATGGCGGTAGCAGCATTAATATCCTATACTTCGACACCTTCCGGAGGATGAATCTATTAGAGAAAGACTTGATGCCTTCGACCGCGGTCTTCCACGGCATCGTCCCGGGCAAATCGGCTTATCCCATAGGCCGGGTCAGGCTCTCAGTAGCGTTTGGAACCAAGCAGAATTACAGGTCGGAGTCTCTGGTCTTCGAGGTGGTCAAACTAAAAAGCCCTTACCATGCGCTGTTCGGGCGACCGGCTTACGCTCGCTTCATGGCCCGCCCGTGCTACGTCTACCTCAAGCTCAAAATGCCTGGTCCTAAAGGACCCATCACGATTGACGGAGATAGAAGAATTGCAAAGGAGTGTGAGGAAGGAGACGCGGCCTATGCGGAAGTCGCCTACGCGGCGGAAGAGCTCAAAAACCATCGGGCCAATGTTGACCCGGCAGACATGTCACCGCTCAAGAAGCCGACTACAGATTCTGAGTCGCCCCTCAAATTCAAACCAACGGATGACACAAAGACAGTCGACTTCATCCCTGGCGATTCATCCAAGCAGTTTACCATTGGAACGGGTCTGGACCCCAAATAGGAAAGCGCGCTCATCGAATTCATCCGTGAGAATCGGGACATCTTCGCATGGAAGCCCTCTGACATGCCGGGTGTGCCGAGAGAATTCGCTGAGCACCATCTTAATATTGACCAAAATGCAAACCCGTCCAACAATACCTTCGCAGGTTTAACGAGGAGCGACGGAAGGCGATTGGAGAGGAAGTCGCCCGTCTTTTAGCCGCCGGGTTCATCGTGGAAGTCTTTCACCCCAAATGGCTAGCTAACCCGGTGTTAGTACTCAAGAAGAATGGCACGTTCCGTATGTGTATTGACTATACGGACCTCAACAGAGCTTGTCCCAAGGATCCTTTCGCTCTTCCTCGCATCGACCAAATCATTGACTCGGTGGCGGGATGCGAACGATTGTGCTTTTTGGACGCCTATTCAGGTTATCATCAGATCAAAATGGCTGTGGAAGATCAGGAGAAGACCACCTTCATAACCCCCTTCGGGGCCTTTTGCTATGTGTCCATGCCGTTCGGGCTCAAGAGCGCAGGGGCGACTTACCAACGCTGCATCCAGAATTGTCTTCACAGCCAAATTGGCCGCAACGTCCATGCCTATGTTGACAACATTGTGATCAAGACCCGCCGGGAGGAGACACTTTTGGAAGACCTTAAGGAAACCTTTGATAATTTACGGGTATATCAGATGAAGCTAAATCCTACCAAGTGCGTTTTCGGCGTACCTGCGGGAAAACTACTGGGTTTCTTGGTATCGGAGCGCGGCATCGAGGCCAACCCGGACAAAATTGAAGCGGTTACTTCCCTCGGCAAGCCGACGAATGTTAACCAAGTTCAGCGATTGGCGGGTCGTATTGCGGCTCTTAGTCGTTTCGTGAGCCGCCTCGGAGAAAAGGCGGTTCCTCTTTATCAACTGTTGAGAAAGTCCGACCGATTCGTGTGGACAGAGGAGGCTGACGAGGCATTTCAGGCCTTGAAACATCAATTGGTTAACCCGCCGGTCCTGGCGGCCCCGACTGAAAAGGAGCCTATGCTCCTGTATATCGCCGCGAATTCCAAAGCGGTCAGCGTGGCTGTGGTCGTCGAAAGAAATGAGGAAGGAAAGGAATACCCGGTACAACGCCTGGTGTACTTTATCAGTGAGGTGTTAACTCTTTCCAAACAGCGATACCCACATTGGCAGAAACTGGTCTATGGGGTGTTCATGGCGAGTCGAAAGCTTAAACATTATTTCGAGGAACACCCGATCACCGTGGTCAGTTCCGCGCCCCTCGGCGACGTCATCCAAAACCGCGAGGCAACAGGGCGAATCGCCAAATGGGCAATAGAACTTGCGTCACATCACATACAGTATACTCCCCGCACGGCCATCAAGTCCCAGGCATTACTTGATTTCGTCAATGATTGGACGGAGCTTCAGGCTCCGGAAGATCGGCCTGACCTTACCTATTGGACTATTTATTTTGATGGATCCAGGCAGTTGGAGGGCTCGGGGGCGGGTGTGGTGTTGATATCCCCTCAAGGAGATAAGTTCTGCTACGTCCTCCGGCTCATGTTCCCTTGTACAAATAATGCAGCAGAGTATGAAGCTCTGCTTCACGGTTTGCGACTAGCAAAATAGATGAACCTAACCCGAGTCAAATGCTTTGGGGATTCAGATTTGGTGGTGCAACAGGTTTCGGGCACCTGGGACTCTCGAGATCCTATGATGGCGGCTTACAGGCGAGCTGTATCTGACGTGGCGGGCTATTTTCATGGGTACCAGGTTGATCATGTTGATCGGCGACTCAACGAAGCAGCTGATGCCCTCTCGCAACTCGGCTCACAGAGAAAACCGGTCCCCCCTAATGTTTTCTTGGATGTCCTGCATAAACCGTCCGTAACTGTACCCACGGAGGAGGAATTGGCGATACCAGATCCCGAGTCTCAGCTTGTGGCGGCTCTCCATGTCGTTCTGGATTGGGCTCTTCCTTATCTAGCTTATCTTGCTCGCGGCGAGTTACCCACTGACGAAGTTTTGGCTCGCCAGATTGTTCGGCGTAGCAAGTCCATGGTCATCATTAATGGCGAGCTATATAAACGAAGTGCTTCAGGGGTCTTTCGGCGGTGCGTTTCCTCCGAGGAAGGATGCATAATCCTAAATGACATCCTTTCTGGAGACTACGGACATCACGCCGGGTCACGTTCTTTGGTATCAAAAGCCTTTCGACACGGTTTCTTCTGGTTGACGGCTCACGCAGATGCAGAAGATATAGTACGGCGGTGTGAGGGGTGCCAACGATATGGGAGACAGGCTCATGTGCCGGCTCAAGAATTATGGATGATCCCCATCACTTGGCCTTTCGCGGTCTGGGGGCTGGACATGGTCGGTCCCTTTAAGATGTCCTCCAACAAGAAAACTCACTTATTGGTGGCGGTTGATAAATTCACTAAATGGATTGAGGCGGAACCTGTTGGGACTTGCGATGCGGAGACTGCGGTAAAATTTCTGAAGAAGCTGATTTTCCGTTTTGGATATCCACACAGTATCATCACGGACAATGGTACTAACTTGTCCCAAGGAGCGATGCTGGATTTCTGTCGCCGTGAACATATCCGGCTTGATATCTCTGAAGTTGCTCACCCGCAGTCAAACGGGCAGGCCGAGCGGGCGAATCAGGAAGTCTTGCGAGAGATCAAACCTCGGCTCATAGTTCCCCTGGAAAGAACTCCAGGATGTTGGGTGGAGGAGTTACCTTCGGTATTATGGAGCATCCGGACCACCCTGAATCGGTCCACAGGGTTCACCCCTTTCTTTTTGGTCTATGGAGCAGAAGCCGTCCTCCCTACCGACATAAGGCATGATTCTCTTAGAGTCGCCGCATATGTGGAGCAAGACAACGAGCTGGCGCGTCAGGACTCTTTGGATGCCTTGGAAGAGGCACGTGACTTAGCAGCGGCTCGTTCGGCGATCTATCAGCAAGATCTGCGGCGTTATCATAGTCGCCGGGTGAAGAGTCGGACTTTCCAGGAAGGCGATTTGGTGCTTCGACTGATACAAGATCGGGCAGGCATGCACAAGCTTTCGCCCCCTTGGGAGGTACCTTTCGTTGTCAGCAAGAACCTCCGCAATGGTTCTTACTATTTGATGGATCTTCGGCCTCATCGATCGACTACGGGGGCTGAGTCAACTCGCCCTTGGAATATTGCCCATTTGCGGCCTTACTACACTTGAGTTCTTAAAACTCCATGCTTTGTAAGTTTTTCAGTTTCATTATGGAATAATATAATGTTTCCCTGACTTGGGGGCTTCTTCTTTAAAGGAAAAGAGAGAGCAATTTCATGACATCCTGTTGCGACCTTATGAGCCGACAGAACATGCATTAAGCGTGGGTGCACGAGCTTTCTAACTCGCCTCCCCCTGTCGCGACCGTATGAGCCGACGAAACCTGCATTAAGGGTGGGTGCACGAGCTGTCTGACTCGCCTCCCCCTATCGCGACCGTATGAGCCGACGAAACCTGCATTAAGGGTGGGTGCACGAGCTTTCTAACTCGCCTCCCCCTGTCGCGACCGTATGAGCCGACGAAACCTGCATTAAGGGTGGGTGCACGAGCTTTCTGACTCGCCTCCTCCTGTCGCGACCGTATGAGCCGATGAAACCTGCATTAAGGGTGGGTGCACGAGCTTTCTGACTCGCCTCCCCCTGTCGCGACCGTATGAGCCGACGAAACCTGCATTAAGGGTGGGTGCACGAGCTTTCTGACTTGCCTCCTCCTGTCGCGACCGTATGAGCCGACAAAACCTGCATTAAGGGTGGGTGCACGAGCTTTCTGACTCGCCTCCCCCTGTCGCGACCGTATGAGCCGACGAAACCTGCATTAAGGGTGGGTGCACGAGCTTTCTGACTCGCCTCCTCCTGTCGCGACCGTATGAGCCGATGAAACCTGCATTAAGGGTGGGTGCACGAGCTTTCTGACTCGCCTCCTCCTGTCGCGACCGTATGAGCCGACGAAACCTGCATTAAGGGTGGGTGCACGAGCTTTCTGACTCGCCTCCCCCTGTCGCGACCGTATGAGCCGACAAAACCTGCATTAAGGGTGGGTGCACGAGCTTTCTGACTCGCCTCCCCCTGTCGCGACCGTATGAGCCGACGAAACCTGCATTAAGGGTAGGTGCACGAGCTTTCTGACCCGCCTCCTCCTGTCGCGACCGTATGAGCCGACAAAATTACTCGTGTTATGATTTGGCCTTGGAGATTTTTATCCTCACTGCTTATTCGTTGAAACTATTTGTAGTTCTTTTATTTTCACAGATAATGTGTTCAAGGATTTCATCCTTGGCGGATTGAGCATTACAGGCGGTTCTGATAAGGATTAACAACATATTTTAAACCGCCTCAAAAGCGGTATAAGGGTTTTTTGCAGAAGATGTCATCAAAAGATAGTACTGACTATTACATGGCTCTTGGGCCAAATTCGAGGAAAATCTATTCCGCTAAGTCCTGGTGTGAGCTCTGACCAGCTTCGATTTGTAAATCGCCCAAGACCCAATTGCATCTGGACAAAGAGGCAAAATCGTCTTCATCGGTCAAGATTGATGCCAGGTCTGTTTCCCAGTCAAAGGGATTCTTGGGTCGCCGAGGGATAAGGTTGGTCACCATGAAGGTTGGCGGGCTGATTTTCTTATTCTTATCATCGTAAGCCGCTTGATACTTTGTCAAGTCAAGGCTGGCGGCGAGTTGAGTGGCGGCCAGCCGAGAATCTTTGACAACCTTCTGGTAGTCTTCTTCCACGAATTCCGAGCCGTCATCTTTAAGCTGAGGGAAGCCGGCAGCTACTTCTTCCAAATTAATTTCCGGAGCATACGCCAAGCAGTGACTCAGAGCCGTCAGGACACCCTTCCGGGCGGCTGATCGGGTTAACTCGCCGATTTGGGGAGGAAGTGTGGATAGATATCCAAGCACCTTCTTGATGGAAGTTATGGGCTCTTTTGCACCTATCACGGCTTTGACGGTCAGCACACTGCCTGTGTACAGTTGTTCCGTCAGTGTATAGATCGCCTTCAGCATCAACACGCAGTCGTCTTGCAGATTGGCGACCCTCGAGCCTGGGATTGAATAACCGGTAAGTTACATTAAGGAATTTGCCCAAGGAAGAGGATAAGATTGGAGAGTTAGGTAAAGCTTACCAAAGATGGCTTGTGTCATGTTGGAGATATGGCGCTTTAAGCCGGATAGCTCCTGCTGCACAGTTGCCAGCTTTGCTTCTGCTTTTTCGGCTCTCGTCAAAACCGCGCTGTAGTCAGCCTGAGTTCTTTCTAACTCGGCTTTGAGCTTTTCCAGTTCAACCAGAGCCAGCTTATATTTGTCTTCCGACTGAGCTCGGGCATCTCGTTGGTCAGCCAAGTTTTTCCTTAAGTCGCCCAGGGCCAGTTCGGTCTGGGAAAGGCTTTCCTGTTCAAAATTTAAAAACAAAGACAAGTCTCAGAATTATTGCAAGGCAATACCCCTCACACTTGGGGGCTAATGTATAATTTCTCAAGGGAAATTATACAGAAATCGAGACCCGGCTCATCATTTTACTGATGACCCGGCCCTTGGGGGTTACTGGTCGCGAAGCTTTTAAAAGATCCGGCTCATCATTTTACTGATGACCCGGCCCTTGGGGGTTACTGGGAATAATATAGAGTATAAATTTTACCTCATGCTTGTTATTTAACATCTTTAGCAGATTCTTTTCCATCTCGTAACTCGCTTCCAGGCGACTTGCGAAGCCAGAACAGAGTTCTTTAAACTCCAGACCTGCATAGTCAGAAAGTTTCGCCTTGGAAGGCCCAGACTCGGGAATTGATGGATAAGGGGATGCTATATGTTTGGAGACGATTGTCTCTGCCGGCTTGGAGAAACCAAAACCAGTAATGACCACAGCATCTGGGTCATCAGCTGTCGCCATTACGACCGGTGATCTAGGGACATCCGTTGATCCTTTGGGTGACTCAGGAGGGTTTGCTTGAATTGTCGGCTCGTTTTGACTCGGATCTTCTTGAGTCGGAGTAGCTTTCCTTGGAGGTTCAGAAGTGGCGTCAGGGATTGATCCACTGGTGTTCCTCTTTTTGGCTTGCGCCCTAATGAAAGAGATAGGCGTGTTAAAAAATTAAAAAGAGTGTTATTCTCAAGGATCAGGACAAGGAACTTACCCCGGGACTCGGATCATTGGTGGAAGGGTCGACATCACTGAGTCGCCAGAAGTGGGGGGAGAATCCTGCAGAATTTGTACATCGATAATACTGGCGGGTTATGATTGTGATCCAAAGCAGCATGAACAATGGTTGCTCAAATAAAAAAAAGAGGTACCTCGCTTGGTTTTCTTTTGTTCGTTGTTGGCAAGCCAGGTGTCAGGTCGCCAGAATGACTTCGCGTTTTCCGTTTCGAGGCGTGCTGCGTTTTCTTCAGTAAGAAATTTGGGTCCAAATGGGCATTTGGATGTGAGAGAGGTACTTTCCCACATATTCGTCGGGCCGGCTTAGGTGGAGAAGGAGATGAATCGGAGGAGACGGAAATTACCTCGACAGAGTCTTCCTGGCTTTCGTTATCTTCATTCTATTACAAGAGGAGCGAGAGATAAATAAAACTTAAAAGGTGATAAGTGGCGACTGAAAATGAGGACGGATTGGTACCTCTGAGAGTGCGTCGCCAGCTTGAGATTCGTCGACTTCAGATGGCTCGGCCGCAGCCGATTTACCTTTGCCTTTGTTTTTCTTGGAAGGCGGCTTAGCACTCTTCATGGCTTGTTTCTTAGGTCTCCTAGACCAGAACTTGTCGCCTTTCTGGAAAGGGATATGGCATGAAGTCATGATGACAGTAAAACAGATGAAATAAAAGTTGAGGGCGAGTTAGCTTTGGTTACCTTGGGTGCTGGGTTAATCTTGCAGAAGGGCTTAAGGCCGATTTGGCCGCACTTTGCTGTAGGCTCGCCGGTCAGCTTCTTGATGATGGCGACGATGTCTTTTTCTGTTAATGCTGTGTGAAAGTAGCATTGGGGATGATCGAGAGTACCGTCAAATTCGCACATCAAGCCTTCTCGGCGGCTCAGAGGAAGGATCCGCCATTCGACCCAGCAGCGGATCAGGTCCACCCCGGTGAGACCGTTGTTAGTCAAGGATCTTAGTTCGGATAGAATTGGGACGAATTCCGACTCTTCTTCCTCGGTGAGCTTGTCAGGGAGCTTGAAGTTGACCGGAAGGCGGCTTGGCCTGTAGCCCTGAAGTCTGTTATCGCCGGCAGGGGATGTTTCTTTGCAGTAAAACCAAGATTCACCCCAGCCTTTGGGATGGCTAGGCATAGTGAGTGAAGGGAACGGACTGTCCCTGCGACGCTGGACGTTGACCCCGCCGAGTTCCAAACTGGGGCCATTATGGAATTCCGTCTGGCGATTCAAGTGGAAAAAGTACCAAAACAGAGGGACGGAAGGCTCGATCCGCAAATAAGCTTCGCAAAGGACTTGGAATTGACTTAGGTTGCTTATGGAATTGGGTCCCAAATCCTGGAGTCGGACGTTCATAAAATTCAGGGCGTCTCTAAGGAATTTAGATCCGGGCGGCTTAAAACCCCGTTCTAAGTGTTCCACAAAAACTACTATCTCCCCTTCCTTGGGGTTGGGGAGGTCTTCTCCTAACCCGGTGCGCCATCCAATGACGTCTTGAGGATCCAAGCAGCCCGCTTTCACGTAATTCGCCAAAACAGCATCATCGACTTTGGTAGGAAGCCAATCGCTCTTGAAAACGGCACCCATGCTACAAATAGGCAAGAAAATGATATTACATGTCTCGAACATTTACTATGTGAGTCGGGACTAGCTCCTGCTTAACCCGCCGGATTGGGAGGCCGGGTTGGGCTGATGTGGCGACCTATGGAGCAGGGCTATTCTCAGAAGCGACGCTACTGTGGGTGGTAAAATTTATTCTTTCCGAAACACTAAGGGAAGGACGAGGTTTCCAAACAGCTTTTTACAAACAGTGAAAGAGGAATGGATCTGTTCAACAGATATAAAAGCTTACGGACGTGGCTAAAACATGAACGATGTGTGATCAGGGTGGTGCCTCATGTTTGAAAAGACTAGGATATTTAGAAAATTCGCAAGGGCACAGATGGATAGGATTATTCGAAGCACTGGGTGCCCTAATGGCGCTCGGACTAATTAGTTCGACAGTTAAGGTGGTGACGAGCATAGGGCTTCAGAACTATGGCAATGGCGGCAGCATGAACAAGAAATAAATCTACCCTTAAAGAAGGGGAAACAGTGGCCTAACCTGAAGATCTTGGTCGAAGAAGATCGGTGATGATGGAGGCTGTTGGAGAATGAAGGGACCCTCGGCGGCGGCGGAGCCTGGCGACGGCGACGACTTGCGGGCGGCGCCGGAGCTCCTCGAACGGCGCCGGAGCTCTTCGAACGGCAACGGTTCGCGGGTGGCGCCGGAGCTCCTCGGGCGGCGACGGCTTGCGAGCGGCGCCGGAGTTCTTCGAACGGCGACGGCTTGCGGGCAGCACTGGAGTTTTTCGAACGGGGGCAGAGTTTGTAGCCGGCGGCGAAACCCTCGGGAAGCGGTGCGGTTCTTTGTTGCGATAATGGGGGGACTGACGAGACTGGTAGGTGGCCAGCGTCAGCCCTGTCCCTTCCGCCTATTTATCAGGACAGGCGCTAGAATCGAGGCGCCGTGAGCGGGAACCGGCGAGGAAGAAAATATTCGCTATGATGACGTCCGAAAATTTCGGGATAATGATGCACTAAAAGATCCGTTGGGATTATGTTGGAGTTCCCGAAAATCAAGGGCTAAGGAAAGTGCTGACGGGAAATGCATTGGCGGCTCAAAAACTTTTTCCAGTACCAGTTGGCGAGTTAAAATTTCTGGCGTGTGGAGGAACACAAAGGAGCGAATCACCTTCAACTAAAACGGAGGCATTGGCATGAAGATTCAAGTTAATTTGTTGCCTAATGTTGGGGATATTGCTTATTAAGTGACCCGCCGAATATGGGCCGGGTTACTTGTAAGGCGATTCATCCTTTAGGGCTAGTTGGGCCTCAGCCTGGGCGGTTCAAAGTCGCAGGATGGTTATGATTTGTGGAAGGTCTCCGGGTTTTGCAGGACGGCGACATAGAGACCGCGGTGGTCATGATTTGTGAAGGGGAAGGGACTCTTGTAAACCCTAGGGCTTCGACCTATATATAAAGGCGAGTCTGGAGGGGGAGAGGTTGGTTAGAAATCATCGAGTGCTAGGTTTAGGCGAGTTACGCCTTCCTTGTAATCGAATCCATATCAATACACAAAAAAGCAGGACGTAGGCTATTACCTCCTCTCGAGGGGCCGAACCTGCGTAAATCGCCGTGTCTCTCCCGCTTAACCCCTTTGATTCGCCACCGAGGTGCGATGGCTCCAGTATCAAGTCCTTTCACGAGGACATCTGTCGTGACAAAACCACGACAGGTACCAATCGAGTGGATCTCTTTGTCTAGTATCATGAGGGGAAAGATGATGATCGGGTACTTACCTCGGGTATATGTGATATACCGCGAGTCATGGATGACAAGGAAGTTTCCCGTTTCTCGTGGGTCCAGCGTACTACCTCTGCAGAGTGTAAACTATTCGAATAGCTGTGTCCACAGTCAAGGACAGTTGGGTGGTGCTGCTTCAACTACGTCCTGAGTTTCCGCATAAACCAAGTGTGTGTGCGTGGTGTTAAAAAGGTGTTGTTATAATCATGATAATCACAATATTATGATCAAGTTCGGTGACTTGACATATAGGGTAAACCCGGATGGTTTAGCCCTCATTAATATCTTGAGGATATGACAAGTTCGGTGACTTGGCATATAGGGTGAACCCGGCGTGTTCAACCCATGATAGATATGTCAATATCTGTAACCTGTTATTCAAAAGTAGTTCTTTAACTTGTTGCACATACTTGATCATACCACCACATTGCATTCCACTAAAGATAACTGTTACTGTTATTCCTTATCATATATACATCATGGGCTATTTGCGAGTACATTCAAAGTACTCATTGGCTTGCCACTGGTTATGTTATTGACCAGACATGGAAGGACCTGAGTTTGGCGATGAGTACGACGTCGGAGACGGACCTCCGATCTAGGACGCTTCCAAGTCAGAATGCCTGTCGGTGTAGGCTTGATGGCATGGGCACCGCTTAGCCCTTACGAGTTTCCGCTACTCGATGTATCCGTTTTATTTGGCTTTAGGCCTTGGACTTGAACCCGACCTTCTGGTCATTTGATGTAATAATTCGGTACTTGGATATAAGACTCTATTATTCAGTATTTGTGTTCAGTGAACATTGATCCTTGGGCTCACTGGGCACGGCGAACTCGACTTGCTAGTCGGGGTCCCCACAGATCTGAAGGCGGAAAGTGCAACGAAGTAAAAGAGTAAGGCTGAAAATATGGTGTGAAGTAGACCCCGGGGCCATAGTGTTCACTAGAGGCTTCTCTCAAAATAGCAAATATTATGATGGGTGAACAAATTACTGTCGAGCCATTGATAGAACTGCGCAAAGTCATGATGATATCTAAGGCAATGATCATACATATATGCATCACGTCCGAGACAAGTAGACCGATACTTTCTGCATCTACTACTATTACTCCACACATCGACCGCTATCCAGCATGCATCTAGTGTATTGAGTTCATGACGAATAGAGTAACGCCTTAAGCAAGATGACATGATGTAGAGGGATAAACTCAAACCAATGATGAAAACCCCATCTTTTTACCCTTGATGGCAACAACATGATGCGTGCCTCGCTACCCCTTCTGTCACTGGGTGAGGTGACCGCACGGTATGAACCCAAAACCAAGAACTTCTCCCATTGCAAGAATCATAGATCAAGTTGACCAAACAAAACCCACAAGTCAAAGAGAATTACAAGGATATGAAATCATGCATAAGAGAGATCAAAATAAACTCAAATAATGTTCATAGGTAATCTGATGATAAATCCACAATTCATCGGATATCGCCAAACACACCGCAAAAGAAGATTACATCGGATAGATGTCCATGAAGATCATGGAGAACTTTGTATTGAAGATTCAAAAGAGAGAAGAAGCTATCTAGCTACTAGCTATGGACCCGTTGGTCTATGGTGAACTACTCACGCATCATCGGAGAGGCCATGGTGTTTATGAATAAGCCCTCCGTATTCGAATCTCCCCTCCGACAGGGCACCAGAATGTGCCCCAGATGGGATCTTCCGTCGGCAGAAAAGTATTTTTGTGGATCCCCTGATTTTTTGAGGGACTTTAGGGAATTTATAGGCGAAGGAGCTAGGGCAGGGGAGGCCCAGGGAGCCCACAAGCCTGGGAGGCGCGGGCCCCCTGGCCGCGCCATGGGGCTTGTGGCCACCCCCCGGACTCCCTGCCTTGGTTCCCAAGCTTTCTGCGTATCTTCTGTTCCGGAAAAATCCTTTTCGGAAGTTTTATTCCGTTTGGACTCCGTTTAAGATCCTCCTCTGAAAAGGGTCAAAAACACGGAAAAAACAGGAATTGGCACTTGGCACTGAGTTAATAAGTTAGTCCCAAAAAAGATATAAAAGGCATACAAAACATCCAAAGTTTGACAAGATAATAGCATGAAACCATCAAAAATTATAGATACGTTGGAGACGTATCAAGCATCCCCAAGCTTAACTCCTGCTCGTCCTCGAGTAGGGAAGTGATAAAGACTGAATTTTTCATGTGGAATGGTACCTAGCATAGTTGTCCTTTGTAACTTCTTTCATGTGACATGAATGTTCAGATCCGTAAGATTCAAAACAATAGTTTGCTATTGACATGAAAACAATAATACTTCAAGCAAACTAGCAAGGTAATCATGAACTTTGAAATAACAAGGCCAAAGAAAGTTATCCCTACAAAATCATATAGTCTGGCTATGCTCCATCATCCCCACACAACTAATTTAAGTCATGCACAACCCCGGTATTGGCCAAGTAATTGTTTTCACACTCTTACTTTCTCAAACCTTTTTCAACTATCACGCAATACATGAGCGTGAGCCATGGATATAGCACTATAGGTGGAATAGAGTGTGGTGGTGGTTGTGAGACAAAAAAGGAGGAGATGATCACATTGACTCGGCGTATCAAAGGACTATGGAGATGCAAATTAATAGATATCAATGTGAATGAGTAGGGACTGTCATGCAAAGGCTGCACGAGAGCTATAAGTATGTGAAAGCTCAAAAGGGGAACTAGTGGGTGTGCATCCAACTTGCTTGCTCACGAAGACCTAGGGAAATTTGAGGAAGCCCATCCTTGGAATATACAAGCCAAGTTATATAATAAAGGTTCCCACTATTATATGGTGGTGACAAATCAAGAAGCTCTCAATCATGAAGAACATGGTGCAATTATGAAGCACAAGTGTGGAAAAAGATAGTAGCATTGTACCTTCTATCTTTTTCTCCTTTTTTATTTGGGCTTTTTGGCCTCTTTTTTTTATGTGGGCAACTTTGGCCTCTTTTTTTCCTCACATGGGACAATGCTCTAATAATGATGATCATCACACTTTTATTTACTCACAGCTCAAAGCTCAGAACGATGATGACTCTATAGGAAATGCCTCCGGCAGTGTACCGGGATGTGCAACGATCTAGCTTGGCGTATGACGTTGAAACATCTCGCTAGCTATATTACGATCATGCAATGGCAATATGAGAGTGAAGTCACAAGTCAAGAGACGGAACGGTGGGAGTTGCATGGCAATATATCTCGGAATGGCTATGAAAATGCCATAGTAGGTAGGTATGGTGGCTGTTTTGAGGAAGGCATATGGTGGGTTTGTGCACCGGTGAAAGTTGCGCGGCACTAGACAGGCTAGCAATGGTGGAAGGTGAAAGTGCATATATACCATGGACTCACATTAGTCATGCAGAACTCACATACTTATTGCGGAAGTTTTTATTAGTAATCGAAACAAAGTGCTAAACGCATACTCCTAGGGGAAGGGTTGGTAGGTCTTAACCATCGCGTGATCCCGACCGCAACACAAAGGATGACAATCAATAGATCAATTATGCTCCGACTTCCTAAGATAGCGGTTCACCATACGTGCATGTTACGGGAATCACTAACTTCAACACAAGTATTTCTAGATTCACAACACCCTACTAATATAACTCTTAATATTACCAAATCCATGTCTCAAAAATAATTGGGAGGAAACAAACTTCTCTTTCTACTCAATGCACATGAAGATGGAGGTTTTTGTATCCTCTTTGTGCACCTATCACCTTTGGGACTACTTTCATAGCACAACCAACTACCAAGTCACGCACCGCCGTGCTCTAAAAGATCTAAGTGAAGCACATAGAGCAAAATTATCTAGGCTCAAAAGATATAAGTGAAGCACAATGAGCATTCTAGCAAATTCACGATGAGTGCATGTCTCTCTCAAAAGGTGTGCATCAAGGATGATTGTGACACAACAAAAAGAAAAGACTCCTACGATACAAGATACTCCAAGCAAAACACATATCATGTGGTGAATAAAAATATAGCTCCAAGTAATGTTACCAATGGATTGAAGACGAAAGAGGGGATGCCTTCCCGGGGAATCCCCAAGCTTAGGCTTTTTGGGATGCCTTGGACATCCCCAAACTTGAGCACTTTCCACTCTTTATCCCTTTGTCCATGTGAACATCACCCAAAACTTGAAAACTTCACAACATTCATTAGCACAAGAAAACAAACTACCACCTCTTTAGGTACTATAGCAATCTTGATTTCTATTTATATTGGTGTTATATTACTGTATTCTCACTTTTCCATGGCTAGTACCCCCCCATACTATCCATAGTTTCATCAAATCAAGCAACCAACTCAACAAAAACAGAATCTGTCAAAAACAAACCAGGCTGTAGCAATCTGTATACTTCGTATACTTCTGGTACCTCAACAATTCTGAAACATTACGACTGCGTGGGAAAAAGGCATAGCAACCATCAGAAAAAAGAATCAACTCAAAATCTCTTTCCGAGTAAAAATGAAAAATAATCTCATGAGCGAAAAGTTTCTGTCTTTTTCGAGCAGGATCAAACAACCATCACCAAGACTAGTCATAAAGGTTTTGCTTGGCTCAAACAGAAAAATAAACACAAAAGACACTATCATAACAGAATTATGATGGCATGGAAGCAACAAAACAGAAAGAAAAAGATAAATTCATTCGGTTGCCTCCCAACAAGCGCTATTGTTTAACGCCTTTAGCTAGGCATAAAGCGATAGGATCACGTATCGTCGTCTTTGGTGCTCAAACCATAAGTAGCCCTCATCATGGATTCATAAGGCAATCTTATTTTATTTCTAGGAAAATGCTCCATACCCTTCTTTAAAGGAAATTGAAATCTAATATCCCCTTCCTTCATATCGATGATAGCACAGATAGTCCTTAGGAAAGGTCTACCAAGAATGATAGGGCATGTAGGATTGCAATCAATGTCAAGCACAATGAAATCCACGGGTACATAGTTCCTATTTGCAATAATAAGAACATCATTGATCCTTCCCATGGGTTTCTTGACAGTAGAATCCACAAGATGCAAATTAAGAGAACACTCCTCAATCTCATTAAAACCTAGAACATCACATAAAGACTTTGGAATCGCGGAAACACTAGCACCCAAATCACACAAAGTATTGCATTCATAGTTTTTGATTTTGATTTTGATAGTAGGTTCCCACTCATCATGAAGATTTCTAGGCATATAAACTTCCAATTCAACTTTCTCTTCAAGAGATTTTATCATAGCTTCGACGATATGATTGGTGAAGGCCTTGTTTTGGTTATAAGCGTGTGGAGAGTTTAGCATGGATTTCATCAAGGAAATGCATTCAATCAAGGAGCAACTATAATAATTGAATTCCTTGAAATCCAAAGTAGTAATTTCATTACTACTCAAAGTTTTAATATCTTCTACTCCACTTTCAATGCTTTTAGCATCAAGATAGATGGACTCTGAATCATTGGGGCGTTTTTCAATCAAAGTGGATTCATATTTAGCCCCATCATCATTAGGTTCGACACAAGAAAACAAAGATTCAATGGGAGTCACACCAAGCATTTTAAGATCTTCGTGATTCTTATCACGAGAACACGCCCTTTTAAGCCATTCATGTCTAGCACGAATTTGGGCGGTTCTTTCTTTGCTCTCACTCATGGAAACATGCATAGCTTTCAATGTTTCATACATATTGATATTGGGAGGAGCACACCTGACTTTCAAAGCATCAATACCACTAGACATTCTATCAACGCTCCTAGCCAAATCGTCAATTTTGAGTAGTTTTTCGTCTATGGACGCATTGTAAATCTTTTTTGAGTTGATAAACTCTTTGATATTACTCTCTAGATCAGAGGGTAATCTATTGTAATTTCCATGAGTATTGTTGTAGGAGTTGTCAAAGTTATTAGAGGGGTTACTAGGAAAAGGCCTAGGGACATAGTTTCCTCTAAAAGCATTGTTGTTGCCAAAATTATTCCTACCAACAAAATTAACGTCCAAGCTAGCATTGCTACTCTCAATCAAGGAAGACAAGGGATATCATTAGGATCTAAAGGAGAACTTCTACTAGCAACCAAATTCATTAACTCATCCATCTTAGCATTCACCGAGTTAATTTCTTCTATAACATGTACCTTCTTACTAGTAGGTGACCTTTGAGTGTGCCACTTAGAGTAGTTCGTCATGATATTGTCTAGGAGTTTTGTGGCTTCTCCTAACGTGATTTCCATGAATGTTCCACCTGAGGCGGAGTCCAAGATATTTCTAGAAGCGAAATTCAAGCTAGTGTAAAAGATTTGTATAATCATCCAAGGACTCAAGCCATGAGCGGGACAATTTCTAATCATCAATTTCATTCTCTCCCAAGATTGTGCAACATGTTCATGATCAAGTTGCTTAAAATTCATGATATCATTACGGAGAGAGATAATCTTAGCCGGCGGAAAATACTTGGATATATAAGCATCTTTGCACTTGTTCCAAGAATCAATACTATTTTTGGGCAAAGACGAAAACCAAGTTTTTGCTCGATCTCGCAACGAGAACGGAAAAAGCTTCAATTTAATCACATCATTATCCACATCTTTCTTATTTTGCATATCGCAAATCTCAATGAAGGTATTAAGATGGGATGCGGCATCTTCACAAGGAAGGCCGGAGAATTGCTCTTTCATAACAAGATTCAGCAAAGCAACATTGATTTCATATGATTCCGCACTAGCGGCAGGAGAAATCGGAGTACTAATAAAATCATTATTATTAGTATTCGAGAAGTCACAAAGTTTGGTGTTTTCAGTCATGGTGACTTCAGCAAGCAAACAAACACACAAGCGAAGAGAAAACAAGCGAGACAAAAGGGCGAACAAAAAAGCCAAACGAAAAAGGCAAATAGTTTTGTAAATTTTTGTTTTTCAAAACTGGGGGAGAGGAAAACAAGAGGCAAAAAAGTAAATGCAAGAGATGAGTTTGCGACACTTACTTGGATGAGTTCTTGACTTGATCCTCCCCAGCAACGGTGCCAGAAATCCTTCTGCTACTTCTCAAACAACATCGCCAGAAATTGGCACGTTGACGGAGACTTGGCTTGCGTTGGCTTTTCCCTTGAAGAGGAAAGGGTGATGCAGCACAGGAGCAGTAAGTATTTCCCTCAGTTTGAGAACCAAGGTATCAATCTAGTAGGAGAATCTCGTCAAGTAAAGAGTACCTACGCAAACACAAAAGATCTTGCACCCAACGCTATAAAGGGGTTGTCAATCCCTTCAAGATTGATTGCAAAGTGAGATGTGAAGGCGGAAACTGGAATGAAGTAAAAGAGTAATGCAGAAAATATGGTGTGAAGTAGACCCGGGGGCCATAGTGTTCACTAGAGGCTTCTCTCCAAATAGCAAATATTACGGTGGGTGAACAAATTACTGTTGAGCAATTGATAGAACCGCACAAAGTCATGACGATATCTAAGGCAATGATGATACATATAGGCATCACGTTTGTCGTGGTTTTGTACGGCAGATGTCCTCGTGAAAGGACTTAGTGTTGGAGCCATCGCACCTTTGTGGTGACTCAAAGGGGTTGAACGGGAGCGAGACAGAGATTTACCCAGGTTTGGCCCCTCGTGAGGAGGTAAAAGCCTACGTCCTGCTTTGAGTTGTATTGATGGTGTTTCGATTACAAGGAGGGCGTAACTTGCCTGACCTAGCGCTCGATGATTTCTAACCTACCCTCTTCCTCCGTGGGACTCGCCTTTATATACAGGTCGAGTCCTTAGGGTTTACAAGGGTCCTTTCCTTTACACAAATCGTGACTCTTGGGATCTCTAAGTCGCCATCTTTCCAAGGCTCGGAGACCTTCTCTATTATGGACTCCTTCCGAAGGTTTAGAACTGCCATATGACTTCCGGCCTTACCAGGCCAAGGCCCAAACCACATTGAGATGAATCGCCGGCTTCGGTGACCCGGCCCAACTAGGGCGGGTTATCCAACAGATAATATCCCCAACATTAGGCCCCTAATTGACTTGAATTCTTTTCACGCCAATATCCTTACTCAGTTAGGGGCGATTCATCTTCACTCCTCTTATGCGCCATGCACTTAAACCGCCATCTGCTGCGGAAAAACTCAAGTCGCCAAACCACTTCTTGTTAGCGCCTCCTTATCCCTTGAATCTCGGAAGGGGTGATGACGTAGTCCCCAACGGATCCTTCAATATCGTTATCTCACAAATTTCGGGGCGCCATTATGGCGAATCTTTATCCTTTGGCAGTTCCCGCTCGTGGCGCCTCGATCCCAGCGCCCGACCTGATAAATAGGCGGGAGGAAGGGACTGGGCGCATTTCACCTACCTGTCTTGTCATCCTTCTCTTCCTCGCCGTCGCAGCGAAAAATCTTATCGCCACCCGAGAGCTCCGCCACCACCCGAAGACTTCGTTGTCGTCCGAAAGCTTCAGCGCCGTCCGAAGACTTCGTCGCCGCCGAGCAATTCGTCGCCGTCGAACGCCTCTCCGCCGTCGAGCACCTTATCGCCGTCGAGCAGCCTATCGCCGCCCAAGATCTTCGCGTCCGTCCGAGATCGTCGTCGCCGTCCGTGCAACACTCCCGGCGAACCCCTCTTCGGACGTCTCTAGCCGTATCCGTCAGGTCAACTTCCCGCCATTGAAAGCAGATCCAAGTTTTTCGAGGTTCATACCTACTGTGTTCTTGCTACCTCCCGAATGGCTTCGTAATTCCTGATTAGTCGGCGACGATGATAGCGAGCACAACAATGTTTTTTATACCTTTATTTGTTCGGCCTTGACTTGCATACTTAGAAAAAGCTTCACCAGATCAACAGTACTGTTCCCACCTTAGTCGTAGGCCGTTTTATCCAGACCTTTTTCGCATTTATTTCTGTCTGTCCGGTAGATCCATAATCTATCGCTTGCCAAGTGAAATCTGTTTATAATCTCATACTTCACCATCTCGACAAGTACTACTGATGCTCTGAAACACCTCCCCTTCAAGTAGTAAGAGTTTCGTAAGTCGCCTTGGCAGCCTAACCCGGACCTTCGTCGGCGGGTCAAAAACCTCCCTTAGCCATCAGGCAAATTGTTTTGGCGAGTCAAATGAACTTGTTTCACCATTTTCAGTAGATGCTTGGCGTGTTGATTTACCCGTAATTTTATCCCTTTGTAGCATGGGCACCGTCTTCAAAAGTGATTGGCTCCCAACCAATGTCAATGATGCTATACTTAATGACTATGTAAAAACGGGGAATCTGGACCCTCAAGAGGTTATCGGTTGGCGCACCGGGTTAGGAGAAGAAGTCCCCAATCCGAAGGAAGGCGAGATAGTTGTTTTTGTTGAACACCTTGAACGGGGTTTTAAGCCGCCCGGATCAAAATTCCTCAGGGACGCCATGACTTTTATGAATGTCCGCCTCCAGGATTTAGGGCCCAACTCGATAAGCAATCTATGCCAGTTCCAAGTGTTTTGTGAGGCTTACTTGCGGATGGAACCCTCAGTTCCTTTATTCTGGTACTTATTCCACTTGAATCGCCAAACATAATCTCACAATGGCCCCAGCCTGGAGCTTGGTGGTGTCAACGTCCAGCGCCGTAGGGATAGTTCATTCCCGTCACTCGCCATGCCAAGCCATCCCAAAGGCTGGGGCGAGTCTTGGTTTTACTGCCGAGAGACTTCGCCGGAGGGCGAGAACAAGCTTCTCGGCTACAGGGAAGATCGCCTTCCAACAAATTTTAAACTCCCAGACAAGCTCACCGAAGAAGAGGAGTCAGACTTTATTCCAGTATTGTCCGAGTTAAGATCTCTGACAAACAACGGCCTTACTGGGTTGACTTGATCCGCTGCTGGGTCGAATGGCATATCCTCCCTTTAAGTCGCCGGGACGGGTTAATGTGTGAGTTCGACGGCACCCTGGACCATCCTCAGTCCTACTTCCACACGGGTCTGACGGAAAATGATATTGTAACCATCATCAAGAAGTTGACCGGCGAACCGCGGCAAAATGCGGCCAAATAGGTCTTAAACCTTTCTGCAAGATTAACCCGGCACCAAAGGTAAATAACTTAACCCGCCCTTTGTTTTTATTCCTTACGTCTTACTTGAACTATGACCTCTTATAAAATATGCCATTCAGAAAGGTGATAAATTTTGGTCCAAGAGGCCAAAAAAGTCGGCCATGAAGCAAGCTAGGCCGCCTCCAAAGAAGAAATCCAAGGGCAAGGGCAAAGCCGCCGTTACTCAGCCATCTGAAGCCGATGAATCCCAAGTCGGCGACGTACTTTCGGAGGTAAAAAATCCATCCTCTTTTAACTCGCCATCCATTACTGATAATTTTGTGTTTACACCTGTGTATATCTTGTGTAGAATGAATACAATGAAAGCCAGGAGGATTCCATAGAGGTAATTTATGTTTCCTCCAACTCACCTTCTCCTCCACCTAAGCCGGCCACGCGAATTTGCGGGAAAGTTCCCTTCTCACACCCAAATGCTTGTTTGGATCCAAATTTCCTTTTAAAGAAAACGCACCATGCTTGAGATCGGAAAACTTAGAGTCATTCTGGAGACTTGGTGTCCGGGTTACCAACAAGAACCAAGAAAAGGCAAAATGAGGTATCTTTTAATAACACTTATTTATGTCCTTTTGGATCGCGTTTGTAACCTGCTCATATCTTTGAAATATTTATTTTTACACAGTTCTCCTCCCACATCCGGCGACTCAGTGATGTCGGCACTTCCACCGATGATCTGTGTCCCTGGGTAAACCTTTGATAACATTTACCTTTGGTCTGATGGTGATAATATCCATTCCTTTAAACGCACCCCCTTCTCCTTTTAGGGCACAGGCAAAGAAAAGGAAAACTGGCGGGTTAACTCCCATTACAACTTAGGACCCTATCGAAAAATCGGCGCCGATCCAGGATAACCCGGACCAAGACAAACCTGAAGATCAAGTGGATCTCCCCAGCTTGCCCAAGGAAACCATGGAAGCGCCTCACCCGCCAAGTCCATTGAAAACAGCAGAAGACCCAGACGCTGTAGTTATCACCGGTACTCGCTTCTCTAAACCGGCCACAACGGTTTTATCAAAGCATGTGTCATCGTCAGCTCAACCTATTTTTGAGCATGAACTTTCCAAGGCTAAGCTCTCCCAGTATGAGAATCTCGAATTCAAAGAACTTTTCTCTGGCTTTGCAAGTCGCCTGGAGGCGAGTTATGAGATGGAGAAGAGTCTGCTTCGATTGTTGAAAAACAAACATGACGTACGTCTTGTTGTACACTGTATTATCCTCATTAACCCCCAAGGGCCGGGTCATCTGTAAAAAGATGAGTCGGGTCTTGATAATTGAAGAAAAAACTTTCGACCTGTAACCCCCAAGGGCCGGGTCATCAGTAAAAAGATGATTCGAGTCTTGATAATTGAAGAAAAAACTTTCGACCTGTAACCCCCAAGGGCCAGGTCATCTATAAAAAGATGAGCCGGGTCTTGATAATTGAAGAAAAAACTTTCGGCCTGTAACCCCCAAGGGCGGGTCATCTGTAAAAAGATGAGCCGGGTCTTAACACTGCATAATTTTGTCTAAAAAATTATACATTAGCCCCCAAGTGTCAGGGATGTTGCTTGCAATAGTTCTGAAACTTGCCCCTTGATTATATATTTCGACAGGAATCACTTATCCAAACTGAATCAGCATTTGGCGACTTGAAGAAAAGTTTAACCGATCAGCAGGACGCCCGGGCAAAATCAGAAGAGAAATGTCAACTGATCCTCTCTGAGATGGAGAAGCTAAAAGACGACTTGAAAAGGGCTCAAGCTGACCAAGATGCCTTCATAAAGCGAGCAGAAACAGCTGAAGCCAAATTGGACATTGTGCAACAAGAGTTGTCCGGCTTAAAGCGACATATCTCCAACATGGCGCAAGCTGTCTTTGGTAAAAAACTAACCTTTGACCTCGCACTTTGTAAATAAACAGCTTTGTATAAATCGGTAACTATCATTATCTCTTGCACAGGTCCGAGAGTCGCCAATCTCCAAGATGATTGTGTCTTGATGCTGAAGGCGATTTATACATTGATGGAGCAACTATATACCGGAAGTGTGCTGACCGTGAAAGCAGTGATGGGCGCCAGGAACCCATAACGTCAATAAAGAAGATGCTTGGCTGCTTATCTACTCTTCCTCCTCAAATTGGCGAGTTAACTCGGTCAGCCGCCCGGAAAGGAGCACTGACTACCCCGAGTCGGTGTTTAGCATATGCTCCAGAAATAAACCTAGAAGAAGTAGCGGCGGGCTTTCCTCAGCTCAAGGAGGACGGGTCAGAGTTTGCTGAAGAGGACTACCAGCGTGTTATTAAAGACTCCCATTTGGCGGCGACTCAGCTTGCTGCAAACTTGGATTTATCAAAATACCAAGCCGCCTATGAAAACAAGAACAAGAAAGTTAACCCGCCAACCTTTGTGACTACCAGCTTAACTCCGCGTCGACCCAAGAATCCTTTTGACTTGGAGGCGGATCTCTCATCAGTGCTGAATGATGAAGATGAGTTCGTCGCGTTATCCAAGTGTAACTAGGTACTGGGCGACTTGCAAATTGAAGTCGGCCAAAGCTCGCAGCAGGCTGATCCAAGGACATCAGCAGAATAAAACTTCATAGATTTGGCCATGAGAGCCATGTAATAAGTCTTTTTAAGAATCAAACTGCTTCTGTGATATCTCAAAAAATCCTTATGTTGCCCTTAAGGCGTTTTGAAATGCTTGATCCGCCGTGTGAGGCGTTTTTATGATGCTTGACCCGCCACTGAGGCGTTTTCATGATGCTTGACCCGCCACTGAGGCGTTTTCATGATGCTTGACCCGCCATGGCTAGAGTGAATTTGATCATCAACCTGTTTTAAGCTTGAAAACATATATCAAACCATCTCAGTGAGTAATGGGTGATAATAAATAGCAATCGGCCCAAGATATTTTGAGGCAAGTCAGAAAAAAGTCTAAAACACCTTGTGGCAGTGCCAGGAAGGTAAAAAATAGCAATTTCGTCGGCTCATCAGGTCGCGACAGGATAGGGCGAGTTAAATAAACTCAAGCGCCACCCAAGGGAGACTTTTGTATCAAAAGCTCAAGTATTTAGACCGGCTGATCAGGCACGAGTCAAGCTTCAGTGAAGCGGGTTCAATGAACCAATGGTTTCTCTATTCTTCATGTGAGGCGCTTGCCGGCACCAGACATGTTTTAACCAAGGCGAGTTCAGGGTCCATGAGCGGAATAACTCGCCAAGAGTTCACGGGTCCATATGGCGATTCGGCCAACACACATTCCAGTATAACCATTTGTAATGCGGTAATTTTTCGCAGGCCAAATGGGTAGTAAGGCTGATCTCAGTGAGAGGAAGCCCCCAAGTGACCTATGATTAAGGGAAAGACCGTCATAGGATTGTAGAAGCGTATACGCTATTACCACAAAACGACTTGAGAACACATTGTCCTCAAGTAAGCCGGTCTAATCCACAGAATCACATAAGGCGCCTATGTTTGAATCGCGCGCTTGTGGCGACTTCGATCCTCTTTGGCTTATCGATACCCAGTTTTGTAATAAGCGCATCGTGGCAACTTAAGCTCTTTGGTATGGATAGCGTCCATGTTTGGGCGACTTGTTGATGAAAGAATAAAGATCCATACCTTTCAATAAGATGAATTAGCAGGAAAAGCCCCCAAGTCGGGAGGCGTTTAATTTTATTGCTTTATAAGAAATGAAAAACTTACAAAATGTAGAGCTAACAACTCAAGTGTAATAAGGCCGCAAGTGGGCTATGTTCCACGGGTGAGTTGACTCAGCCTCCGTGGTTGGCCGATCAGGCCGTAGATCCACCAGATAGTAAGACCCGTTGCGATGGTTTTTGCTGACAACGAACGGTCCTTCCCATGGTGGTGATAACTTATGCATGCCAGTACGATCTTGTATCAGCCGAAGCACTAAGTCGCCTTCCTGAAAAGTTCGGCTCTTGACCCGGCGGCTGTGATAACGCCGTAAGTCCTGCTAATAAATGGTCGATCGGGCTGCAGCCAAATCATGCGCTTCCTCTAAGGCGTCCAAAGAGTATTGACGCGCCAGTTTGTTGTCCTGTTCCACATAAGCGGCGACTCTAGGCGAGTCATGCCTTATGTCAGTGGGAAGAACGGCTTCTGCTCCATAGACCAGAAAGAAAGGAGTAAAACCTGTAGACCGGTTCGGGGTGGTCCGGATGCTCCATAATACCGAAGGAAACTCCTCGACCCAACACCCCGGGGTTCGTTCCAAGGGAACCATGAGTCGGGTTTGATTCCCCGCAAAACTTCCTGGTTCGCCCACTCCGCCTGTCCATTAGATTGTGGGTGAGCAACCGCAGAAACATCAAGCCGGATGTGCTCATGACGGCAAAACTCCTGCATCGCTCCTTGAGACAGATTAGTGCCATTATCAGTAATTATACAGTGCGGATATCCAAACCGGAAGATCAATTTTTTCAAGAATTTGACCGTTGTCTCCGCATCGCAAGCTCCAACAAGCTCTGCTTCAACCCACTTGGTGAACTTGTCAACCGCCACGAGCAAATGAGTTTTCTTGTTGGATGACATCTTAAAGGGGCCAACCATGTCTAACCCCCAGACCGCGAAAGGCCAAGTGATGGGTATCATCCTTAGTTCTTGAGCCGGCACATGGGCTTGTCGCCCATAACGCTGGCATCCATCACATCGACGAACTATCTCCTCCGCATCTGCATGGGCCGTCAACCAAAAGAAACCATGACGGAACGCCTTTGAAACTAAGGAGCATGACCCGGCATGATGTCCACAATCTCCGGAATGAATTTCATTTAGAATTATGCACCCTTCTTTGACAGAAACACATCTTTGGAAAACCCCGAAAGTGCTTCGTTTATATAGTTCGCCATTGATGATCACCATGGATTTGCTTCCCCGAACGATTTGGTGAACCAACACTTCATCCGTAGGTAACTCGCCTCGGGCGAGATAGGCCAGATACGGAAGAACCCAATCCGGTGTAACATGGAGAGCCGCCACGAACTGGGACTCAGGATCTGGTATTGCCAATTCCTCCTCTGAAGGTAACCTTACGGAAGGATTATGCAAAGTATCCAGAAAACCATTGGGGGGAACCGGCTTTCGCTGGGAACCGAGATGTGAAAGGGCATCAGCTGCCTCGTTAAGGCGCCGGTCAATGTGATCGACCTGATAGACATGGAAATGACCCGCCACATCGGACACAGCTCTCCTGTAAGCCGCCATCAAGGGGTCCCGAGAATCCCAAGTGCCTGAAACTTGCTGAGCCACCAGATCAGAGTCGCCAAAACATCTGACCCTCGTAAGGTTCATCTCCTTGGCGAGTCGCAAGCCGTGAAGTAAAGCTTCGTATTCCGCAGTGTTGTTGGTACAGGGAAACATGAGCTGGAGGACGTAACAGAATTTGTCTCCTTGAGGCGATACCAGCACCACGCCAGCCCCCGAGGCTTCCAACTGTCTAGATCCGTCAAAATAAATAGTCCAGTATGTAAGGTCAGGCCTGTCTTCCGGGATCTGTAACTCGGTCCAATCATTGACGAAATCAACCAAGGCCTGAGACTTGATAGCCGTGCGAGGGGTGTATCGCACGTGGTGCGGCCCAAGTCCAATCGCCCACTTGGCAATCCGCCCTGTCTCCTCCCGATTCTGGATGATGTCCCCGAGGGGAGCGGAGCTAACCACCGTGATGGGATGCTCTTGAAAATAATGTTTAAGCTTCCGGCTTGCCATAAAGACCCCATACACTAATTTCTGCTAGTGTGGGTATAGCTGCTTGGAAAGAGTTAGCACCTCGCTGATAAAATACACTGGGCGCTGCACAGGGTATTTCTTCCCTTCCTCCTTCCTTTTGACGACCACCGCCACACTCACCGCTTTGGAGTTTGCCGCAATATATAAAAGCATGGGCTCTTTCTCAATCGGGGCGGCCAAGACCGGCAGGTTGATCAGCTGCCGTTTTAAGGCTTCGAAAGTTTCATCGGCTTCATCTGTCCAAACAAAATGGTCAGATTTCTTTAGCAATTGATAAAGAGGAATAACTTTCTCTCCCAGACGGCTCACAAAGTGACTTAAGGCCGCAATACGAACCGCCATCCGTTGGACTTGATTAATATTTGCCGGTTTCCCAAGGGAGGTAACCGCTTCGATCTTGTCTGGGTTAGCCTCGATGCCGCGCTCAGACACCAGGAAGCCCAACAACTTCCCTGCAGGAACACCAAAGACGCACTTGGCGGGATTAAGCTTCATCTGATATACCCGCAGATTATCAAAAGTTTCCTTGAGATCTTCCAATAGTGTTTCCTTCCTGTGGGTTTTAACCATAATGTCATCGACATAGGCATGGACGTTGCGTCCGATCTGGCCACGGAGGCAATTTTGGATGCAGCGCTGATAAGTCGCCCCTGCACTCTTGAGTCTGAATGGCATGGACACATAGCAAAAAGCCCCAAAGGGGGTTATAAAAGTTGTTTTCTCTTGATCTTCCACGGCCATCTTGATTTGGTGATATCCAGAATAAGCATCCAGGAAGCACAAACGTTCGCATCCCGCCACCGAATCAATAATTTGGTCGATGCGGGGAAGAGCGAAAGGATCCTTTGGACAAGCTCTGTTAAGGTCCGTGTAATCAATGCACATACGGAAGGTACCATTCTTCTTGAGCACCCAGACCGGGTTAGCCAACCATTTGGGGTGGAAGACCTCTACGATGAATCCGGCGGCCAAGAGACGGGCGACCTCCTCCCCGATTTCCTTGCGTCGTTCCTCATTGAACCTACGAAGATATTGCTGAATAGGTTTTGCCTTTGGGTCAACATTAAGATGGTGCTCAGCGAATTCTCTCGGCACACCAGGCATGTCAGAAGGTTTCCATGCAAAGATGTCCCGATTCTCACGGATGAATTCGACGAGCGCGCTTTCCTATTTGGGATCCAGACCCGTCCCAATAGTGAACTGTTTGGTTGAGTCACCAGGGAGGAAATCCACCGTTTTAGTGTCATCTGTTGGCTTGAACTTGAGGGGCGGCTCAACGTCTGTAGTCGGCTTTTTTAAGGGTGACATATCAGCCGGATCAACATTGGCCTGGTGATATTTGAGCTCCTCCGCAGCACAGGCGACTTCTGCGTAAGCCGCATCCCCTTCTTCACACTCCCTTGCAATCCTCCTATCACCATCAACCGTGATGGGTCCTTTGGGACCAGGTATCTTGAGTTTAAGGTAAACATAGCATGGGAGAGCCATGAACCGAGCGTAAGCCGGCCGCCCAAATAGCGCATGATAGGGGCTTTTTAGCTTGACCACCTCAAACATAAGCGACTCGCTCCTGTAGTCAGACGCCGTGCCAAACGCAACTGTGAGCCTGACTCGGCCTATGGGATACGCTGATTTGCCTGGGACGATCGGGTGGAATACCATAGTTGAGGGCATCAAATCTTTCTCCAACAGGTTCATCCTTTGGAAAGTGTCAAAATAAAAAATGTTGATGCTGCTGCCACCATCCATCAGTACCTTCGATAAAGTATATCCCCCAACTTGGGGAGCCACGACCAACGCTAAGTCGCCGGGATTATCAACTCTTGGCGGGTGATCCTCCCTACTCCATGATATAGTCTGCTCGGACCAGTGGAGGTATCTAGGGAGTGCCGGCTCAGACACACTATACGCTCGGTGACTCACCTTTTTATCACGCCTGCAAGCATTGGTGGTGAAAACATGGTACTGCCCATTGCTTAACTGCTTGGGATTGTTGCGGAAGCCGCCATTATCGTCATGTCCCTGCGAAGCCCCCTGTGGGGGTGGCTGCTGAAAAACTCTAGGCGGGTTATACCGTCGCTCGTGATGCACTGGATACTGGCCACTCCTTGGCTGCGAGCCACCCCGAACCCCGGGTTCGGGGAAACCGCCGAAGGGGTTCTGGCGTTGATTAGGTGCGCCGAACTGTTCCTTCCATTGGTCCGGGTCACCGCTTTGTCCTTTTTTGATCGCCTCCGCCCGAAACTCCTGCATTACGTAGCAGTCCTCCGAGGAATGAGTCGCCGGTCCGTCTGCCATGGCGTGGTGCGGGCAGGGGCCCTTGAGTAACTCATTATAGTTGCATGGCTTTTTGCCACTGTAGCCCCTACTTTTCTTCTGGCGCTGGTTGCCATTATTGGTGTTGGTGTTGGCGACTAAGTCCGAAGATTCTTCCTGCTGCCTTCTCTTGCTATTCGCTCCCTGGTTATGGCGGGCGTGTCCCTGGAACCGGGTATGATTTTTGGATGACTCGCCCTTCCTTGGCGAGTTAGCTTTACCACCATCCTCGCCGGGTTCTTTGGTATCGTCCGCCTCAGCGTATCTAGTGAGGGTGTCCATTAGCTCCCCCATGTCTTGGACCTTTCGCTTGAGTCTCCCCAACTTCTGCACCAAGGGCTCGTAGTGGCAATTCTGCTCGAGGATCAGCACAGCCTGAGCCGCCGTAATGACGTCTGACGAGTGAATGATCTCCGTGACTCGCCGTGACCAGTGGTGGGCCGACTCATCCGGGCGTTGAACGCAGTGCTGTAGATCGAATATTGTCATCAGACGTTTGCAGGTTCGTCGGAAGTTTTTGACGAAACGCACTTTCAATTCAGCCCAAGTCTGGATGGAGTTGGGGGGCAAGTTCTTTAACCAAGTATGCGCTGTCCCTTCAAGCATCATTTTGAAGTATCTAGCACAAACCGCTTCGCTTACATCGAGCATGTCCATGGGGATTTCATAACTCTCGACCCACGATGTCGGCTCAAGGTCCGGAGTGTAGTTAGGCACCTTTCTCGGCCCTTTAAAATCCTTGGGCATTCGCTCGTTGTGAAGGGCAGGGGCCAAGCACGGCACCCCCACTTGTCGGCCGCTCCCAACAAGAGGTGCTGGGGCGACCTGGGTGTCCGGGTGATCCCGCCCTAGCGGGTCTCGGTGATCAGGCGAATTGACCTGGGGGAAGGGCCGCGGTCTACTGGTTATTGCGGGCTGGTCCTGTGGCCGACTCCTGGTGCGGCTTGCCTGGGGAGTAGAATGCAGCCGATCCAGGTTGTGTGAGAACTGGGCGTTTTGAACCACCACCGTGTTCAACATCTCAATGGCGTTCCTCGCCTCTATCTCGGCTGGGGTGTTGCCGTGAATCGGAAGGGATCCCAAATGGCAAGTTGCGGCAAGGACGTTGTTCACCGGGTTGGAAAAGTGACCTTGAGGTGCCTGGAATCGGGGAACGCGATCCACAACTGGTTGAAATGGCGGGTTCGTTAGCTGGCCTGGCCCTCCCCCCCGGGCGGCTCCTGCCCCGGGAGTTCGTGGAGTGTCGAACAGGCGGGCCGGGTTGAGATCAAGGGGCAAGCGACCCTGGTGCCTCCGCTGATGGACGGTGTCAGATGCGCGCTGGTGTCTTTCGAGCCGCCAGTTGTCGGTATTCAAGCGAGCTATCTCAGCGGTAATTTGAGCCTGCCGGGTCTCGATCCTGGCGGACTCCACCTCGGCATCCCGCTGAGCCTTTGCCACCCCTTCTCTTAGCTTTGTCAATTCCGTGTTTACCGCCTCCTGGTTTTCCGGTGTGATGGGGGTCGCCATGAGCCTTGTTATTTCCGCTGCTAACTCCACCAAAATCGTGGCCAGGCTTCTAGACGCCTCGCTAGTTCCATCTCCGCCTGCTGGGTTTGGCGAGGGTTGAGTTGCCCGTGCCATGTAAACGACGATCTGACGGCGAGCCCGGTCAAGAACTTCGGGGTCCATGGCCAATGACAAGCCCCCAAGGCAGCCCCCGTGTAGGGACTGGATTGAATCAGAATCGCCCATGGACGATTCGTCAATAGTGTTGACCGGTGAGGTTTCCTGGGTCGCTGAGTGTTCTGGCTCCTCAGATCCCTGCGTGAACCCAACAAAGACCGGACGAGTTAGGTTTGGCGTCACGACCGGCTGGACGTACCTGGCCGGCTCGACGATGCCGGAGGAGGTGTCTGGCTCAGGCGCGGACGATCCAATCATGCCGATGAAGACGTTGATCTTGCCGAAGGGGACCCTATAACCAGAGTCGATCGAGTCCGCCTCGGGCCCCCATAGCAAGTTGTTGATGTAGTACTTCCCACGGCGGCTCCGGGTCATGAGCCCCATCGCGTAGCTCCCAAACCCTGGTAGGGCTCCCTTTGAGAACTCAACTCCACCGTGCGCAGGCCCCACGGTGGGCGCCAACTGTCGTGGTTTTGTCACGGCAGATGTCCTCGTGAAAGGACTTAGTGTTGGAGCCATCGCACCTTAGTGGCGACTCAAAGGGGTTGAACGGGAGCGAGACAGGGATTTACCCAGGTTCGGCCCCTCGTGAGGAGGTAAAAGCCTATGTCCTGCTTTGAGTTGTATTGATGGTGTTTCGATTACAAGGAGGGCGTAACTCGCCTGACCTAGCGCTCGATGATTTCTAACCTACCCTCTTCCTCCCTGGGACTCGCCTTTATATACAGGTCAAGTCCTTAGGGTTTACAAGGGTCCTTTCCTTTACACAAATCGTGACTCCTGTGATCTCTAAGTCGCCATCTTTCCAAGGCTCGGAGACCTTCTCTATTATGGACTCCTTCCGAAGGTTTAGAACCGCCATATGACTTCCGGCCTTACGAGGCCAAGGCCAAAACCACATTGAGATGAATCACCAGCTTCGGTGACCCGGCCCAACTAGGGCGGGTTATCCAAAGAGATAATATCCCCAACAACGTCCGAGACAAGTTGACCGATACTTTCTGCATCTAGTACTATTACTCCACACATCGACCGCTATCCAGCATGAATCTAGTGTATTGAGTTCATGACGAACAGAGTAACGCCTTAAGCAAGATGACATGATGTAGAGGGATAAACTCAAACCAATGATGAAAACCCCATCTTTTTACGCTTGATGGCAACAACATGATGCGTGCCTCGCTACCCCTTCTGTAACTGGGTGATGTCACCGCACGGTATGAACCCAAAACCAAGCACTTCTCCCATTGCAAGAATCATAGATCAAGTTGGCCAAACAAAACCCACAACTCGAAGAGAATTACAAGGATATGAAATCATGCATAAGAGAGATTTGAAGAAACTCCAATAAGATTCATAGATAATCTGATCATAAATCCACAATTCATCAGATCTCGACAAACACACCGCAAAAGAAGATTACATCGGATAGATCTCCATGAAGATCATGGAGAACTTTGTATTGAAGATCCAAGAGAGAGAAGAAGCCATCTAGCTACTAGCTATGGACCCGTAGGTCTATGGTGAACTACTCACGCATCATCGGAGAGGTCATGGTGTTGATGAAGAAACCCTCCGTATCCGAATGTCCCCTCTCGCACGACACCAGAATGTGCCCCAGATGGGATCTTGCGGAGACAGAAGCTTGCGGTGGCGGAAAAGTATTTTCGTGGATCCCCTGATTTTTTAGGGATTTTAGGGAATTTATAGGCGAAGGAGCTAGGGCAGGGGAGGCCCAGGGAGCCCACAAGCCTGGGAGGCGTGCCCCTCTGGTCGCGCCATGGGGGCTTGTGGCCTCCCCCGGGACTCCCTGCCTTGGTTCCCAAGCTTTCTGCGTATCTTCTGTTCCGGAAAAAAAATCTTTTCGAAAGTTTTATTCCGTTTAAAATCCTCCTCTGAGAAGGGTCAAAAACACGGAAAAACAGGAACTGGCACTTGGCACTGAATTAATAAGTTAGTCCCAAAAAAGATATAAAAGGCATACAAAACATCCAAAGTTTGACAAGATAATAGCATGAAACCATAAAAAAGTATAGATACGTTGGAGACGTATCAGGTTACAGTTATAAATATGCATGCATTTGCATATATTTATAACCGTGATTCTTCCGAATTGTCCAACGTTATCCATGGACAACCCGAGTATGTGTAGATTGGGTTCGTTTTCCCATATGCTTTGTTCCAGATCCAATGCATAATTTCGTCAGTGCCTCCCTGTTGTTCTCCGTATACACATCCTCTCTCTTTATTGCGGAGACGTGTATGAGGAGAACAACGGGGAGGTGCTGCCAAAATTTTGCGTTGGATCCAAAGCGGAGCATGGGAAACGAACCCAATTTACACATACTCGGGTGGGATTAGGACCTATCTTTACCTATTAGCGTGTAGGTTGCTGATGTTTGTTGTGTATCCCTAGCAATGGTGCCAGAAATACTCCTACTACGGCACATTGGTATTCCCTCGAAGCGGAAAGGGTGATGTAGCACAGCGACGACAAGTATTTCCCTCAGTTTGAAAACCAAGGTATCAATCCGACAGAAGAGTATCTTAAGATCCTGCACAAACACAAAAGCTTGCACCCAACGCTATGAAGGGGTTGTCAATCCCTTATAGATTGTTTTCCATGTGAGAACTGAAAGTAACAAAGTAACAAAGCAAAGTAAAAGCGGAGAAGTAAACGATGGATGTGAATAGACCCGGGGGCCGTAGTGTTTACTAGTGGCTTCTCTCATGAAAGCAAGTAGACGGTGGGTGAAGAAATTACTGTCGAGCAATTGATAGAACCGTGCAAAGTCGTGACGTCATCTATGGCAATGATTATATCTATAGGCATCACGTCCGAAACAAGTAGACTGATACTTTCTGCATCTACTACAATTACTCCACACGTCGACCGCTATCCAGCATGCATCTAGTGTATTAAGTCCATAAGAACAGAGTAACTCCTTAAGCAAGATGACATGATGTAGAGGGATAATCTCAAACCAATGATAAAAACCCCATATTTTTACCCTTGATGGGAACTTCTTGATGTGTGCCTTGCTGCCCCTTCTGTCACTAGGAAAGGTCACCACATGGCAGAACCCAAAACCAAGCACTTCTCCCATTGCAAGAATCATAGATCTAGTTGCCCAAACAAAACCTAAGACTCGGAGAGACTTACAAGGGTATCAAATCATGCATATAAGAAATCAGCAAAGACTCAAATATATATCATAGATAATTTGATCACAAGTCCACAATTCATCGGATCTCGACAAACACACCGCCAAAGAAGATTACATCGGATAGATCTGCATGAAGATTATGGAGAACTTTGTATTGAAGATCCAAGAGAGAGAAAAAGCCATCTAGCTACTAACTACGGACCCGTAGGTCTGAAGTGAACTACTCACGAGTCATTGGACGGGCGATGATGATGATGAAGGAGCCCTCCACCTCCAAAGTCCCCTCCAGCACGGCGCCGGGAAGGGTCTCCAGATGAGATCTCGCGGAAAAGGAAGCTTGCGGCGGCGGAAAAGTATTTTCGAGGCTCCCTTGGTTTTTTGCGAAATATTTGGGAATATATAGGCGCAAAACCTAGGTCAGGAGGCGGCCAGGGAAGCCACAAGCTTGCCCACCGCCGCCTCCCCCTGGTGGCGTGGTGCAAGCTTGTGGGCTCCCTGGGGCCCACTTGGCCTGGGCCAAAGGCTCTCTGGTCTTCTTTCGTTCGGGAAAAAATCATTTCGGGGATTTTATTCCGTTTGGACTCCGTTCCAAAATCAGATCTGAAAAGAGTCAAAAACACGAAAAAACAGGAACTGGCACTTGGCACTGATTCAATAAGTTAGTCCCCAAAAAGATATAAAAAGGTACAGAAAACATACAAAGAAGACAAGATAACAGCGTGAAACCATCAAAAATTATAGATACATTTGAGACGTATCAAGCATCCCCAAGCTTAACTCGTGCTCGTCCTCGAGTTGGGAAGTGATAAGAATGAATTTTTGATGTTTTCATGCTTCCTAGCATAGGTGTCCTTTGTAATTCCTCTTATGTGACGTGAATTTTCAGATCCATTAGATTCAAAACAATAGTTTTCTATTGACGTGGAAACAATAATAATTCAAGCAAACTAGCAAAGTAATCATGAACTTTCAAAATAACAAGGCCAAAAGAAAGTTATCCCTACAAAAGCATATAGTCTGGCTATGCTCTATCATCATTGCACAACGAATTTAAATCATGCACATCCCCGGTATTGGACAAGTAATTGTTTCACACCTTTACTTTCTCAAACATTTTCAACTCTCATGCAATACATGAGCGTGAGCCATGGTTATAGCACTATATATGGTGTGGAATATGGTGGAGGTTGCTAGACAAAAAGGAGAAGATAGTCACATTAACTAAGCATATCTATGAGTTGTGGAGATGCTCATCAATAGATATCAATGTGAGTGAGTAGGTATTGCCATACAAATGATGCACTAGAGCTACAAGTATGTGAAAGCTCTTAAAGAAAACTAGTGGGTGTGCATCGAACTTGCTTGCTCACGAAGACCTAAGGCAATTTTGAGGAAGCCTATCATTGGAATATACAAGCCAAGTTATATAATGATAATTTCCCACTAGCTATATGGTGGTGACAAAACGAGAGACTCTCATTCATGAAGATCATGGTGCTCAAAATGCACAAGTGTGGAAAAAGTGGTAGCATTGTCCCTTCTCTCTTTTTCTCTCATTTTATTTTTATTTTGGTGGGATCTTTGGCCTCTTTTTTATGGGTTTCTTTGGCCTCTTTTATTTCCTCACATGGGACAATGCTCCAATAATGATGATCATCACACTCTCAACTCAAAACTTAGAGCAATTATAACTCTATATGGAATGCCTTTGGTAGTTTACCGTGGCAACGATCTAGAAAGGCATAGACATTAATGGAAACATCATGCTAGCTATCTTACGATCATGCAATGGCAATGTAGACGTGGTGGCACATATCATGGTGGTAGTTGCATGGCAATATATCTTGGAATGACCTTGAAAAAGCCATAGCAGGTAGGTATGGTGTCTGTTTTGAGGGAGGCTAATGGTGGGTTTTGTGCACCGACGAAAGTTGCACGACACTAAGGAGATAGTGATGGTGGAAGGTAAAAGTGCGTCTAAACCATGGACTCAACATTAGTCATGAAGAACTCATATACTTGTTGCAAAAGTTTTATTAGTAATTGAAACAAAGCATTCAACGCATACTCCTAGGGGAAGGGTTGGTAGGAATAAACCATCGCGCGATCCCGACCGCCACGCAAAGGATGGCAATCAATATACTAATCATGATCAGATTTCATCACATAGCGGTTCACCATACGTGCATGCTACGGGAATCACTAACTTCAACACAAGTATTTCTAGATCCACAACACCTTACTAGCATGACTTTAATATTACCATAACCACAACTCAAAACTAATTGAGATGAATCAAACGTCTCTAACTATTCAATGCACATGAAGGAGGAAGTTTTCGTATCCCTTTGGATGACTACCCCTTTTGAGACTACTTTCAAAGCATAGATCAACTACAAAGACGCGCACCGCTGCGCTCTAAAAGATAATAGTGAAGCACATAGAGCAAAAGTATCTAGCTCAAAAGATATAAGTGAAGCACATGTGAGCTGAATTGTCTACCAAAAGATATAAGTGAAGCTCGACAAAATCACGGCGTGTGCATGTCTCTCACTCTAGGTGTACAACAAGGATGATTGTGACACAAAAAAAATAAAAGACTCCTACGATACAAGACGCTCCAAGCAAAAACACATAACATGTGGTGAATAAAAATATAGCCCCAAGTAACGTTACCGATGGATTGAAGACGAGAGAGGGGATGCCTTCCCGGGGCATCCCCAAGTTTAGGCTTTTACGGCATCCTTGAATCTCTTGGGGTGCCTTGGGCATCCCCAAACTTGAGCTCTTGCCACTCTTTATCTTTTTGTCCATAAGAACTTCACCCAAAACTTGAAACCTTCACAACACGAAACTTAAACAGAAACTCGTGATATCATTAGTACAAGAAAGCAAACCACCACTTCCTTAGGTACTGTAGCAAACTTAAATTCTACTTGTGCTGATGTTGGGTTACTGTACTTTCAATCTTCCATGGCTAATACCCCCCGATACTATCCATAGTTTCATCAAAATAAGCAACCAACACAACAAAAACAGAATCTATTAACAGCAAACCAGTCTGTAGCAATCTGTATGTTTCATATACCTCTGGTACTTCCAAAACTCTGAAAAATTACGACAGTCTGAAGAATTTGCGTAGCAATCAGAAGCAAAAAGAATCAACTCAAAATCTCTTACAGAAAAATACGAAAATTCGTTTCGTGAGCAGAAAGTTTCTGTCTTTCCCAGCATGACCAAACGATCATCCTCAAGACTAATCATAACGGTTTTGCTTGGCACAAACGCAAAAAGAAACACAAAAAACACAATCATAACATAATTATGAAAGTGTGGAAAACACAAAACAGAAAGAAAAAGGATAGATTCGTTGGGTTGCCTCCCAACAAGCGCTTTTGTTTAACGCCCTTAGCTAGGCATTCAATGATGCTCTCACAAAAGACAAGAATTGAAGCACAACGAGAGCATCCTAAAGCATGTGAAAATCACATCTAAGTCTAACATACTTCTTATGAATAGGCATTTTATAGGAAAACAAATTTTCAAGACAACCAATAGCTGCCATATGCAAGGAAGAAGAAAAAGACAAGAGCAATCTCAACATCACTAGAGGTGATTTGGTAAGATGAAGGTTTCTACCAAAATATTTGCCTCTCTCCTAGCAATTACATGTGGGATTATATTCAAATTCAACAATATAGCTATCCTATAGGATATTCTTTTCATGATCCACATTCATGCAAAGTTGACGCTCTTCAAAAATAGTGGGATTATCATCAAACAAAGTCATGACTTCTCCACTCCCACTTTCAGTATTGTTGCAAATATCATATTCATCATGAGGTTTGAACAAATTTGCAAGATCATAAGAAAGATCATCACCCCAATCATGATTATTGCAATAAGTAGTGGACAAAGCAAAACTAGCATCCCCAAGCTTAGGGTTTTGCATAATTTTAGCATGATTATCACTAATAGAATTTATAATGAAACCACTGCAATCATGCTTTTCATACAAGGAGCCCTCGTGAATCACTTCATGAATTTCTTCCTCACAATTTTCAGATTCATGCATCTTACGCAAAACTCCAAAGGAATAGACAATTTCGCTCAACTCAATAGCAATTTGTTCCACACGAGTGGGTCTCTTAGAGAGACTAGCAAGTGGATGAGGATCCATATCACTAGATTTTCAGCAAGCGAAGATGCAAGCATATTGAGGGCACATGGCACACAAGCGAGCAAGAAAACCGGCAAAGGCAAAAGAAAACGGCAAAGGCGAATGAAAACGGCAAATGTGAAGTGGGGGAGAGGAAAACGAGAGGCAACTGGCAACAAAAGTAAATGCAAGAGAAGAGTTTGTGAGACCTACTTGGATAGATCTTGATTTCTCCTCCCCAGCAATGGCACCAGAAATAGGCGTGTTGTCGGGAGAATATTCTTCATGGTCCTCCTCGGCAAGCGATCCTCTTCCTCGGCAACGGTGCCATAAATACTTCTGATGTTTGCTGTGTATCCCTGGCAATGGTGCCAGAAATACTCCTACTACGGCATGTTGGTATTCCCTCGAAGCGGAAAGGGTGATATAGCACAGCGACGGTAAGTATTTCCCTCAGTTTGAGAACCAAGGTATCAATCCGGCGGAAGAGTATATTAAGATCCTGCACAAACACAAAAGCTTGCACCCAACGCTATGAAGGGGTTGCCAATCCCTTATAGATTGTTTGCCATGTGAGAACTGAAAGTAAAAAAGTAACAAAGCAAAGTAAAAGCGGAGATGTAAACGATGGATGTGAATAGACTCGGGGGCCATAGTGTTTACTAGTGGCTTCTCTCATGAAAGCAAGTAGACGGTGGGTGAACAAATTACTGCCGAGCAATTGATAGAACTGTGCAGAGTCATGACAATATCTATGCAATGATTATTTCTATAGGCATCACGTCCGAAACAAGTAGACCGATACTTTCTGCATCTACTACTATTACTCCACACGTCGACCGCTATCCAGCATGCATCTAGTGTATTAAGTCCATAAGAACAGAGTAACGCCTTAAGCAAGATGACATGATGTAGAGGGATAATCTCAAACCAATGATAAAAAACCCATCTTTTTACCCTTGATGGCAACTGCTTGATGTGTGCCTTGCTACCCCTTCTGTCACCGGGAAAGTCACCACATGGCAGAACCCAAAACCAAGCACTTCTCCCATTGCAAGAATCATTGATCTAGTTGGCCAAACAAAACCCAAGACTCGGAGAGACTTACAAGGATATCAAATCATGCATATAAGAAATCAGCAAAGACTCAAATATATATCATAGATAATCTGATCACAAGTCCACAATTCATCGGATCTCGACAAACACACCACCAAAGAAGATTACATCGGATAGATCTCCATGAAGATCATGGAGAACTTTGTATTGAAGATCCAAGAGAGAGAAAAGGCCATCTAGCTACTAACTACGGACACGTAGGTCTAAAGTGAACTACTCACGAGTCATTGGAGGGGCGATGATGATGATGAAGAAGCCCTCCACCTCCAAAGTCCCCTCCGGAAGGGCGCCGGGAAGGGTCTCCAGATGAGATCTCGCGGAAACGGAAGCTTGCGGCGACGGAAAAGTATTTTCTAGGCTCCCCTGATTTTTTGCGGAATATTTGGGAATATATAGGCGCAAAACCTAGGTCAGGAGGCAGCCAGGGAAGCCACAAGCTTGCCCACCGCCGCCTCCCCTGGTGGCGTGGTGCAAGCTTGTGGGCTCCCTGGGGCCCACCTGGCCTGGCCCAAAGGCTCCCTGGTCTTCTTCCGTTCGGGAAAAAATCATTTCGGGGATTTTATTCCGTTTGGACTCCGTTCCAAAATCAGATCTGAAAAGAGCCAAAAACACGGAAAAACAGGAACTGGCACTTGGCACTGAATCAATAAGTTAGTCCCCAAAAAGATATAAAAAGGTACATAAAACATACAAAGAAGACAAGATAACAGCGTGAAACCATCAAAAATTATAGATACGTTTGAGACGTATCAGTTGCATGGACGTAATAAAAATGGCGAACTTGATTAACTGATGAATATATATGATGAATTATATATAAATATATTTCTTGTGTGTTTAGTAGCTAGGCAAGATGAGTGATCGTGAGTGGATGTGCACCTGTCACCCTAGTCAGAAAGAGATGACGAAAGAATGGTTTCTAAAAACCAAGGAGTTTGTGAAAGTGGCATTTGCAAATGGCCAGGAAACGAACTGGTGCCCTTATCCTAGATGCAACTACTATAAAAAGAGGACAGAGGCTGTAATGAGTAAACACCTGCAGAGGAGGGGTTTTAAGCCTAATTATACGGTGTGGACATTTCATGGCGAGTCTATACAACACACCAGAGCTGAGGTGGTTCGTCGTCGCACCGACGAGCATGGTACCGGGATCGAAGACATGGTGCAAGAGTTGGATGATGCTCGGGATTCAAAAGATGAGATGGACGAATCTGCAAAGGCCTTCTATGAAATGTTGGAGTCCTCAAAACGTCCAGTCCACCAGCACACCGAGCTTTGTCAGCTGGATGCCTGCTACGGCAACAAAAGTTCTTCCCCAGCATCGGTGCGAGAAATTCTTCTTGCTACTTCTCAAACAACAGTGCCAAAAATTGACACGTTGACGGAGACTTGCTTGCGTCGGTTTTTCCCTTGAAGAGGAAAGGGTGATGCAGCACAGGAGCAGTAAGTATTTCCCTCAGTTTGAGAACCAAGGTACCAATCCAGTAGGAGAATCTCGTCAAGTCCAGAGTACGTGCACAAACACAAAGAGCTTGCACCCAACGCTATAAAGGGGTTGTCAATCCCTTCAAGATTGATTGCAAAGTGAGATCTGAAGGCGGAAAGTGCAACGAAGAAAAAGTGTAAGGCTGAAAATATGGTGTGGAGTAGACCCGAGGGCCATAGTGTTCACTAGAGGCTTCTCTCAAAATAGCAAATATTACGGTGGGTGAACAAATTACTGTCGAGCAATTGATAGAACCGCGCAAAGTCATGACGATATCTAAGGCAATGATCATACATATAGGCATCACGTCCGAGACAAGTAGACCGATACTTTTTGCATCTAATACTATTACTCCACACATCGACCGCTATCCAGCATGCATCTAGTGTATTGAGTTCATGACGAACAGAGTAACGCCTTAAGCAAGATGACATGATGTAGAGGGATAATCTCAAACCAATGATGAAAACCCCATCTTTTTACCCTTGATGGCAACAACATGATGCGTGCCTCGCTACCCCTTCTATCACTAGGTGAGGTCACTACACGATATGAACGCAAAACCAAGCACTTCTCCCATTGCAAGAATCATAGATCTAGTTGGCCAGACAAAACCCACAACTCGAAGAGAATTACAAGGATATGAAATCATGCATAAGAGAGATCAAAAGACACTCAAATAAGATTCATAGATAATCTGATCATAAATCTACAATTCATCGGATCTCGGCAAACACACCGCAAAAGACGATTACATCGGATAGATCTCCATGAAGATCATGGAGAACTCTGTATTGAAGATCCAAGAGAGAGAAGAAGCCATCTAGCTACTAGCTATGGACCCGTAGGTCTATGGTGAACTACTCATGCATCATCGGAGAGGTCATGATGTTGATGAAGAAGCCCTCCGTGTCCGAATCCCCCTCTGGCAGGGCACCAGAACGTGCCCCAGATGGGATCTTGCGGAGATAGAAGCTTGCGGCGGCGGAAAAGTACTTTTGATGATCTCCTGATTTTTTCTGGGATTTTAGGGAATTTATAGGCGAAAGTCATAGGGCAGAGGTGGCCCAGGGAACCCACAAGCCTGGGAGGCACGGGCCCCTAACCGTGGCTAGGGGGCTTGTGGGGTCCCTGCAGGCCCCGTGCCCTGATTCTCAGGCTTCCCGATCCTCTTCTGTTTCAGAAAAAATCTTTTTGGCAGTTTTGTTCCGTTTGGATTCTGTTTAAAATCCTCCTCTGAAAGGGGTCAAAAACATGGAAAAAACAGGAACTGGCACTTGGCATTGAGTTAATAAGTTAGTCCCAAAAAATATATAAAAGGCATGCAAAACATCCAAAGTTTGACAAGATAATAGCATGAAACCATCAAAAATTATAGATACGTTGGAGACGTATCAATGCCATTGCACAAGTAATGGCTCTAAAGGCCCAGTTCAACTTGGGAAGAGAATGCTATGATGCGATGATGACACTAGTTGGGCGCTTTCTACCCAAAGGCCATGTCATGCCTGCAAACCTGTTCCAGTCGAACAAAATACTTCGTGTACTTAAGATGCCCTATGAGAAGATAGATGCCTCTGAGAATGGATGTGCCTTATTTAGGAAGGAGTATGCACACTTGGACTATTGTCCCATTTGCAAGTCTTGCAGGTATCTTGTAGTAGACAACGGGATGGGTGAGAAGAGGCAGACCAAAATTGCAGTTAAGTTCTTCGGTATATGCCAATCATACCAAGGCTTCAACGACTTTTCATGGTCGAAGAGACAGCGAGACAAATGACATGGCACAAAATGGGCAAAAGAACCGAACTAGATGCGGATGGGAATAAGATGGAGGTACACACATCAGATGGGGAAGCGTGGAAAGAGTTCGATAGATTACATGAGGATAAAACGGCAGATCCAAGGAATCCTCGAGTCTACGTCGCCACAAATGGTTTTAATCCCTTCGGCATGACGACAACCTAATAAAGTTGTTGGCTTGTATTTGTCATTCCACTCAATCTACCCCCTGGGCAGATTATGCAAAGAAAGAACATATTTCTGATGTTGATAATTCCAGGGCCCAATTATCCAGGGAAGAATATGAATGTGTACATGCAGCCGCTTAAGGATGAATTGCAAGAAGCTTGGGATAATGGGGTCAAGACATACGATGCCGCTAGAAAAGAATACTTCAAAATGCATCTGTGGTACATGTACTCGGTGCATGACTTGACGGCGTTTGCGCTATTCTCTGGATGGTGTGTGCATGGAAGGTTCTCGTGCCCCATATGCAGGGCAGCTCTTCAGTTTCATTGGTTGCATGCGGGTAGGAAGTATTCTTGCTTTGACTTGCATAGACAGTTCGTGGATCGTGACCATCAGTTCACAAAAGACAAGAAGAACTTTACCGAAGGTAAAGTTGTCACAAACTTGGCACCACCTGCGTTGACAGGCCAACAGATCCTGGATCAGTTAAACGCCCTCGAGCCTGATCCAGAGCGTCCAGGGTATTTCAAGGGGTATAATTCAAAACACGTCTGGACTCACAAGCCATGCATGTGGGATCTGCCTTACTTTAAGGACCTCCTTCTTCCACACAATATCGACATGGTGCACACTGAAAAGAATATTGGAGAGGCTATTTTTGATACATTGTTTGACATAGATGGGAAGACAAAGGATAATACTAAGGCTAGAGTGGATCAAGAGACTCTATGTCATAGACCGTTACAAAACATGCGAGAAGGCAAAGGAAAGAAGAAGTGGTCGAAGCCAAAGGCTTGGTTCAATCTTGGAAGGCCATATATGAGGGAAATTATCTTGTGGGTCAAAATGCACTTGATGTTCCCCGATGGGTATGCAGCGAATCTAAAGAGGGGAGCGAGTCTTAAAAAAATAAAAATATTTGGTCTCAAGAGTCATGATTGGCACGTATGGCTTGAGCAGGTAATGCCGATGATGTTACGTGGCTTTATTCCTGAGGATGAATGGCTAGTACTGGCAGAGCTGAGCTATTTCTTCTGTGTCCTTTGTGCGAAAGAATTGTCGCCTGGCGTGGTAGATGACACGGAGGAGTTTGCACCGGAGTTGCTGTGCAAGTTAGAGAAGATCTTTCCACCTGACTTCTTTAATCCAATGCAACATTTGATTTTACATCTAATGATCGAGGCAAGATTGGATGGGCCCGTGCAAAATCGTTGGTGAAATGCAACTAAGAGGATGGAGAAGACGCTTCGAGCTAGATCTATAAATAAGCGTAGAATTGAAGCATCGATGGCTGAGGCATTCATTACTGAGGAGGTGGCAAACTTGGTGACAGCACCCTACGAAGCCAAAAATCATCATTTGCATAATCAGAAGCCTCGGTACAATGATGCAGACCCTAAAAAAGGTGGATCCAACCTCTGCCTATTCAAAGGGAAGCTCGCACTAGCCAGTGCTTCGAAACCAATAACGTTGGATGTCGAAGAATGGCGGAACATTTCGTTGTATATCTTCAACAACCTAACAGAATTGTGGCCGTACATCGAGTAAGTTCTTGACACATTTTTCCGTAACTTCTAATTCCTTCGAACTGCTCTTATTCCCAGATATTTCATATAGTCGATACGTCACCAAATTCTCGGATGGAGCGGCGATCCAAAATGATTCCGTTGAAGAGTATTAACTTCTGGCAAAGCATGGAGGCGGCTATCCCGGTTTCATCTCTTGGTTCAAACAAACGGTAATTATCAATAATGGACCATTTCATTTCTTGGTCTAACTTGCGGCTAATGCCACAATCGTTTCATATTAAACTTGCAGGCTAATTTAGAGTGTATGGACGCCGAATTGATACAAGCCACTAATGGTTTTGACTATAAGGTCCATTCATTTGATAAATACAACATCAACGGGTATCTCTTTCGTACCTTTGGCAAAGAGCTATCTATGCCTGACCGGAAATCTAAAAATTGTTGTGTCTATGCTATCGACGAAGGTGGTATCGAGTATTATGGAAGAGTTGAAGCAATTTATGAACTTCAATTCTATGGTGGAAACCCACCGAACGTCGTAGTCTTCAAATGTTATTGGTTCCAGTCGAAGGAGACTAGAAGGACTCATGAACATATAGGACTAGTCGAAATCAATCCGAACACCAATTTAAATGTTCCCGATGTCTATATTACGACTCAACAGGCGACGCAAGTTTTCTATCTACCGTGGGCATGCCAAACTAATAAGAATCTGGAAGGTTGGTATGTAGTTTATGAAGTGCCGCCACGTGTTAGACCACCTCCCCCAAATGGACATGATTATGAACCTCACATTAACCCAGACACATATGATGGCGAATTCTTCCAAGAAACACGTCTTTCCAAGAAACCTTTCAAGAACCACCGTGGTTCACCCGAGAACATGGAAGTAGACAGTGACAATGAATCCGACTTCACCCTTGAGCCGGAACCAGCAGAGCTGGAACTAGAAGAGGTTAATGATGCGGATGACCTGTCAATGCTTGACCGATTACAGAAAGGCCTTCCACAACTTCATGTCGTTGAACCCGATGAGCACGTCATTCATGAAGACATGCGTGATAGTGATGATGATGATGCATTTATTGATGATGATTATTAGTTTGTATGCATCCCAACTTAAATTATATATGTACATATTATTATTAATTTTTTTATGTTGTACTAATTTCTTTTAATCTTTATCATGGCAGGTCAGCAGGTGTTGAAAGATGGTGGGCGCGGGTCTAGATCGCTCGAGGGGTTCTTCTTTGATGGCCCGCACGAGGGGTAGTACTTCCATTCGACCCCTGTCTCTCTATAGAGCCTTGGCAGACAGTCTGACGACACCACCCGCGGGTGCTTCTTTGTCAGCGGCATTGCCCACTAGGAGAGGTGCTGGCCAGGTAGGGAAGAAGGGGAAGGGTATAGGGAGAGGTGGTGCCCGTGGAAGATGTAGGCGGACTGCTACGCCGTCCTCGTCACCACCACCGGCTCATTCACCCGAGCACATGACTACTATGGTGAACCCGTTTGTGGAGGAGGCTATGGGGACTCCGGTCCAGGAGCCTCAGGTGGACGGGCATTCGGCCCATGAGACTCCGGTCTAGGATCAGCCTCGGGTCGAGGTGCGTTCGGCCCACGAGACTCCGGTTCCTGAGGCTACATCCCAGGAGACTCCTGCCACAAAGGCTTCGGCCGACGTGGAGACGTCCGGATGGGGTGCCTGGCCAGATCAGACCGAGGTGCCGGATTGGACCGAGGGTCCGGGTGGCTATTCTGTTGATGGCGGAGATGCGTCTACAGATAGTGAGGGCGGCGTGCAGGTGGACGGGACCACCGTGTACAAGCGTGGTAGTACACATCTCCCGGTCGTGTCGGCTACCCGCGAGCAGAGGCCGGTGATTAAGCCTGAAGGGGATAGGTAAGTACATTTACTCTTTTTTTAGCTTTTGCCTTCAAGTTTCTTCAAATATCTAATGCGTTGACCTTATTATACTGCAAGGGATGGAAACACCATGTTGGAGTCTGCAAGCCAAACACCGTCCTTGGTGTGCTTTGCCGGACAAATTTCCCGGGGTTTGTCACGTTGCCTGGTGAGGGTCTGGTTCCTACACTAGGATTTACCTGGGAGCACTACCAGGCTACGCAGGCCCCGCCGGAGGAGATTATAGATGGTGTCTTGTGCCACACGAGGGCCGAGATGGTGATCAACAACTTTTGGGTAAATTATCCTTTTACACAATCTAAAATTAACAATATAGGTGGTGGCGGGAGGCCCCATGGATTGATAGCCATTGGAGATGGGATAATACATTGTCCACTCACTCTCTCAGAGATTAAGGTGCACCAGTCGAGCTCCTATCCTGAGATAACACCTCGTCCATGGCGAGTCGATCTTGCCATCGAGGTTAGTTGTACGGACTCAGAAAACTTTCATCCATTTCATTATGTGTGTGGCCATTGATCATTACTATGGTAACGAGGAATGGTGTTGCAGGTTGCTCTTCAGAAAGAGAGAGCGGCAAACCAGGCTGCTCTTGAGAAAGAGAGATTGGCAAACTAGGCTGTTCTTGAGAAAGAGAGAGTGGCAAGCCAGGCTGCTCTTTAGGTTGTTGTTGAGGAGAGGGATCGGACCACGACTCGGTTGATTGAGGAGGAGAGGGCCCGGAATGAGGCGGGTCACCTGGCCATGTACAAGGTTTTTGTGGTAAGTTTCTTTTTCACATTAGCCAAATCATGTGTGTAATGTATGTTTCGGTACTAACTAATATGACCTACTCTTCAAAACCAAATGTGCAGTCTATGTGCGAGAAGACCGGTCAAGCCCCTCCGCCGATGCCCGTCTTCTCTACGATTAGCACAGTGAGTTTCATTTCAATGGTCATTATAAACTAGTATTAACAATTGAGTGTCATCATGCTAACTGAGGCATTGCAAAATATCTTTTCTGCAAAATAACTCCCGAGCGGCATCGCACGACCCTTCTCGAGGACAACCGTATCCAAACGAAGCCGCCGCGAGCAACCCTCGTGCTTCTCCTCCTTGAGCACCACGATGGTAAGTTTTCTCTAGTTCATTTATGACATAATTAGCTAGTTTAGCTCGAAAAAGACATACTTAGCTAATTTAGCTCCAAAATGACATACTTAGCTAGTTTAGCTCCGAAAAGGCATACTTAGCTTGTTTTGCTCTAAAATGACATAACTAGCCCATTTAACTCCAAAAAGACATACTTAGCTAATTTAGATCCAAGAAGAGGAGAAGAGGAGAAGAAATAGGAAAAATGAAAAGAAGGAAGAAGAAGAAAAAGAGAAGAAGAAGAGAAGAAGAAGGAGAAGAAGAAGGAGAAGGAGGAGAAGAAGGAGTCCTACTTGTTCTCCTCCTTCCCCTTCTTCTCCTTCTTCTTCTCCTTCTTCTTCTTTTCTTCTTCTTCTTATCCTCCTCTTTCCTCTCCTCTTTCGTATTCTCCTTACCTTATTTTCGCCAACAATGACATAATTAGCCCATTTAGCTCCAAAAAGACATACTTAGCTAATTTAGCTCCAAGTAGAGGACAAGAGGAGAAGAAATAGGAATAATGAAAAGAAGGAAGAAGAAGAAGAAGAAGAGAAGAAGAAGGAGAATGAGCCCTCCTTCTTATCCTTCTTCTCCTTCTTCTTCTCCTTCTTCTTCTCTCCTCCTTATTCTCCTTCTTATCCTTCTTCTTCTCCTTCCTCTTCTCTTCTTCTTTTCTTCTTCTTCTCCTCCTCCTCCTTCTGCTTCTCCTTCTCCTCCTCCTCCTCCTTCTTCTTCTTCTTTTTCTTCTCCTTCTTCTTCTCTTCTTTCTTCTTCTCTTTCTTCTTCTACGTAGCTTATTTTCCCCAACAAAGAAATACTTAGGTAATTATCCTCCAAAATGACATAATTAGCTTAGTTAAGTAAAACATCATAAGAACCTTGGTTAGCTCATAACTTAGCTAATTTAGCTCCAAAATGACATGATAAGCTCAAAATGGGATAAGAACCTTGGTTAGGTCATGAATATTATATACTTAGCTTGTTTTCCTCTAAAATGAAATAATTAGCCCATTTAGCTCCAAAAAGACATACTTAGCTAATTTAGCTCAAGAAGAGGAGAAGAGGAGAAGAAATAGAAAAAATGAAAAGAAGGAAGAAGAAGAAGAGAAGAAGAAGGAGAAGAAGAAGGAGAAGGGGGTGAAGGAGAAGGAGTCCTACTTCTTCTCATCCTTATCCTTCTTCTTCTCATTCTTCTTATTTTCTTATTCTTCTCCTTCTCCCTCTCCTTCTTCTTCTCGCCTCCTACTGAAAAGAAGGAAGAAGAAGAGAAGAAGAAGAGAAGAAGAAGGAGAAGGAGGAGAAGAAGGATAAGGAGCCCTCCTTCTTCTCCTTCTCCTTCTCCTTCTTCTTCTCGCCTCCTTCTTCTCCTTCTTCTTCTCCTTCTTCTTCTCTTCTTCTTCTCTTCTTATTATCTTCTTCTTCTCCTCCTCCTCCTTATCCTTCTCCTCCTGATCCTGCTCCTCCTCCTCCTCCTTCTTTTTCTTCTCCTTCTTCTTCTCTTCTTTCTTCTTCTACGTAGCTTATTTTCCCCAACAAAGACATACTTAGATAATTATCCTCCAAAATGACATAATTAGCTTAGTTAGGTAAAAACATCATAAGAACCTTGGTTTGCTCATAACTTAGCTAATTTAGCTCCAAAATGACATAATAAGCTCAAAATGGCATAAGAACTTTGGTTAGCTCATGAATATTATATACTTAGCTTGTTTTCCTCTAAAATGACATAATTAACTTAGTTAGGTCAAAAATGGCATAAGAACCTATGTTACCTCATAAATGTGAGATAGTTAGCTTATTTCCATCCAAATTGACATAATTAGCTTAGTTAGGTCAAAAATGGCATAATAACCTTGGTTAGCTTAAAAAGGTCATATACTTAGCTTATTTTCCTCCACAATGACATAATAAGCTCACAAACATCATATGTTGTTGTTCTTCTTCTTCTGACTTTCTTATTCCCATTTTGCAGATTTGATGTACTACATGCATGGAAGCTGGCATTGATGGAGTGCTTTAGTTCTAGTTTTCATTTGAGTTGATGAACAATGTGGAACTATATGTATATGTATATATGGATGAACAGTATATGTGGAACTACATGTATATGTATATATGGATGAAACTTTGTATATGTTGGTTCTTTCGATATATGGGGTGTACATTGATGAACAAATGGCATTGATTAACTTTATATGTATATCATATATGTGTTGTGACCTATATATCATATATGTGCTATGAATTATATACATATGTGATGTGAAATAACAAAAAATAAACAAAACTATGACAATATGGGCTCTTTGCCGCCTGCTGGCTGATGGCAAAGGCCTTTGCCATCAGCCAGCATACGACAAAGGTGTCACGTGGCACCCAGCTGTGCAACCTGGGACAACATCAACTGGCCCATATAGGCTCTTTGCCGTCTGCTACCCTGCACTGGCGAACGTCACAAAGCCTGAGGGAGGCATACGACAAATAAATAGAGCAGACGGCACAAAGCCTGAGGGAGCACACGACAAAGATGATGAGCGAGGTAGACGACAAAGATGATGGGAGAGGAAGACGTCAAAGAGCCTCCGTTAGCCCCTAACGGAGGAGTTGCCTGTCGGCTGCCGTCTAAAGATCTTTGTCGTATGCTATGTGTCAAAGGCAGACGGGAAAGATCTTTGTCGTCTGCTTAGGGCAGACATATGGCAAAGAAGGTACTTTGCCGTCAAAAGGTTGTCGTATGAACTTTGCCGACAGCAGGCAGACGCCAAAGACCTTTGCTGTCGGTGGAACACCTCTTTGCCGTCTGTTATGGCAGACGGCAAAGTGTCTGATTCATGTAGTGAAAGCCTGAAAGTGAGGAATATGAGAGACATGAGGACTTTCATAGTTGAAAGTTTCGACCGTTGCCGCGACACACGCCACATCACTGATCTTATCTACACAACGGTCATAGTATTTAAGGGCATTTATGTCAAATCATGTCGGGATGCTCCCAGGCTATAAATAGCCGCCCCCACAACCACTAGCTGGTTGGCTGCTCCGAGAGAAACTGACACTTGTCATTTAGAGCAACCCAAATTCCTCAGAGTCTTCGAGAGAAAATCATCAAGTGAGGGAATACCCCAAAGACGAAACCCCAAACCAAAAACCAAGTGATTGAGCATCACTGAAGAATTTGTTCTTGTGTGGAACTAACGCCTTTTACCTTTGAGGACTGTGCATCCTCTAGACGGTTAGGCGTCATGGTCCATAGCATCCAACAGTCAATTGTGGATAGCCGGGTGACAGAGTTTGTGAGGGTTTGGAAGTCTGCCCTGAACACTTACCACGAGTGTTGGGCGAGGACTGTGTGTCCTTAGCTCAAGGAGAATACGGTATGGACTGTGTGTCCCTGGACTGTGTGTCCTTTGGTTTCAATACCAAGCCGCTCCAAACCAGACGTACAACTATCACAACAGTTGGAATTGGGACACCGCATACTCCCTGTGTCCGTGCCTACCTGCGCCGCGCCCACTGCAGCTCGCCAGAGACCAGCCACGTGGCCGCGGCCTCCCTCTTCCCCTAGGCCACGCCGGATTCCACCTCGCAGGGCCCCGCCGGGAACCTCCTCGGTGGCCGCCGCAGTTTCGGCCAGCACCCGCAGCACCTTAGAGCCTGTCATCGTTGCCTGCTGCTACTGCCGCATGTGTTGTTGCTGCCGTTTATGTTGTCTTTGCTATTGTTGCCGTCGGGATGCTGCCTGATGCTCTGCTAAGTTGCTGTGCTAGCCGGTGCTAGCTAGCTGTTGTGTTGCTTGCTGCCGAAGCTTGCTGGTGCCGCTGCTGCCTGCTGGCCTGCCACTGTTGCTGTCGTTCGTGCTGCCGGCTCCTGCTGCTGCTTGCTTGTGCCGTTGCTCGCCTGATGCCCTGCCTTTTGCTGCTTGTTGTGTTGCTTGCTGTGCTTGTTTGTTGCCGAGTGCTGCTATAGTTAGTGCTAGCTGCAGTAGTTGCTTGATGTAGATAACTGCTTGCCTTGCTAGCTTGCTACTAGTGGCTAGCTGTAGCCGCCAGTTTCATGTAGGTTGCTTGCTGGGGCATGCTAGTGGCTAGATGTTAGTTGCTGCCGCTAGTAGCCATGGCCTCCGCTCGCCTTTGCTCGTGCTGCCACTTGCCGTCGCCGCACGCACCATTCCCGCCTGCCATGGGTCGACGACGAGCTCGCCGAGAACCACGACGTCCTCGACGACCCCGAATATCTTCAGAAAACGAGTTCGTCTACCGACGCCGAAGACCCGAGAACCACGACGCCGAGCGAACGACTACCATCGACGAGGCCGTGCATGACTACTTCCACGACGACCACGACGTCCGTTGCGACCAAACCGCTCCGATTCGCACGCTTCGAAGGTATACCGATGAGACATGTCGTGAACCGAATGCATGTTGTATGAGATGTATCATTTGTTTGCGCCTATAGTTGTTGCCCGTTGCACGTTGTCCCTCTTATGTTGTGCCTCGAGACATGGGAACCCGGTAAACGGGATCACCCCATCTTTATTTACCGTTCCAGCACGCGCTCCCTACTCGTTGGCACCGATATCTCGACGAGTTATCGGGATAGGAACGTTGCCGTGGCATCGTTTCCGTTTTTTCCGCCAAGGTTCCCTTTCGTTCACCATGGCCACACCTATTTCTTTCTTTTCTTGCCGTGGTGTTGAAACTTGCATGCATAATGCATTCATGGCATAATATATTGTGTTGCATGTCTCTTGTGTCGTAGCTCCGTACTAAGTCCCGTGTGTTAACCGACTAGGATGCCACGTAGAACCGTCGCTTCACCCCTTGCCTTGATAAAAACATTTAATATTGTCGTGTAAATAATCGGGAGTGAATTAAATAATTAATCGTGGAGTTTCGTCAATATGCAACCCGTTGCATATCGAGCTTCACTTCATGTGTAGTGTTTGCGTGAGGTGAATTGCCATGCCATGCCTTGCATTTTAACCTGTTCATGCATCATAGTAGGTTGTGCATCATGTTGTGCATCGTGTGGTGAATATCTGTGTTGATGTTGTTTTCGATTTGCTCCGTCTCGATAGAGTTCCGCAAGCGTGTCAGAATGTGAGGACCCGTTCGACTACGTTGGTTCGTCTGCTTCACCGAGTTGTTCTTCTTCCAAGCGGGATCTCAGGCAAGATGACCATTTCCCCAGATACCATTACTATCATTGCCATGCTAGTTATTTCGATGCTTTCGATTATGTCTCGTTTCCTACCACCTATTAAATATCAGCCTCTCAACAATGCCATGAATACCTTCAACCTGTTCGACCTAGCAAACCACTGATAGGCTATGTTACTGCTTGCTTAACCCTGTTGATAGCGTTCCTAGTTGCAGGTGCAGTTGCTTCCATGTGATAACATTGGTTCCTTGTCATATCACCATATTAAATGCTATTTAATTTAATGCACCTATATACTTGGTAAAAGGTGGAAGGCTCGGCCTTTCTAGCCTGGTGTTTTGTTCAACCTTTGCCCCCTTAGTTTCGGCTACCGGTGTTATGTTCCATAAATGAGCGCTCCTAACACGATCGGGGTTGTTATGGGGACCCCCTTGATAATTCGTTTTAGATTAAAGCTGGTCCAGCAAGGCCCAACATTGGTTCTACATTTGCCCAACATAATAATTTTGTTAACACTGAAATGCATAGGGCGTCATGAACCCGAGGAGTAATTTTACATAAACAGGGGGCCTAGTGCTGATGGTGTTGGTCCCAAAAGGACAGACTGCGGGGCCACCACGGGGCAACTCGAGGTTTGGTACCTATAGGCTTTTCCATCCGACCTGTCCTGAGAACGAGATACGCGGCTCCTATCAGGTTCGTCGACACGTCGGGCGGCCTTGCTGGATTAGTTTTACCTTTGACGAGATATCTTGTGCATCGTGATTCCGGTGATGCTTTGGGTAATCTCAGAGTTGAGGTTTTCCACTAGGGAATCTGACAAGATCGCGAGCTTCGTGATTGAGGATTTCTATGTGGCTTGTGGTAATTTGTGATGGACTAGTTGGAGCACCCTTGCAGGGTTAAATATTTTTGGAAAGCCGTGCCCGCGGTTATGTGGCAACATGGAAACTTTGTTTAACACTAGTTCTAGATAATTTGAAGTTAACTTAATAAAAAGATGCCAACTGTGTGCGTAACCGTGACTGTCTCTTTCGTGAGTTCCTTCTCCGATCGAGGACACGGTGGGGTTATGTCTGACGTAGGTAGGTGTTCAGGATCATTCGTTTGATCATCTGTAGTTCACGTCCGCTATGCGTAGATCTTCCCCCTCCTACTTTTTGTACTCGTAAGTTTAGCCACCAAATATAAGCTTAGCCGCGCTGCAACCTCACCACTTAACCATGCCTCACCCATTAAGCTTTTCTAGTCTTGATACCTTTGGAAATGAGATTGTTGAGTCCCCTGTGGCTCACAGATTACTACAACACCAGTTGCAGGTACAGGTAAAGATCACTTGACGCGAGCGCGTTGATTGTTCATTTGGAGTAGCTTCTTCTTCTTCATCGATCTAGGATGGGTTCCAGGCCGGCAGCCTGGGATAGCAAGGATGGACGTCGTTCTTCTTTTGTCCTTTGTTTTCGTCCGTAGTCGGACCCTGCTCTTACTCTTGATGAATATGTAATGTACTGATGTGACTCTGATGTAGCTTGTGGCGAGTGTAAGCCAATTCTATATATCTCTTCTTTTCAGTACATGTACTTGTAACGATATCCATTCTTGCGACACGATGAGATGCGCTTCTATCCCTGACGAGGCCCTCTTGACAAATTGAGGATAGGGTCGCATCTTGGGCATGACATCCTTCTTCTCCTTCTTCTTCTCCTTCTTCTTCTCCTCTTCCTTCTCCTTCTCCTCCTCCTTCTCGTCCTTCGTCTTTTACTTCTCCTTCTTCTTCTCTTCTTGCTTCTTCTATTTCTCTTCTTCTCTACGTAGCTTAGACTCATCCAACAAAGACTAAATTGGCTAATTATCCTACAAAATGACATAATTAGCTTAGTTAGGTGAAAACATCATAAGAACCTTGGTTAGCTCATTAAAATGACCAATTTAGCTCCAAAATGAAATAATAAGCTCAAAATGGAATAAGAACCTTGGTTAGCTCATGAATATTATATACTTAGTTTGGCTTGCACCTACATGACATAATTAGCCAATTTAGCTCCAAAATGCCTTAATAATCATAGTTGGCTCCAAAATGACATATTTTACCCAAGTTAGCTCTAGAATGGCCTATACTTAGCTTGACTTCCACCAAAATGACGTAATTAGCTTAGTTAGCTCCAAAATGGCCTATTTAATAAAAAATGACATATACTTAGCTAATTATCCTCCAAAATGACATAATTAGCTCTAAAAAGGCATAATTAGCTAATTTAGCCCGAAGAAGGGGACAAGAGGAGAAGAAAGAGGAAAAATGAAAAGAAGTAAGAAGAAGAAGAAGAGAAGAAGAAGAGAAGAAGAAGGAGAAGGAGAAGGAGGAAGAAGAAGGAGAAGAAGGAGAAGGAGGAGAGAAGCTCCTTCTCCTTCTTCTCCTTCTTCTTTTCTTCTTCTTCTTCTCATCTTCCTTCTCCTTATCCTCCTCCTTCTCCTCCTCCTCCTCCTCCTCCTCCTTCTTCTTCTTCTTTTTCTTCTCCTTCTTATTCACTTCTTGCTTCTTCTCTTCTTGCTTCTTCTCTTTCTTCTTCTATGTAGGTTATTTTCCCCAACAAAGACACACTTAGCTAATTATCCTCCAAAATGACATGATTAGCATAGTTAGGAAAAAACATCATAAGAACCTTGGTTAGCTCATTAAAATGACTAATTTAGCTCCAAAATGACATAATAAGGTCAAAATGGATTAATAATCATAGTTGGCTACAAAATGACATATTTTATCCAAGTTAGCTCTAGAATGACCTATACTTAGCTAAGTTCTCTCCTAAATGACATAATAAGGCTATGTAGCTCTAAGATGACCTATTCACCTAACTTAGATATTAAATGGCCTATACTTAGCTAAGTTCTCTCCAAAATAACCTATATATACTTGTCTTCTTCATCTAGTATTCTTCTTCTAACTTTCTTATTTATCATTTTGCAGATTACATTCACTTCACGGGAAGCTTGGGTTATATTGATGGAATGCTTGAATATGATTTCTTGTACCATGGCTTCACGGAAGCTTGTATTGACACTATTGTAGTATATGGATATATATGAAACTTTGTATCCATGGATGAAACTCGTGTAATATATGGTTTGGTCAGATGCAACTTGCATAATATGTATGTACTATGGATGAAAATTATTTTAATATGGTTATGAGCACGGAAACAATTTTTTCTCTATCAAATATATATATATATATGTATATATATATCCTGATTATTGTGAAAATTGCTGGATATAATAGAAAATAAAATAAACAAGGGCTGTTTTGAGCCTTTGCCATGAGGGGGCAGACGACAAAGGACTTAGGGAAGACGACAAAGGGGGAGGGGGCTGGGTGTAAAGGTGGAGGGAGAGGGGCTAGGTGCCCCCTTTGCCACGAGGGGGCTGACGGCAAAGGGGGGATGGCAGACGGCAAAGAGGGGAGGGAGAGAGGGGCTGGGTGCCCCCTTTGCCGTCAGCCCCCTCATGGCAAAGGGAGGAGGGCAGACGGCAAAGGGGGAGGGAGAGAGGGGTTGGGTGCCCTCTTTGTCGTCAGCCCCCTCATGGCAAAGGGAGGAGGGCATACGACAAAGGGGGAGGGAGAGAGGGGTTGGGTGCCCCCTTTGCCATGAGGGGGCTGGCGACAAAGGGAGTAGGGCACACGGCAAAGAGGAGAAGCCTGCCGTTAGCACTTGACGGGACCGTTTGTGGATCTGTTGTCCCATTTTATTGGCCGTCTGCCCCCTCATGGCAAAGATTCTTTGCCGTCCACCTTACAAAAGAAGACGGCAAATAACCTCTTCACCGGATTTTTTTACCGTCTACTTTGCCGTCAGCTGACAGACGACAAAACCTTTGCCGTCTGGGGTTCCCCCCTTTGCCGTCAGCCATGGCAGACGACAAATTCTCAGATTCTTGTAGTGTAGTGAGCATGGACCGCACATGTCAATAGGGAACTACCCATAAAAGTCTACAAACTCAAATGCAAGGACGCCACTTAAGAAAAGTAAGTATTATTCAGATTAGCAACGAAGTAATGATATATCTACGAACCTTTTAGGGCTGTTTTGATTCAAAGGATATTCATAGGAATTTTTGAGGATTAGAATTCTAAAAAACTTTTCTTATTATGGTTGTTTTATTTATAAAATTGAATCCTATAGGAAGTTTTCTTAAGGATTTACTTGTACTACTTCCATAGAATGCAATCAAACAACCCAAAATCCGGTAGGTTTGAGATGAGCATTCCAATCCTATGTTTTCCTGATTCCCTCATTTTTTGAATCCCGCGAATCAAAGTCTTGAGTCACTTTTCTGCAAAAAAAGAAGTCCCATAAGCCCCTTTCGATGTGTAGGAACTTAGATGGGGTCCTAAGTGTATTAAAGAGTTTAGCAACTAAAGTCCACGATGCACATGTGCTTAGTGTGTTGTGCTAAGCTTCCTTCATTTAATTGTTTCACAAGTAATCTCCTTGATGAATTGGGTCAACTTCTTTCATTTAAATATTTTGCATAGGTCCACACGCTTGACATTGGTTTTTTCAGGGGTTTTCAAAGTCCTCTCTCTCCTTTTAACTACCTTGTCACATCAGATGTTCTATTTATATGACATGTTTAGCACATGTACACCTTGAAACACTGAAAAGGGCCTTAGAGCAAGTACAGTAGTATAGCCAGCTGCAGGCTATAAGCCATTGCCACGTCATCTATAGCCCAACTTATAGCCAACATGTACAATAGTTCATTGCAAAGATGTATTACTTTATTATTATATGACCCATCTTTCATACTCACAAAATGCCTAGGAGCATGTGCTAGGGTTGATTCTTAGCTAAGAGTCCGCTTACCTTCTCTCTCCTCCTCTCTTTTCTCTAACTAAACAAAAATATATTAGTTTATTGCTTATAGCCAGCTGACTCAACTCTATTATACTCGTTCTTAGTCGCCGAGAAGATCTACAGACCGATGTGGCGTCGTATGGTTGGGTTAGTGCGAGACCCATAGAGAAATTCAATGGGAGAGGTCAGTGGGATCGGTTCCGTAACCACTTTATCCCAAGGTTTAGATTATTGGTGCATAAATTGTCAGGCAGGGCCCACTTCAATTCTTTGACGGAGTAGGCTGCAGTTTTGTGATAGTTTTTCAGAATATCACATGTCAACTAATCTATGAAGAAACGGTGCAATTGTACAATAGGATGGAAAATATAGAGATAAAATATGCTAAAGGGAATTGATTGTGTTTGTGCATGATAATTAAGGAATTAAGTTCAGGTGGGCGATGGCCTGTTCCTTTTCAGCAAGTAGACTTGAGGCCATAGTAGTCCATATTTATTCTTACGCATATATTCGAAGAGAAAAAAAGTACTCCAACAACTCTAACGCTTCTGTTCTGCACAAATGACACTGCACGACTGTTCTCATAAAGTGGATGATAACGTTCATCTTATTGTATAGGCAACATACATAGTAGCACATTTTCTTCAACCGGCAACATTCATCTTATTGTATAGGCAACATACCTGTGATCGATGAACAGACAGTTCGGTGTGCCATTCAAAGGCACATGTTTCTGAACATCACAAGAACTGAAAGCGAAAGTGAACAAACCGAGCAACGAATTCCGTGGTGCAAAGGACGGTGAGCAGTCGTCACCTGTGCTTCCATCGGTACCTAGCAGACGGGGAGTGGACAGCGCCGGTGCCCGTGCGGGCGCGACGACTCTGCTGCTTCTCGCGGCCGCCTGTCGCCTGGGCCTTACCAATACCATGGTTATGGCGGCGGCCGGTGGTACTCTTGCCCCCGTCGTCCTCCGACATCATCTCTCCAAAGCAGGCAGCGGCATCCACCGGCCGCTCAAATGAACCGGATCCGAAAAGCCATTTCCATTCATCGAAGATAGAAAACCGCGGTGAGAATGAGATGAGGATACGAGTAGGACGAAGAAACCAATATTCGTTCCGTCGCGTGGCCCGCACAAACATCTTCTTCCAGCTCGCGCTCGTCCCCGGCTGGTCTTCGTGACAGTCGGTGTCGCCGTGGAGCAAGAGCAACCACCACATCCTGTCCCCCCGTAGCGCCTCGTACCTGGGCATCCAGAGCTGGCGGTCCCGGTCGGCCACCAAACGCCTCAGCTCGGTGCAGGTGCTCTCCACCCTCAGGAGGTCCTTCCCGTCGGCGAGCCTCTCCAGGATCGCCGCCATGGCGTCGCCTGGGAGGGACATGAGGGTGGGAGCTCGTCCCGGCACCACGCCGTGCACAAGGCATAGATCCGAGAAGATGCGCCGGCTGAACCCGTCGCTGACCTTCCTCCAGAGCGCGGCCGTCGGGGAGCCGTCGTTCCGGAGCAGCCTGCCCGCCGTGCCGATCAGAGGGCCCGACAGGAGCGGCGCGACGGAGAGCGCGTCCAGGCACAGCCAGTACGTTCTGATCCGGGCAGAGCAGACCTGCAGCTGCAGGTAGAAGATGACGTGCCGCCCGTTGGTGCACAGCCTCAGCACGGCGGCGCCCATGTCGTGGCGGGGCAGCAGCTGCGGCGCGGTGTACTCCAGGGACAGAGCCGAGGCCGTCGCCCCCGCCTCTGTCGGAAGCCGGCAGGTGGAAGACAGATCCCGATCATCCCGGCGGTCGCGGCGAGGCACGATGAAGCCCGCGTCGAGGAAGGCGGCGTGAACAACTATCACTAGACGGCCCAGGATGCGCTCGGCGTTCCACCGGCGGGCGTCCACTACCCCGTGCAGGGGAGAGGCCTTCGACGACATGGCTCGCCACGAGCGCGAGGCGAGGTGAGGGGGTCCCTTGTGATTATAATTGTTTAAAGAGGAGTGTGGTGAATTTTCAATGGCAGAGCAAGCTTGTTCAACCTTTTTGACGAAGCCCACGTCCCCATCCCACGTCTTGAAAATTTCACCACAGGTTCCATGATAATACAGTATATTTTTTGGAGCTTGCTTTTTTATGTACGGCAACTCCTTTCTCCTAGGCTTGTGTTGTGTTGGCGGCTAAAGAAGTCAAACCAAAGGTGCAAAGTATACTACTAGAGTACTTTCGTCTGGATTTATTAGTCCCCTAGTATTTTTTTTTCATTTTTATTTAGTCCGTATATCAACAGCAAAATGCATGCAATGATGAATCTATTGATATTGATTTGACGGTGTATATGTTAATATAGTTTTCTACTAACTTGTTTAAAGTATTTAAGATTTGACTTTATATAAACATAATATGTAGAGTAAACAAAAATGAATGAAGTATTTTAAGACAAACTTTGATTATAAATTTATTTGTTTATACTAAAGCTTCTTCAATTAATTTGGATTGGAGGGAGTAACAAATGTAATTTACTTGGTGGTTTGTTCATTTTCAAGAGTTTGAGATAGCTACGCGATCTCATTAGCGTAATCACGCTCATGACCTTCCATTGTGTCAATGATGGCCTCATGATCCTCGAGATGAGCTTCCAACTTCTCAATATATTTCTTACCCTCAATGATAATATGCATGATTTCCATGAAGTTGAATGAGCAATTTTATTCTTATGAAGAGCTTTAAAAATCATTTCCCCTTTAATTTTGAAGGAAGCAATATTATCACTCTCTTCATCATTATCCTCATCCCTATTATCATCAACATTATCATCATGAGAGATATTGGGATTCAAAGTAGGAGATACCTTTGAATCCTTAGCCATAAGGCAAAAGTGAGAAATAATATATGATGATGTAGGATCCCTTGAAGCATCATTCAAGGCCACATCTTGTTCCATGGAGTTATGGATTTCCTCTACATTGTTAGCACAACAATTTGAGGGAATAGATTCATTTTTTATCATGGCAAGAAGATATAGCAAGTATATCATCATGAGATTTAGTCAATCAATTTCTACATGATATGCGAGGACTATGAACACAAGAATGTGAACCATTTAGAGTGCTCGAAGTGTTAAAGTACAAAGATGAAGCATTGCAATAAGATGGTGATGAAGGATCATCAACAATAAGCCCAATATCATCATTACAATGATCACCACTACTCATCATATCATTACCTTGTGGAAATCCACATCACCACATGTAGGTGAAGTAGATGGAGTTGAGAAGACAACATAACCGGAGGTGGAGGGAGAACAATCATTCCTACAAATCTTGTACACACCATATTTATCTTGAAGCTTTGTCCACAACTCATGAGCATCCTGAAACGACATGAGTTGAAATATAACAACATTGCTCAAAGCATCAAAAAGCAGATTAGAAGCTTGAGCATTGAGATAAGAGTTTATCCCATCCTCTAAAGATATGTTTTGAGATTCCTTTCGAGGAGAAAACCCCATATCTACAATTCGCTCTAAATTTGAGTCCATGATCCTAAAGAGATTAAGCATGTGAATTACCCGAACATCAAAATTTGTGCCATCGAAACTAAGAGTGTCATATAATCCTAATCCCCTAGTCGACATCCTTACTCTCTAGGTGGTACAACCTAATAATGACAGACCTAGCTCTGATACCAATTGAAAGGACATGCATGTCGCCTAGGAGGGGGGGGTGAATAGACGCTTTAAAATAATTACGGTTTAGGATTGAACAAATGCCGAATAAAACTAACGTTTAATTAGTCAAGTACAAAACCTAAAACTACTAGGCTCACCTATGTGCACGAACAACTTATGCTGAACAAGATAAACAACCAAGTGATAGCAAGATATATAACAAGAAACAATATAGCTATCACAAAGTAAAGAGCATAAGAGCATCTCCAACGGCAGCGCAAAAAATCCGCGCCCAATAATTTTTTTAGCGTGCCACTGTAGCAGTTTTGCAGCGCGGGGACCGAAGCATCTCCAACAGACGCGCGCTAGTGCGGCGCCCAATCCGCGCCGATCCAGCGGTCCCATCTGCAGCCGCTCAGAGTTTGGTGCGCGCGCAAGCCGGCGCACCAAATATGCTGCGCGCGATAGCGTTTTTAAGCGCGCGCCCAGAAATTTTTAGCGCGCGCAGCGTTTTGCAGCTTCTGCTGGAGCAGCCCGGCGCCCAAAAAACGAATATTTTAGCGCGCGGAGCAGTTTTTAGGCGCCTGTTGGAGATGCTCTAAGTAAAGGGCTCGGGTAAGAGATAACCAAGGCACGTGAAGACAAAGATGTATCCCGAAGTTCACACCCTTGCGGATGTTAATCTCCGTTTGAAGTGGTGTGGAGGCACAACACTCCCCAAGAAGACACTAAGGCCACCGTAATCTCCTCACGCCCTTGCACATTGCAAGATGTCGTGGTTCCACTAAGGGACACTTGAGGGTGGTCACCGAACCCGTACAAACAAGGTCACTGAACCCATACAAACAAGGTTGGAGCAATCTCCACAACTTAATTGGAGGCTCCCAACAACACCACGAAGCTTCACCACAATGGATTGTGGCTCCAAGATTACCTCAAATGCTCGGGCCAATCTCCACAACCTAATTGGACACCCCCAACACTTGCCCGGAGCTTTACACCACAATGATTGAGCTTTGAGGCACCACCAAGTGATACGTCTCAAACATATCAACTTTTCCAAACACTTTTGCTATTGTTTTGGCCTCATTCTTGCATGATTTGAATGAAACTAACCCGGACTGACGTTGTTTTCAGCAGAGCTGTTTGTTTGGTTTTCTTGTGCGTCGGAAAATGGATATTTAAACGTCCCGGAAAATTCCCATAAAAAAAAGAGAAAATCCACGCACCGGGAGGAACCATGGGCCAGAAGATGGGCCAGAGGGGAGCCACAGGGCCCCCAGGCGACCTGCTAGCGTGGCCTGCCACTGGTCGCGCCTGGAGGCCGCCTGGGTGGGGCCCACCCCTTCTGGTGCCCTATTTTGGCTCCTATTTTTACACGTGACGCAGAAACCCCAGAACAGAAGTCGTTTTGCAAGTTCTCGACGCGGAGCCGCCGCCACCCTCGGTTCTGTTTCGGGAGAGCTAATCTGGAGGCTGTTTTGGTCTCCAGAGAGGAGAAATCGTCGCCATCGTCATCACCATCACCACTTCATCATCCTTCCATGGCTTCCCCCATCATGTGTGAGTAATTACCTGTTGTAGGTGAAGAGGATGGGAGAGATTGGATGAGTTAGATCATGTAATAGTTTGTAGGATTGTTGGGGGCATGTTGCCTATCATCTACTAAGGTGTTTATCATCTTTGCTACTACTTGTTACTCTTAATGCTTGTCACTTTGGGCCTGAGTGCCATGATTTCAGATTTGAATACCTTATGTTTTCATGAATATATTTGTGTTCTAGATCCTATCTATGAGTAGTATGCACCTATTATAGTCCGGAACCGGCGATCCCAATGGTGACAGCTTGGGACACCAACGGGGATAGACTATTGTTTGAGGATTCCATGTATCCATCGATTGTTAATGATTTGTTCTGGTGCTCTTTGACAGGACCACCTTAATGTCCATAAGTTCCTTTTGGCCCCGTTGATAGCAGGATGGTAGGACAAAAGATGTTGTTGATGACGAGTTGATGTATATACTTCTCGCCCCTCGTTGGATACCCCAAGTGGAAGGTGGAGATGTAGTCAGCAGCAAATTTCCCTCACACAGAGACTGTAAGATTTATCGAACCAGTCGGACTCCTAGGATCAACAAGTAGGTGTCTTCCACCCTGGCGCTAGCAGAAGACGTGGACCTGCACACACAACAAATAACTTTGCTCCAAACGAGTACAGAGAGGTTGTCAATCTCTCCGGCCTTGTAGTTTGCAAAGGATCAAAACACAAGCGGGAAGGTAATAGTGATTGCAATGGAAAAGTAAATAAAATGGTAAATGATGGAGGTGTAAACAATGATGGTGATATGGACCGGAGTCACATGACGTTCACTAGTGATGTCTCTCTCCCAAAAGACGATAAACAACTATGCTAGGGTAAACAAATCACAGTTGGGCAATTGACAGAATTATGATCGCACCGCAATGCTAATTATGCTCCTTGATAGTTAGAGGTTCAATAGTAATGGGCAGTACGCCAAGACAAGTAGACCGTTTATTCATCAGCATCTAGTTACTAATCATCCACCTTGAGATATATATCTAGAACATCTCTCTAGTATTAAGTTGCGAGCCCCACCCAAAGTGTAAACTCAAAGCAACAGACAACTGCATTAACGAACTATGCGTAAGGTAAACAATCCTTGCAACCGTAGTCACAAGCACCGTTGTTTTCTCCCTGGTGGAAACAAGCACATCCCCTAGTCTCATGTTTCTGTCACTCAAGCTAGACATCGAGGGGCTCGAACCCACAATCATGCATAACGCTCCCTCTTGGAGTTACGATCTACTACTTGGCCAAAGCAATAAAAAGCAACGGAGAACATGCATGAATCACTAAGGAACATAATATGAAAGGATAATCAAATATACAACTCATAACAATCTGAACATAATCTCATAATCCATCGGATCCCAACAAATCGAGCATAGAAATAGCAAGAGAATTACATAGATGCCTTGATCATGTAGGGCAGATCACAAGGACTAACCATTGAAGCACAATATTGGAGAGAAGACATCACATAGCTACTGGTCATGGACTCATGGTCCAAGGGGAACTACTCACGACACATCCGGGAAGCATCCATGGTGATGGAGAAGCTCCCGGAGGTCAATCCTCCCTCCGACAGGGTGCCGGGAAGAGGTCTCCCGACGCTCCCGATCTCAGAAGCACTACGGCGGCGGAACGATGGAGAAATTCGCGATTCCAGAAAGTCTGCGAGGGTTTCCTCTCGGGACTCTAAATATAGGCCAAAGAAGGGCACCGGAGGAGGTGGGACCCACCCAGGCTACCTCCTGGCGCGGCCTAGGGCCTCGCCGCGCCAGCAAGCTGCCTGGGAGGCCCTTGGCCCCCCTCTGGCCCTCCTTCGGTGATCCGGAAGCTTCTGTTTCGCTGATTTTTATATATTTTTCTGGATTTTGTCGGGCTTCGGAAAATTGGGTAAAAGCCATGCAAAATTGACATCAGCAGACAGAAACTGGCACTAGGTGCACTGAGTTAGTAGGTTAGTCCAAATATGTGTAAAATGATATAAAAGTGTAGCAAACATATAATAATGTCACTCAAAAGATCATGGAACAAGCAGAAATTATAGATACATTTGGGACGTATCAGTTGTGCAAGTTCCTATTGCAATCACACCCGACAACCTCGGGATATATGCCTAGATGATCATTACTTTTCTATGTGTCTTGCCCCAAGTTAAATACATGATATCTCTCATGCATGACCAACCATCCATCTCCTTAGCCTACAGTGTTTTAATCCTGCTGGTTACAAGTATCTTTACTTTCGCTGTTTTACTTTCGTTGCTTTGCCACCATTATTTTCGTTGCCACCATCACCTCCATATCACCGTTGCTACTAATATTTCGTTGCCAAGCAAGTATCTTTTAGGTGCGGTTGAATTAACAACTCAACTGTTAACAACTCAACTTTTAAAGCTTATAAATATTCTTTGGCTCCCCTTGTGTCAAATCAATAAATTGGGTTAACTTACCCGCGAAAACTATTGCGATCCCCTACACTTGTGGGTTATCACCGAGCTTCTACGATGCCAAAGCACCCAAGAATAACAAGATCTAGGGTACTAAGCACCCAAGAGTTATAAGAGCATCTCTAGTGGCTTGTCTAAATTTGGTAGTCTGTATCTTCATATAGACAATGGTCTAAAAAAATTGAATTTAGACAACCTCTGTTTTCCAGCGGATTGTCTAAATTTGGTAGTCTATATTTCCAACGGCTCTATTTCCAACTACTCTATTTTCAACGGCTCTATTTCCAGGTATATATATACCACTCCTCCCATCTCTCATCGACCAATCCTGGTCATTCCTCCCCCGAATTCCTTTGTCCTCTCTCGCACAACAGAATGATGAGTGAAAACATTGCTTTTGTGAATATGCTCATGAATTCGTCGTCGTCTTCATCCGACGACGACAAACTCATTCTTGTAGCATTCACAGAGCGCGAGGAGGAAGAGCAGGGGAACCGTCGACGCCATGGTGGTTCCAAGCATAAACGTCAGATGATCAATCAAGGAAGATATGCGGGATTTGTTCTACTCTGGAATGACTACTTCAATGAAAATCCTCGCTATCCCGAAAACTTATTTCGGCGAAGGTTCGTAATTAGTACATTACTCTATGTTTGCCTATTTTCCAACTTCCTATCTAATTATAGATTTTACGCACAGGTTTAGGATGTCTCGAATTTTTTTATCGCATAGCTGAAACTATACTTCAATATGATTATGATGGTTATTTTACGCAATCAAGAAGTGCTTGTGGACTTCTTGGGTTGCATCCGTTGCAAAAGATGACCGCAACAATGTGAATGCTAACTTATGGAATAGCGGCTGATAGTGTTGATGACTACATACGGTCTGCAGAAGCTACAAATCTAGAGGCTTGCAAGAAGTTTGTGATCAAATTTTGTGAAGTCTTTGGTGACCGGTACCTAAGATCTCCAAATGAAGAAGATAGTGCAAGATTACTTGTATTCGGCGAGGAAAGAGGATTTCCTGGTATGTTAGGCAGTATATATTGTATGCACTGGGTTTGGAAAAATTGCCCCAAAAAATGGCATGGCATGTTTAAAGGTCATGTGAAAAAGCCCACAATGATCTTGGAAGTAGTTGCTTCCCAGGATCTTTGGATTTGGCATGATTTCTTTGGTGTACTAGGGTGTAACATCAATCTGAATGTTCTTCAACATTCTCATGTGTTTGCAAAGCTAGCCGAAGGTAAAGCTCCAGAAGTGCATTATACCATCAATGGTCATTAGTATACTATGGGGGTATTACCTTGAAGATGGCATATATCCAGACTGGGCAACATTTGTGAAGACCATACCATCTGCACAAACAAGAAAGAAGAAACATTTTGCCCAAAGGCAAGAGGCGGCTAGAAAGGATGTTGAACGAGCCTTTGCAGTTCTGCAATCCCGTTTTTCCATTGACCGAGGACCTGCGAAAGGATGGAAACATAAAGAAGTCGGTGATGTCATGAAAGCTTGTGTCATAATGCACAATATGATAGTTGAAGAGGAACGACACACTGGTTGGGAAAACTACAGTTATGAGGGAATGGGAGAAAGAGTCACGGTGTCTTCTACTCATGCGGAACAGCTGAGTGCATTTATTCAGATGCATCAACAAATTAGAAACAAAGATTATCATTCTCAACTTCAATATGATCTAGTTGAACATCTCTGGCAGAAGTTTGGACACGAGTGATGTAGTACAAGTGACAAATAGTTCAAGTGACAAATAGATCAAGTGATAAATAGTTCAAGTCATAATAAATAGTTGGTAGAACAACAAATAAAGGTCAACCAAATGTGTTCTGGCAGGGAGCAGCGATCTCATCTTGTTTTTTCTTGTAGAATTGCTTATGTGCATCACTCATACCAGATCTGTCCATGTTCATGATTTTGTCTTCTAATTCAACTGTTTCCGTGCATCCTCCCTCTCTGGCAATGCAATTTGCTTCTCTTGCAATTCAAAAGCTCTCGCGTAGCGCATTTTTTGCGGTCTCTTTGGCATCATCCTTATATATCTTCTGTGCCCACACACTTTCTACTGATAACTTGCAAGCACTATCTTTCAGCAAACGTTCTTTCTTGTCCTTCTTCGTGCCAGGAGGTATTATCTCCTCTTCAAGAGTATTTGTGCATACGTCGAAGTCTTCATCATTTGAGGTTGTACCCGGACTTGCATCCGAGGTCTTCTTATGTTTCTTTTGAGGAGGCGGATGTGTCTGCCACTTTGGATACTTCTCAAACTCTATATAGCAATGCATTAGTGTAAATGGTTTCTTTTTCTCATCCAGTTCAATGAACAAGCGGTGTGCATCTCTTTCCAGCAAAATAAAATGGAGAGTTAACACTTTTATACAACACATATGGAATATTTGAAGAGAATTAGAAAATAGAGCATACCTTATCAGAGAGAGTCAAGCCGCTGCCATTTCTATTTAATATTTGTTGAACGCATGCACATAACCTACTCTTGAGCGCTGAAATAGTGTTGTAACGACAAGTGAGTCCATTAGGAACACGCTCCGGCCATGGCGGTGTTTTGTGGTTGTTGTAGTAATCTGAAATCCTTCCCCAATATGTACTTAAATTCTGATCCGTCCCAGTCACCGCATCCAAACTAGTATTTTCCCATGCTTGGATCAACACCAAGTCCTCAGCACTTGACCAATTTTTCCCTTTTGTGGAGGCTCCTTTTGTCAATTTTTTTAGTTGGCATCCTCACTTGTTCCCCGATTGGGCTGCAATTTGGTGTTCCAACCCAATTTATGTCACTAGATCCCACATTCATCATGTCTAAAAATGAGGATCCATCTCATTTGAGTTCTCCATCTACACACAAACAATAATTCAGTAGGATATATACATGGCAATAGGAGCAACATACACAAACAATAATTCAGTAGGAAGGTGTTGGAGGAAGCAATCGGGAGCAACATACACAAACAATAATCCATCCCGACCTAGTCGAGTAGGAGAAATCCATGTGCAGGCGGCACACCGCATGTAGGGCTTCGGCTTGCTGCTGGCGGCGCCGCCGCAATTCCCCCTCCCGACGGCCTCCCCACCCCCCTCCCGCCGGCCTGAGCGCCCCTGCCCCCGCGACCGCCGCCGGCCTGAGCGCCCACCCGGCTTGAGCGCCCGCACACATCGCCCCGGGGGGGGGGGGGGGGCGTTTCTAGGCAACACCGGAGGCCTCGCGCATCGAGCCTGGGCGGCGCCGGCGCCAGCGCGCCCTCCCCTGTCCCCCCTCTCTCTCTCTCCGAATCTGATGAAAAAAGGCCATACCTCAGCGACGGCGGCAAGCTCGGGGTAGTGGCAGGTGTCCTCCTCATTTCGAACTACTCCAGATGGGTGCGGGAGAGATGGCACAAGAAGAAGCTGGGGTTTGCTCGTCTTCGCTCAGTCGTCTATGTTTGGACAATGGGTAGCGATTTTACTGGATGTGTATAATTTAGACTAGCTTATAAACAATCCTCTAGAGGCATTTTTGGACCTGTGATAGTCTATATTTGGCTTAGAATACCACATACACTAGCCACTAGAGATGCTCTAAGCTTCTAAAACTTCACTTCCATGTATAACTGTGGACAACTCAAACCTATGCACCAAATGCAATGGCAAGGGCAGAAGGAGTGCCCAAGTTCTTCTCTCCCGAATCCCTCCACAACAACAAATGCTATGGACGAAAATGAGAGGAAGAACGAAGAAGAACATGAAGAACTCCAAGATCTAGATCCAAGTGGTTCCCCTCACATAGAGGTGAAAGTGATTGGTGGAAATGTGGATCTAGATCTCCTCTCTCTATTGCTTCAAGAGCTAGCAATAATCATTGGAGGGATTGAGAGTTAGCAAGATCGAAGAAGGTCAACAATCGGGGGCAAACACGAGCTCAACAGATAGGGCCCACTTGGGAAGAAGGCCCCCTTAAATAGGCTCCCCAGAATCCAATCGTTATGCCCACAATTCGTGCTCAGGTGGTATTACCGCTCGAGGGAGCGGTACTACCGCTTAGCACGGTTAAAACAACTCAACGAGATAGAAAAACGTGAGTGTAGTTCTGCCAGAGAGGTAGTACCGCTCGGGGGAGAGGTTCTAACGCTTGAGAGGTAGTACCGCTCGGGGGAGCAGTAGTACCTTTTATTAGAGGTAGTACCGTTCAGGGGAGAGGTAGTACCACTTGAGAGGTAGTACTGCTCAGGGGAGAGGTAGTACCGCTCGTGGGAGAGGTAGTACCGCTTGTGAGGTACTACCGCTCCATAAAACGCTTAGTCCGACACGAAAAGTGTCGAGACCCCAAGGCAGGGGCACTCGTGAGGGTACTACCGCCCGAGAGAGGTACTATTGCTGACCTGGGCGGTACTACCTCGGATAAGAGGTAGTACTGCTCCTTGGAGCGGTACTACTGCTTGACCTTTTCAGGATGAAAAACATGAATACCAGAACTGCCATAACTTTCGCATACAAGCTATGCATTGAGCAAATTCAAGCTTGTTGGATTCAGGACGACAAGAGCTATCCAATAATGACAAAAGTTATCTTAAGAAGATTTAGTTATGAAAATGCCAAAGATATAGAGATGTGAAACCTCTATGAATGAAGAACCCGCAAAAACTCTAACATTGAAAACATCATAGAAGATGCACATGGACTCCATTTTCGATGAACTCAAGCTTGTTATGAACATGACCATGAACTCAAGAACCCACATAGAGAAAATCCAACCAAGAATCAATAAAGATGATGCCACGAATGCAATGGTTTGAGATCTCAATGAACGATACAATCAAGCTACTCACTGGAGAGCCCTCTTTGGTAGGACGACAATCTATCCTATAACCTAGTCTCCCAACTATCACCGTGAGACTAGTAAAATAGAAAACCTATCAAGGGCAAACCTATACCTTGCACATAGTCCACTTGAGCTAGAAGATGATGATCTTGACTTCCTTAATATGGACCACCTTTCTTGATTGTGTTGGCTCGATGAAGACTAGTTGATTGCTCCCTCATACTCACTATGGGTGAGCCACTCTTCAGCACACCTTCACAAGTCCATTGCCACCACAATGGATGGCAAGCTTCAAGCATTATATCTTCGTGATGGTCCACTTGAACTTGCACACCGCAATCTTGATGAGGATCATCACTTGATGTCATCCTCCATGGGTTGTATGAGGTCTTTCTCTTCACGGAGGCCCATGGAAACACACCTATCCCCACATAGAACTCCCGCGAAGACCATGGGTTAGTACACAAAGCGTAATGGACAATGCTTACCATACCATGGGATCACTTGATCCCTCTCGGTACGTCTTGCACGCTTTGTGTGTTGATCAACTTGATTCACTCTTTGACTTAGTCCTAATCAACCTTGTGTCTTTATGACCAATCTTTGGATAAAACCTTGGATACCACCTTGGTCATCATATAAACTCCTTGAATCCAACATATGGACTTCAAGAAGTGCCTATGGACAAATCATTCAAATATAACTCAAGGCAACCATTAGTCCATAAGGATTGTAATCAATTACCAAAACCAAATAGGGAGACATTTTCTCTAACACTAAGCATTTCAGCAAAGCATTCAAATTCTTCATCATATTTTTTCTTAGTTGGTTTAGGTGGATAAGGCATGGGTTTTCTAGCAACAAAATATCTTTTATCATAACATTTATTCTTAGGTTATGTGTTATCAAGATCAAGAGCAGGCTCTATCTCAACGTCATTATGTGGTTCTTTATCATTGTTAGGTTGAGCGTCATCATTATCATTTTGATTATCACTAGGTGAATGCTCACTGCCAGATTGAGTTTCAGCATCAGAGGTAGAAATATCATGAGCATTAGCAGAAGGTTTTCCTAATTCAGGTTCACTATAAGTATGCAAGGTCATATCATTTTTATTTTTATTTTTCTTCCTAGAAGGACTAGGTGCATCAATATTAATTCTTTGTGAATCTTGTTCAGTTCTTTTAGGATGACCTTGTGGATAAAGTGGATCTTGAGTCATCGTTCCTCCTCTAGTCATTACTCTAACAGATCATTCATATGATTATTCATTTCATGAAGTAACTCACTTTGAGATTTAGCAACTTGTTCTAGTTGGGTTTGAACCATAGAAGCAGGCTTTCCAACACCTCTTACATCATTGGTGATTCTAAATAACAAGTCACTTAAGCGAGCAATCATATCAGAGTTTTGTTTCAATTGTTTCATGACATAGGAATTGAAATGATCTTGCTTCATAATATAGTTATCAAACTCATATAAGCATTGACTAGGATGTTTATTGTAAGAGATGTCACCTTCATCAAACTTTAAAAGAGAATTTACCTCCACCATCTATAGTGGTGTTTGGAGACCATGTATTTCTTCAATAGGTGGTAAATTCTAAACATCTTCAGCTTTAATGCCCTTTTCCTGCATACATTTCTTTGCCTCTTGCATAGTTTCAGGACTAAGGAATAAGATACCCCTCTTATTTGGAGTAGGCTTAGGTGGTGATTTAGGAAGTGTCCATTCATCATAATTCTTCAACATATTAGTCAATAATTCCTCAGCTTGTTTGACAGTTCGGTCCATGAAAAGACAACCAACACAACTATCTAGGTAGTCCCTAGAAGCATCAATTAGTCCATTGTAAAATATTTCAAGTATTTCATTTTTCTTAAGAGGATGATTAGGCAAAGCATTAATTAATAGGAGAAGACTCCCCCAAGCTTGTGGGAGACTCTCTTCTTCAATTTGCAAAAAGTTAAATATTTCTTATAAGGCAACTTGTTTCTTATGAGCAGGAAAATATTTTTCACGGAAGTAGTAGATCATATCCCGGGGACTACACACACAACCAGGATCAAGAGTATTGTACCAAATCTTAGCATCACCCTTTAATGAGAAAAAAAATAATTTGAGGATATAGTAGTAACAAATTTTCTCATCATTAGTAAATAGGGTGGCTATATCATTTCGCTTAGTGAGATGTGCCACAATAGTTTCATTTTCATAGCCATGAAAAGGATCATATTCAACCCGAGTAATTATCTCTTGGTCGACAAAGAATTAATAATCCTTATCGGTAACAAGACAGGTGAAGTAGCAAACATAGGATCATATTTTGTTCTAGAATTCAAGGATTTTTCTTTCAACTTGCATAATAGTTTCTTAAGATCATCTCTATCCTTACAAGCAAGAAAGTCTCTAGCAATTTCTTCATCCATAACATAACCTTCAGATATTTCAGGCATTTCAGTTCTAGGATAGTCGTGGCTTAAAGGTATTTCAATATTTTCAGTAGCAAAGGCTTGATCAGTTTCAATAGTATCATCAGTTTCAGCATGTTCAATTTCTTTAGCTCTAGAAAGGTGTTCATCAAGAAATTCACCTAGTCGCACAATATCATCAAGCAAGGTACTAGCATCATCATAAGCATCATTCATAGCAGAGGTAGCATCATCAATTACTTGTGACATATTAGGATTAATAGCATGTGGTGGTGGTGTTGCAAGTTGATACGTCTCCAACGTATCTATAATTTTTTATGGTTCCATGCTATTATCTTGTCAAACTTTGGATGTTTTGTATGCCTTTTATATCTTTTTCCGGAACAGAAGATACGCAGGGGGCGTGAGAACCAAGGCAGAGGCCACGAGGGGAGGCCACAAGCCCCCTAGGCGCGGCCAGGGGGCCCCGCGCCTAGCAGGCTTGTGGGACCCCTGTGGCTCGTCTGCCCTACTTCTTCCGCCTAGAAATCCCCAATAAAATCCAAAACCACAGGAGAGATCCACGAAAATACTTTTCCGCCGCCGCAATCATCTGTCTCCGCAAGATCCCATCTAGGGCACGTTCTGGTGCCCTGGCGGAGGGGGGATTTGGATACGGAGGGCATCTTCATCAACACCATTGCCTCTCCGATGATGCATGAGTAGTTCACCATAGACCTTCGGGTCCATAGCTAGTAGCTAGATGGTTTCTTCTCTCTCTTAGATCTTCAATACAAAGTTCTCCATGATCTTCATCGAGATCTATCCCATGTAATCTTCTTTTGCGGTGTGTTTGTCGAGATCCGATGAATTGTGCATTTATGATCAGATTATCTATGAATCTTATTTGAGTTTCTTCTGATCTCTTATATGCATGATTTCATATCCTTGTAATTCTCTTAGAGTTGTGGGTTTTGTTTGGCCAACTTGATCTACGATTCTTGCAATGGGAGAAGTGCTTGGTTTTGGGTTCATACCGTGCGGTGACCTCACCAAGTGACAGAAGGGGTAGCAAGGCACGCATCGTGTTGTTTCCATCAAGGGTAAAAAGATGGGGTTTATATATATTAAATGAATTTATCCCTCTACATCATGTCATCTTGCTTAAGGCGTTACTCTGTTCGTCATGAACTCAATACACTAGATGCATGCTGGATAGCGGTCGATGTGTGGAGCAATAGTAGTAGATGCAGACAGTATCGGTCTACTTGTCTTAGACGTGATGCCTATATTTATGATCATTGCCTTAGATATCGTCATGACTTTGCGCGGTTCTATCAATTGCTCGACGGTAATTCGTTCACCCACCGTAATATTTGCTACCTTGAGAGAAGCCTCTAGTGAACACTATGGCCCCCGGGTCTACTTCACATCATATTTTCAGCCTTACACTTTTACTTTGTTGCACTTTTTACCTTCAGATCTCACTTTGCAATCAATCTTGAAGGGATTGACAACCCCTTTATAGCGTTGGGTGCAAGCTCGTTTGTGTTTCCGCAGGTACTCTGGACACTTGGCTTGATTCTCCTACTGGATTGATACCTTGGTTCTCAAACTGAGGGAAATACTTACTGCTACTATGCTGCATCACCCTTTCCTCTTCAAGAGAAAACCCAACGCAAGTTCAAGAGGTAGCAAGAAGAATTTTTTGCGCCGTTGCCCGAGAGGATCAAGTCAAGAATAGTCTCCCGTCAACGTGTCAATTTCTGGCACCGGGGGATTATTTTAAGTGAAGCTTATCCAAGTAAGTGTCGCAAACTCATCTCTTGCATTTACTTTTTTTGCCTCTCGTTTTCCTCTCCCCCACTTCTGAAAAACAAAAATTTACAAAAATATTTGCCTTTTTCGTTCGCCCTTTTCTCTCGCTTGCTTTCTGTTCGCTTGTGTGCTTGTCTGCTTGCTGAAGTCACCATGACTGAAAACACCAAACTTTGTGACTTCTCAAATACTAATAATAATGATTTTATTAGTACTCCGATCGCTCCCACCACTAGTGCGGAATCATACGAAATCAATGCTGCTTTGCTGAATCTTGTTATGAAAGAGCAATTCTCCGGCCTTCCTAGTGAAGATGTCGCATCCCATCTTAATACTTTCATTGAGCTTTGCGATATGAAAAAGAAGAAAGATGTGGATAATGATGTGATTAAATTGAAGCTATTTCCGTTATCTTTGCGAGATCGAGCAAAAACTTGGTTTTCATATTTGCCCAAAAATAGTATTGATTCTTGGAACAAGTGCAAATATGCTTATATATCCAAGTATTTTCCGCCGGCTAAGATTATCTCTCTCCGTAATGATATGATGAATTTCAAGCAACTTGATCATGAACATGTTGCACAATCTTGGGAGAGAATGAAATTGATGATTAGAAATTGTCCCGCTCATGGCTTGAGTCTTTGGATGATTATACAAATTTTCTACGCTGGTTTGGATTTTGCTTCTAGAAATATCTTGGACTCCGCCTCCGGTGGAACGTTCATGGAAATCACATTTGAAGAAGCCACAAAACTCCTAGAGAATATCATGAGAAACTATTCTCAGTGGCACACTGAAAGGTCACCTACTAGTAAAAAGGTACACGCTATAGAAGAAATTAACTTGTTGAGTGCTAAGATGGACGAGTTAATGAAATTGTTTCCTAGTAAAGGTGCTCCTTTAGATCCAAATGATATGCCCTTGTCTTCCTTGATTGAGAGTAGCAATGCGAGTTTGGACGTTAATTTTGTTGGTAGGAATAATTTCGGCCACAACAATGCTTTTAGAGGAAACTATGTTCCTAGGCCTTTTCCTAGTAACCCCTCTAATAACTTTGGCAACTCCTACAACAATACTCATGGAAATTACAATAAATTACCCTCTGATCTAGAGAGTAATATCAAAGAGTTTATCAACTCGCAAAAGATTTTCAATGAGTCCATAGAAGAAAAACTACTCAAAATTGATGATTTGGCTAGGAGCGTTGATAGAATGTCTATTGATATTGATGCTTTGAAAGTTAGATGTGCTCCTTCAAAGATCAATATGGATGAAACTTTGAAAGCTATGCGTGTTTCCATGAATAAGAGTAAAGAAAGAACCGCCCAAATTCGTGCTAGACATGAATGGCTTAAAAAGGCGTGTTCTCGTGATGAGAATCACGAACATCTTAAAGTGCTTGGTGTGACTCCCATTGAATCCTTTTTTTCCTGTGTCAAACCTAATGATGGGGATGGATATGAATCCACCTTGGTTGAAAAACGCCCCAATGATTCAGAGTCTATCTATCTTGATGCTAAAAGCATTGAAAGTGGAGTAGAGGATATCAAAACTTTGAGTAGTAATGAAACTACTACTTTGGATTTCAAGGAATTCAATTATGATAGTTGCTCTTTGATTGAATGTATTTCCTTGATGCAATCCATGCTAAACTCTCCACACGCTTATAGCCAAAACAAAGGCTTTACCGATCATATCGTCGATGCTACGATAAAATCTCTTGAAGAGAAACTTGAGTTGGAAGTTTCTATTCCTAGAAAGATTCATGATGAGCGGGAACCTACTATCAAAATAAATATCAAAAACTATGAATGCAATGCTTTGTGTGATTTGGGTGCTAGTGTTTCCGCGATTCCAAAGTCTTTATGTGATGTTATAGGCTTTAATGAGATTGAGGAGTGCTCTCTTAATTTGCATCTTGCGGATTCTACTGTTAAGAAACCCATGGGAAGGATCAATGATGTTCTTATTATTGCAAATAGGAACTATGTACCCGTGGATTTCATTGTGCTTGATATTGATTGCAATCCTACATGTCCTATCATTCTTGGTAGAACTTTCCTAAGGACTATTGGTGCTATCATCGATATGAAGGAAGGGAATATTAGATTTCAATTTCCTTTAAAAAAGGGCATGGAGCATTTTCCTAGAAAGAAAATAAGATTGCCTTATGAATCCATGATGAGGGCTACTTATGGTTTGAGTACCAAAAACGACGATACGTGATTCTATCACCTTATGCCTAGGTAAGGGTGTTAAACAATGGCGCTTGTTGGGAGGCAACCCAATGAATTTATCTTTGATTTTTTGCTTTCTGTTTTGTTGCATCCACACCATCATAATTCTGTTATGATTGTGTCTTTTGTGTTTCTTTTTGTGTTTGAGCCAAGTAAAACCTTTATGACTAGTTTGGTGATGGTTGTTTGATCCTGCTGGAAAAAGACAAAAACTTTTTGCTCACGAAATTATTTTTAATTTTTATCCAGAAAGAGCTTTTGAGTTGATTATTTTTGCTGCTGGTTGATATGCCAATTGCCCAAACTGTCGTAATTTTTCAGAATTTGTGAGATACCAGAAGTATATGAAGTATACAGATTGCTACAGATTGGTCTGTTTTTGACAGATTATGTTCTTGTTGTGTTGATTGCTTATTTTGATGAAACTATGGATAGTATCGGGGGGTATTAGCCATGGAAAAGTGAGAGTACAATAATCTAACACCAATATAAATATATATCAAGTTTGCTACAGTAACTAAAGATGTGGTAGTTTGTTTTCTTGTGCTAATGATATCACGAGTTTCTGTTTAAGTTTTGTGTTGTGAAGTTTTCAAGTTTTGGGTGATGTTCTCATGGACAAAGGGATAACGATTGGAAAGAGCTCAAGCTTGGGGATGCCCAAGGCATACCAAGCCAAATGCAAGGACACCAAAAAGCCTAAGCTTGGGTATGCCCCGGGAAGGCATCCCCTCTTTCGTCTTCAATCCATCGGTAACATTACTTGGAGCTATATTTTTATTCACCACATGATATGTGTTTTGCTTGGAGCGTCTTGTATCATAGGAGTCTTTTCTTTTTGTTGTGTCACAATCATCCTTGCTGCACACCTTTTGAGAGAGACATGCACTCATCGTGAATTTGCTAGAATACTCTTTGAGCTTCGCTTTTATCTTTTGAGTTAGGCAATTTAGCTCACATGTGCTTCACTTATATCTTTGGAGCTAGATAACTTTTGCTCTTAGTGCTTCACTTAGATCTTGTAGAGCACGGTGGTGTCATATTTTGGAGAAATAAGAACTCTCGTTCTTCACTTACATCTTTTTGAGAGTGATCTCTCTGAGTAACTTGGTAGTTGGCTTGTGCTATGAAAGTAGTCCCAAAGGTGATAGGCACCCAAAGAGGATACAATGAAACTTCCATCTTCTTGTGCATTGATTAGAAAGAGAAGTTTGATTCCTCTCAATTAGTTTTGAGACATGGATTTGGTGATATTAAGAGTTATGTTAGTAGGGTGTTGTGAATCTAGAAATACTTGTGTTGAAGTTAGTGATTCCCGTAACATGCACGTATGGTGAACCGCTATGTTAGGAAGTCGGAGCATAATTGGTCTATTGATTGTCATCCTTTGTGTTGCAGTCGGGATCGCGCGATGGTTAGCACCTACCAACCCTTCCCCTAGGAGTATGCGTCTAGCACTTTGTTTTGATTACTAATAAAAACTTTTGCAATAAGTATGTGAGTTCTTCATGACTAATGTGAGTCCATGGTATAGATGCACTTTGACCTTCCACGATTGCTAGCCTCTCTAGTGCCACGGAACTTTCACCTGAGCACAAACCCACCATATGTCTTCCTCAAAACAGCCACCATACCTACCTACTATGGCATTTTCATAGCCATTCCGAGATATATTGCCATGCAACTCCCACCCTTTCCTCTCATGACTTGTGTCGTCACTTTCATATTGCTGTTGCATTATCGTAAGATAGCTAGCGAGTCATAAGCCAAGCTAGATCGCTGCACATCCCGGTACACTGCCGGAGGCATTTCCTATAAGAGTCATCATTGTTCTAAGCTGTGAGCTGTGAGTAAATAAAAGTGTGACGATCATAATTATTAGAGCACTGTACCATGTGAGGAAATAATAATAAAAAAGAGGCCAAAGTTGCCCACAAAAAAAAGATAGATATGGAAAGAGGCAAAAGAGCCCAAACAAACAAAAAAGAGAGAAAAAGAGAGAAGGGACAATGCTACTATCTTTTTCCACACTTGGCTTCATAATAGGACCATGTTCTTCATGATTGAGAGTCTCTCGCTTTGTCACCACCATATACTAGTGGGAATCTTCATTATATAACTTGGCTTGCATATTCCAATGATGGGCTTCCTCAAAATTGCCCTAGGTTATCATGAGCAAGCAAATTGGATGCACACCCACTAGTTCTCCTTTTGAGCTTTCACATACTTATAACTCTAAGTGCATCCATTGCATGGTAATCCATACTCTTTCACGTTGATATCTATTGATGGGCATCTCCATAGCCCTTTGATATGCCGAGTCGATGTGACCATCTCCTCCTTTTTGTCTCACAACCTCCACCACACTCTATTCCACCTATAGTGCTATATCCATGGCTCACGCTCATGTACTGCGTGAGAGTTTAAAAAGGTTTGAGAAAGTAAGAGTGCAGAGACAATTACTTGGCCAATACCGGGGTTGTGCATGATTTAAGTTAGTTGTGTGGGGATGATGGAGCATAGCCAGACTATATGATTTTGTAGGGATAACTTTCTTTGGCCTTGTTATTTCGAAAGTTCATGATCACTTTGCTAGTTTGCTTGAAGTATTATTGTTTTCATGTCAATAGCAAACTATTGTTTTGAATCTTACGGATCTGAACATTCATGTCACATGAAATAAGTTACAAAGGACAACTATTCTAGGTAGCATTCCACATCAAAAATTCAGTTTTTATCACTTCCCTACTCGAGGACGAGCAACAGTTAAGCTTGGGGATGCTTGATACGTCTCCAACGTATCTATAATTTTTGACGGTTCCATGCTATTATCTTGTCAAACTTTGGATGTTTTGTATGCCTTTTATATCTTTTTTGGGACTAACTTATTAACTCAGTGCCAAGTGTCAGTTCCTGTTTTTCCCGTGTTTTTTACCCTTTTCAGAGGAGAATATTAAACAGAGTCCAAACAGAATAAAACTTCCGAAAAGATTTTTTCCGGAACAGAAGATACGCAGGGGGCTTGAGAACCAAGGCACATGCCACCAGGGGAGGCCACAAGCCCCCTAGGCACGGCCAGGGGGCTCGCGCCTAGCAGGCTTGTGGTCCCCCTATGGCTCGTCTGCCCTACTTCTTCCGCCTATAAATCCCCGAAAAATCCAAAACGACGGGAGAGATCCACGAAAATACTTTTCCGCAGCCGCAAGCTTCTGTCTCCGCAAGATCCCATCTGGGGCACGTTCTGGTGCCCTGCCGGAGGGGACTTCGGATACGGAGGGCTTCTTCATCAACACCATTGCCTCTCCGATGATGCGTGAGTAGTTCACCATAGACCTTCGGGTCCATAGCTAGTAGCTAGATGTCTTCTTCTCTCTCTTGGATATTCAATACAAAGTTCTCCATGATCTTCATGGAGATCTATCTGCTGTAATATTATTTTGCGGTGTGTTTGTCGAGATCCAATGAATTGTGGATTTATGATCAGATTATCTATGAATCTTATTTGAGTTTCTTCTAATCTCTGATATGCATGATTTCATATCCTTGTAATTCTCTTCGAGTTGGGGGTTTTGTTTGGCCAACTTGATCTATGATTCTTGCAATGGGAGAAGTGCTTGGTTTTGGGTTCATACCGTGTGGTGAACTCACCCAGTGACAGAAGGGGTAGCGAGGCACGCATCGTGTTGTTTCCATCAAGGGTAAAAAGATGGGGTTTATATCTATTGCATGAATTTATCCCTCTACATAATGTCATCTTGCTTAAGGCGTTAGACTGTTCGTCATGAACTCAATACACTAGATGCATGCTGGATAGCGGTCGATGTGTGGAGTAATAGTAGTAGATGCAGACAGTATCAGTCTACTTGTCTCGGACGTGATGCCTATATGTATGATCATTGCCTTAGATATCGTCATGACTTTGCGCGGTTCAATCAATTGCTCAACAGTAATTCGTTCACCCACCGTAATATTTGCTATCTTGAGAGAAGCCTCTAGTGAACACTATGGCCCCTGGGTCTACTTCACATCATATTTTCAGCCTTACACTTTTACTTTGTTGCACTTTCTGCCTTCAAATCTCACTTTGCAATCAATCTTGAAGGGATTGACAACCCCTTTATAGCGTTGGGTGCAAGCTCGTTTGTTTTTGCGCAGGTACTCTGGACACTTGGCTTGATTCTCCTACTGGATTGATACCTTGATTCTCAAACTGAAGGAAAAAATTACTGCTACTGTGCTCCATCACCCTTTACTCTTCAAGGGAAAAACCAACGCAAGGTCAAGAGGTAGCACAAGTCTATCCAAAACAGTGGGTGAATCCAGTGCAGATGTAGATTTCAGTTCCTTACCTCCCCTTGTCTTAGAGGGAACAATCTTTGTTCTTATATCTTTCACATTCTTCATAGTGATGAATAAATAATTTATCCTAAGTGACTCAACAAATATAGATATGCTCCCCGGCAACGGTGCTAGAAAACGTTCATGATAACCCACAAGTATATGGGATCGCGATAGTTTTCGAAGGTAGAGTGTTCAACCCAAATTTATAGTTTTGACACAAGGGGAGAAAAATAATATTTGCAAGTATTAGCAGGTGAGTTGTCGATTCAACCACACTTGGAGATTTAGTATCTGCAGCACAGTAATTAGTAGAATAGTAATATGATAGTATTGATAGAAGTGGTAACAGTAGCAAAAGTAACCATAATAATAGGAGAAGTAACGGTAACAATGATATCAATTTTGTAACAGTTGTAACAACAATAGCAACAGTAGTAACTTAGCAAGCACAATATGTGGAAAACCTATAGGCACTAGATCTGTGATATTGCTAGATAATATTTATTATATAACAGTTACAACATAGGGAGACACAGAACTAACTCCCGTTCATCCATATAATGTAGGCATGTATTCCGTAAATAGTCATACGTGCTTATGGAAAAGATCTTGCATGACATCATTTGTCGTACCCCCATGGCAGCAGGGTCCATAAGGAAACCAAGTGATATTAAGGCCTCCTTTTAATAGAGAACCAGAACAAAGCATTATCACATAGTGAATACATGAACTCCTCAAACTATGGTAATCACCGGAAAGAATCCAAATTATTGTCACTTTGGGGTATGCGCATCCTAACACGTAGCAGGTGCATATAACTTGCAAGATCGACTCAGGAATATAGATATAATGGTGAAAAACATAAATGGTTTAGATCTGAAATCATGGCACTCGGGCCCTAGTGACAAGCATTAAGCATAGCAAAGTCAAAGCAACATCTATCTCCGAACATAGTGGGTACTAGGGATCAAGCCCTGACAAAACTAACTCGATTACATGATGAATCTCATCCAGCTCATCACCGACCAGCAAGCCTACAAAGGAATTACTCACTCCCGGTGGAGAGCAGCATGGAATTGGCGATGGAGGAGGGTTGGTGATGACGAAGACCGAAGATTCCCCTCTCCGGAGCCCCAAACAGACTCCAAATTAGGCACCCCGATGAAGAACAAGAGGTGGTGGGGACTCCGTATCGTGAAACGTGATGAAACTTCTTCTCTAATGTTTTTCTCCGAAAATAGAAATTTATAGCGTTGGAATTAGGGTCAGTGGAGCCACGTGGGCCCCACTAGACACCAGGCCACGCGAGGGGGGCTGGCGCACCCTGATGTCTAGTGGGCTGCTTTGGTACCCCCTCCAGTAGATCCTGGTTCCAATATTCTTTATATATTCCATAGAAAATCTCCTAAAAGTTTTGTGCCATTCCGAGATCTTTTATTTCTGCACAAAAAGAACACCATGGTAGTTTTGGTGAAAAGAATGTTAGTTCGGGTTAGTTTCATTCAAATCATGCAAATTAGAGTCCAAAACAAAAGCAAAAGCGTTAGGAAAAGTAGATATGTTGGAGATGTATCAAACACACAACCCAAGAAAAACATGAATTTTCTGTGGACAAACCACCTTCCACAGTTTGTCACCAATAGACGAAACCACACCCCAAAGTTAATTTTAGCATACATCAATTCGACTGAATAAACTCCATTAGGTTCCATAGTCCAAATAGGTGTACCAGCTTCCTCAAGTAAAGGGAAGTGACAAACCAGCGCAACAAGCTGGTTCCAAAGTTCTATTCCCCAATGATCTACACATATTCTAAATGTTAGCTTTAAAATAACTCCATCCCAAACTTGTGCTACTGTGTTATCTTGTTGGTTAAAAATCTTAAACAGGTCCGTGGAATGTACCTTAAGGGAACAATCCCCTGCCCACGTGTCATACCAAAAGCTAATCAGCTCTCCATTCCCCAATTTCATTTGTAAAAAAAACTGGAAGCATCAAAAGCCTAGGTGATACTCTTCCAAAATGTTGGGCTTGTCTCCCCCTTGGCCCCAAAAATATCGGGAGCATGCACTTTATAGTTATATGAGATAATATTTTTCCACTCATTATCAGAACCATTGTAGAATCGTTTTCCCCATGAGTCCAACAAGGCCATGGTAAACTCCTTAATATTAGGAATACCAAGGCCTCTAAATTCCTTTTTTCTAGAAACCACACCGCAATTAGCAAGGTGATATCTATGATGATCACCCATGTTCCCCTAGAAGAAATGGGCCATTTGTGAATTAATTGCACTAATATCCCATTTCGGAAATTTCATCATGGGCATATGGTAAGCAGGTATACTGATAATATAAGCAGAAACAAAACACTTTTACCCCTATAGGTGAGAAATCTCCCCATCCATCCTGACAAACCCTTAATGATCCTATCAATTAAGGGTCGTAGGTCTTCTGTTTGTAACTTGTCATAGTGCACAGGCACTCGGAGGTACTTGATAGGGAAAGATCCCAATTTACAACAAAATATCTCTGCAAATTCTTTAGCAATATCTTCATCTACATTAATGGTCTCACTTTTATGGAAGTTTATTATCATGACCGAATAGGTTCTCAAAACATGATAACAACCACTTGAAATTCCTCACCTCATCCATAGAATTATCCAAGAAAAGGATAGTGTCATCAGCATACTATAGGCTGACAACATGTGACAGCCCAAGACCGACGTTCCAGAAGATTCCCCTTTTATTCCATTTTTGTCGTGTGATTATTTTTATTTGTCACATCATCATCGCATCATTCGCATCATCCGCATTGCATCGGCATCCCGTTGCCGCCAGTTTTCAAAACTTGCATCCGTTATTAGTTGTCGGTTCTCTTCGTGTTCGTCGTTGCCCGTTCCAAGCCCGACCACACACGCACGCGCCCGCAGCATCGTCAAAACCTTGTTTTAAAAGTGTGTTTAAAACTCTCTCTGATTGGGTTGGAACTTGGCGTGCGGTCTTAATATAATATAGGTAGGCCGTCTGTCAAATTTCGTCGCAATCGGAGTCCATTTGGTACCCGAACGGTCGACCGTAACGGCACAATATTCGGTCTATCGTCGGACGTTTTATCGGTGTTTTAAATTACGTTGCCGGGTGCCGTTTTCCCTCTCATCTCCGGCTACCTACTCTACATGACCACTTAGCCCGTCCCGCGTTCGGGATTGTTCGATTCCGATCGTGCGGTTGAAACCGGGACGAAATTCTGCTAAACCTAGCCCCCCATTGTCTATAGATAGACAACCTCCCCTTCCATTTTTAGCCTCTCCCTAACCCTGCCTCGAAATCCACGCCACCCCTCTGAAACCCTAGCAGCTCCCTCTCTCTCCTGTCAGCCACTGGGCCCGCCGGAGCCCATCTGGGGCCCGCCCAAGCCGCCGCTCGCCCATGCCTGCCAGAGCGTGATGTGCTGCAGCCGTGCCCCGCTCCTCGCCGGCCAGCCTCCGGCCACCGCAGAAACTCGCTCCCCTGGCGAGCCATCACCCCAGCTGGCCATGGCCTCGTGAGCCCCGCTGTCGGCCCGAGCTTGCCGTCACCCGCGCTGCCTCTCCGCCGGATCCCGGTGTCCCTCGCTGCCAGCCGTGCCGCCGCCTGGGCTGTGCACCGCTGCCCCGATCCGGCAGGATGCGGCCAGATCCGGTCCGGCAGGATCCATCCCAGTCGCTGAGCGTGCCCCACCGCCGGTCCGTGTAGCCGTCGCTGCAATGGCCTCGCGGCCTCCCTCCAACCTCGCAATGGGAGGGAGACGAGGACCCCCTCGCCCTGTTGACCGTGCATGGAGGCGCGTGGGCCAGGCCTAGCGCCGCTGCCGGCCCATCGCCCCGGGGCCCAAGCCGCCTCTCCTGTTGCCTCCTCTCCGTCATGGGCTCGGCCCGTCAAGGTGAGCTTCCCCCGCGCCTATCCCCCGCCCTAGGCATCTTTTAATTATGTTGCGACCGTGCGCTTTTTCAGCCCGTAGATGGACTCGACCCGTTTAGTTTAATTAGTTTTTCGGATTTGATTTATTTCAGAAAAATGCCATATTTTGAAACGCGTGAAGTTTCTAAACCATGTATCGGATCGAGATGATTTATAAATGAAACTTGTGTAGTTTTTCGCCGTAGATTCATATTTTGTAACTGGCATGCATGTTTGGAGTGATTTAACTTGCCATATGCCTAGTTTTGCATGCTGTCCCAATAGGGAATTGTCCTGTATTTATTTTCGTGCGTGTCCGGATTGCTCAAACCCCATAGATGAAACGCTCATGTTTTTAGGGACCCCTTGCCATGTATTTTAGAGTATTTGTTTGTATTTTTGCATGTAGGATTCCGTCGCTAGTTTGCTATATCAAGTTTAGGACATCTTCTGGCATATTCGTGTGGCGATATTATTATTTTGCAACCCCATATGTTATATATGTTTTCGGGGTAGAAAAATCCATAGAATTTAACTGTGCATTTAGTTTTAGCTTTTGAGCAAGTTAGTGTGTGTGATATTTAGCCATGTTGCCCTTTGGTTTATTTTGTGGGATTTAATCCGTGCATGATATAAATGAGTTGTCAACTAGAGATATGCCCTTGGATATGTATGCTAGCTTCTGGTAATTTTGGTTGCAATAGAAATCCATGTTTAGGTGTTATTTCCTTGCTCTCAACATGCTAGGAAATAGTTCTGATTTGGGGATGCTGAAACATTTCTAAGTCTGAAATCTGTTATATTTTGTTGTTGTCTTTCCATGAGTTTATCTGGTGATCTGTAGCTCTTTTGAGGTTGGTGCAATGGAGTTAGTTGTAGTCCTTAAGATTCTCTAGCATGCTGTCAATTTTCATGCAATTTGGAGACCTGTAGCATATAGTTTTGTTGTTGTCAATATGCCTTCAGATCGAAAATTGCACTGTCATAAACTGATATTTTCACTAAGTCTGAAACTGTGTGTGAGATGCTATTTTGTGAGTTCTTTTCCTAGTGATCCATGCTTCCATGCTAAATGTTCTAGTAGTTTGTTGTAGTGAATCTTGACCTCTATTGCCTCATGCCTTGTTTGATCATTTTGGATTTGTGTAGCTCGTAGTTGTGGGGTGTAGAAAATGCTATGTGGCTGATTTTGGCAGATTATGTCTATTTCTTGTTTAGCTCGTAGTTGTTGAACCGTTGCTCCGTTTTGATCGTGTCCTATATGAAACTTGCTTAGAATATCGTGTAGTTTCATATTATCTGGCTGGTTCTGTGTTTTGAAAGGCTTGTGACTGTCGTTGCACACATATTGCATTCATGCCATCATATCTTGCAGTGTTTGTATCTTTTGAACCGTAGCTCCGTTCGAGATGTTCTCTATGTGTAAATTGGTTGTACCTACGCATAGAATCACGTGAACCTATTTATTTTTCTGTTTAACAAATATTAAAACATGTTATTTCAGATCTGGACAGAATTATAAATTAATGCATGATGTCATTTCGGAGATGCTATATGTCATTTCTGACCTCATTTAAAATGCCTAGATAGTTAGCTTAATTATGATTCACCTCTTGACATGTTTAACAACATTTAATATTTCCGTGTACCTAATCGGGATAGAACTAAATAATTCGTATGTGGAGTTTCGTCAATATGCAACTCGTTGCATATTGAACTTCACTTAATGTGTAGTGTTTGATTGTTGTGAATTGCCATGCCACGTCTTGCATATATTCATTTGTTCATGCATCATATGTGTTGTGCATCGTGTGGTGAATATCGTGTGTTGATTCTTGTTTCCGGTTTGCTTCGTCTCGATAGAGTTCCGCAAGCGTGTCGGATTGTGAGGACCCGTTCGACTACATCGGTTCGTCTGCTTCACGGAGTCATTCTTCTTCCAAGCGGGATCTCAGGCAAGATGACCATTTCCCCAGATACCATTACTATCATTGCCATGCTAGTTTTACCGTTTCTGTCGCCATGTCTCGCTGCCTACCACCTGTTAAATATCACCCTCTTAACATTGCCATGAAAACCTTCTACTTGTTCACAACCTAGCAAACCACTGATTGGCTATGTTACCGCTTGCTTAACATTGTGTTAGCATTGCTAGTTGCAGGTGTAGTTGCTTCCATGTGATAACATGGGTTCCTTGTTATATCACCCTATTAAATGCTATTTAACTTAATGCACCTATATACTTGGTAAAAGGTGGAAGGCTCGGCCATTCTAGCCTAGTGTTTTGTTCCACCTTTGCCCCCTTAGTTTCTTCTACCAGTGTTATGCTCCATAATTGAGCGCTCCTAAAACGATCGGGGTTGTTATGGGGACCCCCTTGATAATTCATTTTAGATTAAAGCTGGTCTGGCAAGGCCCAACATTGGTACAATATTTGCACAACATAATAATTCTGTTAATACTAAAAGCATAGGGCGTCATGAACCCAAGGAGTAATTCTACATAATACAGGGAGGGCCAGTGCTGATGGTGCTGGTCCAAATCAGAGCACTGTGCGGGGCTAACCCAGGGCAACTTGGGTGATTTCTATGAGACCACTGTACGTGTCGCTTATCCGTCGTGTCCTGAGAACGAGATACGCGGCTCCTATCGGGATCGTCGACACGCCACGCGGCCTTGCTGGATTAGTTTTACCTTTGACGAATATCTTGTGCATCGGGATTCCGGTGATGCTTTGAGTAATCTCAGAGTTGCGGTTTTCCACTAAGGAGTCCGACGAGATCGCGAGCTTCGTGATCGAGGATTTCTATGCGGCTTGTGGTAATTTGTGATGCACTAGTTGGAGCACCCCTGCAGGGTTAAATCTTTGGAAAGCCGTGCCCGCGGTTATGTGGCAATGTGGAAACTTTGTTTAACATTGGTTCTATATAATTTGAAGTTAACTTAATTAAAATACGCCAACTGAGTGCGTAACCGTGACTGTCTATTTCGTGAGCTCCTTCTCCGATCGAGGACACGGTGGGGTTATGTCTGATGTGAGTAGGTGTTCAGGATCATTCATTTGATCATCGGTAGTCACGTCCGCTATGCGTAGAACTTCCCCCCTCTTTATTCTTATATTCGTAAGTTAGCCACCTCATATAATGCTTAGTCGCTTGCCGCATCCTCACCACTTAACCTTATCGCACCTATTAAGCTTTGCTAGTCTTGATACCTTTGGAAATGAGATTGCTGAGTCCCCTGTGGCTCACAGATTACTACAACACCAGTTGCAGGTACATGTAAAGGTTACTTGACGCGAGCGCGTTGATTGTTCATTTGGAGTTGCTTCTTCTTCTTCTTCATCGATCTAGGATAGGTTCCAGGCCGGCAGCCTGGGACAGCAAGGATGGACGTCGTTATTTTCTCGTTTGTTTTCGTCTGTAGTCGGACCCTGCTCTTCTTCGTGATATTTATGTATTGTATTGATGTGACTCTGATGTAGCTTGTGGCGAGTGTGAGCCAATTCCATATATCTCATCTTTTCAGTACATGTACTTGTAACGATATCCATTCTTGCGAAACAACGAGATGCACTTCTATCCCTCACGAGGCCCTCGTGCCAAATTGAGGATAGGATCGCATCTAGGGTGTTACAAGTTGGTATCAGAGTAGTACCAACCTAGGAGCACCCTTGATTGATCGAACTTGGCCGAGTCGAGTCTAGTGAAAAACTATTTTGAGTCTTAGTTATATAGGAGAGTAGGTTTCTTTTTTTCTCCTCGTCTATGCTCTCGTGAGGTTCAGGACTTAGGAAATTTCAATTCTACTCCTCTTCTCACTCAAAGTTAAATAGAAGGGAGGGGGGGTGAAGGATCCCCATGCTTAAGCCCTTTGCCCCCACAAAGTGGGGGCTTATCTCACCATTAATTTTCACACTAAAAGTGCTATTAACTAACATAGATTTAACCCACGACACACATTTATGACCAAAATCTCTAGATTTGAGCATGTCAAACAAAAACTCCGAGCTTAATGTGTCATATGCTTTCTCATAGTCTAGTTTTAACACCAAACTATGGGTACGTGATCTTTTAATCCCATGAATGACCTCATATGCCGTAACTACACTTTCTAAAATAAATCTCCCTCTAATAATACTATTTGATTAGATGAGATTAACCTATTCCCAATAGGGGAAACCTTATTAGTCATAGCTTTAGACAACATTTTCAAACCACAATTACTCAAGCTGATAGGTATGAATTTCCTCATGTCTTTAGCATCAACTTATTTAGGAATAAGTATAATTATAGCTTAGTTCAATCTCTGGAAATCTAAGGTACCAGTTTCAAAGTCTGTGTCTAAGGCCATAAAGTCAGATTTAATAAGTTCGCAAAAAGTCTGGTAAAACAAGAAAGAAAGCCCATCGGGACGAGGGACACCATGTGCATATGACCCAAAAATGGCCTCTTTAATCTCTTCTTGAGAAAATTTTCTTTGAAGAATTTCATTCTCTTCTTCAGTAACCATTTCCTCTTCCTTTGAGAAGGAAGGTCCCAAATTTATATCATGTTTACCTTCAAACCCAATTAAGTTTTTATAAAAAGAAGTGGCAACTTCTAACATATCTTTAGTGGTATAAACTCGACCATTCTCCCCAACTAATTCTGCAAAATGATTCTTTCTATGTCTATGATTTGCTAGTGCGTGAAAATAGGCATTATTCTTATCTCCATCTTTAATTCTGTGGTCTCTCTCTAACACTCCAAATATTGGGTTATAGATTTTTGTGCTGTTATTCCTTCCTAGCTTTTCTCTCCCAAATTTTTCCTCTAGAATCTAGCAAGTGACCAGGAGAATCCAGACAATCCTCAACCTCTCAGTGCCTTCCCATGCTCTTGTGCCAGTCAACCTTCTGTCAGTAAACCCCAATCTCATTCAAACCCTAGTTCCAAAATACTGGAATCGAAAATCCTGCCTTTGTGTTTACAAATGAGCTATCATTTACCTTGCTCTGTTAATTCTCCCAAAATGTACAGAGATCCTCCTTCCCTCATAAACCCTAGATGTGCAAAAATATTGCCAAATCATATGCAATATCTCTCATCTAGAATTAATTCCTTTTCTACCTTTCTGAGGAATTAAATCTAGGAAAATATCTATCCATCTCTAGAGGCCATGAAAAATTGTGGAGATACTCTTGGTGATCATATTAAGCTCTCATAAAAATATTGGCCATAATTAAATAGTGGAAATTGCATTTTCCTATTTAAAGTCAATATTTCAATTTGGGGCCTTTCCAAAGGAACTACCATTTTGGTAGCTAGGAAAAATCCCAAATAATCTTTGGAGCTTCTCATATCCATATCTTCATCAATTCCATCAAAACATCAATTTCCACAATTCAAATTTTGAGCACCACGTCCCTTTGCAAATTCTGTCCAGATTTCCTATTTGCAAAGGAAGTGCTTGATTCCTTGATCTCCTTGGGCTAAAATTTTGCAGGTGGATACATTATGGTATATTACCATGGTACACCAAATATCAGCCCATTTCATCTAGCAAATCATGCCCAGAAAATTATCCAAGTTTCTGTTCAGATTGGAGCATTGTGAAGGAAGTACCATCAAGAGTTGCTTGTTTGAGCTGAGATTTTGTCGAGTTAGTCACCTTAGTAGATGTTTAACCCCTGCAAAAGATCTTGCCAAGAGGTGCAATGTGGTGGCACCACAACACAAAAAGGTTGTTGTTTGCAACTATTTGACCTTGGCCCAGTCACCTCACACCCTTGTAGAGCTAGTGAGACGCATAGGTCAACTCAGAGAAGTGCGGAGAAGACCCTAGACACCTTTTGGCATCAAGCACAACATGGCATCCCCGTGGCCACGCGGTGACCACGTGCAGAGCACGCCACAACCGCGCTCTATGCATCTGAGTCGTCAGGAGCGCGTCTCCAGCAGGTTCAGGCTTGTCTCGGAACCCTGGCAAGCTCCCACCGCGCACGTGGATCGTCCAGAGTCCTCTCCCCCCTCCCCTAGTGAAATTGCGTTATATCGACTAGAGGGGGCGAATAGGAGATTTTTAGAATTTCATCACGGAGGAAATTCCTTTTGAGGAAATTCCTCACTGATGACTAACTTACAGCGGAAACAGTAAAGGATCAGAAGTGCAAAGTTCCACAACAACAGTTTTTCGGAGTGAGGAATGTGAAAACAGATTGCACTATGAGCAGGCACGCAGAATATAGATGAGGATTAACTGACGTGAAGAATTTGGGGTTGAGGAAATTCAGAGAAAGTCTTCAGCAAATTCTTCAAACAGTAGCAGTGAAAGTCATCAACACATAATACGAGGAAAGTAAGGAATTGAGGAATTAGAACCCGTTTCTCAGTGAAGACAGTCGTTGATGACCCAGTTCCAACTGCTGTGACAGTCGTACATCTGGTTTGGAGCGGCTTGGTATTGAAACCAAAGGACGCACCGTCCCTACCGTGTTCTCCTTGGGCTAAGAACACACAGTCCTCGCCCAACACTCGTGGTAAGTCTTCCGGGAAGACTTCCAAACCCTCACAAACTTGGTCACCCGGTGATCCACAATTGACTGCTGGAAAGCTCTAGACCATGACGCCTAACCGTCTGCACGATGCACAGTCCTCAAAGGTAACAGGCTTCAGTCCCACACAGGAACAACTTCTTTAGTGATGCTCAACCACTAGGTTTGGTTTGTGGTTTCGGTGTATGGTGTATTTCCTCACTGATGAATTACTCTCAAAGACTCTTAGGAATTGGGTTGCTCTTATGACAAGTGTCAGTTTCTAACGGAGCAGCCAACCAGCTAATGGTTTTGGGGGTGGCTATTTATAGCCTGGGAGCATCCCGACATGATTTGACACTAATGCCCTTAAATAATATGACCGTTGGAGTGGATAAGACCAATGGCTTGGCGTGGCTATCGAAACGGTCGGAACCCTCAACTGTGAGAGTCCTCATGTCACTCGTATTCCTCACTTGAGGCTTTTGGTAGGATTAGGCTTGGGTTGAGCATCATGAGAATTTATTCCAAAGTGTAACTTCGACCCCCTTTAACAGTACGGTGTTCCTATTACTCAAATGTGAAGAAAATAAAACAGAAAGAGTAAATCTTCATGCTTCAAATTCTTCAAAGTGATTTTCTTCACGACACACCAAATTCCTCAATTTCAGTATCTTCATGAGGAATATCAATTTCATCGCAGATTCCTTGCGTTTCATTTCTTCAGCTTCAGACCAATTTCTTCGACCGAAGATATACATTTTTAGCGGTCGATATTCTTCAAATATCTCAAACTCCTCAATGACTTATAGATCCTGTGTACACTCATAAACACATTGGATACTTAACCTATAAGTCTTCAAACCACCAAAATCACTAAGGGGCACTAGATGCACTTACAATCTCCCCCTTTTTGGTGGTTGATGACAATTAGGTTAAGTCTTCAACAGGGATCAAAAATATGAATTGTAAATACTCATTTGAGGAATTTGAAATCAAGATTCAGAGAGACTCCCCCTGAAGATGTGCATATCTTGAGGATTTTGCTTTTCACAGCAAATGCACATTGATGATTTATATCATGGGAGATCTCCCCCTGAGTCTTGTAAATCATGCATACATGTAACATATCATATGAAGAAAATGAAAGTGCATGATGACAAAAGGTATCTGACAAATTCCAGCATGCGTGCATTAAAACTTGAGGAATAAGCATGCGAAGAAAAACGTTCAAAAGCGTTAGAGTACCATCGGGCTTAGGTTACAACTCATTACATAAAAACTTCAGAAGAGCCAAGAGTTTGTAACTTAAATATAGTTCATAAGCCCCAAAAATATCCAGCTTGAAGACTAACTCTCAAGTTTCTCCACCTTTGTCATCAAGTGACAAAAAGGGACAAACTGAGGACTAACGCCCGTGAAGACTTCACTTCTTGGCGGTTGAGGAAGAGCCGTGATGCTTCTTGGGAGTAGTCTTCTTCCTTGGACCGGTAGCAGTGTCGAGCTGTTCTTCATCAGTTTCAGCAGTGCGGAATGAAGAAAAGGAGTTGTCTTCAAGGTCTGGAACTGAAATAGGCCTGAACTTCTTCTTGGGAGGCCACGACCATTCAAAGTCTCGCTCAAAGTCCATTTCTTCAAGCTCAGTCTGAGTCTTTAGATGTGCAAGTGTAGCCCAGGTGCGATCAAAAACCTCATGCAGATAATGATGGTTGAGCTTCACAGAGTTCTGTGTTTCAGTGAGGGTTTTCACGATGGCGCAAAACTGGCGTTTGACCCACTTGTGATTGCGATTCACCTTCTGGTGAAGACTGAGGAGGAGCTCTCTTGTATTCATCACGCGAGGAGGAACGGGGCTTGCCGGACGAGTCTCGGTATCATCCCATGAAGAATAAGCTTCTGGCTCTCTGAACTGGCCATGAAGGGGCCTACTGCCTTCTTCAATCACTGATTTTCCTTTTTCTTCAATGGGCTCGAAAGTCTTCTTGTTGACCTGGATAGGAGGCATATAACCAACATGGTTTTGGAAATTAGAGTGGAAGCTGACGCCTGTCCTTGTCCTGATGAATCTCCTGATCCATGGGGCATATATTTTGTGATCAAAAGGACACATAGCATTGTCGGCCAAAGTCCTCAAGAAGAAATCATGGATGTTGATAGGAATACCATGAATGATGTTGAAGAGGATATTCTTACTGTCGTGGGTATAAGCCTGACAGTAGATGTGTAGGGTACGAATGAGATGGGCAGAGTCCTAGCTACGGCGAGGTTGTATGAGTTCAGGCCCCTCTGCGGTGGAGGTAACAGCCCTACGTCTCAGTGCTCTCGGAGCTTGTTACCGAGTGTGATATGGAGTACAAAGATTTGCTAACCCCTTTACCAGTGGGGGAGGGCGGCTTATATAGAGTGCGCTGCCCTCCACAACGGTTCTGATTCAAGGGTGGAGTAGCGGCGATTGAATGCATACGTTACAGGTAACGTATGCTCTAAATGCTAGTAAATGCACTCGGAAACGTACATCAGTTTCCCTCCAGAGAGGTTACGACGTACCGAGTGTATCCAGTCGATAGGCCCGGTGCTCTCCGAATGTTAGTCTCCGACTGGATGATTCTGGGTCTGTTACCGACTGGATGATGGGGGCACCTTAATTCAGTCGGGGTATACTTAAGGTCCTGTCCCTTGTGTGGGGTAGTCCTTGGGTAGGACATGTAGGGCAGGCCTATGACCCTACCCTAGGACTATGACCCCATCATTAGTCCCCGAATGGATTGGGGTTGAAACGTCGAAGCAGTGCTCGAGGTTCAGATCCGACTGGACTAGGTTCGGCTTGGGCGTTGCTTGCCTCTATCCATTTTATCTCTCCTGACCAATGATCCGAGTGGAGGTGTTTTGCGAAACAGACTGTCGGGAACCGAGTGCTTTCGCGACATCTTTTGATGCGACCGGTCAACTGACAGCGGCGGATTTTCCGGGATCTCAAATTTCGGGTTCCGCGCGATTAGCGGGGACGACGTCAGCGTGCTCGAGTAGCGCCTGACTCCTCGATCTTCGCGCCTTCAACTCCTCCAGTGATATCGCCACGGCTGGTTGGGCAGATAAGATTTCGGGCCCGCTCGCCAGCGACCCAGTCGGTGCTCTATTTAACTCTGGGCGACGAGACCCTTCGGTTACGCTCGCCGAATCCTTTGCTCTTGCCTGCTCCGTCTTCCTCGCCACCTCCTGGGCTCATACACCCTTCTCTTCCCCTCCTTCTCGAGAGCTCGCCGTCGCCGCCATGACCAAAGGTCAGACCAGCAAGATGGAGGCGAGGAAGAAGAAGAACAAGGCGGCGGCTGCTCAGCGGCGGCAGCGGCCGTTGCCGGCGGGGTGGATCCAGGGAGACTTTCTCCCCTCCACAGTGACGGAGGGGGACCTGCTGGAGCTGGTAGAGCACGGCCTGCTCATGCATAAGTCCTGGAGGCTGCCGGTGGACGACGAGGTCGAGCCGGCACCACGGGAGAGGGAGCGCATCTTGCTCCTCAGCCATGTTCACAGAGGTTTTTCTCTGCCCCCGCATCCCTTCTTCAAAGGCATCATGAATCATTTTGGTGCTCAACTCCATCACTTCCCTCCGAATGCCATCGTCCACCTTTCTGCCTTCATTGTTTTGTGCGAGTGCTTTATCGGTTGCCCCTCCCCATTGGGGTTTATTCAAACATATCTTCTCCGCCCGCTCTCAAACCATCAAACGTCTTAGTCAGTCGGATGACAAGACGCATCTCCTCCAGCTCTGCGGGGGTTTAGGGTTTCAGAAGAAGAGTCGAAGCAGCTACCCTGCTCTCCAGTTGAGCGAGTCAGTTAGGAACTGGCAGTCGACGTGGTTCTACTGCCAGGACATAGCCTGTCCGAATGCGTCGACTGGGCTGCCTCCGTTTAGTCTAGACCGTCCTACTCCACCCAAGCAGCTCGCCCTCTCGAAAGCCGAGAAGAACGACATCCAGCCTTTGGTCGAGGCGCTCGTGGATGTTGTCAGGAGGGGGGTCACCGGTATTGACCTGCTGGAAGTCTTCATCGGTCGGCGAATCCAGCCTCTGCAGGCTCGCCACCATGCTATGTGGCACTACGCAGGGCCCGAGGATTCCACTCAGACCAACATGGAGGGCATACTCGAGGAGAAGGTGACCTCGTGGGTGCTCCAAATCACGGGTCCCTATGAGAACCCCAAACGAGCCCGCCGAGTGACGCCTTATAGCGCGGACAACCCTCCACCGAATCAGGTGAGTAGCATTAGCCGAGTGCATTGAACTGTCTTGATTCCATTCGTTTATTTATATCTCTGTGTGATGCTTAACGTTTCCGACTGAACCTCATGCAGGAGTGGACCAACTGGTCCTCCCCCGTCTCGAATGGGAATTCGGAGGAGGAGGAGGAAGACGGCAGCCAGGAGGGGAGCGTGGAGAGCGCCGAATACGTCTCCGACAGCGGGGAGTCGGAGGAGGAAGACAGCGAGGAAGAAGAAGAAGACGAAGAGCCAGACTCGCCACTTCCGTGGCCAGAGCATGGGAGCAAGCGCCGGCATGAGCCTGCCGTCCCTTCAGCTCCTCCTGCATCGTCGAGTGCTCCACCTGCTGCCCCGGCGGTACCGAGTGTTCGAGACACCAAGAGGGCCAGGGACGCAGCCGCTGAACTTGCAGGCCAGTCCTCCAGGGCCCCCAAGCCGAGTGGGCCCAAACCTCGGAAGGCTCTGCCGCGGATGAGGATGGCCATCCCCGTCACCTCCACGTAAGTGAATCTAACTTTCGACTCTTTCTGTTGACCGAGTGAACTCCTGCTTTACAAGTCGAATGGACTTCACTCGACAGGGTTGCCACTTCTGCGACCTCGCCAGCCCGCCAAGGGGACGACCCCATGGACACGGACAACGTCGTTTCGTCCCAGCCAGGTATGTGGTGGGAGAGTCGGGTATTTTATTCCTGTAGACTGTGCCATCCTTTTCTTTTTCTGAGGCACCGTGTTATTCGGCTTGTCAGGGGCGACTTGTCTGGACGGGGACGACCAGGGGAGAGCCAACCCGGCCGTGGAGCCTGTCGTGGAGCCTGTCCCTGAGGCTGCTCCTCCTGCTGCCACCCCTGCCGCCGACACTCCACCGACCGAAGTGCCTCCACCGACTGAACCGGTGCCGGTGGGTGAGGAACCTACTGGGGCAAACCTTGGGATGCCCCAGGAACTTCCCACGATTCCCGGTTCGTCGAATGCTGAATTCAGCATTCGGTGTGTCCCAGAGGAGCAGGTGGGAGCGGACAAGGGGGCCATGATCCAGGCGGAGCTGATGGCCGGAGAGGCCAAGTGGGCTTATGACTCCGTTGCGGCTTTGTACCAGCGGAGCATGGAGCTGCGCAATGACATCCGAGTAAGTAGTCTAGTAAGTACTTACTTTTCTTTTGTAACCCACTGGGTGTTGTCTGCTATTTGCAATGGTTTCACTCCGAGTGAACCCAGTGGGTGTAGTCCCCGAGACTTCTGTCGAGTGCTTGCACCGACAGTTGTCTTTATACATTTGGTCTTTAGTTTGGTTGTGTCCATAGACAAGATTTCCGAGTGCGAGTACTTATTGCAGTCGGAGCGCTCTTGCGGTAAGAGTCTCCGAGAGTAAGTTGCACGCAGGTGGAGTAGTATTAGCCCCTGAGGCGTAGGTGAAAACATGCATCTCAATAGGGCGGGCCTGCTTGAGGTGCATGCCAGTGGGGTCACTCTTAGTGAACCCACTGGGTGTAGTCCCCGAGACCGCTGTCGACTGCTTGCGTCGGCAGGGGTCTGAAGAACTTATCCTGTGAACTGATAAACTTGCTGATTACCCTTTGTTTCTTGGTGCAGAAAACTTGTGAAATGGGAACTGCTTATGAAGCCGTGAGAGCGGAGAGGAACCAGTATGCTGGTGAACTGGAAGCTGCAATGCTCGCCATGGCCGGCATGAAGGACGCGCTGGAAGTTCGAGAGAAGTCCTTGGAGGAGGCGCTGGAGGCAAACACGGTGTTGGTGGCGGAGGTGGAGAGACTGAAGAAACAGAGGACTGAACTGCACAATCAAATGGCTGTTCGGAACAAACGATGGACAGCTCAGGAGAAGTATGTCAACGACGGGGCTATCCAGATGATGACTCGTGTGGCTGGTAAGTCTTATGCTTTGTCGAGTGGTTGTACCGTGTGACGAACACTCGGTTTTTACTGTCTGTTTGCTCGTTTGGTTCAGACTTTTGCGGTGACGCCGAAGCCGAAGCGGCGGCTGTGGAGCGGTCCATGAAGGACAATGTGCCACTCGGCGAGGACGCCTACCGGGATCTGCTCCGGGCGCATATCCGCGTAGGCAAAGTGGGTCCTTTCATTGGCCGACTGAAAGAGGTCATCGGCCGCATTGACAAGGAGCTTTGGCCGGAAGACGAGTCGCGGTAGGAGATGGAGACTCTGTTGGGGCGACTGGAGGAGATTCCGAACCGAGTGCAATCCTGGAAGAAATTGGCAGCGCGTTGCGGAGCTGACGTTGCGCTGTCCTTGGTTCGAGTCTATTGCAAGGAGGTGCGGGAAGATAAGCTAAAAGCATTGAAGGTCGCCAACACGAAGAAGCTTCGATTCGAAGACTTCATGGAGACGTTCCTTGAGACTGCTACCCGCATCACTGATGGAATCGACTTGGACACTTTTGTGGAGCCCTCCAGTCCTGAGGCCGGCCCAGCTGACGCGTGATCAAACTTTATCCTCGGTATGCCGAGTGTTTACCTGTAAGATACTCTGGCCAATTCTGTTGGCCGTCATACTTTTAAATCGGTGCGGCTAATTTTGACCCGCAGTGAGTCAGCTATCGTTTATGAACTTATCTTGTCGGAATGAAAACATTTAGTCTTCTGTTGAAATGCTGTTCCGAGTGCAACACTTAGTGCGTACTCGGAGAAGATTAAGACTTAGGTGATTCTTGGTCACGTCTAAGTCTCCGAGTGCGACTTGTAGTGCACACTCGGAGGAGATTAAGACTTAGGCGATTCAGGATTGCAGCTAAGTCCCCGAGGGTGACGTATAGTTCACACTCGGAGGTAGTTATTACTTAGGTGATTCTTGATCACAGCTAAGTCTCCGAGTGCGATGTATAGTGCACACTCGGAGGAGGTTAATACTTAGGCGATTCAGGATCGCAGCTAAGTCCCCGAGTGCGACGTATAGTGCACACTCGGAGTGAGTTATTACTGAGGTGATTCATGATCACAGCTAAGTCCCCGAATGCGACGTATAGTGCACACTCGGAGGAGGTTAGTACTTAGGCGATTCAGGATCGCAACTAAGTCCCCGAGTGTGACGTATAGTGCACACTCGGAGGAGGTTAGTACTTAGGCGATTTAGGATCACAGCTAAGTCCCCGAGTGTGACGTATAGTGCACACTCGGAGGAAGTGCGTACTTAGGTGATTCTTGATCACAGCTAAGTCCCCGAGTGCGACGTATAGTACACACTCGGAGGAGGTTGGTACTTAGGCGATTCAGGATCGCAGCTAAGTCCCCGAGGGTGACGTATAGTTCACACTCGGAGGAAGTTATTACTTAGGTGATTCTTGATCACAGCTAAGTCCCCGAGTGTGACGTATAGTGCACACTCGGAGGAAGTGCATACTTAGGTGATTCTTGATCACAGCTAAGTCCCCGAGTGCGACGTATACTGCACACTCGGAGGAGGTTAGTACTTAGGCGATTCAGGATCGCAGCTAAGTCCCCGAGGGTGACGTATAGTTCACACTCGGAGGAAGTTATTACTTAGGTGATTCTTGATCACAACTAAGTCTCCGAGTGCGACGTATAGTGCACACTCGGAGGAGGTTAGTACTTAGGCGATTCAAGATCGCAGCTAAGTCCCCGAGGGTGACGTATAGTGCACACTCGGAGGAGGTTAGTACTTATGCGATTCAGGATCGCAGCTAAGTCCCCGAGTGTGACGTATAATGCACACTAGGAGGACGTGCGTAATTAGGTGATTCTTGATCACAGCTAAGTCCCCGAGTGTGACGTATAGTGCACACTCGGAGGAAGTGCATACTTAGGTGATTCTTGATCACAACTAAGTCCCCGAGTGCGACGTATAGTGCACACTCGGAGAAGGTTAGTACTTAGGTGATGCAGGATCGCAGCTAAGTCCCCGAGTATGACGTATAGTGCACACTCGGAGGAAGTGCGTACTTAGGTGATTCTTGATCACAGCTAAGTCCCCGAGTGCGACGTATAGTGCACACTCGGAGGAGGTTAGTACTTAGGCGATTGAGGATCGCAGCCAAGTCCCCGAGTGTGACGTATAGTGCACACTCGGCGGAAGTGCGTACTTAGGTGATTCTTGATCACAGCTAAGTCCCCGAGTGCGACGTATAGTGCACACTCGGAGGAGGTTAGTACTTAGGCGATTCAGGATCGCAGCTAAGTCCCCGAGGGTGACGTATAGTTCACACTCGGAGGAAGTTATTACTTAGGTGATTCTTGATCACAGCTAAGTCCCCGAGTGTGACGTATAGTGCACACTCGGAGGAAGTGCGTACTTAGGTGATTCTTGATCACAGCTAAGTCCCCGAGTGCGACGTATAGTGCACACTCGGAGGAGGTTAGTACTTAGGCGATTCAGGATCGCAGCTAAGTCCCCGAGGGTGACGTATAGTTCACACTTGGAGGAAGTTATTACTTAGGTGATTCTTGATCACAACTAAGTCTCCGAGTGCGACGTATAGTGCACACTCGGAGGAGGTTAGTACTTAGGCGATTCTGGATCGCAGCTAAGTCCCCGAGGGTGACGTATAGTGCACACTCGGAGGAGGTTAGTACTTAGGCGATTCAGGATCGCAGCTAAGTCCCCGAGTGTGACGTATAGTGCACACTCAGAGGAGGTTAGTACTTAGGCGATTCAGGATTGCAGCTAAGTCCCCGAGTGTGACGTATAGTGCACACTCGGAGGAAGTGCGTACTTAGGTGATTCTTGATCACAACTAAGTCCCCGAGTGTGACGTATAGTGCACACTCGGAGGAAGTGCGTACTTAGGTGATTCTTGATCACAGCTAAGTCCCCAAGTGCGACGTATAGTGCACAATCGGTGGAGGTTAGTACTTAGGCGATGCAGGATCGCAGCTAAGTCCCCGAGTGTGACGTATAGTGCACACTTGGAGGAAGTGCGTACTTAGGTGATTCTTGATCACAGCTAAGTCCCCGAGTGCGACGTATAGTGCACACTCAGAGGAGGTTAGTACTTCGGCGATGCAGGATCGCAGCTAAGTCCCCGAGTGTGACGTATAGTGCACACTCGGAGGAAGTGCGTACTTAGGTGATTCTTGATCACAGCTAAGTCCCCGAGTGTGACGTATAGTGCACACTCGGAGGAGGTTAGTACTTAGGCGATTCAGGATCGCAGCTAAGTCCCCGAGGGTGACGTATAGTTCACACTCGGAGGAAGTTATTACTTAGGTGATTCTTCATCACAGCTAAGTCCCCGAGTGTGACGTATAGTGCACACTCGAAGGAAGTGCGTACTTAGGTGATTCTTGATCACAGCTAAGTCCCCGAGTGCGACATATAGTGCACACTCGGAGGAGGTTAGTACTTAGGCGATTCAGGATCACAGCTAAGTCCTCGAGGGTGACGTATAGTTCACACTTGGAGGAAGTTATTACTTAGGTGATTCTTGATCACAACTAAGTCTCCGAGTGCGACGTATAGTGCACACTCGGAGGAGGTTAGTACTTAGGCGATTCTGGATCGCAGCTAAGTCCCTGAGGGTGACGTATAGTGCACACTCGGAGGAGGTTAGTACTTAGGCGATTCAGGATCGCAGCTAAGTCCCCGAGTGTGACGTATAGTGCACACTCAGAGGAGGTTAGTACTTAGGCGATTCAGGATCGCAGCTAAGTCCCCGAGTGTGACGTATAGTGCACACTCGGAGGAAGTGCGTACTTAGGTGATTCTTGATCACAACTAAGTCCCCGAGTGTGACGTATAATGCACACTCGGAGGAAGTGCGTACTTAGGTGATTCTTGATCACAGCTAAGTCCCCAAGTGCGACGTATAGTGCAAAATCGGAGGAGGTTAGTACTTAGGCGATGCAGGATCGCAGCTAAGTCCCCGAGTGTGACGTATAGTGCACACTTGGAGGAAGTGCGTACTTAGGTGATTCTTGATCACAGCTAAGTCCCCGAGTGCGACGTATAGTGCACACTCGGAGGAGGTTAGTACTTAGGCGATGTAGGATCGCAGCTAAGTCCCCGAGTGTGACGTATAGTGCACACTCGGAGGAAGTGCGTACTTAGGTGATTCTTGATCACAGCTAAGTCCCCGAGTGTGACGTATAGTGCACACTCGGAGGAGGTTAGTACTTAGGCGATTCAGGATCGCAGCTAAGTCCCCGAGGTTGACATATTTTTCACACTCGGAGGAAGTTATTACTTAGGTGATTCTTGATCACAGCTAAGTCCCCGAGTGTGACGTATAGTGCACACTCGGAGGAAGTGCGTACTTAGGTGATTCTTCATCACAGCTAAGTCCCCGAGTGCGACGTATAGTGCACACTCGGAGGAGGTTAGTACTTAGGCGATTCAGGATCGCAGCTAAGTCTCCGATGGTGACATATAGTTCACACTCGGAGGAACTTATTACTTAGGTGATTCTTGATCACAGCTAAGTCTCCGAGTGCGACGTACAATGCACACTCGGAGGAGGTTAGTACTTAGGCGTTTCAGGATCGCAGCTAAGTCCCCGAGGGTGACGTATAGTGCACACTCGGAGGAGGTTAGTACTTAGGCGATTCAGGATCGCAGCTAAGTCCCCGAGTGTGACGTATAGTGCACACTTGGAGGAGGTTAGTACTTAGGCGATTCAGGATCGCAGCTAAGTCCCTGAGTGTGACATATAGTGCACACTCGGAGGAAGTGCGTACTTAGGTGATTCTTGATCACAGCTAAGTCCCCGAGTGTGACGTATAGTGCACACTCGGAGGAAGTGCGTACTTAGGTGATTCTTGATCACAGCTAAGTCCCCGAGTGCAACGTATAGTGCACACTCAGAGGAGGTTAGTACTTAGGCGATGCAGGATCGCAGCTAAGTCCCCGAGTGTGACGTATAGTGCACACTCGGAGGAAGTGCGTACTTCGGTGATTCTTGATCACAGCTAAGTCCCCGAGTGCGACGTATAGTGCGCACTCGGAGGAGGTTAGTACTTAGGCGATGCAGGATTGCAGCTAAGTCCCCGAGTGTGACGTATAGTGCACACTCGGAGGAAGTGCGTACTTAGGTGATTCTTGATCACAGCTAAGTCCTCGAGTGCGACGTATATTGCACACTCGGAGGAGGTTAGTACTGAGGTGATTCATGATCACAGCTAAGTCCCCGAATGCGACGTATAGTGCACACTCGGAGGAGGTTAGTACTTAGGCGATTCAGGATCGCAACTAAGTCCCCGAGTGTGACGTATAGTGCACACTCGGAGGAGGTTAGTACTTAGGCGATTCAGGATCGCAGCTAAGTCCCCGAGTGTGACGTATAGTGCACACTCGGTGGAAGTGCGTACTTAGGTGATTCTTGATCACAGCTAAGTCCCCGAGTGCGACGTATAGTACACACTCGGAGGAGGTTGGTACTTAGGCGATTCAGGATCGCAGCTAAGTCCCCGAGGGTGACGTATAGTTCACACTCGGAGGAAGTTATTACTTAGGTGATTCTTGATCACAGCTAAGTCCCCGAGTGTGACGTATAGTGCACACTCGGAGGAAGTGCATACTTAGGTGATTCTTGATCACAGCTAAGTCCCCGAGTGCGACGTATACTGCACACTCGGAGGAGGTTAGTACTTAGGCGATTCAGGATCGCAGCTAAGTCCCCGAGGGTGACGTATAGTTCACACTCGGAGGAAGTTATTACTTAGGTGATTCTTGATCACAACTAAGTCTCCGAGTGCGACGTATAGTGCGCACTCGGAGGAGGTTAGTAATTAGGTGATTCAAGATCGCAGCTAAGTCCCCGAGTGTGACGTATAGTGCACACTCGGAGGAAGTGCATACTTAGGTGATTCTTGATCACAGCTAAGTCCCCGAGTGCGACGTATAGTGCAAGCTCGGAGAAGGTTAGTACTTAGGTGATGCAGGATCGCAGCTAAGTCCCCGAGTATGACGTATAGTGCACACTCGGAGGAAGTGCGTACTTAGGTGATTCTTGATCACAGCTAAGTCCCCGAGTGCGACGTATAGTGCACACTCGGAGGAGGTTAGTACTTAGGCGATTGAGGATCGCAGCCAAGTCCCCGAGTGTGACGTATAGTGCACACTCGGCGGAAGTGCGTACTTAGGTGATTCTTGATCACAGCTAAGTCCCCGAGTGCGACGTATAGTGCACACTCGGAGGAGGTTAGTACTTAGGCGATTCAGGATCGCAGCTAAGTCCCCGAGGGTGACGTATAGTTCACACTCGGAGGAAGTTATTACTTAGGTGATTCTTGATCACAGCTAAGTCCCCGAGTGTGACGTATAGTGCACACTCGGAGGAAGTGCGTACTTAGGTGATTCTTGATCACAGCTAAGTCCCCGAGTGCGACGTATAGTGCACACTCGGAGGAGGTTAGTACTTAGGCGATTCAGGATCGCAGCTAAGTCCCCGAGGGTGACGTATAGTTCACACTTGGAGGAAGTTATTATTTAGGTGATTCTTGATCACAACTAAGTCTCCGAGTGCGACGTATAGTGCACACTCGGAGGAGGTTAGTACTTAGGTGATGCAGGATCGCAGCTAAGTCCCCGAGTATGACGTATAGTGCACACTCGGAGGAAGTGCGTACTTAGGTGATTCTTGATCACAGCTAAGTCCCCGAGTGCGACGTATAGTGCACACTCGGAGGAGGTTAGTACTTAGGCGATGCAGGATCGCAGCTAAGTCCCCGAGTGTGACGTATAGTGCACACTCGGAGGAAGTGCGTACTTCGGTGATTCTTGATCACAGCTAAGTCCCCGAGTGCGACGTATAGTGCGCACTCGGAGGAGGTTAGTACTTAGGCGATGCAGGATTGCAGCTAAGTCCCCGAGTGTGACGTATAGTGCACACTCGGAGGAAGTGCGTACTTAGGTGATTCTTGATCACAGCTAAGTCCTCGAGTGCGACGTATATTGCACACTCGGAGGAGGTTAGTACTTAGGCGATTCAGGATCGCAGCTAAGTCCCCGAGTGTGACGTATAGTGCACACTCGGAGGAGGTTAGTACTTAGGCGATTCAGGATCGCAGCTAAGTCCTCGAGTGTGACATATAGTGCACACTCGGAGGAAGTGAGTACTTAGGCGATGCAGGATCGTGGCTAAGTCCTCGAGTGCGACGTATAGTGGACACTCGGAGGAGGTGAGTACTTAGGCGATGCAGGACCACAACTAAGTTTTTTTGTGTGTGTGAGAACTCTGAATCTGCACAAAACTGAATCTGCTGAATATATTATTTCTTCAAACTTGTTCGTTACACTACTTCAGTCGATGATCACGTATAAAAACGCTTGAGGAGATCTCCGTTCCATGCGCGCGGCTCGTCTGTCTCCCTCTGAATATTGTAGAGTCTGTATGCTCCGTTGTTCAGCACCTTGGAAATGATGAAAGGCCCCTCCCAGGCCGGAGCCAACTTGTGGGGTCTTTGCTGATCCACTCGCAACACTAAATCGCCTGCTTCGAACGTGCGGCTCCTGACATGACGTGCATGAAAGCGTCGCAGATCTTGTTGGTACATTGTTGAACGAGTGAGTGCCATCTCGCGTTCCTCCTCCAAAAGATCGACTCCATCTTGCCTTGCTTGTTCCGCTTCGGCTTCGGAGAAGAGTTCGACTCGCGGGGCATTGTGAAGCAGGTCACTCGGAAGGACCGCTTCTGCTCCATAGACGAGGAAGAACGGCGATCGCCCCGTTGATCGGTTTGGAGTGGTGCGGAGGCCCTAAAGTACTGAAGGTAACTCGGTGACCCATGCACCAGCAGCATGTCCTACCTCTCGCAAGAGTCCAGGCTTCAAACCTTGAAGGATAAGTCCATTCGCACGCTCAACTTGTCCATTGGATTGCGGATGTGCTACGGAAGCAAAATCCACTCGGATACCCTGACTCGCACAGAAACCTTTGAATCTGTCCGAGTCGAAGTTAGTCCCATTGTCCGTGATTATGCTGTGAGGCACTCCGAATCTGGAGATGATGTCCCTGACAAACTTAACGGCTGTAGAGGCGTCGAGTTTCTTGATGGGCTTGGCTTCTATCCATTTTGTAAACTTGTCGACTGCCACCAACAGATGTGTGTAGCCTCCTTGGCCTGTCTTGAATGGTCCGACTGTGTCTAATCCCCAAACTGCAAATGGCCACACAAGTGGGATTGTCTTTAGTGCAGATGTTGGCTTGTGGGACTTGTTGGAGTAGAACTGACAGCCTTCACATCGGTCGACCCTAGCTTTGGCCATCTCGTTAGCCTGCAGCCAGAAGAATCCAGCTCTGAACGCCTTGGCGACGATTGCTCTCGAAGAAGCGTGATGGCCGCAGGTTCCTGAGTGGATATCCTCTAGGATCAACTGTCCTTCCTCTGGGGAAATGCAACGTAGGAGGACGCCTGAAACACTCTCCTTGTACAATTGACCGTCAATGACAGTGAATGCCTTCGACCTGCGAACTATTTGCCAGGCTTGGACTTCATCTTCTGGAAGTTCCTGTCTCAGGATATATGCCATGATCGGCACAGTCCAATCGGGAACGACTACCAGAATCTCTGTGACCAGATCAACCACAGCAGGCACATCGACTTCAGTCGGATCTGTTGCGCTCTTTGGTTGTACTGGTTCTTCCGTGAAGGGATCTTCTTTAACCGAAGGAAGATGGAGGTGCTCGAGGCAGACGTCACTCGGGACTGGTCTCGGAACATGATGGAGCTCTAGACCTTCAGACTTCTTCTCCAGCTTCCTCACTGCATTGCAGTTCACTGTCATGGTGGGGTTCCTTACGTCCCACTCTTTCATCACTTGATTGACCACCAAATCCGAATCGCCGTAGACCATCGGGCGACGGACGCCGAGAGAGATGGCCATGCGCAATCCGTAGAGGAGAGCTTCATACTCCGCCTCGTTGTTGGAGGAATCAAAGTGTATCTGGAGCACGTACTTGAGCTTGTCGCCTTTGGGCGATATGATCACAACACCAGCGCCGGATCCATTCAACATCTTAGACCCATCGAAGAACATTGTCCAATGAGCCGAGTAGATGTGAGTCGGTTGCTATTGTTCTACCCATTCTGCTATAAAGTCAGCCAGGGCTTGAGACTTAATAGCTTTCTTGGCCTCGAACTTGATGTCACAGTACAACATCTCCATTGCCCACTTCGCCACTCGGCCTGACACGTCTCGATTGTGGAGAATTTCCGACAAAGGAGCGTCAGAAACGACAGATACCGAGTGGTCTTGGAAACAATGGGCCACCTTCTTCGCAGTCATATAGATCCCATAGATAAGCTTCTGATAATGGGGATACCTCTGCTTGGAAGGGGTCAGGACTTCGGAGACGTAGTACACTGGCCGCTGAACTTTGTATGCTTTGCCTTCTTCTTCTCGCTCGACTGTAAGAACAGTACTGACGACTTGATTTGTAGCCGCGATATATAGAAGAAGGGGCTCTTTACTGAGCTGACAGTAAGAACCGGCTGGGTGGAAAGTAGGACTTTGAGGTCGTCGAATGCAACTTGGGCTTCGTCTGTCCACTCGAAGGTATCTGACTTCTTCATGAGTCGGTACAGAGGAAGTGCTTTTTCGCCGAGTCCACTGATGAACCTGCTCAAAGCCGCTAGGCAACCTGTGAGCCGTTGAACATCGTGTATTCTGACCGGCCTATCCATTCGGACGATGGTCCCGATCTTTTCGGGGTTAACATCGATCCCTCGTTCGAAAACGAAGAAACCGAGTAACTTTCCGCTGGGAACACCGAATGAACATTTGGCTGGGTTTAGCTTGATATCGTACCTACGAAGGTTGGCGAATGTTTCTGCCAAGTCAGTCAGCAGGTCGGAACCTTTGCGTGACTTGACTACGATATCATCCATGTATGCCTCCACATTGCGACCGATCTGGTCGAGGAGACATTTTTGGATCATGCGCATAAAGGTAGCTCCTGCATTCTTCAGACCGAAAGGCATAGTGATGTAGCAGAAGCACCCAAACGGGGTGATGAAGGCTGTTTTCAACTCATCGGGACCATACAGACGGATCTGATGATAACCCGAGTAGGCATCAAGGAATGACAAATCCTCGCATCCCGCAGTCGAATCGACAATTTGATCTATGCGGGGGAGCGGAAAATGGTCTTTCGGGCAGACCTTATTGAGGTGCTTGAAGTCAATGCACATTCGGAGTGACTTGTACTTCTTGGGCACCATGACGACATTGGCGAGCCACTCGGAGTGGTGAACCTCGCGAATGAAGTTAGCAGCCAGCAGCTTGGCCACCTCTTCTCCGATTGCCTTCCTCTTGTGCGCGGCGGACCGACGCAGGCGCTCTCGGACGGGCCGAGCGACGGGATCCACATGTAGTCGGTGCTCAGCCAACTCCCTGGGTACACCCGGCATGTCAGAAGGTTTCCATGCGAAGATGTCCCAGTTCTCACGGAGGAATTGGGTGAGCTCGGCTTCCTATTTAGGATTGAGGGTGGTGGAGATGTTTGTCGGGGCGGCAGACTCGTCCGTCGGGTGGATGCTGACCTTCTTAGTCTCTCCCGCCAACTGGAACGCGGACTCAGAAGCTGGCTTCTTTGAGCGCATTAAGTCGGCAGGGTCGACTGTCTTCTTGTATTCTTCGAGCTCGAGTACAGCCATCTGCTGGTCGGCGATCCTTGATCCCTCTTGCAGACATTCCTCGGCTCGCTGGCGGTTGCCAGTGATGGTGATAACGCTTTTTGGACCTGGCATCTTCAACTTCAAGTACACATAGCACGGGCGTGTCATGAAACTCGCGTACGGCGGGCGGCCCAGAATTGCATGGTAAGCGCTCTGGAAATCCACCACCTCGAATGTGAGCTTCTCCTTGCGAAAGTTTTTTGTCGGAGCTGAAAGTGACGTCCAACGCGATCTGGCCGAGTGAGTTGGCCTTCCGCCCGGGGACGACTCCATGGAACTGCATATTGCTCTCGCTGAGTCTGGACATCGGGATGCCCATTCCCTTGAGGGTGTCGGCGTACATGATGTTCAGTCCGCTACCGCCGTCCATGAGGACTTTGCGTAGTCAGACTCCTTCCTCCACCGGGTCGACAACCAGAGCCTGTCTTCCTGGAATTGGGACATGCGTTGCATGGTTCGACTGATCAAAGGTGATCGCAGTGTGAGACCATCTAAGGAACTTGGGAGCAGTCGGAACGGCCATGTTGACCTCTCTGTTGACTAGCTTCAGTCGACTGTTGCTTTCGACGTCAGCAAAAATCATGAGGGTTGCATGGACTTGGGGGAACGGATCCTCCTTATCCTCCTCATCTTGTTCAGTATTCTTCTCACTCGGTTGTCCTTCGCCGAACCCCTGGATCAGGAGACAACACTGCCGAGTGGTATGCTTCGCGTATATGTGATTGCCTTCTTCGTCCATCTTCGTGTGAATTGGACAAGGCTGATCCAGGATGGGATTGTTGAACGGCTTCTTCTTGGGGGCAGACTGTGCTTTCCCTTTGCCCTTGAACTTGGCGCTGGTCACAACTGCAACTTCTGCTTGCGGTGTGGGTGGAACTTTCTGTTTCTGCTTCCGAGTGTTACCTCCGTCGGCATCGCCGACTGTCTTGTGTTTGCCGCTCCGGATGCGGTCTTCTTCCTCGCCATTTGCATAATGAGCAGCTATCTCCATCATCTTGCTCATGGAGATGTCGCCTGTCCGGCCGAACTTTAGGTACAACTCTCTGTACCGTACGCCTGCCTTGAATGCGCAGACTACTTGATGCTCGGTGACGCTTTCCACCGTGTGGTAGAGAGTCGTCCATCGCTGGATGAAGTCGCGCAAGGGCTCATTCGGCTTCTGGACACAGTGCTGAAGCTCCACGAGGCCTGCAGGGCGTTTGCACGTCCCTTCGAAGGTCCTGATGAACACTCGGGCGAGATCTGCCCAACTGTAAATGCTTGAGGGGGCTAACTGGTTCAGCCAAGCTCGCGCCGAGCTGTCGAGCATCAGAGGGAGGTGCTTCCTAGCGACATAGTCGTCCCCCCCTCCGATCTGGACTGCCACTCGGTAGTCGTCTAGCCATGTTTCAGGCTTGGATTCCCCCGTAAATTTACCGATTCCCGCTGCCAATCGGAAGTTGGGCGGGATGTCAGCCGAGCGGATGGCTCGACTAAAACACTCGGGGCCGGACACAATAGTCTTGCTGCCACTCGGACGATCCAGATCGTGGCCATCCCGGTGGGCTCGACCCCTGTTGACTCTTCGCTGGGCGATTCGCCCTCTTGCGTCGGGTCTCGGGTCGTAAGTGTCGCCGACTGAACGCCGATCATCTTGATGTCGGGACCCATAGGGCCCACCCCGCAGAGGGGTGCACGAACGGCGGCGATCTTCACGGACCATGGAACGACTGCCTCCCCTGTGGTGCTGATAGGAGCAAGGACTGTGAACCGACCGATGCGTGTTTGCATGGACGGAACTATTGTGGATCCGATTGTGCGACTGGGAGACTGCCGAATTCTGCTGCTGCGCTGTGTGCAACAAAGCACGGATCTGCTCGATTCCTCTTCCTGCCTCTGAATCAGTCGGCTGGAGGGAATCGGTGATCTTGGCTGCTGCAACCAAGTTGAGGAGAGGTGTGCGGAACAACTCTACGTTGCTCTGCCGGGTGTGTCGACTGGCAGAACGGCGAGGCGGACGGCGTGCACCGGATGCTTCACCGACTTCACGCTCGTTCCGGCCGGCCTGATGGGGATCTTCATGGGTGTTGGCCATGTGAACTTCTGCTGCAGGCCCGCGGCCCACGTACTCGGAAGGGAGCTCAGTCGGAACCGAGCCCGAGCACTGGGGACGCGGGGCAACCACAACAGACTCCAGAACCGCCACTTGAGAGGACGCGAACTGACGCGGTCGGGCATGCTGCACCCAACGTTGTAGACGCGGACTGCGAGATCGCTTGCTGCGGCGCGTGACGAAGGTGCAAGCCGGTAATGGAGCCGATTGTTGGAGAAGAAGAACGCCGCGAGCGCCGACACGGAAGTGCGTGGCCCCACGACGGGGAAGCGCCTCGACGTCGAGAGTTGCCTCCCGAAGCCACGCAGAATCGTCGACGACGAAGGAGAGAGCGCCGAAGAGGATCTGGTGACCCATGCTCGAACCTCCACCAGACGACATGACGAAAGGAAGTAGTCGCAAACTCGCCGGAAGTCGCTTAGACGCCTGCCCCATGGTGGGCGCCAACCGTCGTGGGTATAAGCCTCACAGTAGATGTGTAGGGTACGAATGAGATGGGCAGAGTCCTAGCTACGGCAAGGTTGTATGAGTTCAGGCCCCTCTGCGGTGGAGGTAACAGCCCTACGTCTCAGTGCTCTCGGAGCTTGTTACCGAGTGTGATATGGAGTACAAAGATTTGCTAACCCCTTTACCAGTGGGGGAGGGCGGCTTATATAGAGTGCGCTGCCCTCCACAACGGTTCTGATTCAAGGGTGGAGTAGTGGCGATTGAATGCATACGTTACAGGTAACGTATGCTCTAAATGCTAGTAAATGCACCCGGAAACGTACAACAGTTTCCCTCCAGAGAGGTTACGACGTACTGAGTGTATCCAGTCGATAGGCCCGGTGCTCTCCGAATGTTAGTCTCCGACTGGATGATTCTGGGTCTGTTACCGACTAGATGATGGGGGCACCTTAATTCAGTCAGGGCATACTTAAGGTCCTGTCCCTTGTGTGGGGTAGTCCTTGGGTAGGACATGTAGGGCAGGCCTATGACCCTACCCTAGGACTATGACCCCATCACCTACGACATCTTCTTCATCATCATGGCCTTTGATCGGCGCGAGCACACTGCAGAGGATTCTGTAAATCGATCTGGGTGTGTACTTGAGCTCGTGGACGAGGAAGGTTGTTCTCGGAGGTTTTCCTTCAGCCAAAGGCTTCATGAGGACTTCCATCATCCCATTGGGAAGCTCACGCTCACCATAAAGCTTCACAGCCTCATCTAAGGGAATTGGTACAGGCAGTTCACGGAGGAGTTCAGTAGCAGGAGCCTTGTAGTGAGTGTTTTGTGTCATCCAATCAAACACCCAAGTGTTAATGTCTTCAGGGTTGCTAGATATGTGAAGAGTGGCATAGAACTGAAGAATTAGCTCGCTGTTCCAGTCAGAGATGTCGGAGCACATTGGTAGTAAACCAGCATCATGGAGTACACTGAGGACTGGCTCGAGGCACGGTATAGCTTCAAGTTCAACGTGAGGAATATGCCTGTGTTGGGATATCTTGTTTCGTCCACATAGCACGGAGGCATATTAATTCATCTGTGTCCTAGTCCAAAACTTCAGATGCCTCATTTGAGGCTTGTCATAGGGGTTCTCTCCAATGAAGTACATGCGTTCTTCAAAGAAATTTTCCTTTTGAAACTTTGGACGCTTGGAGAATGGCTGACGCTAAACTGGCTGAAGATTTTGTTAAGGAACAGGAGGGGAGACAACAATGGCAGTCTCTGGGTTGAGCACGACGAATGCATTGTCTTGGTCAGGTGCATTTTCCTCAGGGTGAGGAATTTCAGCAGCTGGTACTTCAAGCTGAGGAGATGGTGCTGGCTGGGCGTCAGACTGAGGGACTTGCTCTGGCTATGCATCAGGCTGAGGAATAGCTTCTTCTTGCTCAGTTGGAGGAGTTGGGTCAGCCTGCTCCTCATCTTGAGGATTTTGCTCATAGCGTTGAATTTCATCAACCTGATGATTTTCATGTTGTTCTTCCTCAGTTGGCTTGGTGGCGGCGGCAGTTTCATCAGCTGGTGCAGCTGATCCTTGAGCAGTGTCTTTCTGAGGAATGAAGGGCTGATGACTGTCGTCTATATGAATTTCTTCGTCAATGTGTTCCTCAGAGGCGGCATCCTTCATTTCCTCATCTGCCTTCTTTGCTTGATCATCAATGATGACCATTTCATAAGACAGAGCGACATTTAAGGGCACAGGGTCCAGAGGAGCAGTTTCTTCAAGTGCTTTGAGACGCTTGGCCTCAATTTCTTCTTCTGCTGAGGAGGCCTTTCTCTTTTTGGCTTCCTTCTCAGCAGCCCTGGTTTTCTTCACGTCTGATGCAGACAGAGTCATCTTCTTCACCTTTGAAGCTTTTGGTGAAGGGGTTCTCTCAACAGATTCTTCAGCTAGTATGGAGGAACTAGCTGGAACAGAGTCATCAGCTAGCTTTGATGAAGCAGCTGGGTCAGGGGCAGTCTCATCAGCTGCAGCAAATTCATCAGCTGGAGCTTTCATGATGATTTCTTCAATAGCCGGTACATTTGCATGGCTTTCTTGGTGTACTTCCTTAGCTTGAGGAGTTTCCTCATCATAAGGAGATTCGTCTGCTGGCTCCTCAATCAAGGGTTGAGAAGTTGGTGCTGGGGGTGCAGCCTTCTTGTTGTAGTCATCAACAGCTTTAGTGACCAGCTTGATGAAATTGCTCTTGAGACTCTTACGATCTGACAGCTTGGAGTACTTGTCAGTCAATTTCTTCAGCTATGCCTGTGTTGATACCAGTGCATCAGGAGTCAAGTTGAGGAGATTCTTCTTGAGGAATTTCTCCTTTTTAAGCTTTGGAACTTTGGCCTGCTTCGCCTGCTGTTCTTTCCACTTGGCTTCATTGATGAAAGTGGCCACCATGTGGCTAATGCGAGGGGGAAGTTTCAAATCATCAAGCGGAGTGTTTGGGTCCTCATACTAGATGTTGATGTAGTCAAGGAGGACCTTGGGGTCCATGGCCAGAGGAATGGCACTGCGTGATGCTTGAACTACTCATTCCTGCTTGTTTCTGATGATGGCTTGCAGGGTTTGATCATCATATTCATCACTGCCCTGTGATGCAGATGGGACGGTGATGATTTTGCTCGGGCTTGGCAGAGTTGCACGTTCAGCAGACACCTGAGTCTTCACAGGAGGTGGTGAAGACTTTGTCTCCGAGCTGGTTGCAACTGGGAGTGAGGAGCTGGAGCTGGCGGTCATAGGCTTCATGACTTGCTTCTGTACTGGTTTCTCTTGAGGCTTTGGTGTTGGTGCTGAGGATTTTGGAGCTGAGGAGATTGGCACTGAGGGTTTTGGCGCTGATGGTTTTGGTGCTGAGGGTTTTGTAACTGATGCCTGAGCAGACTTCTCTTGAGGTTTTGGAGCCCTTGGCTTTGGCGACACAGACTGCATTTCAGGAATTTCTGAACCAGAGGTCTCAGCGGCAGAGGAAGTGGCAGCAGCTGAGGCAGCAACTGATGATTCATTGAATTTCCTCACCGCAGCTTCTGCCGGCTTCTTGAGCTTAGCCAGATGCTTTTCCTTCTCATCTGGATAGTCATCAATGGTCTTGAGGCTTGAGGGATGTGCTACTTGATGATCCTCAAGTGGGGCCCGTCTACGAGGGGGCTTCACAGCGAATTTCTTCGCATACTTGGCAGTCACAAACCTGTATTCCTTCTAGTCCTTCACCCATCGGCGTTCTATCTTTTGCAGCCGTATCTTTCTCTTGGCCATTGTCTCATTTTCATCAGGTGTGCAATAGTCCAAGTAAATATCCTCAGGGATATCCATAGCTGTGTTTTGCTCTAGTTTCTTTCCTCCCTTCTGTTTTCTGTCATCCTCCATTTTCTTCAGCTGAGTATTTTGCTGATGAGATTGAACTCTTGAGGATTCTGATGAGACTTGAAGATTTTCTTCCAGAAAAGCTGCAAATGAGTTAATGTGATGAGAACAGAGAGATTCATCAGCTGACATGTGTGTACCCGTGAACAAAGTATAGTTGCGAGGAATTTGGAGAGGTCATATGCGTTCTCAGATTTGAAGAAAATGAAAAAGTTTGACAATTGAGGAATATAACCAGTGGTTGAGGAATTTGCCTAAGCATACTGTTCTTGGGTTCCAGAGTTGTACAGATCCGAAAATTCGCACAATTGAGGAATCTCGTGGAAATCTTAGATGCTTAGTATAGTTCATCAATGATGTGGTGATAGGCATTGTTTGAGGAATCAAGTGCTTATCGATTCTTGAGGAAAAACAGATTTCACATAGAAGATGTAAAAAGTTTAGATCTAACTTGTGGTAAAAATGGGATTTTATTTACCCTTGAAGGAGCACACGAAGAACACATAGAAGTTGTGTAGGGAGGCTCTTCGGTCGCATGTCCAATGCACCCTAACCCGGTGACAAAGGACGTCTACGACAGCGGCTGACGAAGATGGTCCGACTCCGGCATGGTTCCGGCGACGGAGAAGTCGAGGCAGTGAAGCTCTTCCTCACCGGCGACGAGACTACCAGCGATGGCACTAGGGTTCGGTGGTGTTTGCTGTAGCAGGAGAGCGATGGAGCGAAGAAGAGTTTGCCGAGGGGGATAAGGACATATTTATAGCCAGACAGTTACTGTTGGCGCGAAGATTTCGGACCAAACAGCCCCTGCCTCTACGTCTCCGCAGGACACGTGTAGTTCCCGAACAAGGCGGTGGAGATAGTGGAGATCATGGTTATCCGATCGTGGGAAGTGGGGTTCAGGTACTGTGCATTAAAGAAACAATTTTTGAAGATTTGACGATTTTCGTTACAAAATCATCAGGTGACAAGGACACAGTGAGGATTTTGAACAAAGTTTCAAGTAGAACGCATATGAATAATTGAATAGACTGGATGAGTATAGCATAGAGGGAAAGTAGGGTCCGATCACATTCACTTAGCAGAAATATCAACTTGAAGAAATAGCTATAAGTGAGTGCTGTTGAGGACTTGAAATCACAGTCTATCTAGTCAAATGAAAGTCATCAAGTGTTTTTGAAGATTTTGTGATAAATCGTCACAATGAAGAACAACTGTTTTGAAGAAAAACACATTTTGAGGAAATGGAATATTTGAAGAAAATCAACTTGAGGAATTTCACATTGGGTGGTGGCGTGACCCACCATATAAGAATTGATTACAGACGTCGCGCACAATTGTCGTAGGGCCCTGAGAATCAATTTCTTCGTTGATTTCTTCACATTCAGAGTGACATTCTTCATCAGTTGAAGAAAATTGATTCATCATGTGTTGCACATCTAAGTCATCAATTTTGCATAAGTGTTAGGATGTGTGCATGTTTTTACAAAACATTTGAAGATTCTAAGATATTTAGCTCACACCGCAACTTGCAAAACCTTTTATCATCCAAGGGCTTAGTGAAGATATCTGCTGGTTGATCATCAGTCTTCACATGGTCGATGAGGATATTGCCCTTGAGGACATGGTCCCGAAGAAAATGATGACGAATCTGGATGTGCTTGGTCTTCGAGTGTTGTACTGGGTTGTATGCAATCTTGATTGCACTCTCATTGTCACAGTAGAGAGGCACACTCTTCATGTTGATGCCGTAGTCCTTGAGGGTTTGCTTCATCCATAGTAATTGAGCACAGCATGAACCAGCAACAATGTACTCAGCTTCGGCAGTGGAGAGTGATACGCAGTTCTGCTTCTTTGAGGACCAACAAACTAGTGATCTTCCGAGGAAATGGCATGTGCCAGAAGTTGACTTGCGATCCACACGGTCACCAACATAGTCAGAATTAGAACACCCTACCAAATGAAGACTTGAGCCCTTGGGATACCATAATCCTAGTGTTGGTGTGTGAGCTAAGTATCGAAGAATATGCTTCACAGCCTTATGGTGTGATTCCTTCGGTTTTGCTTGAAAACGTGCACACATGCAAACACTAAGCATTATATCTGGCCTAGATGCACATAGATACAATAAACAACCAATCATAGAATGATATACCTGTTGATCGAAATCTTTACCATTTTCATCAGTGCCGAGGTGGCCGTTGGTAGGCATTGGAGTCTTGGCACCTTTGCATTCATGCATGTCGAATTTCCTCAGAACATCCTTGAGGTATTTCTCCTGTGATATGAAGATTCCATTGCTTTGTTGACGAATTTGAAGACCTAAGAAGAATTTCAGCTCCCCCATCATGGAAATCTGATATTCTTCACTCATCATGTAGGCAAATTCATCACTGTATCGTTTGTCAGTACAACCAAATATGATATCATCGACATATATTTGACACACAAATAGCTCATTATCATAGGATTTAGTGAAAAGAGTTGGATCGAGTGAACCAGGTTTGAAGCCTTTCTTCATGAGGAATTACTTCAATGTATCATACCATGCCCGAGGGGCTTGCTTGAGACCATAAAGATCCTTTTTGAGTTTGAAGACTTTGTCTGGATTCTTTGGATCCTCAAAACCTGGGGGCTGAGCAACATATACTTCTTCCTCAAGATTACCATGAGGAATGCACTTTTCACATCCATTTGATATAATATGATGTTATGATGATTAGCATAAGCAAGTAGTATTCGAATAGCTTCAAGTCTAGCAACAGGTGCAAAAGTTTCATCGAAATCTATTCCTTCAACCTGGGTGTAGCCTTGGGCTACAAGTCGTGCCTTGTTCCTCACCACTTGACCGTCCTCATCTTGCTTGTTTCGGTAAATCCACTTGGTGCCGATGATGTTGTGCTTGTGAGGATCTGGTCGTTTGACGAGCTCCCATACGTCATTCAGCTTGATTTGGAGAAGTTCGTCTTGCATAGCTTGGATCAACTCCAGTTCCAGAAAAGCCTCAGCAACTTTTGAGGGTTCTGTGATGGATACAAAGGAAAAATGCCCACAAAAGTTAACTAAGTGTGAACTTTTGAGTGAGTGAGAGGAACTGGCGTGTTAATGTCGTTGAGGATTTTGTCAAGTTCTACTTCGTTTGCAATCCTTGGATGAGCTGGTTGAGGATTTCGTCAAGGCTGAGGAAGTGGTTCTGGTGCAATTTCCTCAGGAGCATCTTCTTGATTTTCATCAATGATGGGGATCGTTTCTTCACCAATTTCCTCAGTGGGGACAATGTCTTCAGTAGGTTTGAGCTTTATTGCTTCCTCAGGAGACAGTTTATCTCGATCAGAAGGCAATTGCTCTCTTTGCGAGCCATTAGTTTCATCGAACCGCACATCTACGGTCTCAACAACTTTGTTGTGATAGTTGTTGAAGACTCTGTAAGTGTGCGAGTCCTTTCCATAACCAAGCTTAAAATCTTCATGTGCCTTAGGTGCAAATTTTGAGCTATGGTGAGGATCTATAATCCAACATTTTGCACCGAAGACTTTGAAATAACTTACATTGGGTTTCTTGTCACTGAGGAGTTCATATGAGGTTTTCTTGAGGAATTTGTGAAGATATACCCTCTTGATGATATGGCATGCAGTGTTGATTTCTTCAGGCCAAAAGCGACGAGGAGTCTGATATTCTTCAAGCATAGTTCTTGCCATTTCAACTAGAGTCCTGTTCTTCCTTTCGACGACACCATTCTGCTGAGGAGTATAAGGAGCAGATAATTCGTGAGTAATACCAAGTTCATCAAGATAATCATCAAGACCAGTGTTTTTGAACTCGGTTCCATTATCACTCCTGATATGTTTGATCTTGATGCCAAAGTTCGTCGAGGCCCTTGAAGAAAATCGTTTGAAGATTTCCTGCACTTCAGTTTTATACACTATGATATGCACCCAAGTATATCAGGAATAATCATCAACTATGACAAAGCCATATAAAGATGTTGCATTGGTTAGTGTGGCATAGTGAGTAGGTCCAAATAGATCCATATGAAGCAATTCAAATGGACGAGTAGTGGTCATGATAGTCTTCGAGGGATGCTTGGATCTGGTCATTTTCCTAGATTCACAAGCACCGCAGAGATGATCCTTGAGGAATTTGACTGATTCGATGCCGATGACATGCTTCTTCTTCGCGAGCGTGTGCAAATTCCTCATGCCTGCATGACCTAGTCTTCGGTGCCACAACCATCCTTCTGAGGTTTTTGCTAGTAAGCAAGTGGCTGGTTGAGGATCTGTAGAGAAATCAACAATGTACAAATCCCCTCTTCTTACACCTTCGAAGACTTTGGATCTGTCAGATTCCATGATGACTACACATCTATATCTACCAAAGATAACAATCATATCAAGATCACAAAGCATCGAGACTGACATGAGGTTAAAACCAAGGGATTCAACGAGCATCACTTTGTCCATATGCCTATCCTTGGAAATAGCCACTTTGCCAAGTCCCAATACCTTGCTTTTACCTTTGTCAGCATATGTGATTTGCTTCAGAGGTGATGGAGTTAGTGGCATATTCATCAGTAAGGTTTTATCACCAGTCATGTGATGTGTGCAGCCACTATCAAGAACCCACTCAGTATTCTTGGGTTTGTCCTCCTGCACATGAATTAGTACAGCTTACCATCTCATATGCTTCAGATTTGAAGAATATGATATTAATTTCATCAGATCAGAATTTCATCATAACAGAAATATAAGGACGTGTGAAATATTTCTATTTCATCAATCATTAGCTTGTGTCCTATCAAGCATTTCCTCAGGTCTCTAGCAAATTCTTCAAATGATGCTTTTCATCTGGAGATCTGACCTACAGAAGTGATTAGTTCGATTTCTTCACCACCCACATCTGAAGGGGTGGCAAAGCATTCATCATCCTGCGAGCACCATATGAGAAAGGTGGCATTGAGGCCAATGCGCTTCTCTTAACAGTAGGGGGGTTAAAGTACTCATATGAATATGCAGAGAGCTGGTTTGAGGATTTATGAATATAATGATTTGAGGAGTAACGCTCATATTCATATTCCTTGTAGTTTCCCTGCATGTTAGATGCATTAGCACGGGTACGAGCATAGTTTTGACCACATGAGGATTTTGATCCTCTTGAAGACTTTGGTCCTCCTAAGGAATTTGATCTGGGGTTCAGATTCTTCAGTGGCGGTGTCATGAGGACATTCACCGGAAGATTTTCAAGACAACTTTTGGGAACCCAGATATTCCTCAAGGGAGGGCCATTCCTGCAGTTAGTTCCAACATATCGAGCAAATACTTCACCAGATTTATTTTTGAACAGTTTATAGTTGGAGTCAAATGACTCATCTGAGGAATAGGATAATTCACATGAAAAGCCAGTTAGATTAGATGGATCAAAAGGAGGCCCAGTAGCAGAAACCCATGAGGTTTTGGGATACTGCTCAGGTTTCCAATAAGATCCATCAACATTTAATTTCCTCTCAAAGGCAATTCCTTCTTTCCTCGGATTCTTGTTCAAGAATTGCTTTTTGAGCACATCACAAAGGGTTTGATGTCCTTTGAGGCTTTTGTATATTCCTGTCACGTACAATTCCTTCAACCCTGCATTTTCATCAGTAACATTTGTGTTTTCCTCAAGTCAGGAAATAGACAGAACAGGTGCAGTTGAAGAATTTGTAGCAATAGTAGCATTTGATGATTCTGGTGAGGAATTAGCAGTTTCGCGTTCAATGCATTTAAGACAGGGAGGAATGAATTCAACTTGACCAACGCTGATATGTTGAGCTAGTAATGAATCATTTTCCATACGAAGATCATCATGAGACATCCTCAGCTTCTCAAGATCAAGCTTCCTTTGAAGAAATTCATATGAAAGCTTCTCATGATCAGTGAGGAGTGTATCATAACAATCCTGAAGATTATCAAATCTAGATTGAAGACTTTTCACATCTTCAGTGAGAATTTGGGTAAGGTTCATTTCATCATTCAACAGATCATCACTTTTATCTAGCAGTTTCTTAAGCTTTTCCAGGACAGTTTGTTGTTTAGTGGCAATGATAGCAAGTTTACTGTAACTGGGTTTCTTATAATCATCAGGTTCACGGTCACTTGAATCAGAGGAGGAGGCATTATTTGGTACCTTTGAACCTTTTGCCATGAAGCAATAGGTTAGAGCGAAGTCATCAGCATAGTCATCAGTGTGGATGGTGCAATCATTTTCTTCAAGATTGAAGATTGACTTGCTGACGAAAGTGGTTGCCAGTGCAAGACTAGCCTGTCCGGATTCTGAGTCTTCATCGCAACCCTCTTCTTCATCGCATTCTTCTGATTCTGCCTCGGAGTCCATTTCCTTGCCAATAAGTGCACGAGCCTTTCTGAAACTAGTCTTCTTGTGCGATGAGGGCTTTGAAGATGAGGTTTTTGAAGATTTCTTCTTCTTCTTCGAGTCATCAGAACTGTCATCCTTGTAATTCTTCTTCTTTGATTCCTTTCCCCAACGGGGACAATCAACAATGTAATGACCTCATTTCTTGCACTTGTGGCTGGTTCGTTTCTTGTAGTCCTCAGATGAAGATTTTGATTTCCTCATATCTCTTCTTGAAGTTTTACCGAACTGGCCACGCCGTGTAAATCTCTGGAATTTCCTCACGAGCATTGCAAGCTCCTGTCCAAATTCTTCAGGGTCACGAATGTTGTCATCTGTGTCTTCTTCTTCTGATGAGGAAATTGCTCTAGCCTTCAGTGCACGTGGTCTGGAATAGCTTGGTCCATCTAGATCTTTCTTTTCTTCTAGCTGGAATTCATGAGTATTTAGCCTTTCAAGTATATCAGCTGGATCAAGCATCTTGTAGTCTGGTCTTTCTTGAATCATCAGAACTAAAGTATCAAATGAAGAATCCAAAGATCTCAGCAGTTTCTTCACAACTTCGTGATCAGTGATGTCTCGAGCTCCCAGTGCTTGCAGTTCATTTGATATGTCAGTGAGGCGATCAAAGGTGTCTTGGCAGCTTTCATTGTCATGTCTCTTGAAGCGATTGAAGAGGTTGCAAAGAATATCAACACGAGAGTCACACTGGGTTGATACTCCTTCATTTACCTTGCACAGTCTCTCCCAGATCAGTGTTGCGGAGCCCAAAGCATTTACTCTTCCAAACTGGCCTGGGCTCAGATGGCCACACATGATATTCTTCGCTTGAGAATCGAGTTGCTTGAATTTCTTCACATCAGTAGCAGAGACACTGACAGAGATGATGGGGACGCCATGTTCCACAATATACCAGAGATCATTATCACTAGCTTGTAGATGCATTTGCATTTTGTTCTTCTAGAAGGGAAAGTTCTTTCCTTCGAAGGTAGGACATGCTGCTGTCACCTTAAACATGCGTGCAGTCGACATAACTAAAACTCCAGGTGTTTAAACCAAAATCACACAGAACAAGGGAGTACCTTGCTCTGATACCAATTGAAAGTGAGTTATATCGACTAGAGGGGGGGTGAATAGAAGATTTTTAGAATTTCATCACCGAGGAAATTCCTTTTGAGAAAATTCCTCACTGATGACTAACTTACAGCGGAAACAGTAAAGGATCAGAAGTGCAAAGTTCCACAACAGTAGTTTTTCGGAGTGAGGATTGTGAAAACATATTGCACTATGAGCAGGCACGCAGAATATAGATGAGGATTAACTGACGTGAAGAATTTGGGGTTGAGGAAATTCAGAGAAAGTCTTCAGCAAATTCTTCAAACAGTAGCAGTGAAAGTCATCAACACATAATACGAGGAAAGTAAGGAGTTGAGGAATTAGAACCCGTTTCTCAGTGAAGACAGTCGTTGATGACCCAGTTCCAACTGTTGTGATGGTCGTACATCTGGTTTGGAGCGGCTTGGTATTGAAACCAAAGGACATACAGTCCCGGGACACACAGTCCCTACTGTGTTCTCCTTGGGCTAAGAACACACAGTCCTCGCCCAACACTCGTGGTAAGTCTTCAGGGCAGACTTCCAAACCCTCACAAACTTGGTCACCCGGCGATCCACAATTGACTGCTGGAAAGCTCTAGACCATGACGCCTAACCGTTTGGAGGATGCACAGTCCTCAAAGGTAACAAGCTTCAGTCCCACACAGGAACAACTTCTTCAGTGATGCTCAATCACTAGGTTTGATTTGTGGTTTCGATGTATGGTTTATTTCCTCACTGATGAATTACTCTCGAAGACTCTAAGGAATTGGGTTGCTCTTATGACAAGTGTCAGTTTCTAACGGAGCAGCCAACCAGCTAATGGTTGTGAGGGGTGGCTATTTATAGCCTGGGAGCATCCCGACATGATTTGACACTAATGCCCTTAAATAATATGACCGTTGGAGTGGATAAGACCAATGACTTGGCGTGGCTTTTGGTAGTCCTCATGTCACTCATGTCACTCGTATTCCTCACTTGAGGCTTTTGGTAGGATTAGGCTTGGGTTGAGCATCATGAGAATTTATTCCAAAGTGTAACTTCGACCCCCTTTAACAGTACGGTGTTCCTATTACTCAAATGTGAAGAAAATAAAACAGAAAGAGTAAATCTTCATGCTTCAAATTCTTCAAAGTGATTTTCTTCAGGACACACCGAATTCCTCAATTTCAGTATCTTCATGAGGAATATCAATTTCATCGCAGATTCCTTGCGATTCATTTCTTCAGCTTCAGACCAATTTCTTCGACCGAAGATATACATTTTTAGGGGTCGATATTCTTCAAATATCTCAAACTCCTCAATGACTTATAGATCCTGTGTACACTCATAAACACATTAGATACTTAACCTATAAGTCTTCAAACCACCAAAATCACTAAGGGGCACTAGATGCACTTACACCTAGCTTCTGGAGGCATCTACCGACATCGATGCTCCACCGGAGCTCCGCCACAGTAGCAAGCATCGGGCAGCTTCCCCATCGATGGCTAGCCCCTCCCCTCTGCTATTTAAGGCGTGCCCCGAGCCCCTCTCCTTACCAGCAAGCCCTAGCCCCTACACTCGAGTCCCGGAGCTCCCGCCTCTCCAATGGCCGAAGGCCGCCGCTGAACCTCCGCGGTGATTCCAGCTTCGTGGCCCTAGCCCTCTCTTCTATCCATGGAAAGAGCACCCTCAGGAGCTCGCAAGGTCGCTGCCGTCCTCCTCTTGGTCGGGGAAGCCCCGCTAGCGTGGTCCCCCTGCAGCCTCTCAGCTGCCACGGCCCTGTCGGTGGCGAGGGCGCTGTAGGCCGCCCCAGGTTAGTCCGCGGCCACCCTCGGGCGCGGCAAGGAGCGGCGGTGTCCCTACGCTCTTCGACCAGTCCCTCTGCTTCGGTCATGAGGAAGGAGAAGACCCAGGGAGGAGGAGAGAGAGATAGGGTGGGGTCCACCCGTAAGTGGCCTAAGGCCCGGGCCAAGCGAATAAATGGAAGTGTATTCTGTGAAGTATGCTTTCGATTTACCGAAAGCGTACATTGCAAAGTACACCTTCAGTTCTCAGCCGGCGGCCGAACCGGTTAAAGAGTGGACGTTCACCCGTTAAGGACTAAAATAGACATATATTTGTCTGTTCTACCACTTAAGGAATGAACGGGTGTATCTCCGCGACCGTACCTTGGATTGAGGTAAAACCAACGCCCACGTCTTCATCCCATCGAGCCCGTTCCGATGGCATCATTTTCATAATGTGTTTACACAGTGGAAATTGACCATTTTGCCCTTGCCCTCCGATTGAGCCATCCGAGAAGGGAACTTCTCCGGTAATTCTTTCCGGCATTTTATCGCGCTTCTTCCCGGCGTAATCATCGACCACCCCCCCAGGCAAGCCAACCTATTATCATGAGCTCCGGACTTGCGTGATGATTTTGCTTGCACCCTGTGTGGTTACCGTAGTTCATTTAGATCATCTGTTAGTTTGCACTTGCATGCAGATGTTATGACATCCGTATTAGATGCTAGCATTACTTTTCATCTAATTCCTTGTCTTGTTTACAAATTACCATACTAATAATAATATTGTTAATTAGATTGACATGTTATTACTATGGCTTGATCTCATGCCATGATTATCAGCACTATGATTTTGCTATGCTGTTGTTTAGCACTTATACTTGTCGAGGTAATGGATGGATAGGTGCTACTGCAACAAAAGACCTTCCAACGGCGCCAGAAACAAGCGTGCTGACGGGAGACTATTCTTGTCTTGATACTCCTCAGCAACGGCACCAGGAATCCTTCTGCTACGACTACGCCTTTAGGGACTTCTTACGCAAATATGCAAAGGATTCCCCCGTGGCCTTGGAGCCTTGCGTTGGTGTTCCCTCGAAGCGGAAAGGGTGATGTAGCACAGCGGTGGTAAGTATTTCCCTTAGTTTTGAGAACCAAGGTATCGATCCAGTGAAGGAATATCACAAGTACCTACACAAACACAAACAGCTTGCTCCCAACGCTATGAAGGGGTTGTCAATCCCTTATAGATTGTTTGCCAAGTGAGAACTGAAAGCAACAAAGAAACAAAGGAAAGTAAAAGCGAAAGTGGAAACGATAGGTGTGAATAGACCCGGGGGCCGTAGTGTTCACTAGTGTCTTCTCTCATGAAAGCAAGTAGACGGTGGGTGAACGAATTACTATCAAGAAATTGATAGAACCACGCAAAGTCGTGACGTTATCTATGACAATGATTACATCTATAGGAATCACGTCCAAAACAAGTAGACCGATACTTTCTACATCTACTACTATTACTCAACACATCGACCGCTATCCAACATGCATCTAGTGTATTAAGTTCATGAGAACAGAGTAACGCCTTAAGCAAGATGACATGATGTAGATGGAAAATCTCATATCTACGATAAAAGCCCATCTTGTTACCCTTGATGGCAACAACACGATGCGTGCCTTGCTACCCCTTCTGTCACTGGGAAAGGTCACCACACGGTATGAACCCAAGACCAAGCACTTCTCCCATTGCAAGAATCATAGATCTAGTTGGCCAAACAAAACCCAAGACTCAGAGAGACTTACAAGGATATCAAATCATGCAAATAAGGAATCAACAAAGACTCAAATATATATCATAGATAATCTGATCACAAATCCACAATTCATCGGATCTCGACAAACACACCGCAAAAGAGGATTACATCGGATAGATCTCCATGAAGATCATGGAGAACTTTGTATTGAAGATCCAAGAGAGAGAAGAAGCCATCTAGCTACTAACTACGGACCCGTAGGTCTGAAGTGAACTACTCATGAGTCATTGGAGGGGCGATGTTGTTGATGAAGAAGCCCTCCAACTCCAAAATCCCCTCTGACAGGGCACCGGGAAGGGTCTCCAGATGAGATCTCACGGAAACGAAAGCTTGCGGCGACCGAAAAGTGTTTTCGTGGATCCCCTTATTTTTTTGTATTTTTAGGGAATATATAGGCCAAAGACCTAGGGCAGGGGAGCGCCAGGGGGGCCACAAGCTTGGTTGCCGTGGCCTCCCCCCTGGCCGCGGCAACAGGGCTTGTGGGCCCCCTGTGGGCCCACTTGCTTGGCCCTCAAGCCTCCCGATCTTCTTCCGTTCTAGAAAAATTCATTTCGGGGATTTTATTCCGTTTGGACTCTCTTACAAAATCAGATCTTAAAAGAGTGAAAAACACAGAAAAAACAGGAACTGGCACTTGGCACTGAGTTAATAAGTTAGTCCCAAAAATAAATAAAAGGTAAACAAAACATCCAAAGTTGACAAGATAATAGCGTGAAACCATCAAAAATTATAGATACGTTTGAGACGTATCAAGCATCCCCAAGCTTAACTCCTGGTCGTCCTCGAGTAGGGAAGTGAAAAAGAATGATTTTTTGATGCTTTCATGCTACCTAGCATAGATGTCCTTTGCAACTCCTCTTATGTGATGTGAATGTTCAGATCCATTAGATTCAAAACAATAGTTTGCTATTGACGTGGAGACAATAATAATTCAAGAAAACTAGACAGGTAATCATGAACTTTCAAAATAACAAGGCCAAAAGAAAGTTATCCCTACAAAATCATATAGTCTGGCTATGCTCTATCATCATTGCACAACAAATTTAAATCATGCACAACCCCGGTATTGGCCAAGTAATTGTTTTCACACCTTTACTTTCTCAAACTTTTTCAACTCTCTCGCAATACATGAGCGTGAGCCATGGTTTTAGCACTATAAGTGGTGTGGAGTGTGGTGGAGGTTGCAACACAAGACAAGGAGAAGATGATGACATTGGCTAGGCATATCAATGAGCTATGGAGATGCTCATCAATAGATATCAATGTGAATGAGTAGGGATTGCCATACAAATGATGCACTAGAGCTAAGAGTATGTGAAAGCTCTTAAAGAAAAATAGTGGGTGTGCATCCAACTTGCTTGCTCACGAAGACCTAAGGCAAATTTGAGAAAGCCTATCATTGGAATATACTCCCTCCGTCCCAAAATAAGTGACTGAAAAGTGACTATAATTTGCACTAACTTTAGTACAAAGTTTAGTCATTTTTGAGTCACTTATTTTTGGACGGAGGGAGTACAAGCCAAGTTTATAATGAAAATTTCCCACTAGCTATATGGTGGTGACAAAACGAGAGACTCTCAATCATGAAGATCATGGTGCTTAATATGCACAAGTGTGGATAGGTGGTAGCATTGTCCCTTCTCTCTTTTTTTCTCATTTTTTTTGGATGGGCTCTTTGGCCTCTTTTTTATTTTTATTTTGGTGGGCATCTTTGGCCTCTTTTATTTCCTCACATGGGACAATGCTCCATCAATGATGATCATCACACTTACAACTCTAAACTTAGAGCAACGATGACTCTATATGGAATGCCTTTGGTAGTGTACCGTGACAATGATCTAGCATGGCATGGACATTAATGGAAACATCATGCTAGTTATCTTACGATCATGCAATGGCAATGCAGAAGTGGTGACACATGTCATGGTGGTAGGTGCATGGCAATATATCTCGGAATGACTTCGAAAAAGCCATATTAGGTAGATATGGTGGCTGTTTTGAGGGAGGCTAATGGTGGGTTTTGTGCACCGGCGGAAGTTGCACGACACTAAAGAAGATAGTGATGGTGGAAGGTGAAAGTGCATCTAAACCATGGATTCAACATTAGTCATGAAGAACTCATATACTTGTTGCAAAAAATTTAATAGTAATCGAAACAAAGCATTCAACGCATACTCCTAGGGGGAGGGTTGGTAGGTATAAACCATCGCGCGATCCCGACCGCCACACAAAGGATGACAAGCAATAGACTAATCATGCTCAGACTTCATCACATAACGGTTCACCATACGTGCAAGCTACGGGAATCACTAACTTCAACACAAGTATTTCTAGATCCACAATAGCTTACTAATATAACTGCAATATCACCATAACCACAACTCAAATCTAGTTGAGATGAATCAAACTTCTCTAACTATTCAATGCACATGAAGGTGGAAGTTTTCGTATCCCTTTGGATAACTACCCCTTTTGGGAATACTTTGAAAGCATAGATCAACTACCAAGCCACGCACCGCCGTACTCTAAAAGATATAAGTGAAGCACATAGAGCAAAATCAACTAGCTCAAAAGATATAAGTGAAGCACATGTGAGCTGAATTGTCTACCAAAGGATATAAGTGAAGCTCGACAAAATCATGGTGAGTGCATGTCTCTCTCTCTCTAGGTGTGCAGCAAGGATGATTTTGACACAACAAAAATAAAAGACTCCTACGATACAAGATGCTCCAAGCAAAACATATAACATGTGGTGAATAAAAATATAGCACCAAGTAACGTTACCGATGGATTGAAGACGAAAGAGGGGATGCCTTCCCGGGGCATCCCCAAGCTTAGGCTTTTGCGGCATCCTTGAATCATCTTGGGGTTCCTTGGTCATCCCCAAGCTTGAGCTCTTGCCACTCTTTATCTTTTTGTCCATAAGAACTTCACCCAAAACTTGAAAACTTCACAACACGAAACTTAAACAGAAACTCGTGATAACATTAGTATAAGAAAGCAAACCACCACTTCCTTAGGTACTGTAGCAAACTCAAATTCTACTTATGTTGATGTTGGGTTACTGTATTTTCAATCTTCCATGGCTAATACCCCCCGATACTATCGATAGTTTCATCAAAATAAGCAACCAACACAACGAAAACAGAATCTGTTAACAGCAGACCAGTCTGTAGGAATCTGTATACTTCGTATACTTATGGTAATTCAAAAATTCTGAAAAATTTCGAAAGTCTGAAGAATTTGCGTATAAATCAGAAGCAAAATGAATCAACCTAAAATCTCTTACAGAAAAAAAATGAAAATTCTTTTCTTGAGCAGAAAGTTTCTGTTTTTTTCAGCATGACCAAACGATCATCCGCAAGACTAATCATAACGGTTTTGCTTGGCACAAACGCAAAAAGAAACGCAAAAAACACAATCATAACAGAATTATGAAAGTTTGGAAAACAAAAAACAGAAATAAAAAGGATAGATTCGTTGGGTTGCCTCCCAACAAGCGCTATTGTTTAACGCCCTTAGCTAGGAAAAAGGTGATGGAATCACGTATAGTCATCTTTGGTGCTCAAACCATAAGTAGTGTGATCATTTATCATCTTAAGATCTTCATATTTATTGGATGACTCACCACTAGCTTTAGGAACAAAAACAGACTTGACGGTCTTTTTGAGAGTGAGATTTGGAGTATTTTGCACAGCGGCAAAAGCGAAACCCAAGTTGGTTATGACATCCTCTAGTTTGCCAATTCTAGAGGAATCATTAACTATAGGTTCCTTCTCCCTTAAATTTTTCAAAACATTTCCCACTTTGGATCTGTATTGAGTAATTTGATTGTGGATCTTTCTATCCAAACGCTCAATAAGTTCAACTGTGGCTATTTTGTTTTCAATAGCGTCAAGCCTTTGCATCACGTGTTCCAAGGTTAAGGTAGTTCCATTAACCATGAGCGGGGGTGAGCCTACCAAATTCATGATAGCTCCATAGGAGTAAACAGTATGGCTCCCCAAAAAATTCCCGCCTACGATGGTATCAAGAATATACCTTTTCCAAGGAGAGATTCCAACATAAAAACTACGAAGAAGGATGGTAGTGGATTGCTTACGAGTGGATCTACTCTGAGCATTGCAAATCCTGTACCAAGCGTCCTTTAAATTTTCTTCCTCATTCTGCCTGAAATTGAAAACTTCGTTCTCAAGGGTATCGTTTGGAGTAGTGGGTCTAGCCATTGATGGACTATCCCACACAAGAACGAGCAGGAAGAAAGAGAGTGAAGCGGGGAAAAGAGAACGACAAAGGAAGACAGCAAATAGGCAAAAGGCAAGAGGAAAAGGCAAAGGAGAAAGGCAAATGAAAACGGCAAATGTGAAGTGGGGGAGAGGAAAACGAGAGGCAACTAGCAAAAAAAGTAAATGCAAGACATGAGTTTGTGAGACCTACTTGGACAGATCTCTCCTTCCCCGGCAACGGCGCCAGAAATACTTCTACTACTGCAACAAAAGACCTTCCAACGGCGCTAGAAACAAGCGTGCTGACGGGAGACTATTCTTGTCTTGATACTCCTCAGCAACGGCACCAGGAATCCTTCTGCTACGGCTACGCCTTTAGGGACTTCCTAGGCAAGTATGCAAAGGATTCCCCCTTTGCCTTGGAGCCTTGCATTGGTGTTCCCTCGAAGCGGAAAGGGTGATGTAGCACAACGGTGGTAAGTATTTCCCTCAGTTTTGAGAACCAAGGTATCGATCCAGTCAAGGAATATCACAAGTACCTGCACAAACACAAAGAGCTTGCTCCCAACGCTATGAAGGGGTTGTCAATCCCTTATAGATTGTTTGCCAAGTGAGAACTGAAAGCAACAAAGAAACAAAGCAAAGTAAAAGCAAAAGTGGAAATGATAGGTGTGAATAGACCCGGGGGCCGTAGTGTTCACTAGTGGCTTCTCTCATGAAAGCAAGTAGACGGTGGGTGAACGAATTACTATCGAGCAATTGATAGAACCGTGCAAAGTCGTGACATTATCTATGGCAATGATTATATCTATAGGCATCACGTCCAAAACAAGTAGACCGATACTTTCTGCATCTACTACTATTACTCCACACGTCGACCGCTATCCAGCATGCATCTAGTGTATTAAGTTCATGAGAACAGAGTAACGCCTTAAGCAAGATGACATGATGTAGATGGACAATCTCATATCTACGATAAAATCCCATCTTGTTACCCTTGATGGCAACAACACGATGCATGTCTTGCTGCCCCTTCCGTCACTAGGAAAGGTCACCACACGGTATGAACCCAAAACCAAGCACTTCTCCCATTGCAAGAATCATAGATCTAGTTGGCCAAACAAAAGCCAAGACCCGGAGAGACTTACAAGGATATCAAATCATGCAAATAAGAAATTAGCAAAGACTCAAATATATATCATAGATAATCTGATCACAAATCCACAATTCATCGGATCTCGACAAACACACTGCCAAAGAGGATTACATCGGATAGATCTCCATGAAGATCATGGAGAACTTTGTATTGAAGATCCAAGAGAGAGAAGAAGCCATCTAGCTACTAACTACGGACCCGTAGGTCTGAAGTGAACTAGTCATGAGTCATTGGAGGGGCGATGATATTGATGAAGAAGCCCTCCAACTCCAAAGTTCCCTCCGGGAGGGCACCGAGAAGGGTCTCCAAATGAGATCTCGCGGAAACGGAAGCTTGCGGCGCCGGAAAAGTGTTTTCGTGGATCCCCTTATTTTTTCTGGATTTTTAGGGAATATATAGGCCAAAGACCTAGGGCAGGGGAGCGCCAGGGGGGCCACAAGCTTGGTTGCCGCAGCCTCCCCCTTGGCCGCGGCAACAAGGCTTGTGGGCCCCCTGTGGGCCCACTTGCTTGGCCCTCAAGCCTCCCGATCTTCTTCCGTTCTGGAAAAAATCATTTCGGGGATTTAATTCCGTTTGGACTCCGTTCCAAAATCAGATCTGAAAAGAGTCAAAAACACAGAAAAAACAGGAACTGGCACTTGGCACTGAGTTAATAAGTTAGTCCCAAAAAGATATAAAAGGTAAATAAAACACCCAAAGTTGACAAGATAACAGCGCGAAACCATCAAAAATTATAGATAGGTTTGAGACGTATCAATAGGTTGAGTTGAATTAACAAATGCAACCTAGTTGGTTGATCTTGAGTCAACTGTCCGGGCTTACCCGTGCAACCACATTTACCGGCATGGGACGGCCTTGACTTGGTCTGATTGCGTGCTCTTCCACCGGTACCTCCAAAGAGGGAGGGTTATGTGTGCGCGCTACCCTGATCAGGTAGATGGCGATAACCCTATGAGCCAGTTGAGTTATGTGGGTACCCTTCCCCGTTTGGGACAGTTTAGTTTGGCTACGATGGTGGCAGGTGTCATGAGGACACATGGGCCATCCAGGGCAGGACTACGTGGGAGGATGATTGTCGGTGGTACGATGGGAGAGTCACGGGTCAGGCAGGTTTCGTTGAAGCAACACTGGTCCACCCGAATGGGATCACGAGGCCAGGTGCTCCATGATGTGGGTAAATTGTGCAACCTCTGTAGAGTGTAAGAATCTATTCGAATAGTTGCGTCCACGGTATTGGACAGCTCGTCGAGACCTCACTAAGTGGTCAACCATAACAATGACGGAAGAACTCATCTTGTCTAGACATCAAAGGATGTCGGGAATATGATATGTTAGCCAAGAGATGGCTATAGGATGAGTGGTCGGATGATCATATGATTTGGATGGGATTTGGATCCGTTCAGGTTGGATTACAAGTAATTCGAGGATTGTGGGAGAACCCAGAAGAGAGTAAGTTGGTATTCGGTAACAGTAAGTACTTCAAGTACCAAGTGTGATTATTGCCATGCTATGTAGATTACATGCTTGATCCATGTTATGCTCTACTTGATCCATGTTTTCCTGTTAATTCCATGCCATGCTTAGAATAGTTATAAGCGTAGAGATAGCTTTGTCATCTGCTTGTTTGGATGCTATGTATTTGGTTGTCTTGCGAGTACATTCAAAGTACTCACCTGGCCTTGCACGTGGCCAGTTGCAGGAGAAGGTCCGTCGTGCTAGATCGTAACCCAGCGAGTCCTGTGAGTTATGAAGCCCAGCCAAACCATCATTGCCACTGAACCAAGTCCTTCACTACCATTTAGTTAGCCTTGGAGCTATGTAATATTGTTGTAATCAATAGTATTATAATACTCCAATATGATCAATAAAGCCATTTTGTGCATGGAATTGCGGTATCATGTCTTTGACGTGCGCTAGGTCTTATCCTGGGGCTGGCGTGCATCGGCCCTCTATTAGGGTGCCACAGGGCGTGCACGAGGGGAGCTCACTCACGAAAAGCCCCCTCGTGCTCTTCCTCTCATTCACACACACACACACACACACACACACACGTGAGGCCAAGGAAATAAGCTCACAACTCCCTCTTCCTCCTCAGATACAGCTCTAGGAGCAACCCCGTACCGCCACATACACTACATATACACGAGACATGCATGATTAGGGGTGTTATCTCCCCGCAAGGGCCCCAAGCGTGGGTAAACCACCATGTGCAGTTGCCCAATCCCGTCCCGGATCTCCACCGTAGCCATACTGTCACCTCAATAAGCCCCGTGACATATGCCATGAGGAAACGATGACCATATATTAGTGGACATATACCAAATTTGGTTTGTGATTCACGCATTAGTATATTTGTGTCCTTGACCTACCATTTAACAACCTCATTTTGTGGATACCATCATGTCTAAGATAAGGTGGTTACATGAGGGTATTGATTATGAGCGTGAATCATTTTCAAAAAACACCACCCCATATATTAATTATTATTATTTACTTATTACAATTGTTCATTAAAACATACGACACGCGGGGCGAAACAAAAGCAATAAGAACACCATATAATGTACTATCAAAGTTAAACCTTGCAAACTCATGCACCACCAAATTGGCTCGATGATTGACTTTTGATAGTTGGAACTCTTAAAGAAGTCCAACCAAGACACATGTTTCACACTTTAGATCAACGAGCTTGGACCTTTCAATCTTATCATTTGCAAGTAAGGAAACCACAAAGGAAGAATTAGTTTCCATAATATTAGGTTTATGAAACGTGATACTTAAGAGACCAACAATGCATTCCCGTAGCTCTTCTTGATTCCCATGAAAGCAAAGCCCAATAAAATCTAAAGAGGAAATAATGACATCACCAGTCGAATTCCTTGCCACAATCCCCACGTTTGTAGCTTTGATGCACTCCACTAAAGTGGCATCAACGTTGACCTTAATATACTCACAAGCAGGGGCATGACACACCTCATACTTACTCTAAGAAATAGCGCAAGACCTCAACTTAGCCACTACCCCCTTACCTTTGTTATTTGAAGCTAACTCAACTATAGAGTGACATGGCACAAAATAATGCCAATAGCTATCTATAAAATTTACAAAGCCAAAAACTGATTAAAAACCCTTATCAAAATCAAATCATTTCATAAATGACAAGTTGTCTAGAAAATAGATATAACATGCTCACGCTTCATCAAAATTGCTGGACCATTAGAATAGGCAAGCAGTAAGACACTATTTTTAAATAATTCTTACCGAGAGATATTCCAAACTTCCCTCATAGCCATCTGAAGGGCACAAGCCTTTGGACAAGTCACCACAGCATGAAAAAAAATACTTTCATCTACCACACCACAAATAGAGCGTATACCTCATGTAGTATCATGATGATGATGTAGTCTCATGATGCGTAACTTTATTAACCTGAACGGCAAGGCTATTTAAAGTGGCACACCAAGAAAAAATACTAAACTTTTTGGGAAACATTGGCCTTCCAAATGATATTCGAAAACTTTATACCTCCGTTGTCAATGCCACTTGACCCTCACATAACCTCTTTATGATCCTTATGGTTTTTTGCAAGCTTGTACACGCTTCTAATAGAAAACATGCTATTCTTCTCATAATACGAAGAAACAAAGTCTACTTAGCGAGAAGCCTCAGTATGCCACTTCAAAATTTGCTCGGCATCATGCTTATAGATACACCAAGTTTTCATCCCAACTTCTCTTCCCACTCAAGAAAAGACCCGACACCTATTTCTACGTAGTTCTATTATTTTTAGCAGAATTAATCAAGCCTAAATTCTTGCAAAGACACTTACCTCTCCATATATTTAATTTGAGATATCGACAACCCTCCAAATAACACCCTCTTTAAGCAAATCAAGCCCCTGCATAATACCAATCCACGTCGCAAAAGTCGATCAGGGGAAAACGGTGACAAGAATATGTCCTTGTGGATAATATTTTGCCTTCATCATATGAGCACACAACGACTATGGATAGACCAATAATTGCCAAGCCTATTTGTCCAGCAACACATGATTAAATAATCTTAAATTGCTGAACCCCATACCATTCTCGTTCTTAGGTCTTGTAAGTTTATCCCAAGAAATCCAATGAGTTTTCCTCCTATTCTCCGCATCCCCATATAAAAAAACGCTAATAAGTTGAGATAAATCCTGACAAAGCGATGCAAAAAAATTAAAGATTCCCATAGCATACACAGATAAAGCCTGAATGATTGCCTTAATCTGAATTTATTTTGTTCCACTAAACACATATTTTTAGTCCAGTCTGATAGTATTTCAGAGCTTTCTCCTTGATAAATTGAAATTGTGCACCTTCATTCTACCTTATGGCATAGGTAAACCGAGATATTTATCCTCAAAATCATCATCCATAATTTGTAATATAAGCATATTAGAGACTTAACTTCCAAGCTACACATCTTCCCAAACATAATCGAGCACTTATCAAGACTCAATAATTCACCAGTCCCCTCTTCATAATCATAAATTTGAAGTTACCTAAAACATAAAAACCATGGTACGCTTCACACATTAGACTTGAACAAAAATAAGATTGTAGGGCACCTTCCAACAACACTTACCATTGCAACATGAGTTCCTTGACATTGGAAATAATGATATGGAGGGTACTGATGACCCACAAGTGTAGGGGATCTATCGTAGTCCTTTCGATACGTAAGAGTGTCGAACCCAACGAGGAGAAAAAGGAACTTACAAGTGGTTTTTAGCAAGGTATTCTCTGCAATCACTGAAATTATCGGTAATAGATAGTCGTGTGACAAGATGATTCGTAGCGAGTAACAAGTAACAATAGTAACAAAGGTGCAGCAAGATGGCCCAATCCCTTTTGTAGCAAGGGACAAGCCTGGACAAACTCTTATATCAGGTAAAGCGCTCCCGAGGACACATGGGAATTTCTGTCAAGCTAGTTTTCATCAAGTTCATATGATTCGCGTTCGCTACTTTGATAATTTGATATGTGGGTGGACCGGTGCTTGGGTGCTGCCCTTACTTGGACAAACATCCCACTTATGATTAACCCCTCTCGCAAGCATCCGCAACTACGAAAGAAGAATTAAGACAAAGTCTAACCATAACATTAAACTAGTGGATCCAAATCAACCCCTTACGAAGCAACACATAAACTAGGGTTTAAGCTTCTGTCACTCTAGCAACCCATCATCTACTTATTACTTCCCAATGCCTTCCTATAGGCCCAAATAATGGTGAAGTGTTATGTAGTCGACGTTCACATGACACCATTAGAGGAAAAACAACATACAACACATCAAAATATGGAACGAATACCAAATTCACATGACTACTTATAGCAAGACTCATCCCATGTACTTAGGAACAAAAGTGACTACTCACAAAGCATTATTATGTTCATGACCAGAGAGGTATTGAATAGCATCAAAGATCCGAACATATAATCTTCCACCAAGTAATCCAACTAGCATCAACTACAAAGAGTAATTAACACTACTAGCAACCTTACAAGTACCAATCGGAGTCGCGAGACGGAGATTGGTTACAAGAGATGAACTAGGGTTTGGAGATGAGATGGTGCTGATGAAGATATTGATGGAGATGAGTCCCCTCCAATGAGAGGAGTGTTGGTGATGACGATGGCGACGATTTCCCCCTCCGGGAGGGAAATTTCCCCGGCAGGACGGCCCTGCCGGAGCTCTAGATTGGTTCTGCTCAAGTTCCGCCTCGTGGCGGCGGCGGCTCCTCCCGAAAGCCTCCTTATGATTTTTTATTGAACGAAACCCTCCATATAGGAAAAGATGAGCGCCGGAGGGGCAACAGGGGGCCCACAAGCCACCCAGGCCCGGCCAGGGGGGTAGGCCGGGCCTGGCAGGCTTGTGGCCTCCTGGTGGCTCCCCTCTAGTACTTCTTCCGCCCAGTATTTTTCATAAAATCCAAAATAATTCCTCGTTGATTTTCACGGCTTTTGGAGTTGTGCAGAATAGGTATCTCGAACTTGCTCCCTTTTCAGACCAGAATTCCAGCTGTCGACATTCTCCCTCTTCATGTAAACCTTATAAAATAAGAGAGAAAAGGCATAAGTATTGTACCGTGAAGTGTAGTAACAGCCAATAAAGCGATAAATACCAACATAAAAGCATGATGCAAAATGGACGTATCAGGTACCTAACCATCATGGTAGAATTACTTTCCACTTTGTAAATTTCGCGTCATTATCTTGAGATACACCCGTTTTTATGGCTCGATGGGTGGTAATCTTCATAGAGATGACAAATCTGGAGAGTAATTATCTAGCTTGAAGATTCTTGATCTTGCCCCAGAACAATTTTTTTGATAATTTGAGATCAGATTATTTTGAGTGGAGGAAACCAATGATGGCAGAGTTGAACACTATATGTTAATAGTTGCATGCCCATGTGCTGTTACAAGCTAACAAAACATGTCTACAAAGACAATCTTGTATGTCATGTGAGTCATAAACTATTCACATGGGATCATATTTTATTTCATGGTTGGCTTGTGGTCGATAAATGCATCTCAATGTTGTTTTCCTCTCCTCTATTTCTTCTCGACCACCACACAACATTCTACTTCCTTCCCTCAACAATCTTTCTTCTTCGTGTCCCCCTCTACCTTGCACGGATGTACCAAGTGTTTAGTAAAACTCCAAACAATCTTTTCCATTTGGTCACCCCTGTAAATTATTGATAACTTGTACATGTCGCTCATGTGAAGATTGTACACTAGGACATTCCACATACTAAACTTGTGATGGTGATCGGGCTTTATTATCGGGTTAAACCTCCTTACGATAAAGAAAAGTTCATTCAAAATAGATATTTCTAACAGGGACAATTTATTGAAGGAAAATGAGTATTTGGGGAACAAATTTCATAAACTTAGCATCTAAAACAGAAGCGCTTCTTATAAGGAACATAGAGTTGCAGAACAATTAGCACAACAGAAACACCATGGAATACACACTCCCCAACGACCTTTGTTTTTACGGCTACTATAGTTTTGTGAAGCAAATGGTGAAGACTCATTAGCATGACATTACTACTTTTAGAAAGGAAACTAACATAGAACCCACAAATCTATTTTTCCTTCTTGAATATGCAACAAAATCATGTCATTGTGTATAGAGGAAAGGCATTAATATAACTACAAACAATAAGCTTCTACTATGATCAACCAGGCACACCAATCTGGATGAATAAGTTGCTACGACACTGAGCTGAGGCAAAAAAATAATAGAGATAAATACATGCTAAAGAAGATGAAAATAAAAATACTTGATGAATAACTATCAAAAGAAGAGGTAGTTCAAGTGGAATAATTCTACTGCGGCCAAATCGAAATCATATATCAGATCAAGCAATTACCACAAAATTGCACCATTTCTGTTATTTCTTGTAGAGAAGAACACAAGCTGTTGTGTTAACTTTCATCCAAGATGACACAGTTATTTATTTCCTGCAAATATACACAACAAAATTTTTCTCATGATGAATGGTAATTTTAAATGGAAAATTTAATGCATATCTACCATTGACAATACAAAACAACCTACTCGATAACAACAAAGAAGTAACAATTCAAACACTTCAAGAGAAAGCTACCAAGGTTAGGGGTTCATTCACAAACCGTAAACAAATTGTACATATACTCACGGGCTATTTGGTTGGCTTCCACACCCCTTCATGCCTGACCTGTAGCATGCCCGAAAAATGCCTAAACATTTTGTTTTATTTTGAGGAGCGAAGCTAGCCTAACATGGCAACCAAAAAATCCTGCTTAGGCTGGTTGAGCCAGGCTACTTCATTAACGTAGCTCAGAGCATCTCTAGCACACCCCGTATAATGCCCCGAGCCGCAAAATAACCACCAAAATACGGGACTATGCGGAAATTGCTGCCAGACCAGGCCCCGCAAATGCGTCCGACCCGTAATATTTTTTTAGGGCTGCGGCAAAATCCCCTCCTCGACCCACGAAAACATAGGTTTCTACCTCTTCTATATGGTGCCCTGTATCCTCGGAAAGTGGTTGGCGGGAGGGACATGTCATCCCATGCCCTTTCCCCACCCCTTCCGCCCCGCCGCCGCCATTGGTTCCGCCCGTCGGCCACCGGTGATTCCGGCCAAATCTACGGGTTGAATCATACCGCGGGGGCGCCCCTGCCCTCTTCCGTCGAGCCGCTGCATCGTCTCTTCTAGATCCGCCAGTCCATCGTGGCCGGGGAGCCACCGCCGGAGATGGAGTTGAGCCCGTGCGAGAAGTTTTTGCTCGAGGATTCATATGATTCAGATGACCCCGGATGTTCAGACGATGCTTCTAACATTTCGTTAGAACAGTTTGGTGATGGCCCTTGCCATGGAGGAGCATGAAGACGACAACCTAAAGAGGCGGCGAGGATCGATCGTAGGCCGTCTTTGCATTCCTCAAAATCGCTATCTCAGGAACGATATGCTGATGCAAGATTACTTCGCGGACAATCCAACATATCCGTCGCACCTCTTCCGGAGAAGGTACCGTATGCGCATATCCCTCTTTGTAAAAATTGTTCAAGCTTGCGAGGCCAACATTAGATATTTTACTCAAAGAAGAAATGTCATGGGCTTGAAGGGATTTAGTGCATATGAAAAAATATCGGTAGCTATGCGGGTAATTGCATATGACGTTCCGACTGACTATGCTGATGAGTACCTTCGCATTAGGGAAGATAGTACAGTTGAGTTAGTGCGTAGGTTTGCCAAAGTGATCATCCGTGTCTTTGGTCCTGAATATCTTTAAGCACCGAACGGGGATGATACAAAAAATTTGATGGCATTTAATGAAAGAAGAGGTTGGCCTGGCATGCTAGGAAGCATAGATTGTATACATTGGACTTGGAAAATTGCCCAAAGGCATGGTAGGGAATGTATTGTGGCAAGTCTCGTGATGCAACAATTGTGCTAGAGACCGTAGCATCACATGATTTATGGATTTGGCATTGATTTTTTGGTATGCCGGGTACTCTCAATGATATCAATGTGTTGCAACGGTCTCATTTGTTTGCTAGTCTTTCTAGTGGTGATGCTCCAGCTTGCAACTACACTATCAATGGGCATGAATACACAAAAGGGTACTATCTTGTAGATGGTATATACCCTTCTTGGTGCACATTTGTGAAGAGCATCAAAGACCCCCAAACTAGGAAAGTGTTGAATTCGCAAAGGCACAAGAGGCAGCTCGAAAAGACATTGAAAGAGCATTTGGGGTTTTGCAATCTTGGTTTGCCATTGTTCGTGGTCCTGCTCGGTTTTGGGACAAGCGATCCTTGAAAAACATCATGACATACAGTGTTATTCTTCACAATAACACTAAACTGTGCAACTATGAGGAGGCGCTGAAAGCGCTTTGCCCAAAGCATAGTACTCAGGATAACCCATCTAATCATTCCTGGGAAAATTGCTATATCATGCAGGATTTAGAAATCAAGCCTTTCAAGGCCACCTGGGGGCTAATGGGTTTTCCGGGGTTAGGATTCAACGAACAAGGCAGCTCTAGATCAGGTTATCAGCACCAAGGGAATTCTGGCAAAACACAATGTTTTGAACAAGGAAATCAACAAAAATAACAACCAGTCTGGGTTTCAAAGCAAGCCTAAACAACTGAATAATGGTTAGTAACACATTTTTACCACCAACGGGTGCAAAGAGATAGGAAGCATAAGCACACATCCGTCAGCATGATTGAGCCGGCAGTGCCCAGATATCTCAACTAGTCCGAGCAACCAATTGTTTCGAGCCGTGAGGATCACCCGCCCTTGGTGTTGATAATCCGGGGGATCCAGCTTTGGTAGTAGCACCTCAGGTTGGTGGATACACCCTCACAAAAGTCCTCATGGATGGAGGGAGCAGCATCAACATTTTACATTGTGACACTTTCCAGAGGATGAACTAGTGGGACAGCAGTTTGCAAACTTCGTCCATAGTTTTTCATGGAATCATTCCTGGGAAGTGAGCATACCCATTTGAGTGGATCAAGGTTAATGTTTCTTTTAGGGATGAACATAATTCCATATGTGAGTCCCTAATGTCTGAGGTGGTGAAAATAAAGAGTCCTTATCACACTCTCTTTGGAAGGCCGGATTATGCTTGGTTTATGGTCCGTCCTTGTTATATCTCCTCAAGCTCAAGATGCCGGGTCCCAAAGGCACCATAACAGTGGGAGGCAGCAGAAAGATAGCTCATGAATGTTTGGAAGGAGACGTGGCATATGCTAAGTTGGCATGTGCTGCTGAAAAGCTGAAATCCCTCACACACAATGTTGGTAAAGCCTCTCTCAAGTAAGCCACAAGTTTGAGTAATCCAACCCGACCAATTCCTTTTTGCCCTATCACACTAGGAGCTACCGGCTCATTATCTTTTGTACCGATCCCCAAATTCTATACATACTTCTATAATATTTGAATCTAATAAAGCTCTCTTTTAGCCAAAATTGAGCATGAGTTTTTTACCATCTAGTATGTTAGCTGGGGGCTATAAAGTTCAAATAAATTATCATGGTCAATAGAATTAAGCCGGCTTATCTGGGGGCTACCTGTCCCAGGATTGTTTAGGAGTAATATCACATCTCGTACTCACTTGGTTTATGCGGAAACGAATGGACGTAGTTTAAGCAGGATTACCCAACTGTCCTTGACCGTGCACATGACTATTCGAATAGTTTTACACTGTGTAGAGGTAGTACGGTGGGCCCACGAGATCCGGGAAACTTCCGTGTCATCCACGACTCGTGGTATATAACATACCCGAGGTAAGTACCCGATCAATGCCTTTCCCCTGACGATAATAGACAAAGAGGTCCACTCGATTGGTACCCAACCCACATGTTATACATCTTACGAGCATCGACCTTGGACAGTACCAACCATGCGGGGACCAACGGTGTGCCTGGAACTCATAAAAATGGCATAGTCGTCCTACCTGGCACGACCCCGTCGCGAGAGTGACCACACATCACTCCCGCCACTAGTAATGTGGCTCTTTGCTAGCACCGACCAGAGTAATCAACATAGCCCCTTCCCATAAGGGGTAACATGGTCGTACTGGTAAGGTTGGGATGGTCGACACATCATAAATCTAATCCCATTTCCGAAACCATACTCACTCAAAATACCCGGTGCACCACTTCACCAAAAGTGGCCACCTTGCTCATCATCACCCTCGAGCATTAGTGGCACCCGATGGGGTTTTCATAAAGTCTGACTTATACCAACAAAATTCTCATGCTATTATTCTAGTATTACTTGTCAACATGATGATAGCATGATCCTCAAAAAGGGGTAGGGTCAAGCTCAATGCATGTGCTCCGGAGGAGCCATTGGTAACATCACATCGGATGATTTACTGGCACTTATGATCATATGCAATGGAAATACTTGCTATTTTAACATGCAATATAATATATGCTCTATCATGGTCAAAGGGCTACTTGCCTTGGTCTGCTAGGTATCCGGGGTCTTCGAGGTCTTCCGCTCCGATTCCCTCGTCACACGAATTTTCTATCGTCGTAAAAAGAATAAATAAGAAATAGCTCACTCAAAAACAGATCACAAAGTTATTTTAAAAATGTTCTATATTACTGATAAATCTAAGTTGTTATTTTGAAAAATATTTGCCCCTGATTCCAATGTACGAACATTTTTATAATCAACCAAACAGAAGCAAAACGATTCCAATTTAGTCCTTTTTATTATTGTAAAACATAATAGTTGTTGAAAAATTCATCCATTGGTCTCATTAAATACTAAACATTTTTAGAAGAATAACAGTGGAAAAATTATATTTTTACACTAGTTAAATATTTTTATAAAAATCTTAGAAAACAAATTTAAAAAATAAGAATAAGGGCTAAGTCCCCTAGCCTGACTCGGCCTAAAACTGGGCCGGCCCAAAGCCAGCGACAGCCTTCCCAGGCGCGCGCGCCATCAGGTTTGAACCTGACATGCGGGGCCCTGCGGTCAGCTGCGTCGGGCAGCGCGGGGGAGGAGGTTGGGCCATCGACAGGTGGGGCACACCTGTTGGGGTCGTCTCCTACCTCTGGCTAGAGAGGAGGAGGAGCATGCGGGCGAGGCTGCCGATATTCTCAAGCCCCAATGAGGACATAAATGGGTTCGGCTCGTCGCCGCCTACCTGCTGGTGGTCGGAACAACTACGGAGAGGCACGGGTTCGCCAGCGACGAGGATGCCGTGGCGGAGGAGTTTCGGGAGGTGGTCGTGGAGGTAGCTAGGGGCACGGAAATGCTCGAGCGAGTTGGGGGAAAGCTTCCTGGGGTTGAGGGGATCGGTTTGGTGGGTCGAGGGACGCAGGAGCCGTCGTGTAGTCGGAGATCGCCCGGAGCTCCGAGGCGGAGGGGCCTCGGTCGATCTCGAGCACCGGGGCTCTGCTGGCTTGCTAGGGTGTCTAGGGAGGTGCTAATGGTCGTGGTGAAGCTATCTGAGGGGTGCAGGAGTGAGGGGAGGGCTATTTATAGGCCCGCAATGGTGAGCCGATTCGGGAGTGCCGGTGACTCACCATGGCGCACATGGGGGTGCAGGGAGGAGCTGGGGTCGAAACCACGGTCTTAGGACGTGGTGTTGGACCACCAGAACCATCTGCAGCAGAGAGAGAGAGAGGGGAGTCGAGCATGCATGGTCGTGCAACCTTGGCCAATTCTGGTGCGTGCGGGCACGCGTCGCACGAGCTCTAGCGCGGGAGAGGAAGGGCCCTGGGGGTTGCTCGACGCAGAGGGTTGTCGGGGAAGAGGTTGGACACCTGGGGGGAGGCTGGAACTGGCCGAGAGCGTCGCCCCCACCTTGGTGGCTTACTGTAGCGCGCCGAGAGCGCAGTTTTGCCATGCCACGACATGCTGGTGCGCTCTGAGGCACTTTGGACGTGTCTAGCATGTCCTGGCATTGGCTGGGAGTGTGGCTAGCCATTTGGGTCTCGTGGGAGCTTCGGCTGGTCAAGGGATACAAGGAATACTAGTGTTGTCAGCTTTGAACTAAAGCTTAGATTGGGTTTTTTTCTTTTCTACTTTGAACCAGTGAGGGACTAGTTGACTCGGGTTGGGCATTGATACTGGCCACCTAATCTGAGAATTTGGAGCAAAGGGGTTGGGTTTAGCTGTGGGTTAAAGGGGCTTTTACCCACCTGCCAGAAGGTGCTCAATAGTGGTTTGAGGGGGTTGCACCCCACCACCGGTGCTGCAATTTAACAGGTTTGGGTTTGGTGCTAAAACATGGGGTTTCACCAAGTTTGAGCTCCATTGGACAAGTTTAGCTTTGTAAACTTGAAAACACCACTATTTGATCAGATCTATCCCTTCCAAAGAGAGTGTGGGCAAACTAAGTCCTACAAATCTCACTTTTGGTGTGGAACCCTCATTTAAGGTATTAGGCACTCCTGCAAAGTTTCAGCATCATAGGACAAACTTTGCTATGTAGATTTGTTCTAACTCCAATCTGGACAGAAAGAGTTTTAGGGTTATTTGGGGTCCTTAATCACCTTGGATCAAGGTGATTCTTTATGTGGACACCAAATATGGCTTAGGGATACTACTAGAATTTCTAGGATTTTATTGAGAATATTTCCTTTGGAAATATTTCAAAAGGTCAAAACAGACACATATGGTTTTCAGGGTTTTACTCAAATAATTTTAATATAAATAGGGGTTTAAAATCTTATGTATGGAAAATATATGTCCTTGTGATCATCTCCAAATTTAATTAGATTTTTCTAAGGCAGTAAAGTATTTTTCCAAGTAATAATACCAATTCTAGCCTTAGAAATGGACATGCAATTTAATTAGGAAAATAATTCTAAAAATAAATGTTTTGTGGTTTTGAAGCACTAAAATGAAGTTAAAATAAGATCAACAACTTTGGTTAGAGACACTTCTTGCCATCAAGGGAATGTAGTGCAACTCAAAGTAGGGTTTTAGCTTGATCAAAAACAAGTGAAGGTTTTTGGAAATAAATCAATATTGTGAAATGGGGTTTTTATCATCACATGATCAAACACACAAGCATACAATGACAATCATGGCATTCACATCATTAGTTTTGAAAAAGTTTTAACAAGCTCAGGTTTTTGCTTTATAGAGAAGTGGTAGTAAAAACAGGGTGTGACAAGTAATAGCATTGTCTTCTGCAATCCTATGCCATGCCTTTCTATTTTGATCATAGGTCACTTGGGGGCTTCTAACTCAAAGAATTCAGCTTCTTACCCTCTTGATAGGCAAAGACACCACAAAATGATAAAACCTGTCGGTATGTTTTGGCGACTCCGAAGAAGGTGACTCTATGTACTCTTGACTGATCATTGCATTATGGACCATGAATCGGCAAGGTTAAAACACAGGTATGTCATGTGAGAGCCGACATACTGAAAACTAGGATAAGTCATGGGTTATTATTCCCGCTTCGTTGAAGCAAGGCTAGACCTCAAAAGCCAGTCTTTTATTTTTAACAACGTCCCGCTTAGCCCACTTGTGAGTCATGACTAATACTCTACATGCGCTATTATTTTTTAGAAAATTTCAGTAGAGAGTACCATCTAAAAAATATCACAAAACAAGATTAGGACATGTTGCGACTAGTTTATTTTTAAATAAATATTTTTTTCTCCTGCAATAATGACATAAGGAGATGGAGCAGCGTTATCAGATCATCATGGACAACCGGGTCATAAGAGAAATGACTATAAATATTGTGATGATTGGTTGAAATAAACATGCTCGATGGCATGACAAAAGGCATCTCAGAGTTGTTGATACCCTATTATAGACTCACATCAGGAGTCATGAGAATATAAAAACGTAATGAGAAGATAAAGTTTTTCTACTAGGCGAGCTATTTATGACCCGCCACCAGTTCTGGCCGTCGCCAGATTCAACACCTGATTCTTCCGCCTCGTCATCATCAACAATATGCTTCTGGCCTTCTTGGATCCATCAAATTTATCTCAGTGATTCAAAATCTGAAGCGGTCCTAGTTGAAGTAGAAGCTCCGGTGTCACAAGCTGTCCTTTTCTTCTAATGAGGTGGAACGAGCTCGGAAGGCTCGTCTTCAGGTACTAGAACACGCTCATTATTAATGGTATATGCCACGTAATAATGAGACGTGTCAACCAGGTGTGAAAGAATGGTCGCCAGGGGCCGGGTCTCCTTCATGACACGAGCAAAGTATTCTCGGGTGAATTCCGAGCCATCCAACTTATTTTCAAGAAACCCGTCTTTTAAAGACGCCAAATCCAATTCCGATAAATATGCTTTGGTGCATGCAAGGGCCGAATTTGCGCCTCTACAAGTCGCTGATTTCTGGGTTTCGAAAACCCATTACGACATGATGGAGAGATTTTTCAGCATATCCTTGACGACCCGTGGATGATATTTGGTGTTCTTTGCAGCCATAATGGAGTACACAAAACCAGTGTACAACTTTTCCACATAAGAAAAAATGGACTTCAACTTCATCAAAGGTGGTTGTACCAAGGACTGGTCCGTGTCCCGTGCAGAAGAACAGATACGAATCATTTTAGGGTCGTCCACTTGAGTACTAGAAATAAAAACAGAGATAAAGGTTGCAAGACTTTACCAAAGATGGCGGGTATCAGGTCATAGATTGGCTTCACTAAGGTGGAATAATTCTCTTTAAGAGGCCCAAGTTTCCCTTCTGCTTTTTCAGCACGGGTTAAGAGAGCAGTTTTCTCTTTTGCAAATTCCTTCTGGACTTGATCAAGACGATCCTACATTTGATGAACAGAGTTTTGGAAAAGAGTCGCCGTAGATTTAGCTTCGGCCCAAAGCCTTTTTCTGTCTTGAGAAGCCTTTGTAGATCTACAGCGGTTGATTCAACATTTGCTACAAGATTCTGGTAAGTATACACAGTTTATTAGCAATTGGAAGTATAATACACCATAAGAATAACTCGTACACAACAGCGGCGATGAGCCGAAGGCAAGACAAAGATAAAGAACGAGGAAGTATAGACAAGTCCCAAGAATATTGCAACCCTTGGGGGCTAATGTGCATGAGTTCTTTAAAAAGACGTATAAAGACCCGACTCGTCTCAGGAAGATGAGCAGACCCTTGGGGGCTACAGGTCGAATTCAATTTCTATATTTGAAGATCCGGGTCATCTCAGGGAGATGAGCTGGCCCTTGGGGGCTACAGGTCGAATTCAACGTCTATATTTAAAGACATGACCTGTCTGAGGGAGATGAGTCGGCCCTTGGGGCTACAGGTGATATATAGGAAAAGGAGACAAAGTGATTCCTGAAATAAGCCCGTTACCTCGTATTTCTCCTTCAAAGCACGAATAATATCAACTCCAGTATCCCAGTTCTCAATAAGTTGGGTCAAGTATTGCTGAAGGACCTCTCCAACATTCAATGAGGATATTTTTGGGAGCACTAGCTGATATTTCCCTTTGTCAAGGTTCATCATCTCTTCCTTAGCCACAATGTTTGCAAGAGCACTGGAAGTAGTAGGAGCTTGAAATTGTTCTTTGATGATAACAACCTCGGAGGAACTTGGATTAACCGCCGGAGTATGGTATTCAGTAGGAGCCGCGAGGCTGGGATCTCGAGTCGGGCTCGTCTGTTTAGCAAGGGAAGCCACGGGATTTGGGGTTTCCTCCACTAAAACTGGCTCATCCACAGTGGGCGCCTCACTAACAGTTGCTGGGTCAATAGAGACATCCGGGACATGTGTGTCAGGAGCGTTGACTTTGGTGGCTGCCCTTTTGGCCTAAGGGTCCAAGACATCTTGCTTCTCGGTACTAGAGCATGATCCTACCACACAGCTAGATAAAGTATCCTTCGCCCTGCACAAAGTTATAAGTCAAGTGCAAATTCTGGAAAAAGTGAAATAAGCAGTCAAATTGTTTTTAGAAACTTACCCAAGGTTGACATCGAAAGCGGGAAGGAAAGTTGCTCATGAGGCACCCGAAGATGGCGAAGATTCCTCAAATTTAAAGGGATTCAAGTTTTGAAGATTGTATTGAATCAAGTTTTGAAATTATAAGGCACACGAGGTTTGCGAGCCGGTGGTGTATGAGGCAATCCTGGATCTAGCTCGCTCGCATCGCTCCGAGTCTTGAGTTTGGATTGACCAACCAGTTGTGTCTTCTTCAAGACAAAATTGGTAGCTAAATAACCTTGATTTGACATTTTTACCTTTTCGACGGCTTGTTTTTCCCTTCTTGCAACAAACTTTTCTGAAGAGCTGGAAGAAATGGCAATTACCTCAACATTGATGACTTGGTGGGCTTCAGATTCATCTTAAGAAGGAGGATTATCAGCAAGTTCAATAAATAAGTGACCAAGTGAGTCAAGTTCTACCTCTGATGAATCCTTTGAAGATGGACCGGCAGCTGGGTCATCTTGAGCCGGATCATTTCCTTGACTCATAAAAGGAGCATGGGCTTGAGCTGTAACTTTCCAGAAGCTAGTACCGTCCTATAGAACAAAGAAGTATGGCAAAAAGGCAGGTCAAAGATAAGTTTACTAGAGAAACAAAGTGTATATAAAGAAGGAAATATCAATACCTCAGGCGGAGGATTCAACAAATAAAATGGGTTCAAGCCAGAGGTACTACACCATTCCTTCGAGTAAGAAAAGAGTTTCTTCATTTCTTTGACAAGAACATCATTGGTTATATTTTCGAAGGAAAAGCATTGAGGGTCAGATAGTTATACTGAGTAATCACACATCAGGTCGGGTCTCACACTAACAGGTTGAATATGCCACTAAAGCGAGCAACAGATTAAATCGATCCCATTCAGGCCATGAGTGATTAAGACCCGTAGCTTTGTGTGGATGGGATCCATTTTGTCTCTCTCTTTTCCCGTTGGCCACCAAGGTAGCTCCACATTTTTATCAATTCGTTCTAGCCTATAACCCGGCAAGGGATTTTCATTTGCAGGGGCGGTATTCTTAAAATAAAACCAACTTTTGTACCACCCATTTGGGATGACTCGCCAGTTTAGACTCGAGAAATAGGTTGTTCTTCCTTTTCCGAAAAGAAATTCTGCCAAGTTCACAAGATGGACCATTTTTTACCTCGGTGTGGCGGTTGGCATATAAGAATTCCCTGAATTGGGTTGTTGTTGGCTCAAGTTGAAGATAGACTTCGCATAAAACCTGGAACCGGCATATGTTAGTCATTGAGTTGGGGGCTATATCTTGGGGCCTCAGGTTGGAACAATACAGAAGAACCTTGAAGGATTTTGAGCCGGGAGGGCGGAAACCCATTCGCAAATGATAAGTAAAGACGACAACTTCCCCCTCCCGAGGCTGACGATAAGTTTGTTCTTTGAGAGCTCACGAGATTATCTCTTTCTTGGGTGGCAGAAGTCCTTGACTTACCAGATTATCTAAGGTAATCCTGGATTCCTGAGACCTAGCCCAGTTACAAGCCTTGGAGTTTTTGGGGTCCATCTGTCACTCAAGATATAAACAAAAGAAAATAAGCAGAAGTAAACCAAGGAAGAAGATACTGAGAGGCTTATTGGATGCTAAAGTTGCCAAAATTATCATGAAGGACACCTTAAGGCGGCCAATGTTGCGACTAGGTTTTAAGCCAGTAAGACAAAGAGAGAAATTCAAAGGGAAAGATCCAGGAAAGACATGGCAGGAAACTTCCTCATGAACAAGTTGCAAACAAGTGCTCTCATCATGACAGATCCAAATACGAACAGAAAATAAGGAAAGTATATGTTCTAAAAGTGGCGGAGAGGCCGACGTGAGTATTTTGGAACAAAATTGTTCTAAAGGGGGTTTGTCCAAGTTTGTGTACTATGCAAATCACGATAAGGCCGCAGAAGTGACATAAGTTGTGTTAGATTATGGATCTAAGAAGCATTTCTTTTGTGATGAACCGAAGAACATGACATGGACCTATCGGGAAATCTAGAAACCCTCGACAAGAAATATACGTACAAGATTTTATCGGAAGAGAAGATTGATGGCTTCGAGAAGTTCGACAAGGAAGTGATACGTCCCAAACGTATCTATAATTTATGCTTGTTCCATGATCTTTTGGGTGACATTGTTCTATGTTTTGCTACACTTTTATATCATTTTACATATATTTGGACTAACCTACTAACTCAGTGCACCCAGTGCCAGTTTATGTATGCTCATGTCTATTTTTCACGGGCTTTTACCAAATTTTCTGAAGACCGAAAAATCCCTAGAAAATATATAAAAATCAGCATACCGGAAGCTTCCAGATCACTGAAGATGGGCCAGAGGAGAGCCAGGGTCCGCCCAGGTGACCTGTGGGCGCAACCTACCCCCTGGCCGCACCACAAGGCAGCCTGGGTGGGCCCCACCTCCTACGGTGCCCTCCTTTGGCCTATATTTAGAGTCCCGAGAGGAAACCCTTCCACAACTTCCAGAATCGCAAATTTCTCTATCGTTCCGCCGCTGCAGCGCTTTCGAGATCGGGAGCGTCAGGATACCTCTTCCCGGCACCTTGCCGGAGGGAGGATTGACCTCCGGGAGCTTCTCCGCCACCATGGATGCTTCCCGCATGTGCCGAGAGTAGTCCTCCTTGGACCATGGGACCATGACCGGTAGCTATGTGATTTCTTCTCTCCAATCTTGTGCTTCAATGGTTAGTCCTTGTGAGTTGCCCTACATGATCAAGGCATCTATGTAATTCTCTTGCTATTGCTATGCTCGGTTTGTTGGGATCCGATGGATTATGAGATTATGTGCAGATGTTTATGAGTTATATATTTGATTATCCCTTTATATTATGTTCCTTAGTGATTCATGCATGTTCTCCGTTGCTATTTATTGCTTTGGCCGAGTAGTAGATTGTAACTCCAAGAGGGAGCGTTATGCATGATTGTGGGTTCATGCCCCTTGATGTCTAGCTTGAGTGACAGAAACATGAGACTAGGGGATGTGTTGTTGCCACCAGGGAGAAAACAACAGTGCTTGTGACCACGGTTGCAAGGATTGTTTACCTTACGCATAGTTCGTTAATGCAGTTGTCCGTTGCTTTGAGTTTACACTTTGGGTGGGGCTCGCAACTTAATACCGACGAGATGTTCTCGATAGATATCTAAAGGTGGATGATTAGTAAGTAGATGTTGATGAATAAACGATCTACTTGTCTTGGCGTACTGCCCATTACTATTGAACCTCTAACTATCAAGTAGCATAATTAGCATTGCGGTGCGTTCATAATTCTGTCAATTGCCCAACTGTGATTTGTTTACCCAAGCATAGTTTTTTATCGTCTTTTGGGAGAGAGACATCTCTAGTGAACATCATGTGACTCCGGTCCATATCACCATCATTGTTTACACCTCGATCATTTACCGCTTTATTTACTTTTCCATTGCAATCAATATTACATTCCCGCTTGTGTTTTGATCCTTTGCAAACGACAAGGCCAGAGAGATTGACAACCTCTCTGTACTCGTTGGGAGCAAAGTTATTTTTTGTGTGTGAAGGTCCACATCTTCTGCTAGCGCCAGGGTGGAAGACACCTACTTTTTAATCCTAGGAGTCCTCCTGGTTCGATAAACCTTACAGTTCTTGTGTGAGGGAAAACTTGCTGCTGACTACATCTCAACCTTCCACTTGGGGTAACCAACAAGGTGCGAGAAGTATATTCATCATCTCATCATGAGGAAGCAAGAGTTTGTGGATCTGCGAGCCAGCTCGAAAAGTTTCCTTCATCGTAATCAAGATCTGACGTGCGTGATAATGGAAGAAGACGCGAGGAAGAATAAGGGGAAAATAATGGCATGGCGGGTTTCCCACCTATTTATAAGGGAAAGGAGGACTGAAACAGAATGGTCGTAGGAATGAGCGGCTAAGTTTGCACATAGATTTTTGTGCCATACCACATTCAGTGTTGTTTTCAAAAGATTCACCATGAGGACCTAAGACGACAACAGTCGGCTTGATGACGTCATGTCAATAAAAACTAAAAGGATGTAAAGTCTCAAAGAAAATACAATGACCCCACATTGATGGCCGGCTCGTTTGCTTGCCAGAAAATAGCTTGACATGAACAAAGCTCAAGTGAACCTGGGGCCTATTTATAAGGGATATAACCCCAGGATTTAACCCGCCCTATGGGGCAGGGTCATCCACATGGAAAACATGAGAAGCTGGGCCGGAGGACTTAGTCGGCAAACCACCAAGCGGCCCATCACCAGAAGATGGTAGCTCAGAGACATACAAGGCAAGAGATGCCGAAAGTTTCCGTAGCTTGGGAACAAAGATGATGTAGACATGTAATAGGTCATAGGTATTATTCGACCCAGACTGTGTTGTAAACTTGGGGATTCTACCTATATATAAAGGAGAGCCCTTAAATTAGAAATAGGAAGTAAGAAACCCTCGAGAGCTAGGTTAGAGATCACACACCCTTGTAATCAAGATTCCCATCAATACAAACACAAATAAAGACAGAGGCTTTTACCTCCATCAGAGGGGCTGAACCTGGGTAAATCCGCCTCTCGTTTCCCAATCAACCCCTTCGAGTTGCCACACAGCTCCGTCTTGAGATTGCATTGGTTTTTCCCTTGAAGAGGAAAGGGTGATGCAGCACACGAGCAGTAAGTATTTCCCTCGGTTTGAGAACCAAGGTATCAATCCAGTAGGATAATCGTGCCAAGTCCAGAGTACCTGCGCAAACACAAACGAGCTTGCACCCAACACTATAAAGGGGTTGTCAATCCCATCAAGATTGATTGCAAAGTGAGATATGAAGGCGGAAAGTGCAACGAAGTAAAAGTGTAAGGCTGAAAATATGATGTGAAGTAGACCTGGGGGCCATAGTGTTCACTAGAGGCTTCTCTCAAAATAGGAAATATTACGGTGGGTGAACAAATTACTGTCGAGCAATTGATAGAACCGCGCAAAGTCATGACGATATCTAAGGCAATGATCATACATATAGGCATCACGTCCGAGACAAGTAGCCGATACTTTCTACATCTACTACTATTACTCCACACATCGACCACTATCCAGCATGCATCTAGTGTATTGAGTTCATGACGAACAGAGTAAAGCCTTAAGCAAGATGACATGATGTAGAGGGATAAACTCAAACCAATGATGAAAACCCCATCTTTTTACCCTTGATGGTAGCAACACGATGCGTGCCTCGTTGCCCCTTCTGTCACTGGGAGAGGTCACCGCACGGTATGAACCCAAAACCAAGCACTTCTCCCATTGCAAGAATCATAGATCAAGTTGGCCAAACAAAACCCACAACTCGAAGAGTATTCCAAGGATACGAAATCATGCATATAAGAGATCAGAAGAAACTCAAATAAGATCCATAGATAATCTGATCATAAATCCACAATTCATCGGATCTTGACAAACACACTGCAAAAGAAGATTACATCGGATAGATCTCCATGAAGATCATGGATAACTTTGTATTGAAGATCAAAGAGAGAGAAGAAGCCATCTAGCTACTAGCTATGGACCCGAAGGTCTATGGTGAACTACTCACGCATCATCGGAGAGGTCATGGTGTTGATGAAGAAGCCCTCCGTATCCGAATCCCTCCTCCGGCAGGGCACCAGATCATGCCCAGATGGGATCTTGCCGAGACAAAAGCTTGCGGCGGCGGAAAAGTATTTTCATGAATCTCTTGCGCAGTTTTGGATTTTTCAGGAATTTATAGGCGGAAGAGGTAGGGAGACGAGCCATAGGGGCCCCACAAGCCTGCTAGGCGCGGCCCCCCTGGCCGTGCCTAGGGGACTTGTGGGGTCCCCTGGTGGCCCCTACCTTGGTTCTCAAGTCTCGTGCGTATCTTCCGTTCGAGAAAAAATCTTTTCGGAAGTTTTATTCCATTTGGACACCGTTTAAAATCCTCCTCTAAAAAGGGTCAAAAACACGGAAAAAATAGGAAGTGGCACTTGGCACCGAGTTAATAGGTTAGTCCCAAAAAAGATATAAAAGGCACACAAAATATCCAAAGTTTGACAAGATAATAGCATGGAACCATAAAAAATTATAGATACGTTGGAGACGTATCTAGCATCCCCAAGCTTAACTCCTGCTCGTCCTCAAGTAGGGAAGTGATAAAGACAGAAATTTTGATGTGGAGTGCTACCTAGCATAGTTGTCCTTTGTAACTTCTTTCATGTGACATGAATGTTCAGATCCGTCAGATTCAAAACAATAGATTGCTATTGACATGAAAACAATAATACTTCAAGCAAACTAGCAAGGTAATCATGAACTTTCGAAATAACAATGCCAAAGAAAGTTATCCCTACAAAATCATATAGTCTAGCTATGCTCCATCATCCCCACACAACTAATTTAAATCATGCACAACCCCGGTATTGGCCAAGTAATTGTTTTCGCACTCTTAGTTTCTCAAACCTTTTTCAACTCTCACACAATCCATGAGTGTGAGCCATGGATATAGCACTATGGTGGAATAGAGCGTGGTGGTGGTTGTGAGACAAAAAGGAGGAGATGGTCACATTGACTCGGCGTATCAAAGGGCTTTGGAGATGCCCATTAATAAATATCAATGTGAATGAGTAGGGATTGCCATACAAAGGATGCACTAGAGCCATAAGTATGTGAAAGCTCAAAAGGAGAACTAGTGGGTGTGCATCCAACTTGCTTGCTCACGAAGACCTAGGGCAATTTTGAGGAAGCCCATCGGAATATACAAGCCAAGTTATATAATGAAGATTCCCACTAGTATATGGTGGTGACAGAACAAGTGGCTCTCAATCATCGAGAACATGGTGCTATTATGAAGCACAAGTGTGGAAAAAGATAGTAGCATTGTCCCTTCTCTCTTTTTCTCTCCTTTTTTTTGTTTGGGATCTTTGGCCTCTTTTTTCTCTTTCCTCTTTTTTTTGTTTGGGCTCTTTGGCCTCTTTTTTTTATTTCCTCACATGGGACAATGCTCTAATGATGATGATCATCACACTTTTATTTACTCACAGCTCAAAGCTTAGAACGATAATGACTCTATAGGAAATGCCTCCGGTAGTGTACCAGGATGTGCAACGATCTAGCTTGGCGTATGACGTTGAAACATCTCGCTATCTATCTTATGATCATGCAATGGCAATATGAGAGTGACGACACAAGTCATGAGAGTGAACGGTGGGAGTTGCATGGCAATATATCTCGGAATGGCTATGAAGATGCCATAGTAGGTAGGAATGGTCGCTGTTTTGAGGAAAGCATATGGTGGGTTTGTGCACCGGCGAAAATTGCGCGGTACTAGAGAGGCTAGCAATGGTTTAAGGTGAAAGTGCATCTATACCATGGACTCACATTAGTCATGAAGAACTCACATACTTGTTGCGAAAGTTTCTATTAGTAATCAAAACAAAGTGCTAAACGCATACTCCTAGGGGAATGGGTTGGTAGGTGTTAACCATCGCGCGATCCCGAGCTCAACACAAAGGATGAAAATCAATAGATCAATTATGCTCCGACTTCCTAACATAGCGGTTCACCATACGTGCATGTTACGGGAATCACTAACTTCAACACAAGTATTTCTAGATTCACAACACCCTACTAACATAACTCTTAATATTACCAAATCCACGTCTCCAAACTAATTGAGAGGAATCGAAGTTCTCTTCTACTCAATGCACATTTGGGTACCTATCACCTTTGGGACTACTTTCATAGCATAAGCCAACTACCAAATTATGCACCGGCGTGCTCTAAAAGATCTAAGTGAAGCACATGGAGCAAAAAGGTCTAGCTCAAAAGATATAAGTGAAGCACAATGGGCATTCTAGCAAAATCACGATGAGTGCATGTCTCTCTCAAAAGGTGTGCAGAAAGGATGATTGTGAAACAACAAAACGAAAATACTCCTACGATACAAGACGCTCCAAGCAAGACACATATCATGTGGTGAATAAAAATATAGGTCCAAGTAATGTTACCGTTGGATTGAAGACGAAAGAGGGGATGACTTCCCGGGGCATCCCCAAGCTTAGGATTTTTGCTGTCCTTGAATTTGGCTTGGGATGCCTTGGGCATCCCCAAGCTTGCGCTCTTTCCACTCTTTATCCATTTGTCCATGAGAACATCACCCAAAACTTGAAAACTTCACAACACAAAACTTAAACAGAAACTCGTGATATCATTAGCACAAGAAAACAAACTACCACCTCTTAAGGTACTGTAGAAATCTTGATTTATATTTATATTGGTGTTAGATTACTGTATTATCACCTTTCCATGGCTAGTACCCCCTGATACTATCCATAATTTCATCAAAACAAGCAACCAACTCAACAAAAACAGAATCTGTCAAAAACAGACCAGTCTGTAGCAATATGTATACTTCGTATATTTCTGGTACCTCAAAAATTCTGAACAATTACGACAGCCTCGGAAAAAGGCATATCAACCAGCAACAAAAAGAATCAACTCAAAATATCTTTCTGAATAAAAATGAAAAATAATTTCGTGAGCGAAAAGTTTCTGTCTTTTTCCAGCAGGATCAAACAACCATCACCAAGACTAGTCATAAAGGTTTTGCTTGGCTCAAACGCAAAAAGAAACATAAAATACACAATCATAATAGAATTATGATGGTGTGGATGTTGGAAATATGCCCTAGAGGCAATAATAAATTAGTTATTATTATATTTCTTAGTTCATGATAATCGTTTATTATCCATGCTATAATTGTATTGATTGGAAACACAGTGCATGTGTGGATACATAGACAAAACACTGTCCCTAGTAAGCCTCTAGTTGACTAGCTCGTTGATCAAAGATGGTCAAGGTTTCCTGACCATAGGCAAGTGTTGTCACTTGATAATGGGATCACATCATTAGGAGAATCATGTGATGGACTAGACCCAAACTAATAGACGTAGCATGTTGATCGTGTCATTTTGTTGCTACTGTTTTCTGCGTGTCAAGTATTTGTTCCTATGACCATGAGATCATATAACTCACGGACACCGGAGGAATGCTTTATGTGTATCAAACGTCGCAACGTAACTGGGTGACTATAAAGACTGGGATTTGTCACTCCGTGTAACGGAGAGGTATCTCGGGGCCCACTCGGTAATGCAACATCACACACAAGCCTTGCAAGCAATGTGACTTAGTGTAAGTTGTAGGATCTTGTATTACGGAACGAGTAAAGAGACTTGCCGGTAAACGAGATTGAAATAGGTATGCGGATACTGACGATCGAATCTCGGGCAAGTAACATACCGAAGGACAAAGGGAATGACATACGGGATTATATGAATCCTTGGCACTGAGGTTCAAACGATAAGATCTTCGTAGAATGTGTAGGATCCAATATGGGCATCCAGGTCCCGCTATTGGATATTGACCGAGGAGTCTCTCGGGTCATGTCTACACAGTTCTCGAACCCGCAGGGTCTGCACACTTAAGGTTCAACGTTGTTTTATGCGTATTTGAGTTATATGGTTGGTTACCGAATGTTGTTCGGAGTCTCGGATGATATCACGGACGTCACGAGGGTTTCCAGAATGGTCCAGAAACGAAGATTGATATATAGGATGACCTCATTTGATTACCGGAAGGTTTTCGGAGTTACCGGGAATGTACCGGGAATGACGAATGGGTTCCGGGAGTTCACCGGGGGGGGGGGGGGGGCAACCCACCCCGGGGAAGCCCATACGCATTGGGGGTGCCGCACCAGCCCTTAGTGGGCTGGTGGGACAGCCCAAAAGAGCCCTATGCGCATTGGAAGAAAAATCAAAGAGAAAAGGAAAAAAAAGAAGGAGGTGGGAAAGGGAAGGACTCCACCTTCCAAACCAAGTAGGACTCGGTTTGGGGGGGGGGAGACCTTCCCCCTTAGGTTCGGCCGACCCCTTGGGAGTCCTTGGACCCCAAGGCAAGGCTCCCCCGTCCTCCTCTATATATAGTGGGGTTTTAGGGCTGATTTGAGACAACTTTGCCACGGCAGCCCGACCACATATCTCCACGGTTTTACCTCTAGATCGCGTTTCTGCGGAGCTCGGGCGGAGCCCTGCTGAGACGAGATCATCACCAACCTCCGGAGCGCCGTCACGCTGCCGGAGAACTCTTCTACCTCTCCGTATCTCTTGCTGGATCAAGAAGGCCGAGATCATCGTCGAGCTGTACGTGTGCTGAACGCGGAGGTGCCGTCCGTTCGGCACTAGATCGTGGGACTGATCGCGGGACGGTTCGCGGGGCGGATCGAGGGACGTGAGGACGTTCCACTACATCAACCGCGTTCACTAACGCTTCTGCTGTACGGTCTACAAGGGTACGTAGATCACACATCCCCTCTCGTAGATGGACATCACCATGATAGATCTTCGTGCGCGTAGGAAAAATTTTGTTTCCCATGCGACGTTCCCCAATAGTGGCATCATGAGCTAGGTTCATGCGTAGATGTCTTCTCGAGTAGAACACAAAAGTTTTTGTTGGCGGTGATGTGCATTTTTCTGCCCTCTTTAGTCTTTTCTTGATTCCGCGGTATTGTTGGATCGAAGCGGCTCGGACCGACATTACTCGTACGCTTACGAGAGACTGGTTTCATCTCTACGAGTAACTCCGTTGCTCAAAGATTACTGGCGGGTGTCAGTTTCTCCAACTTTAGTTGAATCGGAATTGACCAAGGAGGTCCTTGGATGAGGTTAAATAGCAACTCATATATCTCCATTGTGGTGTTTGCGTAAGTAAGATGCGATCCTACTAGATACCCATGGTCACCACGTAAAACATGCAACAACAATATTAGAGGACGTCTAACTTGTTTTTGCAGGGTATGCTTGTGATGTGATATGGCCAACGATGTGATGTGATATATTGGATGTATGAGATGATCATGTTGTAATAGTTAATATCGACTTGCACGTCGATGGTACGGCAACCGGCAGGAGCCATAGGGTTGTCTTTAAACTAACGTTTGTGCTTGCAGATGCGTTTACTTTATTGCTAGGACGTAGCTTTAGTAGTAATAGCATGAGTAGGATGACAACCCCGATGGCGGCACGTTGATGGAGATCATGATGATGGAGATCATGGTGTGACGCCGGTGACAAGAAGATCGTGCCGGTGCTTTGGTGATGGAGATCAAGAAGCACATGATGATGGCCATATCATGCCACTTATGAATTGCATGTGATGTTAATCCTTTTTGCACCTTATCTTGCTTAGAACGACGGTAGCATTATGAGGTGATCTCTCACTAAAATTTCAAGACGAAATTGTGTTATCCCCGACTGTGCACCGTTGCGACAGTTCGTCGTTTCGAGACACCACGTGATGATCGGGTGTGATAGACTCAACGTTCACATACAACGGGTGCAAAACAGTTGCGCACGCGGAACACTCGGGTTAAGCTTGAGGAGCCTAGCATGTGCAGACATGGCCTCGGAACACATGAGACCGAAAGGTCGAGCATGAATCGTATAGTTGATATGATTAGCATAGAGATGCTTACCACTGAAACTATTCTCGACTCACGTGATGATCGGACTTGAGATAGTGGATTTGGATCATGTACCACTCAAATGACTAGAGAGATGTACTTTTTGAGTGGGAGTTCTTAAGTAATATGATTAATTGAACTAATTGTCATGAACATAGTCTAATGGTCTTTGCGAATTACGATGTGGCTTGCGCTATAGCTCTACTGTTTTTTATATGTTCCTAGAGAAAATTTAGTTGAAAGTTGATAGTAGCAAACTTTGCAGACTAAGTCTGTAAAACCGAGGATTGTCCTCGTTGCTGCGCAGAAGGCTTATGTCCTTAATGCACCACTCGGTGTGCTGCACCTCGAGCGTCGTCTGTGGATGCTGTGAACATCCGACATACACGTTTTTGATGACTACACGATAGTTCAGTGCAAAATACTTAATGGCTTAGAAGAAAGGCATCGAAGACATTTTGAAACATCACGGAACATAAGTGATGTTCTAAAGAGATGAAATTGTGATTTCATACTCGTGCCCTTGTTGAGAGGTATGAGACCTCCGACAAGATTCTTTGTCCACAAAGTAAAGGAGAAAAGCTCAATCGTTGAGCGTGGGCTCAGATTGTCTGAGTACGACAATCACTTGAATCAAGTGGGAGTTAATCTTCCAGATGAGATAGTGATGGTTCTCCAAAGTCACTGCCACCAAGCTGTGAGAGCTTCGTGATGAACTATAACATATCAAGGATAGATACAATGATCCTTGAGCGATTCGCGATGTTTGACACTGCGAAAGTAGAAATCAAGAAGGAGCATCAGTAGTTGATGGTTTGTAAAACCACTAAGTTTCAAGAAAGGCAAGGGCTAGAAGGGATACTTCATGAAACGGCAAAACAGTTGCTGCACTAATGAAGAGACCCAAGATTAAACCCAAACCCGAGATTAAGTGCTTCTGTAATGAGGGGAACAGTCACTGAGGCGGAGCAACTCTAGATACTTGGTAGATAAGAAGGCTGGCAAAAGTCGAAAGAAGTGTATTTGATATACATGATGTTGATGTGTACTTTACTAGTACTCCTAGTAGCATGAGAGTATTGGATACCGGTTCGGTTGCTAAGTGATTAGTAACACGAAATGAAAGCTACGGCATAAACGGAGGGTAGCTAAAGGCGAGGTGATGATATGTGTTGGAAGTGTTTCCAAGGTTGATATGATCAAACGTCGCACGCTCCCTCTACCATCGGGATTGGTGTTAAACCTAAATAATTGTTATTTGGTGCTTGCGTTAAGCATGAACATGATTGGATGGTGTTTATTGCAATACGATTATTCATTTAAAAAGAATAATGGTTACTCTATTTTCTTGAATAATAACCTTCAATGGTTTATTGAATCTCGATCGTAGTGTTACACATGTTCATGATATTGGTGCCAAAAGATACGAGGTAATGATGATAGTACCACTTACTTGTGGCACTGCCGCTTAAGTCATGTTGGTATAAATTGCATGAAGAGGCTCCATGCTGATGGATCTTTATACTCACTTGATTTTGAATCACTAGTGACATGCAAATCATACCACATGAGCAAGGCCTTGTTTTTCATTGAGATGAAATAAGATAGTAACTTGTTGGAAGCGATACATTTTGATGTATGCAGTCCAATGGGTGCCGAGGCACGCAGTGGATATCATTCTGTTCTTACTTCAATGACGATTTGAGTAGATACTAGAGTATTTACTTAATGAATCACAAGTCTGAAATATTGAAAAGTTCAATTCTGTTTCAGAGTGAAGTTCGTCGTAACAAGAGGATAAATTGTCTACGATATGATCATAGAAATGAATATCTGAGTTACGAGTTTTGGTACGCAGTTAAGACAATGTGGAAATTGTTTCGCAGTTCATGCCACCTGGAACATCATAGTGTGATGATGTGTCTGAACGTCATAGCCACGCACTATTTGGTATGGTGCATGCTATGATGTCTCTTATCGAATTACCACTATCGTTTATGGGTTATGCATTAGAGACAACCGCATTCACTTTAAAATAGGGCACCGCGTATTTCCGTTGAGATGACACAGTATAGACTGAGGTTTAGAGAAATCTATACTGTCGTTTCTTGAAAGTTTGGGGTTTCGACACTTATGTGAAAAAGTTTCAGTCTGATAAGCTCGAACCCAAAGCGGATAAATGCATCTTCATAGGATATCCAAAACAGTTGGGTACATCTCCTATCTCAGATCCGAAAGCAAAGTGTTTGTTTCTAGAAACGGATCCTTTCTCGAGGAAAGGTTTCTCTCGAAAGAATTGAGTGGGAGGGTAGTAGAACTTGATGAGGTTATTGAACCATCACTTCAACCAGTGTGTAGCAGGGCGCAGGAAGTTGTTCCTGTGGCGCCTACACCAATTGAAGTGGAAGCTGATGATGGTGATCATCAAGCATCGGATCAAGTTACTACAAGCCTCGTAGGTTGACAAGGTCGCGTACCACTACAGAGTGGTACAGTAACCCTGTCTTGGAGGTCATGTTGTTGAGCAACAGTGAACCTACGAGTTATGGAGAAAGCGATGGTGGGCCCGGATTCCGACAAATGGCTGGAAGCCATGAAATCCGAGAGAGGATCAATGTATGAAAACAAAGTGTAGACTTTGGAAGAACCACTTGATGGTCAGAGGACTATTGAGTAAAGATGGGTCTTTAAAAGGAAGACAGACAATGATGGTGATAAGTCACTATTAAGAAAAGCTCGACTTGTCGCAAAGATGTTTCCGACAAGATCAAACAGTTGACTATGATGAGACTTTCTCACTCATAGCGATGCTAAAAGTCTGTTAGAATTATGTTAGTAGTTGCTGCATTATTTATGAAATATTGCACGTAGGATGTCAAAACATTGTTTCCTCGACGGTTTCCTTGAGCAAACATTGTATGTGATACAACCAGGAGGTTTTGTCGATCCTAAGGATACTAGCAAGTATGCAAGCTCCAGCGATCCTTCAATGGACTGGTGCAAGCATCTCGGAGTTGGAATATACACTTTGATGAGATGATCAAAGATTTTGGGTTTCTACAAGGTTTATGAGAAACGTGTATTTCCAAAGAAGTGAGTGGGAGCACTATAGAATTTCTGATAAGTGTATGTGGTAGACATATTGTTGATCAGAAGTAATGTAGAATTTCTGTAAAGCGTATAAGGTTGTTTGAAAGGAGTTTTCAAAGGAATACCTGGATTGCGCTACTTGAACATTGAGCATCAAAGATCTATGGAGATAGATCAAAAGCTCTTAATGAAAGTTTCAATAAGATGCATGCCTTGACAAGTTTTTGAAGGAGTTCAAAGTAGATCAGCAAAGAAGGAGTTCTTGGTTGTGTTGTATGGTGTGAATTTGAGTAAGACTCAAAACCCGACCACGGCAGAATAAAGAGAATAGACGAAGGTCGTCTTCTATGCCTTAGCCGTAGACTCTAAAGTATGCCATGCTGAGTACCGCACCTGATGTGTGCCTTGACTCAAAGTCTGTTCAGAGGTACAGAAAGTGATCCATGATTGAATCACTGATCAGCGGTCAAAGTTATCCTTAGTAACTAAATATACTAAGAAATTTTTCTCGATTATGGAGGTGGTTAAAGAGTTCGTCGTAAAGGGTTACGTCGATGCAAGCTTTGACACTAATCCAAATAACTATGAGTAGTGAAACGGATTTGTATAGTAGAGTAGATATTTGGAGCATTTCTGAATAGCACGTAGTAGCAGCATCTATAAGATGACATAAAGATTTGTAAAGAACGCACGGAGCTCAAAGTTTCAGAACCGTTGACTAAAACCTCTCTCACGAGCAAGACGTGATCAGACCCCAGAACTATATGGGTCTTGGATTCGTTGGAATTACATGGTGATGTGAACTAGATTATTGACTCTAGTGCAAGTGGGAGACTGTTGGAAATATGCCCTAGAGGATATAATAAATTAGTTATTATTATATTTCTTAGTTCATGATAATCGTTTATTATCCATGCTATAATTGTATTGATTGGAAACACAGTGCATGTGTGGATACATAGACAAAACACTGTCCCTAGTAAGCCTCTAGTTGACTAGCTCGTTGATCAAAGCTGGTCAAGGTTTCCTGACCATAGGCAAGTGTTGTCACTTGATAACGGGATCACATCATTAGGAGAATCATGTGATGGACTAGACCCAAACTAATAGACGTAGCATGTTGATCGTGTCATTTTGTTGCTACTGTTTTCTGCGTGTCAAGTATTTGTTCCTATGACCATGAGATCATATAACTCACGGACACCGGAGGAATGCTTTGTGTGTATCAAATGTCGCAACGTAACTGGGTGACTATAAAGATGCTCTACAGGTATCTCCGAAGGTGTTCGTTGAGTTAGTATGGATCGAGACTGGGATTTGTCACTCCGTGTGACGGAGAGGTATCTCGGGGCCCACTCGGTAATGCAACATCACACACAAGCCTTGCAAGCAATGTGACTTAGTGTAAGTTGCAGGATCTTGTATTACGGAACGAGTAAAGAGACTTGCCGGTAAACGAGATTAAAATAGGTATGTGGATACTGACGATCGAATCTCGGGCAAGTAACATACCGAAGGACAAAGGGAATGACATACGAGATTATATGAATCCTTGGCACTGAGGTTCAAATGAGATCTTCGTAGAATGTGTAGGATCCAATATGGGCATCCAGATCCCGCTATTGGATATTGACCGAGGAGTCTCCCGGGTCATGTCTACATAGTTCTCGAACCCGCAGGGTCTGCACACTTAAGGTTCAACGTTGTTTTATGCGTATTTGAGTTATATGGTTGGTTACCGAATGTTGTTCGGAGTCCTGGATGAGATCACAGACGTCAAGAGGGTTTCCGGAATGGTCCGGAAATGAAGATTGATATATAGGATGACCTCATTTGATTACCGGAAGGTTTTCGGAGTTACCGGGAATGTACCGGGAATGACGAATGGGTTCCGGGGGTTCACCGAGGGGGGGGGCAACCCACCCCGGGGAAGCCCATAGGCATTGGGGGTGCCGCACCAGCCCTTAGTGGGCTGGTGGGACAGCCCAAAAGAGCCCTATGCGCATTGGAAGAAAAATCAAAGAGAAAAGGAAAAAAAAGAAGGTGGTGGGAAAGGGAAGAAGGACTCCACCTTCCAAACCAAATAGGACTCGGTTTGGGGGGGGAGACCTTCCTCCTTAGGTTCGGCCGACCCCTTGGGAGTCCTTGGACCCCAAGGCAAGGCTCCCCCCTCCTCCTCCTATATATAGTGGGGTTTTAGGGCTGATTTGAGACAACTTTGCCACGGCAGCCCGACCACATATCTCCACGGTTTTACCTCTAGATCGCGTTTCTGCGGAGCTCGGGCGGAGCCCTGCTGAGACGAGATCATCACCAACCTCCGGAGCGCCGTCACGCTGCCGGAGAACTCTTCTACCTCTCCGTCTCTCTTGCTGGATCAAGAAGGCCGAGATCATCGTCGAGCTGTACATGTGCTGAACGCGGAGCTGTCGTCCGTTCGGCACTAGATCGTGGGACTGATCGCGGGACGGTTCGCGGGGCTGATCGAGGGACGTGAGGACGTTCCACTACATCAACCGCGTTCACTAACGCTTCTACTGTACGGTCTACAAGGGTACGTAGATCGCACATCCCCTCTCGTATATGGACATCACCATGATAGGTCTTCGTGCGCGTAGGAAATTTTTTGTTTCCCATGCGACGTTCCCCAACAGTGGACGCAACAAAACAGAAAGAAAAAGATAAATTCATTGGGTTGCCTCCCAACAAGCGCTATTGTTTAACGCCCTTAGCTAGGCATAAGGTGATGAAATCACGTATCGTCGTCTTTGGTTCTGAAACCATAAGTAGCCCTCATCATGGATTCATAAGGCAATCTTATTTTCTTTCTAGGAAAATTCTCCATGACCTTATTTAAAGGAAATTGAAATCTAATATTCCCTTCCTTCATTTCGATGACAGCACCGATAGTCCTTAGGAAAGGTCTACCAAGAATGATAGGGCATGTAGGATTGCAATCAATGTCAAGACAATGAAATACAAGGGTACATAGTTCCTATTTGAAATAATATAACATCACTGATCCTTCCCATAGGTTTCTTGACAGTAGAATCTGCAAGATGCAAATTAAGAGAAGACTCCTCAATCTCATTAAAACCCAGAACATCACATAAAGACTTTGGAATCACGGAAACACTAGCACCCGAATCACACAAAGCATTGCATTCATAGTTTTTGATTTTGATTTTGATAGTAGGTTCCCACTCGTCATGAAGCTTTCTATTAATCAAAACTTCCAACTCAAGTTTCTCTTCAAGAGATTTTATCATAGCATCGACGATATGATCGGTAAAGACATGGTTTTGGCTATAAGCGTGTGGAGAGTTTAGCATGGATTGCATCAAGGAAATGCACTCAATCAAGGAGCAACTATCATAATTGAATTCCTTGAAATCCAAAGTAGTAGTTTCATTACTACTCAAAGTTTTAATATCTTCTACTCCTCTTTCAATACTTTTAGCATCAAGATAGATGGACTCCGAATCATTGGGGCGTTTTTCAACCAAAGTTTCATATCCAGCCCCATCATCATTAGGTTTGACACAAGAAAACAAAGATTCAATGTGAGTCACACCTAGCACTTTAAGATCTTCATGATTCCCATCACAAATTTTAGGTTTAGCAGCCATTTTATTGACTAAGGTGGCTTGTTTGTCACAAATCTGGCCTACCAATTTTTCAAGACGAGAAAACTGTGAATTTAGCACAAGGAATCCTATGGAAATAACATAAACTTCTTTATTCATAAAAGCCAAAAAAGAATTTTGCCCCTTCAGTTCCCTACGGAAGTAACTATTATAATCAAACTGTGTAGACACGAAGCCTTTAACACTAGTTTCAATCTCTTCCAACCTCGCAAAGTAATCATAAAAATCCCTTGGTTGGGCCATACACTTCTTAGCAGGCAGACAAGCGGACAGAAAGCAAGCGAGAGAAAAGGGCAAACGAAAAAGGCAAACGAAAAAGGCAAATATTTTTGTAATTTTTTGTTTTTCAGAAGTGGGGGAGAGGAAAACGAGAGGCAAAAAAGTAAATTCAAGAGATGAGTTTGCGACACTTACTTGGATGAGCTCTTGACTTGATCCTCCCCGGCAACGGCACCAGAAATCCTTCTGCTGCCTCTTGAGCTTGCGTTGGTTTTTCCCTTGAAGAGGAAAGGGTGATGCAGCACAGGAGCAGTAAGTATTTTCCTCAGTTTGAGAACCAAGGTATCAATCCAGTAGGAGAATCGCGCCAAGTCCAGAGTACCTGCGCAAACACAAACGAGCTTGCACCCAACGCTATAAAGGGGTTGTCAATCCCTTAAAGATTGATTGCAAACTAAGATCTGAAGGCGGAAAGTGCAACGAAGTAAAAGTGTAAGGCTGAAAATATGATGTGAAGTAGACCCGGGGTCCATAGTGTTCACTAGAGGCTTCTCTCAAAATAGCAAATATTACGGTAGGTGAACAAATTACTGTCGAGCAATTGATAGAACCACACAAAGTCATGACGATATCTAAGGCAATGGTCATACATATAGGCATCACGTCCGAGACAAGTAGACCGATACTTTCTGCATCTACTACTATTACTCCACACATCGACCGCTATCCAGCATGCATCTAGTGTATTGAGTTCATGACGAACAGAGTAACGCCTTAAGCAAGATGACATGATGTAGAGGGATAAACTCAAACCAATGATGAAAACACCATCTTTTTACCCTTGATGGCAACAACACGATGCGTGCCTCGCTGCCCCTTCTTTCACTGGGAGAGGTCACCGCACGGTATGAACCCAAAACCAAGCACTTCTCCCATTGCAAGAATCATAGATCAAGTTGGCCAAACCAAACCCACAACTCGAAGAGAATTACAAGGATATGAAATCATGCATATAAGAGATCAGAAGAAACTCAAATAAGATTCACAGATAATCTGATCATGAATCCACAATTAATCGGATGTCGACAAACACATTGCAAAAGAAGATTACATCGGATATGGAGAACTTTGTATTGAAGATCCAAGAGAGAGAAGAAGCCATCTAGCTACTAGCTATGGACCCGAAGGTCTATGGTGAACTACTCACGCATCATCGGAGAGGTCCTGGTGTTGATGAAAAGCCCTCCGTATCCGAATCCCCCTTCAGTTGGGCACCAGATCATGCCCCAGATGGATCTTGCGGAGACAGAAGCTTGCGGTGGCGGAAAAGTATTTTCGTGGATCTCTTGCGCAGTTTTAGATTTTTCAGGAATTTATAGGCGGAAGAGGTAGGGCAGACGAGCCACATGGGGCCCACAAGCCTCCTAGGCACGGGCCCCCGTGGCCGCGCCTAGGGGGCTTGTGGGGTCCCCTGGTGGCCCCTACCTTGGTTCTCAAGTCTCGTGTGTATCTTCTATTCCGGAAAAAATATTTTCGGAAGTTTTATTCCGTTCGGACACCGTTCAAAATCCTCCTATGAAAAGGGTCAAAAACACGAAAAAAACAGGAACTGGCACTTGGCACTGAGTTAATAAGTTAGTCCCGAAAAAGATATAAAAGTCATACAAAACATCCAAAGTTTGACAAGATAATAGCATGGAACCATAAAAAATTATAGATATGTTGGAGACGAATGATACGTCTCCATCGTATCTACTTTACCGAACTCTTTTGCCCTTGTTTTGGACTCTAATTTGCATGATTTGGATGGAACTAACCCAGACTAACGCTGTTTTTAGCAGAATTCGCATGGAAGTTCTCGGAATGACCTGAAAATTTACGAAGAATTTTTCTGGAATTAATGAAAAATACCTGCGCAAAGATCCACCGGAGGAGGTGAGCCAGTGGGCCACAAGCCCAGGTGGCGCGACCACCCCCCTGGCCGCGCCGGGCAGGCTTGTGGGGCCCATGAGGCTCCACCGCATCCAATCTCAGCTCTATATATTTCGTTTTGCCCGGAAAAAATTTGGAGAGAAGGATTCATCGCGTTTTACGATACGGAGGCGCCGCCACCTCCTGTTCTTCATCTGGAGGGCAGATCTGGAGTCCGTTCTGGGCTCCGGAGAGGGGAAATCGTCGCCATCGTCGTCATCAACCTTCCTCCATCGCCAATTCCATGATGCTCTTCACCGTTCATGAGTAATCTCATCGTAGGCTTGCTGGACGGTGGTGAGTTGGATGAGATCTATCATGTAATCAAGTTAGTTTTGACGGGGATTGATCCCTAGTATCCACTATGTTCTGAGATTGATGTTGCTACTACTTTGCCATGCTTAATGCTTGTCACTAGGGCCCGAGTGCCATGATTTCAGATGTGAACCTATTATGTTGTCGCCAATATATGTGTGTTTTAGATCCTATCTTGCAAGTTGTAGTCACCTACTATGTGTTATGACCCGGCAACCCCGGAGTGACAATAGCTGGAACCACTCCCGGAGATGACCATAGTATGAGGAGTTCATGTATTGACCACGTGTTAACGCGTTGGTCCGGTTCTTTATTAAAAGGAGAACCTTAATATCCCGTAGTTTCCATTAGGACCACGCTGCTATGGGAGGGATGGACAATAGATGTCATGCAAGTTCTTTTCCCTAAGTACGTATGACTACATACAGAATACATGGCTACATTAGATTGACGAACGGGAGCTAGTTACTTATCTCTCCGTGTTATAGTTGTTGCATGATGAATCACATCCGGCATAATCATCCATCACCGATCCAATGCCTACGAGTCTTTTACTACTGGTCCTTGCTATGTTACTTTGCTGCTACTGCTGCCACCGCTCCTACTGTTACTCTGCTGCTACTGTTGTTACTGTTGCTACTGCTGCTTTCATACCACCTTGCTACTGATACTTTGTTGCAGACACTAAATCTTTCAGGTGTGGTTGAATTGACAACTCAACTGCTAATAGTTGAGAATATTATTTTGCTTCCCGTTGAGTCAAATCAATAAATTTGGGTTGAATACCCTACCCTTGAAAACCGTTGCGATCCCCTATACTTGAGGGTTATCAAGACATTTTTCTGGCACCGTTGCTGGGGAAGCACAACTATATTCTCTGAGTCACTTGGGATTGACGTCTGTTGGTCACTATGAGAAATCCGAAAGATCCAAGAACTAAAATCTTGCCCTCAACTACGAGGACAGGTAAGGAACTACCATCTAGCTCTGCACTTGATTCACCTTCAGTTATGAGTAAGTTTGCGACATTACCTCCTGCTAGAAATCTTGATATGTCGCCTGTGCTTGATGATGCTACTTCTGCTGCCCATGATGCTTATGATGATGCTATGCTTGATACTGCTTTGCCTGATGATGCTATGCCTGATACTGCTTTGCCACTAGGTGCATTCCTTGATGCACAAATTGCTAGAGTTGCTGCTAGGTGTGATGATACTTCCGAAACTGCTGATACTATTGAAGTAGAACTTGCTACTATGCTTGAATTGCGTGTTATGCCTGAGCGCTATGTTATGGAAGGAAAGATAGCCGAGGATTTTCTTGCGTGTAAGGATAGCTATGATGTTGAGAAATTACTGCTCAAGTGGAAAGAAAAATCTCTGAACGCTAGGATGAAATACGACCCAAAGTTTGCTACTTCGCCTATCTTTGTAACCGATAAGGATTATGAATTCTCTGTCGATCCTGAGTTAATCACTCTGGTCGAATCTGATCATTTTCACGGTTATGAGTCTGAAACGGTTGTAGCCCATCTTACCAAACTGCATGATATAGCCACCCTATTCACTAGTGAGGTAAAGATCCGCCACTACTATATCCTCAAGCTGTTTCCTTTCTCGCTAAAGGATGATGCTAAGACCTGGTTCACTTCTCTTTCTCCTTGATGTGTGCGTAGTCCCGGGGATATGGTCTACTACTTCTCTGAAAAATATTTCCCTGCCCATAAGAAGCAAGCTGCCTTGCAGGAAATATACAACTGTGCTCAAGCTGAAGAAGAGAGTCTCCCACAAGCTTGGGGGAGGCTCATCCATCTACTGAATGCTTTGCCTGATCACTCTCTTGAGAAGAATGAAATACTAGATATCTTCTATAATGGACTTACTCATGCTTCCAAAGACCACCTAGATAGTTGTGCCGGTTGTGTTTTCAGGGAACGAACTGTAGAACAAGCTGAGATCCTATTGAATAACATCTTGTGCAATGAGAATGCTTGGACTATTCCCGAACCACCTCCTAAACCAACTCCAAAGAAAAGAGGTTTTATATTCCTCTGTCCCGAAGATATGCAAGAAGCTAAGAAATCTATGCGAGAGAAAGGCATTATATCTGAAGATGTCAAAAATCTACCACATATCGAAGACATCCATATGGTCTTGATAACCCGATACAGGTAGTAGAAGTAAACTATCTGCGTAGGATTGCTGAGAGTGATATTCCTTTTGATAAACCTGCTAGCTTATGCCTAGATGAATTTGATAACTTTGTTACCAAACAATAGAGTTTCAATGATTATGTTAGCAGACAATTGGAACAGAATGCTCGTATGCTTAGTCATTTAAGTGCTTGTGTGGACAGAAATGTCAATGATCTTAAGCTTCTCATGTAAACATGCCTCTATGGTTACTACTCAAGTAGAACAAGTACTTAAAGCTTAGAATGACTTGCTCAATGAGTTGAATGACAACTCCGTTAGAGTCGTTACTAGAGGCGGTAGAATGACCCAGGAACCTTTGTATCCTGAGGGTCATCCGAAGAGAATTGAACAAGATTCTCAAGAAGTTAGCACTGATGCACCTAGTCATCCTAGAAAAAAGAAGAAAGATGGTAGGAACTTGCACGCTAGCAACCCTGTTGCTGCTACACCTAAGAGTCCAAACGATGCCTCTGTTTCTGATGCTGAAACACAATCTGGTGATGAACATGAGCCTAATGATGATATAAATAGTGACGTTCATGTTGATGCTCAACCTAGCAATGAAAAGGATGTGGAGATTGAACCTGTCGATCTTGATAACCCACAGCCTAAGACTAAGAGATACAATAAGAATGACTTCACTGCTAGGAAGCATGGTAAAGAAAGGGAACCATGGGTTCAGAAACCCATGCCCTTTCCTCCCAAACCATCCAAGAAAAAGGATGATGAGGATTTTGAGCGATTTGTTGAAATGATCAGACCTGTCTTTCTGCAAATGCGTTTGACAGATATGCTCAAAATGTCCCCGTATGCTAAGTACATGAAGGATATTGTGACTAATAAGAGGAGGATACCCGAGGTTGAGATTTCCACCATGCTTGCTAATTATACCTTCAAGGGTGGAACTCCTAAGAAACTGGGTGATCCCGGTGTGCCCACTATACCTTGCTCCATTAAAGGAAACTACGTTAGAACTGCTTTATGCGACCTTGGAGCTGGTGTTAGTGTTATGCCTCTCTCTCTTTATCGTAGACTTGAACTGGATAAGTTGACACCCACTGAAATGTCTCTAAAAATGGCCGACAAATCAACTGCTTTCCCTATCGCCATTTGCGAGGATGTGCCTATTGTGGTTGCTAACGTCACTATCTTCACAGACTTTATTATCTTGGATATTCCCGAGGACGATGCCATGGCGGTCATCCTTGGAAGACCCTTTTTAAACACTGCAGGGGCTGTTATAGATTGCAACAAAGGCAATGTCACTTTCCATGTCAACGGTAATGAGCATACGGTGCACTTTCCGAAGAAACAATATCGAGTACATTGCATCAATGCTATCGAAAAAACTTCATCGATTTTTATTGGGAGCTTTGAATGCCCTATACCTCGTGTCAAGATGAAGTATGATTTGCTTGTTGGGAAGATACACATCCCCATTGAGGTGACCTAGTGACTATTCGAAAATTCTCCGTTCTCTTTTGCGATTCGAATTTTTTTGTCAAAGAGACTTGATCAACCTCACTGATGGATTTCTTTCGATGACCATGAGATGGATGAATCGAGGAGTCACGAACCTCTGTTCCAACCTTTCACATTCGGGTGCTTAGAAGAAAAATGATAGGTTTAGTTTAGTTTTCCCTGTTTTCTGTTTTAGCGTCCGGTAGAAAAGTACCCCGAAAATAAAAGTTCTCTGAATGTCCTTGAAATCAAGTATGATTTTTTTCTGGAATTTTTGAAAAATTCTGAGGCAAAGAGCTTGTTTGGGGGCTGCACCAGTGGGCCACAAGCCCTTGAGGCGCGGGCACCTCCCTGGCTGCGCCACCCAGGCTTGTGGGGCCCACAGGCACCCCCTCCACTCATTCTTTCTCTCATCTGGTTCTCCTACCTCCAGAAAAAATCGTTTCGCAGCTCAAACCCATGTTCTTGCTCCTCTTGCTGGGATTTTCGATCTCTTTGTTCAAATCACCATTCTCCGAACTGTTTTGGGGAAATTACTCCCTGGTAAGTGACTCCTCCATTGGTCCAATTAGTTTTTGCTCTAGTGCCTTATACTCTGCGTATTATTGCTGCCTTGGTGACCATGTTCTTGAGCTTTGCATGCTGATTTTAGCTGGTCCCAAGTAGTTTTGATGCGTAATATGGCCTCTAGGCACTTGTGGGAGTAGTTGCTACGAGTTTCGTTGAGCCTTCTTCAGTTTTCCTTAGAATCACTAAATATTTCAGAAATTTTCAGAGATAGAAAAGGGAAAAGATGAGGAGGTTCTTAAGAGGCTCTTCAAGCCGTGACCCCAAGGATGATGGAGTGAGAAGAAGCCCAAGTATCTGGTCCCTCGAGTCATAGAAGTTTGAGCTTGCGAGTTGCCAAGCGACGTGTTCTTACACGCCAATGGAATTTATGAGGACTTTTATCACTTGGTGGAAAACGCAGGCCTTACCGCCTTCATTGAAGATAAGTGTCAGCAATACCTCCTCCTCACTAATATCTTCGTACAAAGCTTTAACTTCTATCCGAGGAAGAATCCTCCTATGGTTGAGTTCAAACTTTATGATAACCCCCAGCACATGTCATTCCAAGATTTTTGCAATGTTTGCAAATTACCTTACGTTGGGGGTATTCATGAACCTCGTCCACGGGACTTGGAAGCTTTCATCGATACAATTGTTGTAGGAGAGGAGAGAGGAGTGTCTTGCACTAGAGCTGCTAGCATTCATTTTCCCGTGGTTCGGTACTTCTCACTTTTTGTGGGAAAATGTTTGATTGGCCGTGGGAAAGTTGGGTCACTTAGTTCCCCAGATCTTGCGGTCTTGCGCGAAGCCCTTTATAACGATAAAACTTATAGCTTGGGCGCTATAGTAGCTCAACGGTTGAACACGAACCGTTCTAAGGGCATTGTCTATGGAGGTATATATGCTACTCTTCTTGCTAGACACTTTGAGATACCTATTAGGCTCGAGGAGGAAGAAGGGATTCTTCTTCCCGAGAGATATCTAGATTACGATAGCATGGTTCGCCATGACTTTCTTGATAGAGATATAAATAGAAGGATGATTTATAACCTAGTATTTAGTCAGGGTACTCGTGAGACTATTACTTTGCCTGCTCCTTCTTTGTTCAATCTTCATGAAGGCAGGTACATTATTATGCCCTCGGACACGAACGCATATTGGGGCCTAGCCCAACCACAGGTGCCCGTGCCCGAGCCACAAGTCGAGTACCACACAACAGTTTATCAGTGGGAGCCAGAGGAGCTCACACAGCAGTGGCATCCTCAGTCCACTCCGGAGTATCCCAGAGGTGGTTATTTCCCTCCTTGGGAGTAGACCAACTTAGGCCAAAAGCCTAAGCTTGGGGGAGTACGTGTTCTCACCGACTTTAAATTCTTGCTTATGCTTTTACTTTGTTCGTCGGTGTTTACACTTTGCCACTGTATCATCCATGTTAGTTTATCTCTTTTTCTCATTTTCTTTTCGTGTGTTTGTCTAGTTTGAGAAAACCCAAAAAGATTTTCTTTTTCTTCTTTTGCTTGTTAGGAGCTTTCCCGTGTAAATAGTTTTCTTTTTCTTCGGGTCAAGGTAGAAGATATTGGTTACAATGTTTAGTGGCTCTCGCATGCATATCTGTTTAGCTGTTAAAGAGCCATATTACTTTGTCTTCTCCTTTGTGTTTGCATGCAGATTCTAGCTTTAGTCCACTGCATGAGCACGCTTATTATTGTTCACATCGTTCGGCCGTGCAAGTGAAAGGCAATAATGACGATATATGATGAAGTGACTGAGCCTGGAAAAGCTGGTATGAACTCGATCTATTTTGTTTTTGTAAATATGACTAGCTCAGCATGCCTGATTCGGCTTTGTTGTGAGAGAAACATGTTTGCCATGACAACTTAGAAATCATAGTTGTTGATGCCATGCTTACTTATCTAGGAGCTTATAATGGTTTGTCTTGGATGCCCACATGAATGTTGAGATGACTGTGTTGTAGTATGATAGGATGGTATCCTCCTTTGAATGATTCAAGTGGCTTGACTTGACGCATGTTCATGCATGTAGTTGAAACAAAATCAACATAGCCTCTATGATGTTCATGTTCATGGTGATTTATGTCCTACTCGTGCTTGCACTCAATGTTAGTTAATTTCAATGCATTTTGATGACTGTTGTCGCTCTCTAGTTGGTCGCTTCTCAGTCTTTTGCTAGCCTTCACTTGTACTATGCGGGAATACTGCTTGTGCATCCACTTCCATAAACCCAAAGTTGTTCCATATAAGTCCACCATACCTACCTATATGCGGTATCTACCTGCCGTTCCAAGTAAATTTGCATGTGCCACTCTCTAAATCTTTAAGAAATAATCTATTTTGCATGCCTGAACCGCTCATGTGGTGACAGGGGGCTATCAGTATCTTCCATGCTAGGCCTGTTATCCTCGATATGTGTTTATTCACTATCATTCACAAGAAAGGGGGCGCTAATTGGAATTCCCAGTTCCATGCTCAAATCGAAAAGATAATTGCAAACAAAACTCCCCAGGATTGATGTTGGTATGGACAGTACCCGAGGATTCGGCTAGCCGTGGAGTGTGATTGATTGGTGGTGGGGAGTGAAAACTTTACTTTTCTGTTTGGGAACCGCCTATAGCATGTGTAGCGTGGAAGATGTTGAGAACTCTTAGTCATTGCGTTGACAATGAAAGCATGCCACCCAAAATTATTATCTCTGTTTTCAAAGCTTGAGCTCTGGCACCTCTGCAAATCAATGCTTCCCTCTGCGAAGGGCATGTCTATTTATGTTCCTGTCGAGTCATCCTCCTCTTATAAAAGCACCAATTAGAGAGCACCTCTGTCGTTTTATGCTTTGCTTTTAACTATGTTGAGTATGACTGTGACTGGATCTTCTTTGCCATGAGTTACAATGTTTAGTCAGCCCTTGGTCTTTGAAGGTGCTCTGCATTTATGTTTTGCGGTCTCACAAAGAGCTAGCGAGATACCACCTGTTCGTACTGCTTCATGTTGTTTTGATTGAAGTGTTGACATTTGAGGCTTATAATTATTTGCTCGCTAGTTGATTATGCCATTGATATGAGTTTACCGTGAGACCTAGATCTCATTTGCTTATGTGGTTAGCTTGTGATCTTGCTGAAATTTTGGTTGTGAGTTAGACATAGTTGCAACAACAAGATCAAGCAGGGTTCGTCAAAGTTTTTCTTTTGTCTCTTTCAGTTTGTCAACTGAATTGCTTGAGGACAAGCAAGGCTTTAAGCTTGGGGGAGTTGATACGTCTCCGTCGTATCTACTTTTCCGAACTCTTTTGCCCTTGTTTTGGACTCTAATTTGCATGATTTGAATGGAACTAACCTGGACTAACGTTGTTTTCAGCAGAATTGCCATGGTGTTGTTTTTGTGCAGAAATAAAAGTTCTCGGAATGACCTTAAAATTTACGGTGAATTTTCTAGAATTAATGAAAAATACCTGCGCAAAGATCCACCGGAGGAGGTGGGCCACAAGCCCAGGTGGCGCGGCCACCCCCCCTGGCCGCGTCGGGCAGGCTTGTGGGGCCCACGAGGCTCCACCACCTCCAATCTCACCTCTATATATTCCGTTTCGCCCGAAAAAATCGGAGAGAAGGATTCATCGCGTTTTACGATACGGAGGCGCCGCCACCTCCTGTTCTTCATCTGGAGGGTAGATCTGGAGTCCGTTCTGGGCTCCGAAGAGGGGAAATCGTTGCCATCGTCATCATCAACCTTCCTCCATCGCCAATTCCATGATGCTCTTCACCGTTCGTGAGTAATCTCTTTGTAGGCTTGCTGGACGGTGATGAGTTGGATGAGATCTATCATGTAATCGAGTTAGTTTTGACGGGGATTGATCCCTAGTATCCACTATGTTCTGAGATTGATGTTGCTACTACTTTGCCATGCTTAATGCTTGTCACTAGGGCCCGAGTGCCATGATTTCAGATCTCAACCTATTATGTTGTCGCCAATATATGTGTGTTTTAGATCCTATCTTGCAAGTTGTAGTCACCTACTATGTGTTATGACCCGACAACCCCGGAGTGACAATAGCCGAAACCACTCTCGGAGATGACCATAGTATGAAGAGTTCATGTATTCACCATGTGTTAATGCGTTGGTCCGGTTCTTTATTAAAAGGAGAACCTTAATATCCCGTAGTTTCTATTAGGACCCCGCTGCCACGGGAGGGATGGACAAAGATGGCATGCAAGTTCTTTTCCCTAAGCACGTATGACTACATACGGAATACATGCCTACATTAGATTGACGAACGGGAGCTAGTTACTTATCTCTCTGTGTTATAGTTGTTGCATGATGAATCACATTCGGCATAATCATCCATCACTAATCCAATGCCTATGAGTCTTTTACTACTGGTCCTTGCTATGTTGCTTTGCTGGTACTGCTGTCACTGCTGCTACTGTTACTATGCTGCTACTGCTGTTACTGTTGCTACTGCTGCTTTCATACCACCTTGCTACTGATACTTTGCTGCACACACTAAATCTTTCAGGTGTGGTTGAATTGACAACTCAACTGCTAATACTTGAGAATATTCTTTCGCTTCCCCTTGAGTCGAATCAATAAATTTGGGTTGAATACTCTACCCTCGAAAACTGTTGCGATCCTCTATACTTGAGGGTTATCAACGTATCACACACCACGACAATGGCCTCACCACTAAGTCCGTTCAAGTGGAAATCTGTCGTGACAAAACCATGACAGTGTAGGTCTCTCTCGACCGATCGTAAGGCGTCAGCATGCGGTTCTCCCATGGCTGAGCATCCCATAACATGATGATTGCGTCATGGACTCCTGGTTCATGGCAGTTGCCCTTGCCCTCAATTTTAAAATCCCAAAATTGTCTATACTATCCTAGAAAACCAATGGTCCAATTTTAATATACTACCCCCTCACCTATCAACAATATAGGGTATGGTAAAAATGGTCAAAAATAAAGACCAACTTCCCACAAGACCATTTTGACTCATCGTCAAAAGGCTTGGGCCGAATACTCTGTAGCTAACTTCACTATATCGGTACATATCAGTATTGACCTAGGTCACCGCTGTTATATATACCTCTTGTCAGCCGACACATGGAATAAGTTGGTGAGTTGTAAACTCACTGTGTTTCTAACTCTTCGAGTATAGTGAAGTTCGCTGACTCGCTCCTGTGGTTTTTCCCATTTGTATGTCTAGACACAACTCTTGTTCGCGGCACAACTCTTGTTCACGATGTGCCATTCCCTCCAACGTCAGCACTAATATTTTCAAATACTGTTGATGTTGACTGAAATCAAACGCCATAGCTATTTGCTTAGTGTCGGCGTTGCACATTAGGCACATTAGTCCCATGTTAGCTCTAGTCCGTTTTTACCCGCCCCCAAGTAAAATAAACTTATCCCTTTTGATTCTCGGTTCCCAATGCTACCCGTCCTTCTCTTGATCCCCGACATCGCCCCACCCACTGTCACCACCGCTCGTTGCTGCCGGACTTTGCCCCGCCCACCGATGCTCGACTTTTTCTGTTGTTTCCCATCACCGTTCACCGCCGCCCGCACACCTCCTTGCCCCCGAGCACCTCCACTGTAGGTCCGGCGCCCCTTCCTCTCTCTCTATCTCTAGTATCTGAAGTTCATATTAACCAAAGTTTAGATTAGATGAGGATAAAAATAATTTCTTGTAATGTATTAGGTCTAGGATTTATAAATAGATTATATTTCTCGTATTGTTCATAGTCTTGTGCATTAGGTTGATATGCTTAAAATAGAAGTTTTCTCACCTAATAAAGATGAAATGCTTAAGGCTGCGTCTGTATGCTCAGTATTTTTGGAGTGCATGAGAAGGCTACATGTTGCCCACATTCATGGCTATGTGTTTGGCAAGTGGCGGTTGTTAAATAACACAAGCTGATCATGTTGTTGTATAACTACTTGAGTGTAGCCTAATTGGGTTCAACTAGCTATTTTCAGGATTATCCCATGCAATGAGTAGTCAAAATAAAAAAAAACTGCACTTTCCAAACATGTTGGTAGTTTTGCCCAAACTGAGAAAAACTGTTATTTTTAAAAAATGGAGTATTCAATGTCCACACATTGAAATAGTGAGGTTTTAATTTACTATGGTTTTGGAAAAGCTATGTTACCAAACTAGGCCTAAATTTTGAAATCAATCCAAGTGTCTATTGGTTATAATGCTAAGACATTTGTCATGCGAAAAGCTAGAGGAAAAAGATAAGAAAAAGAAGTTAAAATTCAAACCACTTCTAATGATGAGGATCTTAAAACTTTAGATGGTCACCTATAGATCATTTATTCAATAAAGTTGAAAATGTTAAATATGATGATGAGAATATGATGATAAGGTTTTCCCACCTAATAAATATGATGAGAGAGTAGATGTGCATATCAGTTTCATTACCTCCGATGATAATGTTGTTGAACCTGTGACATTTGTGTAATTCTGAATGTTGGCACTTGCTTCCCCGGATTGTTCATTTTGTTACAATATGTCCTCTAGCATCTGGGTAGCCTCCTATGATCACATATCGTGGTATGTTGATGAGAAGGGTGAAGTGAGAACCAACCAGGTAATTAAGGTTATAAAAAACATGGATGCACCTTACAAATATCCATATATCTAACCATTAATTGTTAGATATACTAGGTTTCTAACCCTTGCCAGGAATAGTATGGCATCTGCTTTCTCCAGCACCCATTAAGCAGTAGCCATCTGACGTGGATGTGCTCAATCATGAGTTGACCGTGTCACAACAGAGTACCATCAAGGCCCTCTAGCAGTTGAACGATTCCCCAAGGAAGGACAGCGATAAGGTTATCGATGACAATGCTATTGTCTATACTAAGATAGTCAGTCTCGATGATCAAAAGGACAAGTTGAACTGCAAGATAAGTTAGCTCAAGAAGGACATATCAGTCCTGAAGGCCGAGAAGACTCAACTCAATATGGAGAAAGACCATTACATCAGGGAGTGGCAGAACCATAGGAATAAGCTTCGTGAGATGAAGTTAGTCCTTAGTAAGTAGCGTCGAGAGGGGCAGATCAATTGCGAAGTTGGTAGTTTATATATAACAATGTCTTATCTTTTATGAATTGCTGAAACATTTAGTTTCTCAACAAGGTAGTTAATTAGTACTAATATTTTGGTGAAACTTAGTATATATGTTTATATTGCTGCAGATATGGATTAAGTATCGACTGTTGTGCATTTTGTCTTAGCTAAATATGATAGTGCCAGCGTGCAATTCTATCCAACGTCATAGGTATTCAAAATACTGTTGGCGTCATCTCCAACGCCACCACTAAGTTCTAATAGTGGTGCTACATCGATTGTATCCATAACATGACCTACATTGATTGTATCTAAATCAAATGATACCGTGAGTATGATCTAATCCACAATATGACATATGTGAGTTGTATCTAAGTGAAATGATAAGTACACTTATATATGTGTTGTTTTGCGTGACAATCTTATTACATGTCTTCGTGGTCTCAAAGGACTAATATATCAAGCAATTATGCCTTCACTTGCAGTTTTGCTTTAGGAACTCACCATTCCACTCTTAGAGATTCGCTATGAAGAAACTGTAACCGAGGGGGAAGCATCCGCACCCGCACCCACGGTGGGTCAGGGCAGGCCAACCCTAGCCGCCGACAGAGGCATCCCGCAATCTTTGACCTATTCTCATCGCCATTTAAATATGGTGACAGGGCCCCTTTCCCTTCATTGTGATGCGGGCTGGTGTGGGACGTCGTCTTCGCATGGGACGTGATGCTTTGTAGGGTGACACGATGCAGCTTTGACTTGGTTTCCGGCGGTGGCGCCGTGGCATTGATGCGTGGGTGGTTGTGTGCTAGGAGTGTGGTGGTGTGTGCCTTGCAGGGTGGTGGTGGTGTCTTCCCGCTATAGATCTGGAGCTAGCACCTCCTCTGACCTGCTATCCCTAGGTGACCTGGGCTCTGGCTGGGTGGACCGGCCGTGTGGTGGCCGACGCTGGCATCAGTGCTGCTGTTGTTGGAAATATGCCCTAGAGGCAATAATAAATTGGTTATTATCATATTTCCTTGTTAATGATGAATGTTTAATATCCATGATAGGGTTGTATTGAACGGAAACTTAAAAAACATGTGTGGTTATATAAACAACACCATGTCCCAAATGGGCCCCTACTAGACTAACTCGTTGATCAAAGATGGTTAAGGTTTCCTAACCATAGGTATGAGTTGGCATTTGATAACGGGATCACATCATTACGAGAATGATGTGATGGAGAAGACACAACCGTAAGCTTAGCATATGATCGTATCACTTAGTTTAATTACTACAACTTTCTTCTTATCAAGTATCTGTTCCTTAGATCATGTGATCGTGCAACTGTGTGACACTCAAGGAATACTTAATGTGTATCCAAATGTCACTTTGTAACTGGGTGATCATAAAGGTGCTCTACAGGTATCTCCGATGATGTTTGTTGGGTTGACACATATCGAGACTGGGATTTGTCACTTCGTATGACGGAGATATATATCTGGGCCCACTCGGTAATACAACATCGTAAGAATCTTACAAGCAATGTGACTAATGTGTTTAGGCGCGGGATCTTGTATTATGGAACGACTAAAGATATTGCTGGTAACGAGATTAAACTAGGCATGGAGGTACCAACTACCGAATCTCAGGCAAGTAGACTATCGCTGGAGGGAATTGCATACGGGGTTAACTGAATTCTTGCCATCATGGTTCGATTGATAAAGATCCGTAGAATATGTAGGAAACAATATGGGCATCCAGGTCCGGCTATTGACACTACTGTAGGAATGCCTAGCAGTGGCGAGTGGGAAAATCTTAGCAGTAACAGGCATGGCTCTTAGGGCCGCTCGCCACTGACCTCGTCCCACTTCTATAAACCCATCAGTGGCGAACACTTGCCTGCCACTAGTACGACCTTCCAGTGTCGGGCACTAAGTCTAGCCCGTCACTAGTATGTAGTTTCCAGTGTCGGGCCTTCTCACCTAACCGCCACAACTGGCATCTGTTGCCTGCCAGAGCTCCACCTTAGCTGTTGCGATATTCTTCCGTCGCTACTGGGGGATGAGCATGGAGGATTATCAATACAACAATAGAATTAATTCATCTCAACATACTACTTAATTCTCAGTTTTTCACTTGAAAGTTGTTTGACATAAGAAACAAACATCAATGTATAACATTCATCTTAACGTACTAATTAATTCTCCGGCTGATATATTCATGACTTAGTTCTAAACATGGTTAACAACAACCATCATTTGACAGTCGTTGTGGTTGCTCTTCCTTATAGAGATTACCACAAGGGTGTCGAGCCATACTTCTCTCTTTCCCTTGATGTACTCCCGCGAGCCGGGCATATGGAATGATATGTGTCCGTCGAATTCCGTCTTGTATTGGACGTTCTTGAAAAGCCCTCTTGATCCATGGATTACTCCAGCGATGCTGACGGCGGGGATGTCTACTCCAGAAAACATCTTCAAAGGTAACTTCTGAACTTCCCATCATTAAGAGAAAATAGAAAGCACGAAATGTTAGACATCTCACCATACTTGATTGTGACTAGAAAGAGATGAAAAATATAAAACATGTCACCATAAGTTTTTTGACCATGTTGGTTTTTGTTAGATGGTTCACAAAGGGCTTTCCCACGAAGGCCAAAGAGGATGGTAACATCACTGTCACATTAGCTTTATCTTAAAAAACATAGAAAGGACAGGACCATCATCTTCATCTCCGATGTTCTCTTCTTCATCTTGGTTGTCCTCATCTTCATCTTGTATGTCCTCATCTTCATATCGGATGTTGATGTCATCTTGGGTATCTTGGCTATCAATGTCATCTTGGTCATCATCATCATCATCAACGTTGTTGACATGTAATGTCCTTAACCTGTTCAACTCTCATTTTAAGGAAAAGGCTACAAGTTATCCTCCTTCAAAAATTTTCATTGCGATGTACTTCTTCCATCCATGACCATATATAATCGCTTTATTTTGTCCTTAGCGGAGATCCAATTCGAATTTGCGCTCCTTATCATCCTCAGAGTACAATATGTTACCATATGAATTGTTGAAGTCTTCCTTATGTTGCATGGAACACACTATGAAATAGTTAATAATCAACAACAAAGTCAGTAAAATAGTTAAACAAATGATCGGAATTCAATACAAATTCAAGTTAAAGACAGTTACAACTGATTTTTGAAATCCATTTCTCAAAAATACCCCGAATTGCACCGCAGCTTCTAGACTGTCCATACATGAATTTTTCACACCTTGCACATCTTGCGGCTCATGGTCCCTAATAAGCCCAAGTAGGTTTCAAACGTAAGAAAATGCAATTAACACTTGCCATATTTAGAGTCTAACCAATCCTAAAGCACTTTGATAACACGGAAGAACATGGTATTACATTTTGTTCTATTACATAAAAAAATATTGCATTTTTGTTCTATTATCCATTGTGTTCCTACTTTTGATCCCAGGTCTATAAATTTCTCTATCAAATAAACAAGGTAACGCGGAAGAACAAGAAAATTTGGCAAGACCTTTTTTTTAATATTGAATATATTGAGTACCAGAAATTTGATGAATGGAAGTTAATCAATGTTTCACCAAAATGTTGGCATCCATTTTCAAGTAATATTTGAGTCAAACGGATCCTAGAGCACTTTGATTATAGATTTCATCTTTACCGACACAATTAAGGTACTATATTTTGTTCTATTACATAGAAAACATCACATTTTTTCTATTATCCATTGAGTTGCTACTTTTGATCCTAGGCTATAAATTTCTCTATCAAATAAAGAAGGTAACACGGAAGAACAAGAAAATTCGGCATGACTTTGCTTAAAATTCAATATACTGAGTACCAGAATTTGAGGAAACAAAAATTAATCAACTTTTCACCAAAATGTTTGCACCCATTTTCAACTCACAGTGGTTGGGGCCCGCTGTTGCGGGTCGCTTGAGAGAAAGTTGTGCACACCATACCTTCATCTCAAAATTAAAAAATATATTATATTATGTGAATATCACATCCATCTCAAAAAGAAAAAACTAAAAAAAACATTTCTTGAAAAGGAAAAAAAATGTGTCACTTTTATTTTGAAAATAACTCTAGACAATCAAAAACTTTGTCACTGCGACCAACCCACATGCGCCACATGGCGTAGTTGGTTAGATTTTGAAAAGAACTCTAAAAAATCAAAAAGTTTCTCACTGCGACCAACCAGCATGCACCACGTTCCTTAGTTGGCTGGCCACCATTCTAGCGATGCTTAATGTGTTTCATATTTAGAGTCTAACCGATCCTAAATCACTTTGATTATAGATTTGATCTTGACCGACATAATTAAGGTATTGTGTTTTGTTCAATTACATACAACCTATCGCATTTTTGTCCTATTATCCATTGGGTTCCTACTTTTGATCCTAGGTCTATAAATTTTTCTATCAAATAAAGAAGGTAACAAGGAACAACAAGAAAATTCGGCATGACCTTTGCTAAATATTTAATATATTGAGTACCAGAAATTTAATGAAACGGAAGTTAATCAACGTTTCACCAAAACGTTGGCACCCATTTTCAAGTGATATGTAGAGTCTAACCAATCCTAAAGCATTTGGATTATAGATTTCATCTTTAGCGACACAGTTAAGGTATTATATTTTATTTTATACATATAAAATATTGCATTTTTGTTCTATTATCCATTGGGTTCCTATTTTTGATCCTAGGCCTATAAATTTATCTATCAAATAAAGAATGTAAGACGGAAAAACAAGAAAATTCGACATGACCTTCGCTTAAAATTGAATATATCAAGTACAAATTTTTTGATGAAACGAAAGTTAATCAACGTTCCACAAAAATGTTGTCACCTATTTTCAAGTCATATTTAGAGTCTAACCGACCCTATATCACTTTCATTATATATTTCATCTTTACCAACACAATTAAGGTATTACATTTTGTTCTATTACATACAAAATATCACATTTTTGTTATATTATCCATTGGGTTCCTACTTTTAATCCTAGGTCTACAAATTTCTCTATCAAATAAAGAAGGTAACACAGAAGACCAAGAAATTTGGCATGACCTTTGCTTAATATTGAATATATTGAGTATGAGAAATTTGATGAAACGGAAGTTAATCAACATTTCAGCAAAATATTGGCACCCATTTTCAAGTCATATTTATAGTCTAATCAATCTTATAACACTTTCATTATAGATTTCATATTTACTCACACAATTAAGGTATTACATTTTGTCCTATTACATACAAAATATCACATTTTTGTTATATTATCCATTGTGTTCTGACATTTAATCCTAGATCAATAAATTTCTCTATCAAATAAGGAAGGTAACACGCTAGGACATGAAAATATTACACGGTCGATGGTAGCTTCAGTCGGAACGAATGACAACGGTGGTGGTCGAGGCGGATGACGGTGCAGGTCGGTCGAGTCGGACTTCGGCGGCGGCGGTCGAGGCAGATCACACCGAGCAAATCGTGCGACGTCGCGTGACAGAGGCAAATGAAGAGTAGATCTGGTAGCGACCACGAAGAAGGACCAACCGGCTAGTAGATCTAGCAACAGTGCGGGTCGGAGTCACGGCGGAGATGACGAGCGAGGCGCACAATGACATGTAAGGGGGAGAGGAACTCACTCGGTGAGTGAGGAGGAGGAATAAAAAATAGATGCGGGCGTGGTGATTCATCAGGCATGAAACATAACACAGTCGTGACGGGCTAGAAACAGTTTCCCGCCAGCGCAAATTTACATAAAATTTGGATGGGATGGTACGGTTTGCGAATCTATTATTATGTCGGGCAACTATAGCCACCCGCCACAGGTATTTGAGAACCAGTGGCGGGCGGCGCTAATCTGCCCGCCACTCCACTGTCGAGCTAGTGGGCTACTTTGGAAGAGCCTAACTATTACGGGCACATGCTACCATCCGCTACTGGTATGACCTTAGTTGTGGTGGGTGGATTCTGGCACTTGTCATAGCTCTTTCTGAACAATTGTAGTGGCGTGTGCCCCACAGAACCCCCCACTTATTAGGGTTCACCTAGAAGCCCTTTTTGAGTAGTGTGATTATTGACCACAGATGATAGAGGCGAAGTTGTCCCTGTCTTTCGATAATATGGTGGTTATTGTTTTTGGTGGAGTAGACTTTGACAATCCGACTACGAACGTGTGAGGACTTCGTGCCTTAGCAATCGCTAAACCAACTCCGAGAGGTTATTAACCACGCCAGAGTATGATCAACCTGGCTACGAGGGTTTGTTTCCTGCACACAAACAAAGAACAAGCAAGAAACTAAGATAGCAATCTGGATATTGCGGATATAAGAGGGAATCATTATTGATGAAAGTGGGGTTACGTGACGCCTTTGTCTGGTCGTGGAACACAAACGAAGAACGCGAAGTTGCAGCTATGGCAAACTTGTAATATAAACAAAACCCAAGTCTAAACAGTGCCCTAAGGGTTGTATATATAGGGGAATAGAGGAGGAATTTCGTGACCCTTTGGAGGAGGGGTCCGAAACTGACCCTAACTCAGTTCCTCCACACATACAGACTCTAAAAATAGCCTATAATGTGGTATTTGGAAATTACATGGGCATGGGCCAAAAATAAGGTGGTGCAACACCTATAATAACCTATGGATGAAATTTATAAAGTGACGTCTTGAATATTTTATCCAAGCCTTCATGCTCTCCTTATGGTGGCTTCAAAGTGCGAAAATCACCAGTGGAAGCTCCATTGTTCTTTCCCGCACGTGCACCTTCTTCTCCATGCTTGATCCTGCTCCAACGCATATCCTTCTTGTCCATGCTAGGTCCTTCATTCATAAGTAAAACAAAAGTATCTAACTTAGGCAACATCATTTGTACATGAACAGGAAGTACGTGGTAATTCAATTGGCGTGCAAAAGCTCTAGTAACTGGTCCAGTATGTATAGCAACTGGGGTTCTGGGTGTAACAATGGTATTGATGTCCTCATCCTCCTCCCCTTCTTGAACTGAAGTCGTCCTCGATGGAAGCTCATCTTCCTCACCCAAATATGGCTTCAAATTTGCAATGTTAAAAGTGGGTCTAACCCCAAAATCTGCATGCAGCTCAAGTCTATATGCATTGTCATTTATTTTCTCTAACACCTTGAAAGGACCATCATCACGTGGTATTAGATTTGAGTTGCGTGAATCAGGAAACCTATACTTACGCAAATGCAACCAAAGAAGATCTCCACATGCAAAGACAACATGTTTTCTACCCTTATCTCCAACAAATTTATATTTAGCATCCATACGCTCAATGTTTTCCTTAGTTAACTCATGCATCTTTAATATCAAATCAGCACGTTCTTTAGCATCAAAATTAACCTTCCTCGAAGATGGAAGAGGTAACAAATCAACATGTGTACGAGGTAAGAGACCATACACAACTTCAAAAGGACACATCCTGGTAGTAGAATGCAGCGAACGATTATAAGCAAATTCAATATCAGGCCAGCATTCTTCCACATTTTCAGGTTTTTGTTCAAAACAGGCCTAAGCATATTAGACAATGATCTATTGACTACTTGAGTTTGTTCATCAGTTTGGGGTTACATGTAGTACTAAAAAGCAGTTTTGTCCCCAACTTAGCCCATAAACATCTCCAAAAGTGGCTAAGAAATCTAGCATCACGTGTATTTTGCACACCATGCAAGCGAATAATTTCACAGAAGAATAAATCAGCCACATTATCATCATCATCACTTTTATGACATGGTATAAAGTGTGCCATTTTTGAAAATTTGTCCACAAAAACAAATATGCTATCCCTCCCCTTATTTGTTCGAGGTAAACATAAAACAAAGTCCATAGATATATCCTCCCAAGGAACACTGGGTACATGCAAAGGCACATATAAACCATGAGGATTGAGCCGTGACTTAGCTTTTTGACATGTCGTGCAGCGAGCAACAAAACACTCAACATCATGTTGCATCTTTGGCCAAAACAAATGTGTAGCAAGTATGTCCTCCATCTTATTTATGCCAAAGTGCCCCATCAATCCTCCTCCATGCGCATCATGTAACAACAAAAGATGAACGGAGCTAGCTGGAATGCATAGCTTGTAAGCAGGAAACACAAATCCATCATTAATGATGAACTTGTTCCATGTTCTCCCTTCTTTACAATTCACCAACACATCTTTAAAATCAGCATCATGCACATATTGATCTTTTATGGTCTCCATGTTCGAAATGTTCCCTAGAGGTAATAATAAATTGGTTATTATTATATTTCCTTGTTCATGATAATCGTTTATTATCCACGCTAGAATTGTATTGAATGGAAACTCAAATACATGTGTGGATACATAGAAAAACACTGTCCCTAGTAAGCCTCTAGTTGACTAGCTCGTTGATCAAAGATAGTTAAGGTTTCCTAGCCATAGACAAGTGTTGTCACTTGATAACGGGATCACATCATTAGGAGAATGATGTGATGGACAAGACCCAAACTATGAACATAGCATATGATCGTGTCAGTTTATTGCTACTATTTTCTACATGTCAATGTATCTGTTCCTATGACCATGAGATCATGCAACTCCCGGACACCGGAGGAACACCTTGTGTGTATAAAACATCGCAATGTAACTCGGCGACTATAAAGGTGCTCTACAGGTATCTCCGAAGGTGTCTATTGGGTTGGCGTGAATCAAGACCGAGATTTGTCACTCCATGTGACGGAGAAGTATCTGAGGGCCCACCCGGTAATACAACATCACAACAAGCCTTGCAAGCAATGTGACTAAAGAGTTAGTCATGGGATCTTTTATTACGAAACAAGTAAATAGACTTGCCAGTAACTAGGTATGGAGATACCACGATCGAATCTCGGGCAAGTAACATACCGAATGACAAAGGTGTTAGAGCATATATCTCCATATGTGGTTTTGGTAATTGATGACAATTCCTATGTACTAATGGTTGCCTTAAGTTATATTTATAGGATTTGTCCATAGGCACTTCTTGAAGTCCATCTGTTGGGTTCAAGGAGTTTATATGATGACCAAGGTGGTATTCAAGGTATTATCCAAAGAATGGTCATAGATACACAAGGTTGATCAAGATCGTCATACAAAGAGTAAATAAAGATGATCAACACACAAAGCGTAGAAGATGTACCGAGAGGGATCAAGTGATCCCATGGTATGGTAAGCATTGTCCAATACGTATTTGTGTACTAACCCATGGTCTTTGTGAGAGTTCTCTGTGGGTATTAGGTGTGTTTCCATGGGCTTGCGTCTAGAGGAAGATCTCATACAACCCATGAAGGATGACGTCAAGTGGTGATCGTCATCAAGATTGCGGTGTGCAAGTTCAAGTGGATCAGCATGAAGATATCATGCTTGAAGCTTGCCGTCCATTGTGGTGGCAATGGACTTGTAAAGATATGCTGAAGAGTGGCTCACCCATAGTGAGTATGGGGGAGCAATCAACTAGTCTTCATCAAGCCAACACAATCAAGAAAGGTGGTCCATCTTGAGGAAGCCAAGATCATCATCATCTAGCTCAAGAGGACGAGGTGCAAGGTATAGGTTTGCCCTTGATAGGTTTTCTGTTTAGGATAGATTGTTGTACTATCAAGGGGGGCTCTCAAGTGAGTAGCTTGATCGTATCGTTCGTTGAGAGCTCAAACCATTTGCATCCTTGCATCGTACTTCTTGGTTCTTGTTTGGTGTTTCTCTTTGTGAGTTTTAGAGCTTATGGTCATCTTCATGACAAGCTCGAGTTCATCGAAAACGGAGTCCATATGCATCTACTATGATGTTTTCGATGTTGGAGTTTTTGCCGGTTCTTCATTCATAGAGGACTCACATCTCTATATCATTGGCATTTACATATCTGCATGGTCTTAAGATTTCTCTTGTCGCTGTTTGGATAGGTCTTGTCGTCCTGAATCCAACAAGCTTGGGTTTGCTCGATTCGGAGCTCGTATGCGAAAGTTATGATTGTTTCAGTGGCGAGCAGTAGTACCACTGGACCTAGCGGTAGTACCGCTAGAGGTGGGGGTAGTACCGCTGGCCCTAGCGGTAGTACCGCTAGAGCTGGCGGTAGTACCGCTCTCCCACCGGTAGTACCGCCCCTGGTCAGCGGTAGTACCGCTCCGGGACTTTAGTACCGTCATCTTTGCGGCTGTACTACGTCGGATTTTTTGCGAAGACTTTCTTGGCGGTGGTTGGCCCTGTAGTATCTTTGCGCTACCATGGGCTCAGCGGTAGTACCGCTGCAGGGTCAGCGGTAGTACCGCTGCGGCCAGCGGTAGTACCGCTGGAGGGTCAGCGGTAGTACCGCTGGACTCGGGCTGTAAGTGGGGGTAACAGTCTGATTCCTTCCCCCACTATATAAAGGGGGTCTTCTTCCCCCTTGGTCTCATCCATCCGTTGAGCTCATGTTCTACCTCCATTGTTGACATTCTTAGAGCTTGCTTACTCTCATTCCCTCCAATGATTCTTGCTTGTTCTTGAGGGAAAAGATAGAGGCGATCTAGATCCACATCTCCACCAATCACTTTCTCCTCTATGTGAGGGGAACCCCTTGGATCTAGATCTTGGAGTTCTTTGTGAGCTCCTTGTTCTTCTCTCATATCTCTCCATAGCTTTTGTTGTTGTGGCGGGATTTCAGTGTGAGGGACTTGACCACTTTGTGTGTTCTTGCCATTGCATGAGTTGCATCAGTTTGAGTTCTCCATGGTGATTCGTGGAAGTGAAGTTTGAGAAGCCCTATTACCTTTTGGTACTTAGTACCCTAGAGATTGTTCTTCATGGATGATTTGGCGTCCTAGAAGCTTGGTGGTGTCTTGGAGCTCAATCATTGTGGTGTAAAGCTTCGGGCAAGCGTCGGGGTCTCCAATTAGGTTGTGGAGATTGCCCCGAGCAATTTGTAAGGGTATCGGTGACCGCCCCCAAGGTTTGCCATTTGTACGGGTTCGGTGACTGCCCTCAAGGGTCCCTTAGTGGAATCATGGCATCTTGCATTGTGTGAGAGCGTGAGGAGATTACGGTGGCCTTAGTGGCATCTTGGGGAGCATTGTGCCTCCACACCGCTCCAACGGAGATTAGCATCCGCAAGGGTGTGAACTTCGGGATACATCATCGTGTCCGCGTGCCTCGGTTATCTCTTACCCGAACCCTTTACTTATGCACTTTACTTTGTGATAGCCATATTGTTTATTGTCATATATCTTGCTATCACTTAGTTGTTTATCTTGCTTAGCATAAGTTGTTGGTGCACATAGGTGAGCCTAGTTGTTGTAGGTTTTGTGCTTGAGAAATTAAACGTTAGTTTTATTCCGCATTTGTTCAAGCCTAAACCGTAATTATTCTATAGCGCCTATTCACCCCCCTCTAGGCGACATCCACGTCCTTTCAGAAGGGAACAACATACGAGATTAATTGAATCCTTGACATAGAGGTTCAACCGATAGAGATCGTCGTAGAATATGTAGGAGGCAATATGGGCATCCAGGTCCCGCTATTGGTTATTGATCGGAGAGTGTCTTAGGTCATGTCTACATAGTTCTCGAACCCGCAGGGTATGCATACTTAAGGTTCGGTGACGTTTCGGTATTATTGAGTTATGTGTGTTTGGTAACAGAAAGTTGTTTGGAGTCCCGGATGAGATCCCGAACGTCACAAGGAGCTCCGGGATGGTCCGGAGGTAAATATTGATATATAGGAAGTACCGTTTTGGTCACCGAAAAAGTTTCGGGTGTTTTCAGTAGTGTACCGGGAATGCTGGAGGGCCATCGGGAGGGGTCACTCACACCGGGAGGCTACATGGGCCTGATGACCCACAAGTGTAGGGGATCTATCATAGTCCTTTCGATAAATAAGAGTGTTGAACCCAACAAGGAGAAGAAGGAAATGACAAGCTGTTTTTAGTAAGGTATTCTCTGCAAGCACTGAAATTATCGGTGACATAAATTTTTGTGATAAGGTGATTTGTAATGGGTAACAAGTAACAATTGTAACAAAGGTGAAGCAAGGTGTCCCAATACTTTTTGTAATAAAGGACAAGCCTGGACAAACTCTTATATACAGAAAAGCGCTCCCGAGGACACATGGGAATTTATGCCAAGCTAGTTTTCATCATGCTCATATGATTCACGTTCCTTACTTTGATAATTTTATATGTGGGTCGACCGGTTCTTGGGTGTTTCCCTTACTTGGACAAACATCCCACTTATGATTAACCTCTCTCACAAGCCTCTGCAACTACGAAAGAAGAATTAAGATAAATCTAACCATAGCATTAAACATATGGATCCAAATTAGCCCCTTACGAAGCAACACATAAGCTAGGGTTTAAGCTTGTGTCACTCTAGCAACCCATCATCTAATTATTACTTCCCAACGCCTTCCTCTAGGCCAAACTAATGGTGAAGTGTCATGTAGTCAACGTTCACATGATACCACTAGAGAAGAGACAACATATATTTTATCAAAATATCGAACGAATACCAAATTCACATGATTACTTATAACAAGACTTATCCCATGTCCTCAGGAACAAACGCAGCTACTCACAAAGCAAATTCATGTTCATAATCAGAGGAGTTTTAATAATCATTAAGGATCTGAACATATGCTCTTCCACTAAATAAACCAACTAGCATCAACTACGAGTAATCAACACTACTAGCAACCCACAGGTACCAATCTGAGGTTTTGAGCCAAAGATCGGATACAAGAGATGAACTAGGGTTTGGAGAGGAGATGGTGCTGATGAAGATGTTGATCGAGATGACCCCGTCTCTATGAGAGGATCATTGGTGATGATGATGGCTTCGATTTCCCCCTCCGAGAGGGAAGTTTCCCCTACGGAATAGCTCCGCGGAGCTCTAGATTGGTTTTGTCGAACTTCCGCCTCGAGACGGCGGCATCGTGTCCCGAAATCTATGATATGATTTTTTCCAGGTCAATACCCTTCATATAGCAGAAGATGGGCACCAGGGGCCTGCCAGGAGGCCTACAAGCCTGCAGGGCTCGGCCAGGGGGGTAGGTTACGCCCCTAGATTGTGACCTCCTGGTGGGTCCCCTCTGGTACTTCTTTTGCCCATTATTTTTTATATATTCTAAAACAATTCTCCATAACTTTTCAGGATTTTTGGAGTTGTGCACAATAGGTCTCTCAGATTTGCTCCTTTTCTAGTCGAGAATTCTAGCTGCCGGCATTCTCCCTCTTCATGTAAATCTTGTAAAATAAGAGAGAAAAGGCATAAGTATTGTACCATAATGTGTAATAACACCCCATAATGCAATAAATATTGATATAAAAGCATGATGCAAAATGGACGTATTAGGGCATTAGGGGTGGCTCACCATCCCTTAGTGGGCTGGTCGAGCCAGCCCCAAAGGGCCCATGCGGCCAAGAGGTGGGAAGAGAAAAAACCCAAAGGAAAAAAAGGAAGGAGGGGAATATTCCAAGTGGGGGAATCCTACTAGGAGTAGGAATTAAAGTGGACTCTTCCACCTCCACCACTTGGTTCGGCCGAACCCTTGAGGGTTGAGGATGCCTCCTCCCCTCCCTCCCTCCTATATATACTAGAAGTTTTTTAGGACAACGCTAACCCTAATAAGCCACAGCTGCCCTCTCTCTCTCTAGATCGTTATCTCCTCTAGATTAGTTCCACAGAGCTTGGCGAAGCCCTGCTCGATTAGTTCACCACCACCACCACCACGCCGTCGTGCTAGAGAACTCATCTACCTCTCCGCGCCTCTTGCTGGATCAAGAAGGCGGCGATCGTCATTGAGATATACGTGTGCTGAACGCGGAGGTGTCGTCAGTTTGACAATAGATTGGGATGAATTCTGATGGGTTCGCGGACGGATCGTGATGAGATCGTAGGACGGGCTGCGATTTGGATCACGAAGATGTTCCACTACATCAACCGCATTATATACGCTTCCTCTTAGCGATCTACAAGGGTATGTGGATCCAAACTCCCCTCTCGTAGATGATCATCACCATGGATAGGTATTGCATGTGCGTAGGATTATTTTTTTCCATGCAACGTTCCCCAACACTCCAAACCAAATATTTTAAAGTCAATTTGTGAAGGCATAGTATAACGATGAGACAATGCATCAGCAATAACATTTTCTTTACCCTTCTTGTGTTTAATGACGTAGGGAAAGTCTCAATGAATTCAAACCATTTAGCATGTTTATGGTTCAGTTTTGCTTGACTTTTAATATGTTTCAAAGATTCATGATTAGAATATATGAAAAATTCTTTGGTCCATAAATAATGTTGCCATGTTTCCAAAGTCCGAACAAGATCATATAATTACTTATCATAAGTAGAATAATTCAGACTAGGCCCACTCAATTTTTCAGAAAAGTATGCAATAGGTTTACCATCTTGTAATAACACACCTCCTTATCCAATTCGACTAGCATGACATTCAATCTTGAAAGTCTTATTAAATCAGGTAGTTGGAGTAAAGGAGCATGTGTTAAGTTATCTTTCAAAACCATGAAGGCTTCTGTTGGAAATATGCCCTAGAGGCAATAATAAATTAGTTATTATTATATTTCTTAGTTCATGATAATCGTTTATTATCCATGCTATAATTGTATTGATTGGAAACACAATACTTGTGTGGATACATAGACAAAACACTGTCCCTAGTAAGCCTCTAGTTGACTAGCTCGTTGATCAAAGATGGTCAAGGTTTCCTGGCCATAGGCAAGTGTTGTCACTTGATAACGGGATCACATCATTAGGAGAATCATGTGATGGACTAGACCCAAACTAATAGACGTAGCATGTTGATCGTGTCATTTTGTTGCTACTGTTTTCTGCGTGTCAAGTATTTATTCCTATGACCATGAGATCATATAACTCACTGACACCGGAGGAATGCTTTGTGTGTATCAAACGTCGCAACGTAACTGGGTGACTATAAAGATGCTCTACAGGTATCTCCGAAGGTGTCAGTTGGGTTAGTATGGATCAAAACTGGGATTTGTCACTCCGTGTGACGGAGAGGTATCTCGGGGCCCACTCGGTAATACAACATCACACACAAGCCTTGCAAGCAATGTAACTTAGTGTAAGTTGCGGGATCTTGTATTACGGAACGAGTAAAGAGACTTGCCGGTAAACGAGATTGAAATAGGTATACGGATACTGACGATCGAATCTCGGGCAAGTAACATACCGAAGGACAAAGGGAATGACATACGGGATTATACGAATCCTTGGCACTGAGGTTCAAACGATAAGATCTTCGTAGAATATGTAGGATCCAATATGGGCATCTAGGTCCCGCTATTGGATATTGACCGAGGAGTCTCTCGGGTCATGTCTACATAGTTCTCGAACCCGCAGGGTCTGCACACTTAAGGTTCGACGTTGTTTTATGCGTATTTGAGTTATATGGTTGGTTACCGAATGTTGTTCGGAGTCCCGGATGAGATCACGGACGTCACGAGGGTTTCCGGAATGGTCCGGAAACGAAGATTGATATATAGGATGACCTCATTTGGTTACCGGAAGGTTTTCGTGCATTACCGGAAAAGTTTCGGGCTCATCGGTAGTGTACCGGGAGTGCCGGGAGGGGTGCCGGGGACCATCGGGAGGGGTGTCACGCCCCAAGGGGTCTCATGGGCTATGGGAAGAGATAAACCAGCCCCTAGTGGGCTGGAATAAGTTCCCACTAAGGCCCATAAGGTTTGAGAAGGAAAAAAAACAAGGTGGAAAGAGTTTCCAAGTGGGAAGGTGGAATCCTACTCCAAGTAGGATTGGAGTAGGACTCCTCCACCTCCAATTTCGGCCAAACCTTTAGGTTTTGAGGCTGACTCCTCCCCTCCCTCCCACCTATATATACGGAGGTTTTAGGGCTGATTTGAGACGACTTTTCCACGGCAGCCCGACCACATACCTCCATAGTTTTTCCTCTAGATCGCGTTTCTGCGGAGCTCGGGCGGAGCCCTGCTGAGACGAGATCATCACCAACCTCCGGAGCGCCGTCACGCTGCTGGAGAACTCTTCTACCTCTCCATCTCTCTTGCTGGATCAAGGAGGCCGAGATCATCGTCGAGCTGTACGTGTGCTGAACGCGGAGGTGCCGTCCGTTCGGTACTAGATCGTGGGACTGATCGCGGGATTGTTCGCGGGGCGGATCGAGGGACGTGAGGACGTTCCACTACATCAACCGCGTTCTCTAACGCTTCTGCTGTACGATCTACAAGGGTACGTAGATCACTCATCCCCTCTCGTAGATGGACATCACCATGATAGGTCTTCGTGCGCGTAGGAAATTTTTTGTTTCCCATGCGACGTTCCCCAACAGTGGCATCATGAGCTAGGTTCATGCGTAGATGTCTTCTCGAGTAGAACACAAAAGCTTTTGTGGGCGGTGATGTGCGTTTTTCTGCCCTCTTTAGTCTTTTCTTGATTCCGCGGTATTGTTGGATTGAAGCGGCTTGGACCGACATTACTCGTACGCTTACGAGAGACTGGTTTCATCGCTACGAGTAACCCCGTTGCTCAAAGATGACTGGCAAGTGTCAGTTTCTCCAACTTTAGTTGAATCGGATTTGACCGAGGAGGTCCTTGGATGAGGTTAAATAGCAACTCATATATCTCCGTTGTGGTGTTTGCGTAAGTAAGATGCGATCCTACTAGATACCCATGGTCACCACGTAAAACATGCAACAACAAAATTAGAGGACGTCTAACTTGTTTTTGCAGGGTATGCTTGTGATGTGATATGGCCAACGATGTGATGTGATATATTGGATGTATGAGATGATCATGTTGTAATAGATAATATCGACTTGCACGTAGATGGTACGGCAACCGGCAGGAGCCATAGGGTTGTCTTTATAACTAACGTTTCTGCTTGCAGATGCGTTTACTATTTTGCTAGGACGTAGCTTTAGTAGTAATAGCATGAGTAGCACGACAACCCCGATGGCGACACGTTGATGGATATCATGATGATGGAGATCATGGTGTGACGCCGGTGACAAGAAGATCGTGCCGGTGCTTTGGTGATGGAGATCAAGAAGCACGTGATGATGGCCATATCATGTCACTTATAAATTGCATGTGATGTTAATCCTTTTATGCACCTTATTTTGCTTAGAACGACGGTAGCATTATGAGGTGATCTCTCACTAAAATTTCAAGATGAAATTGTGTTCTCCCCGACTGTGCACCGTTGCTACAGTTCGTCGTTTCGAGACACCACGTGATGATCGGGTGTGATAGACTCAACGTTCACATACAACGGGTGCAAAACAGTTGCGCACGCGGAACACTCGGGTTAAGCTTGACGAGCCTAGCATGTGCAGACATGGCCTCGGAACACATGAGACCGAAAGGTCGAGCATGAATCGTATAGTTGATATGATTATCATAGAGATGCTTACCACTGAAACTATTCTCGACTCACGTGATGATCGGACTTGAGATAGTGGATTTGGATCATGTACCACTCAAATGACTAGAGAGATGTACTTTTTGAGTGGGAGTTCTTAAGTAATATGATTAATTGAACTAATTGTCATGAACATAGTCTAATGGTCTTTGCGAATTACGATGTAGCTTGTGCTATAGCTCTACTGTTTTATATGTTCCTAGAGAAAATTTAGTTGAAAGTTGATAGTAGCAAACTTTGCAGACTGAGTCTGTAAAACCGAGGATTGTCCTCGTTGTTGCACAGAAGGCTTATGTCCTTAATGCACCACTCGGTGTGCTGCACCTCGAGCGTCGTCTGTGGATGCTGTGAACATCCGACATACATGTTTCTGATGACTACACGATAGTTCAGTACAAAAATACTTAATGGCTTAGAAGCAAGGCGCCGAAAACGTTGTAAAACGTCACGGAACATAAGTGATGTTCTAAAGAGATGAAATTGTGATTTCATGCTTGTGCCCTTGTTAAGAGGTACGAGACCTCCGACAAGATTCTTTGTCCACAAAGCACAGGAGAAAAGGCTCAATCGTTGAGCATGTGCTCAGATTGTCTGAGTACGACAATCGCTTGAATCAAGTGGGAGTTAATCTTCCAGATGAGATAGTGATAGTTCTCCAAAGTCACTGCCACCAAGCTGTGAGAGCTTCGTGATGAACTATAACATATCAAGGATACATACAATGATCCTTGAGCGATTCGCGATGTTTGACACTGCGAAAGTAGAAATCAAGAAGGAGCATCAATAGTTGATGGTTTGTAAAACCACTAAGTTTCAAGAAAGGCAAGGGCTAGAAGGGATACTTCGTGAAACGGCAAAACAGTTGCTGCACTAATGAAGAGACCCAAGATTAAACCCAAACCCGAGACTAAATGCTTCTATAATGAGGGGAACAATCACTGAGGCGGAGCAACTCAAGATACTTGGTAGATAAGAAGGCTGGCAAAAGTCGAAAGAAGTGTATTTGATATACATGATGTTGATGTGTACTTTACTAGTACTCCTAGTAGCACGAGGGTATTGGATACCGGTTCGGTTGCTAAGTGATTAGTGACGCGAAATGAAAGCTACGGCATAAACGGAGACTAGCTAAAGGCGAGGTGACGATACGTGTTGGAAGTGTTTCCAAGATTGATATGATCAAACGTCGCACGCTCCCTCTACCATCGGGATTGGTGTTAAACCTAAATAATTGTTATTTGGTGCTTGCGTTAAGCATGAACATGATTGGATCGTATTTATTGCAATACGATTATTCATTTAAAGAGAATAATGGTTACTCTATTTTCTTGAATAATCACCTTCAATGGTTTATTGAATCTCGTCGTAGTGTTACACATGTTCATGATATTGGTGCCAAAAGATACAAGTTGATGATGATAGTACCACTTACTTGTGGCACTGCCGCTTGAGTCATGTTAGTATAAATTGCATGAAGAGGCTCCATGCTGATGGATCTTTGTACTCACCTGATTTTGAATCACTAGTGACATGCGAATCATACCACATGAGCAAGGCCTTGTTTTCATTGAGATGAAATAAGATAGTAACTTGTTGGAAGTGATACATTTTGATGTATGCAGTCCAATGGGTGCTGAGGCACGCAGTGGATATCATTATGTTCTTACTTCACTGACGATTTGAGTAGATACAGGAGTATTTACTTAATGAATCACAAGTCTAAAATGTTGAAAAGTTCAATTCCGTTTTAGAGTGAAGTTCGTCGTAACAAGAGGATAAACTGTCTACGATACGATCATGGAAATGAATATCTGAGTTACGAGTTTTGGTACACAGTTAAGACAATGTGGAAATTGTTTCGCAGTTCATGCCACCTGGAACATCATAGTGTGATGATGTGTCTGAACGTCATAGCCACGCACTATTTGGTATGGTGCATACTATGATGTCTCTTATCGAATTACCACTATCGTTTATGGGTTATTCATTAGAGACAACCGCACTCACTTTAAATAGGGCACCGCGTATTTCCGTTGAGATGACACAATATAGACTGAGGTTTAGAGAAATCTAAACTGTCGTTTCTTGAAAGTTTGGGGTTTTGACACTTATGTGAAAAAGTTTCAGTCTGATAAGCTCGAACCCAAAGCGGATAAATGCATCTTCATAGGATATCCAAAACAGTTGGGTACATCTCCTATCTCAGATCCGAAAGCAAAGTGTTTGTTTCTAGAAACGGATCCTTTCTCGAGGAAAGGTTTCTCTCGAAAGAATTGAGTGGGAGGGTAGTAGAACTTCATGAGGTTATTGAACCATCACTTCAACCAGTATGTAGCAGGGCGCAGGAAGTTGTTCATGTGGTGCCTACACCAATTGAAGTGGAAGCTGATGATGATGATCATTGAGCTTCGAATCCAGTTACTACAAACCTCGTAGGTCGACAAGGTCGCGTACTGCTGCAGAGTACTACGGTAACCCTGTCTTGGAGGTCATGTTGTTGAGCAACAGTGAACCTACGAGTTATGGAGAAAGCGATGGTGGGCCCAGATTCTAACAAATGGCTGGAAGCCATGAAATCCGAGAGAGGATCCATGTGTGAAAACAAAGTGTAGACTTTGGTAGAACTACTTGATGGTCATAGGACTATTGAGTAAAAATGGATCTTTAAAAGAAGACAGACGATGATGGTGATAAGTCACTATTAAGAAAAGCTCGACTTGTCGCAAAGATGTTTTCGATAAGATCAAACAGTTGACTATGATGAGACTTTCTCACTCGTAGCGATGCTAACAGTCTGTTAGAATTATGTTAGTTGTTGATGCATTATTCATGAAATATTGCACGTAGGATGTCAAAACATTGTTTTCTCGATGGGTTCCTTGAGCAAACATTGTATGTGATACAACCAGAAGGTTTTGTCGATCCTAAAGATACTAGCAAGTATGCAAGCTCGAGTGATCCTTCAATGGACTGGTGCAAGCATCTCGGAGTTGGAATATACACTTTGATGAGATGATCAAAGATTTTGGGTTTGTACAAGGTTTATGAGAAACTTGTATTTCCAAAGAAGTGACTGGGAGCACTATAGAATTTCTGATAGGTATATGTGGTTGACATATTGTGGATCAGAAGTAATGTAGAATTTTTGTAAAGCATACAAGGTTGTTTGAAAGAAGTTTTCAAAGGAGTACCTGGATTACGCTACTTGAACGTTGAGCGTCAAAGATCTATGGAGATAGATCGAAAGCGCTTAATAGAAGTTTCAACAAGATGCATGCCTTGACAAGTTTTTGAAAGAGTTCAAAATAGACCAGCAAAGAAGGAGTTCTTGGTTGCGTTGTGAGGTGTGAATTTGAGTAAGACTCAAAACCCGACCACGGCAGAATAAAGAGAATAGACGAAGGTCGTCTTCTATGTCTTAGCCGTAGAATCTAAAGTATGCCATGCTGTGTACCGCACCTGAAGTGTGCCTTGACTCAAAGTATGTTGAGAGGTACAGAGAGTGATCCATGATTGAATCACTAGCAGCGGTCGAAATTTATCCTTAGTAACTAATGGACTAAGGAATTTTTCTCGATTATGGAGGTGGTTAAAGAGTTTGTCGTAAAGGGTTACGTCAATGCAAGCTTTGACACTAATCCGGATAACTATGAGTAGTGAAACGGATTCGTATAGTAGAGTAGATATTTGGAGCATTTCCGAATAGCACGTAGTAGCAGCATCTATAAGATGACATAAAGATTTGTAAAGAACGCACGAATCTGAAAGTTTCAGAACCGTTGACTAAAACCTCTCTCACGAGCAAGACGTGATCAGACCCCATAACTATATGGGCGTTGGATTCGTTGGAATCACATGGTGATGTGAACTAGATTATTGACTCTAGTGCAAGTGGGAGACTGTTGGAAATATGCCCTAGAGGCAATAATAAATTAGTTATTATTATATTTCTTAGTTCATGATAATCGTTTATTATCCATGCTATAATTGTATTGATTGGAAACACAATACTTGTGTGGATACATAGACAAAACACTGTCCCTAGTAAGCCTCTAGATGACTAGCTCGTTGATCAAAGATGGTCAAGGTTTCCTGGCCATAGGCAAGTGTTGTCACTTGATAACGGGATCACATCATTAGGAGAATCATGTGATGGACTAGACCCAAACTAATAGACGTAGCATGTTGATCGTGTCATTTTGTTGCTACTGTTTTCTGCGTGTCAAGTATTTATTCCTATGACCATGAGATCATATAACTCACTGACACCGGAGGAATTCTTTGTGTGTATCAAACGTCGCAACGTAACTGGGTGACTATAAAGATGCTCTACAGGTATCTCCGAAGGTGTCAGTTGGGTTAGTATGGATCAAAACTGGGATTTGTCACTCCGTGTGACGGAGAGGTATCTCGGGGCCCACTCGGTAATACAACATCACACACAAGCCTTGCAAGCAATGTAACTTAGTGTAAGTTGCGGGATCTTGTATTACGGAACGAGTAAAGAGACTTGCCGGTAAACGAGATTGAAATAGGTATACGGATACTGACGATCGAATCTCGGGCAAGTAACATACCGAAGGACAAAGGGAATGACATACGGGATTATACGAATCCTTGGCACTGAGGTTCAAACGATAAGATCTTCGTAGAATATGTAGGATCCAATATGGGCATCTAGGTCCCGCTATTGGATATTGACCGAGGAGTCTCTCGGGTCATGTCTACATAGTTCTCGAACCCGCAGGGTCTGCACACTTAAGGTTCGACGTTGTTTTATGCGTATTTGAGTTATATGGTTGGTTACCGAATGTTGTTCGGAGTCCCGGATGAGATCACGGACGTCACGAGGGTTTCCGGAATGGTCCGGAAACGAAGATTGATATATAGGATGACCTCATTTGGTTACCGGAAGGTTTTCGTGCATTACCGGAAAAGTTTCGGGCTCATCGGTAGTGTACCGGGAGTGCCGGGAGGGGTGCCGGGGACCATCGGGAGGGGTGTCACGCCCCAAGGGGTCTCATGGGCTATGGGAAGAGATAAACCAGCCCCTAGTGGGCTGGAATAAGTTCCCACTAAGGCCCATAAGGTTTGAGAAGGAAAAAAAAACAAGGTGGAAAGAGTTTCCAAGTGGGAAGGTGGAATCCTACTCCAAGTAGGATTGGAGTAGGACTCCTCCACCTCCAATTTCGGCCAAACCTTTAGGTTTTGAGGCTGACTCCTCCCCTCCCTCCCACCTATATATACGGAGGTTTTAGGGCTGATTTGAGACGACTTTTCCACGGCAGCCCGACCACATACCTCCATAGTTTTTCCTCTAGATCGCGTTTCTGCGGAGCTCGGGCGGAGCCCTGCTGAGACGAGATCATCACCAACCTCCGGAGCGCCGTCACGCTGCCGGAGAACTCTTCTACCTCTCCGTCTCTCTTGCTGGATCAAGGAGGCCGAGATCATCGTCGAGCTGTACGTGTGCTGAACGCGGAGGTGCCGTCCGTTCGGTACTAGATCGTGGGACTGATCGCGGGATTGTTCGCGGGGCGGATCGAGGGACGTGAGGACGTTCCACTACATCAACCGCGTTCTCTAACGCTTCTGCTGTACGATCTACAAGGGTACGTACATCACTCATCCCCTCTCGTAGATGGACATCACCATGATAGGTCTTCGTGCGCGTAGGAAATTTTTTGTTTCCCATGCGACGTTCCCCAACAGCTTCTTCCTGTGCGGTACCCCAAGCATAAGGAACATCCTTCTTTGTAAGCTCATTGAGAGGTGCAGCAATGGTGCTGAAATCTCTCAAAAAACGCCTGTAAAACCGGGCGATCCCAGAAAACTCCTCACTTGTGTGACCGTTTTGGGCTGCGGCCAACTCTCAGTAGCTTCAATCTTGGCTTTATCAACTTCAATTCCCTGTGGAGTAACAACATAGCCAAGAAAAGATACTCGGTCGATGCAAAAGGTGCACTTCCCAAGGTTACCAAACAAATGTGTATCACGTAGAGAAATAAAAATAGCACGCAAATGGTCCAAGTGTTCCTCCAAAGATCTACTGTAAATCAGTATATCATCAAAGTAGAGTACCACAAATCATCTAATGAAAGAGCATAGAACCTCATTCATTAATCTCATGAAACTGCTAGGTGCATTAGTTAACCCAAAAGGCATAACTAACCACTCATATAATGCAAACTTAGTTTTTAATGTTGTTTTCCATTCATCTCCCAATTTCATGCGAATTTGATGGTATCCACTACGCAAATAAACTTTGAAGAAAATTCTAGAGCCACTTAATTCATCAAGCATATCATCTAGCCTAGGAATAGGATGACGATAACGAATAGTAATATTATTAATGCTTCTACAATTAACACACATATGCGATGTACCACCCTTTTCGGCACTAGAATAATAGGAACAACACAAGGACTAAGAGATTTGCGTATATAACATTTGTCGAGCAACTCCTGTACTTGACGCATAATCTCCTTCATCTCCTCTGGATTGGTGCGGTATGGTGCACGGTTGGGTAGCGATGCACCAGGAATTAAGTCAATCTGCTGCTCAATCCCTCTAATAGGTGGTAATCCTAGTGGCATGTTTTGTGGAAAGACGTCACTGAACTCCTGCAAAATGTTGATGACAACAGGAGGCAAAGAGGGAGGCATGTCCTTGAATGAAAATAATAACTCTTTGCATACGAAGGCATAGCAAAGAGATGTAGTAACATCCAAATTAGTAATACGAGATTTAGTGAGAACTAAACAACTATTCTTGAGTTTTATTTCATATGCAACACTAGATGATGGTTTATTAGGCTTATTGTGTTGCTCAAATTCCTTTGCTACAATCTGATTTTCACTCTTATGCAGATCCTGTTTAGCTTTACTAGCTCTAGCAATGTAATATTTCATAATATGTTCACGAGACATAGGAAGAAAAATTATATTTTGATCCTTATGAACAAGAGTATACTAGTTTGTCCTACCATGGTGTACATAATTTTTTATCAAATTTCCATGGTCTACCAAGTAAAAAGGAGCATGCTTGCATGGGTACCACATCACAATCAAGAAAATCAGAATATGTAGCAATGCTAAAATGCACACGAACAGTACGTGTTACCTTAACCTTGCCACCGTTGTTGAACCACTGGATGTAATAAGGATGAGGATGTGGTCTCGTGGTGAGAGACAGCTTCTCCACCATCTCCATGCTAGCTAAGTTGTTGCAACTCCCTCCATCGATGATTACGCGAACAGAACGTTCCTTTACAACTCCCTTTGTATGGAACAAGTTGTGCCTCTGATTTTTCTCAGCATGTGTTACCTACACACTTAAAACACGTTGAACAACTAAGCTTTCATACCTAATAGCGTAGTTAATAGCCATGTATTGTGTCTGTTGTTCAGTATCATCTCCACCCTGTTCTTCACTTGAAATAAGAGCCAGAGTCTCCTTGTCATAATCACTAGTGGAGTCATATCCACCATCCTGAATAACAATCATCACACGCTTGGATGGGAAATCTCTCGCATAAAGACCTCCACCCTTGCAACGACGACAAATAATCTCATGTGCATGCCTTGTGGATGCCATGGATGAAGAAGAGCTTTGTGCTGGCCCGGAAGGTGTGCTCTTGCCGGAGGGTGGGGCAGGGGCCTGTTTCGTGGTATCTCTGTTGGAATTGGTGGATGAAGTAGGTTGTGTTGATGCAGGAGGATGTGTGGAAGTAGATGAGGTCCATGGCGTCCATGAGGAAGTGCGACCTAGAAAAAAGTAAGTTCTCGCCAATGCAAGTTGATCCCGCACTTCACATTCAGCTTTGTAGGCAAGATGGAATAAATGAGTGATAGTATTATAATCCTTACATTCTAGAATAGTATGAATATCTCTATTTAATCCACCCATAAAATGTGCAAGCATAGCTTCATTTTCCTCAACAATACCACATCTAATCATGCCACTTTGTAATTCCTGATAATATTCTTCTACAATTTTTTCCTTGTCTCAAACGTTGCAATTTTTGAAGTAATTCACGTTGACAATATGGTGGAACCCAACGAGTACGCATAGCAGTTTTGAAACCAGCCCAACTAGTTGGAATATTAGCATGATTTATTCTACAATGTTCAGACCACCAAACACAAGCAAAAGTAGTGAATGAACAAATAGCAGCAGCAGCGCGTCTATCCTAAGGAAATTGTAAGCATGTAAAAAGTTGTTCTCTTTCTAAATCCCAAGTAATATATATATACTAGGAAAATACCGACCATCATATCTAGGAATATTCAATTTAAGTTTAGGGAGATGGTCATGATCCCATACCTGAGGGGGGGTGCAGCCCTACCATTGTGATAGTAATCATGTGGACAGACGGGTGCTTGTGGTTGTGGTTGTTGTCCCTGGTGCTGATTTGGAGCAACCTCTCCCTCATCATCGTTCTCACCATCACAATTCTCATTCTGCTCACCACAGAAACCTCAGTAGTAGCAGTAGGAGCAGCAACAGGAGAAACAACACCAGAATTTTGTGCTTGGACAAAATGCACACGTCGCGCTCGTCCCACAAAATTCGGGCCTCATTGTTGTCATTGTTGTTGTTGTTGTTGGAGAGGGACGGAAGCTGCATCTCGTGGTGGTTGTGTTGGAAATATGCCCTAGAGGCAATAATAAATTAGTTATTATTATATTTCCTTGTTCATGATAATCATTTATTATCCATGCTATAATGTATTGATTGGAAACTCAAATACATGTGTGGATACATAGGCAACACACTGTCCCTAGTGAGCCTCTAAAGACTAGCTCGTTGATCAATGATGGTCAAGGTTTCCTGAACATAGACATGAGTTGTCATTTGATAAGGGGATCACAATCTTCGGAGAATGATGTGATGGACAAGACCCAAACTATGAACGTAGCATATGATTGTGTCAGTTTGTTGCTACTGTTTTCTGCATGTCAAGTATCTGTTTCTATGACTATGAGATCATGCAACTCCCGGACACCGAGTAATTACTTGTGTGTATCAAACATCACAACGTAACTAGTTGACTATAAAGGTGCTCTACATGTATCGCCGAGGGTGTTTGTTGGGTTAGCGTGAATCGAGACTCGGATTTGTCACTCCGTATGACAGAGAGGCATCTCTGGGCCCACTCGGTAATACAACATCACAATGAGCTTGAAAGCAATGTGACTAAGGAGTTAGTCACAGGATCTTGTATTATGGAACGAGTAAAGAGACTTGTCAGTAATGAGATTGAACTAGGTATGCACATACCGATGATCGAATCTCGAGCAAGTAACATACCGATGGACAAAGGGAACAATATACGGGATTGATAAAGATCTTCATATAATATTTAGGATCCAATATGGGCATCCAGGTTCCGCTATTAGTTATTGAACGGAGAGTGTCTTGGTCATGTCTGCATAGTTCTCGAACCCACAGGTTCTGCACACTTAAGGTTCGGTGATGATATAGAGATAGTTGAGTTATAGTGCTGGTGATCGAAGGTTGTTCGGAGTCCCGGATGAGATCCTGGATGTCACGAGGAGCTCCGGAATGGTCCGGATGTAAAGATTTATATATAGGAAAGTGGTATTCTGGTTCTGGGTTAGTTTCGGGGTTTTCCGGTATTGTACCGGGAGTGCCGAAAGGGTTTCGGGGATCCATCGGGAGGGGCCCACCCATCCCGGGGGACACATCGTCCTGATAGGTGGCGCACCAGCCCCTGGTGGGCTTGGGCAGCCGACCTCAAGAGGCCCATGCGCCCAAGGGTAGGTGGGAGGAAGTGCCTTGGTGGAGGAGGAGTCCTCCCTAGGGTGTCCACCTCCCTTGTGGGAGGAGGACTCCTCCCTAGTTCGGTCGAACCCTCTCTCCTTGGAGGAGGGGCCAAGGCTAGCCCTACCTACCACTTCATCCTATAAATAGAGAGGGAGAGGGAGGCAGCCAATACACAATTACTTGGCGGCGCCCTACCTCTCTCTCTCTCTCTCGTAGGAATTCTCCATCATAGCGATCGCAATAGTGCTTGGCGAAGCCTTGCTGAAATTGCACCACCACCGCCGCCAACACCCCATCGTACTGCCGGAGTACTCAACCTCTACTTCACCATCGCTTTCTACATCGAGGAGGTGAAGGCGTCATCAAGTTGTACGTGTGTTGAACGCGGGGGTGGATCGTGATGGGATCGCGGGGTGGATCGTGATGAGATCGCGGGACGGATTGTGATTGGATCGTGAAAACGTTCGAATACATCAACTGCGTTATATACGCTTCCGCTTAGCAATCTACAAGGGTATGTAGATGCACTCCCCCTCTCGTAGATGTTGATATCCGTAGATTGATCTTGGTGAGTGTAGGAACTTTTTTGTTTCCCATGCGATGTTCCCCAACAGTGGCATCATGAGCTAGGTCTATGCGTAGATGACATCACGAGTAGAACACAAAGGAGTTTTTGGGCGTCGATATTCAGATTGCTTCCCTCCTTACTTTTTTCTTGATTCAGTGGTATTGTGGGATGAAGCGGCACGGACCAACTTTACTCGTCCATGTTCGAGAGACCGGTTCCATCGACTGACATGCAACTTGTTGCATAAATATGGCTCACGGGTGTCTGTCTCTCCCACCTTGGTTGAATCGGATTCAACAAAGTCAGTCCTTGTAGAAGGTTAAATAGCAACTTGCATATCACCTTGTGGTTTTGCATAGGTAAGAAGCATTCTTACTAGATACCCATAGCAGCCACGTAAAACATGCAACAACAAATTAGAGGACGTCTAACTCGTTTTTGCAGGGTATTGTTGTGATATGATATGGCCAAAGACATGATGATATATATTTGATATATGAGATGATCATGTTGTAATAGTTAATATCGACTTGCATGTCGATGTTACGGCAACCGGTAGGAGCCATAGGGTTGTGTTTAATTATTGTATGACCTGCATGTCAATCATTAAGCACTATGTAATGCTCCACTTTATCGCTAAACTATAGCAATAGTAGTACAAGCATGGTTGCCACAACAATCTTGATGACAACACAATGATGGAGATCATGGTGTTGTGCGAGTGACGATGGAGATCATGCCGGTGCTTTGAAGATGGAGATCAAAAAACACAAGTTCATAGCCATATCATGTCACTTATTATTTGCATGTGATGTTAATACTTTTTATGCACCTTGTTTTGCTTAGGATGACAATAGGATTATAAGGTGGCCCCGCACTAAAATTTCAAGATAAAATTGTGTTCTCCCCGAGTGTGCACCATTGCGGTAGATCGTTTTTTCGAGACACCACGTGATTATCGGGTGTGATAGACTCTACGTTCACATACAACAGGTTTAAGATAGTTTTGCACACGCAGAACACTCGGGTTAAACTTGACGAGCCTAGCATGTACAGACATGGCCTCGGAACACAAGAGACCGAAATGTCGAACATGAGTCATATACTTGATATGATCAACATGGAGATGTTCACCATTGAAACCACCTCATCTCACGTGATGACCGGACATGGGTTGGTGGATTTGGATCATGTACCATTCGAATAACCAGAGGGATGTCAATTTGAGTGGGAGTTCTTAAGTGATATGATTAATTGAATTCATTATCATGAACATAGTCAAAATGTCTTTGCAAATTATATTGTAGATGGTTAGCTTACACTGTAGCTCCCCTGTATTTTGATATATGTTCCTAGAGAAAACTAAGTTGAAAGATGATGGTAGCAATTATGCGGACTCGGTCCGTAAACTGATATTGTCCTCATTGCTACCCAGAAGCCTTTTGTCCTTAATGCATCGCTCGATGTCCTACCCCAAGCATCATCTGTGGATATTGTGAACATCTGACATACATGGTTTGATGACTACGTGATAGTTCTTCGTGTCATGCTTTACGGCTTAGAATTGAGGCGTCCAAGACGTTTTGAACGTCAAATAACATATGAGATGTTCCAAAAGCTGGAATTAGGATTTCAGGCTCGTGCCCGTGTTGAGAGGTATGAGATCTATAAAAAGATTCTTTGCCTACAAAGTAAAGGAGAAAATATCAATCGTTGAGCATGTGCTCAGATTGTCTGGATGCTACGATCGGTTGAATCGAGTGGGAATTGATCTTCCAGATGAGATAGTGATTGACATAGTTCTCCAAAGTCACTACCACCAAGCTACTGAGCTTCGTGATGAATTATAGCATACCAGGGATGGAGAAGATAATCCTTGAGCTATTCGTGATGTTTGACACCGCGAAGTTAGAAATCAAGAAGGAGCATCAAGTGTTGATGGTTAGTAAAACCACTAGTTTCAAGAAGGGCAAGGGAAAGAAGGGAAACTTCGAGAATGACAAGTCAATTTTCACGCCAATTAAGAAACCCAAGGTTGAATCCAAACCCGATACTATGTGCTTCTATGATGAGGGGAATGATCACTCAGGCGGAACTGCCCTAGACACTCAGGCGGAACCCGAGACTATGTGCTTCTATGATGAGCAACCTGGAAATCTGATACCACTTGATAGAGGCAAAATTGTCCCTATCTTTAGATGAGATGATGGTTATCATTTTTGGTGGAGTAGACTTTGACGATCCGATTATGAACATGTGAGGACGTTGCGCCTTAACAATCACTAAACCAACTCCGAGAGGTTATTGACCACGCCGGAGCACGATCAACCTGATCACGAGGGTCTGTTTCCTGCACTCAAATGAAGAACAATCAAGAAACTAAGATTGCAATCTGGATATTGCGAATATAAGAGGAAAGCTTTATTGATGAAAGTGGGGTTCTGTGATGCCTTTATTTGGTCATGGAACACAAACGTAGAACGCGAAGTTGTAGCTATGGCAAACTTGTACTCTAAACAAAATCTAAGTCTAAAGGCGCCCTAAGGGTTGTATATATGGGGGAATAGAGGAGGAATTTTGTGACCCCTTGGAGGAGGGGTCCGAAACCGACCCAAACTTACTTCCACCACACATACAGACTCTAAAAATAGAATATAATGTGGTATTTCGAAAGTACATGGGTATGACCCAAAAATAAGGTGGCGCCGCACCTATAATAGCCTATGGACGAAATTTATAAAGTGGCATCTCGAATATTTCGTCCAAGCCTTCATGCTCTCCTTATGGTGGCTTCAATGTGCGAAAATCACCAATGGAAGGTCCATTGTTCTTTCCCGCACGTGCACCTCGATACGTCCCAAAAGTATCTATAATTTCTGCTTGTTCCATGATCTTTTGGGTGACATTGTTATATGTTTTGCTACACTTTTATATCATTTTACACATATTTGGACTAACCTACTAACTCAGTGCATCCAGTGCCAGTTTGTGTCTGCTGATGTCTATTTTGCAGGGGCTTTTACCCAATTTTCGGAAGCCCGAAAAGTCCCCAGAAAAATACATAAAAAATCAGCGTACCGGAAGCTTCCAGATCACCGAAGATGGGCCAGAGGGGGGGACCAGGGGACGCCCAGGCGACCTATGGGCGCGACCTACCCCCTGGCCGCGCCAAGAGGCCGCCTGGGTGGTTCCCACCTCCTCCGTTGCCCTCCTTTCGCCTATATTTACCCCTTGACAAGGAAAACCCTATAAAGGATCTAGAATCGCGAATTTCTCCATCATTTCACCGCCTAAGCGCTTCCAAGATCGGGGGCGTCAGGAGACCTCTTCCCGGCACCCTACCGGCGGGAGGATTGACCTTCGGGAGCTTCTCCACCGCCATGGACGCTTCCCGGACCTGCCGTGAGTAGTCCTCCTTGGACCATGGGTCCATGACCAGTAGCTATCTGATGTCTTCTCTCCAATCTTGTGCTTCAATGGTTAGTCCTTGTGAGCTGCCCTACATGATCAAGGCATCTATGTAATTCTCTTGCTATTGCTATGCCCGGTTTGTTGGGATCTGATGAATTATGAGATTATGTTCAGATTGTTATGAGTTATATATTTGATTATCCTTTTATATTATGTTCCGTAGTGATTCATGCATGTTCTCCGTTGCTATTTATTGCTTTAGTCGAGTAGTAGATTGTAACTCCAAGAGGGAACATTACGCATGATTATGGGTTCATGCCCTTCGATGTCTAGCTTGAGTGACAGAAACATGAGACTAGGGGATGTGTTGTCGCAACCAGGGAGAAAACAACGGTGCTTGTGACCACGGTTGCAAGGATTGTTTACCTTACGCATAGTTCGTTAATGCAGTTGTCCGTTGCTTTGAGTTTACACTTTGGGTGGGGCTTGCAACTTAATACCGGCGAGATGTTCTGGATAGATATCTCAAGGTGGATGCTTAGTAAGTAGATGTTGATGAAAAAATGGTCTACTTGTCTTGGCATACTTCCCATTACTATTGACCTATAACTATCAAGTAGCATAATTAGCATTGTGGTGCGTTCATAATTTTGTCAATTGCCCAACTGTAATTTGTTTACCCAAGCATAGTTGTTTATCGTCTTTTGGGAGAGAGACATCACTAGTGAACATCATGTGACTCCGGGCCCATATCACCATCATTGTTACACCTCCATCATTTATTGTTTTCATTTACTTTCCCGTTGCAATCACTATCAATTTTCCCGCTTGTGTTTTGATCATTTGCAAACTACAAGGCGGAAGAGATTGACAACCTCTTTGTACTCGTTGGGAGCAAAGTTATTTGTTGTGTGTGCAGTTCCATGTCTTCTGCTAGTACCAGGGTGGGAGACACCTACTTGTTGATCCTAGGAGTCCTCGTGATTCAGTAAACCTTATAGTCTCCATGTAAGGGAAAACTTGCTGCTGACTACATCTCAACCTTCCACTTGGGTTAACCAACGAGGTGCGAGAATTATATACATCCTCTCGTCATCAAGCAAAGTTTTCGGGCGCCGTTGCCGGGGACTCCAGTCTTCAAGATAGGGGAGTTGCACGCTATCCTTTACCTTTGCTTTTTAGTCTTGTTAGTTTGCTTTTTAGTTTTTGCTTTAGAGTCTTATACCAAAAACCACCAAAAAATAGTTACTTTGCTTTGTGTAGTCAGTATGCCTATATCCTTTGCCTCTTGTGTTACACCCGAGGGAGATATTCTCACCTTCAAACAAAGGGTTGGAGAAAGTTTGAAAGATGCTTGGTATAGAATTAAAAATGCTCAAGATAGAGCTACCAAGAAGCAACCCACCACTATTTTTCTTAGAAATTTTTATGTTGATATTACTTCTTGGCATAGGTTTGTTCTAGATACAACAATAGGAGGGAATTTCTTGGAAGATCCCGTTGGGGAGGATCTTAACGTTACGAAAAATCTTGTTTGAATCCCACCTGTTGTTGACATAAAGGATGATATCACTTTAGCTCATGTTATGAGTAAACTTAAGAATATAGGGCTAGAGATGCCAAGCATGATTAAAATAAATTAAGTAGACCGTAGGATTCAAAGGAACTTAAATAGACTTGATAGCTCCATGCACAAAATTTGCAACACTTTGGAGACCCTTAAATCCCATGATTTGGATCCTTCTAGGATTGATAAGATCGAGGATATTTTTGAAACTTTAGGAACTACTCTATCCTCCATCAAGACTAAAAAGGTAGAAACCCCTGCAAGGAAGGGGCCTAGGTTTGTTAACATACCCAAGGTTCCTTGACCCAAAACAAATATACCTATTGCTAGGGGTGTTGCTATGAAAACCTTGGAAGAGATACCTCTCTTAAATAGAATTAGAAATGAAATTCCAATTGGTCTTACTACCTTTGATTTTGTTCCTAGAAGTGTTTCCACTAAGCCTCTCTTTGAGATTCCTCTTAAGACTAGTTGTACTATTGAAGAGCTCTTTGATGATCTTGATGATGGTTCAGTTGATACAACTTGATCTTCTTGCACTATGCCTAGCTCAAAGGCATAAAAGAAAGCGCTTGTTGGGAGGCAACCCAATTTGTTTTTACTTTCAGTTTTAGTGGTCTTGATGCTTGTTTCTACTGTGTCAACATCATTGTATCTTTATTTTTAAGCTTTCTGCCAAGTTATAGCCTCCGATTGCAAGAAAGTCCAAACATTGTGACATGTTGTCAATAAACAGATTTTGTCTGGTTGACGGAACAATTCGCCAAAAATCACCAGATCATCGTTTTTATCTGAATTTTTTTAAAATCATGCTCTATATAATTTTATTTATGTCATATGTTCTGAGTTTTTGAATTTGAGTTGCGCAAGTGCCCCAAATAAATTATTTACTACCTGCTGTTCTGTTTTTCACAGATTCTGTCATGTTTTGCCTTTTCATTGTTTTGCAAATCCTAAGCTTACTTTTTATTTGCAAAAACCTTTTTGTAATCATTAGAAACAGTAGATATTCATGAAAAACTTTATTTCCAGCAGGTAATGAATTATTTTATTAAGGGTACTAACAACTCTAATCAGCTTATGATGAGTTTCGTATGAAGGGAGTTTTCAAGTATGCGATGGGAGATGATGAAATAAGATACAGGAGTGTCAAGCACTCAAGCTTGGGGATGCCCCCATGCAACCCAAGAATATTCAAGGATACTCAAGCGACTCTTGGGGATGCTCCCGTGCATCCCTTTCTCTATCAACAATCATCAGTCCGTCCATCTCCATGCTATATTTTTATCACTTCATATGTTATGTGTTATGCTTGGAACGTCCGCTATTTACTTTTTAGTTTGTTTTAGTTGTCATAACAAGTAGGAACCTAGCCTACCTTGTTTGGGAGAGAAACACGCTCCATTCCACTCTAGAACACAAGATAGGTTTTCATGCTTATCCTTTTTGTGTGTTATTTACCTTTCCATAGCTACTATCATGCTTAGCTCTTAGTTTTCATGCTTATCTTTTTAAGAGATTTTATGAGGTTGATTTTGGAACTCTCTTGAGTTATCATGCTTATCTTGTTTAGAGAGTTGGCTTGTTGCACTGAGTTGTGTGTCTTGCATGCGTAGGTAATTGAGGTTGCTATTTAAGTATAGTAGTAGCTTGCAATAGTTTTGAGGTATTGATTTAAGTAATGTTTGGACTATTGGTGCCAAGAGCTTAAGCCTATTAGTGATAGGTGTCATATTTTGGGAAATCCTTGTGTTTTTCAAAAACTAAAAATTAGTTGAGAACTCTAGCTACTAAATTGATCGCTAACCTCTGGAGGGGTTGGAATATATAAAGTACCCTCACGTTACCATGAGTCGAGGATGCGCAAGGATTACCAAACCCCCAAACACTCCTCCTCGGGGTACTTGTATCTTTGTGAATTTCCTAACTAGATAGAGAGTTACCGATAATAAGTGTACAAGTTCTTCGGACTAATGTGAGTATTCGATTGTCGGCACTTCCACCATCCATATTTTGCTAGCCCCTTCGGTACCATGGATTGCCCTTTCTCACATTGAGAGTTGGTGCAAACTCTGCCGGTGCATCCAAACCCATGACATGATACGCTCTATCATACATAAGCCTCATTATATATTTCCTCAAAACAGCCACCATACCTACCTATTAAGGCATTTCCATAGCCTTTCCGAGATAAATTGCCATGCAACATCCACCATCTCATGACTTGATCTTCATGTCATACATGCTTTTGCTTGATGGTAGAGCCGCATGATAGTTGGGCCTTGCCCAAATTATTGCTACATGGAGCGCTAGTATCATTGCATATCCTGCTACACTGGCAGAGGCATACATTTGCATACATCATGATAGTTCTCACTTGTCTTTATGTTAAGTACTTCTTATATAGTGTGATGATCTTCTTTTTATTCATGTAAAACATAGAGTATTGCCCTTAAGAAAGGAAAAGATCCCAAAGAGGACAAAACAAAAGATCCCAAAGAGGACAAATGAGAGATAAAAACAAAGAGCCAAAGAGGCCACAAAAAATAAAAAATAAAAAGAAAAAGAAATAAAAATAGAGAAGGAGGCAACACTACTATTCCATTTGAAAGATCCACACTCGTACTCCATTGCTATATTGGTACTACATAGAGATTATCATTCATGCATAACTATGTGGGGACCCTTACACTATAGAACTTGGTTTGCATATTCCAATGATGAGCCTCCTCAAATGAGATCTAGGTCTTCATGAGAAAACAAGTTGTGTGCACCCCCACAAGTTCCATTGGAGAGCTTACCTCAACTCATATGTGCATCTGTTACATGGCAATCCCTACTCCTCACATCATATTTATCATTTGGCTTTCTCTCGCCTATGGTTGTCCTCGTAGATGTGAGCCTTTCACACCTTTTTGTCTTCCTTATCCATCATTATTCTATTTTCCATCCTAAGTGCCAACATATCTTGCTTACGCTCATCCATTGCATGAGAGCTCAAAGTCGAAAGGAGAGGATCATTTTGACTTGTGCCTGACTAGTGGTCTGGGGATGAGTCAAAATAAGATTTTGAAGGAGACCAAGTGTGAGATTTTAGTAGATTGAGTTCTCAATTAAAAAATAATTATTTATGATCTCAACCTATCTCCCACTACTTGCACCCAAACACCAATTGGAGACATTCGAGTCACGGACAGCGAGAGCTCTTGCACCTTTATGTTCTTACTTTGCTAATTTCAATACTAGATATAAACTCTTGCTTGTTATTATCTTGACTTGAATTGGATATCTTACCTGCTTTACTTTGAAGTTTTATATGTGTGTTAGCATGTCACCATAGAAATTATTGTGTTATCATTTACCTACTCGAGGACGAGCACGAATTAAGCTTCGGGATGTTGATACGTCCCAAATGTATCTATAATTTCTGCTTATTCCATGATCTTTTGGGTGACATTTTTATATGTTTTGCTACACTTTTATATCATTTTACACATATATGGACTAACCTACTAACTCAATGCACCCAGTGCCAGTTTCTGTTTGCTTATGTCTATTTTGCATGGGCTTTTACCCAATTTTCCGAAGCCCAAAAAATTCTGAGAAAAAAATAAAAAAACATACCGGAAGCTTCCAGATCATCGAATATGGGCCAGAGGGGGGCCAAGGGCTGCCCAGGCGACCTGTGGGCGCGGCCTACCCCTTGGCCGTGCCAAGAGGCCACCTGGGTGGGTCCCACCTCCTTTAGTGCCCTCCTTTTGCCTATATTTATCCCTTGACGAGGAAAACCGTATACAGGATCCAGAATTGCGAATTTCTCCACCGTTCCACTATCGCAGCGCTTCTAAGATCGGGAGCGTCAGGAGACCTCTTCCCGGCACCATGTCGGAGGGAGGATTGACCTCCAGGAGTTTTTCCACCGCCATGGACGCTTCCCGGACCTGCCGTGATTAGTCCTCCTTGGACCATGGGTCCATGACCAGTAGCTACGTGATGTATTCTCTCCAATCTTGTGCTTCAATGGTTAGTCCTTGTGAGCTGCCCTACATGATCAAGGCATCTATGTAATTATCTTGCTATTGCTATGCTTGGTTTGTTGGAATCCGATGTATTATGAGATTATGCTCAGATTGTTATGAGTTATATATTTGATTATCCTTTTATATTATGTTCCTTAGTGATTCATGCATGTTCTCTGTTGCTATTTATTGCTTTCACCGAGTAGTAGATTGTAACTCCAAGAGGGAATGTTATGCATGATTGTGGGTTCATGCCCCTCGATGTCTAGCTTGAGTGATAGAAACATGAGACTAGGGGATGTGTTGTTGCCACCAGTGAGAAAACAACGCTGCTTGTAACCACGGTTGCAAGGATTGTTTACCTTACGCATAGTTCGTTAATGCAGTTGTCCATTGCTTTGAGTTTACACTTTGGGTGGGGCTCACAACTTAATGCCGGCGAGATGTTCTGTATAGATATCTCAGGATGGATGATTAGTAAGTAGATGCTGATGAATAAACGGTCTACTAGTCTTGGCGTACTGCCCATTATTATTGAACCTCTAACTAACAAGTAGCATAATTAGCATTGCGGTGCGTTCATAATTTTGTCAATTGCCCAACTGTTATTTTTTTACCCAAGCATAGTTGTTTATCGTCTTTTGGGAGAGAGACATCACTAGTGAACATCATGTGACTCCGGTCCATATCACCATGATTGTTACACCTCCATCATTTACCGTTTTCATTTACTTTCCCGTTGCAATCACTATCACTTTTCCCGCTTGTGTTTTGATCCTTTGCAAACTACAAGGCTGGAGAGATTGACAACCTCTTTGTACTCGTTGGGAGCAAAGTTATTTGTTGTGTGTGCAGGTCCACATCTTCTGCTAGCGCTATGGTGGGAGACACCTACTTGTTTATCCTAGGAGTCCTCCTTGTTCGATAAACCTTACAGTCTCCGTGTAAGGGAGAACTTGTTGCTGACTACATGTCAACCTTCCACTTGGGGTAACCAACGAGGTGCGAGAAGTATATACATCATCTCGTCATCACACCTTCTTCTCCATGCTTTATCCTGCTCCAACCCATAACCTTCTTGTCCATGCTAGGTCCTTCATTCATAAGTACAACGAAAGTATCTAACTTAGGGAGCATCATATGTTCATGAACATTAGAAGGATTTCCAAGAAACGAAAGTACCTCGTAATTCAATTGGCATGCACGAGCTCTAGTAACTGCTCCAGTATGTACAGCAGCTCGGGTTGTGGGTGTAACAATGGTATTGATGTCCTCAGGTATCTCGGTCATGTATACATGATTCTTGAGCCTATAGGGTCGGCACGCTTAACATTCGATGACACTGGAGTAGTATTAGGATATATACGTTGCTGACCGAATGTTGTTCGGAGTCCAAGATATGATCCCGTACGTCACGAGGAGTTCACCAAAAAACTTTTGGTCTTTACACGCAGTGTATCGGAGGTGCTGCAAGGGTTCCGGGGGTCCATCAGGTGGGTTCAAGAACCCTGGGGACCCACATGGGCTGTAGGGGGTGCCCTGACCTACATGGGCGAGGCGCACCAACCCCTCAAGGAACCATGTGGCTAGGGGTGAGGAAACCCTAAGGGGGAAGGCACCCCCTGGGTGCCTTGGGGAGTGATACGTCCATTTTGCATCATGTTTTCATTTTGATATTTATTGCTTCTTTGGCTGTTATTTCACTTCACGGTACTATTCTTATGCCTTTTCTCTCTTATTTTGCAAGGTTTACATGAAGAGTGAGAATACCGGCAACTGGAATTCTGGCCTGAAAGTGGAGCAAAGTTGAGATACCAATTCTGCGCAACTCAAAACGCCGTGAAAATCAACGGAGATTTTTTTCCCAATTTATCAAAAATACTAGGCCGAAGAAGTGCCAGAGGGGCACCAGGGGGTGCCCACAAGCATGCACGGCGCGGCCACCCCCCCCAAGTCGCGCCATGGGGGCTTGTGGGCAGCCCACTGGCCCACTGGCCCCCCTCTTTTGCTATATGGAGGGTTTCGTCCAGGAAAAAAATAGAAGGGAGCTTTTTCGTGGTTTCGCTGCCGCCACGAGTCGGAACTTGAGCAGAACCAATCTAGAGCTCCGGCAGGATGATCCTGTCGGGGAAACTTCCCTCTCGGAGGGGGAAATCGTCGCCATCGTCATCACCAACACTCCTCTAATCAGAGGGGACTCGTCACCATCAACATCTTCATCAGCACCATCTCATCTCCAAACCCTAGTTCATCACTTGTAACCAATCTCCGTCTCGCGACTCCGATTGTTACTTGTAAGGTTGCTAGTAGTGTTGATTACTCTTTGTAATTGTGCTAGTTGGATTACTTGGTGGAAGAGTTTATGTTCATATCCTTGATGCTAATCATTACCTATCTGATCATGAATATGATTATGGTTTGTGAGTAGTTGCTTTTGTTCCTGAGGACATGGGATAAGTCATGCTAATAATAGTCATGTGAATTTGGTATTCGTTCGGTATTTTGATATGTTGTATGTTGTTTTTCCTCTAGTGGTGTTATGTGAACGTCGACTACATAACACTTCACCATTATTTGGGCCTAGAGGAAGGCATTGGGAAGTAGTAAGTAGATGATGGGTTGCTAGAGTGACAGAAGCTTAAACCCTAGTTTATGCGTTGCTTCGTAAGGGGTTGATTTGGATCCACTAGTTTAATGCTATGGTTAGACTTTGTGTTAATTCTTCTTTCGTAGTTCCGGATGCTTGCGAGAGGGGTTAATCATAAGTGGGATGCTTGTCCAAGTAAAGGCAGTACCCAAGCACCGGTCCACCCACATATCAAACTATCAAAGTAACGAACGCGAATCATATGAACATGATGAAAACTAGCATGACAGAAATTCCCGTGTGTCCTCGGGAGCATTTTTCCACCTATAAGAATTTGTCCAGGCTTGTCCCTTGCTACAAAATGGATTGGGCCACTTTGTTGCACCGTTGCTACTTTTGTTACTTGTTGCTTGCTACGAATCATCTCAGCACACAATCACTTGTTACCGACAATTTCAGTGCCTCCAGATATTTCCTTGCTGAAAACCACTTGTCAGATCCGTCTGCTCCTCGTTGGGTTCGACACTCTTACTTATCAAAAGGACTACGATTGATCCCCTATACTATTGGGTCATCAAGACTCTTTTCTGGCGCCGTTGCCGGGGAGTGAAGTGCCTTTGGTAAGTGGAACTTGGTAAGGAAACACTCATATAGTGTGCTGAAATTTCTTGTCACTTGTCACTATGGATACTAATCCTTTGAGGGGCTTGTTCGAGGTATCTTCACCTCGAACGGAAGCACAAAGAGTTGATCCTCAACCTGCTGCACCTACTGAAAATATTTGCTTTGAATTTCCTTTGGGTATGCTTGAGAAACTGTTGGCTAATCCTTTTACAGGAGATGGAACATCACATCCAGACTTGCATCTAATCTATGTAGATGAGGTTTGTAGTTTATTTAAGCTTGCAGGTGTGCCCGTGGATGAGGTCAATAAGAAGGTCTTTCCTTTATCTTTGAAGGATAAGGCGTTCGCATGGTATAGGCTATGTGATGATACTAGATCATGGGACTACAATCGGTTGAAATTGGAATTTCATCAAAAGTTTTATCCTATGCATTTAGTACATCGTGATCAGAATTATATTTATAATTTTTGGCCTCGTGATAGAGAAAGCATCGCTCAAGCTTGGGGGAGGCTTAAATCAATGCCATATTCATACCCCAATCATGAGCTCTCGAGAGAAATTATCATTCAGAACTTCTATGCTCGGCTTTCTCATGATGATCGCACCATGCTTGACACTTCTTGTACCGGTTCTTTTATGAAGAAAGATATTGACTTCAAATGGAATTTATTGGAGAGAATTAAACGTAACTCTGAAGATTGGGAGCTTGAAGAAGGTAAGGAGTCAGGTATGAATTTCACGTTTGATTGCGTTAAATCCTTTGTTGAGACAAATACTTTTTGTGACTTTAGCGCTAAGTATGGACTTGACTCTGAGATAGTAGCTTCATTGTGTGAATCCTTTGCTGCTCATATTGATCTCCCCAAAGATAAATGGTTTAAATATCATCCTCCCTTAGAAGTCAATGTAGTTAAACCCACTCCAGTTGAAGAGAAAGTCATTGCCTATAATGATCATGTGGTACCCAGTGCTTACATTGAGAAACCACCTTTCCCTGTTAGGATAAAGGATCATTCTAAAGCTTCAACTGTGATACGTAGAGGCTATATTAGAACACCTACACCCCTGAGCAAATTAGAGTTGAACCTAGCATTGCTATTCTCAAAGATCTTCTGTCTGAAGAAGTTGAGGGACATAATATTCACTTCTGTGAAGATGCTGCTAGAATTGCTAAACCTCACGCTAGAGACAAACATAGGCCTGTTGTTGGCATGCCTGTGGTTTCTGTTAAGATAGGAGATCATTGTTATCATGGTTTATGTGACGTGGGTGCTAGTGTTAGTGCAATAACTCAATCCTTATACGATGAAATCAAAGATGAGATTGCACCTGTAGAGATAGAACCTATAGATGTCACTATTCAGCTTGCCAATAGAGATACTATCTGCCCTATGGGAATTGTTAGGGATGTTGAAGTCTTGTGTGGTAAAACGAAGTATCCTGCTGATTTCCTCGTTCTTGCTACCGCACAAGATAGCTTCTGTCCCATCATATTTGGTAGACCTTTTCTCAATACCGTCAATGCTCATATTGATTGTGAGAAGCAAATTGTCACTGTTGGCTTTGAAGGTGTGTCACATGAGTTCAATTTCTCTAAGTTTGGTAGAGAACCTCATGAAAAGGAGTTGCCTAGTAGGGATGAAACTATTGCCTTAGCTTCTATTGTCGTGCTTCCTACTGATCCCTTAGAGCAATACTTGCTTGAGCATGAAAATGATATGCATATGGATGAAAGGGATGACATAGATAGAGTTGTCTTAGAACAATATCTTATCCTTAAGAATAACTTGCCTATTGAGTTGCTTGGGGATCCACCTCCACCAAAGGGTGATCCTGTGTTCGAGCTTAAATAGTTGCCTGATACTCTTAAGTATGCCTATCTTGATGAAAAGGAGATATATCATGTCATTATTAGTTCTAGCCTCTCGGAGCATGAAGAAAAGAAGTTGCTAAAAACTCAGAGGAAGCACCGTGCTGCTATTGGATATACTCTTGATGATCTTAAGGGCATTAGTCCCACTCTATGCCAGCACAAGATCAAAACTGATCCTGAATTCAAACCAGTTGCTGATCATCAAAGGAGATTGAATCCTAAGATGAAAGAAGTAGTGAGAAAAGAAATAATAAAGCTCCTGGAAGCAAGTATAATTTATCTTGTTGCTCACAGCGATTGAGTGAGTCCGGTACATTGCGTTCCTAAGAAGGGAGGCATTACCATTGTCCCTAATGATAAGGATGTAGCGACCTGACTCAAAACGAGTCAAGCCTCTGTGTTTCTGTGCCATCCCTGGATCAGTATGCTAGCACACACAGTACATCAATGTATATATCAAAGTGCAATCACATGTAAATAGCGTAAAACTGATATATACCTTAAATATCTCAGCGGAATCAGTCAAGGGAGTGGAGTCCCAATAAACACCAACGGCAAGTTGAGTGTAGACCGTAACCCTGAATCATACTCTTACTCGTCGAAGAAAAAATATCTGCAACATAAGACGTTGCAGCCGTGTAGGTCAGCATATTGAATATGCCGGCAAGTCACATAAGAGAGGGGTAAAGTAATAATCAACTATCTCTACATGCATATTTGGTCGGTGGAGCTAAGTTTTGCATAAAGCCAGTTTTATCCTACAACAAGAGGGGTTGAGAGCAAAATGTTACTACAAGGTTTGTTGTTAACGAGATGGTTTCGCCAACCAGTTCTCGTACCCGAGTTGTCAATAATTACCCTCATCAAAATATATTTAAAGGTGTTGAGAAATCCAGATAACTTCAGTTCCTTTGGCTCAAGTTGTCCATGACCGTGGACACGGCTAATCGATTAGGTTTGAGTACTCTGCAGAGTTTTGCACATGTTCCCCACAAGATTTGATCGCCTCCGTGTATGTCCTCGCACTTCAGGGTGTTTGAAGACCGGATGATCAAAACATGGTCTTTCAACGGGTCCCTCTGAATCCCTGTCAGTGCCCATCCATTCCTACCGTTCGTCTACATCTGCTAGCACCGCCTGTCCAGAGTCACCGCGTTGTCCAACCAAGCCAGAGCCCATAATGACTTGTGGCTGTGCAGGTAAGCCTTGGGTCTTGAAAATATCCGTCCGTCTCTTTGAGCCTGGGTGAAGCTTTCCGCAGGATGACATGGCCTCTCCAGCATCCCGGGCATCCACTGGGTTTTCCAGGGAGCCGATCAACCGTCCTTCACCCAGTGTTGCATTGCGTCCAAGGTCTTGAAAATCTTGTCTTAGTCCGGTCTTGATTATTATATCAACCTCGCATCACTCGTGGAATACACTCAACCGATAACCCGTCTACTAGAGCATAGCATTAAGAAATTGTCGTCCCGGGGCCAGTATCGGGGTTGTTGTGTTCCTACCACATGATGCTACAACTTATACTAAAGTTTCCAAGTATCTAGGCAGCCTGCAATTGGGCATAGGATGGTAGAACTACAATGCATAAAACATAGGTGTTAGTATGATCAAAGTGACTTGCCTGTGATGATAGTTGTCCTGCTCGAGCGTCTCTAAGTAACACGCTTCGCACTCCGGATGATCTACCGATACAAACACAAAGCACACCATAAGCAATTCAATCATGCCACGAGTAAAAATAACATCACATGCAATGATTTGCAAAAGACTACGCAAAAGAATTTATCGCGCGCCGGTATGGCAGAAACTTGTTTCTGTTGAAAACACCAGTAAAAATACTTTAAAATTTTTGAAACTTCTACCACACTAATATTTTATCACTAGAAAACAGTAGCAAAAAGAATCAACTCAATATCGTTTTTCCAACTCCTGGAATAGGCAGAACAAGCTTTAAACTAAATCTGCTCTAACTTATATTTGAAAATTTCAAACATAGTAAAATTATATGTTTTTAAAAACTAGAGGAAATTTTTGAGCTACTGGAAGAAGAATCAATGTCATTGGACTTCGGGATCAAAAGTTGTGGCCAAAACAAGATTGAAACTTGTTGTTTTTGCAATTTAGACGGAAAAAACTGAAGGTAACTATCTACAAATAGGGGGTACATGTGGCATGTTGCTATTGGCTGTGGGTGCTGTTTGTTGCAATGTTTGGAGCAAACGGCCGAGGTTAACAAAATTTGCTGGTTAAAGGAATAAGTGAAAAAAAACCACTGGTTTTCTAAACTAAACCGAAAGGTTATTCCTAGATCTAATCTAAACCACCTAATAGAGATCCAATGGCTACAAAAGAAAAAAAAGAACCAACAGAGAAGAGGAGAGAGTTCTTACCGTGGTGGAGCTGCTCCCGTGGCTGATGGTGGCCAAGGTGGGAAGGAGGTGCTCCGGTGGGGAGGGGATCCGGCGGGAGGTGGGGAAGGGGGGGCGAAGGTGGGGTGCTTCTGGGAGGGGAGAGGGGCGAGGTGGAGAGGGGGGAGGCTGTAGGGGCGAGGTGGAGGAGAAAAAAACTGCTGGTTGCTGCTGCTAATGGCGATGGGGATGTGGAGAAGGGGCTGTAGGGCAGCAGGGGGCGGTGGAGGGGGTGGAGTGGTGACGCCGTAGTGGTGGGGGAGGTGGCCGAAGGGTGGAGGGGTGCAGGGGTGGCGAGGTGGAGCTCCTGTGAGTTTTCTGGCCAGTTTTCCGGTGACGAACTCCGGCGAGGGGTGCACGAGCCAGGGCGAGGAGAGGGGGTTTTCTCGGGAAAAATGGAGAGAGGGGGGCGGTGGGAATTTATAGGCGGTCTCGGATGGCGCCCGGAAGGAAGGAGGAGGGAGATCGGGAAGGAGGGGATTCCTTCCTCCATGGAAGGCAAGCTTGTTGTCACGTGGGAAGGAGAGAGGTAGGAGATGATCCTCTGTTGGACCAAATAGGGAAAGGTTTTAATGGGCCAGGAGGTATTTCCTAATAAAAGTGATCTCCTTCCTATTTTCAAAACTAGGAAACTAAAACGTTAAAAAGGAAATCAAATCAATTCGGAATAAAGAGTTTTTATATACTAAAATTATCAGAAAAATAAAATATAGATGATGGGCATTTTTCCATGGCAAAAATAAAAATTTCAGAAAAATTTATTTTTCCAAAAATCCCTAAAAGCATTATTTCTTTTTGCAAATATTTTTCAAATGATCCTCTATGTTTGAGGGTGCAAATAACATTCAAAATACCCGGGTATTTGAGGGTCATGTTCCTCCGCTCTTTAGAATGTATTTCCCGGCATTTCTTGCACGAAGAAAACAGATAGAAATGCAAGAGAATTCAAATGCAAATATCTCCGTTCAAATTCTTTGTGGTTGAAGAAGTCATGTCATCTTCTCTCGTTGCTTTTAAAGGATTGAATTTGAATTCATCGGAGAAGGGGAAAGTCATTTTATTCCCTCTCATTCAAAAATTTCGAAAAGTTTCAAATTTCACACAAGTTTCACTCACTCAGCAAACAAACAAACAATCAATCTAATAATTATATTAACATTCCAAAATTTATAAATTTTGGGATGTTACAAAGGATGAATTAATCCCACAGAGGATTATTACTGGCTATAGGATGGTGACTGATTCTAGGAAGTTGAATAAGGGCACTAGGAAAGATCATTACCCTCTGCCTTTTATCGACCAAATGCTAGAAAGGCTGTCTAAACACACACATTTCTGCTTTCTAGACGGTTATTCTGGTTTCTCCCAAATACTAATTGCACAATCTGATCAGGAGAAAACCACTTTCACCTGCCCTTTCGGTACCTTTGCTTATAGACGTATGCGTTTTGGCTTATGCAATGCACCTGCCACTTTTCAAAGATGTATGATGGCTATATTCTCTGACTTTTGTGAAAAGACTGTCGAGGTTTTCATGGATGACTTCTCCGTTTACGGGTCTTCCTTTGATGACTGCCTCAACAACCTTGATCGAGTCTTACAGAGATTTAAAGACACCAATCTTGTCTTGAATTGGGAGAAGTGCCACTTTATGGTTAATGATGGCATCGTCTTAGGACATAAAATTTCTGAAAGAGGTATTGAAGTCGATAAGGCTAAGGTTGATGCAATCGAGAAAATTCCATACCCCACAGATATCAAAGGTATAAGAAGTTTCCTTGGTCATGCTGGTTTCTATAAAAGGTTTATTAAGGACTTCTCTAAGATTGCTAGGCCTCTTACCAATCTCTTGCAAAAGGATATTCCTTTTGTTTTTGACGATGATTGTGAGGAAGCCTTCGAAATACTTAAGAGGGCTTTGATAACTGCACCTATTGTTCAACCACCTGATTGGAACCTACCTTTTGAGATCATGTGTGACGCTAGTGACTATGCTGTTGGTGCTGTTCTAGGGCAAAGAGTTGATAAGAAGTTGAATGTTATTCACTACGCTAGTAAAACTCTAGACAGTGCCCAGAGAAACTATGCCACTACGGAGAAGGAATTTTTAGCAGTCGTGTTTGCGTGTGAAAAGTCCAGGTCTTACATAGTTGATTCCAAAGTCACTATTCACACTGATCATGTTGCTATTAAGTACCTCATGGAGAAGAAGGACGCTAAACCTAGACTTATCAAATGGGTTCTCTTGCTACAAGAATTTGATTTGCACGTTGTCGATGGAAAGGGTGATGATAACCCGGTAGCAGATAACTTGTCTAGGCTTGATGACCCACAACCTATTGATGATAGTTTTCCCGATGAGCAAGTGAATGTCATCAATGCTTCACGTAGTGCACCGTGGTATGCTGATTATGCAAACTATATCGTTGCGAAATACATACAACCTAGTTTCACGTACCAGCAAAAGAAGAAATTCTTCTTTGACTTGAGACATTACTTTTGGGATGATCCTCACCTTTATAAGGAAGGAGTAGATGGTTTTATTAGATGTTGTGTACCTGAACATGAACGGGGATAGATCCTAAAGAAGTGTCACTCCGAGGCCTACGGAGGACACCATGCGGGAGATAGAACTGCATACAAGGTATTGCAATCAGGTTTCTATTGGCCCACTCTCTTCAAGGATGCCCGTAAGTTTGTCTTGTCTTGTGACGAATGTCAAAGAATAGGTAATATTAGCAAACGTCGGGAAATGCCTATGAACTATTCACTTGTCATTGAACCATTTGATGTCTGGGGCTTTGATTATACGGGACCTTTTCCAAAATCCAATGGGTATACTCACATCTTAGTTGTTGTTGATTACGTCACTAAGTGGGTAGAAGTTATCCCCACTAGTAGTGTTGATCACAACACCTCTATCATGATGCTGAAAGAAGTTATCTTCCCTAGATTTGGAGTCCCTAGATATCTAATGACCGATGGTGGTTCACACTTCATTCATGGTGCTTTCTGCAAGATGCTTGCGAAGTATGATGTCAACCATAGAATTGTGTCTCCATATCACCTCAGTCCAGTGGTCAAATAGATCTAAGTAATAGAGAGATTAAACTGATTCTGCAAAAGACTGTCAACAGGTCTAGAAAGAATTGGTCTAAGAAGCTCGATGATGCATTGTGGGCTTATAGAACTGCCTATAAGAATCCCATGGGCATGTCTCCGTACAAAATGGTGTACGGTAAAGCATGTCATTTACCTCTTGAGCTAGAGCATAAAGCTTATTGGGCAATCAAAGAGCTCAACTTTGATTTCAAAATTGCCGGTGAGAAGAGGTTATTTGATATTAGCTCGCTTGATGAGTGGAGAACTCAAGCATATGAGAATGCCAAGCTTTTCAAAGAGAAGGTTAAGAGGTGGCATGATAAGAGGATACAAAAGCGTGAGTTCAATGTAGGTGATTATGTCTTGCTATATAACTCTCGTTTAAGATTCTTTGGAGGCAAGCTTCTCTCCAAATGGGAAGGTCCCTTTGTTGTTGAGGAAGTATATCGTTCCGGTGCTATCAAGATCAACAACACGGAAGGTAATTGTCCGAGAGTGGTAAATGGGAAGAGAATCAAGCATTATATCTCAGGTACTCCCATAAATGTTGAAAGCAATATCATCAATACCATAACTCCGGTAGAATACCTAAGGGATATTTATCAGCCTCTTTCAGACTCCGAAAACGAAGAGGTATGTGATTCGGTAAGAAAACAGAGTCCAAAACTTTTCCAATAGGAAATTTTCTCCCTTTTGGAATATTTGAAAAAAAAATTGGAAGTAGTCCGGAAAGTGCGTGAGGAGGCGACAAGCCTGCACGGCGCGGGGCCACCCCCTGGCCGCGCCGTGAGGGCTTGTGGCCACCTCGTGCGCCTCCCGGACTCAGTTTTCGTGCAGGGGACTCCTTCTAGTCTAGAAAAAATCATTATATATACTTCCGTTTGGTCTGACCCCTGCATCACGCTGATTTCCTCTGTTTTTCGTTTCGAGCCTGTTTCTGTTGCGGATCTAGATCGCCTTGACTTCGCCAAAAGCTCCTAAGGACAAGATCTTTGAGAAGGTCATCAATCCCTACCTCACAGAAGTGCTGCAACACCCTCAATCTATCGAGATGCCTGAGGGGATGTTGCACATCTGTGATGTTGAGGGGCCTAAGAAGACCGAAAGCATGGAGATGGGGCTCGAAGCAATGGAGCAACAAGTCTTCAAGTGCCAAGGGATGGTGGAGCGTGGACTCAACGCCAACCACATGATGATCACGGAGTTCACCAACAAGCACAGGATTGATGGCAATGACATTGGGAAGCATCTCTCCAGGCTCTATGACAGGGTTGATTAACTCCAGGGCCAGATCTATGACCTGTAGAACCAAAACTGTGAGTATGAGTATAGATTTAAATCAATAAGGTTGGCTGTAGATTTGAGGATTCCGGAGACTCATTCATCTTTCCATGATGGAGCACCTATGCCTTGGAAGACGGAGGATCAAACTCATGTTGCAACAACTCCACCATCACCACCAAAGGAAGACAACTGAGCATTGGTAAGGGCAATCCCCTTGGCTTGTGCCAAGCTTGGGGGAGTTGCCCCGGTATCGTATCACCATCACATCTTTTGCCTTTACCTTTGTTTTAGTTTTCCATTTCAGTTTTCTCTTTCTCTAGTAGTTTAAAAGTCTTAGTGTTTTAGTCTTGAGTTTTGCTTTGTGTCACCCCCAATGTATTCTTGCTCGTGAGCCATATAATAAAGAGTGTCTTATTTGAAGGGCTTTGCCTCTTGCCATGATCAAAAGAGTGAGAATAGAACAAAAGCATGAAAGATCATGTAATGATCTTATGAGAAGTCATGGCTTCACATATAAAAAGAATGAGGATTGAAACTTGTTGAGGGTAGGCAAACGTAGACCTTTGTCATTGTTGCAATTAATAGGAAGTGATAAAGAAGGAGAGGTTCACATATAAATATATCATCTCTAACACCATCTATGATTGTGAACACTCACCAAACTATTGCATGCCTAGAAGTAGATGTTGGACAAGGAAGACAACGTAATGAATTGTGTTTGCTTGGCTCTGAACAATGTTATATGATTAGAGATCCCTTAGCATGTGATGATTGCTTCCACCTCATATTAGCTAAAACTCCTGCACCAAGTAGAGATACTACTTGTGCATACATAAACCCTCAAACCAGTTTTGCCATGAGTGTCCACCATACCTACCTATGGATTGAATAAGATCCCTCAAGTAAGTTGTCATCAGTGCAAGCAATAAAAATTTCTCTCTAATATGTATGATCTATTAGTGTGTGGAAAATAAGCTTTGTACGAACCTGTGATGAGGAAGACATAAAAGCGACAGACTGCATAATAAAGTTCTTTATCACAGGAGGCAATATAAAGTGACGTTCCTCCGCAATAAGAGGACACACATCGAAACCTCAAAAGCGCATGACAACCTCTGCTTCCCTCTGCGAAGAGCCTATCTTGTACCTTTACTTTTTGCCCCTGAAAGAGTCATGGTGATATTCACCAATTCCTTATTTTTCCTTTGTCTTGGCTACCGTCATATGCTTGGGAAAGATCTATATTCATATGTCAACTTGGAGGTAGGCATTCATGAATTATTATTGTTGACATTACACTTGAGGTAAGCAGTTGGGAGGCAAAACTATAAGCCCCTATCTTTCTCTGTGTCGAGCTGAAACTTTGATCTCATGAGTACCACGTGAGTTGTACCAATTGTAGAGAACGAAAGAATGATTGAGTATGTGGATATGCTTTACAAGCTCTTATTGACTCTTTCTTATGTTGTGATAAATTGCAATTGCTTCAATGACTAAAGGCTATCGGTTGTTACTTCTCGGTAAGGTTCTTGATCCATGTTTTACTTTGTGAAGAAATTATCACTTTAGCATGAGAGATTATATGTTGGTATTGTTGTTCTGATCATGACCATGATGCATGCATGTTCGTATCTTGTTTTGTCGACACCTCTCTCCCAAAACATGTGGACATATTTATTGAGCTCGGCTTTCTCTTAAGGACAAGCGAGCTCTAAGCTTGGGGGAGTTGATACGTCCATTTTGCATCATGTTTTCATGTTGATATTTATCGCTTCTTTGGCTGTTATTTCACTTCACAGTACTATTCTTATGCCTTTTCTCTCTTATTTTGCAAGGTTTACATGAAGAGGGAGAATACCGGCAATTGGAATTCTGGCCTGAAAGTGGAGCAAAGTTGAGATACCTATTCTGCGCAACTCAAAACGCCGTGAAAATCAACGGAGATTTTTTTCCCAATTTATCAAAAATACTGGGCCGAAGAAGTGCCAGAGGGGCACCATGGGGTGCCCACAAGCCTGCACGGCGCGGCCACCCCCCCAGGCCACGCCATGGGGGCATGTGGGCAGCCCACTGGCCCACTGGCCCCCCTCTTTTGCTATATGGAGGGTTTCGTCCAAGAAAAAAATCATAAGGGAGCTTTTTCTTGGTTTCGCCGCCGCCACGAGGCGGAACTTGAGCAGAACCAATCTTGAGCTCCGACAGGACGATCCTGCCGGGGAAACTTCCCTCCCGGAGGGGGAAATCGTCGCCATCGTGATCACCAACACTCCTCTCATCGGAGGGGACTCGTCACCATCAACATCTTCATCAGCACCATCTCATCTCCAAACCCTAGTTCATCACTTGTAACCAATCTTCGTCTCACGACTCTGATTGGTACTTGTAAGGTTGCTAGTAGTATTGATTACTCTTTGTAGTTGATGCTAGTTGGATTACTTGGTGGAAGAGTTTACGTTCATATCCTTGATGCTACTCATTACCTCTCTGATCATGAATATGATTATGCTTTGTGAGTAGCTGCTTTTGTTCCTGAGGACATGGGATAAGTCATGCTAATAATAGTCATGTGAATTTGGTATTCGTTCCGTATTTTGATATGTTGTATGTTGTTTTTCCTCTAGTGGTGTTATTTGAACGTCGACTACATAACACTTCACCATTATTTGGGCCTAGAGGAAGGCATTGGGAAGTAGTAAGTAGATGATGGGTTGCTAGAGTGACAGAAGCTTAAACCCTAGTTTATGCGTTGCTTCGTAAGGGGCTGAGTTGGATCCACTAGTTTAATGTTATAGTTAGACTTTGTGTTAATTCTTCTTTCATAGTTGCGGATGCTTGCGAGAGGGGTTAATCATAAGTGGGATGCTTGTACAAGTAAGGGCAGTACCCAAGCGCCGGTCCACCCACATATCAAACTATCAAAGTAACGAACGCGAATCATATGAACATGATGAAAACTAGCATGACAGAAATTCCCGTGTGTCCTCGGGAGTGTTTTTCCTCCTATAAGACTTTGTCCAGGCTTGTCCCTTGCTACAAAAGGGATTGGGCCACTTTTCTGCACCGTTGCTACTTTTGTTACTTGTTGCTTGCTACGAATCATCTCACCACACAATCACTTGTTACTGACAATTTCAATGTGTGCAGATATTTCCTGGCTTAAAACCACTTGTCAGATCCTTCTGCTCCTCGTTGGGTTTGACACTCTTACTTATCGAAAGGACTACGATTGATCCCCTATACTTGTGGGTCATCAGGGAGGATGGACTTTTCCTTTGGTCGTCGCCCCCTCCCTTGAAGGAGGGGTCATGGTTGGCGCACCCCTCCCCCTTGCCTCCTATAAATAGTGGAGGGGAGGGGAGTTCTGCACACACCAATTCCTACACCCCAATACATCCCTCCCTCTTTTGTTACCCCCATTTCTGCTTGGATTCTTTTCGATAGCGTTTGGCGAAGCCCTGCCGACACTGCACCACCACCATCTTCACCACACCATCGTGCTGGTTGAGTTGCCATATACTTATCTCTTTCACTTGGTGGGTCAAGGAGGAGGAGACATCACCAAGTTGCATGTGTGTTGAACGCGGAGGTGCCCTTCGCTCAGTGCTAGGTCAGATTGGATCGCGGTTAAATCATGATGAGTATGACTACATCAACTGCGTAATACATGTTTCTGCTTAACGTCTTACAAGGGTACATGGGCACACTCTTCCCTCTCGTTATTATGCACCTCCATAGATAGATCTTGGGTGTTCGTAGGATTTTCCCCATGCTTCGTTCTCCAACAATGTTGCACGGGCGGCAGTGTTGTTCTTGCTCAGGCGGTGGTGGCCTGCATCTGATGGTATGACGGCGGGGAATGCGGGCTGACGGCTGGCATGGTGGTGTACGCGGCTGCTTGGCCTTTGTTGGTAGCATAGAGGAGTGGGTGTGGCCCCTTTGCCTGGTGATGGACATATGTTTCATGAGGCCAGCTTGGTGCTGCCGGCTGACTGGCACCGACAGCTTGCATAACAATGATGGCTCCAAATAAGGGGCTCACGCTCGAGTGGACTAGAGATACGTCTCCGTCGTATATAGAATTTTTGATTGTTTCATGCCAATATTATACAACTTACACATACTTTTGGCAATTTTTTATATAATTTATGCGACTAACCTATTGATCTAGTACCCAGTGCCAGTTCCTGTTTTTTGCATGTTTTTTTGTATCGCAGAAGATCCATATCAAACAAAGTCCAAACGTGATGAAAATTTACGGAGAATTATTCTGGAATTTATGTGATTTTTGGTTGGGTTTCACGACCTTAATGATCTTTAGTAGTTGTGTATGCTTGCTAGAGTCCCAATCATAAGTGCATATGATCCAACCAGAGAGAGTATGTTAGCTCATGCCTATCCCTCATATAAAATTGCAAGAATGATTACCAGTACTTGTTATCGATTTCCTATGGACAAATGACTTTCTTGTTGACAAAAGCTATCCACTTTTATTACCTTGCAATTTATTCATAGTTTTATTCTCGCAAAGGACTCGTAGTTTTATTCTTGCAAAATAGTTTCATACTTGTTTTAGGTAAAGCAAACGTCAAGCGTGCGTGGAGTTGTATCGACGGTCGATAGAACTTGAGGGAATACTTGTTCTGCCTTTAGCTCCTCGTTGGATTCGACACTCTTATTTATCGAAGAAGGCTACAAACGATCCCATATACTTGTGGGTTATCAAGACCTTTTTTTGGCGCCGTTGCCGAGGAGCAATAGCGTGGGTTGAATATTCTCGTGTGTGCTTGTTTGCTTTATCACTAAGTAGTTTTTCTTTTCCGTTCCAAGTTGTTCTCTATCTTTAGTTATGGATATGGAGATGGGGAACCTCCTAAAACCCTTGATGCTCGTTATGTGAAAAATATTATGCACTACTTTGATAATACCGAGAAAACCCCATTTAACATGATAATGGGATACACGTTGAATCAACGTGAATACTTCAGGGATTATCACTTGACACAAAAAGGGAAACTGTTATGGGATCAAATTGATATGTTGCATTGGTATGCTTGGAATTTATGCCAGAGATATGATTTTACTTGTTGCTCTAGGATGAATGCTCCACACCTTCCCTTTTCATGCAAATTTAATGATAATGAAACCTTGGCTTCTTATGCTAATGGTAATATATGATTACTATGATGTGGAACGAATAGAAGAATTTGTTGCTTTTAACGGTGCTTATGAAATTGAATCTTTGTTCGAAAAGTTTGAAGATTTTGATGATTCAGTTTATAGACCTGAACATTTTCCTACCCTTAAATATTGCTATGATAATTATAAATACAATTCCGATATTGATGCGTATATTGAGAAATTCTCCGCTCTCCAAGAAGAGACTAATATTTTGCAGGAGTTTACGAAAGAAGGAATTGATGAAACTGTGAGCTCATTGGATGAAAAAGATGAGGAGGAGAGTGAAGAACAAAAAGAGGAAGAGTGGATTGATCACCCGTGTCCACCTTCTAATGGGAGCAACTCTTCAAATTATACATTGTTTAACTTCCCTTCGTTCTTACCGAAGGATGAATGCTATGATAATAGCTATGATCCCGTTGATTCGTTTGAAATATCCCTTTTTGATGATGCTTGCTATGCTTGTAGCCAAGATGCCAATATGAATTATGCTATTGGAGATGAACTTGTTATCATTCCTTATATTAAGAATGAAATTGTTGCTATTGCACCCACACATGATAGTCCTATTATCTTTTTGAATTCTCCAAACTACACTATATCGGAGAAGTTTGCACTTGTTAAGGGTTATATTGATGGGTTGCCTTTTACCACTACACATGATGATTTTGATGAATATAATATGCATGTGCTTGCTTCTCCTACTTGCAATCATTATGAGAGAGGAACTACATCTCCGCCTCTCTATGTTTCCAACACGATAAAATTGCAAGAAACTGCTTATGCTATGTATTGGCCTTTACTTGATGTGGATGAATTGTTCTTGTATGACATGCCGATGCATAAGAAGAGAGTTACACTTCGTCATTGCTTGATATATGTTGCTTTGTGCTCACTACTAAATGCCAAATCATTGCTAATTAAAATTGGCTTTGATATACCTTGAGATCCGGGTGGATCCATTACTTGAGCACTTTATGCCTAGCTTAACAGCTTTAAAGAAAGCGCTGCCAGTGAGACAACCCGGAAGTTTTAGAGAGTCATTTAATTATGTTGACTGCTCTTACAAAGTTTAAAAACAAAAAATATAGAGGGGAACTTAAAACTTCACAAAAATAGAAGCGATTGAAAGGTGATGCATTGGTGAAGTGAGGGTCGACCTTGAACACTTGTGTTCATGCTCATGGAAAAAATGTAGAATTTTTCATGAATATTCTCACAAAAATAATTATCTCCTTGTACAAATCCATTGTATTACAAAAATAATGTGCCAAGATTTTCCTTTAGGATGGGTTGATTGCTTGTTGGTATGTGCGGTGCAGAAACAAAAACTTTGGTTGTAGCACGTGAATTTTCTTTTTTTACTCGAACGTATAAAGGTTCTGAAACTTGTTTCACAGTCTTGATATAATTTGTTTTTATTTATTCCAAATTTATCAGAAATGTTGGAGTACCATATGTTGGGGAAAGTCGCATGGGAAACAAAAAATTTCCTACGCGCACGAAGACCTATCATGGTGATGTCCATCTACGAGAGGGGATGTGTGATCTACGTACCCTTGTAGACCATATAGCAGAAGCATTAGTGAACGCGGTTGATGTAGTGGAACGTCCTCACGTCCCTCGATCCGCCCCGTGAACCGTCCCGCGATCAGTCCCACGATCTAGTGCCGAACGGACGGCACCTCCGCGTTCAGCACACGTACAGCTCGACGATGATCTCGGCCTTCTTGATCCAGCAAGAGAGACGGAGAGGTAGAAGAGTTCTCCGGCAGCATGACGGCACTCTGGAGGTTGGTGATGATCTTGTCTTGGCAGGGCTCCGCCCGAGCTCCGCAGAAACGCGATCTAGAGGTAAAACCGTGGAGATATGTTGTCGGGCTCCCGTGGCCAAGTTGTGTCAAATCAGCCCTAAAACCTCCGTATATATAGGGGGAAGAGGGGGAGCCTTGCCTTGGGGTCCAAGGACCCCCAAGGGGTTCGGCCGAGCCAAAGGGGGGAACCCTCCCCTTCCAAACCGAGTTCAACTAGGTTTGGAAGGAGGAGTCCTTCCCCCTTTTCCCACCTCCTCTTTTTTTTTCTCTTTGATTTTCTTCCTATGGCGCATAGGGCCTTCTTGGGCTGTCCCACCAGCCCACTAAGGGCTGGTGCGCCACCCCCAAGGCCTATGGGCTTCCCCGGGGTGGGTTGCCCCCCCCCCCCCCGCCCGGTGAACTCCCGGAACCCATTCGTCATTCCCGGTAACTCCGAAAACCTTCCGGCAATCAAATGAGGTCATCCTATATATCAATCTTCATTTCCGGACCATTCCGGAAACCCTCCTGGCGTCCGTGATCTCATCCGGGACTCCGAACAACATTTGGTAACCAACCATATAACTCAAATACGCATAAAACAACGTCGAACCTTAAGTATGCAGACCCTGCGGGTTCGAGAACTATGTAGACATGACCCGAGAGACTCCTCGGTCAATATCCAATAGCGGGACCTGGATGCCCATATTGGATCCTACATATTCTATGAAGATCTAATCGTTTGAACCTCAGTGCCAAGGATTCATATAATCCCGTATGTCATTCCCTTTGTCCTTCGGTATGTTACTTGCCCGAGATTCGATCGTCGGTATCCGCATACCTATTTCAATCTCGTTTACCGGCAAGTCTCTTTACTCGTTCTGTAATACAAGATCCCGTAACTTACACTAAGTCACATTGCTTGCAAGGCTTGTGTGTGATGTTGTATTACCGAGTGGGCCCCGAGATACCTCTCCATCACACGGAGTGACAAATCCCAGTCTCGATCCATACTAACTCAACGAACACCTTCGGAGATACCTGTAGAGCATCTTTATAGTCACCCAGTTACGTTGCGACATTTGATACACACAAAGTATTCCTCCGATGTCAGTGAGTTATATGATCTCATGGTCATAGGAACAAATACTTGACACGCAGAAAACAGTAGCAATAAAATGACACGATCAACATGCTACGTCTATTAGTTTGGGTCTAGTCCATCACGTGATTCTCCTAATGACGTGATCCAGTTATCAAGCAACAACACCTTGTTCATAATCAGAAGACACTGACTATCTTTGATCAACTAGCTAGCCAACTAGAGGCTTGCTAGGGACAGTGTTTTGTCCATGTATCCACAGATGTATATAAGTCTTCATTCAATACAATTATAGCATGGATAATAAACGATTATCTTGATACAGGAATTATAATAATAACTATATTTATTATTGCCTCGAGGGCATAATTCCAACAGTCTCCCACTTGCACTAGAGTCAATAATCCAGCTCTCACATCATCATGCGAATTACATTGTAATAAATCTAACACCCATACAGTTCTGGTGTTGATCATGCTTTGCCCGTGGAAGAGGTTTAGTCAGCGGGTCTGCTACATTCAGATCCATGTGCACTTTGCATATATTCACGTCCTCCCCTACGACGTAGTCGCGGATGAGGTTGAAGCGTTGTTTGATGTGTCTGGACTTCTTGTGAAACCGTGGTTCCTTTGCTAACGCAATGGCACCCGTGTTCTCACAGAACAAGGTTATTGGATTCAGTGCGCTTGGCACGACTCCAAGATCTGTCATGAACTGCTTCATCCGGACACCCTCTTTAGCCGCCTCCGAGGCAGCCATGTACTCCGCTTCACATGTAGAATCTGCTACGACGCTCTGCTTGGAACTGCACCAGCTTACCGCACCCCCATTAAGAATAAATACGTATCCGATTGTGACTTAGAGTCGTCCGGATCTGTGTCAAAGCTTGCATCGACGTAACCTTTTACGGCGAGCTCTTCGTCACCTCCATACACGAGAAACATCTCCTTAGTCCTTTTCAGGTACTTCAGGATATTCTTGACCGCCGTCTAGTGATCCACTCCTGGATTACTCTGGAACCTACCTGCCAAACTTATGGCCAGGCTAACGTCCGGTCTAGTGCACAGCATTGCATACATGATAGAACCTATGGCTGAAGCATAGGGGACGGTGCTCATATGCTCTCTATCCTCATCAGTTGCTGGGCACTGAGTCTTACTCAATCTCGTACCTTGTAAACTGGCAAGAACCCTTTCTTGGACTGTTCCATTTTGAACCTCTTCAAAACTTTATCAAGGTATGTGCTTTGTGAAAGTCCTATCAGGCGTTTTGATCTATCCCTGTAGATCTTAATGCCTAGAATGTAAGCAGTTTCTCCTAGGTCCTTCATAGAGAAACTTTTATTCAAGTAATCCTTTATGCTCTCCAAAAACTCTACGTTGTTTCCAATCAGCAATATGTCATCCACATATAATATTAGAAACGCCACAGAGCTCCCACTCACTTTCTTGTAAATACAAGATTCTCCAACCACTTGTATAAACCCAAATGCTTTGATCACCTCATCAAAGCGTTTATTCCAACTCCGAGATGCTTGCACCAGTTCATAAATGGATCGCTGGAGCTTGCACACCTTGTTAGCATTCTTAGGATCGACAAAACCTTCGGGTTGCATCATATACAACTCTTCCTTAAGGAAACCGTTAAGGAACGCCGTTTTGACATCCATCTGCCAGATTTCATAATCGAAAAATGCAGCTATTGCTAACATGATTCTGACGGACTTAAGCATCGCTACGCGTGAGAATGTCTCATCGTAGTCAACTCCTTGAACTTGTGAAAAACCCTTTGCCACAAGTCGAGCTTTATAAACGGTCACATTGCTGTCAGCGTCCGTCTTCCTCTTAAAGATCCATTTGTTTTGAATAGCCTTGCGGCCCTCAGGTAGTACTTCCAAAGTCCACACTTCGTTCTCATACATGGATCCTATCTCAGACTTCATGGCTTCTAGCCATTTGTTGGAATCTGGGCCCACCATTGCTTCTTCATAATTTGCAGGTTCATTGTTGTCTAACAACATGATTGACAAGACGGGATTACCATACCACTCTGGAGCAGCACGTGGTCTCATCGACCTGCGTGGTTCGACATAAACTTGAACCGGAGTTTCATGATCATCATCATTAACTTCCTCCTCAACCGGCGTCGCAACGATAGAGGTTTCCCCTTGCCCTGCGCCACCATCTAGAGGGATGATATGTTCGACAACCTCATCAATTTCTATCTTCCTCCCACTCAATTCTCTCGAGAGAAACTCCTTCTCGAGAAAAGCTCCGTTTTTAGCAACAAACACTTTGCCCTCGGATTTGAGATAGAAACCGTCTCTTTTGGGTAACCTATGAAGATGCACTTTTCCACTTTGGGTTCCAGCTTTTCAGGCTGAAGCTTTTTGACATAAGCATCACATCCCCAAACTTTAAGAAACGACAACTTTGGCCTTTTGACACACCACAGTTCGTATGGTGTCGTCTCAACGGATTTTGATGGTGCCCTATTAAAGTGAATGCAGCTGTTTCTAATGCATAACCCCAAAATGATACCGGCAAATCGGTAAGAGACATCATAGATCGCACCATTTCTAGTAAAGTACGATTACGACGTTCGGACACACCATTACGCTGTGGTGTTCCAGGCGGTGTCAACTGTGAAACAATTCCACATTGTCTTAAGTGAGCACCAAACTCAAAACTCAGATATTCACCCCCACGATTAGACCGTAGGAACTTGATCTACTTGTTACGATGATTTTCAACTTCACTCTGAAATTGCTTGAACTTTTCAAATGTTTCAGACTTGTGCTTCATTAAGTAGACATAACCATATCTACTCATATCATCAGCGAAGGTGAGAAAATAAAAATATCCGCTGCGTGCCTCTACGCTCATCGGACCACACACATCGGTATGTATGATTTCCAACAAGTCACTTGCACGTTCCATTGTTCCGGAGAACGGAGTTTTAGTCATCTTGCCCATGAGGCATGGTTCGCACGTGTCAAGTGAATCAAAGTCAAGTGACTCCAAAAGTCCATCGGCATGGAGTTTCTTCATGCGCTTTACACCAATATGACCTAAGCGGCAGTGCCACAAAAATATGGCGCTATCATTGTTAACTCTAACTCTTTTGGTCTCAATGTTATGTATGTGTGTATCACTATCAAGATTCAATATGAACAATCCTCTCACATTGGGTTAATGACCATAAAAGATGTTACTCGTAGAAATAGAACAACCATTATTCTCTGACTTAAAATAGTAACCGTCTCGCAATAAACAAGATCCAGATATAATGTTCATGCTCAACGCAGGCACTAAATAACAATGATTCAAGTTCATAACTAATCCCGATGGTAACTGAAGTGAAACTGTGCCGACGGCGATTGCATCAACCTTGGAACCATTTCCTACGCGCATCGTCACTTCATCTTTCGCCAGCCTTCGTCTATTCCGCAGTTCCTGTTTCGAGTTGCAAATATGAGCAACGGAACAGGTATCGAATACCCAGGCACTACTACGAGAGCCGGTTAAGTACACATCAATAACATGTATATCAAATATACCTGATTTTTCTTTGGCCGCCTTCTTATCAGCCAGATACTTGGGGCAATTGCGCTTCCAGTGACCCATACCCTTGCAATAGTAACACTCTATTTCAGGCTTAGGTCCAGCTTTGGGTTTCTTCGTCGGATTGGCAACAGGCTTGCCGCTCTTCTTTGAATTACCCTTCTTGCCTTTGCCGTTTCTCTTGAAACTAGTGGTCTTATTCACCATCAACACTTGATGCTCTTTACGGAGTTCAGAGTCTGCGACTTTCAGCATCGCAAACAACTCGCCGGGAGACTTGTTCATCCCTTGCATGTTGTAGTTCAACACAAAACCTTTATAGCTTGGCGACAGCGATTGAAGGATTCTGTCAGTGATAGCTTCTTGCGGGAGTTCAATCCCTAGCTCAGCTTGACGGTTTGAGTACCCAGACATTTTGAGCACATGTTCACTGACAGACGAGTTCTCCTCCATCTTGCAAGCATAGAATTTATCGGAGGTCTCATACCTCTCGATCCGGGCGTTCTTCTGAAAGATAAACTTCAACTCCTGGAACATCTCAAATGCTCCATGACGCTCAAAGCGACGTTGAACTCCCGGTTCTAAGCCATACAAGAGTGCACATTGAACTACTGAGTAGTCCTCCTTACGTGCTAACCAAGCGTTCTTAACATCCTGATCAGCCGTAGTGTGTGGTTCATCTCCTAGTGCAGCACTAAGGACATAATCCTTCTTCCCAGCTTGTAAGATTAGCTTAAGATTACGAGCCCAGTCTACAAAGTTGCTTCCATCATCTTTCAACTTAGCTTTCTCTAGGAACATATTAAAATTCAGGGTGACTGTCGCATGAGCCATGATCTACAACACAAATATATTCAAAGTGGACATAGACTATGTTCAAGATAATTAGAGTTTAACTTAATCAAATTAGTCGCTAAACTCCCACTCAAAAAGTACATCTCTCTAGTCATTTGAGTGGTTCATGATCCACTTACACTAGCTCAAGTCCGATCATCACGTGAGTTGAGTATAGTTTCAGTGGTAAGCATCCCCATGCTAATCATATCATCTATATGATTCATGATCGACCTTTCGGTCTCATGTGTTCCGAGGCCATGTCTGCACATGCTAGGCTCGTCAAGCTTAACCCGAGTGTTCTGCGTGCGCAACTGTTTTGCACCCGTTGTATGTGAACGTTGAGTCTATCACACCCGATCATCACGTGGTGTCTCGAAACGACGAACCGTAGCAACGGTGCATAGTCGGGGAGAACACAATTTCGTCTTGAAATTTTAGTGAGAGATCACCTCCTAATGCTACCGTCGTTCTAAGCAAAATAAGGTGTATAAAAGGATTAACATCACATGCAATTCATAAGTGACATGATATGGCCATCATCACATGCTCCTTGATCTCCATCACCAAAGCACTGGCACGATCTTCTTGTCACCGGCGCCACACCATGATCTCCATCAACGTGTCGCCATCGCGGTTGTCGTGCTACTCATGCTATTACTACTAAAGCTACATCCTAGCAAAATAGTAAACGCATCTGCAAGCACAAACGTTAGTATAAAGACAACCCTATGGCTCCTGCCGGTTGCCGTACCATCGACGTGCAAGTCGATATTATCTATTACAACATGATCATCTCATACATCCAATATATCACATCACATCATTGGCCATATCACATCACAAGCATGCCCTGCAAAAACAAGTTAGACGTCCTCTAATTTTGTTGTTGCATGTTTTACGTGGTGACCATGGGTATCTAGAAGGATCGCATCTTACTTACGCAAACACCACAACGGAGATATATGAGTTGCTATTTAACCTCATCCAAGGACCTCGTCGGTCAAATCCGATTCAACAAAAGTTGGAGAAACTGACACCCGCCAGTCATCTTTGAGCAACGGAGTTACTCGTAGCGATGAAACGAGTCTCTCGTAAGCGTACGAGTAATGTCGGTCCAAGCCGCTTCGATCCAACAATACCGCGGAATCAAGAAAAGACTAAGGAGGGCAGCAAAACGCACATCACCGCCCACAAAAACTTTTGTGTTCTACTCGAGAAGACATCTACGCATGAACCTAGCTCATGATGCCACTGTTGGGGAACGTCGAATGGGAAACAAAAAATTTCCTACGCGCACGAAGACCTATCATGGTGATGTCCATCTACGAGAGGGGATGTGTGATCTACGTACCCTTGTAGACCGTACAGCAGAAGCATTAGTGAACGCGGTTGATGTAGTGGAACGTCCTCACATCCCTCGATCCGCCCCGCGAACCGTCCCGCGATCAGTCCCACGATCTAGTGCCGAACGGACGGCACCTCCGCGTTCAGCACACGTACAGCTCGACGATGATCTTGGGCTTCTTGATCCAGCAATAGAGACAGAGAGGTAGAAGAGTTCTCCGGCAGCGTGCCGGCGCTCCGGAGGTTGGTGATGATCTTGTCTCGGCAGGGCTCCGCCCGAGCTCCGCAGAAACGCGATCTAGAGGTAAAACCGTGGAGATATGCGGTCGGGCTGCCGTGGCCAAGTTGTGTCAAATCAGCCCTAAAACCTCCGTATATATAGGGGGGAGAGGGGGAGCCTTTCCTTGGGGTCCAAGGACCCCTAAGGGGTTCGGCCGAGCCAAAGGGGGGAACCCTCCCCTTCCAAACCGAGTCCAACTAGGTTTGGAAGGAGGAGTCCTTCCCCCTTTTCCCACCTCCTCTTTTTTTTTCTTTTCTCTTTGATTTTCTTCCTATTGCGCATAGGGCCTTCTTGGGCTGTCCCACCAGCCCACTAAGGGCTGGTGCACCACCCCCAAGGCCTATGGGCTTCCCCGGGGTGGGTTCCCCCCCCCCTGGTGAACTCCCGGAACCCATTCGTCATTCCCGGTATATTCCCGGTAACTCCGAAAACCTTCCGGTAATCAAATGAGGTCATCCTATATATCAATCTTCATTTCCGGACCATTCCGGAAACCCTCGTGACGTCCGTGATCTCATCCGGGACTCCTAACAACATTCGGTAACCAACCATATAACTCAAATACGCATAAAACAACGTCGAACCTTAAGTGTGCAGACCCTGTGGGTTCGAGAACTATGTAGACATGACCCAAGAGACTCCTCGGTCAATATCCAATAGCGGGACCTGGATGCCCATATTGCATCCTACATATTCTACGAAGATCTAATCTTTTGAACCTCAGTGCCAAGGATTCATATAATCCCGTATGTCATTCCCTTTGTCCTTCGGTATGCTACTTGCCCGAGATTCGATCGTCAGTATCCGGATACCTATTTCAATCTCGTTTACCGGCAAGTCTCTTTACTCGTTCCGTAATACAAGATCCCGTAACTTACACTAAGTCACATTGCTTGCAAGGCTTGTGTGTGATGTTGTATTACCGAGTGGGCCCCGAGATACCTCTCCGTCACACGGAGTGACAAATCCCAGTCTCGATCCATACTCACTCAACGAACACCTTCGGAGATACCTGTAGAGCATATTTATAGTCACCCAGTTACGTTGCGACGTTTGATACACACAAAGTATTCCTCCGGTGTCAGTGAGTTATATGATCTCATGGTCATAGGAACAAATACTTGACACGCAGAAAACAGTAGCAATAAAATGACACGATCAACATGCTACGTCTATTAGTTTGGGTCTAGTCCATCACGTGATTCTCCTAATGACGTGATCCAGTTATCAAGCAACAACACCTTGTTCATAATCAGAAGACACTGACTATCTTTGATCAGCTGGCTAGCCAACTAGAGGCTTGCTAGGGACAGTGTTTTGTCCATGTATCCACACATGTATATAAGTCTTCATTCAATACAATTATAGCATGGATAATAAACGATTATCTTGATACAGGAATTATAATTATAACTATATGTATTATTGCCACTAGGGCATAATTCCAACACCAGAAGTATGGTAGATGTAAAGATTGCTACAGACTGTCCTGTTTAAGACATATTCTGTTTTTGACGCATTATTTTGCTTGTTTTGATGAAACTATCGATTTTTATCGGTGGTATGAGCCATGGAAAAGTTATATTACAGTAGATACAATGAAAAAACAAAATATGAATTGGTTTTCAACAGTACTTATAGTAGTGATTTGCTTTATTATACTAATGGGTCTTACCGAGGTTTCCGTTGAGGTTTTGTGTGGATGAAGTGATCAAAGATTGAGGAAGTCTCGATATGAGGAGAAGGAGGAGAGTCAAGAGCACAATATTAGGTATGCCCAAGGAACCCCAAGTAAATATTCAAGGATAATCAAGCGTCTAAGCTTGGGGATGCCCCAGAGGGCATCCCATCTTTCTTTAACAAGTATCGGTATGTTTTCGTCTTTGCTTCGTTCATGTGATATGTGCAAATCTTGGAGCGTCTTTTGCATTTAGTTTTCATTTTTTTTTCTTTTCTGCACCATGCTGATATAATATAGTCTATGGTTGATTTATAAAATGCTCATTGCACTTCACTTATATCTTTTGAGTATGGCTTTATAGAATGCTTCATGTGCCTCACTTATATCATTTGAAGTTTGGATTGCGTGGTTCTCTTCACATAGAAAACCGTTGTTTGTAGAATGATCTATTGCTTCAGTTATAATTATTAGAGCATGATCTTTTTTAGAAAGAATTAAACTCTCATCCTTCACTTATATCTATTTAGAGAGTCAACAGGAATTGGTCATTTGCATGGTTAGTCATAAAGTCCTACATAAAACTTATGGAACACTGAATATGATATGTTTGATTCCTTGCAATAGTTTTGTGATATAGAGATGGAATATGTGGGAGGTACTAGTAAACAGTTGTGGTTAGTAAGAATATTGGTGTTAAGGTTTGTAATTCCAGAAGCATGCACGTATAGTCTCCCGTTATGCTGGGAAGTTGGACCACAATTTATCCTTGATTTTCTATCTTTGTGTGAAGGTCGGGGGCACCCGATGGTTAACTCCTACCAACCTCCCGCCTAGGGGCATGCGTAGTAGTACTTTTCTTCGAGGGCTAATAAAATTTTGCAATAATATATGAGTTCTTTATGACTAATGTCAGTCCATGGATTGTACGCACTCTTACCTTTCCGCAATTTGCTAGCCTCTACGGCAAAGTTTTCAGAATCGCGACTCAAGTCTTAGAATCTTACGATTTTACGATCCAATCTAGCCCCTCCGATTCTACGTTTTCCTCATAGAAATCTAAGTTTCTACGATCCTGATAGTTACGCTTCTACGATTCACGATCCTAGCAACGAAGCTCCGATCCAATTCAGAATCACGATTCTGACAACTTTGCCCTACGGTACCGTGCATTGCCCTTTCTCACCTCGAGACGTGGTGCAATCCTCGTCGGTGCATCCAAACCCCGTGATATGATACACTCTATCACACATAAGCCTTATTATATCTTCCTCAAAACAGACACCATACGTACCTATTATGGCCTTTCCATAGCCATTCCGAGATATATTGCCATGCAATTTCCACCGCCTCCGTTTGACTTGAGCATTCATTGTCGTATTGCTTTGCATGATCATATAGCTGACATAGTAGTTGGCTCAGCCACGGTGCATCATTTTTTATACATGTTACGCTAGATCATTGCACATCCTGGTACACTGCCAGAGGCATTCATGTAGAGTCATATTTTGTTCTAGGTATCGAGTTGTAATTTTTATTTCTTTTGAGTTATAAGTAAATAGAAGTGTTATGATCATCATTATTCATTATTGGAGCATGTCCCAGTGAGGAAAGGATGATGGAGACTATGATTCCCTCACAAGTCAGGATGAGACTCTGGACAATGAGAGAAAAAATATAAAAAAAGGAAAAAATAGAAAATAAAGAAAGAAAAAAAGGAAAAAAGGAAAAAAGGAAAAAAGAAAAAGAGAGAAGGGGCATGCTAGTTTCACACTTGTGCTTCAAAGTAGCACCATGTTTTTCATATGGAGAGTCTCCTATGTTGTCACTTTCATATACCGGTGGGAATTTTTGATTATAGGATTAGATGCACACCCACTTAGTTTTCATACGGAGCTTTCATACACTTATAGCTCTTAGTGCATTCGTTGCATGGCAATCCCTACTCCTCACATTGATATCAATTGATGGGCATCTCCATAGCCCGTTGGTTAGCCGCGTCGATGTGAGACTTTCTTACTTTTTGTATTCTCTATATTTACCCCTATCATCATACTCTATTACAGCCATAGTACTATATCCATGGCTTGCGCTCATGTATTGTGTGAGGGTTGAAAAATCTGAAGCGCGTTAAAAAGTATGAACCAATTGCTTGGCTGACACCGGGATAGTACATGATTTATACTTTGTGTTAAGAAGACAAAGCATGACAAGATTATATGACTTTGTAGGGATAGCTTTCTTTAGCGTTGATATTTTGAAAGGCATGATTGTTTATTGGGATGCCTCAGTATTGATGTCTTTATGTCAAATTATAGACTATTGTTTTGAATCACTTATGTCTTAATGTTCATGCCATGATTAGATATATGATCAAGTTTATGTTAGGTAGCATTCCACATCAAAAAAAATTATCATTTACCTACTCGAGGACGAGGAGGAATTAAGCTTGGGGATGCTGATACGTCTCCGTCGTATCTATAATTTTTGATTGTTTCATGCCAATATTATACAACTTTCACATACTTCTGCCAACTTTTTATATGATTTATGCGACTGACCTATTGATCTAGTGCCCAGTGCCAGTTCCTGTTTTTTGTATATTTTTGTATCGCGGAAAATCCATATCAAACAAAGTCCAAACGTGATAAAAATTTCAGGAGAATTATTTTGGAATTTATGTGATTTTTGGGAGGTGGAATCAACACACACGGGGGCCCACAGAACCCACAATCCACCAGGGCACGCCACAGGCCCTCCAGCGCCATGGAGGCCATGGACCAAAGGGGTAACTCTCCTCCGATCTAGGGGGAGGCCAAAGAAGGAGAAGAAGGAGGGGGGTGATACGTCTCCAACGTATCTATAATTTTTGATGGTTTCATGCTATTATCTTGTCAATATTTTGGATGTTTTCTATGCCTTTTATATATTTTTTGGGTCTAACTTATTAACTCAGTGCCAAGTGCCAGTTCTGGTTTTTTCCATGTTTCTGACCCCTTTCAGAGGAGATTTTGAAACGGAGTCCAAACGGAAGAAAATCCCCAAAAAGATTTTTCTTGGAACGGAAAAAGATCGGGGAACTTGGGAGCCAATGCAGGGGAGCCCAAGGGGCCCCACAAGCCCCCACCCCGCGGCCACGGGGTGCGCCATCCAGGCTTGTGGGCCCCATGGAGGTCCCCTGGCCTAGGTCTTTCGCCTATATAATCCCATAAATTCCAGAAAAATCAGGAGATCATCGCAATCTCTTTTCCGCCGCCGCAAGCTTCTGTCTCCGCAAGATCCCATCTGCGGCACGTCCGGGTGCCCTGCCGGAGGGGGGATTCGGACACGGAGGGCTTCTCCATCAACACCATGACCTCTCCGATGATGTGTGACTACTTCACCATAGACCTACGGGTCCATAGCTAGTAACTAGATGGCTTCTTCTCTCTCTTGGATATTCAATACAAAGTTCTCCATGATCTTCATGGAGATCTATCCAATGTAATCTTCTTTTGTGGTGTGTTTGTCGAGATTCGATGAATTGTGGATTTATGATCAAATTATCTATGAATCGTATTTGAGTTTCTTAAAATCTCTCTTATGCATGATTTCTTATCCTTGTAATTCTCTTCGAGTTGTGGGTTTTGTCTGGCCAACTAGATCTATGATTCTTGCAATGGGAGAAGTGCTTGGTTTTGTGTTCATACTGTGCGGTGACCTCACCCAGTGACAGAAGGGGTAGCGAGGCACGCATCATGTTGTTGCCATCAAGGGTAAAAAGATGGGTTTTTCATCATTGGTTTGACATTATCCCTCTACATCATGTCATCTTGCTAAAAGCATTACTATGTTCGTCATGAACTCAATACACTAGATGCTTGCTGGATAGCGGTCGATGTGTGGAGTAATAGTAGTAGATGCAGAAAGTATCGGTCTAGTTGTCTTGGACGTGATGCCTATATGCATGATTATTGCCTTAGATATCGTCATGACTTTGCGCGGTTCTGTCAATTGCTCGACAGTAATTTGTTCACCCACCGTAATACTTGCTATTTTGAGAGAAGCCTCTAGTGAACACTATGGCCCCCAGGGTCTACTCCACACCATATTTTCAGCCTTACACTTTTTACTTCGTTGGACTTTCCGCCTTCAGATCTCACTTTGCAAACAATCTTGAAGGGATTGACAACCCCTTTGAAGCGTTGGGTGCAAGCTTGTTTGTGTTTGCGCAGGTACTCTGGACTTGACGAGACCCTCCTTCTGGATCGATACCTTGGTTCTCAAACTGAAGGAAATACTTACTGCTCTTGTGCTGCATCACCCTTTCCTCTTCAAGGGAAGAACCAACGCAAGCCCAGTCTCTGTCGACGTGTCAACTTCTGGCACTGTTGTCTGTGGGATAGGAGAAGAATTTCTGGCGCCGTTGCCGGGGAGGAAGATCAAGTCAAGAACTCATCCAAGTAGGTGTCGCAAACTCTTCTCTTACATTTACTTTGTTTGCCAGTTGCCTCTCGTTTTCCTCTCCCCCACTTCACCAATTTGCCTTTTTCGTTCGCCCTTTCGTTCGCCCTTTTCTCGCCTTCTCTTTGTTTGCTTGTATGCTTGCTTGCTTGCTGAAGTCACCATGAACGAAAACACCAAACTTTGTGACTTCTCGAATACTAATAATAATGATTTTATTAGTACTCCGATTGCTCCCGCCACTAGTGCTAAGTCATACGAAATCAATGCCGCTTTGCTGAATCTTGTTATGAAAGAGCAATTCTCTGGCCTTCCTAGTGAAGATGTCGCATCCCATCTCAATACCTTCATTGAGCTTTGCGATATGCAAAAGAAAAAAGATGTGGATAATGACGTGATTAAATTGAAGCTTTTTCCTTTCTTGTTGCGAGATTGCGCAAAAACTTGGTTTTCTTCTTTTCCCAAAAATAGTATCGATTCTTTGGATAAGTGAAAAGATGCTTATATATCCAAGTATTTTCCGCCGGCTAATATCATCTCTCTCCGTAATGATATCATGAATTTCAAGCAACTTGATCATGAACATGTTGCACAAGCTTGGGAGGGAATGAAATTAATGATTAGAAATTGTCCCGCTCATGGTTTGAGTCTTTGGATGATTACCCAAATCTTTTACGTTGGCTTGAATTTCGCTTCTAGAAATATCTTGGACTCCGCCCAAGGTGGAAAGTTCATGGAAATCACGTTAGGAGAAGCCACAAAGCTCTTAGACAACATCATGATGAACTACTCTCAATGGCACACTGAAAGGTCACTTACTAGTAAAAAGGTACATGCTATGGAAGAATTTAACTCGTTGAGTGCTAAGATGGATGAGTTAATGAATTTTGTTGCTAGTAAAAGTGCTCCTTTGTATCCTAATGATATGCCTTTGTCTTCTTCGATTGAGAGTAGCAACGCTAGCTTGGACGTTAATTTTGTTGGTAGGAATAACTTTGGCAACAACAATGCCTTTAGAGGAAACTATGTTCCTAGGCCTTTTCCTAGTAACTCCTCTAATAACTTTGACGACTCCTAGAACAATACTCATGGAAATTACAATAGATTACCCTCTGATCTAGAGAGTAATATCAGAGAGTTCATCAACTCTCAAAAGATTTTCAATGCGTCCATAGAGGAAAAACTACTCAAAATTGACAATTTGGCTAAAAGCGTGGATAGGATTTCTTGTGATGTTGATGCTTTGAAAGTTAGATGTGCTCCTCCCAAAATCAACATGGATGAAATTTTGAAAGCTATGCGTGTTTGCATCATTGAGAGCCAAGAAAGAACCGCCCAAATTCGTGCTACACATGAATGGCTTAAAAAGGCGTGTTCTCATGATGAGAATCACGAAGATCTTAAAGTGCTTGGTGTGACTCCCAATGAATCTTTGTTTTCTTGTGTCAAAACTAATGATTATGGGGCTGGATATGAATCCACTTTGGTTGAAAAGTTCCCCCAATGATTCGGAGTCCATCTATCTTGATACTAAAAGCATTAAAAGTGGAGTAGAAGACGTTAAAACTTTGAGTAGTAATGAAATTACTACCGTGGATTTCAAGGAATTCAATTATGATAGTTGCTCCTTGATTGAATGCATTTCTCTGATGCAATCCATGTTAAACTCTCCACACGTTTATAGCCAAAACAAAGCCTTTACCGATCATATCGTCGAAGCTATGATAAAAGCTCTTGAAGAGAAACTTGAATTGGAAGTCTCTATCCCTAGAAAGCTTCATGATGAGTGGGAACCTACCATCAAAATCAAAATCAAAAACTATGAGTGCAATGCCTTGTGTGATTTGGGTGCTAGTGTTTCTGCGATTCCAAAGTCTTTATGTGATGTTCTGGGTTTTAATGAGATTGAAAAGTGTTCTCTTAATTTGCATCTTGCTGATTCTACTATCAAGAAACCCATGGGAAGGATCAATGATGTTCTTATTATTGCAAATAGGAACTATGTACCCGTGGATTTCATTGTGCTTGACATTGATTGCAATACTACATGCCCTATTATTCTTGGTAGACCTTTCCTAAGGACTATCGGCGCTATCATCGATATGAAGGAAGGGAATATTAGATTTCAATTTCCTTTAAGGAAGGGCATGGAACAGTTTCCTAGAAATAAAATAAGATCGCCTTATGAATCCACGATGAGGGCCACTTATGGTTTGAACACCAAAGACGACGATACGTGATTCTATCGCTTCTATGCCTAGCTAAGGGTGCTAAACGATAGTGCTTGTTGGGAGGCAACCCAATGAATTTATCTTTTTCCTTCTGTTTTGTTGCGTCCACACTTTCGTAATTCTGTTGTGATTGTGTTTTTTGTGTTTCTTTTTGTGTTTGAGCCAAGCAAAGCCTTTATGACTAGTCTTGGTAATGGTTGTTTGATCTTGCTGGAAAAAGACAGAAACTTTTTGCTCACGAGATGATTTTTCATTTTTATTAATAAAGAGCTTTTGAGTTGATTCTTTTTGTTGATGATTGATATGCTTTTTCCCCAGTCTGTCGTAATGTTTCAGATTTTTTGAGATACCAGAAGTATACGAAGTATACAGATTGCTACAGACTGGTCTGTTTTTGACAGATTCTGTTTTTGTTGAGTTGGTTGCTTGTTTTGATGAAAATATGGTTAGTATCGGGGGGTACTAGCCATGGAAATGTGAGAATACAGTATCCCATCATCAATATAGATGGAATTCAAGTTTGCTACAGTACCAAAAGAAGTGGTAGTTTGTTTTCTTGTACTAATGTTATCACAAGTTTCTGTTTAAGTTTTGTGTTGTGAAGTTTTCAAGTTTTGGGTGATGTTCTCATGGAAAAAGAGATAAGGAGTGGAAAGATCTCAAGCTTGGGGATGCCCAAGGCATCCCAAGACAAATTCAAGGACACCAAAAAGCCTAAGGTTGGGGATGCCCTGGGAAGGCATCCTCTCTTTCCTCTTCAATCCATCGGTAACATTACTTGGAGCTATATTTTTATTCACCACATGATATGTGTTTTGCTTGGAGCGTCTTGTATCTTAGGAGTCTTTTCTTTTTGTAGTGTCACAATCATCCTTCTTGCACACCTTTTTGAGAGAGAGAGAGACATGCACTCATCGTGATTTTGCTAGAATGCTCATAGTGCTTCACTTATATTTTTTGAGCTAGATAGTTTTGCTCTAGTGCTTCACTTATATGTTTTGAGCTATATACTTTTTCTCTAGTGCTTCACTTATATATTTTGAGCTAGATACTTTTGCTCTAGTGCTTCACTTATAAATTTTGAGCTAGATACTTTTGCTCTTGTGCTTCACTTATATCTTTAGAGCACGGCGGTGCGTTATTTGGTAGTTGGCTTTGCTATGAAAGTAGTCCCAAATGTGCTAGGTACCCAAAGAGGATGCAAAAACCTCCATCTTCATGTGCATTGAATAGTAAGAGAAGTTTCGATTCCTCTCAATCAATTTTGAGTCGTGGATTCAGTAATATTGAGAGTTATGTTAGTAGGGTGTTGTGAATCTAGAGATACTTGTGTTGAAGTTAGTGATTCCCGTAGCATGCACGTATGGTGAACCACTATGTTAGGAAGTCGGAGCATAATTGATCTATTGATTGTCATCCTTTGTGTTGAGGTCGGGATCGCGCGATGGTTTACACCTACCAACCCTTCCCCTCGGAGTATGCGTTTAGCACTTTGTTTCGATTACTAATAAAAACTTTCGCAATAAGTATGTGAGTTCTTCATGACTAATGTGAGCCCATGGTATAGATGCACTTTCACCTTCCACCATTGCTAGCCTCTCTAGTGCCGTGCAATTCTTGCCGGTGCACAAACCCACCAAATTCCTACCTCAAAACAGCCACCGTACCTACCTACTATGGCATTTTCATAGCCATTCCGAGATATATTGCCATGCAACTCCCACCGTTCCGTCTCATGACTTGTGCCGTCACTCTCATATTTCCATTGCATGATCGTAAGATAGCTAGCGAGATGTTTCAATGTCATACGCCATGCTAGATCGTTGCACATCCGGTACACTACCGAAGGCATTTCCTATGGAGTCATCATCATTGTGATCTTTGAGTTGTGAGTAAATAAAAGCATTATGATCATCATTATTAGAGCATTGTCCCATGAGAGGAAATAAAAAAAAGAGCCCAAAAACAAAAACAAAAAAAGGGAGAAGAAAAGAAAAGAAAAAAAGAGGCCTAAGAGCCCAAATGAAAAAAAAGAGAGAAAAAGAGAGAAGGGACAATGCTACTATCTTTTTCCACACTTGTGCTTCATATTGGCACCATGTTGTTCATGATTGAGAGCTTCTTGCTTTGTCACTACCATATGCTAGTGGGAATCTTCATTATATAACTTGGCTTGTATATTCCAATGATGGGCTTCCTCAAAATTGCCCTAGGTCTTCGTGAGTAAGCAAGTTGGATGCACACCCACTAGTTTTCCTCTTGAGCTTTCACATACTTATAGCTCTAGTGCATCTCTTGTATGACAATCCCTACTCATTCACATTGATATCTATTAATGGGCATCTCCATAGCCTATTGATACGCCAAGTCAATGTGACCATCTCCTCCTTTTTGTCTCACAACCACCACCACACTCTATTCCACCTAAGTGCTATATCCATGGCTCGCGCTCATGTATTGCGTGATAGTTATAAAAGGTTTAAGAAAGTAAGAGTGTGAAAACAATTACTTGGCAAATTCTGGGGTTGTGCATGATTTACTTTAGTTTTGTGAGGATGATGGAGCATAGCCAGACTATATGATTTTGTAGGGATAACTTTCTTTGGCCTTGTTATCTTGAAAGTTCATGATTACTTTGCTATTTTGCTTGAAGTATTACTGTTTTCATGTCAATAGCAAACTATTGTTTTGAATCCTACGGATCTGAACATTCATGCCACGTGAAAGAAGTTGCAAAGGACAACTATGCAAGGTAGCATTCCACATCAAAAATTCATTCTTTTTCACTTCCCTACTCGAGGACGAGGAGGAGTTAAGCTTGGGGATGCTTGATACGTCTCCAACGTATCTATAATTTTTGATGGTGTCATGCTATTATCTTGTCAAACTTTGGATGTTTTGTGTGCCTTTTATATATTTTTTGGGACTAACTTATTAACTCAGTGCCAAGTGCCAGTTCCTGTTTTTTCCATGTTTTTGACCCCTTTCAGAGGAGATTTTGAAACGGAGTCCAAACGGAAGAAAATCCCCGAAAAGATTTTTTTGGAACGGAAGAAGATCGGGGAACTTGGGAGCCAAGGCAGGGGAGCCCCAGGGGCCCCACAAGCCCCCACCCCGCGGACAAGTGGGTCGCGCCATCCAGGCTTGTGGGCCCCCTAGAGGTCCCCTGACCTAGGTCTTTCGCCTATATAATCCCATAAATTCCAGAAAAAATGAGGAGATCATTGCAATCGCTTTTCCGCTGCCGCAAGCTTCTGTCTCCGCGAGATCCCATCTGGGGCACGTCATGGTGCCCTGCCGGAGGGGGATTCGGGCACGGAGGGCTTCTCCATCAACACCATGACCTCTCCGATGATGCGTGAGTAGTTCACCATAGACCTACGAGTCCATAGCTAGTAACTAGATGGCTTCTTCTCTCTCTTGGATTTTCAATACAAAGTTCTCCATGATCTTCATGGAGATCTATCTGATGTAATGTTCTTTTGCGATGTGTTTGTCGAGATCCGATGAACTGTGCATTTATGATCAGATTATCTATGAATCGTATTTGAGTTTCTTCTGATCTCTCTTATACATGATTTCATATCCTTGTAATTCTCTTCGAGTTGTGGGTTTTGTCTGGCCAACTAGATCTATGATTCTTGCAATGGGAGAAGTGCTTCGTTTTAGGTTCATACCGTGCGGTGACCTCACCCAGTGACAGAAGGGGTAGCGAGGCACGCATCGTGTTGTTTCCATCAAGGGTAAAAAGATGGGGTTTTCATCATTGGTTTGAGATTATCCCTCTACATCATGTCATCTTTCTTAAAGCATTACTCTGTTCGTCATGAACTCAATACACTAGATGCATGCTGGATGGCGGTCGATGTGTGGAGTAATAGTAGTAGATGCAGAAAGTATCGGTCTACTTGTCTCGGACGTGATGCCTATATGCATGATCATTGCCTTCGATATCGTCATGATTTTGTGCGGTTCTATCAATTGCTCGACAGTAATATGTTCACCCACCGTAATACTTGCTATTTTGAGAGAAGCCTCTAGTGAACACTATGGCCCCCAGGGTCTACTCCACACCAGATTTTCAGCCTTACACTTTTTACTTCGTTGCACTTTCCGCCTTCAGATCTCACTTTGCAAACAATCTTGAAGGGATTGACAACCCCTTTGAAGCGTTGGGTGCAAGCTTGTTTGTGCTTGCGCAGGTACTCTGGACTTGACGAGACCCTCCTTCTAGATCGATACCTTGGTTCTCAAACTGAGGGAAATACTTACTACTCCTATGCTGCATCACCCTTTCCTCTTCAAGGGAAGAACCAACGCAAGCCCAGCCTCTGTCAACGTGTCAACTTCTGGCGTTGTTGTCTGTGGGATAGCAGGGGGCTTTCTCCCCCTCTCTCCCGGTGGCGTCGGAGTGCCGCCGGGGCTAGGATCATGACGACGATCTACATCAACAACCTTGCTACCGTCAATACCAACTTTCTCCCCCTCTATGCAGCAGTGTAACACCCCTTCTCCCTGCTGTAATCTCTACTTAAACATGGTGCTCAACTCCATATATTATGTCCCAATGATATTTGGCTATCCTATGATGTTTGAGTATATCCGTTTTGTCCTATGGGTTAATTGTGATCTTGGTTGGTATGTGATACGTCTCCAACGTATCTATAATTTTTGATGGTTCCATGCTATTATCTTGTCAAACTTTGGATGTTTTGTATGCCTTTTATATCTTTTTTGGGACTAACTTATTAACTCAGTGCCAAGTGTCAGTTCCTGTTTTTTCCGTGTTTTTGACCCTTTTTAGAGCAGGATTTTAAACGGTGTCCAAACGGAATAAAACTTCCGAAAAGATTTTTTCCGGAACAGAAGATACGCATGAGACTTGAGAACCAAGGAAGGGGCCACCAGGGGACCCCACATGCCCCCTAGGTGCGGCTAGGGGGGCCCGCGCCTAGCAGGTTTGTGGGCCCCCTGTGGCTCGTCTGCCCTACATCTTCCGCCTATAAGTTCAGAAAAAATCCAAAACTACGAGAGAGATCCACGAAAATACTTTTCCGCCGCCGCAAACTTCTATCTCCGCAAGATCCCATCTGGGGCACGTTCTGGTGCCCTGCCGGAGGGGGATTCGGATACGGAGGGCTTCTTCATCAACACCATGACCTCTCCGATGATGCGTGAGTAGTTCACCATAGACTTTTGGTCTACTTGTCTCGGACGTGATGCCTATATGTATGATCATCGCCTTAGATATCGTCATGACTTTGCGCGGTTCTATCAATTGCTCGGCAGTAATTTGTTCACCCACCGTATTATTTGCTATTTTGAGAGAAGCCTCTAGTGAACATGATGGCCCCCGGGTCACACCATATTTTCAGACTTACACTTTTACTTCGTTGCACTTTCCGCCTTCAGATCTCACTTTGCAATCAATCTTGAAGGGATTGACAACCCCTTTATAGCGTTGGGTGCAAGCTCTTTTGTGTTTGCGCAGGTACTCTGGACTTGGCGCGATTCTCCTACTGCATTGATACCTTGGTTCTCAAAATGAGGGAAATACTTACTGCTCCTGTGCTGCATCACCCTTTCCTCTTCAAGGGAAAAACCAATGCAAGCTCAAGAGGGAGCAGAAGGATTTCTGGCGCCGTTGCCGGGGAGGATCAAGTCAAGAACTCATCCAAGTAAGTGTCGCAAACCCGTCTCTTGCATTTAATTTTTTTCCTCTCGTTTTCCTCTCCCCACTTGTGAAAAACAAAATTTACAAAAATATTTGCCTTTTTCGTTTGCCTTTTTTCGTTCGCCCTTTTCTCTCGCTTGCTTTCTGTTCGCTTGTGTGCTTGTTTGCTTGCTGAAGTCACCATGACTGAAAACAACAAACTTTGTGACTTCTCGAATACTAATAATAATGATTTTATTACTACTCCGATTGCTCCCGCCACTAGTGCGGAATCATACGAAATCAATACTGCTTTGCTGAATCTTGTTATGAAAGAGCAATTCTCTGGCCTTCCTAGTAAAGATGCCGCATCCCATCTTAATACCTTCATTGAGCTTTGGGGTATGCAAAAGAAGAAAGATGTCGATAATGATGTGATTAAATTGAAGCTTTTTCCGTTCTCCTTGCGAGATCTAGCAAAAACTCGGTTTTCGTCTTTGCCCAAAAATAGTATTGATTCTTGGAACAAGTGCAAAGATTCTTATATATCCAAGTATTTTCCGCCGGCTAAGATTATCTCTCTCTGTAATGATATCATGAATTTTAAGCAACTTGATCATGAACATGTTGCACAATCTTGGGAGAGAATGAAATTGATGATTAGAAATTGTCCCGCTCATGGCTTGAGTCTTTGCATGATTATACAAATCTTCTAGGCTAGCTTGAATTTCGCTTCTAGAAATATCTTGGACTCCGCCTCAGGTGGAACGTTCATGGAAATCACGTTAGGAGAAGCCACAAAACTCCTAGACAATATCATGACAAACTACTCTCAGTGGCACACTGAAAGGTCACCTACTAGTAAGAAGGTACACGCTATAGAAGAAATTAACTCGTTGAGTGCTAAGATGGATGACTTAATGAATTTGGTTGCTAGTAGAAGTTCTCCTTTAGATCCTAATGATATGCCCTTGTCTTCCTTGATTGAGAGTAGCAACGCTAGCTTGGACGTTAATTTTGTTGGTAGGAATAATTTTTGCAACAACAATGCTTTTAGAGGAAACTATATTCCTAGGCCTTTTCCTAGTAGCCCCTCTAATAACTTTGGCAACTCCTACAACAATACTCATGGAAATTACAATATATTACCCTCTGATCTAGAGAGTAATATCAAAGAGTTTATCAACTCGCAAAAGATTTTCAATTCGTCCATAGAGAAAAAACTACTCAAAATTGACGATTTGGCTAGGAGCGTTGATAGAATGTCTAGTGATATTTATGCTTTGAAAGTTAGATGTGCGCCTCCCAAGATCAATATGGATGAAACTTTGAAAGCTATGCGCGTTTCCATGAGTGAGAGAAAATAAAGAACCACCCAAATTCGTGCTAGACATGAATGGCTTAAAAGGGCGTGTACTCGTGATAAGAATCACGAAGATCTTAAAGTGCTTGGTGTGACTCCCATTGAATCTTTGTTTTCTTGTGTCAAACCTAATGATGATGGGGCTGGATATGAATCCACTTTAGTTGAAAAACGCCCCAATGATTCGTAATTCTTCAGAATTTTTGAGCTACCATAAGTATACGAAGTATACATATTGCTACAGACTGGTCTGTTTTTGGCAGCTTCTGTTTTTGTTGTGTTGGTTGCTTGTTTTGATGAAACTATGGATAGTATCGGGGGGTACTAGCCATGGAAAATTGAGAATACAGTAATCTAACACCAATATAAATAGAAATCAAGATTGCTACAGTACCAAAAGAGGTGGTAGTTTGTTTTCTTGTGCTAATGATATCACGAGTTTCTGTTCAAGTTTTTTGTTGTGAAGTTTTCAAGTTTTGGGTGATGTTCTCATGGACAAATGGATAAAGAGTGGAAAGAGCTCAAGCTTGGGGATGCACAAGGCATCCCAAGCCAAATTCAAGGACACCAAAAAGCCTAAGCTTGGGGATGCCCCGGGAAGGCATCCCCTCTTTCGTCTTCAATCCATCGGTAATACTACTTGGAGCTATATTTTTATTCACCACATGATATGTGTTTTGCTTGGAGCATCTTGTATCGTAGGAGTCTTTTCTTTTTGTTGTGTCACAATCATCCTTGCTGCACACCTTTTGAGAGAGACATGCACTCATCGTGAATTTTATATCTTTTGAGCTAGATAATTTTTCTCTATGTGCTTCACTTAGATATTTTAGAGCACGGTGGTGCGTGACTTGGTAGTTTGTTTGTGCTATGAAAATAGTCCCAAAGGTGATAGGTACCCATAGAGGATACAAAAACTTCCATCTTCATGAGCATTGAGTAGAAAGAGAAGTTTGATTCCTCTCAATTAGTTTCGAGACATGGATTTGGTAATATGAAGAGTTATGTTAGTAGGGTGTTGTGAATCTAGAAATACTTGTGTTGAAGTTAGTGATTCCCGTAACATGCACGTATGGTGAACCGCTATGTTAGGAAGTCGGAGCATAATTGATCTATTGATTTTCATCCTTTGTGTTGCGGTCGGGATCGCGCGATGGTTAACACCTACCAACCCTTCCCCTAGCAGTATGCGTTTAGCACTTTGTTTCGATTACTAATAAAAACTTTCGCAACAAGTATGTGAGTTCTTCATGACTAATGTGAGTCCATGGTATAGATGCACTTTCACCTTCCACCATTGCTAGCCTCTCTAGTACCGCGCAATTTTTGCCGGTGCACAAACCAACCATATGCCTTCCTCAAAACAGCCACCATACCTACCTACTATGGCATTTTCATAGCCATTCCGAGATATATTGCCATGCAACTCCCACCGTTCCGTCTCATGACTTGTGTCGTCACTCTCATATTGCCATTGCATGATCGTAAGATAGCTAGCGAGATGTTTCAACGTCATACGCCAAGCTAGACCGTTGCACGTCCCGGTACATTGTCGGAGGCATTTCCTATAGAGTCATCATCGTTCTAAGCTTTGAGCTGTGAGTAAATAAAGTGTGATGATCGTCATTATTAGAGCATTGTCCCAAGTGAGGATATTAAAAAAAAGAGGCCAAAGTTGCCCACATAAAAAAAGAGAAAAAAAGAGAAGCCAAAGAGCCCAAATAAAATAAAATAAAAAAAGAGAGGCCAAAGAGCCCAAATAAAAAAAGAGAGAAAAAGATAGAAGGGACAATGCTACTATCTTTTTCCACACTTGTGATTCATAATAGCACCATGTTCTTCATGATTGAGATCCTCTCGTTCTGTCACCATCATATACTACTGGGAATCTATATTTTATCTTGGCTTGTATATTCCAATGATGGGCTTCCTCATATTGCCCTAGGTCTTCGTGAGCAAGCAAGTTGGATGCACACCCACTAGTTCTCCTTTTGAGCTTTCACATACTTATAGCTCTAGTACATCCTTTGTATGGCAATCCCTACTCATTCACATTGATATCTATTAATGGGCATCTCCATAGCCCTTTAATACGCCGAGTCAATGTGACCATATCCTCCTTTTTGTCTCACAACCACCACCACACTCTATCCACCTATAGTGCTATATCCATGGCTCACGCTCATGTATTGCGTGAGAGTTGAAAAAGGTTTGAGAAAGTAATAGTGCGAAAACAATTACTTGGCCAATAGCGGGGTTGTGCATGATTTGAATTAGTTGTGTGAGGATGATGGTGCATAGCCAGACTATATGATTTTGTAGGGACAACTTTATTTGGCCCTGTTATTTTGAAAGTTCATGATTATCTTGCTAGTTTGCTTGAAGTATTATTGTTTTCATGTCAATAGCAAACTATTGTTTTGAATCTTATGGATCTGAACATTCATGTCACATGAAAGAAGTTACAAAGGACAACTATGCTAGGTAGCATTCCCCATCAAAAATTCAGTCTTTATCACTTCCCAACTCAAGGACGAGCAGGAGTTAAGCTTTGGGATGCTTGATACGTATCCAACGTATCTATAATTTTTGATGGTTCCATTTCATTATCTTGTCAAACTTTGGATGTTTTGTATGCATTTTATATCTTTTTTGGGACTAACTTATTAACTCAGTGCCAAGTGCCAGTTCCTGTTTTTTCCGTGTCTTTGACCCTTGTCACAGGAGGATTTTAAACGGTGTCCAAACGGAATAAAACTTCCGAAAAGATTTTTTCCGGAACAGAAGATACGCACGAGACTTGAGAACCAAGGCAGGGGCCACCAGGGGACCCCACAAGCCCCCTAGGCGCGGTCAGGGGGGCGCGCCTAGCAGGCTTGTGGGCCCCATGTGACTCGTCTGCCCTACCTCTTCCGCCTATAAATTCAGAAAAATTCCAAAACTGCGAGAGAGATCCACGAAAATACTTTTCCACCGCCGCAAGCATCTGTCTGTGCAAGATCCCATCTAGGGCACGTTCGGTGCCTTGCCGGAGGGGGGATTCGGATACGGAGGGCTTCTTCATCAACACCATGACCTCTCGGATGATGCGTGAGTAGTTCACCATAGACCTTCGGGTCCATGGCTAGTAGCTAGATGGATTCTTCTATCTCTTGGATCTTCAATACAAAGTTCTCCATGATCTTCATGGAGATCTATCCGATGTAATCTTCTTTGCGGTGTGTTTGTCGAGATCTGATGAATTGTTGATTTATGATCATATTATTTATGAATCTTATTTGAGTTTCTTCTCATCTCTTATATGCATGATTTCATATCCTTGTAATTCTCTTCGAGTTGTGGGTTTTGTTTGGCCAACTTGATCCATGATTCTGGGAATGGAATCAGTGCTTGGTTTTGGGTTCATACCGTGCTGTGACCTCTCCCAGTGATAGAAGGGGTAGCGAGGCACACATCATGTTGTTGCCATCAAGGGTAAAAAGATGGGGTTTCATCATTGGTTTGAGATTATCCCTCTACATCATGTCATCTTGCTTAAAGAATTACTCTATTCGTCATGAACTCAATACACTAGATGCATGCTGGATGGCGGTTGATGTGTGGAGTAATAGTAGTAGATGCAGAAAGTATCGGTCTACTTGTCTCGGACGTGATGCCTATATGCATGATCATTGCCTTCGATATCGTCATGATTTTGTGCGATTCTATCAATTTCTCGACAGTAATTTGTTCACCCACCGTAATACTTGCTATTTTGAGAGAAGCCTCTAGTGAACACTATGGCCCCCAGGGTCTACTCCACACCATATTTTCAGCCTTACACTTTTTACTTCGTTGCACTTTCCGCCTTCAGATCTCACTTTGCAAACAATCTTGAAGGGATTGACAACCCCTTTGAAGCGTTGGGTGCAAGCTTGTTTGAGCTTGCGCAGGTACTCTGGACTTGACGAGACCCTCCTTCTAGATCGATACCTTGGTTCTCAAATTGAGGGAAATACTTACTACTCATGTGCTGCATCACCCTTTCCTCTTCAAGGGAAGAACCAACGCAAGCCCAGCCTCTATCAACGTGTCAACTTCTGGCGCTATTGTCTGTGGGATAGCAGGGGACTTTCTCCCCCTCTCTCCCGGTGGCGCCGGAGTGCCGCCGGGGCTAGGATCGTCACGACGATCTACATCAACAACCTTGCTACTATCAATACCAACTTTCTCCGCCTCTATGCAGCGGTGTGACACCCCTTCTCTCCGCTGTAATCTCTACTTAAACATGGTGCTCAACTCCATATATTATTTCCCAATGATATTTGGCTATTCTATGATGTTTGAGTATATCCGTTTTGTCCTATGGGTTAATCGTGATCTTGGTTGGTATGTGATACGTCTCCAATGTATCTATAATTTTTTATGGTTCCATGCTATTATCTTATCAAACTTTGGATGTTTTGTATGCCTTTTATATCTTTTTTGGGACTAACTTATTAACTCAGTGCCAAGTGTCAGTTTCTATTTTTTCCGTGTTTTTTACCCTTTTTAGAGGAGGATTTTATACGGTGTCCAAACGGAATAAATCTTCCGAAAAGATTTTTCCGGAACAGAAGATACGCACGAGGCTTGAGAACCAAGGCAGGGGCCACCAGGGGACCCCACATGCCCCTAGGTGCGGCTAGGGGGGCCCGCGCCTAGCAGGCTTGTGGGCCCCCTGTGGCTCGTCTGCCCCTACATCTTCCGCCTATAAATTCAGAAAAAATCCAAAACTACAAGAGAGATCCACGAAAATACTTTTCCACCGCCGCAAACTTCTGTCTCCGCAAGATCCCATCTGGGGCACGTTCTGGTGCCCTGCCGGAGGGGGATTCGGATACGGAGGGCTTCTTCATCAACACCATGACCTCTCCGATGATGCGTGAGTAGTTCACCATAGACCTTCGGGTCCATAGCTAGTATCTAGATGGCTTCTTCTCTCTCTTGGATCTTCAATACAAAGTTCTCCATGGTCTTCATGGAGATCTATCCAATGTAATCATCTTTGCGGTGTGTTTCTCGAGACCCGATGAATTGTGGATTTATGATCAGATTATCTATGAATCTTATTTGAGTTTCTTCTGATCTCTTATATGCATGATTTCATATCCTTGTAATTCTCTTCGAGTTGTGGGTTTGTTTGGCCAACTTGATCTATGATTCCTAAAATGGGAGAAGTGCTTGGTTTTGGGTTCATACCGTGCGGTGACCTCTCCTAGTGACAGAAGGGGCAGCGAGGCACGCATCGTGTTGTTTCCATCAAGGGTAAAAAGATGGGGGTTTCATCATTGGTTTGAGTTTATCCCTCTACATCATGTCATCCTGCTTAAGGCATTAGTCTGTTCGTCATGTACTCAATACACTAGATGCATGCTGGATAGCGGTCGATGTGTGGAGTAATAGTAGTAGATGCAGAAAGTATCGGTCTACTTGTCTCGGAAGTGATGCCTATATGTATGATCATTGCCTTAGATATCGTCATGACTTTGCGTGGTTCTATCAATTGCTCGACAGTAATTTGTTCACCCACCTTATTATTTGCTATTTTGAGAGAAGCCTCTAGTGAACACTATGGCCCCCGGGTCTACTTCACACCATATTTCCAGCCTTACACTTTTACTTCGTTGCACTTTCCGCCTTCAGATCTCACTTTGCAATCAATCTTGAAGGGATTGACAACCCCTTTATAGCGTTGGATGCAAGCTCTTTTGTGTTTGCGCAGGTACTCTGGACTTAGCGCGATTCTCCTACTGGATTGATACCTTGGTTCTCAAACTGAGGGAAATACTTACTGCTCCTGTGCTGCATCACCCTTTGCTCTTCAAGGGAAAAACCAACGCAAGCTCAAGAGGGAGCAGTATGATTGTATATTTTATTTATGGTGGTGTCCTACGATGCCCTCCATGTCGCGCAAATGTGAGGGGGCCCCGCTATAGGGTGTTGCAATATGTCCATGGTTTGCTTATTGTCGGTGTTGCGAGGGTGACAGCAGCCTAAACGCGGATATGTGGGTTATGGCGTATGGGAGTAAAGAGGACTTGAGACTTCATGCTATGGTTGGGTTTCACGACCTTAATGATCTTTATTAGTTGCAGATGCTTGCTAGAGTTCCAATCATAAGTGCATATGATCCAAGAAGATAAAGTATATTAGCTCATGTCTCTCCCTCATATAAAATTGCAAGAATGATTACCGGTACTTGTTATCAATTGCCTAGGGACAAATGACTTTCTTGTTGACAAAAGCTATCCACATTTATTACCTTCCAATTTATTCATAGTTTTATTCTCGCAAAGTACTCGTAGTTTTATTCTGGCAAAATAGTTTCATACTCCCTCCGTCCCAAAATAACTGTCTCAAGCTTAGTACAACTTTGTACTAGAGCTAGTACAAAGTTGAGACACTTATTTTGAGACAGAGGGAGTACTTGTTTTAGGTAAAATAAACGTCAAGCGTGCGTAGAGTTGTATCGGTGGTCGATAGAACTTGAGAGAATATTTGTTCTGCCTTTAGCTCCTCGTTGGGTTCGACACTCTTATTTATCGAAGAAGGCTACAAACGATCCCCTATACTTGTGGGTTAACAATTAGCTGGAGTCAGGGCGAGTCGGAGCTCGTGCTCCGGGTTTGTGGGGTTAGGCGTGGGTCGAGCGGTGCTCACAGGCGATGGGGTCCTTCTCCTCGCGGGTGTTGTGGGCATCGGCGATTGTTGGATTTGGCTACACGGTAGGCTAGCTCGGCGTGCGTGGAAACATGTATGACATTGTGCAAGTTTTCTTGGCAACGTCCGTCGGTAGTCTCGGGTTGTGTCCCCCGGTGCACCGGGACTGGCTGGGGATGTAGGCATGGACACCTCCTACTATGGAGGTGTCGACCGAGGCTCCGGAGTGATGCCGAGCTAGGAGTGAAAGGTGGCGCCTTTCACTCTTTTTACCGTGGTTTGAATGTTGTGTTGGGGATTGTTAGCAGTTCTTGGACATGGATGCCACGATGGCGGCTTCGGATGACGGCCCACATGAATGGCTCATCGGTGGGCTCCATGGTGGTGATGGTGGCTACCACTCTTGGTCGTGTGGGCGGGAAGAGGGGTAGCAATGGGTGGATTAGACATTCGTTGTGTCTTGACAGTGACGATGCCTCGACCCGGCTAATCTTGTCGCGCTTGTCGTGAAGGCCTTTTGGTGGCATGATGCAGTTACCAAGTGAAAGCTCAACGTTTTGGCACCGACGACGGCGACACTCTTTGTGTATTGAGGTGCTTTTTCCGTGTAGGTCTTCTGGTGGCACGACGAAGTTAGCAAGTGAAAACTCAGCGCTTTGGTGCCAACGACGGCGGCGCTCTATGTGTGTCGAGGTGCTTTTTTCTGTGTCAAGGTTTTGGATGAAGGCCCTTATCTGCTCTGGACTCCAACAACGACAATGCTTTGCGTGTTTTTCCGATGAGGATGTCGTGGAGCTTATTTTTGTTAGGACCGACGTTAAACTTAGTTCTTCCTATGTTATTGTTAGGTAGATTTGCGTTCTTTTTGTTTTATTGATAGATAGAGTTATCGTATCATTCCACCGAATACTTTGTTGGATGTTGAAGTTGGACGAAACCTTGTTTCAAGGCATTCAACTCATAGAAATTATGAGCTTTATCACACATCTCACGTCGCATGGATGAACGGTACAAGATGGATGAACAACGGACTTTTGTACTCCTTCAGTTTTGGGCATTGATCTGCGCCGGCGCGCCGACCGAAATTTTCGGCTGGTCGCGTGCAAGCTGCCAGATCGAATCCTGTTTGACCATCAGATTGAACCATGCACCAAAAATCATCGATGGAAAACCAACAGCGATGTAGCAAATTTCAGCCATAGATGCAGCAAAATTATGGTTGTAGCAAAAATATCAACGTGGTTGTAGCAAAAAAACGATGTTGATGATGCCTGATAGCAAAACAAAATGTGGGTTGTAGCAAAAATATCTAATGAGCTTGGGTTGCAACTCTGACGAACGTGGATGCAGATTTTTTAGTGAATGTTTGTAGCAAAAATTGATACGTGTTGTAGCAAAAGTCAACACCGGTTGTAGCCAAAAAAACGACGAATTCGGGTTGCAATCAAACGTGGATGCAACTATTTTAGTGGACAATTGTAGCAAATTTGGACGCAACTTGTGTTAAATTTGGATGCCGGTTGTAGCAAAACTCGATGGTGATCGTGGTGACCATGCAACTCCATCAACCACGGTTTGCAGCCCTCCAAGTGTCCGCGGTTGCAGCCCGGGAGAAAAAAAAGATTGTAGCAAACTTGGACGCCCGTTGTAGCAAAATGCGGCCATTAGATCGCGTCGATCGCACGCCTCGCATGCGACCGACGGATCGATTGCGCCAGCGCGCTGGCGGGAAGGCTTTCCTTTTGTTTTGAAGTGTTTTTTTAGAAAAGTAGGATGACTTTTGGAGAATATATTTTAGAAAAGGAAGATGGCCCTTGGCCTTTCCATCTGATAGATGCATGTAGTCATTTTATTAATTTTCATAAAGATTTTACAAAGTTATACATCAGTATGTCTGAAATCGTCATCTTGACAATATTTCTCGCTACTCTTATTCATTAATAAATGGGTGTCGAATGTTCGATCCGAATACCAAACAATCATCATACCAAAACCTAATATCTAAAGCCAAATGCATCCACCAAGCCACTGTTGGAAATATGCCCTAGAGGCAATAATAAATTAGTTATTGTTATATTTCTTAGTTCATGATAATCGTTTATTATCCATGCTATAATTGTATTGATTGGAAACACAGTGCATGTGTGGATACATAGACAAAACACTGTCCCTAGTAAGCCTCTAGTTGACTAGCTCGTTGATCAAACATGGTCAAGGTTTCCTGACCATAGGCCAGTGTTGTCACTTGATAACGGGATCACATCATTAGGAGAATCATGTGATGGACTAGACCCAAACTAATAGACGTAGCATGTTGATCGTGTCATTTTGTTGCTACTGTTTTTTGTGTGTCAAGTATTTGTTCCTATGACCATGAGATCATATAACTCACTGACACCGGAGGAATACTTTGTGTGTATCAAACGTCAAAACGTAACTGGGTGACTATAAAGATGCTCTACAGGTATCTCCGAAGGTGTTCGTTGAGTTAGTATGGATCGAGACTGGGATTTGTCACTCCGTGTGACGGAGACGTATCTCGGGGCCCACTCGGTAATACAACATCACACACAAGCCTTGCAAGCAATGTGACTCAGTGTAAGTTGTGGGATCTTGTATTACGGAACGAGTAAAGAGACTTGCCGGTAAACAAGATTGAAATAGGTATATGGATACTGACGATCGAATCTCGGGCAAGTAACATACCGAAGGACAAAGGGAATGACATATGGGATTATATGAATCCTTGGCACTGAGGTTCAAACGATAAGATCTTCGTAGAATATGTAGGATCCAATATGGGCATCCAGGTCCCGCTATTGGATATTGACCGAGGAGTCTCTCCGGTCATGTCTACATAGTTCTCGAACCCGCAGGGTCTGCACACTTAAGGTTCGACATTGTTTTGTGCGTATTTGAGTTATATGGTTGGTTACCGAATGTTGTTCGGAGTCCCGGATGAGATCACGGACGTCACGAGGGTTTCTGGAATGGTCCGGAAACGAAGATTGATATATAGGATGACCTCATTTGATTACCGGAAGGTTTTCGGAGTTACGAGGAATGTACCGGGAATGACGAATGGGTTCCGGGAGTTCACCAGGGGGCAACCCACCCCGGGGAAGCCCATAGGCATTGGGGGTGGCGCACCAGCCCTTAGTGGGCTGGTGGGACAGCCCAAGAAAGCTGTAGCGACCCGGCTCAAGACGAGTCAAGCCTCTGTGTTTCTGTGCCATCCCTGGATCAGTATGCTGGCACACACAGTACATCAATGTATATATCAAAGTGCAATCACATGTAAAATAGCGTAAAACTGATATACCTTAAATATCTCAGTGGAAGCGGTCAAGGGAGTGGAGTCCCAATAAATACCAACGGCAAGTTGAGTGTAGACCGTAACCCTGAATCGTACTCTTACTCGTCGAAGAAAATATCTGCAACATAAGACGTTGCAGCCGTGTAGATCAGCATATTGAATATGCCGGCAAGTCACATAAGAGAGGGGTGAAAAGTAATCATCTATACTATATGCATATATGGCAGGTGGGGCTATAAGTTTTTTTTGCAAAAAGCAAGTTTTCTCCTACATCAAGAGAGGGTTAAAAGCAAAATGTTACTTCGTTGTTTGTTGTTAACGAGATGGTTCCGCCAACCAATTCTCGTACCCGAGTTGTCAATAATTACCCTCATCAAATATATATATAATGGTGTTGAGAAATCCAAATAACTCCAGTTCCTTTGGCTCAAGTTGTCCATGACCGTGGACACGGCTAATCGATTAGGTTTGAGTACTCTGCAGAGTTTTGCACACGTTCCCCACAAGATTTGATCGCCTCCGTGTATGTCCTCGCACTTCAGGGTGTTTGAAGACCGGATGATCAAAACATGGTCTTTCAACGGGTCCCTCTGAATCCCTGTCGGTGCCCATCCATTCCTACCGTTCTTCTACATCTGCTAGCACCGCCTGTCCAGAGTCGCCGCGTTGTCCAACCAAGCCAGAGCCCATAATGACTTGTGGCTGTGCAGGTAAGCCTTGGGTCTTGAAAATATCCGTCCGTCTCTTCGAGCCTGGGTGAAGCTTTCCGCAGGATGACATGGCCTCTCCAGCATCCCGGGCATCCACTGGGTTCTCCAGGGAGCCGATCAACCGTCCTTCACCCAGAGTTGCATTGCGTCCGAGGTCTTGAAAATCTTGTCTTAGCCGGTCTTGATTATTATATCAACCTCGCATCACTCGTGATATGCACTCAACCGAAATCCCGTCTACTCAAGCATAGCAATATGAAATTTTTCTCCCCGGGGCCAAGTATCGGGGTTGTTGTGTGCCTACCACATGATACTACAATCTATACTAAATTTCCAAGTACCTAGGCAGCATGCAATTTGGGCATAGGATGGTAGAACTACGATGCATAAAAAACATAGGTGATAGTATGATCAAAGTGACTTGCCTGGTGATGTTGACGAAGAAGAATTTTCTCGAGAAAATAACTTTATAGACTACTCGTCACTCTCCGATGAAATCTATATAGCAAACATATCATTCACCATAAGCACTCATTCTAGCAATCATTCTAGCAATCAAAACAAAATAGAGAGCGAAAAGGAATCCGAAAGAAACTTTACTAAAGCTAGGAGTCTTCTTCTACATCAAACACTAACTAGTTTTTGTCTAACAGAAAATATTAACAAGGAACTAAGATATAAGTTTTACTAAGATAAAATAAAGTATTTTTCACATAACTTTTTGAAAGTATTCCCAAACGGGATTTGAAACAATGCGGAAAACAATTGCAAGTTACTAAGGAACTAGAATTGATTTCATGAAAACAAATAAAATAAAATAAAAACTTGTTGCAAAACTACTATTTATCTAACAGAAACAAAACATAATAATCTTTCTGAAATAATAAAGAAAATATTTTAAAACAAAAATAGAAAAGGAATTAGCCGAAATCCTAAAAGAGGTGAAACAGAAATTGTTTCACATGAAATAATGAGCTAAAATACTCAAACAAACAAACAATCAATCTAATAATTATATTAACATTCCAAAATTTATAATTTTGGGATGTTACAAAAGCCCTATGCGCCATAGGAAGAAAAATCAAAGAGAAAGAAAAAAAAGAGGAGGTGGGAAAAGGGGGAAGGACTCCTCCTTCCAAACCTAGTTGGACTCGGTTTGGAAGGGGAGGGTTCCCCCCTTAGGCTCGGCCGACCCCCTTGGGAGTCCTTGGACCCCAAGGCAAGGCTCCCCCTCCTCCCCCTATATATACGGAGGTTTTAGGGCTGATTTGAGACAACTTTGACACGGGAGCCCGTCCACATATCTCCACGGTTTTACCTCTAGATCGCGTTTCTGCGGAGCTCGGGCGGAGCCCTGCTGAGACGAGATCATCACCAACCTCCGGAGCGCCGTCACGCTGCCGGAGAACTCTTCTACCTCTCCGTCTCTCTTGCTGGATCAAGAAGGCCGAGATCATCGTCGAGTTGTACGCGTGGTGAACGCGGAGGTGCCGTCCGTTCGGCACAAGATCGTGGGACTGATCGCGGGACGGTTCGCGGGGCGGATCGAGGGACGTGAGGACATTCCACTACATCAACTGCGTTCACTAACGCTTCTGCTGTACGGTCTACAAGGGTACGTAGATCACACATCCCCTCTCGTAGATGGATATCACCAAGATAGGTCTTCGTGCGCGTAGGAAAATTTTTGTTTCCCATGCGACGTTCCCCAACAGTGGCATCATGAGCTAGGTTCATGCGTAGATGTCTTCTCCTGTAGAACAAAAACGTTTTTGTGGGCGGTGATGTGCGTTTTGCTGCCCTCATTAGTCTTTTCTTGATTCCGCGGTATTGTTGGATCGAAGCGGCTCGGACCGACATTACTCGTACGCTTACAAGAGACTGGTTTCATCGCTACGAGTAACTCCGTTGCTCAAAGATGACTGGCGGGTGTTAGTTTCTCCAACTTTAGTTGAATCAGAATTGACCGAGGAGGTCCTTGGATGAGGTTAAATAGCAATTCATATACCTCCGTTGTGGTGTTTGCGTAAGTAAGATGCGATCCTACTAGATACCCATGGTCACCACGTAAAACATGCAACAACAAAATTAGAGGACGTCTAACTTGTTTTTGCAGGGTATGCTTGTGATGTGATATGGCCAACGATGTGATGTGATATATTGGATGTATGAGATGATCATGTTGTAATAGATAATATCGACTTGCACGTCGATGGTACAGCAACCGGCAGGAGCCATAGGGTTGTCTTTAAACTAACGTTTGTGCTTGCAGATGCGTTTACTATATCGCTAGGACGTAGCTTTAGTAGTAATAGCATGAGTAGCACAACAACCCCGATGGCGACACGATGATGGAGATCATGATGATGGAGATCATGGTGTGACGCCGGTGACAAGAAGATCGTGTCGGTGCTTTGGTGATGGAGATCAAGAAGCACGTGATGATGGCCATATCATGTCACTTATGAATTGCATGTGATGTTAATCTTTTTTTGCACCTTATCTTGCTTAGAACGACGGTAGCATTATGAGGTGATCTCTCACTAAAATTTCAAGACGAAATTGTGTTCTCCCCAACTGTGCACCGTTGCGACAGTTCTTCGTTTCGAGACACCACGTGATGATCGGGTGTGATAGACTCAACGTTCACATACAACGGGTGCAAAACAGTTGCACACGCGAAACACTCGGGTTAAGCTTGACGAGCCTAGCATGTGCAGACATGGCCTCGGAACACATGAGACCGAAAGGTCGAGCATGAATCGTATAGTTGATATGATTAGCATGGAGATGCTTACCATTGAAACTATTCTCGACTCACGTGATGATCGGACTTGAGATAGTGGATTTGGATCATGTACCACTCAAATGACTAGAGAGATGTACTTTTTGAGTGGGAGTTCTTAAGTAATATGATTAATTGAACTAATTGTCATGAACATAGTCTAATGGTCTTTGCAAATTATGATGTAGCTTGCGCTATAGCTCTACTGTTTTTATATGTTCCTAGAGAAAATTTAGTTGAAAGTTGATAGTAGCAAACTTTGCAGAGGATTGTCCTCGTTGCTGCGCAGAAGGCTTATGTCCTTAATGCACCACTCGGTGTGCTGCGCCTCAAGCGTCGTCTATGGATGTTGTGAACATCCGACATACACGTTTCTGATGACTACACGATAGTTCAATGCAAAATACTTAATGGCTTAGACGTTTTAAAACGTCACGGAACATAAGTGATGTTCTAAAGAGATGAAATTGTGATTTCATGCTCGTGCCCTTGTTAAGAGGTACGAGACCTCCGACAAGATTCTTTGTCCACAAAGTAAAGGAGAAAAGCTCCATCGTTGAGCGTGTGCTCAGATTGTCTGAGTACGACAATCGCTTGAATCAAGTGGGAGTTAATCTTCCAGAGGAGATAGTGATAGTTCTCCAAAGTCACTGCCACCAAGCTGTGAGAGCTTCGTGATGAACTATAACATATCAAGGATAGATACAATGATCTTAGAGTGATTCGCGATGTTTGACACTGCGAAAGTAGAAATCAAGAAGGAGCATCAATAGTTGATGGTTAGTAAAACCACTAAGTTTCGAGAAAGGCAAGGGCTAGAAGGGATACTTCGTGAAACGGAAAAACAGTTGTTGCACTAATGATGAAACCCAAGATGAAACCCAAACCTGAGACTAAGTGCTTCTATAATGAGGGGAACACTCACTGAGGCGGAGCAACTCTAGATACTTGGTAGATAAGAAGGCTGGCAAAAGTCGAAAGAAGTATATTTGATATACATGATGTGTACTTTACTAGTACTCCTAGTAGCATGAGGGTATTGGATACCGGTTCGGTTGCTAAGTGATTAGTAACACGAAAAGATAGATACGGCATAAACGGAGACTAGCTAAAGGCGAGGTGACGATACGTGTTGGAAGCGTTTCCAAGGTTGATATGATCAAAACGTCGCACGCTGGTGTTAAACCTAAATAATTGTTATTTGGTGCTTGCGTTAAGCATGAACATGATTGGATCGTGTTTATTGCAATACGATTATTCATTTAAAGAGAATAATGGTTACTCTATTTGCTTGAATAATCACCTTCAATGGTTTATTGAATCTCGATCGTAGTGTTAGTCATGTTCATGATATTGGTGCCAAAAGATACGAGGTAATGATGATAGTACCACTTACTTGTGGCACTGCCGCTTGAGTCATGTTGGTATAAATTGCATGAAGAAGCTCCATGCTGATGGATCTTTGTACTCACTTGATTTTGAATCACTAGTGACATGCAAATCATACCACATGAGCAAGGCCTTGTTTTCATTGAGATGAAACAAGATAGTAACTTGTTGGAAGTGATACATTTTGATGTATGCAGCCCAATGGGTGCTGAGGCACACAGTGGATATCATTGTGTTCTTACTTCAATGACGATTTGAGCAGATACAAGAGTATTTACTTAATGAATCACAAGTCTGAAATATTGAACGGTTCAATTCTGTTTTGGAGTGAAGTTCGTCATAACAAGAGGATAGACTGTCTACGATATGATCATAGAAATGAATATCTAAGTTACGAGTTTTGGTACGTAGTTAAGACAATGTGGAAATTGTTTCGCAGTTCATGCCACCTAGAACATCATAGCGTGATGATGTGTCTGAACGTCATAGCCATGCACTATTTGGTATGGTGCATGTTGTGATGTCTCTTATCGAATTACCACTATCGTTTATGGGTTATGCATTAGAGACAACCGCATTCACTTTAAATAGGGCACCGCGTATTTCCGTTGAGATGACACAGTATAGACTGAGGTTTAGAGAAATCTAAACTGTCGTTTCTTGAAAGATTGGGGCTTCGACACTTATGTGAAAAAGTTTCAGTCTGATAAGCTTGAACCCAAAGCGGATAAATGCATCTTCATAGGATATCCAAAACAGTTGGGTACATCTCCTATCTCAGATCCGAAAGCAAAGTGTTTGTTTCTAGAAACGGATCCTTTCTCGAGGAAAGGTTTCTCTCGAAAGAATTGAGTGGGAGGGTGGTAGAACTTGATGAGGTTACTGAACCATCACTTCAACCAGTGTCTAGCAGGGCGCAGGAAGTTGTTCATGTGGCGCCTACACCAATTGAAGTGAAAGCTGATGATGGTGATCATCGAGCATTGGATCAAGTTACTACAAACCTCGTAGGTTGACAAGGTCGTGTACTACTGCAAAGTGGTACGGTAACCCTGTCTTGGAGGTCATGTTGTTGAGCAACAGTGAACCTACGAGTTATGGAGAAAGCAATGGTGGGCCCGGATTCCGACAAATGGCTGGAGGCCATGAAATCCGAGAGAGGATCCATGTATGAAAACAAAGTGTAGACTTTGGAAGAACTACTTGATGGTCGTAGGACTATTGAGTAAAGATGGATCTTTAAAAGGAAGACAGACGATGATGGTGATAAGTCACTATTAAGAAAAGCTCGACTTATCGCAAAGATGTTTCCGACAAGATCAAACAGTTGACTATGATGAGACTTTCTCACTCGTAGCGATGCTAAAAGTCTGTTAGAATTATGTTAGTAGTTGCTGCATTATTTATGAAATATTGCACATAGGATGTCAAAACATTGTTTCCTCGACGGTTTCCTTGAGAAAACATTGTATGTGATACAACCAGGAGGTTTTGTCAATCCTAAAGATACTAGCAAGTATGCAAGCTCCAGTAATCCTTCAATGGACTGGTGCAAGCATCTCGGAGTTGGAATATACACTTTGATGAGATGATCAAAGATTTTGGGTTTGTACAAGGTTTATGAGAAACTTCTATTTCCAAAGAAGTGAGTGGGAGCACTATAGAATTTCTGATAAGTATATGTGCTTGACATATTATGGATCAGAAGTAATGTAGAATTTCTGTAAAGCATACAAGGTTGTTTGAAAGGAGTTTTCAAAGGAATACCTGGATTGAGCTACTTGAACGTTGAGCATCAAAGATCTATGGAGATAGATCGAAAGCGCTTAATGGAAGTTTCAAAAAGATGCGTGCCTTGACAAGTTTTTGAAGGAGTTCAAAATAGATCAGCAAAGAAGGAGTTCTTGGTTGCGTTGTAAGGTGTGAATTTGAGTAACACTCAAAACCCGACCACGGCAGAATAAAGAGAATAGACGAAGGTCGTCTTCTATGCCTTAGCCGTAGACTCTAAAGTATGCCATGCTGAGTACCGCACCTGATGTGTGCCTTACAGCAAGTCTGTTAAGAGGTACACAGAGTGATCCAGGATTGAATCACTGATCAGCGGTCAAAGTTATCCTTAGTAACTAAAAAGACTAAGGAATTTTCTCGATTATGGAGGTGGTTAAAGAGTTCGTCGTAAAGGGTTACGTCGATGCAAGCTTTGACACTAATCCGAATAACTATGAGTAGTGAAACGGATTCGTACAGTAGAGTAGATGTTTGGAGTATTTCCGAATAGCACATAGTAGCAGCATCTATAAGATGACATAAAGATTTGTAAAGAACACACGGATCTGAAAGTTTCAGAACCGTTGACTAAAACCTCTCTCACGAGCAAGACGTGATCAGAACCCAGAACTATATGGGTGTTGGATTCATTGAAATCACATGGTGATGTGAACTAGATTATTGACTCTAGTGCAAGTGGGAGACTGTTGTAAATATGCCCTAGAGGCAATAATAAATTAGTTATTGTTATATTTCTTACTTCATGATAATCGTTTATTATCCATGCTATAATTGTATTGATTGGAAACACAGTGCATGTGTGGATACATAGACAAAACACTGTCCCTAGTAAGCCTCTAATTGACTAGCTCGTTGATCAAAGATGGTCAAGGTTTCCTGACCATAGGCAAGTGTTGTCACTTGATAACGGGATCACATCATTAGGAGAATCATGTGATGGACTAGACCCAAACTAATAGACGTAGCATGTTGATCGTGTCATTTTGTTGCTACTGTTTTCTGCGTGTCAAGTATTTGTTCCTATGACCATGAGATCATATAACTCACTGACACCGGAGGAATACTTTGTGTGTATCAAACGTCGCAACGTAACTGGGTGACTATAAAGATGCTCTACAGGTATCTCCGAAGGTGTTCATTGAGTTAGTATGGATCGAGACTGGGATATGTCACTCCGTGTGACGGAGAGGTATCTCGGGGCCCACACGGTAATACAACATCACACACAAGCCTTGCAAGCAATGTGACTTAGTGTAAGTTGCGGGATCTTGTATTACGGAACGAGTAAAGAGACTTGCCGGTAAACGAGATTGAAATAGGTATATGGATACTGACGATCGAATCTCGGGCAAGTAACATACCGAAGGACAAAGGGAATGACATACAGGATTATATGAATCCTTGGCACTAAGGATCAAACGATAAGATCTTCGTAGAATATGTAGGATCCAATATGGGCATCTAGGTCCCGCTATTGGATATTGACCGAGGAGTCTCTCGGGTCATGTCTACATTGTTCTCGAACCCGCAGGGTCTGCACACTTAAGGTTCGACGTTGTTTTGTGCGTATTGGAGTTATATGGTTGGTTACCGAATGTTGTTCGGAGTCCCGGATGAGATCACGGACGTCACGAGGATTTCCGCAATGGTCCGGAAATGAAGATTGATATATAGGATGACCTCATTTGATTACCGGAAGGTTTTCGGAGTTACCGGGAATGTACCGGAAATGACGAATGGGTTCCGGGAGTTCATCGGGGGGGGCAACCCACCCCGGGGAAGCCAATAGGCATTGGGGGTGGCGCACCAGCCCTTAGTGGGCTGGTGGGACAGCCCAAGAAAGCCCTATGCGCCATAGGAAGAAAAATCAAAGAGAAAGAAAAAAAAAAGAGGAGGTGGGAAAAGGGGGAAGGACTCCTCCTTCCAAACCTAGTTGGACTCGGTTTGGAAGGGGAGGGTTCCCCCCTTAGGCTCGGCCGACCCCCTTGGGAGTCATTGGACCCCAAGGCAAGGCTCCCCCTCCTCCCCCTATATATACGGAGGTGTTAGGGCTGATTTGAGACAACTTTGCCACGGCAGCCCGACCACATATCTCCACGGTTTTACCTCTAGATCGCGTTTCTGCGGAGCCCTGCTGAGACGAGATCATCACCAACCTCCGGAGCGCCGTCACGCTGCCGGAGAACTCTTCTTCCTCTCCGTCTCTCTTGCTGGATCAAGAAGGCCGAGATCATAGTCGAGCTGTACGTGTGCTAAACGCGGAGGTGTCATCCGTTCGGCACTAGATCGTGGGACTGATCGCGGGACGGTTCGCGGGGCGGATCGAGGAACGTGAGGACGTTCCACTACATCAACCGCGTTCACTAACGCTTCTGCTGTACGGTCTACAAGGGTACGTAGATCACACATCCCCTCTCGTAGATGGACATCACCATGATAGGTCTTCGTGCGCGTAGGAAAATTTTTGTTTCCCATGCGACGTTCCCCAACAGCCACATATCGGGTCTGAGGCCCAAACCAGCCCGACACATTTTCATAGGTCGTCGGTGCCGTCTTCCATCAATCTACCTTCATAAAAGATATCGATGCATCGACCTTGTCAGGCTTACCGTCTATGTCCCCACGACGTCAAATAATGCCTCCTCTCTACACGCATTCGTCGTCGATATTTTGCTGCATCTCGCTATCAAGACTCTGCAACGTCGATGGGTCATAGGGAACGCCGCTCCATTATGAATGTCGTCCACTGATTCCTTAAGTGTATGCATACCTTTAAGAATAACGCCCTTAAGAAGGTGGTTCCTTAAGTGTATGCATACCTTCAAGAATAACGCACTTAAGAACACATGTCATCCAACGCTCTTAAGAAGGTGGTTCCTTAAGTGTATGCATACCTTCAAGAATAACGCACTTAAGAACTACACATGTCATCCAACGCTCTTAAGAAGGTTACAACACATGTCATTCAATTAACTAATTAGGGTTTTCTTTGAAAGTTGTAGATATGGGTCAAGAACTTCTTCACTACAATGCCTTCAAAGAGAAGATGACAAGGTATCAAAAATATGGGTTTTTTATCAAATTCATTTGAAAACCCTTCATCCACCACGTCATCGATTATAGCCGCCGTGCATGAAGATTGTATTGGCTGGATCGGATCTAATCCAAGACCAGGCCCAATGCCTCCGCCGTCAGGGTCAACGTATCTGACCCAAGACCAGACCCATTGCCTCCGCCGTCAGGGTCAACATATCTGACCCAAGACCAGACCCATTGCCTCCGTGGTCTCCGCCGCCAAGGTTAAATCTTTTGTCACAGGCCTCCGTGGTCTCCGCCGCCAAGGTTAAATCTTTTGTCACAGGCACGCAGCCAACGTAAAACGGTTCTCCCATCCTCACTGATGAGAAGCCCTAGTCGTTGATCCCCGCGCCTCACTATGTCCTTCTGATGAGACGCCCTAGTCGTTGATCCCGTCGTTGATCCCCGCGTCTCCTGACTCTGCTTCGATGAGTTTGGGGAAGGCGGTGAGAAGGCGAGCTAGTCGTTGATCCCCGCGCCTCCTGACTCCGCTTCGATGAGTTTGGGGAAGGCGGTGAGAAGGCGAGGGAAAGAAGACCTGACTCCGCTTCGATGAGTTTGGGGAAGGCGGTGAGAAGGCGAGGGAAAGAAGATCTGTGCCGCCGACCGCGGAGGGACGACTCGGGGTTGTTGGAGACCTTTTTTTATATATAATTGAAGTTTTAGATGTCCTAAATCAAACGCTCTAGAAGAATCCTAGAACTTCAATTATTTTCCTATTTTGAAACAAGTTCAATTTAGAGCCATCCAAAAGCTTCAGTTATTTTGGCCGAAGGAAGTAGACGAAGTAACACACATAAACTATTTATTCGTTCTTACACACTGATGCGAGTAGGTGGTAGGTAAATATACACAACACTTTCCACACACGCACAAACAAGGTAGTAGTACACGACACGCACACACATGACTGATCACGGCTCAGCGGCACTTATTTATGGCTAACTCAGTAGCTAGCTCGACTACTGGTGCATCAGTTCACGACTAGTGGCGCGTCGACGCGATCAGGCGGTCGAGCCGCATGAAGCGCAGTTGCAGGCCGCGCCGCAGGAGCAGTTGGACCGCCTATTCTCCCGCCCGGACGGCGTCCCCTCGCGCCCGCACGCGCACGGGTTGCACCCACAGTGCTCGCCGCACGCGCACGTGGTGTGCTCCGCGCCGCTCCTCGCCGAGGTGCACCTGCAGCCCGTGCCGCCGGGGCACGGCACGGCGCACCCGCACTTGTCGTCGCAGCCCATCTCGATCTTCTCAGGCGTTGCCTTGCACGTAGCTCTTTTCTCAGTTCACGACTATGGCCACACTCGATGCCAGAGCACGGAGCTGTAAGGGGTGCGCCGCGTGCGTGACTATATGAAGGGCGGGCTTAAGCGGTGGCACGTCTTTCGGGCGTCCGAACTGCCGGCGTGTGGCAGGCCACAGCGGGCGAAGTCCACGTGGGGTACACGGCAGGACTTAGGGATGATGTGGTGGCACGTACGCGCGGCCGCCACGGCAGGAGACGTGTACAGTACAACAATGTCCAAGGCACGGGCATGTATATCCGGTAGATGGAGCAGCGCATTTATATTGTGAACGTAAAAGTGATTGAGAGAATGAACTTTTAATTTCACTGATTGAATTTTAGGGCACACACACATTGATGAGTTCTTTCTTTGGAAATAATACTTGTATTACTCAACACTCAAAGATTATAATCACGACTGACAATGCCCAGGAGTTCATCCAGATCCGAACCAAGCCACACAATAATTCGGCATTGTGATCGTCCAAAACTGGAGTTAATACATGTTTTAGTACATAAAACTTGTGATGGTGGGAACAATTCCATAAAAAACTAAAAAAAAATACCTAAATATAAGTCTTTTAAGATATATCATTAGATGTCTACATACAAAGCAAATGAATGAATCTATACTTTAAAATATGTCTATATACATCCGTATGTAGTCCATTAGTTGAACCTCTAGAAAGACTTATATTTAAAAACAGAGGGAGTAGTACATGAAGCCTACTGATGTAACAAATACATACAAATCGTTTACAGCGTGACATTTGGCAAGCCACGTCGGATGAAGGCACGTCCAGGGCGTTTTGTTATGTTTTAGAAAGCCTCCTCAAGATACAAAAAATTGTAACGTGTCGTATAACCGAAATCCTTTGATGGCCTACTGGTACACTAATTGTTGCTGTACACTACTGGTCTTGGGTTTGATTCCCAGCACCCTAGTTTTCGTTGTCAATATTTTTTGTCATGTTAAGCAGAAGCAAAATTCAGTCATGTTACACCAGAAGCAGAATTCAGTCTTTTTGATAGCAAAAGAAAAATCTGTCAGCAAACAAAATAGATGTTAATATTGGACAGGTGCAGAAAAACCGATGTAGAAGCTTATGTTTGCACTGAATTTGACAGGAAACAAAATAGATGTTAAAACTTAGAGATAATACATGTTTTAGTACACAAACTTGTGGTGATGGAACAGTTTCATACAAAAACTTAAAAAAACCCAAAAAATAGTACATGAAGTCTACTAATGTAACAAATGCATAAAATTCTGACTGAACCAGTCCGCGTGGAGTGCCACGTTAACAACCTGGCGGGCCGGAGCTGCATTTATGCAAAAAAAAGCTCGGACTTATCGTAAAATTCAGTATTCCGTCCTTACTCGTGCATGCTGAATAGAGTTTCAGAAAAGCACCCTCCACTCGCGCATCCGACGCCCACGTAACCCCTCCCCAAACCCTTCCCTTGTCTCCTCCTTGAGGCCTCGTTTGGTTAAGGGGGATTGGTAGGAGAGGTTTGCTTAGCCCAATCCCCTCCGTTCCCCTTCAATCCCTTCCTATCCATGTGTTTCAAAACCCTCCTCAGAGGACTAGTGGAAGCAAAGCCCCGGGGATTTGAGAGGATTGGGTGGAACAAAGGGATTCACCCAATCTCCTGAAATCCCTCCCTTTCAAAACCTCACCAATCCCCCTTAACCAAACGAGGCCTGACGGCGACCGCAATCGTAGGACTGGGGTGGCGGCGCCCGCGATCGATGGAGCCGCGGCTTCAGGAACCAGGGGATTTCCCTCCCAAGTATGGTATGTACCAAATCCATTCTTGTGTACCGCAATTGAGGCCTGGGTTTGGTTAGGTTTAGGTGGCCCAGATGATCAATCCATGTTCGTCATATTTTGTGCCAAAAGGTAGGTGTTTCCTGTGAGGATTGGTATGAGTTTTCTGTGAAGAACTGATAGTAGACTTGATTTTTGGGGGTCGAGGCTAGGTTCTGTAGTTGATCTCCTCCTCTTGTAGTTTGTCTGCTGCTGTTGTAGTTCTTCTACTGCTATTGGTAAGGATTAAAGAGGTGATTTTAGCATTCAGAATCCGTTGAAGATACTCATGTCGATAGGAATACATGCATCTGTACTGTTGTTTGTAGCGTTGTAATGTTGTCCATGTGTTAAGTCCATGTCTGCTGATGAAAACTTCAGTTTTTAACTTCATATGTCTACTGCAATTTCAGTTCAAAACTGTGTGTACTACAATTTCAGTTCTAGATTAAGAGAGTGGGCAGAACACTGAACTTAAGATCAGTGCAAAATGAAGTGTGTACTGCAATTTCAGTTTACAAGAGTGGATTTTCATTTATGAAAGTGTGCATTTTTCACAGAGAGTGCATTTTTAACAAGTGTTCATTTCTATTGCATTTTTCAGTTACTAATATGTTCACGTGCACATATCTTTAGATACAAATATGTTAGTACATTTACTGCCATATCTCTTTTCATTTAGAGTTATCTTCACTGCACATGTCCATTTTCACTTATATATTTCTCCAATTATAGTTTTATTCACTGCATATGTCCATTTACATGTTGAATTGTCTACATAAGTAATTTAGTTGCTGAGTTTTGAAATGTTCCACTTTCTGCAGTGACAAATGGAGAAGATAGTCAGTTGTTTTCAGTTGAATTTGAGCACAATGGGATATTTATAGGGCAGGGTACAACTACAAACAGATGATATACAAACATTGAATGTACAGATGATACTTTCGACTATTGCCATGTTGATACATGGTCATTGGGCATTGTGAAGTACTATTTGTCCATGCTAGATTATGATCCCACTGATCCATTGGTGAAAGTGTATTGGGTTTTGCCAGGGAAAGATATTGTGGATGGCCTTGTTTGTGTGGACACTGAGGAAACAGTTGCTGCTATGGTCACTGCAAGCAAAGAAGCTAAAACATTGGATGTAATAGTGGATGAGGAAAAAAAAGGACTTTGTATGGTGATCATCTTATACTCAATAGATGTCCATCACTATATATGGCAGTAGAAGTTGAAGCTCAAATAGATGAAGAAGAAGAAATAGAAGGTCCTTCAATTCTTCAGGCATGTCACTGAATTTTGCAACATATACACTTTTGCAAGTTACCAAATTCTGCAACATAGATTGGCGGGGATATAGCCCTAGGATAGGGTCATAGGTCTGACCAATACGTCCTAACCAAGGGCACCTCATTATTAGTTTAAGGACTACAAGGAAAATTCCTACTGGATCGTGACAACATCTAATCCACTCGGATGACAGTCAACCACTCGGCTGTATGACTCACTCGGTCATGCGAATACCAACAGTCGGCAAGGCATCTGTAGTGGGCTGACATTATGGCATCAATGCCCCATCTTGTAACATAAGAGGTGAGGAGGTGGCGCACTCTATATAAGCCACTCCCCTCCACATAGCTAGAGGCTAGGCTTCTTCTCCCCATGTGGGCTCATTCCTTCCCTGGAGCTCTGGCTCTCTCTATACCATGTAACTCATGTCCATGACAGATAAAACAAAGCCTCTCCGGAGCACGAGACGTAGGGTTGTTATCTCCACTGTGAGAGGCCTGAACTCGCTAAAACCACCGTGTCACCCATGTGCATCTTGATAGATCATGCTCCGTTATCCTACCCTCTTTCTATTGTCGGAATCATTACCACGACATTTGGCGCCGACCGTGGGGCTATGGCGTCTATCGAGCCATGATGCATATGGTTATTTCTTCAATCACCGGCGTCGTCCGCCTCATGGTCGTCATGCGTTGCCACTGGTGTCGTCCATCCTGTCGCCGTCATCGACCTCGGCACAACCGACTGCACCTCGTATGCGACGTCGTCGTTAAGCACTTAAGCGTGGCTACCGGCAACGGTCGCCTTATCGTCGTGATGTGCGGCCGCCGGCGCCGTCTGCCTCGTCGTCGTCTCCAACCACGTTGAGCCCAAACGCCGCCACCGTTCACCTCGTCGTCGACACGAGCCTTGTGTTCTCGGCCACTCGAGGGCGACCTACGCGATGGAAGTGCGGGCTCCGTGCGGTGCGGGCGCGCAATGCTTCTTCCTTCAACGCCGGCCACCGGCGAGGTCTCTGTGACCGAGGCGCACAGCAACGGCGACCTACGAATCAGCCTCGACTTGCAAGGCTGCAACTGATGGCCATCCAATGCTTCGTAAGTGCGTGCGTTACGTGGGCCCGCTCCTTGATTAGATTAACTGCATGCAGGAAAAACGGAAACAGAAGAACGTGGTCTTCATAGTCCTTCATGGGATGGGCTGACGGTTTGCATAAGGTAATGGCCTCATTAACCGGCTCATCAGGTGAGGATTGATGACCTCGGTTTCCTAATTAGTGCGGCCAAAACATCTGCCACACTGTTTCCATCAACGGCCAATCGTGCATGCATGCATGCATATTCATTTGTGGTTTTTATTCATTGCAAATTAGCAACTATACAGGACACTTAGTCCATCAAAAAATATTCGTAGCTATGGTTACTACTAACTTGCAGATCACTCGTCCGTTGTCGTCTGCGGACAACGGTTTACTCGGACGGGCATTTCATTCGAACTACTAATACGATGACGCGTAGATGAAATTTATGTACACACGAGCAACATGCAGCGAGTCGGCTGCCCCGCGTGTTGCCACTCTGCAGAACGCGTCTACATTAATCGGCCGCCGCACGCATCGCCACTCCGCAGGATGCGTCTTCATCATTCGGCCGTCCCGCATGTCGCCACTCCGTGTGGCACGTCTTCATCATTCGGCCGCCCCGCGCGTCGCCATACAATCAGACACGACGGAATCAATCGGCTGCCCCGGGCGTCATCACTCAATCGGACGCGTCGTCATCACTCGGCTACTTTACGGGCCGTCACTCAGTCGGACGCGTCGTCATCAATCGGTCGCCCCGCGCGCCGTCCCTCAGTCGGACACGTCGTCAACACTCGACCACCCCGTGCGCCGTCGCTCAGTCGAACGGGTCGTCAACACTGGGCCGCCCCGTGCGCCGCCCCTCAGTCGGACGCGTCGTCATCACTCCGCCGCCCCGCGCGCCGTCCCTCAGTCGGATACGTCGTCAACACTGGGCCGCCCCGTGCGCCGCCCCTCAGTCAGACACGTCGTCATCACTCGGCCGCCCTGCATGCCATGCTCAGTCAGACGTGTCGTCAGCACTCGACTGCTTCACGCGTCGTTAGCCAGCTAAGTCATTCTTCACACTGTGCATTCAGTTAAATAATTATTTATGCATTAACGAGTGTCAAGTAAGTCGCGTATGACGTTCACTCGGAGGTCACGCCATCGAGTGTACCTCTGCACTCGGTTGTTTATTTTTATGTGGGAACACTTCACTTCCGCTTCGTTTGGGTCCAGTACTCAAACGAGTTCAGCCGTATCCTTCACTCTTTTAGACTCTTGCTGGTTCTAAACCAGCAATCACGTGGCACATCCACTGGGTGTGTGCAATTTACACGAACTATTTCAAAAAATATCATATTACTTTGATAATTTTTTAAGCTGGCTTGTGCTATTTTTCATACACAGGTTACTTGACGCATCCGTGCGCCATCCTCGTCGCTGCTCAGGCTCAGTCGCCGCAACGATCATTCATGCGTTTTCACGTGTTCGGAAGCCCCCGCAATGACGTAGTGGACACGGCTGCCCCGCGTGCCGTTACTGGGTCGGACGCCTCCTCGGCATACATCACTTGGCCGCCCCGCGCGTTGCCACTCAGCCAGAATCGTCTACCTCTCCCGGATGCCATGCGCATCGCCACTCCGTGTGGCACGTCTTCATCATTCGGCTGCCCCGCGCGACATCGCTCCACACTCGGGGGCTTAGATGCGACTCCATATCGCCTAAGTAAAAACAACTCCGAGTACGGACACGCTCCACACTCGGGGGCTTAGCTGCGACTCCGTATCGCCTAAGTAAAAACAACTCTGAGTGCGAACATGCTCCACAATCGGGGGCTTAGCTGCGACTCCGTATCGCCTAAGTTAAAAACAACTCCGAGTACGGACACGCTCCACACTCGGGGGCTTAGCTGCGACTCCGTATCGCCTAAGTAAAAACAACTCTGAGTGCGGACATGCTCCACACTCGGGGGCTTAGCTGCGACTCCGTATCGCCTAAGTTAAAAACAACTCCGAGTACGGACACGCTCCACACTCGGGGGCTTAGCTGCGACTCCGTATCGCCTGAGTTTAAAACAACTCCGAGTACGGACACGCTCCACACTCGGGGGCTTAGCTGCGACTCCGTATCGCCTAAGTAAAAAACAACTCTGAGTGCGGACATGCTCCACACTCGGGGGCTCAGCTGCGACTCCGTATCGCCTAAGTTAAAACTACTCCGAGTGCGGACATGCTCCACACTCGGGGGCTTAGCTGCGACTCCGTATCGCCTATGTTAAAAACAACTCTGAGTGCGGACACACTCCGCACTCGGGGGCTTCACTGCGACTCGGTATCGCCTAAGTAAAAAACTACTCCGTGTACAGACACGCTCCACACTCGGGAACTTAGCTGCGACCCCGTATCGCCTAAGTTAAAAAATACACTGAGAGACTTGACTTTGATCCAGAAATCATATAATGCAGATTCAACAAACATTCAACATGACAAGCACTGGAAGTCTTAAACCCTCTGCCAGACTCATCTAGTCCGATAGAGGCTCGGGGACTACACCCAATGGGTGCACTGAGCGTGCCCCCACAGGAAGAGAAATACAAAAAAAACATTCTGCTTGGTCAGGTCCAGCAACAACATTCAAGTTCAACAGATTCAACAGACTCCAACCGACTACCAACAATCAGTTAGAGTCTCAAGATCATGTTGGTCACTCGGATCTACTTCAATTCTCAAGTTCACTTGGACATACTACTCAGCAGAATTGATCAGGGCGAATGATGGATACTTCAATCGACGTGCAGTTCTGTAAGGCTCTGAAGCACGTTCAAGTTCGGTCTGCGGCTACAAGATTTACATCAACACCTTCACCACTCGGACCCTGATCCATTCGGGGGATAATGACGGGGATATAGCCCTAGGGTAGGGTCATAGGTCTGACCAATACGTCCTACCCAAGGGCACCTCATTATTAGTTTAAGGACTACTAGGGAAATTCCTACTGGATCGTGACAACATCTAATCCACTCGAATGACAGTCAACCACTCGGCTGTATGACTCAGTCGGTCATGCAAATACCAACAGTCGGCAAGGCATCTGTAGTGGGCTGACATTATGGCATCAATGCCCCATCTTGTAACATAAGAGGTGAGGAGATGGCGCACTCTATATAAGCCACTCCCCTCCACATAGCTAGAGGCTAGGCTTCTTCTCCCCCTGCGGGCTCATTCCTTCCATGGAGCTCTGGCTCTCTCTATACCATGTAACTCATGTCCATGATAGATAAAACAAAGCCTCTCTAGAGCACGAGACGTAGGGTTGTTATCTCCACTGTGAGAGGCCTGAACTCGCTAAAACCACCGTGTCACCCATGTGCATCTTGATAGATCATGCTCCGTTATCCTACCCTCTTTCTATTGTCGGAATCGTTACCACGACATAGAAAATTTTTCAAGCTATCCAACTTAACTATGCATGTATTGTCTTTGCAGGACATAATGTCGGCAAGACTAATTCCCAGGTTGGAACCATTGAATGTTAGAACTAGCATGGTATACATGATGGGCCAAGAGGTAAAATTTAGAAAGCAAGCACTTATTTTGTTTAGTATTACAAAACTATATTTATTTCTCACTTGTAATAATCCAGTTAATTCTTTTGCTTACTATAATCTAGTACTATACCATGATTTACCCCTTGCACTTGCACTTTATATGATAGAGCATATGTGAGCCAAGTGGCATCACGAGGACCATTGCCAGAGCAAGCAACTTTTGTGCTTGATGCTATGGAATCAATTCCTCGAAGGACAAGAATGACCACGACAACCAACAGAGGAAGGGTCAGAGCCAAAAGAAAATTAAGAACTACAAGTGAGCAAACACATTCAAATGAGCCTGGTTTGAGTGCACAAGCAGGAAGACAAAACAAAAGAAAAACAACAACAAGCGGTGCCGCAAGTGGAGTTGGGACAGGAGCTGGTAGAGGGGGAACAAGAGTAAAAGGTGTAGGGAGAGGAGCTGGCAGAGGAGGAACAAGAGCAAGAGGAGCTGGGAGAGGAGGAACAAGAGCAAGAGGAGCTGGGAGAGGGGCTAGCAACGGAGCTGGCAGAGAAGGAGCTGCCAATGAAGCTACCATAGAAGGAGTTGCCAATGGGACATGCATTGGAGAATCTGACAGTGGAGCGGGCATAGGAGGAGCTTGGAGTGGATTTTGGCACAGGAGGATTTGGAAATGGAGCATTTGTGGGAGGATCTTGGGATGGAGCACGCATAGGAGGAGCTTGGGATGGAGCATGCATAGGAGGAGCTTGGACTGGATCTCGCACTGACCCATCTCAATGTCCATTGTATTGACTTATGTTTGGAGATGATGGAGCTGCACACATGATCCCAGACCATAATGCCAGGGATGAAATGCCAGTTTCACAAAATGCACCTCCACGAGATCAGTGCTAGAGTGCTTGAAGTTCTTAAATTAACGTCAAGCTACTTTGTAGAAGTTCATGTCAGAACTTTATGTTTTGAAGTGCTCATTTTGTAATGGTGCGGCCACTTTTCTTTTTGTAATGATGCATCTACTTAAGTGTTGTGTGCAATCTGTTGTGATCAAAATTTAGTAAATCCTTGATCAGTTCTGCAATCTGATGCGATCATATTCAGCACTTAAGTGTTGTCTTATCGAATTTTTTTATGACCATTTCCGTCAAATTCAGACTTCTCTGAATTCAGTACAACTTGTTCTAGGGAAGCATGTTTTTGCCAAATTTAGTGCGCTTGACTAAATTTCAGAGCTAATTACACCCATTATACAACAACTTTCTCAAAATTAACAGATTCATACACAAACTTGAAAATTCCATAAAACTCATACACGAACTTGTTTGTTGTAATACTTCATACAAAACAGCCTGAATTGGTGCACGTGGCATGCCACGTCGGAATGTGGCACGCCCAGGCTCTGTTCGTTTTACTAATAAAAACATGAAAGGTGGATTGTTAGCACGTATGAAAATATTTCGAGGATCCCCATATTATCACGGACTCGTCAAACTGCCTCCCTAACCCTCCCATAACCCCTGCCTTTTTGTCCCCCTCAGTCTCTCCTCGAGCTCTTTGGGACGATCGATAGTGCGTCAGTTTGAACCCTCGGAGGCGAGGGAAGCGGTATGTGTCCGGTCATACGGGCCACGCCCGATTTCCTGCCGGCATATGGTATGTGTCGATTCCCCCTTTCCCCACCCCTTGTTGCGGCGTTTATTTCCCATGTTTCGATAGGTTTTGATGGTAACGACGATCATCTATTTTGGCACATAGATTCAATGATTCAGGTCGTTTTGAAGGGAGGGATTGAGGGATTGGTGATCATATGGGTAGACCAACACGTCAACACATCCACTGGTTCTTGTGGACATTCCGATGGGGAATTTAGGGCAGTGTGAAGAATGCATGATTGTAGGGCGAAGTAGATTGATATTGGACAGTGCAATGCATGGCCGTCATATGAACACTACTGATGTAGTATTCCTAGACTATGGTGGCAGCCTTGCTATGGATTATGGTGCCATCGAAACGTCTTCGTGAGGGATCCTCTTTAGATTCGATAGTAGACTTCAATGATGAGATGCAAACTATGGATTACTGATGTTTGGAAGAGGTAAAAGAGAAGAGGAACCAATTTACAACCCGATGTTTGGAAATGATGGTGCTACAAGAAGAATTGCACATACCCCTGACCTTAATGCAGACCTGAATGCTGAAGACATCCCACCATCTTAGCACGCACCACATATGCAATAGCAGAAATAGCTTTGTGTACTAGTTCATCTATAAACTATTGCTCTGCTCCGGTAGTTCATGAATGAACTATAGATGTTATGCCCTATTGAAGTTAATTGCATTCAATCTGAATATGTATGCCCCTTTTGATATACTGAACTTGTTAGTTGCACTAAACTTTTATATACTGAAGAAATCCCACTATGCTCTTTTGATGTTATCTTATGTCATGTCTTGTACTGAAATAAATTTGAATTCTCTCTCTTCATCATAAAAAAAATTGGTTACAAATCTGTAAGCATATTATGTACGATTATGGTCCCAAAAAATATTTGGTAAAAACATTTTACTTGGGGCTCAAACCTTGACCCAATGTTATAATCCTCCTGTTAGTGAACCATTGGACTATGAGAGGATACATATCCGGGGAACGTTGCATGGGAAACAAAAAAAATACCTACGCACACGCAAGACCTATCCATGGTGATGATCATCTATGAGAGGGGATATCGGATCCACATACCCTTGTAGAACACTAAGAGTGAAGCGTTAAGAAACATGGTTGATGTAGTCAAACGTCTTCGCGGTCCGAATCGCAAGCATCCCACGAAGTCCACCCCGATCTAGCGCCGAACGGACGGCACCTCCGCATTCAGCACACGTGCAGCTCGATGACGATCTCCGCCTTCTTGATCCAGCAAGAGAGACGAAGAGGTGGCTGAATTCTTTGGCAGCACGATGGCGTGGCGGTGATGGTGGTGGAGTTACTCCGGCAGGGATTCGTCGTACCGTACCGAATTAGCTACGGGGTGTCACGGAGTAGTGGAGGGAGAGAGGGCTGCGCTATGGCTTGAGGTGCTAAAAGCCTCCCTCACCTCCACTATATATAGGAGGAAGGGGAGGGGTGGGACCCTAGGGAAAAACCCTAGGGTTCGGCCGGTGCAAGAGGAGGAGGAGAAGTCCTCCTTCAATACAACATGGAAGGAGGAGTCATCCTTCCCCCATTCGGTTTCTCCCACCCTCCTTTCCTTTTCTCCCTTGGCCGAAATAGGCCTCTTTGGTGGCCACCAGCCCACTAGGGGCTGGTGCGCCACCCTTGAGCCTCTTTGGTTCTCTCCCGGGTGGGTTGCCCATCCCGGTGGAACTCCGGAACCCATTCGTCACTCCCGGTACTTTACCGGTAATGCCCGAAAACCTTCCGAAAGCCAAATGCATACTTCCTATATGTTATTCTTCGTCTCCCGACCATTCCGCAAACCCTCATGACATCCGGGATCTCATTCAGGACTCCGAACAACATTCAGTTACCAACATCAATAATTCAACTATACCGAAACGTCACTGAACCTTAAGTGTGCAGGCCCTGCAGGTTCGAGAACTATGTAGACATGACCGAGACACTCTTTGGTCAATATCCAATAGTGGGACCTGGATACCCATATTGGATCCTACATATTCTACGAAGATCTTTATCGGTTGACTCTATGTCAAGGATTCAGCTAACCCCATATAACATTCCCTTTGTCCTTCGGTATGTTACTTGCGCGAGATTGGATCGTCGGTATCTCCATACCTATTTCAATCTCGTTATCGGCAAGTCTATTTACTCGTTCCGTAATACTAGATCTCTTGACTAACTCCTTAGTCACATTGCTTGCAAGGCTTGTTGTGATGTTGTATTACCGAGTCGGCCCCGAGATACCTATTCGTCATATGGAGTGACAAATCCCAGTCTTGATCCATGCTAACTCAACGGACACCTTCGGAAATACGTGTAGAGCACCTTTATAGTCATCCAGTTACGTTGCGACGTTTGATACACACAAGGTGTTCCTCCGGTGTCAGTGAGTTACATGATCTCATGGTCATATGAATGTTTACTTGACATGCAGAAAACAGTAGCAATAAAATAACACGATCACATGCTATGTTCATAATTTCGGTCTTGTCCATCACATAATTCTTCTAATGATGTGATCCCGTTATCAAATGAAAACACTTGTCTATGGCTAGGAAACCTTAACCATCTTTGATCAACGAACTAGTCAACTAGAGGCTTACTAGGGACAGTGTTTTGTCTATGTATCCACACAGTTATTTGTGTTTCCATTCAATACAATTTTCGAATGGATAATAAACGATTATCTTGAAATAGGAAATATAATAATAACTATTTTATTATTGCCTCTAGGGCATATTTCCAACATACATCACATATGGCACTTCGTTTGTTTTTGTCACATTGAGGGGATGACGACAGAGTGAGGAGTGGGCCCTTCTTGTATTGTGGGCTGGAACGTGTGCTTTTTGCGGGAAAACGTGTTTTGTTATTTATGTGTAAGACAGGGGAGTTTGTGGAAAAATCCACCCCTTTGCGACATGGCAGCCGATGTGTCATACGCGGGGCTGTTTTGTAGTCAACTATTATGAATTTTGAGTTTGCTAACCACATCTCCCATGTGGTTGTAGTCAAGTGTTACTGGAAATAAGTTTGTATGTGATATTTGTGTTGTTTTCAAGTTTGTGTATGAATCTGTTAATTTCGAGCAAGTTTTTGTATCATGGGTGTAGTTAACTCTTATTAAAAAGGCATATTTAGATCTATTATCATCTTTCACTTGAATCATCTTCACTACCTGTCCGATTCAACATCAATAGATAGATTGCTCCATTGCAAAGCGAGTAAAAGGCCCTATTGAATGCCCAAAATTTTAGTTTCAAGCATGCCATTATAAGAAACAGGATATATGCATGAGCTGAATATGATGCTACCACTTTGGTCCCTAAGGATCATACGTGTTCCTGCAACACCATTCAAAACACACCCATCTGTGTTGAGATTCACTCGTCCAGCCACTGGTGGAGACCAAGGACTGTGTTCTTGACGCCTCCTATCACATGTGGGTGTCGCCAAAGGGAAACAAACTTGAGTTAGGAACTTCCCTTTTGTGTGGTCAACATTTGGATTTGTTGTAATGCAGTTCAGCAAGGGAATGTAGCTAGATAGAAAGTGACATGAAACATCAATCGGAGGTGCGGGTTTGTGGTGGAATAACTCATTCGAACGTGCCAGATCCGCCAAAGAAGCATCATGAACCGAAGCCGGATAGATTCAGCCAAATCAGAGATAGCTTGAACAAACCATTCTTTGCCCGTGGGAAGGATATTGGTGACCTCTGGGAGATCCCATTCAGTGGACATTGCTTTCCATAAGCGTTTTGCATTGACGCAAGAGCAAAAAGTATGGAACGAATCTTCCTCTTCATAGGAGCAAATCGGACACAATGCACTAATCTCCGGATTACGTTTCTGTTTATTTTTCCAAGTAGCAAGGGTGTCTATAGCTAGTCTCCAAACAAAATTTATTACCTTTGGTGGAGCCGGACTAGACCAAATGCACTTCTAGCCATCACGACCGTCGTCTGCGTCCCGCTAGACATTGCAACAGGGCTATTGTGTACCTCATCAGAAGCAAGTATGTAAGCGCTTCGTACTTTAAAGACTCCTGATTTTTCTGGTGCACAGGCCAGGAAGTCCTCACCAAAACGCGGTCATGGTCGAATTTTCAGAATTTCAACTATGTCCACGGGCAGAAAAAAATTGATGTAGTTTTGTGAGGTCCCAAGCTCCATTGTGATCCAAGAGCTCGGACACCCACTTTAGTCTACACCGTCCTTTATGGGAAATGAGGCTCCCCGTTGGCTGTCGCACCATGCATCTGTCTCGCCAAATACGCACATTCTGGCCATTAGCAATCCTCCATACAAGCCCTTTCTTCAGTCGGTCTAACCCATAGCTGACGGCCTGCCATGTTGGAGAGGGGTTTCCAGTAAAAATTGTGTCCTCAAATCTGCCACTTGGATAGTATTTAGCCTTCAATAATCTAGCGCATAAACTATTTGGGAATGCAATATATCTCCATGCTTGCCTCACAATTAGCGTTCGGTTAAACAGACAAAAGTCTCTATAACTTCTGTGGGTTTGTGCCAACACCACAAGTTCGAATGAGATGAAACAATATTGATTGCAAAAAATTTGAATAAAAAGGAACACACCATCAAAATCATAATAGGGTTGTCATCGTTTCTAAAATTTAAAAAACTCTAGAAGTTCAAATTTAAATAACAAACTGTCCAGATTATTACAAAACTAGGATATTTCGATGCTAAAAGAAATAAACCAAGAAGTCCAAATTACAAAAATAGAGAAGTTTGATATTTATAAAAAACTTCGATTTTCCTTGTTACTAAAGAATAAAAACGACGAAGTTCAAATTAAAATAGAGGAGTGGTTCGATGTATACAAGCAACCCAAATTATTACCGTTTCTAGGGGGAGTTCGATTTAAAAAAATGATGCTTATTTATAAAAATATTTTCTTTCTAAGAAAAGACTAAGAAGTTCAAATTAAAATAACACAGAAGTTCGAAGTTTATGAAAAACTCAAATTTGTTCAAAGAAGTTCATGTGCAACTCCGTGCATGGTTCATAATTTATATTGTGGGACGTCTGACTTCCAATTACATGTTTTAAAATGGCAAAATATGACGCCCGACCTTCAGTTACGTGTTATTCGATGTATACACAAAAACGTGACAGAAGTTCATAGCGAAAACAACAAGAAGTTCAAGTACTAAAGGAATGCATTTGAGGTGAGAATAAAAGAATAGAAAATTAGAAGATTAAAATGTTTGTTGCTAGAAGTTCAAGTGCATGTCGCGGGGTAGTTCAAAAATTCTTGCAAGAGAGGTTCACCTTGTATTATCATGTTCAAAAATACAAAAAAGAAATTGTTGTTTCTGTTTTAAAATAATTCTCTCAATCCACAAAGAAGTTCAACTATTATTTGGGAGCAAGTCAGTTTCAAAAAGAAAATCAAAAAAGCAAATTATAAAAACGGAGTACTAGATGGAGTATGTTTAATATGAGAAAAATGAATAAAAAGGCAAGTTCAATTGTTTTGTTGCTAGAAGTTCAAGTCCTCGGTTGGAGAAAGTTAAAAAATTATTGTTAGAGAGGTTTGTTCAAAAAGGAATATCATTTGTGTAACACCGACGAATGGGTGAGAAAATACAAACGAAAATACATGACACAAAGTCAACGTGAAAACAGTGGGAAGGTTAACTACTACACTGCATGAATGTCATATGAAAATATTTTAAACCGTTGTGAGTATGGAAAAAGCATCAACACGGAAAAGTTGTGTGTTTACAACAAATTTCCTTCTCTATATCATTTGCTCAATTCCGGTGAGTGGATGAAGAGCTACGAGTAAAAACAACACGTGGAAAACGAAGTAAACTATGAGTAGACAAGTCGAGAAGTTCAAGTTCTTCATGTGGTGCATTTTTGAAGAGTGTGTTTCGCGCTATAGGCAGGACGCATAATCTCGCTGTTTTCAAGATTACTTGAAAAATGACTTGGAATCATAGAAAATTATCTACATGAATAGGTTTTGCATTTTCTGTAACTTTTCAACGGCATACTATTTTCCCCATTCCGATAAAGTTTGTAAAAACTATGGACCAAAAACGTTTTCAGCCATTTTTAAAATTGACTTAAAACTGTAAAGAATTAGAGGAAACAATCTACATAGAAAAGTTTTGCATTACTTCAAGCTTTCCGACACCATATCCTTTGTTCCATTCCGACAAACCATTGAGAAATTAATGCGAAAAGACGAACTCGGTACAACATCTACCGTTTTCTAAATTACTTTTAAATTGTTAATAGTTAGAAGAAACATTTTATATGAAAAGATGCGCATTTTCATAAGTTTTCCAACGCCATATCATTTGCGTCGATTGGACTATCTGTTTTCAAATTAACCCTGAAATACTAATCCGGCTGTTCAGTTACAGAAATTCCGCTATTTTCAAATTCCTCTTTAACCATAGAGTATTTGGAAAGACTTTCAACATATGAAATGAGCGGATTTGCAGCAGCTATCCAACGACGTCTCATTTCCTCATTCTGATAAACATTTTATAAATAGGCTCGAAAATATGATTCACTTTTTTGTATGAAGAAAAATGGTTTTCAAAACTGCTCTTAAATGATGTACACTTTGACAAAAATTCAACCTAGGTTGTTACTAGGGTGTCCATAGCTTTCCAACGGTATACCGCAAGCCCCATTTGGACGATATTAGCAGAAGTTCTACCTAGCACTCGGGAAAGGTCAACTGCTACACTCCATGAATGTCACATGAAAATCTTTTAAACCGTCGCGAGTGTAAAAAATGATCAACACGGAAAAGTTGTGTGCTTACAACAGCTTTCATCGGTATATCATTTTCTCGATTGCGGTGAGTGGATGAAGAATTACTAGCAAAAATACCACGTGAAAAACAGAGTGAAGTTCATGAAAACAAGCCGACAAGTTCAAGTTCTTCACGAAGTGCATTTTCGAAGAATCTGTTTCGCACTATAGGCAGATCGCATGATCTCGTTTTTTTAGATTGCTTGAAAAAGTCTAGTAATCCGAGAAAACTATCTACGTGAAAAAGTTTCGCACTTTCCATAGCTTTCCAACGGTATATTATTTGCCCCATTTCGATAAAGTTTATGAAAATTGCAGCCAAAAACCGTTTTTAACCATTTTCAAAATTGACTTAAAACCATAACGAATTAGAAAAAAACAATCTACATATAAAAGTTTTGAAAATACGATTCACGTTTTTTTGTATGAAGAAAACTGATTTTCAAAACTGCTCTTAAACCTTGTAAATTTTGAGAAAAATTCAGCCTAGGTTGTTACGAGGGTGTCCATAGTTTTCAAACGGTATATCGTAATCCCCATTTGACCACTTTTAGCGGAAGTTCAACCTAGCACCCGGAGAAGTTCACGTGCTACTATTGGGACGAGTCAGCCCGTGATTAGAATAGTTATTCTCATCCCAGTATGAGAATAGTGTTTGTAAATGACACGCATCGTCAATGATTCCTTTTCTAATTGACATGCACGCAAGAATATCCATCTTTAGGATATCTTCAACCATTTCAAACTTTCTTATTTAGTACGTCTCATTTTTATTCCTGGCTCATCAGATTTTTTAGTATGTTTGGGGAACGTTGCATGGGAAACAAAAAATTTCCTACGCACACGAAGACCTATCATGGTGATGTTCATCTACGAGGGGAGATTAGATCCACATACCCTTGTAGATCGCTAAGCGGGAAGCGTTAAAAACCGCGGTTGATGTAGTGGTACAGCTTCGTGATTCAAATCATCATCGTCCCACGATCCATTCCGATCTAGCGCCGAATGGACGGCACCTCCGCGTTCAGCACACGTACAACTCAATGACGATCTCGGCCTTCTTGATCCAGCAAGAGAGGCGGAGAAGTAGATGAGTTCTCCGGCAGCGTGACAGCGCGCCGATGGTGGTGATGGTCTACTCCTGCAGGGCTCCGCCCGAGTTCGGTAGAAATCTGATCTAGAGGAAGAACTACATGGTATAGGTTTGAGTTGCACATGGCAAAGTTATGTCTCGAAAGCCCTAAAACCACCAATATATATAGGAGGAGGGGAGGGGCTAGCCTTGGGGCTCAATGGAGCCCCAAGGGCGCCGGCCGAAGGGAGAGGTGGACTCCCACCCCAATTCGGTTTGGGGGAAGGAGTCCACTCCGTCCTTCCCACCTCCCTCTTTCCTGTTTTTTTTCTTTGGTATTTTTCCCTTGTGGCGCCATAGCCCTCTTGGGCTAGCCTCACCAGCCCACTAAGGGCTGGTGCGCCACCCTAGGGTTACTCGGCTCACTCCCGGGTGGGTGGGCCCCTCCCGGTGAATACCCGGAACCCATTCGTCACTCCCGGTACACTGCCGGTAATGCCCGAAATCTTTCCGGTGACCAAATGAAACCACCCTATATATCAATCTTCGTTTCCGGACCATTCTGGAAACCCTCCTGACGTCTGTGATCTCATCTGGGACTCCTAACAACCTTCAGTCACCAACACATATAACTCAACTATACTAAAACATCATCGAACCTTAAGTTTGCACACCGTGCGGGTTCGAGAACTATGTAGACATGACCCTAGACACTCATCGGCCAATATCCAATAGCGGGACCTGGATGTCCATATTGGATCCTACATAATCTACCAAGATCTTATCGGTTGAATCTATGTGCCAAGGATTCATATAATCCCGTATAACATTCGCTTTGTCCTTCGGTATGTTACTTGCCCGAGATTTGATCGTCGGTATCCTTATACCTATTTCAATCTCGTTATTGGAAAGTCTCTTTACTCATTCCGTAATACAAGATCATGTGACTGACACTTGAGTCACATTGCTTGCAAGGCTTGTATGTGATGTTGTATTACCCAGTGGGCCCCGAGATACCTCTCTGTCACATGGAGTGACAAATCCCAATCTTGATCCATGCTAACTCAAGGGACACCTTCGGAGATACCCGTAGAGCACCTTTATAGTCACCCAGTAACGTTGTGATGTTTCATACACACAAGGTATTCCTACGGTGTCAGTGAGTTACATGATATCATGGTCATAGGAATGAATACTTGACACGCAAAAAACAATAGCAACAAAATGACACGATCACATGCTACGTTTATAATTTGGGTCTTGTCCATCACATGATTCTCCTAATGATGTGATCCAGTTATCAAGTGACAACACTTGCATATGGTCAGAAAACCTTAACCATCCTTGATCAACTGGCTAGCCAACTAGAAGCTTGCTAGGGACATTGTTTTGTCTATGTATCCACACATGTATCTATGCTTTCATTCAATACAATTATAGCATGGATAATAAGCGATTATCTTGAAAAAGGAAATATAATAATAACTATTTTATCATTGCCTCTAGGGCATATTTCCAACAGTCTCCCACTTGCACTAGAGTCAATAATCTAGTCTCACATTGCTATGTGATTTACATTGGAATAAATCTAACACCCATACAGTTCTGGTGTTGATCATGCTTCCCTCGTGGAAGAGGTTTAGTCAGCGTATCTGCTATATTCACATCCGTGTGCATTTTGCAAATATTTACGTCCTCTCCTTCGACGTAGTCATGGATGAGGTTGAAGCGTCGTTTGATGTGTCTGGTCTTCTTGTGAAACCTTGCTTCCTTTGCTAAAGCAATGGCACCAGTGTTGTCACAGAACAGAGTTATTGGATTTACTGCGCTCGGCACAACTCCAAGATCCGTCATGAACTGCTTCATCCAGACACCCTCCTTAGCTGCTTCGGAGGCAGCGATGTACTCCGCTTCACATGTAGGATCTACTACGACGCTTTGCTTGGAACTGCACCAGCTTACCACACCCCCATTAAGAATAAATACGTATCCGGTTTGAGACTTAGAGATATCCGGATCAGTGTCAAAGCTTGCGTCGACGTAACCCTTTACGACAAGCTCTTTGTCACCTCCATAAACGAGAAACATTTCCTTAGTCCTTTTCAGGTACTTCAGAATATTCTTGACCGCCGTCCAGTGATCCACTCATGGATTACTTTGAAACCTGCCTACCATACTTATGGCCAGGCCGACGTCCGGTCTAGTGCACAGCATTGCATACATGATAGACCCTATGGCTGAAGCATAGGGGACGGTACTCATCTTTTCTCTATCTTCCACAGTTACTGGACACTGAGTCTTACTCAACTTTATACCTTGTAATACTGGCAAGAACCCCTTCTTAGGCTGTTCCATTTTGAACTTCTTCAAAACTTTATCAAGGTATGTGCTTTGTGAAAGTCCTATCAGACGCCTCGATCTATCCCTATAGATCTTAATGCCTAGAATGTAAGCAGCTTCTCCTAGGTCCTTCATAGAGAAACACTTGTTTAAGTAATCTTTTACGCTCTCTAAAAACTCCACATTGTTTCCAATCAGCAATATGTCATCCACATATAATATTAGTAACGCCACAAAGCTCCCACTCACTTTCTTGTAAATACAAGATTCTCCAACAACTTGTATTAACCCAAACGCTTTGATCACTTCATCAATGCGCTTATTCCAACTCCGAGATGCTTGCACCAGTCCATAAATGGATCGCTGGAGCTTTCACACTTTCTTAGCATTCTTTGGATCGACAAAACCTTTGGGTTGCATCATATACAACTCTTCCTTCAGAAAACCGTTAAGGAACACCGTTTCGACATCCATCTACCAGATTTCATAATCGAAAAATGCAGCTATTGCTAACATGATTCGAACGGACTTAAGCATCGCTACCGGTGAGAACGTGTCATCGTAGTCAACTCCTTGAACTTGTGAAAAAAAACCTTTGCCACAAGTTGAGCTTTATAAACGATCACATTACCGTCCGCGTCCGTCTCCTTCTCAAAGATCCATTTGTTCTGAATAGCCTTGCGGCCTTCAGGTAATACTTCCAAAGTCCACACTTTGGTTTCATACATAGATCCTATCTCGGACTTCATGGCCTCCACCATTTGGTGGAATCCGGGCCCACCATTGCTTCTTCATAATTCGTAGGTTCATTGTTGTCTAACAACATGATTGATAAGACAAGATTACTGTACCACTCAGGAGCAGTACGTGATCTTGTCGACCTGCGAGGTCCGATAGGAACTTGATCCGAAGTTTCATGATCATCATCATTAACTTCCTCCTCAACCGGCGTCGCTTCGACAGAGGTTTCCCCTTGCCCTGCGCCACCATCTAGAGGGAATAGAGGTTCTACAACCTCATCAAGTTCTATCTCCCCCCCCACTCAATTCTTTCGAGAGAAACTCCTTCTCAAGAAAATCTCCGTTCTTAGCAACAAACACTTTGCCCCTGGATCTGAGATAGAAGGTGTACCCAACTGTCTCCTTTGGGTAACCTATGAAGACACACCTTTCCCCTTTGGGTTCCAGCTTTTCAGGATGAAGCTTTTTAACATAAGCATCACATCCCCAAACTTTAAGAAACGACAACTTAGACCTCTTGCCATACCATAGCTCATATTGTGTCGTCTCAACGGATTTTGACGGTGCCCTATTTAAAGTGAATGCAGTTGTCTCTAATGCATAACCCCAAAATGATAACGGCAAATCAGTAAGAGACATCATAGATCGCACCATATCTAACAAAGTACGATTTACGATGTTCGGACACATCATTACGTTGTGATGTTCCAGGCGGTGTCAACTGTGAAACAATTCCACATTGTCTTAAGTGAGAGCCAAACTCGAAACTCAGATACTCACCCCCACGATCAGAACGTAGGAACTTGATCTTCTTGTTACGGTGATTTTCAACTTCACTCTGAAATTGCTTGAACTTCTCAAACGTTTTAGACTTGTGCTTCATCAAGTAGATATATCCATACCTACTCAAATCGTCAGTGAAGGTGAGAAAATAACGATATTCACCGCGCGCCTCCACACTCATCGTACCGCACACATCGATATGTATGATTTCCAACAAGTCACTTGCACGCTCCATTGTTCCGGAGAACGGAGTCTTAGTCATCTTGCCCATGAGGCATGGTTCACACATGTCAAGTGATTCAACATCAAGTGACTCCAAAAGCCCATCGGAATGGAGTTTCTTCATGTGCTTTACACCAATATGACCTAAGCGGCAGTGCCACAAAAACGTGGTGCTATCATTGTTAACTCTACATCTTTTGGTCTCAATGTTATGTATATGTGTATCATCACAATCAAGATTCAATATGAACAATCCTCTCACATTGGGTGCATGACCATAAAAGATATTACTCATAGAAATAGAACAACCATTATTCTTTGACTTAAATGAGTAACCGTCTCGCAATACACAAGATCCAGATATAATGTTCATGCTTAACGCACGCACTAAATAAAAATTATTTAAGTTCATAACTAATCCTGATGGTAACTGAAGTGAGACTGTGCCGACGGCGATTACATCAACCTTTGAACCATTTCCCACGCGCATCCTCACTTCATCCTTCGCCAGCCTTCGTTTATTCTACAGTTCCTGCTTCGAGTTGCAAATATGAGCAACAGAACCGGTATCAAATACCCAGGCACTACTACGAGAGTTGGTTAAGTACACATCAATAACATGTATATCACATATACTTGATTTTTCTTTGGCCGCCTTCTTATCAGCCAAATACTTGGGGCAGTTGCGCTTTCAGTGACCCATCCCCTTGCAATAATAACACTATGTTTCCGGCTTAGGTCCAGCCTTGGGTTTCTTCGTCGTATTGGCAGCAGGTTTTCCGCTCTTCTTGGAGTTACCCTTCTTGCCTTTGCCGTTTCTCTTGAAACCAGTGGTCTTATTGACCATCAACACTTGATGCTCTTTCCGGAGTTCTGACTGTGCGACTTTCAGCATCGCGAATAACTCGCCGGGTGACTTGTTCATCCCTTGCATGTTATAGTTCAACACAAAGCTCTTGTAGATAGGTGGCAGTGATTAAAGAATTCTGCCAGTGATAGCCTCTTGTGGGAGTTCAATCCCCAGCTCAGCTAGACGGTTTGAGTACCCAGACATTTTGAGCACTTGTTCAGTGACAGATGAATTCTCCTCCATCTTGCAAGCATAGAAGTTATCGAAGGTCTCATACCTCTCGATCTGGGCATTCTTCTGAAGATAAACTTCAACTCCTGGAACATCTCATATGCTCCATGACGCTCAAAGCGACGTTGAAGTCCCAGTTCTAAGCCATACAAGACTGCACATTGAAGTACCGAGTAGTCCTCCTTACGCGATTGCCAAGCGTTCAAAACATCTTGGTCAGACAGAGCGGGTGGTTCATCTCCTAGCGCAGCATCAAGGACATAATTCTTTTTCCCAGCTTGTAGGATGAGCCTAAGATTACGTGCCCAGTCTACAAAGTTGCTTCCATCATCTTTCAACTTAGGTCTCCCTAGGAACGTATTGAAATTCAGGGTTGCTACTGCGTGAACCATTGATCTACAACATAAAATATTGCAAAGTGGACTTTGACTATGTTCAAGACAATTAGAGTTTAACTTATCAAATTACTAATAAAATCCCACTCAAAAAATACATCCCTCGTGTCATTTGAGTGGTGCATGATCCAAATTCACTAACTCAAGTCCGATCATCACGTGAGTTGAGTTTAGTTTCAGTGGTAAACATCTCTATGCTAATAATATCAACTATATGATTCATGCTCGGCCTTTCGGTCTCTTGTGTTCCGAGGCCATGTCTGTACATGCTACTCTCGTCAAGTTTAACCCGAGTGTTCCGCGTGTGCAACTGTTTTGCACCCATTGTATGTGAACATTGAATCTATCACACCCGATCATCACGTGGTGTCTCGAAACGACGAAATGTCGCAACAGTGCACAGCCGGGGAGAACACAATTTCATCTTGAAATTTTAGTGAGCGATCACTTCATAATTCTACCATCGTTCTAAGCAATATAAGGTGCATAAAAGGATTAACATCACATGCAATTCATAAGTGACATGATATGGCCATGATCTTGTGCTTCTTGATCTCCATCACCAAAGCACTGGCATGATCTTCTTGTCACTAGCACCATGAGGACCCACAAGTGTAGGGGATCTATTATAGTCCTTTCTATAAGTAAGAGTGTCGAACCCAACGAGGAGCAGAAGGAACAGGCAAGTGGTTTCCAGCAAGGTATTCCCTGCAGGCACTAAAATTATTGGTAACATATAGTTGTGTGATAAGATAATTCATAGCGAGTAGCAAGTAACAATAATAACAAAGGTGCAGCAAAGTGTCCCCATCCCTTTTTTATCAAGGGAAAAGCCTCGACAAACTCTTATAGGAGGTAAACCGCTCCCGAGGACACATAGGAATTTCTGTCAAGCTAGTTTTCATCATGTTCATATGATTCGCGTTCGCTACTTTGATAGTTTGATATGTGGGTGGACCAGTGCTTGGGTGCTACCCTTACTTGGACAAACATCCCACTTATGATTAACCCCTCTCGCAAGCATCTGCAATTACGAAAGAAGAATTAAGACAAAGTCTAACCATAGCATTAAACTAGTGGATCCAAATCAGCCCCTTACAAAGCAACGCATAAACTAGGGTTTAAGCTTCTGTCACTCTAGCAACCCATCATCTACTTATTACTTCCAAATGCCTTCCTCTAGGCCCAATTAATGGTGAAGTGTCATGTAGTCTACGTTCACATAACACCACTAGAGGAAAAGACAACTTACATCGCATCAAAATATCGAACGAGTACCAAATTCACATGACTACTTATAGCAAGACTTATCCCATGTCCTCAGGAACAAAAGTGACTACTCACAAAGCATAATTATGTTCATGACCAGAGAGGTATTGAATAGCATCAAGGATCTGAACATATAATCTTCCCCTGAATAATCCAACTAGCATCAACTACAAAGAGTAATTAACACTACTAGCAACCTTACAAGTACCAATCGGAGTCGTGAGACGGAGATTGGTTACAAGAGATGAACTAGGGTTCGGAAATGAGATGGTGCTGATGAAGATGTTGATGGTCATGAGTCCCCTCCGACGAGAGGAGTGTTGGTGATGATGATGGCGATGATTTCCCGCTCCGGGAGGGAAGTTCCCCCGGCAGGACGACCCTGCCAGAGCTCTAGATTGGTTCTGCTCAAGTTCCGCCTCGTGGTGGCGGGGATTCCTCCCGAAAGCCCCCTCCTCATTTTTTCTGGGACAAAACCCTCCTTATAGCAAAAGATGGGAGCCAGAGGGGCAACAGGGGGCCCACAAGCCACCTAAGTGCGGCCAGGGGATAGGTCGCGCCTGGCAGGCTTGTGGCCTCCTGGTAGCTCCCCTCTTGTACTTCTTCCGCCCTGTATTTTTTATAAAATCCTAAATAATTCCACGTTGATTTTCATGGCTTTTGGAGTTGCGCAGAATAGGTATCTCAAACTTGCTCCCTTTTTAGACCATAATTCCAGTTGCCGGCATTCTCCCTCTTCATGTAAACCTTATAAAATAAGAGAGAAAAGGCATAAGTATTGTACGGTGAAGTGTAATAACAGCCCATAAAGTGATAATTATCAACATAAAAGCATGATGCAAAATGGACGTATCAACTCCCGCAAGCTTAGACCTCGCTTGTCCTCAAGCGGAAGCCGAGATCAATAAATATGCCCACATGTTTAGAGATAGAGGTGTCGATAAAACAAAATAGGGACATGCACGCATCATGATCATAATTAGGACAACAATAGCGTCATATAAACTCTTATGCTAAAGTGACAATTCTTTCACAAAGTAAAGTATGGATCAAGAACCTTATTGAGAATTAGCAACCAATAGCCTTTAGTCCTTGAAGCAATTGCAATTTATCATAACATCGAAAAGAGTCAAATAAGAGCTTGTAAAGAAAATCCACATACGCAATCATCCTTTCGTCTTCTACAATTGCTAAAACTCACGTGGTACTCATGAGATCAAAGTTTTAGTTGGACACAGAGAAAGATAGGGGCTCATAATTTTGCTTCCCAACTACTTACCTCAAGGGTAATGTCAACAATAATAATTCATGGATACTTACTTCCAAGTTGACATATGAATATAGATCTTTCCCTAGCACATGACGTTAGCCAAGATAAAGGAGAAATAAGGAATTGGTGTCGATCACCATGACTCTTTTAAGGATAAAAAGTAAAGGTACAAGATAGGCCCTTCACAGAGGGAAGCAGAGGTTGTCATGCGCTTTTGAGGTTTGTATGTGTGACCTCTTAGTGTGAAGGAATGTCACTTTATATTGCCTCTTGTGATAAAGAACTTTATTATGCGGTATGTTGCTTTTATGTCTTCCTCATCACAGGTTCGTACAAAGATTATTTTCCACACACTAATAGATCATACATATTTAGGGAGCAATTTTTATTGCTTGCACCGATGACAACTTACTTGAGGGGTCTTATTCAATCCATAGGTAGGTAGCGTGGACTCTCAAGGCAAAACTGGGTTGAAGGTTTATGGATGCACAAGTAGTATCTCTACTTAGTGTGGAAGTTTTGGCTGAGATGAGGTGGAAGCAATCGTGATGTGCTAAGGGATCTCTAGTCATAAAACATTGTTCGGAACCAAGCAAACATAGTTCATTATGTTGTTTTCCTTGTCCAACATCTACTTCTAAGCATGTAATAGTTTAATGAGTGTTCACAATCATAGACGGTGTCAAAGATGATATATTTATATGTGAACCTCTCTTTCTTTATTACTTCCTATTAATTGCAACAAAGACCAAGTTCTACGTTTGTCCACCCACAACAAGTTTCACTCAACATTCTTTTTTTATGTGAAGTCATCACATCCCATAAGATCATTACATGATCTTTCATGCTTTTGTTCTTTTATTATTCTTCCTTTAGATCATGGTATGAGGCAAGGCCCTTAACTAAAACACTCTTTATTATATGACTCACGAGCTTGAATACATTGGGGGTGAAACAAAGCAAAACTCAAGCCTAGATCACTAAGAACATTATTCTACTAGAGAAATATAAAACCAAAAAGGATCGAACTAAGAAAAAGGTAAAGGCAAAAGATGTGATGGTGATACGATACCAGGGCAACTCCCCCAAGCTTGGCACAAGCCAAGAGGAATGCCCATACACGTGCTTAATTGTCTTCCTTCGGAGGTGATGGTGGTGGAGTTGTTGCAATCTGGGGTTGATCCTCCGTCTTCCAAGGCATAGGTGCTCCATCATGGAAAGATGATCGAGTCTCCGAAATCCTCAAATCTGCAGCCAACCATATTGATTTAAATCTAAACTCATACTCACAGTTTTGGTTCTGCAGGTCGTAGATCTGGGCTTGGAGGTGATCAATTTTGTCATAGAGCCTGGAGAGGTGCTTCCTGATATCATTGACATCGATCTTGTGCTTGTTGGTGAACTCTGTGATCATCATGTGGTTGGCGTCGAGTCCGCGTTCCACCATCCCTTGGCACTTGAAGACTTGCTGCTCCATTGCTTCGAGCCTCGCTTCCATGCTTCCGGTCTTCTTGGGCCCCTCAATATCACGGATGTGCAGCACCCCCTCACGCATCTCGATAGATTGAGGGTGTTTCAGCACTCCCACGAGGTAGGGATTGATGACCTTCTCGAAGAACTTGTCCTTCGGAGCTTTTGGGGACGCCATAGCGATCTAGATCTGTCTGCACAACAGCTCGAAATGAAAACAGAGGATATTTGCGTGATACGAGGGTCAGACCTTTCGGGAGAATATATAATGAATTTTTCCCGACCAGAAGGAGTACTCCGCAAGAAAACGGAGTCTGGGAGGCACACGAGGTGCTCACAAGCCCCCCAGGCGCGGCCAGGGGGGTAGGCTGCGCCTGGCAGGCTTGTCGCCTCCTCGTGCGCTTTCCGGACTACTTTAAATTTTTCTATTTTTCTAAAAATACCAAAATGGAGAAAAATTTCTACCCGAAAAGTTTTGGAGTTGGTTTACTTACCGAATCACATACCTCTTCGTTTTTGGAGTCTGAAACAGGCTGATAAATATCCCTTATGTACTCCTCTGGAGTTATGGTATTAATAATATTGCTTTCAACATTTATGGGAGTACCTGAGATATAATGTTTGATTCTTAGCCCATTTACCACTCTCGGAAAATTACCTTCTGTGTTGTTGATCTTGATGGCACTGGAACGATATACTTCCTCAACAATGTAAGGACCTTCCCATTTAGAGAGAAGCTTGCCTGCAAAAAAATCTTAAACGAGAATTGTATAGCAAGACATAATCACCTACATTGAACTCACGTTTTTGTATCCTTTTATCATGCCACCTATTAACCTTTTCTTTGAACAACTTGGCATTTTCATATGCCTCAGTTCTCCATTCATCAAGTGAGCTAATATCAAATAACCTCTTCTCACCAGCAAGTTTGAAATCAAAGTTGAGCTCTTTGATTACCCAATAAGCCTTATGCTCTAGCTCAAGAGGTAAATGACAGGCTTTACCGTAAACCATTTTGTACGGAGACATGCCCATGGGATTCTTATAAGCAGTTCTATAAGCCCAGAGTGCATCATCAAGCTTCTTAGACCAATTCTTTCTAGACCTATTAACAGTCTTTTGCAGAATTAGTTTAATCTCTCTATTACTCAGCTCTACTTGACCACTGGACTCAGGATGATAGGGAGATGCAATTCTATGGTTGACATCATACTTAGCAAGCGTTTTACGGAAAGAACCATGAATAAAATGTGAACCACCATCAGTCAGTAAATATCTAGGGACTCCAAATCTAGGGAAATAACTTCTTTGAGCATCCTAATGGAGGCGTTATGATCAGCACTACTAGTTGGGATAGCTTCTACCCACTTAGTAACGTAATCAACAACAACCAGGATATGAGTATACCCGTTAGACTTTTGAAAAGGTCTCATATAATCAAAACCCCAAACATCAAATGGTTCAATGACGAGTGAATAATTCATAGGCATCTCCTGACGTTTACTGATATTACCTATTCTTTGACATTCATCACAAGACAAGACAAACTTAAGGACATCCTTGAAGAGAGTAGGCCAATAGAAACCAGATTGCATGACCTTGTGTGCAGTTCTATCTCCCGCATGGTGTCCTTCGTAAGCCTCAGAGTGACACTTCTGTAGGATCTGTCCCTGTTCATGCTCAGGTACACAATGTCTAATAACTCCATCTACTCCTTCCTTATAAAGGTGAGGATCATCCCAAAAGTAATGTCTCAAATCAAAGAAGAATTTCTTCTTTTGTTGGTATGTGAAACTAGGTGGTATATATTTGGCAACAATATAATTTGCATAATCAGCATACCAAGGTGTACTACGTGAAGCATTGATGACATACAATTGCTCATGAGGAAAGCTATCATCAATAGGTTGTGGGTCATCAAGGACATTCTCCAACCTAGACAAGTTATCTGCTACGGGGTTCTCAGCACCCTTCCTATCAACAACATGCAAATCAAATTCTTGTAGCAAGAGAACCCACCTGATAAGTCTAGGTTTAGCATCTTTCTTTTCCATGAGATACTTAATAGCAGCATGATCAGTGTGAATAGTAACCTTGGAATCAACAATATATGATCTGAACTTTTCACATGCAAACACGACTGCTAAAAATTCCTTTTCAGTAGTAGCATAGTTTCTTTGGACGCTGTCTAGAGTTTTACTAGCATAATGAATAACATTCAACTTCTTATCAACTCTTTGTCCTAGAACAGCACCAACAGCATAATCACTAGCATCACACATAATTTCAAAAGGTAGGTTCCAATCAGGTGGTTGAACAATAGGTTCAGTTATCAAAGCCTTCTTAAGTATTTCAAAGGCTTCCTCACAATCATCGTCAAAAACAAAAGGAATATCCTTTTGCAAGAGATTGGTAAGAGGCCTAGAAATCTTAGAAATTTCCTTAATGAACCTTCTATAAAAACCAGCATGACCAAGGAAACTTCTTATACCTTTGATATATGTAGGGCATGGCATTTTCTCGATCGCATCAACTTTAGCCTTATCGACTTCAATACCTCTTTCAGAAATTTTATGTCCTAAGATGATGCCTTCATTAACCATAAAGTGGCACTTCTCCCAATTCAAGACAAGGTTGGTATCTTTACATCTCTGCAAAACTCGATCAAGGTTACTGAGGCAATCATCAAAAGACCCGTAAACGGAGAAGTCATCCATCAAAACGTCAACAATCTTTTCACAAAAGTCACAGAATATAGCCATCGTACATCTTTGAAAGGTAGCAGGTGCATTACATAAGACAAAAGGCGTACGTCTGTAAGCAAAGGTACCGAAAGGGCAGGTGAAAATGGTTTCTCCTGATCAGATTGTGCAACAGGTATTTGGGAGAAACCAGAATAACCATCTAGAAAGCAGAAGTGTGTGTGTTTAGACAATCTTTCTAGCATTTGGTCGATAAAAGGCAAAGGGTAATGATCTTTCCTAGTGGCTTTATTCAATTCCCTAAAATCAATCACCATCCTATAGCCAGTAATAATCCTCTGTGGGATCAATTCATCTTTATCATTACGGACAACGGTAATACCTCCCTTCTTAGGGACGCAATGCACTGGACTTACCCAATCACTATGAGCAACAGGATAGATAATACCTGCTTCCAGGAGCTTTAGTATTTCTTTTCTTACTACCTCTTTCATCTTAGGATTTAATCTCCGTTGATGATCGACAACTGGTTTGGAATCAGGATCGGTTGTTATCTTGCACCGGCATAGAGTGGGACTAATGCCCTTAAGATCATCAAGAGTATATCCAATGGCAGCACGGTGCTTCCTGAGAGTTTTCAATAATTTATTTTCTTCATGCTCTGAAAGGCTAGCACTAATAATAATAGGACATATCTCTTTTTCATCGAGATAAGCATACTTAAGAGTATCAGGTAACTGTTTAAGCTCGAACACAGGATCACCCTTTGGTGGGGGTGGATCTCCAAGTAGCTCAACAAGAAAATTATTCTTAAGGATAGGATGTTGTTCAAAGATAACTCTATCTATCTCAATCCTTTCATCCATATGCATATCATTTTCATGATCAAGCAAGTATTGCTCTAAAGGATTAGTAGGAGGAACAACAATAGAAGCTAGAGCAATAATTTCATCCTTACTAGACAACTCCTTTTCATGAGGTTGTCTACCAAACTTGGAGAAATTGAACTCATGTGACACACCTTCAAAGCCAACAGTGACAGTTTGCTTCTCACAGTCAATATGAGCATTGACAGTATTGAGGAAAGGTCTGCCAAATATGATGGGACAAAAGCTATCTTGTGTGGTAGCAAGAACGAGAAAATCAGCATGAGACTTAGTTTTACCACACAAGACTTCAACATCTCTAACAATTCCCAAAGGGAAGATAGTATCTCTATTGGCAAGCTGAATAGTGACGTCAATAGGTTCCATCTCGACAGGTGCAATCTCGTCTTTAATTTCATCATATAAAGATTGAGGTATTGCACTAACACTAGCACCCACGTCACATAAACCATGATATCAGTGATCTCCTATCTTAACAGAAACAACAGGCCTATGTTTGTCTCTAGCATGAGGTGTAGCAATTCTAGCAGCATCTTCACAGAAGTGAATATCATGGCCATCAACATTGTCGGACAGGAGATCTTTGATAATAGCAATGCTACGTTCAACTCTAATTTTCTCAGGGGGTGTAGGTGTTCTAATGTAGCCCCTACGTATCACAGTTGAAGCTTTAGAATGATCCTTTATTCTAACAGGGAAAGGTGGTTTCTCAATGTAAGCACTAGGAACAATTGGATCATTATAAGCAATGACTTTCTCCTCAACTGGATTGGGTTTAACTACATTGACTTCTATGGGAGGATGATATTTAAACCACTTCTCTTTAGGGAGATTAACATGAGCAGCAAATGATTCACATAATGAAGCTACTATCTCAGAGTCAAATCCATGTTTAGCGCTAAAATCACAAAAAGTATTTGTTTCAACGAAGGATTTAACGCAATCGAACTTGAGATTCATACCTGACTCCTTACCTTCATCAAACTCCCAATCTTCAGAGTTGCCTTTAATTCTTTCCAATAAATTCCATTTGAAGTCAATATCTATCTTCATAAAAGAACCGGTACAAGAAGTGTCAAGCATGGTGCGATTATCATGAGAAAGCCGAGCATAGAAGTTCTGAATAATAATTTCTCTCGAGAGCTCATGGTTGGGGCATGAATATAACATTGACTTAAGCCTCCCCCAAGCTTGAGCGATACTTTCTCTATCAAGAGGCCAAAAATTATAAATATAATTCCGATCACGATGTACCAGATGCATAGGATAAAACTTTTGATGAAATTCCAATTTCAATCGGTTGTAGTTCCATGATCTAGTATCATCACATAGCCTATACCATGTCAATGCTTTATCCCTCAAAGATAAGGGAAAGACCTTCTTCTTGACCTCATCCTCGAGCAAACCTGCAAGCTTAAATAAACCACAAACTTCATCTACATAGATTAGATGCAAGTCGGTATGTGATGTTCCTTCTCCTGTAAAAGGATTAGCCAACAGTTCCTCTAGCATACCCAAAGGAATTTCATAATAAATATTTTCAGTAGGTGCAGTAAGTTGACGAGCGACTCCTTGTGCTTCCATTCGAGGTGAAGATACCCCGAACAATCTCCTCAACGGATTAGTTTCCATAGTGACAAGTGAATAAATTTCAGCACACTATATAAATGTTTCCTTACCAAAGGCGCTTCACTCCCCGGCAACGGCACGAGAAAAGATTCTTGATGACCCACAAGTGTAGGGGATCTATCTAGTCCTTTCAATAAGTAAGAGTGTCGAACCCAACGAGGAGGAGAAGGAACTGAGAAGTGGTTTCCAGCAAGGTATTCTCTGCAGGCACTGAAATTATCGGTAACAGATAGTTGTGTGATAAGATAATTCGTAGCGAGTAGCAAGTAACAATAGTAACAAAGGTGCAGCAAAGTGGCCCAATCCATTTTGTAGCAAGGGACAAGCCTGGACAAACTCTTATAGGAGGTCAAGCGCTCCCGAGGACACATAGGAATTTCTGTGAAGCTAGTTTTCATCATGTTCATATGATTCGCGTTCGCTACTTTGATAGTTTGATATGTGGGTGGACCAGTGCTTGGGTGCTGCCCTTACTTGGACAAACATCCCACTTATGATTAACCCCTCTCGCAATCATCCGCAACTACGAAAGAAGATTAAGACAAAGTCTAACCATAGCATTAAACTAGTGGATCCAAATCAGCCCCTTACAAAGCAACGCATAAACTAGGGTTTAAGCTTCTGTCACTCTAGTAACCCATCATCTACTTATTACTTCCCAATGCCTTCCTCTAGGCACAAATAATGGTGAAGTGTCATGTAGTCGACGTTCACATAACACCACTAGAGGAAAAGACAACATACATCGCATCAAAATATCGAACGAATACCAAATTCACATGACTACTTATAGCAAGACTTATCCCATGTCCTGAGGAACAAAAGTGAATACTCACAAAGCATAATTATGTCATGACCAGAGAGGTATTGAATAGCATCAAGGATCTGAACATATAATCTTCCACCAAGTAATCCAACTAGCATCAACTACAAAGAGTAATTAACACTACTAGCAACCTTACAAGTACCAATCGGAGCCGTGAGACGGAGATTGGTTACAAGAGATGAACTAGGGTTTGGAGATTAGATGGTGCTTATGAAGATGTTGATGGTGATGAGTCCCCTCCGACGAGAGGAGTGTTGGTGATGACGATGGCGACAACTTCCCCCTCCGGGAGGGAAGTTCCCCCGGCAGGACGGCCCTGCCGGAGCTCTAGATTGGTTCTGCTCAAGTTCCTCCTCGTGGTGGCGGCGATTCCTCCCAAAAGCCTCCTCCTCATTTTTTCTGGGACGAAACCCTCCTTATAGCAAAAGATGGGAGCCAGAGGGGCAACAGGGGGCCCACAAGCCACCTAGCCGCGGCCAGGGGGTAGGCCGCGCCTGGCAGGCTTGTGGCCTCCTAGTGGCTCCTCTGTGGTACTTCTTCCGCCAATTATTTTTTATAAAATCCAGAATAATTCCACGTTGATTTTCATGGCTTTTGGAGTTGCGCAGAATAGGTATCTCAAACTTGCTCCCTTTTCAGACCAGAATTCCAGCTACCGGCATTCTCCCTCTTCATGTAAACCTTATAAAATAAGAGAGAAAAGGCATAAGTATTGTACCGTGAAGTGTAATAACAGCCCATAAAGCGATAAATATCAACATAAAAGCATGATGCAAAATGGACGTATCACGCCACACCATGATCCCCATCATCATGATCTCCATCATCGTGCCGCCATCGAGGTTGTCGTGCTATCTATGCTATTAGTACTAAAGCTACCACCTAGCAATATAGTAAACGCATCTGCAAACACAAGCTTAGTTTAAAGACAACCCTATGGCTCCTGCTTGTTGTCGTAGCACCGACGTGCAAGTCGATATTAACTATTACAACATGATCATATCATACATCCAATATATCACATCATGTTTTTGGCCATATCATATCACAACCATACCTTGCAAAAACAAGTTAGACGTCCTCTAATTTGTGGTTGCATGTTTTACGTGGCTGGTATGGGTATCTAGTATGATCGCATCTTACTTATGCAAAAAACACAACGGAGATGTGCAAATTGCTATTTAACCTCTCTCCAAGGACCTCCTCAGTCAAATCCAATTCAACTGAAGTTAAAAAAACAGGCACCCGCCAGTCATCTTTATGCAACGAGTTGCATGTTGGTTGATGAAACTAGTCTCTTGTAAGCGTACGAGTAATGTCGGTCTAGGCCGCCTCAATCCAATAATACCACCAAATCGAAAAAGACTAAGGAGGGCAGCAAATCGAACATCAACGCCCACAAAACCTTTTGTGTTCTACTCGAGATAACATCTACGCATGAACATAGCTCATGATGCCATTGTTGGGGAACGTTGCATGGGAAACAAAAAAATTCCTACGCACACGAAGACCTATCATGGTGATGTTCATCTACGAGGGGAGATTAGATCCACATACCCTTGTAGATCGCTAAACGGGAAGCGTTAAGAAATGAGGTTGATGTAGTGGTACAGCTTCGTGATTCAAATCACCGTCGTCCCACGATCCATCCCACGATCCGTTCCGATCTAGCACCGAACGGACGACACCTCCGCGTTCAGCACACGTACAGCTCGATGACGATCTCAGCCTTCTTGATCCAAAAAGAGAGATGGATAAGTAGATGAGTTCTCCGGCATCGTGACGGCTGATGACCTACAAGTATAGGGGATCAATCATAGTCCTTTCGATAAGTAAGACTGTCGAACCCAACGAGGAGCGGAAGGATCTGACAAGTGGTTTTCAGCAAGGTAAATTCTGCAAGCACTGAAATTGTCGGTAACAAGTGATTGTGTGGTGAGATGATTCGTAGCAAGCAGAAAGTAACAAAAGTAGCAACGGTGCAGCAAAGTGTCCCAATCCCTCTTGTAGCAAGGGACAAGCCTGGACAAAGTCTTATAGGATGAAAAACGCTCCCGAGGACACACAGGAATTTCTGTCATGCTAGTTTCATCATGTTCATATGATTCGCGTTCGTTACTTTGATAGTTTGATATGTGGGTGGACCAGCGCTTGGGTACTGCCCTTACTTGGACAAGCATCCCACTTATGATTAACCCCTCTCGCAAGCATACGCAACTACGAAAGAAGAATTAAGACAAAGTCTAACCATAGCATTAAACTAGTGGATCCAAATCAGCCCCTTACGAAGCAACGCATAAACTAGGGTTTAAGCTTCTGTCACTCTAGCAACCCATCATCTACTTACTACTTCCCAATGCCTTCCTCTAGGCCCAAATAATGGTGAAGTGTTATGTAGTCGACATTCACATAACACCACTAGAGGAAAAACAACGTACAACATATCAAAATACCGAATGAATACCAAATTCACATGACTACTATTATCATGACTTATCCCATGTCCTCAGGAACAAAAGTAACTACTCACAAAGCATAATCATATTCATGATCAGAGAGGTAATGGGTAGCATCAAGGATCTGAACATAAACTCTTCCACCAAGTAATCCAAGTAGCATCAACTACAAAGAGTAATCAACACTACTAGCAACCTTACGAGTACCAATCGGAGTCGCGAGACGGAGATTGGTTACAAGAGATGAACTAAGGTTTGGATATGAGATGGTGCTGATGAAGATGTTGATGGTGACGAGTCCCCTCAGATGAGAGGAGTGTTGGTGATGACGATGGTGACGATTTCCCCCTCCGGGAGGGAAGTTTCCCCGGCAGGATCGTCGTGCCGGAGCTCTAGATTGCTTGTGCTCAAGTTCCGCCTCGTGGCGGCGGCGAAACCACGAAAAAGCTCCTCCTTGATTTTTTTCTGGACGAAACCCTCCATATAGAAAAAGAGGGGGGCCAGTGGGCCAGTGGGCTAGCCACAAGCCCCCATGGCGCGGCTTGGGGGGTGACCGCGCCGTGCAGGCTTGAGGGCACCCCCTGGTGCCCCTCTAGCACTTCTTCGGCCCAGTATTTTTGATAAATTGGGGAAAAAATCCCCGTTGATTATCACGGCGTTTGGAGTTGCGCAGAATAGGTATCTCAACTTTGCTCCACTTTCAGGCCAGAATTCCAGTTGCCGGTATTCTCCCTCTTCATGTAAACCTTGCAAAATAAGGGAGAAAAGGCATAAGAAATTGTACCGTGAATTGAAATAACAGCCAAAGAAGCGATAAATATCAACATGAAAACATGATGCAAAATGGACGTATCAAATCCCCCAAGCTTAGACCTCGCTTGTCCTCAAGCGAAAGCCTAGCTCAAAAAATATGTCGACATGTTTAGGGAGAGAGGTGTCGACAAAACAAGATACGAACATGCATGCATCATGATCATGATCAGAACAACAATACCAACATATAATCTCTCATGCTAAAGTGATAATTCCTTCACAAAGTAAAGCATGGATCAAGAACCTTACCGAGAAGTAACAACCGATAGCCTTTAGTCATTGAAGCAATTGCAATTTATCACAACATCGGAAATAGTTAAATAAGAGCTTGTAAAGAAAATCCACATACTCAATCATTCTTTCATTCCCTACAATTGCTACAACTCACGTGGTACTCATGAGATCAAAGTTTCAGCTGAACACAGAGAAAGATAGGGGCTTATAGTATTGCCTCCCAACTGCTTACCTCAAGGGTAATGTCAACAAAAATAATTCATGGATACTTACCTCCAAGTTGACATATGAATATAGATCTTTCCCAAGCATACGACGGTAGCCAAGACAAAGGCAAAATAAGGAATTGGTGAAGATCACCATGACTCTTTCAAGGGCAAAAGGTAAAGGTACAAGATAGGCCCTTCGCAGAGGGAAGCAGAGGTTGTTATGATCTTTTGAGGTTTGGATGCGTGTCCTCTTAGTGCGGAGGAACGTCACTTTATATTGCCTCCTGTGATAAAGGACTTTATTATGCAGTCCGTTGCTTTTATGTCTTCCTAATCACAGGTTCGTACAGAGCTTATTTTCCACACACTAATAGATCATACATATTGGAGAGCAATTTTTATTGCTTGCACCGATGACAACTTACTTGAGGGATCTTATTCAATCCATAGGCAGGTATGCTGGACACTCATGGCAAAACTGGTTTGAAGGTTTATGGATGCACAAGCAGTATCTCTACTTGGTGCGGGAGTTTTGGCTAATATGAGGTGGAAGCAATCATCACATGCTAAGGGATCTCTAATCATATAACATTGTTCGGAACCAAGCAAACACAATTCATTATGTTGTCTTCCTTGTCCAACATCTACTTCTAGGCATGCAATAGTTTAGTGAGTGTTCACAATCATAGATGGTGTCAGAGATGATATATTTATATGTGAACCTCTCCTTCTTTATCACTTCCTATTAATTGCAACCATGACCAAGGTCTACGTTTGCCTACCCTCAACAAGTTTCAATCCTCATTCTTTTTATATGTGAAGCCATCACTTCCCATAAGATCATGACATGATCTTTCATGCTTTTGTTCTATTCTCACTCTTTTGATCATGGCAAGAGGCAAAGCCCTTCAACTAAGACACTCTTTATTATATGGCTCACGATCAAGAATACATCGAGGGTGACACAAAGCGAAACACAAGACTAAAACACTAAGACTTTAAACAACTAGAGAAAGAGAAAACTAAAAAGGAAAACTAAAAAGTAAAACTAAAACAAAGGTAGAGGCAAAAGATGTGATGGTGATACGATACCAGGGCAACTCCCCCAAGCTTGGCACAAGCCAAGGGGATTGCCCATACCAATGCTCGGTTGTCTTCCTTTGGTGGTGACGGTGATGGCGTTGTTGAAGAGGTCTTGAGCTTGTTTAATTTCCACTTGAGCATAAAATTTTGCTCCCTCAAATCATCATTTTCCTCTTCAAGCTTCAACACCCTTTGGCATAATTCCTGCTTACTTTCCTACAAGAAACGAGAAGGGATAAACAAGGTCTTAGGCTTCTTCTATGAGTCAGGGAGGCTCGACTTCTTGAACTCCACATGCATGCGTCCAGGTTGAGGAAGAGGAGCCCCCTCTTCATCGGAACTCATTTGTTCCTTCTCCTTGGGATCATAATCTTCTTCCTCATCAGAGGTCCAGCCATAAGGATTAAAGTCCCCATAGACCTTGGGGTTAGCAAGGTAATGAGCGACATAGCTCTCCCCTTCCGAATCCTGAGAAGACATCTTGGCCTAGATCTACGGCAGAAAACAGTCTCGAAACGAAAAACAGAGGAAATATGCGTGATGCAGGGGGTCAGACCAAACGGAAGTATATATAATGATTGTTTCAGACCAGAAGGAGTCCCCTGCACGAAAACGGAGTCCGGGAGGCGCACGAGGTGGCCACAAGCCCTCACGGCGCGGCCAGGGGGTGGGCCCGTGCCGTGCAGGCTTGTCGCCTCCTCACGCACTTTCCAGACTACTTCCAAATTTTGTATTTTTTTCAAATATTCCAAAACGGAGAAAAAATCCTACTGGAAAAGTTTTGGACTCTGTTTTCTTACCGAATCACATACCTTTTCGTTTTCGGAGTCTGAAACAGGCTGATAAATGTCGCTTAGGTATTCTTCCGGAGTTATGGTATTGATGATATTGCTTTCAACATTTATGGGAGTACGTGAGATATAATGCTTGATTCTCTGCCCATTTACCACTCTCGGACAATTACCTTCCGTGTTGTTGATCTTGATAGCACCGGAACTATATACTTCCTCAACAACATAGGGACCTTCCCATTTAGAGAGAAGCTTGCGTGCAAAGAATCTTAAACGAGAGTTATATAGCAAGACATAATCACCTACATTGAACTCACGCTTTTGTATCCTTTTATCATGCCACCTCTTAACCTTCTCTTTGAACAACTTGGCATTCTCATATGCCTGAGTTCTCCATTCATCAAGCGAGCTAATATCAAATAACCTCTTCTCACCGACAAGTTTGAAATCAAAGTTGAGCTCTTTGATTGCCCAATAAGCTTTATGCTCTAGCTCAAGAGGTAAATGACATGCTTTTCCATACACCATTTTGTACGGAGACATGCCCATGGGATTCTTATAGGCAGTTCTATAAGCCCGCAGTGCATTATCGAGCTTCTTAGACCAATTCTTTCTAGACCTGTTGACAGTCTTTTGCAGAATTAGTTTAATCTCTCTATTACTTAGCTCTACTTGACCACTGGGCTGAGGGTGATTGGGAGACTCAATTCTATGGTTGACATCGTACTTAGCAAGCGTTTTACGGAAAGCACCATGAATGAAGTGTGAACCACCATCGGTCATTATATATCTAGGGACTCCAAATCTAGGGAAGATAACTTCTTTCAGCATCTTGATGGAGGTGTTGTGATCAAAACAACTAGTGGGGATAGCTTCTACCCACTTAGTGACGTAATCAACAACAACTAAGATGTGAGTATACCCATTGGATTTTGGAAAAGGTCCCATATAATCAAAGCCCCAGACATCAAATGGTTCAATGACAAGTGAATACTTCATAGGCATTTCCTGACGTTTTCTAATATTACCTACTCTCTGAAATTCGTCACAAGACAAGACAAACTTACAGGCATCCTTGAAGAGTGTGGGCCAATAGAAACCTGATTGCAATACCTTGTGTGCAGTTCTATCTCCCGCATGGTGTCCTTCGTAGGCCTCAGAATGACACTTCTGTAGGATATGTCCCTGTTCATGTTCAGGTACACAACGTCTAATAACACCATCTACTCCTTCCTTATAAAGGTGAGGATAATCCCAAAAGTAGTGTCTCAAGTCAAAGAAGAATTTCTTCTTTTGCTGGTACGTGAAACTAGGTGGTATATATTTGGCGACGATATAGTTTGCAAAATCAGCATACCACGGTGCACTACGTGAAGCATTGATGACATTCAGTTGCTCATCGGGAAAGCTATCATCAATAGGTTGTGGGTCATCAAGAACGTTCTCCAACCTAGACAAGTTATCTGCTACTGGGTTATTAGCACCCTTTCTGTTGACAACGTGCAAATCAAATTCTTGTAGCAAGAGAACCCATCTGATAAGTCTAGGTTTAGCGTCCTTCTTGTCCATGAGGTACTTAATAGCAGCATGATCAGTGTGAATAGTGACTTTGGAATCAACTATGTAAGACCTGAACTTTTCACATGCAAACACGACTGCTAAAAATTCCTTTTCCGTAGTGGTATGGTTTCTCTTGGCACTGCCTAGAGTTTTACTAGCGTAGTGAATAACATTCAACTTCTTATCGACTATTTGCCCTAGAACAGCACGAACAACATAATCACTAGCGTCACACATGATCTCAAAAGGCAAGTTCCAATCAGGTGGTTGAACAATAGGTGCAGTTATCAAAGCCCTCTTAAGTATTTTGAAGGCTTCCTCACAATCATAGTCAAAGACAAAAGGAATATCCTTTTGCAAGAGATTGGTAAGAGGCCTAGAAATCTTAGATAAGTCTTTGATGAACCTTCTATAGAAACCAGCATGACCAAGGAAACTTCTTATCCCTTTGATATCTGTGGGGTATGGCATTTTCTCGATTGCATCAACCTTAGCCTTATCGACTTCAATACCTCTTTCAGAAATTTTATGTCCTAGGACGATGCCTTCATTAACCATAAAGTGGCACTTCTCCCAATTCAAGACAAGATTGGTGTCTTTACATCTCTGTAAGACTCGATCAAGGATGCTAAGGCAATCATCAAAGGAAGACCCGTAAACGGAGAAGTCATCCATGAAAACCTCAACAATCTTTTCACAAAAGTCAGAGAATATAACCATCATACATCTTTAAAAGGTGGCAGGTGCATTACGTAAGCCAAAAGGCATCCATCTATAAGCAAAGGTACCAAAAGGGCAGGTGAAAGTGGTCTTCTCCTGATAAGATTGTGCAACTGGTATTTGGGAGAAACCAGAATAACCGTCTATAAAGCAAAAGTGTGTGTGTTTAGACAGCCTTTCTAGCATTTGGTCGATAAAAGGCAAAGGGTAATGATCTTTCCTAGTGAATTTATTCAATTTCCTAAAATCGATCACCATCCTATAGCCAATAACAATCCTCTGTGGGATCAACTCATCCTTATCATTAGGGACAACGGTAATGCCTCCCTTCTTAGGGACGCAATGCACCGGACTCACCCAATCGCTATGAGCAACAGGATAGATAATACCCGCTTCCAGGAGCTTCAGTATTTCTTTTCTCACTACTTCTTTCATCTTAGGATTCAATCTCCTTTGATGATCAACAAATGGTTTGAATTTAGGATCAGTTTTAATCTTGTGCTGGCATAGAGTAGGACTAATGCCCTTAAGATCATCAAGAGTATATCCAATAGCAGCACGGTGCTTCCTCAGAGTTTTTAGTAACTTATTTTCTTCATGCTCTCAGAGGCTAGCACTAATAATAACAGGATATATCTCGTTTTCATCAAGATAGGCATACTTAAGAGTATCAGGAAACTGTTTAAGCTCGAACACAGGATCATCCTTTGGTGGGGGTGGATCCCCAAGCAGTTCAACAGGCAGACTATTCTTAAGGATAGGATATTGTTCTAAGACAACTCTATCTATCTCATCCCTTTCATCCATATGCATATCATTTTCATGCTCAAGCAAGTATTGCTCTAAGGGATTAGTAGGAGGCATGGCAATAGAGGCTAAGGCAATAGTTTCATCCCTACTAGGAAACTCCTTTTCATGAGGTTGTCTACCAAACTTAGACAAATTGAACTCATGTGACACACCTTCAAAGCCAACAGTGACAATTTACTTCTCACAATCAATATGAGCATTGACAGTATTAAGGAAGGGCCTGCCAAATATGATGGGACAAAAGCTATCTTGTGCAGTAGCAAGAACGAGGAAATCAGCAGGATACTTTGTTTTACCACACAAGACTTCAGCATCCCTAACAATTCCCACAGGGCAGATAGTATCTCTATTGGCAAGCTGAATAGTGACACCTATAGGTTCTATGTCAACAGGTGCAATCTCATCTTTGATTTCATCATATAAGGTTTGAGGTATTACACTAACACTCGCACCCACGTCACATAAGCCATGATAAAAATGATCTCCTATCTTAACAGAAACCATAGGCATGCCAACAACAGGCTTATGTTTGTCTCTAGCGTGAGGTTTAGCAATTCTAGCAGCATCTTCACAGAAGTGAATATTATGTCCCTCAACTTCTTCAGACAGAAGATCTTTGATAATAGCAATGCTAGGTTCAACTCTAATTTGCTCAGGGGGTGTAGGTGTTCTAATATAGCCTCTACGTATCACAGTTGAAACTTTAGAATGATCCTTTATCCTAACAGGGAAAGGTGGTTTCTCAATGTAAGCACTCGGAACAACAGGATCATTATAGGCAATGACTTTCTCTTCAACTGGAGTGGGTTTAACTACATTGACTTCTAAAGGAGGAGGATATTTAAACCACTTCTCTTTGGGGAGATCAATATGAGCAGCAAAGGATTCACACAATGAAGCTACTATCTCAGAGTTAAGTCCATACTTAGCGCTAAAATCACTAAAGGTATTTGTCTCAACAAAGGATTTAACGCAATCAAACGTGAAATTCATACCTGACTCCTTACCTTCTTCAAGCTCCCAATCTTCAGAGTTGCGTTTAATTGTCTCCAATAAATTCCATTTGAAGTCAATATCTCTCTTCATAAAAGAACCAGTACAAGAAGTGTCAAGCATGGTGCGATCATCATGAGAAAGCCGAGCATAGAAGTTCTGAATGATAATTTCTCTCGAGAGCTCAAGATTGGGGCATAAATATAGCATTGATTTAAGCCTCCCCAAGCTTGAGCGATGCGTTCTCTCTCGCGAGGCCAAAAATTATAAATATAATTCCGATCACGATGTACTAAATGCATAGGATAAAACTTTTGATGAAATTCCAATTTCAATCGATTGTAGTCCCATGATCTAGTGTCATCACATAGCCTATACCATGTCAACGCCTTATCCTTCAAAGATAAAGGAAAGACCTTCTTCTTGACCTCATCCGCGGGCACACCTGCAAGCTTAAGTAAACCACAAACTTCATCTACATAGATTAGATGCAAGTCTGGATGTGATGCTCCATCTCCTATAAAAGGATTAGCCAGCAGTTTCTCAAGCATACCCGAAGGAAATTCAAAGAAAATATTTTCAGTAGGTGCAGCAGGTTGAGGAGCAACCACTCGTGTGTCCGTTTGAGGTGAAGATACCCCGAACAAGCCCCTCAAAGGATTAGTATCCATAGTGACAAGTGACAATAAATTTCAGCACACTATATGAATGTTTCCTTAGCAAGTTCCACTTACAAAAGGCGCTTCACTCCCCGGCAACGGCGCTAGAAAAGAGTCTTGACGACCCACAAGTATAGGGGATCAATCGTAGTCCTTTCGATAAGTAAGAGTGTAGAACCCAACGAGGAGCAGAAGGATCTGACAAGTGGTTTTCAGCAAGGTAAATTCTGCAGGCACTGAAATTGTCGGTAACAAGTGATTGTGTGGTGAGATGATTCCTAGCAAGCAACAAGTAACGAAAGTAGCAATGGTGCAGCAAATTGGCCCAATCCCTTTTGTAGCAAGGGAAAAGCCTGGACAAAGTCTTATAGGAGGAAAAACGCTCCCGAGGACACACGGGAATTTCTGTCATGCTAGTTTCATCATGTTCATATGATTCGCGTTCGTTACTTTGATAGTTTGATATGTGGGTGAACCAGTGCTTGGGTACTGCCCTTACTTGGACAAGCATCCCACTTATGATTAAACTCTGTCGCAAGCATCCGCAACTACAAAACAAGAATTAAGACAAAGTCTAACCATAGCATTAAACTAGTGGATCCAAATCAGCCCCTCACGAAGCAACACATAGACTGGGGTTTAAGGTTCTGTCAGTCCAGCAACCCATCATCTACTTACTACTCCCCAATCCCTTCCTCTAGGCCCAAATAATGGTGAAGTGTTATGTAGTCGACGTTCACATAACACCACTAGAGGAAAAACATCATACAACATATCAAAATACCGAACGAATATCAAATTCACATGACTACTATTAGCATGACTTATCCCATGTCCTCAGGAACAAAAGTAACTACTCACAAAGCATAATCATAATCATGACCAGAGGTGTAATGAGTAGCATCAAGGATCTGAACATAAACTCTTCCACCAAGTAATCCAACTAGCATCAACTACAAAGAGTAATCAACACTACTAGCAACCTTACGAGTACCAATCGGAGTCGCAAGATGGAGATTGGCTACAAGAGATGAACTAGGGTTTGGAGATGAGATGGTGCTGATGAAGATGTTGATGGTGATGAGTCCCCTCCGATGAGAGGAGTGTTGGTGATGACGATGGCGACGATTTACCCCTCCGAGAGGGAAGTTTCCCCGACAGGATCGTCGTGCCGGAGCTCTAGATTGGTCCTGCTCAAGTTCCGCCTCGTGGTGGCGGTGACACCACGAAAAAGCTCCTCCTTGATTGGCTTTCATGTTGATATTTATTGCTTTTTGGGATGTTATATTACTTGTGGTACCATATTTATGCCTTTTCTCTCTTAGTTTGCAAGGTCTATTTGAAGAGGGAGAATTCTGGCAGCTGGAATTCTGGACTGGAAAAGGAGCAAATCCTAGTCCACTACTCTGCACATCTCCAAATGCCCTGAAAATTTACGTGGATTTTTTCTGGAATATATTAAAAATACTGGGCGAAAGAACTACCGGAGGGGGGCCAGCAGGGCTCCACAAGCTTGCCCACCGCCACCACCCCCCCTGGTGGCGCAGGGCAGGCTTGTGGGCTGCCTGATGGCCCACTAGCCCCCCTCTTTTTCTATATGAAGCGTCCTGGTCTGGAAAAATCAAGGGGGAGCTTTTTCGTGGTTTCGCCGCCGCCACGAGGCGGAACTTGAGCAGATCCAATCTAGAGCTCCGACAGGACGATCTTGCCGGGGAATCGTCGGAGGGGAGGCATCTTCATCAACATCTTCATCAGCACCATCTCCTCTCCAATCCCTAGTTCATCTCTTGTAACCAATCTTCTTCTCGCGACTCCGATTGGTACTTGTAAGGTTCCTAGTAGTGTTGATTACTCTTTGTAGTTGATGCTAGTTGGATTACTTGGTGGAAGAGTTTATGTTGAGATCCTTGATGCTATTCATTACAACTCTGGTCATGATTATGATTATGTCTTGTGAGTAGTTACTTTTGTTCCTGAGGACATGGGATAAGTCATGCTCATAATAGTCATGTGAATTTGATATTCGTTCGGTATTTTGATATGTTGTATGTTGTTTTTCCTCTAGTGGTGTTATGTGAACGTCGACTACATAACACTTCACCATATTTGGGCCTAGAGGAAGGGATTGGGGAGTAGTAAGTAGATGATGGGTTGCTGGACTGACAGAACCTTAAACCCCAGTCTATGTGTTGCTTCGTGAGGGGCTGATTTGGATCCACTAGTTTAATGCTATGGTTAGACTTTGTCTTAATTCTTGTTTTGTAGTTGCGGATGCTTGCGAGAGAGTTTAATCATAAGTGGGATGCTTGTCCAAGTAAGGGCAGTACCCAAGCGCCGATCCACCCACATATCAAACTATCAATGTAACGAACGCGAATCATATGAACATGATGAAACTAGCATGACAGAAATTCCCGTGTGTCCTCGGGAGCGTTATTCCTCCTATAAGACTTTGCTCAGGCTTGTCCCTTTCTACAAAAGGGATTGGGTCACTTGCTGCACCATTGCTACTACTTGTTACTTGTTACTCTTTGCTTGCTACGTTTCACCTCGCTACACAATCACTTGTTGCCGCTACTTTCAGTGCTTGCAGTTATTACCTTGCTGAAATCCATTTATCAGAGCCTTCTACTCCTCGTTGTGTTCGACACTCTTACTTATCAAAAGGACTACGATGTATCCCCTATACTTGTGGGTCATCAAGACTCTTTTCTGGCGCCGTTGCCGGGGAGTGAAGCGCCTTTGGTAAGTGGAAATTGGTAAGGAAACATTTATATACTGTGCTGAAATTTATTGTCACTTGTCACTATGGAAACTATTACTTTGAGGAGTTTGTTCAGGGTATCTTCACCACGAACGGAAGCACGAGGAGTTGCTCCTCAACCTGAGGTACCTACTGAAAATATATTTTATGAAATTCCTTCGGGTATGCTTGAGAAACTGCTGGCTAATCCTTTCACAGGAGATGGATCTTCACATCCAGACTTGCATCTAATCTATGTAGATGAAGTTTGTGGTTTATTTAAGCTTGCAGGTTTTCCCAAGGATGAGGTAAAGAAGAAAGTATTTCCTTTATCTTTGAAGGATAAGGCGTTGACATGGTATAGACTATGTGATGATACTGGATCATGGGGCTACAATCGGTTGAAATTGGAATTTCATCAAAAGTTCTATCCTATGCATTTAGTACATCGTGATCGGAACTTTATTTATAACTTTTGGCCTCGTGACAGGGAAAGCATAGCTCAAGCTTGGGGGAGGCTTAAATCAATGCTATATTCATGCCCCAATCATGAGCTCTCGAGAGAAATCATCACTCAAAACTTTTATGCTCGGCTTTCTCATGAAGATCGTACCATGCTTGACACTTCTTGTGCCGGTTCTTTTATGAAGAAGGATATTGATCACAAGTGGAATTTATTGGAGAGAATCAAACGTAACTCTGAAGATTGGGAGCTGGAGGAAGGTAAGGAGTCAGGTATCAATTTCCAGTTTGATTGCGTTAAATCTTTTGTTGAGAGAAACACTTCTAGAGATTTTAGCGCTAAGTATGGACTTGACTCTGAGATAGTAGCTTCTCTATGTGAATCTTTTGCTGCTCATGTTGATCTCCCCAAAGAGAAGTGGTTTAAATATCATCCTCCTGTAGAAAGCAACATAGCCAAAACCAATCTAGTTTAGGAGAAAATCATAGCTTTCAGTGACCCTGTTGTTCCTTGTGCTTACACTGAGAAACCACCATACCCTGCTAGGATAAAGAATTATTCTAAAGCTCCAACTATGATACGTAGGGGTTACATTAGATCACTTGCACCCTTGAGGAGATTAGAGTTGAACCTAGTGTTGCTATTATCAAAGATCTCTTAGCCGAAGACATAGATGGGCATGTTATCAAATTCTGTGAGGACTCCGCTAGAATTGCTAAACCTCACGCGAAAGACAAACACGGACCTGTAGTTGGCCTGCCCGTTGTTTCTGTTAAGATAGGAGATCACTGTTACCATGGTTTATGTGATATGGGAGCTAGTGTTAGTGCAATATCCCGTTCTCTATAAGATGAAATCAAAGATGAGATTGCACCTGCTGAGTTAGAACCCATTGATGTCACTATTACGCTAGCTAATAGAGACACTATCTGCCCTCTGGGAATTGTGAGAGACGTAGAAGTCCTATGTGGTAAGACGAAGTATCCTACTGATTTCCTCGTCCTTGGTACTGCACAAGATAGCTTTTGTCCCATCATATTTGGTAGACCATTTCTCAACACTGTCAATGCTCACATTGATTGCATTAAGCAGACTGTCACGGTAAGTTTTGAGGGTGTGTCTCATGAATTTAACTTCTCCAAGTTTGGAAGACAAACCCATGAAAGAGAGTCGTCTGGTAGAGATGAAATCATTGCTCTTGCCTCTATTGCCGTACCTCCTACGGATCCCTTAGAGCAATATCTGCTTGAGCATGAAAATGATATGCATATGGAGGAGAGAGATGAGATGGATAAAATTGTCTTAGAACAATATCCTATTCTCAAGAATAATCTGCGTGTTGAACTGCTTGGGGATCCTCCCCCACCAAAGGGTGATCCTGTGTTCGAGCTTAAACAGTTGCCTGATACTCTTAAGTATGCCTATCTTGATGAGAAGGAGATATCTTGTCATTATTAGTGCTCTCCTCTCAGAGCACGAAGAGAAGAAGTTACTAAAAACTCTGAGGAAGCACCGCACTGCTATTTGATATACTCTTGATGATCTTAAGGGTATTAGTCCTACTCTATGTCAGCACAAGATTAAAACCGATCCTGACTTTAAACCAGTTGCTGATCATCAAAGGAGATTAAATCCTAAGATGAAAGAGGTCATTAGAAAAGAAATATTAAAGCTTCTCGAAGCAGGAATCATTTATCCGGTTGCTCATAGTGATTGGGTAAGTCTAGTACATTGCGTACCTAAGAAGGGAGGTATCACCGTCGTTCCTAATGATAAGGATGAACTAATCCCACAAAGGATTATTACCAGCTATAGAATGGTGATAGACTTCCGGAAACTGAACAAGGCAACCAGGAAAGATCATTATCCTTTGTCGTTCATCGACCAAATGCTAGAAAGGCTATCAAAGCACACACACTTCAGCTTTCTAGACGGTTATTCAGGTTTCTCGCAGATACCTGTTGCACAATCTGATCAAGAGAAAACCACTTTCACCTGCCCTTTCGGTACCTTTGCCTATAGATGTATGCCTTTTGGCTTATGTAACGTACCTACCACCTTCCAAAGATGTATGATGGCTATATTCTCTGACTTTTGTGAAAAGATTGTCGAGGTTTTCATGGATGACTTCTCCATTTACGGGTCTTCCTTTGATGATTGCCTCAGCAACCTTGATCGAGTCTTACAAAGATGCGAAGAAACCAACCTCGTCTTGAATTGGGAGAAGTGCCACTTTATGGTTTATGAAGGTATCGTCTTAGGACACAAAATCTCTGAAAGAGGCATTGAAGTTGATAAGGCTAAGGTTGATGCAATTGAGAAAATGCCTTGCCCCACAGATATCAGAGGTATACGAAGTTTCCTAGGTCATGCTGGTTTCTATAGAAGGTTCATTAAAGACTTCTCTAAGATTTCTAGGCCTCTTACAAACCTCTTGCAGAAGGATGTTCCTTTTTTTTGATGAGGATTGTGAGGAAGCCTTTGAAATACTTAAGAAGGCTTTGATAACCGCACCTATTGTTCAACCACCTGACTGGAACTTGCCCTTTGAAATCATGTGTGACGCTAGTGATTATGATGTTGGTGTTGTTCTAGGACAAAGAGTTGACAAGAAGTTGAATGTCATTCACTACGCTAGTAATACTCTAGACAGCGCCCAAAGAAACTATGCCACTACGGAGAAGGAATTTTTAGCAGTCGTGTTTGCATGTGAAAAGTTCAGATCTTATATAGTTGACTCCAAAGTCACTATTCACTCTGATCATGCTGCTATTAAGTACCTCATGGAGAAGAAGGACGCTAAGCCTAGGCTGATCAGATGGGTTCTCCTGCTACAGGAATTTGATTTGCACGTCGTTGACCGAAAGGGTGCTGATAACCCTGTAGCAGATAACTTGTCTAGGCTAGAGAATTTCCTTGATGACCCACTACCTATTGATGACAGCTTTCCTGATGAGCAATTAAATGGCATCCGCACTTCACTTAGTGCACCGTGGTATGCCCATTATGCAAACTATATCGTAGCCAAATACATACCACCCAGTTTCACCTATCAGCAAAAGAAGAAATTCTTCTTTGATTTGAGACACTACTTTTGGGATGATCCTTACCTTTATAAGGAAGGAGTAGATGGTGCTATTAGATGTTGTGTGCCTGAACATGAACAGGGACAGATCCTGCAGAAGTGTCATTCCAAAGCCTACGGAGGACACCATGCTGGAGATAGAACTGTCCATAAGGTATTGCAATCAGGTTTCTATTGGCCCACTCTCTTCAAGGATGCCCGTAAGTTTGTCTTGTCTTGTGACGAATGCCAAAGAATAGGGAACATCAGTAAGCGTCAGGAAATGCCTATGAACTATTCACTTGTCATTGAACCATTTGATGTATGGGGCTTTGATTATATGGGACCCTTCCCGAGTTACAATGGGTACACTCAAATCTTAGTTGCTGTGGATTACGTTACTAAGTGGGTAGAAGCTATCCCCACTAAAAATGTTGACCACCACACCTCTATTAAGATGCTTAAAGAAGTCATATTCCCAAGATTTGGAGTCCCAAGATACTTGATGACTGATGGTGGTTCACACTTCATTCATGGTGTTTTCCGCAAGATGCTAGCTAAGTATGATGTCAACCATAGAGTTGCATCTCCTTATCATCCTCAGTATAATGGTCAAGTGGAATTGAGTAATAGGGAGATCAAGTTGATCCTACAAAAGACCGTCAATAGATCTCGAAAGAACTGGTCTAGCAAACTTGACGATGCACTATGGGCTTATAGGACTGCTTATAAGAATCCCATGGGCATGTCCCGTATAAAATGGTTTACGGTAAGGCCTGTCATTTACCTCTTGAGCTGGAACACAAAGCTTATTGGGCAATCAAAGAGCTCGACTTTGATTTCAAACTTGCCGGTGAGAAGCGGTTATTTGATATCACCTCGTTAGATGAATGGAGAGCCCAGGCATATGAGAATGCTAGGTTGTTCAAGGAAAAGGTTAAGAGATGGCACGACATACGAATACAGAAACGAGAGTTCAATGTAGGTGATTATGTCTTGCTATACAACTCTCGTTTGAGATTCTTTGCATGCAAGCTTCTCTCTAAATGGGAAGGTCCCTATGTTGTCGAGGAAGTATATCGTTCCGGTGCCATCAAAATCAATAACACGGAAGGAAATTTTCCTAGAGTGGTAAATGGGCAAAGAATCACGCATTACATCTCTGGTACTCCCATAAATGTTGAGACCAATATCATCAATGTCATAACTCCAGAGGAGTACATAAGGGATGTTTATCAGCCTGTTTCAGACCTTGAAAACGAATATGTATTTGTTTCGGCAAGAAGTTGGACTCCGATACTTTTCCAATAGGAAATTTCTTCCGTTTTGGATTTTTTGAAAAATTAGAAAAATAAAAAAGCAGTCCGGAGAGCGAACGAGGCAGCCACAAGGCCCCACTCCGCCACCACCACCCTGGTGGCGGTGGGCAAGCTTGTGGGCACCTCGTGTGCCTCCCGGACTCCGTTTTCTTGCAGAGGATTCCTTCTGGCCCAGAAAAAATCAATATATAGTCGCCCAAAGGTTTTGGTCTCCATATCGCGCAGTTTTCCTCTGTTTTCGTTTCGAGCTTGTTTCTGCCGCAGATCTAGATCATCATGACTTCCCCAAACGCTCCTAAGGACAAGATCTTCGAGAAGGTCATCAATCCCTACCTCACGGAAGTGCTAAAACACCCTCAATCTATCAAGATGAGCGAGGGGATGTTGCACATCCGTGATGTTGAGGGGCCTAAGAAGACCGGAAGCATGGAGACGAGGCTCGAGGTAATGGAGCAACAAGTCCTCAAGTGCCAAGGGATGGTGGTGCGTGGACTCAACGCCAACCACACGATGATCAAGGAGTTCACTAGCAATCACAAGATGGATGCCATTGATATTGGGAAACACCTCTCCAAGCTCTACGATAGGGTTGACCAACTTCAGGGCCAGATCTATGGCCTGCAGAATCAAAATTGTGAGTATGAGTACATATTTAAATCAATAAGGTTGGCTGCAGATTTGAGGATTCCGGCGACTCGTTCATCCTGCCATTATGGAGCACCTATGCCTTGGAAGACGGAGGATCAGACTACTCCGACAACAACAACACCATCACCACCAAAGGAAGACAACTAAGCATTGGTATGGGCAATCACCTTGGCTTCTGCCAAGCTTGGGGGAGTTGCCCTGGTATCCTATCACCTTTATATCTTTTGCTTTTACCTTTGGTTTAGTTCTTTCCTTTTCAGTTTTTATTTCTTCTCTTATAGGAATAAGTCTTTAGTTCTTAGTTTGAGCCTTTTGTTGGAAATATGCCCTAGAGGCAATAATAAATTGGTTATTATTATATTTCTTAGTTCATGATAATCGTTTATTATCCATGCTATAATTGTATTGATTGGAAACACAATACTTGTGTGGATACATAGACAAAACACTGTCCCTAGTAAGCCTCTAGTTGACTAGCTCGTTGATCAAAGATGGTCAAGGTTTCCTGGCCATAGGCAAGTGTTGTTACTTGATAACGGGATCACATCATTAGGAGAATCATGTGATGGACTAGACCCAAACTAATAGACGTAGCATGTTGATCGTGTCATTTTGTTGCTACTGTTTTCTGCGTGTCAAGTATTTGTTCCTATGACCATGAGATCATATAACTCACGGACACCGGAGGAATGCTTTGTGTGTATAAAACGTCGCAACGTAACTGGGTGACTATAAAGATGCTCTACAGGTATCTCCGAAGGTGTTCGTTGAGTTAGTATAGATCGAGACTGGGATTTGTCACTCCGTGTGACGGAGAGGTATCTCGGGGCCCACTCGGTAATACAACATCATACACAAGCCTTGCAAGCAATGTAACTTAATGTAAGTTGCGGGATCTTGTATTACGGAACGAGTAAAGAGACTTGCCGGTAAACGAGATTGAAATAGGTATGCGGATACTAACGATCGAATCTCGGGCAAGTAACATACCGAAGGACAAAGGCAATGACATACGGGATTATATGAATCCTTGGCACTGAGGTTCAAACGATAAGATCTTCGTAGAATATGTAGATCCAATATGGGCATCCAGGTCCCGCTATTGGATATTGACCGAGGAGTCTCTCGGGTCATGTCTACATAGTTCTCGAACCCGCAGGGTCTGCACACTTAAGGTTCGACGTTGTTTTATGCGTATTTGAGTTATATGGTTGGTTACCGAATGTTGTTCGGAGTCCCGGATGAGATCACGGACGTCACGAGGGTTTCCGGAATGGTCCGGAAACGAAGATAGATATATAGGATGACCTCATTTGGTTACCGGAAGGTTTTCGTGCATTACCGGAAAAGTTTCGGGCTCATCGGTAGTGTACCGGGAGTGCCGGGAGGGGTGCCGGGGATCATCGGGAGGGGTGTCACGCCCCAAGGGGTCTCATGGGCTATGGGAAGAGATAAACCAGCCCCTAGTGGGCTGGAATAAGTTCCCACTAAGGCCCATAAGGTTTGAGAAGGAAAAAACACAAGGTGGAAAGAGTTTCCAAGTGGGAAGGTGGAATCCTACTCCAAGTAGGATTTGAGTAGGACTCCTCCACCTCCAATTTCGGCCAAACCTTTAGGTTTTGAGGCTGCCTCCTCCCCTCCCTCCCACCTATATATACGGAGGTTTTAGGGCTGATTTGAGACGACTTTTCCACGGCAGCCCGACCACATACCTCCACGGTTTTTCCTCTAGATTGTGTTTCTGCGGAGCTCGGGCGGAGCCCTGCTGAGACAAGATCATCACCAACCTCCGGAGCGCCGTCACGCTGCCGGAGAACTCTTCTACCTCTCCATCTCTCTTGCTGGATCAAGAAGGCCGAGATCATCGTCGAGCTGTACGTGTGCTGAACGCGGAGGTGCTGTCCGTTCGGTACTAGATCGTGGGACTGATCGCGGGATTGTTCGCGGGGCGGATCGAGGGACGTGAGGACGTTGCACTACATCAACCGCGTTCACTAACGCTTCTGCTGTACGATCTACAAGGGTACGTAGATCACTCATCCCCTCTCGTAGATGGACATCACCATGATAGGTCTTCGTGCGCGTAGGAAAATTTTTGTTTCCCATGCGACGTTCCCCAACAGTGGCATCATGAGCTAGGTTCATGCGTAGATGTCTTCTCGAGTAGAACACAAAAGTTTTTGTGGGCGGTGATGTGTGTTTTTCTGCCCTCCTTAGTCTTTTCTTGATTCCGCGGTATTGTTGGATTGAAGCGGCTTGGACCGACATTACTCGTACGCTTACGAGAGACTGGTTTCATCGCTACGAGTAACCCCGTTGCTCAAAGATGGCTGGCAAGTGTCGGTTTCTCCAACTTTAGTTGAATCGGAATTGACCGAGGAGGTCCTTGGATGAGGTTAAATAGCAATTCATATATCTCTGTTGTGGTGTTTGCGTAAGTAAGATGCGATCCTACTAGATACCCATGGTCACCACGTAAAACATGCAAACAACAAAATTAGAGGACGTCTAACTTGTTTTTGCAGGGTATGCTTGTGATGTGATATGGACAACGATGTGATGTGATATATTGGATGTATGAGATGATCATGTTGTAATAGTTAATATCGACTTGCACGTCGATGGTACGGCAACCGGCAGGAGCCATAGGGTTGTCTTTATAAACTAACGTTTGTGCTTGCAGATGCGTTTACTATTTTGCTAGGACGTAGCTTTAGTAGTAATAGCATGAGTAGCACGACAACTCCGATGGTGACACGTTGATGGAGATCATGATGATGGAGATCATGGTGTGACGTCGGTGACAAGAAGATCGTGCCGGTGCTTTGGTGATGGAGATCAAGAAGCACGTGATGATGGCCATATCATGTCACTTATGAATTGCATGTGATGTTAATCCTTTTATGCACCTTATTTTGCTTAGAACGACGGTAGCATTATGAGGTGATCTCTCACTAAAATTTCAAGACAAAATTGTGTTCTCCCCGACTGTGCACCGTTGCTACAGTTCGTCGTTTCGAGACACCACGTGATGATCGGGTGTGATAGACTCAACGTTCACATACAACGGGTGCAAAACAGTTGCGCACGCGGAACACTCGGGTTAAGCTTGACGAGCCTAGCATGTGCAGACATGGCCTCGGAACACATGAGACCGAAAGGTCGAGCATGAATCGTATAGTTGATATGATTAGCATAGAGATGCTTACCACTGAAACTATTCTCGACTCACGTGATGATCGGACTTGAGATAGTGGATTTGGATCATGTACCACTCAAATGACTAGAGAGATGTACTTTTTGAGTGGGAGTTCTTAAGTAATATGATTAATTGAACTAATTGTCATGAACATAGTCTAATGGTCTTTGCGAATTACGATGTAGCTTGCGCTATAGCTCTACTATTTTTATATGTTCCTAGAGAAAATTTAGTTGAAAGTTGATAGTAGCAAACTTTGCAGAGGATTGTCCTCGTTGCTGCGCAGAAGGGTTATGTCCTTAATGCACCACTCGGTGTGCTGCACCTCAAGCGTCGTATGTGGATGCTGTGAACATCCGACATACACGTTTCTGATGACTACACGATAGTTCAGTGCAAAATACTTAATGGCTTAGAAGCAAGGCGCCGAAAACGTTTTAAAACGTCACGGAACATAAGTGATGTTCTAAAGAGATGAAATTCTAATTTCATGCTTGTGCCCTTGTTAAGAGGTACGAGACCTCCAACAAGATTCTTTGTCCACAAAGTAAGGAGAAAAGCTCAATCGTTGAGCGTGTGCTCAGATTGTCTGAGTACGACAATCGCTTGAATCAAGTGGGAGTTAATCTTACAGATGAGACAGTGATGGTTCTCCAAAGTCACTGCCACCAAGTTGTGAGAGCTTCGTGATGAACTATAACATATCAAGGATAGATACAATGATCCTTGAGCGATTCGCGATGTTTGACACTGCGAAAGTAGAAATCAAGAAGGAGCATCAATAGTTGATGGTTTGTAAAACCACTAAGTTTCAAGAAAGGCAAGGGCTAGAAGGGATACTTCATGAAATGGCAAAACAGTTGCTGCACTAATGAAGAGACCCAAGATTAAACCCAAACCAGAGACTAAGTGCTTCTGTAATGAGGGGAACAGTCACTGAGGTGGAGCAACTCTAGATACTTGGTAGATAAGAAGGCTGGCAAAAGTCGAAAGAAGTATATTTTATATACATGATGTTGATGTGTACTTTACTAGTACTCCTAGTAGCATGAGGGTATTGGATACCGGTTCGGTTGCTAAGTGATTAGTAACACGAAATGAAAGCTACCGCATAAATGGAGACTAGCTAAAGGCGAGGTGACGATACGTGTTGGAAGTGTTTCCAAGGTTGATATGATCAAACGTCGCACGCTCCCTCTACCATCGGGATTGGTGTTAAACCTAAATAATTTTTATTTGGTGCTTGCATTAAGCATGAACATGATTGGATCGTGTTTATTGCAATACGATTGTTCATTTAAAGAGAATAATGGTTACTCTATTTTCTTGAATAATCACCTTCAATGGTTTATTGAATCTCGATCGTAGTGTTACACATGTTCATAATATTGGTGCCAAAAGATACGAGGTAATGATGATAGTACCACTTACTTGTGGCACTGCCGCTTGAGTCATGTTAGTATAAATTGCATGAAGAGGCTCCATGCTGATGGATCTTTATACTCACTTGATTTTGAATCACTAGTGACATGCAAATCATACCACATGAGCAAGGCCTTATTTTCATTGAGATGAAACAAGATAGTAACTTGTTGGAAGTGATACATTTTGATGTATGCAGTCCAATGGGTGCTGAGGCACACAGTGGATATCATTATGTTCTTACTTCAATGACGATTTGAGTAGATGCAAGAGTATTTACTTAATGAATCACAAGTCTGAAATATTGAAAAGTTCAATTATGTATCGGAGTGAAGTTCGTCGTAACAAGAGGATAAACTGTCTACGATATGATCATAGAAATGAATATCTGAGTTACGAGTTTTGGTACACAGTTATGACAATGTGGAAATTGTTTCGCAGTTCATGCCACCTAGAACATCATAGTGTGATGATGTGTCTGAACGTCGTAGCCACACACTATTTGGTATGGTGCATGTTATGATGTCTCTTATCGAATTACCACTATCGTTTATGGGTTATGCATTAGAGACAACCACATTCACTTTAAATAGGGCACCGCGTATTTCCGTTGAGATGACTCAGTATAGACTGAGGTTTAGAGAAATCTAAACTGTCGTTTCTTGAAAGTTTGGGGCTTCGACACTTATGTGAAAAAGTTTCAGTCTGATAAGCTCGAACCCAAAGCGAATAAATGCATCTTCATAGGATATCCAAAACAGTTGGGTACATCTCCTATCTCAGATCCGAGAGCAAAGTGTTTGTTTCTAGAAACGGATCCTTTCTCGAGGAAAGGTTTCTCTCGAAAGAATTGAGTGGGAGAGTGGTAGAACTTGATAAGGTTAATGAACCATCACTTCAACCAGTGTGTAGCAGGGCACGGGAAGTTGTTCCTGTGGCGCCTACACTAATTGAGGTGGAAGCTGATGATGGTGATCATTGAGCTTCGAATCAAGTTACTACAAACCTCGTAGGTCGACAAGGTCGCGTACTACTGCAGAGTAGTACGGTAACCCTGTCTTGGAGGTCATGTTGTTGAGCAACAGTGAACCTACGAGTTATGGAGAAAGCGATGGTGGGCCAAATTCCGACAAATGGCTGGAAGCCATGAAATCCGAGAGAGGATCCATGGATGAAAACAAAGTGTAGACTTTGGAAGAATTACTTGATGGTCATAGGACTATTGAGTAAAGATTAATCTTTAAAGGAAAACAGACGATGATGGTGATAAGTCACTATTAAGAAAAGCTCGACTTGTCGCAAAGATGTTTTCGACAAGATCAAATAGTTGACTATGATGAGACTTTCTCACTCGTAGCGATGCTAAAGGTCTGTTAGAATTATGTTAGTTGTTGATGCATTATTTATGAAATATTGCACGTAGGATGTCAAAACATTGTTTCCTCGACGGTTTCCTTGAGCAAACATTGTATGTGATACAACTAGGAGGTTTTGTCGATCCTAAAGACACTAGCAAGTATGCAAGCTCCAGCGATCCTTCAATGGACTGGTGCAAGCATCTCGGAATTGGAATATATATACTTTGATGAGATGATCAAAGATTTTGGGTTTGTACAAGGTTTATGAGAAACTTGTATTTCCAAAGAAGTGAGTGGGAGCACTATAGAATTTCTGATAAGTATATGTGGTTGACATATTGTGGATCAGAAGTAATGTAGAATTTCTGTAAAGCATACAAGGTTGTTTGAAAGGAGTTTTTCAAAGGAATGCCTAGATTGCGCTACTTGAACGTTGAGCATCAAAGATCTATGGAGATAGATGGAAAGCGCTTAATAGAAGTTTCAACAAGATGCATGCCTTGAGAAGTTTTTGAAGGAGTTCAAAATAGATCAGTAAAGAAGGAGTTCTTGGTTGCGTTGTAAGGTGTGAATTTGAGTAAGACTCAAAACACGACCACGGCAGAATAAAGAGAATAGATGAAGGTCGTCTTCTATGCCTTAGCCGTAGAATCTAAAGTATGCCATGTTGTGTACCGCACTTGATGTGTACCTTGACTCAAAGTCTGTTGAGAGGTACAGAGAGTGATCCATGATTGAATCACTAGCAGCGGTCAAAATTTATCCTTAGTAACAAATGGACTAAGGAATTTTTCTCGATTATGGAGGTGGTTAAAGAGTTCGTCGTAAAGGGTTAAGTCGATGCAAGCTTTGACACTAATCCGAATAACTATGAGTAGTGAAACGGATTCATATAGTAGAGTAGATATTTGGAGCATTTCCGAATAGCACGTAGTAGCAGCATCTATAAGATGACATAAAAATTTGTAAAGAACGCACGGATCTGAAAGTTTCACAACCGTTGACTAAAACCTCTCTCACGAGCAAGACGTGATCAGACCCCATAACTATATGGGTGTTGGATTCGTTGGAATCACATGGTGATGTGAACTAGATTATTGACTCTAGTGCAAGTGGGAGACTGTTGGAAATATTCCCTAGAGGCAATAATAAATTAGTTATTATTATATTTCTTAGTTCATGATAATCGTTTATTATCCATGCTATAATTGTATTGATTGGAAACACAATACTTGTGTGGATACATAGACAAAACACTGTCCCTAGTAAGCCTCTAGTTGACTAGCTCGTTGATCAAAGATGGTCAAGATTTCCTGGCCATAGGCAAGTGTTGTTACTTGATAACGGGATCACATCATTAGGAGAATCATGTGATGGACTAGACCCAAACTAATAGACGTAGCATGTTGATCGTGTCATTTTGTTGCTACTGTTTTCTGCGTGTCAAGTATTTGTTCCTATGACCATGAGATCATATAACTCACGGACACCGGAGGAATGCTTTGTGTGTATCAAACGTCGCAGCGTAACTGGGTGACTATAAAGATGATCTACAGGTATCTCCGAAGGTGTTCGTTGAGTTAGTATAGATCGAGACTCGGATTTTTCACTCCGTGTGACGGAGAGGTATCTCGGGGCCCACTCGGTAATACAACATCATACACAAGCCTTGCAAGCAATGTAACTTAATGTAAGTTGCGGGATCTTGTATTACGGAACGAGTAAAGAGACTTGCCGGTAAACGAGATTGAAATAGGTATGCGGATACTAACGATCGAATCTCGGGCAAGTAACATACCGAAGGACAAAGGGAATGACATACGGGATTATATGAATCCTTGGCACTGAGGTTCAAACGATAAGATCTTCGTAGAATATGTAGGATCCAATATGGGCATCCAGGTCCCGCTATTGGATATTGACCGAGGAGTCACTCGGGTCATGTCTATATAGTTCTCGAACCCGCAGGGTCTGCACACTTAAGGTTCAACGTTGTTTTATGCGTATTTGAGTTATATGGTTGGTTACCGAATGTTGTTCGGAGTCCCGGATGAGATCATGGACGTCACGAGGGTTTCCGGAATGGTCCGGAAACGAAGATTGATATATAGGATGACCTCATTTGGTTACCGGAAGGTTTTCGTGCATTACCGGAAAAGTTTCGGGCTCATCGGTAGTGTACCGGGAGTGCCGGGAGGGGTGCCGGGGATCATCGGGAGGGGTGTCACGCCCCAAGGGGTCTCATGGGCTATGGGAAGAGATAAACCAGCCCCTAGTGGGCTGGAATAAGTTCCCACTAAGGCCCATAAGGTTTGAGAAGGAAAAAACACAAGGTGGAAAGAGTTTCCAAGTGGGAAGGTGGAATCCTACTCCAAGTAGGATTGGAGTAGGACTCCTCCACCTCCAATTTCGGCCAAACCTTTAGGTTTTGAGGCTGCCTCCTCCCCTCCCTCCCACCTATATATACGGAGGTTTTAGGGCTGATTTGAGACGACTTTTCCACGGCAGCCCGACCACATACCTCCACGGTTTTTCCTCTAGATTGCGTTTCTGCGGAGCTCGGGCGGAGCCCTGCTGAGACAAGATCATCACCAACCTCCGGAGCGCCCTCACGCTGCCGGAGAACTCTTCTACCTCTCCGTCTCTCTTGCTGGATCAAGAAGGCCGAGATCATCGTCGAGCTGTACGTGTGTTGAACGCGGAGGTGCTGTCCGTTCGGTACTAGATCGTGGGACTGATCGCGGGATTGTTCGCGGGGCGGATCGAGGGACGTGAGGACGTTCCACTACATCAACCGCGTTCACTAACGCTTCTGCTGTACGATCTACAAGGGTACGTAGATCACTCATCCCCTCTCGTAGATGGACATCACCATGATAGGTCTTCGTGCGCGTAGGAAAATTTTTGTTTCCCATGCGACGTTCCCCAACACCTTTTGCATTTGTCTCTCCCCCAATGTATTCGAGCTTACGAGCTTTATAATAAAGAGTGTCTTAGTCAAGGGCTTTGCTTTGTGCCATGATCCAAAATAGCATGAAAGATCATGAGACGATATTTCCCAAGATACCATTACTATCATTGCCATGCTAGTTTTACCGCTTCTATCGATTATGTCTCGTTGCCTACCACATGTTAAATATCAGCCTCTCAATCATGCCATGAAAACCTTCAACCTGTTCAACCTAGCAAACCACTGTTTGGCTATGTTACCGCTTGCTTAAACCTGTGTTAGCGTTGTTAGTTGCAGGTGCAGTTGCTTCCATGTGACAACATGGGTTCCTTGTTATATCACCCTATTAAATGCTATTTAACTTAATGCACCTATATATTTGGTAAAAGGTGGAAGGCAAACCCATGTTGATAACGTGAAAAGTGATAACTTCACTTATGACACGTATGATGATTGAAACTTGTTGAGAATAAATCAACATAGACATTAGTCATTGTTGCAATTAATAAGAAGTAATAAGGAAAGAGAGGTTCACATATAAATATATCATCTTAGACACTTTTTGCAATTGTGAACACTCACCAAACTATTACATGCCTAGGAGTAGATGTTGGACAAGGAAGACAACATAATGAATTGTGTTTGCTTGGTTCCAAACAATGTTATATGATTAGAGATCCCTTAGCATGTGACGATTGCTTCCACCTCATATTAGCCAAAACTCCCGCACCAAGTAGAGATACTACTTGTGCATCCATAAACCTCCAACAGTTTTGCCATGAGAGTCCACCATACCTACCTATGGATTAAATAAGGTCCTTCAAGTAAGTTGTCATCGGTGCAAGCAATAAAAATTGCTCTCGAATATGTATGATATATTAGTGTGTGGAAAATAAGCTTTGTACGAACCTGTGATGAGGAAGACATAAAAGCGACAGACTGCATAATAAAGTTCTTTATCACAGAAGGCAATATAAAGTGATGTTCCTCCGCACTAAGAGGACACGCATTCAAACCTCAAAAGCGCATGACAACCTCTGCTTCCCTCTGCGAAGGGCCTATCTTGTACCTTTACTTTTTGCCCTTGAAAGAGTCATGGTGATCATCACCAATTCCCTTTTTGCCTTTGTCTTGGCTACCGTCACATGCTTGGGAAAGATCTATATTCATATATCAACTTGGAGTTGAGTACTCATGCTTTATTGTTGTGGACTTTACCCTTGAGGTAAACCGTTGGGAGGCAAAACTATAAGCCCCTATCTTCCTCTGTGTCCAGCTGAAACTTTGACACCATGAGTACCACGTGAGTTGTAACAATTGTGGAAAACAAAAGAGATGATTGAGTATGTGGGTTTGCCTTACAAGCTCTTATTTGACTATTTCTGATGTTGTGATAAATTGCAATTGCTTCAATGACTATGGACTATTGTTGGTTACTTCTCGCTAAGGTTTTTACTTCATGCTTTGCTTTGTGAAGGAATTGTTACTTTCCCATGAGAATCTTTATGATATATTGTTGTTCTATGTGTGATCATGATGCCCTCATGTCCGTATTATGTTTTGTCGACACCTTCGTCCCTCAACATGTGGACATGTTTATGGAACTTGGTTTTCGCTTGAGGACAAGCGAGGTCTAAGCTTGGGGGAGTTGCTACGTCCATTTTGCATCATGCTTTCATGTTGATATTTATTGCTTTTTGGGCTGTTATATTACTTGTGGTACCATATTTACGCTTTTTCTCTCTTATTTTGCAAGGTTTATTTGAAGAGGGAGAATTCTGGCAGCTGGAATTCTGGACTTGAAAAGGAGCAAATCCTAGTCCATTGTTCTGCACATCTCCAAATGCCCTGAAATTTACATGGATTTTTTCTGGAATATATTAAAAATACTGGGCGAAAGAACTACCGGAGGGGGGCCACCAGGGCTCCACAAGCTTGCCCACAGCAACCACCCACCTCGTGGCGCAGGGCAGGCTTGTGGGCTGCCTGACGGCCCACTAGCCCCCCTCTTTTGCTATATGAAGCGTCCTGGTCTGGAAAAAATCAAGGGGGGACTTTTTCGTGGTTTTGCTGCCGCCACGAGGCGGAACTTGAGCAGATCCAATCTAGAGCTCCGGCAGGACGATACTGCCGGGGAAACTTCCCTCCCGGAGGGGGAAATCATCGCCATCATCATCACCAACACTCCTCTCGTCGGAGGGGAGGCATCTTCATCAACATCTTCATCAGCACCATCTCCTCTCCAATCCCTAGTTCATGTCTTGTAACCAATCTTCGTCTCGCTACTCCGATTGGTACTTGTAAGGTTCCTAGTAGTGTTGATTACTCTTTGTAGTTGATGCTAGTTGGATTACTTGGTGGAAGAGTTTATGTTCAGATCCTTGATGCTATTCATTACACCTCTGGTCATGATTATGATTATGTCTTGTGAGTAGTTACTTTTGTTCCTGAGGACATGGGATAAGTCATGCTCATAATAGTCATGTGAATCTGATATTCGTTCGGTATTTTGATATGTTGTATGTTGTTTTTCCTCAAGTGGTGTTATGTGAACGTCGACTACATAAAACTTCGCCATATTTGGGCCTAGAGGAAGGCATTGGGAAGTAGTAAGTAGATGATGGGTTGCTGGAGTGACGGAAGCTTAAACCCCAGTCTATGCGTTGCTTCGTGAGGGGTTGATCTGGATCCACTAGTTTAATGCTATGGTTAGACTTTGTCTTAATTCTTCTTTTGTAGTTGCGGATGCTTGCGAGAGAGGTTAATCATAAGTCGGTCCACCCACATATCAAACTATCAAAGTAACGAACGCGAATCATATGAACATGATGAAACTAGCATGACAGAAATTCTCGTGTGTCCTGGGAGCGTTTTTCCTCCTATAAGACTTTGTTCAGGCTTGTCCCTTGCTACAAAAGGGATTGGTCCACTTGCTGCACCGTTGCTACTACTTGTTACTTGTTACTCTTTGCTTGCTACGTTTCACCTGCTACACAATCACTTGTTACCGCTACTTTCAGTGCTTGCAGTTATTACCTTGCTGTAATCCGTTTATCACAGCCTTCTGCTCCTCGTTGGGTTCGACACTCTTACTTATCGAAAGGACTACGATTGATCCCCTATACTTGTGGGTCATCATACCTTACATCTTGTATATCTATAAATATTTTTGGTATGCAGTTTTTTATTATTATAACTAATAAAATATTCATGTGTTGGTGTTATATCTTATCAAAATATACACATACTCAGGGTATTGTATCTAACAAAAATATACACATATTCAAGATATTAAGGCGTCTGTGCTAGTGATTCATTTAAAATACGCGTGCATACCCTCCTAATTCAAATTGTCTTTTCTCTCTTTGTAATGAATATTACATACCTTGCATCTATGAAAAATTAAACATGGCAAGAAATAGGCCACGCACATCTCGCGCGGGCCTGGTTGGGCTGCATGCGGGGAATCAAACGCGTCCATAGAGTTTCCATTTGGTCTCGAAGGCGCGCGGTGGTGAGCACAGGCTCGCAGGCGCGGGCGCGACGACACGATACTTGGCGGCCGTGGGGTGGCCATGTCGAGCCGGTTGCTCACACTGCACGGTGGCCATGGTGAGTCGACTGTTCATGGCATCCGACGGAACTGCACGAAGAAGCGCAACACCTCTGCTTCTTTTTCGTCGCCGGCATGTGTTCCTGACGCGGTGAGCTCCGGCCTCTATGGTATGAATGTGTGGTTGTTTTGAGTTGTGCACTTAGATATAGCAAAATATCTAGTTGTTCTTTCTTATCAGAAATGTGTTTTTTGGTCCAGTTTCCTGATATTTTTTCAAAACTAATACGAAATTTGTAATAAATTTGAAAAGAATGTATTCGTTTTTAAAAATGCCAACAGTAGCACCATATCGGCCTGTGGGTGGCCGATGGGAGACCTGTCGGCCTCTGGGTGGCCGATGGGGGCCTATCGGCCTACAGGTGGCCGAAGTGCCACCTGTCGGCCTCGGGGTGGCCGAAGAGGGGCCATCGGCCTCCAGGAGGCCGAAGAGCCCCTGGATAGCCCCCTGTCGACCCCTTCTTCCTCCTCCTTCCTCCTCATTTCCTGTTTTCTCTGGTTTCTCTTCTCTCTCTCGTTTTCCCCCATTTTGCCCCCCCCTCTGATCTCCTCCATCCTCCACCCAGTTTCCTATTCAATCCGCTGAATCAACACAGCCTACCCATCTCCACCGGCCTACGGTCTCATTTTGGAGGTGGGGTGTGGGTAAAGGTGGTGGTGGTCGTTCGGTGTTCGTCGTTTCTTCGCACGCTTCAAGGGTAAATTCAACAATCGTTCCCGTATGCTCCCATAGATTTGGATATATTTAGGTGACTCGGTTAAGTAGTTTAAATATTTTTAGGTTGTCCGGTAGATTTGGATATATTTTAGGTCTGTCAATTAATTAGTTTAAATATATTACTTAATCTACTTACACTGGGCGGTGTTTTCTTGCTTGTGCAAAGGAAAAGGTGTGTTGCACTGTAATTAGTTAATCTTAGTTAGTTTTCTGCTCCACTCAATTTCATGTATGTTAATCACTAAAATTGTTTTAAAATTTTAGGCAGAAGAAAAGTGTTGCTATCTGGAGTGGATAGACCTTGAGTGGTTGGTTGCTATGCAGTTTTGCATAGGTCAATTATGGAGCATGCATGACAAAGAAAGAGAGGACAGAATCAGAGTTAATCTGAAGCTGGGTGAAGAAAATTTCAAATTAGTTGGACAAAAGAGGAGGATGGAGGAAGAGCTTCGTTTTTTCAAACTTGATTTTGCAAAAATGGTGGCTGACAAGGAGGAGGTTATTAGTCAGCTTGGCAGTGCTAGGTTGGCTATCAGTGATCTGAAAGAGGAGCTTGAGAAGAAGAAGTTGGCAGACCATTCTTCCACCAATCTACATCAGGTACTCAGGGCGAAGGCAGAGAAGGAGAGGGGCCCGCTTGTGCTAGAGAGAGACCAAATGAAGGAAGAGAAGAAGAAGCTGAAGCACATCATTTCTGATATGATGAAACAGAACCATGGCTATAAGGACAAGGTGAAGAAGTTTAAGGAGATCTGTGATGAATTTTAAGTATGTAATGGTTGAATTTGTATTGAACTATCCAGTACTAGAATTTGTATTGAATTATTCAGCAGAACTATCCAGTAGTTGAACTATCGAGTACTAGAATTTGTATTGAATTATGCAGCAGAATTATACAGTAGTATCATTAATTATCCAGCAGAATTATCCAGTAGTATCAGTAAATATGTTTTTTTAACTAAGCTCATGCAGACATAGTGCATACATATTACAAATTTAAACATAGTGCAGACATATTACAAATTAAAACATAGTGCAAACAAAGTCCGATATAGTACACATTAAAACATAGTGCAGATATTACAAATTAAACCGTAGGCCGACAAATTATGTAGCTTCTGAGTTTTTTATTCCTCGTCCACCCCTTCGGCCTCGACTGCCACGTCCACCACGACTGCCACGACCACCTCTTGCTACTGTAGTCATAGTCATCAATGTGGAAGCACTCGTCAATGTGGAAGCACTATCTTTGTTCAGGTCGGGGCAATATTTCATCCTATGTCCATAAACCGCGCAGAGCAAACATTGTCTGGTTGCTCCACGAGCTTCAGATTGGTCCATATCGTTTCGGATGCGCTTTACCTTACGTCTGCCCCTGCTAGTTCGTCGAAGTCCAGGATCCGGGATGTATACTCTCTCACCATCAATAACCTTGTTGAAATTGCCACGACTCTAAACCCTGTCATCTCACCTGTCCACGCATTGAGTACTGCCTCTTTTGAATAGTATGGAGACACGAAGGAGATACTGTCTAACTCAATCTGGCCACAGGCAGCCAACACATGTGAGCAAGGCAGGTGCAACAACTGCGGTTTGTTGCATGTACCTCGCAAGTTGGATAAAATTTCGGTCCAATTTTAACCTCATGCGTCTTCACCTCATTTGCAGAACCAAAACCATCAGTAGGAAGCTGAACCTCATACCTCCTTTCCTGATTACCTATGAGCATGACAGTGTGCTGTTTTGCTTTCTTTATCTTCTGATCCATGTACTCCATGACATGGCTACAATAAGGTGTGTTCTGATTAAATGCAATATGCTTCTTTGCTAACTCGTGCCTTTCTCTGAAATATCTCAAAGTCCCATGGAATACACCCTCCACAATAGCTGTCAGTGGAAATGCTCTATTCCCTCTGAGTACAAAGTTATACACCTCTGCAAGATTGGTTGTCATGTGGCCATACCTGGCTCCATGGGTGTCATGCAGCAAAGACCAATTCACTTGAGGCTCTTTCTCTATCCACTCAGAAAAATTCTTTATTGCCCTGCCCTTCTTTCTCTTCGTATTAGGAGGGTCAATTGCTGGCAAGTCACAAAGACCTAGTGGCTCCTCTAGCTCCGCGATGAGTGTTGTTAATTTAACCTGGTCTTTTTCCATTTTCTTCCTAGCAAGGACCTACTTCTTAGTAAACGCATCTAGTTTTGACCAAATAAATTCGTATTTGTGCAGCTGGTTCGGCTTGCATAACTTTTTGAACAAGTTCATCAACCGTCTGTCCTTGAACTGTGAGGAAAAATTTGCACCCAGATGGCGCATGCACCACCGGCTTTGCAAGTCCTTTCAAGGTGTTGGCTCGTCAGCTGTTGGATTACTTAGTGTCTTCACGGCCTTTAATATACCAGGATGTCTATCATGAATGACATACGTTTGGTTGGTCCTTCACGATCACAATTATAACTTGCCGGAAGAACCATACCCAGCTAAGAAAGTTCTCGCCCTCCACAAATGCCATGGCTAGTGGGATGATTTGGTTGTTCCCGTCCACACCAATAGTAGTAAGGATTTGCCCTTTGTACTGACCAGTCAGGAATGTACCATCCACAAACATCATAGGAGGACAATGCTGGAAAGCTTCGATGCACAAACCTAAAGAGAAGAATACTCGTTTCAACACCTTGTAATCTGGTATAATCTCCAACCTTGTGTGTTGTATGTTAACATAAGTGTCGGGATTCCTCTCCTTCAGTATGTCAAGGAGACGGACAACATTATCATATGAGTTGACGAACGTCCCAAACCTTTCCTCCATAGCCTTCTGCTTAGCCCTCCAAGCCTTCCCATATGGAATGTCATAATTCCATCTGACCTTCACTGCTTTCTGGATATGTTTTGCTTATATCTTTTTTCTCAACTATCTCAGTATACATGAGTTGCGCTATGAGAGTTGAACTCAGGTTTGGATGACAAACCAACAGATTTTTCCTCACACAATTATGTGGGACCACATTGGTGACAACCCAGTGGATGTTATACTTCGGCATGTGCTCGTGCACCTTCGCAGGACAACCTGTTTCAACAAAATTCATGGTACATTTTGTTGGAGTCGATATGTGTGTCCGGAAAACCCTCTGCGTAGACATAGCCCACCTTATCACTGCATACTTCAATTTTTTCTTTGTGTCAAACATAGCCCCGATCTGGACTTGGTTCAGATTATATTGCCATGGAGTCTCATGGCCATCGTTGATAGTAATGCCATCGGGCATGTCCTTATCCCATCCGGAATGAATCGGTACATCCACTAAATCCTCGGGATTTTCAGAATCCAGATCCTCCGCAAACCCATCCTCGTTCTCTTCCTCCATCACCCTCTACATTTCATCGCCTTCCTCATCCCTATCAGCAACACCAGAGCCAGATAATAGTATCGACTGAATACTCTGCCCAGTCTCATTGTGTGGCACATGATACGTCCATTTTGCATCACGCTTTTATATTGATATTTATCGCATTATGGGCTTCTATTACACATTTTGGTACAATAATTATGCCTTTTCTCTCTTATTTTATAATGGTTTACATGAAGAGGGAGAATGTCGGCACCTGGAATTATGGGCTGAAAAGGGAGCAAGTTTGAGATACCTATTTTGCACAACTCTAAAAGCCATGAAAATAAGCGAGGAATTATTTTGGAATATATAAAAATATTGGGCGGAAGAAATACTGGAGGGGGGCCACCAGGAGGTCACGAGCCTGCCAGGCTGACCCTACCCCCTGGCCGCGCCTGGGTGGCTCGTGGGCCCCCTGTTACCCCTCCGGCTCCCATATTCTGCTTTCGGTAAGAAACGCCGCCGCCACGAGGCGGAACTTGAGCAGAACCAATCTAGAGCTCCGGCAGGGCCGTCCTGCCGGGGAAACTTCCCTCCCGGAGGGGGAAATCGTCGCCACCGTCATCACCAACACTCCTCTCATCGGAGGGGACTCATCTCCATCAACATCTTCATCAGCACCATCTCATATCCAAACCCTAGTTCATCTCTTGTACCAATCTCCATCTCGCGACTCCGATTGGTACTTGTAAGGTTGCTAGTAGTGTTGATTACTCCTTGTAGTTGATGCTAGTTGGTTTACTCGATGGAAGATCATATGTTTAGATCCTTAATGCTATTCAATACCTCTCTGATCATGAACATAATTATGCTTTGTGAGTAGTTACGTTTGTTCCTGGGGACATGGGATAAGTCTTGCTGTAAGTAGTCATGTGAATTTGGTATTTGTTCGATATTTTGATGTGTTGTATGTTGTCTTTCCTCTAGTGGTGTTATGTGAACGTCGACTACATAACACTTCACCATTATTGGGGCCTAGAGGAAGGCATTGGGAAGTAATAAGTAGATGATGGGTTGCTAGAGTGACAGAAGCTTAAACCCTAGTTTATGCGTTCCTTCGTAAGGGGCTGATTTGGATCCACTAGTTTAATGCTATGGTTAGACTTTGTCTTAATTGTTCTTTTGTAGTTGCGGATGCTTGCGAGAGGGGTTAATCATAAGTGGGATGTTTGTCCGAGTAAGGACAGAACCTAAGCACCGGTCCACCCACATATCAAACTATCAAAGTAGCAAACTCGAATCATATGAACATGACAAAAACTAGCTTGACAGAAATTCCCATGTGTCCTCGGGAGCGCTTTACCTTATATAAGAGTTCGTTCAGGCTTGTCCCTTGCTACAAAAGGGATTGGGCCATCTTGCTGCACCATTGTTACTATTGTTACTTGCTACCCGTTACGAATTATCACACAACTATCTGTTACCGACAATTTCAGTGCGTGCACAAAATACCTTGCTGAGAACCACTTGTCATTTCCTTCTACTCCTCGTTGGGTTCGACACTCTTACTTATCGAAAGGACTACGATAGATCCCCTACACTTGTGGGTCATCAGCACATAATTTGACTCTTTCTCGGCTTGGCTAGCATCCACATCCGGTGGCTGTGACCTGGATACATGACTACCCTGTCCTGGTTCATACCCCACATTGACTTGTACGAAATTCTCCTCCTTCACCACTGGTTGCACTAGGACATATGGGTGAATTCTTCGGTCTCTGGAACGACTTAACAGGGATAACTAATGTTGGCTCCTATCTATCGACATCAACTCCCACTTGACATTTTTACAGGATTTGGTCCACAATGCATGAATACTGACGGAACAGACTTCTCGATCCATCCCAAAACTAGTAGTCAACCTGTGCTTCAACTGCCTAAGAGCAACTCTAGCAGACCCCGCATCCCGCCGGCCCGCAAAATGCGTTTGCAGTTCGGGGGAAACCGCTTTTGCGGGCTGGCTCGAACAGCCGCTGATGCAGACCCCCCAAACGGACCCGTATAAAAGTATATTCGCCGAATATGCTTTTATATGGGTCGGCTTTTGCGGGGTATGTTCGTACACAGCCACGTCGACCTGAAAACAGAAAACGATCAATTCTTGCATTTGACATAAGTTCCCACAAATAAGTTCAAATTCAAACAAACATAACACACTTTTATGCGCAAATAAAAGCCAAGTTCAGTACGACAAACGCAAAAGAGGGTCTTGCATCATCTTGGTCGATCTTCACTCCGCACCATCGAGTCCATCTTGAAATTCATCGGCACCACCGAATCCACCTCCAGCGCTTGTCCCAACTCCCGCACTGAAGTCATCGACATTGCCACCATATGGAGCAGAGAAAACATCTCCTGAATTGTAACACGGGTCGGCCGACGCGACCATTCTCCTCTTCAAGATCTCTCTCCTTGCCATATCATGCCATGTTTTGGTGAGTTCGTCCATGTCATCGCGGTTCATTGACATGATCTTGTTCTCTTCGGCGAGAAACAAGGACATGGTTTTGTTTTCAGTGGCGCGTGCTCTTCTCTCCTTAATGGCAGCTTTGCGGAGCCCCTCTTCCTTGAGCAATTGCCACTTTTCTTGCTTCTATTTTGCCTTCTTCTCGGCCAACTCTTTCTTGATCTCCAATGACTTCAACAACATCAACTCGTTTGATTGCACCATGGCATCAATATTCTCCCTCAAGCTCGATGCTTCTTGTTATCTCTTCATCTTCTCCTTAGTCTTCTTGTTGCCATGAGGCTTGTTCAAATTTCTTGGGACATCATCATCCTCATCTTCGTCCATGTTTATAAGTGAGCCTCTCTTCGGTGGGGATTCTTTTTCGATCAACTTCCACTTCTCGCACTTTGGGAGCAACTCCCAACAATGCTCTAGTTTGAAGAATTTGCCTTCCGAAGCTTCCATGTCTTTGTATCTATGTTGGGCAATCTTGTCCTACACAATGTGAACAAAGTAATGTAATCAATTCTCATGATGCAAATATGATGCAAATATGATTATGCATAACTTGAAAAAAGGCAAAACAAACTCACATAGTCAGATTCCACGGTCCCACTTGGAGGTGCATTGCGTACTTGCTCCAAGCAAGCTGCCCAACGGCTACACATAGGCTTGATATTCTCCCAACACCCTTGAAGCGACCAAAATGTGCATGGATTCCTATTGGGATACTTTTCCATAATGCAGAAGTATTGATCTTCGATCCTTTGCCAATATCTCTTGGTGGTTTGAGAAGTACTCGTGCATGCATCAAGAGACACCGCACTCCATGCTTGGATCAAAGCTTGATCTTCCAAGATCGTGTAGTTCTTCGATCTTTGGCTTTTCCCAGATTTTGATTGCGATTGCTCATACGCTTCCGCTTCGATCTCTGCCAAATCGTCCTCACAACCATGATCATCCATGCCGCCCTCTGTTTCATTGTAGTCGAATGCGGTGAATGGGGCTTGATCAATGTCAGCAGCATTGGTGTCCAACAAGTTCAAGTACTCGAAAGTTGGATTGTTTGAACCACCGCTATATTGAACGATTAACAAGTCACGAGCTATCGCAACAAATGGTGAAAACGAAAGGAAATGGCCATGACCGAAGATGCATACCTTCCGGCCATTTCGTCGAACACCTTACTTGCGGGGGGAGCGGCACCGTTGAACGGCATCACCGGGGAATCTCTTTCCGGGATGGAGTGAGAGGATGAAGGAGGCGGCTTGTTTGTAGCCGGAATCCTCTTCCTCTTGACGCCCACGGCCTTGGCGACCTTCTCCGCCGCCCACCGAGATCGTGCAGCAGCGTTGGCGCCCGGAGCATGAACCTTCGCGGCGGGGGCTGCCAGATTTCCGCCCTGCACGACCATGTTGCCCTACCGCTTGTGGGAAGGTGTGGCGCTAGCTTGAGCGACGGCGAGGACAACATGGCCGGCGACGAGATCCGCCCGAGGGGAAGGAGCGTGCGCGGCCTCGACGGTGACGGAAGGCAGCAAGGAGGCGTCCATGGTGGCGAGGGACAGCCGCGGAGGATGCACCGGAGTGTGCGGTGGCGAGGCAATGGTGGCGGCGGGTGGGGGAGCGGAAAAGACCACACGGAAATGTCCCTCCCGCCAAATCTCGCTGCAGATAGGGGCTGAGCTCGGATCGGCCTCCCAGCCCGTGAAACTAGAGGTTGGGGGAGAAGTTTTGCCGCGCCCCGCAAAAATATTTGCTGGCCGGGGCGGGATGCGGGGTCTGCTAGAGTTGCTCTTATGTCCAGTATGTCCGGGTCTGAAAGTGTCAGCATGCCTTTCTTAAACTCGCTATGATCAACCCACAACTCATTATACAGAACATTACCAGGGACGTACTAAACAGTCAAATTTACAGATTCACACATTTTTCACCTATCAAACATTGCGAGCTTGTCATTATTCGCAACGAACAAATTTATACAAACATAAACCTACGTACACTAAATAAACCAACACTAAAAAAACCTACAGTAAAAAATCGGTATACCTTCCACGCGTGTGTCCCCTTCTTCTTCCTCTGCACCACACCACCTCCTCACCTCACCATCCACAGCTCCACCATCCAAAACTACCGCATCGCACAAAATGAGACCGTAGGCCGGTGAAGATGGGTAGGATCTATTGATTCCGTGGATTGAATACGAAAATGGGCGGAGGATGGAGGAGATCGGAGGGGGGCAAAATGAGGAAAACGAGAGAGAAAAGAGAAACCGGGAAATGAGGAGGAACGAGGAGGAAGAAGGGGTCATCAATGGCTATCCATAGGCTCTTCGGCCTCCTGGAGGCCGACAGCCCTCTTCGGCCACCCCCAGGACGACAGGTGGCACTTAGGCCACCTGCAGGCCGACACGCCCCCATCGGCCACTGCTATCCCACAGACAACAGCGCCAGAAATTGACACGTTGACGGAGGCTGGGCTTGCGTTGGTTTTTCCCTTGAAGAGGAAAGGGTGATGCATCACAGAAGCAGTAAGTATTTCCCTCAGTTAAGTATCGATCCAGAAGGAGGGTCTCGTCAAGTCCAGAGTACCTGCGCAAACACAAACAAGCTTGCACGCAACGCTTCAAAGGGGTTGTCAATCCCTTCAAGATTGTTTGCAAAGTGAGATCTGAAGGCGGAAAGTGCAACGAAGTAAAAAGTCTAAGGCTGAAAGTAAGGTGTGGAGTAGACCCTGGGGGCCATAGTGTTCACTAGAGGCTTCTCTCAAAATAGAAAGTATTACGGTGGGTGAACAAATTACTGTCGAGCAATTGATAGAATCGCGCAAAGTCATGACGATATCTAAGTCAATGATCATACATATAGGCATCACGTCCCAGACAAGTAGACCGATACTTTCTGCATCTACTACTATTACTCCACACATCGACCGCTATCCAGCATGCATCTAGTGTATTGAGTTCATGACGAACAGAGTAACGCTTTAAGCAAGATGACATGATGTAGAGGGATAATCTCAAACCAATGATGAAAATCCCATATTTTTACCCTTGATGGCAACAACATGATGCGTGCCTTGCTACCCTTTCTGTCACTAGGTGAGGTCACCGCACAGTATGAACCCAAAACCAAGCACTTCTCCCATTGCAAGAATCGTAGATCTAGTTGGCCATACAAAACCCACAACTCGAAGAGAATTACGAGGATATGAAATCATGCATAAGAGAGATCAGAAGAAACTCAAATAAGATTCATAGATAATCTGATCATAAATCCACAATTCATCGGATCTCGACAAACACACCGCAAAAGAAGATTACATCGGATAGATCTCCATGAAGATCATGGAGAACTTTGTATTGAAGATCCAAGAGAGAGAAGAAGTCATCTAGTTACTAGCTATGGACCCGTAGGTCTATGGTGAACTACTCACGCATCATCGGAGAGGTCATGGTGTTGATGAAGAAGCCCTCTGTATCCAAATCTCCCCTCTGTCAGGGCACCAGAACGTGCCCCAGATGGGATCTTGCGGAGACAGAAACTTGCGGTGGCGGAAAAGTACTTTCAATGATCTCTTGATTTTTTTCTGGAATTTATCGGAATATATAGGCGAAAGACCTAGGGCAAAGGGCGTCCAGGGGGCCCACAAGCCTAGATGGCGCGACCTCCCCCCTGGCCGCGGGGTGGGGGCTTGTGGGGCCCCTGAGGCTCCCCTGCCTTGGCTCCCAAGCTTCCCGATCTTCTTCCGTTCCAAAAAAAATATTTTCGGCTATTTTCTTCTGTTTGGACTCCGTTTCAAAATCTCCTCTAAAAGGGGTCAAAAACATGGAAAAAACAGGAACTGGCACTTGGCACTGAGTTAATAAGTTAGTCCCAAAAAATATATAAAAGGCATACAAAACATCCAAAGTTTGACAAGATAATAGCATGAAACCATCACAAATTATAGATACGTTGGAGACGTATCAAGCATCCCCAAGCGTAACTCATGCTCGTCCTCGACTAGGGAAGTGATAAAGAATGAATTTTTGATGTGGAATGCTACCTAGCATAGTTATCCTTTGCAACTTCTTTCACGTGACATGAATGTTCAGATCCGTAAGATTCAAAACAATAGTTTTCTATTGACATGAAAACAATAATACTTCAAGCAAACTAGCAAGGTAATTATGAACTTTCAAAATAACAAGGCGAAAGAAAGTTATACCTACAAAATCATATAGTCCGGCTATGCTCCATCATCCTCACACAACTAATGTAAATCATGCACAACCCCGGCATTGGCCAAGTAATTGTTTTCGCACTCTTACTTTCTCAAACTTTTTATAACTATCACGCAATACATGAGCGTGAGCCATGGATATAGCACTATAGGTGGAATAGAGTGTGGTGGTGGTTGTGAGAGAAAAAGGAGGAGATGGTCACATTGACTCGGCGTATCAAAAGGCTATGGAGATGCCCATTAATAGATATAAATGTGAATGAGTAGGGATTGCCATACAAGAGATGCACTAGAGCTATAAGTATGTGAAAGCTCAAGAGTAGAACTAGTGGGTGTGCATCCAATTTGCTTGCTCACGAAGACCTAGGGAAATTTTGAGGAAGCCCATCATTGGAATATACAAGCCAAGTTATATAATGAAGATTCCCACTAGCATATGGTAGTGACAAAGCAAGAAGCTCTAAATCATGAAGAACATGGTGCTATCATGAAGCACAAGTGTGGAAAAAGATAGTAGCATTGTCCCTTCTCTCTTTTTCTCTTCTTTTTTTGAATTGGGCTCTTAGGCCTCTCTTTTTTTTCTTTTCTCCCCTTTTTTTATTTTTGGGATCTTTGGCCTCTCTTTTTTCCTCACATGGGACAATGCTCTAATAATGATGATCATCACACTTTTACTTACTCACACCTCAAAATGATGATGACTCTATAGGAAATGCCTCTGGTAGTGTACCGGGATGTGCAACGATCTAGCATGGCGTATGACGTTGAAACATCTCGCTGGCTATCTTACAATCATGCAATGGCAATATGAGGGTGACGGCACAAGTCAATAGACGGAACGGTGGGAGTTGCATGGCAATATATCTCGGAATGGCTATGAAAATGCCATAGTAGGTAGGTATGGTGGCTGTTTTAAGGAAGGAATTTGGTGGCTTTGTGCACCGGCGAGAATTGCGCGGCACTAGAGAGGCTAGCAATGGTGGAAGGTGAAAGTGCATTTATACCATGGACTCACATTAGTCATGAAGAACTCACATACTTGTTGCGAAAGTTTTTATTAGTAATCAAAACAAAGTGCTAAACGCATACTCCGAGGGGAAGGGTTGGTAGGTGTTAACCATCGCGCGATCCCGACCTCAACACAAAGAATGACAATCAATAGATCAATTATGCTTCGACTTCCTAACATAGCGGTTCACCATACGTGCATGCTACGGGAATCACTAACTTCAACACAAGTATTTCTAGATTCACAACACCCTACTAACATAACTCTTAGTATTACCGAATCCACGTCTCAAAACTAATTGAGAGGAATCAAAACTTCTCTTTCTATTCAATGCACATGAAGATGGAGGTTTTTGTATCCTCTTTGGGTACCTATCACATTTGGGACTAATTCATTGCATAAGCCAACTACCAAATCACGCACCGTCGTGCTCTAAAGATATAAGTGAAGCACAAGAGCAAAAGTATCTAGCTCAAAAGATATAAGTGAAGCACTATGAGCATTCTAGCAAAATCATGATGAGTGCATGTCTCTCTCTCTCTCAAAAAGGTGTGCAGCAAGGATGATTGTGACACAACAAAAATAAAATACTCCTACGATACAAGACGCTCCAAGCAAAACACATATCATGTGGTGAATAAAAATATAGCTCCAAGTAATGTTACCGATGGATCGAAGACGAAAGAGGGGATGCCTTCCCGGGGCATCCCCAAGCTTAGGCTTTTTGGAGTCCTTGAATTTGGCTTGGGATGCCTTGGGCATCCCCAAGCTTGAGCTCTTTCCACTCCTTATCTCTTTGTCCATGAGAACATCACCCAAAACTTGAAAACTTCACAACACAAAACTTAAACAGAAACTCGTGATAACATTAGCACAAGAAAACAAACTACCACCTCTTTTGGTACTGTAGCAAACTTGAATTATATCTATATTGGTTTTGGGATACTGTATTCTCACTTTTACATGGCTAGTACCCCCGATACTAACCATAGTTTCATCAAAACAAGCAACCAACTCAACAAAAACATAATCTGTCAAAAACAGACCACACTGTAGCAATCTGTATACTTCGTATACTTCTGGTACCTCACAAATTATGAAAAATTACGACTGCCTGGGAAAAAGGCATATCAACCATGAGCAGAAAGAATCAACTCAAAATCTCTTTCTGAATAAAAATGAAAAATCAACTCCTGAGCGAAAAGTTTCTGCCTTTTTCCAGCAGAATCAAACAACCATTACCAAGACTAATCATAAAGATTTTGCTTGGCTCAAACACAAAAAGAAACACAAAAAGCACAATCACAACAGAATTATGAAAGTGTGTACGCAACAAAACAGAAATAAAAAGATAAATTCATTGGGTTGCCTCCCAACAAGCGCTATTGTTTTACGCCCTTAGCTGGGCATTGATAATTCAATGATGCTCACAGAAAATACAAGCATTGAAGCACAACGAGAGCATCATGAAGCATGTGAAAATCACATCTAAGTCTAACATACTTCCTATGCATAGGCATTTTATAGGAAAACAAATTGGCAAGACAACCAATAGTTACCAAATGCAAGGAAGAAGAAAGAGACAATAGCAATCTCAACATAACGAGAGGTAATTTGGTAACATGAAAGTTTCTACCAAAATATTTTCCTCTCTCATGGAAATTACATGTGGGATCATAATCAAATTCAACAATATAGCTATCACAAAGGATATTCTTTTCATGATCCACATGCATGCAAAGTTGACACTCTTCAAAAATAGTGGGATTATCATCAACTAAAGTCATGACTTCTCCAATCCCACTTCCAATATTATTGCAAATATCATAATCATCATGAGGCTTAAACAAAATTTCAAGATCATAAGAAAAATCATCGCCCCAATCATGATTATTTCAACAACTAGTGGACATAGCAAAACTAGCATCCCCAAGCTTAGGGCTTTGCATATTTTTAGCATGAATGTCACTAATAGAATTTATAGTGAAACCATTGCAATCATGCTTTTCATTCAAGGAGCCCTCGTGAATCACTTCATGAATTTCTTCATCACGATTTTCAGATTCACGCATCTCAAGCAAAACTCCATAGAGAAAGTCAAGTGCACTCAACTCACTAGCAATTGGATCAACATAATTGGATCTCTTAAAGAGATTAGCAAGTGGATGAGGATCCATATCACTAGATTTTCAGCAAGCGAAGATGCAAGCATATTGAAGGCACATAGAACACAAGCAAAGGAAAGGCAAACGAAGAAAAGGGCAAATTGGTGAAGTGGGGGAGAGGAAAACGAGAGGCAACTGGCAAACAAAGTAAATGCAAGAGATGAGTTTGCGACACCTACTTGGATGAGTTCTTGACATGATCCTCCCCGGCAACGACGCCAGAAATTCTTTTGCTATCCCACAGACAATAGCGCCAGAAATTGACACGTTGACGGAGGCTGGGCTTGCGCTGGTTTTTCCCTTGAAGAGGAAAGGGTGATGCAGCACAGGAGCAGTCAGTATTTCCCTCAGTTTGAGAACCAAGGTATCGATCCTGAAGGAGGGTCTCATCAAGTCCAGAGTACCTGCGCAAACACAAACAAGCTTGCACCCAACACTTCAAAGGGGTTGTCAATCCCTTCAAGATTGTTTGCAAAGTGAGATCTGAAGGCAGAAAGTGCAACGAAGTAAAAAGTGTAAGGCTGAAAATATGGTGTGGAGTAGACCCTGGGGGCCATAGTGTTCACTAGAGACTTCTCTCAAAATAGCAAGTATTGCGGTGGGTGAACAAATTACTATCGAGCAATTGATAGAACCGCGCAAAGTCATGACGATATCTAAGGCAATGATCATACATATAGGCATCACGTCCGAGACAAGTAGACCGATACTTCTGCATCTACTACTATTACTCCACACATCGACCGCTATCCAGCATGCATCTAGTGTATTGAGTTCATGACGAACAGAGTAACGCTTTAAGCAAGATGACATGATGTAGAGGGATAATCTCAAACCAATGATGAAAACCCCATCTTTTTACCCTTGATGGCAACAACACGATGTGTGCCTCGCTACCCCTTCTGTCACTGGGTGAGGTCATCGCACGGTATGAAACCAAAAACAAGCACTTCTCCCATTGCAAGAATCATAGATCTAGTTGGCCAGACAAAACCCACAACTCGAAGAGAATTACAAGGATATGAAATCATGCATAAGAGAGATCAGAAGAAACTCAAATAAGATTCATAGATAATCTGATCATAAATCCACAATTCATCGGATCTCGACAAACACACTTCAAAATAAGATTACATCGGATAGATCTCCATGAAGATCATGGAGAACTTTGTATTGAAGATCCAAGAGAGAGAAGAAGCCATCTAGTTACTAGCTATGGACCCGTAGGTCTATGGTGAACTACTCACGCATCATCGGAGAGGTCATGGTGTTGATGAAGAAGCCCTTCGTATCCTTATCCCCCCTCCGGCAGGGCACCAGAACGTGCCCCAGATGGGATCTTGCGGAGACAGAAGCTTGCGGTGGCAGAAAAGTACTTTCGATGATCTCCTGGTTTTTTCTGGAATTTATGGGAATATATAGGCGAAAGACCTAGGGCAAAGGGCGTCCAGGGGACCACAAGCCTGGATGGCACGACCTCCCCCCTGGCCGCAGGGTGGGGGCTTGTGGGGCCCCTGAGGCTCCCCTACCTTGGCTCCCAAGCTTCCTGATCTTCTTTCGTTCCAAAAAAAATCTTTTCGGGGATTTTCTTCCGTTTGGACTCAGTTTCAAAATCTCCTCTGAAAGAGGTCAAAAACATGGAAAAAACAGGAACTGGCACTTGGCACTGAGTTAATAAGTTAGTCCCAAAAAATATATAAAAGGCATACAAAACATCCAAAGTTTGACAAGATAATAGCATGAAACCATCAAAAATTATAGATACGTTGGAGACGTATCAGCCACCAATAGGCCGACGGGGGTGCTACTTTTGGCATTTTTTAAAATGCATGCATTATTTTCAAATTTATTACAAATTTTGTATTAGTTTTGAAAAAAAATCCAGTTTCTTGCTCATGGAGCACAATGTTGCCATGCCACTTTAGAGCTAATCAAATGTGGAGCTCGGACGCACCCTGTGCACTCAACCGAAACCTATTTCTCGGGTCGCCGCCCCGACATACCACAGCTCGTCCTCAAGCTACAATGTCGCACAAGAGATTTGCAGCTTCGTCGATGGCCTAGAGAGATTTGCGGTTCCCCGGTATGGACTAGGTGTCGTGTGGGCGACGTAATTTGTGTCTCCACATGACCTCTATGACAAGGGTTGGGTCGGTGTTCGTCTTCGATGAAGTCGGAGTCGCTTGCTTGGAGTTTAGGGAGGGCAATGATGCCTGCTGGCAAGCAGTGATGACGATGATGCAAGGGTATATCTTGTCGAGGCCCCTCTTTATTGAGGTGTGTATGTGTGAAGGGTATGTGACAGTTTTAACCCGGTCTTGTGACAATTAACTCAACAACTCTATACTTCTTAATGAATGCAGAAATTCTATCATTTCAAAAAAAACATGGAGCTGTTATTCATATGTTGTACTCTAGATGCTCACATCAGGTCATTTGATAGGTTGTTCCAGTTCGATACTGTCATCTAGATCCTTTTAGAGCATCTCCAATACACGGTCCAAATGTAAAAATACCTTACTTTTGGACCGTCTGAGGCAAAAAAACGCTTCTCCAGCAGACGGTCCATATGTAAAAAATATTGGACCGTGGCCTCCTCGTGATGTAAAATGCAATACCTTACGGTGCAAATTTACATCACGAGGTGCATCTGGTCCAAAACCAGCCGCAGCCCGCGAACGCCCAACCGCCACTTCATTTCCCTTCCCGCCTGCCCGCCCGCGCGGCCGCCACCCCTCCCCCACCGTCCGCCGCCGCCATGGCCGAAGGCGACGACCCCGCCGCCGCCGCAGCCGGTGGGCTGACCCACATGGCCACCGCCACTGCCATCTCACTCGCAACCGCTGCCATGCCCCCCCCCCCCCCCCCGTCCGCCGCCCTGGATTAGTGCCGCCCCGGCCATTGGACATCGCGCCGGCAGCAAAGCCGGCGAAGGGACGAGGCGGCGGAAAACGGGCGACCAACCGCAACCCCAACCCGACCGACAATTCTACGCGGTCGGTGAAGCTCTCCAAGGCGGCCGCGGCGGCTCGGGGTGACGAAACGCAATCGATGCGGTCGGCGGCCTCCCCCGGCATCCCTACATCCATTCCTCAACCTCCCCCGCCGCCACCGCCGACCGTGGAGGATGATGTGGCCACGCCGACGGCCACCGCCTCCAACATGTTCGACGAAATGTCGCAAAGGTATAAATTTTCCGGTTGTCCTCTCGTTTGTTGTTTCAAATTGTATGTGTTTTTGATTTTTTGTGCGTCCAATTGTACTCTTGATGATGAAGCTTTCATGCACGCGACAAATGTGGCAAATGATGATTACATGTATGCGTCACAAGAATATGAAACCCAATATGATGATGACAATCTTGATGTGGACGATGAGGGCTTTGTTGTCAAGGGAAGAAGTGGAAATTATATCACCGCGGAGGATGTGTTGATATGCACCACTTGGAAGAAAATATCTCAAGATGCAAGCGTTGGAAGCGACCAAACGGTGAACACTTATTGGCAATGCATCAAGGAATACTTCGATGTGCGCAACACAAGTGGTCACTTCCGTTCGAGCGACTCTCTATGCCAACGTTGGTCCACCATCAACGCCGAATGCCAAAAGTGGTCCGGTTGCTTGTCAAACATTGCTCGCATGAACCCAAGTGGTTGCGGTGAAAGTGACTTGGTAAATATTCCCTCTTCGTGCGTGCTTTGTCAAATATTTCCTCTTTGTTCCACATGTTGATGATGATGTATTGCTTGTTTTATTGTAGAAAATGATTGCACAAGGATTGTTTCGAAAGAGGAACATGAAAGGCGAGAAGAAGAAAAGGAAAGGAAAAGCTTTCACTTTTCATCATTGCTACAAAGAGCTCAAGGATGTGGAGAAGTGGAAAACTAGATAGACTTTTGATTCGTCGAAGAAGAAGAGTGTGGTGCTTGAGGATGAAGAAGATGTCATTGAGGAGACGAGCCCCACTCCTCACTCCGCGACAAAATCTTATAGGCCCTATGGAAACAAGAAAGTGAAGGGAACCAAGGCCAGAGACAATGATCTCAAGGAAGGATTTGATGACATTGTCATGGCGAGGAAAGAGTATGCCGAAGAGAAAAGAATCTTGAAGCTCAAGGAAATAGAGGAGAGGAGTGAGGCCGAGCGGCAAAGGGCGGCGGCCGAGGAGAAGAGGGCGGCGGCCGAGGAGAGGTTGGACGCGGCCGAGGAGAGGAAGGTGGAACTAGAGGAGAAGAAGGCCGCGGACGACGAGAGGAAGATGGTTGATGAGAGGACACTCAAGTTTATGTTTATGGACACATCAACTCTTGATGCCAAGGCAAAGGCATATGTTGAACTTTGTCGCGATGAAATGCTCATGAAGAAGCAAATGCTCATGAGGCAAATGATGATGGGAGGAGGCATGGGAGGTGCCATGGGAGGAGGCATGGGAGGTGCTATGGGAGGAGGCATGGGACGAGGCATGGGAGGTGCCATGAGTGGTTACATGAACATGATGGGAGGAGGCATGAATGGTGAATTTGGCGGAAACATGAGAGGTGGCTTCGGTGGCAACATGGAAGGTGACTTTAGCGGCATGGGAGGTGGCTTTGGCGGCAACATGATGGGTGGCTTGGGAGGTGTCTATGGCGGCAAAATGAGTGGCGTTGGAGTTGGCTTCGTCGGCAAGATGACCGGTATGGGACGCAATGAAGATGCTTCCGGTGGTGCTCACAGCAACGAGAGTTCACCGCTTGTTGAGAACGTCGACAAAGAAGGTGGTGAAGATGATGATCGTACCACGGTTCACAAGGCTGGTGGTGTTGATGACCCGCATGAGTAATATTCATGTGCATTTCAATTTCTAGGGCAAAAAACTTTGATTGAGACGATGCTCTTTTGGTAGAGGGATTTGGTACTATGATGGTGATGCACTTTTGATTGAAACTATGATGATGATTCACTTTATTTTCAAATTTTTTATGCTAGTTCAATGCAAAACCGCGGCTGAACAGTGGCTAGCAGCAGCCGCGCGGCCGTTTTCAGATTTTTACATCTTTGGTTTGGACCATCTATTGGAATTGCTCTTTTGGACCATCAATTTGGACCATCTGTTGGAGTTGAACGTTTTTCGGAGCTCCAAAATGCATTTTTTGGCGGTCCAAATTTTACATCTCCGGTTTTGGCCCGCCAAAATTTGGACCATCTATTGGAGATGCTCTTAGTACCTTAGTTAGTTGATAAATATGCATAATTTTGGCATGTCTTTCTACACCAAATATGCATAAATTTGCCATGCACAGCAATACATAAGTTTGCCATGTGAAATGTCTTACAAATTTATAGATTTGCCATGCCAACATTTTAAATATTTATACATTTTGCCATGCTTTTTTGGGAAAATATAATGTTTTTTTTCAATTTTCCATGTGACCAGTTATGAATCCGCCATGTTATGAACAATTTTACTAAACTTTCTATGTGACTAGTACAGAAAAAAAAACATCAAATGTACCATGATATGTACATTGGCCATGATCCTGATTTACAAACTCTTTGCCTAAACTTGCCATGTGGTCAATTCAAAAAATTCTAAATTTGCCACACTTTAGAAAAATATTACAAGAAATAAAATATATTCTTATTCACATGGAAAATGTGGATAGTTTTTCATACAAACTTATTGCATTTTTCAGAACATCATGTTTCGAAAACATGGAACTTTTTCCAATGTACTTGCACTTTTTTTCACAAGGCAAATTTAGGGGGACTCTTGATCCATGGCAAACATGGGGCTTTACATCCATGACAAATTTTGCCTTTTCCACGGTTATCTTTTTTAAGATTATGGTAATTTACTTTGTAGCATGGTAAATTTACTTTTATTGTCATGCCAATTTTACTTTTATTTTTGTCATGCCAATTATTACTTTACTTCGACGATGGCAAATTTAACTTTTTATTGCCATGGCAAATTTACCTTTATTACCATGGAAATTTTTATTTAACATACATGGCAAGTTTACTTTTTGTCACTGGTGGCAAATTACTTCCATGGAGCATGGCAAGTTTTACTTCTTTTTTGTCATGGAAAAAATACTTTATATCCATGGAAAATTTGGAAAAATTAACTTTTTTTCATGGCAAGTTTTACTTCTTTATTGACATGACAATTTTACTTTTGTTTTTTCCATGCCCATTATTACTTTATACTTCGACCATGAAAAATTTAACCTTTTATTGCCATGGAAATTTTACCTTTATTGCAATGTCAATTTTTATTTAACATACATGGCACATTTACATTTTGTCACTCGTGGCAAATCACTTCTATGGAGCACGACAAGTTTCACTTCTTCTTTTTTTCCTATGGCAAAAATATTTACATCCATGGCAAATTTTGCCTTTTCCATCGTTCATCGGGATTTTTGCTTCTATACACTATGGTACATTTACTTTACAAAAAATGGCAATTACTACTAAACAATATATGGTGCGCTTTGTTTGTGCTCCACATGATGGAAATTTTAATCCACATTTTTTTCTCTTCATCTATATAGTAAAAATAGGATACGGATTTTTAATCCACATTTCTTGCCAACATGGTACAGATGCAAATTGACGTTAACTTTTTCTTTTGTGCCATTGCAAAAAGATTTTATTTGACTATGTCAAAATTTTCTTATAAAGATGATGGCAATTTTTGGTTTGAAACCATCGGGATTTTTTAGTAGTATCTTGTTTTTCATTTCCTATCTATCATGAAAAAATTATTTTCAATTTTATTTTTGGAGCATTTCAATTTTTTCAAAGTAAGAAAAAATCTGGCCTTTACTATTCATAGCCGAAAATGGGCTTTTTTAGTCACAGTAAATTTGGGCCAAACTGGGCTTTATTTTATCTTTTTTCAAAGCAAAAACGCCTTGGGCCATGGCAGCTCTCGTCCCGAACGAGATCGTTCGAGGGTTACCCAGGGCTCCTGCGATCCCGCCGGCGATGGCGGCGCTTCCCTAGTTTCCTCGGCTACGTTTGAGGACGGTGATCCCACGATCCCGTCTCTCCCCTTTCTCCGCCGCTCCCACACTCTGCTCTCTCCGATGTCTACGCGTAGTCATGTGTGGTCGTCCCCAAGATGGCGGACGAGGAGGCGAACTATGGAGTTTCTGTTCCTGATGGTGCTACGGTGCCAAGAGGAGATTTGTTGATCCACGTTTTGGATCAGGCTGGCAAGGGTAAAGCATTTGTTGTGAAGGACCCTGCATCATCTTCTGCGGGGGACAACGTGGCGGCGATGCTTGATCGTCTCAACCTCACAACTCATGAGTCTACGGCGTTTGTTCTTGAGGAGGATGATGAAGAGTATCCTGGCTGTCCGACATGGGCGCTTGTTGGAAAGGTTTTGGCTCCTAACACCCTTCATATTTCAACGATCAAGGTTGTTCTAAGGCCTGTGTGGGGTAACCCTAGGGGTCTTGAGTTTCACCCGTTGGGAGCAAACAGATTTCTGGATGAATTTGGGAGCAAGGCAGACAAGGATCGGGTGAGTGGGGGATTGCCATGGACGATTAGCAAGCACTGTATCTTGTTGAAGGAGTTTGATCCAGCCCTCAGACCCAGTGATGTATGTTTTGATACTCTCACGATGTGGGTTTGTATTCTGAATCTTCCATTTGGTCTAATGAATGATGATCGTGGCAAAGCTTTGGCATCCACGTTGGGCAAGGTGGAGAAGATGGATGTCGATGACAAAGGGCGTGCATGGGGTGACTACCTGCGTGTAAGGGTCTCTGTTGATGTCAATCAACCCTTGATGCGTTGTGTGTCAGTGTTTTCTCAGAAGCGCAAAGTGACTGATGTTTACGAGGTGAAGCATGAACGATTGTCGTTATTCTGCTTTTCCTGTGGCTGTGTGGGGCACTCGTCTGTTGTGTGTCCAACGCCAGGTGAACGTGATGCTGAGGGTCTCCTTCCATATCATAGTTCCAGACTTTGTGTCCCAGATGATAAGAAGAAGAAACATTCAGGGCTAACCCGGGCCAGAGTTCGTATTCTAAGAATACCAATCCAGGGCCAAGTGATGGTGTACCTGCACCAAATAATGCGCCGTCTAGGGTGCGTGGTAAGGAGACTGCGGGTGAGCGTATTCCAACTCTGAAACAAAGGAAACCAAGGGCTAATCGTGCTAAGATCAATGCATCTACGGATGTGAATAAGCTGATGTTAGATGGCACGGAAGGTACCGCGGGTTCAGGGAAACTGGCTCAGATTAGTGGAAAGAAACGAAAGGTGTACCAGCCGAAAGTGCAGGTGCCGCAAGAAGAGCAGGGTACTTCCCAGTTGCCCATGATTCTGGTCAGTAACAAGGGGACACCGGCCGTGTTTCAGATAGACACGGCTCGGGATGGCCAGCTTCCAGTGGTAGAGAATAATAAGAACAGAGAACTTCCACATCAACCAGATCGGCGGATCAGGCAGAGGCTGTGGTGCAGCCCTGCCAGACGCAATGAATCTTTTATGCTGGAACTGTCGAGGGCTTGGGTCGGACTCGACAGTTGGTGAGCTTCGCTGGTTAGTGAGGTTCTTCCGACCTTCCTTCCTCTTCCTCTCTGAAACGAAGATGAAGGATTCCAGGGTTCAAAATTTCACGTGGTCTCTCAGATATTCGGGTAGCTTTGCTGTTAGCAATGTTGGTCTCAGTGGAGGGTTAGCTTTGTTTTGGCAACATCCATACACCGTATCCCTTAAGGGTTTTAACTCTCACTGCATTGATGTGGTTATATCTAAGGAAGAGTGCACTCCCTGGCGTGCAACGTTTGTGTATCGTGAACCTCGCCGTGATTTGCGTCATGATTTTTAGAATTTGTTATCTCGGCTGCGCTCAGAATGGAGGGGTCCATGGATTTGTTGCGGACATTTTAATGAGATTCTTTGCAGTGACGAACATCTTGGGGCCACCGACCGATCAGATGCTCAAATATCTCTGTTCCGTGATTGTTTGGATGAATGCGGACTGGTGGATCTGGGTTTCACTGGCCCAAAATATACATGGAATAATAGACAGGTTGGATATGGTCTGGTGAGGGTCAGGCTTGATAGAGCTGCGGCGAATGGCAAATTTATGGAACTGTTCAATAATTTCAGGGTGGAAAATGTAATCACTACTATGTCTGACCATTTTGCCATTTTAGTCAAGCTTTCTACACTGGCTCGGGAGGTGCGGATAACGCCGGTGTAACAACAATTTCGGTTTGAAGCGGCTTGGCTTAGAGCACCCGATTATAGGGATGTTATGGAAAAGGCTTGGGTTGAAGGGCAGGACAGCTCTTTGTCCCTCCAATCCACATGTGATAACCTACGGCATCTAGCCGGTTCTCTTAAGAGGTGGAGTCATGATTCTTTCGTTCTGTTAGTAAAGGAATTCTCAAATTAGAGCGTCAGCTCAAGGTGTTGCGGGGGTCAACGCAGTCTAATATTCATGAGATCCGAAGGACAGAACAATCTCTATGTGAATTATTTGAAAGGGAAGAGGTAATGGCATGACAACGCTCAAGGGTAGACTGGCTTCGTGAGGGAGACAGAAATACTGCATTCTTTCATGCACGGGCTTCAGCGAGGAAGCGCACTAATAGAATTACCAGCCTTTCCCGTGATGATGGATCCATATGTGATGATATGTACAAGATCAAAGGTATGGTCCACAATTTTTATGCTCATTTATTCAGTTCGGAACCATGTCCATTAGCTGCTTCTGTCCTTGATGCTATTCCTTGCAAGATCACTAATGAGATGAATGAGGCTCTTTGCAAAGAGTATACGGATGATGAAATTAAGACCGCTTTGTTTCAAATGGGTCCAACGAAGGCGCCTGGACCGGATGGTTTCCCGACTCTTTTTTATCAAACACATTGGGACTTCCTGCAGACGGAAATTTGTAGCGTTGTCCGAAGATTCTTGAATGGAGGAACCATCCCCACTGGTTTTTGTGATTCAGTGATTGTGCTCATTCCGAAGATTAATAATCCACAACATCTCAAGAACTTTCAGCCAATTAGTCTGTGCAATGTCCTTTACAAGATCGCCTCGAAGGTACTCTCAAATTGACTTAAAGTTTTTCTGCCCGAAGTGATTTCAGAGAACCAAAGTGCTTTCATTCCTGGTCGTCTTATCACGGACAATGCTCTTATTGCTTTTGAAAGTTTACATACGATAAGATCTCAAAGAGTGAAGAAGCCTTACTTTGCTCTCAAGATCGATATGATGAAAGCATATGACCGTGTTGAGTGGAATTATCTTTGTGGCTGCCTATCTCGTTTGGGTTTTGTTGATTCCTGGATACACTCGGTTATGAGGTGTGTTACTTCTGCCCGTTATGGTGTCCGTGTCAACGGAGATCTCACAGATCCTGTGGTGCCAACCCAGGGTATAAGTCAAGGTGATCCAATTAGCCCATGTCTTTTTCTTCTTTGTACTGAAGGGATGTCATGTCTGCTCAAACAGCAGGAGGACCAAGGTGTGCTACATGGTATTAAAAATGGTCGACTTGGCCCTACTATTTCCTATTTACTATTTGCAGATGACAACATCTTCTTTGCAAGAAGTGACAGGAGGAGTGTGGAAGCTTTGAAACAGACCCTTCATCTCTTTTGTCAGGGTTCTGGATAAAAGATTAATCTGGATAAGTCATCTATATTCTTTGGTAATGGTTGCTGAGAGGTGATCAAGAATGAGGTTAAACATATACTTGGCGTCTTTAATGAATCACTCCAAGATTCATATCTTGGTATGCTAATCAAAGTGGGGCGATCAACTACCCTGGCGTTCAAATATTTGTATGATCGCATGTGGAAGCGTATCAACAGTATGTCTGATCGACCATTATCTAGGAAAGGAGTGGAGATTTTATTAAAATCTGTGATTCAGGCGATTCCAACATACGTGATGAGCAGTTTCCATCTACATGTTGGTACATGTGAGAAAATGAGGAGAGCTATTGCTGATCGATGGTGGGGTTTTGCTGATGGTAAAAGAAAGATGCATTGGCGATCATGGGACTGGCTGACATGTCCAAAAGCTATGGGAGGACTTGGTTTCAGAGATATGAGTACGTTTAATCAAGCTATGTTAGGCAAACAATGTTGGCGGTTACTCACAGATCCAAATTCCCTATGTGCTCGTGTCCTTAAGGGACGTTATTTACCAAATACAGACTTCTGGGATGCTAAATGTCCATGGTCTGCTTCCTATACTTGGCGGAGTATACTTCATGGCATGGATCTTGTCAAGAGAGGAGTCTGATGGGGTGTGGGTAATGGTGCTTCAATCAAGATAAAGGAAGATAATTGGATTCCTCGAGTGAGCTCTCAGTTTTTGCATTTGCTATCTCCTCTCTCGGATGGCCAGAAGGTGAACTCTCTCTTCGCTGATGATGGTTTAACTTGGAACATACAACTGGTCCGATCAGTCTTTGAGGAATCGATTGCGGATCAAGTACTTCAACTTCCCATCAGTCGTTTTGGTGACACTGACTTTGTATCGTAGTCGCATACTCGTTCTGGATCATACTCGGTTCGGTCTGCCTATCATTTGGCCAGGATGACAAAGATGATTTCCTCTCCCAGCAATTCGGGGCGTGTTATGCCGTCTAATCTCCAAAGTGAAGCCACATCTTGGAACAAAATCTGGGTGATCAAGGCGCCGGGGAAGATGTTGATAACTATATGGCGGTTCGCTCATGATTGCTTGCCAACCGGAATGCAGCTACACCGGAGACATATTCCTGCACCTAAGGTTTGTGTCCATTGTTTTGTTGATGAGCACGTAGAACATGCATTGCTATTTTGCCCTTATGCACAAGTTGTTTGGTCCGATGTCAAGGATTACTTCAACGTGCATCTTTGTCGGAAAGGATTCACAAATTACAAAAAATGGATCTTTGATTTTATGTCTCGTTGCGATGATCTTGCTGCTACAGTTCTTGGAGTCACGTGCTGGCATATTTGGGATGCTCGTAACAAACTCCGAGAAGAAAATATTAATCAGCATCCTTCTAGTCTTGCTCTCAAAATTAAAGCATATGTTGATATGATAGTGGAGCACTTGTTCATTACCAAAACCAACCATAGGCGTGAACCCTCTACAAGAGCATCCTGGGTTCCGTCGCCGGCAGGTAAGGTGATGATAATAGTTGATGTTGCCCTTTTTACAAATGCCAGGAGCATGGGGGCAGGTGTGGTGATGCGAGAGCATTCGGGTTCTTGCATTGTTTGTTGTGGTATTGGTGTTCCTGAGGTAATCCTTCCTGAGCTAGCGGAGGCCATTGCAATCCAGAGAGGCTTGCAATTTGCTTTGAGTGAAGGTCTTCAGGAGGTCTTACTTGCTTCTGGTTGTTTGACGGTTGTTCAGCGTATCAATTCGCCGAGCCTGGATCGATCTATTTGTGGTCCTGTGATTCAAGACATCAAGCAACTTAGAGCTTTGTTCATTAGTTGTTCTATATTTCATGTGCGTCGGGAACAAAATGTTGTTGCACATTTGTTGGCTCGATCATGTAATCAGCTAGAGTGTCGTGTTTGGCGTGGTGTGTCTCCGGAATGCATCCGGGAAACTATTTGTATGGACATTATACCATGATTTATAAAGTGGGTGTGTTATCAAAAAAAACAAGATCGTTCGATCGACGGCCACGAGTCGTTCGGTCTGGGTGTCTCTCAGACCGAGTGTCAGTGCCATCGGCGTCCTAAAAGCTAAAATATTTAAAACAAAGAAAATATTTAAATTCATTCGAATGATTTCAAACTCACGTAAGCCTCTTTTTCCACGCAACACCTAACATGGGCCACCCATCGCTTTTCCATTCCAACCTTATTTTCTTCCTCCGCTCACATTTCTTCTAGTTGCTTTCCCTTATCCCCATCTCTTTGGCTATGGGACACAAGCACCGCAGGCCATGGCATCAGCCACCGCGTCGCGACCCATCACATCAGCCATCATGTAGCAATTTCGCAATTTCATTGTCGTCGTGCTGCATCACCGCATCTGCTGCCGCCGTCGCCGTGTTGTGTCACCACATCTGAAATCGCCGCCGCGTGCTTCACCATGACGAGATCCCCTGGCACCCCCACGCGTGTGATGTGTCACAGCAATTCAACGCCGTCGTGTTGCATCACAACATCAGCCACCGCCGCCGCGTGCTTCTTCGCAGCACCCCGACGTTGTCGTGATGCAATGGAATGGAGCACCACGCGTCAGTGGCCGCGTTGTAGGGAAGCTTCGTCAACGGCCCGGGTGCTGCGATGGAACCCGCCGTGCCGACTACGCACTATAGTGAAACATCACCGACGGTCCTCGGTTGCTGCGATGGAGCATCGATGGAGCACGGCCATGCCAGCGACAACGCTGCAGTGAAGCGTCTTCGACGATGGAGCATAGTTGCGTTGTGGCGAGATGGTGCGGCTCCTACTGCAACATGGGACGGCGTTGCTTCCAACTGCGACGCGCTTTGGTTGCTCCCGACGCGCTTTGGTTGCTCCCGCTACGACTACGATGAGGAGGGGGACGACCCCGCAAGATTCCATTGACCAGATCCAATGAGTGACAGGCACCAAATCTGATGGCCCAGGACCCGACAGATTTCTCAGGGAAATTAGTCAATTGATCCGTAGCAGGCACCTTAAAAACAATTGCTAGTTATTGGTTCCAAATTTTGACGCAAGACATGCTAAAAGTTCACAGAATACCACCACAAGACAAGAGAAAGAGTCTATGAATGGTTGCATCTGCTGCCTCAGACAAATCGGACGGTGTGCGGCCCAGTCACGCTTGGGAGAACGTTTGTGCTTTATGAAAGTATAATTATATAGCTAGTGTAAGGTACTATACACGCCCTTTCAAAATATAAGTAGCATCACATGGACGTTAAAATGGGAATAATTGAAGACCAACAGCCCATCAGACATTCTTTATGGCCATCTAGGACATCCTCCCTCTCAATCAGAGTCATCCTGAAAATGTGAAATACAATCAAATGCGTAGACGTATTATACATCTCCTACATATAGAACCAAATATATGCAGTATATAGAAAAACTGTAGCAAGAAAACAGCAGGAAAAAAAAGATGTCACTTGATTTACAGTACCTCACTGATACTATCCCACATAAATGGGAACTCGCAATCCACATGACCTCCAACATACAAACTTTCGCCAGCTGGATGCCTCAAGTCCACAGAACCTTGATTCTTACAACCAAAGCAATGTCCTTCAAAAACAAAAATATTGAACTAATTTTTCAATATCCTAACAAGAGAGAGAATCATTTAAAGCATAGAAATCTTAATAAAATACTACCTCCGTCCTAAAATTCTTGTCTAAGATTTGTGTAGATATGGATGTATCTAACACTAAAACTTGACTAGATACATCTATATTTAGACAATAATTTTAGGACGGAGGGAGTATTAAGTTCTAACTTAGTAATATGCTACAAAAAAAATTATCTACAACATCATAACTACCGTGTGAAGATAGACGGCATGACTACACAACTGGGCAGCGAGTTGAAATGAGAATAGCCAGAGAAAATAGACTGACTGCTCTTGTTTATCTCGCTAAATGCATAGCATTTTTCATATAATGTATGGTGGATGCTTAGGTTTTCGAATTGTAAAATCCTAGAATTCCCAATGCATATTATTATTTCCTAAAAGTAAGAGAACACACACATATACATGGTATTCATTCATGGTATTACCAGAATGTTAACAAGAATAACAGGATATAACTCTTGTTCTCTACTATTACCAGAATGTTAACTAGAACTGGAATCCTGATTTAGCCCGTTTCACTAGCTGGTGAAGGGAGTAGAGAAACAAAATACATGCTTCCAACGAATAAAAAAAAATCTATGATAAATGATCATTTTAGGAGTGGCTGTCTCTCTGCTCCTCTTGAGATCCCTGGCCATTGATTTTTCTATAGTTCAATATGCAGAGAATACCATGGTTATCATGAATGGTTCATCTGGTCGGATGCAGATTCTCATGAATACCTTGGAGGATTTCGCTAAGGCTACAGGGCTCAGGGTTAGTTTGCCAAGTCCTTCAGCTAACTTCTATATATTTATGTTCGATGGTCTTCAAGCAGACCCCATTTTCCCCAAGATTTGGAAGAGCAAGTGCTTGCCCAAGCATAAGGTTTTTGCCTGGCTTTGATTATGGAAAGATTGGACACCAGAGATTTAATCATCAGAAGGCATATTGGCATCTACTCCCTCCGTTCCAAAATATAAGACCTTTTAGAGATTACACTAGAAGACTACGTACGGAGCAAAATGAGTGAATCTATACTCTAAAATATGTCTATGTACATCCGTATGTAGGAGCTTGAGGACCGACCAGACCCTAGCGGAAGTGTCATCACCGGCAAACAGAACCAGGAAGATAACAGACTCAAACCATGGTGATTGCCTCCTCATGTGAAGGATGGCTTAAGGCAAGACTCTACTTGAATACAAATATAACTGTATCTATTTTTTTTTTACACGCACAGGGATTCAATGTTATGTAAGACTCTTGCCTATGAACAAATCAAGTAGAGTACCAATCAGAGACAAATCCTGACTAGATATGAAACAACAACTGGTAAGGTGACAGATCTAGGAGACCTAACCATCTACGCCACACCTGCTGTATGTTAATCCCCACATGACAAAACATCAGACAGCAGTAGTAAATTTACACACAAAAACTTGCTCATCTATTCATATTAATCGAATTATTATAGTAATACTACTACTTAAGAAGTCACTTTGTATGGCTTTATATTTTTAAGATTAACAAATCCAATCCAAGCACGGCAAGTACATATAAATAGATTGACTATGCAAACTAGAGGGAAAGCAATTCATCAACGGTGCGTCTGGATTTAAGTCAAAAATTAAACTAGCCTTGCTGGGCAAGGTTAGTCGGTTCGTTTGGACGGAAAATCTAGCTTTTGATGGCAATTAAGCCTGTAACCGCTTCCAAAACCTCGCTCACGGGGGAGAGTCAATTTGGCTGGCTCATGCGGGCAAACCAAAAGGCGCAAAAAGATCAATCCCACTTCCTGTACACCCATAACATAACTCCCTCGTCCATGAGTCGTGGTCCAGGATGCACCGCTTCCATTTGAGTTGTTTTCACGTGATGTTATCCGTGTACTGCATGTTGCAACCAAACAGCCAGATTTGCTCTTACGAGCTCTTGCTCAGACCGGCTAGGAAAATCTACCCTAGCTAAGCAAGGCTAGCTGATGAACCAAACACACCGCAAATAAGAGTTCCTAACATATTAGTAAATGCAAAACAGCATATTTCATGCAACCCGTTATATAGCACTACTATATGACTAGTAGTCACGTACAATTAAGAAAGCATACCATTGTCATCAGAATCCAAAGGCTTGCAGCAAAGAACATCACACAGTTCTCCTTCGTCTGGGATCACTTCAGCAAAAAATAGAACAGTGGAACCAGCCTGCTTAGCTGTAAAGTTGAAGTGTTCATAGAAGTTCATGTTTCCTTCAATAATGAAAACTTCATCTTTACTTTCATCAAACACAAAACGCATCTCCTGAAAATATTTCTCAGATTAAAACATGGAAATGTGCTCAAAATAAAGAGTTGCAAATTTATAAGGAAAGAGCACAAACCCCAACAAGATCCTCGTCGTTGTTATATTTCTGTAAAGCATATGCCATGTACTGTTTCTTACGGTCAGCATCACGCTTTAGCATTTCCTTTTTGGAATATTTCTTTTCTTCTACCTCTCTTTCACTAATTTCTTCACCCGCCGCTGCCTCCAAGTCACTCAACCTCCAACTTGTCAAATTTCCAAATCTATCGGTAAGATAAGGATCTCCGATATCGACTTCATCGTCACTGCCATCATTAGAACTGAAAAGGATTGCAAATGATTTCAAACAATTTTAAGAGAATAATCAATCATATAAGCACCCCATTGATAAATGAGTACAGATATTTTTATAAGAGAATTATGAACAAATCGTATATAAAATCATTACAGAAAGACTACTCGATAGTACGTCATCCATTATACATGGACCCGGATATATAGGGAACATCAGATTTTTAGGCATGGCAAATCGAACATTTTTCATGGCAAATTATGTTTGCCGAGGATGGCAAGTTTAGCTGATGAGCATGTCGAATTCGCCCCAGTTCATTTTTTTGCCAGGAATTTGCCGTGCTTGCAAACCAAATTTGCCATCCTCGCACCAACATAAATTGCCATGAGAAACGTTTGATTTGCCATGTGTAAAAATCCGACGTCAGATTTTTAGCCTTTCTGTTATACATAGCAGTCCCACATACAAATTTCTTTGAACTGGCAAATATGTGTTGGATTGCTAACCAGCTAGCAAGGCACGGTGACCTCTCTGTGATCAGCAAGATGAAACCTTCTCTGATCTCCTCACTGGATGCAGAATATCACTTCACCCACAAATGACGATTTCAGGACATGGTTAGCCTATGGTGCTGACCAAGTGATGGGAAATGTTATAAGAATGAGACCGTTCATCATACTCTATGTGGCGCAACTGGAGCCATCGTAATGCATGTGTGTTTGATGGGGAGAGGCCAGACCACTAGTGTGACAGCCAAATGGAGGTGAAGTTGTATGGGGCAGCCACTTCTTGAATACAAATAAGTTCTTTTGACCTCAAAAGTAAGCCAGAGAATGCAAGATATTGCCACAAGCTTAGACGTGTTCAGTGAGGTATGTTGCACATGGAACCAGATGATGACAAAGCAGGTTTGATAAGTAGGTGGCTGATGAATATGAGAGGTCCAAGGTAAACGATTTGATTAGCTATCAGAGACCGATTAAAAAAGAGTCCACTTAAGTTGTTTATCTTAGATTCTTTATCTCATCTACTGATCCTATCTTTTAATCTCTTACATTTTCTTCTTTTGTACTTCTTTGGTGGGGAGCTTACGATGTGCTTGCTTATGAGGCCCTAGCTTTATCCAAGCATATTGCCCGCATTTTTGCTCAACATCTGGTTGTGGGCATAATTGGAGTGTTTTTGAGTTTGTAGATAGTTAGCGTCTTCTTGGTTGCATACTTTGTTAACTTGCAGCCTGTCGGGCCTCAGGGACCGGGGGTACCCAGGCCCGTCGGCCTGCGGCCCCAGGCACGACGCGGCTGGGCAGGCCTGGTTCGGCCCATCGGCGAGCCCGGCAAGGAAGGCCATCGCTAGGCAGGCATCTGAGGACCGTTGCCAAGGGCCACGAGAGGGCGTTCGTCGCGAGGACGCGCCTTGAGGCCACCCCTGAGACTCTCGTGGGGCGGGCCCTGCGCCCCGCGTGGGTGACGCAGGTTGCGCAGGCGGCACAGGAGCGGTGCCAGCGGGCACGGGCCGGAAAGCTTTCCACTTTCATGCCAAAGGAGCAGGGTCAGCTGGCGGGCTCCTAAAACGACTCCCAAAGGTTTTCGGATCGGTGCAAGAGGACCAAGGCTAGGGGCTCGGCCGGACGGAGGTCACCGCCGAGCCCACCAGTACGTCACGAAGAAACGCTTTTGCAAGCGAAGACCACCTTTGTCAGGGCGGACTGCAGTCTTGTCCCCTTTCAAAATGGCCGTTGTGGTAATCCTTCCCACCGGGTGTGTTTTCGGGGGGAAGAGGACCAAGGCTAGTATAAAAGAGAGGCCCGGCCTCTATAGCAGGACCGGATCCTCGTTATCTCCACTAGGGCAAAAACCCGCCTTTGTACTCGTCTTCCACCTCAAGCAATCCAGACAAGCAGGAGTAGGGTTTTACACCGCAAGGTGGCCCAAACCTGGGTAAACTGCACGCGTGTTCTTGTTTGCTTTCCTCGGATCTAGTCGCCGGCGAGTCATAGTGAAGTTGAGAGGTAGGACGGGGTAGGAGGGCGAGCGCACCCCAGAGTTCGAACCTTTCTGGGTCTACAGAGCCCCGATTCCGACATTTGGTGCCCCTGGTAGGGGTGCGCGGCCGCCCTCGAGCTCCAGTTTCGTCTCCAGCTTCATTGACCCCGTGGCCGATGCCTGCCGTGCGCATCCCGAGCGCTCGGTGTCGGACGGATGTTACTGACCCACCAGCGTCGCGGCCACCACCGTCTTCGCCCCCGTAACCCGCAGACAACAGGGCTTCATGTGGCCACCGGCGCAGCAAGGCGGCCGCCCTGCTGCGCCCCCGCGGCGTCTGTCTCAGCCTGCGTTCACGTGGGGGGCCTGAACGCGCAAGACGCGCTGCCCATGGCGAGCGAACTACTTCGCCACCGCCCGACAGACGAAGGGTCCGACGCCTGGGAGGACCACATCGCCGAACTCGTCACCGTCGCCAGGAGGGCCTTGGTGCCCTATGCCCCGCTTCAGCCCCCGGCGCCGAAGGCAGTGGGCTCGTCCAGCGAGCTGCCCCCGCCGCCGCATGGTGGTTCGCTCGATCTGCAGCCCGAGGGGCCCGAGCAAGTCCCGCCCCAAGTTGTGCTCTAGCTCCTCCGGGTCCCAGTGACCAGCTTCGGACCACCGCCGGACCCTCACAGTGGCACACCTGGAGAGGCCGGCGAGATGTTTTGCGCCCATCACAACGTACACACCCACAACACGGAGGATTGCCAGGTAGTCAGGACCTCCCACAGCAAGTGCGCCGCTCGGCGCCAAGACCGCGCCGCCGAACACGGAGGTGATCGCGACAACGGGGAAGGGGCGATCTCGATGACCACTTTCGGCAACCCCGCGGCGACGGCGGAAGCGGTCTGCCCCAAAAGACACTTGTGCGGGTACCCCCCGTGACATGCGCCACCAGGACAGCGCCGCCTTGCCGCCACGACCACGGGCCCCCAGGGAGAGGGGTGTCGCGTCGGGCGCTGGTTTCATGGGCCTCACGCTCCAAGCCGGCGCTCGCTAACCTCTGGCATAGGGGGTCACGCCAGGCGCCCCCGTCAGATCAGGCTCGGGGGCTCCGGTCTGGAGCCGCCGGGTAATAGCTAGTACGATGAGGGGGGAGCCTGGGACCCGTGGAGGCGCGCCCCGGCGCGCGCCCGGAGAGTGGCGTTAAGCGCCAAGGCCGTGGGATTTCGCCGTTCAGGAGATCGACAAGCTACAAGGGGTGTAGGTCACGCACACCTCGCGAGGCGCAAGGTTCCCGCGGGCTCGTGAAGCCTCAGGAGCCAGCAGCCTCAGGACTCGGTTGTCCGCCGCCGGTGGGGTAGGCTCCCGCGGTACGTAACGACAGGCGACCTGATGCGCCCGCGATAGTTGGGCCGTCGGGTGACCATTTGGATTGTTCGGATCAAGCAATTCCTAGTATTTTGCATCGCCCCAAGTGGGTGTTCACTGAGTTTGTAATGGACTTGATTAACCTTCACTTGAGATGGTGTCATTTGTCTTAATCCTAAGCTTTAGTGTCAAGCCGCCACCGTGCAACCGGACTCTTCAGGCCATATGGGACATGATGGCTCTAACGCTTGGGCCACGGGAGCGCTGCGTCGGCGTACGCATTCCCACGCCGAGGCGCAAGGAAGTGTCAGAGGCGAGCCCTCTGGGGAGGACCCCTTCAGAGGCGCCCATGTCTCCAGGCTGGACGTCGCGCGCCTGGAGACGAAGGGTGGGGGGCCTTCAGAGACGCCCATGTCCCCAGGCCTGACGCCGCGCGCCTGGGGACGGAGGGTGGGGGGCCCCTCAAGATCGCCCATGTCTCCAGACCCCGCGCCACTCGCCTAGAGACGGAGAGTGAGAGCGAGGAGTCAAACACCCGGAGGTTTACCCGTGACACTCTCACGTAAGAATAGTGGGGGTTGTATACGCCCAGAGTCTTCTATGTGGAAGCCCACGACGAGCCGTGTCATGGCCTCGGTGAAGGGCTCCTCCCACACCCAAGTGGAAGTCCTATGCTCAGTGCTAGCGGAATGACTGTCGAACCGCAACTATGCCCATGCCCTAGTGGAAGCCCCTTGCATCGCGCCTAGGAAACGATCGAAGAAGATGCCCCGCGAGCCGCAACTAACACTTCTTTTAGGTTGACCCGTGCTGGAAACGGCAACCGCGTTTCTTTCTAGGTTGACCCGTGCTGGACACGGCGGCCGCTTTTATTCTTTCCTATCTTCGACTTGTGAACGAGCTCACCGAGCTGGCCCGTGTTGGATACGGCAGCCGCACCTCCCCTTTTTGGGCTAGCAAACAATTTAACTTCGGGTTTTCTGGTGAAGGTCTTGGTCTTCTGGTTTTCGTGGAGTTTCCTTGGATTTCTGTGCTCTTACCACGCCCGCACCTAACGGAAGCCTCATGCTTCGTGCTGGGGAAGAGACGACAAAGATCTCCCCCTACGGCATGCGCCCGCTGGCTCTACATGGGCCTCACACTCACGGGGGCTGAGCATGGTGTCTTGGCCCGGGTCTGCCCTGGCGGTGCTGGGAGCCTAGAGAACTGGGCTCTAGCTCACGGGCACACCTCACCCGCGTGTCACCTCGTCAAGACTCCAGGGGCCTATATTTCTCGCGCAACGCCCAGATGCAAGCGGGCAAGCGCGCACCGTCGAGACAAGGCGTCTTCCTCACAGGACCTCCATCAAGAGGCCTCGCGAGGCAGGCCCCGCAAGCAGCAACCGCTCGCACGAGCCGCTCGCGAGAAGAAGGCAAGCCCCTGAGCACCGTGCCTCAAGAGCCCTCACATCCACGCTCGGGGGCTGGGCCCTAACGCCACGAGGCATCGGAGCGACCATGGAGGTGCAAGCTCGGCAGGGAGTGCCAAGGGGAAGTTTACTTTCGGCCCAAAATAGTGTTCGAATCAGTTTTGGGCGTGAAGGAGATAACCCCTTCTACATGCCCCCACAGAGCCAGCATGTTGCATTGCAGGAAAAAGAAGGCGAAGCGAAAGAGGGAAGGCCGAGTTCCCGAAGCACCGCCGCCAGGCGACTTAGATGGAGCCCTCGCGAGGGTATCAGCCTCGTGAGGCCACACAAACAACCGTTGTCGGGGGCTTCGCGGCGCGTCCGCGGGGCCGCGTCGAGGGGCTGCCCCCGGGGCTTCGCGGGGGAGGATGGCCAAGGGAACGTGAGGCTGGACGACGCTCGAGGTTGGCCGGCTCCGAGGCACGGGCCATGGCCCGTGAGCTCGCTTCCGCGCGCTGCATCTTACCAGGGCCTTCGGCCGCCTCACAAAGGCCTCCGGCGGTGGGCCCCTCGTGCGGGACCCAAGCGCAAGCTAACGGGCACGCGAAATCTGGAGCAGGGAGCCTCGCGGCGAGTCCCCATAGAGCAAGGCACGATGCGAGGCAACCGCCCAACTAGGCGGGGGCAGACACTAAAAGCGCTCGGGGGCTACCGGCCCGCGGCCCGAACGCACGTCAGGAATGGGGCCTCAGGGGCCGCGCGTTGTGGGCCCTCAACAGCCAGAGCACAGGAGGTGCATGGGAAAAACAGAAGACCTCGCAGAAGAAATGAAGGCACCGCAAGCATAACGAGCAACCACTACTCAAGGCAAAAGTAAGTTACAAAATGTCTGACGCCCCCCCCCCCCCCGGGCCAAGGGTTCTTTGGTGCAACAGGAAAAGGTTGGGAAAGCTCAAGGAGAGGAGGCGCCGTCCTCGTCCTGGCCCTCGGAAGTTGCGGCGTCAAGGCTGCCGCCCTCCTCGGAAGGCAGCGCCTAGGCGAATCGCCCGACCAGGGACTCCACATGCTCGCGCACCTCGTCCCTGAGGGGGCTCCGGAGCTCCGCGGGCACCGGCTCCATCGCGCGGGAAAGGTCGAACGCAGGGTTGTGGCGACGCAAGTTGGAGAAGACGCGCGTCAACGCGTTGCCCAGGAAGTCGCGCGCTGGACTCGATGTCTTCCTCCACCTTGGAGAAACCCGACTCCAGCGCCTCCACCACCTTGAGGAGGAAGTCAGGGTAGCCTCTGTGGCCATGCGCTCGCGGCAGTGCGGGGGCATCCCTAACGAAGCGGTGGAGCGTGCCGCCTGTGCGTCGGGCCAACTCCAGGGACTGTTGGGCGCACTGCGCCTCCATACGCCGCGTGCGCCGCGTCATCCTTAGCCGCCTGAGCAGCGTCGACGGCTTCATCAACCTGGGCCAGGAGCAACATCAACTCCTCCTTGGCCTCCCCCTCGCTCCTGAAGGCGGCCCCCAGGGCAGCTTGAGCACCCTCTAGATGGGCCATGAGCACGCTCACCTCCTCTTAGAGCACGTCGTACTTGAGCTGGAGGAAGGCTTCCCGACGGGTGAGCTCGTCATGGTACTCCTCCAGGGCGGCCGCCCGCTCTCGAGTCACCTTCGTGTCTGCATCGGCAAGGGCCTCCTCGCGCGCCGCTACGAGGGTGGCCTCATCGGCGAGAACGCGCCCTTCCAAGGCCTCGAGGCGCTCGTGCTCCACCTCTTGGTCGCGGGCGGTCCGGGCGGACTCCCGCTCGCGGAGGGCCACGATCGCCTCCCGCTCGATGATGGCGGCCTCCCTGAGGGCCAGGTCCGCCCCGCGCCCAGGGCTCCGAAGGGTGAACGCAACAACGTCGGCCGCGCGCTCCCGGGGCTCCGCAGTTGCCCCAGAAGGGACCGCGGACCCCCGTGCCCTGCTAGGCCAAGTGCGAAGGAAGAGGCCTCACCAACAGGTGGCGCGCGAGGGGGCGCCCCCGACGGGGCATCCCTATGCCTCTTGGGTGCGGGCGCCCTGGAAAGCTCGGTGATCAGATTCATCAGATTAGGAGGATCTGCAAGGGAAAGCGATAACGACGACGCACTTACTCGTCGCTGGCGGCCCAGTGCGTTGGCACTGGGGGTGGCCTTGGGGGGCGGTCCTCGTTGCCCCCGGGGGACGGCGGCGGCACCGAAGGCCCCGCCCACGCTTCGGCGCTTGTGGTATCCCTACTGGTTGCCATGAAGCTAAGGGAAGAAGGTTGTGTTTGTGCAAGGATGACAAAGAAGCGTGGGAAGAAGGCAGACGGGGAAGCTGTGTGGTTGCAGTTCCACCCCTTGGGCGTGGTGGTTTTGTAGGCACAGCCATAGTGCCCAAGGTTCCGCGGGAGGTGTAGGCGACGCAGGCCCTGTTGAGCGACACGTGCCAAGCCTGGCCCACGGACAGCGGGGGCTCGCGCCTCCTCGTTCCTCCGATGAGCTGCCGCGCATGCGCCGCGGGCCCAGGGGCAATCTTACATGAGAAGGATGGCGCAAGTGGGTGGCGCTGGTCAAGAGAACAATGATGGCAGACGTTGCCCGCAAGCTTTACATCAACTCACTCGGAGCGGTTCTCGGAGCGTTGCGGAAAGGAAGAGTTCCACGACGCGTCAAGCCTGGCCCGCAAGCGATTGGGCCCGCGTCGCTTTGCCCCCCCCCCCCCCTTCCCCGTCACCGGGAGGAGCCGTGCACAACGTGGGCCCAGGGGCTACTGTCGGGCCTCTGGGACCGGGGGTAACCAAACCTGTCGGCCTGCGGCCCCAGGCGCGAGCGGCTGGGCAGGCCTGGTTCGGCCCATCGGCGAGCCCGACAAGGAAGGCCCTCTCGAGAGCCTTCGCCCTGCGAGGTGGGCATCTAAGGACCGTCGCCAAGGGCCACGTGAGGGCGTTCGTTGCGAGGACGCTCCCTAAGGCCACCCTAAGACTCTCGTGGGGCGGGGTAGAACAGGGTAGGAGGACGAGTGCACCCCAGAGTTCGAACCTTTCTGGGTCTGCGGAGCCCCGATTCCGACACAGCCTATATCAAAAAGGTTACAAATAACATGAATGTTATTTCCACTTCTCAGATCCACATCAAAAAAAGGAAAACAGTGGACCATCAAATATTAAAGAAGTTTGTGTATATTCAATACAACAAAAATATTGCAAATATGCCCCAAACTCATTATGCAAAGTTGCAAACTGTAAAAAAATGTATTCCAGAGTCAGAATGGTCATTCTGCAGTCCTGGTTTTGGTGTCACTAGAGGTTCACTAGCGGAGAGATCATGATAAAGATAACTGTGAGGGTTCTTTCCGCTTTCAACCGAATGAGAAGGACGTGTATCTCTCTGGCTGGGGCTCGGTCGGGGTGGCTGGGACTGAGATTGTACCTGGCAATGTGTTGGCCGTCGCCGTTTGACCGGCCCATTGATTCGGAACAGGGGCAGGCGGCGCCGGAGGAGTTTATGCCCTAGACCTAGAGGAGTTCAGAGGAGATCGCGGGGTATGCGGGGCGGACAGGTCAAGGCGGCAGCTAGGGTTGGCGGCGGCGCGGTGGATCAGGTCAGAGAGGCAACTGGGGCTGGAGGAGGAGGAGGAGGCGGCGGCTGCGGCGGCGGCTTCGCCTCGCTCGAGGGGAATTTGGATTACAACGCGAGCGACCGAGCCGAAAACACAAGCGCCGTCACCAACAGCCCACCCGGGCACCCCGTCCATATTCGCCGCAAAACCGCGAGCGGCACAAACACGGTCTCATAGTCCAGCTACAGGCCGTACCATCAACAATCACTAGGCCCAATCAAACCGTTTCTTTATTGGTGCGTGCTATGGGAAAATCCTATATGCCGGCGTCCAATTGTCGACCTTCGCACGCGGACACGCGGTGGTGTGAGCGATGGACGTAGTGGGCCGACCTGTTTAGCGCGTTTCACAGAACTCGGTTTTGGGAAGACTTTCCCAGCTGGTTTTTTCAGTTTAGAAACCTTCTCCGAACCGGTTTTCTTTTTTTCACTTTATTTTTTCTTTATTATTTTTTGTTTCTTTTTCTGTTTAGGTTTAAAAAATGTTCTGAATTTTCAAAAAATGCTTTGTATTTTCAAAAAAACTTCTGGATTTTTCAAAGAATGTTTGGGATTTTCAAAAAGTGTTGTTCAAATTGGAAATATAATTTTGCTTTTCCGAAAAAAAATGAATTTTCAAAAAATGTTTTAGGTTTACAAAACAAATTCAGAAAATGTTCTTCTTTTTTAAAAAGAAATTCTGGATTTTCAGAAAATGTACGGGATTGTAAAAATAAATCAAATTAGAAAAATGATTTTAGAAAATTGTTCTGGATTTTCAAAAAAATGTTCTGGATCTTCCAAAAATGTTCTTCTTTTGTTCTCAGAAATCAAAAAAGTTTTAACTTTCAAAAATTGTTCACGTTTATAAATTTCTTCAGGATTTTTTTCTCATTTACTAAAATTGTTCTTAAGATTCAAAGAATGTCGTGCTTTCAAAAAATTGTCCACGCTTCCAATTTTGTTCGGGATTTTCAAAATTGTTTTCATTTCAAAAAAATTCCTTCAGATTCAAAAAATATTCATGCTTTAAAATTTTGTTCCCGGTCCCAAATTTGTTCATGATTTTTTGAAATTATTCTTTGTTTTAAAATTTGTTCTCAAGATTCAAAAAATGTTTGTGCTTTAATAAAAATGTTCACGCTTCCAAATGTGTTCGGGGTTTTCAAAATTGTTTTCCGTTACGAAATTTCGTTCTTAAGATTCAAAAAATATTCATGCTTTAAAATTTTGTTCCGAGTCGCAAATTTGTTCAAGAGACTTTAAAATTATCCTTTGTTTTAAATTTTGTTCTTAAGATTCAAAAAATGTTCATACTTTAAAAAGTTGTTCGCATTTTCAATTTTTCTTTAAAAAACGTTCATCTGTTCAAAAAATGGTTGAGAAATTCAACGTTTCTTCGTTTTGATTTTCAAAAAAAGAAAATAAGAAAATAAGCAGAATAGGAAAAAATGAAATAAAAAAAAGGAAATTGTCTGTTTTTTTAGACAAATACAAAAGTTGGCTGCCGCCGTCTCGCCTCACACTCCGCCACAAACCGCCCCTGCCATCGGTCGCGCCCCACCAACACCGGGCCTCCTCTCCCTCCCCGTCACCACGGGGGAGCGGACGCCCTGCCACCGGTCGCGCCCCACCAACGCCATGCCTCCTCTCTCGCCCCGTCACCGTCGTGGAGCAGATGCACCGCCACCCGCCGCGCCCCACCATCGGCAGCCTAGTGGCATCCCAACTCGAGGTTCTCCTCCACCTCATTCCTCATCCCCTGGAATGGATCCATGCATGTGCTTGTTGGTGATTCCACATAGTCTCATGTGGAATCGGTCGTCGGGAGGGACGGATTTCGCCGTCTCGTCCCGAGCGTTGGTTAGGGCATGATATTGGGCGCAGTTCCTTTAGTTGCCCTGCAGCAAGGTGTGAGATATGTGGGAGTGGAGAGAAGAAATTGTATATGTTCACCTGCATCAAGTGCAATGGTTGTTAACATCGGTACTCCCTTTTTCTTCACCATGTTTTCTTCACCTTTCATCTTGGTTCAGATGTTAACCACTTGGGGAGTGTACTGCTTGCCACTCTGCCACTGTTGGGGAACGTCGTATGGGAAACAAAAAAATTCCTACGCGCACGAAGACCTATCATGGTGATGTCCATCTACGAGAGGGGATGTTCGGTCTACGTACCCTTGTAGACCGCACAGCAGAAGCGTTAGTGAACGTGGTTGATGTAGTGGAACGTCCTCACGTCCCTCGATCCGCCCCGCGAACCGTCCCGCGATCAGTCCCACGGTCTAGTGCCGAACGGACGACACCTCCGCGTTCAGCACACGTACAGCTCGACGATGATCTCGGCCTTCTTGATCCAGCAAGAGAGACGGAGAGATAGATGAGTTCTCCGGCAGCGTGACGGCGCTCCGGAGGTTGGTGGTGATCTTATCTCAGCAGGGCTCCGCCCGAGCTCTGCAGAAACGCGATCTAGAGGTAAAACCGTGGAGATATGTGGTCGGGCTGCCGTGGCAAAAGTGTCTCAAATCAGCCCTAAAACCTCCGTATATATAGGGGGAAGAGGGGGAGACTTGCCTTGGGGTCCAAGGACCCCCAAGGGGTTCGGCCGAGCCAAGGGGGGCAACCCTCCCCTTCCAAACCGAGTCCAACTAGGTTTGGAAGGAGGAGTCCTTCCCCCTTTTGCCACCTCCTCTTTTTTTTCTTTTCTCTTTGATTTTCTTCCTATGGCGCATAGGGACTTCTTGGGCTGTCCCACCAGCCCACTAAGGGCTGGTACTTTCCCGGTAACTCTGAAAACCTTCCGGTAATCAAATGAGGTCATCCTATATATCAATCTTCGTTTCCGGACCATTTCGGAAACCCTCGTGACGTCCGTGATCTCATCCGGGACTCCGAACAACATTCGGTAACCAACCATATAACTCAAATACGCATAAAACAACGTCGAACCTTAAGTGTGCAGACCCTGCGGGTTCGAGAACTATGTAGACATGACCCTAGAGACTCCTCGGTCAATATCCAATAGCGGGACCTGGATGCCCATATTGGATCCTACATATTCTACGAAGATCTTATCGTTTTGAACCTCAGTGCCAAGGATTCATATAATCCCGTATGTCATTCCCTTTGTCCTTCAGTATGTTACTTGCCCGAGATTCGATTGTCAGTATCCGCATACCTATTTCAATCTCGTTTACCGGCAAGTCTCTTTACTCGTTCCGTAATACAAGATCCCGTAACTTACACTAAGTCACATTGCTTGCAAGCCTTGTGTGTGATGTTGTATTACCGAGTGGGCCCCGAGATACCTCTCCGTCACACGGAGTGACAAATCCCAGTCTCGATCCATACTAACTCAACGAACACCTTCGGAGATACCTGTAGAGCATCTTTATAGTCACCCAGTTACGTTGCGGCGTTTGATACACACAAAGTATTCCTCCGGTGTCAGTGAGTTATATGATCTCATGGTCATAGGAACAAATACTTGACACACAGAAAACAGTAGCAACAAAATGACACGATCAACATGCTACGTCTATTAGTTTGGGTCCAGTCCATCACGTGATTCTCCTAATGACGTGATCCAGTTATCAACAACAACACCTTGTTCATAATCAGAAGACACTGACTATCTTTGATCAACTGGCTAGCCAACTAGAGGCTTGCTAGGGACAGTGTTTTGTCTATGTATCCACACATGTATATAAGTCTTCATTCAATACAATTATAGCATGGATAATAAACGATTATCTTGATACAGGAATTATAATAATAACTCTATTTATTATTGCCTCTAGGGCATAATTCCAACAGTCTCCCACTTGCATTAGAGTCAATAATCTAGCCCTCACATCATCATGCGAATTACATTGTAATAAATCTAACACCCATACAGTTCTGGTGTTGATCATGTTTTGCCCGTGGAAGAGGTTTAGTTAGCGGGTCTGCTACATTCAGATCCGTGTGCACTTTGTATATATTTACGTCCTCCCCTTCGACGTAGTCGCGGATGAGGTTGAAGCGTCGTTTGATGTGTGTGGACTTCTTGTGAAACCGTGGTTCCTTTTCTAGGGCAATGGCACCCGTGTTGTCAGAGAACAAGGTTATTGGATTCAGTGTGCTTGGCACCACTCCAAGATCCGTCATGAACTGCTTCATCCAGACACCCTCCTTAGCCGCCTCCGAGGCAGCCATGTACTCCGCTTCACATGTAGAATCTGCCACGACGCTCTGCTTGGAACTGCACCAGCTTACCGCACCCCCATTAAGAATAAATACGTATCCGGTTTGCGACTTAGAGTCGTCCGGGTTTGTGTCAAAGCTTGCATCGACGTAACCTTTTACGGCGAGCTCTTCGTCACCTCCATACACGAGAAACATCTCCTTAGTCCTTTTCAGGTACTTCAGGATATTCTTGACCGCCGTCCAGTGATCCACTCCTGTATTACTCTGGAACCTACCTGCCATACTTATGGCCAGGCTAACGTCCGGTCTAGTGCACAGCATTGCATACATGATAGAACCTATGGCTGAAGCATAGGGGACGGTGCTCATATGCTCTCTATCCTCATCAGTTGCTGGGCACTGAGTCTTACTCAATCTCGTACCTTGTAAAACTGGCAAGAACCCTTTCTTGGACTGTTCCATTTTGAACCTCTTCAAAACTTTATCAAGGTATGTGCTTTGTGAAAGTCCTATCAGGCGTTTTGATCTATCCCTGTAGATCTTAATGCCTAGAATGTAAGCAGCTTCTCCTAGGTCCTTCATAGAGAAACTTTTATTCAAGTAATCCTTTATGCTCTCCAAAAACTCTACGTTGTTTCCAATCAGCAATATGTCATCCACATATAATATTAGAAACGCCATAGAGCTCCCACTCACTTTCTTGTAAATACAAGATTCTCCAACCACTTGTATAAACCCAAATGCTTTGATCACCTCATCAAAGCGTTTGTTCCAACTCCGAGATGCTTGCACCAGTCCATAAATGGATCGCTGGAGCTTGCACACTTTGTTAGCATTCTTAGGATCGACAAAACCTTCGGGTTGCATCATATACAACTCTTCCTTAAGGAAACCATTAAGGAACGCCGTTTTGACATCCATCTGCCAGATTTCATAATCGAAAAATGCAGCTATTGCTAACATGATTCTGACGGACTTAAGCATCGCTACGGGTGAGAATGTCTCATCGTAGTCAACTCCTTGAACTTGTGAAAAAACCCTTTGCCACAAGTCGAGCTTTATAAACGGTCACATTGCCGTCAACGTCCGTCTTCCTCTTAAAGATCAATTTGTTCTGAATAGCCTTGCGGCCCTCAGGTAGTACTTCCAAAGTCCACACTTTGTTCTCATACATGGATCCTATCTCGGACTTCATGGCTTCTACCCATTTGTTGGAATCTGGGCCCACCATTGCTTCTTCATAATTTGCAGGTTCATTGTTGTCTAACAACATGATTGACAAGACGGGATTACCGTACCACTCTGGAGCAGAACGTGGTCTCGTCGACCTGCGTGGTTCGACAGAAACTTGAACCGGAGTTTCATGATCATCATCATTAACTTCCTCCTCAACCGGCGTCGCAACGACAGAGGTTTCCCCTTGCCCTACGCCACCATCTAGAGGGATGAGAGGTTCGACAACCTCATCAAGTTCTATCTTCCTCCCACTCAATTCTCTCGAGAGAAACTCCTTCTCGAGAAAAGCTCTGTTTTTAGCAACAAACACTTTGCCCTCGGATTTGAGATAGAAGGTGTACCCAACTGTCTCTTTTGGGTAACCTATGAAGATGCACTTTTCCGCTTTGGGTTCCAGCTTTTCAGGCTGAAGCATTTTGACATAAGCATCACATCCCCAAACTTTAAGAAACGACAACTTTGGCCTTTTGCCAGACCACAGTTCGTATGGTGTCGTCTCAACGGATTTTGATGGTGCCCTATTTAAAGTGAATGCAGCTGTTTTTAATGCATAGCCCCAAAATGATAACGACAAATCGGTAAGAGACATCATAGATCGCACCATCTCTAATAAAGTACGATTACGATATTCGGACACACCATTACGCTGTGGTGTTCCAGGCGGTGTCAACTGTGAAACAATTCCACATTGTCTTAAGTGAGCACCAAACTCGAAACTCAGATATTCACCCCCACGATCAGACCGTATGAACTTGATCTTCTTGTTATGATGATTTTCAACTTCACTCTGAAATTGTTTGAACTTTTCAAATGTTTCAGACTTGTGCTTCATTAAGTAGACATAGCCATATCTACTCAAATCGTCAGTGAAGGTGAGAAAATAACGATATCCGCCGCGTGCCTCTAGGCTCATCGGACCGCACACATCGGTATGTATGATTTCCAACAAGTCACTTGCACGCTCCATTGTTCTGGAGAACGGAGTTTTAGTCATCTTGCCCATGAGGCATGGTTCGCACGTGTCAAGTTAATCAAAGTCAAGTGACTCCAAAAGTCCATCGGCATGGAGTTTCTTCATGCACTTTACACCAATATGACCTAAGCGGCAGTGCCACAAAAATATGGCGCTATCATTGTTAACTCTAACTCTTTTGGTCTCAATGTTATGTATGTGTGTATCACTATCAAGATTCAATATGAAAAATCCTCTCACATTGGGTGCATGACCATAAAAGATGTTACTCATAGAAATAGAACAACCATTATTCTCTGACTTAAAAGAGTAACCGTCTCGCAATAAACAAGATCCAGATATAATGTTCATGCTCAATGCAGGCACTAAATAACAATGATTCAAGTTCATAACTAATCCTGATGGTAACTGAAGTGAAACTGTGCCGATGGCGATTGCATCAACCTTGGAACCATTTCCTACGCGCATCGTCACTTCATCTTTCGCCAGCCTTCGTCTATTCCGCAGTTCCTGTTTCGAGTTGCAAATATGAGCAACAAAACCGGTATCGAATACCCAGGCACTACTACGAGAGCCGGTTAAGTACACATCAATAACATGTATATCAAATATACCTGATTTTTCTTTGGCCGCCTTCTTATCAGCCAGATACTTGGGGCAATTGCGCTTCAAGTGACCCATACCCTTGCAATAGTAACACTCTGTGTCAGGCTTAGGTCCAGCTTTGGGTTTCTTCGTCGGATTGGCAACAGGCTTGCCGCTCTTCTTTGAATTACCCTTCTTGCCCTTGTCGTTTCTCTTGAAACTAGTGGTCTTATTCACCATCAACACTTGATGCTCTTTACGGAGTTCAGACTCTGCGACTTTCAGTATCGCAAACAACTCGCTGGGTGACTTGTTCATCCGTAGCATGTTGTAGTTCAACACAAAGCCTTTATAGCTTGGTGGCAGTGATTGAAGGATTCTGTCAGTGATAGCCTCTTGCGGGAGTTCAATCCCCAGCTCAGCTAGACGGTTTGAGTACCCAGACATTTTGAGCACATGTTCACTGACAGACGAGTTCTCCTCCATCTTGCAAGCATAGAATTTATCGGAGGTCTCATACCTCTCGATCCGGGCGTTCTTCTGAAAGATAAACTTCAACTCCTGGAACATCTCAAATGCTCCATGACGCTCAAAGCGACGTTGAAGTCCCGGTTCTAAGCCATACAAGACTGCACATTGAACTACTGAGTAGTCCTCCTTACGTGCTAACCAAGCGTTCTTAACATCCTGGTCAGCCGTAGCGGGTGGTTCATCTCCTAGCGCAGCATTAAGGACATAATCCTTCTTCCCATCTTGTAAGATTAGCTTAAGATTACGAGCCCAGTCTACAAAGTTGCTTCCATCATCTTTCAACTTAGCTTTCTCTAGGAACGTATTAAAATTCAGGGTGACTGTCGCATGAGCCATGATCTACAACACAAATATATTCAAAGTGGACTTAGACTATATTCAAGATAATTAGAGTTTAACTTAATCAAATTACTCGCTAAACTCCCACTCAAAAAAGTACATCTCTCTAGTCATTTGAGTGGTTCATGATCCACTTACACTAGCTCAAGTCCGATCATCACGTGAGTTGAGTATAGTTTCAGTGGTAAGCATCCCTATGCTAATCATATCATCTATATGATTCATGATCGACCTTTTGGTCTCATGTGTTCCGAGGCCATGTCTGCACATGCTAGGCTCGTCAAGCTTAACCCGAGTGTTCCGCATGCGCAACTGTTTTGCACCTGTTGTATGTGAACGTTGAGTCTATCACACCCGATCATCACGTGGTGTCTCGAAACGACGAACTGTAGCAACGGTGCACAGTCGGGGAGAACACAATTTCGTCTTGAAATTTTAGTGAGAGATCACCTCATAATGCTACCGTTGTTCTAAGCAAAATAAGGTGCATAAAAGGATTAACATCACATGCAATTCATAAGTGACATGATATGGCCATCATCACGTGCTCCTTGATCTCCATCAGCAAAGCACCGGCACGATCTTCTTGTCACCGGCGCCACACCATGATCTCCATCAACGTGTCGCCATCGGGATTGTCGTGCTACTCATGCTATTACTACTAAAGCTACATCCTAGCAAAATAGTAAACACATCTGCAAGCACAAACGTTAGTTTAAAGACAACCCTATGGCTCCTGCCGGTTGCCGTACCATCGACGTGCAAGTCGATATTATCTATTACAACATGATCATCTCATACATCCAATATATCACATCACATCGTTGGCCATATCACATCACAAGCATACCCTGCAAAAACAAGTTAGACGTCCTCTAATTTTGTTGTTGCATGTTTTACGTGGTGACCATGGGTATCTAGTAGGATCGCATCTTACTTACGCAAACACCACAACGGAGATATATGAGTTGATATTTAACCTCATCCAAGGACCTCCTCGGTCAAATCCGATTCAACTAAAGTTGGAGAAACTGACACTTGCCAGTCATCTTTGAGCAACGGGGTTACTCGTAGCGATGAAACCAGTCTCTCGTAAGCGTACGAGTAATGTCGGTCCAAGCCGCTTCAATCCAACAATACCGCGGAATCAAGAAAAGACTAAGGAGGGCAGCAAAACTGTGACATCCTCGACTTTTGCTACAGTAGTGATTGTAATTAAGCTACAGTGATGAACCGCTAATGATGCCACGTCATCGAATTCCCATCACAGACCAGCGTGGATTCGCGTCTGTCCGGATCCAAAATTTGAAAGCAAAGGGAAGCACTTTATCGGTTCATTACAAGTATTAAAAGGATATATATATAAAAGGAAAGTATTAAAGAAATAATAATGATAAAAGAAAGAAAAGAAAACTGAAAGAAAGGATTAATAAAAAGAAAAGGGAAAAGGTAAAACAAAATAAAAACAAATAAAAAAAAGAGAAAGCAACTCCCTCCCCGGCCCAGCTGGGCCACCCACCGGCCCAGCCGGCCACCTCCCGCGCCCCATCCCGCAACCCTAATCCCCGTGGCGAGCCCCTCCCTCGCTACTCCCTCCCCCCCTGGGCGCCGCCGCCAGCCAACCCCCCTCGTGGGGGGCCCCACCCCACCGACACTCCCTCTCCTCCCCACGACCCCCTCCACCATCCCGTAACTCCCTCCACTCCCTCTCTCTCGGCCCCCACCAACCGAGATCCCCATCTCGCCTCCCCCCACCGAGCCCCTCTCCCTCCCCAGCCGGCGGCCACCCTCCTCCCGCCGGCAGCCTCCTTCCCCCCCCACGGCCACCTCCTCCACCGAGCCTCCCCCCCCACGGATCCTCTCCTCCCCCGGCGACCCCGCCCCGCACGGCCTCCTCGCCTCCCCCCGCCGGCTTTCTTCCCGTCGGCCCCCTCCCTCCCTGGCCGGCGCGCCATCTCCTTCCCGCGGCGAGCCCCGGCCGTCCCTCGGCCTCCACCTCGGCCGGCCTCCCTCGGCCCCCTCACCACGCCGGCGAGCCCCTCCCCCACCGGGCCTCCCCTACGTCATCACCTCGCCGGATCCGGCCGGTTCCCCCTCGCCGGCACGTCACCACCACCGTCACCGTCACCCGCCTCCACGCCGTCTCCACCGTCACCTTCGTGCGAACTCCGGCTTCACCGGGCCGTCACGTCACCGTCGGTGAGCCCCTCCTCGGGCTCCTCCCACCTTGTCGTTCTCCTCGACGTCCCGGTTCCGTTCCGGCAAACGGGGCCTCGATCCGTCGACGGTGGACTCCGGTAGGAGGGATTAAAGTTTAGGTTCTTCTAGGTGGTGTTAGAGAAAGTTGTTCTGTGTCTCTGTTAACAGAGAGAGAGAGATGAGTGTTGTGAGAGAAAAGAAAAAAAGAAATAAAAACAATTGATGTATTAGATGCCGTATGTATGTATGTATGTATTCGATACCCGTATTATGTATGTATTTGCTTATATAGGCATGTGGAGAGATACGACATTGGTATGTTTATTTATTTGTGATTTAAAATGTGTATTTGGCCTTAGGTCACTTACCGGTGGGGCCATTGCACCCGGGTCTATGACAGGGAGGCCCCACGCGTTAGTTGAAATAAAAATATAAAAATAATGTTTTTCTTAAAATAAATAAATAAATAGATATTTAGTTAAAATAATTAATTAACATAATTAGAGTATGACACGCGGGTCCCTCACTAAATTAATCTGATAAATCAATATTTAATCGATATTAAAACTTGTGCCTATGACGTTCGGGACCCGCTGGTCAGTTGACCAGTCAAATGTGATGTCAGCATGACATCGCGATGATGTCATATTGGGATTTTATTAAATCATTTAAATCTGTTTTTAATTCCTAAATGATTAATAAAACTTTGAAAATTAATATTAAATAATCCGTAAGTCAGATCGAAATATTTTCAACATGAAAGTTGATCAGCAAAGCGAGACGAACCCGGATACACGGCCCGTTCGTCTGTCACGCGTCCCTAGCATAGCAAACATGGAACTTTTCCATCGTTTCCAGTGTAACCGATAGTAGCCCGAGACCCGGAAAATATCGTCAGATATTCTTCCGACCCGTCTATGACGGATGTTGCTGCGTTAGCTCATGTCTAGCCTGCATCTTTCCATGTCATGCTTTGTGTTGCATCGGTGCTATTATTTATTGTTTCTTCCCCCTCTTCTTACCGGTAGACCCCGAGACTGACGCTGCTGCCGGGTACATCTACGACCCTGCCGATCAGTCCTTTGCTGCAGAGCAGCAAGGCAAGCAAACTCCCCTTGATCATTCCTATATCGCCTATGTCTTTCTTCCTACTGCTTGCATTAGTATTTTGCTACTGTTGTAGTTAGCTCCTATATCTGATGCATAGCCTGTTTTTGATGAACTGCTACTTTCAGTCCTGTACCTTTAATATGCTTAGTATAGGTGGAGCAGTCATCCCCTCTGACCCCGTAGATCAGTTGCCCCGCTTGTATTTAAATCTCGATCTCTGATCGACGAGCCAGACCCGACACAGCACGTTCACCCCCCTTCGTTGTACGACGCTACAGGGATACTATCGGGTACCGAGGGTGACACCTCGCTAAGTACTCCTGATGATATCTCTGTAGTATAGCTAGTCGGTCGTGGTTATCGAGGGTGATTCCTTTTTCACCATTCCCGATGACGTCTCTGTCGTGCCACCCCGCGAGTGTGGGACCCCCGAGGGTGATTTCTCTAAGCCCACCTTGACGGGTACATCGTTCGGAATCCAACGAGGGTGATTCCTCGGATTCCCCTGATGTTACAACCACACAGTTACTCGACCATGTTACTGGGGTCTTCGGTGTTTAGTTGTAAGACGGGTGGATTCCCGCGAGACTGTGTTGCTGGCCTAATTAAAATGCTAATGGATTCGGGTATTTGATCTGGGTTGGTCGGAGACCTTTTCGCACTAACCGGCTACGCGAGAAGAATTATGGGTACTCGGCGTCGCGGTACCAGCCGAAGCTTTTCAGATGCCAGCAGTGTAGCGGCGCGCGCCCGAGTGGTCCCGAGATGCATCGCGCTTGTGATTAAGGGATGCTAGGACTGACGTCGGCCGCCCACGCCACGTGCAGGAGCGTGAAGGGGAACTGGGCCCATGAACCCTTTGTGCTTAGGATTTAGACCGGCGGGCTGGCCTCTCTGATTAGTCTTAGGTGGGGCTGCGACGTGTCGATATTCCGAGGCCGGGCAGGACCCAGGAAAGTATGTCCGGCCAGAGTGTTATCGAGCGTGACGGGACATGTGGTGCACCCCTGCAGGGATGAAAATTAACTATTCGGATAGCCGTGTCCACGGTTACAGGACGACTTGGAGTTGTGCCCCGATCTTATACAACTACAATTGTCACTTAACTGGAATTAGTTTGCCTCGGGATTGCTTCCTCGCAGGGAGTCGAGGGAGGATCCTTAGGCGTGACCTCACTTTAATATTGCTGCAACAATATGACTATTAATGTGTTACCCCCTGTTCTACTCTCGTCTATTGCTGCAAGACCCTGAAGATGCTAGTCTTCGATAGGACTAGGCCTTCTCTCTCTATTCTCGCATTGTGCAGTCAGTCCACATATAACCCCCTTCTTTGATACTGGTGCATAATTAGAATAGTTCTGATGTAAGACTTGCGAGTACTTTGGATGAGTACTCACCGCTGCTTTGCTCCCCCCTTGTTCCCTTGATCCGTTTGCTGCGACCAGATGATGAAGCCCAGGAGATGGAGGTCCCCGCCACCGACGACTGCTACCCCTACTACGTGGAGGCCGCTGATGATCAGGAGTAGTTAGGAGGTTCCCAGGCAGGAGGCCTCGCCTCGTTCGATCGTTGTATCTTTTGTGCTAGCCTTCTCTAAGGCACCCCATGTTTTATGTCTGTACTCAGAAATTTGTTGCTTCCGCTGACTCGTGTGTTTATCGAGCTTTCGTATTCTAGCCCTCGAGGCCCCTGGCTTGTAATATGAAGCTGATGTTATTTTATTTGTGTCTAGAGTTGTGTTGTGATATCTCCCCGTGAGTCCTTGGGTTTGATCGTACGCATTTGCGTGTATGATTAGCGTACGATTAAGCCGAGGGCGTCACAAGTTGGTATCAGAGCCAACTGCCTGTAGGTAGCCCCCTTTCCAACTCCTTGGCCGAAGTTGAGTCTAGTGTTTGAAAAACTTTACTAACACTGATGTTGTGGCTTACGGGCCCACATCTCAATTGGGTGGTATTAGTATCTTTTACTCCTTTCCTATACTCTGGGCTCTACTTTCTCTTCTCTTTCGGGTCAAAGATTTTACTAACTCTAACATTAGGTTCTCGAATCACATCAATCCGGAGCGCTGGACTATCTACTCTTTTTCTCCTGAATATGTATTACACACACTGTCATTGACATCCGTCAATCTTATTTTCAGATGCGTCCCGCAAGACAGCACGTGCGCCTGACACAGGCCACCGAGATGACTGGGTTCCCGGCCATTTTGGTCGATCTCCTGACCAGGCTGGGATATCGCTGGTACCCCGAGTACACTGTGTTCGAGGATTTCCGCGAGTACAACCAGTGCCAGTACCAGGCTGAGGTTCGCATCTTCGACCAGAGGGGCGGCGAGACCCTCGAGCGCCACGTGTTCTGTGGTATTGGAGTGTCGGTCGAGATGGCCGTCCATGATGCGGCCTACATCGCCATCACCCGTCTCCGTGGAGCGTACCCTCACCTGGAGGAGAGCCCTTTCAGATACATCCCGCATGCTCCTGCTGGGGATGAGACTGGGTCTGATCTCACTGCCTATGCTTCTGACGTTCGGGAGCGCAGCGACCGTTCCTACGTCGCTGTCTGCGCCCCCTACGTGACGCGTCGCTACGATGCGCGGATTCTGGTGCAGTACACTGAGGCAATGGATCGTGCTTTCCGAGCTCTGACTGTGGAGTTGTATGCTACGCGCGCTCGTCTTTACGACGCGTTGACAGAGCTGCAGCCATCACACTGTCCGAGGGTTCCACCTATGCGCATCCGCGAGCCGAGCAGGACAGAGCTACCATCAGCTCTCGAGTGGACTGATGTTGGGGGTAGAACCCCTGCACTTGGACCTCAGCTGCTCGACTGGATGCGGTACCCTCATCAGAGTCACAACGGGACACAGGGTCCTGTCCCTACCTTCTATCACCGCCAGCTACCAGGACTCGATCGTCCTCTCCGACGTTGATGTAGCCTTATCGCTACATCTCGTTGTGGTACTCTTCCACCGCGTGCCTGCGCGCCGCCTAGTGAGTCCAGGGTATCGTCAAATGCGTCCGGGCTATCGCCAAATTTCGAGTTTTTAATCATTAGTCTGTAATCGAACTTATGTATGGGTCTGTATGTCGAACTCAACTACTATGGAGTATCTATCGCATTTCCCTTTCATTATGCTTGATTACTTCATGAATGCGTGCGATGCCTTTGCAATTACTTTAAGCTAAAATACCCCTGCTAAATATTTAACAGGATGGTTAGACCAGTTGGCCGTCTGCGTGGCCCTGCCAACGATGCACCACCCCCGCCTCCTGAGTACATGGCGGGGATGATCCAACAGTTTGAGCTGAACCGCCAGTTTATGCAAGGGCTCATGGATCAGTTCCAAAGGCCGAACATGAACCAACCACAAGGCGTGACACTGCAAGACTTCTGCCGTCTCAACCCTGCGATCTACCGCAGCTCAACTCAGCCTCTAGATGCTGATGACTGGCTCCGTGACATTTCCTATGAGCTGGAGTCTGCCAATGTGCCCCTGGCGAGCTATGTCAACTTTGCCGCCTACTTCCTGAAGGGTCCCGCTGCTCAATGGTGGGACAGCCACAGGCGCTCTCAGCCCGATGGAACTATCATCACTTGGGCAGAGTTCAAGGCTGCTTTCCGTGCTCGATACATTCCCCAGGGAATCATGGACCGGAAGAAGCGTGAGTTCCGCAACTTAGTCCAGGGCAACAAGACTGTGGATGCTTATCAGCGGGAATTTCTGGAATTATCTCGCTATGCTGAAGAAGACATTGCGACCGATGCACGCAGGCAGGAGAAGTTCCGTGAAGGCCTCCACCCTGATATCAAGCTGACACTCCTCGTTCAGGACTATGCTGACTTCGCCACCCTCGTGAACAAGGCTATTCAGGTTGAGACCGGTCTGCAGGAATACAAAGATAGCAGCAAGCGCAACCGTGACATGGGCTCATCTTCGGGCTCATCTGCACAGAAGCGGAAGATCTGGATTCCCAACAACATGTACCATGCACCTGCTCCTACTCCGAGGCCGTCCTATGCTGCACCTCGCCTGCCTCCTCCACCGCCTAGGCAGCCGAGGCTCCCAGCTCCACCGCCTCGAGTTCCTCCTTCCCGTCCTGAGGACGGGCTGTGCTTCAAGTGTGGCCGTCCAGGTCACTGTGCTAGAGACTGCAGGCAGAATCAGAATCAGCTGGCACTTCCCGCAACTGGCCGTGGCAACAACCAGAACCGCAACTTCAACACTAAGCCTGCTTATGTTCGTGGTCAGGCCAACAACATTGATATGGGTCAAGCTCAAGACCAGCCTGCTACCGTGATGGGTACACTTCTCGTTAACTCAGTACCTGCTTCTGTATTGTTTGATATAGGAGCATCGCATTCCTTTATGTCGGAAAATTTTGCATACATGCATGACATTAGGAGCGAAGAGATGAACATCCCGATAGTGGTAAGCACCCCTGGGGGCGAATGCCGAACCTCTGTGGTTTGCCCCCATGTTCCAGTTGAAATTGAAGGATTAGAATTCCTTGCCAACCCCATTCTACTAAAGTCATCCAACATTGATCTCATATTGGGGATGGACTGGTTGAAAGCTCATACGGCATCGATCGTTTGTGCCACCAAGACCGTCCACCTCCTACACCCTTCAAATGAACTAGTAAGCTACCATGCTCATCTCGTCCGTAATGCTGAGGCACGGCTGTATGCTTTGAATGCATTAAATGCGTCGCCTCTTGAAGGGATTGAAAACATACCAGTGGTCCGAGAGTTCCAAGATGTCTTTCCAGAAGAACTTCCGGGGATTCCCCCTGCTCGAGCTGTCGAGTTTGTCATTGACTTGGTACCCGGTACCACTCCTATTGCCAAGCGTCCTTATAAAATGCCACCACATGAACTCCTTGAACTTAAGCAAGAAATTGACAACTCGCTCCGTCTGGGTTTCATCCGTCCGAGTTCCTCTGCTTGGGGAGCACCTTCTCTCTTTGTTAAGAAGAAGGATGGGACAAATCGATTGGTTCAAGACTATCGTCCTATCAACCAGGCCACTATTCAAAACAAATATCCTCTCCCGCGGATAAATGATTTGTATGATCAACTTGCTGGTTCCACCGTTTTCTCTAAGCTCGACTTGAGGTTGGGATACCACCAGATCCGTGTTCGCAAGGAGGATATTCCAAAGACCGCCTTTGTTACTCGATATGGATCATACGAGTACACCGTCATGTCCTTCGGCTTAACCAATGCACCGGCAACCTTCTCTCGACTGATGAATTATATATTCATGGACTACCTCGACAAATTTGTCGTGGTATATCTGGATGATATTCTGGTGTTTTCAAAGAACAAAGAAGAGCATGCTGAACATCTTCGTCTTGTATTGGATAAGCTTCGGGAGCATAAACTCTATGCGAAGTATTCCAAATGTGAGTTCTGGCTAGACGAAGTGACTTACCTTGGTCATGTGATTTCCAAGGATGGTATTGCGGTCAACCCCGAACGAATTCAAGCTATTCTTGACTGGACTCCCCCGAAGAATGTCAAGCAAGTCAGAAGTTTTCTCGGACTCGCCAGCTATTGCCGTCGATTCGTCGAGAACTTCTCCAAGATTGCGAAGCCCTTAACCAACCTGCTTCACAAAGGTGTTAAGTATGAATGGACTGATAAATGTCAGGAAAGTTTCCAAGCGCTCAAGGACAAACTGACGTCCGCTCCAGTACTTGCTCCTCCAGATACGAAAAGGGACTTCGTCATATACTGTGATGCTTCTCGTCAAGGAATAGGTTGTGTCCTAATGCAGGATCGCAAGGTGATCGCTTATGCTTCACGTCAACTGCGTGCTCATGAAGAGAACTACCCAGTTCATGATCTCGAGCTTGCCGCAGTCATTCATGCATTGAAGGAATGGCGACAATACCTTGTCGGTAATCGTTGTGAAATCTACACTGACCATCAAAGTCTGAAGTACTTGTTCACTCAACCGGAGCTGAACCTGCGTCAACAAAGATGGATGGAGCGTATAGCAGATTTTGACTGTAGTATATCATATACCCCTGGCAAGGCTAATGTAATGGCTGATGCCTTAAGTCGCAAGTCATACTGCAACCACCTCCAGGTTCATCAGGTTCACGATCGTTTGCAAGAGGAATTCCGTAAGCTGAACCTCCACATTGTTCCTCAGGGTTACCTTGTTCCCCCTCCTGAAGAGTATCAAAAGATGAACCTCCGTGTTGTTAATCAGGGTTCCCTCGGTAACCTAGTGGTTGAACCAGATCTTGTGAGCTCCATAAAGAATATACAAAACTTTGACGATGATGTCGACAGGATTAAGAGCTATATTGCAAAGGGTAAACCCTCCTTTTTCACTGTTGATGAAGGTGGCGCCTTGTATTTCAAGGGTCGCCTATTCGTCCCAAATAAGAAGGAAAATCTCAGGATGACTGGGAAGGTGATGGAAGAAGCTCATGACACACCATTGTCTATTCACCCGGGTAGTACCAAGATGTACCAAGACATCCGGCAAAGATTCTGGTGGCCCAATATGAAACAAGACATTGCACGCTATGTGGCAGAATGTGATATATGCCGGCGTATCAAAGCAGAACACCAAAAGCCTGCTGGAACTCTGCAACCTATCTCTATTCCCGAGTGGAAATGGGACCATGTTGAAATGGACTTTGTCACTGGTTTTCCCAGATCTCAGAAAGGTAATGATGCTATTCTTGTCGTCATTGATCGACTGTCCAAAGTTGCACATTTCCTGGCCGTCAAAGAAACGATTAATGCTAGTCAGCTGGCAGATCTTTATATGTCAAGAGTTGTTTCACTTCACGGTATTCCGTTGGTAATCAGTTCGGACCGTGGCAGCTTGTTTACTTCAAAATTCTGGGAAAGTTTTCAGAAGGCTATGGGGACTCATCTGTCCTTTAGCACCGCATTTCATCCTCAATCCCAGGGACAAGTTGAACGAGTCAACCAAATTCTCGAGGACATGCTTCGAGCTTGTGTCATTTCTTTCGGTAAGAAATGGGAGGAATCTCTCCCGTATGCCGAGTTCTCTTACAACAATAGCTATCAAGCTAGTCTGAAGATGGCCCCTTTCGAAGTATTGTATGGGCGAAGGTGTCGAACTCCTCTGAATTGGTCAGAAACTGGGGAACGATCACTCTTCGGTCCGGATATTATCCAACATGCCGAAGATCAAGTTCGCATTATTTATGAGAATCTGAAGGCTGCTCAGTCTCGTCAGAAGAGTCAGTATGACCGTCATCATCAAGATATGGTCTATCAACCTGGCGAAAAGGCTTATCTTCGTGTCACACCAATGAGAGGTGCACACCGTTTCGGAATCAAGGGCAAGTTAGCTCCTCGTTATATTGATCCTTTCACTGTTCTCAAAAGGCGTGGAAGAGTGGCTTATCGATTGGAACTGCCGGCGAACCTTTCTCAGGTTCACGATGTCTTCCATGTTTCTCAGCTCCGTCGCTGCTTCAAGGACCCTATTCGAGCAGTGGATCACGATATGCTAGAGCTACAACAAGACCTCTCTTATAAAGAGCATCCGGTCCGCATTCTCGACCAAGCTGAACGTAAGACTCGTCGCAAGGTCACTAAGTTCCTTAAGGTGCAGTGGTCAAATCACTCTGAAGATGAAGCCACTTGGGAACGCGAGGATCATCTTCGTGATGAATACCCCGGGCTCTTTCCCTCTACCTCTTAATTCTCGGGACGAGAATTCTTGTTAGTAGGGGAGAATTGTGACATCCTCGACTTTTGCTACAGTAGTGATTGTAATTAAGCTACAGTGATGAACCGCTAATGATGCCACGTCATCGAATTCCCATCACAGACCAGCGTGGATTCGCGTCTGTCCGGATCCAAAATTTGAAAGCAAAGGGAAGCACTTTATCGGTTCATTACAAGTATTAAAAGGATATATATATAAAAGGAAAGTATTAAAGAAATAATAATGATAAAAGAAAGAAAAGAAAACTGAAAGAAAGGATTAATAAAAAGAAAAGGGAAAAGGTAAAACAAAATAAAAACAAATAAAAAAAAAGAGAAAGCAACTCCCTCCCCGGCCCAGCTGGGCCACCCACCGGCCCAGCCGGCCACCTCCCGCGCCCCATCCCGCAACCCTAATCCCCGTGGCGAGCCCCTCCCTCGCTACTCCCTCCCCCCCTGGGCGCCGCCGCCAGCCAACCCCCCTCGTGGGGGGCCCCACCCCACCGACACTCCCTCTCCTCCCCACGACCCCCTCCACCATCCCGTAACTCCCTCCACTCCCTCTCTCTCGGCCCCCACCAACCGAGATCCCCATCTCGCCTCCCCCACCGAGCCCCTCTCCCTCCCCAGCCGGCGGCCACCCTCCTCCCGCCGGCAGCCCCCCGGCGGCCACCCTCCTCCCGCCGGCGGCCTCCTTCCCCCCCCCCCCACGGCCACCTCCTCCACCGAGCCGCCCCGCCACGGCTCCTCTCCTCCCCCGGCGACCCCGCCCCGCACGGCCTCCTCGCCTCCCCCCGCCGGCTTTCTTCCCGTCGGCCCCCTCCCTCCCTGGCCGGCGCGCCATCTCCTTCCCGCGGCGAGCCCCGGCCGTCCCTCGGCCTCCACCTCGGCCGGCCTCCCTCGGCCCCCTCACCACGCCGGCGAGCCCCTCCCCCACCGGGCCTCCCCTACGTCATCACCTCGCCGGATCCGGCCGGTTCCCCCTCGCCGGCACGTCACCACCACCGTCACCGTCACCGCCTCCACGCCGTCTCCACCGTCACCTTCGTGCGAACTCCGGCTTCACCGGGCCGTCACGTCACCGTCGGTGAGCCCCTCCTCGGGCTCCTCCCACCTTGTCGTTCTCCTCGACGTCCCGGTTCCGTTCCGGCAAACGGGGCCTCGATCCGTCGACGGTGGACTCCGGTAGGAGGGATTAAAGTTTAGGTTCTTCTAGGTGGTGTTAGAGAAAGTTGTTCTGTGTCTCTGTTAACAGAGAGAGAGAGAGATGAGTGTTGTGAGAGAAAAGAAAAAAAGAAATAAAAACAATTGATGTATTAGATGCCGTATGTATGTATGTATGTATTCGATACCCGTATTATGTATGTATTTGCTTATATAGGCATGTGGAGAGATACGACATTGGTATGTTTATTTATTTGTGATTTAAAATGTGTATTTGGCCTTAGGTCACTTACCGGTGGGGCCATTGCACCCGGGTCTATGACAGGGAGGCCCCACGCGTTAGTTGAAATAAAAATATAAAAATAATGTTTTTCTTAAAATAAATAAATAAATAGATATTTAGTTAAAATAATTAATTAACATAATTAGAGTATGACACGCGGGTCCCTCACTAAATTAATCTGATAAATCAATATTTAATCGATATTAAAACTTGTGCCTATGACGTTCGGGACCCGCTGGTCAGTTGACCAGTCAAATGTGATGTCAGCATGACATCGCGATGATGTCATATTGGGATTTTATTAAATCATTTAAATCTGTTTTTAATTCCTAAATGATTAATAAAACTTTGAAAATTAATATTAAATAATCCGTAAGTCAGATCGAAATATTTTCAACATGAAAGTTGATCAGCAAAGCGAGACGAACCCGGATACACGGCCCGTTCGTCTGTCACGCGTCCCTAGCATAGCAAACATGGAACTTTTCCATCATTTCCAGTGTAACCGGTAGTAGCCCGAGACCCGGAAAATATCGTCAGATATTCTTCCGACCCGTCTATGACGGATGTTGCTGCGTTAGCTCATGTCTAGCCTGCATCTTTCCATGTCATGCTTTGTGTTGCATCGGTGCTATTATTTATTGTTTCTTTCCCCTCTTCTTACCGGTAGACCCCGAGACTGACGCTGCTGCCGGGTACATCTACGACCCTGCCGATCAGTCCTTTGCCGTAGAGCAGCAAGGCAAGCAAACTCCCCTTGATCATTCCTATATCGCCTATGTCTTTCTTCCTACTGCTTGCATTAGTATTTTGCTACTGTTGTAGTTAGCTCCTATATCTGATGCATAGCCTGTTTTTGATGAACTGCTACTTTCAGTCCTGTACCTTTAATATGCTTAGTATAGGTGGAGCAGTCATCCCCTCTAACCCCGTAGATCAGTTGCCCCGCTTGTATTTAAATCTCGATCTCTGATCGACGAGCCAGACCCGACACAGCACGTTCACCCCCCTTCGTTGTACGATGCTACAGGGATACTATCGGGTACCGAGGGTGACACCTCGCTAAGTACTCCTGATGATATCTCTGTAGTATAGCTAGTCGGTCGTGGTTATCGAGGGTGATTCCTTTTTCACCATTCCCGATGACGTCTCTGTCGTGCCACCCCGCGAGTGTGGGACCCCCGAGGGTGATTTCTCTAAGCCCACCTTGACGGGTACATCGTTCGGAATCCAACGAGGGTGATTCCTCGGATTCCTCTGATGTTACAACCACACAGTTACTCGACCATGTTACTGGGGTCTTCGGTGTTTAGTTGTAAGACGGGTGGATTCCCGCGAGACTGTGTTGCTGGCCTAATTAAAATGCTAATGGATTCGGGTATTTGATCTGGGTTGGTCGGGGACCTTTTCGCACTAACCGGCTACGCGGGAAGAATTATGGGTACTCGGCGTCGCGGTATCAGCCGAAGCTTTTCAGATGCCAGCAGTGTAGCGGCGCGCGCCCGAGTGGTCCCGAGATGCATCGCGCTTGTGATTAAGGGATGCTAGGACTGACGTCGGCCGCCCACGCCACGTGCAGGAGCGTGAAGGGGAACTGGGCCCATGAACCCTTTGTGCTTAGGATTTAGACCGGCGGGCTGGCCTCTCTGATTAGTCTTAGGTGGGGCTGCGACGTGTCGATATTCCGAGGCCGGGCAGGACCCAGGAAAGTATGTCCGGCCAGAGTGTTATCGAGCGTGACGGGACATGTGGTGCACCCCTGCAGGGATGAAAATTAACTATTCGGATAGCCGTGTCCACGGTTACAGGACGACTTGGAGTTGTGCCCCGATCTTATACAACTACAATTGTCACTTAACTGGAATTAGTTTGCCTCGGGATTGCTTCCTCGCAGGGAGTCGAGGGAGGATCCTTAGGCGTGACCTCACTTTAATATTGCTGCAACAATATGACTATTAATGTGTTACCCCCTGTTCTACTCTCGTCTATTGCTGCAAGACCCTGAAGATGCTAGTCTTCGATAGGACTAGGCCTTCTCTCTCTATTCTCGCATTGTGCAGTCAGTCCACATATAACCCCCTTCTTTGATACTGGTGCATAATTAGAATAGTTCTGATGTAAGACTTGCGAGTACTTTGGATGAGTACTCACCGCTGCTTTGCTCCCCCCTTGTTCCCTTGATCCGTTTGCTGCGACCAGATGATGAAGCCCAGGAGATGGAGGTCCCCGCCACCGACGACTGCTACCCCTACTACGTGGAGGCCGCTGATGATCAGGAGTAGTTAGGAGGTTCCCAGGCAGGAGGCCTCGCCTCGTTCGATCGTTGTATCTTTTGTGCTAGCCTTCTCTAAGGCACCCCATGTTTTATGTCTGTACTCAGAAATTTGTTGCTTCCGCTGACTCGTGTGTTTATCGAGCTTTCGTATTCTAGCCCTCGAGGCCCCTGGCTTGTAATATGAAGCTGATGTTATTTTATTTGTGTCTAGAGTTGTGTTGTGATATCTCCCCGTGAGTCCTTGGGTTTGATCGTACGCATTTGCGTGTATGATTAGCGTACGATTAAGCCGAGGGCGTCACAAGTTGGTATCAGAGCCAACTGCCTGTAGGTAGCCCCCTTTCCAACTCCTTGGCCGAAGTTGAGTCTAGTGTTTGAAAAACTTTACTAACACTGATGTTGTGGCTTACGGGCCCACATCTCAATTGGGTGGTATTAGTATCTTTTACTCCTTTCCTATACTCTGGGCTCTACTTTCTCTTCTCTTTCGGGTCAAAGATTTTACTAACTCTAACATTAGGTTCTCGAATCACATCAATCCGGAGCGCTGGACTATCTACTCTTTTTCTCCTGAATATGTATTACACACACTGTCATTGACATCCGTCAATCTTATTTTCAGATGCGTCCCGCAAGACAGCACGTGCGCCTGACACAGGCCACCGAGATGACTGGGTTCCCGGCCATTTTGGTCGATCTCCTGACCAGGCTGGGATATCGCTGGTACCCCGAGTACACTGTGTTCGAGGATTTCCGCGAGTACAACCAGTGCCAGTACCAGGCTGAGGTTCGCATCTTCGACCAGAGGGGCGGCGAGACCCTCGAGCGCCACGTGTTCTGTGGTATTGGAGTGTCGGTCGAGATGGCCGTCCATGATGCGGCCTACATCGCCATCACCCGTCTCCGTGGAGCGTACCCTCACCTGGAGGAGAGCCCTTTCAGATACATCCCGCATGCTCCTGCTGGGGATGAGACTGGGTCTGATCTCACTGCCTATGCTTCTGACGTTCGGGAGCGCAGCGACCGTTCCTACGTCGCTGTCTGCGCCCCCTACGTGACGCGTCGCTACGATGCGCGGATTCTGGTGCAGTACACTGAGGCAATGGATCGTGCTTTCCGAGCTCTGACTGTGGAGTTGTATGCTACGCGCGCTCGTCTTTACGACGCGTTGACAGAGCTGCAGCCATCACACTGTCCGAGGGTTCCACCTATGCGCATCCGCGAGCCGAGCAGGACAGAGCTACCATCAGCTCTCGAGTGGACTGATGTTGGGGGTAGAACCCCTGCACTTGGACCTCAGCTGCTCGACTGGATGCGGTACCCTCATCAGAGTCACAACGGGACACAGGGTCCTGTCCCTACCTTCTATCACCGCCAGCTACCAGGACTCGATCGTCCTCTCCGACGTTGATGTAGCCTTATCGCTACATCTCGTTGTGGTACTCTTCCACCGCGTGCCTGCGCGCCGCCTAGTGAGTCCAGGGTATCGTCAAATGCGTCCGGGCTATCGCCAAATTTCGAGTTTTTAATCATTAGTCTGTAATCGAACTTATGTATGGGTCTGTATGTCGAACTCAACTACTATGGAGTATCTATCGCATTTCCCTTTCATTATGCTTGATTACTTCATGAATGCGTGCGATGCCTTTGCAATTACTTTAAGCTAAAATACCCCTGCTAAATATTTAACAGGATGGTTAGACCAGTTGGCCGTCTGCGTGGCCCTGCCAACGATGCACCACCCCCGCCTCCTGAGTACATGGCGGGGATGATCCAACAGTTTGAGCTGAACCGCCAGTTTATGCAAGGGCTCATGGATCAGTTCCAAAGGCCGAACATGAACCAACCACAAGGCGTGACACTGCAAGACTTCTGCCGTCTCAACCCTGCGATCTACCGCAGCTCAACTCAGCCTCTAGATGCTGATGACTGGCTCCGTGACATTTCCTATGAGCTGGAGTCTGCCAATGTGCCCCTGGCGAGCTATGTCAACTTTGCCGCCTACTTCCTGAAGGGTCCCGCTGCTCAATGGTGGGACAGCCACAGGCGCTCTCAGCCCGATGGAACTATCATCACTTGGGCAGAGTTCAAGGCTGCTTTCCGTGCTCGATACATTCCCCAGGGAATCATGGACCGGAAGAAGCGTGAGTTCCGCAACTTAGTCCAGGGCAACAAGACTGTGGATGCTTATCAGCGGGAATTTCTGGAATTATCTCGCTATGCTGAAGAAGACATTGCGACCGATGCACGCAGGCAGGAGAAGTTCCGTGAAGGCCTCCACCCTGATATCAAGCTGACACTCCTCGTTCAGGACTATGCTGACTTCGCCACCCTCGTGAACAAGGCTATTCAGGTTGAGACCGGTCTGCAGGAATACAAAGATAGCAGCAAGCGCAACCGTGACATGGGCTCATCTTCGGGCTCATCTGCACAGAAGCGGAAGATCTGGATTCCCAACAACATGTACCATGCACCTGCTCCTACTCCGAGGCCGTCCTATGCTGCACCTCGCCTGCCTCCTCCACCGCCTAGGCAGCCGAGGCTCCCAGCTCCACCGCCTCGAGTTCCTCCTTCCCGTCCTGAGGACGGGCTGTGCTTCAAGTGTGGCCGTCCAGGTCACTGTGCTAGAGACTGCAGGCAGAATCAGAATCAGCTGGCACTTCCCGCAACTGGCCGTGGCAACAACCAGAACCGCAACTTCAACACTAAGCCTGCTTATGTTCGTGGTCAGGCCAACAACATTGATATGGGTCAAGCTCAAGACCAGCCTGCTACCGTGATGGGTACACTTCTCGTTAACTCAGTACCTGCTTCTGTATTGTTTGATATAGGAGCATCGCATTCCTTTATGTCGGAAAATTTTGCATACATGCATGACATTAGGAGCGAAGAGATGAACATCCCGATAGTGGTAAGCACCCCTGGGGGCGAATGCCGAACCTCTGTGGTTTGCCCCCATGTTCCAGTTGAAATTGAAGGATTAGAATTCCTTGCCAACCCCATTCTACTAAAGTCATCCAACATTGATCTCATATTGGGGATGGACTGGTTGAAAGCTCATACGGCATCGATCGTTTGTGCCACCAAGACCGTCCACCTCCTACACCCTTCAAATGAACTAGTAAGCTACCATGCTCATCTCGTCCGTAATGCTGAGGCACGGCTGTATGCTTTGAATGCATTAAATGCGTCGCCTCTTGAAGGGATTGAAAACATACCAGTGGTCCGAGAGTTCCAAGATGTCTTTCCAGAAGAACTTCCGGGGATTCCCCCTGCTCGAGCTGTCGAGTTTGTCATTGACTTGGTACCCGGTACCACTCCTATTGCCAAGCGTCCTTATAAAATGCCACCACATGAACTCCTTGAACTTAAGCAAGAAATTGACAACTCGCTCCGTCTGGGTTTCATCCGTCCGAGTTCCTCTGCTTGGGGAGCACCTTCTCTCTTTGTTAAGAAGAAGGATGGGACAAATCGATTGGTTCAAGACTATCGTCCTATCAACCAGGCCACTATTCAAAACAAATATCCTCTCCCGCGGATAAATGATTTGTATGATCAACTTGCTGGTTCCACCGTTTTCTCTAAGCTCGACTTGAGGTTGGGATACCACCAGATCCGTGTTCGCAAGGAGGATATTCCAAAGACCGCCTTTGTTACTCGATATGGATCATACGAGTACACCGTCATGTCCTTCGGCTTAACCAATGCACCGGCAACCTTCTCTCGACTGATGAATTATATATTCATGGACTACCTCGACAAATTTGTCGTGGTATATCTGGATGATATTCTGGTGTTTTCAAAGAACAAAGAAGAGCATGCTGAACATCTTCGTCTTGTATTGGATAAGCTTCGGGAGCATAAACTCTATGCGAAGTATTCCAAATGTGAGTTCTGGCTAGACGAAGTGACTTACCTTGGTCATGTGATTTCCAAGGATGGTATTGCGGTCAACCCCGAACGAATTCAAGCTATTCTTGACTGGACTCCCCCGAAGAATGTCAAGCAAGTCAGAAGTTTTCTCGGACTCGCCAGCTATTGCCGTCGATTCGTCGAGAACTTCTCCAAGATTGCGAAGCCCTTAACCAACCTGCTTCACAAAGGTGTTAAGTATGAATGGACTGATAAATGTCAGGAAAGTTTCCAAGCGCTCAAGGACAAACTGACGTCCGCTCCAGTACTTGCTCCTCCAGATACGAAAAGGGACTTCGTCATATACTGTGATGCTTCTCGTCAAGGAATAGGTTGTGTCCTAATGCAGGATCGCAAGGTGATCGCTTATGCTTCACGTCAACTGCGTGCTCATGAAGAGAACTACCCAGTTCATGATCTCGAGCTTGCCGCAGTCATTCATGCATTGAAGGAATGGCGACAATACCTTGTCGGTAATCGTTGTGAAATCTACACTGACCATCAAAGTCTGAAGTACTTGTTCACTCAACCGGAGCTGAACCTGCGTCAACAAAGATGGATGGAGCGTATAGCAGATTTTGACTGTAGTATATCATATACCCCTGGCAAGGCTAATGTAATGGCTGATGCCTTAAGTCGCAAGTCATACTGCAACCACCTCCAGGTTCATCAGGTTCACGATCGTTTGCAAGAGGAATTCCGTAAGCTGAACCTCCACATTGTTCCTCAGGGTTACTTTGCCGCCTACTTCCTGAAGGGTCCCGCTGCTCAATGGTGGGACAGCCACAGGCGCTCTCAGCCCGATGGAACTATCATCACTTGGGCAGAGTTCAAGGCTGCTTTCCGTGCTCGATACATTCCCCAGGGAATCATGGACCGGAAGAAGCGTGAGTTCCACAACTTAGTCCAGGGCAACAAGACTGTGGATGCTTATCAGCGGGAATTTCTGGAATTATCTCGCTATGCTGAAGAAGACATTGCGACCGATGCACGCAGGCAGGAGAAGTTCCGTGAAGGCCTCCACCCTGATATCAAGCTGACACTCCTCGTTCAGGACTATGCTGACTTCGCCACCCTCGTGAACAAGGCTATTCAGGTTGAGACCGGTCTGCAGGAATACAAAGATAGCAGCAAGCGCAACCGTGACATGGGCTCATCTTCGGGCTCATCTGCACAGAAGCGGAAGATCTGGATTCCCAACAACATGTACCATGCACCTGCTCCTACTCCGAGGCCGTCCTATGCTGCACCTTGCCTGCCTCCTCCACCGCCTAGGCAGCCGAGGCTCCCAGCTCCACCGCCTCGAGTTCCTCCTTCCCGTCTTGAGGACGGGCTGTGCTTCAAGTGTGGCCGTCCAGGTCACTGTGCTAGAGACTGCAGGCAGAATCAGAATCAGCTGGCACTTCCCGCAACTGGCCGTGGCAACAACCAGAACCGCAACTTCAACACTAAGCCTGCTTATGTTCGTGGTCAGGCCAACAACATTGATATGGGTCAAGCTCAAGACCAGCCTGCTACCGTGATGTAGTGGAACGTCCTCACGTCCCTCGATCCGCCCCGCAAACCGTCCCGCGATCAGTCCCACGATCTAGTGCCGAACGGACGGCACCTCCGCGTTCAGCACACGTACAGCTCGACGATGATCTCGGCCTTCTTGATCCAGCAAGAGAGACGGAGAGATAGATGAGTTCTCCGGCAGCGTGACGACGCTCCGGAGGTTGGTGGTGATCTTATCTCAGCAGGGCTCCGTCCGAGCTCCGCAGAAACGCGATCTAGAGGTAAAACCGTGGAGATATGTGGTCGGGCTGCCGTGGCAAAAGTGTCTCAAATCAGCCCTAAAACCTCCGTATATATAGGAGGAAGAGGGGGAGCCTTTCCTTGGGGTCCAAGGACCCCCAAGGGGTTCGGCCGAGCCAAGGGGGGCAACCCTCCCCTTCCAAACCGAGTCCAACTAGGTTTGGAAGGAGGAGTCCTTCCCCCTTTTGCCACCTCCTCTTTTTTTTCTTTTCTCTTTGATTGTCTTCCTATGGCGCATAGGGACTTCTTGGGCTGTACCACCAACCACTAAGGGCTGGTGCGCCACCCTCAAGGCCTATGGGCTTCCCCGGGGTGGGTTGCCCCCCCGGTGAACTCCTGGAACCCATTCGTCATTCCCGGTACTTTCCCGGTAACTTCGAAAACCTTCCGGTAATCAAATGAGGTCATCCTAGATATTAATATTCATTTCCGGACCATTCCGGAAACCCTCGTGATGTCCGTGATCTCATCCGGGACTCCGAACAACATTCGGTAACCAACCATATAACTCAAATACGCATAAAACAACGTCGAACCTTAAGTGTGCAGACCCTGCGGGTTCGAGAACTATGTAGACATGACCCGAGAGACTCCTCGGTCAATATCCAATAGCAGGACCTGGATGCCCATATTGGATCCTACATATTCTACGAAGATCTTATCGTTTTGAACCTCAGTGCCAAGGATTCATATAATCCCGTATGTCATTCCCTTTGTCCTTCGGTATGTTACTTTCCCGAGATTCGATTGTCAGTATCCGCATACCTATTTCAATCTCGTTTACCGGCAAGTCTCTTTACTTGTTCCGTAATACAAGATCCCGTAACTTACACTAAGTCACATTGCTTGCAAGGCTTGTGTGTGATGTTGTATTACCGAGTGGGCCCCGAGATACCTCTCTGTCACACGGAGTGACAAATCCCAGTCTCGATCCATACTAACTCAACGAACACCTTCGGAGATACCTGTTGAGCATCTTTATAGTCACCCAGTTACGTTGCGACGTTTGATACACACAAAGTATTCCTCCGGTGTCAGTGAGTTATATGATCTCATGGTCATAGGAACAAATACTTGACACGCAGAAAACAGTAGCAACAAAATGACACGATCAACATGCTACGTCTATTAGTTTGGGTCTAGTCCATCACGTGATTCTCCTAATGACGTGATCCAGTTATCAACAACAACACCTTGTTCATAATCAGAAGACACTGACTATCTTTGATCAACTGGCTAGCCAACTAGAGGCTTGCTAGGGACAGTGTTTTGTCTATGTATCCACACATGTATATAAGTCTTCATTCAATACAATTATAGCATGGATAATAAACGATAATCTTGATATAGGAATTATAATAGTAACTCTATTTATTATTGCCTCTAGGGCATAATTCCAACAGCCACATCATGCATATTTTCCCTTTTTTCTGTAACCCTGTTTACTTTGTATATTTTGTACTTTGTATGGATGGATGCTTGGGTGGAATAAGAGAATTGGAGAGTATTTGATATGAAACTATAATGGATTTTGCAATAGAAAGTGACGCAAAGAGCCAAATATATTAAATTAGACTCAAAGCATTCCTAGATGATCCAAAATTTATTATATCCTTCTTTTGTTCTCTGGAAATTGTGTCCAATTGCACTACCCCCTCCTTCCACAATTATAAGATGTTCTAACAGTTTTGTGATTTGGATGTATACAAACACATTTTAGTGTCCCTGTTCAATCATTTCAGTCCGTATGTATAGTTCACAATGAAATATTCAGAACATCTTATAACTGTGAGCAGAGGAAGTAACGTTTAACCTACGAAGCGACGCTCATTCAAGATGAAAAATATATCTACCTCTCTGAAAGTTATTCCTTTTTTTTTATTTTGTAGTTATTGCATGGTGTTGTCGGAATATGATATGAGATATGACTGGTGTTGCTATGAATGCGAAAAAGGCTAATGGGGACCCAAATCCTATTCAAGGTAAAAATAACGATCACAAATATCAGCAATTACTTCATCCTATTACTAAGTTCTTTCACCAATCTCATTCTTTGAATCATGTAACTAAGTACATTTCCTCCCTACTCATGGTGCAGGTGAAAACAAACAGAGTTTCAAAGGCCTGATAAGAGTCACGGGAATGTGGCCCATCAAATTGGAGTTAAAACACCACATATATAATAAGATTTGGAAGTGAATTTCATTCCCTGTGAAGAGGCGACACTCTTGAATAGAGGGAGGCCAGTAGTTTATTATACGCGAAGATTTGTTGTGTGGCGTACACAGGTTCATCCTGCATCTCCTCCAGGTATGAAGTGCACATCACCAAGTAGACACGTTAACCCAATTTTTGCTCGATTGTGCAGATTTCTAAAAAAATTTATTTGTAGATGATTTAGAATAACCTTGTGAATAATTTTTTCCTTCGTTGGTGAATTTGTCGACAAAACCAAGTCTTCCCCTTACGGGCTTCTGTGTTTCCTGTTGGAAATATGTCCTAAAGGCAATGATAAAATAGTTATAATTATATTTCCTGTTTCAAGATAATCGTTCATTATCCATGTTATAATTATATTGAATGAAAGCATAGATACATGTGTGGATATATAGACAAAACAATGTCCCTAGTAAGCCTCTAGTTGACTAGCCAGTTGATCAAGGATCATTAAGGTTTTCTGACCATATGCAAGTGTTGTCGCTTGATGACTGGATCACATCATTAGGAGAATGATGTGATGGACAAGACCCAAATTATGAACGTAGCATGTGATCATGTCATTTTGTTGCTATTGTTTTCTGTGTGTCAAGTATTCATTCCTATGATCATGAGATCATGTAACTCACTAACACCGGAGGAATACCTTGTGTGTATCAAACGTCACAACGTTATTGGGTGACTATAAAGGTGCTCTACAGGTATCTCTGAAGGTTTCCGTTGAGTTACCAAGGATCAAGACTGGGATTTGTCACTCCTTGTGACGGAGAGGTATCTCGAGACCCACTCGGTAATACAACATCACATATAAGCCTTGCAAGCAATGTGACTCAAGTGTTATTCACGGGATCTTGTATTACGGAACGAGTAAAGAGACTTCCGGTAACGAGATTGAAATAGGTATATGGATACCGGCGATCAAATCTCGGGAAAGTAACATACCGAAGGACAAAGGGGGCATTATATGAATCCTTGGCACATAGGTTCAACCGATAAGATCTTCGTAGAATATGTAGGATCCAATATGGACATCCAAGTCCCGCTATTGGGTATTGACCGGGAAGTGTCTTGGGTCATGTCTGCTTATGTTTGCTGTGTATCCCTTGCAACGGCGCCAGGAAATAGTTGTGTCGAGGGCACCAGGAATCCTTCAGATACGGCTACGCCTTAAGGGACTTCCTAGGCAAGTATGCAAAGGATTTCCCCCGTGGCCTTGGAGCCTTGCGTTGGTGTTCCCTCGAAGCGGAAAGGGTGATGTAGCACAGCGACAATAAGTATTTCCCTCAGTTTGAGAACCAAGGTATCAATCCGGCGGAAGAGTATCTCAAGATCCTGCACAAACACAAAAACTTACAACCAACGCTATGAAGGGGTTGTCAATTCCTTATAGATTGTTTGCCAAGTGAGAACCGGAAGCAACAAAGTAACAAAGCAAAGTAAAAGCGGAGGTGTAAATGATGGATGTGAATAGACCCGGGGGCCGTAGTGTTCACTAGTGGCTTCTCTCATGAAAGCAAGTAGACGGTGGGTGAACAAATTACTGTCGAGCAATTGATAGAACCACGCAAAGTCATGACGATATCTATGCAATGATTATTTCTATAGGCATCACGTCCGAAACAAGTAGACCGATACTTTCTGCATCTACTACTATTACTCCACACGTCGACCGCTATCCAGCATGCATCTAGTGTATTAAGTCCATAAGAACAGAGTAACGCCTTAAGCAAGATGACATTATGTAGAGGGATAATCTCAAACCAATGATAAAACCCCCATCTTTTTACCCTTGATGGCAACTACTTGATGTGTGCCTTGTTGCCCCTACTGTCACTGGGAAAGGTCACCACATGGTAGAACCCAAAACCAAGCACTTCTCCCATTGCAAGAATCATAGATCTAGTTTGCCAAACAAAACCCAAGACTCGAAGAGACTTACAAGGATATCAAATCATGCATATAAGAAATCATCAAAGACTCAAATATATATCATAGATAATCTGATCACAAATCCACAATTCATCGGATCTCGACAAACACACCGCCAAAGAAGATTACATCGGATAGATCTCCATGAAGATCATGGAGAACTTTGTATTGAAGATCCAAGAGAGAGAATAAGCCATCTAGCTACTAACTACGGACCCGTAGGTCTGAAGTGAACTACTCACGAGTCATTGGAGGGGCGATGATGATGATGAAGAAGCCCTCCAACTCCAAAGTCCCCTCCGACAGGGCGTCGGGAAGGGTCTCCAGATGAGATCTCGCGGAAACGGAAGCTTGCGGCGGCGAAAAAGTATTTTCGAAGCTCCCCTGATTTTTTGCGCAATATTTGGGAATATATAGGCCAAGGATCTAGGTCAGGGGGCGGCCAGGGAGGCCACAAGCCTGCCCACCGCCGCCTCCCCCTGGTGCCGGAGTGGGGGCTTGTGGGCTCCCTAGAGCCCACCTGGCTTGGCCCAAAGGCCCCCTGATCTTCTTCCGTTCGGGAAAAAAAACATTTCGGGTTTTTTCTTCCGTTTGGACTCCGTTCCAAAATCAGATCTGAAAAGAGTCAAAAACACGGAAAAAAAACAGGAACTAGCACTTGGCAGTGAATTAATAAGTTAGTCCTAAAAGTATATAAAAAGATACATAAAACAACCAAAGAAGACAAGATAACAACGTGAAACCATCAAACATTATAGATACGTTTGAGACGTATCAAGCATCCCCAAGCTTAACTCCTACTCGTCCTCGAGTAGGGAAGTGATAAGAATGAATTTTTGATGCTTTCATTCTACCTAGCATAGGTGTCCTTTGTAATTCCTCTTACGTGACGTGAATGTTCAGATCCATTAGATTCGAAACAATAGTTTTCTATTGACGTGGAAACAATAATAATTCAAGCAAACTAGCAAAGTAATCATGAACTTTCAAAATAACAAGGCCAAAAGAAAGTTATCCCTACAAAAGCATATAGTCTGGCTATGCTCTATCATCATTGCACAACGAATTTAAATCATGCACAACCCCGGTATTGGCCAAGTAACTGTTTCACACCTTTACTTTCTCAAACATTTTCAACTCTCACGCAATACATGAGCGTGAGCCATGGTTATAGCACTATAGATGGCGTGGAATGTAGTGGAGGTTGCAAGACAAAACGGAGAAGATAGTCACATTAACTAGGCATATCAATGAGCTGTGGAGATGCTCATCAATAGATATCAATGTGAATGAGTAGGGATTGTCATACAAATGATGCACTAGAGCTACGAGTATGTGAAAGCTCTTAAAGAGAACTAGTGGGTGTGCATCCAACTTGCTTGCTCACGAAGACCTAAGGCAATTTTGGGGAAGCCTGTCATTGGAATATACAAGCCAAGTTATATAATGAAAATTTCCCACTAGCTATATGGTGGTGAAAAAACGAGAGACTCTCAATCATGAAGATCATGGTGCTTAATATGCACAAGTGTGGAAAAAGTGGTAGCATTGTTCCTTCTCTCTTTTTCTCTCATTTTTTTATTTGGTGGGCTCTTTGGCCTCTTTTTTTTGGTGGGATTCTTTGGCCTCTTTTATCTCCTCACATGGGATAATGCTCCATTAATGATGATCATCACACTTTTAACTCAAAACTTAGAGTAACGAAGACTCTATATGGAATGCCTTCGGTAGTGTACCGTGGCAATGATCTAGCATGGCATAGACATCAATGGAAACATCATTCTAGCTATCTTACGATCATGCAATGGCAATGTAGACGTGGTGGCACATGTCATGGTGGTAGTTGCATGGCAATATATCTCGGAATGACTTTGAAAAAGCCATAGTAGGTAGGTATGGTGGCTGTTTTGAGGGAGACTAATGGTGGGTTTTGTGCACCGACGAAAGTTGCACGAGACTAAGAAGATAGTGATGGTGGAAGGTGAAAGTGCATCTAAACCATGGACTCAACATTAGTCATGAAGAACTCATATACTTGTTGCAAAAGTTTTATTAGTAACCGAAACAAAGCATTCAACGCATACTCCTAGGGGAAGGGTTGGTAGGTATAAACCATCGCGCGATCCCGACCGCCACGCAAAGGATGACAATCAATATACTAATCATGCTCAGATTTCGTCACATAGCGGTTCACCATACGTGCATGCTACGGGAATCACTAACTTCAACACAAGTATTTCTAGATCCACAACACCTTACTAGCATGACTTCAATATTACCATAACCACAACATAAAACTAATTGAGATGAATCAAACTTCTCTAACTATTCAATGCACATGAAGGTGGAAGTTTTCGTATCCCTTTGGATAACTACCCCTTTTGAGACTACTTTCAAAGCATATATCAACTACCAAGCCACGCACCACTGTGCTCTAAAATATATAAGTGAAGCACATAGAGCAAAAGTATCTAGCTCAAAAGATATAAGTGAAGCACATGTGAGCTGAATTGTCTACCAGAGGATATAAGTGAAGCTCGACAAAATCATGGTGAGTGCATGTCTCTCTCTCTAGGTGTGCAGCAAGGATGATTGTGACACAACAACAAAAAAGACTCCTACGATACAAGACGCTCCAAGCAAAAACACATAACATGTGGTGAATAAAAATATAGCCCCAAGTAACGTTACCGATGGATTGAAGACGAGAGAGGGGATGCCTTCCCGGGGCATCCCCAATCTTAGGCTTTTATGGCATCCTTGAATCTCTTGGGGTGCCTTGGGCATCCCCAATCTTGAGCTCTTGCCACTCTTTTATCTCTTTGTCCATAAGAACTTCACCTAAAATTTGAAAACTTCACAACACGAAACTTAAACAGAAACTCGTGATAACATTACAACAAGAAAGCAAACCTCCACTTTGTTAGGTACTGTAGCAAACTTAAATTCTACTTGTGCTGATGTTGGGTTAATGTACTTTCAATATTCCATGGCAAATACCCCCCGATACTATCCATAGTTTCATCAAAATAAGCAACCAACACAACAAAAACAGAATCTATTAACAGCAGACCAGTCTATAGCAATCTGTATGTTTCGTATACCTCTGGTACTTCAAAATTTCTATAAACTTACGACTGTCTGAAGAATTTGCGTAGCAATCCGCAGAAAAAAGAATCAACTCAAAAGCTCTTACAGAAAAAATGAAAATTCAATTCGTGAGCAGAAAGTTTCTGTCTTTTCCAGCATGACCAAACGATCGTCCCCAAGACTAATCATAACGGTTTTGCTTGGCACAAACGCAAAAAGAAACACAAAAAACACAATCATAACAGAATTATGAAAGTGTGGAAAGCACAAAATAGAAAGGAAAAGGATAGATTCGTTGGGTTGCCTCCCAACAAGCGCTTTTGTTTAACGCCCTTAGCTAGGCGAAAGTGATGGAATCACGTATAGTCATCTTTGGTGCTCAAACCATAGGTAGCCCTCATCATAGATTCATAAGGCAATCTTATTTTCTTTCTAGGAAAGTGCTCCATGCCCTTATTTAAAGGAAATTGAAATCTAATATTCCCTTCCTTCATATCGCTGGTAGCACCAATAGTCCTTAGGAAAGGTCTACCAAGAATAATGGGACATGAAGGATTGCAATCTATGTCAAGTACAATGAAATCCACGAGTACATAGTTCTTATTTGCAACAATAAGAACATCATCGATCCTCCCCATGGGTTTCTTGACAGTAGAATCCGCAAGATGCAAATTAAGAGAACACTCTTCAATCTCATGAAAACCAAGAATATCACATAAAGACTTTGGAATCGCGGAAACACTAGCACCCAAATCACACAAAGCATTGCACTCATAGTTTTTTATCTTGATTTTGATAGTAGGTTCCCACTTATCATGAAGTTTTCTAGGTATATAGACTTCTAGTTCGAGCTTCTCTTCAAGATATTTCATCATAGCATCTACGATATGCGCGGTAAAGGCTTTGCTTTGGCTATAAGCATGTGGAGAGTTTGCAATGGATTGCATCAAAGAAATGCATTCAAACAAGGAGCAATTATCATAATTTAATTCCTTGAAATCCAAAGTGGGAGTTTCATTACTACCCAAAATTTTGACTTCTTCTACTCCACTCTCCACACCTTTATCATCAAGATAGGTGGACTCCGAATCATTGGGGTGTTTTTCAATCAAAGTGGATTCATATCCAACCCCTCCATAAGTAGGTTTGACACGCGAAAACAAATATTCAAGAGGAGACACACCAATCACTTTAAGATCTTCGTGATTTGCATCACTAGAACGCACCCTTTTAAAGCATTCATGTCTAGCGCAAATTTGGGCGGTTCTTTCTTTGCTCTCATTCATGGAGATACACATAGATTTCAAAGTTTTATCCAAGTTGATCTTGGGAGGAGCGCATCTAACTTTCAAAGCATCAATATCACAAGACATCCTATCAACGCTCTTAGCCAAATCGTCTATTTTGAGTAGTTTTTCCTCTATGGATGCATTGAAAATCTTTTGAGAGTTGATGAACTCTTTGATATTACTCTCTAGATCAGAGGGTAATTTGTTGTGATTTCCATAAGTGTTGCCGTAGGAATTGCCGTAATTGTTAGAGGAGTTACTAGGAAAAAGCCTAGGAACATAGTTTCCTCTAAAAGCATTGTTGTTGCCAAAATTGTTCCTACCAACAAAATTCACGTCCAAACTAGCGTTGCTACTCTAGTGGCATGTCATTAGGATCTATGGTAGCGTTTCTACTAGCAAGCAAATTCATCAACTCGTCCATGTTAGCACTAAGCGAGTTAATCTCTTCTATAGCGTGCACCTTTTTGCTAGGAGGCGACCTTTTAGTGTGCCACTGAGAGTAGTTGGTCATGATATTGTCTAGGAGCTTTGTAGCGTCTCCTAACGTGATTTCCATGAACGTTCCACCTGAGGCGGAGTCCAAGATATTGCGAGAAGCGAAATTTAAGCCAGCGTAAAAGATTTGTATAATCATCCACAAACTCAAGCCATGAGCGGGACAATTTCTAATCATAAGCTTCATCCTCTCCCAAGATTGTGCAACGTGTTCATGATCAAGTTGCTTGAAATTCATGATATCGTTATGTAAGGAGATGATCTTAGCCGACGGAAAATACTTGGATATGTAAGCATCCTTGCACCTATCCCAAGAATCGATACTATTTTTAGGCAAAGAAGAAAACCAAGTTTTTGCGCGATCTCGCAACGAGAAAGGAAAAAGTTTCAACTTAATCACGTCATTATCCACATCTCTTTTCTTTTGCATATCTCAAAGCTCAATGAAGGTATTGAGATGGGATGCGACATCTTCACTAGGAAGGCCAGGGAATTCCTCTTTCATAACAAGATTCAGCAAAGCTGCGTTGATTTCATACGATTCCGCACTAGTGGCGGGAGCAATCGGAGTACTAATAAAATCATTATTATTAGTGCTCGAGGAGTCGCAAAGTTTGGTGTTTTCAAACATGATGTCTTCAACAAACAAACAAGCACACAAGCAAGCAAGAAACCGGCAAAGGAAAACGGCAAGGGCAAGAGAAAACGACGAAGGAGAAAGGCGAATGAAAACGGCAAATGTGAAGTGGGGGAGAGGAAAACGAGAGGCAGCTGGCAACAAAAGTAAATGCAAGAGAAGAGTTTGTGAGACCTACTTGGATAGATCTTGATTTCTCCTCCCCGGCAACGGCGCCAGAAATACTTCTGATGTTTGCTGTGTATCCCTTGCAACAGCGCCAGGAAATAGTTGTGTCGACGGCACCAGGAATCCTTCAGCTACGGCTACGCCTTAAGGGACTTCCTAGGCAAGTATGCAAAGGATTTTCCCCGTGGCCTTGGAGCCTTGCGTTGGTGTTCCCTCGAAGCGGAAGGGGTGATGTAGCACATCGATGGTAAGTATTTCCCTCAGTTTGAGAACCAAGGTATCAATCCGGTGGAAGAGTATCTCAAGATCCTGCACAAACACAAAAGCTTGCACCCAACGCTATGAAGGGGTTGTCAATCCCTTATAGATTGTTTGCCAAGTGAGAACTAAAAGCAACAAAGTAACAAAGAAAAGTAAAAGAGGAGGTGTAAATGATGGATGTGAATAGACTCGGGGGTCATAGTGTTTACTAGTGGCTTCTCTCATGAAAGCAAGTAGACGGTGGGTGAACAAATTACTCTCGAGCAATTGATAGAACCATGCAAAGTCGTGACGATATCTATGCAATGATTATTTCTATAGGCATCACGTCCGAAACAAGTAGACCGATACTTTCTGCATCTACTACTATTACTCCACACGTCGACCGCTATCCAGTATGCATCTAGTGTATTAAGTCCATAAGAACATAGTAACGCCTTAAGCAAGATGACATGATGTAGAGGGATAATCTCAAACCAATGATAAAAACCTCATCGTTTTACCCTTGATGGCAACTACTTGATGTGTGCCTTGTTGCCCCTAATATCACTGGGGAAAGGTCACCACATGGTAGAACCCAAAACCAAGCACTTCTCCCATTGCAAGAATCATAGATCTAGTTGTCCAAACAAAACCCAAGACTCGGAGAGACTTACAAGGATATCAAATCATGCATATAAGAAATCAGCAAAGACTCAAATGTATATCATAGATAATCTGATCACAAATCCACAATTCATCGAATCTCGACGAACACACCGCCAAAGAATATTACATCGGATAGATCTCCATGAAGATCATGGAGAACTTTGTATTGAAGATCCAAGAGAGAGAAGAAGCCATCTAGCTACTAACTACGGACCCGTAGGTCTGAAGTGAACTACTCACGAGTCATTGGAGGGGCGATGATGATGATGAAGAAGCCCACCAACTCCAAAGTCCCCTCCGGCAGGGCGCCGGGAAGGGTTTCTAGATGAGATCTCGCGGAAACGGAAGCTTGCGGTGGCGGAAAAGTATTTTCGAGGCTCCCCTGATTTTTTGCGGAATATTTGGGAATATATAGGCCAAGGATCTAGGTCAGGGGGCGGCCAGGGAGGCCACAAGCCTGCCCACCGCCGCCTCCCCCTAGTGGCGGAGTGGGGGCTTGTGGGCTCCCTAGAGCCCACCTGGCTTGGCCCAAAGCCCCCCCTGATCTTCTTCCGTTCGGGAAAAAATCATTTCGGGGTTTTTCTTCCGTTTGGACTCCGTTCCAAAATCAGATCTGAAAAGAGTCAAAAACACAGAAAAAACAGGAACTGACACTTGGCACTGAATTAATAAGTTAGTCCCAAAAAGATATAAAAAGATACATAGAACAACCAAAGAAGACAAGATAACAACGTGAAACCATCAAAAATTATACATACGTTTGAGATGTATCATGTGCATAGTTCTCGAACGTGCAGGGTTTGCACACTTAAGGTTCGGTGATGTTTCAGTATAGTTGAGTTATAGGTGTTGGTGACCAAAGGTTGTTCGGAGTCTCGGATGAGATCACGGACGTCAGGATGGTTTCATTTGGTCACCGGAAAGATTTCGGGCATTACCGGCAGTGTACCGGGAGTGACGAATGGGTTCTGGGTTTTCACCGGGAGGGGCCCACCCACCCGGGAGTGAGCCCAATAGTCCTAGCATGGCGCACCAGCCCTTAGTGGGCTGGTGAGGCCAACCCAAGTGGGCTATGGCGCTAGAAAAGAAAACCAAAAGACAAGAAAAAAAAGAGGGAGGTGGGAAGGAAGAGGAGGAGTCCTCCTTCCCCAAACCGAATTGGAGTTGGAGTCCTCCTCTCCACTTCGACCGGCGCCCTAGGGGCTCCCTTGAGCCCCAAGTCTAGCCCCTCCCCTCCTCCTATATATACTAGAGGTTTTAGGGTTTTTGAGACACAACTTTGCAACGTGCAACTCAAACCTATACCTCGTAGTTCTTCCTCTAGATCGGATTGGTGCAGAGTTCGGGCGGAGCCCTCGAGGAATAGATCATCACCATCACCGGCGCACCGTCACGCTGCCGGAGAACTCATCTACTTCCCCGTATCTCTTGCTGTATCAAGAAGGCGGAGATCGTCATCGAGTTGTACGTGTGCTGAACGCGGAGGTGCCGTCCGTTCGGTGCTAGATCGGGACGGATCATGGGACGACGGTGATTTGAATCACGAAGTTGTACCACTACATCAACTGCGTTTCTTAACGCTTCCCGCTTAGCGATCTACAAGGTTATGTGGATCCGATCTCCCTCTCGTAGATGAACATCACCATGATAGGTCTTCGTGTGCGTAGGAATTTTTTTGTTTCCCATGCAACGTTCCCCAACAGTGGCATCATGGGCTAGGTTCATGCGTAGATGTAATCTCGAGTAGAACACAAAAGTTTTTGTGGGTGTTGATGTTCGATTTGCTGCCCTCCTTAGTCTTTTCTCGATTCGATGGTATTGTTGGATTGAAGCGGCCCGGACCAACATTACTCGTACGCTAAGGAGAGACCGGTTTCATCGACCAACATGCAACTCGTTGCATAAAGATGACCGGCGGGTGTCAGTTTCTTCAACTTTAGTTGAATTGGATTTGACTAAGGCGGTCCTTGGAGAGAGGTTAAATAGCAATTTGCACATCTCCGTTGTGTTTTTTGCGTAAGTAAGATGCGATCATGCTAGATACCCAGAGCAGCCACGTAAAACATGCAACAACAAATCAGAGGACGTCTAACTTGTTTTTGCAGGGTATGCTTGTGATGTGATATGACCAAAGACATGATGTGATATATTGGATGTATGAGATGATCATGTTGTAATAGTTAAATATTGACTTGCACGTCGATGCTACGGCAACCGGCAGGAGCCATAGGGTTGTCTTTAAACTAACGTTTGTGTTTGCAGATGCATTTACTATATTGCTAGGTTGTAGCTTTAGTACTAATAGCATAGATAGCATGACAACCTCGATGGCGGCACGACGATGGAGATCATGATGATGGAGATCATGGTGTGGCATCGGTGACGATGAAGATTATGCCGGTGCTTTGGTGATGGAGATCAAGAAGCACAAGATCATGGCCATATCATGTCACTTATGAATTGCATGTGATGTTAATCCTTTTATGCACCTTATCTTGCTTAGAACAGCGGTAGCATTATAAGGTGATCCCTCACTTAATTTCAAGATAAAATTGTGTTCTCCCCGACTGTGCACCATTGAAACAGTTCATCGTTTCGAGACACCACGTGATGATCGGGTGTGATAGACTCAACGTTCACATACAACGGGTGCAAAAGAGTTGCACACGCAGAACACTCGGGTTAAACTTGACGAGCCTAGCATGTGCAGACATGGCCTCGGAACACAAGAGACCGAAAGGTCGAGCATGAATCGTATAGTTGATATGATTAGCATAGGGATGTTTACCACTGAAACTATACTCAACTCACATGATGATCGGATTTGAGTTAGTGAATTTGGATCATGTCACACTCAAGTAACTAGAGGGTTGTCTATTTGAGTGGAAGTTTATTAGTAATTTGATTAGCTAAACTCTAATTATCTTGAACATAGTCTAAGTCCACTTTGCAATATTTTATGTTGTAGATCAATGGCTCACGCAGTAGCAACCCTGAATTTCAATACGTTCCTAGAGAAAGCTAAGCTGAAAGATGATGGTAGCAACTTTGTAGACTGGGCTCATAATCTTAGGCTCATCCTACAAGCTGGGAAAAAGAATTATGTCCGTGATGCTGCGCTAGGAGATAAACTACCCGCTACGTCTGACCAAGATGTTTTGAACGCTTGACAATCACGTAAGGAGGACTACTCAGTAGTTCAATGTGCAGTCTTGTATGGCTTGGAACCGGGACTTCAACGACGCTTTGAACGTCATGGAGCATATGAGATGTTCCAGGAGTTGAAGTTTATCTTTCAAAAGAATGCCCGGATTGAGAGGTATGAGACCTCCGATAAATTCTATGCTTGCAAGATGGAGGAGAATTCGTCTATCAGTGAACATGTGCTCAAAATGTCTGGGTACTCAAACCGTCTAGCTGAACTGGGGATTGAACTCCCGCAAGAGGCTATCACTGACAGAATTCTTCAATCACTGCCACCTAGCTACAAGAGCTTTGTGTTGAACTATAACATGCAAGGGATGAACAAGTCACCCGACGAGTTATTCGCGATGCTGAAAGTCGCAGAGTCGGAACTCCGGAAAGAGCATCAAGTGTTGATGGTCAATAAGACCACTGGTTTCAAGAGAAACGACAAAGGCAAGAAGGGTAACTCCAAGAAAAGCGACAAGAGTGTTGCCAATCCGACGAAGAAACCCAAGGCTAGACCTAAGCTGGAAACAGAGTGCTATTATTGCAAGGGGATGGGTCACTGGAAGCGCAATTGCCCCAAGTATTTGGCTGAAAAGAAGGCGGCCAACGCCAAACCAGGTATATGTGATATACATGTTATTCATGTGTACCTAACCAACTCTCGTAGTAGTGCATGGGTATTTGATACCGGTTCTGTTGCTCATATTTGCAACTTGAAGCAAGGACTGCGGAATAAACGAAGGCTGGCGAAGATGAAATGACAATGCGCATGGGAAATGGTTCCAAGGTTGATGCAATCGCCGTCGGCACAGTCTCACTTCCGTTACCATCAGGATTAGTTATGAACTTAAATAATTGTTATTTAGTGCCTGCGTTAAGCATGAACATTATACCTGGATCTTGTTTATTGCGAGACGGTTACTCATTTAAGTCAGAGAATAATGGTTGTTCTATTTTTATGAGTAATATCTTTTATGGTCATGCACCCAATGTGAGGGGTTTGTTCATATTGAATCTTGATTGTGATAACACACATATACATAACATTGATACCAAAAGATGTAGAGTGAACAATGATAGTGCCACATTTTTGTTGCACTGCTGCTTAGGTCATATTGGAGTAAAGCGCATGAAGAAACTCCATACCGATGGGCTTTTAGAATCACTTGATTTTGAATCACTTGACACGTGCGAACCATGCCTCATGGGCAAGATGACTAAGACTCCGTTCTCCGGAACAATGGAGCGTGCAAGTGACTTGTTGGAGATCATACATACTGATGTGTGCGGTGCAATGAGTGTGGAGGCACGCGACGGATATCGTTATTTTCTCACCTTCACTGATGATTTGAGTAGGTATGGATATATCTACTTGATGAAGCACAAGTCTGAAATGTTTGAGAAGTTCAAGCAATTTCAGAGTGAAGTTGAAAATCATCATAACAAGAAGATCAAGTTCCTACGATCTGATCGAGGGGGTGAATATCTGAGTTTCGAGTTTGGTGCTCACTTGAGACAATGTGGAATCGTTTCACGGTTGACACCGCCTGGAACACCACATCGTAATGGTGTGTTCGAACGTTGTAATCGTACTTTGTTAGAAATGGTGCAATCTATGATGTCTCTTACCGATTTTCCGTTATCGTTTTGGGGTTATGCATTATATACAACTGCATTCACTTTAAATAGGGCACCATCAAAATCCATTGAGACGACAATATGAACTATGGCATGGCAAGAGGCCAAAGTTGTGGTTTCTTAAAGTTCGGGGATGTGATGCTTATGTCAAAAAGATTCAGCCTGAAAAGCTGGAACCCAAAGCGAAAAAGTGTGTCTTCATAGGTTACCCAAAGGAGACAGTTGGGTACACCTTGTATCTCAGATCCGAGGGCAAAGTGTTTGTTGCTAAGAACGGAGCTTTTCTCGAGAAGGAGTTTCTCTCGAAACAATTGAGTGGGAGGAAGATAGAACTTGATGAGGTTGTAGAACCTCTGCTCCCTTTAGATGGTGGCGCAGGGCAGGGGAAACCTCTGTCGAGGCAATGCCGGTTGAGGAGGAAGCTAATGATGATGATCATGAAGCTTCGGATCATGTTACTATCGGACCTCGCATGTCGACAAGATCACGTAGTGCTGCTGAGTGGTACGGTAATCCTGTCTTATCTATCATGTTGTTAGACAACAATGAACATGCGAATTATGAAGAAGCAATGGTGGCCCCGAATTCCAACAAATGGCTGGAGGCCATGAAGTCCGAGATAGGATCTATGTATGAAAAAAAAGTGTGGACTTTGGAAGTATTACTTGAAGGTCGCAAGTCTATTCAGAACAAATGGATCTTTAAGAAGAAGACAGACGCGGATGGTAATGTGACCGTTTATAAAGCTCGACTTGTGGCAAAGGGTTTTTCACAAGTTCAAGGAGTTTACTACGATGAAACGTTCTCACCTGTAGCGATGCTTAAGTCTGTCCGAATCATGTTAGCAATAGCTGCATTTTTTGATTATAAAATCTGGCAGATGGATGTCAAAACGGCGTTCCTTAACGGTTTTCTTAAGGAAGAGTTGTATATGATGCAATCCGAAGGTTTTGTCGATCCAAAAAATGCTAACAAAGTATGCAAGCTCCAGCGATCCATTTATGGACTGGTGCAAGCATCTCGGAGTTGGAATAAGCGCTTTGATGAGGTGATCAAAGCATTTGGGTTTATACAAGTTGTTCGAGAATCTTGTATTTACAAGAAAGTGAGTGGGAGCTTTGTAGCATTTCTAATATTGTATGTGGAAGACATATTGCTGATTGGAAACAATGTGGAGTTTTTAGAGAGCATAAAAGATTACTTGAACAAAAGTTTTTCAATGAAAGACCTAGGAGAAGCTGCTTACATATTTGGCATTAAGATCTATAGGGATAGATCAAGACGCCTAATAGGACTTTCACAAAGCACATACCTTGATAAAGTTTTGAAGAAGTTCAAAATGGAGCAGTCCAAGAAGGGGTTCTTGCTAGTGTTACAAGGTATGAAGTTGAGTAAGACTTAGTGTCCAGTAACTGCGAAAGATGGAGAAAAGATGAGTACCGTCCCCTATGCTTTAGCCATAGGGTCTATCATGTATGCAATGCTATGCACAAGACCGGACGTCAGCCTGGCCATAAGTATGGCAGGCAAGTTTCAAAATAATCCAGGAGTGGATCAGTGGACGACAGTCAAGAATATTGTGAAGTACCTCAAAAATACTAAGGAAATGTTTCTCGTTTATGGAGGTGACGAAGAGCTCGTCGTAAAGGGTTACATCGATGCAAGCTTTGACACTGATCCGGATGACTCTAAGTCTCAAATCGGATACATATTTATTCTTAATGTTGGAAATATGCCCTAGAGACAATAATAAAATGGTTATTATCATATTTCCTTGTTCATGATAATCGTCTATTGTACATGCTATAATTCTATAACAGGAACGAGTAATACATGTGTGAATAAATAGATCACAATGTGTCCCTAGCAAGCCTCTAGTTGGCTAGCTCGCTAATCAATAGATGATCATGGTTTCCTGATCATGGACATTAGATGTCATTGATAACGAGATCACATCATTGGGAGAATGATGTGATGGACAAGACCCAATCTTAAGCATAACACTAGATCGTATTGTTCGTATGCTAAAGCTTTTGTAATGTCAAGTGTCTTTTCCTTCGACCGTGAGATTGTGCAACTCCCGGATACCGTAGGAGTGCTTTGGGTGTATCAAACGTCACAACGTAGCTGGGTGACTATAAAGGTGCACTACGGGTACCTCCGAAAGTGTTTGTTGGGTTGGTACGAATCGAGATCGGGATTTGTCACTCCGTGTGACGGAGAGGTATCTCTGGGCCCACTCGGTAGAACATAATCATGAGCTCAATGTGACTAAGGAGTTAGTCACAAGATGACGTGCTACGGAATGATTAAAGAGACTTACCGGTAACGAGATTGAACAAGGTATAGGTATACCGACGATCGAATCTCGGGCAAGTTCTATACCGACAGACAAAGGGAATTTTATACGGGATTGATTGAATCCTTGACATCGTGGTTCATCCGATAAGATCGTCGTGGAACATGTGGGAGACACCATGGGTATCCAGATCCCGCTGATAGTTATTGGCCGGAGAGTGTCTCGGTCATGCCTGCATAATTCCCGAACCCGTAGGGTCTACACACTTAAGGTTCGATGACGCTAGGGTTATAGGGAATTGTTATACGAGGTTACCGAAGGATGTTCGGAGTCCCGGATGAGATCCTGGACGTCATGAGGAGCTCCGGAATGATACGGAGGTAAAGATTGATATATGGGATGGATGGGTTTGGATGCCGGAAATGTTTCGGGCACCATCGGCAAAGTGTCGGGACCACCGGAAGGGTTCCGGAGGCCCACCGGGAGGGGCCACAAGCCCCGGGAGGCTACATGAGCCAAGTGTGGGAGGGAACCAGACCCTAGGTGGGATGGTGAACCTCCACACCCATCCCAAGGCGCAGCCTAAGAGGAGAGGGGGCAAACCCTAGGCGCAGGAGAGGCCCAAGGCCCACCTAGGGCGCCGCCCCCTTTCCCTGCCCTGGCCGCCGCACCTCCCATCTGGGAGGGCTGCCGCACCACCTAGGGTGGGAACCCTAGGGGTGGCGCACCCCCTCCCCTCCTCCTATATATAGAGAGGGTTTTGGGGTTGTTTGACACACAGTTTTCCATCTCCCTCGGGGCAGCCCTGCTTCCCTCCTTCCTCCTCTCCCACGGTGCTTGGCGAACCTTGTCGGGAGACCTCGTCTCTCCATCGACACCACGCCGTCGTGCTGCCGGAGATCTTCTCCAACCTCTCCCTCCTCCTTGCTGGATCAAGGTGCAGGAGACGTTACTGGGCTGCACGTGTGTTGAACGCGGAGGTGCCGTGGTTCAACACTAGATCGGAATCACACCGCAATCTGAATCGCCGCGAGTACGACTCCATCAACCGCGTTCTAGCAACGCTTCCGCTTAGCGATCTTCAAAGGTATGAAGATGCACTCACCCCTCTCTCATTGTTGGTCTCTCCATAGGAAGATCTGAATATGGCGTAGGAAAAATTTGAATTTATGCTACGTTACCCAACAGTGGCATCCGAGCCAGGTTTTCTATGCGTAGATTCTATGCACGAGTAGAACACAAAAGGTTGTGGGCGCTAATTTGTCAATTGCTTGCCGCTACTAGTCTTATTATTTTACGGTGGTATTGTGGGATGAAGCGGCCCAGACCGATCTTACACGTACGCTTACGTGAGACAGGTTCCACCGGCAGACATGCAAACCGTGCATAAAGGTGGCTAGCGGGTGTCTGTCTCTCCCACTCTAGTCGGATTGGATTTGATGAAAAGGGTCCTTATGAAGGGTAAATAGCTTTGGCATATCATCATTGTGGCTGTCACGTAGGTAAGAAGGCATTCTTGCTAGAAACCCAAATCAGCCACGTAAAACTTGCAACAACAATTAGAGGACGTCTAACTTGTTTTTGCAGGGTTGGACATGTGATGTGATATGGCCAAAGTTGTGATGTTACGTGTGTGATGTATGAGATGATCATGTTATTGTAATAGGATTCACGACTTGCATGTCGATGAGTATGACAACCGGCAGGAGCCATAGGAGTTGTCTAAATTTATTTTATGAGATGCAACGCCATGTGTTTACTACTTTTACTTCATTGCTAACGGTTAGCTATAGTGGTAGTGGTAGTAGTAGTTGGCGTGACGACTTCACGGAGACACGATGATGGAGATCATGGTGTCACGCCGGTGACAATGATGATCATGCGATGCCTGAAGATGGAGATCGAAAGAGCAAAGATGATAATGGCCATATCATGTCACTATATGATTGCATGTGATGTTTATCATGTTTTTCATCTTATTGCTTAGAACGACGGTAGCGTAATAAGATGATCCCTCTTAAAAAATTCGAGAACATATTCCCCTAAGTGTGCACCGTTGCGAAGGATCGTTGTCTCGAAGCACCACGTGATGATCGGGTGTGATAGATTCTAACGTTCGCATACAACGGGTGTAAGCCAGATTTACACACGCGAAACACTTAGGTTGACTCGACGAGCTTAGCATGTACAGACATGACCTCGAATACAAGAGACCGAAAGGTCGAACATGACTCGTATGGTTGAATACGATCAGCATGAAGTTGCTCACCATGACGACTAGTCCGTCTCACGTGATGATCGGACACGGGTTAGTCAACATGGATCATGTATCACTTAGATGACTAGAGGGATGTCGATTTAAGTGGGAGTTCATACTTAATTTGACTAAATGAACTTAATTGTCATGACCTTAGTCTAAAAGTTGTCTTTAGAAATATTGCAGATGGCCAACGTCAACCTCAATTTCAACGCATTCCTAGAGAAAAACAAGCTGAAAGATGATGGTAGCAACTATGCGGACTCGGTCCGCAACTTGAAGCTCATCCTCGAAGCAGCTAAAAAGGCTTATGTCCTTGATGCGCCGCTAGGTGACCCTCCTGCTCCTGCAGCAGCCCAGGACATTCTGAATGTCTGGCAAACGCGAAGTGATGACTACTCTCTGGTTAGGTGTGTGATACGTCTCCAACGTATCTATAATTTTTGATGGTTTCATGCTATTATCTTATCAAACTTTGGATGTTTTGCATGCCTTTTATTTATTTTTTGGGACTAACTTATTAACTCAGTGCCAAGTGCGAGTTCCTGTTTTTCCATGTTTTTGACCCCTTTCAGAGGAGATTTTGAAACGGAGTCCAAACGGAAGAAAATCCCCGAAAAGATTTTTTCTAGAACGGAAGAAGATCGGGGAGATTGGGAGCCAAGGCAGGGGAGCCCCAGGGGCCCCACAAGCCCCCACCCCACGGCCAGGGGGAGGCCGCGCCATCCAGGCTTGTGGGCCCCCTGGGCGTCCCCTGACCTAGGGGTTGCGCCTATATATTCCCTAAAAATCCCAAAAAAATCAGGAGATCATCAAAAGTATTTTTCCGCCGCCGCAAGCTTCTGTCTCCGCAAGATCCCATCTGGGGCACGTTCTGGTGCCCTGCCGGAGGGGGGATTCAAACATAGAGGGCTTCTTCATCAACACCATGACCTCTCCGATGATGCGTGAGTAGTTCACAATAGACCTACGGGTCCATAGCTAGTAACTAGATGGCTTCTTCTCTCTCTTGGATGTTCAATACAAAGTTCTCCATGATCTTCATGGAGATCTATCTGATGTAATCTTCTTTTGCGGTGTGTATGTCGAGATCCGATGAATTGTGGATTTATGATCAGATTATCTATGAATCTTATTTGAGTTTCTTCTGATCTCTCTTATGCATGATTTCATATCCTTGTAATTCTCTTCGAGTTGTGGGTTCTGTCTGGCCAACTAGATCTATGATTCTTTCAATGGGAGAAGTGCTTGGTTTTGGGTTCATACCCTATGGTGACCTCACCCAGTGACAGAAGGGGTAGCGAGGCACGCATCATGTTGTTGCCATCAAGGGTAAAAATATGGGGTTTTCATCATTAGTTTGAGATTATCCCTCTACATCATGTTATCTTGCTTAAAGCGTTACTCTGTTCGTCATGAACTCAATACACTAGATGCATGGTGGATAGCGGTTGATGTGTGGAGTAATAGTAGTAGATGCAGAAAGTATCGGTCTACTTGTCTCGGACGTGATGCCTATATGTATGATCATTGCCTTAGATATCGTCATGACTTTGCGCGGTTCTATCAATTGCTCGACAGTAATTTGTTCACCCACCGTAATACTTGCTATTTTGAGAGAAGCCTCTAGTGAACACTATGGCCCCCAGGGTCTACTCCACACCTTATTTTCAGCCTTACACTTTTTACTTCGTTGCACTTTCCGCCTTCAGATCTCACTTTGCAAACAATCTTGAAGGGATTGACAACCCCTTTGAAGCGTCGGGTGCAAGCTTGTTTGTGTTTGCGCAGGTACTCTGGACTTGACGAGACCCTCCTTCTGGATCGATACCTTGGTTCTCAAACTGAGGGAAATACTTACTGCTCCTGTGCTGCATCACCCTTTCCTCTTCAAGGGAAAAACCAACGCAAGCCCAGCCTCTGTCAACGTGTCAATTTCTCACGATGTTGTTTGTGGGATAGCAGTGTGGCATGTTATACAGTTTGGAAACGGGGCTCCAAAGGCGTTTTGAGCAACACGATGCATATGAGATGTTCCAAGAGCCGAAAGTAATTTTTCAAGCTCTTGCCCGTGTCGAGAGATATGAAGCCTCCGACAAGTTCTTTAGCTGTAAGATGGAGGAGAACAGCTCTGCCAGTGAGCACATACTCAAAATGTCTGGGTTACACGATCGTCTGACTTCACTTGGAGTCGCACTTCCGGATGACGCTATAATTGACAGAATCCTCGAGTCTCTCCCACCAAGCTACAAAGGTTTTGTGCTGAACTATAACATGCAAGGGATGGAGAAGACCATTCCCGAGTTGTACTCGATGCTCAAGTCTGAAGAAGTAGAAATCAAGAAAGAGCATCAAGTGTTGATGGTCAATAAGACCACCAGTTTCAAGAAGGGCAAGGGTAAGAAGAACTTCAAGAAAGACGGCAAAGCCATTGCCGCGCCCGGTAAGCCTGATACCAAGAAGAATAAAAAGAATGGACCCAAGCCTGAGACTGAGTGCTTCTATTGCAAGGGAAAACGTCACTGGAAGCGGAACTGCCCCAAGTACTTAGCGGACAAGAAGGCCGACAACGTTAAAGGTATATATGATATACATGTTATTGATGTGTACCTTACCAGCGCTCGTAGTAGCTCCTGGGTATTTGATACCGATGTTGTTGCTCACATTTGCAACTCAAAGGAGGAACTGCGGAATAAGCGGAGACTGGCCAAGGACGAGGTGACGATGCGCGTCGGGAATGGCTCCAAGGTCGATGTGATCGCCATCGGCACGCTGTCTCTACATCTGCCGTCCGGATTAGTTTTAAACCTTAATAATTGTTATTTAGTACCATCTTTGAGCATGAATATTGTATCAGGTTCTTGCTTAATGCGAGACGGCTACTCATTTAAGTCAGAGAATAATGGTTGTTCTATTGATATGAGTGATATGTTTTATGGCCATGCTCCGCTAGTGAATGGTTTATTCCTGATGAATCTTGATCGTGATGTTACACATATTCATAGTGTGAGTACCAAAAGATGTAAAGTTGATAATGATAGTCCCACATACTTGTGGCACTGCCGCCTTGGTCATATCGGTGTTAAGCGCATGAAGAAGCTCCATACTGATGGACTATTAGAGTCTCTTGACTTTGAATCATTTGACACATGCGAACTGTGCCTCATGGGAAGATGACTAAGACTCCATTCTCAGGACTAATGGAGAGAGACCGACTTATTGGAAATAATACATACTGATGTGTGTGGTCCAATGAACGTTGAAGCTCGCGGTGGCTACCCTTATGTTCTCACTCTCACCGATGATTTGGGTAGGTATGGGTATATCTACTTGATGAAGCACAAATCTGAGATGTTTGAAAAGTTCAAGGAATTTCAGAGTGAGGTTGAGAATCAACGTGACAGAAAAATTAAGTGTCTATGATCTGATCGTGGAGGAGAATATTTGAGTCACGAGTTTGGCACACACCTAAGGAAGTGTGGAATCGTTTCACAATTGACGCCGCCTGGCACACCGCAACGCAACGGAGTGTCTGAACATCGTAATCGCACTTTTTTAGATATGGTACGATCTATGATGTCTCTTGCTGACTTACCGCTATCATTTGGGGGATATGCATTAGAAACCGCAGCATTCACTTTAAATAGGGCACCGTCTAAATCCATTGAGACGACACCGTATGAACTATGGTTTGGCAAGAAACCTAAGCTGTCGTTTCTTAAAGTTTGGTGATGCGATGCTTATCTGAAGAAACTTCAACCAGAGAAGCTCGAACCCAAAGCGGAGAAATGCGTATTAATAGGATACTCTAAGGAAACTATTGGGTATACCTTCTATCTTAGATCCGAAGGTAAAACCTTTGTTGCCAAGAATGGATCCTTTCTAGAGAAAGAGTTTCTCTCGAAAGAAGTAAGTGAGAGGAAAGTAGAACTTGATGAGGTAATTACACCCCCTCTCGAACCGGAAAGTAGCGCAGCGCGAGAAATTGTTCCTACAGCACCTACGCCAACTGAAGAGGAAGTTAATGATGATGATCATGAAGCTTCGGATCAAGTTGCTACTGAATCGCGAAGGTCCACAAGGGTACGCTCTGCACCAGAGTGGTACGGCAACCCTGTGATGGAAATCATGTTGTTAGACAACGGTGAACCTTCATACTATGAAGAAGCAATGGCGGGCCCGGATTCCAACAAATGGCTTGAGGCTATGAAATCCGAGATAGGATCCATGTATGAGAACAAAGTATGGACTTTGGTAGACTTGCCCGATGATCGACGAGCCATAGAAAATAAATGGATCTTCAAGAAGAATACTGGTGCAAACGGTAATGTGACCGTTTATAAAGCTCGACTTGTCGGAGAGGGTTTTTCACAAATTCAAGGAGTTGACTACGAAGAGACTTTCTCTCCCGTAGCGAAGCTGAAGTCAGTCCGAATCATGTTAGCAATTGCCACTTTTCATGATTATGAAATTTGGCAAATGGACGTCAAAACAACGTTCCTTAACGGGAATCTTAAGGAAGAGTTGTATATGATGCAACCAGAAGGTTTTGTCGACCCTAAGGGTGCTAACAATGTGTGCAAGCTCCAGCGCTCCATCTATGGGCTGGTGCAAGCATCTCGGAGTTGGAACATTTGCTTTAATGAGGTGATTAAAGTGTTTGGGTTCATGCAGGTTTATGGAGAAGCCTGCCTGTACAAGAAAGTGAGTGGGAGCTCTGTAGCTTTCCTCATACTATATGTGGATGACATATTATTGATGGGGAATAATATAGAGTTGTTGGAGAGCATAAAGGCCTATTTGAACAAAAGTTTTTCAATGAAGGACCTTTGAGAAGCTGCATACATATTAGGCATCAAGATCTATAGAGATAGATCGAGACGCCTCATAGGTCTTTCGCAAAGTACATACCTTGACAAGATATTGAAGAAGTTCAATATGGAAAACTCAAAGAAGGGGTTCTTGCCAGTTTTGCAAGGTATGAGATTGAGTAAGACTCAGTCACCGACCACGGCAGCAAACACAGAGAAGATGAGTATTGTCCCCTACGCTTCAGCCATAGGCTCTCTAATGTATGCCATGTTGTGTACCAGACCTGATATAAACCTTGCCATAAGTTTGGTAGGGAGGTACCAAAGTGATCCCGGTATAGAACACTAGACAGCGGTCAGGAATTACCTTAAGTACCTGAAGAGGACTAAGGAGATGTTTCTTGTTTATGGAGGTGACGAAGAGCTCGTCGTAAAGGGTTACGTCAATGCTAGCTTCAACACAGACCGGATGACTCTAAGTCACAGACCGGATACATGTATGTTTTGAATGGCGGGGCAGTGAGCTGGTGCAGTAGCAAGCAAGAAGTTGTGGCAGCATCTACATGTGAAGCGGAGTACATAGCTGCTTCAGAAGCAGCTCGTGAAGGGATTTGGATGAAGGACCTCATCACCGATCTTGGACTGGTCCCAAGCACGTCGGGTCCGATGACACTCTTCTGTGGTAACACTGGGGCCATTGCCATAGCCAAGGAGCCCAGGTTTCACTAGAAGACCAAGCACATCAAACGCCGCTACAACTCCATCCAGGACCATGTCCAGAGTGGAGTAATAAATATTTGTAAAGTGCACACAGATCTGAATACTGCAGATCCGTTGACTAAACCTCTTCCTCGAGCAAAACATGATCAACACCATAATGTTATGGGTGTTCGATACATCACAATGTAACTAGATTATTGACTCTAGTGCAAGTGGGAGACTGTTGGAAATATTCACTAGAGGCAATAATAAAATGGTTATTATCATATTTCCTTGTTCATGATAATTGTCTATTGTTCATGCTATAATTGTATTAACAGGAAATAGTAATACATGTGTGAATAAATAGATCACAATGTGTCCCTAGCAAGCCTCTAGTTGGCTAGCTCGCTAATCAATAGATGATCATGGTTTCCTGATCATGGACATTAGATGTCATTGATAACGGGATCACATCATTGGGAGAATGATGTGATCGACAAGACCCAATCCTAAGCATAACACTAGATCGTATTGTTCGTATGCTAAAGCTTTTATAATGTCAAGTGTCTTTTCCTTCGACCGTGAGGTTGTGCAACTCGCGGATACCGTAGGAGTGCTTTGGGTGTATCAAACGTCACAACGTAACTGGGTGACTGCAAAGGTGCACGACGGGTACCTCCGAAAGTGTCTGTTGGGTTGGTACGAATCGAGATCGGGATTTGTCACTCCGTGTGACGGAGAGGTATCTCTGGGTCCACTCGGTAGAACATCATCATGAGCTCAATGTGACTAAGGAGTTAGTCACATGATGATGCGCTACAGAACGAGTAAAGAGACTTACCGGTAACGAGATTGAACAAGGTATAGGTATACCGATGATCGAATCTCGGGCAAGTTCTATACCGACAAACAAAGGGAATTGTATACCGGATTGATTGAATCCTTGACATCGTGGTTCATCCGATAAGATCGTCGTGGAACATGTGGGAGCCACCATGGGTAATCAGATCCCGCTGATGGTTATTGGTCGGAGAGTGTCTCGGTCATGTCTGCATAATTCCCGAACCCGTAGGGTCTACACACTTAAGGTTCGATGACGCTAGGGTTATAGGGAATTGTTATACAAGGTTACCGAAGGATGTTCGGAGTCCCGGATGAGATCCTGGACGTCTCGAGGAGCTCCGAAATGATCCGGAGGTAAAGATTGATATATAGGATGGATGGGTTTGGACGCCGGAAATGTTTCGGGCACCACGGGAAGGGTTCCGGAGGCCCACTGGGAGGGGCCACAAGCCCCGGGAGGCTACATGGGCCAAGTGTGGGAGGGAACCAGCCCCTAGGTGGGCTGGTGCACCTCCACACCCAGCCCAAGGCACAACCTAAGAGGAGAGGGGGCAAACCCTAGGCGCAGGAGAGGCCCAAGGCCCACCTAGGGTGCCCCCCTTTCCCTGCCCTGGCCGCCGCACCTCCCATCTGGGAGGGCTGCCGCACCACCTAGGGTGGGAACCCTAGGGGTGGCGCACCCCCCTCCCCTCCTCCTATATATAGAGAGGGTTTTGGGGCTGTTTGACACACAGTTTTCCATCTCCCTCGGCGCAGCCCTGCTTCCCTCCTTCCTCCTCTCCAACGGTGCTTGGAGAAGCCCTGCCGGGAGACCTCATCTCTCCATCGACACCACGCCGTCATGCTGCCGGAGATCTTCCGCAACCTCTCCCTCCTCCTTGCTGGATCAAGGTGCGGGAGACGTCACCGGGGTGCACGTGTGTTGAACGCGAAGGTGTCGTGGTTCGGCACTAGATCGGGATCACACCGCGATCTGAATCGCCGCGAGTATGACTCCATCAACCGCGTTCTAGCAACGCTTCCGCTTAGCAATCTTCAAAGGTATGAAGATGCACTCACCCCTCTCTCGTTGCTGGTCTCTCCATAGGAAGATCTGAATATGGCGTAGGAAAATTTTGAATTTATGCTACGTTACCCAACACTTAATGGGGGTGTGGTAAGCTCGTGCAGTTCCAAGCAAAGCGTCATAGCAAATTCTACATGTGAAGCAGAGTACATGGCTGCCTCGGAGGCAGCTAAGGAGGGTGTCTGGATGAAGCAGTTCATGACGGATCGAGGAGTCGTGCCGAGCGCACTAAATCCAATAACTATGTTCTCTGACAACACTGGTGCCATTGCTTTAGCAAAGGAACCAAGGTTTCACAAGAAGACCAGACACATCAAACGACGCTGCAACCTCATCCGCGACTATGTCAAAGGAGAGAACGTAAATATTTGCAAAGTGCACATGGATCTGAATGTTGCAGATCCGCTGACTAAACCTCTTCCACGGGTAAAGCATGATCAACACCAAAACTGTATGGGTGTTAGATTCATTCCAATGTAAATCGCATAGCGATGTGAGACTAGATTATTGACTCTAGTGCAGGTGGGAGACTATTGGAAATGTGCCCTAGAGGCAATGATAAAATAGTTATTATTATATTTCCTGTTTCAAGATAATCGTTTATTATCCATGCTATAATTATATTGAATGAAAGCGTAGATACATGTGTGGATATATAGACAAAATAATGTCCCTAGTAAGCCTCTAGTTGACTAGCCAGTTGATCAAGGATGGTTGAGGTTTTCTACCCATATGCAAGTGTTGTCACTTGATGACTGGATCACATCATTAGGAGAATGATGTGATGGACAAGACCCAAATTCTGAACGTAGCATATGATCGTTCATTTTGTTGCTATTGTTTTATGCGTGTCAAGTATTCATTCCTATGACCATGAGATCATGTAACTCACTGACACCGGAGGAATACCTTGTGTGTATCAAATGTCACAACGTTACTGGGTGACTATAAAGGTGCTCTACAGGTATCTCCGAAGGTTTCCTTGAGTTAGCATGGATCAAGACTGGGATTTGTCACTCCGTGTGACAGAGAGGTATCCCGGGGCCCACTCGGTAATGCAACATCACATATATGCCTTGCAAGCAATGTGACTCAAGTGTTAGTCACGGGATCTTTTATTACGGAACGAGTAAAGATACTTGCCGGTAACGAGATTGAAATACGTATAGGGATACCGACGATCAAATCTCGGGCAAGTAACATACCAAGGACAAAGGGAATGTTATACAGGATTATATGAATCCTTGGCACAGAAGTTCAACCGATAAGATCTTCATAGAATATGTAGGATCCAATATGGACATCCAAGCCCTGCTATTGGATATTGACCGGGAAGTGTCTTGGGTCATGTCTGCATAGTTCTCGAACCTACAGGGTGTGCACACTTAAGGTTCGGTGATGTTTCGGTATAGTTGAATTATACGTGTTGGTGACCGAAGGTTGTCTGGAGTCCCGGATGAGATCACGGACGTCACGAGTGTTTCCGGAATGGTCCGGAAACGAAGATTGATATATAGGATGGTTTCATTTGGTCATTGGAAAGATTTCGGGCATTACCGGCAGTGTACTGGGAGTGACGAATGGGTTCCGGGTTTTCATCGTGAGGGTCCCATCCACCCGGGAGTGAGCCCAGTAGTCCTAGGGTGGCGCACCAGCCCTTAGTGGGCTGTTGAGGCCAGCCCAAGTGGGATATGGCGCTAGGAAAGAAAACCAAAAAAAAGAGGGAGGTGGGAATGAAGAGGAGGACTCCTCCTTCCCCAAACCGAATTGGAGTTGGAGTCCTCCTCTCCACTTCAGCCGGCGCCCTTGATCCCCAAGGCTAGCCCCTCCCCTCCTCCTATACATACTAGAGGTTTAGGGTTTTTGAGACACAACTTTGCCACGTGCAACTCAAACCTATACCTCATAGTTCTTCCTCTAGATCGTATTTCTGCGCAGCTCGGGCGGAGCCTTGGAGGAGTAGATCATCACCATCACCGGCGCGCCGTCATGCTGCCGGAGAACTCATCTACTTCCCCATCTCTCTTGCTGGATCAAGAAAGCGGAGATCGTCATCGAGTTGTACGTGTGCTGAACGCGGAGGTGCCATCCGTTCGGTGCTAGATCGGGATGGATCGTGGGACGACGGTCATTTGAATCACGAAGTTGTACCACTACATCAACCACATTTCTTAACGCTTCCCGCTTAGCGATCTACAAGGGTATGTGGATCCGATCTCCCTCTCATAGATGAACATCACCATGATAGGTCTTCGTGTGCGTAGGAAAATTTTGTTTCCCATGCAACGTTCCCCAACATTTTCGTGTATAAAGCATTCTCCAAATCTTGCAGTTTGATATTATGAGGGTAGGACTCCCATGTTTGACCAGCGGTTTGCTTCAAACGAAGCTTTATGGCCATATGTGCTCCAGTACATATTCGACTTCTTGTGCTACCAGTGGAAACACAATCATCCCATATGGTTGTCGGTTCATTTGGTAGGTTTCACAATTACTTGATTGAGCGTTGTAACCTGAGATTTCAATACCGGACGCTGCTCAAGGAGTCGAGCTCATATCAAATTCATCACATCTTATGTCAGATGATGGGATAATTGGAGCTGCCAATCTTTATGTTATTACTTCCCTGCCTCCTGTATAGCCGTGACACAGAGGGAGCCATGGAGCTTGCCGGTCATCTAGCTTAATTAGCTTCAAGGAAACAATTGATACCGCAAGATGGAAAAAACAGTTGATTCAGAAATTACAACATTGTGGAGCAGAGTCGAAAGGGAAAACATGATTTACAACCGATGAGACCATGGACACCGAGTACGCTCATCGGAATAGCGTTGGACGTGCGATGGTGATGGGATGGAACAAGTGTCATGAGGGATGTAAATTTCAATCTTTGGAAGTGAGCAGAGTTGGATACTTTCAAAGTTCACAAAGGTAGTTTTCTGAAATGAGGTGGAACAATTACTTTCGTGTATACATATATATATATATATATATATATATATATATATATATATATATATATATATATATATATATATATATATATATATATATATATATATATATTGAAATGTTGCTCCAACCTGCGAGTCCTCAGTTATAGTAGCGTGTATATAACTATATATTCAGTTAGGACTTGGGTCCACCTAACACGAAGGAGGTTTAGCTAATTCCGCATATCTCACTCTAGATAGTATCATAAACTGGACTTGGTGGGATTTTAATATTTCCTACCTCTATCTCTTTCGTGTGATTTTCCATCGGAAGTTTAAAGTCCAGCCTCATCTAGCTTCCCTTTCTATTTCTCTTGCTTTGTTAGCATAGCTGGAAAGAAACAAGTTAGCTAGCTGATGTAGCTTTATCATTAGCCATCCCAAATTATTCCATAAAATGTACATATACAACCATAAGAAGTACACTTCTCACTAATCTGGTCTGAAAGATATATATTTGGGTAGATAGGTTTCAGAGATTGAAAATATTGCATTGCTATATTGGTGAATAAATTGTACATGCTGAAGTGTTTAGTACTATCTCTTGAAGCAAGTATTAAGTGTTCTAGAGGCCATCCACACATATGCAAAAAGAAATACATCTGGATGAACTTTTGGGTGAGGTACAGGTCATGGATAAATAAAACTGCAACAACAGAAAAAAAAATGCTGTAAATTTTAATTTTTTTACTATACGAGGTATTATGTTGTCGGCAAAATTAGTAGTGAAATGAGGTATGTAGCAAAGGTATTCAGTCAATATAGAATGATTTTTTGTTGAGGATGGTCATGAATTCTCTTGGGTTCATGTCCAACTATATTTAGGAGCTGCATAATATCATATCCAATATTTATTGAAAGATTTTATCTTCATTGTTACTGTTGGAGCTGAAAATTAAATTCCGGAACTCTCAAAATAAATATGTTTTGTCATCTAAGCAATATATGCTCTACCTGCTTTCTATCCTCCGATGTTGCTGAAGTGGAGCCACGCAAGGCCAGTTCAGGATGGACGAGAAGAGAAGAAGTGGTATAAGGACAAGAGAAGAAGCAGTAGAAACAGAGCAGGAAGGTTGTAGCTGCCGATGTATTTTAGAGCTGACGATTGAGAGTTTTTTTAACAACAATTGTATGTAGACTCACTTTGAATTGGAAGCTATGTGGTTCAACTGTCTCAGGTATGAACTCACCCGAGGTCGTTTCAACATTTGGATCTAGAACATTATGCCCATTGCTTCTTCTTTACTACTGCTGATGTGCTACTTCGATTATTTGGTAATTACGTTTAGCAGGAGGCAAGTATTGACCTAGCCAAATTATCTTTTTTTAATCATATAAGGCTGTATAATGTTTCCTATACAAAAGGCTTACATATAGAAGGCCACGTTTCTTCTTTCCAGAAAGAAATTTTTAGGATGCCAAGTTTCTTCTTTCCAGAAAGAAATTTTGACCCTATATATTCTAACTTTTTAGTCGTATTCAGTTTTATTGGTCGCAAAGAAACAAAGTTACTCTTTATTATCAAATTGGAGTCACGTTGGTAATCTATAATTTACAAAGACGTAAGGAAGTGTTCTTTTGTGAGGTTAGGCACACGCCTTCTTCTACTACATCCACTGTGACATCAGAGCCTCCCTCTTCTGAGAGTAATAGCTTGTGCCTTCATGCATGCAATGTCTGCTTATCCTAATTGTGCTTGTTTAGAGAGATGCACACATATAGTTGTTGGGTTATGTAACGCAAAGAAGGATATTGTTTGTATTTATACTTGTGTTCGAGTCGGCAAGAGTGAGTAGAAGAAATTGTGTTTTTTATTTTAATTTATGTGACACATCCTATATATGAACCAATTTTTTTAGTTTTTCATTTATTTGTTATCACTCTTAACATTTAGATATGCTTCATCTTGCTCTTTCTAAACATCACAACAATATCCACCCGCAAGTTATAAAATGTTAATGATTTTTAAAAACCTGTTTGTGAAATAAAAAAAGGTTCACCATTTATAGAAAATGACCGTGTATTAAAACATTATTCAGAATTTGAAATTAAATGACCATGAAATTTTAGAAAATATTGGGGCCTGATGCCCTCTGTTTTTTTTGTTTTTTTGCTTTTTCTTGTTGCTTTTTCTATTTTTCCTATAATTCATTCTAGAATTCAAAAATTTCAAAAAGTTGTGAGTTTTGATCTTTTTTTGACAAGTTATAAAATGTTAATGATTTTGAAAAACTTTTTGTGAAATACAAAATGTTCATGATTTATAAAAAAAATGATCATGTACTAAAAAACTATTCAGGAATTTGAAAATAAATGACCATGAAATTTTAGAAAATGTTGAAAAACATTCAAACAAATCCATTGAAACATATATGTAAATAACAAACAAAGTGAACCGTTGCTTACATTGAGATTTTGTTAGGGTATCCGTTGAGGTCGTTTTATGATTTTATTTAGTCCACTGCATGCGGGATAAAAAGGTTTTTATGCTCTCTACAACAATGATCCCAAAAAAACTAACACGGCTTTCCGTGGGTTAGCTTTTGAAGTTATATGAATTAACTAAATGTTTAATTTGCCTCCATACATAATCATGTTTATTCTGATTTTTAATACTATAGTTTTACTGGTCATGAAAAACACAACACCGCTACGTTGGGGTGAGACACACCATTCATCAATGTGCGTGATGCAAGGTCATTCCATATAGTTTGCTCAGCCAAAATATATTTCGTTGTGGCACCTTAGAAAATCAAGTCATGATGAGGCCATCCCATTTTTTGTTTCTGAAATCACTTTTTAAAAGTCTCTTATCTCATTATGACGTGACTCATACATAGTTTATGAAATAACATTTTAAAAATCCTTATCTCATCCTGATATAATATGCATAATATGATTGTTTGTTTTTTCCGTTGCAACGCACAACCATATTATTAAAAAAGTAATCCAATTTTTATGCAAACATTACCTTATATTCTAAAAACAAAAAAAAACTCCTTCCGGACGAAAATAGATGGTCTTACATTAAGCATTATAGTTGACATTTATTAAAATTAATGTCGCATAATAACAAACAAGCATGTTCTACATTTTTTTCCTCGTCGAGTATAACGCACGGACAATTATACTAGTTGGCCACAAAACCGCGAGCGCCACAAACACAGTCTCATAGTCCAGCTACAGACCGTACCATCAAAAATCTCTAGGCCCTATCAAACCGTTTCTTTATTGGTGCGTGCTATGGGAAAAACCTATATGCCGGCGTCCAATTGTCGACCTTCGCACGCGGACACGGGGTGGTGTGAGCGATGGACATAGTGGGCCGACCTGTTTAGCGCGTTTCACAGAACTCGGTTTTGGGAAGACTTTCCCAGCTGGTTTTTTCGGTTTAGAAATCTTCTCCAAACCGGTTTTCTTTTTTTTCGCTTTCTTTTTTCTTTATTCTTTTTTGTTTCTTTTTTTAAGAAATGTTTTTAATTTTCAAAAAATGCTTTGGATTTTCAAAAATTGTTCTAGGTTTTTTAAAGAATGTTTGGGATTTTCAAAAACAGTTGTTCAAATTCGAAAAATATTTTTGTTTTTTCGAAAATTGTTTTGAATTTTCAAAAAATGCTCTGGGTTTACAAAACAAAGTAAGGAAATTCAGAAAATGTTATGCTTTTTTTAGAAAAATCTGGATTTTTTTTTATTTTTAGAAGATTGTTCTGGATTTTCAAAAAAATGTTCTAGATTTTCCAACAATTTCCTTTTTAAAAACAAATTGTTCTCAGAAATCAAAAAAGTTTGAACTTTCAAAAATTGTTCACGTTTATAAATTTCTTCAGGATTTTTCAATTTTTTTTCTCATTTTCTAAAATTGTTCAAGATTCAAAGAATGTCCGTGCTTAAAATAGCTGTTCACGCTTCCAAATTTGTTAAAATAGCTGTTCACGCTTCCAAATATGTTCGGGATTTTCAAAATTGTTATTCATTTCAATTTTTTTTCTTCAGATTCAAAAAATATTCGTGCTTTAAAAATTTGTTCCTGGTCCGAAATTTGTTCATGATTTTTTGAAATTATTCTTTGTTTTAAAATTTGTTCTCAAGATTCAAAAAATATTCGTGCTTTAAAAAAATGTTCACGCTTCCAAATTTGTTTGGGGTTTTCAAAATTGTTTTCCGTTATGAAATTTTGTTCTTAAGATTCAAAAAATATTCATGCTTTAAAATTTTGTTCCGAGTCGCAAATTTGTTCAAGAGTTTTTAAAATTATCCTTTGTTTTAAAATTTGTTTTTAAGATTCAAAAAATGTTCTTACTTTAGAAAATTGTTCGCATTTTCAAAATTTCTTTAAAAACGTTCATCTGTTTAAAAAATGGTTGAGAAATTCAACGTTTCTTCGTTTTGATTTTCAAAAAAAGAAAAAAAAGAAATAAGCAAAGTAGGAAAAAAAGAAACAAAAACAAAGGAAATTGTTTGTGTTTTTAGACAAATACAAAAGCTGGCCGACCGAGTGAGGGCTAACCCATGTGCGTGCCCCCCGACTCCGTGCCGTTGAGAGCGGCACGTAGAAGCTCCCCGTGCTATGCATCGGTCGGTGGATCTTTTACACCGTCTCACGAGCCGTTTGATATGATGATTTTTAGTAAAGGAAATATATTAATATCGTGAAGATATCAATTACACCCAGCCTCTGCAACAACGCAATACCCTAATAGCATTACGGATGCACACAGTCAAAGAAGAAGAAGAATTTTAAAAAAGCCCCGCTATAGAGTTCTAGTCTTTGCAATAGTCAACCACCATCAAAACAACACGTGAGGTTCAAGTTCTCTAAAAGTGACGCCTCAAGGAAGGAAACAGCGCGCAAGCGTCATCGTCACCCGACCGTAGATCTTGGTTTTCACCATAAGGATAGTCCCCGCTCTAAAAAACAATGCCTTCAACAAAGTCATTGCGAGGCACAATCAATTAAGACCATGCCTTGGATTTTCATCCTAAAAAAGGCAAGACCTTGAACATTCACATGTGATGTCGCTGTTGGAAATATGCCCTAGAGGCAATAATAAATTAGTTATTTTTATATTTCATTGTTCATAATAATCGTTTATTATCCATGCTAGAATTGTATTGGTTGAAAACCCAAATACATGTGTAGATACATAGACAACACTCTGTCCCTAGTGAGCCTCTAGTTGACTAGTTCGTTGATCAAAGATGGTCAAGGTTTCCTCGCCATAGGCAAGTGTTGTCACTTGATAACGTGATCAAATCATTGGGAGAATGATGTGATGGAAAAGACCCAAACTATAAACGTAGTATATGATCGTGTTAGTTTATTGCTACTGTTTTCTGCATGTCAATGTATCTGTTCCTATGACCATGAGATCATGCAACTCCCGGACACCAGAGGAATACCTTGTGTGTATCAAACGTCGCAACGTAACTGGGTGACTATAAATGTGCGCTATTGGTATCTCCAAAGGTGTTTGTTGGGTTGGCATGGATCAAGACTGGGATTTGTCACTCCGTGTGACAGAGAGGTATCTCGGGGCCCACTCGGTAATACAACATCACAACAAGCCTTGCAAGCAATGTGACTAAGGAGTTAGTTATGGGATCTTGTATTAAGGAAGGAGTAAAGAGACTTGCCGGTAACGAGATTGAACTAGGTATTGAGATACCGACGATCGAATCTCGGGCAAGTAACATACCGAAGGACAAAGGGAATAGTATACGAGATTATATGAATCCTTGACATAGAGGTTCAACCGATAGAGATCTTCGTAGAATATGTAGGAGCCAATATGGACATCCAGGTCCCGCTGTTTGTTATTGACCAGAGAGTGTCTCAGGTCATGTCTACATAGTTCTCGAACCCGCAGGGTCAACACACTTAAGGTTCGGTGACGTTTCGGTATAGTTGAGTTATATGTGTTGGTGACCAAAGTTTTGTTCAGAGTCCCGGATGAGATCCCGGATGTCACGAGGAGTTGCGGAATGTTCCGGAAACAAAGATTGATATATAGGAAGTTGGTATTTAGACTTCGGAAGGTTTTCGGGCATTGCCGACAGTGTGCCGGGACTGATGAATGGGTTCCGGGGCCCACTGGGTGGGCCCACCACACCCCAAGGGATCCATGTGGGTTTGTTGGATGCGCAATAAGGCATAATGGGCTGACAAAGTCATCCAAGGAAATCCCATGAGGAAAAAGTGGAAAATCCAAAAGAGGTGGGAAAATAAGGAAGGAGTCCTATTCCAAGTGGGATTTGAGGAGGACTCCTCCCTTCCCCACTTCGGCTGACCCAAGGAGGCCTTCCTTGGCGCACCAAGGCTGCCTCCCCCCTCGTCCTATATATACTAGAGGTTTAGGGCTTTTGAGACACAACTTTGCCACGTGTTGCCCTCTCCTCTAGATCGTAGTTCTTCCTCTAGATCGCTTTTCTGCGAAGCTCGGGCGGAGCCCTGCAGGAATAGATCATCACCATCACCGTCGCGCCGTCACACTACCGGAGAACTCATCTACTTTCCCGTCTCTCTTGCTGGATCAAGAAGGCAGAGATCGTCATCGAGTTGTACGTTTGCGGGACACGGAGGTGCCGTCCGTTCGGCACTTGATCGGAACGGATCGTGGGACGGATCGCGTGACGGTTCATGGGACGGATCGTGAAGACGTACCACTACATAACCCGCGTTTATTAACACTTCCTCTTAGCGATCTACAAGGGTATGTGGATCCAATCTCCCTCTCGTAGATGAACATCACCATGATAGGTCTTCGTGTGCGTAGGAAATTTTTTGTTTCCCATGCAACGTTCCCCAATAGTGGCATCATGAGCTAGGTTCATGAATAGATGTAATCTTGAGTAGAACACAAAAGTTTTTGTGGGCGTTGATGTTTGATTTGCTTCCCTCCTTAGTCTTTTATCGATTCAGAGGTATTGTTGGATTGAAGCGGCCCGGACCAACCTTACTCGTACTCTTACGAGAGACCGGTTTGATCGACTAAACATGGAACTTGTTGCATAAAGATGACTGGCGGGTGTTTGTTTCTTCAACTTTAGTTGAATTGGATTTGACCGAGGTGGTCCTTGGAGAGAGGTTAAATAGAAATTTGCACATCACCGTTGTTGTTTTGTGTAAGTAAGATGCGATCATACTAGATACCCATAGCAGCCACATAAAACATGCAACAACAAATTAGAGGACGTCTAACTTGTTTTTGCAGGGTGTGCATGTGATGTGATATGGCCAAATACATGATGTGATATATTGGATGTATGAGATGATCATGTTGTAATAGTTAAATATCGACTTGCACATCGATGCTACGGCAACCGGCACGAGCCATAGGGTTGTCTTTAAAACTAACGTTTGTGCTTGCAGATGCGTTTACTATGTTGCTAGGTTGTAGCTTTAGTAGTAATAGCATAGATAGCACGACAACCTCGATGGCGGCACGATGATGGAGATCATGGTGTGGCGCCAGTGACGATGAAGATCATGCTGGTGCTTTGGTGATGGAGATCAAGAAGCACAAGATCATGGCCATATCATGTCACTTATGAATTGCATGTGATGTTAATCCTTTTCTACACCTTATCTTGCTTAAGATGACGATAGCATTATAAGGTGACCCCTCACTAAAATTTCAAGATAAAATTGTGTTCTCCCCGACTGTGCACCGTTGCGACAGTTCGTCGTTTCGAGACACCACGTGATGATTGGGTGTGATAGACTCAACGCTCACATACAACGGGTGCAAAACAGTTGCACACGCGGAACACTCGGGTTAAACTTGACGAGCCTAGCATGTGCAGACATGGCCTCAGAACACAGGAGACTGAAAGGTCAAGCATGAATCATATAGTAATATGATCAACATGGACATGTTCACTACTGAAACTATACTCAACTCACGTGATGATCGGATTTGAGTTAGTGGATTTGGATCATGCATCACTCGAATGACTAGAGGGATGTCTATTTGAGTGGGAGTTCTTAAGTAATATGATTAATTGAACTAATTATCATGAAGATAGTCAAAAGGTCTTTGCGAATTATGTTGTAGCTTGCGATGTAGCTCTACTGTTTTTTATATGTTCCTAGAGAAAATTTAGTTGAAAGATGATAGTACAATTTTGCAGACACAGTCCGTAAACTGAGGATTGTCATCATTGCTGCACACAAGGCTTATGTCCTTAATGCACTACTCGGTGTGCCGCACCTCGAGTGTCATATATGGATGTTGCGAACATCTGACATACACATTTTTGATGACTACGTGATAGTTCAGTGTGTAATATTTAACGGCTTAGAAGGAAGTCACCGAAGACGTTTTGAACGCCTCGAAACATAAGAGATGTTCTAAGAGATGAAATTGGGATTTCATGCTCGTGCCCTTGTTGATAGGTATGAAACCTCCGACAAGATTCTTTGTCTACAAAGTAAAGGAGAAAAGCTCAATCGTTGAGCATGTGCTCAGATTGTCTGAGTACAACAGTCGCTTGAATCAAGTGAGAGTTAATCTTCCAGATGAGATAGTGATGGTTTTGCAAAGTCACTCCACCAAGCTGCTAGAGCTTCGTGATGAACTATAACATATCAAGGATAGATATGATGATCCTTGAGTGATTCAGAATGTTTGACACTTCGAAAGTATAAATCAAGTAGGAGCGTTAATTGTTGATGGTTAATAAAACCACTAGTTTCAAGAAGGGCAAGGGCTAGAAGGGATACTGCATGAAACGACAAATCAGTTGCTGCTCTAATGAAGAAACCCAAGGTTGAACCCAAACCCGAGACTAAGTGCTTCTGTTATGAGGGGAACAGGTCACTGAGGCGGAACTACCCTAGATACTTGGTAGATTAGAAGGCTGGCAAAGTCGACAAAAGTATATTGGATATACCTGATATTGATGTGTACCTTACTAGTATTGCTAGTAGCACCAGGGTATTAGATACCGGTTCAGTTGCTAAGTGTTAGTAACTTGAAGTTATAGCTACGAATTAAAAGGATACTAGCAAGGGTGAGGTGATGATGTGTGTTGGAAGTAATTCTAAGGTTGATGTGATCAAACATCGCATGCTCCCTCTACCATCGGGATTGGTGTTAAACCCAAATAATTGTTATTTGGTATTTGCGTTGAGCATGAACATGATTGGGTCATGTTTATTGCAATACGATTATTCATTTAAAGAGAATAATGATTATTTTGTTTGCTTGAATAATTACCTTCAATGGTTTATTGAATCTCGATCATAGTGCTACACATGTTCATATTATTGATGCCAAAAGATACAAAGTAGTAATGATAGTACCACTTACTTGTGGCACTGCCACTTGAGTCATGTTGGTGTAAAATGCATGAAGAAGCTCCATGCTGATGGATCTTTGTACTCACTCATTTTTGAAACGTTTGAGACATGCAAACCATACATATTGGTATAAACGCATGAAGAAACTCCATGCAGATGGATAAGTTTTGACTCACTTGATTTTGAATCACTTGAGACATGCAAATCATACCACATGGAACAAGAAAGTAACTTGTTGGAAGTAATACATTTTTGATGTGTGCAGTCCAATGAGTGCTGAGGCACACAGTGGATATCGTTACGTTCTTACTTCACCGAAGATTTGAGTGAATACAAGAGTATTTACTTGATGAATCACAAGTCTGAAATATTGAAAAGTTCAAATCTATTTCAAAGTGAAGATCGTCGTGACAAGAGGATAAACTGTCTATGATATGATCATAGAGATGAATATCTGAGTTGCGAGTTTTGGTACACAGTTAAGACAATGTGGAAATTGTTTCGCAATTCATGCCACCTAGAACACCATAGTGTGATGGTGTGTCCGAACGTCATAGCCACACCCTATCTGATAAGGTGCATACTATGATGTCTCTTATCAAATTACCACTATCGTTTATGGGTTATGCATTAGAGGCAACTGCATTCACTTTAAATAGGGCACTGCGTATTTTCGTTGAGATGACAATTATGAACTATAGTTTGGAGAAACCTGAGCTACCATTTCTTGAAAGTTTTGGGCTACGACGCTTATGTGAAAAAAATTCAGTGTGATAAGCTCGAACCCAACGCGGATAAATGCATCTTCATAGGATATCCAAAACAGTTGGGTACATCTCCTATCTTAGATCCGGAAGCAAAGTGTTTATTTCTATAAACGGGTCCTTTCTCGAGGAAAGGTTTCTCTCGAAAGAATTGAGTGGGAGGGTGGTAGAACTTGATGAGGTTATTGAACCGTCACTTCAACCAGTGTGTAGCAAGGCGCAGGAAGTTCTTCCTATGGTGCCTACACCAATTGAAGTGGAAGCTGATGATGGTGATCATTAAGCTTCAGATCAAGTTACTACAAACCTCGTAGGCCGACAAGGTCGCATACTACTACAGAGTGGTATGGTAACCCTGTCTTGGAGGTCATGTTATTGAACAATAATGAACCTACGAGCTATGGAGAAGCGATGGTGGGCCCGGATTCCGGCAAATGGCTGGAAGCCATAAAATCCGAGAGAGGATCCATGTACGAAAACAAAGTGTAGACTTTGGAAGAACTACTTGATGGTCGTAAGACTATTAAGTAAAGATGGATCTTTAAAAGGAAGACAGACGATGATGGTGAAAAGTAACCATTAAGAAAAGCTCGACTTATTGCAAAGATGTTTCCAACAAGTTCAAAGAGTTGACTATGATGTGACTTTCTCACTCGTAGCGATGCTCAAAGTCTGTTGAAATTATGTTAGCAGTTGTTGCATTATTTATGAAATATTGCACATAGGATGTCAAAACATTGTTTCCTCGACGGTTTCCTTGAGGAAAGGTTGTATGTGATACAACCAGAAGGTTTTGTCAATCCTAAGGAGGCTAACAAGTATGCAAGCGATCCTTCTATGGACTGGTGCAAGCATCTCGGAGTTGGAATATACACTTTGATGAGATGATCAAAGATTTTGGGTTTATACAAGCTTTATGAGAAACTTGTATTTCCAAAGAAGTGAGTGGGAGCACTATAGAATTTATGATAAGTATATGTGGTTGACATATTGTTGATTGGAAGTAATGTAGAATTTCTGTAAAGCATAAAGGGTTGTTTGAAAGGATTTTTTCAAAGGAAAACCTGGATTGAGCTACTTGAATATTGAGCATCAAGATCTATAGAGATAGATCAACACACTTAATAGAACTTTCAATGAAATTCATGCCTTGACAAGTTTTTGAAGGAATTCAAAATAAATCAGCAAAGAAGGAGTTCTTGGTTGTGTTGTGAAGTGTGAATTTGAGTAAGACTCAAAACCCGACCACGGGAGAAGAAAGAGAAAGGACGAAGGTCATCCCCTATGCCTTAGCCGTAGGCTCTACAGTATGCCATGCCGTGTACCGCACTTGATGTGTGCCTTGCCATGAGTTTGTCAAGGGGTACAAAGAGTGATCCAGGATTTAATCACTGAACAACAGTCAAAGTTATCGTTAGTAACTAATGGACTAAGGAATTTTTTCTAGATTATGGAGGTGGTTAAAGAGTTCGTCGTAAAAGGTTACGTCAATGCAAGCTTTAACACTAATCCGAATAACTCTGAGTAGTAAAACAGATTCGTATAGTAGAGTAGACATTTGGAATATTTCCGAATAGCATGTAGTAGCAGCATCTATAAGATGACATAAAGATTTGTAAAGCACACACGGATCTGAAAGGATCAGAACCGTTGACTCAAACCTCTCTCACAAGCAAGACATGATCGAACCCCAGAACTGTATGGGTGTTAGATTCATTACAATCACATAGTGATGTGAGCTAGATTATTGACTCTAGTGCAAGTGGGAGACTGTTGCAAATATGCCCTAGAGGCAATAATAAATTAGTTATTATTATATTTCCTTGTTCATAATAATCGTTTAATATCCATGCTAGAATTGTATTGATTGGAAACTCAAATACATGTGTGGATACATAGACAACACACTGTCCCTAGTGAGCCTCTAGTTGACTAGTTCGTTGATTAAAGATGGTCAAGGTTTCCTGACCATAGGCAAGGGTTGTCACTTGATAATGGGATCACATCATTGGGAGAATGATGTGATGGACAAGACCCAAACAGTAAACGTAGTATATGATCGTGTCAGTTTATTGCTACTGTTTTCTGCATGTCAATGTATCTGTTCCTATGACCATGAGATCATGCAACTCCCGGACACCAGAGGAATACCTTGTGTGTATCAAACGTCGCAATGTAACTGGGTGACTATAAAGGTGCGCTACAGGTATCTCCAAAGGTGTATGTTGGGTTGGCATGGATCAAGACTGGGATTTGTCACTCCGTGTGACGGAGAGGTATCTCGGGGCCCACTCGATAATACAACATCACAACAAGCCTTGCAAGCAATGTGACTAAGGAGTTAGTTACGGGATCTTGTATTATGGAACGAGTAAAGAGACTTGTCGGTAACGAGATTGAACTAGGTATAGAGATACCGACGGTCGAATCTCGGGCAAGTAACATACTGAAGGACAAAGGGAATAGTATACGAGATTATATGAATCCTTGACATAGAGGTTCAACCGATAGAGATCTTTTTAGAATATGTAGGAGACAATATGGACATCCATCTCCCGTTGTTGGTTATTGACCAGAGAGTGTCTCGGGCCATGTCTGCATAGTTCTCGAACCCGCACGGTCTGCACACTTAAGGTTCAGTGATATTTCGGTATAGTTGAGTTATATGTGTTGGTGACCGAAGTTTTGTTTGGAGTCCCGGATGAGATCCCGGACGTCACGAGGAGTTCCGATATGGTCTGGAAATGAAGATTGATATATAGGAAGTTGGTATTTGGATTCCGGATGGTTTTCGGGCATTGCCGACAGTGTGCCGGGAGTGACGAATGGGTTCCGGGGGCCCATTGGGTGGGCCCACCACGCCGCAAGGGGTCCATGTGGGTTTATTGGATGCGCAATAAGGCATAATGGGCTGACAAAGTCATCCAAGGAAAGCCCATGAGGAAAAAGTGGAAAATCCAAAAGAGGTGGGAAAATAAGGAAGGAGTCCTAATCCAAGTGGGATTGGAGGAGGACTCCTCCCTTCCCCACTTTGGCCGACCCAAGGAGGCCTTCCTTGGCGCACCAAGGCTGCCTCCCCCCTCGTCCTATATATACTAGAGGTTTAGGTCTTTTGAGACACAAATTTGCCACGTGCTACCCTCTCCTCTAGATCGTAGTTCTTCATCTAGATCGGTTTTCTGCGGAGCTCGGGCGGAGCCGTGCAGGAATAGATCATCACCATCATCGGCGTGCCGTCACACTACCACAGAACTCATCTACTTTCCTGCCTCTCTTGCTGGATCAAGAAGGCGGAGATCGTCATCGAGCTGTACGTGTGCGGGACGCGGAGGTGCCGTCCGTTCGGCACTTGATCGGAACGGATCGTGGGACGGATCGCGAGACGATTCGTGGGACATATCGTGAAGACGTACCACTACATAAACCGCGTTTATTAACGCTTCCGCTTAGCGATCTACAAGGGTATGTGGATCCAATCTCCCTCTCGTTGATGAACATCACCATGATAGGTCTTCGTGTGCGTAGGATTTTTTTTGTTTCCCATGCAACGTTTCCCAATAGTCGCCCCCACTTACAAACCACTGTTACAAATCCCGAAACTCCAAGCAAGTTTCTTAGCGTCCTAGGCTTCAATCACCATTATGAGTCCTCCAACCTCGGCTTCCATGACATTCTTCGCCTCTGACTTCACCATGGAGCAAAACATAGCTCCTGATGACAACAAATAGGAGAGCCTCGCGCCGCTCCCTCTTTAACGAGGGACTAATGGGCACGATCGAATCGCACCCAAACCAGCAGTCTCCAGGTATAACATGCCCATGGGAGTTGCTAGGGGAGCCTTTCGGAACCCGACATTCCTGCCAGATCAGAAGGACAAACGTCAGGAAGATCTTCGTCTTGACGTAAGAGGAACCCTAGGACCATGAACCGCCGCCCAAGCACCTCCACCGAAAGCTCGGAAGACAACCGCCAGCTAGCAAGGCACCCCGACCGCCACGGAGGCCGGCCGAAGAGCAGCACAGCCAGCCGATGAAGGTTCCCATCCAGATCGCAAACAGGTCCCCAGCCAGGTCGTGAAGGTCCATCGAAGTCTATGGGCGCTGCCAGCGTGAAGCCGCCCTCACTGCCGGTGGAGGTCGCCGGCGCCACCGAACCGGATCTGGAGGGAGGCGGGCAGAGGGGGTGGGGGTGAGGGAAGAGGGAAACGGCCCCACCGCCGCCTTCCCACAACCCGACGTAGATTTGTGGGCCGGCCCTCCGGCGGTGACGACGCGGAGGTTGGACGAAGGGTGTGACCTGGCCGACAACGGGTAGGGTTTGATATGATAATGTGACCGGTATGTATCGCTCTTCTCTTCTTTAGTTTTCTGCAACAATACCCTTGTTGGAAAATGCCATGTTTTTAATATCCTGCAACATGACACATGTTGCAAAACCTCTTTTTTAATTTTCTGCAACAAGACCTTTGTTGCATAAATTGCAACAACATTTTACGCCGCCACGTATAATTTTATACAACAACAACCGTGTTACAAAAAGTTTGAACCAACATCTCTAGTTGAGTTGTGCCATTTGTGCAGTCGTCGTTGCCTCTGTTCTGCAACAACGCCATTGTTGCACAAACATGTCTCAAAGCTATTGTTGGAAAAAACAACGTGGGGCCGAGCGCTAGTAATGGACGTGGACATACACGTGTGGAGCCAACGTCGGTAGGCTAGTTGCAAAGCCACTTCCTAAAACAAAGTGCCAGTTGTAGAAACGTACAAATGAAAGGGTTGCTGTCGTCCATCCGAACAAGACTACATCCCACGGACACGGAGACGACACACACCACGCAAGGAATCGGTTGGCTGAAGGCATACTTTTCCCCTCTTTATTTACCTGGTTTTGTAAAGTATTTATTTACGTGGTTGCATCTACCCCTAAAAAACGTTGTTGCATCTACTTTTGGGGTCACCCAAAACATCAAGTACTTTTGAACCAGACCCGTGCGCGATGGTCGAACTGACCGTTTCTCGGCAACGAGGCTCACTACGTATATGTGTGGTTCTTTGCTGCATGCCTCGAGGAGCGTGGGAGATGGACATGATGTTTCATAACTCCCCTCCGCCTCTCGTCTCCCCCTCTCGTGTCACCGTCCACTCCTCCATTCATACCACTCTCTCTCTCACACACTCTTCCCACCATCCATTGCTCTCATTCGATGGCTTGCCTCCCAATGCATCTTTCTCTGACCTCTATCAACGCCAGCATCAATCCTATTAATCTGCGCACTGTCACATTCTGCACCAGGGCCCCTCGTCCGTCTAATGCGGTGTCGGTCGCTCTGGCTCCGCCGCCGTATCCAGACCTTTTGGTCCGTGGTTCGGTGGTGCCGTCGGAGGGGACATCCATCACACCACTGCTCGGAATCCTATGGGCGGGGTGTTTTCTTCGGACAACACGACAGGGACATGGACAACAGCGCCCTCTTCCTCGACCTCTCGTATGGCCAAGAGCACCGTGGCAATGCCGACGGCCCTAAGCATTGCCGAATCGTCCTCTTTGCCACCATCTCCTTCCCGCCACGATTTTCTTTGCGACCGGCGTACGCTCGAATGGCACCCGCTCATATAAGATCCAATTTTCCTCTTTGCTCGTAGATGTAGATTAGGGTTTTATGCATTAGGCATGGCTTGGAATTGACTGGATTCGATTCCAATCGAATCGATTTGAATCCAATTGATTCCTTGTTGACTGTTCTTGTTACTCCGTGCTCTGCGTCAGGTATTCATGCAAAGTAGGTGTTGTTGTTGCTTCCCCAACGATAGATTGGTGCTTACAATATATGTAGTTACATCGTAGTTAGCATTGGGTAGGCACATGCTTCATGTTCATGGTAGATTGGAGCAGGCATATGCTTCATGTTAATAGGCAGGGTTTGTGCATGATGTTCATGGCAGATTGGTAATGACATAGATGGGGTTTGTGCATGATTTCATTAAGTGCATGGTGAACTTGAGAGATCAATAGAATAGGTGTCTAGAGGGGGGATAGACTACTTGCATAAATAAAAATCTTAGCCAAAGTTGTAAGAATTATGACTCGAGTCTTAGAATCTTACGATCTTACGATCCAAACTAGCCCCTCCGATTCTATGGTTTTGTTCATAGAATCTAAGTTTCTATGATCCTCATAGTTATTGTGTAAGCTTCCTTAGGTAGATCTTCCTTTAGGAACATATATCTCCCCCTATTGATATTTCTCCCCCTTTTGTGTAAGCTTATTGGTGATAGTTCTCCCCTATATATAGGTTCGTTGGAAGCTTTGATATTTCTCGCCCTTTGGCATTAATTTCCAAAAGGTCAGAGGGTAAGGGCTCATTGAGAGAAACGAATCCTGGATACTTATCTCTTTGATAAGGGTTCCTTGAATTTTTATCCCCCTTAGATAGTAGGTAAGGGTTCATTGAATGCCCCCCTTTAATATGGCTAAGAGTTCCTTGAACTATCTCCCCCTATGTTAGGGATCCTGGATGATTCTCCCTCTTATATTGTATGGGATCTCTGAGGATTTCTCCCCCTAGAGAAGTTTTCTCCCCCTAGAAGAATAATGCTAAAATTGATTTTGTTTCCCAAATTTTTTCTATAACATCTTAGAAGGCAATAAAACATGGGATCATTGCCTAATCTTTATACCCCTAAAGGAAAAGTTCAAAAAATATCAGAAAATCAAAGACATTGATAATATCGGTGTCACCGGGGCTATGTGGTTCGGTACAACCGAGAATGAAAATTAGGCCTCCGGGAGAAATCAGTTGGACCGAGTTTCCCAGATCGGTGAGACCGAGTTGCAAAGAAAATGTAGCGACTCGACTCAAAACGAGTCAAGCCTCTATGTATCTGTGCCATCCCTGGATTAGTATGCTGGCACACACAGTACATCAATGTATATATCAAAGTGCAACCACATGTAAATAACGTAAAACTGATATATACCTCAAAATCTCAGCGGAAAAAGTCAAGGGAGTGGAGTCCCAATAAACACCAACAACAAGTTGAATGCAGACCGTAACCCTGAATCGTACTCTTACTCGTCGAAGAAAATATCTTCAACATAAGACGTTGCAGCCGTGTAGGTCAGCATATTGAATATGCCGACAAGTCACAAAAGATAGAGGTCTAAATATCATCTACACTATATGCATATATGGCAGGTGGGGCTGTAGTTTAAGTTTTGCGTAAAGCAAATTTTCCTACAACAAGAGAGAGGGTAAAAGCAAAATTTACTACATTATTGGTTGTTAATGAGAAGGTTCCACCAACCATTTCTCATACCAAGTTATAAATATTACCCACATCAATAATAAATGGTGTTGAGAATTCCTGATAACTTAAGTTCCTTTGACTCAAGTTGTCCATGACCGTGGACATGGCTAATCGATTAGGTTTGAGTACTCTGCAGAGTTTTGCACACGTTCCCCACAAGATTTGATCGCCTTGGGTAAAGTCCTCGCACTTCAGGGTGTTTGAGAACCGGATGATCAAAACATGGTCTTTCAACGGGTTCCTCTGAGCCTCTAACGGTGCCCATCCAATCCTACCGTTCTTCTACATCTCGTAGCACCGCCTGTCCAGAGTCACATGTTGTCCAACCAAGCAAGAGCCCATAATGACTTGTGGCTGTGCAGGTAAGCCTTGGGTCTTGAAGTAGCCATCCATCTCTTCGTGCCTGGGTGAAGCTTTCCGCAAGATGTCATGGCGCTTCTCCATGCATCCCGGGTCGTCCACTGGTTTCCCCAGGGAGCCCATCTAAACCAACCTTCACCCAGTGGTATATTTTGTTCTGAGGTCTTGCAAGTCTTGGAGTCTTCAGGTCTTGATTATTAAGTTCTCACAACACTCATGATAAACACTCAACCAAACCCCGTATACTAAAATCATAGCAAAATAAAGTCCATCGTCCTGGGCCAAGTAACAAGGGTGTTGGGTTCCTACCACATGATACTACATCAAGATCCAAATTTCCAAGTACCTACTTTGCATGCAATTGGGTGAAGAAAGGTAGAACTACAATGCATATAAAACATAGGTAATAATATGATCAACGTGACTTGCCTGGTATTACTTGATGAAGATAGTCACTCTCATAATCCTGATAATTCTACTCGTAACACTCCGAGCAATCTATCGTGTTTAATAAGAACATAAAAAGAAATATGTCTTGGTGCAAAATAATAACATACCAAGATTTAATAAGAAAAGATAGGGCCTTATGATGTTGTAAAAGGAAAGGTGAAAGGGGTCAACTCAAAAGAGTCAAAGGATGATCAACTATCACTATATAATCTCGACTTGCATACACTATGGGATATGATCAAAAATATTGGGAGAACAACATGAATGTTGTTTGACAAATAGTATAAGACATAACAATATATATGTAGAAAGAATTTCTTGAAATGGAGCACTACAACACAAGTTATAGCGAATTGAAGTATGAATTGAATTTGCATTCAGAAGGTCAAAAGAAGTTGAACTGTAGTACGATAGTTATGTACAAAAATATATGACATGAGTGTTTAGGCGTAAAAGGAATCAATTGAAAAGGTGTTATGATTTGCAAGATAAGATCAAATGAACGTTCGAATACAAATTTGAATCGATCAAATTTGTAAGGTTCAAACGTCGAAACTAATGATGCCACTGGATACATGATCAAGAATTACTAGATTTGAAATAGCGAATCAAAAGATACAAATACTTCAATATAACATTGAATCGGCTTAGAACGATGTGAACACTTTTGTGCATTAATAGATAAATTTGATTTGATAAAAATTATAATTTGAAAAGTTAAAAGTAATGATACAAACGGGAAGATTACTTTGATACGAATCCGACGCAATTGGATTCATCTAAAACGGAGCTACGGATGAAAAAATATGATCAAAAGAAGCTTGAATATGAGTGTGAACAAATTTCAAAATTTGAAAATTTCAAAAAATCTGATATGATAGGTTCACCGGATAGGTGGGATCAAGACGAAACTCTAGGCGTTTGTTTCATCTAATTCGGATAAACGAGTAAAAAGTTATGGCTATTTGAAAAATCAGGGCCAAACTGTTTTACGGAAGAAAAATGCTATGTCTAAAAGAATTTTAGGACTAATGTGTAAATACGGAGACTAATTGATAAATCTAATTATTCTACCATATACTAGTGTAGGAATACTAGTCTAGAAATAATAAACTACGAGAGTAAAAAAATACGAAGAGAAATACCTTTAGAATGCAGAGTAAAAATTAATTCCAATGCGGAGACGACTTCGAGAAATCCTGCCGAAGAGAAAAGAATATTTTTATTTAATAAACCTAGTCAAACCAAAAGATTGATTTAACCCGATATAGATGATTTTTTGGATGCTCCTATGGATCTATATTTATAGTTGAAAGGGAGGTCTAAAAGTCAATAGATAGGCAATGTGGGACTAAACATAGACGAAAAGAGGTAAAAAGAGGAATAAAACGTCCATGGGCCAAGCCCGATTCGGCCAGCCGGACACGCAAATTTGGCCAACCCTTTTTGTTTTCCTTGGATGAACAGTGTTTGAGTGAATAGTGTTTTTTTGGAAATAAACAGTGAAAACAAATATAAACGAAATTAAGAGAATATTTTATATAGGCATATTATATGTCAAAAATTTTAGAATAAAATTTCCTACAACATGTACATTTTACTTTTCACAAAATAAGAACTTTATTTTTTTAAAATTCAATAAAATTCAAATTTTGTCTTTAAAATTTTTGGCACTATTTTTCTTCTGACTTTTTTTGGGGGTGTCATGTTACCTTCTCTCTTTCTTGCTTGGCAAGTATATTGTCGGGAAAATTTTTGTGGTTGAAATCTTGTGCCAAAAATAAAATAAAGATTCAACTCAAAAACCAAAGGAAAATTCAAATGCCACATTCATTCAAATTCTTTATAGTTGAAGAAGTCATGTTATCTTCTCTCACTGATTTTAAATGGATGAATTTGAATTCAAAAGAACAATGGGAAAGTCATTTTATTCTCTCTCATTCAAAAGTTTTAAATTTCACTCAAGTTTCAATCACTCAAACAAACAAACTATCAATCTAGTAAATATTATAACATACCAAAATTTGGGATGTTACAAACCTACCACAGTTAAAATGAATGTCGTCCTCGAGATTCGAAGAGGCTAGAAAGAAAGGTTAGGGTTTGGGGGTCTTCTAACAAATCCAATCTCCTGCAAAGTGGGATGCCACCACACTTAAAATGAGAGTTATCGGTCCGTCAAAATTTTAACAATCCTCTAGGGTCTTGGCATTTGACTCCTCACATTCTTCATAGTAACTCTTTTGGTGATGCTCTTCCGTTATATTCATAACGTTTTCACTCAAGATTCAGTGTGTCCTTGGTCAATACAAAGTTCTTCCGTTACTGGGTCTTCTTAATTGAAAGGTCTCGTGATCATTCTAAATAACTTATCGATGATTCTCATGGTGGTCTATCATTTGTGGTTATCCTACAGTGAAATGGGTCTTGGCTTCATCCTCACCGTAAAAAAAAATCCTACGTGTGACAACAATTGCCATGTACATGGGCTTTCATCATACCATTCCAAGGCTTAACAAAGGCTTCAAAGAACGTCTTCTCTCTCTATGGGTAAGTCTCTCAGATTTACTATTCCAAATAGCAAGAGAATGATAAGATTAAGTCGTCATGGTGATCAATCCATTCTGCACCCAAATCATTACTCTGTATAAGGTTTAGCGAATCTCGCAATTCTAACACTTGGGCATCCTCACAAGCTTTGCAGAATTTCTCTTGTCCACGAATGAAGTTCGGATAATCCATTGATTCTGCAAGCTGAACAAAACATCTATCGTAACTTCACAACTCTCAGGTTTTTCGTATGCTCCTAAGAAAAACGTTTGCTGGTGCATCATAGCTTATTCCTTCATGCTCTTGGGGCAACCTTCATGAAATCTTGAGATGCATCCTTGGTACCGGTTGTATTCCTTGAACTCATTTTCCCTTCCATTGGTCTGTGTACCAACAAAAGTGTTTGTTCCTCATATTAAATCTCTCCACAAATTTCCAATTCCATGTTATATTATTCAACTGTTGTCACCCCCGTAGTTTGATATGATCCAACATTTCCTTCAATGGTATTCAGTGGGTTGACTCCTTGGTATGCATGGGACAATCTTACTCATTGGATCCCGTGGGTTTACCGATTACTACCTCACTTAAAATGAGACATACTCATGTCTGCATAGACCATATTTTCTCATATCCTCATAAATGTTCAGAGATCTTTGTTCGTAGAGAAACAACGCATACAGTTTCAACATAGGAAATCATGACACAATAAATTTTATGGATCCATGAAGTTATTACAATCTCTGAGTCTTCTATTACAAAATTCAACTCCATAATCTCATGAAAACAAGAGTGCTTCATGTCACACTTATTGTCATTGTCAAAACTTAACTACTCCATTTTAGCTTTCTTCCCGTGTGGACAATTACTAGCATAATGTCCCGCTTCTTTGCAATGAAAACAAATGAGTTTCGACAAGTCTCGGGGCTTCTTGGAGTTGGCTATTACTCCTTGGTTTTCCTGCTTCCTTTTTGGGCACATATTTTTGTAGTGGCGAAATTCCATACACTTGAAACATCTGATATGACCTAACTCTTTATGTGTAGGGATTTGACTCTGGCTGGTGTACTTTGTCTTCTTTCCGGACTCCTTCGTCCTGGCCAGTTCTTCTATTTCAAGTGGATCCAACTCTACTTTTTCTGTCGGGAAGTCTTCCAGATATTTATGGCTTTCCTTCGTGCAATCCTGTGAATAATGTCCTTCTTGTCCACATGAGTAGCATGCATTGCAGAAAAATCTGGTCAGACCTTGTTCATCAGTGTGTTCTATATTTTCCTTCGTCACAGGTTCTTCTAGAATCTTGTTCTTGAGCATTTCCTTCATTACTACTTTCTGCTGCTTGACAACTTGTTGCACCTTGGGGTAGATGTGACACCGGGCTGGGTAGTGGGTGGTTCCTTCACACAAGAAACAAGTCACCTGACTAGTTGGGCATTCCTTCGCTGGGTGATTTTCTTCACAATGAGGGCATCCATCCTTGTGTTCTTCCTGGGTGTGTCCCATTTCTCCATAGATCTTGCATGCACTAGGCTTCCTCATCGGGCTTTCATAGCACTTTTGAATAAGACGGGATCTTAACAGAGTCTTCTTGAATTCGTCCCAAGTTTCTGTTCACTAAATCCTTGTATGGCAGGATGCATTTTCCACCAGATAGCATCACTTTGGGTAAAGTACTAAAGAGCGTGTGCCACTTCATATTTCCTTGAAATCAAATTGCTCCCGCAGTGGTTCTCCATGTTCTGAATCCATATTTCAGCCTCGAGCTGGGTCATTGGTCCAGAGATTACAAGTCCAGCTTCATACGCCATCTATTGGGTCCAAGGTTTTTGGGATGAGATGGGTAAGAGAGAGAGGAAAAGAGGGAGATACACACAATACAAATAATATTTTTTAGAATAGGTTTTATTTGTGGCTGTCGGAAAACACACACAAATGACGGCTCACAATTCATCGTATCTAACGTGGGTATATAACAGGGGTTTGGACCTCTAATGGCCATTGGAACGTTTGAGGGTCTTCGAATTCTTCGGGTCTTTAGAGTCTTCAATTGGTGCAACTTCAATTCTTCAAATGCATGGTGAAATCCTCTTTACTTTTAAGTGGGACTCAGTTGATCCTTCATGTGGTCAAAGGGAAAGGTTATTGTCTAACTATTTGAGGTGAGAGAGAACATTTGATGAAATCAGAAGAGATGAGAAGTAAATGATGTTCTTTGAAATAAAATTTTAGAGACATACTTTCCTAAGGGATTTCCAGTTTCTAGGGTCACGTCCTACAATAAACATGTGCTCTGATACCATATCTATAGCGACTCGACTCAAAACGAGTCAAGCCTCTGTGTATCTGTGCCATCCCTGGATCAGTATGCTGGCACACACAGTACATCAATGTATATATCAAAGTGCAATCACATGAAAATAACGTAAAACTGATATATACCTCAAAATCTCAGCGGAAACAGTCAAGGGAGTGGAGTCCCAATAAACACCAACGACAAGTTGAGTGCAGACCGTAACCCTGAATCGTACTCTTACTCGTCAAAGAAAATATCTTCAACATAAGACGTTGCAGCCGTGTAGATCAGCATATTGAATATGCCGGCAAGTCACAAAAGAGAGAGGTGTAAATATCATCTATACTATATGCATATATGGCAGGTGGGGCTGTAGTTTAAGTTTTGCGTAAAGCAAATTTTCTTACAACAAGAGAGGGTAAAAGCAAAATTTACTACATTGTTGGTTGTTAATGAGAAGGTTCCACCAACCATTTCTCATACCCAAGTTATAAATATTACCCACATCAATAATAAATGGTGTTGAGAATTCCTGATAACTTCAGTTCCTTCGACTCAAGTTGTCCATGACCGTGGACACGGCTAATCGATTAGGTTTGAGTACTCTGCAGAGTTTTGCACACGTTCCCCACAAGATTTGATCGCCTTCGGTGAAGTCCTCGCACTTCAGGGTGTTTGAGAACCGGATGATCAAAACATGGTCTTTCAACGGGTTCCTCTGAGCCTCTAACGGTGCCCATCCAATTCTACCGTTCTTCTACATCTCGTAGCACCGCCTGTCCAGAGTCACCACGTTGTCCAACCAAGCCAGAGCCCATAATGACTTGTGGTTGTGCAGGTAAGCCTTGGGTCTTGAAGTATCCATCCATCTCTTCATGCCTGGGTGAAGCTTTCCGCAAGATGTCATGGCGCTTCTCCATGCATCCTGGGTCGTCCATTGGTTTCCCCAGGGAGCCCATTGATATATCTCAAACGTATCTATAATTTTTGATGGTTTCATGCTGTTATCTTGTCATCTTTGGATGTTTTATGTACCTTTTATATCTTTTTTGGGACTAACTTATTAATTCAGTGCCAAGTGCCAGTTCCTGATTTTTCTGTGTTTTTGGCTCTTTTCAGATCTGATTTTATATCCCCGAAATGATTTTTTCCCGAACAAAAGAAGATCAGGGGCTTGTGGGTCAAGCCAGGAGGGCTACAGGGAGCCCACAAGCCCCCACTCCGCCACCAGGGGGGCGGCGGTGGGCAGGCTTGTGGCCTGCCTGGCGCCCCCCTGACCTAGATCTTGCGCCTATATATTCCCTAAAAATTAGAAAAAAAATCAAGGGATCCACGAAAATACTTTTCCGCCGCCGCAAGCTTCCGTTTCTGCGAGATCTCATCTTGAGACCCTTCCCGATGCCCTGCCGGAGGGGACTTTGGTGTTGGAGGGCTTCTTCATCATCATCATTGCCCCTCCAATGACTCGTGAGTAGTTCACTTCAGACCTACGGGTCCGTAGTTAGTAGCTAGATGGCTTCTTCTCTCTCTTGGATCTTCAATACAAAGTTCTCCATGATCTTCAAGGAGATCTATCCGATGTAATCCTCTTTGGCGGTGTGTTTGTCGAGATCCGATGAATTGTGGATTTGTGATCAGATTATCTATGATATATATTTGAGTCTTTGCTGATTTCTTTTATGCATGATTTGATATCCTAGTAAGTCTCTCCGAGTCTTGGGTTTTTTCTGGCCAACTAGATCTATGATTCTTGCAATGGGAGAAGTGCTTGGTTTTGGGTTCTTACTGTGTGGTGACCTTTCCCAGCGACAGTAGGGGCAGCAAGGCACACATCGTGTAGTTGCCATCAAGGGTAACAAGGTGGGCTCTGTCGTAGATATGAGATTGTCCATCTACATCATGTCATCTTGCTTAAGGCGTTACTCAGTTCTTTTGGACTTAATACGCTAGATGCATGCTGGATAGCGGTCGACGTGTGGAGTAATAGTAGTAGATGCAGAAAGTATCGGTCTACTTGTTTTGGACGTGATGCCTATAGATATAATCATTGCCATAGATGACGTCACGACTTTGCGCGGTTCTACCAATTGCTCGACAGTAATTTGTTCACCCACCGTCTATTTGCTTTCATGAGAGAAGCCACTAGTAAACACTACGGCCCCCGGGTCTATTCACACCTATCGTTTCCACTTTCTCTTTTACTTTGCTTTGTTACTTTGTTGCTTTCAGTTCTCACTTGGCAAACTATCTATAAGGGATTGACAACCCCTTCATAGCATTGGGAGCATGATTTTTGTGTTTGTGCAGGCTCTTGTGATACTCCTTCACTGGATCGATACCTTGGTTCTCAAACTGAGGGAAATACTTACCACCGCTGCGCTACATCACCCTTTCCGCTTCGAGGGAACACCAACGCAAGGTTCCAAGGCCACGAGGGAAATCCTTTGCATATTTTCCTAGGAAGTCCCTTAAGGCGTAGCCGTAGTAGAAGGATTCCTGGTGCCGTCAACACACCTATTTCTGGCGCCATTGGAAGGTCTTTTGTTGCAATAGCAGAAGTATTTCTGGCGCCGTTGCTGGGGAAGGAGAGATCTATCCAATTAGGTCTCACAAACTCATCTCTCACATTTACTTTTTTGCCAGTTGCCTCTCGTTTTCCTGTCCCCCACTTCACATTTGCCGTTTTCATTTGCCTTTTTGCTTTGCCGTTTTCTTTTGCCTTTGTCGTTTTCCTTTGTCGATTTTCTTGCTTGCTTGTGTGCTTGTTTGTTTGTTTAAGTCATCATGGCTGAAAACACCAAACTTTGCGACTTCTCGAGTACCAATAATAATGGTTTTATTAGTACTCCGATTGCTCCCGCCACTAGTGCGGAATCGTATGAAATCAACGCAGCTTTGCTGAATCTTGTTATGAAAGAGCATTTCTCTGGCCTTCCTAGTGAAGATGCCGCATCCCATCTCAATACCTTCATTGAGCTTTGTGATATGCAAAAGAAAAGAGATGTGGATAATAACGTGATTAAGTCGAAACTTTTTCCTTTCTCGTTGCGAGATCGCGCAAAAACTTGGTTTTCTTCTTTGCATAAAAATAGTATCGATTATTGGGATAAGTGCAAAGATGCTTACATATCCAAGTATTTTCCGTCGGCTAAGATCATCTCCTTACGTAACAATATCATGAATTTCAAGCAACTTGATCATGAACACGTTGCAGAATCTTGGGAGAGGATGAAGCTTATGATTAGAAATTGTCCCGCTCACGGCTTGAGTTTGTGGATGATTATACAAATCTTTTACGCTGGCTTGAATGTCGCTTCTCGCACTATCTTGGACTCAGCCTCAGGTGGAACGTTCATGGAAATCACGTTAGGAGACGCTACAAAACTCCTAGAGAATATCATGACCAACTACTCTCACTGGCACACTGAAAGGTCGTCTGCTAGCAAAAAGGTACACGCTATAGAAGAGATTAACTCGCTTAGTGCTAAGATGGACGAGTTGATGAATTTGGTTGCTAGTAGAAACGCTACTATAGATCCTAATGACATGCCACTATCTTCCTTGATTGAGAGTAGCAACGCTAGTTTGGACGTGAATTTTGTTGGTAGGAACAATTTTGGCAACAACAATGCTTTTAGAGGAAACTATGTTCCTAGGCCTTCTCCTAGTAACTCCTCTAACAATTATGGCAATTCCTACAACAACACTTATGGAAATCACAACAAATTACCGTCTGATTTAGAGAGCAATATCAAAGAGTTCATCAACTCTCAATAGTTTTTCAATGCGTCCATAGAGGAAAAACTACTCAAAATAGACGATTTGGCTAAGAGCGTTGATAGGATGTCTTGTGATATTGATGCTTTGAAAGTTAGATGCGCTCCTCCCAAGGTCAACTTGGATGAAACTTTGAAAGCTATGCGTGTCTCCATGAATGAGAGCAAAGAAAGAACCGCCCAAATTCACGCTAGGCATGAATGGTTTAAAAGGGTGCGTTCTAGTGATGCAAATCACGAAGATCTTAAAGTGCTTGGTGTGTATCCTCTTGAATCTTTGTTTCGCGTGTCAAACCTTTTGATGGAGGGGCTGGATATGAATCCACTTTGGTTGAAAAACGCCCCAATGATTCGGAGTCCACCTATCTTGATGATAAAGGTGTGGAGAGTGGAGTAGAAGAAATCAAAATTTTGGGTAGTAATGAAACTCCCACTTTGGATTTCAAGGAATTCAATTATGATAATTGCTCCTTGTTTGAATGCATTTCTTTGATGCAATCCATTGCGAACTCTCCACATGCTTATAGCCAAAGCAAAGCCTTTACCGCGCATATCGTAGATGCTATGATGAAATCTCTTGAAGAGAAGCTCGAACTAGAAGTCTCTATACCTAGAAAACTTCATGATGAGTGGGAACCTACTATCAAAATCAAGATCAAAAACTATGAGTGCAATGCTTTGTGTGATTTGGGTGCTAGTGTTTCCGCGATTCCAAAGTCTTTATGTGATATTCTTGGTTTTCATGAGATTGAAGAGTGTTCTCTTAATTTGCATCTTGCGGATTCTACTATCAAGAAACCCATGGGGAGGATCGATGATGTTCTTATTGTTGCAAATAAGAACTATGTACCCGTGGATTTCATTGTACTTGACATAGATTGCAATCCTTCATGTCCCATTATTCTTGGTAGACCTTTCCTAAGGACTATTGGTGCTATCATCAATATGAAGGAAGGGAATATTAGATCTAAATTTACTTTAAAGAAGTGCATGGAGCACTTTCCTAGAAAGAAAATAAGATAGCCTTATAAATCTATGATGAGGGCTACTTATGGTTTGAGCACCAAAGATGACTATACGTGATTCCATCACCTTTTGCCTAGCTAAGGGCGTTAAACAAAAGCGCTTGTTGGGAGGCAACCCAACGAATCTATCCTTTTTCTATCTGTTTTGTGTTTTCCACACTTTCATAATTATGTTGTGATTGTGTTTTTTTGTGTTTCTTTTTTGCGTTTGTGCCAAGCAAAACCTATATGATTAGTCTTCGGGATGATCGTTTGGTCATGCTGGAAAAGACAGAAACTTTCTGCTCACGAAAAGAATTTTCATTTTTTTTTCTGTAAGAGATTTTGAGTTGATTCTTTTTGCTGCTGATTGCTACGCAAATTCTTCAGACTATCGTAATTTTTCAGAATTGTTGAAGTACTAGAAGTATACGAAATATACAGATTGCTACAGACTGGTCTGCTGTTAACAGATTCTCTTTTTGTTGTGTTGGTTGCTTATTTTGATGAAACTATGGATAGTATCGGGGGGTATTAGCCATGGAAGATTTAAAATACAGTAACGCAACATCTGAACAAGTAGAATTTTTAAGTTTGCTACAGTACCTAAGGAAGTGGTGGTTTGCTTTCTCATACTAATGTTATCACGAGTTTCTGTTTAAGTTTCGTGTTGTGAAGTTTTCAAGTTTTGGGTGAAGTTCTTATGGACAAAGAGATAAAGAGTGGCAAGAGCTCAAGCTTGAGGATGCCCAAGTCACCCCAAGAGATTCAAGGATGCCGTAAAAGCCTAAGCTTGGGGATGCCTCGGGAAGGCATCCCCTCTCTCGTCTTCAATCCATCGGTAACGTTACTTGGGGCTATATTTTTATTCACCACATGTTATGTGTTTTTGCTTGGAGCATCTTGTATCATAGGAGTCTTTTATTTTTGTTGTGTCACAATATTCCGTGCTTCACACTAGAGAGAGAGAGACTTGCACTCACCATGATTTTGTCGAGCTTCACTTATATCTTTTGGTAGACAATTCAGCTCACATGTGCTTCACTTATATCTTTTGAGCTAGATACTTTTGCTCTACGAGCTTCACTTATATCTTTTAGAGCACAGCGGTGCGTGGCTTGGTAGTTGATCTATGCTTTGAAAGTAGTCTCAAAAGGGGTAGTTATCCAAAGGGATACGAAAACTTCCACCCTCATGTGAATTGAATAGGTAGAGAAGTTTGATTCATCTCAATTAGTTTTGAGTTGTGGTTTTGGTTATATTGAAGTTATGCTAGTAAGGTGTTGTGGATCTAGAAATCCTTGTGTTAAAAGTTAGTGATTCCCGTAGCATGCACGTATGGTGAACCGCTATGTGATGAAATCTGAGCATGATTAGTCTATTGATTGTCATCCTTTGCGTGGCGGTCGGGATCATGCCATGGTTTATACCTACCAACCCTTCCCATAGGAGTATGCGTTGAATGCTTTGTTTCGATTACTAATAAAACTTTTGCAACAAGTACATGAGTTCTTCATGACTAGTGTTGAGTCCATGGTTTATATGCACTTTCAACTTCCACCATCACTATCTTCTTAGTGCCGTGCAACTTTCGTCGGTGCACAAAACCCATCATTAGCCTCCCTCAAAACAGCCACCATACCTACCTACTCTGGCTTTTTCAAAGTCATTCCGAGATATATTGCCATGCAACTACCACCATGACATGTGCCATCACGTCTACATTGCCATTGCATGATCGTAAGATAGCTAGCATGATGTTTCCATTAATGTCTATGCCATGCTAGATCATTGTCACGGTACACTACCGAAGGCATTCCATATAGAGTCATCGTTGCTCTGAGTTTTGAGTTGAAAGTGTGATGATCATCATTGATGGAGCATTGTCCCATGTGAGGAAATAAAAGAGGCCAAAGATGCCCACCAAAAAAAGAGGCCAAAGAGCCCACCAAAAAAATAAAATAAAAAATGAGAGAAAAAGAGAGAAGGGACAATGCTACCACTTTTCCACACTTGTGCATATTAAGCACCATGATCTTCATGATTGAGAGTCTCTCGTTTTGTCACCACCATATAGCTAGTGGGAAATTTTCATTATATAACTCGGCTTGTATATTCCAATGATAGGCTTCCTCAAAATTGCCTTAGGTCTTCGTGAGCAAGCAAGTTGGATGCACACCCACTAGTTTTCTTTAAGAGCTTTCACATGCTCTTAGCTCTAGTGCGTCATTTGTATGGCAATCCCTACTCATTCACATTGATATCTATTGATGAGCATCTCCACAGCGCATTGATATGCCTAGTTAATATGACCATCTTCTCCTATTTTGTCTTGCAACCTCCACCACACTCCACACCACTTATAGTGCTAAAACCATGACTCACGCTCATGTATTGCGTGAGAGTTGAAAAAGTTTGAGAAAGTAAAGGTGTGACAATTACTTGGACAATACCGGGGTTGTGCATGATTTAAATTCGTTGTGCAATGATGATAGAGCATAGCCAGACTATATGCTTTTGTAGGGATAACTTTCTTTTGGCCTTGTTATTTTGAAAGTTCATGATTACCTTGCTAGTTTCCTTGAATTATTATTGTTTCCACGTCAATAGCAAACTATTGTTTTGAATTTAATGGATCTGAACATTCACGTCACATAAGAGGAGTTACAAAGGACATCTATGCTAGGTATCATGAAAGCATCAAAAATTCATTCTTTATCACTTCCCTACTCGAGGACGAGTAGGAGTTAAGCTTGGGGATGCTTGATACGTCTCAAACGTATCTATAATTTTTGATGGTTTCATGCTGTTATCTTGTCATCTTTGGATGTTTTATGTACCTTTCATATCTTTTTTGGGACTAACTTATTAATTCAGTGCCAAGTGCGAGTTACTGTTTTTTCTGTGTTTTTGGCTCTTGTCAGATCTGATTTTGGAACGAAGTCCAAACAGAATAAAATCCCCGAAATGATTTTTTCCCGAACAAAAGAAGATGAGGGGGCTTGTGGGCCAAGCCAGGAGGGCTACAGGGAGCGCACAAGCCCGCACTCCACCACCAGGGGGGGGGGTGGGCAGGCTTGTGGCCTCTGTGGCGCCCCCCTGACCTAGATCTTGCGCCTATATATTCCCTAAAAATCAGAAAAAATCAAGGGATCCACGAAAATACTTTTCCGCCGCCGCAAGCTTCCGTTTCCGCGAGATCTCATCTGGAGACCCTTCCCGGTGCCCTGCCGGAGGGGACTTTGGAGTTGGAGGGCTTCTTCATCATCATCATCGCCCCTCCAATGACTCGTGAGTAGTTCACTTCAGATATACGGGTCCGTAGTTAGTAGCTAGATGGCTTCTTCTCTCTCTTGTATCTTCAATACAAAGTTCTTCATGATCTTCATGGAGATCTATCCGATGTAATCCTCTTTGGCGGTGTGTTTGTCGAGATCCGATGAATTGTGGATTTGTGATCAGATTATCTATGATATATATTTGAGTCTTTGCTAATTTCTTTTATGCATGATTTGATATCGTAGTAAGTCTCTCCTAGTCTTGGGTTTTTTCTGGCCAACTAGATCTATGATTCTTGCAATGGGAGAAGTGCTTGGTTTTGGGCTCTAACCGTGTGGTGACCTTTCCGAGTGACAGTAGGGGCAGCAAGGCACACATCATGTAGTTGCCATCAAGGGTAAGAAGGTGGGCTGTGTCGTAGATATGAGATTGTCCATCTACATCATGTCATCTTGCTTAAGGCGTTACTATGTTCTTTTGGACTTAATACGCTAGATGCATGCTGGATAGCGGTCGACGTGTGGAGTAATAGTAGTAGATGCAGAAAGTATCGGTCCACTTGTTTTGGACGTGATGCCTATAGATATAATCATTGCCATAGATGACGTCACGACTTTGCGCGGTTCTATCAATTGCTCGACAGTAATTTGTGCACCCACCGTCTATTTGCTTTCATGAGAGAAGCCACTAGTAAACACTATGGCCCCTGGGTCTATTCACACCCATCGTTTCCACTTTCACTTTTACTTTGCTTTGTTACTTTGTTGCTTTCAGTTCTCACTTGGCAAACAACCTATAAGGGATTGACAACCCCTTCATAGCGTTGGGAGCAAGCTTTTTGTGTTTGTGCAGGCTCTTGTGATACTCCTTCACTGGATCGATACCTTGGTTCTCAAACTGAGGGAAATATTTACCACCGCTACGCTACATCACCCTTTCCGCTTCAAGGGAACACCAATGCAAGGCTCCAAGGCCACGGGGGAAATCCTTTGCATATTTGCCTAGGAAGTCCCTTAAGGCGTAGCCGTAGCAGAAGGATACCTGGTGGCGTCAACACACCTATTTCTGGCGCCATTGGAAGGTCTTTTGTTGCAGTAGCACCCATCTAAACCAACCTTCACCCAGAGGTATATTTTGTTCTGAGGTCTTGCAAGTCTTGGAGTCTTCATGTCTTGATTATTAAGTTCTCACAACTCTCATGATAAACACTCAACCAAACCCCGTCTACTAAAAGCATAGCAAAATAAAGTTCATTGTCCCGGGCTAAGTAACAAGGGTGTTAAGTTCCTACCACATGATACTACATCAAGATCCAAATTTCCAAGTACCTACTTTGCATGCAATTGGGTGAAGAAAGGTAGAACTACAATGCATATAAAACATAGGTAATAATATGATCAACGTGACTTGCCTGGTATTACTTGATGAAGATAGTCACTCTCATAATCCTGATAATTCTACTCGTAACACTCCGAGCAATCTATCTTAAATGAATAGTATTCAATAAACATTCATGCCAAAAGGAAGAACCAAAAGAACATAAGAACAAAACATGTCTTGGTGCAAAATAACAACATACCAAGATTTAATAAGAAAAGATAGGGCCTTATGGTTTTGTAAAAGGAAAGGTGAATGGGGTCAACTCAAAAGAGTCAAAGGATGATCAACTATCGCTATATAAGCTCGACTTGCATACACTATGGGAGATGATCAAAAATATTGGGAGAACAACATGAATGTTGTTTGACAAATAGTATAAGACATAAGAATATATATGTAGAAAGAATTTCTTGAAATGGAGCACTACAACACAAGTTATAGCGAATTGAAGTATGAATTGAATTTGCATTCAGAAGGTCAAAAGAAGTTGAACTGTAGTACGATAGTTATGTACAAAAATATATGACATGAGTGTTTAGGTGTAAAAGGAATCAATTGAAAAGGTGTTACGATTTGCAAGATAAGATCAAATGAATGTTCGAATACAAATTTGAATCGCTCAAATTTGTAAGGTTCAAAGGTCGAAACTAATGATGCCACTGGATACATGATCAAGAATTACTAGATTTGAAATAGCGGATCAAAAGATACAAATACTTCAATATAACATTGAATCGGCTTAGAACGATGTGAATACTTTTGGGCACTAATAGATAAATTTGATTTGATAAAAAATATAATTTGAAAATTTAAAACTAATGATAGAAACAGGAAGATTACTTTGATATGAATCCCATGCAATTGGATTCATCTAAAACGGAGCTACGGATAAAAAGATATCGTCAAAAGAAGTTTGAATATGAGTGTGAACAAATTTCGAAATTTTAAAATTTGAAAAAAGCTGATATGATAGGTTCACCGGATAGGCGGGATCAAGACGAAACTCTAGGCGTTGGTTTCATCTAATTCGGATAAACGAGTAAAAAATTATGGCTATTGGAAAAATCAGGGCCAAGCTGTTTTATGGAAGAAAAATGCTATGTCTAAAAGAATTTTAGGACTAATGTGTAAATACAGAGACTAATTCATAAATCTAATTATTCTACTGTATACTAGTGTAGGAATACTAGTCTAGAAATAATAAACTTTGGGAGTATAAAAAATACGAAGAGAAATACCTTTAGAATGCAGAGTAAGAATTAATTCCAATGAGGAGACGACTTCGAGAAATCCCGCCGAAGAGAAAAGAATATTTTTATTTAATAAACCTAGTCAAACCAAAAGATTGATTTAACCCTAAATAGATGATTTTTTAGATGCTCGTATGGATCTATATTTATAGTTGAAAGGGAGGTCTAAAAATCAATAGATAGGCAACGTGGGACTAAACATAGACGAAAAGAGGAGAAAAGAGGAATAAAACGTCCATGGGCCAAGTCCGATTCGGCCAGCCGCACACGCAAATTCGGCCAACCCTTTTTGTTTTCCCTCGGATGAACAGTGTTCGAGTGAATAGTGTTTTTTTAAATGAACAGCGAAAACAAATATAAACGGAATTAAGAGAATATTTTATATAGGCATATTATATATCAAAATTTTTAGAATAAAATGTCCTACAACATGGACATTTTACTTTTTACAAAATAAAATTTTTATAAAACTTTATTTTTTTAATATTCAATAAAATTCAAATTTTATCTTTAAAATTTTTGGCACTATTTTTCTTCTGACTTTTTTTGGGGTGTCATGTTACCTCCTCTCTTTCTTGCTTGACAAGTATATTGTCAGGAAAATTTTTGTGGTTGAAATCTTGTGCCAAAATAAAAATAAAAATTCAAATCAAAAACCAAAGGAAAATAAAATGCCACATTCATTCAAATTCTTTATAGTTGAAGAAGTCATGTTATCTTCTCTCACTAATTTTAAATGGATGAATTTGAATTCAAAAGAAAAATGGGAAAGTCATTTTATTCCCTCTCATTCAAAAGTTTTAAAAAGTTTTAAATTTCACTCAAGTTTCAATCACTCAAACAAACAAACTATCAATCTAGTAAATATTATAACATACCAAAATTTGGGATGTTACAAAAAATCTACTCCTAAACTAAAAAATAGACAGAAAGAAAATCTAAGGATTGGTATAAGATACCAATTGAGAAATGAAATCAAGACAAGGAACAATACCAGATATTTTTTGTTTTTGAAATATTTATATACATACATTTAGATGAGAGTTGAATGGTTCCAAGAATATATGAAATTACAAATGTGAACCATACAAGAATCTCCATCTAGATGTGGGACGATGACTAGGTAACCTACATTAGAGTATTTGACTTGAGGAGTCAAGCAAGAATGCTTGATCATAGGTCAGACTCATCCGTAAGCGACCCATTTTGCGCTTAAGCTTTTAATGTCATCATATCACTTGAGTTGATTTGCCTCATGACTTGGTGCAAAGCTTTATCAAGGATATGAGTACATACCTTTGAATGATGTTGATGACGCATGTAGGTGAATGATACACCCATTTTTCATCATGCTTTTATATTGATATTTATCGCATTATGGGCTGTTATTACACATTATGGTACAATACTCATACCTTTTCTCTCTTATTTCATAAGGTTTACCTGAAGAGGGAGAATGCCGGCTGCTGGAATTCTGGCTGAAAAAGAGCAAGTTTGAGATACCTATTCTACACAACTCCAAAAGCCATGAAAATCATCGAGGAATTATTTTGGAATATATAAAAAATACTAGGCGGAAGAAATACTAGAGGGTAGCCACGAGGAGGTCACGAGCCTGCCAGGCGCGCCCCACCCCCTGGGCGCGCCTGGGGGGCTCGTGGGCCCCCTGTTACCCCTCCGGATCCCATCTTCTGCTATATAGAGGGTTTCGTCCCAGAAAAAATAAATCAAGAGAGAGCTTTCGGGAAGAAACGCCGCCGCCACGAGGCGGAACTTGGGCAGAACCAATCTGGAGCTCCGATAGAGCCGTCCTACGGGGGAAACTTCCCTCCCGGAGGGGAAAATCATCGCCATCGTCATCACCAACACTCCTCTCATCGGAGGGGACTCATCTCCATCAACATCTTCATTAGCACCATCTCATCTCCAAACCCTAGTTCATCTCTTGTACCCAATCTCCGTCTCGCGACTCCGATCGGTACTTGTAAGGTTGCTAGTAGTGTTAATGACTCCATTAGTTGATGCTAGTTGGTTTACTCGGTGGAAGATCATATGTTCAGATCCTTAGTGCTATTCAATAACTCTCTGATCATGAACATCATTATGCTTTGTGAGTAGTTACGTTTGTTCCTCAGGACATGGGCTAAGTCTTGCTATAAGTAGTCATGTGAATTTGGTATTCGTTCGATATTTTGATGCGTTGTATGTTGTCTTTCCTCTAGTGGTGTTATGTGAACATCGACTTCATGACACTTCACCATCATTTGGGCCTAGAGGAAGGCATTGGGAAGTAATAAGTAGATGATGGGTTGCTAGAGTGATAGAAACTTAAACCCTAGTTTATGTGTTCCTTCGCAAGGGGCTGATTTGGATCCCCCAGTTTAATGCTATGGTTAGACTTTGTTTTAATTCTTCTTTCGTAGTTGCGGATGATTGCGAGAGGGGTTAATCATAAGTGGGATGTTTGTCCAAGTAAGGACAACATCCAAGCACCAGTCCACCCACGTATCAAACTATCAAAGTAGCGAACGCGAATCATATGAACATGATGAAAACTAGCTTGACAGAAATTCCCATGTGTCCTCGGGAGCGCTTTACCTTATATAAGAGTTCGTCTAGGCTTTTCCCTTGCTACAAAAGGGATTGGGCCATCTTGCTGCACCTTTCTTACTATTGTTACTTGCTACTCGTTATGAATTATCTTATCACACAATTATCTGTTACCGATAATTTCAGTGCCTGCAGAGAATACCTTTCTGAAAACCACTTGTCATTTCCTTCTGCCCCTCGTTGGGTTCGACACTCTTACTTATCAAAATGACTACGATAGATCCCCTACACTTGTGGGTCATCAAGACTCTTTTCTGGCGCCATTGCCGGGGAGTGAAGCGCCTATGGTGCGTGGAATTTGGTAAGGAAACATTTATATAGTGTGCTGAATTTTATTATCACTTGTCACTATGGAAACTAATCCTTTGAGGGCCTTGTTCGGGGTATCTTCACCTTGACCGGAAGCACAAAGAGTTTCTCCTCAACCTACTTCACCTACTGAAAATATTTATTATGAAATTCCTTCGGGTATGCTAGAGAAACTGTTGGCTAATCCTTTTAAAGGAGATGGAACATCACATCCCGACTTGCATCTAATCTATGTAGATGAAGTTTGTGGTTTATTTAAGCTTGCATGTTTGCCCGAGGATGAGGTCAAGAAGAAGTTCTTTCCCTTATCTTTGAGGGATAAAACATTGACATGGTATAGGCTATGTGATGATACTGGATCATGGAACTACAACCGATTGAAATTGGAATTTCACCAAAAGTTTTATCCTATGCATTTGGTACATCATGATCAGAATTATATCTATAATTTTTGTCCTCGTGATAGAGAAAGTATCACTCAAGCTTGAGGGAGGCTAAGTCAATGTTATATTCATGCCCCAACCATGAGCTCTCGAGAGAAATTATTATTCAGAACTTCTATGCTCGCCTTTCTCATGATAATCGCACCATGGTTGACACTTCTTGTACCGGTTCTTTTATGAAGAGAGATATTGATTTCAAATGGGATTTATTGGAAAGAATTAAACCCAACTCTGAAGATAGGGAGTTTGATGAAGGTAAGGAGTCAGGTATGAATCTTAAGTTCGATTGCGTTAAATCCTTTGTTGAAACAAATACTTTTCGTGATTTTAGCGCTAAACATAGACTTGACTCTGAGATAGTAGCTTCATTGTGTGAATCATTTGCCGCTCATATTAATCTCCCTAAGGAGAAGTGGTTTAAATATCATCCTCCCATAGAAGTCAATGTAGTAAAACCCAATCCAGTTGAAGAGGAAGTTATTGCTTATAATGATTCTATTGTTCCTAGTGCTTACATTGAGAAACCACCTTTCCCTGTTAGAATAAAGGATCATGCTAAAGCTTCAAATGTGATACGTAAGGGCTACATTAGAACACCTACACCCCCTGAGCAAATTAAAGTTGAACCTAGTGTTGCTATTATTAAAGATATATTGGCCGGTAATGTTGATGGGCATGTTATTCAATTCTGTGAAGCTGCTGCTAGAATTGCTAAACCTCATGCTAGAGACAAACATAAACCTGTTGTTGCATGCTGTTGTTTCTGTTAAGAAAGGAGATCACTATTATCATGGTTTATGTGACATGGGTGCTAGTGTTAGTGTAATACCTCAATCTTTATATAATGAAATTAAAGATGAGATTGCACCTGTCGAGATGGAATGTATTGATGTTGTTAGAGATGTTGAAGTCTTGTGTGGTAAAACTAAGCATCCTACCGATTTTCTCGTTCTTTCTACCACACAAGATAGCTTTTGTCCCATCATATTTGGTAGACCTTTCCTCAATACTGTTAATGATCATATTGATTGTGAGAAACAAACTGTTATTGTTGGCTTTGAAGGTGTGTCACATGAATTTAATTTTTCTAAGTTTGGTAGACAACCACATGAAAAAGAATTGTCTAGTAAGGATGAAATTATTGCTCTTGCTTCTATTGTTGTGCCTCCTACTCACCCTTTGGAGCAATACCTGCTTGAACATGAAAATGATATGCATATGGATGAAAGGAATGAGATAGATAGAGTTATCTTTGAACAATGTCCTATCCTTAAGAATAATTTGCCTGTTGAATTACTTGGAGATCCACCTCCACTAAAGGGCGATCCTGTGTTTTAGCATAAACAATTAAGTGATACTCTTAAGTATGCTTATCTTGATGAAAAATAGATATATCCTGTTATTATTAGTGCTAACCTTTCAGAGCATGAAGAAAAGAAATTATTGAAAACTCTGAGGAAGCACCGTGCTGCTATTGGATATACTCTTGATGATCTTAAGGGCATTAGTCCCACTCTATGCCAGCATAAAATTAAAACTGATCCTGATTCCAAACCAGTTGCCGATCATCAACAAAGATTAAATCCTAAGATGAAATAGGTGGTAAGAAAAGAAATACTAAAGCTCCTGGAAGCAGGTATTATTTACCCTGTTGCTCATAGTGATTGGGTAAGTCCGGTGCATTGTATCCCTAAGAAGGGAGGTATTACCGTTGTCCCTAATGATAAAGATGAATTAATCCCACAAAGAATTGTTACTGCCTATAGGATGGTAATTGATTTTAGGAAATTAAATAAAGTTACTAAGAAAGATCATTACCCTTTACCTTAATCGATCAAATTCTAGAAAGATTGTCTAAACATACACACTTTTGCTTTCTAGATGATTATTATGGTTTCTCCCAAATACCTGTTGCACAATCTGATCAGGAGAAAACCACTTTTACTTTCCCTTTCGGTACCTTTGCTTATAGACGTATGCCTTTTGGTTTATGTAATGCACCTGCTACCTTTCAAAGATGTATGATGGCTATATTCTCTGACTTTCGTGAAAAGATTGTTGAGGTTTTCATGGATGATTTCTCTGTTTACGCATCTTCTTTCGACGATTGCTTGAGCAACCTTGATTGAGTTTTGTAGAGATGTAAAGATACTAACCTTGTCTTGAATTGGGAAAAGTGCCACTTTATGGTTAATGAAGGCATTGTCTTAGGACATAAAATTTCTGAAAGAGGTATTGAAGTCGATAAGGCTAAAGTTGATGCGATCGAGAAAATGCCATGCCCTACAGACATTAAAGGTATAAGAAGTTTCCTTGGTCATGCTGGTTTCTATAGAAGGTTTATTAAAGACTTCTCTAAGATTTCTAGGCCTCTCACCAATCTCTTGCAAAAAGATATTTCATTTTTTTTTGATGATGATTGTGAAGAAGCATTTGAAATACTTAAGAAGGCCTTGATAACTGCACCTATTGTTCAACCACCTGATTGGAACCTACCTTTTGAAATTATGTGTGATGCTAGTGATTATGCTGTTGGTGCTGTTCTAGGACAAAGAGTTGATAAGAAATTAAATGTTATTCATTATGCTAGTAAAACTCTAGATAGTTCCCAAAGAAACTATGCTACTACTGAAAAAGAATTTTTAGCAGTTGTGTTTGCATGTGATAAGTTCAGATCTTATATTGTTGATTCCAAAGTTACTATTCACACTAATCATGCTGCTATTAAATATCTCATGGAAAAGAAATATGCTAAACCTAGACTTATTAGATGGGTTCTCTTGCTACAAGAATTTGATTTGCATATCGTTGATAGGAAGGGTGCTGAGAACCCCGTAGCAGATAACTTGTCTAGGTTAGATAATGTTCTTGATGACCCACAACCTATTAATGATAGATTTCCTGATGAACAATTGAATGTCATCAATGCTTCACGTAGTATACCATGGTATGCTGATTATGCTAATTATATTGTTGCTAAATATATATCACCTAGTTTCACATACCAACAAAAGAAAAAGTTCTTTTATGATTTGAGACATTACCTTTGGGATGATCTCCACCTTTATAAATAAGGAGTAGATGGTGTTATTAGACATTGTGTACCTGAGCATGAACAGGGACAGATCCTACAGAAGTGTCACTCTGAGGCTTACGGAGGACACCATGCGGGAGATAGAACTGCACACAAGGTATTGCAATCTGGTTTTTATTGGCCTACTCTCTTCAAGGATGCTCGTAAGTTTGTCTTGTCTTGTGATGAATGTCAAAGAATAGGTAATATCAGTAAACGTCAGGAAATGCCTATGAATTATTCACTTGTTATTGAACCATTTGATGTTTGGGGTTTTGATTATATGGGACCTTTTCCAAAGTCTAACAGGTATACTCATATTCTAGTTGCTGTTGATTACGTTACTAAGTGGGTAGAAGCTATTCCAACTAGTAGTGCTGATCATAACACCTCTTTTAAGATGCTTAAAGAAGTTATTTTTCCTAGATTTGGAGTCCCTAGATATTTAATGACTGATGGTGGTTCAAATTTTATTCATGGTGCTTTCCGTAAAATGCTTGCTAAGTATGATGTCAACCATAGAATTGCATCTCCTTATCATCCTCAGTCTAGTGGTCAAGTAGAGTTAAGTAATAGAGGAATTAAATTAATTTTGCAAAAGACTGTTAATAGGTCTAAAAAGAATTGGTCTAAGAAACTTGATGATGCACTGTGGGCTTATAGAACTACTTATAAGAATCCCATGGGCATGTCTCCGTATAAAATGGTTTACGGTAAAGCATGTCATTTACCTCTTGAGCTAGAGCATAAGGCTTATTGGGCAATCAAAGAGCTCAACTTTGATTTCAAACTTGCTAGTGAGAAGAGGTTATTTGATATTAGCTCACTTGATGAATGAAGAACTCAGGCTTCTGAAAATGCCAAGTTGTTTAAAGAAAAAGTTAAGAGGTGGCATGATAAAAGGATACAAAAACGTGAATTCAATGTAGGTGATTATGTATTGCTATAAAATTCTCCTTTAATATTTTTTGCAGGCAAACTTCTCTCTAAATGGAAAGGACCTTACATTGTTGAGGAAGTATATTGTTCCGGTGCCATAAAAGTCAACAACGCGGAAGGTAATTTTCCGAGAGTTGTAAATGGGCAAAGAATCAAGCATTATATCTTAGGTACTCCCATAAATGTTGAAAGCAATATTATTAATACCATAACTGCGGAGGAGTACATAAGGGATATTTACCAGCTTGTTTCAGACTCCAAAAACAAAGAGGTATGTGATACGGTAAGTAAACCGACTCCAAAACTTTTCCAATAGCAATTTTTCTCCATCTTGGAATATTTAGAAAAATAGAAAAAAATTAAAGTAGTCCGGAAAGCGCACGAGGAGGTGACAAGCCTGCCAGGCGTGCCCCACCCCCCTGGGCACGCCTGGGGGGCTTGTGAGCACCTCGTGTGTCTCCCGGACTCCGTTTTCTTGTGGAATACTCCTTATGGTCGGTAAAAATTCATTATATAATCTCCCGAAAGGTATGACCCTCGTATCACGCAAATATCCTCTATTTTCGTTTCGAGCTGCTGTGCAGATAGATCCAGATTGCTGTGGTGTCCCCAAAAGTTCCGAAGGACAAGTTCTTCGAGAAGGTCATCAATCCCTACCTCGCGGAGGTGCTGCAACACCCTCCATCTATCGAGATGCATGAGGGGGTGCTGCACATCCATGATGTTGAGGGGCCCAAGAGGACCTAAAGACAATTAAACACATGGGTATGGGCACTCCCCTTGGCTTGTGCCAAGCTTGGGAGAGTTGCCCCGGTATCATATCACCATCACATCTTTTGCCTCTACCTTTATCTTAGTTCGATCCTTTTTGGTAATATCATTATCTAGTAGAATAAAGTTCTTAGTATGATCTAGGCTTGAGTTTTGCTTTATGTTACCCCCAATGTAATCGAGGTCGTGAGTTATATAATAAAGAGTGTTTTAGTTAAGGGCCTTGCTTCATGCCATGATCTAAAGAAAGAATAATAAAAGAACAAAAGCCTGAAAGATCATGTGATGATCTTATGGGAGGTGATGACTTCACATATAAAAAAAATGTTGATTGAAACTTGTTGTGGGTGGACAAACGTAGACCTTGGTCATTGTTGCAATTAATAGGAAGTAATAAAGAAAGAGAGGTTCACATATAAATATATCATCTTTGACACCATCTATGATTGTGAACACTCATTAAACTATTACATGCTAAGAAGTAGATGTTGGACAAGGAAGACAACATAATGAATTATGTTTGCTTGGTTCCGAACAATGTTATATGACTAGAGATCACTTAGCATGTGACGCTTTCTTCCACCTCATTTCAGCCAAAACTTCCGCACTAAGTAGAGATACTACTTGTGCATCCATAAACCCTCAATCCAGTTTGGCCATGAGAGTCCACCATACCTACCTATGGATTGAATAAGATCCCTCAAGTAAGTTGTCATCAGTGCAAGCAATAAAAAATTTCTCCCTAAATATGTATGATCTATTAGTGTGTGGAAAATAAGCATTATACGAACCTGTGATGAGGAAGACATAAAAGCGACAAACTGCATAAGAAAGTTCTTTATCGCAGGAGGCAATATAAAGTGACGTTCCTTCACACTAAGAGATCACACATCCAAACCTCAAAAGCGCATGACAACCTCTGCTTCCCTCTGCGAAAGGCCTATCTTGTACCTTTACTTTTTATCTTTAAAAGAGTCATGGTGATCGACACCAATTCCTTATTTCGCCATTATCTTGGCTAGCGTCATGTGCTACGGTAAGATCTATATTCATATATCAACTTGGAAGTAAGTAATCACAAATTATTATTGTTGACATTAGCCTTGAGGTAAATAGTTGGGAGGCGAAACTATAAGCCCCTATCTTTCTCTATGTCCAACTGAAACTTTGATCTCATGAGTACCGCGTGAGTTTTAGCAATTGTAGAAGACTAAAAGATGATTGAGTATGTGGATTTGCTTTACAAGCTCTTATTTGACTCTTTCCGATGTTATGATAAATTGTAACTGCCTCAATGACTAAAGACTATTGGTTGTTAATTCTCAATAAGGTTCTTGATCCATACTTTACATTGTGAAGGAATTGCCACTTTAGCATAAGAGATTATACGACGATATTGCTGTTCTAAATATGATCATGATGCCTGCATGTTCGTATTTTATTTTATCGACACCTCTATCTCTAAACATGTGGTCATATTTATTGATCTCGGCTTCCGCTTGAGGACAAGCGAGGTCTAAGCTTGGGGGAGTTGATACGTCCATTTTGCATCATGCTTTTATATTGATATTTATCACATTATGGGCTGTTATTACACATTATGGTACAATACTTATGCCTTTTCTCTCTTATTATATAGGGTTTACATGAAGAGGGAGAATGCCGACAGCTGGAATTCTGGGCTGAAAAAGGAGCAAGTTTGAGATACCTATTCTGCACAACTCCAAAAGCCATGAAAATCAGCGAGGAATTATTTTGGAATATATAAAAAATACTAGGCGGAAGAAATACTAGAGGGGAGCCACCAGGAGGTCACGAGCCTGCTAGGCGCGCCTAGGGGGCTCGTGGGCCCCTTGTTACCCCTCCGGCTCCCATCTTCTTCTATATAAAGGGTTTCGTCCCAGAAAAATCAAGAGAGAGCTTTCGGGAAGAAACACCGCCGCCACGAGGCGGAACTTGAGCAGAACCAATCTAGAGCTCCGGTAGGGCTGTCCTCCCTGGGAAACTTCCCTCCTGGAGGGGGAAATCGTCGCCATCGTCATCACCAACACTCCTATCATCGGAGGAGACTCATCTCCATCAACATGTTCATCAACACCATCTCATCTCCAAACCCTAGTTCATCTCTTGTACCCAATCTCCGTCTCGCGACTCCAATTGGTACTTGTAAGGTTGCTAGTAGTGTTAATTACTCCTTGTAGATGATGCTAGTTAGTTTACTTGGTGGAAGATCATATGTACAGATCCTTAACGATATTAAATATCTGTGTGATCATGAACATAATTATGCTTTATGAGTAGTTACGTTTGTTCGTGAGGAAATGGGATAAGTCTTGCTATAAGTAGTCATGTGAATTTGGTATTCGTTTGTTATTTTGATGCGTTGTATGTTGTCTTTCCTCTAGTGGTGTTATTTGAACGTCGACTACATGAAACTTCACCATTATTTGGGCCTAGAGGAAGGCATTGGGAAGTAATAAGTAGATGGTGGGTTGCTAGAGTGACAGAAGCTTAAACCCTAGTTTATGCGTTCCTTCTCAAGGGGCTGATTTGGATCCCCCAGTTTAATGCTATGGTTAGACTTTGTTTTAATTCTTCTTTCGTAGTTTTAGATGCTTGCAAGAGGGGTTAATAATAAGTGGGATGTTTGTCCAAGTAAGGATAGCACCCAAGCACCGGTCCACCCACATATCAAACTATCAAAGTAGCGAACGCAAATCATATGAACATGATGAAAACTAGCTTGACAGAAATTCCCATGTGTCCTCGGGAGCGCTTTACCTTATATAAGAGTTCGTCCAGGCTTGTCCCTTGCTACAAAAGGGATTGGGCCATCTTGCTGCACCTTTGTTACTATTGTTACTTGCTACTCGTTACGAATTATCTTATCACACAACTATCTGTTACCGATAATTTCAGTGCCTGCAGAGAATACCTTGCTGAAAACCACTTGTCATTTCCTTCTGCTCCTCGTTGGGTTCAACACTCTTACTTATCGAAAGGACTACGATAGATCCCCTACACTTGTGGGTCATCAGTGAATTTGTCGTGGATGCTTCAAGTTGATGAAGATCATCTTGAGTTGGGAGCTATCCTTGTTGTTTTGGTTCACTTTTCACCTACAATGGTTAGTCATGCAAGGAAGAACATAATATATACAAATGACATGAGTGAAATTAATTATTATATAATTGTCAAGGATATGATTTTGTTGTCTTCTTCCTCCATCTCTGAAGAAGGGATTGTTAATACTTGGCTATGTCAAGATTGCTTCTGATGTGAGTTGATGGCAATATTGTGAAGTGTAGTTCTTCCAAGTACCTACAAAAGGTTAGATGCAATACAAGGGAGCATAGTTTTCCAAGATATAAGATGGTGTCAAATCAAAGGCATCATGGAATTGACAATGAAGCTCATGCCCTTGCATGCACCCGAGTGAGTCTAGCTCAAGTTTGAAGCATCAATGATGTTCAACTCACTCCTCAAATGACAGAATGCTTTCTCGTCAAGTGGTTTGGTAAATATATCAGCTAATTGTTTGTCGATACAAACATGCTTAAGATCTACATCTCCTTTACCAACATGATCACGAATGAAGTCGCACTTGAATATGTTTTGTTTTAGAATGTTGCACACGATTATAGGCAATTTTAATAGCACTTTCATTGTCACACAAAAATGGAACATTTCTAACATGAATTCCATAATCCTTAAGAGTTTGAGTCATCCATAGTAATTGAGCACAACATGATCCAACGACTATATATTCAGCTTCAGCAGTAGATAAAGGTACCGAGTTCTGTTTCCTGGATGACCAAGACACAAGATATCTCCCAAGAAATTGACATGTACCCGAGGTGTATTTTCAATCAACCTTGTCTCCGGCATAGTACGAGTCAGAATAACCAACAAGATTAAAATAAGATCCCTTGGGATATCATATGCCAAAGTTATGTGTATGTATTAGGTATCTCACGATTCTTTTAACAACCAATAGATACCACTCTTTCGGTGCCGCTTGGTATCAGGCACACATGCAAACACTCAACATGATGTCAGGACGGGAGGCACATAGATATAGCAATGAACCAATCATTTATCGGTAAACTCTTTGATCAACTGGTTTGTCCTCCTTAGAGAGGTCAATATGTCCACTAGTAGGCATGGGGGTTCTCATACCTTTGCACTCTTGCATATTGAACTTCCTGATTAAGTCCTTGGTGTACTTGGTTTGAGAGATAAACATGCCTTCTCTCGATTGTTTGATTTGCAATCCAGGGAAGAATTTCAGCTCGTACATCATTGACATCTCATATTTCTCTGACATCTATTTTTCAAACTTTTCACTAAAATATGGGTTAGTAGAAACAAAGATAATATCATCCACATATATTTGGCATACAAATAGTTCGCCATTAACTCTTTTAGTGAATAAGTTTGCGTCAATTTTACCAATTTCAAAACCCTTTTCTATAAGGACCTTCATTAGGCATTTGTACCAAGCTCTAGGGGATTGTTTAAGACCATATAAAGCTTTACGAAGTTTGTAAACATGATTACGTTTCTTAGGGTTCACAAATCCGGGAGTTTGCTTGACATAAACCTCCTCCTAAATTTCACCATTTAGAAAAGCACTTTTGATATCCATTTTGTAAAGAGAAATATCATGGTGATTGGCGTAAGCGAGAAGAATGCGAATGGCTTCAAGTCTAGCAACAGGGCCATAAGTCTCACCATAGTACATACCTTTGACTTGCGTGTATCCTTGGGCCACGAGACACGCTTTGTTGTGTACAACTTGTACATCTTCATCTTGCTTGTTTCGAAACACCCATCTTGTACCAATGATGTTGTAGTTATCTTTGAGCTTTTAAACAAGTGTCCACACTTGATTCCTCTAAAAGTTGTGTAGTGATAACCCACAAGTATAGGGGATCGCAACAGTTTTCGAGGGTAGAGTATTCAACCCAAATTTGTTGATTCGACACAAGGGGAAGCCAAAGAATATTCTCGAGTATTAGCAGTTGAGTTGTCAATTCAACCACACCTGAAAGACTTAGTATCTGCAGCAAAGTTTTAGTAGCAAAGTAGTGTGATAGTAACGGTAGCAACGGTAACAGTAACAGTAGTGAGAGGAGTAACGGTAAAGTAACGTAGCAAGGACCAGTAGGAAAAAGCTCGTAGGCATTGGATCGGTGATGGATAATTATGTCGGATGACATTCATCATGTAATAGTTATAACATGGGGAGATATGTAACTAGCTCCAGTTCGCCAATGTAATGTAGGCATGTATTCCGTATATAGTCATACATGCTTATGGAAAAGAAATTGCATGCCATCTATTGTCCATCCCTCCCGTGGCAGCGGGGTCCTAATGGAAACTAAGGGATATTAAGGTCTCCTTTTAATAGAGAACCGGAACAAAGCATTATCACTTAGTGAATACATGAACTCCTCATACTATCGTCATCTCCGGGAGTGGTTCCGGCTATTGTCACTCCGGGCTTGCCGGGTCATAACACATAGTAGGTGACTACAACTTGCAAGATAGGATCAATAACACATATATATTGATGAAAACATAATAGGTTCAGATCCGAAAACATGGCACTCGGGCCCTAGTGACAAGCATTAAGCATAGCAAAGTAGTAGCAACATCAATCTCAGAACATAGTGGATACTAGGGATCAAACCCCATCAAAACTAACTCGATTACATGATAGATCTCATGCAACCCATCACCGCCCAGCAAGCCTACGATGAGAGTACTCACAAACGGTGAAGAGTATCATGGAATTGGCGGTGAAGGATGGTTGGTGATGACGACGACGACGATTTCCCCTCTCTAGAGCCCAGAACGGACTTTAGATCTGCCCTCGAGAGGAAGAACAGGTGGTGGCGGCGGCTCCGTATCGTAAAACGCGATGAACTCTTCTCTCTGATTTTTTTCCGGGCAAGAGAGAATATATAGAGCTGGAATTGGAGGCTGCGGAGCCACGAGGGGCTCACAAGCCTGCCAGGCCCGGCGGGCGGGGGGGGGGGGGGGGGCAGGCCTCCTGGGCTTGTGAGCTCCTGTCTCCGTCCCTCCAGGTAATTCTTGCGCCAGTATTTTTTATATATTCCACAAAAAATCGTCGTCAATTTCCAGGTCATTCCGAGAACTTCTATTTCTATGCAAAAACAACACCATGGCAATTCTGCTGAAAACAACGTCAGTCCGGGTTAGTTCCATTCAAATTATGCAAATTAGAGTCCAAAACAAGGGCAAAAGAGTTTGGAAAAGTAGATACGATGGAGACGTATCAACTCCCCTAAGCTTAAAGCCTTGCTTGTCCTCAAGCAATTCAGTTGACAAACTGAAAGAGACAAAAGAAAAACTTTTATGAACTCTGTTTGACCTTGTTGTTGTAATTATGTCTAGCTCATATTCAGATTTTCAGCAAGATCATAAGCTAACCACATAAGCAATGACATTTAGGTCTCATGATGTACTCATATCAATGGCATAACCAACTAGCGAGCAATAATAATAAGTTTCAAACGTCAACACTCCAATCAAAACAAACATGAAGCAATATGAACAGATGGTATCTCGCTAGCCCTCTCTGAGACCGCAAAACATAAATGCATAGCACCTTCAAAGACCAAGGGCTGACTGAAGATTGTAATTCATGGCAAAGAAGATCCAGTCACAGTCATACTCAATATCAATTAAAAGCAAAGCATAAAAACGATGGAGGTGCTCTCTAACTTGTGCCTTTTGATAAGGAGATGATGACTCAACAGAAATGTAAATAGATAGGCCCTTCACAGAGGGAAGCATTGATTTACAGAGGTGCCAGAGCTCAAGCTTTTAAAACAAAGATAAATAATTTTGAGTGGTATGCTCTCATTGTCAATGCGATGACCAAGAGTTTTCACCATTTTTCATGCTACACATACTATAGGCGGTTCCCAAACAGAAAAGTAAAGTTTTGACTCCCCCACCACCGATCAATCACACTCCACGACTAGCCGAATCCTCGGGTGCCGTCCATATCAACAACAATCCAGGGGGAGTTTTGTTTGCAATTATACTTTCGATTTGAGCATGGAACTGGGCATTCCGATTACCGGCCCCTTTCTCGTGAGTGATAGTGAATAAACACGTATCGAGGATAACACGCCTAGCATGGAAGATACTGACCGCCCCTTGTCACCACATGAGCGGTTCGGGCATACAAAACAGATTACTACTTGTAGATTTAGAGAGTGGCACATGCAAATTTACTTGGAACGGCAGGTAGATACCGCATATAGGTAGGTATGGTGGACTCATATGGAACACCTTTGGGTTTATGGAAGTGGATGCACAAGCAGTATTCCCGCTTAGTACAGGTGAAGGCTAGCAAAAGACTGGGAGGCGACCAACTAGAGAGCGACAACAGTCATCAATATGCATTGAAATTAACCAACATTGAGTGCAAGCATGAGTAGGACATAAATCACCATGAACATGAATATCATAGAGGCTATGTTGATTTTGTTTCAACTACATGCGTGAACATGTGCCAAGTCAAGCCACTTGAATCATTCAAAGGAGGATACCATCCTATCATACTACATCATAATCATCTTGAAATTCATGTTGGCATCCAAGACAAACCATTATAAGCTCCTAGCTGATTAAGCATGGCATTAGAAACTATGATCTCTAGGTTTTCATTGTAAACATGTTTCTGTCATAACAATGCTGAATTAGGAACGATGAGCTAGTCATATTTACAAAAACAAAATAGGTCGAGTTCATACCAACTTTTCAAGGCTCAATGACTTCATCATATAGCATCATTATTGCCTTTCACTTGCACGACTGGATGATGTGAATCATAATGAGAGTGTTCGTGCATTGGACTAAGATGGAATCTGCAAGCAAACACAGAGGATAAGACAAAGTAATATGGCTCTTTGACGGATAAACAGATATGCATGTGAGAGCCACTAAACATTTTAACCATGGTCTTCTACCTTGACCCAAAGAAAAATAAAACTATTTACACGGGAAAGCTCCCAACAAACAAAAGAAGAACGGGAACTATTTTTGGGTTTTCCTTTTAAATACCACTAAGCGAGCAGAAAAGTAAACTTACAACTATTTTTTTGTTTTTTTCAAATCAAACAAACACACGAGAAGAAAACGAGAAAAAGAAATAAACTAGCATGGATGATACAATGGCAAGGTGTGAACATCGACTATCAAAGTGGAAGTGTGAGCAAGAATTTAAAGTCGGTGAGAAACACATACTCCCCCAAGCTTAAGCTTTTGGCCTAAGTTGGTCTACTCCCACGGAGGGAAGTAACCATCTCCGGGGTACTCCGGAGTGTACTGAGGGTGCCACTGCTGGGTGAGCTCCTCTGGCTCCCACTGATAAACTGGCGTCTGGTACTCGACTGGTAGCTCGGGCACGGGCGCCTGTGGTGGTGCTATGCCCCAATATCCATAGATGTCCGAGGGCATAATAATGTACCTGCCTAGATGAAGATTGAACAAAGAAGGAGCAGGCAAAGTAGTAGTCTCACGAGTACCCTGGCTAAACACCAAGTTATAAATCATCCTCTTATTTATATCTTTATCAAGAAAGTCATGGCAAACCATGCTATCATAATCTAGATATCTCTCAGGAAGAAGCATCTCTTCTTCCTCGTGCAGTCTAATAGGTATCTCAAAATGTTTAGCAAGACGAGTAGCTTAGATACCTCCATAAACAACGCCTTTAGTACGGTTCGTGTTCAACCGTTGAGCCACTATAGCGCCCAAGCTATAAGTTTTATCATTATAAAGAGCTTCGTGCAAAACCGCAAGATCTGGCGAGCTAAGAGCCCCAGCTTTTCCATGGCCAATCAAATATTTTCCCATGAATAGAGAGAGATACCGAAGTACAGGAAAATGTATACTAGCAACTCTAGCGCAAGACACTCCTCTCTCCTCTCCTACATCAATAGTATCAATGAAAGCCTCCAAGTCCTGTGGACGAGGTTCATGAATATCCCCAACATAAGGTAATTTGCAAACATTGCAAAAATCCTGAAGTGACTGCGCTCGGGGATATCATATAACTTGAACTCAACCATAGGAGGGTTCTTACTTGGATAGAAATTAAAGCTTTGCACGAAAATATTAGTGAGGAGGAGCTATTGAGGACACTTTTCTAAGGGACGGAGAAAACAGAAAATAGGAAAATAAAGCTAAATTTATCATTTTTCTTCTAAGCAACAGAAAGTAAAAGTTGGGAACAGAGGGTTGTGACTCCTAGATTCATCCATCTCATGGTCATCAAAATAAATCCGTCAATGAGGTTGATCAAGTCTCCTTGACAAACTTTTTTCGAATCACATAGAACCGGAGAATTTTCGAATAATCACTAGGTTACCTCAACGGGGGTGTGCATATCTCCAACAAGTAAATCATACTTCATCTTGACAGTAGGTATATGGCATTCAAAGCTTCCAATAAGAATTGATGAAGAATTTTCAATAGCATTGATGCAATGTACTCGATATTGTTTCTTCGGAAAGCGCACCGTATGCTCATTACCATTAACATGGAAAGTGACACTGCCTTTGTTGCAATCAGTAACAGCCCCTGCAGTGTTTAAAAAGGGTCTTCCAAGGATGACCGCCATGGCATCATCCTCGGGAATATCCAGAATAACAAAGTCCGTTAAGATAGTAACGTTAGCAATCACAACATGCACATCCTCGCAAATGCCGATAGGAAAAGTAGTTGATATGTCGGCCATTTGCAAAGACATTTCGGTGGGTGTCAACTTATCCAATTCAAGTCTACGATAAAGAGACTGAGGCATAACACTAACACCGGCCCCAAGATCGCATAAAGCAGTTCTAACATAATTTCCTTTAATAGAGCAAGGTATAGTGGGCACTCCGGGATCACCTAGTTTCTTAGGAGTTCCACCCTTGAAGGTGTAGTTGGCAAGCATGGTGGAAATCTCAACCTCAAGTATCTTCCTTTTATTAGTCACAATATCTTTCGTGTACTTAGCATAAGGAGACATTTTGAGCATATCTGTCAAACGTATTTGCAGAAAGACAGGTCTAATCATTTCAACAAAGCGTTCAAAATCCTCATCATCCTTTTTCTTCGATGGTTTGGAGGAAAGGGCATGGGTTTCTGAACCCATGGTTCTCTTTCTTTACCATGCTTCCTAGCAATAAAGTCGTTCTTGTCATATCTCCTGTTCTTAGGTTGTGGGTTATCAAGATCAACAACAGGTTCAATCTCCACATCCTTATCATTACTAGGTTGAGCATCATCCTGAACACCACTATCAATATTATCACTAGGCTCATGTTCATCACCAGATTGTGTTTCGGCATCAGAAACAGAGACATCATTTGGATTCTCGGGTGTAACAACAACAGGTTTGCTAGCATGCAAGTTCCTATCCTCTTTCTTTTTCTTCCTATTACCAGGATGACTAGGTGCCTTAGTGTTAACTCCTTGAGAATCTTGTTCAATTCTCTTAGGATGGCCGTCAGGATACAAAGGTTCCAGAGTCATTCTACCACCTCTAGTGAAGACTCTAACAGAATTTTCATTCAACTCATTGAGAAAGTCATTTTGAGCCTGAAGTCTTTGTTCTACTTGAGTAGTGACCATAGAGGCATGTTTACTCAAAAGCTTAAGATCATTGACATTTCTATCCACACAAGCACTTATATGACTAAGCATACGAGCATTCTGTTCCAATTGTCTGCTAAGATAATCATTGAAACTTTGTTGTTTGGCAACGAAGTTATCAAATTCATCTAAGCATAAGCTAGAAGGTTTATCATAAGGAATATCGCTCTCATTGAATATACGAAGAGAATTTACCTCTACTACCTGTGTCGGGTTATCAAGACCATGTATTTCTTCAATAGGTGGTAGGTTCTTAACATCTTCAGATTTAATACCTTTCTCTTGCATAGATTTCTTGGCTTCTTGCATATATTCAGGACTCAGGAATAGAATACCTCTTTTCTTCGGAGTTGGCTTCGGAGGTGGTTCGGGAATGGTCCAAGCATTATCATTGCTCAGGATATTATTCAATAGAATTTCAGCTTGTTCCACAGTTCTTTCCCTAAAAACACAACCAGCACAACTATCTAGGTGGTCCCTAGAAGCATCAGTTAGTCCATTATAAAAGATATCAAATATTTCATTTTTCTCAAGAGGGTGATCAGGTAAATCATTCAGTAACTGGACAAGCCTCCTCCAAGCTTGTGGGAGACTCTCTTCTTCAACTTGCACAAAGTTATATATATCCTGCAAGGCAGCTTGTTTCTTATGGGCAGGAAAATATTTCTCAGAGAAGTAGTATATCATATCCTGGGGACTACACACACAACCAGGAGCAAGAGAAGTAAACCAAGTCTTAGCATCATCGTTTAGTGAGAAAGGGAACAACTTAAGGATATAGTAATGGCGAATTTTTTCCTCACTCATGAATAGGGTGGCTATATCATTCAGCTTAGTAAGGTGTGCTACAACCGTTTCACACTCATAACCGTGAAAAGGATCAGATTTGACCAAAGTGATTAACTCAGGGTCGACAGAGAATTCCTAAACCTTATCAGTAACAAAGATATGCGAAGTAGCAAACTTAGGATCGTATTTCATTCTAGCATTCAGAGATTTTTCTTTCCACTTGCGCAATAAGTTCTCAAGATCGTAGCTATCCTTACAAGCAAGAAAGTCTTCAACTACCTCTCCCTCCATAACATAATCCTTAGGTATATTAGGCAATTCATATCTAGGAGAGCTAGTTCTAACATGTGGAACAACAGGTTCCACTTCAATAATTTCATCAGTTTCAGAAGTATCATCACATTCAGCAGTAACTCTAGCAATTTGTGCATCAAGAAATGCACCTAGTGGCAAAGCAGTATCAAGCAAAGCATCATCATAAGCATCATGGATAGCATAAGTAGCATCATCAAGCACATGCGACATATCAGAATTTCTAGCAGGTGGTGGTGTCGCAAATTTACTCATAACTAAAGGTGAATCAAGTGCAGAGCTAGATGGCAGTTCCTTACCTGTACTCATAGTTGAGGGCAAGACTTTAGTTTTTGAATCTCTCGGATTCCTCATAGTGATCAACAGACGTAAATCCCAAGTGACTCAGAGAATAGAGCTATGCCTCCCCGGCAACGGCGCCAGAAAATAGTCTTGATAACCCACAAGTATAGGGGATCACAACAATTTTCGAGGGTAGAGTATTCAACTCAAATTTGTTGATTCAACACAAGGGGAAGCAAAATAATATTCTCGAGTATTAGCAGTTGAGTTGTCAATTCAACCACACTTGAAAGACTTAGTATCTGCAGCAAAGTTTCAGTAGCAAAGTAGTGTGATAGTAACGGTAGCAGCAGTAACAGTAACAATAGTGACAACAATAGTGGTAAAGTAACATAGCAAGGACCAGTAGGAAAAAGCTCGTAGGCACTGGATCAGTGATGGACAATTATGTCGGATGACATTCATCATGTAACGGTTATAACATGGGGAGATATGTAACTAGCTCCAGTTCGTCAATGTAATGTAGGCATGTATTCCGTATATAGTCATACGTGCTTATGGAAAAGAACTTGCATGACATCTATTGTCCATCCCTCCTGTGGTAGCGGGGTCCTAATGGAAACTAAGGGATATTAAGGTCTCCTTTTAATAGAGAACCGGAACAAAGCATTAGCACTTAGTGAATACATGAACTCCTCATACTATGGTCATCTCCGGGAGTGGTTCCGGCTATTGTCACTCCGGGGTTGCCGGGTCATAACACATAGTAGGTGACTACAACTTGCAAGATAGGATCAAGAACACATATATATTGATGAAAACATAATCGGTTCAGATCTGAAATCATGGCACTCGCGCCCTAGTGACAAGCATTAAGCATAGCAAAGTAGTATCAACATCAATCTCAGAACATAGTGGATACTAGGGATCAAACCCCATCAAAACTAACTCGATTACATGATAGATCTCATCCAACCTATCACCGTCCAACAAGCCTACAATGAGATTACTCACGAACGGTGCAGAGCATCATGGAATTGGCGATGAAGGATGGTTGGTGATGACGACGGCGACGATTTCCCCTCTCCGGAGCCGAGATTAGACTCCAGATCTGCCCTCCAGAGGAAGAACAGGTGGTGGCGGCGGCTCCATATCATAAAACGCGATGAACTCTTCTCTTTGATTTTTTCCGGGCAAGAGAGAATATATAGAGCTGGAATTGGAGGCTGCGGAGGCACGAGGGGCTCACAAGCCTGCGAGGCCCGGACAGGGGGGGGGGGCTCCTGGGCTTGTGAGATCCTGGCTCCGTCCCTCCATGTAATTCTTGCGCCAGTATTTTTTATATATTCCACAAAAAATCCTCGTCAATTTCCATGTCATTCCGAGAGCTTTTATTTCTGCGCAAAAATAACACCATGGCAATTCTGCTAAAAACAGCGTCAGTCCGGGTTAGTTCCATTCAAATCATGCAAATTAGAGTGCAAAACAAGGGCAAAAGAGTTTGGAAAAGTAGATACGATGGAGACGTATCATGTAGCTCTTCGTGCATGGCATTCACCCAATTCGTATCTTGAAGGGCTTCTTCTACCTTCAAAGGCTCAATGCTAGAGATGAAATAAAAATGCTCGTTGATACGTCTCCAACGTATCGATAATTTATGAAGTATTCATGCCATATTCACCTATGTAAACAATATTTTTATATGGTTTTGATGCACTTTACATGATTTATTTAGAACTTACCCGGACTGACGTTGTTTTCAACAGAACTACTGTGGTTTTGTTTTTTGTGCAGAAATTAAAGTTCTCCAAATGCAACGAAACTTTTTGACAATTTTTTGGAAGAAAAGAGGCACTAGAAGCTTCGTTGAAGGGACAGAAGAGCCACGAGGTGGGCACAACCCACCAGAGCGTGCTAGAGGGCCCAAGCGCCCTGGTGTCTTGTGCTCTCCTCGTGGCCCATCTTCGCATGGAACCAACACCCAAAAATCCTATAAATACATAAATCATCAGAAATAACCCTAGAAGAGAAGTTCCGTAGCCGCAAGGCCTCTGTTTCGACGAAAAACCAATCTGGAGAAAAAACGGTACCCTGTCGGAGAGGGTAGATCATCTTCGGTGGGCATTTTCATCATCCGGGTGGAGGCCATGACAAGGAGGGAGTAGTTGTCACGCCCAAGATGCGACCCTATCCTCAATTTGGCACGAAGGCCTCATCAGGGATAGAAGCGCATCTCGTCGTGTCGCAAGAACGGATATCGTTACAAGTACATGTACTGAAAAGAAGAGGTATGTAAACAGAGTTGGCTTACACTCGCCACAAGCTACATCAGAGTCACATCAGTACATTACATAATCATCAAGAGTAAGAGCAGGGTCCGACTACGGACGAAAACAAACGACAAAAGAAGAACGACGTCCATCCTTGCTATCCCAGGCTGCCGGCCTGGAACCCATCCTAGATCGATGAAGAAGAAGAAGAAGAAGAAGAAACTCCAAATGAGCAATCAACGCGCTCGCGTCAAGTAGCCTTTACCTAAACATGCAACTGGTGTTGTAGTAATCTGTGAGGCACAGGGGACTCAGCAATCTCATTTCCAAAGGTATCAAGACTAGCAAATCTTAATGGGTGAGGCATGGTTAAGTGGTGAGGTTGCAGCAGCGACTAAGCATATATCTGGTGGCTAACTTACGAGTACCAGAAATAAGAGGGGGAAAATCTACGCATAGCGGACGTGAACTACAGATGATCAAATGAATGATCCTGAACACCTACCTACGTCAGGCATAACCCCACCGTGTCCTCGATCGGAGTCAGAACTCTCGAAAGAGACAATCACAGTTACGCACGCAGTTGGCATGTTATAATTAAGTTAACTTCAAGTTATCTAGAACTAGTGTTAAACAAAGCTTCCACGTTGCCACATAACCGCGGGCATGGCTTTCCGAAAAGATTTAACCCTGCAGGGGTGCTCCAACTAGTCCATCACAAATTACCACAAGCCGCATAGAAATCCTCAATCACGAAGCTCGCAATCTCGTCGGATTCCCTAGTGGAAAACCTCAACTCTGAGATTACCCAAAGCATCACCGGAATCCCGATGCACAAGATATCTCGTCAAAGGTAAAACTAATCCAGCAAGGCTGCCCGACGTGTCGACGTACCCGATAGGAGCCGCGTATCTCGTTCTCAGGACATGACGGATGGAACTAGCTACGAGTGCCAAACCTCGAGTTTCCTCGCGGTGGCCCCGCAGGCAGACCGTTTGGGACCAACACCATCAGCACTGGCCCCCCTGTTTATGTAAAATTACTCCTCGGGTAGCGCTAACTCCCTATGCATTTCAATTTAACAGAATTATTATGTTGGGCAAATGTAAAACCAATGTTGGGCCTTGCCAGACCAGCTTTAATCTGAAACGAATTATCAAGGGGGTCGCCATAACAACCCCGATCGTGTTAGGAGCGCTCGATTATGGAACATAACACCGGTAGCCGAAACTAAGGGGGCAAAGGTGGAACAAAACACCAGGCTAGAAAGGCCGAGCCTTCCACCTTTTACCAAGTATATAGGTGCATTAAATTAAATAGCATTAATATGGTGATATGACAAGGAACCCATGTTTTCGCATGGAAGCATCTGCACCTGCAACTAGCAACGCTAACAACATGGATAAGCAAGCGGTAACATAGTCAATCAGTGGTTTGCTAGGTCGAACAGGTTGAAGGTTATCATGGCATTTTTGAGAGGCTGGTATTTAACATGTGGTGGGCAACGCGACATAATCGATAGAAGCGATAAAACTAGCATGGCAATGATAGTAATGGTATCTGGGGAAATGATCATCTTGCCTGAGATCCCGCTTGGAAGAAGAATGCCTCCGTGAAGCAGACGAACCGACGTAGTCGAACGGATCCTCACATCCGACACGCTTGCGGGACTCTATCGAGACGGGGGAAACCGGAAGCAAGCATCAACACACGGAATTCACCACACGATGCACAACACATATGATGCATGAGCAGCTAAATACATGCAAGTCACGGCATGACAATTTCACACAATCAAAACTACATATTAAGTGAAGTTCAATATGCAACGAGTTGCATATTGACGAAACTTCACATATGAATTATTTAGTTCACTCCCGGTTATTTACACGGCAATATTAATGTTGTCAAACTTGCAAGAGGTGAAGCGGAAATTAAACTACCCATCTAGACATTTTAAATGAGGTCGGAAATGACATATAACACCTCCGAAACGACCTCACATGGTAATTTTCAATTCTGTCCAGATCTGATTTAACACCTTTAATTAGTTGTTAAACAACAAAAAAAATAGGCTCACGTGGTTCTACGCGTCATGGCAAGCAATCTAGACATAAAGATCATCTCCAACGGAGCTACAGATCAAAAGTTACAAGCATCGCAAGATATGATGGCATGAATGCAATATGTGTGCAACGACGGCTACGAGCACTTCAAAACAAACAACCAGCAAGAGAAAATGAAACTACACGAGATTCTAAGCAAGTTTCATGTAGGACACGATCAAATCGGAGCTACGGTTCAAAAACTACGAGCAAAACAAGAACTAACTACAATCTGCCAAAATCAGCCACATAGCATATTCTACGCCCGACAACTACGAGCTACACAACTCCGATAAACTCAAGCAAGGCATGGCACGAAAGAGGGCAAGAAGCAATACTACAAACAACCAACAACAACTAGCATGGCAGCAAGGAGCACTAGGAAAAGAAGACACAAAATGGCATCTCACACACTATTTCAGACTTAGTGAAAATTACACCTCATGAAAGTGCAGTTTTCGATCTGAAGCTATATTGACAGCGGCAAAACCTATAGCTACAGGACTCCAAAAGGCATGAAAATTCACAGCATGCTAGAGAAACACAAGGGCTACAACTAACTCCATTGGACCAACCTCAAAAGAGCTACAGATCACAAGATGCAAGCAAGACAAGACAGCAACAAAATATAACAGATTCCAGACTTAGAAATATTTCAGCTCCTCTAAAACAGCACTATTTCAAGCAACTTGAGAGCAAGCAAACAACACCTAAACATGCATTTCTATTGCAACCAAAAATACCAGGGGCTAAACAAAACATCCAAGATCAACTCCCTAGTTGACAACTACTTCAAACGAGGCACGGAATAAATCCTACGAATTAAACAAAAGGGCATCATAGCCAAATATCACGCGAACTAACTTTCTCAAAAGCTAAAACTAATTGCACAGAAAAATCCATGGGATTTTTCTACCCCGGAAACATATAAAATATGTGGGGTCTGCGTCACAAAATAAAGCCACACGAAAATGCGGGAAATAATCCTAAACACGAAAAATAATCTAGCGGCAAATCCTTACACGCAAAAATACAATTGACCGCTCTAAAAAACATGCAAAAATGATTCCTAAAATAAGGACATTTAATCTAAGGCATACGGGCTATCCGAACATGCGCGGAAAAATAATACGGGCTATATACTATTGGGGCAGCATGCTTATCTATGCAAACGTTGGGTCAAACCTCATCAAACATTTATGCAAGTTGCAAAAACGGATACTACGCGAAATTCTACACCAAATGCATATATAATTCATCGCGATCCGACTTACGGATTAAAAAGTACGAACGTTTTAATATACGTATATCTCTTGAATTTTAATTATATCGCAAAAATAAGAAAAAGGCTAACGGGCCGAATCTACACATGGCATTGAGCGCAAGACAACTAAATACTGCCACGGGCGAGGGATAGAGGAAGGGGGAAGGCTGCTCTCCTTTCGGGCCTGGCCCGGTCAGGAAGGAGGCCGACAGGAGGCAGACCGGCTCGGGCCTCGGGGGGGGGGGGGGGGCACCAGCTGGGCCAGTTGGCCTGGCGGCTGGCGGCGGGAGGCCGGCCCAGGAGCGGGCTGGAGGGGCAGGCCTCTCGGCGCTGGAGGTCAACGCGGGACGGCGCTGTGCCTCGTCCTCCTGCGATCCAGAGCAGGGGGCGGCGCTGGGTCCCGCAGCGAGGACGGCGGCGAGCATGGAAGGCCGTCGAGGCAGAGGCGAGGAGGGCCTGGAGCGCTGGATCTCGCCGGATCCGTTCGCCGGAGGGGCGAGGCCGCAAGGCGCGACTGCAGGGAGACGGCGGCGCGAGGTGCCGGCGTTCATGGCGGCCGGTCCCTGTCGAAGGAAAGGTGCAGGGACTCCGGCGGGGCGTGGTGGCCACGGGCGGCGCTGGTGACGGGTTGCTGCCGGCAGCGAGGACGCGGTGGCGAAGGGGCGAGGTTCCGGCGGCGGGGCAACACGGCGGCGGGACGAAGCCGGGGATCCGGATGGCCTGCTGCCTTCGGGCGAGTTCGGGAGGAGCGGCGGCGCGACCCGGGCCGGGCGGGCCGTGGATGGGCTTCGGCGGGCCCTGCGTGCTGGTGGGAGAGAGAGTGGCTGCGGGGGAGAGAGGTGGGATTAGGGTTAGGGGTAGGTTTGGCATGGATTTCGAGGAGAGATGAGAGGGGGCTGTCTAATTAATGGCATGGGGCCTATATATAGGCAAACGGGGGCTCAGTTAACCGGAATCGCGTTCCGGATCCAACCGCGGGGTCGGATTCGGACGATTCCGAACGCGGGTATGGGTACGCGGCCGTGTAGAGGGAATATCCGGAGACGAGAGGGAGAACGGGCGGCGCGGCACGAATTTTTAAAAACACCGACAGACGTCCGACGGTTGACCGAATACCGTGCCGCTACGGTCGACCGTTCGGGTACCAGACGGACTCCGATCGCGACGAAATTAGACAGGCGGCCTAGCTATAACTAATCACGACCGCATGCCAGGTTCCACCTCGACCAGAGAAAGTTTTAGGCACACTTTAAAAACAGGGTTTCAACGGTGTCGCGGACGCGTGCGAGTGCGGTCGGGCTCAGAACGGACAACGACGCGAACCGGCAACTACTAACAAATGCAAGTTTGAAAACTGGCGGCAACGGAGATGCCGATGCAATGCAGATGATGTGCATGATGCGATGATGATGTAACAAATAAAAATAGATACACGACGAAAACGGAAAGAGAGGGGAATCTTCTGGAACGTCGGCATCGGGCTGTCAGATAGTCCACCCTCGGGGCTGACGATTTGTACCAATAGCTATGTGTTCAATCTCTCTCAATCTCTCTCGTGTTCTTGAGATGGCATGATCTTGATGTATCGCGGGCTTTGTTAGTTGGATCATATGGTGTTTTCCCCTCTCTATCTTGTTGTGATGAATTGAGTTTTCCCTTTGAGATTTATTATTGGATTGAATACTTTTATGGATTTGACAACACTTAATGTATGTCTTGCTATGAATACTCGTGGTGACAATGGGGTATCATATTGATTCACTTGATGTGCGTTTTGGCACTCAACTTGTGGATTCCCGAGGTGACATTGGGGTAATCTATGCATAGTGGTTGATGCACGTTCTTGTACTACGTTCTCCAATAGAAATCTTGGGGCACTCTTTGAGGTTCTTTGTGTTGGATTGAGTATTAGGAATCTGAAATTGTTTGATGTGTACCGTATAATTAAATCATGGATACTTGTGGTGACATTGGAGTATCTAGGTGACATTAGAGTTGGTTGATGTGTATCATATTGTGTTATTTTAGTATGAAGTCTTGAATAACCCATTGGAAAGGATAACTTGGTATTATCTTAGTACGAACTCTTGGATAGATTGAGCAAAAAGTATAGCTTTAAGGTGGTTTCGTATCCTACAAACAATTTATTCCTATGTTCTCCGCTAGACAAGAACTTTGGAGTGATTCTTTGGTACACATTGAGGGATGGTTATGTGATCCAATTATATTAGCATTGTTGAGAGATTGCACTACCGAAAGTACGGACTAGGGCCTTGTTTTCAAGCATTACAATACCGTTTGTGCTCACTTTTATCATTTGCTACCTTGCTGTTTTTATATTTCCAGTTTACAAAAAACCTACATCTACCATCCATATTGCACTGTATCACCATCTCTTTGCCAAACTAGTGCACCTATACAATTTGCCATTGTATTGGGTGTGTTGGGGACACAAGAGATTTCTTGTATTTGATTGCAGGGTTGTCTGAGAGAGAGACCATCTTCAACCTACACCTCCCATGTATGGATAAACCTTAGGTCATCCACTTGACGAAAATTTGCTACTGTCCTACAAAACTGTGCGCTTGGAGGCCCGACACGAGTCTACAAGAACAAGCTGTGTACTAGACATCAAGGTCTTTTGTGGTGCCGTTCTCGGGGAGGTTAGGTAAGCGACACTCACATCCCGTCAACGAAGCTCTTTTCTGGCTTCGTTGTCGGGGAGGTAAGTGCTTGAAGGTATATCTTTAGATCTTGCAATTAAATCTTTTAGTTTCTTGTTTTCACTAGTTTGGTTTTATAAAAGGAAAATTACAAAAGAATGGAATTGAGGTGGTCTAATATTTGAAAGTGCGTTATATTGACTAGAGGGGGTGAATAGGCAATTTTTACAAATTCATCACCGAGGAAATTCCTAGTGAGGAAAGTCCCGAGTCATGAACTGAGGGAGCGGAAATAGTACTTAGGCAGAAGTGATAAAACGAATACAACAAAGTACTCAGCGTAAATTGAGAGAATCGGGTTGCACAGGTCTGGTATATAGGATAAGCAGGTGATGAATAACTCAGGTGAAGAATTTGAGGTGAGGAATTCAGAGAAAGTCTTCACTCAAATTCCTCAAACAATACAGATGAAAGTCTTCAACATGCAATTGATGAAATGAAAGAGTTGAAGAAATAGAACCAGTGGCTTAATGAAGACAGTTGTTTATGACCCAGTTCCAACTGGTGTGACAGTTGTACGTCTGGTTTGGAGCGGCTTGGTATTGAAACCAAAGGACACACAGTCCCAGGACACACAGTCCCTACTATTTTCTCCTTGAGCTAAGGACACACAATCCTCGCCGAACACTCGTGGTAAGTCTTCAGGGCAGACTTCCAAACCCTCACAAACTCGGTCAGCTGACGATCCACAATTGACTGCTGGATGCTCTAGACCATGACGCTTAGTCGTCTGGAGGATGCACAGTCCTCAAAGGTAACAAGCATCGGTTCCACACAGGAATAGCTTCTTCTGTGATGCTCAATCACTTGGGTTTTGGTTTGGGTTTGGGTGTTTGGGGTATTTGCTCACTTGATGATTTTATCTCAAAGTCCTCGAGGAATTGGGTTGCTCTAAATGACAAGTGTCAGTTTCTCTCGGAGCAAACAACCAACTAGTGGTTGTGGGGGGCGGCTATTTAGCCTGGGAGCATCTCGACATGATTTTACATTAATGCCCGTAATGATATGACCATTGGGTGGATAAGATTTGGGACAGGTGGCGCGTGGCGCGGCAACGGTCGGAACTTTCAACTGTGAAAGTCCTCATGTATCTCATGTTCCTCACTTTGAGGATCTGGTAGGTGTAGGTTTGAGTTGAGCATCATGAGGAAATTCTTTCCATAGTTTTACCTCGACCCCCTTTAACAGTACGATGTTCCTATGACTCCAGAAAGAAGAAAATGAAATAGAAAGAGTAAATATTCAAGCTTCAAAGTCTTCAGAGTATTTTCTTTGGGACACAGCAAATTCCTCATCTTCAATATCTTCATGAGGAATATCAATTTCTCCGCAATTTCTTCGCGATCAAAGTCTTGAAGGAATGACCAAAGTCTTCACCCGAAGACATACATTTTTAGGGATCGATATTCATCGAATAACTCAAACTCCTCAACGACTTATAGAGCCTGTGTACACTTACAAACTTATTAGTCTCTTAACCTATAAGTCTTCAAACCACCAAAATCACTAAGGGGCACTAGATGCACTTGCAATATTGTTCATCTTTATAATGTCTTTCGTGAAAACAAGGATTCAAACAATTGTGCTCAATTGGTAGAGGAAGAAATTATGATAATACTTGATGAGAATACCATGAATGATGAGCATGATTGCAATGTTAATATTAATTCTATGAATATCCAAAATACTAATGATGATTGCAGTAGTCATGATAAAAATGTTTCTTATAAGCATGTCAATTTTTGTGGAGTGCATAAAGTTTGTGAAGACGTGCCTTATATGGAGGATAGATTTTTGTAAGAAGCATAAACATGATAGAACCAATTTTTTGTTCAAAGAGATAGATGAATTTTCTACAAAATTGTGTTATCTTTGTCTTATTACTTGTGAACTTTGCAATAAAGTTGGTCATCTTAATTTCCATGGCAAACTTTTTCATAATCAAATCATGGCCAAATATTGTAATGACTTGATCACCCTTGAAGTTTTTAATGACCTTTCTCTATTTTTGGGGAGTGAAGAATTTACACATAAAATAGTTGGTTTGAAGTATTCATTCTCACGGATGACATTTAAATTAATCAAAAAATATCTATATGTTTTGCATGGTAAATTGCAATGATAATGCTTATATTGCCAACTATAGAAAGATGGGAAAACCAATAGAATATGGAATGAATACTAATGAAAGGGCAAAGATTTCCACTTCCCTCCTATTGTCTCTCATGATGTAATAGGTGATGAGGAGGAGCGCCCTGTTCAACCAATCTCATCAAAAAGAAGCTCGAAAAAATTAATTAAACCCACACATGATGTGGTGAAGAAGAAGAGAAGAAGAAAGAGTAGAGGTAAAAGTGTATCTCTCCCAAATGATGTTGCTCCTATTATTGTTGTGCCTCACGAGGATGAATCAAAAATAATTGTGGAATATGCCTATTGCCTGTTTTGATGAGTATGATTGGGAACATAATGATACTTCTTATACTCTTGAAAATCTTTTTGGCACCAACTTGGTAAATTATGATGATAATAATTGTTATACTATTGGTGCAATTCATACAATTAATGATGAGAGTGATTATGCTTATGATATGCCAAGCCACAAGCTTGGGGATACTAACTTTGATGAGAATGACATTTTTGAGAATTTATTTGCTACAATTAATGTTTGTCCCAACCTTTGGGATGCTATGCTTAATGAAGATGATGTTTTTAGTCCCCCTACTTTGAATGATCAAATTTGTTATGATGGCTGCATGCCTCCTATTTATGATGATCGCAATACTTATGAAAGTGAGTTCGGAAGAGTGTCCACTTTAGATAATAATTATCCCACTATTTTGGAGGGTGTTTGATACATCTCAAACATATATATAATTTTTGATGGTTTCACGCTGTTATCTTGTCTTCTTTGGTTGTTTTATGTACCTTTTATATCTTTTTGGGACTAACTTACTAATTCAGTGCCAAGTGCTAGTTCCTGTTTTTTCCGTGTTTTTGACTCTTTTCAGATCTGATTTTGGAACGGAGTCCGAACGGAAGAAAAACCCTGAAATGATTTTTCCCGAACGAAAGAAGACCAGGGGGCTTTTGGGCCAAGTCAGGTGGGCTCCAGGGATCCCACAAGCCCCCACTCCGCCACCAGGGGGAGGCGGCGGTGGGCAGGCTTGTGGCCTCCCTGGCCGCCCCCTAACCTAGGTCTTTGGCCTATAAATTCCCAAATATTCCGCAAAAAATCAGGGGAGCCTCGAAAATACTTTTCCACCGGGGCAAGCTTCCGTTTCCGCGAGATCTCATGTGGAGACCCCTCCCGGCACCCCGCCGGAGGGGACTTTGGAGTTCGAGGGCTTCTTCATCATCATCATCGCCCCTCCAATGACTCGTGAGTAGTTCACTTCAGACCTACAGGTCCGTAGTTAGTAGCTAGATGGCTTCTTCTCTCTCTTGGATCTTCAATACAAAGTTCTCCATGATCTTCATGGAGATCTATCCGATGTAATCTTCTTTGGCGGTGTGTTTGTCGAGATCCGATGAATTGTGGATTTGTGATCAGATTATCTATGATATATATTTGAGTCTTTACTGATTTCTTATATGCATGATTTGATATCCTTGTAAGTCTCTCCGAGTCTTGGGTTTTGTTTGGCCAACTAGATCTATGATTCTTGCAATGGGAGAAGTGCTTGGTTTTGGGTTCTGCCATGTGGTGACCTTTCCCAGTGACAGTAGGGGCATCAAGGCACACATAGTTGCCATCAAGGGTAAAAAGATGGGGTTTTATCATTGGTTTGAGATTATCCCTCTACATCATGTCATTTTGCTTAAGGCGTTACTATGTTCTTATGGACTTAATACACTACATGCATGCTGGATAGCGGTCGACATGTGGAGTAATAGTAGTAGATGCAGACAATATCGGTCTACTTGTTTTGGACGTGATGCCTATAGAATTAATCATTGCATAGATATCGTCACAACTTTGCGCGGTTCTATCAATTGCTCAACAGTAATTTGTTCACCCACCGTCTACTTGCTTTCATGAGAGAAGCCACTAGTAAACACTACGGCCCCCGGGTCTATTCACTTCCATCATTTAGACCTCTGCTTTTACTTTGCTTTGTTACTTTGTTGCTTTCAGTTCTCACTTGGCAAACAATCTATAAGGGATTGACAACCCCTTCATAGCGTTGGGAGCAAGCTTTTGTGTTTCTGCAAGATCTTGAGATACTCCTCCATTGGATTGATACCTTGGTTCTCAAACTGAGGGAAATACTTACTACCGCTACGCTACATCACCCTTTCCGCTTCGAGGGAACACCAACGCAAGGCTCCAAGGCCACGGGGGAAATCCTTTGCATACTTGCCTAGGAAGTCCCTTAAGGCGTAGCCGCAGCAGAAAGATCAAGCCAAGTATTCTCCCATCGAAGTGCCTATTTTTGGCGCCGTTGCCGGGGATACACAGCTGACATCAGAAGTATTTCTGGCGCCGTTGTCGGGGAGGAGAAATCAAGATCTATCCAAGTAGGTCTCACAAACTCTTCTCTTGCATTTACTTTTGTTGCCAGTTGCCTCTCGTTTTCCTCTCCCCCACTTCACATTTGCCGTTTTCATTCGCCTTTCTCCTTCGCCGTTTTCTTTTGCCTTTGCCGGTTTTCTTGCTTGCTTGTGTGCTTGTTTGTTTGTTCAAGTCACCATCGCTGAAAACACCAAACTTTGTGACTTCTCGAGCACTAATAATAATGATTTTATTAGTACTCCGATTGCTCCCGCCACTAGTGCGGAATCGTATGAAATCAATGCAGCTTTGCTGAATCTTGTTATGAAAGAGCAATTCTCTGGCCTTCCTAGTGAAGATGCCGCATCCCATCTCAATACCTTCATTGAGCTTTGTGATATGCAAAAGAAAAGAGATGTGGATAATGACATGATCAAGTTGAAATTTTTTCCTTTCTCGTTGTGAGATCGTGCAAAAACTTGGTTTTCTTCTTTGCCTAAAAATAGTATCGATTCTTGGGCTAAGTGCAAAGATGCTTACATATCCAAGTATTTTCCGCCGGCTAAGATCATCTCCTTACGTTAGGATATCATGAATTTCAAGAAACTTGATCATGAACACGTTGCACAATCTTGGGAGAGGATGAAGCTTATGATTAGAAATTGTCCCGCTCATGGCTTGAGTTTGTGGATGATTATACAAATCTTTTACGCTGGCTTGAATTTCGCTTCTCGCAATATCTTGGACTCCGCCTCAGGTGGAACGTTCATGGAAATCACGTTAGGAGACGCTACAAAACTCCTAGACAATATCATGACCAACTACTCTCAGTGGCACACTGAAATGTCGCCTGCTAGCAAAAAGGTGCACGCTATAGAAGAGATTAACTCGCTTAGTGCTAAGATGGACGAGTTGATGAATTTGGTTGCTAGTAGAAATGCTATCGTAGATCCTAATGACATGCCACTATCTTCTTTGATTGAGAGTAGCAACGCTAGTTTGGACGTGAATTTTGTTGGTAGGAACAATTTTGGCAACAATAATGCTTTTAGAGGAAACTATGTTCCTAGGCCTTTTCCTAGTAACTCCGCTAACAATTATGTTAATTCCTACAACAAGACTTATGGAAATCACAACAAATTATCCTCTGATTTAGAGAGTAATATCAAAGAGTTCATCAACTCTCAAAATATTTTCAATGCGTCCATAGAGGAAAAACTACTCAAAATAGACGATTTGGCTAAGTGCGTTGATAGGATGTCTTGTGATATTGATGCTTTGATAGTTAGATGCGCTCCTCCCAAGGTCAAATTGGATGAAACTTTGAAAGCTATGCGTATCTCCATGAATGGGAGCAAAGAAAGAACTGCCCAAATTCTCGCTAGACATGAATTGTTTAAAAGGGTGGGTTCTAGTGATGCAAATCACGAAGATCTTAAAGTGCTTGGTGTGTCTCCTCTTGAATCTTTGTTTTTGCGTGTCAAACCTACTTATGGAGGGGCTGGATATGAATCCACTTTGGTTGAAAAACGCCCCAATGATTCGGAGTCCACCTATCTTGATGATAAAGGTGTGGAGAGTGGAGTAGAAGAAGTCAAAATTTTGGGTAGTAATGAAACTCCCACTTTGGATTTCAAGGAATTCAATTATGATAATTGCTCCTTGTTTGAATGCATTTCTTTGATGCAATCCATTGCAAACTCTCCACATGCTTATAGCCAAAGCAAAGCCTTTACCGCACATATCGTAGATGCTATGATGAAATCTCTTGAAGAGAAGCTCAAACTAGATTCTCTATACCTAGAAAACTTCATGATGAGCGGGAACCTACTATCAAAATCACGATAAAAAACTATGAGTGGAATGCTTTGTGTGATTTGGGTGCTTGTGTTTCCGCGATTCCAAAGTCTTTATGTGATATTCTTGGTTTTCATGAGATTGAAGAGTGTTCTCTTAATTTGCATCTTGCGGATTCTACTGTGAAGAAACCCATGGGGAGGATCGATGATGTTCTTATTGTTGCAAATAAGAACTATGTACCCGTGGATTTCATTGTACTTGACATAGATTGCAATCCTTCATGTCCAATTATTCTTGGTAGACCTTTCCTCAGGACTATTGGTGCTATCATCGATATGAAGGAAGGGAATATTAGATTTCAATTTCCTTTAAAGAAGGGCATGTAGCACTTCCCTAGAAAGAAAATAAGATTGCCTTATGAATCTATGATGAGGGCTACCAATGGTTTGAGCACCAAAGATGACGATACGTGATTTCATCACCTTTCGCCTAGCTAAGGGCGCTAAACAAAAGCGTTTGTTGGGAGGCATCCCAAGGAATCTATCCTTTTTCTTTCTGTTTTGTGTTTTCCACACTTCCATAATTCTGCTATGATTGTGCTTTTTTGTTTCTTTTTGCGTTTGTGCCAAGAAAAACCGTTATGATTAGTCTTGGGGATGATCGGTTGGTCATGCTGGAAAAGACAGAAATTTTCTGCTCACGAAAAGAATTTTCAGTTTTTTTCTGTATGAGATTTTGAGTTCATTCTTTTTTCTGCTGATTTCTACGCAAATTCTTCAGACTGTCGTAACTTTTTAGATTTTTTTGAAGTACCAGAGGTATACGAAATATACAGATTGCTACAGACTGGTCTGCTGTTAACAGATTCTGTTTTTGTTGTGTTGGTTGCTTATTTTGATGAAACTATGGATAGTATCGGGGGGTATTAGCCATGGAAGATTGAACATACAGTAACCCAACATCAGCATAAGTAGAATTTAAGTTTACTACAGTACCTAAGGAAGTGGTGGTCTCATACTAATGTTATCACGAGTTTCGGTTTAAGTTTCGTGTTGTGAAGTTTTCAAGTTTTGGGTGAAGATCTTATGGACAAAGAGATAAAGAGTGGCAAGAGCTCAAGCTTGGGGATGCCCAAGGCACCCCAAGAGATTCAAGGATGACGTAAAAGCCTAAGCTTGGTGATGCCCCGGGAAGGCATCCCCTCTCTCGTCTTCAATCCATCGGTAACGTTACTTGGGGCTATATTTTTATTCACCACATGATATGTGTTTTGCTTGGAGCGTCTTGTATCGTAGGAGTCTTTTATTTTTTTGTTGTGTCACAATCATACTTTCTGCACACCTAGAGAGAGAGACATGCATTGACCGTGATTTTGTCGAGCTTCACTTATATCCTTTGGTAGGCAATTCATCTCACATGTGCTTCACTTATATCTTTTGAGCTAGATACTTTTGCTCTATGTGCTTCACTTATATCTTTTAGAGCGCAGCTGTGCGTGGCTTGGTAGTTGATCTATGCTTTGAAATTAGTCTCAAAAGGGGTAGTTATCCAAAGGGATACGAAAACATCCACCTTCATGTGCATTGAATAGTTAGAGAACTTTGATTCATCTCAATTAGTTTTGAGTTGTGGTTTTGGTAATATTGAAGTCATTCTAGTAAGGTGTAGTGGATCTAGAAATACTTGTGTTGAAGTTAGTGATTCCCGTAGCATGCACGTATGGTGAACCGCTATGTGATGAAGTCTGAGCATGATTAGTCTTTTGATTGTCATCCTTTGCGTGGCGGTCGGAATCGCGCGATGGTTTATACCTACCAACCCTTCCCCTAGGAGTATGTGTTGAATGCTTTGTTTCGATTACTAATAAAACTTTGCAACAAGTATATGAGTTCTTCATGACTAATGTTGAGTCCATGGTTGAGATGCACTTTCACCTTCCACCATCACTATCTTCTTAGTGCCGTGCAACTTTCGCCGGTGCACAAAACCCACCATTAGCCTCCCTCCAAACAACCACCATACCTAACTACTATGGCTTTTTCAAAGTCATTCCGAGATATATTGCCATGCAACTACCACCATTACATGTGCCACCATGTCTACATTGCCATTGCATGATCGTAAGATAGCTAGCATGATGTTTCCATTGATGTCTATGCCATGCTAGATCATTGCCACGGTACACTACCGAAGGCATTCCATATAGAGTTTGAGCTGAAAGTGTGATGATCATCATTAATGGAGTATTTTCCCATGTGAGGAAATAAAAGAGGACAAAGAAGCCCAGCAAAAAAAAGGAGGCCAAGGAGCCCCCCAAAATAAAAAAAATGAGAGAAAAAGAGAGAAGGGACAATGCTACCACTTTTTCCACACTTGTGCATATTAAGCACCATGATCTTCATGATTGAGAGTCTCTCGTTTTGTCATCAGCATATAGCTAGTGGGAAATTTTCATTATATAACTTGGCTTGTATATTCCAATGATAGGCTTCCTCAAAATTGCCTTAGGTCTTCGTGAGCAAGCAAGTTGGATGCACACCACTAGTTTTCTTTAAGAGCTTTCACATACTCCTAGATCTAGTGCATCATTTGTATGGCAATCCCTACTCATTCACGTTGATATCTATTGATGAGCATCTCCATAGCTCATTGGTATGCCTAGTCAATGTGACCATCTTCTCCTTGTTTGCCTTGCAACCTCCACCACACTCCACACCACTTATAGTGCTAAAACCATGACTCACGCTCATGTATTGCGTGAGAGTTGAAAAGGTTTGAGAAAGTAAAGGTGTGAAACAATTACTTGGCCAATACCGGGGTTGTGCATGATTTAAATTCGCTGTGCAATGATGATAGAGCATAGCCAGACTATATGCTTTTGTAGGGATAACTTTCTTTTGGCCTTGTTATTTTGAAAGTTCATGATTACTTTGCTAGTTTGCTTGAATTATTATTGTTTCCACGTCAATAGCAAACTATTGTTATGAATTTAATGGATCTGAACATTCACGTCACATAAGAGGAATTACAAAGGACACCTATGCGAGGTAGCATGAAAGCATCAAAAAATCATTCTTATCACTTCCCTACTCGAGGATGAGCAGGAGTTAAGCTTGGGGATGCTTGATACGTCTCAAACGTATCTCTAATTTTTAATGGTTTCACGCTGTTATCTTGTCTTCTTTGGTTGTTTTATGTACCTTTTATATCTTTTTTGGGACTAACTTATTAATTCAGTGCCAAGTGCCAGTTCCTGTTTTTTTCCGTGTTTTTGACTCTTTTTAGATCTGAATTTGGAACAGAGTCCAAACGGAAGAAAAACCACGAAATGATTTTTTTCCCAAACGGAAGAAGACCAGGGGGCTTTTGGGCCAAGCCAGGTGGTCTCGAGGGAGCCCACAAGCCCTCACTCCGCCACCAGGGGGAGGTGGCGGTGGGCAGGCTTGTGGCCTCCCTGGCCGCCCCCTGACCTAGGTCTTTGGCCTATAAATTCCCAAATATTCCGCGAAAAATCGGGGGAGCCTCGAAAATACTTTTTCGCCGCCGCAAGCTTCCGTTTCCACGAGATCTCATTTGGAGACCCTTCCCGGCACCCTGCCGGAGGGGACTTCGGAGTTAGAGGGCTTCTTCATCATCATCATCGCCCCTCCAATGACTCGTGAGTAGTTCACTTCAGAACTACGGGTCCGTAGTTAGTAGCTAGATGGCTTCTTCTCTCTCTTGGATCTTCAATACAAAGTTCTCCATGATCTTCATGGAAATCTATCCGATGTAATCTTCTTTGGCGGTGTGTTTGTCGAGATCCGATGAATTGTGGATTTGTGATCAGATTATCTATGATATATATTTGAGTCTTTGCTGATTTCTTATATGCATGATTTGATATCCTTGTAAGTCTCTTCGAGTCTTGGGTTTTGTTTGGCCAACTAGATCTATGATTCTTGCAATGGGAGAAGTGCTTGGTTTTGGGTTCTGCCATGTGGTGACCTTTCCCAGTGATAGTAGGGGCAGCAAGGCACACATCAAGTAGTTTCCATCAAGGGTAAAAAGTTGGGGTTTTATCATTGGTTTGAGATTATCCCTCTACATCATGTCATCTTGCTTAAGGCGTTACTCTGTTCTTATGGACTTAATACACTAGATGCATGCTGGATAGCGATCGACGTGTGGAGTAATAGTAGTAGATGCAAACAGTATCGGTCTACTTGTTTTGGACATGATGGCTATAGAAATAATCATTGCATAGATATCGTCACGACTTTGCGCGGTTCTATGAATTGCTCGACAGTAATTTGTTCACCCACCGTCTACTTGCTTTCATGAGAGAAGCCACTAGTAAACACTACGGCCCCCGGGTCTATTCACATCCATCGTTTACACCTCCGCTTTTACTTTGCTTTGTTACTTTGTTGCTTTCAGTTCTCACTTGGCAAACAATCTATAAGGGATTGAGAACCCCTTCATAGCGTTGGGAGCAAGCTTTTGTGTTTGTGCAGGATCTTGAGATACTCCTCCACTGGATTGATACCTTGGTTCTCAAACTGAGGGAAATACTTACCACCGCTACGCTACATCACCCTTTCCGCTTCGAGGGAACACCAACGCAAGGCTCCAAGGCCACGGGGGAAATCCTTTGAATACTTGCCTAGGAAGTTCCTTAAGGCGTAGCCGCAGTAGAAAGATAAAGCCAAGTATTCTCCCGTCGACGTGCCTATTTCTGGCGCCATTGGAAGGTCTTTTGTTGAAGTAGCAGTGTTGAATCTTATTATAATTATAGAAGTGTATTTGGATAGGTCATGGCTTTATTTAGCAATGATTCCACTATTTCGAAAGAGGTTTCAGTTGACTATGATGAGAACAAAGTTGCTACTTATGATGATTATTGTGATGATAGTTATGCTATAAGAAGTAGTGCTAAATATTGTCATAATTTTGAATATCCTTTTACTGAAAAATACTCTTTTAATGTGGAAACAATTTATAGTATTCGAGTTTCATATGATACTCTACTTTTATGAATAAGAAGAAATTTGCTTATGTGGAGAGTAGTAAAAATTCTATGTTTGTGCATCATGAAAATAATTCTGTATGTGATGGTTATATTGTTGAATTCCTTCATGATTCTAGTGAAAATTATTATGAGGGAGGAACATATGCTTCTAGGAATTGGAATAATATCAAGTTTTCTCTCTATGTGTTCAAAGTTTTGAAGTCATGCTTGTTTTGCCATCCTATGCAAGTTGATTCTCGCTACAATAAATTGTTTGCTTGCAAAATCCCTATGCATAGGAAGTGGGTTATACTTAAATGTGCTTGCCATGTGATTCATGATGCTCTCTTGCATGTTTCAACTATTATTCCTATACGAGCATCATTGCAATCATCATGCCTAGCTAAAAGGCATTAAAGAAAAGCGCTTGTTGGGAGAAAACCAAACACTTTATGTTTCTATTTTTGTGTGTTAACATGATTAATATACTTTATTAATCATGTTTTATAGCTTTTATTTCAATAAAGTGCCAAGTAAATCCTTTGGGATAGTGTGGATACTTGCTTGTTTGAATCTGTGCAAAAACAGAAACTTTTACGTCGAGTGCAGAATTTCTCAGATTTTACTGGAGAATCAAAAAAATTCTGAAATGTTTACACATTTTTTGTATGCAAATTATATACGTTTTCCTAAGTTTTCAGAATTTTTAGAGACATCGAAGTATGGTTTTAATGTAGATCTTCACAAACTGTTCCGTTTTTGACAGATTCTGTTTTGCGTGCATAGTTTGCTTGCTTTAGTGTTTACATAACTTATATTGAGTGATATAAATTATGGAAATGATATAATAAAGTAGGTATTATGTTATAATAATAATGAATATCGCCTTGGCAGTACCTAAGTGAATGATCTATATTTATCATACTAATCCATCTCACGAAGTTCCGTTAGGTTTTGTGTGATTGAAGTTTTCAAGTTTTGGGTGAGATACCAATATGAGGAGAATAAGGAGCAGCAATAACATAAGCTTGGGGATTCCCAAGGCACCCCAAGGTAATATACAAGGAAGACTCAAGCGTCTAAGCTTGGGATGCCTCGGAAGGCATCTCCACTTTCGTCTCCAACATTATCGGTATATTGTATTTGGAGGTATATTTTTGTTCATCACATGATATGTGTTTTTCTTGCAGCATCATTTATTTTGTTTTTCTCTGTTATATGTTATTTATAATCTTGTTTTTCAATAAAAAGTTCCAAGAATGGCCTTTAGAATGCTTGAATTGCATGTGTGACGTGTGCTGTACAAAAACAGAAACTTTTCCTGTAGTATTTGAAATATCATATTTTATTGGAACCTGGAAAGCTTCTCAACTTTTTACACAGTACTGTCATACAAATTATTTATCACTTCCTAAATTTTCAGATTTTTCGGATATACATAAGTACACCTTTTATAAATATTGCTACAGACTGTTCTGTTTGGACAAATTGCTGTCATAGTTTTGTTATCTACTTATCCTATAGTTTCCGTAGTCTATATTGGTAGATATAAATTGTGAAAATGATAGTAAACAGTATATAATGTTTTAAAATTATCATGCAACTTGTCTTGGCAGTACATAAATTGTTGATTTACTTTTATGTGTACTAACCTATGTCATGAGTTCTTTTCAAGTTTTATGTTGGTGAAGTTTCTGAGACTTGGGTGAAACCGGGATATGAGAGGATTGAACAAGATACAAAATCTCAATCTTGGGGATGCCCAAGGAACCCCAAGTAAATATTTCAAGAAGTCTCAAGCATCTAAGCTTGGGGATGCTACGCATCCCACCTCTTTTCGTCAACAATTATTGGTTAGCCTATGTTGAGCCTAAATTTTATTTGTCCACATGATATGTGCTATTCTTGGAGTGTATTTTATTTTGTTTGATGTTTGAATAAAATACACAGATCTGAAAATATTTATTGAGAGAGAGTCCTCACATAGCTTCTCAATTTTTTACCTACTCATTGATATTCACTTATATCTTTTGAGAGTAGTTTGATTTTTGCTCTTCTGCTTCACTTATATCCTGTGAGTAAATTGTTGAATTGAATACCATGAAGTTGAAATTATATGTTCATGTCATGCCTAGTAGTAGCTTCACATTAGGTTTATAAAGTGAAATCTTTTTAAGATTGACAATCACAATATTGGTCATACAAGCAATTCATGAATGATTGGTATAAGGAAGAGAACTTTCACATACAAGTATATTATCTTGGACATCTTCTATGATTGTGAATACCCATTAATTATTTTCAAACTTGAGAAAGTAGTTGAAGTTGGACAAGGAATACAACTTAATGAGTCATGGTTGTGAATATTTGCATAGAAGTTAAATTGTTATGGATCCTCCAACATGTGGTGCTTGTTGAGAACATTTTGCTTGCCAAATATTCGTACTAAGTAGAGATACTACTTGTGCATCTAAAAACCCTTAAACCAAATCTCTTGCCATGAGTGTCCACCATACCTACCTATGGATTGAATAAGATCCTTCAAGTAAGTTGTCATCGGTGCAAAAAAATGCAATAAAAATTGCTTCTAAATATGTTTGATCAATTAGTGTAAGAGAAAATTGAGCATTGTACGAACTTATGATGGCAAAGTAATGAAAGCGACAGACTGCATAATTAAGGTTGCTATCATAAGGGGCAATATAATTTGATGTTCTTTTGCATTACGATATTGTGCATCCAAAAATAAAAAGCGCATGACAACCTTTGCTTCCCTTTGCGAAGAGCCTATCTTTTACTTTTCAGTATTTACTTTTATGCAAGAGTCAATAGTATGCATCTCATTTCAACCTCAATTATTCTCTAGTTGGCAAGCATCATGTGGCGGGGAAAGATCTAGGCACATATGGCCAGTCAAATATATTTGATCACGATTTATTATTGTTGACAATAATCTCTATGATAAATGAGTTGGGAGGCGAAATATTAAGCCCTTATATTTCTATGTGTTCGATGGATGCCATTTGTTCTAAGAATATGCTTTTATTACTAGCAATCATGTAAGACTATATGATGATTGAGTATGTGGAGCTCTTACTTAGACTTTGTTGAGAATAAGTTGAATTGCAATTGTTTGGTGACTAAGAACATATCTTGTTGAGTTTCAAGAGAATTCATTGTTTGAACCAAAACATGTGAATAGGTTACTACTTTATCATGATGAGTTTTATGAGAAAGAGTTGCTGTTATGATGCTAGAAAAGTGGTTGGAATTATCATTGATCAAACTTATGCACTATGCTAGCATTCAGACTTCATAAATCATTTCTTTTATCATTACCTACTCGAGGACGAGTAGGAATTAAGCTTGGAGATGCTGATACGTCTCCAACGTATCAATAATTTATGAAGTATTCATGCCATATTCACCTATGTTTACAATATTTTTATATGGTTTTGATGCAATTTACATGATTTGTTTAGAACTAACCCGGACTAACATTTTTTTAGCAGAAATACCGTGGTGTTGTTTTTTGTGCAGAAATCGAAGTTCTCCAAATGCAACGAAACTTTTTGACAATTTTTTTGGAATAAAAGAGGCACTAGAAGCTTCGTTGGAGAGCCAGAAGAGCCACGAGGTGGGCACAACCCACCAGGGCACGCCCTGGTGTCTTGTGCTCTCCTCGTGGCCCATCTTCGCGTGAAACCGACGCCCAAAAATAGTATAAATACATAAACCATAAGAAATAACCCTAGACGAGAAGTTCCACCGTCGCAAGGCCTATGTTTCGACAAAAAACCAATCTCGAGAGAAAACAGTACCCTGCCGGAGAGGGTAGATCATATCCGGTGGCCATCTTCATCATCTCGGCAGAGACCATGATGAGGAGGGAGTAGTCCATCCTCGGGGTTGACGGTTTGTACCAGTAGCTATGTGTTCAATCTATCTCTATCTCTCATGTTCTTGAGATGACACGATCTTGATGTATCGCGGGCTTTGTTAATATAGTTGGATCATATGGTGTTTTCCTTCTCTATGTTGTTGTGATGAATTGAGTTTTCCCTTTGAGATTTATTATCGGATTGAATACTTTTATGTATTTGATTACACTTGGTGTATGTCTTGCTATGAATACTCGTGGTGACAATGGGTTATCATATCGATTTACTTGATGTGCGTTTTGGCACTCAACTTGCGGATTCCCGAGGTGACATTGGGGCAATCTATGCATAGGGATCGATGCATGTTCTTGTCCTACGTTCTCCAATAGAAATCTGGGGACACTCTTTGAGGTTCTTTGTGTTGGATTGAGTATTATGAATCTGAAATTGTTTGATGTGTATCGTATAATTAATTTATGGAAACTTGTGGTGACATTGGAGTATCTAGGTGACATTAGAGTTGGTTGATGCGTATCATATGGTGTTATTTTAGTACCAACTCTTGAATAGATCGATTGGAAAGGATAACTTGATATTATCTTAGTACGAAATATTGGATAGATTGAGCGGAAAGGATAGCTTTAAGGTGGTTCCGTACCCTACAAACAATTTCTTGTTATGTTCTCCGCTAGACAAGAACTTTGGAGTGATTCTTTGTTGCACGTTGAGGGATGGTTATGTGATCCAATATTATTAGCATTGTTGAGAGATTGCACTAGCGAAAGTACGGACCCTAGGCCTTATGTTCAAGCATTGCAATACCATTTGTGCTAACTTTTATCACTTGCTACCTTGCTGTTTTTATATTTTCATATTACAAAAACCTATATCTACCATCCATATTGCACCTGTATCACCATCTCTTCGCCGAACTAGTGCGCCTATACAATTTTCCATTGTATTAGGTGTGGTGGGGTCACAAGAGATTTCTTGTATTTGACTGCAAGGTTTTTTGTGAGAGACCATCTTCAACCTACACCTCCCACGGATTGATAAACCATAGGTCATCCACTTGAGGGAAATTTTCTAGTGTCCCACAAAACTCTACGCTTGGAGGCCCAACACGAGTCTACAAGAACGAGTTGTGTTGTATACATCACTCGCAAAAGTTAGCTAAACGAGATTTAGAGTGAGTGATTCTCCCGGTTTGTATGTCATCGAAGATTTGATTCACCGGATGATCTTTGTACACTCTTGCTCAAACTCGTGAAAACTTCTTCTTGTTGGATGGTTGAGCTTCTTCATCATCATCTTTCACGTTGTCGATGATGGTGTCATCTCCTTGAGGTGGTGGTGAGGAAGGTTGAGGTGGATCATCATGATGTACTTGTTCCTCTTCTTCATCATGTCGTGTACGGCTTGTGGATGCCTCCATGTCATTTTGTGGTTCCTCTTGACGCGAAGTAGGAGCTTCCACTTGAATTGATGAAGTACTTTCCTTCACCTCCATGGGACGAATCTTGCCGATAGCTAGATCTTGGATGGCTTCCGCAGGCTCCTTATCTCCTACATCATTTGGTAATTGTTCGACTTCCGAACCCTTAGATTCATCAAACTTCACATCTATCGTCTCTTCAAATTTTCGAGTGAAGGTGTTGTAGACACGGTAAGTGTGAGAGTCTGAGCAATAACCAAGTAGGAAACTTTCATGAGATTTAGGAGCAAATTTAGCACGACGATGCTTATCAAGAATGTAGCACTTGGAGCTGAATACTCAAAATTATCCAACTTGGGGTTTGTTACCTGTGAGTAGCTCGTATGTCGTTTTACCGAGAAGCTTGTGTAAGTAGAGTCGGTTTATGGCATGGCAAGCTGTTTCCACGACTTGTGCCCAAAAGTGCCTTGGCGTCTTCTATTCGTCAAGCATCGTTCTGGCCATCTCTATGAGAGTCCGATTCTTCCTTTCAGCAACTCCATTTTGTTGAGGTGTGTACATTGCCGAGAACTCATGTGAGATACCTTCTTCGTCAAGAAAAGTATCCACATTAGTGTTCTTGAACTCCGTTCTGTTATCGCTCTGAACCTTCTTGATATTTACTTCAAACTGATTTTGAGATTTTCGAGCGAAGTTCTTGAAGATCTATTGTACCTGCGACTTATCATCAAGAAAGGATACCCACGTAAATATGAAAAAATCATCAACAATGACTATACCATAAGAATTTCCACCGAGGTTCTTGTAAGCATTGGGACCAAAAAGATCCATGTGAAGCAGCTCGAGTGGCCTTCTTGTAGTCATGATGTTCTTCACGGGATGACTTCCACCAACTTGATTTCCTTCTTGACAAGCACTTCAAAGTATATTTTTGTCAAAGATAACATCTCTAACTCCAAGAATATAATCACCTTTGATAAGCTTGTCAAGGTTACACATACCTACATGTCCTAACCTTCTATGCCATAACAAACCTTTAGAAGATTTTGCAATAAAACATGTACGGGCTTTGGATTTTTTAGTGAAATCGACAATGTATAGATCACCTCTACGGAAACCAGTAAAGACCATGTTATGATTCTCGGTACGAAACACTTGATAGTCAACTTTCGTAAATAGCACATTGAAACCAAAGTCTGCTAGTCTAGATACAGAAAGAAGATTGTAGCCAAGGGATCCAACAAGCATGACATTTTGAATGGAACTATCATGAGATATGGCCACCTTACGAAGACCAAGTACCATACCCTTGGAGTTGTGTCCAAAGGTCACATACCTTCGAGATCCACGGTTTGGTGTGATCTCATGGAACATGTTTTATCTCCGATCATGTGATCGGTGCATCCACTATCGAGAACCCACTCATTTCCTCCGACCATGTAGTCTCTAAGGTTCAACATAAGACTAAGGTTCCTCATGGTATTCTTGTACTTGATGTCAAACTATTTATCTTCACTATAGTAGCCATGCTCCACATTGTCGTCATTGGACAAAATATCCTCGTCATAAGAAACAAGAATTTCATCAGAATTTTGACTATGACAATGTTCATATTTATGCATTCGAATGGCTTCAACAATGACATTGTTAATGGTAATGACATCTCCTTCAGCACACATGAGGTCATGAAGCTCAAAAAGGCATTTATCAAAGTTAGGATCGTTTGGCTTCATTTTTTGAAAGGCAGTGCATTTATGGAAAATGGTCTCAAGATTTTCAATGAATAATCAAGATATCTTATCTCTAAGTATTTCCACAAAGTGTGAGCACACTCAAAAATTTGCAATTGATTAAGCATATTACTTGGTAGTCCTCTAATGATTAGATTTACAGTTTTGAGATTACCAAGCATATCAAGTTCTTCATCATGAGAAGGATGCAAAGGATCAATGGGAGGCTCATAGGGATATTTAACATACTTGCGCAAATGGAATTTATCAAATATGTCAAGCATTTCATATTTCTATTGTATAATATATTCTCCATCAAGAATATGCACTCTACAACTAATATTCCCCAAACAAGTCACGTTCATCTTCCTCCAATGATGTTTAAACCAAGGTTTTGGAGACCTTGCTCTGATACCAATTGAGAGACCGATAGAAGAGGTGTCTAGAGGGGAGGTGAATAGACTACTTGCATAAACTAAAATCCTAGCCTTTTCCCAATTTAATGGTGGGAAAATTTTAGCAATTCTAACAGGTCTAGTGCACCCTACACATGCTAGTCAACAAATATGGCAACGGAAAAATAAAGGCTTTGCACATGTAGTAAGGAGTATAGTTTAGGAAGATCAAACACGAAGAAGTTGACACAGTGATTTTTGGCATGGTTTCGATAGGCGGGACTATCGTATGTCCATGGTATTGGGGACTTCAACCCACGAAAGGTAACGGTTGCGAGAGTCCATGAAGGGCTCCACCAACAAGGGGTCCACGAAGAAGCGACCTTGTCTATTCCACCACGGCTTCCGTCCACACAGGACTAGCCTCACTTAGAGTATATTTTCACGAAGTAGGCGATCTCCTTCCCTTACAAACATCTTGGTTCAACTCGACAACACGAAGTAGGAGGCTCCAAAGCGACACCTAACCAATCTAGGAGGCACCACCCTCCAAAAGGTGACATATGTGGTAGAACGATGAACTCCTTGCTCTTGTGCTTCTAAAGTTAGTCTCCTCAACACTCAGTCACTCTCTCTCAGATTTGGTAGGGGTAGGAGAGATTTATCTTGTGGAAAGAAACTTGGGGAGGCTAGAGATCAAGGTTCAAATGATAGGAATGGAATCTCTTGATCTCAACACATGAGTAGGTGGTTCTCTCTCAGAAAAATGAATCTGGCAATGAAGTGTGTGTGTTCTGAGTGCTTCCTCTACGAATGAGAGGTAGGTGAAGGGGTATATATATAGGCATCACACAAATTCCAACCGTTACACCATGATTGACCAACTCAATGACACCAAAGTTATGAACTCGGTGGTACCGACATTCTCAAAAGGTAGTAACTTTGTATCTCGGTGGAACAAATATACACAACTTGGTGGCACAAAAAAGGGGACTACAGGTGAGATGACACAACTCGGTGACACCGATACTCAAACTCAAAAATTCCAATTTTTTGTATCAAGGCAACAGAAAGTTGGTCACATCAACTCGGTAGCACCGATGCACTTTCATTTGCACCGAAGCGGTAGGGTTTGGCTAGGATCTGTCTAAATCGGTAGGGCCGAGTAGAAATTGTTGGTGGCATCGATTTTGGACATTTGGCTTGGGATAGATATATTTTGTGGAAGAGTGGCTAAGTATTTTGGTGGAGAACTCTAAGCACTTGAGCAACCAATTCATCATAATACCTCATCCCCTTTTGATAGTATTGGCTTTCCTATGGACTCATATGTGATCTCTCACAAAGTGTAAAATGAAGAGTATTCTTGCTTGAAGCTTGAGCCAATCCTATTGTGACATCCTCGACTTTTGCTACAGTAATGATTGTAAATAAGCGACAGTGATCCCGCGCTAATGATGCCACCTCATCGTTAATGATATCAACGATCTTGTGTTGGTTGAAACCGAATTAAAATTCGATGCTTTAAGATGAAGTCAAACGAGGAAAGAATTCGGTTGATGAAATGAAAATGTCAGGGGAGTTATAAAAATTCCCTAGCGAAGTATAAAAATGAATCGAGCACTTTTGAAATATTTGATAAGCCCAATATATTTAGAGGTGGAGCCTTAAACAAAATAAGTAAAGAGAAATATAGTAAATGTAAAAGAAATAAATAAAAGAAAGAAGTAAAAGTATATAAAATAATTTATAAAAGATAGTAAATAAAATTAGGTGCTAAAAAGAATTAGGAATAATAGAAAAACAAAAACAAAAAAAAAGAAAAGAAAAAAAGGAAAAGGAACCCCCCCACCCCTTGGCCCAACTCGGCCTAGAGGCCGAGCTGGCCAGGCCAAAGCCCCCGCAGGGGAAACCCTAGCGCTGACCCCCTGCTCCCCCTCGCAACTCCCCCGTTTCCAGCGCCGCCGCCAGCCTTATCCCCTCGAGGGGGGTCCCTCCCCCAGCGCCCCCACGTGCCCTCATCCCCTCGAGGGGGGTCCCTCCCCCAGCGCCCCCACGTGCCCTCATCCCCTCGAGGGGGCCCCTCCCCATGATCTCCTACCCCCCACCGAGAGGCTCCCACCTCCCCCTCTCGTTCTCCCTCACCGACACCTCCCATCTCTCTCTCTCGTACCCCCCATCCACCGAGAGGCAGGGACGCCCCCAGTCCCCCATCGGCCCCCCTTAGATCCACCTTCCCCACCGGTCTCCCTCTCCTCTCCCTCACCGTCGGCCGAGGCCACCTCCCGCACCAAGCCCCATCCCCATCGGCCCTTCCTCCCGCTCGGTCCAGGAGGGACCGGGCAGGGAGACTCCTCCTCGTCGTCATCCGGGCGGCCCCGACCTCCGGGAGGCTTTCTCCGGCGACCCACCTCGCCGGATCCGTCATCACCACCTCCGGGAACGCCTCCACGCCATCTCCTCCGCCCCTTCCCGCGAACTCCGGCTTCACCGGGTCGTCTCATCAACGTCGGTGAGCCCCTCCTCGGGCCCCTCCCACCATCTCGTTCCCCTCGCCGTCGCGGTTCCGTTCCGACGAACGGCGCTCCGTTTCGACGACGTGATGTTCGCGTAGGAGAGATTGAAGTTAGTGTTTCTCCTGTGTTGAGAAGAGAAGAAGCAGGGAAGAAGACTCTGTGTTAACAGAGAGAGGGAGATGAGAGTTTTTGAGAGAAATAAAAATAAGACTATGTATTACGTATGTATCTTGTATGTATGAGATGCACGTATGTATGTATGTATGTATTTCGGTATATGGCGGTATACGTTAAATTTTTGGTTATGTATGTGTGAGTAAAAATGCGTATTAGCCCTAAAGCCACTTACCGGTGGGGCCAACGCACCCCGCTGTCTATGACAAGGAGGCCCCACACCCCTTTTTAAAGAAAAGTGAAAATTAAAATATAAAATTAAAAATAATGTTTTTATTAAATAAATAAATAGATATATTAGTTAATTAATTGGATAATTAGAATAATTATAATATGACACGTGGGCCCCCCACTAAATTAATCTTATTAATTAATATTTAATCTTAATTAAAACTTCTGCCTATGACGTTCGGGACCCGCTGGTTAGTTGACCAGTCAACTCTTGATGTCACCATGACATCATGTTGATGTCATAATAGCATTTTATTAAATTAATTTAATATGTTTTTAATTCCTAATTATTTAATAAAACTTTAAAAATTAATATTAAATAATCCGTAAGTGAGATCGAAATATTTTCAACATGAAAGTTGGTCAGCAGAACGAGACGAACCCGGATACACGGTCCATTCGTTTGTCACGCGTCCCTAGCATAGCAAACATGGAACATTTCCATCGTTTCCAGTATGAATGGTAGTAGCCCGAGACCCGGAAAATATCGTCAGATATTCTTCCGACCCGTCTATGACGGATGTTGCCGCGTTAGCTCATGTCTAGCCTGCATCTTGCCATGTCATGCTTTGTGTTGCACCGTTGCTATTATTTATTCTTTCTTCCCCCTCTTCTTACCGGTAGACCCCGAGACTGACGTTGCTACCGGGTACATCTACGACCCTGCCAATCAGTCCTTTCCCGCTTAGCAGCAAGGCAAGCAAACCCTCCTGATCATTCCTATATCGCCTATGTCTTTCTTCCTACTGCTTGCATTAGTATTTTTGCTACTGTTGTAGTTAGCTCCTATATCTGATGCATAGCCTATTTTGATGAACTGCTACTTTCAGTCCTGTACCTTTAATATGCTTAGTATAGGTGGAGCAGTCATCCCCTCTGACCCTGTAGTTCAGTTGCCCCGCTTGTTTTCAAATCTCGATCCCTGATCGACGAGCCAGACCCGACACAACACATACACCCCCCTTAGTTGTACGACGCTTCAGAGATACTATCGGGTACCGAGGGTGACACCTCGCTAAGTACTCCTGCTGATATCTCTGTAGTATAGCTAGTCGGTCGTGGTTATCGAGGGTGATTCCTCTTTCACCATTCTCGACGATGCCTCTGTCGTACAACCCCTCAAGTGTGGGACCCCCGAGGGTGATTCCTCTAATCCCACCTTGATGGATACATCATTCGGAATCCAACGAGGGTGATACCTCGGATTCCCCCCCGATGTTACAACCACACAGTTACTCGACCATGTTACTAGGATCATTGGTGATTAGTTGTAAGACGGGTGGATTCCCGTGAGACTGTGTTGATGGCCTAATTAAAATGTTAATGGATTTGGGTATTTGATCTGGGTTGGTCGGAGACCTTTTCGCACTAACCGACTACGCGGGAAGAATTATGGGTACTCGGCGTCGCAGTATCAGCCGAAGCTTTTCAGATGTCAGCAAATGTAGCAGCGCGCGCCCGAGTGGTCCCGAGATGCATCGCTCTTGTGATTAAGGGATGCTAGGACTGATGTCAGCCGCCCACGCCACGTGCTGGAGCACGAAGGGGAACTGGGCCCATGAACCCTTTGTGCTTAGGAGTTAGACCGGCGGGCTAGCCTCTCTGATTTGTCTTAGGTGGGGCTGCGACGTGTCGATATTACGAGGCCGGGCAGGCCCCAAAAAAGTATGTCCAACCAGAGTGTTATCGAGCGTGACGGGACATGTGGTGCACCCCTGCAGGGATGAAAATTAACTATTCGGATAGCCGTGTCCACGGTTACATGACGACTTGGAGTTGCGCCCCAATCTTATACAACTACAATTGTTACTTAACTGGAATTAGTTTGCCTTGGGATTGCTTCCTCGCAGGGAGTCGAGGGAGGATCTTTAGGTGTGACCTCACTTTAATATTGCTACAACAATATGACTATTAATGTTTTACACCTGTTCTACTCTCGTCTATTGCTGCAAGACCCTGAAGATGCTAGTCTTCGATAGGACTAGGCCTTCTCTCTCTATTCTTGCATTGCTGCAGTCAGTCCACATATAACACCCCCCTTCTTTGATACTGATGCATACTTAGAATAGATCTGATGTAAGACTTGCGAGTACTTATGGATGAGTACTCACCGCTGCTTTGCTCCCCCTTGTCCCCTTGATCCGTTTGCTGTGACCAGATGATGGAGCCCAGGAGATGGAGGTCCCCGCCGACGACGACTGCTACCCCGACGGTGCCTACTACTACGCGGAGGCCGTTGATGATCAGGAGTAGTTAGGAGGTTCCCAGGAAGGAGGCCTCGCCTCGTTTGATCGTTGTATCTTTTGTGCTAGTCTTCTCTAAGGCACCCCTTGTTTTATGTCTGTACTCAGATATTGTTGCTTCCTCTGACTCGTGTGCTTATCGAGCTTTCGTATTCTAGCCCTCGAGGCCCCTGGCTTGTAATATGAATATGATGTTATTTTATTTGTGTCTAGAGTTGTGTTGTGATATCTTTTCGTGAGTCCTTGGGTTTGATCGTACGTATTTGCGTGTATGATTAGCGTACGATTAAACCGAGGGCGTCACAAGTTGGTATCAGAGCCGACTGCCTGTAGGTAGTCCCCTTTCCACCTCCTTGGCCGAAGTTGAGTCTAGTGTTTGAAAAACTTTACTAACACTGATGTTGTGGCTTACGGGCCCACATCTCAATTGGGTGGTATTAGTATCTTTTACTCCTTTCCTATACTCTGGGCTCTACTCTCTCTTCTCTTTCGGGTCAAAGATTTTACTAATTCTAACATTAGGTTCTCGTAATCACATCGACCTAGAGCGCTGGACTATCTACTCTTTCTCCTGAATATATTACACACACTGTCATTTGACATCCGTCAATCTTATTTTCAGATGCGTCCCGCAAGACCGCACGTGCGCCTGACACAGGCCACTGGGACGACTGGGTTCTTGGCCATTTTGGTGGACCTCCTGACCAGGCTGGGATATCGCTGGTACCCCGAGTACACTGTGTTCGAGGATTTCCGCGAGTACAACCAGTACCAGTACCAGGCTGAGGTTCGCATCTTTGACCAGATGGGCGGCGAGACCCTCGAGCGCCACGTCTTCTGTGGTATTGGAGTGTCGGTCGAGATGGCCGTCCATGATGCGGCCTACATCGCCATCACTCGTCTCCGTGGAGCGTACCCTAACCTGGAGGAGAGCCCTTTCAGATACATCTCGTATGCTCGTGCTAGGGATGAGACTGGGTCTGATCTCACTACCTTCGCTTCTGACGTTCGGGAGCGCAGCGACCGTTCCTACGTCGCTGTCTGCGCCCCCTACGTGACGCGTCGGTACGACGCGCGGTTTCTGGTGCAGTACACTGAGGCATTGGATCGTGCTTTCCGAGCTCTGACTGTGGAGCTGTATGCTACGCGCGCTCGTCTTTACGACGCGTTGATAGAGATGCAGCCATCACACTGCCCGACGGTTCCCCCTATGCACATCCGCGAGCCGAGCAGGACAGATCTACCATCAGCTCTCGAGTGGACTTATGTTGGGGGTAGAACCCCTACACTTGGACCTCAGCTGCTCGACTCGATGCGGTACCCTCACCAGAGTCACAACGGGACACATGGTCCTATCCCTACCTTCTATCGCCGCCAACTACCAGGATTCGTTCGTCCTCTCCGACGTTGATGTAGCCTTATCGCTACATCTCGTTGTGGTACTCTTCCACCGCGTGCCTGCGTGCCGCCTAGTGCATCCAGGGTATCGTCTAATGCGTCCAGGCTATCGCCAAATTTCGAATTTGTAATCGTTAGTCTGTAATCGAACTTATGTATGTGTCTGTATGTCGAACTCAGCTATTATGAGGTATCTATCGCATTTCCCTTTTCATCATGCTTGATTACTTCATGAATGCGTGTAATGCCTTTGCAATTACTTTAAGCTAAACTACCCCTGTTAAATATTTAACAGGATGGTTAGACCAGCTGGCCACCCGTGTGCCCCTGCCAACGATGCACCACCCCCGCCTCCTAAGTATATGGCGGGGATGATCCAACAGTTTGAGCTGAACCGCCATTTTATGCAAGGGCTCATGGATCAGTTCCAAAGGTCGAACATGAACCAACCGCAAGGCGTGACACTGCAAGACTTCTGCTGCCTCAACCCTGCGATCTACCGCAGCTCAACTCAGCCTCTTGATGCTGATGACTGGCTCAGTGACATTTCTTACGAGCTTGAGTCTGCCAATGTGCCCCTGGCGAGCTATGTCAACTTTGTTGCCTAATTCCTGAAGGGTCCCGCTGCTCAATGGTGGGACAACCACAGGCGCTCTCAGCCCGATGGAACTATCATCACTTGGGCAGAGTTCAAGGCTGCTTTCCGTGCTCGCTACATTTCTCAGGGAATCATGGACCGGAAGAAGCATGAGTTTGGCAACCTGGTCCAGGGCAACAAGACTGTGGATGCTTATCAGCGGGAATTTCTGGATTTATCTTGCTATGCTGAAGAAGACATTGCAACTGATGCACGTAGACAGGAGAAGTTTCGTGAAGGCCTCCACCCTGATATCAAGCTGACACTCCTCGTTCAGGACTATGCTGATTTCGCCACCCTGGTGAACAAGGCTATTCAGGTTGAGACTCGTCTGCAGGAATACAAAGATAGCAGCAAGCACAACCGTGACACGGGCTCATCTCCGAGCTCATCTACACAGAAGCGGAAGATCTGGATTCCCAACAACATGTACCATGCACCTGCTCCTGCTCCGAGGCCGTCCTATGCTGCACGTCGCCTGCCTCCTCCACCGCCTAGGCAGCCGAGGCTTCCAGCACCACCGCCTCGAGTTCCTCCTTCCCGTCCTGAGGACATGCTATGCTTCAAGTGTGGCCCTCCAGGTCACCGTGCTAGAGACTGCACGCAAAATCCAAATCAGCCGACACTTCCCTCAACTGGCAGTGGCAACAACCAGAACCGCAACTTCAACGCTAAGCCTTCTTATGTTCGTGGTCAAGCCAACAACATTGATATGGGTCAAGCTCAAGACCAGCCTGCTACCGTGATGGGTACACTTCTCGTTAACTCAGTACCTACCTCTGTATTGTTTGATACAGGAGCATCGCATTCTTTTATGTCGGAAAATTTTGCATACATGCATGACATTAGGAGCGAAGAGATGAACATCCCGATAGTGGTAAACACCCCTGGGGGCGAACGCCAAACCTGTGTGGTTTGCCCCCATGTTCCAGTTGAAATTGAAGGATTAGAATTCCTTGCCAACCCCATCCTACTGAAGTCACCCAACACTGATCTCATACTGGGGATGGACTGGTTGAAAGCTCATACGGCATCGATCGTTTGTACCACCAAAACCGTCCACCTCCTACACCCTTCAGATGAATTAGTAAGCTACCATGGTCATCTCTTCCGAAATGCTGAGGCACGGCTATATGCCTTGAATGCATTAAATGCGTCGCCTCTTGAAGGGATTGAAAACATTCGAGTGGTCCGAGAATTCCAAGATGTCTTTCCAGAAGAACTTCCGGGGATTCCCCCTGCTTGAGCTGTCGAGTTTGTCATTGACTTGGTACCCGGTACCACTCCTATTGCTAAGCGTCCTTATAAAATGCCGCCACATGAACTCCTTGAACTTAAGTAAGAAATTGACAAATCGCTCCGTCTGGGTTTCATCCGTCCGAGTTCCTCTGCTTGGGGAGCACCTTGTCTCTTTGTTAAGAAGAAGGATGGGACAAATCGATTGGTTCAAGACTACGGTCCTATCAACCAGGCCACTATTCAAAACAAATATCCTCTCCCTCGGATAAATGATTTGTATGATCAACTTGCTGGTTCCACCATCTTCTCTAAGTTCGACTTGAGATTGGTGTACCACCAGATCCATGTTCGCAAAGAGGATATTCCAAAGACCGCCTTTGTTACTCGTTATGGATCATACGAGTACACCGTCATGTCCTTCGGCTTAACCAATGCACCGACAACCTTCTCTCGGTTGATGAATTATATATTCATGGACTACCTCGACAAATTCGTCGTGGTATATCTGGATGATATTCTGGTATTTTCGAAGAATAAAGAGGAACATGCCGAACATCTTCGTCTTGTACTGGATAAGCTTCAGGAGCATAAACTCTATGCGAAGTATTCCAAATGGGAATTCTGGCTAGACGAAGTGACTTACCTTGGTCATGTGATTTCCAAGGATGGTATTGCAGCCAACCCCGAATGAATTCAACCTATTCTTGACTGGACTCCCCCGAAGAATGTCAAGCAAGTCAGAAGTTTTCTCGGATTCGCCAGCTATTGCCGTCGATTCGTCGAAAACTTCTCCAAGATTGTGAAGCCCTTAAGCAACCTGCTTCACAAAGGTGTTAAGTATGAGTGGATAGATAAATGTCAGGAAAGTTTCCAGGCACTCAAGGACAAACTGATGTCTGCTCTAGTACTTGCTCCTCCGGATATGAAAAGGGATTTCGTCATATACTGTGACGCCTCTCATCAAGGAATAGGTTGTGTCCTGATGCAGGATCGCAAGGTGATCGCTTAGGCTTCACGTCAACTGCATGCTCATGAAGAGAACTACCCAGTTCATGATCTCGAGCTTGCCGCAGTCATTCATGCATTGAAGGAATGGCGACAATACTTTGTCGGTAATCACTGTGAAATCTACACCGACCATCAAAGTCTGAAGTACTTGTTCACTCAACCAGAGCTGAATCTACGTCAACAAAGATGGATGGAGCGTATAGTAGATTTTGACTATAGTATATCATATACCCCTGGCAAGGCTAACGTAATGGCTAATGCCTTGAGTCGCAAGTCATACTGCAACCACCTCCAGGTTCATAACGTTCACGATCGTCTGCAAGAGGAATTCCGTAAGCTGAACCTCCATATTGTTCCTCAGGGTTACCTTGTTCCCCCTCCTGAAGAGTGTCAAAAGATGAACCTTCGTGTTGTTAATCAGGGTTCCCTCAGTAACCTAGTAGTTGAACCAGATCTTGTAAGCTCCATAAAGAATCTGCAAGGCTTTGACGATGATGTCGACATGATTAAGAGCTATATTACGAAGGGTAAACCCTCCTTTTTCACTGTTGCTGAAGATGGCGTCTTGTACTTCAAGGGTCGCCTATTCGTCCCAAATAAGAAGGAAAATCTCAGGATGACCGGGAAGGTGATGGAAGAAGCTCATGACATACCACTGTATATTCACCCGGGTAGTACCAAGATGTACCAAGACATCCGGCAAAGATTCTGGTGGCCCAATATGAAACAAGACATTGCACGCTATGTGGCAGAATGTGATATATGTTGGCGTATCAAAGCAGAACACCAAAAGCTTGTTGGAACTCTGCAACCTATCTCTATTCCTGAGTGGAAATGGGACCATGTTGAAATGGACTTTGTCACTGGTTTTCCCAGATCTTAGAAAGGTAATGATGCTATTCTTGTCGTCATTGATCGACTGTCCAAAGTTGCACATTTCCTGGCCGTCAAAGAAACAATTAATGCTAGTTAGCTGGCAGATATTTATATGTCAAGAGTTGTTTCACTTTACGGTATTCCGTTGGTAATCAGTTCGGACCGTGGCAGCTTATTCACTTCAAAATTCTGGGAAAGTTTTCAGAAGGCTATGGGGACTCATCTGTCCTTCAGCACTGCATTTCATCCTCAATCCCAGGGACAAGTTGAACGAGTCAACCAAATTCTCGAGGACATGCTTCGAGCTTGTGTCATTTATTTCGGTAAGAAATGGGAGGAATCTCTCCCGTATGCCGAGTTCTCTTACAACAATGGCTACCAATATAGTCTGAAGATGGCCCCTTTCGAAGTATTGTATGGACGAAGGTGTCGAACTCCTCTGAATGGGTCAGAAACTGGGAACGATCACTCTTCGGTCCGGATATTATTCAACATGCCTAAGATCAAGTCCGCATTATTCATGAGAATCTGAAGGCTGCTCAGTCTCGTGAGAAGAGTCAGTATGACCGTCATCATCAGGATATGGTCTATCAACCTGGCGAAAAGGCTTATCTTCGTGTCACACCAATGAGAGGTGCACATCATTTTGGGATCAAGGGCAAGTTAGATCCTCGCTATATTGGTCCTTTCACTGTTCTCGAAAGGCGTGGGAGAGTGGCTTATCAATTGGAACTACCGGCGAACCTTTCTCAGGTTCACGATGTCTTCCATGTTTCTCAACTCCGTCGCTGCTTCAAGGATCCTATTCGAGCAGTGGATCATGATATGCTTGAGCTGCAACAAGACCTCTCTTATAAAGAGCATCCGGCCCGCATTCTCGACCAAGCTGAACGTAAGACTCGTCGCAAAGTCACCAAGTTCCTCAAGGTGTAGTGGTCAAATCACTTTGAAGATGAAGCCACTTGGGAATGCGAGGTTCTTCTTCGTGACGAATACCCCGGGCTCTTTCCCTCTACCTCTTAATTCTCGGAACGAGAATTCTTGTTAGTAGGGGAGAATTGTGACATCCTCGACTTTTGCTACATTAATGATTGTAATTAAGCGACAGTGATCCCGCGCTAATGATGCCACGTCATCGTTAATGATATCAAAGATCTCGTGTTGGTTGAAACCGAATCAAAATTCGATGCTTTAAGATGAAGTCGAACGAGGAAAGAATTCGGTTGACGAAATGAAAATGTCAGGGGAGTTATAAAAATTCCCTAGCGAAGTATAAAAATGAATTGAGCACTTTTGGAATATTTGATAAGCCCAATATATTTAGAGGTGGAGCCTTAAACAAAATAAGTAAAGAGAAATATTGTAAATGTACAAGAAATAAATAAAAGTATATAAAATAAATTATAAAAGATAGTAAATAAAATTAGGTACTAAAAAGAATTATAAATAAAAGAAAAAGAAAAACAAAACAAAAAAAGAAAAGAAAAAAAGGAAAGGAACCCCCCCACCCCGTGGCCCAACTCGGCCTAGAGGCCCAGCCGGCGAGGCCAAAGCCCCCGCACGGGAAACCCTAGCGCTGACCCCCTTGCTCCCCCTCGCAACTCCCCCGTTTCCGGCGCCGCCGCCAGCCTTATCCCCTCGAGGGCGATCCCTCCCCCAGCGCCCCCACGTGCCCTCATCCCCTCGAGGGGGCCCCTCCCCACGATCTCCTACCCCCCACCGAGAGGCTGCCACCTCCTCCTCTCGTTCTCCCCCCACCGACACCTCCCATCTCTCTCTCGTACCCCCCATCCACCGAGAGGCAGGGAGGCCCCCAGTGCCTCGTCGGCCCCGCCTCAAATCCACCTTCCCCACCGGCCTCCCTCTCCTCTCCCTCACCGCCGGCCGAGGCCACCTCCCGCATCGAGCCCCATCCCCATCGGCCCTTCCTCCCACTCGGTCCAGGAGGGACCGGGCAGGGAGACTCCTCCTCCTCGTCATCCGGCCGGCCCCGACCTCCGGGAGGCTTTCTTCGGCGACCCACCTAGTCGGATCTGTCATCTCCGCCTCCGGGAACGCCTCCACGCCGTCTCCTCCGCCCCTTCCCGCGAACTCTGGCTTCACCGAGCCGTCTCATCAACGTCGGTGAGCCCCTCCTCGGGCTCCTCCCACCATCTCGTTCCCCTCGCCGTCCCGGTTTCGTTCCGACGAACGGCGCTCCGTTCCGACGACGTGATGTTCGCGTAGGAGAGATTGAAGTTTGTGTTTCTTCTCTGTTGAGAAGAGAAGAAGCAGAGAAGAAGACTCTATGTTAACAGAGAGAGGGAGATGAGAGTTTTTGAGAAAAATAAAAATAAAACTATGTATTGCGTATGTATCTTGTATGTATGAGATGCACGTATGTATGTATGTATTTCCGTATATGGCGGTATACATTAAATGTTTGGTTATGTATCTGTGAGTAAAAATGCGTACTTTGCCTAAAGCCACTTACCGGTGGGGCCAACGCACCCCGCTGCCTATGACAGGGAGGCCCCACACCCCTTTTTAAAGAAAAGTGAAAATTAAAATATAAAAATAAAAATAATGTTTTTATTAAATAAATAAATAGATATATTAGTTAATTAATTAATTGTACAATTAGAATAATTAGAATATGACACGTGGGTCCCCCACTAAATTAATCTGATTAATTAATATTTAATCTTAATTAAAACTTGTGCCTATGACGTTCGGGTCCCGCTGGTCAGTTGACCAGTCAAGTGTTGATGTGAGCATGACATCATGCTGATGTCATAATAGCATTTTATTAAATTAATTTAATCTGTTTTTAATTCCTAATTATTGAATAAAACTTTAAAAATTAATATTAAATAATCCGTAAGTCAAATCAAAATATTTTCAACATGAAAGTTGATCAGCAGAACGAGACGAACCCGGATACACGGTCCATTCGTGTGTCACGCGTCCCTAGCATAGCAAACATGGAACATTTCCATCATTTCCAGTATGACCGGTAGTAGCCCGAGACCCGAAAAATATCGTCAGATATTCTTCCGACCCGTCTATGATGGATGTTGCTACGTTAGCTCATGTCTATCCTGCATCTTGTCATGTCAAGCTTTGTGTTGCACCGTTGCTATTATTTATTGTTTCTTCCCCCTCTTCTTATCGGTAGACCCCGAGACTGACGTTGCTGTCGGGTACATCTACGACCCTGCCGATCACTCCTTTGCCGTAGAGCAGCAAGGCAAGCAAACCCTCCTTGATCATTCCTATATCGCCTATGTCTTTCTTCCTACTCCTTGCATTAGTATTTTTGCTACTGTTGTAGTTAGCTCCTATATCTGATGCATAGCCTGTTTTTGATGAACTGCTACTTTCAGTCTTGTACCTTTAATAAGCTTAGTATAGGTGGAGTAGTCATCCCCTCTGACCCCGTAGTTCAGTTGCCCCGCTTGTTTTCAAATCTCGATCCCTGATCGACGAGCCAGACCCGACAAATCACATACACCCCCTTAGTTGTACGAGGCTACAAAGATACTATCCGGTACCGAGGGTGACACCTCGCTAAGTACTCCTGATGATATCTCTGTAGTATAGCTAGTCGGTCGTGGTTATCGAGGGTGATTCCTCTTTCACCATTCTCGACGATGCCTCTGGTGTACAACCCCTCAAGTGTGGGACCCCCGAGGGTGATTCCTCTAAGCCCACCTTGATGGATACATTGTTCGGAATCCAATGAGGGTGATACCTCGGATTCCCCCTGATGTTACAACCACACATTTACTCGACCATGTTACTCGGATCATTGGTGATTAGTTGTAAGACGTGTGGATTCCCGTGAGACTGTGTTGATGATCTAATTAAAATGTTAATGGATTTGGGTATTTTATCTGGGTTGGTCGGAGACCTTTTCACACTAACTGGCTACGCGGGAAGAATTATGGGTACTCGGCGTCGCGGTATCAGCCGAAGCTTTTCAGATGTCAGCAAATGTAGCGGCGCGCGCCCGAGTGGTCCCGAGATGCATCGCTCTTGTGATTAAGGGATGCTAGGACCGACGTCAGCCGCCCACGCCACATGCAGGAGCGCGAAGGGGAACTAGGCCCACGAACCCTTTGTGCTTAGGAGTTAGAACGGCGGGCTAGCCTCTGTGATTTGTCTTAGGTGGGGCTGCGACGTGTCGATATTCCGAGGCCGGGCAGGACTGAGAAAAGTATGTCCGGCCAGAGTGTTATCGAGCGTGACGGGACATGTGGTGCACCCGTGCAGGGATGAAAATTAACTATTCGGATATCCGTGTCCACGGTTACAGGACGACTTGGAGTTGTGCCCCGATCTTATACAACTAAAATTGTTACTTAACTGAAATTAGTTTGCCTCGGGATTGCTTCCTCGCACAGAGTCGAGGGAGGATCTTTAGGTGTGACCCCACTTTAATATTGCTACAACAATATGACTATTAATGTTTTACACCTGTTCTACTCTCGTCTATTGCTGCAAGAGCTTGAAGATGCTAGTCTTCGATAGGACTAGGCCTTCTCTCTCTAGTCTCGCATTGCTGCAGTGAGTCCACATATAACACCCCCCTTCTTTGATACTGATGCATACTTAGAATAGATCTGATGTAAGACTTGCGAGTACTTTGGATGAGTACTCACCGCTGCTTTGCTCCCCCTTGTCCCCTTGATCCGTTTGCTGCGACCAGATGATGGAGCCCAGGAGATGGAGGTCCCCGCCGCCGACGACTGCTACCCCGACGGTGCCTACTACTACGTGGTGGCCGCTGATGATCAGGAGTAGTTAGGAGGTTCCCAGGCAAGAGGCCTCGCCTTGTTCGATCATTGTATCTTTTGTGCTAGCCTTCTCTAAGGCACCCCTTGTTTTATGTCTGTACTTAGATATTGTTGCTTCCGCTGACTCGTGTGCTTATCGAGCTTTCGTATTCTAGCCCTCGAGGCCGCTGGCTTGTAATATGAAGTTGATGTTATTTTATTTCTGTCTAGAGTTGTGTTGTGATATCTATCCGTGAGTCCTTGGGTTTGATCGTACGTATTTGCGTGTATGATTAGCGTACGATTAAACCGAGGGCGTCACACCTATTCCTTCCTTCATCAAGGTGCTTCTCCATACAATCCTATAGCCAAAGCTCTGTGTGGACAATACCTGAAATATACTAGGTAGAAGTGTTAGTCCAAGAGACAATGTATGTTGTCATGAATTATCAAAACCACCAAGGGAGCATAGGTGCTTTCGGAACTTGGTAGGTAGGACAAATGTGCATGCTTATACACGTTGTAGGACCAATGTGTTTGCTCGTTTAGATAATACTACCAATCTAGCACGCTGACAAATGTGGAAGTGGGCACAACTTGCACTACTAGCTTTAGATCATGCCACTTATGATTTGGAAACTACACTAATTAGTGGCAGTTGCCCAAGAGCAAGTGTCACCCATCAGTGTTCGACAACGTTTCATGGAAAACAAAAATTTTCCTATGCACATACAAGATCTATCCATGTTGATGAGCATTGATACGTCTCCAACAGATCTATAATTTATGAATTATTCATGCCATGTTTACAATAATTTTATATGATTTGATTAGAACTAACCCGGACTCACGCTGTTTTCAGCACAACTACCGTGGTGTTGTTATTGTGCAGAAATAAAAGTTCTCGGAATGAGCTGAAAATTTACGAAGAATATTTTTGGAAAATGTAAAAAATACTGGCAAAAGAATCAATCGGAGGGGGTCCACCACCTGGCCACAAGCCAGGCAGGCGCGCCCCCCTAGGGCGCGCCCCTGTGTTGTGGGCTCCTCGAGAACCTTCCTGACGTGATTCCAACGCTAAGTACTCCTATAAATACCCAAACCTCCGATAAGAAACCGGAATCGGGAGTTCCGCCGCCGCAAGCCTCCAGATCCATGAAAAACCAATCGGGAACCCGTTCCTGCACCTTACCAGAGGGGGAAACCATCACCGGAGGCCATCTTCATCATCCTGGCGGTCTCCATGACGAGGAGGGAGTATTTCACCCTCGGGGCTGAGTGTATGTACCAATAGCTATGTGTTTGATCTCTCTCTCTCTCTCGTGTTCTTGAGATGCCATGATCTTGATGTATCGTGAGCTTTATTAATATAGATGAATCATATGGAGTTTTCCCATCTCTATGTTCTTGTGATGCATTGAGTTTTCCCTTTGAAGTTTTCTTATCGGATTGAGTCTTTAAGGATTTGAGAACACTTGATGTATGTCTTGTGATGGGATATCCGTGGTGACAATGGGGTGTTCTATTGATCCACTTGATGTATGTTTTGATGATCAACTTGCAGGTTCATGACTTTGGGAATATATGCATAGGGGTTGGCACACGTTTTTGTCTTGACTCTCCTGTAGAAACTTTGGCGCACTCTTTGAAGTTCTATGTGTTGGATTGAACGTGATGAATCTGACTGAATCAAGCCCATGGGTACTTGTAGTGACATTGGAGTATCTTGGTGACATTAGGGTTTTGGTTGATGTGTGTCTTAAGGTGTTATTTTAGTACGAACTCTAGGGCTGTTCGTGACACTTATAGGGATAGCTCATAAGATTGATCAAAAAAGATAAGTTTGAGGTGGTTTCGTACCCTACAATAATTTCTTCGTTACTTCTCCGCTATTTGTGACTTTGGAGTGAACTCTTTGTCGCACGATAGGTATTTACATATGATTCAACTATGTTAGTATTGTTGAGAGAACTTGCACTTGTGGAAGTATGAACCCCAGGCCTTGTTTCTAAGCATTGCAATATCGTTTGTGCTCACTTTTATCATTAGTTACCTTGTTGTTTTTCTATTTTCAGATTACAAATAACTATATCTACCATCCGTATTACACTTGTATCACCACCTCTTCGCCAAACTAGTGCACATATACAATTTACCATTGTATTGGGTGTGTTGGGGACACAAGAGACTCTTTATTATTTTATTGCAGGTTTGCTTCAGAGTGACCATCTTCATCCTACGCCTCCGACGAATTTATAAACCATAGGTCATACACTTGAGGGAAATTTGCTATTGTCCTACAAAAATCTGCGCTTGGAGGCCCAACACGAGTCTAGAAGAAGAAGATTGTGTAGTAGACATCAAGCTCTTGTCTGACGCTGTTGCCGGGAGGTGAGTGCTAGAAGGTATATCTTTAGATCTTGCAATCAAATCTTTTAGTTTCTTGTTTTTCACTAGTTTGGTTTTATAATAGAAAACTACAAAAAATGGAATTGAGGTTGCCTCATATGCTTCATCTTTTTAATGTCTTTCTTGAAAATGATGGAAAGGAAAATTGTGCTCAAGTGTTAGAAGAGGAAGTTATTTAAATGTTTGGCACTAAATCTTTGAGTGATGAGCACTATTGAAATGTTGTTAGTATGAGTTCTCTGAATATTCTTGATGCTAATGATATGCAAAGCCACAAGCTTGGGGATGATGTGTTTGATGAATATGATATATCTAGTCCCCCAAGTTTCGATGAGCAAAACTATTATCATGATGGCATGCCCCCTATCTATGATGATTATTGTGATGACATGTATGCTATAAAAGATAATAATAAACATGAAACTTGTCATCATGATTTTAATTTCCAATTGGATTATGCCACTCAAACATCACATGATAGCTATTTTGTTGAGTTTGCTCCCACTACCATGAATGACTTTGCTTATGTGGAGAGCAATAGATTTTCTATGGTTGTAGATTATGACAAGAATGTTGTATGTGATAGTTATATTGTTGAATTCCTTCATGATGCTACTGAAAATTATTATGAGGGAGGAATATATGCTTGTAGGAATTGCTATAATATCAAGTTTCCTCCCTATGTGTTCAAAGTTTTGAAGTTGTGCTTATTTTGGCATCCTATGCTAGTGATTCTTGCTCCCATAATGTGTTTTCTCACAAAGTCCCTATGCATAGGAAGCGGGTTAGACTTAAATGTGCTTGTCATGAGATTCATGATGCTCTTTTGCATGTTTCAATTATTATTCTTATATGAGCATCATTGAAATCATCATGCCTAGCTAAAAGGCACTAAAGAAAAGCGCTTGTTGGGAGACAACCCAACACTTTGAATTTCTGTTTTGATGTGTTCACATGATTAAGCTAGTGTATTAATCATCTTTTATGCCTTTTATTTCAATAAAGTGCCAAGTAAAGCCTTTGGGATAGTGTGAATGATAATTGACTTGATTTTGTGCAAAAACAAAAACATTTTCTCTCACTCCAAGAATTTTGTAAATTCACTTGAACTTGCTTTTGATCTGAATTTTGTAAACATGATTGATATACAGATTGCCTCGATTGTCTTAATTGTTTAGAAGTTTTAGAGACAAGTAAGTATGATTACACTACAGATCTTCACAGAATGTTCTGTTTTTGACAGATTCTGTTTTGCATGCATAGTTTGCTTGTTTTAGTGTTACCATAGCGTATATTTAGTGATATAAATTATGGTAATAGTATAATATAGTAGGTAGCATGTGGGAACAATTATGAATCTTATCTTGACAGTACCTAAGTGAATGATCATTATTTATTATACTAACCCATCTCACGAAGTTCCGTTAAGTTTTGCGTGATTGAAGTTTTCAAGTTTTGGGTGAGACACCGATATGAAGAGAATAAGGAGTCAACAACCTAAGATTTAGAATGCCCAAGGAACCCCAAGGTAATATCCAAGGAAGACTCAATCGCCTAAGCTTGGGGATGCCGCGGAAGGCATCCCCTCTTTCGTCTTCAACATTATTGGTATATCTTACTTGGAGCTATATTTTTATTCGTCACATAACATGAGTTTTGCTTGGATCATCATTTTATTTTGTTTTTATATGTTAGGTGTTATTTATAATCTTGTTTTTCAATAAAAATTTCCAAGAATTGCATTAGGATGCTTGCATTGCATGCTTTGATTGGTGTTGTGTAAAAATAGAAACTGGTGCTGTAGTGTTTGAATTTTCATATTTTACTAGAACGTGAAAAGTTTCTAAAATATTTACACAGTGTGTAATATAAATTTTATAGCATGTCCTAAATTTTAATAAGTTTTTGAGTTACAGAAGTACACTGTTTTCATAAATTGTTACATACTGTTCTGTTTGGACAGATTGTTGTCATAGTTTTGTTATCTACTTATCCTATAGTTTCCATAGCCTATATTGATAGATATAAATTGTGGAAATGATAGTAAAAAGTAGATGATGTTTGCAATTATTATGCAACTTGTCTTGGTAGTACATAAAGAGTTGATTTATTATTATGTGCATAACCTATCTCACGAGTTCTTATCAAGTTTTGTGTGGATGAAGTTTTTGAGAATAGGTGAGACCGGGATACGAGAGGATTGAACAAGATACAAAAGCTCAAGCTTGGGGATGCCCAAGTAACCACAAGTAAATATTTCAAGAACTCTTAACCATCTAAGATTAGGGATGCTACGCATCCCACCTCTCTTCGTCAACTATCGGTTAGCCTATGTTGAGCCTAAATTTTTATTTGTTCACATGATGTGTCCTATTCTTGGAGTGCTATTTTTCTTATGATTGCTGTTTAAATAAAATACTCAGATCTGCAAAATATTTATTAAGAGTGAGAGAGAAAGTCCTCACATAGCTACTTAATTGTTTGACTACCCATTGATCTTCACTTATATGTTTTGGAGTAGTTTTGTCATTTACTTTCGTGCTTCACTTATATCCTATGAGTAAATGGTTGATTGAATTGAATATAATAAATCTGAAATTAAATATGCTTCATATACTTATCCCATGGGGAGTAATGACTTCACACATAATAAGTATAGGTGGTAAAATTTATTGAAGTTAGCAAGCACCGCATTAGTCACTTGAACAATTCATGAAAGAATATTGAAGGAAGAGAGATTCCACATATAACTATATTATATTGGAGATCTTCTATGATTGTGAGATCATTAAATATTTTCAAACTCAAGTAAATTAGTTAAAATTGGACAAGGAAGACAACTTAATGAGTTATGTTTGGGTATATTTGTATAGAAGTTATATTTTTATGGATCCTCCAACATGTGGTGCTTGCTTCCACCTCATACTAGCAAAAACTTCCACACCAAGTAGAAATATTACTTCTGCATACAAACACCCTTAAACCCAAAGTTGTTCCATATGAGTCCACCATACCTACCTATCTGCGGTATTTACCTGCCATTCCAAGTATATTTGCATGTGTCAAACTCTAAACCTTCAAATAATATTTTGTTTTGTATGCACAAATCGCTCAATATAGTAACTAGGGGTTGTCAGTATCTTCCATGCTAGGTGCGTTATTCTCACGATATGTGTTGATTCACTATCGTTCACGAGAAAGTGGCTGGTATTCGGGATGCCCAGTCCCATGGTCAAAAAATCAAATCAAAATATAGTGAAACAAAACACCCCCGGGATTGTTTTTTGTATGGACGGTACCCGTGGATTCGTCTCGCCGTGGAGTGTGATTTATTGGTGGAGGGGGAGTAAAAACTTTACCATTCTGTTTGGGAAGCGCCTATAATGTATCTAGCATGGAAGATATCGAGATCTCTCGGTTGATTATGTTGACAATGAAAGCATACCGCTCAAAATTATTATTCGTCTCTGTTTTAGAAGCTTGAGCTCTCGCACCTCTGCAAATCAATGCTTCCCTTTGCGAAGGGCCTATCTTTTACTTTCTATTACTTACCTTTCTGCAATAGTCATGGTGATCTTCACCACTTCCTATATTTCGCCTTTTCTCTTGGCAAGCTTCATGTGTTGGGGAATGATCTAGGCATATATATCCACACAAATATATTTGATCATGAATTATTATTGTTGACAATTATCTATGTGATAAATAAGTTGGGAGACAAAACATTAAGCCCGTATCTTTCTCTGTGTTCGATGGATACTATTTGTTCTTAAAATATGCTTTGAGTGTCAATAATCATGGAAGACTATATGATAGTTGAGTATGTGGAATTTGCTAAATCAAAGCTCTTACATAGACCCTTCGTGAAAATATGATGAACTGCAATTGTTCGATGACTAGGATTATGGTATGTTCGTTTTCAAGAAAATTTTTGGTCTATACTTTAACATGTGAATAGCTTGTTACTTGATCATGAGAAGTTTTATAAGATGAGCTACAGTTTATGGTTTATATTGATTCTAGAAAAAGTGGTTGGAAGTATCATCGATCAAACTTGTGCACTTGCTAGCATATCCACTTCATAAATTATTTCTTTTATCATTTACCTACTCGGGGACGAGCAGGAATTAAGCTTGGGGATGCTGATACCTCTCCAACGTATCTATAATTTATAAAGTATTCATGCCATGATTACAATAATTTTATATTATTTTGGTATGATTTGATTAGAACTAACCTGGATGACGCTTAGCAGAACTACCGTGGTGTTGTTTTTGTGCACAAATAAAAGTTCTCAGAATGAGCTGAAAATTTACAAAGAATATTTTTGGAAAATATAAAAATACTGGCGAAAGAATCAATCGGAGGAGGTCCACCACCTGGCCACAAGCCATGGGGGCGCCCCCTAGGGCGCGCTCCCCTGTCTTGTGGGCTCCTCGAGAACCTTCCTGACGTGATTCTAACGCTAAGTACTCCTATAAATACCCAAACCTCCGTAAAGAAACCGGGATCAGGAGTTCCGCCTGTCGGAGGGGGAAACTATCACCGGAGGCCATCTTCATCATCTCGGTGGTCTCCATGACGAGGAGGGAGTAGTTCACCCTCGGGGATGAGGGTATGTACGAGTAGCTATGTGTTTGATCACTCTCTTTCTCTCTTGTGTTCTTGAGATGGCATGATCTTTATGTATCGCGAGCTTTATTAACATAGATGAATCATATAGAGTTTTCCCCTCTCTCTCTTCTTGTGATGAATTGAGTTTTCCCTTTGAAGTTCTCTTATCGGATTAAGTCTTTAAGGATTTGAGAACACTTGATGTATGTCTTGCGATGAGATATACGTGGTGACAATGGGGTGTTCGATTGATCCACTTGATGTATGTTTTGGTGATCAACTTGCGGGATCCGTGACCTTGGGAATCTATGCATAGGGGTGGGCACACATTTTCATCTTGACTCTTCGGTAGAAACTTTGGGGCACTCTTTGAAGTTCTTTGTGTTGGATTGAACATGACGAATCTGAAATTGTGTGATGCATATAGTATAATCAAGCCCATGGGTACTTGTGGTGACATTGGAGTATCCTGGTGACATTAGGGTTTTGGTTGATGTGTGTCTTAAGGTGTTATTTTAGTATAAACTCTAGGGCTGTTCGTGACATTTATAGGGATAGCTCGTAAGATTGGTCGAAAAAGACAACTTTGATGTGGTTTCATACCCTACAATAATTTCTTCGTTAGTTCTCCGCTATTTGTGACTTTGGAGTGAACTCTTTGTCGCACGAGAGGTATTTACATATGATTCAACTATGTTAGTATTGTTGAGAGAACTTGCACTAGTGAAAGTATGAACCCGAGGCCTTGTTTCTAAGCATTGCAATACCGTTTTGGCTCACTTTTATCATTATTTACCTTGCTGTTTTATATTTTCATATTACAAAAACCTATATCTACCATCCATATTACACTTGTATCACCATCTCTTCGCTGAACTAGTGCACCTATACAATTTACCATTGTATTGAGTGTGTTGGGGACACAAGAGACTCTTTGTTATTTGATTGTAGGGTTGCTTGAGAGAGACCATCTTGATCCTACGCCTTGATAACCCACAAGTGTAGGGGATCGCAAAAGTTTTTGAGGGTAGAGTATTCAACCCAAATTTATTGATTCTTTACAAGGGGAAGCAAAAGAACATTCTCAAGTATTAGCAGCTGAGTTTGTCAATTTCAACCACACCTGAAAGATTAGTATCTGCAAGCAAAGTATCAGTAGCAAAGTGGTATGATAGCAACGGTGTGAGAAAAAGATCTGTTAACGGCAGACTATTCCTAACTTGTTGTATCAATGGCGCCAGAAAATAGCACGTTTGACGGGGGACTATTCTTGAGAATAATGCTTCCCCGGCAAGGGCTCCAGAAAAGTCTTGCAACAGGTAACAACAAAGTAACAAGTAACAACAGTAGTGACACCAGGAGCAACGAACAACAGTAGTGACAGCAGCAACAGAGTAACAACAGTAGCAATAGTAGCAGCGACAACGTAACGTAGCAAGGACCAGTAGTAAAAGACTCGTAGGCATTGGATCGGTGATGGATGAGTATGGCGGATGTGATTCATCATGTAACAACTATAACACATAGAGATGAGTAACTAGCTCCCGTTCATCAATCTAATGTAGGCATGTATTCCGTATGTAGTCATACGTGCTTAGGGAAAAGAACTTGCATGACATCTATTGTCCATCCCTCCCGTGGCAGCGGGGTCCTAATGGAAACTACAGGATATTAAGGTTCTCCTTTTAATAAAGAACCGGACCAACGTATTAACACTTGGTGAATACATGAACTCCTCATACTATGGTCATCTCCGGGAGTGGTTTCGGCTATTGTCATTCCGGGGTTGCCGGGTCATAACACATAGTAGGTGACTACAACTTGCAATATAGGATCTAAAACACACATATATTGGCGACAACATAATAGGTTCAGATCTGAAATCATGGCACTCGGGCCCTATTGACAAGCATTAAGCATGGCAAAGTAGTAGCAACATCAATCTCAGAACATAGTGGATACTAGGGATCAATCCCCATCAAAACTAATTCGATTACATGATAGATCTCATCCAACTCATCACCGTCCAGCAAGCCTACGATGAGATTACTCACGAACAATGAAGAGCATCATGGAATTGGCGATGGAGGAAGGTTGATGATGACGATGGCGACGACCTCCCCTCTCCGGAGCCCAGAACGGACTCCAGATCTGCCCTCCAGATGAAGAACAAGAGGTGGCGGCGCCTCCGTAACGTAAAACACGATGAATCCTTCTCTCTGACTTTTTTCGGGCGAGGCGGAATAAATAGAGCTGAGTTTGGAGGCGGTGGCGCCACGTGGGGCCCACAAGCCCTCACGGCGTGGCCTGGGGGGTGGCCGCGGCCCCTGGGCTTGTGGCCCACTGGCACACTGACGTCAGCTGTGCTTTCCTGGCAATGGCTCCAGAAAAGTGCCGATCCTGCAATCTCTAGTGTTAGCTAGACGAATGCTTATGACAACTAACCTTCTCCTGCAACGGCACCAGAAGAATGCTAAAAGCACTCCACAGTAATGAGACTAGAAGAATGTTGTTGATGGCCCACCAACGCGTGGGTTCGCAGCAGTTTTCAAGGGTAGAGTATTCGACCCAATTTCTTGGTTTGCACGACGGGAGGTGAGGGTATACTCTCAAGTATTAGCAGCTGAATTTGTCAGATTCAACCACACCTGAAAGATTAGTATCTGCAAGCACAGTAGTAACAACAAAGTAGCGAGTATCGGCAGTGTAACGAGCAATAGCAGTGGCAAGGAACATCAGTAGTGACAGCAGTAGCAAGTAGCAACAGTAGCAAGCGACAGTAGTGGCATCAGTAGCAGCAGAGCAAAACAAGTAACAACAATAGCAACAGTAGTAGCAGCAGCAGCAGCGCAAGACAAGTAATAGCAGTAGCAACAGTAGTAGCAGCAGCAGAGCAAGACAAGTAACAGCAGTAGGAAAAACTCGCAAGTAATGGGTCGGTGATTTGTTTGGATGATATTCATCATGCAACAGCTATAACACGGAGAGATATGTGGCTAGATCCCGTTCGTCAATGTGATGTAGGCATGCATTCTGTGTGTCGTCATACGTGCTTAGGGAAAAGACCTTGCATGACATCTATTGTCCATCCCTCCCGTGGCAGCGGGGTCCAAAAGGAAACTATGGGATATTAAGGTTCTCCTTTTAATAAAGAACCGGACCAACGCATTAGCACTTGGTGAACACATGAACTCCTCAAACTATGGTCATCACCGGGAGTGGTTCCGGTTATTGTCACTCCGGAGTTGCTGGATCATAACACATAGAAGGTAACTACAACTTGCAAGATCGGATCTAAACCACACATATATTGGTGACAACATAATAATTTCAGATCTGAAATCATGGCACTCGGGCCCTAGTGACAAGCATTAAGCATGGCAAAGTAGTAGCAACATCAAATCTCAGAACATAGTGGATACTAGGGATCAATCTTCATAAAAACTAACTCGATTACATGATATATCTCATCCTACTCATCACTGCCCAGCGAGCCTACGAATAGATTACTCATGAACGACCAAGAGCTTCATGGAATTGGAGAGCAAAGAAGGTTGATGATGACGATGGCGGCGATCTCCCCTCTCCGGAGCTCAAGACGGACTCCAGATCTGCCCTCCAAATGAAGAACAGGTAGTGGCAGTGCCTCCGTATCGAAAACGGGACGAAAACTTCTCTTTTTATTTTTTCTGGGATGAAAGAAAACTTATAAAGCTGGAGTTGGGGGCGGCAGGTGCCTATGGGCCCCACAAGCCTGCCCACCGCATCCAGGGGGTGGTGGCGGAGCAGGGGCTTGTGGCCCACTGGCGTACCCCTTGAGGTGGAACTTGGCGCAGGTATTTGTGATATTTTCCAAAACTGCTCCCCGTAAATTTTCAGGACGTTTTGAGAACTTTGATTTCTGCACAAAAATAACACCAAGGTAATTCTGCTGAAAACAACGTCAGTCCAGGTTAGTTCCATTCAAATCATGCAAATTATAGTCCAAAACAAGGGCAAAAGAGTTTGGAAAAATAGATACGTTGGAGACGTATCAACTCCCCCAAGCTTAAAACCTTGCTTGTCGTCAAGCAACTCAGTTGACAAACCGAGAGAGAAAGAAAAACTTTGACAAACTCTGTTTGATCTTGTTGTTGCAACTATGTCTAACTCATAACCAAAATTTCAGCAAGATCACAAGTTAACCACATAAGCAAATGACACAAAGGTCTCATGGTAAACTAATATCAATGGCATAATCAACTAACAAGCAAATAATAATGAGTTTCAAATACCAACACTTCAATCAAAACAAGCATGAAGCAATATGAATAGGTGGTACCTCGCTAGCTCTTTCTGAGACCGCAAAACATAAATGCAGAGCACTTTCAAAGATCAAGGGCTGACTAAACATTGTAATTCATAGCAACGAAGATCCAGTCATAGTCATACTCAATATCAATCAAAAGCAAAGCATAGAAATGACAGAGGTGCTCTCTAATTGGTGCTTATATAAGAGGAGGATGACTCAACAGGAAAATAAATAGACAGGCCCTTCGCAGAGGGAAGCATTGATTTGCAGAGGTGCCAGAGCTCAAGCTTTGAAAATAGAGATAATAATTTTGGGTGGCATGCTTTCATTGTCAATGCAATGACCAAGAGTTCTGAATATCTTCCATGCTACTATTGCTATAGGCGGTTCTCAAACAGAAAAGTAAAATTTTAACTCCCCCACCACCAATGAATCACACTCCACGGCTAGCCGAATCCTCGGGTACCTTCCATACTAACATCAATTCGGGGGAGTCTTGTTTTACAGTTATGTTTTCGATTTAAGCATGGAACTGGGCATCCCAAATACCGGCCCATTTGTCGTGAAGGACTGTGAATAAACACATGTCGAGGATAACACTCCTAGCATGGAAGATAGCAATAGCCCTCTGTCACCACATGAGCGGTTCGGGCATGCAAAACAGATTTTTTTGTTGAAGGTTTAGAGAATGGCACATGCAAATTTACTTGGAACGGCAGGTAGATACCGCAAATAGGTAGGTACGGTGGACTCTCATGGAAAAACTTTTGGGTTTATGGAAGTGGATGCACAAGCAGCATTCCCGCTTAGTACAAGTGAAGGCTAGCAAAAGACTGGGAAGCGACCAACTAGAGAGCGACAACAGTCATCAAGATGCAATGAGTTTGACTAACATTGAATGCAAGCATGAACATGATATAAATCACCATGAACACGAACATCATAGAGGCTATGTTGATTTTGTTTCAACTACATGCATGAACATGCGCCAAGTCAAGCGACTTGAAACATTCAAAGGAGAATACCATCCTATCATACTACATCATAGTCATCTGAAAATCTTTGTTGGCAATCAAGACAAACCATTATAAGCTCTCAGCTAAATAAGCATGGCATCAGAAACTATGATCTCTAAGTTGTCATTGCAAACATGGTTCTCTCACAACAAAGCTAAATCTGGGTCGACAAGCTAGTCATATTTACAAAAACAAAATAGATAGAGTTCATACCAGCTTTTCAGTCTCATTCACTTCATCATATATCATCATTGTTGCATTTCATTTGCACGATCGAACGATGAAAACGATAATAAGCGCATTGGACTAAGTTGAATCTGCAGGCAAACACAAAGGACAAGACAAAGTAATATGGCTCTTTGAAAGCTAAACATGTAAGCATGTAAGAACCACTAAGCATTGTAACCAATATCTTCTACCTTGACACAAAGAAAAATAAAACTATTTACACGGGAAAGCTCCCAACAAGCAAAAGAAGAAAGAAAAATCTTTTTGGGTTTTCTCAAAAGGACACAAAACAAGAAAACAAGAAAACGAAAAGAAACTAGCATGGATAATACATCGGCAAAGTGTAAACACCGGCTAACAAAGCGAAAACATAAGCATGAATGTAAAGTCGGTGAGAACACATACTCCCCCAAGCTTAGGATTTTGTCCTAGCTTGGTCTACTCCCAAGGTGGGAAATAACCAGCTCCAGGATACTCTGGATCAGACTGCGGATACCACTGTTGTGTGAGCTCCTGTGGCTCCCACTGATAAACTAGCATCTCGTACTTGACTGGCGGCTCGGGCGCGGGCGCCTGTGGTTGGGCCAAGCCCCAATATGCGTAGATGTCCGCGGGCATAATAGTGTACCTGCCTGCATGAAGATCAAACAAAGAAAGAGCAGGCAAAGTAATAGTCTCTCGAGTACCTTGACTAAACACCAGGTTATAAATCATCCGTCTACTAGCATCTCTATCCAGAAAATCATGGCGAACCATGCTATCATAATCCAGATATCTCTCAGGTAGAGGCATCTCTCCTTCCTCTCCCAGTCTAATGGGTATCTCAAAGTATCTGGCAAGACGGGTAGCGTAGATACCTCCATAGACGACACCTTTAGAACGGTTCAGGTTCAACCGTTGAGCGACTATAGCGCCCAAGCTATAAGTCTTATCGTTATAAAGGCCTTCGCGCAAGACCGCAAGGTCTGGAGAACTAAGTGATCTAGCCTCCCCACGGCCAATCAAACATTTTCCCACAAATAGTGAGAAGTACCGAAGCACAGGAAAATGTATGCTAGCAATTCTAGCGCGAGACACTCCTCTCTCCTCTCCAACAGCAATAGAACCAATTTAATCCTCCAAGTCCCGTGGACGAGGGTCACGGATAACCCTAACATAAGGTAATTTGCATACGTTGCAAAAATCCTGCAGCGTCATGCACTGGGGAACATCGTATATCATGAACTCTACCATGGGAGGATTCTTCCTCGGATAAAAGTTGAAGCTTTGAACGAAAATATTGGTGAGGCGGAGATATTGTGGGCACTTATCTTGAACGAACGCAGTAAGACCTGCGTTCTCCACCAAGTAATAAAAGTCTTCATAGAGTCCGGCAGCACGCATAAATTCATCACTTGGCCACTCGCACGCTCGAACTTCTGTGACTCGAGGGACTACGTACTTGAGGTGGTTCTTCTCATCCTCCTTGTGGTTGCGGCTTGAAGAGCCTCTCAAGAACCTCCTCATCTTTTCTTTTTTCTAGCTCTGAAAAATTCTGAAATTTTTAGAGACTTCGAAAGAAAAGTGAACAAGGATCAACCGAACTTGTAGTAAATACTCCTACTAGTGCCTAGAGACCGTATCACGCGCTAAAACTACTTGGGACCAGCTAAAATCAACATTTATAGCTCAAGAACAAGGTCACCAAGGTAGCAAGAATTCGCGAAGGATAAAGCACTAGAGCAAAAACTAATTGGACCAATGGAGGACTCACTTACCAAGGAGCAATTTCCCTAAAACAGTTCGGAGAATGGTGCTTTGAGAAAAGAGATCGAAAATCACAGCCAAATGAGCAAGAACACGGGTTTGAGCTGCGAAATAATTTTTTCTGGAGGTGGAAGAAGAGGTTGGGAGCTGGAACGAGTGGAAGGGGTGCATGTGGGCCCCACAAGCTTGCACCCCGCTACCAGGGGGGTAGGTGGCGGTGTGGGGGGGGGGCTTGGGGCCCACTGGTCAGGTCCCCTGACCAGCTCTCAGGCCCAGAAATTTTCAAAATTGCAGAAAAAATCATACTAAATTTTCAGGATCATCGGAGAACTTTTATTTTCGAGGTATTTTTCTCTAGGACGCTAAAACAGAAAACAGGAAAAACTAAACTAATTCTATCATTTTTCTTCTAAGCAACAGAAAAGGAAAACTCAAAACAGAGGTATGTGACTCTCTGATTCATTCGTGTCATGGTCATCAGAAGAAATTCGTCAATGGGGTTGATCAAGTCCTTATGACAAAACCTTCTCGAATCGCAAGAGAGAATGTAGAATTTTCGAATAGCCACTAAGTCACCTCAATGAGGATATGTATCTCCCCAACAAGCAAATCATACTTCATCTTGACATGAGGAATAGGGCATTCAAAGCTCCCAATGAGAATCGATGAAGTCTTTTTGATAGCATTGATGCAATGTACTGGATATCGTTTCTTTGGAAAGTGCACTGTGTGCTCATTACCGTTGACATGGAAAGTGACATTGCCTTTGTTGCAATCTATAACAGCCCATGCAGTGTTTAAAAAGGGTCTTCCAAGGATGATAGCCATGGCATCGTCCTCAGGAATATCCAAGATAACAAAGTCTGTTAAGTTAGTGGTGTTAGCAACCACAACAGGTACATCCGCGCAAACACCGATAGGGAAAGCAGTTGATTTGTCAGCCATTTGCAGAGAAATTTCAGTGGGTGTCAACTTATCCAACTTAAGTCTACGATAAAGAGAGAGCGGCATAACACTAACACCGACTCCAAGGTCACATAAGGCATTTCTTACGTAGTTTCCTTTAATGGAGCAAGGTATAGTGGGCACTCCGGGATCATCAAGTTTCTTAGGAGTTCCACCTTTGAAAGTGTAGTTGGCAAGCATGGTGGAGATCTCAAGATCTAGTATCTTCCGTTTATTAGTCACGATATCTTTCATGTACTTGGCATACGGAGACATCTTGAGCATATAAGTTAACCGCATCTGCACAAAGACGGGTCATATCATCTCAACGAAGCGCTCAAAATCCTCATCATCCTTTTTCTTGGATGGCTTAGGAGGAAAGGGCATAGGTCTCTGAACCCATGGCTCTCTTTCTTTACCATGCATCCTAGCAGTAAAGTCATTCTTGTCGTATCTCTTAGGTTGTGGATTATCAGGATTAACCGTAGGTTCAATCTCCACATCCTCATCATGGCTAGGTTTAGCATTATTATGAACATCACTGTCCATATTGTCACCAGGTTCATGTTCATCACCTGATTGTGTTTCTGCATCAGACGCAGAAATATCATTAGGTTCTACAGGTGTGATAGTATTTGGTGAACTGGCGTGCAGGTTTCTATCATCCTTCTTCTTCTCCTTAGGATGACTGGGTGTATCAGCATTGATTCCTTGAGAATCTTGATCAATTCTCTTAGGATGACCTTCAGGATACAAAGGTTCCTGAGTCATTTTGCCTCCTCTAGTAATGACTCTAACAGAGTTGTCATTTAATTCATTGAGAAAGTCATTCTGAGCTTTAAGTACTTGTTCTACCTGAGTAGTAATCATAGAGGCATGTTTACTCAGAAGCTTCAGAGCATTGACATTTCTGTCTACACAAGCACTTAAATGGCTAAGCATACGAGTAATTTGTTCCAAATGTCTGCTAACATAATCATTGAAACTCTATTGTTTGGCAACAAAGTTGTCAAATTCATCAAAGCATAGGCTAGCAGGTTTATCAAAAGGAATATCACTCTCATCAAACCTACGCAGAGAATTCACTTCTACTACCTGTATCGGGTTATCGAGACCATGGATCTCTTCGATAGGTGGTAGATTTTTGACATCTTCAGCTCTAATGCCTTTCTCTTGCATAGATTTCTTGGCTTCTTGCATATCTTCGGGACTGAGGAATATGATACCTCTTTTCTTAGGAGTTGGCGTAGAAGGTGGTTCGGGAATAGTCCAAGCATTATCGTTAATCAAGAGGTTATTCAGCAGGGTCTCAGCTTGTTCTACAGTTCGTTCCCTAAAAACACAACCGACACAACTATCTAGGTAGTCTCTAGAGGCATCGGTAAGTCCGTTATAGAGGATATCAAGTATCTCGTTCTTCTTAAGAGGGTGATCAGGCAAAGCATTCTGTAGCTGGACGAGCCTCCCCCAAGCTTGTGGAAGACTCTCTTCTTGGAGTTGAGCAAAGTTGTATATTTCCTGCAAGGCAGCTTGCTTCTTATGGGCAGGGAAATATCTCTCACAGAAGTAATAGACCATCTCCTGGGGACTACGCACACATCCAGGAGCAAGAGAGGTGAACCAGGCTTTAGCATCATCCTTTAGAGAGAAAGGAAACAGCTTAAGGATATAGTAGTGGCGGATCTTCTCCTCATTAGTGAAAAGGTTGGCTATTTCGGATAGTTTGGCAAGATGGGCTATGACCGCCTCAGACTCATAACCGTGAAAAGGATCAGATTCGACTAGAGAGATTATCTCAGGGTCGACAGAGAATTCATAATCCTTATCGGTGACAAAGATAAGCGAAGTGGTAAACTTCGGATCATTTTTCATCCTAACTTCCCGAGATTTTTCCTTCCACTTGAGAATTAATTTCTCAGTGTCATAGGCATCCTTACACGCAAGAAAATCGTCAGCTATCTCTCCCTCCATAACGTAACCCTCAGGTATATCAGGCAATTCATATCTAGGAGTGCTAGATCTAGCAGGAGCAAAAGCAGGTTCTATCTCAATAGCATCGGCAATTTCAGAAGCATCACGAGCATTGGCAGTAAGTCTAGCAATATGAGCATCAAGGAACACTCCTAGTGGAACATCAGGCAAATGAGTATCTCTAGCAGTATCAAGCATAGCATCATCACGCAAAATAGCATCTCTAGCATCATCAGGCAAAGCAGTATCAAGCATAGCATCTCTAGCAGTATCAGGCATAGCATTTCTAGCAGTATGAGGCATAGTATCAAGCATAGCATCATCAAGCATAGCATCATCAGGCATAGTATCAAGCATAGCATCTCTAGCATTAGTATCATAAGCATCATCAAGCACATGCGACATATCAAGATTTCTAGCAGGAGGTGATGTCGCAAACTTACTCATAACTGAAGGTGAATCAAGTGCAGAGCTAGATGGCAATTCCTTACCTCCCCTCGTAGTTAAGGGCAAGACTTTGGTCTTCAGATCCTTCATATTCTTCATAGTGATCAGCAGATATAAATCCCAAGTGACTCAGAGAATATAGCAATACCTCCCTGACAACATCGCCAGAAAAATGCTGACGTCAGCTGTGCTTTCCTGGCAATGGCTCCAGAAAAGTGCTGATCCTGCAATCTCTAGTGTTAGCTAGGCGAATGCTTGTGACAACTAACCTTCTCCTGCAATGGCACCAGAAGAATGCTGAAAGCACTCCACAGTAATGAGACTAGAAGAATGTTGTTAATGGCCCACCAGCGCGTGGGTTCGCAGCAGTTTTCGAGGGTAGAGTATTCGACCCAATTTGTTGGTTTGCACGACGGTAGGTGAGAGTATACTCTCAAGTATTAGCAGCTGAATTTGTCAGATTCAACCACACCTGAAAGATTAGTATCTGCAAGCACAGTAGTAACAGCAAAGTAGCGAGTAACGGCAGTGTAACGAGCAATAGGAGTGGCAAGGAACAACAGTAGTGACAGCAGTAGCAAGTAGCAACAGTAGCAAGCGACAGTAGTGGCAACATTAGCAGCAGAGCAAAACAAGTAACAGCAGTAGCAACAGTAGTAGCAGCAGCAGCAGCGCAAGACAAGTAACAGCAGTAGCAACAGTAGTAGCAGCACCAGAGCAAGACAAGTAACAACAGTAGGACAAACTCGTAGGCAATGGGTCGGTGATTTGTTTGGATGATATTCATCATGCAATATCTATAACGCGGAGAGATATGTGGCTAGCTCCCGTTCGTCAATGTGATGTAGGCATGCATTCCGTGTGTCGTCATACGTGCTTAGGGAAAAGAACTTGCATGACATCTATTGTCCATCCCTCCCGTGGCGGCGGGGTCCAAAAGGAAACTACGGGATATTAAGGTTCTCCTTTTAATAAAGAACCAGACCAACGCATTAGCACTTGGTGAACACATGAACTCCTCAAACTATGGTCATCAGCGGGAGTGGTTCCGGTTATTGTCACTCCGGGGTTGTCGGATCATAAGACATAGTAGGTAACTAAAACTTGCAAGATCGGATCTAAACCACACATATATTGGTGACAACATAATAACTTCAGATCTGAAATCATGGCACTCGGGCCCTAGTGACAAGCATTAAGCATGGCAAAGTAGTAGCAACATCAAATCTCACAACATAGTGGATACTAGGGATCAATCCCCATCAAAACTAACTCGATTACATGATAGATCTCATCCTACTCATCACCGCCCAGCGAGCCTACGAATAGATTACTCACGAACGACGAAGAGCTTCATGGAATTGGAGAGGGAAGAAGGTTGATGATGACGATGGCGACGATTTACCCTCTCCGGAGCCCAAGACAGACTCCAGAACTGCCCTCCAGATGAAGAACAGGTGGTGGCGGAACCTCCGTATCGAAAACGCGACGAAAACTTCTCTTTTTATTTTTTCTGGGACAAAAGACAACTTATAGAGCTGGAGTTGGGGGCGGCAGGTGCTTGTGGGCCCCACAAGCCTGCCCACTGCCACCAGGGGGTGGTGGCGGAGCAGGGGCTTGTGGCCTACTGGCCCACCCCCTGAGGTGGAACTTGGCATAGGTATTTTTGATATTTTCCAAAACTGCTCCCCGTAAATTTTTAGGGCGTTTGGAGAACTTTGATTTCTGCACAAAAATAACACCAAGGCAATTCTGCTGAAAACAGCGTCAGTCCAGGTTAGTTCTATTCAAATCATGCAAATTATAGTCCAAAACAAGGGCAAAAGAGTTTGGAAAAGTAGATCCGTTGGTGACGTATCACACACCCCCTCCGGTGGATCTTTGTGCAGGTATTTTTCATTAATTCCAGAAAAATTCTCCGTAAATTTTCAGGACATTCCGAGAACTTTTATTTCTGCACAAAAACAACACCATGGAAATTCTGCTGAAAACAGCGTCAGTCCGGGTTAGTTCCATTCAAATCATGCAAATTAGAGTCCAAAACAAGGGCAAAAGAGTTCGGAAAAGTAGATACGACGGAGACGTATGAACTCCCCCAAGCTTAAAGCCTTGCTTGTCCTGAAGCAATTCTGTTGACAAACTGAAAGAGACAAAAGAAAAACTTTGACGAACTCTGTTTGATCTTGTTGTTGCAACTATGTCGAACTCATATCTAGAGTTTCAGCAAGATCACAAGCAAACCACAAAAGCAAATGACATCTAGGTCTCACGGTAAACTCATATCAATGGCATAATCAGCTAGCGAGCAAATAATAATAAGCCTCAAATGTCAACACTTCAACCAAAACAACATGAAACAGTGCGAACATATGGTATCTCGCTAGCTCTTTCTGAGACCGCAAAGCATAAATGCAGAGCGCCTTCAAAGACCAAGGGCTGACTAAACATTGTAATTCATGGAAAAGAAGATCCAGTCACAGTCATACTCAACACAGTTAAAAGAAAAGCATAAAAATGATAGAGGTGCTCTCTAATTGGTGCTTTCGTAAGAGGAGGATGACTCAACAGGAACATAAATAGTCAGGCCCTTCGCAGAGGGAAGCATTGATTTGCACAGGTGCCAGAGCTCAAGCTTTGAAAACAGAGATAATAATTTTGGGTGGCATGCTTTCATTGTCAACGCAATGACTAAGAGTTCTCAACATCTTCCATGCTACACATGCTATAGGCGGTTCCCAAACAAAAAAGTAAAGTTTTGACTCCCCCACCACCAATCAATCACACTCCACGGCTAGCCGAATCCTCGGGTACCATCCATACCAACATTAATCCAGGGGGAGTTTTGTTTGCAATTATCTTTTCAATTTGAGCATGGAACTGGGAATTCCAATTACCGGCCCCTTTCTCGTGCATAATAGTGAATAAACACATATCGAGGATAACACGCCTAGCATGGAAGATACCAATAGCCCCCTGTCACCACATGAGCGGTTCGGGCATGCAAACCAGATTATTTCTTGAAGGTTTAGAGAGTGGCACATGCAAATTTACTTGGAACGACAGGTAGATACCGCACATAGGTAGGTATGGTGGACTCATATGGAACAACTTTGGGTTTATGGAAGTGGATGCACAAGCAGTATTCCCGCTTAGTACAAGTGAAGGCTAGCAAAAGACTGGGAAGCGACCAACTAGAGAGAGACAACAGTCATCAAAATGCATTGAGATTAACTAACATTGAGTGCAAGCATGAGTAGGACATAAATCACCATGACCATGAATATCATAGAGGCTATGTTGATTTTGTTTCAACTAATGCGTGAACATGCCCCAAGTCAAGCCACTTGAATCATTCAAAGGAGGATACCATCCTATCATACTACATCATAGTCATCTCAAAATTCATGTTGGCAACCAAGACAAACCATTATAAGCTCCTAGCTAAGTAAGCATGGCATACGCAACTATGATCTCTAAGTTGTCATTGCAAACATGTTTCTCTCACCACAAAGATGAACTAGGAACAGTGAGCTAGTCATATTTACAAAAACAAAATAGATCGAGTTCATACCAGCTTTTCCAGGCTCAGTCACTTCATCATATATCGTCATTATTGCCTTTCACTTGCACGACCGAACGATGTGAACAATAATAAGAGTGATCGTGCATTGGACTAAAGCTGGAATCTGCAGGCAAACACAAAGGAGAAGACAAAGTAATATGGCTCTTTGAAAGCTAAACATGTATGCATGCAAGAGCCACTAAACATTGTAACCATGGTCTTCTACCTTGACCCAAAGAAAAAGAAGACTATTTACACGGGAAAGCTCCCAACAAGCAAAAGAAGAAAAGGAAAATATTTTTCGGTTTTCTCAAACTAGACAGACACACGAAAAGAAAACGAGAAAAAGAAAATAAACTAGCATGGATGACACAGTGGCAAAGTGTGAACACCGACGAACAAAGTGAAAGCATAAGGAAGAATGTAAAGTCGGTGAGAAACATGTACTCCCCCAAGCTTAGGCTTTTGGCTTAAGTTGGTCTACTCCCAAGGAGGGAATAACCAGCTCCGGGGTACTCCGGAGTGGACTGAGGATGCCACTGTTGTGTGAGCTCCTCTGGCTCCCACTGATAAACTGGCATCTGGTACTCGACTGGTGGCTCGGGCACGGGCACCTGTGGTTGGGCTAGGCCCCAATATGCATAGATGTCCGAGGGCATAATAATGTACCTGTCTGCATGAAGATTGAACAAAGAAGGAGCAGGCAAAGTAATAGTCTCACGAGTACCCTGACTAAATACCAGGTTCTAAATCATCCTTCTATTTATATCTCTATCCAGAAAGTCATGGCGAACCATGCTATCATAATCTAGATATCTCTCGGGAAGAAGAATCTCTTCTTCCTCGTCCAGTCTAATAGGTATCTCAAAGTGTCTAGCAAGACGAGTAGCATAGATACCTCCAAAGACAACACCTTTAGAACGGTTCATGTTCAACCGTTGAGCTACTATACCGCCCAAGCTATAAGTTTTATCGTTATAAAGTGACCTAGCTTTCCCATGGCCAATCAAACATTTTCCCACGAATAATGAGAAGTACCGAAGTACGGGAAAATGTATGCTAGAAGCTCTAGCGCAAGACACTCCTCTCTCCTCTCCTACAACAATTGTATCGATGAAAGCTTCCAAGTCCCATGGACGAGGTTCATGAATATCCCCAACAAAAGGCAATTTGCAAACATTGCAAAAATCCTGGAGTGACATTCTCTAGGGGATATCATAAACTTTAAGCTCAACCATAGGAGGATTCTTCCTCGGATAGAAGTTAAAGCTTTGTACAAAGATATTAGTGAGGAGGAGGTATTGCGGACACTTATCTTCAATGAAGGCGGTAAGACCTGCGTTCTCCACCAAGTGATAAAAGTCCTCATAAATTCTAGCAGCGCATAAGAACACGTGCTTGGACACTCGCACGCTCGAACTTCTGTGACTCGAGGGACCAGATCTTTGGGCTTCTTCTCACTCCCATCATCCTTGGGGTCACGGCTTGACGAGCCTCTTAAGAACCTCCTCATCTTTTCCCTTTTTCTATCTCTGAAAATTTCTGAAATTTTTAGTGACTCTAAGGAAAAGTGAACAAGGCTCCACAAAACTCGTAGCAACTACTCCCACAAGTGCCGAGAGGCCATATTACGCATCAAAACTACTTGGGACCAGCTAAAATTAGCATGCAAAGCTCAAGAACATGGTCACCAAGCCAGCAAAAATACGCGAAGTATAAGGCACTAGAGCAAAAACTAATTGGACCAAGGGAGGAGTCACTTACCAAGGAATAATTTCCCCAAAACATTTCAGAGAATGGTGCTTTGAGCAAAGAGATCAAAAATCCCAGCAAGAGGAGCAAGAACACAGGTTTGAGCTGCGAAACAATTTTTTCTGGAGGTAGGAGAACTAGATGAGAGCAAGAATGAGTGGAGGGGGTAACTGTGGGCCCCACAAGCCTGGGTAGCACGGCCAGGGGGGTGCCCGCGCTGTCAGGGCTTGTGGCCCACTGATGTAGCCCCCAGACAAGCTCTTCGTCTCAGCATTTTTCAAAAAATCCAGAAAAGATCATACTTGATTTTCAGGACGTTCGGAGAACTTTTATTTTCGGGGTACTTTTCCACGGGACGCTAAGACAGAAAACAGGGAAAACTAAACTAAATCTATCATTTTTCTTCTAAGCAACCTAAAGTGAAAGCTTGGAACAGAGGTTTGTGAGTCCTTGATTCATCCATCTCATGGTCATCGAAATAAATCCGTCAATGGGGTTGATCAAATCCCCTCGACAAAACTTCTCGAATCGCAAAAGAGAATGGAGAATTTTAGAATAGTCGCTAGGTTACCTCAATGGGGATGTGTATCTCCCCAACATGCAAGTCATACTTCATCTTGACATGAGGAATAGGGCATTCAAAGCTCACAATAAGAATCGATGAAGTCTTTTCGATAGCATTGATGCAATGTACTCGATATTGTTTCTTTGGAAAGTGCACCGTTTGCTCATTACCGTTGACATGGAAAGTGACATTGCCTTTGTTGCAATCTATTACAGCCCCTGCAGTGTTTAAAAAGGGTCTTCCGAGGATGACAGCCATGGCATCGTCATCGGGAATATCCAAGATAACAAAGTCTGTTAAGATAGTGACGTTAGCAATCACAACAGGCACATCCTCGCAAATGCCGATAGGGAAAGCAGTTGATTTGTCGGCCATTTGCAGAGAGATTTCAGTGGATGTCAACTTATCCAGTTCAAGTCTACGATAAAGAGAGAGAGGCATAACACTAACACTGGCTCCAAGGTCGCATAACGTAGTTTTAACGTAGTTGCCTTCAATGGAGCAAGGTATAGTGGGCACACCGGGATCACCTAGTTTCTTAGGAGTTCCACCCTTGAAGTTATAATTAGTGAGCATGGTGGAAATCTCAACCTCAGGTATCCTCTTCTTATTAGTCACAATATCTTTCATGTACTTAGCATACGGAGACATTTTGAGCATAACCGTCAAACACATTTGCAGAAAGACAGGTCTGATCATTTCAATGAAGCGCTCAAAATCCTCATCATCCTTTTTCTTGGATGGTTTGGGAGGAAAGGGCATGAGTTTCTGAACCCATGGTTCCCTTTCTTTACCATGCTTCCTAGCAGCGAAGTCATTCTTATCGTATCTTCTATTCTTAGGCTGTGGGTTATCAAGATCAGGTTCAATCTCCACATCCTTATCATTGCTAGGTTGAGCATCAACATGAACATCACTATTGATATTATCATCAAGCTCATGTTCATCACCAGATTGTGTTTCAGCATCACAGACAGAGATGTCGTTTGTACTCTCAGGTGTAGCAGCAACAGGGTTGCTAGCGTGCAGGTTCCTATCATCTTTCTTCTTCTTTCTAGGATGACTAGGTGCATCAGTGCTAACTCCTTGAGAATCTTGTTCAATTCTCTTCGGATGACCCTCGGGATACAAAGGTTCCTAGGTCATTCTACCGCCTCTAGTAACGACTCTGACAGAATTGTCATTCAACTCATTGAGAAAGTCATTTTGAGCTTTAAGTACTTGTTCTACCTGAGTAGTAACCATAGAAGCATGTTTACTAAGAAGCTTAAGATCGTTGACATTTGTGTCCACACAAGCACTTAGATGACTAAGCATACGAGCATTCTGTTCCAATTGTCTGCTAACATAATCATTGAAACTCTGTTGTTTGACAACAAAGTTATCAAGTTCATTCAGGCAGAGGCTAGGAGGTTTATCAAAAGGAATATCACTCTCATCAAACCTACGCAGGGAATTTACTTCTACTACGTGTATCGGGTTATCAAGACCATGGATCTCTTCGATAGGTGGTAGATTTTTGACATCTTCAGATTTAATTGCTTTCTCTTGCATAGATTTCTTGGCTTCTTGCATATCTTCAGGACTGAGGAATAGAATACCTCTTCTCTTCGGAGTTGGCTTAGGAGGTGGTTCGGGAATAGTCCAAGCATTCTCATTGCACAAGATGTTATTTAATGGAATCTCAGCTTGTTCTACAGTTCGTTCCCTAAAAACACTACCGACACAACTATCTAGGTGGTCTTTAGAAGCATCAGTAAGTCCATTATAGAAGATATCAATTATTTCATTCTTCTCAAGAGGGTGATCAGGCAAAGCATTTAGTAGCTGGATGAGCCTCCCCCAAGCTTGTGGGAGACTCTCTTCTTCAGCTTGTGCAAAGTTGTATATTTCCTGCAAGGCAGCTTGCTTCTTATGGGCAGGGAAATATTTTTCAGAGAAGTGAACCAGGTCTTAGCATCATCCTTTAGCGAGAAAGGAAACAACTTGAGCATATAGTAGTGGCGGATCTTTTCCTCACTAGTGAATAGGGTGGCTATATCGTGCAGTTTGGTAAGATGGGCTACAACCGTTTCAGACTCATAACTGTGAAAAGGATCAGATTCAACTAGAGTGATTAACTCAGGGTCGACAGGGAATTCATAATCCTTATCGGTCACAAAGATAGGCGAAGTGGCAAACTTCGGGTCGTATTTCATCCTAGCGTTCAGAGATTTTTCTTTCCACTTGTGCAGTAATTTCTCAACATCATAGCTATCCTTACACGCAAGAAAGTCCTCAGCTATCTCTCCCTCTATAACATAACGCTCAGGCATAACAGGCAATTCAGGCATAATAGCATGTTCTACTTCAATAGTATCAACAGTTTCGGAAGTATCATCACATCTAGCAGCAATTCTAGCAATTTGTGCATCAAGGAATGCACCTATTGGCAAAGCAGTATCAAGCATAGCATCATCAGGCATAGTATCAAGCATAACATCATCATAAGCATCATGGGTAGCAGAAGTAGCATCATCAAGCACAGGCGACGTATCAAGATTTTTAGCAGGAGGTGGTGTCGCAAACTTACTCATAACTGAAGGTGAATCAAGTGCAGAGCTAGATGGCAGTTCCTTACCTGTCCTCGTAGTTGAGGGTAAGACTTTAGTTCTTGGATCTCTCAGATTATTCATAGTGACCAGCAGACGTAAATTCCAAGTGACTCAGAGAATATAGTTGTGCCTCCTCGGCAACGGCGCCAGAAAATAGTCTTGATAACCCACAAGTGTAGGGGATCGCAACAGTTTTCGAGGGTAGAGTATTCAACCCAAATTTATTGATTCAACACAAGGGGAAGAAAAAGAATATTCTCAAGTATTAGCAGCTGAGTTTGTCAATTTCAACCACACCTGAAAGATTAGTATCTGCAAGCAAAGTATCAGTAGCAAAGTGGTATGATAGAAACGGTGCCAAAAAAAGATCTGTTGACGGCAGACTATTCCTAACTTGTTGTATCAATGGCGCCAGAAAATAGCACGTTTGACGGGGGACTATTCTTGAGAATAATGCTTCCCCGTCAACGGCTCCAGAAAAGTCTTGGAATAGGTAACAACAAAGTAACAAGTAACAACAGTAGTGACAACAGCATCAAGGAACAACAGTAGTGACAGCAGCAACAGAGTAACATCAGTAGCAATAGTAGCAGCGACAAAGTAACATAGCAAGGACCAGTAGTAAAAGACTCGTAGGCATTTGTGACGGCCCGAGACCGACGTTCCAGAAGATTCCCCTCTCTTTCCGTTTTCGTCGTGTGTCTAATTTTATTTGTCGCGTCATCATCGCATCATTCGCATCATCTGCATTGCATCGGCATCTCCGTTGCCGCTAGTTTTCAAACTTGCATCCGCTAGTAGTTGCCGGTCCTCGTCGTTGTCTGTTCTGAGTCCGACCGCACACGCACGCGCCCGCGGCACCGTTGAAGCCCTGTTTTTTAAAGTGTGTTTAAAACTCTCTCTGGTCGAGGTGAGACTTGGCACGCGGTCGCGATCAATTATAGCTAGGCCGCGTGTCGAATTTCGTCGCGATCGGAGACCGTCTGGTACCCGAACGGTCGACCGTAGCGGCACCGTCTTCGGTTATTCGTCGGACGTCTGTCGGTGTTTTAAAAGTCGATGCCGCACCGCACCACTTCCTCTCATCTTAGCCAACGCCACTCTACACACCTAACCCTATCCCGCCTCCCCGAACGGACCGCACGAACGCGTCCGGAGGGTCGAAAAACCCCCAGATACCGTGCACCCTAGCCCATTTCCCTATTTAAGCACCCCTCCCTGCCTATTTTGGGCGCCCCCCTAATCCTCCTCGGAATCCGCGCCCCACCTAGACCTAACCCTAGCCGCGCCGCCCCACTCTCTCTCCTCTGCCAGCTCCGCCGGGCCCGCGAAGCCCATCGCAGGCCCGCCCGAGCCCGAATCGCGCCGCCGCCGCCGCGCAAGCCCGAGCCGCCGCCGCCCCTGTTCGAGCTCCCTGCCCCGAGCTCCCCAGCAAGCCCGCGCCGCCGCGTCGCCCCATGCTGCCGGGGCCTCGTCGCCCTTCCTGCCGCCCGAGCCGCGCCCCGCAGCTCGCCCTTGCTGTGCCGCCGCAAGCCGTCGTCGCCTGCGTTGCCACGCCGGCCTCCTGCTCCCCTGCCCGCGCCCTAGCGCCGTCGCGCCGCCCGCTGCGAGTTTCCCCGCGCCAGATCGAGCCTCGTCGCCGACCGCACCTTGCCTCCTCACAGGATCCCGCAGCGCCGCCGTTCCGCGGCCTCCCCTCCGGCAAGCCCCGCCTCGCTGCGCCCCGTGGTGGTCCTCCCCCTCGCCGGCCGCCGCGGCAGGAGCCGTCGCGCCGCTGCTCGGGATCGAGAGCGGAGACGGGAGCGCCTCCTTCTCCCGCGTGGGCCCGAGCTGGCCCAGCCGGGACGGCCACCGCCTCGCCTCCCGGCCCAGGTGGCCACCGTAGCCGGTCGCCCCGGCCCAGTAGGCCTCGCCCGGCCTGCTCCCCCACGCAGGCGCCTGGCCCAGCTCCACCAGCGGCCCGAGAGCCCCCCAAGGTGAGCCATTCCCCGCCCTAGGCGACTACTTCTCAATTGCGCTCAATGACCGAACCGGCTCTGATTCGAATTCGGCCCAATAACCTTTTTTTCAGGTTTTAGAATTTAAGTCTATTTCAGGGAAATAGACGTTTTTCAAACGACCGTATCTTTTTACCCGTAAGTCGGAACGAGGCATGTAGTATATGTTTTTGTGGTAGTTTCGCGCGTAGAATATGTTTTTGACACTAGCATATTTGTTTAACGCCGTTTAGAGTGTCTAATGCATGGATTTACGTGCTGTCTCCATAAGTAGGTGCCCGCATTTATTTTCCTCCCGTGTTTGTTTTGCTCGTACGTCGTAGATAAAATGTCCATGCTCTAGGGAGCTATTTTCCATGTAGTTTAGAGGGGTCAAGTGTATTTTTGCGTGTAGGGTTTGCCCGTAAGATTATTTTTTCGTGTCTAGGTTTAATTCTCCCGCATTATTGTGTGGTGTTATTTGGTGTGGCAAACCCCACATATTATATATGTTTCCGGGGTAGAAAAATCCCAGGGATTTTTCTATGCAATTAGTTTTGGCTTTCGAGTGAGTTAGTTCGCGAGATATATTGCCGTGAAGCCCTTTTTTTTAATTCGTAGGATTTATTCCGAGCCCCGTTCGAATTAGTTGTCAACTAGAGAGTTGATCTTGGATGTTTTGTGTAGTCCCTGGTATTTTTAGTTGCAATAGAAATGCATGTTTAGGTGTGATTTTCTTGCTCCCAAGTTGCTAGAAATAGTGCTGTTTTGGAAGAGCTGAAATATTTCCAAGTCTGGAATCTGTTATATTTTGTTGCTGTCTTGTCTTGCTTGCATCTTGTGATCTGTAGCTCTTTTGGAGTTGGCCCAATGGAGGTAGTTGTTCCCCTTATGTTTCTCTAGCATGATGTTAAGTTTCATGCCATTTGGAGTCCTGTAGCTATAGGTTTTTCTGCTTTCAATATTGCTTCAGGCTGAAAACTGCACCTTCTTGAGGTGTTATTTTCACCAAGTCTGAAATAGTGTGTGAGATGTCATTTTGTGACTTCTTTTCCTAGTGCACCTTGCTGCCATGCTAGTAGTTGTTAGTTGTTTGTAGTAGTGCGTCTTGCCCTCTTCCATGCCATGCCTTGCTTGAGCATACCGGAGTTGTGTAGCCGTAGTTATGAGGCGTAGAAATTGCTATGTGGCTGTTTTGGCAGATTGTAGCGTTTTCTTGTTTTGCTCGTAGTTAACCGTAGCTCTGATTTGATCGTGTCCTACATGAAACTTGCTTATAATCTCGTGAAGTTTCATTTTCTCTTGCTGGTTGCATGTGATGAAGTGCTCGTAGCCGCCGTTGCACACATTTTGCATTCATGCCATCATATCTTGCGATGCTTGTAACTTTTGATCCGTAGCTCCGTTGGAGATGTTCCTTATGTGTAGATTTCTTGCCTTGACGCGTAGAATCACGTGAACCTATTTGTTTTGCTGTTTAACAACTAATTAAATGCATTAATTCAGATCTGGACAGAATTGTAAATTAACCCGTGAGGTCATTTCGGAGGTGCTATATGTCATTTCCGACCTCACTTAAAATGCTTAGATAGGTAGTTTAATTTCCGCTTCACCACTTGCATGTTTAACCACATTTAATATTGCCGTGTAAATAACCGGGAGTGAACTAAATAATTACCGTGGAGTTTCGTCAATATGCAACTCGTGCATATTGAACTTCACTTAATGTGTAGGTGTGATTGTGTGATTTGTCATGCCGTGACTTGCATGTATTCAGTAGCTCATGCATCATATGTGTTGGGCATCGTGTGGTGAATATCGGGTGTTGATTCTTGTTTCCGGTTTTCCCCGTCTCGATAGAGTTCCGCAAGCGTGTCAGATGTGAGGACCCGTTCGACTACGTCGGTTCGTCTGCTTCACGGAGGCATTCTTCTTCCAAGCGGGATCTCAGGCAAGATGATCATTTCCCCAGATACCATTACTATCATTGCCATGCTAGTATTAACGCTTCTATCGATTATGTCTCGTTGCCTACCACCTGTAAATGTCAGCCTCTCAACAATACCATGTTAACCCTCGACCTGTTCAACCTAGCAAACCACTGATTGGCTATGTTACTGCTTGCTTAACCCTGTTGTTAGCGTTGCTAGTTGCAGGTGCAGTTGCTTCCATGTGATAACATGGGTTCATTGCTATATCATCATATTTAATGCTATCTAATTTTAATGCACCTATATAATTGGTAAAAGGTGGAAGGCTCGGCCTTTCTAGCCTTGTGTTTTGTTCCACCTTTGCCCCCTTAGTTTCCGGCTACCGGTGTTATGTTCCATATTTGAGCGCTCCTAACACGATCGGGGTTGTTATGGGGACCCCCTTGATAATTCGTTTTTGATTAAGACTGGTCTGGCAAGGCCCAACTTTGGTACTACATTTGCCTAAACACCTAATAAAATTGCATAGGGAACTTCCGGACCCCGAGGATAATTTAATCAACCCCCGGGCCAGTGCTCCTCATGAGTGTTGGTCCAAATTGGCAGACTACGAGGCCACCGCGGGGCAACCCGAGGTTTGGTACTCCTAGTGTGACCCATCCGCCGTGTCCTGAGAACGAGGTACGCGACTCCTATCGGGATCGTCGACACGTCGGGCGGCCTTGCTGGATTAGTTTTACCTTTGACGAGATATCTTGTGCATCGGGATTCCGGTGATGCTTTGGGTAATCTCAGAGTTGAGGTTTTCCACTAGGGAATCCGACAAGATCGCGAGCTTCGTGATTGAGGATTTCTATGCGGCTTGTGGTAATTTGTGATGGACTAGTTGGAGCACCCCTGCAGGGTTAAATATTTCGGAAAGCCGTGCCCGCGGTTATGTGGCAATGTGGAAGCTTTGTTTAACACTGGTTCTAGATAACTTGAAGTTAACTTAACTAAAACATGCCAACTATGTGCGTAACCGTGACTGTCTCTTTCGTGAGTTCCTTCTCCGATCGAGGACACGGTGGGGTTATGACTGACGTAGGTAGGTGTTCAGGATCATTCATTTGGTCATTTGTAGTTCACGCCCGCTATGCGTAGTTCTTCCCCTCTTACTTCTGGTACTCGTAAGTTAGCCACCTCATATATGCTTAGCCGCTGCTGCAACCTCACCACTTAACCACGCCTCACCCATTAAGCTTTGCTAGTCTTGATACCTTTGGAAATGAGATTGCTGAGTCCCCTGTGGCTCAGATTTCTACAACACCAGTTGCAGGTACAGGTAAAGGTTACATGACGCGAGCGCATTGATTGTTCATTTGGAGTTGCCTCTTCTTCTTCTTCTTCATCGATCTAGGATGGGTTCCAGGCCGGCAGCCTGGGATAGCAAGGATGGACGTCGTTCTTCTTTTGTCGTTTATTTTCGTCCGTAGTCGGACCCTGCTCTTACTCTTGATGATTATGTAATGTACTGATGTGACTCTGATGTAGCTTGTGGCGAGTGTAAGCCAATTCTATATATCTCTTCTTTTCAGTACATGTACTTGTAACGATATCCATTCTTGCGACACGACGAGATGCGCTTCTATCCCTGACGAGGCCCTCGTGCCAAATTGAGGATAGGGTCGCATCTTGGGCGTGACAGCATTGGATCGGTGATGGATGAGTATGATGGATGTGATTCATCATGTAACAGCTATAACACGGAGAGATAAGTAACTAGCTCCCGTTCGTCAATCCAATGTAGGCATGTATTCCGTATGTAGTCATACGTGCTTAGGGAAAAGAACTTGCATGCCATCTATTGTCCATCCCTCCCATGGCAGCGGGGTCCTAATGGAAACTACGGGATATTAAGGTTCTCCTTTTAATAAAGAACCGGACCAACGCATTAACACTTGGTGAATACATGAACTTCTCATACTATGGTCATCTCCGGGAGTGGTTCTGGCTATTGTCACTCCGGGGTTGCCGGGTCATAACACATAGTAGGTGACTGCAATTTGCAAGATAGGATCTCAAACACACATATATTGGCGACAACATAATAGGTTTAGATATGAAATCATGGCACTCGGGCCCTAGTGACAAGCATTAATCATGGCAAAGTAGTAGCAACATCAATCTCAAAACATAGTGGATACTAGGGATCAATCCCCATCAAAACTAACTCGATTACATGATAGATCTCATCCAACTCATCACCGTCCAGCAAGCCTATGATGAGATTACTCACGAACGATGAAGAGCATCATGGAATTGGCGATGGAGGAAGGTTGATCATGATGGTGGCGACGATCTTCCCTCTCCGGAGCCCAAAACGGACTTCAGATCTACCCTCCAGATGAAGAACAGGAGGTCGCGGCGCCTCTGTATCATAAAACGCAATGAATCCTTCTCCCTGATTTTTTTTCGGGCGAGACGGAATAAATAGAGCTGAGTTTGGAGGCGGTGGAGCCACGTGGGCCCCACAAGCCCTCACAGCGCGGCCTGGGGGGTGGCCGCGGCCCCTGGGTTTGTGGCCCACTGGCACACCCCCTCCAGTGGATCTTTACGCAGGTATTTTTCATTAATTCCAGAAAAATTCTCTGTAAATTTTCACGACATTCCGAGAACTTTTATTTCTGCACAAAAACAACACCATGGCAATTGTGCTGAAAACAGCGTCAGTCCGGGTTAGTTCCATTCAAATCATGCAAATTAGAGTCTAAAACTAGGGCAAAAGAGTTCGGAAAAGTAGATACGACTGAGACGTATCACGCCTCCCACGGATTGATAAACCTTAGGTCATCCACTTGCGGGGAACTTGCTATTGTCCTACAAAACTCTGCGCTTGGAGGCCCAACACGAGTCTACAAGAAGAAGGTTGTGTAGTAGACATCAAGCATCTACGAGAGGAGAGATCGGATCCACATACCCTTGTAGATTGCCAAGCGGGAAGCATTAAGAAACGCGGTTGATGTAGTCAAACATCTTTGCGATCCAAATTGCAAGCCATCGTGCGAGCCAATCATGATTTAGTGCCGAACGGACGACACCTTCGCGTTAAGCACGCGTATTACTCGATGAAGATCTCTGCCTCGTTGATCCAGCAAGCGAGGGTGGAGAGGTAGATGAGTTCTTCGGCAACAAAATGACATGGTGGTGGTGGTTCTGAACTAATCCAGCACGGCTTCGCCGAGCTCTACCGAACTAATCTAGAGGAGGAAGACGATCTAGAGAGGAGAGGGCAGCAAGTGGCTTTTCAGGTGGTGGCTGCCCTCAACGCCTCCACTATATATAGGAGGAAGGGGTGGGAGGAGGCGCCCTAGGGTTTCCCCTAGGGCCTTTGGTTGCCGGCCAAGGAGGTGGAGTCCACCTCCTACAAGGAGGTGGGGCGTGGGGGAGGAGTCCTACTCCAACAAGGACTCCTCCCACCCTCCACCTTTTTCCTCTTGGGCTCATGGGCCCCTTATGGGGTCAGCCGCCCAGCCCACCAGGGGTGGTGCGCCACCTCTTGCGCCCATGTGACCCCCCCGGGGTGGTGGGCCCGCCTGGTGGACCCCTGGAAATAACTGAAACCTTTCCCGAACCCAAATATCACTTTCCTATATATAAATCGTTACCCGTGGACCATTCCGGAGCTCCTCGTGATGTCCGGGATCTCATTCGAGACTCCGAACAACCTTCAGTCACCAACACACATAACTCCATAATATCGAAACATCACCGAACCTTAAGTGTGCAGACCCAGCGAGTTCGAGAACTATGCAGGTATGAACGAGACACTCTCCAGTCAATAAACAATAGCGGGAATTGGATGCCCATATTGATTCCTACATATTCTACGAAGATCTTTGTCGGTTGAACCTCTATGTCAAGGATTCAATTAATCTCGTATGTTGTTCCCTTTGTCCACCGGTATGTTACTTACCCGAGATTAGATCGACGATATCTGCATACCTACTTCAATCTCGTTATCGACAAGTATATTTACTCGTTTTGCAATACAAGATCCCGTGGCTAACTCTTTAATCACATTGCTTAAAAGCTTGTTGTGATGTTGTATTACCAAGTGGGCCCTGAGATACCTCTCCGTAACACGAAGTGGAAAATCCCAGTCTTGATCCATGCCAACCCAACAGACACCCTCGGAGAGACCTGTAGAGCACCTTTATAGTCACCCGATTACGTTGTGACGTTTGATACACACAAGGTATTCCTCCGGTGTCAGTGATTTGCATGACCTCATGGTCATAGGAACACATACTTGACATGCAGAAAACAATAGCAATAAGCTTACACAATTATATGCTACGTTCATAGTTTGGGTCTTGTCCATCACATCATTCTCCTAATGACGTGACCCCGTTATCAAATGATAACTCATGTCTATGACCACGAAACCTTGAACATCTTTAATCAACGAACTAGTCCATTTAAAGGCTTAGTAGGGACAGTGTGTTGTCTATGTATCCACACATGTATTTGAGTTTCCAATCAATAGAATTCTATCATGGATAATAAACAATTATAATGAACAAGGAAATATAATAATAACCATTTTATTATTGCCTCTAGGGCATATTTCCAACACAGTGACACTTCTCTTGGGCAACTGCCACTGACCAGTGTCAGATCCCAATTTTAAGAGCATATTTGTTAATGTGTGGTTTTGGTAATTGATAACAATCCCTATGAACTAATGGTTTCCTTGATTTATATTTGAAGGATTTGTCCATAGGCACTTCTTGAAGTCCATTTGTTGGTTTCAAGGAGTTTATATGGTGATCAAGGTGGTATTCAAGGTTTATCCAAAGATTGGTCATAAAGGCACAAGGTTGATCAAGATTAAGTTAAAGAGTGAATCAAGTTGATCAACACACAAAGCATACAAGATGTACCGAGAGGGATCAAATGATTCCATGGTATGGTAAGCATTGTCCATTACACTTTATGTACTAACCCATGGTCTTTGTGAGAGTTCTATGTGGGGTTAGGTGTGTTTCCATGGTTTGCATCAAGAGGAAGATCTCATTCAATCAATGGAAGATTGCGGCGTACAAGTTCAAGTGGAGCATCACGAAGAGATCATGCTTGAAGCTTGTCGTCCATTGTGGTGGAAATGGACTTGTGAAGATGTGCTGAAGATTGGCTCACCCATAGTGGAGTATGGGGGAGCAATCTACTATTCTTCATTGAGCCGACGCAATCAAGAAAGGTGGTCCATCTTGAGGAGGACAACATCGTCATCATCTAGCTCAAGTGGACTATGTGCAAGGCAAAGGTTTTTCATTGATAGGTTTTCTATTTTACAGGTCTCATGGTGTTAGTTGGGAGACCGGGTTATAGGATCGATTGTCGTACTCAAGGGGAGCTCTCAAGTGAGTAGCTTGATCGTATCGTTCGTTGTGAGCTTAAACCATTGCATTCTTGGCATCATCATCTTTCTTGGTTCTTGGTTGGCTTTTCTCTATGTGGGTTCTTTTGTTTAAGGTCATCTTCATGACAAGCTCGATTTCATTGAAAACAGGGCCCATATGGACTTTTTTTCAAAACTAATACGAAATTTGTAATAAATTTGAAAACAATGTATGTGTTTTAAAAAATGGCAAAAATAGCACCCCGTCCGCCTGGGGGTGGCCGATGGGGGACCTGTCGGCCTCTGGGTGGCCGGTGGGGGCTGTCGGCGTGCAGGTGGCTGAAATGCCACCTGTCGGCCTGGGGGTTGCTACGACGACAGAGATGTTTTGTCGTCTCTTGAGCTTGCGTTGGTTTTTCCGTTGAAGAGGAAAGGGCGATGCAGCACATGAGCAGTAAGTATTTCCCTCAGTTTGAGAACCAAGGTATCAATCCAGTAAGAGAATCGCGTCAAGTCCAGAGTACGTGCACAAACACAAAAGAGCTTGCACCCAACGCTATAAAGGGGTTGTCAATCCCTTCAAGATTGATTGCAAAGTGAGATCTGAAGGTGGAAAGTGCAACGAAGAAAAAGAGTAAGGCTGAAAATATAATGTGGAGTAGACCCGGGGGCCATAGTGTTCACTAGAGGCTTCTCTCTAAATAGCAAGTATTACGGTGGGTGAACAAATTACTGTCGAGCAATTGATAGAATGGCACAAAGTCATGACGATATCTAAGGCAATGATCATACATATAGGCATCACGTCCAAGACAAGTAGACTGATACTTTCTGCATCTACTACTATTACTCCACACATCGACCGCTATCCAGCATGCATCTAGTGTATTGAGTTCATGATGAATAGAGTAACGCCTTAAGCAAGATGACATGATGTAGAGGGATAGTCTCAAAGCAATGATGAAAACCCCATCTTTTTACCCTTGATGGCAACAACATGATACGTGCCTCACTACTCCTTCTATCACTGGGTGAGGTTATCGCACGGTATGAACCCAAAACCAAGCACTTCTCCCATTGCAAGAATCATAGATCTAGTTGGCCAAACAAAACCCACAACTCGAAGAGAATTACAAGTATATGAAATCATGCATAAGAGATATCAGAAGAAACTCAAATAAGATTCATAGATAATCTGATCATAAATCCACAATTCATCGGATCTCGACAAACACACCGCAAAAGAAGATTACATCGGATAGATCTCCATGAAGATCGTGTAGGACTTCGTATTGAAGATCCAAGATAGAGAAGAAGCCATCTAGCTACTAGCTATGGACCCGTAGGTCTATGGTGAACTACTCACGTATCATCGGAGAGGTCATGGTGTTGATGAAGAAGCCCTCCGTATTCGAATCCCCCCTCCGGCAGGGCACCAGAACGTGCCCCAGATGGGATCTTGCGAAGACAGAACCTTGCGGTGGCGGAAAAGTACTTTCGATGATCTCCTGATTTTTTCTGGGATTTTAGGGTATATATAGGCGAAAAACCTAGGGCAGGTGAGCTACGGGGAGATCACAAGCCTGCTAGGCCCGACCCTCCCTAGGCCGGGCCTGGTGGGCTTGTGACCTCCTCCGAGGTCTCCTGCCTTCGTTCTCAAGTCTCCCGCGTGTCTTATGTTATGGAAAAAATCATTCCGCAGATTTTATTCCGTTTGGACTCCGTTTAAAATTCTCCTCTAAAAAGGGTCAAAAACATGGAAAAAATAGGAACTCGCACTTGGTACTGAGTTAATAAGTTAGTTCCAAAAAACATATAAATGGCATACAAAACGTCCAAAGTTTGACAAGATAATAGCATGAAACCATCAAAAATTATAGATACGTTGGAGACGTATCAAGCATCCCCAAGCTTAACTCCTGCTCGTCCTCGAGTAGGGAAGTGATAAAGACTGAATTTTTGATGTGGAATGCTACCTAGCATAGTTGTCCTTTGCAACTTTTTTCATGTGACATGAATGTTCAGATCCATAAGATTCAAAACAATAGTTTGCTATTGACATGAAAACAATAATACTTCAAGAAAACTAGCAAGGTAATCATGAACTTTGAAAATAACAAGGCCAAAGAAAGTTATCCCTACAAAATCATATAGTCTGGCCATGCTCCATCATCCTCACACAACTAATGTAAATCATGCACAACCCCGGTATTGGCCAAGTAATTGTTTTCACACTCTTACTTTCTCAAACTTTTTGTAACTATCACGCAATACATGAGCGTGAGCCATGGATATATCACTATAGGTTGAATAGAGTGTGGTGGTGGTTGTGAGACAAAAAGGAGGAGATGGTCACATTGACTCGACGTATCAAAGGGCTATGGAGATTCCCATTAATAGATATCAATGTGAATGAGTAGGGATTGCAATACAAATGGTGCACTAGAGCTATAAGTATGTGAAAGCTCAAAAGGATAACTAGTGGGTGTGCATCCAACTTGCTTGCTCACGAAGACCTAGGGCAATTTTGAGGAAGCCCATCATTGGAATATACAAGCCAAGTTATATAATAAAGATTCCCACTAGCTTATTGTGGTGACAAAATGAGAGGCTCTCAAACATGAAGAACATGGTGCTATTATGAAGCACAAGTGTGGAAAAAGATAGTAGCATTGTCCCTTCTCTCATTTTCTCTCTTTTTTTATTTGGGCTCTTGGCCTAATTTTTTTTTATTTGGGCTCTTTGGCCTCTTCTTTTTTTATTTCCTCACATGGGACAATGCTCCAATAATGATGATCATCACACTTTTATTTACTCACAGCTCAAATCATAGAACGATGATGACTCTATAGGAAATGCCTCCGGCAGTGTACCGGGATGTGCAACGATCTAGCTTGGAGTATGACATTGAAACATCTTGCTAGCTATCTTACGATCATGCAATGGAAATATGAGAGTGACGACACAAGTCATGAGATGGAACGGTGGGAGTTGCATGGCAGTATATCTCGGAATGGCTATGAAAATGCCATAGTAGGTAGGTATGGTGGCTGTTTTGAGGAAGACATATGGTGGGTTTGTGCACCGGCAAGAATTGCGCGGCACTAGATAGGCTAGCAATGGTGGAAGGTGAAAGTGCATCTATACCATGGACTCACATTAGTCATGAATAACTCACATACTTGTTGCGAAATTTTTTATTAGTAATCGAAACAAAGTGCTAAACGCATACTCCTAGGGGAAGGGTTGGTAGGTGTTAACCATCGCGCGATCCCGACCTCAACACACATGATGAAAATCAATGGATCAATTATGCTCCGAGTTCCTAACATAGCGGTTCACCATACGTGCATGCTACGGGAATCACTAACTTCAACACAAGTATTTCTAGATTCACAACACCCTACTAACATAACTCTTAATATTACCAAATCCACGTCTCGAAACTAATTGAGAGGAATCAAGACTTCTCTTTCTACTCAATGCACATGAAGATGGAGGTTTTTGTATCCTCTTCGGGTACCTATTACCTTTGGGACTACTTTCATAGCATAAGCCAACTACCAAGTCACACACCGTCGTGCTCTAAAAGATCTAAGTGAAGCGCATAGAGAAAAATTATCTAGCTCAAAAGATATAAGTGAAGCACGATGAGCATTCTAGCAAAATCATGATGAGTGCATGTATCTCTAAAAAGGTGTGCAGCAAGGATGATTGTGACACAACAAAAATAAAAGAATCCTAAGATACAAGACGCTCCAAGCAAAATACATATCATGTGGTGAATAAAAATATAGCCCCAAGTAATGTTACCGATGGCTTGAAGACGAAAGAGGGGATGCCTTCCCGGGGCATCCCCAAGCTTAGGCTTTTTGGTGTCCTTGAATTTGGCTTGGGATGCCTTGGGCATCCCCAAGCTTGAGATATTTCCACTCCTTATCTCTTTGTCCATGAGAACATCACCCAAAACTTGAAAACTTCACAACACAAAACTTAAGCAGAAACTCGTGATAACATTAGCACAAGAAAACAAACTACCACCTCTTTAGGTACTGTAGAAATCTTGATTTACATTTATATTGGTGTTAGGCTACTGTATTCACACTTTCCCATGGCTAGTACCACCCGATACTATCCATAGTTTCATCAAAACAAGCAACCAACCCAACAAAAACAGAATCTGTCAAAAACAGACCAGTCTGTAGCAATCTGTATACTTCCTATACTTCTGATACATCAAAAATTCTGAAAAATTACGACTGCCAGGGAAAAAGGCATATCAACTAGCAGAAAAAAGAATCAACTCAAACGCTCTTTCTGAATAAAAATGAAAAATCATCTCGTGAGCGAAAAGTTTCTGTCTTTTTCCAGCAGGATTAAACAACCATCACCAAGACTAGTCATAAAGGTTTTGCTTGACTCAAACACAAAAAGAAACACAAAAAACACAACCATAACAGAATTATGATGGTGTGGACGCAATAAAATAGAAATAAAAAGAAATAAATTCATTGGGTTGCCTCCCAACAAGTGCTATTGTTTAACGCTCTTAGCTAGACATAAGGCGATAGAATCACGTATCGTCGTCTTTGGTGCTCAAACCATAAGTGGCCCTCATCATGGATTCATAAAGCAATCTTATTTTCTTTCTAGGAAAGTGCTCCATTCCCTTCTTTAAAGGAAATTGAAATCTAATATTCCCTTCCTTCATATCGATGATAGCACCGATAGTCCTTAGGAAAGGTCTACCAAGAATAATAGGGCATGTAGGATTGCAATCAATGTCAAGCACAATGAAATCCACGGGTACATAGTTCCTATTTTCAATAATACGAACATCATTGATCCTTCCCATGGGTTTCTTTACAGTAGAATCCGCAAGATGCAAATTAAGAGAACACTCTTCAAGCTCGTTAAAACCCAGAACATCACATAAAGACTTTGGAATCGTGGAAACACTAGCACCCAAATCACACAAAGCATTGCATTCATAGTTTTTGATTTTGATTTTGATAGTAGGTTCCCACTCATCATGAAGCTTTCTAGGGATAGAGACTTCCAATTCAAGTTTTTCTTCAAGAGATTTTATCATAGCTTCGACGATATGATCGGTAAAGGCCTTGTTTTGGCTATAAGTGTGTGGAGAGTTTAGCATGGATTGCATCAAGGAAATGCATTCAATCAAGGAGGAACTATCATAATTGAATTCCTTGAAATCCAAAGTAGTAATTTCATTACTACTCAAAGTTTTGATATCTTCTACTCCACTTTCAATGCTTTTAGCATCAAGATAGATGGACTCCAAATCATTGGGGCGTTTTTCAACCAAAGTGGATTCATATCCAGCCCCATCATCATTAGGTTTGACACAGGAAAACAAAGATTCAATGGGAGTCACACCAAGCACTTTAAGATCTTCGTGATTCTTATCACGAGAACACGCCTTATTAAGCCATTCATGTCTAGCACGAATTTGGGCGGTTCTATCTTTGCTCTCACTCATGGAAACACGCATAGCTTTCAAAGTTTCATCCATATTGATCTTGGGAGGAACACATCTAACTTTCAAAGCATCAATATCACTAGACATTCTATCAACGTTCTTAGCCAAATCATCGATTTTGAGTAGTTTTTCCTCTATGGACGCATTGGATTTTTTTGCGAGTTGATAAACTCTTTGATATTAGTCTCTAGATCAGAGGGTAATCTATTGTAATTTCCATGAGTGTTGTTGTAGGAGTTACCAAAGTTATTAGAGGAGTTACTAGGAAAAGGTCTAGGAACATAGTTTCCTCTAAAAGCATTGTTGTTGCCAAAATTATTCCTACCAACAAAATTAACGTCCAAGCTAGCGTTGCTACTCTCAATCACGGATAACATGGGCATATCATTAGGATCTAAAGGAGCACTTCTACTAGCAACCAAATTCATTAACTCATCCATCTTAGCACTCAACGAGTTAATTTCTTCTATAGCGTGTACCTTCTTACTAGTAGGTGACCTTTCAGTGTGCCACTAAGAGTAGTTCGTCAAGATATTGTTTAGGAGTTTTGTGGCTTCTCCTAACGTGATTTCCATGAACGTTCCAGCTGAGACGGAGTCCAAGATGTTTCTAGAAGCGAAATTCAAGCCAGCGTAGAAGATTTGTATAATCATCCAAAGACTCAAGCCATGAGCGGGACAATTTCTAATCATCAATTTCATTCTCTCCCAAGATTGTGCAACATGTTCATGATCAAGTTGCTTAAAATTCATGATATCATTACGGAGAGAGATAATCTTAGCCGGCGAAAATACTTGGATATATAAGCATCTTTGCACTTATCCCAAGAATTGATACTATTTTTGGGCAAAGACGAAAACCAAGTTTTTGCTCGATCTCACAACGAGAAAATAAAAAGCTTCAATTTAATCACATCATTATCCACATATTTCTTCTTTTGCATATCGCAAAGCTCAATGAAGGTAATAAGATGGGATGCGGCATCTTCACTAGGAAGGCCGGAAAATTGTTCTTTCATAACAAGATTCAGCAAAGCGGCATTGATTTTGTAAGACTCCGCACTAGTGGCGGGAGCAATCGGAGTACTAATAAAATCATTATTATTAGTATTCGAGAAGTCACAAAGTTTGGTGTTTTCAGTCATGGTGACTTCAGCAAGCAAGCAAGCAAGCACACAAGCGAACAAAGAGCAAGTGAGAGAAAAAGGTAAACGAAAAAGGCAAATCTTTTTGTAAATTTTTGTTTTCCAGAAGTGGGGGAGAGGAAAACGAGAGGAAAAAAAGTAAATGCAAGAGATGAGTTTGTGACACTTACTTGGATGAGTCCTTGACTTGATCCGCCCCAGCAACGGTGCCAGAAATTCTTCTGCTACCGCGACAGAGATCTTATGTCGTCTCTTGAGCTTGCATTGGTTTTTCCCTTGAAGAGGAAAGGGCGATGCAGCATAGGAGCAGTAAGTATTTCCCTCAGTTTGAGAACCAAGGTATCAATCCAGTAAGAGAATTGCGTCAAGTCTAGAGTACCTGCACAAACACAAAAGAGCTTGCACCCAACGTTATAAAGGGGTTGTCAATCCCTTCAAGATTGATTGCAAAGTGAGATATGAAGGCGAAAAGTGCAATGAAGAAAAGAGTAAGGCTGAAAATATAATGTGGAGTAGACCCCGGGGCCATAGTGTTCACTAGAGGCTTCTCTCTAAATAGCAAGTATTACGGTGGGTGAACAAATTACTGTCGAGCAATTGATAAAACCGCGCAAAGTCATGACGATATCTAAGGCAATGCTCATACATATAGGCATCATGTCCGAGACAAGTAGACTGATACTTTCTGCAGCTACTACTATTACTCCACACATCGACCGCTATCCAGCATGCATCTAGTGTATTGAGTTCTTGACGAACAGAGTAACGCCTTAAGCAAGATGACATGATGTAGAGGGATAATCTCAAACCAATGATGAAAACCCCATATTTTTACCCTTGATGGCAACAACATGATACGTGCCTCGCTACCCCTTCTGTCACTGGATGAGGTCACCGCACGGTATGAACCCAAAACCAAGCACTTCTCCCATTGCAAGAATCATAGATCTAGTTGGCCAAACAAAACCCACAACTCGAAGAGAATTACAAGGATATGAATTCATGCATAAGAGAGATCAGAAGAAACTCAAATAAGATTCATAGATAATCTGATCATAAATCCACAATTCATCGGATCTCGATAAACACACCGCAAAAGAAGATTACATCGGATAGATCTCCATGAATATATAGGCGCAAGACCTAGGTCAGGAGGCAGCCAGGGAAGCCACAAGCTTGCCCACCGCCGCCTCCCCCCTGGTGGCGGGGTGGGAGCTTGTGGGCTCCCTGGGGCCCACCTGGCCTGGCCCAAAGGCTCCCTGGACTTCTTCCGTTCGGGAAAAAATCATTTCGGGGTTTTTCTTCCGTTTGGAGTCCGTTCCAAAATCAGATCCGATAAGAGTCAAAAACACGGAAAAACAAGAACTGACACTTGGCACTGAATCAATAAGTTAGTCCCAAAAAAAGATATAAAAAGGTACATAAAACATACAAAGAAGACAAGATAACAACGTGAAACCATCAAAAATTATAGATATGTTTGAGACATATCATACCTGAGGTCGAGGAACAACTCCTCGTGCTTCCGTTTGTGGTGAAGATACCCCGAACAAACTCCTCAAAGGAACAGTTTCCATAGTGACAAGTGACAATAAATTTCAGAACTGTATAAAAATGTTTCCTTACCAATTTCCACTTACCAAAGGCGCTTCACTCCCCGGCAACGGCGCCAGAAAAGAGTCTTGATGACCCACAAGTATAGGGGATACATCGTAGTCCTTTCGATAAGTAAGAGTGTCGAACACAACGAGGAGTAGAAGGCTCTGATAAACGGATTTCAGCAAGGTAATAACTGCAAGCACTGAAAGTAGCGGTAACAAGTGATGGTGTAGTGAGGTGAAATGTAGCAAGCGAAAAGTAACAAGTAACAAGTAGTAGCAATGGTGCAGCAAGTGGCCCAATCCCTTTTGCAGCAAGGGACAAGCCTGAACAAAGTCTTACAAGAGGAAAAACGCTCCCGAGGACACAAGGGAATTTCTGTCATGCTAGTTTCATCATGTTTATATGATTCGCGTTCGTTACTTTGATAGTTTGATATGTGGGTGGACCGGCGCTTGGGTACTGCCCTTACTTGGACAAGCATCCCACTTATGATTAAACCCTCTCGCAAGCATCCACAACTACGAAAGAAGAATTAAGACAAGGTCTAACCATAGCATTAAACTAGTGGATCCAAATCAGCCCCTTACGAAGCAACGCATAGGCTGGGGTTTAAGCTTCTGTCACTCCAGCAACCCATCATCTACTTACTACTCCCCAATGCCTTCCTCTAGGCCCAAATATGGTGAAGTGTTATGTACTCGACGTTCACATAACACCACTAGAGGAAAAACAACATACAACATATCAAAAAACTGAACGAATATCAAATTCACATGACTATTATCAGCATGACTTATCCCATGTCCTCAGGAACAAAAGTAACTACTCACAAAGCATAATCATAATCATGATCAGAGGTGTAATGAATAGCATCAAGGATCTAAACGTAAACTCTTCCACCAAGTAATCCAACTAGCATCAACTACAAAGAGTAATCAACACTACTAGTAACCTTACAAGTACCAATCGGAGTCGTGAGACGGAGATTGGTTACAAGAGATGAATTAGGGATTGGATAGGAGATGGTGCCGATGAAGATGTTGATGAAGATGCCTCCCCTCCGACGAGAGGAGTGTTGGTGATGACGATGGCGATGATTTCCCCCTCCGGGAGGGAAGTTTCCCCGACAGGATCGTCCTGCCGGAGCTCTAGATTGGATTTGCTCAAGTTCCGCCTCGTGGTGGCGGCGAAACCATGAAAAAGCTCCCGAATGATTTTTTTTCTGGAACGAAACCCTTCATATAGCAAAAGAGGGGGGCTAGTGGGCCGTCAGGGAGCCCACAAGCTTGCCCTCCGCCACCAGGGGGGTGGCGGTGGCAGGGCTTGTGGCACCCTGGTAGCCCCCCTTGGTACTTCTTTCACCCACTATTTTTTATATAATCCCAAAAAATTCCACGTAACTTTTCAGGGCATTTGGAGACGTGCAGAATAGTGGACTAAGATTTGCTCCTTTTCGAGTCGAGAATTCCAGCTGCCTGAATTCTCCCTCTTCAAATAAACCTTGCAAAATAAGAGAGAAAAGGCATAAATATGGTACCACGAAGTAATATAACAACCCATAAAGCAATAAATATCAACATGAAATCATGATGCAAAATGGACGTATCAACTCCCCCAAGCTTAGACCTCGCTTGTCCTCAAGCGAAAACCAAGTTCCATAAACATGTCCACATGTTGAGGGACGAAGGTGTCGATAAAACATAATACAGACATGAGGGCATCATGATCACACATAGGACAACAATACATCATAAAGATTCTTATGGGAAAGTAACAATTCCCTCACAAAGCAAAGCATGAAGCAAAAACCTTACCGAGAAGTAACCAACAACAGTCCAAAGTCATTGAAGAAATTGCAATTTATCACAACATCAAAAAGAGTCAAATAAGAGCTTGTAAGGCAAACCCACATACTCAATCATCTCTTTTGTTTTCCACAATTGTTACAACTCACGTGGTACTCATGGTGTCAAAGTTTCAGCTGGACACAGAGGAAGATAGGGGCTTATAGTTTTGCCTCCCAACTATTTACCTCAAGGGTAAAGTCAACAACAATAAAGCATAAGTACTCAACTCCAACTTGATATATGAATATAGATCTTTCCCAAGCATGTGACGGTAGCCAAGACAAAGGCAAAAATAGGGAATTGGTGAAAATCACCATGACTCTTACAAGGGCAAAAAGTAAAGGTAAAAGATAGGCCCTTCGTAGAGGGAAGAAGAGGTTGTAATGCGCTTTTGAGGTTTGAATGCGTGTCCTCTTAGTGCGGAGGAACGTCACTTTATATTGCCTCCTGTGATAAAGAACTTTATTATGCAGTCTGTCGATTTTATGTCTTCCTCATCACAGGTTCTTAAAAAGTTTATATTCCACACACTAATAGATCATACATATTAGAGAGCAATTTTTATTGCTTGCACCGATGACAACTTACTTGAAGGATCTTATTCAATCCATAGGTAGGTATGGTGGACTCTCATGGCAAAACTGGGTTGAAGGTTTATGGATGCACAAGTAGTACCTCTACTTGGTGCGGGAGTTTTGGCTAATGTGAGGTGGAAGCAATCGTCACATGCTAAGGGATCTCTAATCATATAACATTGTTTGGAACCAAGCAAACACAATTCATTATGTTGTCTTCCTTGTCCAACATCTAATCCTACGCATGTAATAGTTGGGTGAGTGCTCACAATTGTAAAAAGTGTCTGAGATGATATATTTGTATGTGAACCTCTCTTTCCTTATTACTTCTTATTAATTGCAACAATGACTAAGGTCTATGTTGATTTATTCTCAACAAGTTTCAATCATCATACGTGTCATATGTGAAGTTATCACTCTCCATAAGATCGTCTCATGATCTTTCATGCTATCGTTCTTTTCATACTTTTGATCATGGCACAAAGCAAAGCCCTTGACTAAGATACTCTTTATTATATAGCTCGTAAGCTCGAATACAACGGGGGAGAGACAAAAGCAAAAGACTCAAACTAAACACTAAAGACTTATTCCTCTAAAAAAAGAAATAAAAACTAAAAAGGAAAGAACTAAAACAAAGGTAAAAGCAAAAGATATAAAGGTGATACGATACCAGGGCAACTCCCCCAAGCTTGGCAAAAGCCAAGGGGATTGCCCATACCAATGCTTAGTTTTCTTCCTTTGATGGTGAAGGTGGTGGAGTTGTTGCCTTTGATTCCAAGAGAGCTATCAATCTTTGATTTATACCTTTGAGATCTGTGACATGGTTTTCCAACAAAACAACTTCACGAGAAAGGGAAATATTGTGAGCACGAGTTGTTTCGCAAAATCTCAAGAGTTCAATCAAGGATGGAGACATCACGTGGAGGAAGGGTTGGAGAAAATCTACTCCTTCAACGTCTTCAATGTTGAACATAGGTTGAACTTGTCCTGGTTCATACCCCACGTTGACCTGTACGAAATTCTCCTCCTTCGCCACTGGTTGCACTAGGACATATGGGTGGATTATTCAGTGTCTGGAACAACTTAACAGGGACAACCAATGTTGGCTCCTATCTATCGGTATCAACTCCCACTTGACATTTTTACAGGATTTGGTCCACAATGCATGAATAATGACGGAACATACTTCAGGATACATCCCAAAACTAGTAGTCAACCAATGCTTCAACTGCCTAATGTCCAGTCTGTCCAGGTCTCAAAGTGTCAGCATGCCTTTCTTAAACTCGCTAAGATCAACCCCCAACTCATTACACAGAACATTACCAGGGCCGTAATAAACAGTCAAATTTACAGATTCAGACATTTTCACCTGTCAGATATTGCGAGCTTGTCATTATTCGCAAAGAACAAATTTATACAAACATAAACCTACGTACACTAAATAAACCAACACTAAAAATAACCTAAAGTAAAAAAATGGTATACCTTCCACGCGTGTGTCCCCTTCTTCTTCTTCTCCACCTTCTTCTTCCTCTACACCACACCACCTCCTCACCTCACCATCCACAACTCCACCATCCAACTACCGCATCGCACAAAATGAGACCGTAGGCCGGTGAAGATGGGTAGGATCTATTGATTCCGTGGATTGAATACAAAAATGGGCGGAGGAGGGAGGAGATCGGAGGGGGGAAATGGTGGAAAAAATGAGAGAAAAGAGAAACCAGAGAAAACAGGAAATGAGGAGGAAGGAGGAGGAAGAAGGGGCCACCAGGGGCTATCCAGGGGCTCTTCGGCCTCCTGGAGGCCGATGGCCCTCTTCGGCCACCCCTAGGCCGACAAGTGACACTTCGGCCACCTGCAGGCCGACAGGTCCCCATCGGCTACCCAGAGGCCGACAGGTCCCCCATCGGCCACTCCCAGGCCGACGGGGTGCTATTTTGCCATAAAACACATACATTGTTTTCAAATTTATTACAAATTTTGTATTAGTTTTGAAAAAAAAATCGCCCATATGCATATTTTATGATATTTTCGATGTTGGAGTTCTTGTCGGTTCTTCAATCACACAGGTTTCACATCTCTATATCATTATCATTTTCATAATCGCCTCTTCTTAACATAACCAACAAGCTGTTTGGATAGTGCTTGTTGTGTGCTATCCAACAAGTTTGAGTTTGCTCATTCCGGAGCTTGTATGCGAAAGTTATGCCAGTTTTAGTGCGAGCACAGCTTTTCTGTGTTAAGCGGAATTACCGCTGCGGTGGAAGCGGTAGTACCACTTGGGCGGTACTTCCGCTCTCCACTTCTGCCTTACTTTTGCTTATATTTGTTCTCTAGTTAGCACTTTCCTTCGAGTGGTAGTAGAACGACAGTAATGGGCGATAGTACCGCTCTGTGCGGTAGTACCGCCCTGTTTTTGTCTACTACCGCGGTTTCACCCGCTTTTGCATCACCTAGCGGTAGTACCATTGGTGGAAGTGGTAGTACCGCTCCGGCAGCAGTACCGCCTCGATTTCTACCGTTTGCATACCTTTTCCGGGAACTACAACACTAAACAGTAGTACCGCTCAGTTTAGCGGTAGTACCACTTGTGCACGACCTATGCACATAATGATTGGATTTGGGGTGGCCTATATAAGGGGGTCTTCTTCCCCATTGCTCCTGAACTCTTGAGCTCGTGTTCTTCCTCCATTGTTGACTTCTTCGAGCTTGCTAACTCTCAGTCTCTCCAATTATTCTTGCTATTCTTGAGGGAAAAGAGAGACGAGATCTAGATCCACATTTCCACCAATCACTTTCTTCTCTTTGTGAGGGGAACCCCTTGGATCTAGATCTTGGAGTTCTTCGTGTTCTTCTTCGTTCTTTCTCTTATTTTGTTTCATAGCATTAGTTGTTGTGGTGGGATTTGGGAGAGAAGGACTTGGGCACTCCGTGTACCCTTGCCGTTGCATTTGGTGCATAGGTTTGAGTTTCCCATGGTGATACGTGGAAGTGAAGTTTGAGAAGCTTATTACTCTTTGGGGTTTGGGCACCCTAGAGCTTGTGCCTCTTGGGTGATTTGGCACCCTAGACGGTTGGTGATGCTACGATACTCAATCATTGTGTTGTAAAGCTCCCGACAAGTGTCGGGGTCTCCAATTAGGTTGTGGAGATTGCCCCGAGCAATTGAGGTCACCTCGGAGCCACAATCCATTATGGTGAAGCTCTGTGGTGTTGTTGGGAGCCTTCAATTAAGTTGTGGAGATTGCCCCAACCTTATTTGTACGGGTTCGGTGATCACCCTCAAGAGTCCCTTAGTGGAATCATTACATCTTATATTGTGCGAGGGAATGAGAATATTAGAGTGGCCCTAGTGGATTCTTGGACAGCATTGTGCCTTCACACCGCTCCAAACGGAGATTAGCATCCGCAAGGGTGTGAACTTCGGGATACATCGTTGTCTCTGCATGCCTCGGTTATCTCTTACTTGAGCCATTTACTTATGCACTTTACTTTATGGTTGTCATATTATTTCTTGTTATATACTCCATCTGTTCCTAAATATTTGTCTTTTTAGAGGTTTCACTACAGACTGCATCAGATGTATATAAACATATTTTAGAGTGTAAGTTCATTTGTTTTGTTCCGTATGTAGTCCGTAGTTGAATCTCTAGAAAGACAACTATTTAGAACGAAGGGAGTATCTTGCTATCACTTAGTTGCTTATCCTGCTTAACATAATTGTTGGTGCACATAGATGAGTCTTATTGTTTTAGGTTTTGTCCTTGACTAATTAAACGTTATTTTTATTCTGCATTTGTTTAAGCAATAAACCGTAATTATTTTAAAGCGTTTATTCATCATTTCCTCTAGGCGTCATTCACTTCTTTCATCAATGTTGTGTTACTAACACATGTCATTTTACCTGACAATATCATGAAGACGGAGTGGGATGTAGCCTCTGGAGGAGCCCAGGTCATGGTTGGAGCTGAGGGCGTCGATGACCGGCCCGATCCCCACGAACCACGGGCGTGCCCCTTTTTTCTCCTAGCTGAAATACTTGGACTCGGAACCATGTCGTTTTGGTGGCTGAATATTGTTCCGTTTGTTTGCCGCGACTCAACCAACGTTTTGTGGCACGATTCTGACATGACGGTGCTTCCGATGGTCAAGAAGCTCGCACAGGAAGGGCTTCGCATATGGATTTTCAGGTAGAGCATCAGACATGTATTTTGTCTTTGCGTTTTGTCTTGTCTATAGGATTTTCGGTAGTATCATTTTCCGTTCTTCCTTCGGCTGACAAAGGGCTGTTTGGATTATGACTATTCTTATCATATCTTATCACATTATTTTTGTCATACTTGCCTTATTTAAGTTAGCTTAAACTGTTAGCCACACATTGGCTTGCCTAAGGAAATCTTATCACATTTTTTATGTCTATGACATGTGGGGTTTGGTACTCATTAAAAAATGCTTACCTTAGGTGTGGCTAGAACCAAACACCCACCTAACTTGATCAAACTTGTTTAAGGTAAGTTGTGGCAAAGTATGACAAGGTGTGACTATGAACCAAACAGCCTAAAATACATGGTGCCAACTAGCTGCCCGAGCAGTCGCTCGATCTCTTCAAGCGCTTCTTCCTAGCCAACCAGAACCTCCCCTCCAAGCCCTTCTAGACCTGAAGTTTCCTGAATAAGACATGGATCGACATGGTTGATTCCGTGGTTGTGTTAGTATCTAGCTCTGCTCTCTACGCTGCCTCTGGTTTCCAAATTCTAATCGAGCAGGCCTAGGATGGACAACTTGTACAACTTACTTGCGGATTTTGTTGCCAAGATGAGAGGATGGACGGTGTTTACTGGCTATGATGCGGGCATGGGAAACCGAGATTAATAAACCCATCCACCGTTCCAACCATTCATGATTCATCCCAACGTGCTTGGCACAACGTCTAGGGTAGGATCGTGCAGTACAGGTGATTCTGCATCCACGATGCCATCTGCCGGAAACATGCGGCGTCTTACCTGCCAAGAGGGGGAGGCAAAAGAACAGCCGAAAAGTTCCACGCGCGGCAGCATGCCATTCGCCGCCCGCCATGGCGTTGCCATGCATGCACCAATCGCTTTTCTCCTTGTTCCGGGCGACGATGGGAGAGGGACCAGGCGCGCAGAGAGCCGTGAGTTGTGCAAACGACCACGATGCCATGTGAAACGAAATGAACGACGGAATTATGATCTGATTTGCACAAAAGGTACGAGGCGAGGTGAGGGGAGAGAGAGGCCGGGGTTGGTCGACCGCAGCGGGGCAGAGAACCGCACCCGAGTGTTGAATGAGCCCCTGTTCCGGCTGTTCCCCTTCTCCCGTGCAATCATGCTTCTGATCTCTGATCGGCCTGCCTGTCGCATTTGGGCTCCGGTCAGCAGATCAGGTGCACGGGTGCAGTCGTCTCACATGGCTAATGCCGCAAGTATGTATTACTGCGGGGCGACTGTGGGGCGAAATGGCCGCCTCTCACGCCGTCCGGACTGATCTCACTTAATTGATGATAGACACCAATTATACCTGACCATGAAAAACCCGGCCCGCTCGGCCCAACCCTACCCGGCCAAACCCGACTCGACCTTGCCCACGAGCCGGACTCGGACCTAGATTTTAAGCCCGTCGGGCTTATCAGGCTGGGCTAGGGCCTGAAAAAACAAGACATTACGTCTACGTCAGGCCGGGCTTATTGGATCCGGCCGGGCTTCTTCGGGCTTGAGCTGGGCTTGGATCCAAAAATTAGGTCAGATGGTTGGGCCGGGCCGGGCTAGGACCTGCGTTTTGTACCACATGCTTTTTTAGTCCCGACCCGAGGCCCGGTCCGGACTGAGTGGCAAGGTATAACCGTGATAGCTGGCGTTCGACCGCCAGGAAAGAGGGCCGATCCAACGACCATCGTTTCCGGTAGTTCACCCTGGGAGGACACGGCGATCCAAAATTACCCAAAAAACCTAGTTACTTTTTCTAAAGAAAATCCACGTTACACTTTAAAACAAAACAAAAAGGGCGCGGCTACGCGTCCGCCGGCCGATTTTTCTAAAAGATCGATCGGGTCGCTAGCCGTCGGATCTAGCATCATCAAGTGGTTGACGAGCATCTTAACTTTTAAAACATAAATTGTATTGCGGAGTTTTTTACAACAGAGACTATGTTACGAAAACGTGTGTAGATTCTTTTATAACATAATTTGTTATAAAATATTTTCTGCAATAAAGATCATCATATTGCGGAAATCCATGTATTTTTTTGCAATAGAGTTTGTTATAATATATTTCTACAAAAAGATTGTGTTGCAGAAATACATGTCATATTTTTAATAAAGTTTGTTATGGAATATTTTCTGTAACAAAGATGAAACGTGCTATGCGTCCATCCATGGATCCTTTTAAAGATCCGCCACCTCACGAGGCGTCACATTTAACATCATTCAACGGTCAAACCCCGTCCTCACATTGCAACAAAAGGAATGTTGTAGAACCCTTCGCAATAGAGCTCGTGTTACAAAAACATTTACAACAAGGATCGTGTTACAAATTATTTTTTGTACCACAGGTGATGTTGCAGTTTTTTTTATAACATTTGCAATACAAATCATACCACCGAAAAATCCCACAACAAAGATTATATTACGGAAAAAATTACAACAAAAGTGATGATGTAGAAATGATGTTGCGGCCATTGTTCATCCACGTCCGATATTTGTAGAGAAAGGTGGGACCAAAAGAGCACAAGACCATTTGATCCACGTATAGTCCAACGACTGGGCAACAGCCAGATGCATCAGTTGGATCAGCCAGTCGAACAGAAGCTTTTCCCAAACAAAAATGGTCTAGTGATCTAGAAATCATTTTTGCCATGCTAAACTTTAAAACTACTATCTTTTAGAGAATAAATGCCATGGAACTTGAAACTGCCATCCTATATAGATAAGAAATGACATAGAACTTTAAACTGCCATCCTGTATAGATTAAAAAAATGCCATGAAAAAATAGCATAAATCTACAAAATGCCATGCTCTGGAAAATAGGAAAATTGTTGTACTACTCTATAAAACCGCAATCCTCTAGATAAAATGTTTTATCTAGATACGTCCCAAATAAAATTGTCATGCTATTTTTAAAATAAAAATGCCATCCCTTCAACATTAATAAAGCATTTCTCATAAACTGCCATGCCATTAAAAATAAACAATGCCACCGTCTTAACAAAAATGCAATGAACAAAAAGCAATGTATTTCTTATGGAAAACATGAAAAGGCCATGATGTGATTTTTTTTTCTTGAGCTGCTATGTTGTGCAAAATCTCATATAAAAAATGCTATGTCAATCTATTTTCTTTCATGCCAATAAATAAATAAAAACTATCATCCTCATAATAATAAATATACCATGTTAACAATAATGAAAAATGGCATACTCCATATAATAGAATTTTCATCCTCCTATTAAGTTAGCTATCCTCCTCATAATAAAAATGTCATGTCAGCAATAATGAAAATACCCCCCCTATATAATAAAAATATCATCCCTCTAATTGTAAAAATGCCATGTCAACAAATAATGAAAATGGCATGTCCCCAATAACAAAGTTGTCATCCTATTAATAATAAATATGTCATCTTTCTAACAATAAAAAATATTCATAATAAAAATGTCATCTTTCTAATAGTAAAAAAAATTCACAATAAAATGCCATGCTCTTAATAATAAACCGCCATCTTGATGATAAAAATGACATGTTAATACTAATGAAAATGTAAATATCTTAATAATAAACGACAATGTCACCTCTAATAAAAGTTACATGGTACCTATAATAACAATAAATAATTAAAATGCAAGGCAACCTATACAAATAAAAATGCACATCGCAAGTTATAAGAAAACCTCTAAAAAATAGGGATTTTTGTTCTTTCAGAAAAATGTAAAAATTGGTGTTTTTGTAAAAACAATACATGAAAAATCAAGTTTAGAACTAATTTTTCTTTTGAAAACATATAAAAGTTTTGGTCCCAAACATTCACCCCCCCCCCCCAAACGCATGAGGTGCCAGTTCGAACCCCAAACATCGCGGAACCTTGGTCATGTTGTTTTTTTAAAGAGCAAGAAGAGAGTGCGCAAGAGATTAGCTCATAGCAGACAACTTCCACAATCATACGTGGCCGAGGGCCTACTCCAAGATCCATGCAACGGTGGAGAGAGCGTTCGCCAGGGTTACCCCCGGGGAACGTTCGCCTCTTAATGTTTCCCATCGATGATTTAATATGTCCATGGTCACAGAAATAAATAAATAAACATCGCAAAACCTCATACAACAAAATTCCTCTAAAAAGAGTTGCAAATTTTCAAACATGGGCATGCAAAACAAAAAGTATATGTCAACAAAATACTATTCGTCTCAACAAATCATTGAGAATGCTACGACATCTTCTACAACGTGAATACAACTCTACACAACAATGTAATAACACAGTTCAACGTGAAAACTATTCTCGTTCAAAAAATCAAGAAAAGTAACTGCTTACAATGGACACCAAGGGTGTTTTAATATATTGTCTGTCTGCATGCAACATGGAGCGAAATATGTGTGTGCTTGCACTATATCAAAACAACATGACATGTGCTACAAAAAAAATCAAAAGCGATAACCTCTAACGATCAACATTTGAGACATATAACTCACTGCTGAGGCTTGTTGATGACATATTTGGATCATTAAAGCCACCCATCAAGCACGCCGACGCATTTGAACTCGTAGAGTATATGAACATGATGAGTTTCATCCGTATAAAATACTGGTGAACATGGATCCTCCCCCGTACATAGATCTACGCATTTAAATGGTTCAAGAATGGTATGAGTTTCTTAACATGACCTTGATATTGCCCTTGTAGAGTATATGAACACTTTGTCCATATCTAGCCCCTGCAATCAAGAGATAAGAGCATACTTGGCCATTCTCTTGCTTTCGAGAGTGTCCTAAGCTTTCCGGAGGTACTAGTCTCGTGAATCCACGACCGTGACATATGCAAGCATACGCAATGTAGTTGTCTACTTCTGGTAAACTAGAGAAATAATTCTTCCTATGACATCCTTGTTCAAGATGAAGTCATTAGTGCAGAAAAGCCTAGCTACGACGTGTCAAAAATGGCATTGATGGCGTGGACACTCGACGTCACCAATATGGCGTCAGTGTTAGAAAATAATGATGGCGTTGAAGCCCGCGTCATTAGTATTCCAGATATATATGACATTGATTATATCTTTACGACGACACTATCTTACATATCTATGGCGTGCAATGTTTCCCAACGTTAGAAACAAAAGAGATCATTAGAAATGTCGTATCTTCTTCCGCATGCCATTACTAGTTTTTGAAAAGCAGCAAAAAATGATGTCATGGCAATGCAATTTTGTATCAATATACACATAAAGGCGTTTGCGTCCCACATTGATTCTGATATGATATTATGATACATACAACATAATTAATATTGTAATACACATCATTTACATATATGCATACATTAACCACTAGCTTTTTATCAATCATAACTAATAAACAACCACACAACTAAACCATGCATAAAACATGTTCATTAGTTATCGTATCTAGCTAATAATACACTTATATATACTGTCAACCATCATAACTACTAGTACTGTGCTCCTTTCCTTTAGGAAAAAACTTCAAAAATAGGAAAAATCCTTCATCTTCATGGTGGAGCACAGAGATCTACCGATCTCCAATATTCAAGTTGCAGTCACTTTGTGGTTTTCTTCTCATTTATTTTGAGTCGTCCATCTCGTGCAATCAATATGTACCTCTAAAAGAGATCTTGTCGACGGAAATAGTTGTCCTATCACCCTAGTGGTCATCCATCGTCGAAGTCATAACACATCTTGTGAGTTTCTCTCCTTGAACAAAATAATATTATAGTAAGCAATATAGTAACCGCACTTGATATGTGTAAGAAGAATGTATATATGTGAAAGACATGCTATGGTCGATGAATTAATTTATACTCGAAATTCCTATACCATGCATTTTCTATAAATGTTGCCTTTGTTCAAGGTATGGACTAGTGGCAGTTATCTTGCATCATTTAGACTAGCTCCATAAATGTCCTTAAGGGACTCAACGTCAACAAAAAAGAACACGAGGTAACATTTTTTCCTGCCAAGTAAGCATAGTGCGGACAGTGTAGTAGGTGTCGTCTACTATATTCCGTATGTTTTTAGGAGATAGAAGATAAGATGTGAATCTTAAATAAACAAGATAAGTTATGGTTGAATAACATCTATTTCGGAGTGTAATATAAAGGTTATTTAACAAGTCTATTTATGAAACTTACACACATCAAGTCTAAATCCACCCATATACCTTTATTAATTAGAGAATACGTGTCGATATCAAATGTTATATTCATACCAGGCTCAAATCCGCAAGCTTTGTCAATCCTTTACAATTAGCACAACCAAAATATGTGTGATCTACCTCATTATAGATCATACATTTGAAATTGAAACCATCTTTTGTCTTGAGGTAAGCAGTCATATGAGTCACCTCTTCCATGTCGTGGACAAAAAATCTGTCTAGGAGAAAAGATCTTGCATAGCAAGGGACACACTAGTTGACAAATAGGAAACATAAGTTACACTTTGAAAAAGAAACATAAGTTATATTTGCCAGCAATGTTAAGATTGATTACCGTATAATATTTGTAGTCACAATGTAGCATGATGGAGAGGCACTTATTGTTGTCAAGGTGAGGATCGTCGCACATACTGCATGTGTTGAAGTAGCACGAACACTCTTCCATTTTGTGCTGCATTCATAGAATAAAAGAACAACGGAAAAAATTGACATGACCTTTGGTAAAAAAATGGACATGTTGATTGATAGAAATTTGATGAAACGAAGATGAATCCATGTTTCGCCAAAACATTGACAACTCTCTTGACATTCCCTGCAAAAAGAAACATCACAATTCACAAGAAAACACGATACAATGTTGCATTGGCTCTAACATGCCACACACCAAAATATATGTATTTTTTATAAAACATATGCATACACACATATATAATGCATTTCATCAATTGGTAGTGTAAATGCATATTACATATATTATATCGATACAAATAAAATGTGTGGATCAAAGTATATAATAATGTAATTTAGAAGATACACACGAATGAAGTATACAAATGCATGTGAAGTACAGAAAAGTACACAAATCAAGCACACAAATCAAGTACACAAATCAAGTACGACATCGTTTGAGAATCCTCTCAACGACGGTTTGTGTCTTTTTAATCTTGCATGAATACTTTCGGCTCGCACTAAGACTCTTTCTTAAGAAGGGACATTCTTTCTGAGCAACATAGTTCTGCTCCTTATGGTGGTGTAATCTTTATCTTCATCATAGTTCTTATCTTCTTTTGGGTCCATGCCAAACTGATCATAGTCATCCTCGTTGGCCACTCAGTCCACCCCGATGATGCTCCTCTTGGATCTTTTGAGGGCAAAACGATTCAGCTTTGCCTAGTGATTTATGTAGAAGCATTGTGACATGTCCTTAGCGAATACCCAAGGCTCATATTTTGCGGTAATTCCTTTCACACCCTTTGCACCAGCAAGTTGTTCTTCGGGAAGAGACATGGTAACGACATCATGTTCTTCCTTCTCGACATTCTTCGCCCATCTGACCTAGAACAGTGGCACCGTGTGATCTTCGCCGTACTCAAGCTCCTATATCTCTTTGATCCTTCTCTAGTATGTGTTATTCTCATTCTGGGTGAAGGCAAGTATCGTGGCGCTTGAGTTCTTCTAATCAGAGTTTTTGTCTTTTGCCTCAATATAGAATGTGTATACATTGATATCATATGATTGGTAGGTGGCGACAGTGCATGCGAGGCCTACTGCTAATGCACATATGAGATTTGCATTGGCAATACCCATTGGAAGTGGTTTATCCCGAATTTGCCTTTTTAACCAAGCGACAAATCTAGAGTTGTGCTCTCTAATTATCTAGGCTTCGGTCCAGTGCCTCCCTACCATTGCATGCTCTCTCTTTAAGGTGTGCTTGTAAGTATGTTAGCAAGGAGTGATTATATCTGCTTGTTTTTACACCACTGTGTGCACTCTGTCAAAGTCGTCTCGACGGTTTTGTATACCACATTTAAATCACGCTTCAACCATGAGTGACCCACTCCTTCGAGCCTATCGATACACTTCCTCGTGGGCAAACCAAGATATTGATCATCATCTATATAATTCTTGCAGAATGATATACACTCCTCGGTCAAATAGGCCTGGACGGTGCTTCCATCTGGACGGGGCCTGTTATGAACATAACCCTTCACAGTATGACTCATCCGTTCAAAGGGGAACTGGTATGCAAGAATGTCGGTCCAAGGTCTTTAACCTCAGAAAAATTATGAACTAGGAGATGCACCATCACATCAAAGAATGATGGTGAGAAATATATCTTAACCTCACATAGTATTGGAATGATCTCCTCTTGTAGTCGTGTGAGATGTCACACACTGATTGACTTTCAAGAGAGAACGTCGAAAATGTTGTAGAAGTCAAGAAGTGTATTGCAGATGTGATCCCCATTATCCCTTTGAGATCTATCGAAAGTAATTGTGTCATTATCACATGACAATAATGGGACTTCATGTTGCTAAACATTTTCTTTTTTGTGTCAAGATATCTGCGCATTAGCCCCGAGTAACCAGAAGGAACTTTGATGCCATCGAGGCACTTGAAAAGTTGATAAAGCTCATCCTCGTCGAGCGTGAAGCAACTGGGGGCAATAATCATATTTGGTTTTTGACATCCTTCTTTGTCTCAACGACTATGTCGATTTTTTGCCCCTGGGCGTTTCTTTGGTTATTTTAAGGGATGTGGGTTGGAGCTCTTCCCTAATACCAATATATTTCAAGTCTTGAATTTCCCTTAGACCATCTTTACTTTCTTCTGGCATGTCAAACAGTGTTCCAAGCAAAATCTCACACACACTTTTTGTGATATGCATCATATCAAGATAATGCAGTGTACTGATGAAAAGACCTCGATGACGCCTAGAGGGGGGGGGTGAATAGGCTATTTAAAAACTTCTTCGGATTAGGCTTGAAACTAATGCGGAAATAAACTAAGAGGGTACTTGTCAAGCACAAATCCTAAATGCACTAGGCACTGCAACGTGTATCAACAACACGATCTACCAAGATGGGCACAATACAGTTACTAACAAGCACAAGTAAGTTACACAAACTTACTTGAGCTGTATCACACGACAAGTAGGTGAACAACACAAGATACTAGATCACACTATATCACACGATATATCAAAGGTTGCAAGTATGAACGTGTGGATATAGAAGGTATGATTGGATGATTAATCTTGTACAAGAAATAGCCAACACAATATAATGAGCAGAAACAATACGCAATGTATGTATGCTCAAGTAACACAAGTAAACCACAAGTAAGGAGTTAGGGTTAAGGATAGCCAAGGTCACTGAGACGAAGATGTATCCCTATGTTCACTTCCTTGGAGGGAAGCTAGTCACCGTTAGAGAGGTGGATGTTACCATGAAGGCACACCAACGCCACGAAGGCTCACCCTATTCTCCCTTTGAGACAACACCACGAAGGCGTTTCTCAACCACTAGTGGTAAGCCTTTGAGGTGGCTTCCAAACCCTCACAAACTTTTCTGGGGGGGTAATCACACGGATTGATTCCTCTCCGAAGAACTCCTACCGCCTAGGAGTCTCCAACCTCCAAGAGTAACCATATCACGGGGATTGCTCAAAACTTGCTCAAATCACAAATCACTTTGGTGGGAAGAAGGAGAGGGAGACGATCTATCTTTTGATTGGAACAACTCTCAAAGGGGCTCACAAATGCTCTTGGGATCTAAAATTTGGTGTGAGCAAATGTGTGTGAGGTGGAAATGTGTTATTATGAGGATATGGCTCTGTTGGGCGCCCTCTCACGAAGTGGGTGAGGGGTATATATAGTGGGGAGTGTAAAACAGCCGTTGGGGACACTTTAAGTCACACAGGGTCCGGACGTCCGACAGTTTCCGGAAGTCTGGGCGTCCGCTAGGGGTTGGAAGTCCGACAAGGGTCGGTCGTCCGAGGCCTGTAGATATGACTGAAAACACTGTGAATTGAACAACGACCGGACGTCCGGAGAAGATCGGAAATCCGAGTTATTCGACTCAACTTCTTCTGGTGGGAGGTTCCGAATTTCCAAAAGAGGACGACCGTGTGGCCCTCGGACATACGGAGGGAGCCGGAAATCCGAGTTATAGAGCTCATGTTCTTCTGGTGCAGGGCTCCGGATTTCCGACGCTGGTCGGACGTCCGGCCCTCGGATGTCCGGAGGGAGCCGGAAATCCGAGTTATATGACTCAAATACTTCTGGTGGAGGGCTCCAGATTTCTGAAGCCTGCCGGTCGTCCGACCCTCGGACGTCCGGGGGGGAGCCGAAAGTCCGAGGCAATAGACCTGTTTTGAGATAGGAGCAGAGTAGAGAATATGTGGTATTGAGTAGGATAGTGAATATCTAGTTTGAGCAAGTTCATCACAAAAACCTGTGATCCCCTCTTAATAGTGTGGGATCCCTAAAGACTCAAGAATTGTAAAAGGGATACCGATGATCCATACTTGAGTGTGTACTTTTATTCGCTGATCATCACTCCGCACCGCTAACATCAAAGTAACTGATACCTTGAGTTAGCCCTTTCACTTGAGCTTGATGTTGTTGTTTCGTCTTGGCTCAATGTTGAAAGCAAGACATGATGACGTCTTCAAGTAGCTCTCCCATACACAATGTAGAAGGCCTAGCTTATATGTTTATCTTCATTTGTCCACCATGTGAACATCCACAAGGATCAAGCATGTAGTGCTCAGGAATGCTTATCTTGATCTTGTCCTTGTTAGGACATGAGCTTGTCCTTATCAACACATGATCATTCACAATAGCTTAAGAAGGGTTAGTGATTAATTATCTATATGTGTGTTGTCAACAACACCAAAACATGATTAAGGGCATGACTGCACTTTCAATCTCCCCGTTTTTGGTAGTTGATGACAACATACATATAGCTCTCAACAATAGTAATAGACATGTGTGGCTTAGGAGAGTTCTGTTACGATGCTTATGAGGCTCCCCCTTATTATATGCATAGTAAAATAGGTAAGTGCGGGAGCTCCCCCTTAATGTGTGCATTGAAGATAATAGCATGATATAACACCATAATAGTTCAACAATACATAGCATAACATATGAATCATTAGGATATCATAAAACTCCACATGATAGTTCAACAATACATCATCCATAGGTGATGGCATATCACACCATCCATGAGTATCGTTACATGATGATACATCATTAAGTTCGACATAATACATCAAACCATACATTGTGAGAGGAACTAAAATCGAAAACTAAGATAAGATAATGTTCTCCCCCTTTGGCATCAAGGACCAAAAAGGAGGAAAAAACCGGCAATGCTATCACATACTCAAGGATCACCCTCATCAATATCATCATCCATCAGACATCATCCTCAACACCATCATCCTCATCATCAGGAAAACCACTACCATCAGCCTCGTCAAGGAAATCAGTCCACTCAGGACCAGATGGGAAGCCAAAGTCAAACGGAGGAGCAGCAGGAGGGCCCTCATCATCACTCACATCAAGAGCGCCCGAGACTCTCAGACGAGCCTTGAGGGCATTCTTGGAGGATACTAAGCGAGAAACCACATCATGGGTTTGACCACACTGGAAAGAGACGACCTTCATCATAGCAAAATGTGCCTTGCCAAGGAATTTGGCAATGCGACCGAGAGGAGCAGAGCTAGATGAGGGGGTGACTGACCGGGCAGCAGTGCGGCGAGTGGATGTGGAGGATGGGACTTTCTTGGGAGCATAGTTATCCTCCATGTGAGCTGGAATGACCCACATGCGATGTGTGTGAGTGACAGCAATAGAGAAATCAGCAACATGATTAATAAGAGCCTGGATGAAGGGGGCATGAGGAAAGGCTCGCTTGTATTGAAAGCTAGCAAGCTGAATCTCATGCGATAGAAAGTGAGGCACATTAATTTTTCTCCTGGGGTGCTCGTATAAGTGAGACATGATGTCAATGCAGTAGCCACTGCAAGAGCCCTTATCACCCATCTTGGGATAGAGGGTGCGGATAAGACACTGAAAGATGATGAAGTAAGGTGAGCGCCAGATGGATACCTGGTTAAGATCCTTCATGCGTTCATTCGCATCAAGCTCACTTAGTTGTTTGAGAACATACCCACACACCTCAATGGACTTAGGCGCATGGTTAGGATCATCCCTATGTATTTTGAAGCCGGAGTTGGGGAAACCAAGTGTGGCAACAAATGTATCACAAGAAGCTGTGAAGCGAACGTCAGAGGTGATCCAGCTGACAGTGTGGTTTGGAGCAAAGTAGCATGTGGCATAGAACTGGTGAATGGCATCAGCATTAAAGTCGCGATGAAAGGCAAACGGGGCGGCAAACCCTGATGCCTCAATAAGCTCAATGGCACCCAGGTATTTCGCCGGGTGCATGCGAATATGCTCAAGATCTATATAGAGATGAAGAGATAAACCCTTAGGAACTATGACTGTGGTAAAAATGTCCGCCTGGACGTGTGTGCGGAAACGTGAGTCCGTAGAGTCACATACGACATCGTATGGATCAATGTCGCGGTGGCAAGTGAGGTATGAAGCCGCGCCAAGTGTGGTGAAGTTCGTGATTGCACGACTTAAAGTAGTAGGAGGTTCTAGTGAAATGCGACGAGCTTCACCTGCGGGCTGAGCAGGAGGAGGTGGTGGCATGTAGGACGCCCTGCGAGTCCTGGGCTTTGGCTTGCACCTCCGATCGACGGGCTGGTCAGGAAGGTCCTCGGCGGCAAGCTCATCCTCGAAGTCGGGGTCATCACCATCAGACGACGAGGGGAGCTGTGGAGACGGAGAACGCCGGGCAGTTCATTTGAACGGACGACGTGGCCCATCCGAGTCCGACCCCGTGCTAGTAGGGGCGCGAGAGGATGATCCAGCAACGTTCTTCCGTGCGGCGTGCTTGGTCTTGGGCATGGTGCACAATATCCTACACGGATGGAAATCCCAAATAAGGAACGAACATGGTCAAACCATAGGAACGGACATGTAGGCTTGGGAGCGAAGGGAACCAAACGCGAGGGGAATGGAGGAGTACCTGTAGACGGATCCCTCGGAGTCAGAAGAGGAAGGAAAGAAGGATCTGCGGAGGAGATCGGGCAGATCTCGAGAGAGGCGGCGCTGGCGAGAGCTCCTGGGGCTGGCGACGGCGGCAGGGGAAAAAGGGGGCGCGTGAGGGCTAGGGAAAGCCCAGCCCCGCGCCCAGCTATTTATAGGCCCCGAAGCGTCGTACGTCCGGAGCGAATTGTGCCGTCGGACGACCGACACTGGTCGGACGACCGGAATGAGATTTGCCGCTGGACGTCCGAGACACGTCGGACGACCGAGAGAGAGAGGAGGAGGCAGAAGCTGATTCTGATTTTTTTTAATATGATGAGGTGATACTAAGTATTCTCGCATGTGTAGCAGCCAAAGGGACCTCTCAACTAACATATTTTGGACATGGTCTGATGTAAGTCTTTTAATACGATTTCTACGCTAAATGTGGGTCCAAAACACGTCAAACGCACGAGTGCATAGAATCATGCACAAGTTATCCTCTAATAAGAGCAAGGCACATGACACAAGGGTCATGGCACAAATTTGTCTCATTCATATGACCATGAAGAGCTAAGAGAAAAACCAACCCTAAGCATTTCATCAATGTGATTGACAAGGACATGCAGGAAATTACAAAGTGGAAAAAGTATTATGTTCATGCCATGATGCAACCTACACAGTGTTGACTCTAATATTGTACATGCATGAAGTAAATACTTGTTACCGGAAAAACATTGGTAAGACGTGGAGATAGACGAGTCCTGTCTTGACTCTAATTTCTTCGTGACTAGCACCATCCTTTTTTGAGAATAAGTCAAGATAGCAATGCTTCTCCAAAGTACCTAAACCACCAGTTAAGCATAATATGATCCCCAAACTTATTGGGTCCGAAGTAGTTAGTCCAACTACAATATATATATATATATATATATATATATATAGGGTAAGATCACTCAATCATGTGCATATAGATATAAGTTTTACTTACAAGCACACCCTAACCTTTTTAATGAATACGTCTAATTTACCATATACATATATTGGATCAAAGATACGATAGACACGGCATGTGCATCTACACATAGTAGATATGCCTACACAATCCTATCAAAATCCAAGGATATACAATTTGGATGAATGAACACATAATTTTCTATTACATAACATTCATGTCATCCAAAATGGATCAGGGTGGCAAATCAACACATGGTAGCACCCCAAGTTCAACACATGAACTGGTCAAGGCATCAAGCCATGTAAGGCATGCATTTTGCACAACCTTACATGTATGTCTCGCCCCAGTAGATTTATAAGTGTAGGTAATATGATTATAACTCCCACAACATTATGAAATAAGTAGTGCGAGCTCTACCGGGAGACACATGAATTGCTCGACACGTTGTGTAGGTCAACTGAAGATAGAGCCGAAATAAAATGACCATGAAAAACACTACCAAGTCAGAGATACCATGTGTGAGAGAACATAATGACATTTAGAGTTATCAGTGGTGGTAGGTGCCAAACGAGCACAAGAATTATTTTATACTTACACAAGTGTGATATGGGAGTTCAACCATAAGCATAATGTTTAGATGACATACGTTAACATCCCAATTAGTTAGATCATAGTGTGGAGGATTAATTCGAAAGGCATGTATCAACAATGCCCTTCTTTTAGATACGATCTAGCGGCCAAGCCATGAGCCTTGGTGTGGTAGGACATTATACTCACGCACATCTAAGTAATTTAGATACCAACAAGGCTTATTATGCGAATTAAGATATGTGTAGCATGACACACCACACAGTTATAGGATAACCACATGTGGTGGATTCTGAGTGGCATGCATCGGATGTTTTGTCTTACGAGGGGATGTGACATGCACAAAACATATCATCCTCACATAACGTGATAATCCATGTATTTATCATACAAGGCAATCAATCGACCAACTAAAGTGATAAGTGGATGCCAATTTAAACTTCGGATGGCTTTGACATCAAACTAATTGATTGGATAATCTTGCACCGAATACTACATGGAGTCCAATACATATGTACACATCTTGGGTTAGTGATGAGCGTAGAGCAGAACACCGACCTTAATGTGATGAGCTATTAACATCTCAAAAGACCCACACAACGGTGCAACTAGGATGCAACTAATGATCGGGACTACACACAACTACATGACATACATAGCGACCTACACATGATAGATAACATATAACAATCATACTAGTAGGCGCAACATGTCAAAGTACATGCTAGGTACCAAACCTAAACATGAGAAGGAGTGGGGTAGGCAACTTTCAATGTAAACAATTTAAGTACAAGTCACCGCAAAGAGGCACATTGGATATGGGATATGGGCTCGATAATCCAAGTGACTTGGCTTGAGATGATACGAATGATGAAGAGTCCTCAAATCTTCATTGTGTATCCAAGTCTCCAATGTCCTCCAAAGTCACCTATTGATCAAGTTTGAGTTTGTTGGTCCCCAACTACGTTGGGTCCTAAGAAGTTAGTCACAATAGGCTTGGCAACCCAAATGGTTCTTTTCTTGACAATTTTGAGTTCCAACAAACTTGGCAAACACATTGCCAACCTTATCCTTCCCAAGGGAATAGCTATCATCAATAGAGATTGGGTTGGATAAGTTACCTCTCGTGCAAGACGAAGTGACGTGACCCTTCTCACGACATAAGTAGCAACACCTACCCTTTGTTTTCTTCCTAGTTGATATCTCACCTCGGGGAGTGTTGGCTTGGGTCTTATTGGGAAGAGGCCTTCCTTCAACTTGTAGCTGAGTGTGTGATTGAGTTTGTGGCCGCTTCCCTTGTTGCTTGTGACTTTGTGACTTCGTCTTCAGAGGTCAAGACCTAACATGGTGCCCTTTAACTTTGCACTTGAAGCAAATGATTTTGGCCGAATTCTTAACTCGTTCTAGGCCACTCTTGTTCTTGTTTGATCACACTATATCACACGATATATCAAAGGCTGCAAGTATGAACGTGTGGATATAGAAGGTATGCTTGGATGATTAATCTTGTACAAGAAATAGCCAACACAATATAATGAGCACAAATAATATGCAATGTATGTATGCTCAAGTAACACAAGTAAACCACAAGTAAGGAGTTAGGGTTAAGGATAACCAAGGTCACTAAGACGAAGATGTATCCCAATGTTCACTTCCTTGGAGGGAAGCTAGTCACCGTTAGAGAGGTGGATGTTACCACGAAGGCACACCAACGCCACGAAGGCTCACCCTATTCTCCCTTTGAGACAACACCACGAAGGCGTTTCTCAACCACTAGTGGTAAGCCTTTGAGGTGGCTTCCAAACCCTCACAAACTTTTCTGGGGGGTAATCACACGGATTGATTCCTCTCCGAAGAACTCCTACCGCCTAGGAGTCACCAACCTCCAAGAGTAACAAGATCACGGGGATTGCTCAAAACTTGCTCAAATCACAAATCACTTTGGTGGGAAGAAGGAGAGGGAGACGATCTATCTTTTGATTGGAACAACTCTCAAAGGGGCTCACAAATGCTCTTGGGATCTAAAATTTGGTGTGAGCAAATGTGTGTGAGGTGGAAATGTGTTCTTATGAGGATATGGCTGTGCTGGGCGCCCTCTCACGAAGTGGGTGAGGGGTATATATAGTGGGGAGTGTAAAACAGCCGTTGGGGACACTTTAAGACACACAAGGTCCGGACGTCCGACAGTTTCCGGAAGTCCGGGCGTCCGCAAGGGGTCGGACGTCCGACAAGGGTCGGTCGTCCGAGGCCTGTAGATATGACTGAAAACACTTGAGTTGAACAGCGACCGGACGTCCGGAGAAGACCGGATATCCGAGTTATTCGACTCAACTTCTTCTGGTGGGAGGTTCCGGATTTCCGAAAGAGGACGGACGTCCGGCCCTCGGACGTCCGGAGGGAGCCGGAAATCCGAGTTATAGAGCTCATGTTCTTCTGGTGCAGGGCTCCGGATTTCCGACGCTGGTCGGACGTCCGGCCCTCGGATGTCCGGAGGGAGCCGGAAATCCGAGTTATATGACTCAAATACTTCTGGTGGAGGGCTCTGGATTTCCGAAGCCTGCCGGTTGTCCGGCCCTTGGACATCCGGGGGGGAGCCGGAAGTCCGAGGCAATAGACCTGTTTTGAGATAGGAGCAGAGTAGAGAATATGTGGTATTGAGTAGGATAGTGAATATCTAGTTTGAGCAAGTTCATCACAAAAACCTGTGATCCCCTCTTAGTAGTGCGGGATCCCTAAAGACTCAAGAATTGTAAAAGGGATACCGATGATCCATACTTGAGTGTGTACTTTTATTCGCTGATCATCACTCCGCACCGCTAACATCAAAGTAACTGATACCTTGAGTTAGCCCTTTCACTTGAGCTTGATGTTGTTGTTTTGTCTTGGCTCAATGTTGAAAGCAAGACATGATGAAGTCTTCAAGTAGCTCTCCCATACACAATGTAGAAAGCCTAGCTTATATGTTTATCTTCATTTGTCCACCATGTGAACATCCACAAGGATCAAGGATGTAGTGCTCATGAATGCTTATCTTGATCTTGTCCTTGTTAGCACATGAGCTTGTCCTTATCAACACATGATCATTCACAATAGCTTAAGAAGGGTTAGTGATTAATTATCTATATGTGTGTTGTCAGCAACACCAAAACATGATTAAGGGCATGACTGCACTTTCAACTGAGTAGTTCCCAATACATCAAGCCCGAGAAAACAGACTTCCTTTTCCATACTTTTAGCAACATTTTTTCAGAGGCCTTCTTTCTCTTCCTTCCTGGCTTAGGGCAATCTTTCTAAATCTTTAACATCTCAAGGATTTCTTCCACACTCCTCTTACGTGGCGGCACTTGGGTCTCATCTGTGTTGTCAAACATATCTCCACGAGTTCTCTACTCATCATGTTTGGCAAGTCACCTTCGATGGCCCATGAACATGGTTTTGCAACTGCCCATTTTTGATAGCCGGAGAAAAGATGTGTCGTCCATACATTTAACACATCCACAATGTCAATGACACGCTTGTTAGACAATATATCTGTAACCTAGATAGTCGTGAACGATCGTGAGCAATGCTGCTCTCATGGGAAAATAGTTTCCAGTGCTAGTGGCTCATGTTTTAACCCCTTCATCCTGCCATAATATGTACAACTCCTCCTTCAATAGCTCAATATATGTGTTGATATCATTGTCTGGTTGGACCGACCCTTGAATTAGCATTACCATGTGTATGTACTTTTGTTTCATGCAGAGCCAAGGCGGGAGGTTGTACACCCAAACAAACACGAGCCATGTACTATGTGTGCTACTCTGGTTGCCAAATGGATTTAGTCAATCACTACAGACACCCAATTTGGGGTTTCTTGCTTTTGCTGCTAATGCTGGTTCTGTCCAATTGAGCGCTTTCCACTCACAACGATCTGCAATATGTCTTAGAATGCCATCATTTTTGGATGTCCATGTCTTGTGCCAAGTGACGTTCTTTGCTTCCTTCACGTCCGTGAAGAACGTTGTGGGCGTGGAATCAACAAAAGGTACCATAGAACCTTTTGAGGCTCCTTCTTTCCATGCTTGTATGGGGGTTCCATGCAAGTTGGACACTCAATTTTGTGCTCATGCTTGTTATGATATAAGATGAAATCATTTACGATGTGTGATATCTTACTTGCGGTAAATCAAGAGGGTACGCGATCTTTTTTGCCTCATCGACACTCTTAGGCAACAAAATACCCTTGGGCAAAACTTTGTGTGAATATTCCAATGTATCGTCAGACTTGCGTCTGTGCTCTTGAATCTTGCCTTGATGTCTAGAAGTTTGAGTGTGACGTACAAGCGGGTGTGCTCAGGATCGCAACCTTCATACAATGGAGATTTCGCCGCTAACTCCAATTGCGCCAACCTGAGAGCATCTTTAATAGCATCTCTCTCACTTGTCATCTTCTTCTGGAGCAGTTCTTTAATATGAGGATCCTGCAACATTTCAGCCAACGGCCTATCCTCGGTTGACATGATCCTCTTCATGTTCAGGTGGCATTTCATCATTTCCTCCTCCAAGCCCATGTTCATTATTGTTTCCTCCTTCTGACGACCCTACTACATCAAAAGGGTTTTCCGCTTCCATATGCTCCGCTCCATCGTCGTCATCACAAACATTCTCATTCTCCTCACCATGTTTTGTCCATCATGTATAACCTTCAACAAAATCACGACGGAGCAAGTGTGCGAGGACGCTACCATCTAACGAGTTATAGAAAATTCCATTTTTTTGCATATCTTACGTGGACATAATATCTGTGTTTTACACTTTTGTATCATATTCGTCACCGTGAAATTAAGATAGGCCTTGACAACTCGATCCAAATTGAATCTTTCGATAGATCAAAGTAGCGTGCAAAGGATATACATACAAAAACAATTACATATATTACCAACAAGGCAATACAAAATTCCGGTATTACCTTTGCTAAAAGATGGACATATTGAGTACCAGAAATTTGATGAAACAAGAATGAATTAACGTTTCGCTAAAACGTTGGCAACTCTCTCTAGGCATTTCCCATCCACGTTTCGCCATATATAGTAATCACACACATAATTAAATAACAAGAAAGTGTTTGTCTTAATTACCTCAAAGACGAGACATGAGTCGAGCTAGTCTTCGATCGATCGCGTGAGAAGCCAGTCAATCGTACGCAGGTTGGAGGGTGCCATTAATGAAGGATGATGGAAAATTTAATGCAAGTGGATGGAGGAGAGAGCTAGCTATCTTCGAGAGTGGGTGTATGAAGGCTAACAAAGTTAATTAATGAATTACCTAGCTAGATCTAACTACCTAATTAACAATCATGATTAAAAAATTGAGTTTCTCAAGATGAAGAGGAGAGAGGGAGGAGGAAAAGCAAGAGCAAGAGGAAGAGAAAGGAAGAAAAAGGGAATATAGTAGGTGAATGGACAAGTTTATCACGCGGGAATAGTGCTGCTACTTTATTACTGGCGTCTCTAAACAAGTCAACGCCATCACTGCTGTGTATATTCGTGACGTGTCATAGTACTAGATGCCGGTGTTATGTGGGTCTTAAAGTGGACAGATAAAAATGGATCCACAAAATATACTGTTGGCTTTCGGAAGAAAGCAACACCATAGTTATAGGAAGTACTATCGGCGTGATACTAATCTACTACGCCAACAGTAAGTTACGTCTGCACACAATATTGAAGTCCACATACAAATGACGTTCCATGAAAGTTCAACGCCAACACTAAGTAAGTAGCTATGGCGAATGAAAATGAGCAAGGCCGGTGCTATTTAAAAAATATAGTGCTGACGTCGGATGAAAACGACGCGCCACCAACAAGAGTTATGGCTAATCGTTTCTCTACTAGTGAGTAGTCACTGTAGGCCTAGGCACTATTGTATAGCAAATCAAACACATTTTTCCGCATTCAAAAGCGTCGGTGAAAATTATTTGTGAATGGGCGTCAGGGGGCAAAGTAGTCATCCATCAGCCCCCCCCCCCCTCGTGCCCTATTCCGATTCAGCGATGACACTTGACTGATCCCTTAAAATTAATGACATGCTCTTTCGCACGCTCTACGTCTGAAAGGAACGTCTCGATCATCATTGTTTCATCTGCATACTCATCCTTGTCAGACGAGTCGTCAGACGACTCAACATTGTTCTCGACTTCTCATACAAGTACTCTGTGTCTGAATCCATTGATACAAAGACGGAAGAAAAATGTTGAAATATTAGCACGGGCATTTCAGCAAGCACTTGTCGGGCATGATGACCCCATCGATGGCATCCACGGAAGCGGATGATTCCTGCATAGCGAACCGACGAGAGGTGGAATGATTGTGTAGGCAAAGTGATGTGGCGAAGGAGTGGAACGACGAAGGTTTGGTAAGGGATTGTCGGACAGCCGGGGTGGTATAGCGGCGATGTTGGTCAGGGAGGAAGCAGGTGTAGAGCAAATGGGAGCAAGTGGGGAGGGAATGCGACCGGGGCTCTTGATGTGGTTTTGGGTGAAACATGGGTTTCCGAGTCCTATATGACAGAGGTATGAAAAGCCCCCTATTTTTCTTACGATTTGGAGGAGAACACACGTGTGTGACGCGTTTACGGATGTATGTCGGTATGAGTTGAAGGACAAGATACGTTTGAAAGAACTATTCAGACGTATATGGTATATTTAATGATCGGCTTTGGAGATGCGTTAAAAATGCAATGCAATCGATTTTTTCACGCACGTATTCTTTGAGATGGGTTCGGTGGTCGATGATATGTTGCACAGAAAGAAAATGGTCCGGCAAAACCATCTCCTTCGGACAGATTTTCCTTCTCAAGTATGTGTGCAGCAGCATCCCATATACATCCTTTTTTCAAAAGGATAATAAAAGGAAAACGAATGCCAAAACAAACTGTAGATATGTATGGACATACGTGGGTGGAGTTGTGCCAAAGGGTGGACGGCAAAGAGAATCAGAGTGTGGTGTGCGTGCGCAGGTCATCATGCGCCGTATGATCCGCTCGGTTTGCCCTGCACGCCATGATGGTAAGACCGATGTTCTGCTGCTCCACTGCTGGCTCTCTATCACTGTCAGCAACTGGGGACTTCAAAGAAATCAAACCAGCATATGCGAAAGTTTCGGCTGGATGGACCAATACTCACCAGGGATAGCCGAACCTTTCTCTCTCTCTCACTCCCCCCTCCGCCCACTCTCTCTTTTATACACATGATGAACCACACGAAATCAGGGTTGGTTTTTCCCCTGAAAAAAGAAAAAAAGAAATCAGGGCTGGTTTGGAACGTAGGCATCTTAAGATCATCTCTAGCAGACCCCGTATAGTGCCCTGATCTGCAAAATAACCATTAAAATATGGGTCAGCAAAGAAAAAGTTGTCCGACCACAACCCGTAAACGTATCCGACCCGTAAAAGTTCTTGCGGGACGCGGCAAAATGCCCACCCCAACCTGCAAAAATGCAGGTTCTCCCCTTCGCCTCGTCGGTGCCCTGTATATATCGGGAGTGGTTGGTGGGTGGGACATTTCAGCCCGCGCTTTTCCATCACCCACCGCCGCCGGGCGCCGACTTCGATTCCGACCATACCAGCCGCCGGAATCACGCATGCGGGCCGTCACACGCCCAAGATTGACCTCCATCATTCCCTCGTGCCTCAGTTGGCCGGAAAGCTGCAGATCGGCAACTGTTTGTCGCGGCCACCGGCGGCTGCGTCAAGCCATGGATTGGTTGAGGAGCACCCCGCATAGCACCGGCAAAGCGCCAGCGCCACATGCAGGTACTGGTTCATGATGGGGAACGTTGCATGAGAAACAAAAATTTTCCTACGCGCACGAAGACCTATCATGGTGATGTCCATCTACGAGAGGGGATTTCCGATCTACGTACCCTTGTAGATCGCACAGCAGAAGCGTTAGTGAACGCGGTTGATGTAGTGGAACGTCCTCACGTCCCTCGATCCGCCCCGCGAACCGTCCCGCGATCCGTCCCACGATCTAGTGCCGAACGGACGGCACCTCCGCGTTCAACACACGTACAGCTCGACGATGATCTCGGCCTTCTTGATCCAGCAAGAGAGACGAAGAGGTAGAGTTCTCCGGTAGTGTGACGGTGCTCCGGAGGTTGGTGGTGATCTGATCTCGGCAGGGCTCCGCCCGAGCTCCGCAGAAACGCGATCTAGAGGAAAAACCGTGAAGGTATGTGGTCGGGCTGCCGTGGCAAAGTTGTCTCAAATCAGCCCTAATACCTCTGTATATATAGCTGGGAGGGGAGGGGCCTTGCCTTGAGGCTCAAGGAGCCCCAAGGGGGTCGGCCGAGCCAAGGGGGAAGTCCTCCCCTTCCAAACCGAATCCAACTTGGTTTGGAAGGTGGAGTCCTTCTCTCCTTTCCCACCTCCCCTTTTTTTTTCTTTCTCTTTGATTTCTTATCCTTTGGCGCATAGGGCCTTCTTGGGCTGTCCCACCAGCCCACCAAGGGCTGGTGCGCCACCCCCAAGGCCTATGGACTTCCCCGGGGTAGGTTGCCCCCCCCCCCCCCGGTGAACACCCGGAACCCATTCGTCATTCCCGGCACATTCCCGGTAACTCCGAAAACCTTCCGGCAATCAAATGAGGTCATCCTATATATCAATCTTCGTTTCCGGACCATTCCGTAAACCCTCGTGACGTCCGTGATATCATCTAGGACTCCGAACAACATTCGGTAACCAACCATATAACTGAAATACGCATAAAACAGTGTCGAACCTTAAGTGTGCAGACCCTGCGGGTTCGAGAACTATGCAGACATGACCCGAGTGACTCCTCGGTCAATATCCAATAGCGGGACCTGGATGCCCATATTGGATCCCACATATTCTACGAAGATCTTATCGTTTGAACATCAGTGCCAAGGATTCATATAATCCCGTATGTCATTACCTTTGTCCTTGGGTATGTTACTTGCCCGAGATTTGATCGTCAGTATCCGCATAGCTATTTCATTCTCATTTACAGGCAAGTCTCTTTACTCGTTCCGTAATACAAGATTCCGCAACTTACACTAAGTCACATTGCTTGCAAGGCTTGTGTGTGATATTGTATTACCGAGTGGGCCCCCGAGATACCTCTTCGTCACATGGAGTGACAAATCCCAGTCTTGATCCATACTAACTCAACGAACACCTTCGGAGATACCTGTAGAGCATCTTTATAGTCACCCAGTTACGTTGCGTCGTTTGATACAGACAAAGCACTCCTCCGGTGTCAGTGAGTTATATGATCTCATGGTCATAGGAACAAATACTTGACACGCAGAAAACAGTAGCAACAAAATGACACGATCAACATGCTACGTCTATTAGTTTGGATCTAGTCCATCACGTGATTCTCCTAATGACGTGATCCAGTTATCAAACAACAACACCTTGTATATAATCAGAAGACCCTGACTATCTTTGATCAACTGGCTAGCCAACTAGAGGCTTGCTAGGGACAGTGTTTTGTCTATGTATCCACACATGTATATAAGTCTTCATTCAATACAATTATAGCATGGATAATAAACCATTATCTTGATACAGGAATTATAATAATAACTATATTTATTATTGCCTCTAGGGCATAATTCCAACAGTTCATTCTCTAGTCGCCGTCGTCGGTTTGCCGGCAAGGACTCTTGCGGCCGTCGCCCGGGGTGAGTGGTCGTGCGGAATATTCTTTTATATGGGTCCGTTTTGCGGGGTCTGCTCAGCCGTCACCCACGCCGGCCCGCAAAAGCGTTTTTCCGCAAACCGTAAACTACTTTTGCGGGTCGGCGATGTACGGGTCTGCTAGAGATGCTCTAAGGGCCTCTTTGATTCGCGAGATTTTAAAAACACGAAAATAGAAAGAGTAGAGGATTGAAGTGTCATGTCCATATGAACTCTATAGGATTAGCAAGGAGTGCTTAATGTCATAGAAAAACAAAGAAATTGTAAAAAAAGGTTAGAGTGGATGTTAGATTTTCCATAAAATGTAGTAGTACAAAAGATTCCATAAAACAATTCCTATGAAATTCAATACTATGAATCAAAGGACCAAAATAGGAAAAATCCTAAGAATTTCCATCCTCTAAAAATCCTATAAAATTCCTTCGAATCAAAGGAGCCCTAAGTTGACGGAGTCTTGGAGCTTGGCCTCCATGGAGATCGATTTTTTGAAGAAAATCCAAATTCAAACTTTTCAGTTTCAAAAAAATCTACAAAAATTGTACAAGTACAACAGGACGTGATGTGTGTGTGTCTAAAATTTAAGGATGAAATACCTTGACATGGACTTCTGTGTAAAAGCCACATATTTGTCCTTTTACATAATCTTCATTTTGTCCTCAAAATTTACACACATGTGTGTTATATCAATTCAATGACTTACATTGCTTCAATGGTGAGCGTTCAATATGTTTAGCATGCAATTAATATCATACCAAATGTCAACATCCATACTATTCACATAATCATCATTAATTGATATCCTACCTAATATCAACTTGCAATTAGTTTCCTTTCTAATATCACGTTGCACGTACGGAGTTACTTGTATTAGAAGGGAACCCCGAGCTCAAGAATGTATGATACATGCTTGTCAGCTTGAAGATTGCAAGGACTTCATTTTAAAAGGCGATTGCTTGCCTTCTAACAGGACGATATGGAGGAACAAAAGTAAAAAAAGATGAAGGATTGCCCTCGGACCGGGATCCTGAAGAAGAAGTTACTCAAGTGCAAATGCAAGAAGAATGGCATCATTGAAAAGACGCTCGCAGTTGCTTGATTGAAGATCACCAGTCTCTCGGCTTTCCCTAACGGTTTGGGTCTTATTGGGGTTTTGGATGCGGATTGTAACTTGCTGAGGTGTTCTCCTCAGGGTCTCGCAGTGTTCTACGAGTCTCGATGATTGCAGTTGTTGTGTGTTGGTAGAGTTTGATGGGCTGCATGTGCCATCATGGGGTTTCATGCTTTCCGTGTAGCCCAGTTATGATGTAATTATATTGGGTTACACTCTTTTTTGTAAATTAATTGTTTAATTTTTTAATTAATTGATGAGGCAATACTTTTGCATCCGTTAAAAAATGGTATAACTTGACAAATTCCAAGAATTTCATTCGGGTTAGTTCCATGCCATGTTTAATTAAGCTAGGACATCATAAATTTTTCAAGATCTCTATCTTTTATCCATAAAAGTTAGGTAAGTTGAGTGTAAAATAGAACATCTATAGGTTGATCCCCGCGATGTTGAGGTCACCTTCTTCGTGAAGGCTTTGTTGCGGAAGTATTGCAACTTAGTGGCATGTGTTTCCCCTCAACTTTATTGTATTTATGCCAATGATGTCCACATCATGTACTCTCCTTTTAAGTAGTATTTTAATAAAATTATGTTTTCTTTGTGAAAGGACCGAAGGGCATATATTAAGTAGTAGAAACCCTTCCAAAAACATAGTTATGACAATTGAAAATTACATCAAAATCCTTGAGGGTGTCGAAGGCATCTTCCTCCGACATCCATGGGCGACACATCGTGACAGAAACTCGTTGCCGCCTCTGGGCCTCTGTCTCAAAGTAGAAAACTTGTCTAAACCCAGAAATTTATAAAGGCAACAGAAGAGGAAGTGCCTAATGTAGACCAAAACATGTCGGTGACCGTAATATGCATAAAAATATCATCGCCTTGAAGAATAAAATGACAAAGAGGGCATGTAGAATACCCCAATTCCGGCTAGCCAGAGTTGGAAAACACAAACCTCCCACTCTCCCAACAAGACCGGGTTTGGCCAATCTTTTTGATCAAAACTAGAGGCGGAGGACCAAAATATACAACCACGTTGTCCACTGTGTATGACTGCGTGAACGAGAAAAGCCTACAGAAGAAAACGCCAGATCCAAAGAATTACTCCCTCCGATCCTAAAAATAAGACCTTTTAGAGATTTCGCTATATAGTACATATGAATGTATGTAGTTGTTGGGTAACGTAGCAAAAATTCAAAATTTTCCTACGCCATATTCAGATCTTCCTATGGAGAGACCAACAACGAGAGAGGGGTGAGAGAATCTTCATACCTTTGAAGATCGCTAAGCGGAAGCGTTGCTAGAACGCGTTGATGGAGTCGTACTCGCAGCGAATCAGATCGCGGTGTGATTCCGATCTAGTGCCGAATCACGGCACCTCCGTGTTCAACACACGTGCAGCCCAGTGACGTCTCCCGCACCTTGATCCAACAAGGAGGAGGGAGAGGTTGGCGCAGAGCTCTGGCGGCACGACATAATGGTGGCGATGGAGCGATGAGGTCTCCCGGCAGGGCTTCGCCAAGCACCGTGGAAGAGGAGGAAGAAGAGAGACAGGGCTGCGCCGAGAGAGAGATGAAATTGCGTGTCTCCAATGGCCAAAACCCCCACTATATATAGGGGGAAGGGGAGGGTGGCGCCCCCCTTAGGGTTCCCACCCCTAAGGGGTGCAGCAGCCCTAGATGGGGGGGAGGAGGTGGCGGCTAGGAGGGGAGGAGGGGGTGGCGCACCCCCTGGTGGGCCTTAGGCCCACGAGCGCTAGGGTTTCCCCCCTTTCCCTCTCTTGGGCGCCTTGGGCTGGGTGTGGGGGGCGCAATAGCCCACCCAAGGGCTGGTTCCCTCTCACACTTGGCCCATGTAGCCTCGTGGGGCTGGTGGCCCCTCCCGGTGGGCCTCCAGAACCCTTCCGGTGGTCCCGACACTTTGCCGGTGGTGCGCGAAACATTTCCGGCGTCCAAACCCATCCATCCTATATATCAATCTTTACCTCCGGACCATTCCAGAGATCCTCGTGATGTCCGGGATCTCATCCGGGACTCCGAACTACCTTCGGTAACCTCGTATAACAATTCCCTATAACCCTAGCATCATCGAACCTTAAGTGTGTAGACCCTACGGGTTCGGAAGGCATGCAGACATGACCGAGACACCTCTCCGGCCAATAACCATCAGCGGGGTCAGGATACCCATGGTGGCTCCCACATGTTCCACGATGATCTCATCGGATGAACCACAATGTCAAGGATTCAATCAATCCCGTATACAATTCACTTTGCCTGTTAGTATAGAACTTGCCCGAGATTCGATCGTCGGGATCCTTATACCTTGTTCAGTCTCGTTACCGGTAAGTCTATTTACTCGTTCTGTAGCACATCATCCCATGACTAACACCTTAGTCACATTGAGCTCATTATGATGATGTTCTACCGAGTGGGCCCAGAGATACCTCTCCGTCATACGGAGTGACAAATCCCGATCTCGATTCGTGCCAACCCAACAAACACTTTTGGAGATACCCATAGTGCACCTTTATAGTCACCCAGTTACGTTGTGACGTTTGATACACCCAAAGCACTCCTACGGTATCCGGTAGTTGCACAATCTCACGGTCGAAGGAAAAGACACTTGACATTAGAAAAGCTTTAGCATACGAAAAACACGATCTAGTGCTATGCTTAGGATTGGGTCTTGTCCATCACATCATTCTCCTAATGATGTGATCCCATTATCAATGACATAAAATGTCCATGATCAGGAAACCATTATCATCTACTGATCAACAAGCTAGCCAACTAGAGGCTTGCTAGGGACACATTGTGATCTATTTGTTCACACATGTATTACTGTTTCCTGTTAATACAATTATAGCATGAAAAATAAACGATTATCATGAACAAGGAAATATGATAATAACCATTTTATTATTGCCTCTTGAGCATATTTCCAACAGTCTCCCACTTGCACTAGAGTCAATAATCTAGTTACATTCTGATGAATCGAACATCCATAACATTGTGGTGTTGATCATGTTTTGCTCGAGGAAGAGGTTTAGTCAATGGGTCTGCAATATTCAGATCCGTGTGTACTTTACAAATATCTATTACGCCTCTCTGGACCTGGTCCTGGATGGAGTTGTAGCGGCATTGGATGTGCTTGGTCTCGCGGTGTTATCACATAAGAGTGTCATCGGACCTGACGCACTTGGAACCACTCCAAGGTCGGTGATGAACTCCTTCATCCAGATCCCTTCATGAGCCGCTTCCGAAGTAGCTATGTACTCCGCTTCACATGTAGATGGTGCCACGATGTCTTGCTTGCTGCTGCACCAGCTCACTGCCCCACCATTCAAGACATACACGTATCCGGTTTGTGACTTAGAGTCATCCGGATCTGTGTCGAAGCTAGCATCGGCGTAACCCTTTACGACGAGCTCTTCGTCACCTCCATAAACAAGAAACATCTCCTTAGACCTTTTCACATACTTAAGGATATTCTTTACCGCTGTCCAGTGTTCCATACCGGGATCACTTTGGTAGCTTCCTACCAAACTTATGGCAAGGTTTATATCAGGTCTGGTACACAGCATGCATAAATTAGAGAGCCAATGGCTGAAGCGTAGGGGACAGTACTCATCTTCTCTCTATCTGCTGCCGTGGTCGATGACTGAGTCTTACTCAATCTCTTACCTTGCAAAACTCGCAAGAACCCTGATACGTCTCCAACATATCTATAGTTTTTGATGGTTTCGTGCTATTATCTTGTCAAACTTTGGATGTTTTGCATGCCTTTTATTTATTTTGTGGGACTAACTTATTAATCCAGTGCCAAGTGGCAGTTCCTGTATTTTCCATGTTTTTGACCCCTTTCAGAGGAGGATTTTGAACGGGGTCCAAACGGAATAGAACTTCCGAAAATATTTTTTCCGGAACGAAAGAAGATCGGGAGACTTGATAACCAAGGCAGGGGGTCCTCAAGGACCCCACAAGCCCTCATGGCGTGGCCGGGGGGGGGGGGGGCGCCGTCCAGGCTTGTGGGCTCCCTGGGCCACGTCTGCCCTAGGGTTTGCGCCTATATATCCCCAAAAATTCCACAAAAAATCAGGGGAACATCGTAATCACTTTTCCGCCGCCGCAAGCTTCTGTCTCTGCAAGATCCCATCTGGGGCACGTCATGGTGCCCTGCCGGAGGGGGGATTCGGACACGGAAGGCTTCTCCATCAACACCATGACCTCTCCGATGATCCGTGAGTAGTTCACCATAGACCTACGGGTCCATAGCTAGTAACTAGATGGCTTCTTCTCTCTCTTGGATCTTCAATACAAAGTTCTCCATGATCTTCATGGAGATCTATCCGATGTAATCTTCTTTTGCGGTGTGTTTGTCGAGATCCGATGAATTGTGGATTTATGATCAGATTATCTATGAATCTTATTTGAGTTTCTTCTGATCTCTCTTATGCATGATTGCATATCCTTGTAATTCTCTTCGAGTTGTGGGTTTTGTTTGGACAACTAGATCTATGATTCTTGCAATGGGAGAAGTGCTTGGTTTTGGGTTCATACCGTGCGGTGACCTCATCCAGTGACAGAAGGGGTAGCGAGGCACGTATCGTGTTCTTGCCATCAAGGGTACAAAGATGGGGTTTTCATCATTGGTTTGAGATTATCCCTCTACATCATGTCATCTTGTTTAAAGCGTTACTCTGTTCGTCATGAACTCAATACACTATATGTATGCTGGATAGCGGTTTTGATGTGTGGAGTAATAGTAGTAGATGCAGAAAGTATCGGTCTACTTGTCTCGGACATGATGCCTATATGCTAGATCATTGCCTTAGATATCCTCATGACTTTTCGCGGTTCTATCAATTGCTCGACAGTAATTTGTTCACCCACCGTGATATTTGCTATTATGAGAGAAGCCTCTAGTGAACACTATGGCCCCGAGGGTCTACTCCACACCATATTTTCAGCCTTACACTTTTTACTTCGTTGCACTTTCCGCCTTCAGATCTCACTTTTGCAAACAATCTTGAAGCGATTGACAACCCCTTTGAAGCGTTGGGTGCAAGTTGTTGGTTTTTGCGCAAGTAATTTGGACTTGACGAGGCCCTCCTTTTGGTTCGATACCTTGGTTCTAAACTGAGGGAAATACTTACTGCTCCTGTGCTGCATCACCCTTTCCTCTTCAAGGGAAAAACCGACGCAAACGAAAGAAGTAACAAGAAGAATTCCTACGCGCCAGGGAAGGACTTTTGTTGCCGCAACAAACCCCTTCTTTGATTTTTCCATATTGAACTTCTTCAATATCTTGTCAAGGTATGTACTTTGTGAAAGACCTATGTGTCGTCTCGATCTATCTCTATAGATCTTGATGCCTAATATGTATGCAACTTCTCCAAGGTCCTTCATTGAAAAACTCTTGTTCAAGTAGGCCTTAATTCTCTCCAGTAACTCTATATTATTTCCCATCAATAATATGTCATCCACATATAGTATGAGAAAAGCTACAGAGCTCCCACTCACTTTCTTGTACACAGGCTTCTCCATAAACCTGTATGAACCCAAACGCTTTAATCACCTCATTAAAGGGAATGTTCCAACTCCGAGATGCTTGCACCAGCCCATAGATGGAGCGCTGGAGCTTGCATACCTTGTTAGCTCTCTTAGGATCGACAAAACCTTCTGGTTGCATCATATACAATTCTTCCTTAAGATACCCGTTAAGGAACGCTGTTTTGACGTCCATTTGCCAGATTTCATAATCATGAAAAGCGGCAATTGCTAACATGACTCAGACTGACTTCAGCTTCGCTATGGGAGAGAAAGTCTCATCGTAGTCAACTCCTTGAATTTGTCGAAAACCCTTTGCGACAAGTCAAGCTTTATAAACGGTCACATTACCGTTTGCGTCAGTCTTCTTATTGAAGATCCATTTATTTTCTATGGCTCGCCGATCATCGGGCAAGTCCACCAAAGTCCATACTTTGTCCATACAAGGATCCTATCTCGGATTTCATGGACTCAACCATTTGTTGGTATCCGGGCCCGCCATCGCTTCTTCATAGTTCAAAGGTTCACTGTTGTCTAACAACATGATTTCCATCACAGGGTTGCCGTACCACTCTTGTGCGGAACGTACCCTTGTGGACCTTCGTGGTTCAGTAGCAACTTGATCCGAAGCTTCATGATCATCATCATTTACTTCCTCTTCAGTTGGCGTAGGCGCCACATGAACAATTTCCCGTGCTGCGCTACTCTCCGATTCGAGAGGGGGGTACAATTACCTCATCAAGTTCTACTTTCCTCCCACTTACTTCTTTCGAGAGAAACTCTTTCTCTATAAAGGATCCGTTCTTGGAAATAAAAAATTTACCTTCGGATCTAAGATAGAAGGTATACCCAATAGTTTCCTTATGGTATCCTATGAATATGCATTTCTCCGCTTTGGGTTCGACCTTCTCTGGTTGAAGTTTCTTCACATAAGCATCGCAGCCCCAAACTTTTAGAAACGACAGCTTAGGTTTCTTGACAAACCATAATTCATACGGTGTCGTCTCAACGGATTTAGACAGTGCCCTGTTTAAAGTGAATGTTGTAGTTTCCAATGCGTATCCCCAAAATGATAGCGGTAAGTCGGTAACAGACATCATAGATCGTACGATATCTAATAAAGTGTGATTATGATGTACACACACTCCGTTACGTTGCAGTGTGCGAGGCGGCGTCAATTGTGAAACAATTCCACATTTCCTTAGGTGTGTGCCAAACTCGTGACTCAAATATTCTCCTCCACGATCAGATCGTAGACACTTTATTTTCCTGTCACGTTGATTCTCAACCTCATTCTGAAATTCCTTGAACTTTTCAAACGTTTCAGATTTGTGCTTCATCAAGTAGATATACCCATACCTACTGAAATCATCGGTGTGAGTGAGAACATAACGATACCCACCGCGAGCTTCAACGTTCATTGGACCACACACATCAGTATGTATTATTTTCAATAAGTCGGTTGCTCTCTCCATTATTCCTGAGAATGGAGTCTTAGTCATCATGCCCATGAGGCACGGTTCACATGTGTCAAATGAGTAAAAGTCAAGAGACTCTAACCGTCCATCAGTATGGAGTTTCTTCATGCGCTTAATACCGATATGACCAAGGCGGCAGTGCCACAAGTATGTGGGACTATCATTATCAACTTTACATATTTTGGTATTCGCACTATGAATATGTGTAACATCACGATCGAGATTCATCAAGAATAAACCATTCACCAGCGGAGCATGACCATAAAACATATCACTCATATAAATAGAACAACCATTATTCTCTGACTTAAATGAGTAGCCGTCTCGCATTAAGCAAGACCCTGATACAATGTTCATGCTCAAAGCTGGAACTAAATAACAATTATTAAGGTTCAAAACTAATCCCGAAGGTAGATGTAGAGGCGCCGTGCCGATGGCGATCACATCGACCTTGGAGCCATTCCTGACGCGCATCATCACCTCGTCCTTAGCCAGCCTCCATTTATTCCGCAGTTCCTGCTTTGAGTTGCAAATGTAAGCAACAACACCGGAATCAAATGCCCAAGATGCAACGTCATGAAGCTTCGGATCAAGTAAGCTACAACAGCTCCAGAAATTGACACGTTGACGGAGACTGGGCTTGCATTGGTTTTTCCCTTGAAGAGGAAAGGGTGATGCAGCACAGGAGTAGTAAGTATTTCCCTCAGTTTGAGAACCAAGGTATCGATCCAGAAGGAGGGTCTCTCAAGTCCAGAGTACCTGCGCAAACACAAACAAGCTTGCACCCAACGCTTCAAAGGGGTTGTCAATCCCTTCAAGATTTTTTGCAAAGTGAGATCTGAAGGCGGAAAGTGCAAAGAAGTAAAAAGTGTAAGGCTGAAAATATGGTGTGGAGTAGACCCTCGGGCGATAGTTTTAACTAGAGGCTTCTCTTAAAATAGCAAATATCACGGTGGGTGAACAAATTACTATCGAGCAATTGATAGAACCGCGCAAAGTCATGATGACATCTAAGGCAATGATCATACATATAGGCATCACGTCCGAGACAAGTAGACCGATACTTTCTGCATCTACTACTATTACTCCACACATCGACCGCTATCCAGCATGCATCTAGTGTATTGAGTTCATGATGAACAGAGTAACGCCTTAAGCAAGATGACATGATGTAGAAGGATAATCTCAAACCAATGATGAAAACCCCATCTTTTTACCCTTGATGGAAACAACACGATGCCTGCCCCGCTACCCCTTCTGTCACTCGGTGAGGTCACCGCATGGTATGAACCCAAAACCAAGCACTTCTCCCATTGCAAGAATCATAGATCTAGTTGGCCAGACAAAACCCATAACTCGAAGAGAATTACAAGGATATGAAATCATGCATAAGAGATATCAGAAGAAACTCAAATAAGATTCATAGATAATCTGATCATAAATCCACAATTCATCGGATCTCGACAAACACACCGCAAAAGAAGATTACATCGGATAGATCTCCATGAAGATCATGGAGAACTTTGTATTGAAGATCCAAGAGAGAGAAGAAGCTATCTAGTTACTAGCTATGGACCCGTAGGTCTATGGTGAATTACTCACGCATCATCAGAGAGATCATGGTGTTGATGAAAAAGCCCTCCGTGTCCGAATCTCCCCTCCGGCAGGTCACTAGAACGTGGCCCAGATGGGATCTTGCGGAGACAGAAGCCTGCGGCAGCGGAAAAGTACTTTCGATGATCTCCTGATGTTTTTGGGATTTTTAGGGAATATATAGGCGCAATCCCTAGGGCAAACGGCGTCCAGGGGGCCCACAAGCCTATGGGTCGCGGCCTCCCCCTGGCCGCGCGGTGAGGGCTTGTGGGGCCCCTGGCCCCCTGCCTTGGCTCTCAAGTCTCCTGGTCTTCTTCCGTTATGGAAAAATTCTTTTTGGGAATTTTATTCCGTTTGGACTCCGTTTCAAAATCTCCTCTAAAAGGGGTCAAAAACATGGAAAACACACGAACTGGCACTTGGCACTGAGTTAATAAGTTAGTCCCAAAAAATATTTAAAAGGCATGCAAAACATCCAAAGTCTGACAAGATAATAACATGAAACCATCAAAAATTATAGATACGTTGGAGATGTATCAAGCATCCCCAAGCTTAACTCTTGCTCGTCCTCGAGTAGGGAAGTGATAAAGAATGAATTTTTGATGTGGAATGCTGCCTAGCATAGTTGTCCTTTGCAACTTCTTTCACGTGACATGAATGTTCAGATCCGTAAGATTCAAAACAATAGTTTGCTATTGACATGAAAACAATAATACTTCAAGCAAACTTGCAAAGTAATCATGAACTTTCAAAATAACAAGGCCAAGGAAAGTTATCCCTACAAAATCATATAGTCTGGCTATGCTCCATCATCCTCACAGAACTAATGTAAATCATGCACAACCCCGGTATTGGCCAAGTAATTGTTTTCACACTCTTACTTTCTCAAACTGTTTATAACTATCACGCAATACATGAGCGTGAGCCATGGATATAGCACTATAAGTGGAATAGAGTGTGGTGGTGGTTGTGAGACAAAAAGGAGGAGATGGTCACATTGACTCGGCGTATCAAAAGGCTATGGAGATGCCCATTAATAGATATCAATGTGAATGAGTAGGGATTGCAATACAAATGGTGCACTAGAGCTATAAGTATGTGAAAGCTCAAAAGGAAAACTAGTGGGTGTGCATCCAACTTGCTTGCTCACGAAGACCTAGGGCAATTTTGAGGAAGCCCATCTTTGGAATATACAAGCCAAGTTATATAATGAAGATTCCCACTAGCATATGGTAGTGACAAAGCAAGAAGCTCTCAACCATGAAGAACACGTGGTATTATGGAGCATAAGTGTGAAAAAAGATAGTAGCATTGTCCCTTCTCTCTTTTTCTCTTTTTTTATTTGGGCTCTTAGGCCTCTTTTTTCTTTTCTCTTTTTATTTTATATTTTTGGGCTCTTTTTTATTTATTCCTCACATGGGACAATGCTCTAATAATAATGATCATCACACTTTTATTTACTCACAACTCAAAATGATGATGACTCTATAGGAAATGCCTCCGGCAGTGTACTGGGATGTGCAACGATCTAGCATGGCGTATGACGTTGAAACATCTCGCTAGCTATCTTACGATCATGAAATGGCAATATGAGAGTGATAGTGCAAGTCATGAGACGGAACGGTGGGAGTTGCATGGCAATATATCTCGGAATGGCTATGAAAATGCCATAGTAGGTAGGTATGGTGGCTGTTTTGAGGAAGGCATATGGTGGGTTTGTGCACCGGCCAGAATTGCACGACACTAGAGAGGCTAGCAATGGTGGAAGGTGAAAGTGCATCTATACCATGGACTCACATTAGTCATGAAGAACTCACATACTTGTTGCGAAAGTTTTTATTAGTAATCAAAACAAAGTGCTAAACGCATACTCCTAGGGGAAGGGTTGGTAGGTGTTAACCATCGCGCGATCCCGACCTCAACACAAAGGATGACAATCAATAGATCAATTATGCTCCGACTTCCTAACATAGCGGTTCACCATACGTACATGCTACGGGAATCACTAACTTCAACACAAGTATTTCTAGATTCAGAACACCCTACTAACATAGCTCTTAATATTACCAAATCCACGTCACAAAACTAATTGAGAGGAATCAAAACTTCTCTTTCTACTCAATGCACATGCGGATGGAGGTTTTTGCATCCTCTTTGGGTACCTATCACATTTGGGACTACTTTCATAGCGTAAGCCAACTACCAAGTCACGCACCGCCGTGATCTAAAAAGATATAAGTGAAGCACAAAGAGCAAAAGTATCTAGCTCAAAAGATATAAGTGAAGCACTATGAGCATTCTAGCAAAAATCACGATGAGTGCATGTCTCTCTCTCTCAAAAAGGTGTGCAACAAGGATGATTGTGACACAACAAAAAGAAAAGACTCCTAAGATACAATACCCTCCAAGCAAATTACATATCATGTGGTGAATAAAAATATAGCTCCAAGTAATGTTACCAATGGATTGAAGACGAAAGAGGGGATGCCTTCCGGGGGCATCCCCAAGCTTAGGCTTTTTGGTGTCCTTGAATTTGCTTGGTATGCCTTGGGCATCCCCAAGCATGAGATCTTTCCACTCCTTATCTCTTTGTCCATGAGAACATCACCAAAAACTTGAAAACTTCACAACACAAAACTTAAACAGAAACTCGTGATAACACTACCACTTCTTTTGGTACTGTAACAAACTTGAATTCTATCTATATTGGTGTTGGTCTACTGTATTCTCACTTTTCCATGGCTAATACCCGCCGATACTAACCATAGTTTCATAAAAACAAGCAACCAACTCAACAAAAAACAGAATCCGTCAAAAACAGACCAGTCTATAGCAATATGTATACTTCGTATACTTCTGTTACCTCAAAAAATCTGAAACATTACGACGGACTGGGAAAAAGGCGTATCAACCAGCAGCAAAAAGAATCAACTCAAAAGCTCTTTTTGAATAAAAATGAAAAATCATCTCGTGAGCGAAAATTTTCTGTCTTTTTCGAGCAGGATCAAACAATCATTACCAAGACTAGTCATAAAGGTTTTGCTAGGCTCAAACAAAAAAAAACACAAAAACACAATCACAACAGAATTGTGATGATGTAGACGCAAAAAACAGAAATAAAAAGATAAATTCATTGGGTTGCCTCCCAACAAGCGCTATTGTTTAACGCCCTTAGCTAGGCATAAAAGCGGTAGAATCACGTATCGTCGTCTTTGGTGCTCAAACCATAAGTGGCCCTCATCATGGATTCATAAGGCAATCTTATTTTCTTTCTAGGAAAGTGTTCGATGCCCTTCCTTAAAGGAAATTGAAATCTAATATTCCCTTCCTTCATATCAATGATAGCACCGATAGTCCTTAGGAAAGTTCTACCAAGAATAATAGGGCATGTAGGATTGCAATCAATGTCTAGCACAATGAAATCCACGGGTACATAGTTCCTATTTGCAATAATAAGAACATCATTGATCCTTCCCATGAGTTTCTTGATAGTAGAATCAGCAAGATGCAAATTAAGAGAACACTCTTCAATCTCATTAAAACCCAGAACATCACATAAAGACTTTGGAATCGTAGAAACACTAGCACCCAAATCACACAAAGCATTGCACTCATAGTTTTTGATTTTGATTTTGATGGTAGGTTCCCACTCATCATGAAGTTTTCTAGGGATAGAGACTTCCAATTCAAGTTTCTCTTCAAGAGATTTTATCATAGCTTCGACGATATGATCGGTAAAGGCCTTGTTTTGGCTATAAGCGTGTGGAGAGTTGAACATGGATTGCATCAAAGAAATGCATTCAATCAAGGAGAAAAAATTGTAATTGAATTCCTTCAAATCCACGGTAGTAATTTCATTACTACTCAAAGTTTTAACGACCTCTACTCCACTTTCAATGCTTTTAGCATCAAGATAGATGGACTCCGAATCATTGGGGAACTTTTCAACCAAAGTGGATTCATATCCAGCCCCATAATCATTAGGTTTGACATAAGAAAACAAAGATTCAATGGGAGTCACACAAAGCACTTTAAGATCTTCGTGATTTTCATCACGAGAACATGCCTTTTTAAGCCATTCATGTCTAGCACGAATTTGGGCGGTTCTTTCTTGGCTCTCAATCATGGAAACACGCATAGCTTTCAAAGTTTCATCCATGTTGATTTTGGGAGGAGCACATCTAAATTTCAAAGCATCAACATCACTAGAAATTCTATCAGCGCTCTTAGCCAAATCGTGAATTTTGAGTAGTTTTTCCTCTATGGACGCATTGAAAATCTTTTGAGAGTTGATGAACTCTTTGATATTACTCTCTAGATCAGAGGGTAATCTATTGTAATTTCCATGAGCATTGTTGTAGGAGTTGCCAAAATTATTAGAGGAGTTACTAGGAAAAGGCCTAGGAACATAGTTTCCTCTAAAAGCATTGTTGTTGCCAAAGTTATTCCTACCAACAAAATTAACGTCCAAGCTAGCGTTACAACTCTCAATCAAAGAAGACAAGGGCAAATCATTAGGATCCAAAGGAGCACTTCTACTAGCAACCAAATTCATTAACTCGTCCATCTTAGCACTCAACGAGTTAATTTCCTCTATAGCGTGTACCTTCTTACTAGTAGCACTACATGAATTGATAAATTTGTCGTCTGCCGTGCCTTTGCCGTCTGCTGACGCATGGCAAAGATGCTCTTTGCCGTGAGTTGGTACAAAGCGGACGACAAAGAGGTTGCTGATGGCAAAGGTTTTATTTGCCGTCTGCCACCTCTTTGCCGTCTGCTGACGCATGGCAAAGGCCCTACAGGCGGACGGCAAAGAGCATGCGGACCGCAAAGGGGCGCCACCCTAACGGCCAACTCCCGCCCCACCCCACCCACCCCTTTGCCGCCTGCCTCCCAGCCTTTGCAGACGGCAAAGGGGAGCTCCCCCTAACGGCGCCCAGCCCCCACCCCCCGCTCCCCTAACGGCACACTCCACCCCAGCCGCTCCCCTCGACCTCTTGCCTCTCGTGCGCACCCCTTTCCCACTCTAGCACCGCTGCCACCACCACCGGAGCTCGCCGCGCCCCTCCTTCCCGAGCCCCTCCTCCTCACACACTGCCCACCCCAGCGCCGCCGCCACCACCACAGGAGCCGCTCTGGCCCACCACCGCCACGCGACCGGAGCTCGCCCTCCCCTCCTCCCCGCGCAACTCCTCCCCGCGCCCGTCCTCCACGCGCCCCTCCTTCCCGCGCCCCTCCTCCCCACGCCCTTCCCACCCGAGTGCCGCCGCCGCCACCGGAGCCGCTCCGGCCCACCACCGCCGCGCGGCCGGAGCTCGCCCTCCCCTCCTCCCCCCGCACCTCCTCCCCGCCGCCCAGGGCCGGAGCTCGCCCTCCCCTCCTCCCACTGGCGTCTGCCCCGGCCGCCCACTGCCCCTGCGCAGGTAAGTTTTTTTTTCTTTTTCGCTTTATTTCTTGTTTTTTTAAATTAGATAGTTAGTTTATTTTGTGTTTTTTCTGTTAAATGGGATAGTTAGTTTTTTTTTATTTTTTTATGTTAAATTAGTGAGTTAGTTTATTAAGTACAAAAAGTAGATAGAAAATAAAAAAAATAGATAGAAAAAAACTTAGAAGAAAATAAGAGAATAATAAACTAGAAGAAGAAAGAAGAAGAAGAAGAAGAAAGAGGAGAGGAGGAGAAAGATAAAAGAAAGAAAGAAGAAGAAGAAGAACAAGAAGAAGAAGAAAGAGGAGAGGAGGAGAAAGATAAAAGAAAGAAGAAGAAGAAGAAGAAGAAGAAGAAGAAGAAGAGGAGGAGGAGAAAAAAGAAGAAGAAGAAGAATAATAAGATGATCAAGAAGAAGAAGAAGAAGAAGAAGAAAAAGAAGAAGAAAAAGAGGAGAGAGGAGAAGAAGAAAGAAGAGGACCCCGACCCCCGGCCCACGACGACCGACGCCACCAACCCCTGACCCTCGACCCCGGACCTCCAACGCCACTCACACCCGACTCCCGACCCCCAATGCCGGACACCACTGACCGTTGACCCCCGACCCCCGACTCCCAACACCCGACTCCACTAACCGCCGACTCCCGACGCCCGACGCCATTGACCCTCAACTCCAGACGCCACTGACCCTCGACCCCCAACCCCCGACGCCCGACGCCACTGACCCTCGACTCCTGACGCCACTAACCCTCGCGCCCCGACCCCCGACCCATGACGCCACTGACCATCGACCCCCGACCCCCTACCCTGACCCCCAACCCCGACCCCCGACACCTCTTCGGCCTCCTGTTGACCGAAAAGACCCCAACCCCCGACGCCAGTGACCATCGACCCCCGACGACGTTGACCCCCCGACCACCGACACAACTAACCCCCGACCCTCGACGCCACCGACACCCGACACCGCGGACCATCGACGCGACCGATACCCGACACCATCGACCATCGACACCACTAAGCCGACGGGGGTCATAGTTTTGTAAATTATGAGTTAGGCCACATATTTTCCTATTATGTTAATTATAAAAACATCATATTTGTGTTGATCGTGTGAATTTCGATGTGCAGTTGTTCGACGACCTCCACGTGCGTTGGACGAGCTCCGCCCCTGCGTTTGTTGGTGAGCACAAATGACTTCTCCTCCTACCCCTTAATTTGCTATGTTCCGGTCTTCGTGCCGATGAAACTTGCTAGCTATAGGTTTCTTCAATCATGAGTATGCATGACCAGTATGCGTCTCCCGTTCGAAAGGGCGACATCTATAAATATGCATTTCTTTGCATATTTATAACCGCCATCCTTTCGAATTGTCCAACATTATCCATGGACATCCTGAGTATGTGTAGATTGGGTTTGTTTTCCCATATGCTGTGCTCCGGATCCGATGCGGAATTTTGTCAGTGCCTCCCCTGTTGTTCTCCGGATACACATCCTCTCTGCTTATTGCCGAGACGTGTATCATGAAAACAGCGGGGAGGTGCTGGAGAAATTCTACGTCGCATCTGGAGCAGAGCATGGGAAAACGAACCCAATCTACACATACTTGGGTGGGATTAGGACCTATCTTTACCTATTAGCGTGTAGGTTGCATGGACGTAATAAAACTGACAAACTTGATTAGCGTATGAATATAGATGATGAATTATATATTTATTTCTTGTGCCCCCATAGGTAGCTAGGCAACATGAGTGATCGTTCTTCGATTTACACTGGTCACCCTAGTCAGAAAGACATGACCCATGAATGGTTAACAAAAACCAGGGGGTTTGTGAGAGCCGCATTTGCAAATGGCCAGCAAATAAACATGGTGCCCCTGTCCCAACTGCGACAACTGGAAAAAGCAGACAAAGTTTGAAATGGGTAAACACCTATAGAAGTGGGGTTTTACGCCTAATTAGACGGTGTGGACTTTTCATGGTGAGTCTAACCAACGTGCTAGAGGTGAGGTGATTCGTCGTTGCACCGACGAGCATGGTACCGGGATTGAAGACATGGTGCAAGACTTTGATAATGCTCGGGATTCGGACGATGAGATGGAGGAATCTGCAAAGGCCTTCTATGACATGTTAGAGTCTTCAAAACGTCCTCTCCACGAGCAGACTGAGCTTTGTCAGCTGGATGCCATCGCGCAAGTAATGGCTCTGAAGGCTCAATTCAACCTAGGCAGAGAATGCTACGACACGATGATGACGATATTTGGACGCTTTCTACCCAAAGGCCATGTACTGCCTGCAAACCTGTACCAGTCAGAAAAAATCCTCCGTGTACTTAAGATGCCCTATGAGAAGATACATGCCTGTGAGAATGGATGTGCCTTATTTAGGCTTGAGTATGCGTCCTTGAACTATTGCCCCATTTGCAATTCTTCCAGGTATATTGTGGTAGACAACGGCATGGGTGAGAAGAATCAGACCAAAATCCCCATTAGTGTTCTTTGGTATCTGCCAATTGTACCAAGGCTTCAACGCATTTTCATGGTCGAAGAGACGGCCAGACAGATGACATGGCACAAATTGGGCAAAAGAACCGAACTAGATGCGGATGGGAACAAGATGCTGGTACACACTTCAGATGGTTTTGCGTGGAGGCACTTTGATGCATTACATAAGGATAAATCGGAAGATCCAAGGCAACCTAGAGTTGCCATCAGCACGTATGGGTTCAATGTGTATGGTATGACGGCAGCACAATACAGTTATTGGCCTGTATTTGTCATTCCACTAAATTTGCCACCCGGAGAGATTATGAAAAGAAAGAACATTTTCCTGACGTTGATAATTCCAGGTCCCAACTATCCGGGGAAGAATATGAATGTGTACATGCAGCCGCTTAAGGATGAGTTGCAAGAAGCCTCGGATAATGGGATCAAGACCTACGACACGGCTACCAAAACAAATTTTAAAATGCATGTGTGGTACATGTACTCGACGCATGATTATCCGGCGTTTGCGCTATTCGCTGGCTAGTGTGTGCATGGAAGGTTCCCATGCACCACATGCAAGGCAGCTCTTCAGTTCCGTTGGCTGCAGGCTGGTCGCAAGTATTCTTGCTTCCACATGCATAGACAATTCCTGGATCCTGACCATAAGTTTAGAAAAGACAAGAAGAATTTCATCAAAGGTGGAGTTGTCAAAAACACTGCACCAGCTTTGTTGACAGGCCAAGAGACCCTTGATCAGTTAAACGCTCTCGAGCCTGATCCTTTGCGTCCAGGATACTTCAAAGGGTATAATACAGAACACGCCTGGACTCACAAGTCATGCTTATGGGATCTTCCTTACTTCAAAGACCTCCTTTGCCCACACAACATTGACGTGATGCACACTGAAAAGAATATTGCGGAGGCCATTTTTGGTACATTGTTCGACATAGAGGGGAAGTCAAAAGATAATCTTAAGGCTAGAATCGACCTCGAGGCTCTATGTGATAGAACGTTGCAAAACTTGCGACAACGGAAAGGAAAGCAAAGCATAGCGAAGCCAAAGGCATGGTTCAATCTTGAAAGGCCAGCTATGAGGGAAATGCTATTGTGGGTGAAAATGCGGTTGATGTTCCCCGATGGGTATGCTGCGAATCTAAAGAGGGGAGCGAGTCTTGAGAAATTGAAAATATTTGGGCTGAAGAGTCATGATTGGCACATATGGATTGAGCGGGTAATGCTGGTGATGTTGCATGCTTTATCCCTGAGGATGAATGGCTAGTACTGGCAGAGCTGAGCTATTTCTTCCGTTCTCTTTGTGCGAAAGAACTATCGCTTGGCGTGCTAGATGAAATGGAAGAGTTGGCGCCGGAGTTGATCTACAAATTAGAAAAGATCTTTCCACCGGGCTTCTTTAATCCAATGCAACATTTGATTTTGCATCTCCCGACCGAGGCAAGAATGGGGGGCCCGTTCAAAATTGACGGTGTTACTCAACTGAGAGGATGCAGAAGACGCTTCAAGCTAAGTGTAAAAATAAACGTAGAATTGAAGCATCGATGGCCGAGGCATTCATTACTGAGGAGGCGGAAAACTTCATGACAGCACACTACGAAACCAAAAATCATCATTTGCATAACCCGAAGCCTCGGTACAATGATGGCGATCCAAAAAAAGTTCGATCCAACCTCAGCCTATTCAAAGGTAAGCTCGTACCATCCGGTGCTTCGAAAGGGAAATCGTTGGATGTCGAACAATGGCGGACCATTTCTTTGTATATCTTCACCAACCTAACAGAAGTGCGGCCATACATCGAGTAAGTTCTCGGTAATTTATTGTTCCGCAACTTCTAATTGCTATGAACTACTCTTATTCCTGGATATTTGATATAGTCGATACGTCGCCGAATTCTCGGATGGAGCGGTCATCGAAAAGGATTCCGTCGAAGAGTATGAGCTTCTCGCAAAGCATGGAGGCGACTATCCCGATTTCATCTCTTGGTTCAAAAAAAGGGTAATTAATTACCATTAAGGGCCCATTTGATTTCTTGGTCTAATTTGCGGCTAATCCATCCATTCTTTCATATTAAACTTGTAGGCTGATGCACAGTCTATGGACGCCGAATTGAGACAAGTCGCTAATGGTTTTGACTATAAGGTCCGTTCATTTGACAAATACAACATCAACGGGTATCGCTTTCGTACCTTTGGCAAAGAGCTATCTATGCCCGACCTAAAGACTACAAATTGTTCTCTCTCTGCTATCGGCGAAGGAGACACTGAGTATTATGGAAGAGTTGAAGCAATTTATGAACTTCTATTCTATGGTGAAAACCCACCGACCGTCGTAGTCTTCAAATGTTATTGGTTTGAGCCGAGGGAGACTAGAAGGACTCATGAACATATAGGACTAGTCAAAATCAACCAAAACACCCACTTAGATGTTCCCGATGTCTATATTACGGCTCAACAGGCGACACAAGTTTTCTATCTACCGTGGGCCTGCCAAACTGATCCAAATCTCAAAGGTTGGGATGTCGTTTATGAAGTGCCACCACATTTTAGACCACCTACCCTCAATGAAGAGGATTGTGAACCTCACATTAACCCAGACACATATGAAGGAGAATTCTTCCAAGAAACACGTATGTCCAAGAAACGTTTCAAGAACCGCTCTACTTCACCCCAGAACATTGAAGTAGACAGCGATAGTGAATCCGTCTTAACCCCTGAGCCCGAACAGGAAGAGCTGGAAGAAGAAGAGGTTACTGCTGCGGATGACCTGTCACTTCTTGACCGATTACATAATGGTGGCCTTCCACATGTTCTTCGTGATAGTGATGATGATGATGCATTTATTGATGATAGTGATGATCATGATGCATTTATTGACCCCGAAGCATATATAGACGAGCACGATTGTTATTAGTTCATGTCAGGTATTCAACTATTATACTATATATAAATTTTGAGTTCATGTTAGGTATTCAATTTTTATTTGTCATGTTGCTATTTATGACGATGATACACTTAAATTATATATTTTTTATTGCTTATGTTGGTATTTATATTGTACTAATTTCATTTACTCTTTGTCATGAGAGGTGTTGAAAGATGGTGGGAAAGGGTCGAAAGCACTCCGCGGCTCCTTCTTCGTCGGCGGGTGATGGGATGGGTACTTCCATTCCTGCCTCGCCTCTTCGGAGAGCGTTGCTCTCTACTCTGCAAGGAGCGCCCCCTGTGAGAGGAGGTCGACCCCCCGTGAAGCCGAGAGGTACTAAAGGTACACGTTGTATTCATGTTGGTATTTATGTTGTACTCATGTTGTATGCATAATGGTATTTATATACATTTTATTACTCATGTTGGTATTTATGTTGTACTAAAGGTACATGTGGCCGCGGGAGAGGTAGGGCGGTGGCTGCCACGCCTTCTGAGGTGGCGGCTATACGGTCTCCGCCACCACCCCAAGCTGATTCACCTGAGCATAGGACTTCTAGGGTGGATTCGTCTGAGGTGGAGGCTACACGGTCTCCGGTTCACGAGCCTTGGGATGACGAGCCTCAGGTCAACGAGCCTTCGACCCACGAGACTCGTGTCCCAGAGGCTTCATTCCAGGTGACTCCGGAGCAAAGCAGGGATGAGGGTACGTCCCAAGAGACCCAGTGGGATACCTGGGCTGAGCCAAGTGGCCATGCTGGTAGCAACGAGGAGCTGGGTGAGGGGGCTACCGTCTACCAGCGTGGTAGTTCGGGGCTCCCGCTCGTGCCAACGACCCACGATCACAGGTGGTCGATTAGGCCAAATGGGGACAAGTAAGTTAATTTACTTTTATTTAACCTTTTGCCTTCGCGTTTTCTCAAATATCTAATGTTTTGGCTTTAATTTGTCATACTGTAGGGGTTGGATTGTTGCCAAGGGTGTCCGCAAGCCCAACAACGTCCTTGGTGTGCTTTGCCGTAAAAACTTCCCAGGGTTTGTTACGTTGCCCGGTCAGGAGCGAGAGGTAGGAATGACCTGGGAGCACTACTTGGGTGCCCCGGCCCCACCGGAGGTGGAGATCGACGGTGTTTTGTGCGACACGAGGGCGGACATGGTGATCCGAAAGTTCTAGGTAATTTCTCTTTCACACAATTATAAATCAAGCATAGCTATTTATTGTACTAATCGGTGTTGTCTCGTTTGCAGACCTACTACACGTGTGAGGAGGGATACGAGGAGGACGCAGCAAAGGTTATCGAAACCGAATGTCACCGCCTACTTCAAAACTTTCGGCACGAGGCTCGGGTGCAGGCTGTTCGAGACTACTATGCCACGCGGCGTATTAGGATTGACAAGGCGAAGTGCCGTGATGCTAAGATGGAGAAGGAGCATTACATGAAGGTAATTACATATTATTAAGGCTTTGTAGTTAGTTTCCTTGATTTGGTTCTTACGCGCTCAAATTTCTCTTTATTAACTTAGGTGCCCCCGAGATGGTGTGTGGATAAGATGGATTGTTGGGAGGCCTCGGTGGATCAATGGTGCTCCGAAACGTGGGAGGCCATCCACAACAACACCAAGGAGAGGCGTGGCAAAATGGTTGGCGTGCCACACCATCAAGGGAGCGTCAACTTAATCCAATTTGGCGAGAACTGGGTATGTGGTTTGCTTCATGCCTCATGCAATTCATTCTTAATGCTATCTTGAGCCCTTTACTAATACAATTTTCCTTTCTGTCTCTTTTAGGCGCATCACAATAAGACGGAGGTGCCACAGATGTATGACATGTATGCGATGGCCCATACTGCCTCGTACAAGAAGGTCAAGGCATTCTCTGAGTCTGATCTCGAGCATCCAGAAAACTTCACCAACATCTCCGCCCACCACAAGCTCGTGAAGTATAGAGATCACGGGAAGGCGAGGAAAGGGGAGGACTTTAACCCGAGCGGGGCCTATTGATCCAGAGCTGGTGATGATAGCTGGCAATGGGAGGCCCCATGGCTCGATCGCCATTGGAGACGGCCTTATACGTTGTCCTAGCACTCTCCGGCAGATAAAGGCACGCCAAACGAGCTCTTGTCCGGAGATAACACGTCGTCCACGGCAAGTCGAGCTCGCCATCGAGGTTAGTTTAATGGACTCAACTATCTTTCCGCATTATGTTGTGCGTTGGAACCAATATGATTACATTGCTAACAATGAGTTGTGTTGCAGGCTGCTATTCAGAAAGAGAGAGAGGCAATGCAGGCAGCTATGGCGGAGAAGGATAAGGAAATTAGGGAGCTGGAGGAGAGGACGACTGCATTGGTGGAGGCGGAGAGGGCACGGAATGATGCGTCTAACAGGGCCATATACGAGCTCTTCGTGGTAAGTTTCTTCTTCATGTTATTTCAAATCTTGCATTTGAATGTACGTTTCATTAATAAATAAAAAGTTTGACTTGTCGAAACCAAATGTACAATCTATGTGCGAGAAGAGGGGCCAAGTCCCTCCACCGATGCCAGTCATTAACGTGGCGGGGACGGTGAGTTTCATTTCAGTGCAGTGATCTTAAGAGTGTCCTCATGCTAACTACACATTGCAAACGATGTTTGGTGCAAAATATCTGCCGAAACGCATCGCACGACCCTTCTACAGTCGAGCCTTCTCCAGGGCAGCCTTCTCCAGGTGAAACAAGCCAGAGCCACCGTGCTTCACCGCTGTGATGACGATAATGGTATGTTATTTCTAGTGTTTTAATAAAAAATATCTAGACTTCCATCTAAATGACATAATTAGCTTAGTTAGCTCCAAAATGACTATATTGGCTAATTATCCTACGATATGACATAATTAGCTTAGTTAGCTCCAAAATGACCTATAATTAGCCTAGCTAGATCCAAAATGGCTTAAGAAGCATAGTTTGCTCTAGAATGAGCTATTTTACCCAAGTTAGCTCCGAAACGACCTATAGTTAGCTAGGGTTCCACCTAAATGGCATAATTAGCTTAGTTAGCTCCTAAATGGTATATTTAATAAAACATGACCTATACTTAGCTAATTATCCTCGAAATGACATAATTATCTCCAAAAAGGCATTCTTAGCCAATTTAGCCCGAAGAAGGGGACAAGAGGAGAAGAAAGAGGAAAAATGAAAGGAAGGAAGAAGAAGAAGAAGAGAAGAAGAAGAAGAGAAGGAGGAGGATAAGAAGAAGGAGAAGAAGGAGGAGAAGGAGCTCCTCCTTCTCCTTCTTCTTTTCTTCTTCTTCTCCTCTTCCTTCTACTTCTCCTCCTCCTCCTTCTTTTACTTCTTCTTCTCTTTCTCTTATTCTACGTAGCTTAGACTCATCCAAGAAAGGCTAAATTGGCTAATTATCCTACGAAATGACTTAATTAGCTTAGTTAGCTCCAAAATGACCTATTTAATAAAAAATGACCTATAGTTAGCTAAGTTCTCTCCTAAATGACATAATAAGGCTTACATAGCTGCAAGATGACCTATACCCCCTAAATTAGGTATTAACTGGCCTATAATTAGCCTAGCTAGATCCAAAATGGCTTAATAAGCATAGTTTGCTCCGGAATGGCCTATTTTACCCAAGTTAGCTCTGAAACGACCTATAGTTAGCTAGGGTTCCACCTAAATGACATAATTAGCTTAGTTAGCTCCTAAATGGTCTATTTAATAAAACATGACCTATACTTAGCTAATTATCCTCGAAATGACATAATTAGCTCCAAAAAGGCATTCTTAGCTAATTTAGCCCGAAGAAGGGGACAAGAGGAGAAGAAAGAGGAAAAATGAAAGGAAGGATGAAGAAGAAGAAGAGAAGAAGAACAAGAGAAGGAGGAGGATAAGAAGAAGGAGAAGAAGGAGGAGAAGGAGCTCCTCCTTATCCTTCTTCTTTTCTTCTTCTTCTCCTCTTCCCTCTCCTTCTCCTCCTCCTTCTTTTAGTTCTTCTTCTATTTCTCTTCTTCTACTTAGCTTAGACTCATCCAAGAAAGGCTAAATTGGCTAATTATCCTGGGAAATGACATAATTAGCTTAGTTAGCTCCAAAATGATCTATTTAATAAAAATGACCTGTAGTTAGCTAAGTTTTCTCCTAAATGACATAATAAGGCTTACGTAGCTGCAAGATGACCTATTCCCCCTAACTTAGGTATCAAATGGCCTATAATTAGCCTAGCTAGATCCAAAATGGCTTAATAAGCATAGTTTGCTCCGGAATGACCTATTTTACCCAACTTAGCTCCGAAACGACCTATAGTTAGCTAGGGTTCCACCTAAACGACATAATTAGCTTAGTTAGCTCCTAAATGGTATATTTAATAAATACTGACCTATACTTAGCTAATTATCCTCGAAATGACATAATTAGCTCCAAAAAGGCATTCTTAGCCAATTTAGCCCGAAGAAGGGGACAAGAGGAGAACAAAGAGGAAAAATGAAAGGAAGGAAGAAGAAGAAGAAGAAAAGGAGAAGGAGAAGGAGGAGGATACGAAGAAGGAGAAGAAGGAGGAGAAGAAGGAGAAGCTCCTTCTCCTTCTCCTTCTTCTTTTCTTGTTCTTCTCCTCTTCCTTCTCCTTCTCCTCCTCCTCCTTCTTTTACTTCTTCTTCTCTTTCTCTTCTTCTACGTAGCTTAGACTCATCCAAGAAAGGCTAAATTGGCTAATTATCCTACGAAATGACTTAATTAGCTTAGTTAGCTCCAAAATGACCTATTTAATAAAAAATGACCTATAGTTAGCTAAGTTCTCTCCTAAATGACATAATAAGGCTTATGTAGGTGCAAGATGACCTATTCCCCCTAACTTAGGTATTAAATGGCCTATAATTAGCCTAGCTAGATGCAAAATGGCTTAATAAGCATAGTTTGCTCCGGAATGACCTATTTTACCCAAGTTAGCTCCGAAACCACCTATAGTTAGCTAGGGTTCCACCTAAATGACATAATTAGCTTAGTTAGCTCCTAAATGGTCTATTTAATAAGACATGACCTATACTTAGCTAATTATCCTCGAAATGACATAATTAGCTCCAAAAAGGCATTCTTAGCCAATTTAGCCCGAAGAAGGGGACAAGAGGAGAACAAAGAGGAAAAATGAAAGGAAGGAAGAAGAAGAAGAAGAGAAGAAGAAGAAGGAGAAGGAGGAGGATAAGAAGAATGAGAAGAAGGAGAAGGAGCTCCTCCTTCTCCTTCTTCTTCCTCCTTCTCCTTATCCTTCTTCTTTTCTTCTTCTTCTCCTCTTCCCTCTCCTTCTCCTCCTCCTCCCCCTCCTCCTTCTTTTACTTATTCTTCTCTTTCTCTTCTTCTACGTAGCGTAGACTCATCCAAGAAAGGCTAAATTGGCTAATTATCCTACGAAATGACATAATTAGCTTAGTTAGCTCCAAAATGACCTATTTAATGAAAAATGACCTATAGTTAGCTAAGTTCTCTCCTAAATGACATAATAAGGCTTACGTAGCTGCAAGATGACCTATTCCCCCTAACTTAGGTATTAAATGGCCTATAATTAGCCTAGCTAGATGCAAAATGGCTTAATAAGCATAGTTTGCTCCGGAATGACCTATTTTACCCAAGTTAGCTCCGAAACCACCTATAGTTAGCTAGGGTTCCACCTAAATGACATAATTAGCTTAGTTAGCTCCTAAATGGCCTATACTTAGCTAATTTCTCTGTGAAATAACCTATATACACTTCTTCATCTAGTATTATTCTTCTAACTTTCTTATTTGTCATTTTGCAGATTACATTCACTTCACGGGAAGCTTGGATTATATTGATGGAATGCTTGAAGATGATTTCTTGTACCATGGCTTGTATTGAAACTATTGTAGTATATGGATATATATGAAACTTTGTATGCATGTGGATGAAACTGGTGTAATATATGGTTTGGTACGGATGCAACTTGCATAATATGTATGCACCATGGATGAGAGTTATTTTAATATGGTTATGAGTACGGAAAGAAAGTTATTTATGTGAAATATATATATATATATATCCTGATTATTGCTAAAAATGTTGGATATAATAAAAAAATAAATTAAAAAGGGGTTGGTTCCCCCCTTTGCCGTCTGCCCCCAGATGGCAAAGGTGGGATGGCAGACGGCAAAAAGGGGAGTCAGCCCCCTCTCTCTCCCCTCTTTGCCGTCTGCCCCCACATGGCAAAGGGGGGATGGCAGACGGCAAAGAGGGGAATCAGCCCCCTCTCTCTCCCCTCTTAGTCGTCTTCCCCCACATGGAAAAGGGGGGATGGCAGACGACAAAGGAGGGAATCAACCCCCTCTCTCTCCCCTCTTTGCCGTCTGCCCCCACATGGCAAAGGGGCGATGGCACACGGCAAAGAGAGGAGACCTGCCGTTAACACTTAACGGGGCCGTTGCAGTATGTGCTGTCCCATTTAATTTGCCGTCTGCCCCCTCATGGCAAAGATTCTTTGTCGTCCGCTTTAAAAAAAGCAGACGACAAAGAACCTTTTCACCAGATTTTGTTTTGCCGTCTAATTTGCCGTCTGCTGACCGACGGCAAAGGCTTTGCCGTCCGTGGTTCCCCCCTTTGCCGTCCGCCATGGCAACGGAAAATTTCTGAATTTCAGTAGTGTAGGTGACCTTTCAGTGTGCCACTGAGAGTAGTTGGTCATGATGTTGTCTAGGAGTTTTGTGGCTTCCCCTAACGTGATTTCCATGAATGTTCCACCTGAGGCGGAGTCCAAGATATTTCTAGAAGCAAAATTCAAGCTAGCGTAAAAGATTTGAATAATCATCCAAAGACTTAAGCCATGAGCGAGACAATTTCTAATCATTAATTTCATTCTCTGCCAAGATTGTGCAACATGTTCATTATCAAGTTGCTTGAAATTCACGATATCATTACGGAGAGAGATAATCTTAGCCGGCAGAAAATACTTGGATATATAAGCATCTTTGCACTTATCCCAAGAATCGATACTATTTTGGGCAAAGAAGAAAACCAAGTTTTTGCGCGATCTCGCAACGAGAAAGGAAAAAGCTTCAATTTAATCACGTCATTATCCACATCTCTCTTATTTTGCATATCGCAAAGCTCAATGAAGGTATTGAGATGGGATGTGGCATCTTCTCTAGGAAGGCCGGAGAATTGCTCTTTCATAACAAGATTCAGCAAAGCGGCATTGATTTCGTATGACTCCGCACTAGTGGCGGGAGCAATGAGAGTACTAATAAAATCATTATTATTAGTATTCGAGAAGTCACAAAGTTTGGTGTTTTCATTCATGGTGACTTCGGCAAGCAGGCAAGCACACAAGCAAACAAAGAGCAAGCGAGGAAAAGGGGCGAACGAAAAAGGGAAACGAAAAAGGCAAACTGTGAAGTGGGGGAGAGGAAAACGAGAGGCAACTGGCAAACAAACTAAATGCAAGAGATGAGTTTGCGACACCTACTTGGATGAGTTCTTGACTTGATCTTCCTCCCCGGCAATGGCGCCAGAAATTCTTCTGCTACGGCAACAGAGAACATCGCCAAAAATTGACACGTTGACGGAGACTGGGCTTGCGTTGGTTTTTCCCTTGAAGAGGAAAGGGTGATGCAGCACAGGAGCAGTAGGTATTTCCCTCAGTTTGAGAACCACGTATCGATCCAGAAGGAGGGTCTCGTCAAGTCCAGAGTACCTGCGCAAACACAAACAAGCTTGCGCCCAACGCTTCAAAGGGGTTGTCAATCCCTTCAAGATTGTTTGCAAAGTGAGATCTGAAGGCGGAAAGTGCAACGAAGTAAAAAGTGTAAGGCTGAAAATATGATGTGGAGTAGACCCTGCGGGCCATAGTTTTCACTAGAGGCTTCTCTCAAAATAGCAAATATCACGGTGGGTGAACAAATTACTGTCGAGCAATTGATAGAACCGCGCAAAGTCATGACGATGTCTAAGGCAATGATCATACATATAGGCATCACGTCGGAGACAAGTGGACCGATACTCTCTGCATCTACTACTATTACTTCACACATCGACCGCTATCCAGCATGCATCTAGTGTATTGAGTTCATGACGAACAGAGTAATGCCTTAAGCAAGATGACATGATGTAGATGGATAATCTCAAACCAATGATGAAAACCCCATCTTTTTACCCTTGATGGCAACAACACGATGGGTGCCTCGCTACCCCTTCTATCACTGAGTGAGGTCACCGCGCGGTATGAACCCAAAACCAAGCACTTCTCCCATTGCAAGAATCATAGATCTAGTTGGCCAGACAAAACCCACAACTCGAAGAGAATTAAAAGGATATGAAGATCATGAAAAACTTTGTATTGAAGATCCAAGAGAGAGTAGAAGCCATCTAGTTACTAGCTATGGACCCGTAGGTCTTTGGTGAACTACTCACGCATCATAGGAGAGGTCATGGTGTTGATGAAGAAGCCCTCCGTGTCGGAATCTCCCCTCCGGCAGGGCACCAGAACGTGCCCCAGATGGGATCTTTCGGAGATAGAAGCTTGCGGCGGCGGAAAAGTACTTTCGATGATCTCCTGATTTTTTGGGATTTTTAGGGAATATATAGGCGCAACACCTAGGGCAAAGGGCGTCCAGGGGGCACACAAGCCTGTGGGCCGCGGCCTCCCCGTAGCCACGGGGTGAGGGCTTGAGGGGCCCCTGGCCCCCCTGCCTTGGCTCTCAAGTCTCGTGATTTTCTTCCGTTACAGAAAAGTTCTTTTCGGGTATTTTATTCCGTTTGGACTCCGTTTCAAAATCTCCTCTGAAAGGGGTATAAAACATGGAAAAAACAAGAACTGACACTTGGCACTGAGTTAATAAGTTAGTCCCAAAAAATATATAAAAGGCATGCAAAACATCCAAAGTCGGACAAGATAATAGCGTGAAACCATCAAAAATTATAGATACGTTGGAGACGTATCAGTCTGCCAAACGTTCTGAACATCTTGGGCTGTCGCGGGAACAGGAGGGTCACCTAGTGGCACATCAAGGACATAAGCCTTCTTGGATGCAATGAGGATGAGCTTCAAGTTGCGGACCCAGTCCGCATAGTTGCTATCATCATCTTTCAGCTTGTTTTTCTCCAGGAACGTGTTGAAATTGAGGTTGACAGGTGCGTTGGCCATTGGATCTATAATACTTGTAAAGACAACTTTTAGACTAAGTTCATGATAATTAAGTTCATCTAATCAAATTAAGTATGAACTCCCACTTAAATCGACATCCCTCTAGTCATCTAAGTGATACATGATCCATGTCGACTAACCCGTGTCCGATCATCAGGTGAGACGGACTAGTCGTCGATGGTGAGCAACTTCATGCTGATCGTATTCGACCATACAACTCATGTTCGACCTTTTGGTCTCTCGTATTCGAGGTCATGTCTGTACATGCTAAGCTCGTCGAGTCAACCTAAGTGTTTCACGTGTGTAAATCTGGCTTACACCCATTGTATGCGAACGTTAGAATCTATCACACCCGATCATCACGTGGTGCTTCGAGACAACGATCCTTCGCAACGGTGCACACTTAGGGGAATACATTCTCGGAATATTTATGAGGGATCATCTTATTATGCTACCGTCGTTCTAAGCAATAAGATGAAAAACATGATAAACATCACATGCAATCATATAGTGACATCATATGGCCATTATCATCTTTGCTCCTTTGATCTCCATCTTTGGGCATCGCATGATCATCATTGTCACCGGTGTGACACCATAATCTCCATCATCGTGTCTCCGTGAAGTCGTCATGCCAACTACTAGTACTACTACTACTACTACTACTACTACTACTATAGGTAACAGTTAGCAATGAAGTAAAAGTAGTAAACACATGGCGTTGCATCTCTTACAATAAATTAAGACAACTCCTATGTCTCCTTCCGGTTGTCATACTCATCGACATGCAAGTCGTGAATTTTATTACAAGAACATGATCATCTCATACATCACACATGTAACATCACATCCTTTGGCCATATCACATGACAAGTCAAACCCTGCAAAAACAAGTTAGACGTCTTCTAATTGTTGTTGCAAGTTTTACGTGGCTGATTTGGGTTTCTAGCAAGAACGCCTTCTTACCTACATGACATCCACAACGATGATATGCCAAAGCTATTTACCCTCATAAGGACCCTTTTCATCAAATCCAATCCGACTAGACTGGGAGAGACAGACACCCGCTAGCCACCTTATGCACCGTGTGCATGTTAGCCGGTGGAACCTGTCTCACGTAAGCGCACGTGTAAGGTCGGTCTGGGCCGCTTCATTCCACAATACCGCCGGAAAAGAATAAGACCAGTAGCGGCAAGCAATTGAAAAAATCAGCGCCCACAACCTTTTTGTGCTCTACTCGTGCAAAGGATCTACGCATAGAAAACGTGGCGCTGATACCAGTGTTGGGTAACGTAGCAAAAATTCAAAATTTTCCTACACCATATTCAGATCTTCCTATGGAGAGACCAACAACGAGAGAGGGGTGAGAGAATCTTCATACCTTTGAAGATCTCTAAGAGGAATTGTTTCTAGAACGCGGTAGATGGAGTCGTACTCGCAGCGATTCAGATCACGGTGTGATTCCGATCTAGTGCCGAACCACGGCACCTCCGCGTTCAACACACGTGCAGCCCGGTGATGTGTCCCACACCTTGATCCAGCAAGGAGGAGGGAGAGGTTGGGGAAGAGCTCCGGTAGCACGATGGCATGGTGGCGATGGAGCGATGAGGTCTCCCGGCAGGGCTTCGCCAAGCATCGTGGGAGAGGAGGAAGAAGAGAGATAGGACTGCGCCGAGAGACATATGAAATTGCGTGTTTCCAATGGCCAAAACCCCACTATATATAGGGGGAAGGGGAGGGTGGCGCCCCCTTAGGGTTCCCACCCCTAAGGAGTGCGGCAGCCCTAGACGGGGGGAGGAGGTGGCGGCCAGGAGGGGACGAGGGGAGGCGCACCCCAAGGTGGGCCTTAGGCCCACTAGCGCTAGGGTTTCCCCCCTTTCCCTCTCTTGGGTGCCTTGGGCTGGGTGTGGGGGGCGCACCAGCCCACCCAGGGGCTGGTTCCCTCTCACACTTGGCCCATGTAGCCTCCTGGGGCTGGTGGCCCCACCGGGTGGGCCTCCGGAACCCTTCCGGTGGTCCCGGCAGTTTGCCGGTGGTGCCCGAAACATTTCCGGCGTCCACACCCATCCATCCTATATATCATTCTTTACCTCCGGACCATTCCGGAGCTCCTCGTGACGTTCGGGATCTCATCCGGGACTCCGAACTACCTTCGATAACCTCGTATAACAATTCCCTAAAACCCTAGCGTCATCGAACCTTAAGTGTGTAGACCCTACGAGTTCGGGAGGCATGCATACATGACCGAGACACCTCTCCGGCAAATAACCATCAGCGGGGTCTGGATACCCATGGTGGCTCCCACATGTTCCACGATGATCTCATCGTATGAACCACGATGTCAAGGAATAAATCAATCCCGTATACAATTCCCTTTGTCTGTCGGTATAGAACTTGCCCGAGATTCGATCCCCGGTATCCTTATACCTTGTTCAATCTCGTTACCGGTAAGTCTCTTTACTCGTTCCGTAGCACATCATCCTATGACTAACTCCTTAGTCACATTGAGCTCATTATGATGATGTTCTACCGAGTGGGCCCAGAGATACCTCTCCATCACACGGAGTGACAAATCTCGATCTCGATTCGTGCCAACCCAACAGACACTTTCGGAGATACCCGTAGTGCACCTTTATAGTCACCCAATTACGTTGTGACTCTTGATACACCCAAAGAACTCCTACGGTATCCGGGAGTTGCACAATCCCACGGTCGAAGGAAAAGAAACTTGACATTAGAAAAGCTTTAGCATACGAACAACACGATCTAGTGCTATTCTTAGAATTGGGTCTTGTCCATCACATCATTCTCCTAATGATGTGATCCCGTTATCAATGACATCCAATGTCCATGATCAGGAAACCATGATCATCTATTGATCAATGAGCTAGCCACAAGAGGCTTGCTAGGGACACATTGTGATCTATTTGTTCACACATGTATTACCGTTTCCTGTTAATACAATTATAGCATGAACAATAGACGATTATCATGAACAAGTAAATATGATAATAACCATTTTATTATTGCCTCTACGGCATATTTCCAACAGTAGTCATATTTTATCAAGTAGGTTCATTCATTTTATTCCGTATGTAGTCTGTAGTCAAATCTCTAAAAGGTCTTATATTTCAGAACGGAGGGAGTGGATTCGAGACACACCATCAACTACACGCCTCCTAGAGATACAACTAAGCATCACCATAATGGGGACGAGGTAGGGAGACTCTATTTCACCTGAATAATACCATCTTCTCGCCACCTCCTACGAGGAGCTACCTAATTACCTAAGAGAGGAAAAATACGGGGGCCACCAGAATAATGGGGTTTCACCACTCACCCTCATTGGTGGAGCCAATACAGGAGGAGGTTGGTGATCTTTCTACGGAGCAGGAAGGCGGTTAGGGAGGAACCCTAGATCACTATTGGAGTCTGGGTTGGGCTCCATCCGATGCAAATCGCCATAATAAGTTCGTATAAAATTATGATTGTTGCATTCAAGGAGGCAGCGCCTTCAAGGTTTTGAACTTCTTTTTCAAACGAAAAAATTAAGGTGTTTATTGCAGAGAATCTATAGAAATATCACCATATATAGGAATCCTCGATGCCATGCCCAATCATTCATGGGGCTTTGTAAACAATTTATATACGGAATGAAAGTGTAAATGTCATTTAAAAACGAATAATAGAGACCTTTTATTTCTAGGAGAAAAATAACTTTAATTTTTCAATTATATATCGCATATTCATTGTCCTTAAAGTGTCAAAACCAGATAGATTCGTTTTCTTGTTCCATTGAAAGTTGTTTTCATAATGACCTGAAAAAAGTGGGAAATTGAACAAAAAACAAAAAATGGAGAATGAAAACATAATCAGGTTTAGGGATTATAAAAATGCATCTCATTCAATGAAAATCCAGAAACACCATAACTTATATCAAATTCATGTTCACAAAATAGGCTATGCCATGCTTTATAGATAAAAGCAATGTACAGTTCATACACTGATGACCCACAAGTGTAGGGGATCTATCATAGTCCTTTTGATAAGTAAGAGTGTCGAACCCAACGAGGAGCAGAAGGATCTGACAAGTGGTTTTCAGCAAGGTATTCTCTGCAAGCACTGAAATTATCGGTAACAGACAGTTGTGTGATAAGATGATTCGTACCAAGTAGCACGTAACAATAGTAACAAAGGTGCAGCAAAGTGGCCCAATCCCTTTTGTAGCAAGGGACAAGCCTGGACAGACTCTTATAGGAGGTAAAGCGATCCCGAGGACACATGGGAATTTCTGTCAAGCTAGTTTTCATCATGTTCATATGATTCGCGTTCGCTACTTTGATAGTTTGATATGTGGGTGGACCGGTGCTTGGGTGCTTCCATTACTTGGACAAACCTACCACTTATGATTAACCCCTCTCGCAAGCATCCTCAACTACGAAAGAAGATTTAAGACAAAGTCTAACCATAGCATTAAACTAGTGGATCCAAATCAGCCCCTTACGAAGCAACACCTAAACTAGGGTTTAAGCTTCTGTCACTCTAGCAACCCATCATCTACTTACTACTTCCCAATGCCTTCCTCTAGGCCCAAATAATGGTGAAGTATTATGTAGTCGACGTTCACATAACACCACTAGAGGAAAAACAACATAGAACACATGAAAATATCGAACGAATACCAAATTCACATGACTAGTTATAGCATGACTTATCCCATGTCCCCGGGAATGAAAGAAACTACTCACAAAGCATAATTATGTTCATGAACAGAGAGGTATTGAATAGCATCAAAGATCTGAATATATGATCTTCCACCGAGTAATCCAACTAGCATCAACTACAGAGAGTAATTAACACTACTAGCAACCTTACAAGTACCAATCGGAGTCGTGAGACAGAGATTGGTGATACGTCCATTTTGCATCAAGTTTTCATGTTGATATTTATCGCTTCTTTGGCTGTTATTTCACTTCACGGTACAATTCTTATGCCTTTTATCTCTTATTTTGCAAGGTTTACATGAAGAGGGAGAATGCCGACAACTGGAATTCTGGCCTGAAAGTGGAGCAAAGTTGAGATACCTATTCTGCGCAACTCCAAACGCCGTAAAAATCAACGAGGATTTTTTCCAGATTTATAAAAAATACTGGGCCGAAGAAGTGCCACAGGGGCGCGTGCAAGTGGCCACAAGCCTGCACGGCGCGGCCACCCCCCAAGCCGCGCCATGAGGGCTTGTGGGCAGCCTGCTGGCCCACTTGCCCCCCTCTTCTGCTATATGAAGGGTTTAATCTGGAAAAAAATCAAGGAGGAGCTTTTTCATGGATTCGCCGCCGCCACGAGGCGGAACTTGAGCAGAACCAATCTAGAGTTCCGACAGGACGATCCTGTCGGGGAAACTTCCCTCCTGGAGGGGGAAATCGTCGCCATCGTCATCACCAACACTCCTCTCATTGGAGGGGACTTGTCACCATCAAGATATTCATCAGCATTATCTCATCTCCAAACCCTAGTTCATCCCTTGTAACCAATCTCCGTCTCGCGACTCCGATTGGTACTTGTAAGGTTGCTAGTAGTGTTGATTACTCTTTGTAGTTGATGCTAGTTGGATTATTTGGTGGAAGAGTTTATGTTCAGATCCTTGATGCTACTCATTACCTCTCTGGTCATGAATATGATTATGCTTTGTGAGTAGTTACTTTTGTTCCTAAGGACATGGGATAAGTCATGCTAATAGTAGTCATGTGAATTTGGTATTCGTTCGGTAATTTGATGTGTTGTATGTTGTTTTTCCTCTAGTGGTGTTATGTGAATGTCGACTACATAACACTTCACCATTATTTGGGCCTAGAGGAAGACATTGGGAAGTAGTAAGTAGATGATGGGTTGCTAGAGTGACAGAAGCTTAAACCCTAGTTTATGCGTTGCTTCGTAAGGGCTTGATTTGGATCCACTAGTTTAATGCTATGGTTAGACTTTGCCTTAATTCTTCTTTCGTAGTTGCAGATGCTTGCGAGAGGGGTTAATCATAAGTGGGATGCTTGTCCAAGTAAGGGTAGTACCCAAGCGCCGGTCCACCCACATATCAAACTATCAAAGTAACAAACGCGAATCATATGAACATGATGAAACTAGCATGACAGAAATTCCCGTGTAACCTCGGGAGTAGTTTTCCTCCTATAAGACTTTGTCCAGGCTTGTCCCTTCCTACAAAAGGGGTTGGGCCACTTTGCTGCACCGTTGCTACTTTTATTACTTGTTGCTTGCTACGAATCATCTCACCACACAATCACTTGTTACCGACAATTTCATTCCTTGCAGATATTTCCTTGCTGAAAACCACTTGTCAGATCCTTCTGCTCCTCTTTGGGTTCGACACTCATACTTATCGAAAGGACTACGATTGATCCCCTATACTTGTGGGTCATCAAGACTCTTTTCTGGCGCCGTTGCCGGGGAGTGAAGCGCCTTTGGTAAGTGGAACTTGGTAAGGAAACATTCATATAGTGTGCTGAAATTTATTGTCACTTGTCACTATGGATACTAATCCTTTGAGGGGCTTGTTCAGGGTATCTTCACCTCGAACGGAAGCACAAATAGTTGCTCCTCAACCTGCTGCACCTATTGAAAATATTTGCTTTGAATTTCCTTCGGGTATGCTTGAGAAACTGCTGGCTAATCCTTTTACAGGAGATGGAACATCACATCCAGACTAGCATCTAATCTATGTAGATGAAGTTTGTGGTTTATTTAAGCTTGCAGGTTTGCCCGAGGATGAGGTCAAGAAGAGAGTCTTTCCTTTATCTTTGAAGTATAAGGCATTGACATGGTATAGGCTATGTGATGATACCGGATCATGGGACTACAATCGGATGAAATTGGAATTTCATCAAAAGTTTTATCCTATGCATTTAGTACATCGTGATCGGAATTATGTTTACAATTTTTGGCCTCGTGACAGAGAAAGCATCGCTCAAGCTTGGGGGAGGCTTAAATAAATGCTATATTCATGCCCCAATCATGAGCTCTCGAGATAAATTATAATCCAGAACTTCTATGCTCGGCTTTCTCATGATGATCGCACCATGCTTGACACTTCTTGTACCGGTTCTTTTATGAAGAGAGATATTGACTTCAAATGGAATTTATTGGAGAGAATTAAACGCAACTCTGAAGATTGGGAGCTTGAAGAAGGTAAGGAGTCAGGTATGAATTTCAGGTTTGATTGCGTTAAATCCTTTGTTGAGACAAATACCTTTAGTGATTTTAGCGCTAACTATGGACTTGACTCTGAGATAGTAGCTTCATTGTGTGAATCCTTTGCTGCTCATATTGATATCCCCAAAGAGAAGTGGTTTAAATATCATCCTCCTTTAGAAGTCAATGTAGTTAAACCCACTCCAGTTGTATAGAAAGTCAGTGCCTATAATGATCCTGTTGCTCCTAGTGCTTACATCGAGAAACCACCTTTCCCTGTTAGGATAAAGGATAATTCTAAAGCTTCAACTGTGATACGTAGAGGCTATATTAGAACACCTACACCCCCTGAGAAAATTAGAGTTGAACCTAGCATTGCTAATATCAAATATCTTCTGTCCGACGATGTTGAGGGACATAATATTCACTTCTGTGAAGATGCTGCTATAATTGCTAAACCTCACGCTAGAGACAAACATAGGCCTGTTGTTGGAACGCCTGTTGTTTCTGTTAAGATAGGAGATCATTGTTATCATGGCTTATGTGACGTGGGTGCTAGTGTTAGTGCAATACCTCAATCCTTATATGATGAAATCAAAGATGACATTGGACCTGTTGAGATAAAGCCCATTGATGTCACTATTCAGCTTGCCAATAGAGATACTATCTGCCCTGTGGTAATTGTTAGGGATGTTGAAGTCTTGTGTGGTAAAACGAAGTATCCTGCTTATTTCCTCGTTCTTGCTACTGCACAAGATAGCTTTCGTCCCATCATATTTGGTAGACCCTTCCTCAATACTGTCAATGCTCATATTGATTGTGAGAAGCAAATTGTTACTGTTGGCTTTGAAGGTGTGTCACATGAGTTCAATTTCTCTAAGTTTGATAGACAACCTCCTGAAAAGGAGTTGCCTAGTAGGGATGAAACTATTGCCTTAGCCTCTATTGTCGTACCTCCTACTGATCCCTTAGAGCAATACTTGCTTGAGCACGAAAATGATATGCATATGGATGAAAGGGATGAGATAGATAGAGTTGTCTTAGAACAATATCCTATCCTTCAGAATAATCTGCCTGTTGAACTGCTTGGGGATCCACCCCCACCAAAGGGTGATCCTATGTTCGAGCTTAAACAGTTGCCTGATACTCTTAAGTATGCTTATCTTGATGAAAAATAGATATATCCTGTTATAATTAGTGCTAGCCTGTGAGAGCATGAAGAAACGAAGTTACTAAAAACTCTTAGGAAGCACCGTGCTGCTATTGGATATACTCTTGATGATCTTAAGGGCATTAGTCCCACTCTATGCCAGCACAAGATTAAAACAGATACTGATTTCAAACTAGTTGCTGATCATCAAAGGAGATTAAATCCTAAGATAAAAGAAGTAGTGTGAAAAGAAATACTAAAGCTCCTGGAAGCAGAACATTTATCCTGTTGCTCACAGCGATTGGGTGAGTCCGGTGCATTGCGTCCCTAAGAAGGGAGGTATTACCGTTGTCCCTAATGATAAGGATGAATTGATCCCACAGAGGATTATTACTGGCTATAGGATGGTGATCGATTTTAGGAAATTGAATAAATCCACTAGGAAAGATCATTACCCTTTGCCTTTTATCGACCAAATGCTAGAAAGGATGTCCAAACACACACAGTTCTGCTTTCTAGACGGTTATTCTGATTTCTCCCAAATACCTGTTGCACAATCTGATCAAGAGAAAACCACTTTCACCTGTTCTTTCGGTACCTTTGCGCCACTTTTCAAAGATGTATGATGGCAATATTCTCTGACTTTTGTGAAAATATTGTCGAGGTTTTCATGGATGACTTCTCTGTCTACGGGCTTCCTTTGATGATTGCCTCAACAACCTTGATCGAGTCTTGCAGAGATGTAAAGACACCAATCTTGTCTTGAATAGGGAGAAGTGCCACTTTATGGTTAATGAAGGCATCGTCCTAGGACATAAAATTTCCGAAAGAGGTATTGAAGTTGATAAGGCTAAGGTTGATGCAATCTAGAAAATGCCATACCCCACAGATATCAAAGGTATAAGAAGTTTCCTTGGTCATGTTGGTTTCTATAGCAGGTTCATCAAAGACTTCTCTAAGATTTCTAGGCCTCTTACCAATCTCTTACAAAAGGATATTCCTTTTGTCTTTGACGATGATTGTGAGGAAGCCTTCGAAATACTTAAGAGGGAATTGATAACTGCACCTATTGTTCAACCACCTGATTGGAACTTACCTTTTAAGATGACGTGTGACGCTAGTGATTATGCTGTTGGTGCTGTTCTAGGGCAAAGAGTCGATAAGAAGTTGAATGTTATTCACTATGCTAGTAAAACTCTAGACAGTGCCCAAAGAAACTATGCTACTATGGAAAGGAATTTTTAGCAGTCGTGTTTGCATGTGAAAAGTTCAGGTCTTACATAGTTGATTCCAAAGTCACTATTCACACTGATCATGCTGCTATTAAGTACCTCATGGAGAAGAAGGACGCTGAACCTACACTTATCAGATGGGTTCTCTTGCTACAAGAATTTGATTTGCACGTTGTCGACAGAAAGGGTGCTGATAACCCTGTAGCAGATAACTTGTCTAGGTTGGAGAACGTCCTTGATGACCCACAACCTATTAATGATAGCTTTCCCGGTGAGAAATTGAATGTCATCAATGCTTCACGTAGTGCACCGTGGTATGCTGATTATGCAAACTATATCGTTGCCAAATATATACCACCTAGTTTCACATACCAGCAAAAAAAGAAATTCTTCTTTGACTTGAGACATTACTTTTGGGATGATCCTCACCTTTATAAGGAAGGAGTAGATGGTGTTATTAGACGTTGTGTACCTGAACATGAACAGGGACAGATCCTACAGAAGTGTCACTCCGAGGCCTACGGAGGACACCATGCGGGAGATGGAACTGCACACAAGGTATTGCAATCAGGTTTCTATTGGCCCACTCTCTTCAAGGATGCTCGTAAGTTTGTCTTGTCTTGTGACGAATGTCAAAGAATAGGTAATATTAGCAAACATCAGGAAATGCCTATGAACTATTCACTTGTCATTGAAGCATTTGATGTCCGGGGCTTTGATTATATGGGACCTTTTCCAAAATCCAACGGGTATACTCATATCCTAGTTGATGTCGATTATGTCACTAAGTGGGTAGAAGCTATCCCACTAGTAGTGCTGATCACAACACCTCTATCAAGATGCTGAAAGAAGTTATCTTCCCTAGATTTGGAGTCCCTAGATATCTAATGACCGACGGTGGTTCACACTTCATTCATGGTGCTTTCCGTAAAATGTTTGCTAAGTACGATGTCAACCATATAATTGCGTCTCCCTATCACCCTCAGTCAAGTGGTCAAGTAGAGCTAAGTAATAGAGAGATTAAACTGATTCTGCAAAAGACTGTCAACAGGTCTAGAAAGAATTGGTGTAAGAAGCTCGATGATGCACTGTGGGCTTATTCAACTGCCTATAAGAATCACATGGGCATGTCTCCATGCAAAATGGTGTACAGTAAAGCATGTCATTTACCTCTTGAGCTAGAGCATAAAGCTTATTGGGCAATCAAAGAGCTCAACTTAGATTTCAAACTTGCCGGTGAGAATAGGTTATTTGATATTAGCTCGCTCGATGAGTGGAGAACTCAAGCATATGAGAATGCCAAGCTGTTCAAAGAGAAGGTTAAGAGGTGGCATAATAAGAGGATACAAAAGCGTGAGTTCAATGTAGGTGATTATGTCTTGCTATATAACTCTCGATTAAGATTCTTTGTTGGCAAGCTTCTCTCTAAATGGGAAGGTCCCTATCTTGTTGAGGAAGTATATTGTTTCGGTGCTATCAAGATCAACAACACGGAAGGTAATTGTCCGAGAGTGGTAAATGGACAGAGAATTGAGCATTATATCTGAGGTACTCCCATAAATGTTGAAAGCAATATTATCAATATGATAACTCCGGAAGAATACCTAAGGGATATTTATCAGCCTGTTTCAGACTCCGAGAACGAAGATGTATGTGATTCGGTAAGAAAACAGAGTCCAAAACTTTTCCAGTAGGAAATTTTCTCCGTTTTGGAATATTTGAAAAAATACAAAAATTGGAAGTAGTCCGAAAAGTGCGCGAGGAGGCGACAAGCCTGCACGGCGCGGGCCCACCCCCTGGCTGCGTCGTGAGGGCTTGTGGCCACCTCGTGCGCCTCCTGGACTCTGTTTTCATGCAGGGTACTCCTTCTGGTCTGAAAAAAATCATTATATATACTCCCGTTTGGTCTCACCCCTGCATCACGCAGATTTCCTCAATTTTTCATTTCGAGCCTGTTTTCTGCCGCAGATCTAGGTCAAGATGTCTTCTCAAGATTCAGAGGGGGAGAGCTATCTGGCTGATTACCTTGCTAATCCCAAGGTCTATGGGGACTTGGATCCTTATGGCTGGACCACTGATCAGGAAGAAGATTACAATCCAAAGGGGAAGGAACAAACAAGCTCCGATGAAGAGGAGGCTCCTCTACCTCAACCTGGACACATTCATGTGGAGTTCAAGAAGTCGAGCCTCCCTGACTCAAGGAAGAAGCCTAAGACCTTGTTTATCCCTTCTGTTTCTTGCACGAGAATAAGCAGGAATTATGCCAAAGGGTGTTGAAGCTTGAATAGGAAAATGATCATCTGAGGGAGCAGAATTTTATGCTCAGGTGGAAATTAAACAAACTCAACACCTCTTCAATAACTCCACCAGCATCACCACCAAATTAAGACAACTGAGCATTGGTACGGGCAATCCCCTTGGCTTGTGCCAAGCTTGGGGGAGTTGCCCCGGTATCGTATCACCATCACATCTTTTGCCTTTACCTTTGTTTTAGTTTTCCTTTTCAGTTTTCTCTTTCTCTAGTAGATTAAAAGTGTTAGTGTTTTAGTCTTGAGTTTTGCTTTGTGTCACCCCCGATGTATTCGAGCTCGTGAGCCATATAATAAAGAGTGTCTTAGTTGAAGGGCTTTGCCTCTTGCCATGATCAAAAGAGTGAGAATAGAACAAAAGCATGAAAGATCATGTAATGATCTTATGGGAAGTGATGGCTTCACATATAAAAAGAATGATGATTGAAACTTGTTGAGGGTAGACAAACGTAGACCTTAGTCATGGTTGCAATTAATAGGAAGTAATAAAGAAGGAGAGGTTCACATAAATATATCATCTCTGACACCATCTATGATTGTGAACACTCACTAAACTATTACATGCCTAGAAGTAGATGTTGGACAAGGAAGACAACATAATGGATTGTGTTTGCTTGGCTCTGAACAATGTTATATGATTAGAGATCCCTTAGCATGTGACGATTGCTTCCACCTCATTTTAGCCAAAACCTCCCGCACCAAGTAGAGATACTACTTGTGCATCCATAAACATTCAAACCAGTTTTTCCATCAGTGTCCACCATACCTACATATGGATTGAATAAGATTCCTCAAGTAAGTTGTCATCGGTGAAAGCAATAAAAATTGCTCTCTAATATGTATGATCTATTAGTGTGTGGAAAATAAGCTTTGTACGAACATGTGATGAAGAAGACATAAAAGCGACAGACTGCATAATAAAGTTCGTTATCACAGGAGGCAATATAAAGTGACATTCCTCCACACTAAGAGGACACGCATCCAAACCTCAAAAGCGCATGACAACCTCTGCTTCCCTCTACGAAGGGCCTATCTTGTACCTTTACTTTTTGCCCTTGAAAGAGTCATGGTGATCTTCACCAATTCCCTATTTCGTCTTTGTCTTGGCTAACGTCATAAGCTTGGGAAAGATCTATATTCATATGTCAGCTTGGAGGTAGGCATTCCTGAATTATTATTGTTGACATTACCCTTGAGGTGAGCAGTTGGGAGGCAAAACTGTAAGACCCTATCTTTCTCTGTGTCCAGCTGAAACTTTGATCTCATGAGAACCACGTGAGTTGTAGCAATTGTGGAGAACGGAAGAATGATTGAGTATGTGGATTTGCTTTACAAGCTCTTATTTGACTCTTTCTGATGTTGTGATAAATTGCAATTGCTTCAATGACTAAAGGCTATCGGTTGTTACTTCTCGGTAAGGTTCTTGATCCATGCTTTACTTTGTGAAGGAATTATCACTTTAGCATGAGAGATTATATGTTGGTATTGCTGTTCTGATCTTGATCATGATGCATGCATGTTCGTATCTTGTTTTGTCGAGACCTCTCTCCCTAAACATGTGGACATATTTATTGAGCTAGGCTTTCGCTTGAGGACAAGCAAGGTCTAAGCTTGGGGGAGTTGATACGTCCATTTTGCATCATGTTTTCATGTTGATATTTATCGCCTCTTTGGCTGTTATTTCACTTCACGGTACAATTCTTATGCCTTTTCTCTCTTATTTTGCAAGATTTACATGAAGAGGAAGAATGCCGGCAACTGGTATTCTAGCCTGAAAGTGGAGCAAAGTTGAGATACCTATTCTGCGCAACTCCAAACGCCGTAAAATCAACGAGGATTTTTTTCCGGATTTATAAAAAATACAGGGCCAAAGAAGTGCGAGAGCGGCGCGTGCAGGTGGCCACAAGCCTGCACGGCGCGGCCACCCCCCAGGACGCGCCATGAGGGCTTGTGGGCAGCCTGCTGGCCCACTTGCCCCCCTCTTCTGCTATACAAAGGGTTTCGTCTGGAAAAAAATCAAGGAGGAGCTTTTTCGTGGATTCGCCGCCGCCATGAGGCGGAACTTGTGTAGAACCAATCTAGAGCTCCGGCACGACGATCCTGCCGGGGAAACTTCCCTCCTGGAGGGGTAAATCTTCGCCATCGTCATCACCAACACTCCTCTCATCGGAGGGGACTCGTCACCATTAACATCTTCATCAGCACCATGTCATCTCCAAACCCTAGTTCATCTCTTGTAACCAATCTCCGTCTCGTGACTCCGATTGGTACTTGTAAGGTTGCTAGTAGTGTTGATTACTCTTTGTAGTTGATGCTAGTTGTATTATTTGGTGGAAGAGTTTATGTTTAGATCCTTGATGCTACTCATTACCTCTCTGGTCATGAATATGATTATGCTTTGTGACTAGTTACTTTTGTTTATGAGGACATGGGATAAGTCATGCTAATAGTAGTCATGTGAATTTGGTATTCGTTCGGTAATTTCATGTGTTGTATGTTGTTTTTCCTCTAGTGGTGTTATGTGAACGTTGACTACATAACACTTCACCATTATTTGGGCCTAGAGGAAGGCATTGGGAAGTAGTAAGTAGATGATGGGTTGCTAGAGTGACAGAAGCTTAAACCCTAGTTTATGCGTTGCTTCGTAAGGGGCTGATTTGGATCCACTAGTTTAATGCTATGGTTAGACTTTGTCTTAATTCTTCTTTCGTAGTTGCGGATGTTTGCGAGAGGGTTTAATCATAAGTGGGATGCTTGTCCGAGTAAGGGCAGTACCCAAGCGCCGGTCCACCCACATATCAAACTATCAAAGTAACGAACGTGAATCATATGAACACGATGAAACTAGCATGACAGAAATTCCCGTGTGTCCTTGGGAGCGTTTTTCCTCCTATAAGACTTTGTCCAGGCTTGTCCCTTGCTACAAAAGGGATTGGGCCAATTTGCTGCATCGTTGCTTGTTTTGTTATTTGTTGCTTGCTACGAATCATCTCACCACACAATCACTTGTTACAAACAATTTTAGTGCTTGCAGATATTTCCTTGTTGAAAACCACTTGTCAGATCCTTCTGCTCCTCGCCGGGTTCGACACTCTTACTTATCGAAAGGACTACGATTGATCCCCTATACTTGTGGGTCATCAATTGGTTACAAGAGATGAACTAGGGTTTGGAGATGAGATGGTGCTGATGAAGATGTTGATGGTGATGAGTCCCCTCTGATGAGAGGAGTGTTGGTGGTGACGATGGCGACGATTTCCCCCTCCGGGAGGGAAGTTTCCCCGGTAGGACGACCCTGCGAGAGCTCTAGATTGGTTCTGCTCAAGTTCCGCCTCGTGGTAGCGGCGATTCCTCCCGAAAGCCTCCTCTTGATTTTTTTGGAACGAAACCCTCCTTATAGCAAAAGAGGGGGGCCAGAGGGCCAACTGGGAGCCCACAAGCCCCCTAAACCCTAATAAGTATTGTAAAATAAGAGAGAAAAGGCATAAGTATTGTACCGTGAAGTGTCATAATAGCCCATAAAGCGATAAATATCAACATAAAAGCATGATGCAAAATGGACGTATCAACTCACCCAAGCTTAGACTTCGCTTGTCCTCAAGCGGAAACTGAGATCAATAAATATGCCCATATGTTTAGAGAGGGAGGTGTCGACAAAACAAGATATGGACATGCAGGCATCATGATCATAATTAGAACAACAATATCATCATATAATCTGTTATGCTAAAGTGATATTTCCTTCACAAAGTAAATTATGGATCAAGAACTTTATTGAGAATTAACAACCAATAGCCTTTAGTCATTGAAGCAATTGCAATTTATCATAACATAGGAAAGGGTCAAATAAGAGCTTGTAAAGCAAATCCACATTCTCAATCATCCTTTTGTCTTATACAATTTCTACAACTCATGTGGTACTCATGAGATCAAAGTTTCAGTCGAACACAGAGAAAGATAGGGGCTTATAGTTTCGCCTCCCAACTGCTTACCTCAAGGGTAATGTCAACAATAATAATCCATGAATACTTACTTCCAAGTTGACATATGAATATAGATCTTTCCCTAGCATATGTCGTTAGCCAAGATAAAGGCGAAATAAGGAATTGGTGTAGATCACCATGACTCTTTCAAGGGCAAAAAGTAAAGGTACAAGATAGGCCCTTCGCAGAGGGAAGCAGAGGTTGTCATGCACTTTTGAGGTTTGGATGTGTGTCCTCTTAGTGTGAAGGAACGTCACTCTATATTGCCTCCTATGATAAAGAACTTTATTATGCAGTCTGTAGCTTTTAGGTCTTCCTCATCACAGGTTCGTACAAAGCTTGTTTTCCACACACTAATAGATCATATATATTTAGGGCGCAATTTTTACTGCTTGCACCGATGACAACTTACTTGAGGTATCTTATTCAATCCATAGGTAGGTATGGTGGACTCTCATGGCAAAACTGGGTTGAAGGTTTATGCATGCACAAGTAGTATCTCTACTTGGTGCGGAAGTTTTGGCTGATAAGGGGTGGAAGCAATCGTCACATGCTAAGGGATCTCTAGTCATATAATCATTGTTCGGAACCAAGCAAACATAATTCATTATGTTGTCTTCCTTGTCCAACATCTACTTCTAAGCATGCAATAGTTTAGTGAGTGTTCACAATCATAGATGGTGTCAAAGATGATATATTTATATGTGAACCTCTCTTTCCTTATTACTTCCTATTAATTGCAACAATGACCAAGGTCTACGTTTGTCCACGCACAACAAGTTTCAATCAATATTCTTTTTATATGTGAAGCCATCATGATTTTTCATGCTTTTGTTCTTTCATCATTCTTTTCTTTCAGATCATGGCATGAAGCAAGGCCCTTAACTAAAACACTCTTTATTATATGACTCACGAACTCGAATACATCAGGGGTGACACAAAGCAAAACTCAAGCCTAGATCACTAAGAACTTTATTCTACTAGAGAAAGATAAAACCAAAAAGGCTCGAACTAAGAAAAGGGAAAGGCAAAAGATGTGATGGTGATACGATACCGGGGAAACTCCCCCAAGCTTGGCACAAGCCAAAGGGATTGCCCATACCCGTGCTTAGTTGTCTTCCTTCGAAGGTGATGGTGGTGGATTTGTTACAATCTGGGTTTGATCCTCCGTCTTCCAAGGCATAGGTGTTGGAAATATGCCCTAGAGGCAATAATAAAATGGTTATTATAATATTTCCTTGTTCATGATAATCGTCTATTATTCATGCTATAATTGTATTAACAGGAAACAGTAATACATGTGTGAATAAATAGATCACAATGTGTCCCTAGCAAGCCCCTAGTTGGCTAGCTCGTTAATCAATAGATGATCATGGTTTCCTGATCATGGGCATTAGATGTCACTGATAACGGGATCACATCATTGGGAGAATGATGTGATGGACAAGACCCAATCCTAAGCATAGCACTAGATCGTATTGTTCGTATGCTAAAGCTTTTCTAATGTCAAGTGTCTTTTCCTTCGACCGTGAGATTGTGCAACTCTCGGACACCGTAGGAGTGCTTTGGGTGTATCAAACGTCACAACGTAACTGGGTGATTATAAAGGTGCACTGCGGGTACCTCCTCAAGTGTCTGTTGGGTTGGTACGAATCGAGATCGGGATTTGTCACTCCGTATGACGGAGAGGTATCTCTGGGCCCACTCGGTAGAACATCATCATGACCTCGATGTGACTAAGGAGTTAGTCATAGGATGACGTGCTACGGAACGAGTAAAGAGACTTACTGGTAACGAGATTGAACAAGGTATAGGTATACCGACGATCGAATCTCGGGCAAGTTTTATAACGACAGACAAAGGGAATTGTATACGGGATTGATTGAATCCTTGACATCGTGGTTCATCCGATGAGATCATCGTGGAACATGTGGGAGCCACAATGGGTATCCAGATCCCACTTATGGTTATTGTCCGGAGAGCGTCTCGGTCATGTCTACATGTTTCCCGAACCCGTAGGGTCTACACACTTAAGGTTCGATGACGCTAGGGTTATAGGGAATTATTATACGAGGTTACTGAAAGTTGTTCAGAGTCCTGGATGAGATCCCGGATTTCACGAGGAGCTCCAGAATGGTCCGGAGGTAAAGATTGATATATAGGATGGATGGTTTTGGACACCGGAAATGTTTTGGGCGTCGCCGGTAGCGTACCGGGACCACCGGAAATGGTCCCGGGGGTCCACCGGGAGGGGCCACCCGCCCCAAGAGGTAGCATGGGACAAAAGGTGGAGGGCAACCAGCCCAAAGTGGGTTGGTGCGCCTCCCACAAAGGGGGCCCAAGGCGCAGGAGGTGGAGAGGGGGGAACCCTAGGCGTTGGTGGGCCTAAGGCCCACCTAGGGGTGCGCCACCCCCTCCCCCTGCCCTGGTCGCCGCACCTCCCATCTGGGGGGGCTGCCGCACCACCTAGGGTGGGAACCCTAGGGGTGGCACCCCCTCCCCTCCTTCTATATATACCTAGGGGTTTGGGGCTGTTTGGCACACGATTTATTCTCTCCCTCAGCGTAGCTCTGCGCCTCTCCTTCCTCCTCCTCCGACGGTGCTTAGCGAAGCCCTGCCAGGAGACCTCGTATCTCCATCGACACCATGCCATCGTGCTGCCGGAGATCTTCCCCAACCTCTCCCTCCTCCTTGCTGGATCAAGGTGCGGGAGAGGTCACTGGGCTGCGCGTGTGTTGAACGCGGAGGTGCCGTGGTTCGGCACTAGATCGGAATCACACCACAATCTGAATCGCCGCGAGTACGACTCCATCAAGCGCGTTCTAGCAACGCTTCCTCTTAACAATCTGGAGATGCACTCACCCCTCTCTCGTTGCTGGTCTCTCCATAGGAAGATCTGAATATAGCATAGGAAATTTTGAATTTATGCTACGTTACCCAACAATAGGTGCTCCATCATGGAAAGATGATCGAGTCTCCGGAATCCTCAAATCTGCAGCCAACCGTATTGATTTAAATCTATACTCATACTCAGAGTTTTGGTTCTGCAGGTCATATATCTGGGCTTGGAGGTGATCAATTCTGTCATAGAGCCTGGAGAGGTGTTTCCCGATGTCATTGGCATCGATCTTGTGCTTGTTGGTGAACTCCGTGATCATCATGTGGTTGGCGTTGAGTCCACGTTCCACCATCCCTTGGCACTTGAAGACTTGTTGCTCCATCGCTTCGAGCCTCGCCTCCATGCTTCCGGTCTTCTTGGGCCCCTCAACATCACGGATGTGCAGCACCCCCTCACACATCTCGATAGATTGAGGGTGTTGCAGCACTCCCGCGAGGTAGGGACTGATGACCTTCTCAAAGAACTTGTCCTTCGGAGCTTTTGGGGACGCCATAGCGATCTAGATCTGTCTGCACAACAGCTCAAAATGAAAATAGAGGAAATTTGCGTTATACGAGGGTCAGAACTTTCGGGAGAATATATAATGATTTTTTTCCAACCAGAAGGAGTACTCCGCAAGAAAACGGAGTCCGGGAGGCACACGAGGTGGTCACAAGCCCCCCAAGCGCGGCCAGGGGGTGGCTCACGCCTGGCAGGCTTGTTGCCTCCTTGTGCGCTTTCCAGACTACTTTCAATTTTTCTATTTTTCTAAAAATTCCAAATAAGAGAAAAATTCCTACTCAAAATTTTTTGGAGTCGGTTTACTTACCGAATCACATACCTCCTCGTTTTCGGAGTCTGAAACAGGCTGATAAATATCCCTTATATACTCCTCCGGAGTTTTCGTATTGATAATATTGCTTTCAACATTTATGGGAGTACCTAAGATATAATGTTTGATTCTTAGTCCATTTACCACTCTCGCAAAATTACCTTCCGTGTTGTTGATCTTGATGGCACCGGAACGATATACCTCCTCAACAATGTAAGGACCTTCCCATTTAGAGAGAAGCTTGCCTGCAAGAAAACTTAAACGAGAATTACATAGCAAGATATAATCACCTACATTGAACTCACGTTTTTGTATCCTTTTGCCATGCCACCTCTTAATATTTTCTCTGAACAACTTGGCATTTTCATATGCCTGAGCTCTCCATTCATCAAGTGAGCTAATATCAAATAACCTCTTCTCACCAGCAAGTTTGAAATCAAAGTTGAGCTCTTTGATTGCCCAATAAGCCTTATGCTCTAGCTCAAGAGGTAAATGACATGCTTTACCATAAACCATTTTGTACGGAGACATGCCCATGAGATTCTTATAAGCAGTTCTATAAGCCCACAATGCATCATCGAGCTTCTTAGACCAATTCTTTCTAGACATATTGACAGTCTTTTGCAGAATTAGTTTAATCTCTCTATTGCTTAGCTCTACTTGACCACTGGACTGAGGATGATAGGGAGATGCAACTCTATGGTTGACATCATACTTAGCAAGCGTTTTACGGAAAGCGCCATGAATAAAATGTGAACCACCATCAGTCATTAGATATCTAGGGACTCCAAATCTAGGGAAAATAACTTCTTTAAGCATCCTGATAGAGGTGTTGTGATCAGCACTACTAGTTGGGATAACTTCTACCCACTTAGTAACATAATCAACATCAACTAGGATATGAGTATACCCGTTGGATTTTGGAAAGGTCCCATATAATAAAAGCCCCAAACATCAAATGGTTCAATGACAAGTGAATAGTTCATAGGCATTTCCTGACGTTTACCGATATTACCTATTCTTTGACATTCGTCACAAGACAAGACAAACTTACGGGCATCCTTGAAGAGGGTGAGCCAATAGAAACCTGATTGCAATACCTTGTGTGCAGTTCTGTCTCCCGCATGGTGTCCTCCGTAAGCCTCGGAGTGACACTTCTGTAGGATCTGTCCCTGTTCATGTTCAGGTACACAACGTCTAATAACACCATCTACTCCTGCCTTATAAAGGTGAGGATCATCCCAAAAGTAATGTCTCAAATCAAAGAAGAATTTCTTCTTTTGCTGGTATGTGAAACTAGGTGGTATATATTTGGCAACCTTATAATTTGCATAATCAGCATACCACGGTGTACTAGGTGAAGTATTGATGGCATTCATTTGCTCATCAGGAAAGCTATCATCAATAGGTTGTGGGTCATCAATAACATTCTCCAACCTAGACAAGTTATCTGCTACTGGGTTCTCAGCACCCTTCCTATCGACAACATGCAAATCAAATTCTTTTAGCAAGAGAACCCATCTGATAAGTCTAGGTTTAACGTCTTTCTTTGCCATGAGGTACTTAATAGCAGCATGATCAGTGTGAATAGTGAGTTTGGAATCAACTATGTAAGATCTGAACTTTTCACATGCAAACATGACTGCTAAAAATTCCTTTTCAGTAGTAGCATAGTTTCTTTGGGCACTGTCTAGAGTTTTACTAGCATAGTGAATAACATTCAACTTCTTATGAACTCTTTGTCCTGGAACAGCGCCAACAGCATAATCACTAGCATCACACATAATTTCAAAAGGTAAGTTCCAATCAGGTGGTTGAACAATAGGCGTAGTTATCAAGGCCTTCTTAAGTATTTCGAAGGCTTCCTCACAATCATCGTCAAAAACAAAATGAATATCCTTTTGCAAGAGATTGGTAAGAGGCCTAGAAATCTTACAGGAGTCTTTAATGAACCTTCTATAGAAACCATCATGACCAAGGAAACTTCTTATACCTTTGACATCTGTGGGGCATGGCATTTTCTCGATCGCCTCAACTTTAGCCTTATCGACTTCAATACCTCTTTCAGAAATTCTATGTCCTAAGACGATGCCTTCATTAACCATAAAGTGGCACTTCTCCCAATTCAAGACAAAATTGGTATCTTTACATCTCTGCAAAACTCGATCAAGGTTGCTGAGGCAATCATCAAAAGAAGACCCGTAAACGGAGAAGTCGTCCATGAAAACCTCAACAATCTTTTCACAAAAGTCAGAGAATATAGCCATCATACATCTTTGAAAGGTGGCATGTGCATTCCATAAGCCAAAAGGCATACGTCTGTAAGCAAAGGTACCGAAAGGGCAGGTGAAAGTGGTTTTCTCCTGATCAGATTGTGCAACCGGTATTTGGGAGAAACCAGAATAACAATCTAGAAAGCAGGAGTGTGTGTGTTTAGACAGTCTTTCTAGCATTTGGTCGATAAAAGGCAAAGGGTAATGATGTTTCCTAGTGGCCTTATTCAATTTCTTAAAATCGATCACCATCCTATAGCCAGTAATAATCCTCTATGGGATCAATTCATCCTTATCATTAGGGACAACGGTAATACCTCCCTTCTTAGGGACGCAATGCACCGGACTCAGCCAATCACTATGAGCAACTGGATAGATAATACCTGCTTCCAGGAGCTTTAGTATTTCTTTTCTTACTACCTCTTTCGTCTTCGGATTTAATGTCCGTTGATGATCGGCAGCTGGTTTGGAATCAGGATCGGTTTTAATCTTGTGCTGGCATAGAGTGGGACTAATGCCCTTAAGATCATCAAGAGTATATCCAATAGCAGCACGGTGCTTCCTTGGAGTTTTTAGTAACTTCTTTTCTTCATGCTGTGAGAGGCTAGCACTAATAATAACGGGATATATCTCTTTTCATCGAGATAAGCATACTTAAGAGTATTGGGCAACTGTTTGAGCTTGAACACAGGATCACCCTTTGGTGGGGGTGGTTCTCCAAGCAGTTCAAAAGGCAAATTATTCTTAAGGATAGGATATTATTCAAAGATAACTCTATCTATCTCATCCCTTTCATCCATATGCATACCATTTTCATGCTCAAGCAAGTATTGCTCTGAAGGATCAGTCGGAGGCATAGCAATAGAAGCTAGGGCAATAATTTCATCCTTACTAGGCAACTCTTTTTCATGAGGTTGTCTACCAAACTTGGAGAAATTGAACTCATGTGCCACACCTTCAAAGCCAATAGTGACTGTTTGCTTCTGACAGTCAATATGAGCATTGTCAGTATTGAGGAAGGGTCTGCCAAATATGATGGGACAAAAGCTATCTTGTGTGGTAGAAAAAACGAGAAAATCAGCAGGATACTTCAACATCTCTAACAATTCCCAAAGGGCAGATAGTTTCTCTATTGGCAAGCTGAATAGTGACATCAATAGGTTCTATCTCAACAGGTGCAATCTCGTCTTTAATTTCATCATATAAGGATTGATGTATTGCACTAACACTAGCACCCACGTCACATAAACCATGATAACAATGATCTCCTATCTTAATAGAAACAACAGGCGTGCCAACAACACGCCTATGTTCGTCTCTAGCATGTGGTTTAGCAATTCTAGCAGCATCTTCACAGAAGTGAATATCATGGCCATCAACATTGTCGGACAGGAGATCTTTGATAATAGCAATGCTAGGTTCAACTCTAATTTTCTCAGGGGGTGTAGGTGTTCTAATGTATCCCCTACGTATCACAGTTTAAACTTGAGAATGATCCTTTATCCTAACAGGGAAAGGTGGTTTCTCAATGTAAGCACTGGGAACAATAGGATCATTATAAGCGATGACTTTCTCTTAAACTGGATTGGGTTTAACTACATTGACTTCTAAGGGAGGATGATATTTAAACCACTTCTCTTTAGGGAGATCAATATGAGCAGCAAATGATTCACACAATGAAGCTATTATCTCATAGTCAAGTGCATATTTAGCGCTAAAATCACAAAAAGTATTTGTTTCAAGAAAGGATTTAACGCAATCGAACTTAAGATTCATACCTTACTCCTTACCTTCATCAAACTCCCAATCTTTCCAATAAATTCCATTTGAAGTCAATATCTCTCTTCATAAAAGAACCGGTACAAGAAGTGTCAAGCATGGTGCGATCATCATGAGTAAGCCAAGCATAGAAGTTCTGAATGATAATTTATCTCGAGAGCTCATGGTTGGGGCATGAATATAACATTGATTTAAGCCTCCCCCAAGCTTGAGCGATGCTTTCTTTGTCACGAGGCCAAAAATTATAAATATAATTCTGATCACGATGTACTAGATGCATAGGATAAAACTTTTGATGAAATTCCAATTTCAACCGGTTGTAGTTCCATGATCCAGTATCATCACATAGCATATACCATGTCAATGCTCTATCCCTCAAAGATAAGGGAAAGACCTTCTTCTTGACCTCATCCTCAAGCAAACCTGCAAGCTTAAATAAACCACAAACTTCAGCAACATAGATTACATGCAAGTCGGGATGTGATGTTCCATCTCGTGTAAAAGGATTAGCCAACAGTTTCTCTAGCATACCCGAAGGAAATTCATAGCAAATATTTTCAGTAGGTGCAGTAGGTTGAGGAGAAACTCCTTGTGCTTCCGTTCGAGGTGAAGATACCCTGAACAAGCTCCTCAAAGGATTAGTTTCCATAGCGACAAGTGACAATAAATTTTAGCACACTATATAAATATTTCCTTACCAAATTCCACTTACCAAAGGCGCTTCACTCCCCGGCAGTAGCGCCAAAAAAGAGTCTTGATGACCCACAAGTGTAGGGGATCTATTGTAGTCCTTTCGATAAGTAAGAGTGTCGAAACCAACGAGGAGAAGAAGGATCTGACAAGTGGTTTTCAGCAAGGTATTCTCTGCAAGCACTGAAATTATCGGTAATAGATAGTTGTGTGATAAGATGATTCGTAGCAGGTAGCAAGTAACAATAGTAACAAATGTGCAGAAAAGTGGCCCAATCCAGTTTGTAGCAAGGGACAAGCCTGGACAAACTCTTATAGGAGGTACAGCGCTCCCGAGGACACATGGGAATTACTATCAAGCTAGTTTTCATCATGTTCATATGATTCACGTTCGCTACTTTGATAGTTTGATATGTGGGTGGACCGGTGCTTGGGTGCTGCCCTTACTTGGACAAACCTCCCACTTATGATTAACCCCTCTCGCAAGCATCCGCAACTATGAAAGAAGATTTAAGACAAAGTCTAACCATAACATTAAACTAGTGGATCCAAATCAGCCCCTTACGAAGCAACACATAAACTAGGGTTTAAGCTTCTGTCACTCTAGCAACCCATCATCTATTTACTACTTCCCAATGCCTTCCTCTAGGCCCAAATAATGGTGAAGTGTTATGTAGTCGACGTTCACATAACACCACTAGAGGAAAAACAACATACAATGCATCAAAATATCGAACGAATACCAAATTCACATGACTACTTATAGCATGACTTATCCCATGTCCTCGGGAATGAAAGTAACTACTCACAAAGCATAATTATGTTCATGACCAGATAGGTATTGAATAGCATCAAAGATCTGAACATATAATCTTCCACCGAGTAATCCAACTAGCATCAACTACACAGAGTAATTAACACTAATAGCAACCTTACAAGTACCAATCGGAGTCGTGAGATGGAGATTGGTTACAAGAGATGAACTAGGGTTTGGATATGAGATTGTGCTGATGAAGATTTTGATGGTGATGAGTCCCCCCGATGAGAGGAGTGTTGGTGGTGACGATGGCGACGAGTTCCCCCTTCGGGAGGGAAGTTTCCCCGGCAGGAAGACCCTGCCGGAGCTCTAGATTAGTTCTGCTCAAGTTCCGCCTCGTGGCGGCGGCGATTCCTCCCGAAAGCCTCCTCTTGATTTTTCTGGAACGGAACCCTCCTTATAGCAAAAGAGGGGGGCCAGAGGTCCAATTGGGAGCCCACAAGCCCCCTAGGCGCGGCCAGGGGGTAGGTTGCGCCTAGCAGGCTTGTGGCCTCCTGGTGGCTCCCCTCTCGTACTTCTTCCGACCGGTATTTTTTATGAATTCCAAAATAATTCCTCGTTTATTTTCACGGCTTTTGGAGTTGCGCAGAATAGGTATCTCAAACTTGCTCCTTTTTCAGGCCAGAATTCCAGCTGCCGGCATTCTCCCTCTTCATGTAGATCTTGCAAAACAAGAGAAAAGGCATAAGTATTGTACCGTGAAGTGTCATAACAGCCCATAAAGCGATAAATATCAACATAAAAGCATGATGCAAAATGGACGTATCATACACCCATGTAAACACATGTCTCGATAGAAAAGCAAATAGTTTCTTGGGATAATGGCACAAGACATGCAAAAAAATTCATGTGCCCCTTTTACTACATTAATACACTGATATTTAACATAATTTTAAGTGAAGCTTACTAGTTCTACTCTATATTGAATTGTCATGGTTGTTTTGTAAATTTTGTATTGAGACTCTTTAGGAGGCATCCACGCCAGATAAAAGCCAATTATTGAACCAGTTAAAGGAATGGATTTATGCTCATTTATGATGTCGGCACCTACAACAAGACCCCCTTGATAGTGTTACCATTGTCCCCGAAAAAGGCCTTGTCTGATTTGGGATTAGATAGCTCTTTTATTTTCTTTATTTTGTATATATATTTATTAACTCTCTAAGTTGATGAAAATTACCATAGAACGATTGTTCTATAGTTTGCGGCTCCACAAACTCCTAAACCATCGAATATACTCTTCATATTACCCCGTCCCTCAAGTTCATGAGGTTTTTATCTAGGTCATGGCAAGACTGTCAGTAACACATCATCTTCTATGTACTTGATAAAGTCTACATAACCATCCCAAGTTATCTAAATAGGCTTAATTTGAGGTAGAAAAGTAATTAGAGTGTTTATCAAAAAATGCTTCCAAATGAGGCAAATTATTACCATTTACTAAGTGAATTTATGACTATTTTGCTTCGATGTCGTTTGTAGCTTGGAACATATTATGTTGGAACACGCGTATTATGAATGATGACTCAAAATGCTTATCTTTGCGTAACAAAGTGGATGAATCAAATTGCTCTATTATATGCCTACATGAAACTAAAAGAGAGAATTTTGATCATCTTTTATTAGAAAATGTTGCCCTTACAGATTTGATAAATTTGAATATGTACCTTCTGTTGGAGCTTCGGGTCGACTTATTATCATCTGGTGCGGTAGTCAGTTCACAGGCCTGGTTATTCATAAGTTATCTTTTGCTCTGACTCTAAAAATGACTTTAGTTAAATCTAATCAAAACTGGGTTTTATAAAATATTTATGGACCTTCCAATGCCCCTGAGAGAGAAGTATCCACACAATGGTTTGAATGCGTGAATATAGAAGTAGATGATTTATGGGTTTTCATGGCAATTTTAACTTCACTAGATCTATGGAAAACCGCAATCTTCTGGGCGGTAATATTGATGATATTATCAAATGTAATGAAATTATCAGCTCACTTGCCCTCCATGAAGTCCCAATCAAAGGCAGACGATACACATGGAGTAATATGCAAGACACACCACTACTTAAACAGCTAGACTGGTTCTTCACAACACTTGAATGGACATCTCACTTCCCTACTACTATGGTAAAACCGCTTGCGAAACTCATTTATGATCATGTTCCTTGTGCCATATCCATACAGACTTTTACCTCACACTTTTGTCCCCAACACCTTGGTTCCATGGAGACGGTTAAAAATTCTTGGAACAAACCAATAAGAGCAACTTCTAGTGCAACTCGTATCTCAACCAAACTGAAGAGATTGAGATATGCAGTTAAACAATGGAGTAAAAGACTGTCAAATCTTAAGTTCTTAATTGACAATTGTAACACTCAACTACCCCATCTAGATACCCGGAAGATCACAGGTTGCTCACCATACGTGAAGCTAATTTTCATCGTATTGTAAAGAAACATCTGCTATGACTACTCAAATATCAAAGTGCTTGCTGGAAGAAAAGGTGTACCTACTGATGGCGGTGGAAGGTGAACAGAATTCAAAGTCTTCCAATATAGGTCCACTGAGCGGTATAGGTGCAATGCCATTCCTTCTCTGCAACTTTTGGATGACACAACAATTGAGAATCATGAAGAGTAAGCTGCGGCTTTCTATCCATGTTTCTAGAATAGAATGGGCATTGTAGAAGATACGAGAGCTGAATTTGACCTTGCTGACTTAGTACAGAGCTGAATTATCTATTTCGTTCTCTCATGAGGAAATAGATAGAGTTATCATGCTTATTCTAGTATATAGAGCACTAGGGTCTGATGGTTTCAATGGTCAATTTCTCAAGATGTGTTGGGATGTCATCAAGGAGGATTTTTATGAGTTGTGTCGCGACTTTTGGGAAGGCAAAATCAATCTAAATTGCTTAAACACATCGTTGATCACTCTCATACCCAAAAACACCTCTCCAGAAAAGGTTAATGATTTTAGACCAATATCCTTGATTAACCGTGTGCTTAAAGTATTGATGAAATTGCTTGCGGAAAGACTTCAACGATGGATCGTGAAAATTGTGCACCGCAATCAGTATGGGTTTTTAAGATCTAGATTAAATATGACTATCTCGCTTGGGCATTTGAGTTTCTTCATCAATGCAAGCACTCTAGTACAGAGATTGTCATTCTAAAACTAGATTTTGCTAAGACATTTGATACAATGAGCCACTCTTTCATTCTCAACATGTTCAAATGTAAGGGTTTTGATGAGCGATGGTGTATATGGGTTAAAATGATTTTGAATCTGATCCTCTTCTATCCTCCTGAATGGAGTGCGTGGGAAAGAGTTTGAATGCAAACGTGGGGTCACGTAGGGAGACCCGTTTTAACCTCTTTTATTTGTTTTAGCAGTTGATCTGCTGCAATCGATGGTAAATGGGGCTTGGATGGAAGGACATCTAACACTACCGATTGAACACCCGGCTTCAGAATTATACCCAGTAATTCAATATGCAGATGATGCTTTGCTTATCCTACTAACAAAATGTATAGAGATATGGGTGAATAAAAAACTTTTGGATGCTTATGCAAACATAACGGGATTGAAGATCAACTACTCCAAGTCACAACTCATGCCCATTAATGTCAACAACGACAAAGCCACATAACTTGCCTCAATTCTTGGCTGCCAGGTTGGTTCAATGACTTTCACCTACGTGGGACTCCCAATGGGAACTACTAGACCAACTGTTCGGGACCTTATGCCACTTGTGGATAGAATTTAAAGGAGACTTACCATAACTACGATATGGCTATCATATGGGGAGAGGTTGCAACTTATAAATTCAGCTCTATATTCACTATTATCTTTTGCAATGTGTGTGCTCAAACTTCCACTCAAGTTAATTGGTATATTTTATAGAGCTTGCATACACTGTCTTCGGAGCAAAATCAAAGACAAAGATGCTAAAACACACTCCTTGGCAGCATGGGATCTCGTCTGCAGACCAAAGGATAAAGGTGGGCTTGGTATTATTGATTTGAAAATCCATAACAAGGCACTGCTACTGAAAGTTTTACATAAATTCTATCACAAAGCAGATATACCATGGGTCATGTTAGTTTGGAATGCATACTATGACAGAACACCACCACATGTTGTCCAAAGTTGTGGTTCGTTTTGGTGGAAAGATGTATCATCCCTATCTCATATTTATAGGGGGATTACCACATGCATACCGAATGCGGGTGATACAATTCTGCTATGGAAAGACCAGTGGCACAACAACCAAGTCTGTTTGGAATCACATGAGCATATGTTCACCTATGCAACCAACAAGGACACATTATTGGCCCAATTCTATAATGATCCTAATCCAAAGTCAATCTTCCACTTACCGCGTTCTATTGAGGCACGTTTGGAACTCGATGATTTGATGATCACCATGGACCTAATACAATTGGAACCCATATCAACAGATGAATGGATTTACTGCTAAGGAGATGTGGATTAAAAGCCTAAGAAATTCAATAGATTCCTTTTCAAAAATGTGCAAGCGCCGAATTACATCACAAGCTTATGGAAATCCAAATGTATTTTGAGGCACAAAGTTTTTTCCTAGTTGAAGTGAATGGATAGAGTAAACACAAGGGATTTATTGATTAGAAAACACTTCGTAATAGGGGAAGATCACTCATGCATGCTATGCAATGATGACACGCTGGAAACTAATGATCACATATTCTTTCATTGCCCTTTCGCCACTGCATGCTGGATAAGTTGAACATTGTCTAGGAACTAGAGTCACATACACACAGAAAAATTGACCTAGCAAAGTCTACTTGAGACAAACCACTCTTCAAGGAAATTGTGATACTGGCAACTTGGAACATTAGGAAGCAGAGAAACAGGGTTGTATTTGATGGAATCCAAGCCTCAAAACCAGATTGGACAAGAATGCTCAAGCAACATCTAGAAATCCTTTAGTTCAGACTACAACCAGATAAATCTACATTTGTAAATAGGCTACTTTCCACAATCCACTTGTAACTGATCTCTTTTATCCTCTACAAGCTATGGCTTTGTAAAACATTTTGTAACTATTTTGTGGCAATGAAGTAACACTAGGAGTCTCTCCTGTTGTTTTAACCCATCAAAAAAATTATGACTATTTTTAAGCGGATTTTTCGAGAAACTTTGAAGTTTGGACCAAAGGTTTGTTGAAATCCTAAGTAAGTGGCTTTGCCCTAAAGTCTTTACCAAAATGAACTCAAATTTTACAAATATTCTCAATGGCTTAAGTTTTAGTTTTCTACATTTTCCATTTTTCTATAAAATTAAAGGAAAACATGAAGTATTTTTGTTGCATTTGTACTTGGCTTGATGATGGTGACATTGAGGAGTGAGAAAATGACATGGTACTCCCCTGTGGCAACCACTTATGTGAAAAGGGGCTGAAGTTGAGTTTGGGTGGGGATAGTATTCTTGATATTGATGTTGGGGAACATTGCATGGGAAAAAAAAAGTTTCCTACACACACGCAAGATCAATCCATGGAGATGCATAGCTAAGAGAGGGGGAGTGTATCTACATACCCTTGTAGATTGCTTGGTGTTGCTGATACGTTGGTTTTTCCCTCCAAGTGTAAAGGGTGATGTAGCACAGCGACGACAAGAATTCCCTCAATTTGGAAGCAATGTATCGAACCAGTAGGAAGATCCACAAGACTATGTAAGTAGTACGTGCACACACACAAAAATACTCGCAAGCCAGCGCATGTAGGGTTTGTCAATTCCTCGTGGGTAAGACAAAATGGTAAATAGATAGATTGATAGATGCAAATAAAGTAACGACAAATAAAACATGGGAAGGTATTTTTGGGTTTTTGATAATATAGATCTGAAAATAAAAGAGAAAATAAATTGGAAACGCGATAAGAAAAATAGATCTTGCAAATAGATGATGAGAAATAGACTTGGGGGCGTAGGTTTCACTAGTGGCTTCTCTCGAGAAAATAGCATACAATGGGTAAACAAATTACTATTGGGAAATTGATAGAAGAGCGAATAATTATGATGATATCCAAGACAATGATCATGTATATTGGCTTCACATCCAAGACAAGTAGACCGACTCCTGCCTGCACCTACTACTATTACTCCACACATCGACCGCTATCTAGCATGCATCTAGTGTGTTAAGTTCATGGAGAAATGGAGTAACGCTTTAAGAACGATGACATGATGTAGACAAGATCTATTCATGTAGGAATAGACCCCATTATTTAACCTTAATAGAAACGATACATGCATGGCATGTCTCCTTCTGTCACTAAGACTGAGCACCGCAAGATCGAACCCATCACAAAGCACCTCTTCCCATTGCAAGTTAGAAAGATCTAGTTGTCCAAACAAAACCCAAATATTGGAGAAGAAATACGAGGCTATATGGATATAATTTCATAGATCTGATCATAAAATCATAGTTCATCGGATCCCAAAAAACACACCGCAAAAGAAAGAGTTACAACAACTAGAGCTCCAAGAGATCATTGTATTGAGAAGCAAAACGAGAGAGAAAGCCATCTAGCTACTTCCTACGGACCCGTAAGGCTGATGTGAACTAATCATGCATCATTGGAGGAGCACCAGTGAGGATGATGAAACCCTCCATGATCGTGTTCCCCTCTGGCAGGGTGCCGGAAAGGTCTCTAGATTGGATCTCATGGCTTTTTGAACTTGCGGTGGCTGAAATGATTATTCGTCGACTCCTCTAGGGTTTTTGGAATATCTGGGTATTTATGTAGTCAAGAGGTGGCGGAGGAGGTGCCCAAGGCCCCCACTACCCACCAGGGCATGCCAGGAGCCCACGGTGAGCTTCCTTGGTTCTCACGTTTCCTTCTGGTCCAAAACAAATCTCCAGACAGTTTCGTGGCATTTGAACTTCACCTGATATTGATTTTCTATGGAAAAAAACAAGCAAAACACAGCAAGTGGCACTAGGCACTATGTCAATAGGTTAGGCCCAAAAAATGATAGAAAGTTGCTATAAAATGATTGTAAAACATCTAAGAATGATAATATAACAACATGGAGCAATCAAAAATTATAGATACATTGGAGACATGTGAGCATCCCCAAGCTTAATTCCTTCTCGTCCTCGAGTAGGTAAATGATAAAACAGAATTTTTGATGTGGAATACTACCTAACATGTTCATCATATTATTTTTTTAAGGCATGGACATATGGATTTCTAGATGATTCAAAGCAATAGTCTATAATTTGACATGAAAACTTTAATACTCAAGCATATGAATAAGCAACCAAGTCTTTCAAAATATCAACGCTAAAGAATGCTATCCCTAGCCTATCATGCTCCATCATTGATCCATTCATGCAACACCCAAATATTCGGTACATCTAATGCTCAAGTATGATAAGAGTGTTTTGTAGTTGGTGCTTTATAAGAGAAGATGTAGACTCGAATAAAAATAAAAATTGCATAAAAGTAAGTAGATAGGCCCTTCAGAAAGGGAAGCAAAGATTTGTAGCGGTGCCACAGCTCAAAACGAAAACAATTGAGAGATAAAATATTTTGGGTGGCATGCATTTCCGCTCAACGAAAATGAGTTAGAGTTCCCAATATCTTCCATGCTAAACAAATCATAGGCGGTTCCCAAACAAAAAATAAAGTTTATTCCTTTTTCCACCATTCTTTCACACTCCACGACTAGCTGCATCCATGTGCACCGTCTATACCAACACTTTTCAAGGAATTTTTTATTTGACAACATAAAATAAATTTTCTTTGCATTCGGGGACTGTGCATCCCTATTACCCCCATACTCTCGTGCAATGGTAAGTGAAAAACACTCATATTGAGAATAACCTATTTAACATGGAAGATACCGGCCACCCCTTGCCGCTTCATGAGAGGTACGGACACACAAAACAGAAGTTTATTTTTAATAATAGAGTTGGGACATACAAATTTATTTAGAACCGCACTGAACTACCACATATCGGTAGGTATGATGGACTCATTTGGCGCAATTTTGGGTTTAGGATTTGGATGCACAAGGAGCATTCCCGCGTAGTACAATTGAAGGCTAGCAAATAGATTGTGAAGCACCCAACCAAGGAACGAAAACCATCATAAGCAAACATTAAACATAACTAACACCGACTAATTAAACGCAAGTAGGATATAATTTCATAGCATAATTATTGTCTTCATGTGCATGCATAGGGAATCACAAACCTTAATACCAATATTCTTAGTAAAGCATAATTACTCATCAACACAACTCACATATCACTATCTTCATATCGCAAAACTATTGCAAAGAATCAAGTTCAACATCCATTGGTCTTCAAGGAAGTTTTATTATATCTCCCTGGATATCTATCACTTTGGGACCAATTTAATTTAAAGAAAATTTACATTGATAATGACAAGCTCTCAAACAAATATAAGTGAAGCACGAGAGCACAAGTCTCTTTAAAATTTTCAACTCTCAAAATAATACAAGTGAAGCAAGAGAGGATTTCTTCAAAGTTTCTAATAAATCTCAAAATAATCTAAGTACAGCATGAGATCATATTTCTTAAAAATAACAGAACCATAGTGCTCAAAAAGATATAAATGAAGTATGAGAGCAATGTCATGGCTCAAGAAAAATTAAATGAAGCAGAGAGAGCGATTCTAACAGATCATAGCATAATTTGTCTCTCTAAAATAGGTGTGTCCAACAAGCATTATTATGACAAACTAACAAGAAAAGCAAGAAAAGACTCATATAATACAAGACGCTCCAAGCAAAACTCATGATATGTGATGAATAAAAATATAGCTCCAAGTAAAATTACCAATGGTCGTTAGAAGAAAGAGGGGATGCCTTTCGGGGCATCCCCAAGCTTAGTTGCTTGGTCCTCTTTGGATATTACCTTGGGGTGCCATGGGCATCCCCAAGCTTAGGATTTTGTCACTCCTTATTCCTTCATCCATCATGAACTCTCCCAAAACTTCAAAACTTCAATCAAAGAGAACTTAACAAAATCTTTGTGAGATCCGTTAGTATAACAAAACCAATCTTTGCTTTAAGTGTTGGGGAACGTCGCATGGAAAACAAATTTTTCCTAAGATCTATCCATGGTAATGACCATCTACGAGATGAGAGGTTGTATCTACATACCCTTGTAGATCGCTAAGCGGAAGCGTATATAACGCGGTTGATGTAGTCGAACGTCTCCGCGATCCTATCAGGATCCGTCCCACGAACTCTCGATCAAGTGCCAAACGGACGGCACCTCCGCGTTCAGCACACGTACAACTCGATGATGTCTCCGCCGCCTCGATCCATCAAGTGAGGGCGGAGCGGTAGATGAATTCCCCGGCAGCGCGATGGCATGACGGTGGTGGTGGTGGTGTTGTCCCGGCACGGCTACGCCTAGCGCTACCGAAACCGCGAACGGAGGAGAAAACGATCTAGGGAGAGAGAAGGGCGCCAAGGGCTTCGTGTGTGCTCTTGGGGTGCCCCCTCCTCCTCTATATATAGGTGGTGGGGCATGGGGAACAGCGCATCCAAGGGGGGAGGAGGTGGAATCCTAGTCTCGATTCATGCCTTTCCTCCTTTCCCAACTGCATGGGCCTTGAGGGACTTGTGTGCTTGGCCCAATAAGGGCACAATGTCTCCCCTCGGCCCATGAAAACCCTTGGTGGTAAAACCCTAGGTGGACTTCAGGACTCCTCCGGAAGTTTCGGAAACCTTCTAGAAGCTCCCTGGTACGATACCGAAAAAACCCAAAACTTTTCCGGTAGCCAAAATATGACTTACCATATATAAATCTTTACCTCCGGACCATTTCGAAGCTCCTCGTGACGTCCGGATCTCATCCAGGACTCCGAAGAACTTTCAGTTACCATCACACATAACTGAGTAATACCAAATCGTCACTGAACCTTAAGTGTGCACACCCTGCGGGTTTGAGAACTATGCAGATATAACATAGACACTCTCCGGCCAATAACCAATAGCCGGACCTGGATTTACATATTGGCTCCTACATATTATATGAAGATATTTATCGAGCGAACCACGATGTCAAGGATTCAATCAATCCCGTATACAATTCCCTTTGTCTATTAGTATGTTACTTGCGCGAGATCCGATCGTCGGTATCTCCATACCTAGTTCAATCTCGCTACCGGCAAGTTACCTTACTCGTTCCGTAATACAAGATCATGATAACCCACAAGTGTAGGGGATCGCAACAGTTTTCGAGGGTAGAGTATTCAACCCAAATTTGTTGGTTCGCCAAAGGGGAAGCGAAAGAATATTCTCAATTATTAGCGTCTGAGTTTGTCATATTCAACCACACCTGAAAGATTAGTGTCTGCAAGCAAAGTATCAGTAGCAAAGTAGTATGATAACAACGGTGCCAGAAACGATCTGTTCACGGCAGACTATTCCTAACTGTTGTATCAATGGCGCCAGTAAGTTGCACGTGTGTGAGTAACTATTCTTCCCCGACAACAGTGTCGGAAAAGGATCTTGCAACAAGTAACAATGAAGTAGCAAGGAACAGCAGCAGCAGCAGTAGCAACAGAAGGCAGCAAAGTGGCCCAATCCCTTTTGTAGCAAGGGACAAGCCTCGACAAAGTAACATAGCGAGGACCGGTAGTAAAAGACTCGTAGGCAGTGGATCGGTGATGGATGAGTATGACGGATGTGATTCATCATGTAACAGCTATAACACGGAGAGATATGTAACTAGCTCCCGTTCGTCAATCTAATGTAGGCATGTATTCCGTATGTAGTCATACATGCTTAGGGAAAAGAACTTGCATGACATCTATTGTCCATCCCTCCCGTGGCTGCGGGGTCCTAATGGAAACTGCGGGATATTAAGGTTCTCCTTTTAATAAAGAACCGGACCAATGCATTAATACGCGGTGAATACATGAACTCCTCATACTATGGTCATTTCCGAGAGTGGTTCCGGCTATTGTCACTCCGGGGTTGCCGGGTCATAATACATAGTAGGTGACTACAACTTGCAAGATACGATCTAAAACACACATATATTGGCGACAACATAATAGGTTCAGATCTGAAATCATGGCACTCGGGCCCTAGTGACAAGCATTAAGCATAGCCAAGTAGTAGCAACATCAATCTAGAACATAGTGGATACTAGGGATCAATCCCCGTCAAAAACTAACTCGATTACCTGATAGATCTCATCCAACTCATCACCGTCCAGCAAGCCTACGATGAGATTACTCACGAACGATGAAGAGCATCATGGAATTGTCGATGGAGGAAGGTTGATGATGACGATGGCGACGATTTCCCCTCTCCGAAGCCCAAAACAGACTCCAGATCTTCCCTCCATATGAAGAACAGGGGGTGGCGGCGTCTCTGTATCGTAAAACACGATGAATCCTTCACTCTGATTTTTTTCCGGGCGAGACGGAAGATATAGAGCTGAGTTTGGGGCGGTGGTGCCACATGGGCCCCACAAGTCTTCACGGCACGGCCAGGGGGTGGCCGCGGCCTATGGGCTTGTGGCCCACTCGCACGCCTCCTCCGGTGGATCTTTGCGTAGGTATTTTTCTTTTATTGCAGAAAAAATCTCCGTAACTTTTCAGGACATTCCGAGAACTTTTATTTCTGCACAAAAACAACACCATGGCAATTCTACTGAAAAACAGCGTCAGTCCGGGTTAGTTCCATTCAAATCATGCAAATTAGAGTCCAAAACAAGGGCAAAAGAGTTCGGAAAAGTAGATACGATGGAGACGTATTAGATCACGTGACTAATTCCTTAGTCACATTGCTTGAAAGCTCATTGTGATGTTGTATTACCGAGTGGTCCCAGAGACACCTCTCCGTCATACAGAGTGACAAATCCTAGTCTTGATTCACGCCAACCCAACAAACACCTTCGGATATACCTGTAGAGCACCTTTATAGTCACCCAGTTACGTTGTGATGTTTGATACACACAAGGCATTCATCCAGTGTCGTGGTATTGTCACAGCATATGTCATCATGCAAGGACTTAGGTGTGAGGCCATCGCAACCATGTGACGGCTTGAGAGGGGTTGGTCGGTGTGGCACCCCGGCTTAGAGGAAACCGGAACACCCCGTATTCCATCCCAAGGACAAGTCTTATGGAATACGGAACCGTTGGCACAGAACAAATCAACTCTTTATTACCATCGAAATTATTACATAAATACATAGATTACATCGCCATGGCGATACTACACCTGCCTACGGTAAATCACGCTAGCAGCAGAATAGCTACCGATGTGATGAACTCCACTCCGCAGGGACTGTGGCTGGAACGCGCATCCTAGCTCGAAACTCGGAATCCTCGACAATCAAGCAATCAAGGCATGACTTGCAAACTGGCATGACAAGCCAGGTGAGTACTTTGAATGTACTCGCAAGCTCACAACAAACATTAGCATTAAGCCAAGATAACATCATAGCAATCAAGATTAAGTAAAGGGTTGTTATTACTAAATCAGTAACAGAGAACTAACTATATCAGACTACTCTCATCGTACTCGGGTGATACCAACTCATGTGATCTTACCAAGATCCTTTAGCGAGTATCCTCAAGGTGGATACAGCTATCCCACAGACAACAGCGCCAGAAATTGACACGTTAACAGAGGATGAGCTTGCGTTAGTTTTTCTCTTGAAAAGGAAAGGGTGATGCAGCACAGGAGCAGTAAGTATTTCCCTCAGTTTGAGAACCAAGGTATCGATCCAGAAGGAGGGTCTCGTCAAGTCCAGAGTACCTGCGCAAACACAAACAAGCTTGCGCCCAACGCTTCAAAGGGGTTGTCAATCCCTTCAAGATTGTTTGCAAAGTGAGATCTGAAGGCGGAAAGTGCAACGAAGTAAAAAGTGTAAGGCTGAAAATATGGTGTGGAGTACAACCTGGAGGCCATAGTGTTCACTAGAGGCGTCTCTCAAAATAGCAAGTATCATGGTGTGTGAACAAATTACTGTCGAGCAATTGATAGAACTGCGCAAAGTCATGATGATATCTAAGGCAATGATCATACATATAGGCATCACGTCCGAGACAAGTAGACCGATACTTTCAGCATCTACTAGTATTACTCCACACATCGACCGCTATCCAGCATGCATCTAGTGTATTGAGTTCATGACGAACAGAGTAACGCTTTAAGCAAGATGACATGATGTAGAGGGATAATCTCAAACCAATGATGAAAACCCCATCATTTCACCCTTGATGGCAACAACACGATATGTGCCTCGCTACCCCTTCTGTCACTGGGTGAGGTCACCGCACGGTATGAACCCAAAAACAAGCACTTCTCCCATTGCAAGAATCATAGATCTAGTTGGCCAGACAAAACCCACAACTCGAAGAGAATTACAAGGATACGAAATCATGCATAAAAAAGATCAGAAGAAACTCAAATAAGATTCATAGATAATGTGATCATAAATCCACAATTCATCAGATCTCGCCAAACACATCGCAAAAGAAGATTACATCAGATAGATCTCCATGAAGATCATGGAGAACTTTGTATTGAAGATCCAAGAGAGAGAAGAAGCCATTTAGTTACTAACTATGGACTCGTAGGTCTATGGTGAATTACTCACGCATCATCGGAGAGCTCATGGTGTTGATGAAGAAGCCCTCCGTGTCCGAATCCCCCCTCCGGCAGGGCACCAGAACGTGCCCCAGATGGGATCTTGCGGAGACAGAAGCTTGCGGCGCCGGAAAAGTACTTTCGATGATCTCCAGATTTTGTTGGGATTTTTAGGGAATTTATAGGCGCAACCCCTAGGTCAGAGGACGATCAGGGGGCCCACAAGCCTGGATGGCACGGCCTCCCCCTGGCCACGGGGTGGGGGCTTGTGGGGCCCCTGGGGCTCCCCGGCCTTGGCTCCCAAGCTCCCCGATCTTCTTCATTTCCAGAAAAAATCTTTTCGGGAATTTTATTCCGTTTGGACTCCGTTTCAATATCTCCTCTGAAAGGGGTCAAAAACATGGAAAAAACACGAACTGGCACTTGGCACTGAGTTAATAAGTTAGTCCCAAAAAATATTTAAAAGGCATGCAAAACATCCAAAGTCTGACAAGATAATAGCATGAAACAATCAAAAATTATAGATACGTTGGAGATGTATCAAGCATCCCCAAGCTTAACTCTTGCTCGTCCTCGAGTAGGGAAGTGATAAAGAATGAATTTTTGATGTGGAATGCTGCCTAGCATAGTTGTCCTTTGCAACTTCTTTCACGTGACATGAATGTTCAGATCCGTAAGATTCAAAACAATAGTTTGCTATTGACATGAAAACAATAATACTTCAAGCAAACTTGCAAAGTAATCATGAACTTTCAAAATAACAAGGCCAAAGAAAGTTATCCCTAAAAAATCATATAGTCTGGCTATGCTCCATCATCCTCACACAACTAATGTAAATCATGCACAACCCCGGAATTGGCCAAGTAATTGTTTTCGCGCTCTTACTTTCTCAAACTTTTTATAACTATCACGCAATACATGAGCGCGAGCCATGTATATAGCACTATAGGTGGAATAGAGTGTGGTAGTGGTTGTGAGACAAAAAAGGAGGAGATGGTCACATTGACTCGGCATATCAATAGGTTATGGAGATGCCCATTAATAGATATCAATGTGTATGAGTAGGGATTTCCATACAAAGGATGCACTAGAGCTATAAGTATGTGAAAGCTCAAAAGGAAAACTAGTGGGTGTGCATCCAACTTGCTTGCTCACGAAGACCTAGGGCAATATTGAGGAAGCCCATCATTGGAATATACAAGCCAAGTTATAAAATGAAGATTCCCACTAGCATATGGTAGTGACAAACCAAGAAGCTCTCAATCATGAAGAACATGGTGCTAACATGAAGCACAAGTGTGGAAAAAGATAGTAACATTGTCCCTTCTCTCTGTTTCTATTTTTTTCATTTGGGCTCTTAGGCCTCTCTTTTTTTTCTTTTCTTTTCTTTTCTCTTTTTTCTTGGGCTATTTGGCCTCTTTTTTTTATTTCCTCACATGGGACAATGCTCTAATAATGATGATCATCACACTTTTATTTACTCACTGCTCAAAGATCACAATTATGATGACTCCATAGGAAATGCCTCCGGAAGTGTACGAGGATGTGCAACGATCTAGCATGGCGTATGATGTTGAAACATCTTGCTAGCTATCTTACGATCATGCAATGGCAATATGAGAGTGACGGCACAAGTAATGAGACGGAACGGTGGGAGTTGCATGGCAATATATCTCGGAATGGCTATGAAAATGCCATAGTAGGTAGATATGGTGGCTGTTTTGAGGAAGGAATTTGGTGGGTTTGTGCACTGGCGAGAATTGCGCGGCACTTGAGAGGCTAGCAATGGTGGAAGGTGAAAGTGCATCTATAGCATGGGCTCACATTAGTCATGAAGAACTCACATACTTATTGCGAAAGTTTTTATTAGTAATCGAAACAAAGTGCTAAACGCATACTCCGAGGGGAAGGGTTGGTAGGTGTAAACCATCACGCGATCTCGACCTCACCACAAAGGATGACAATCAATAGATCAATTATGCTCCGACTTCCTAACATAGCGGTTCACCATACGTGCATGCTACAGGAATCACTAACTCCAACACAAGTATCTCTAGATTCACAACACCCTACTAACATAACTCTCAATATTACCGAATCCACGTCTTAAAACTAATTGAGAGGAATCGAAACTTCTCTTTCTACTCAATGCACATGAAGATGGAGGTTCTTGCATCCTCTTTGGGTACCTAGCACATTTGGGACTACTTTCATAGCATAAGCCAACTACCAAATCACGCACCGCCGTGCTCTAAAGATATAAGTGAAGCACAAGAGCAAAAGTGTCTAGCTCAAAAGATATAAGTGAAGCACTATGAGCATTCTAGGAAAATCACGATGAGTGCATGTCTCTCTCTCTCAAAAAGGTGTGCAGCAAGGATGATTGTGACCAAACAAAAAGAAAATACTCCTATGATACAAGACGCTCCAAGCAAAACACATATCATGTGGTGAATAAAAATATAGCTCCAAGTAATGTTACCGATGGATTGAAGACGAGAGACGGGATGCCTTCCCGGGGCATCCCCAAGCTTAGGCTTTTTGGTGTCCTTGAATTTGGCTTGGGGTGCCTTGGGAATCCCCAAGCTTGATCTCTTTCCACTCCTTATCTCTTTGTCCATGAGAACATCACCCAAAACTTGAAAACTTCACAACACAAAACTTAAACAGAAACTTGTGATAACATTAGTACAAGAAAACAAACTACGAATTCTTTTGGTACTGTAGCAAACTTGAATTCCATCTATATTGATGATGGGATATTGTATTCTCACTTTTCCATGGCTAGTACCCCCCCCCCCTATACTAACCATAGTTTCATCAAAACAAGCAACCAACTCAACAAAAACAGAATATGTCAAAAACAGACCATTTGTAGCAATCTGTATACTTCGTATACTTCTGCTTCCTCAAAACATCTGAACAATTACGAAGGCCTGGGCAAAAATCATATCAATCATCAGCAAAAAGAATCAACTCAAAAGCTCTTTCTGAATAAAAATGAAAAATCATCTCATGAGCGAAAAGTTTCTGTCTTTTTCCAGAAGGATCAAACAACCATTACCAAGACTAGTCATAAAGGCTTTGCTTGGCTCAAACACAAAAAGAAACACAAAAAACTCAATCACGACAGAATTATGAAAGTGTGGACGCAAAAAAACAGAAATAAAAAGATAAATTCATTGGATTGCCTCCCAACAAGAGCTATTGTTTAACGCCCTTAGCTGGGCATTGATAATTCAATGATGCTCACACAAAAGACAAGAATTGAAGCACAACGAGAGCATCATAAAGCATGTGAAAATCACATCTAAGTCTAACATACTTCCTATGCATAGGCATTTTATAGGAAAACAAATTGGCAAGAAAGCCAATAGTTACCAAATGCAAGGAAGAAGAAAGAGACGATAGCAATCTCAACATGACGAGAGGTAATTTGGTAACACGAAAGTTTCTACCGTAATATTTTCCTCTCTCATAGCAATTACATGTGGGATCATATTCAAATTCAACAATATAGCTATCCCAAAGGATATCCTTTTCATGATCCACATGCATGCAAAGTTGACGCTTTTCAAAAATAATGGGATTATCATCAACCAAAGTCATGATTTCTCCAAACCCACTTTCAATAATATTGAAAATATCATATTCATCATGAGGCTTAAACAAATTTTGAAGATCATAAGAAAAAGCATCTCCCCACTAATGATCATTGCAACAAGTAGTGGACATAGCAAAACTAGAATCCCCAAGCTTAGGGTTTTGCATATTTTTAGCATGATTGTCACTAATAGAATTTATAGTGAAACCATTGCAATCATGCTTTTCATCCATGGAGCCCTCGTGAATCACTTCATAAATTTCTTCCTCACAATTTTCAGATTCACGCATCTCAAGCGAAACTCCATAAAGATAGTCAAGTGCACTCAACTCACTAGCAATTGGATCAACATAATTGGATCTCTTAAAGAGATTACCAAGTGGATGAGGATCCATATCACTAGATTTTCAACAAGCGAAGATGCAAGCATATTGAAGGCACATGGCACACAAGCGAACAGAAAGCAAGCGACATAAAAGGGCGAACGAAAAGGCGAACGAAAAAGGAAAATTGGTGAAGAGGAAAACGAGAGGCAACTGGCAAACAAAGTAAATGCAAGAGATGAGTTTGCGACACTTACTTGGATGAGTTCTTGACTTGATCTTCCTCCCCGGCAACGGCGCCAGAAATTCTTCTGCTATCCCACAAACAAGAGCACCAGAAATTGACACGTTGACAGAGGCTGGGCTTGTGTTGGTTTTTCCCTTGAAGAGGAAAGGGTGATGCAGCACAGGAGTAGTAAGTATTTCCCTCAGTTTGAGAACCAAGGTATCGATCCAGAAGGAGGGTCTCGTCAAGTCCAGAGTACCTGCGCAAACACAAACAAGCTTGAACCCAACGCTTCAAAGGGGTTGTCAATCCCTACAAGATTGTTTGCAAAGTGAGATCTGAAGGCGGAAAGTGCAACGAAGTAAAAAGTGTAAGGCTGAAAATATGGCGTGGAGTAGACCCTGGGGGGCATATAGTGTTCACTAGAGGCTTCTCTCAAAATAGCAAGTATCACGGTGGTTGAACAAATTACTGTCGATCAATTGATAGAACCGCGCAAAGTCATGACGATATCTAAGGCAATGATCATACTTATAGGCATCACGTCTGAGACAAGTAGACCGATACGTTTTGCATCTACTACTATTACTCCACACATCGACCGCTATCCAGCATGCATCTAGTGTATTGATTTCATGACGAATAGAGTAATGCTTTAAGCAAGATGACATGATGTAGAGGGATAATCTCAAACGAATGATGAAAACTCCATCTTTTTACCTTTGATGGAAACAACACGATACGTGCCTCACTACCCCTTCTGTCACTGGGTGAGGTCATCGCACAGTATGAACCCAAAACCAAGCACTTCTCCCATTGCAAAAATCATAGATCTAGTTGGCCAGACAAAACCCACAACTCGAAGAGAATTACAAGGATATGAAATCATGCATAACAGAGATCAGAAGAAACTCAAATAAGATTCATAGATAATCTGATCATAAATCCACAATTCATTGGATCTCGACAAACACACCGCAAAAGAAGATTACATCCGATAGATCTCCATGAAGATCATGGAGAACTTTGTATTGAAGATCCAAGAGACAGAAGAAGCCATCTAGTTACTAACTATGGACCCGTAGGTCTATGGTGAACTACTCACGCATCATCGGAGAGGTCATGGTGTTGATGAAGAAGCCCTCCGTGTCTGAATCGCCCCTCTGGCAGGGCACGAGAACGTGCCCTAGATGGGATCTTGCGGAGACCGAAGCTTGCGGCAGCGGAAAAGTACTTTGGATGATCTCCTGATTTTTTTTGGATTTTTAGGGAATTTATAGGCGCAACCCCTAGGTAAGGGGACGCTTAAGGGGCCCACAAGCCTGGATGGCGTGGCCTCCCCCCTGGCCACGGGGTGGGGGCTTGTGGGGCCCCTGGGGCTCCCCGGCCTTGGCTCCCAAGCTCCCCGATCTTCTTCCGTTCCAGAAAAAACCTTTTCGGGGATTTTCTTCCGTTTGGACTCCGTTTCAAAATCTCCTCTGAAAGGGGTCAAAAACATGGAAAAACAGAAACTGGCACTTGGCACTGAGTTAATAAGTTAGTCCCAAAAAATATATAAAAGGCATGCAAAACATCCAAAGTTTGTCAAGATAATAGCATGAAAACATCAGAAATTATAGATACGTTGGAGACATATCAGATACCAGGACTTATCATTGGCACGATGCCCAACTGTAGCACCAGCACGATGCCCTACTGTTACACTGGCACGATGCCCAACTGTAACACTGGCACGATGCCCAACTATTATACCGGCACGATGCCCAACTGTTACGTACCCAGACGAGTTCTTCCATCATTACTATCATCAACATGATTGACCATCTACTGATGTATGGTCGGGCTGTCCTATACCGTGGACACGACTATTCGAATAGGTTTGACACTCTGCAGAGGTTGCACACTTTACGCACACTCTGGAGCACTGACCTCGTGATCCCATTCGGGTGGACCAGCATTGCTCCAACGAAATTTGCCTGAACCGTGACCCATTCATCGTACCACCGGCAACCACTCCCTTCCGGAGTCCTGCCCTAGGTGGCCCTGTGTCCTCATGACACATGTGTCCTCATGACACCTGCCACCATCGTGGCCAAACAAAACTGTCCCAACCATGGACGGGTACCCCAAACAAATCAACTAGCTCACAGGGTTATCACCGTCTACCGGGCCAAGGTAGCGCGCGTGCATAACCCTCCCTCTTTGGAGGTACCGGTGAAAGCGATCACGCGAACAACTCAAGTCAGGGTCGTCCCATATCGGCAAGAGGTGGTTGTGCGGATGGGCCCGGACAGGTGACTCTTATCAACCAACTAGGTTATCTTATCTCCGAATAATATGTCACAACTGACACTCCAATGTCAGAGCAATCTGATAGACAGTAATCATAGACAGTAATCATAGACAGTAATCTCAACCTCATGTTATCGACTAGTGTGTAAGACATTAGTCACTAACGATTATGTACTCATCTCAGTAATAATATATTCAATAGTGCATACTCACATTCCAGACTATCAACAGATATATTTATTATTAAACTAGTTAATGATACTATAATATTGCCATGCAATGAAGCAATTGAAAGTTGTGGCTTGCCTGGGATGATGAAACCACCAGGAAGAAGCGCGAGAAACTCGCGGAAGGAGTTGCCGGAAACAGTTCTCTCTCGGAGGAGGGGCTGTTTACGGCAAGGGCAAGATGGTCATTTCCACTATTAAATCACATGGTGAAAATGATACCATCTTGACGGGCTCGACGAGACGAACACGTGGGCTTTGGAATCACCGTAATCGGAGTTATAGATAAAAAGATATAAAGGTTTTGGTGGCACGGGCTGATCTGCATTAAAACTATTTCCATCCGAGTCCCTGGCAGCCGAGTTGGTCGCGCACTCAGGGAGAATACGTTTTCCCTTGAGGAAAACATAATCACTCCCGAGGCGTTTCCACTTAAACTACTGGGCCTCGGGTTGACTTCTCTCTCCCTATGACAGGCGGGTCCCGCCTTCTCTCTCTCTTCCACTACGTGTGGGCCCTACCCCATCTCTCTCTCTCCTCCTGCCTTCTTCTTCCTCCCAACAGGGCAACAGGGGTGGCCGGCTGCGGCCGTTGCCGGCGAGGCAAGGATCGGCGGGCTCGGCCAGCTGCCAGGATGGGCTCAGGGTTCCATCCCGCGCCCGTGGGTGGTCGAGGCGGAGGCGGGGGCGCACTGAGGCGGCCAGGGAGGAGGAGACAGAGGGCAGCGGCCATGGCGGCAGAGAGCGGCGAGGAGAGGTTCTGGGGCTCGGGCAGGAGGTTGGGAGGGGCCTAGGAGGGAGAGGAGGTTGACTACCCGCTCGAGGGGCTCCGGGGCAGCCTAAGTATAGGTGCCCGACGGCGAGCAGATGTGCTCGGCCACCGTGGCGGCCTTAGCCACACCCTGGTGCTCTACAGCGGCGGGGATGGCAGCTTGCGGGGTTCCGAAGACTCGCGGAGGAGCAGGGGAGGCCAGGTGGGCTTCGGGTGGGCTCGGGGAGGAAGAAGTCAAGGCCAAGGGCTCCACTGCACAGAGCGTGCGTTTGACATGCCACAAGTGTGGTCACCACGTGCACTGGTACACATGGTGCACTCTCGCATGTAGCACCATGCCTAGCAGGGAGTCCTTCCAAGAAGGGGTCCTACTGAGGTGATAGATCACCATTAGACACCAAGAGATGATGGGAAACTACACTGGAAGTTGGCTGCAGCAAACTTGACCTGATCACTATGGTCAACAGAGAAGGGATAAGAGCAAAAGCTCATGTCTGGGAGGCTTAGGGTAGGAAGGACTACAATCCTGTGAAGTTTGAGGATCACAGGGTCAAGATTGGACAGCGTTGCTTTGGAACTAGCTAATCTGGTCCACAATAGAAATTTTGAAGTGGCACTCACATACATGCTTGGATTGAGCTCAAACTTTGAGGAGATGAATAATTTGGGCATGCGAGGATGATGTATAAAGTTCATGCCATCTTGATAAGCCCAAGTGGCACTTCCTTCATACAGTTTCTCACTGGACAGAAACTAAGAAGAATTACTCGTATTAATTGGCTAGATAAAATTGGTTTAGCAAGGTTTTAAAGATAGGAGAATGTCCTGGTAAAAGTTCAGAATTTATGGAGCAATATAAAATATAGTTGCTTCACAAATTCAAATAATGACCAAAGACAAATATTTGAAGCTATGGTCACATGGTTGAAGGTGTGATGCTCAAATTTGGTGTAGAGGAATAATTTGAGCATATTGAGATGATGGCAAAGATTCAACTCATTTGAACACTCCTAGCTAACACTTGCTTCACAAAGCTCCTTCTGGATGAGAAACTTTGGAAATTTGCCAAGAAATATTTACTAGCTAGGTTGAGTTGAATGTTGGCATGAGGCAATGATATGGATAGGAAAGAGTGCCCACAAATTTTGAGAGCAATCCAGTAAATAAAAAGGGTACTTGCTTCACAACTTGACAGATAGGGCAGAATCAGAAAAGGAATTATTGAGGAATATTTTTGAACATGGCAAGGAAATATTTTGTCATATCTGAGGGAGATATGACCCAATAGATTTAGGAGAATTATTTGGGGATTTGTGGGGAGATATAAATGGGGGTTGCTTCATAACTCAAGGCAAACAGGATTATTCATTTAAAAGAAAAAGGAATATTCTCATGGAAAAGAAATCTTGGGATTGGCTCAAGATGGAAATGGCTAGGTCTTGGGGTGGTTTGAAGATTGGCAAGCCATTAAGAAAAAGAAATCAAGGGTAACCCCTTTAGGTCTCAAAATTATAAAGCCACAAAAGCAAAATCAGATCAAAATTAAAGGAAAAAAGAAATGGGCAAAATCCAGGGTGTTACAAACCTACCCCCTTAAAGAAATCTCGTCCTCGAGATTTGATTGCTCAAGGCTCAACCTAAATATCCTTTCTTGAGGAAACCGTCTCCAACTCGGGTTTCCTTCTTACCTTAGAATGATACTTCCGGTAAATCTTCGCTGACTGACTATCTGGCTTCAGGGTGGTTTGTTCCACTGGATCCTCATATGTTACTCTAACTTCCATCTGTTTATATATGCTGACTTGACTGTCGAAGGTTTTGGCAGAGATATCTTGTTCACGGCAAACTATCTTTTGACGGATTCCCATATGTGCGGACACATGCTCTAAGGTTGTTGTCCCACATTCTGGTCGTTCCGTCTGTCGACACCTTTAAGTGGATAATGGGTCGTGTAATATATTGACACTGTTGTTGTCATCTAGTGAGTAGTCTTCGTAGATTTGAATATTCAGATCTAAGCATATCTAGTTGGGCTGAGCGGATTGACCCGATATAGGGTCCTTGCAACTTGAATAGACTCCATGGGTGTGTTCCCATGGTGTTTGACATCGAACCGAACTGTCTTGAATATATGCATTATGTTGGTCTTGCAACCATTATCATACTTGTATTATAATTCTCTTGGCTTGGATCCTTAGCTGGAGGAGCTTGGTCTCATTTATTCTTTATTCTTTCGGATGACCATGGATGTTTCCCGGTACCATGTTCTGGCAAGCACATTGCTTAACAAGTTGTAGCTATAGGGTAACGACCGTCTGAACCCTTGGATAAAACCGGCAAATAAACCAGTAGCCACCAGAACGGTCTTTACAACTCAGATCTGGGACATTACTGGAGTAACTCCAGCCCGACTCAAGACGGCTGAAAAGCAGCTCGGAGCATGAGACGGTGTCGATAAGAAGAAAGTAGCAGTTCCCTAAGATGGCCGAGAAACAACTCAGAGCATAGGGTCACTACTACGAAAAGAAACTCAACAACTATCCGAGACGGCCAAAAAGCAGCTCAGAACACGGGCCAGTTGTTGACAAAGAGAAATAAAAGTAGGCATCCACCCCTCATGGTTGAAAACAGCTCAGAACACAGGCGTGGTGCCATTTACCAAAGAAAGACGAGCAAGGGTTCATCCGTGTCCCATACAGCTTTTCCATAGGTTGTTGGTCATCTCACTGAAGTGTATAATTGTCGTCCTTCTTCTTTATATAGCTCATGCAATAGTTAGATTCTCATCGGCTGACATCGTTGTTTGATCAACTCCTATGGCCTTGGTAGTATGTCCACCATATATATTGGGTCTTTGTGACTGAGTGCTTGATTCCTCAAGCAGGCTTGTGTCTTGACTCACTATTTTGCCTTCTGACCAGCTGTTGCGGATTTAATCCTTGAGATGCATGGTGATATGCTGGCAACTGTTGGTGGAATAACTTGTACTAGTGAGAATACGATGCCTTTTCCAACAAAGGTGTACTTAGCTTGTGTTGTAAGTCATCCAGGGTATCGTGTCTAGGAAGACTGGGTAGCTTGTGCTTCGTGCTTTGATTGGGGTAGCTTCTTGAAGAAGATTGGGTACCATATCTCAAGTGCTTCCCTTTCTTGAAGACTTGTTGGGTAAGACTAGGTACCTTATGCTAGAAGCTTACTGTGATGTCTTGGAGAAGCATGGGTATCTTTGAACAAAGATCCGTGTGTCACATTGAGGAGGTCACCTGAATCTTGTGCCATAAGCTTTTCGGGTAGCTTGCGGAGACAGACTGGGTTGCTTATACTCGAAGCTTTCTTTTGCCATATGCATGCTAAGTGCAGGTATATATCCTTAACGTTCCTGCTATTGGTTTCTTGCGGTATGCGATAGAGTATTCGGTTATCCTTTCTGGTGAACACTAAGTTCATAGCTCATTCTGACTCCCATTCATAGTGTAGCAGGTCTCAAATTTTATTCATAACAGACTCAGCCGTGTATATGCATCATACCTTTGACTCGAACTGTACGCATCTCTTCCTTTTTGTTGATTCCATGATTGCTGCTGAGAAAGTTGCACGGATGTATACTTGATGCTGATAATTCATCTGGTCAGGATATCATTTTTATTCGGGCTCGATATTCCTCATATAATACAGTCTGCTGATAATTCCATCTTGCTGAACCGAGCTTCCAAATAACTGGCTCTTCACAGATTCTTTGAGTCCAATGTCGGTGAGCAATTTCCATAAGGGGGAAAATAAGGTAACACCAAGGGCCCAAAGAAAAAAAAGCAAAACAAACACAAGGCGACAAAATCACATACCGGTAATAGGACCCACTCTACATCTATTCACAGCAATGATATGCATTCCTACTCAAGCACAAATTTTTTGCAAGAACTCCGGTACTACGGTCTAACATGCGGTGACAGTGTGCACGAAGGTGAATCAATGTGTGGAAGGGGGGCAGTGCAAACAAAGCTACACCAAACAGGGGCTTACACCAGTTCCGTCTAAACAGACACGGTGGCAGGGACGAACTTGGTGATCATGGGTCGGGACACAGGGTCTCGACCACGTCATCATCAAGCGTACGAAGAAAACCGTACTCGTCCAGAGAATGGATGGCAGAGAAGGATAACGATGAAAATAATGGCTTGCGGGCATTGCCCTTTTCTGATAAGAAAGATCAGTAATGGTTGCCAACGTGGCTAGAGGGATGGGCAAGATCCGGGATAGAAGCATGTCTATCACCAAGACAACAAGGCGGCTGAAGAGAATGCATTGGTGTGGTACCGGTGCATCAATCCGACAAGGGATCGACATTACCAAGCACCTTGGTATCACTCCGCTGAAGCGAAGATGACACCACACCAAGAAAGAAGAAAGCAGGCTGGAGACTGCATGTGGTGAATCGGAACCGATGCCACCTACACTCACCAGATCCATCGTTAGTAATAACATATCTAGTCTATATGCATGCCATGCACAATCAAATGCAACAAACAAGTGCAGCAAACCAATTAGATCCTGTACTACCGGTTACTAACGCTCGCGCGGTCTAGGTCGTCCTACAGCCAGACCTGCTCTGATACCAACACTTGTGGCACCCCAGCTCAGAGGAAACCGGAACACCCCGTATTCCAGCCCAAGGACAAGTCTTCTTTAATACGGAACCGTTGGCATAGAACAAATCAGCTCTTTATTACCATCGAAATGATTACATAAATACATAGATTACATCGCCATGGCGATACTACACCTGCCTACGGTAAATCCTACGCTAGCCGCGGAACAGCTACCGATCTGATGAACTCCACTCCGCAGGAACTCTGGCTGGAACGCGCATCCTAGCTCGCAACTCGGAATCCTCGACAATCAAGCAATCAAGGCATGACCTGCAAACTGGCATGACAAGCCAGGTGAGTACTTTGAATGTACTCACAAGCTCACAACAAACATTAGCATTAAGGCAAAACATCATCATAGCAATCAAGATTAAGTAAAGGGTTGTTAGTACTAAAGGAGTAACAGAGAACTAACTATGTAAGACTACTCTCACCATACTCGGGTGATACCAACTCATGTGATCTTACCAAGATCCTTTAGCAAGTATCCTCAAGGTGGATACCATGACTTATCATCGGCACAATGTCCAACTGTAACACCAGCATGATGCCCAACTGTTACACTCGCACGATGCCCAACTGTAACACTAGCACGATGCCCAACTGTTACACCGGCACGATGCCCAACTGTTACGTACCCAGACGACTTCTTCCATCATTACTATCATCAACATGATTGACCATCTACTGAGATCTGGTCGGGCTGTCCATTACCATGGACGCGGCTATTCGGATAGGTTTGACACTCTGCAAAGGTTGCACACTTTACCCACACTGTGGAGCACTGACCTCGTGATCCCATTCGGATGGACCAGCATTGCTCCAACAAAACTTCCTTGAACCCAGACCCTTTCATCATACCACCGGCAACCACTCCCTTCCGGAGTCCTGCCCTGGGTGGCCCTGTGTCCTCTTGACACCTGCCACCATTGTGGCCAAACAAAACTGTCCCAACCGGGGACGGGTACCCCAAACAACTCAACTGGCACACAGGGTTATCACCCCCTACCGGGCCAAGGTAGCGGGCGTGCATAACCCTCCCTCTTTGGAGGTACCGGTGAAAGCAATCACGCGAACAACTCAAGTCAAGGTTGTCCCATATCGGCAAGAGTTGGTTGTGCGGATGGGCCCGGACAGGTGACTCTGATCAACCAACTAGGTTATCTTATCTCCAAATAATATGTCACAGCTGACACTCCAATGTCATAGCAATCTGATAAGCTTTAACCACTACTGTTGATCCATGTTCACAAAATAATCATAGAGAGTAATCTCAACCTCATGTTATCGACTAGTGTGTAAGACATTAGTCACTAACGATCCCGTACTCATCTCAGTAATAATTTATTCAACAGAGCATACTCACATTCCAGACTATCAACAAATATATTTATTATTAAAGTAGTTAATGAGACTATAATATTGCCATGCAATTAAGCAATTGAAAGTTGTGGCTTGCCTGGGATGATGAAACCACCGGGAAGAAGCGTGAGAAACTCGCGGAAGGAGTTGCCGAAAACATTTCTCTCACGGAGGAGGGGCTGTTTACGACAAGGGCAACATGGTCATTTCCACTGAGAAATCTCATGGTCAAAATAATATCATCTTGACGGGCTCGACAAGACGAAGACGTGGGCTTTGGAATCACCGGAATCGGAGTTATGGGTAAAAAGATATAAAGGTTTTGGTGGTAGGGGCTGATCTGCAATAAAACTATTTCCATCCGGGTCCCTGGCGGCCGAGTTGGTCGCGCACTCAGGGAGAATACTTTTCCCTTGAGGAAAACATAATCACTCCCGAGGCATTTCCACTTAAACTGCTGGGCCCGGGGTTGACTTCTCTCTCCCTATGACAGGCGGGTCCCCCCTTCTCTCTCTCTTCCACTGACGTGCGGGTCGTGCCCCATCTCTCTCTCTCCTCCTCCTGCCTTCTTCTACCTCCCGACAGGGCAACAGGGGCGGCCGGCCACGGTCGATGCCGGCGAGGCAAGGCTCGGCGGGCTCGGCCAGCTGTCGGGATGGGCTCGGGGTTCCATCCCGCGCCCGTGGGTGGTCGAGGCGGAGGCGGGGCGCACTGAGGCAGCCAGGGAGGAGGAGACAGAGGGCGGCGGCCATGGTGGTAGAGAGCGGCGAGGAGAGGTTTCGGGGCTCGGGCAGGAGGTTGGGGAGGGGCCTAGGAGGGAGAGGAGGTTGACTGCCCGCTCGAGGGGCTCCGGGGCAGCCTAAATATACGTGCCCGACGGCGAGCGGATGGGCTCGCCGGTGATACGTCTCGGTCGTATCTACTTTTCCAAACTCTTTTGCCCTTGTTTTGGACTCTAATTTGCATGATTTGAATGGAACTAACTCGTACTGACGTTGTTTTCAGCACAATTGCCATGGTGTTGTTTTTGTGGAGAAATAAAAGTTCTCGGAATGTCCTGAAAATTTACGGAGAATTTTTCTCAAATAAAAGAAAAATACGTGCGCAAAGATCCACTCGAGGGGGCGTGCCAATGGGCCACAAGCCCCTGGGCCGCGGCCACCCCCCTAGGCCGCGTCGTGAGGGCTTGTGGGGCCCACGTGGCACCACCGCCCCCAAACTCGGCTCTATATCTTCCATCTCGCCCGAGAAAAAATCAGAGAGAAGGTTTCATCGCGTTTTACGATACGGAGGCACCGCCACCTCATGTTCTTCATCTCGAGGGCAGATATGGAGTCCGTTTTGGGCTCCAGAGAGGGGAAATCGTCGCCATCGTCATCATCAACCTTCCTCCATCGACAAGTCCATGATGCTCTTCGCCGTTCGTGAGTAATCTCATCGTAGGCTTGCTAGACGGTGATGGGTTGGATGAGATCTATCATGTAATCGAGTTAGTTTTGATGGGGAATGATCCCTAGTATCCACTATGTTCTAGATTGATGTTGCTACTACTTGGCTATGCTTAATGCTTGTCACTAGGGCCCGAGTGCCATGATTTCAGATCTGAACCTATTATATTGTCGCGAGTATATGTGTATTTTAGATCCTATCTTTAGATGACCATAGTATGAGGAGTTCGTGTATTCACCGAGTGTTAATGCGTTGGTCTGGTTCTTTATTAAAAGGAGAACCTTAATATCCCGTAGTATCCATTATGACCCCGCTGCCACGGGAGGGATGGACAATAGATGTCACGCAAGTTCTTTTCCCTAAGCACGTATGACTACGTATGGAATACATGCCTATATTAGATTGACGAACGAGAGCTAGTTACTTATCTCTCCATGTTATAGCTGTTACATGATGAATCACATCCGTCATACTCATCCATCACTGATCCACTGCCTACGAGTCTTTTACTACTGGTCCTTGCTACGTTACTTTGTCCAGGCTTGTCCCTTGCTACAAAAGGGATTGGGCCACTTTGCTACCACTGTTGCTACTGCTGTTACTCTGCTGCTGCTGCTACTGCTATTCCTTCCTACTTCGCTGTTACTTGTTGCAAGACCCTTTTCCGACACCGTTGCCAGGAAATAATAGTTACTTGTCCACGTGTAAATTACTAGCGCCATTGATACAACAGTTAGGAATAGTCTGCCATCAACAGATCTGTCTCTGACACCGTTGCTATCATATTACTTTGCTACTGATACTTTGCTTGCATACACTACTCTTTCAGGTGTGGTTGAATCGGACAAACTCAGCTGCTAATACTTGAGAATATTCTTTCGTTTCCCCTTGTGAGCGAATCAATAAATTTGGGTCAAATACTCTACCCTAGAAAACTGTTGCGATCCCCTACACTTGTGGGTTATGAAGACCTTTTTCTAGCGCCGTTGCCGGGGAAGCACAGCTATATTCTTTGAGTCACTTGGGATTGACGTCTGCTGATCACTATGAGGAATCCGAAAGATCCAAGAACTAAAATCTTGCCTTCCACTACAAGGAGAGGTAAGGAACTGCCATCTAGCTCTGCACTTGATTCACCTTCAGTTATGAGTAAGTTTGCGACATTGCCTCCTACTAGAAATCTTGATATGTCGCATGTGCTTTATGATGCTACTTCTGCTGCCCATGATGCTTATGATGATGCTATGCTTGATACTATGCATGATGATGCTATGCTTGATACTATGCCTGATGATGTTATGCTTGATACTATGCCTGATGATGCTATGCTTGATACTGCTTTGGCACTAGGTGCATTCCTTGATGCACTATTTGCTAGAGTTGCTGCTAGATGTGATGATACTTCTGAAACTGCTCATACTATTGAAGTAGAACCTGCTACTATGCCTGAATTGCCTGTTATGCCTGATACGCGCTATGTTATGGAGGGAGGGATAGCTGAGGATTTTCTTGCGTGTATGGATAGCTATGATGTTGAGAAATTACTGTGCAAGTGGAAAGAAAAATCTCTGAACGGTAGGATGAAATACAACCCGAAGTTTGCTACTTCGCCTATCTTTGTGACCGATAAGGATTATGAATTCTTTGTCGACCGTGAGTTAATCACTCTGGTCGAATCTGATCCTTTTCACGGTTATGAGTCTGAAATGGTTGTAGCCCATCTTACTAAACTGCACGATATAGCCACCCTATTCACTAGTGAGGAAAAGATCCGCCACTACTATATCCCCAAGCTGTTTCCTTTCTATCTAAAGGATGATGCTAAGAACTGGTTCACTTCTCTTGCTCCTGGTTGTGTGCGTAGCCCCCAGGATATGGTCTACTAATTCTCTGAAAAATATTTCCCTGCCCATAAGAAGCCAGCTGCCTTGCAGGAAATATACAACTTTGCTCAAGCTGAAGAAGAAAGTCTCCCACAAGCTTGGGGGAGGCTCATCCAGCTATTGAATGCTTTGCCTGATCACCCTCTTGAGAAGAATGAAATACTTGATATCTTCTATAATGGACTTATCGATGCTTCCAAAGACCACCTAGATAGTTGTGCCGGTAGTGTTTTTAGGGACGAACTGTAGAATAAGCTGAGATTCTATTGAATAACATCTTGTGCAATGAGAATGCTTGGACTATTCCCAAACCACCTCCTAAGCCAACTCCAAAGAAAAGAGGTATTCTATTCCTCAGTCCTGAAGATATGCAAGAAGCTAAGAAATCTATGCGAGAGAAAGGCATTAAATCTGAAGATGTCAAAAATCTACCACCTATCGAAGAGATCCACGGTCTCGATAACCCGATACAGGTAGTAGAAGTAAATTCTCTGCGTAGGTTTGATGAGAGTGATATTCCTTTTGATAAACCTGGTAGCTTATGCCTGGATGAATTTTATAATTTTGTTGCCACACAGCAGAGTTTCAATGATTATGTTAGCAGACAATTGGAACAGAATGCTCGCATGCTTAGTCATTTAAGTGCTTGTGTAGACGGAAACGTCAATAATCTTAAGCTTCTGAGTAAGCATGCCTCTATGGTTACTACTCAGGTAGAACAAGTACTTAAAGCTCATTATGACTTTCTCAATGAGTTGAATGACAATTCCGTCAGAGTCGTTACTAGAGGCGGTAGAATGACTCAGGAACCTTTGTATCCTGAGGGTCATCCGAAGAGAGTTGAACAAGATTCTCAAGGAGTTAGCACTGATGCACCTAGTCATCCTAGAAAGAAGAAGAAAAATGATAGGAACATGCACGTTAGCAACCCTGATGCTGCTACACCTGAGAGTCCAAACGATGTCTCTGTCTCTGATGCTGAAACACAATCTGGTGATGAACATGATCCTAATGATAATATCAATAGTGATGTTCATGAAGATGCTCAACCTAGCAACAACGAGGATGTGGAGATTGAACCTGTTGATCTTGATAACCCACAGCCTAAGACTAAGAGATACGATAAGAATGACTTTGCTGCTAGGAAGCATGGTAAAGAAAGGGAACCATGGGTTTAGAAACCCATGCCCTTTCCTCCCAAACCATCCAAGAAAAAAGGATGATGAGGATTTTGAGCGATTTGTTGAAATGATCAGACATGTCTTTCTCCAAATGCGTTTGACAGATATGCTCAAAATGTCTCCTTATGCTAAGTACATGAAAGATATTGTGACTAATAAGAGGAGGATACCTGAGGTTGAGATTTCCACCATGCTTGCTAACTACACTTTCAAGGGTGGAACTCCTAAGAAACTAGGTGATCCCGGTGTGCCCACTATACCTTGCTCCATTAAAGGCAACTACGTTAGAACTGTGTTATGCAATCTTGGAGCCGGTGTTAGTGTTATGCCTCTCTCTCTTTATCGTAGAATTGAACTGGATAAGTTGACACCCACTGAAATCTCTCTGCAAATGGCCGACAAATCAACTGCTTTCCCTATCGGCATTTACGAGGATGTGCCTGTTGTGGTTGCTAATATAACTATCTTAACAGACTTTGTTATCTTGGATATTCCCGAGGACGATGACATGGCTGTCATCCTCGGAAGACCCTTTTTAAACACTGCAGGGGTTGTTATAGATTGCAACAAAGGCAATGTCACTTTCCATGTCAACGGTAATGAGCATACGGTGCACTTTCCGAAGAAACAATATCGAGCACACTACATCAATGCTATCGAAAAAACTTCATCGATTCTTATTGGGAGCTTTGAATGCCCTATTCCTCGTGTCAAGATGAAGTATGATTTGCTTGTTGGGGAAATTCACATCCCCATTGAGGTAACCTAGTGACTATTCGAAAATTCTCCGTTCTCTTTTGCGATTCGAAAAGTTTTGTCGAGGGGATTTGATCAACCCCATTCACGGATTTCTTTCGATGACCATGAGATGGATGAATCAAGGAGTCACAAACCTGTGTTCCAAGCTTGCACTTTAGGTTGCTTAGAAGAAAAATGATAGATTTAGTTTAGTTTTCCCTATTTTCTGTTTTAGCGTCCTGTAGAAAAGTACCCCGAAAATAAAAGTTCTCCGAACATCGTGAAAATCAAGTATGATTTTTTCTGGAATTTTTGAAAAAATCTGAGACAAAGAGCTTGTCTAGGGGCTGTACCAGTGGGCCACAAGCCCTGACGGTGCGGGCACCCCCCTGGTCGTGCCACCCAGGCATGTGGGGCCCACAAGTACCCCCTCCACTCATTCTTGCTCTCATTTGGTTCTCCTACCTCTAGAAAAAATCGTTTCGCAGCTCAAACCCGTGTTCTTGCTCCTCTTGGTGGGATTTTCGATCTCTTTGCTCAAATCACCGTTCTCCGAACTGTTTTGGGGAAATTACTTTTTGGTAAGTGACTGCTCCATTGGTCCAATTAGTTTTTGCTCTAGTGCCTTATACTCCGCGTATTTTTGCTGCCTTGGTGACCATGTTCTTGAGCTGTGCATGCTTATTTTAGGTGGTCCCAAGTAGTTTTGATGCGTAATATGGCCTCTAGGCACTTGTGGGAATAGTTGCTACGAGTTTAGTTGGGCCTTGTTCACTTTTCCTTTGGGTAACTGAAAATTTCAGAAAAGAAAGATGTTCAGGAGAAACTTTCAGGGTGGTTCCTCAAGCAAGAGAGGTCCCCGTCTTGCGATTCGGGAGCCTGATCCTTACCAACCAAGGGACGCGCAGGTACAACCATGTGAATGGCCTTCTGATGAATTTATGATTGAGGCAGGTTTCAAAGATGAGTTTGATGCACTTGTTCACAATGCCGGACTCGAAGAATTCATCTCCGATAAATGTGAACAGTATGTTGCTCTCACTGCCTCTTTTGTTCGTAGATTCAAAACTTCAGCTGGTCGTGATACATCGGTATTGTTTGATCTTTATGATAAATCGTACACCATGGATTTAGAGGATTTTAATAGAATTTGCAAAATACCTATTTGCGGTAGCCTCAATGATCCTCCTAAATCTTGGGTTAGAGATTTTTTTTCTCTGGTATTACTGTTGGAGAAACTAGACATTACGGAAGCTACCATGGGGAGTACTCATTTTCCTACCTTGCATTACTTTGCCCTCTTCATAGGCAGATGCATTAATGGCAAGATTGAGCATTGTCACCTCTGCGCACCCGACCTTAGTATCCTTAAGAGCGCAGTGACGGTGACAAAAGCTTCAACATGGGAGCTATAATAGCGGAGGCTGAATAAGAATGCTAATGAAGGGGATTTCTTTGGTGGGATCTATGCCACTCGTATAGCAAATTTTCTTAGAGTACCATCCACGAAGGAGATCCCCCGCTCCATACGCCTTTCCTTGACCGCGTCGCTTTGACACGCTACCAGTTCCTTGAGAGGAATGATGAATCCCTCCTATACCGTTTGATATTTAACCGGCAGCGTGTTTTCCATATTACCCTTCCTGCTCCTGCCTTCTTTGACTTTCAGGTAAAACGGAGATACTACATAACCAGAGGAGAGGCAGAGGAGTATGAGAGGGAGTCAAAGGCTGCTCGTCTCCGTGAGGCAGCTATTCAGGCAGTGGCTGCAACACTCCCGTATAACCCCCATTATGATTTTGGGTTTTGCCAGGACCATCCTTGGGAGTAGACCAACTTAGGCCAAAAGCCTAAGCTCGGGGGAGTACGTGTTCTCACCGACTTCACATTCTTGCTTATGCTTTCACTTCGTTAGCCGGTGTTCACACTTTGCCACTATATCATCCATGCTAGTTTATTTTCTTTTTCTCGTTTTCTTTTCGTGTGTCTGTCTAGTTTGAAAAAAAACCAAAAATATTTTCTTTTTCTTCTTTTGCTTGTTGGGAGCTTTTCCGTGTAAATAGTTTTCTTTTTCTTTGGGTCAAGGTAGAAGATCATGGTTACAATGTTTAGTGGCTCTTGCATGCATACCTGTTTAGCTTTCAAAGAGCCATATTACTTTGTCTTCTCCTTTGTGTTTGCCTGTAGATTCCAGCTTTAGTCCAATGCACGAGCACGCTTATTATTGTTCACATTGTTCGGTCATGCAAGTGAAAGGAAATAATGACGATATATGATGAAGTGACTGAGCCTGGAAAAGCTGGAATGAACTCGATCTATTTTGTTTTTGTAAATATGACTAGCTCATCATGCCTGATTCAGCTTTGTTGTGAGAGAAACATGTTTGCAATGACAACTTAGAGATCAGTTGCTTATGCCATGCTTATTTAGCTAGGAGTTTATAATGGTTTGTCTTGGTTGCCCACATGAATGTTGAGATGACTATGATGTAGTATGATAGGATGGTATCCTCCTTTGAATGTTTCAAGTAGCTTGACTTGGCGCATGTTCACGCATGTAGTTGAAACAAAATCAACATAGCCTCTATGATGTTCATGTTCATGGTGATTTATGTCCTACTCAGGCTTGCACTCAATGTTAGTTAATCTCAATGCATTTTGATGACTGTTGTCGCTCTCTAGTTGGTCGCTTCCCAGTCTTTTGCTAGCCTTCACTTGTACTAAGCGGTAATACTGCTTGTGCATCCACTCCCATAAACCCAAAGTTGTGCCATATGAGTCCACTATACCTACCTATGTAAGGTATATACGTGTCGTTCCAAGTAAATTTGCATGTGCCACTCTCTAAATCTTCAAGAAACAATCTGTTTTGCATGCCCGAACCGCTCATGTGGTGACAGGGGGCTATTGGTATTTTCCATGTTAGGCGTGTTAACCTCGATATGTGTTTATTCACTATCATTCACGAGAAAGGGGCCGGTAATTGGAATTCCCAGTTCCATACTCAAATCGAAAAGATAATTGCAAACAAAACTCCCCCAGGATTGATGTTGGTATGGACGGCACTCGACGATTCGGCTAGCCGTGGAGTGTGATTGATTGGTGGTGGGAGAGTCAAAACTTTACTTTTCCAGTTTGGGAACCACCTATAGCATGTGTAGCGTGGAAGATGTTGAGAACTCTTAGTCATTACATTGACAATGAAAGCATGCCACCCAAAATTATTATCTCTGTTTTCAAAGCTTGAGCTCTGGCACCTCTGCAAATCAATGCTTAGCATGTGTAGCGTGGAAGATGTTGAGAACTCTTAGTCATTACATTGACAATGAAAGCATGCCACCCAAAATTATTATCTCTGTTTTCAAAGCTTGAGCTCTGGCACCTCTGCAAATCAATGCTTCCCTCTGCGAAGGGCCTGTCTATTTATGTTCCTGTTGAGTCATCCTCCTCTTACAAAAGAACCAATTAGAGAGAACCTCTGTCATTTTTATGCTTTCCTTTTAACTGTGTTGAGTATGACTATGACTGGATCTTCATTGCCATGAATTACAATGTTTAGTCAGCCCTTGGTCTTTTAAGGTGCTCTGCATTTATGTTTCGTGGTCTCAGAAAGAGCTAGCGAGATACCATCTATTCGTACTGCTTCATGTTGTTTTGATTGAAGTGTTGACACTTGAGGCTTATTATTATTTGTTCGCTAGTTGATTATGCCATTGATATGAGTTTACCGTGAGACCTAGATGTCATTTGCTTATGTGGTTTGATTGTGATGTTGCTGAAATTCTGGTTGTGAGTTAGACATAGTTGCAACAACAAGATCAAACAGAGTTCGTCAAAGTTTTTCTTTTGTTTCTTTCAATTTGTCAACTGAGTTGCTTGAGGACAAGCAAGGCTTTAAGCTTGGGGGAGTTGATACGTCTCCGTCGTATCTACTTTTCCGAACTCTTTTGCCCTTGTTTTGGACTCTAATTTGCATGATTTGAATGGAACTAACCCGGACTGACGTTGTTTTCAGCAGAATTGCCATGGTGTTGTTTTTGTGCAGAAATAAAAGTTCACGGAATGTCCTGAAAATTTACGAAGATTTTTTCTAGAATAAAATAAAAATAACTGCGCAAAGGTCCACGTGAGGGGGCATGCCAGTGGGCCACAAGCCCCTGGGACGCGGCCACCCCCCTATGGCCAGGCCATGAGGGCTTGTGGGGCCCACGTGGCACCACCGCCCCCAATCTCAGTTCTATATCTTCCGTTTTTCCTGGAAAAAATCAAAGAGAAGGTTTCAGCGCGTTTTGCGATACGGAGGCACCGCCACATCCTGTTCTTCATCTGGAGGGCAGATCTGGAGTCCGTTTCGGGCTCCGGAGAGGGGAAATCGTCGCCATCGTCATCATCGACTTTTCTCCATCGATAATTCCATGATGCTCTTCATCGTTCGTGAGTAATCTCATCGTAGGCTTTTTGGACGGTGATGAGTTGGATGAGATCTATCATGTAATCGAGTTAGTTCTTGACGGGGATTGATCCCTAGTATCCACTATGTTCTAGATTGATGTTGCTGCTACTTGGCTATGCTTAATGCTTGTCACTAGGGCCCGAGTGCCATGATTTCAGATCTGAACCTATTATGTTTTCGCCAATATATGTGTGTTTTAGATCCTATCTTGCAAGTTGTAGTCACCTACTATGTGTTATGACCCGGCAACCCCGGAGTGACAATAGCCGAAACCACTCCTGGAGATGACCATAGTATGAGGAGTTCATATATTCACCGCGTGTTAATGCGTTGGTCTGGTTCTTTATTAAAAGGAGAACCTTAATATCCCATAGTTTCCATTAGGACCCTGCTGCCACGGGAGGGATGGACAATAGATGTCATGCAAGTTCTTTTTCCTAAGCACGTATGACTACATACCGAATACATGCCTACATTAGATTGACGAACGGGAGCTAGTTACTTATCTCTCCGTGTTATAGCTGTTACATGATGAATCACATCCGTCACACTCATCCATCACCGGTCCACTGCCTACGATTCTTTTACTACTGGTTCTTGCTACGTTACTTTGCCTAGGCTTGTCCCTTGCTACAAGAGGGATTGGGCCACTTTGCTACTGTTACTTTGCTGTTGTTGCTACTGTTGTTACTTGTTAAGTTGCTGCTGCTGCTATTATTGTTCCTTGCTACCCTGTTGTTACTTGTTGCAAGCTTTTGTTGGCGCCGTTGCCGAGGCTAGGTAAGCGGTACTGACAATTCCATCAACCAAGGCTTTTTTTGGCACCGTTGCTATCATACTACCTTGCTACTGGTGCTTTGCTTGCAGACACTAATCTTTCAGGTGTGGTTGAATTGACAACTCAACTGCTAATACCTGATAATATTCTTTCGCTTCCCCTTGAGTCGAATAAATAAATTTGGGTTGAATACTGTACCCTCGAAAACTGCTGCGATCCCATACGCTTGTGGGACATCAATGACCCGGCGCGTGGTCAGAACAGGAGGAGCCCCAGGCGGCGCTGCGGGCGGCCAGTGGAGTTTGGTGGAGCAGCGCAATAGGCCTACCAGAGTGACTGTCAGAGGCACGTATACGAGGGCACGACAGCTTGAGCCGTGGTGGACGCGAGGCGCGGACGGCAGCTCGTGCGGGGATGACACCTCATGGCCCGTGGGAAAGGCGGAAGAGTGGGAGCGGCGTGGTGAGCCGGGGGGTGAGTTCGTTAGTGTCGGGCAGAGATGGAGGCTGGTTCTATGATGGCTCAAGGTACGAGTCTGGCTCAGAATCGGTTGTGGCTGCAGAACGAGGTGAATCCATGGCCAGGTCATGGCCGGCTTGATGAAGCGAGCAGAGCTATGGCGGATGTGGCAGGTGTGGCGGGGCGCAGCAGTGCGAATACGTCAAGGCTCCAAGGCGGGGACGGCTCACCCGCGACAGGCAACAATGGTTGACTAAGCGGATTTGTAGCCAGAGTGGCGGAGTGGCCAGGCGGATCGAGCTCGCGGGAGCGACCCGACCGATGCAGCTAGGGAGCGGCGGCTCGAGGTGGGAACGAGTCATGGAGGAGGAGACCAAGTTCGGGTCGATCTGATCCTCTCTCTATCTTTTCTTTTCCTTTTCCAAAGTTCAGTGCCTCAGATGTAGCAATGAGACACCAAGTCTGATCAATAGTACTCAAAAGTACATCTTAGCCACGTACTACTACTGAAACTACTTGAGAATTCTTTGATTTCTGCTTCACGTTAGGAGAAAAAGTTGCTACAACGACCGTCGCCTCCCTCGGAATTTGAGTACATGGTGGTTTATTCTCAAAAGAAGCTTCGTCGGGTCGCTAAGAGACGTGAGGCATGTGGCGGCTTATCGAGCAACCATACTTTTTCTTCAACTCAGATCTTGTATTATCAACAGCTTCTCAATCCTTGAAAAAGTTCCCTTCAAGAACACAATACCACCGTGCGATCAGCCCCACGGTGGGCGCCAAATGTCGTGGTTTTTTCACGGCATATGTCATCGTGTAAGGACTTAGGTATGAGGCCATCACAACCATGTGGCGGCTTGAGAGGGGTTGGTCTGAATCGAGAGACGCGAGTTTACCCAGGTTCGGCCCCTCCGATGGAGGTAAAATCCTACGTCATGCTTGTGTTTCATTAATGAAGATGATGATATCGATTACAAGGGTGCAGACTCGCCACCTGTAATCATGTGGGTGTCTAATCTGTCTATCTCTAATTGCCTGAACTTGTCATGGCTCAATCTAACTTATGAATCTGTCCCTCTTGGGGCGCCTTACCCCTCCTTATATAGGTCGAATGGGTAGGCTTACATGTAGAGTCCTACTAGGAGTAGGAATAGGACTAGTCTCTCTTGAATCCTAATCCGGGTCTTGTTTCCTTCTTGTGGGAGTCTTTCCTCTTCTTTGGCCTTCTCTTGTGAGTCGGCCCTCCTGGCCTCTCTATGAGTCGCCTTATGCCAGGGTGTACACCGGGCCTTGGGCGTTTGTCGTTTGTCTGAGTTGCCTACCGGGTCATGTATGAGCCGCCCGCCAGGTCACCAATGAGTCGTCAGTGAGTCGCCAAGATGTAGCCAAGTCATACTTCAAGTTGGGTTACCCGCGGGGTATATCCCTGACATCCGGTGTCCGGGAGTAGCATGATCTCATGGTCACAGGAACAGATACTTGACACGCAGAAAACAATAGCAATAAACTAACACGATCATACGCTACATTCATAGTTTGGGTCTTGTCCATCACATCATTCTCCTAATGATGTGATCCCGTTATCAACTAACAACTGATGTCTATGGCCAGGAAACCTTGACCATCTTTGATCAACGACCTAGTCCTTAGAGGCTCACTAGGGACAGTGTGTTGTCTATGTACCCACACATATATTTGAGTTTCCAATCAATACAATTCTAGCATTTATAATAAACGATTATCATGAACAAGGACATATAATAATAACCAATTTATTATTGCATCTAGCGCATATTTCCAATAGTCTCCCACGTGCATTAGAGTCAATAATATCGTTCACATCACTATGTGATTCACACCCAATAAGTTCTGGGGCTTATCATGTTTGGCTTGTGAGAGACGTTTTAGTCAACGGGTCTGAACCTTTTAGATATGTGTGTGCTTTACAAATCACTGTGTCTAACTATAGATGCTGCTACCAAGCTCCATTTGGAACTATTCCAAAGGACTACTCCATTATACGAATTCGGTCTGTTCCTTTGAGTCATACGAATTGGTGTCAAAGCTAGCATCGACGTAGCCCTTTACGACAAACTCTTTTATCACCTCCATTATCAAGAAATATTTCCTTAGTCATCAAGTTACTAAGGATAATTCTGACCAATTTCCAGTGATCCATTCCTAGATAACTCTTGTACCCCTTGACCAACTCATGGCAAGGCACACATCAGGTGCGGTACACAGCATGGCATACTGTAGAGCCTACGGCTAAGGCATAGGAGATGACCTTCATCCTTTCTCTTTCTTCTGCCATTGTCTAGCTTTGAGTCTTACTCAAATTTCACTCCTTTCAACACAACCAAGAACTCCTTCTTTGACCGATCTATTTTGAACTCCTTCAAAACTTGTCAAGGTATGCATTCATTGAAAGTTTTATCAAGCGTCTTGATCTATCTCCTTAGATCTTGATGCTCAATGTTCAAGTAGGATTAATTCGGGTTTTCCTTTGAAAAACTCCTTTCAAACAACCCTTTATGCTTTCCAGAAATCCTACATTATTTGTGATCAACAATATGTCAACCACATATACTCATGAGAAATTCTATAGTGCTCTCATGCACTTTCTTGGAAATACAAGTTTCTCATAAACTTTGTATAAACCCAAAAACTTTGATCATCTCATCAAAGCATATATTCCAACTTCGAGATGCTTACTTCGGTCCATAGAAGGATCTCTGGAGTTTGCATACTTGTTAGCATCCTTAGGATCGACAAAACCTTCTCGTTGTATCACATACAACCTTTCCTCACGGAACTGATGTTTTGACATCCATCTTTCAGATTTCATAATTGAAAAATGCAACAACTGCTACCATAATTCCAACAAACTTTAGCATCCTTACGAGTGAGAAAGTCTCATCGTAGTCAACTCTTTGAACTTGTCGGAAACATCTTTGCGACAAGTCGAGCTTTCTTAATGGTGACATTCAGCATCATTGTCCATCTTCCTTTTAAAAATCCATCTGTACCTAACAGCCTTATGACCATCAAGTAGTTCTTCCAAAGTCTAACACTTTGTTTTCATACATGGAGCCCATATAGGATTTCATGGCCACCAGCCATTTGTCGGAATCCGGGCCCACCATCGCTTCTCCATAGCTCGTAGGTTCATTGTTGTCCAGCAACATGACCTCCAAGACAGGATTACCGTACAACTCTCAAGGAGTATGTGTCCTTGTCGACCTTCCAGGTTTGGTAGTAACTTGATCTGAAGCTTCATGATCACCATCATCAGCTACCACTTCAACTGGTGTAGGCTCCACAGGAACAATTTCTTGCGCCCTTCTACTCTGTGGTTGAAGTTATGGTTCAATAACCTCATCAAGTTCCACCATCATCCCACTCAATTCTTTCGAGAGAAACTCTTTCTCGATAAAGGACCCATTTCTAGAAACAAACACATTGCTTTCGGACCTGAGATAGGAGGTATACCCAACTGTTTTGGGTATCTATGTAGATGCATTTATCCACTTTCGGTTCGAGCTTATCACGCTGAAGCCTTTTGACATAAGCATCATAGCCCCAAACTTTAAGAAACGATAGTTTAGGTTTCTCCAAACCGTAGTTCATACGGTGTCATCTCAACGGAATTACGTGGTGCCCTATTTAAAGTAAATGTGGTTGTATCTAATGCCTAACCCCAAAACAATAGTGGTAATTCGATAAGACACATCATAGTATGCACCATATCCAATAGGGAGCGGCTATGACGTTCGAACACACAATCACACTATGGTGTTCCAGGTTGCATGAGTTGTGAAACAATTCTCACATTGTCTAAAATCTATACCAAACTCGCAACATAGATATATATTTTCCTCCATGATCACATCATAGACATATTATCCTCTTGTCACGACGATCTTCAACTTCACTTTGAAATTTCTTGAACTTTTCAATACTTCATACTTGTGATTCATCACGCAAACACACATGTATCTACTCAAATCATGAGTGAAGTAAGACCATAGAGATATCCATTGCGTGCCTCAACACTTAATGGACTGCATACATCAAAATGTATTATTTCCAACAAGTCACTTTCTCGTTCCATCTCACTGAAAAAATGGGGCATTCAATCATCTTGCCCATGTGGCATGATTTGCATGTCTCGAGTGATTTAAAACCAAGTGATTCGAAACGATCCATCTGCATGGCGTTTCTTCAAGCGTTTACACCAATAGGCATGGTTTGCATGTCTCAAACGATTCAAAAATGAGTGAGTCCAAAGATCCATCAGCATGGACCTTCTTCATGCGTTTTATACCAATATGACTTAAGCGGCAATGCCATAAGTAAGTGGTACTATCATTACTAAATTGTATCCTTTGGCATCAATATTATGAACATGTGTATCACTACGATCGAGATTCAATAAACCATTTCTCACATCCCTAGATTTACCACTTGGTGTTTAGCTAGATTGTGCATCATATTTTATTTTGCATTAAAAATGAAGTGGGGATTGAATAAACCCTAGCACCTCACCTTAATCAAACCAATTCAAATGATGTGAATTTTCAATGAACCCAAAATGGCCTTAAAAATATTCATCTTTTCTGTTAAATATTGGAAACAATATTTCAGGGATGATTAATATTTTCCAAAAACTTTTGACATTCAAATTAATCCATGAAAGTCACTAGAAATTGCCAAAATAAATAGCTATAACAATTTTAGCCATTATAAAATGTTGAGTTATTTTGTGAAGCTTGGAAATATTCCAAATAAAACCCCACAAATATATTCAATATTTTAGGGAATAGTTTGGAGCCAAAAATAAATAAAACAAATGTCAGAAACATAAAATAGAAAAGAAATAAAAGAAAATGTGAAAAAAAAAACTTACGTGTCGCCCACGCCCAACCCACCACCTCCTCGTGCCGTCTTCCTCCTTTGCGAGTCACCAAGGAGGAGGTGCTCGCCGCTCTCTCCGGCAGCAGCACGCAGCTGCTTGCTTGCCTGGCTCCCTCCGTTATGCTGGCAACGCGGATAAGAACCCCGAAGCCGTCCCCATCGCTCTCACCTCGCCATTCCCCTCTACCCTCTTCTCCTCTCGGCAACCATGGCCACCAGTTGAGCTCACCGTCGCCAGCTTGCTCCGAGTGCTCATTCTCCCCTCTGAGCCGCGCAAAAGCTCCGCCATGACGTCGTGAAGCTCTCCAACAAGCCACACGACGCCGAGAGTCCCCGAGACGCCTGATTGCCGTCATCTTCAACCTCCAACCACCGAGCTCGCCGCCGTCGATTCATCGTCTCCATGCCGTCCCTGAGATAGCTTTTCACGCATGTGTCTTCTCTGTGAGCTGAGGGTTCCATTCCTCTCATTTCCCCCTTCTTTCCCTAGCTCAAGCCCACGATTCCACCAGAGCCCGACGAGATCCGCCGCGGGAGCTCATCGCCGGTGAGGCTCCGATAAGTGGCTGGTCCTTTATGACCGCCAGCAGCTTCAGCGCGTCGAGTAGGCCATGTAGATGCTTAGCCGCAGCCGTTTCGCACCCTCCTTCGATGAGCTCAATGAGGCTCGAGCTCCGGGAGCCGCCGAGCTCGTCGCCGGCGTCGACTCCGGCCTCCTCAGCCCCTGGGGTTTGTGCAAATGGACTCGCGGGCGAGCGGGCGATCTTCTTGTGCCTTCCGCCGTCCATTTGGTCATCGGAGGAGCATTTCTGATGCCCTCCGTCGTCCCTGGAGCCACCGACGGCTCATCGCTGGTAGGATTTACCCCATCGCCGGTGGGTTTGACTCTCTTGGCTCACCGACACGTGGGGAAGCCAAGATTAATTAAACTTAAGTAATTAAGTATTTAACTAAAACTAATTAGCCTAATTAGACACTCACTAGTGGGCCCAGCCCTGTTAATTAGTTTTTAGTTCAAGTTTTAATTCCAGTCAATGATAGCGACACTGACCAGTGGGCCCCACTGGTCAGGTTTGACTTGCATCGGCTATTCAGCCGAGCTGATGCAGTGCTGATGTCATGCTGACACAATAAATAGAATTCTGTAATAAAAATAAATCCACAAATAGTTTAACAGTTCTAAAATTCATAGAAATTAATCTGTAACTCGGATCAAAATAATTTTATATGAAAAATGATCAGAAAAATCCAAGGAACCATTGGTACTACTTTCATGCATGATAAAACAAGTAATACCTAAGAATCAGCTCAAATCAATTAAAATGGTATTTGAAAAATACCTTAAAACTGATATTTGAACTTTGATTCAAATAAGCTTCAACTAAAGACATGGTAGCTACATTATCCCATGTCACATTTCAATTTCATGCCATGATCATGCATCATATTGTCGCACTTGAGTGGTATTGATTGTTGCCATTGTTTTCAGTAGGCCCTACCCCACCGGATACATTTGAATATCCGACCGAAGGATTTTATTCCCCTGCTGAGCAACAAGGCAAGCACCTCTTTTGATCATACTGATAAAATCCCATGTTCTCGCTCCTGCTCTTATTTATTGCATTAGGACAAATGTTTCAAATGCTATCATTTCGGTAACTGAACTCATTCCTCTGCATGACCTGTCATTGTCACAGTAAATTGTTAAACCTTGCAACCTAGCATACCTGGTAGTTGCTTGTGCCATGATGTGCTTTACTCTGCCTGCTTGCTATGCTTAGAGTTGTGTCAGGTGTGTTTCATCTGGATGACGAACCGGAGTGGTTGAATGTGTTCTGATGACTAAATGATAAGTGTTGAACCTGATTTGGTAAAGGTGCCGATGAGAGGCTATGTAGGAGTACATGGCGGGTTGTCTCATTGGAACCGCTCTTAGGAACTGAGTTTCGTGTGTGTAATCCAAGATTAGCTACTACCACACGTCGGGATACTTAATTGACCCTCTCGTCTTATTAATCGCCTAGTACTCGGTCCTGGAGTTGCAAGTAGTTTCTGCTGTTTATAGCATATGCTGGAGGTCGTGCATAGTGCTGAGCTTAGAGGTGGGCTATGATGCGGTAGGCAGTGGCATGGTGTACCAAGTGGCACCTGGATGGTGGGGTTGGGAACCCTGCGCACATCATTTGAGGTCGTAGAGGAAACCTCGGCCAGACTTTTATACGGGTTCACTCTCAAATAGGCAATAAACCAGGACTAGGTATTAGCGTGGTTAATGGTCGTGGCCGACTCCCTCACTTTGCTTCCGCTTGAAGGTTGTCGAGGTGCGTAAAGTGCACACGGGGATAAGTGGCAATAGTGTGTGTGAAGAAGTACACCAATGCAGCATTATGATCTATTCGAATAGCCGCGTCCGTGGATATGGACTACTTGGAGACATATGTTGTTTATAGATAACTTTAATGGCTACTCGTAAAAGTATCAAGATAAGTGTGAGTATCATGTATGGCATTTCCGTAGGGAGACGGGAAAGAATCCATGATGCCGTATTGTTGTGGTGGTAGTGGGTACGACTTATCAAAGTTTGTTCAAAAATATTATAGTTGTAGTATAGGCTAGCCAAGAGTCAAAGCTGGCTTGCTGCATGAAACCCCACAACCCCCGTTGTTGATACTTGTGCACGAGTAGATAGATCTGATTTAAAGTCTTGATGAGTACCTTCATACTCATATTTGCTTAATAAATGTTGCAGAAGACACCCACGAGCCATCAGGTGGGTTCTACCTAGACGTCGATGATGACGAGTAGCTCGTGTCCCAGCTACAACCTGGCCCCTTTCAGAAGGGTCTATAGATAGTCAGGCTTTATGCATTTCCCTTTCATCTGTCTGTACTCAGACAGCTTTAATGCTTCTGCATGGCTTGTATGACTTTGTTTCTATGACTTGAGTGTCGGGTCATGTGACACCTACCTGTATGAACTTATTATGCAAGGCTCTTCTGAGTCTTCTAACTAAATGTTGTGATGTTGTATGGTTATGTTGTGATGCCATTGTTGTATCTATGCATATTGAGTATGTCACGCATACGTGTGATGTACTGTAATATGTATGGGGTTCAACACCTAGTCGTGTGCCTTTAGTAGCCCTCTTTACAGAGAAATGCCCCTTTGTGCTTCCACTGAGCCTTGGTAGCTCGCTACTGCTCCGGAAACATTGGTTGATCGGCATGTATCCTTCTTAGCTAATATGTTTGTCCCTACGGGGAAATGTCACGTGGTGTAATGGAGACCTTGTAGCTTGCTACGACTCGTCTACAACACGCTGATGACCGACACGTGCTTTGTTGGGTTATGTATGCATGTCTCTGTAGAGTTGTGCCACTTGGGTTTATGACTAGTTATGTCGACTTGGGTTCTTTGACATTGGAATGCTTGCGACACAATTGCATACGCAAGTAAAAAGATGCAAACGGTCCCGGCCAAGGTAAGGTGGCAGCCGTGGGGTTAACAGTGCGTGAGACCGCAAAGTGGTGCGATGTGTTACAGGCTGGATTCCTATGGTTTAGGATCGGTGTCCCTATAGCGTTGGTATGAGAGCATGACTAACTGTAGGATTACCAAGCCCAACTGGTCCAAGTCGAGTCTAGAAATGCTTTAGTTACATATAAGGGAATTGTTTGGAGAAAGGAACGTAAGGCTCTTGTTTCTCTCCTCAAGTCATTCTATTCTGGTCAATCTTATCTTATCTACGGGGTTTAAGAACGATGCTTCTTATCTATCTCATAGGTTCACGAGATACTATTCCGTAGGCTTATAAAAAAATTGTTGACCATGGAATTTGAACTTGACAGTTGAGTGGTTATGCTATCCGATCTTTTCCAGGATGTCTCAAAATTGTTTTTGAGCATTTACAGTCGTTATGCTGCCCAAGTTCATTCCGAGAGCTCTAATGCCTTGCATTATTCTCTATTTCAGATGCCTCCTCGTCCTTCTTGTCACGTGGTCCGTTTGACTAGGTGCATCAATGTACCAGGTCATACAGCTATGTTGGTCAGGATGATGTCAGTAGCCGGTTACTGCTGGTACCCAGAGTATATAGTGGAGGAGAAGTACCGGGATTTTAACTAGAGCCAGTATATGTGTACTATTAGGGTATATCCAGATTACCCTGGAGTTGAGGAGCCAATCCATTAGTCTTATGGATTGGGGGTTACCATTGACATGGCGGTCTAGGATGTCGCCTATTCAATGTTGACCATCATGAGAGCAAGACATGCACTGCTGCAGAATTCAGAGTTCTGTTATATTCTAGCTTCTCAGCCAGGACAAGAAGGTTATCTCAGTGGAGTTTACTTTGATTCTTCTTTGGAGGACCCGTTGTTGCAGGTTACCACCTAGATGTTAGAGAATATAGACCGAGATGCTCGTGCTCTTCGCATGGAGCTTTATGCTACTCATGCCCGTCTGTGGATAGCCTTGACACAACTGGCACCTGTCGATCAGACAGGCTATGGAGACATGGAGATGTTGAACCCAGTTAGGACACATTTGCCAGCTCATGTTGATTGGCCTCCTATGGGAGGTGTCACCCCTCTTCGTGGACCTCTGTTTCCAACAGTCAGGGGACCGAGGCCACATCCGTGTCCTTATGGTTTCGAGGGATCTTAGGCTAGCGTGTTTCCTGATCCGCAGGTTTAGCTCCCAGGTCACAGAGGAAACCTGTATGAGATGTTCTATGCGGATGCTTGAGTTCGTGAGTGGAATAGTACTATTGTAACAGCTATATTTCGACAGTCCTGTGTGTCTTGTGGAATATGACTAGGTTGTGAGATGAATTCCGGAGGCATGGATAAATAATGTATAGGAAGCTTGGAAAGCCTCTGATGGGTAGTATCATCTTTTCAGTAGTTTGCTCTTCAGTTTGAGGTTGTACTGAACTATGTTATGGTGTGTATGAACCATGGTGTATATATAGCAGTTTGCTTGTTGCCATGTTGTTCGGATGTTCATTTCTGCATTCCAATATTTAGTCCAATATTTGTTGCCATGGTGTATATATAGCAGTTTGCTTTTGCCATATTGTTCAGTGCATTTCTTATCTCTTTTGCTACAGTTGATGACTATTTAGTCCAAGTTGAGTTTGTTTGTCAGGATGGTGATCACCAGGATCAACCATGCCCATGGCAATGATCAGGGAGAAAGTAGCCAAGCTGCTCAGGAGAACCCGCCTCAAGCGCCATCTTTGGCGGAAGTTATGTTAGAGGCAGAAAGAAATAAGAGAGAAACCAACCATTTGTTAGAGCGTATTGAGCAGAATACGGCTCGCCAGCCGCGAAATGACTCAGTGTCGCTCAATGACTTTGTGAAGCTCAATCCACCCAAGTTTCATCATTCCGTTGATCCCCTCGACGCTGATGATGGTTGGGCAGTATATCACGCAAAATACATTCTGCCAACGTTGCTGAGATTGATAAGGTGACATTTGCTGCTTACTTTCTGGAAGGCCCCACCAATCTGTGGTGGGAGAATTATGAAGCTATGCGTCCTGCCAGACCAGCAGCCACCTGGGCTGATTTCAGCGCAGCTTTCCGTTTGCATCACATTCCAGAAGGGTTAATGGATCGCAAGAGAGAGGAGTTCTGTGCATTCACTCAAGGGAAGCTGACTCTAGATGCATACATCCGTGAGTTTGGAAACCTCGCCCGCTATGCAACTGAAGAGGTGTCAACTAACGCCAAGAAGAAAGCAAGGTTCCGCAAGGGACTGAGCCCCGAACTTCGTCGTGATCTGCGCCTTCATGAATGTACGAGTTTCCAAGCTCTTGTCAACAAGGCGATCAGTGTTGAGACTGGTCATACTGACTATGAAGAAACGAAAAAGCACTCTCGTGATTCTGGCTCCTCATCAGGTTTAGCGTTTCAAAAGCGCCGGGTGTGGGTCCCGAATAGTTCTGTGCCGCCAAGATACACTCCGAGGCCATCCTATGTGGCGCCTCGGGCAAATCACACCAACCCTCCAGCCAAGACCTATGGTGATCCAGCTACCAATACTGCACCACGTGCCAATCAAGTGATTTGTTACTAGTGTGGAGAACCAGATCACTATTCACGTGAGTGTCCTCAGAATAACACTGCCAAGCAACCTGGAAAGTCTGTTCGGCGTGGCAAACCAGGTAAAGCAATTTATGTGAAGCCAACTCCTGCGCATGGCCGCGTGAACTATGTTTCAGCAGAAGAAGCTGCAGAGGATCCCGACGTCATTCTAGGTACGCCCCTTATCAATCGTCACCCAGCGTCTGTTATTTTTGACAATAGGTCATCTCATTCCTTCATTTCCAAAAGTTATGCGCAGTTGCATAACATGTCCTTTTGTCATATGCCAATTCCATTAGTGGTCCAAACTCCTGGTAGTAAATGGCAGACTTCTAGGATAAGTTATGACAATGAAATTCTTGTGGACAGGCTAGTCTTCCTAGCATCGTTGATAGCTCTTAAGTTCTCTGATATCAATATCATCTTGGGAATGGACTGGATGTCAGCTCATTACGCCAAGATTGATACCCATTCTAGGAATATTCAGCTTACACATCCATCGAGTGAGATAGTTAATGTCTCAACTCGAGTTGCCAAATGCCAACTCTATTCCCTCAATGCTAGTCCTCTTCCAGAGCTAGAAGACATTTCGGTAGTCTGTGACTTCCCGGATGTTTTCCCAAAAGAATTGTCAGGCATTCCACCTGACAGGGATGTGGAGTTTGTGATAGATCATATTCCAGAAACTGTCCCAATAGCTAGAAGACCCTACAAGATGGCACCCTTAGAGCTAGCCGAACTTAAGAAACAACTAGATGAGACCTTGTATAAAGGTTTCATTCGGCCTAGCTCTTCTTCTTGGGCTTGTCCCGTCCTCTTCGCCAAGAAGAAGGATGGAACGGATCGGATGGTTGTAGATTATCGACCAATTAATCTGATCACCATAAAGAACAAGTATCCGCTCCCCAGGATCAACGACCTGTATGATCAGCTTGCTGGATCCTCAGCCTTCTCCAAGATGGATTTGAGGTTGGGATACCATCAACTCAAAATCAAGAACGGGGACATTCCAAAAACAGCCTTTGTCACTCGTTATGGCCAATGCGAGTACACCGTCATGTCCTTCGGTTTAACCAATGCCCCAGCCACTTTCTCTCGCCTGATGAATTCGATCTTCATGGAGTACTTGGATAAATTCGTCGTGTTGTACCTCGACGATATTCCCATCTACTCGAAGAACAAACAAGAACATGTCGAGCATCTAAGGCTGGTATTGATGAAACAACGAGAGCATCGTCTTTATGCCAAGTTCTCTAAATGTGAATTTTGGTTACCAGAAGTGACCTATCTAGGCCACTTAATCTTTGGTAAAGGTGTTGCTGTCAATCCCGAGAGAGTTCAAGCCGTCCTTGATTGGACTCAACCTGAATCGGTTAAGAAAGTTAGGAGTTTTCTTAGTCTAGCGAGCTACTGTCGCCGCTTTGTCGAGAACTTCTCCAAGGTTGCAAAGCCTCTAACTAAACTCCTCAAGAAAGATAAAAAGTTTGAGTGGACTCCACAGTGTGAGTATAGTTTTCAGGAACTGAAAAGACGCATGACTTCCGCACCTGTGTTGGTACCACCGGATTTCTCCAAGGACTTTGTTATCTATTGCGATGCCTCGCGACAAGGATTAGGTTGCATTCTCATGCAGGATCATCATGTAATTGCATACGCATCTCGACAGTTGCGTCCACATGGGGATAACTATCCCACATATGATCTTGAGCTTGCAGTTGTAGTCCATCCACTAAAAACCTGGCGACATTACCTTCTTGGTAATCGTTGTGAAATTTACATTGATCACCAAAATCTGAAATATATCTTCACCCACACGCATTTGAATCTCACGAAAATACGGTGGGTCGAGTTGATCACAGATTACGACTTAGGGATAACTTACACCGTGGGGAAGGCCAATGTCATGGCTGATGCACTAAGTCGTAAGTATTATTGTAACGATCTAATGTTACAACAAAGTCAACCACGTCTCTATGAAGAATTTCGGAAGTTGAACCTCCACATTGTTCCTCAAGGATTCCTTTCCACCTTGGTGGCGAAACCTACTATTAGGGATCAAATCATAGCTGTGCAGGAATATGATAAGGGTATATTCCGGATCAAGGAGAATATTGCTAGCGGAAATGCTAAAGATTTCTCTATGGATGAGCAAGGGGTTGTGTTCTTTCAGAACCGTGTCGGGGTTCCTAAGAGCAAACGCCTGCGACAGTTGGTTCTTAAGGAGGCTCATGAATCTCCTCTCACGATTCATCCCGGTAGTACTAAGATGTATCAGGACCTACGCCAGAGGTTCTGGTGGACTAGGATGAAGAGATAAATTCCTCAGTTCGTTGCTAACTGCAACATTTGTCTTCGAGTTAAAGCAGAAGATCAAAGGCCTGCTGGCACCCTTCAACCTTTAGCTATTCCTGCGTGGAAATGGGATAAATTTAGTATGGATTTCATCACCGGATTTCCCAGGACCAAGAAAGGGAATAATGCTATCTTTGTGGTCATTGACCGTCTTTCCAAAGTATCCCATTTTCTTCTAGTTTGTTAGAGTATAACAGCTAGCCATCTAGCAGAGTTATATATTTCTCGAATAGTGTCTCTTCATGGTGTTCCTTTAGAAATTAACTCAGATCGTGGGAGTATTTTTACTTCTCGTTTCTAGAAAAGTTTTCAAAATGCCATGGGGACCCATCTTTCCTTTAGCACTGCTTTCCATCCTCGATCAAGTGGTCAAGTAGAACGAGTCAATCAAATTCTAGAAGATATGCTTCGAGCTTGTGTTATATCATTCGGCATGAATTGGGAGAAGTGTCTTCCATTCGCCGAATTTGCTTATAACAATAGTTATCAATCAAGCTTGGGCAAAGCCCCTTTTGAAGTTCTCTATGGACGAAGATGTCGAACACCTCTTAACTGGTCAGAAACCGGGGAGAGGCAACTCTTTGGTCCGGATAAGATCCAGCAGGCAGAAGAGCAAGTTCACATTATTCGTGAAAAGTTGAAAACAGCTCAATCTCATCAAAAGAGCCAATATGATCGTCATCATAAGGTCGTGACCTTTGAAGTTGACGAGAAGGCTTACCTTCGGGTTACACCTCTGAAGGGTACCCATCAATTCGGTATCAAAGGCAAATTGGCTCCTCGTTACATTGGTCCTTTTCGCATTCTTGCCAAACAAGGAGAAGTTGCCTACCAATTGGAACTTCCTCCGCATCTTTCCAAGGTTCATGATGTTTTCCACGTCTCGCAACCCAGGCGTTGCTTCTCGGATCCTATCCGTGAAGTGGACCACGAAACGCTTGATCTCTAGGATAACCTTTCATACCTAGAATACCATGTTCATATTCTTGATCAAGCTAAGCATACCACTCGACGTTGAAACCTCAAGTTTCTAAAACTTCAATGGTCAAATCATTTTGAAAAAGAAGCAACATGGAAAAGGGAGGACCATCTCCGACTTTAGTACCCGCGCTCTTCCCCACGACTTCTAAATCTCGGGACGAGATTCTTTTGAGTGGGGGTGAGTTGTCACATCCCTAGATTTACTACTTGGTGTTTAGCTAGATTGTGCATATGTTTTATTTTGCATTAAAAATGAAGTGGGGATTGAATAAACCCTAGCACCTCACCTTAATCAAACCAATTCAAATGATGTGAATTTTCAATGAACCCAAAATGGCCTTAAAAAATGTTCATCTTTTCTGTTAAATATTGGAAACAATATTTCAGGGCTGATTAATATTTTCCAAAAACTTTTGGCATTTAAATTAATCCATGAAAGTCATTGGAAATTGCCAAAATAAATAGCTATAACTATTTTAGCCATTATAAAATGTTGAGTTATTTTGTGGACCTTGGAAATATTCCAAATAAAACCCCACAAATATATTCAATATTTTAGGGAATAGTTTGGAGCCAAAAACAAATAAAACAAATGTCAGAAACATGAAACAGAAAATAAATAAAAGAAAATGTGAAAAACACCTTACTTGTCTCCTAGGCCCAGCCGACCACCTCATCTTGTCATCTTCCTCCTTCGCCAGTCACCAAGCAGGAGGTGGTCATCTCTCTCTCCGGCAGCAGCACGCAGGTGCTTGCTTGCCTCGCTCCCTCCGTTACGCTGGCAACACGGATAAGCACCCCAAAGCTATCCTCATCGCTCTCACCTCGCCATTCCCCTCTTCCCTCTTCTCCTCTCGACCGCCATGGCTACCGGTTGAGCTCACCGTTGCCAGCTTGCTCCGGCCGCTCATTCTCGCCTCTGATCCGTGCAAAAGATCCGCCGTGACGTCCTGAAGCTCTCTAGCAAGCCACACGACGCCGAGAGTCCCCGAGACGCCTAATTGTCGTCGTCTTCAACCTCCGGCCACGGAGCTCGTCGCCGTCGATTCGTCGTCTCCAGGTCGTCCCCGAGCTAGCTTTCGACGCCTCTGCCTTCTATGTGAGCCAAGGGTTCCATTCCTCTCTTTTCCCCCTTCTTTCCCTAGCTCTAGACCATGATTCCACCGGGGCCCGACGAGATCCGCCGCGGGAGCTCATCGCCGGTGAGGCTCCAGTGATAGGCTGGTCCATCTAAGACCACCAGCAGCTTCTGCGCATCGAATAGGTCATGTAGATGCTTAGCCACAACCATTTTGCGCCCTGCTTCGATGAGCCCGACGGGGCCCGAGCTCCGGTAGCCGCCAAGTCGTCGCCGGTGTCGACTCCGGCCTCCTCAGCCCCTAGGGTTTGTGCAAATGGACTCGCGGGCTTGCGGTCGATCTTTTGGTGCCTTCCGCCGTCCATTTGGTCGTCGGAGGAGCATTTCTGATGCCCTCCACCGTCCCTGGAGCCACCGACGGCCCATCGCCGGTAGGTTCGACCCCATCGCCGGTGGGTTTGACTCCACGGGCTCACTGACACGTGGGGCCAGCCAAGATCAATTAAACTTAATTAATTAAATATTTAGCTAAAAATAGCCTAATTAGACACTGACTAGTGGGCCCAACCCTCTTAATTAGTTTTTAATTTAAGTTTTAATTTCAGTAAGTGATAGAGACACACCAGTGGGCCCCACTGGTCAGGTTTGCCTTGCAACGGCTAATCATCCCACCTGATGTAGTGCTGATGTCATGTTGGTGCAATAGATAGAATACTGCAATAAAAATAATTCCAGAAATAGTTTAAAACTTCTAAAATTCATAGAAAAATCCAAGGAATTCATTGGTGCTACTTTCATGCATGATAAACAAGTTATACCTGAGCATCAGGTCAAATAAATTAAAAGGGTATTTCAAAAATACCTTATTTGAAGTGATATTTGAACTTTGATTCAAATCAACTTCAACTAAAGAAATGGTAGCTACATTAGCCCATGTCACATTTCATTTTCATGCCATGATAATGCATCATATTGTCGCACCTGAGTGGTATTGACTGTTGCCATTGTTTTCGATAGGCCCTACCCCACCGGATACATATGAATATCCGACCGAAGGATTTTATTCCCCTGCCGAGCAACAAGGCAAGCACCTCTTTTGATCATACTGATAAAATCCCATGTTCTCGCTCTTGCTCTCATTTATTGCATTAGGACAAATGTTTCAAATACTTTTCTTTCGGTAGTTGAACCCATTCCTCTGCATTACCTGTAATTGTCATAGTAAATAGTTAAACCTTGAAACCTAGCATACCTGGTAGTTGCTTGTGCCATGATGTGCTATACTCTGCCTGCTTGCTATGCTTAGAGTTGTGTCAGGTTTATTTCATCTGGATGATGAACCGAAGTGGTTGAATGTGTTCTGATGACTAAAAGATAAGTGTTGAACCTGATTTGGTAAAGGTGCCGATGAGAGGCTATGTAGGAGTACATGGCGGGTTGTCTCATTGGAACCGCTCTTAGGAACTGAGTTCCGTGTGTGTAATCCAAGACTAGCTACTACAACACGTTGGGATACTTAATTGACCCTCTCGGCTTATTAATCGCCTAGAACTCAGTCCAGGGGTTGCAAGTAGTTCCTAGTGTTTATAGCATATGCTGGAGGCCGTGCATAGTGCTGACCTTAGAGGTGGACTATGATGCGGTAGGCAGTGGCACAGTGTACCAAGTGGCACCCGGATGGTGGGCTTGGGAACCCTGCGCACATCATTTGACGCCATAGCGGAAACCTCGGTCGGACTTCCGTGCGGGTTCACTCTCAAATAGGCGATAAACATGGACTAGGTATTAGCGTGGTTAACGGTCATGGTCGACTCCCTCGATGGGCTTCCGTTTGAAGGTTGTCGAAGTGCGTAAAGTGCACATGGCGATAAATGGCGAGAGCGTGTGTGAAGAAGTACACCCCTGTAGGGTTATGATCTATTCGAATAACCGCGTCCGTGAATATGGACTACTTGGAGACATATGTTGTTCATAGATAACTTTAATGCCTACTCATAAAAGTATCAAGATAAGTGTGAGTATCATGTATGGCATTTCCTTAGGGTGACGGGAAAGAATCCATGATGGTGTATTATTGTGGTGGTAGTGGACTCGTGTACGACTTATCAAAGTTTGTTCAAAAATATTTATAGTTGTAGTATAGGCTAGCCAAGAGTCAAAGCTGGCTTGCTGCATGAAACCCCACAGCCCCCTTTGTTGATACTTGTGCATGAGTAGATAGATCTGATGTAAAGTCTTGCTGAGGACCTTCGTACTCATGTTTTCTTAATAAATGTTGCAGAAGACACCCACGAGCCATCAAGTGTGTTCTACCTAGACATTGATGATGACGAGTAGCTGGTGTCCCACCTACGACCTGGCCCCTTCCACAAGGGATCTGTAGATAGTCAAGCTTTATGCCTTTCCCTTTCATCCGTCTGTACTCAGACAGCTTTAATGCTTCCACATGGCTTGTATGACTTGAGTGTCGGGTCATGTGACCCCTACCTATATGAACTTATTCTGCAAGGCTCTTCCGAGTCTTCTAAACAAATGTTGTGATGTTGTATGGTTATGTTGTGATGCCATTGTTGTATCTATGCATATTGAGTATGTCATGCGTCCGTGTGATGTACTGTAATATGTATGGGGTGTGACACCTAGTCGTGTGCCTTTAGTAGCCATCTTTACACAGAAATGCCCCTCTATGCTTCCACTGAGCCTTGGTAGCTCGCTACTGTTCCGGACACATTGATTGACCGGCATGTATCCTTCTTACCTGTTGTATCTGTCCCTACGGGGAAATGTCATGCGGTCTAATGGAGACCTTGTAGCTTGCTATGACTCGTCTACAACACGTTGATGGCCGACACCTACTTTGTTGGGTTATGTATGCCTGTCTCTGTAGAGTTGTGCCACTTGGGTTTATGACTAGTTATGTCGACTCGGGTTCTTTGACATTGGAATGCTAGCGACACAATTGCATACGTGAGTCAAAAGACGCAAACGGTCCCGGCCAAGGTAAGGTGGCAGCCGTGGGGTTAGCCGCGTGAGACCGCAAAGTGATGCAATGTGTTACAGGCTAGATTCCTATGGCTTAGGATCGGGGTCCCGACACCATTCGTATTAGGTGCATGACAATTGAAGGTTTTATTAAAGTAAATAGAGTAACCATTATTCTCTTTAAATGAATAATCGTATTGCAATAAACACGATCGAATTATGTTCATGCTCAACGCAAACACCAATCAATATTTAGGTTTAATACTAATCCCGAAGGTAGAGGGAGCGTGCGATGCTGATCACATCAACCTTGTAAATACTTCCAACACACATCGTCACCACGCCTTTACCTAGTCTCCGTTTATTTAGTAGCTATTATTTCGAGTTACTGACATTTAGCGACCAAATCGGTATCTAATACACACGTGCTACTAGGAGTACTAGTAAAGTACACATCAATAACACATATATCCTATATACTTTTGTTGACGTTGCCAGCCTTCTTATCTACCAAATGTCTAGGGCAGTTCCTCCTTAGTGATTGATACGTCTCCAACGTATCTATAATTTTTGATGGTTTCATGCTATTATCTTGTCAAACTTTGGATGTTTTGTATACCTTTTATATATTTTTTGGGACTAACTATTTAACTCAGTGCCAAGTGCCAGTTCCTGTTTTTTCCATGTTTTTGACCCCTTTCAGAGGAGGATTTTGAATAGAGTCCAAACGGAATAAAACTGCCAAAAAGATTTTTTCCGAAACAGAAAAAGATCGGGAACCCAGAGAATCAGGGCACGGGGCCACCAGGGACCCCACAAGCCCTCATGGCGCGGCCAGGGGGCCCGCGCCCCCCTGGCTTGTGGGCTCCCTAAGGCTCCTTTGCCCTCGGTTTTGCGCATATATATTCCCTAAAATTCCATAAAAATCAGGAGATCATCGAAAGTACTTTTCCGCCGCCGCAAGCTTTTGTCTCCGCAAGATCCCATCTGGGGCACGTTCTGGTGCATTGCCGGAGGGGGATTCAGATACGGAGGGCTTCTTCATCAACACCATGACCTCTCCGATGATGCGTGAGTAGTTCACCATAGGGATACCCAGTGACAGAAGGGGTAGCAAGGCATGCATCATGTTGTTGCCATCAAGGGTAAAAAGATGGGGTTTTCATCATTGGTTTGAGATTATCCCTCTACATCATGTCATCTTGCTTAAGGCGTTACTCTGTTCGTCATGAACTCAATACACTAGATGCATGCTGGATAGCGACCGATGTGTGGAATAATAGTAGTAGATGCAGAAAGTATCGGTCTACTTGTCTCGGACATGATGCTATATGTATGATCATTGCCTTAGATATCGTCATGACTTTGGGCGGTTCTATCAATTGCTCGACGGTAATTTTTTCACCCACTGTAATACTTGCTATTTTGAGAGATGCCTCTAGTGAACATTATGGCCCCCGGGTCTACTCCACACCATATTTTCAGCCTTACAGTTTTTACTTCGTCGCACTTTCCGCCTTCAGATCTCACTTTGCAAACAATATTGAAGGGATTGACAACCCCTTTATAGCGTTGGGTGCTAGCTCTTTTGTGTTTGTGCAGGTACTCTGGACTTGACGAGATTCTCCTACTGGATTGATATCTTGGTTCTCAAACTGAGGGAAATACTTACTGCTCATGTGTTGCATCACCCTTTCCTCTTCAAGGGAAAAACCAACGCAAGCAAGTCTCCATCAACGTGTCACGTTTTGGCGCTGTTGTTTGAGAAGTAGCAGAAGGATTTATGGCGGCGTTGCCGGGGAGGATCAAGTCAAGAACTTATCCAAGTAAGTGTCGCAAACTCATCTCTTGCATTTACTTTGTTTGCCAGTTGCCTCTCGTTTTCCTCTCCCCCACTTCACCAATTTGCCTTTTTCGTTTGCTTTTTTTCGTTCGTCCTTTCTCTCGCTTGCTCTTTGTTCGCTTGTGTGCTTGCTTGCTTGCTGAAGTCACCATGAATGAAAACACCAAACTTTGTGACTTCTCGAATACTAATAATAATGATTTTATTAGTACTCCGATTGCTCCCGCCACTAGTGTGGAGTCATGCGAAATCAATGTCGCTTTGCTGAATCTTGTTATGAAAGAGCAATTCTCTGGCCTTCCTAGTGAAGATGTCGCATCCCATCTCAATACCTTTATTGAGCTTTGCGATATGAAAAAGAAGAAAGATGTGGATAATGATGTGATTAAATTGAATCTTTTTCCTTTCTCATTGCGAGATCGCGCAAAAACTTTGCCCAAAATAGTATCGATTCTTGGGATAAGTGCAAAGATGCTTATATTTACAAGTATTTTCTGTCGGCTAAGATCATCTCTCTTCATAATGATATCATGAATTTCAAGCAACTTGATCATGAACATGTTGCACAATCTTGGGAGAGAATGAAATTGATGATTAGAAATTGTCCCGCTCATGGCTTGAGTCTTTGGATGATTATACAAATCTTTTATGCTGGCTTGAATTTCGCTTCTAGAAATATCTTGGACTCCGCCTCAGGTGGAACGTTCATGGAAATCACGTTAGGGGAGGCCACAAAGCTCCTAGACAATATCATGGTGAACTACTCTCAATGGCACATTGAAAGGTCACCTACTAGTAAGAAGGTACACGCTATAGCAGAAATTAACTCGTTGAGTGGTAAGATGGATGAGTTAATGAATTTGGTTGCTAGTAGAAGTGCTCCTTTAGATCCTAATGATATGCCCGTGTCTTCTTTGATTGAGAATAGCAACGCTAGCTTGGACGTTAATTTAGTTGGTAGGAATAATTTTGGCAACAACAATGCTTTTAGAGGAAACTATGTTCCTAGGCCTTTTCCTAGTAACTCCTCTAATAACTTTGGCAACTCCTACAACAATACTCATGGAAATTACCATAGATTACCCTCTGATCTAGAGAGTAATATCAAAGATTTTATCAACTCACAAAAAAAAAATCAATGCGTCCATAGAGGAAAAACTACTCAAAATTGACGATTTGGCTAAGAGCGTTGATAGAATGTCTAGTGATGTTGATGCTTTGAAAGTTAGATGTGCTCCTCCCAAGATCAATATGGATGAAAATTTGAAACTATGCGTGTTTCCATGATTGAGAGCAAAGAAAGAACCGCCCAAATTCGTGCTAGTCATGAATGACTTAAAAAGGTGTGTTCTCGTGATAAGAATCACGAAGATCTTAAAGTGCTTGGTGTGACTCCCATTGAATCTTTGTTTTATTTTGTCAAACCTAATGATTATGGGGCTAGATATGAATCCACTTTGGTTTAAAAGTGCCCCAATGATTCGGAGTCCATCTATCTTGATGCTAAAAGCATTAAAAGTGGAGTACAAGATACTAAAACTTTGAGTAGTAATGAAATTACTACCTTTGATTTCAAGGAATTCAATTATGATAGTTGTTCCTTGATTGAATGCATTTCCTTGATGCAATCCATGTTAAACTCTCCGCATGCTTATAACCAAAACAAGGCCTTTACCGATCATATCGTCGAAGCGATGATAAAATCTCTTGAAGAGAAACTTGAATTGGAAGTCTCTATCCCTAGAAAGCTTCATGATGAGTGGGAACCTACCATCAAAATCAAAATCAAAAACTATGAATGCAATGCTTTGTGTTATTTGGGTGCTAGTGTTTCCGCGATTCCAAAGTCTTTGTGTGATGTTCTGGGTTTTAATGAGATTGAAGAGTGTTCTCTTAATTTGCATCTTGCGGATTCTACTGTCAAGAAACCCATGGGAAGGATCAATGATGTTCTTATTATTGGAAATAGGAACTATGTACCCATGGATTTCATTGTGCTTGACATTGATTGCAATCCTACATGCCCTATTATTCTTGGTAGACCTTTCCTAAGGACTATCGGTGCTATCATCGATATGAAGGAAGGGAACGTTAGATTTCAATTTCCTTTAAGGAAGGGCATGGAACACTTTCCTAGAAAGAAAATAAGATCCACAAGTGTAAAGGGTGATGTAGCACAGTGACGACAAGAATTCCCTCAGTTTGGAAAAAATGTATTGAACCAGTAGGAAGATCCACAAGACTATGTAAGCAGTACCTGCACACAAACAACAAATCCTCGCAACCCAACGTGTGTAGGGGTTGCCAATCCCTCGTGGGTAAGATAAAATGGTAAATAGATAGATTGATAGATGCAAATAAAGTAACGACAAATAAAACGCAGCAAGGTATTTTGGGTTTTTGATAATGTAGATCTGGAAAAATAAAAGAGAAAATAAATTTGAAACACGAATAGAAAAATAGATCTTGCAAATAGAGGATGAGAAATAGACCCGGGAGTTGTAGGTTTCAATAGTGGCTTCTCTCGAGAAAATAGCATACGGTGGGTAAACTAATTTCTGTTGGGCAATTGATAGAAGAACGAATAATTATGACGATATCCAAGACAATGATCATGTATATAGGCAACACGTCCAAGACAAATAGATCGACTCCTGCCTACATCTACTACTATTACTGCACACATCGATCGTTGTCCAGCATGCATCTAGTGTATTATGTTCATGGAGAAATGGAGCAACGCTTTGAGAATGATGAAAGCACATATGCTCCCTTTGTGGTTTTGATAATTCATGACAACATACATTGTCTCTTGGACTAACACTTTTACCTAGTATATTTCAGGTATAGTCCACAGAGAGCATTGGCTATAGGATTGTGAGGATAAGCCCCTTCATGAAGGAAAGGAATAGGATTGGCTCAAGCTTCAACCAAGAAGACTCTACATTTTATATTTGTGAGAAATCACTTTGAGTCCATAGGAAAGCCAATACTATTAAAAGGGGGTAAGGTATTATGATGAATTGGTTGCTCAAGTGCTTAGAGATGGCCACCAAAAATACTGAGTCATTCTCCGACAATATATTTGTACCAAGCTACATAAGCAAAATTCGTGCCACCAACATTTCCAACTCGGCCCTATCGATTTTACACTTAGACAGATCCTATGCCAAACCCACCATCTCGGTACAACCAACATTCCTATCGGTGCCACCGAGATTGTGTGACCAACTTTCCGTTGAGGAGATTTCAAGTTTCGGAATTTCTGAGTTTGAAATCGGTCTCACTGAGATTTGGAAACCAGTCTAGGTCATCATATTGGTACCACCGAGATTCGTATATCGGTCTCACCAAGAATTCAAAAGTTGTCAGATTTAGTGCAACTCGGTACCACCAAGATTCATTTCGGTGTCACAGAGTTGGGAATAATGTTGTAACAGTTGGATTTTGGGGGATGCCTATATATACCCCTCCAGCAACCTCTAACTCACAGAGGAAGCACTCAGAACACACTACACTTGCCAGATCCATATTTCTGAGAGAGAGCCACCTACTCATGTGTTGAGATCAAGACATTCCAATCCTACCATTTGAAACTTGATCTCTGTCCTCCCCAAGTTGCTTTCCACGAGATCAATCTCTCTTAGTGATGCCAAATTTGGGAGAGAGTGATTGAGTGTTAGGAGACTATCTTTTGAAGCACAAGAGTAAGGAGTTCATCGTTCTACCACATCTATTACCTTTTGTAGGGTGGTGCCTCCTAGATTGGTTAGGTGTCGCTTGGAAGCCTCCTACTTCGTGTTGTTGAGTTGAACCAAGATGTTTGTAAGGGCAAGCAGATTGCCTACTTCGTGAAGATCTACTGTGAGTGAGGCTAGTCCTATGTGGATGGAAGTCGTGGTGGAATAGAAAAGGCCGCTTCTTCGTGGACCCCTTGTGGATGGAGCCCTCCGTGGATTCTCGCAGCCATTACTCTCTGTCGGTTAAAGTCTGTGCTAACATGGACGTACGATAGCCCTCCTATCGGAACCAAGCCAAAAATCGCCATGTCAACTTCTTCGTGTTTGATCTTCATAAACTCTACTCCTTACTACATGTGCAAAGTCTTTACTTTCCGGTGTTATATTTGTTGACAGCATGTGTAGGGTGCACTAGACTTGTTAGAATCGTTGAAATCTTCCAACCATTAAATTGGGAAAAGGCTACGATTTTAATTTATGCAAGTAGTCTATTCACCCCTCCCTCTAGACACCTCTTCTATCGATCTCATAATTGGTATCAGAGCAAGGCTCCAAACCCTTGTTTTAAACACCATCGGAATAAGATGGATGTGCCTACTTTAGGGAATATTAGTTGTAGAGTGCCTATTCTTGATGGGGAATTTTTAGACAATAGAAATATGAAATGCTTGATATATTTGATAAGTTCCCTTTGCGCAAGTATGTCAAATATACCTATGAGCCTCACATTGATCCTTTGCATCCTTCTCATGATGAAGAATTGATATGCTTGGTAATCTTAAAATTGTTAATCTCATCATTAGAGGATTGCAAAGAAATGTGCTTGATCAATTAGAATTTTGAGTCTGCTCACACTTTTTGGAAAGATTTAGAGAAAATATATCCCTACTATTCACTGAAAAATGTTGAGATCATTTTCCATAAATGCATTGCCTTTCACAAAATTAATCCAACCGATCCTAATTTTGAAAACTGCCTTTTTGAGCTTTGTGACCTCATGTGTGCTAAAGGAGATGTCATTACCATTAACAATGTCATTGTTGAAGCCATTCGCATGCATAAATATGAACATTGTCATTGTAAAAATTCTGATGAAATTCTAGTTTCTTATGATGAGCATATTTTGTCCGACGATGACAATGTGGAGCATGCATACTACAATGAAGATGAAGAGTTTAACATTGTGTATGAGAAGACCTTGAGGAACCTTAGTCTTATGGCGAACCTTAGAGACTACATGGCTGGAAGGAAGGAGTGGGTTCTTTGACAGTGGATGCACTTATCACATGACCAGAGATAAAGACATTTTCCATGAGATCACACCAAACTATGGACCTCGAAGGTATGTGACCTTTGGAGACAACTCCAAGGGTAAGGTACATGGTCTTGGTAAGGTTGCCATATCTCATGATAGTTCTATTCAAATTGTCATGCTTGTTGAATCCATTGGCTATAATCTTCTTTCCATATCTAGACTAGCAGACTTTGGTTCCAACGTGCTATTTAGGGAAGTTGACTGCCAAGTGTTTCGCCGTGATAACTATAACATGGTCTTTATTGGTTTCCGTAGAGGTGATCTATACATTGTCGATTTCACTAAAAAAATCCAAACCCTATACATGTATTATTATAAAATCTTCTAAAGGTTGGTTATGGCATAGAAGGTTAGGACATGTAGGTATGCGTAACCTTTGCAGGATTATCAAAGGTGATCATATTCATGGTGTTAGAGATGCTATCTTTGACAAACATAGACTTTGTAGTGCTTGTCAAGCAGGAAAGCAAGTCGGTGGAAGTCATCCCATGAAGAACATCATGACTACAAAAGGCCACTCAAGCTACTTCATATGGATCTTTTTGGTCCCAATGCTTACAAGAGCCTCGGTGAAAATTCTTATGGTTTAGCCATTGTTGATAATTTTTCCATATTTACGTGGGTATTCATTCTTGATGATAAGTCGCGGGTACAAATGATCTTCAAGAACTTCGCTCGGAAAGCCCAATATCAGTTTGAAGTGATGATCAAGAAAGTTTGGAGCGGTAACGGAACAGGAGTTCAAGAACACTAATGTGGATACGTTTGTTTACGAATAAGGTATCTCACATGACTTGTCGGTGACGTACATACCTCAACAAATGGAGTTTTTGAGAGGAAGAACCGGACTCTCATAGAGATGGCTAGAATGATGCTTGACGAATACAAGACGCCAAGAAACTTTCGGGCAGAAGCCATGGAAACAGCTTGTCACGCCATAAACCGACTCTACTTACACAATCTTCTCGGTAAAATAGCATACGAGCTACTCACCGGTAACAAACCCCAAGTTGGATACTTTCGAGTATTCGTCTCTAAGTGCTACATTCTTGATAAGCATCGTTGCACTAAATTTGCTCCTAAATCTCATGAAGGTTTCCTACTTGGTGATGGATCAAACCCTCACACTTACCGTGTCTTCAACAGCTTCGGTCAAAAAGTTGAAGAGACGGTAGATGTGAAGTTTGATGAATCTAATGGTTCGCAAGTCGAACAATGGCCAAATGATGTAGGAGATAAGGAACCTTTGGAAGGCATCCAAGATCTACCTATCGACAAAATTCGTCCCATGGAGGTGCAGGAAAGTACTTCCTCAATTCAAGTGGAAGCTCCTACTTCGCATCAAGTTGAACCACAAAATGACATGGAGGCATCCACAAGCGGTACATGACATGATGACGAAGAGGAAGAAGTACATCGTTATGATCCACCTCAACCTTCCTCACCACCACCTCAAGGAGATAACACCGTCAATGACAACATGCAAGAAGATGATGATGAAAAAGCTCCACCATCCAACAAGAAGAAGCTATCCCAAGTTCGAGCAAGAGTGGACAAAGATCATCCGCTGAATCAAATCTTCAGTGACATACAGACCGGGAGAATCACTTGCTCTAAATCTCGTTTAACTAACTTTTGCAAGCATTATTCTTTCATCTCTAACATTGAGCCTCTGAAGGTAGAAGAATCCCTTCAAGACCCAGATTGGGTGAATGCCATGCACGAAGAGCTACAAAACTTCGAGATGAATCAAGTGTGGACACTTGTTGAGAAGCTCGAAGATGAGCACAACATCATCGGTACAAGATGGGTGTTTTGGAACAAGCAAGATGAAGATGGACAAGTTGTATGCAACAAGTCGAGTCTCGTAGCCCAAGGATACACGCAAGTCGAAGGTATGGACTATGGTGAGACTTATGCCCCCATTGCTAGACTTGAAGCCATTCACATTCTTGTCGCTTTTGCCAATCACCATGATATTACTCTTTACCAAATGGACATGAAAAGTGCTTTTCTAAATGGTAAAATTGAGGAGGAGGTTTATGTCAAACAACCTCCTGGCTTTGTGAACCCCAAGAAACATAATGATGTTTACAAACTTCGTAAAGCATTATATTGTCTTAAACAAGCCCCTAGAGCTTGGTACAAATGCCTAACGAAGTTTCTCATTGAAAGGGGTTTTGAAATTGGTAAAATTGATGCAACCTTATTCACTAAAAGAGTTCATGGAGAAGTATTTGTGTGCCAAATATATGTGGATGATATTATCTTTAGTTCTACTAAATCACATTTTAGTGAGAAATTTGGAAAGTTGATGTCAGAGAAATATGAGATGTCAATGATGTGCGAGCTGAAATTCTTCCATGGATTGCAAGTCAAACAATCGAGAGAAGGTGTGTTTATCTCTCAAACCAAGTACACAGAGGACTTAATCAGGAAGTTCAATATGCAAGAGTGCAAAGGTATGAGAACCACCATGCCTACTAGTGGACATATTAACCTCACTAAGGAAGACAACCCGATTCATCAAAGAGTTTATCGATCAATGATTGGTTCATTGCTATATCTATGTGCCTCCCGTCCTGACATAATGTTGAGTGTTCGCATGTGTGCCCGATACCAAGCAGCACCAAAAGAGTGTCAACTATTGGTTGTGAAAAGAATCATGAGATACCAAATACGTACACCAAACTTTGGCATCTGGTATCCTAAGGGATCTTCTTTTAATCTTGTTGGCTATTTCGACTCAAACTATGCTGAAGACAAGGTTGATAGAAAATCCACATCGGGTAATGTAAATTTCTTGAGAGATATTTTTTGTCTCGGTCATCCAAGAAACAAAACTCGGTATCTCTATCTACTGCCATAGCTGAATATATAGCCGCGAGATCAAGTTGTGCACAATTACTACAGATGAATCAAACTCTAAAGGATTATGGCATTCATATTAGAAGCATTCCATTATTGTGTGACAATGAAAGTTCTATTAAAATTGCCTATAATCTTATATCTTGGAAAACTATGCTCCCATGTATTGCATCTAACCTTTTGTAGGTACTTGGAAGAACTACACTCCACAATATTGCCATGAACTCACATCAAAAGCAATCTTGACAGGACCAAGTATCAACAATCCTTTCTTCAGAGATGAAGGAAGAAGACAACAAAATCCTATCCTTGACAATTATATGATGATGAAATCCACTCATGGATATATTATGGTCTTCCTTGCATGACTAACTATTGTAGGTGAAAACTGAACCAAAACGACAAGGATAGCTCCAAACTCAAGATGATCATCATCAACTTTGAGCATCCACAACAAGTTCACCTACATGCCACGTCATCAACATGATTCGAAGGTATGTACTCATATCCCTTATAAAGCTTTGCACCAAGTCATGATGCAAAGCAACTCAAGTGATATGAAGACATTAAAAGGAATAATCGAAAAATGGTATCCCCATTTTGTGCTTAAAGGTGAGTATGACCTATGATCAAGCATTCTTTCTTGACTCCTAAAGTCAAATACTCTAATATAGACGACCTGCTCACCTCCCCACATCTGATGGATATTCTTGTATGGTTCACATTTTTCATCGCATACCTTCTTGGAACCATACAACTCTCATCTAAATGTATGTGTATACATTTTCAAAAATTCAAAAAAAATATTATTTGGTGTTCTTTTATGTCTTCCTTCACTATTGGTATCTTGTAACAATATTTAGATTATTTCTATCTATTTTAATTTAGGAGTTGATTTTCATTGCAACTTGATTTCACCGATCTAGGAAACTCAGTCCCACCAGTTTCTTCCACATGCATGTTTTCATTATCGGTTCTACCAAACCATATCGCTTCGGTGACTCCGAAATTTATCACTCCCTTTTATTTTCAGATATTTTCTGGACTTTTTCCTTAGGGATAGAAAGATTGTCAATGATCCCAAGTTTCATTTCCTTTTAAGATTTTATTGAACATTTTGGGAAACAAAATCCGTTAACATTATTTTCTAGGGGGGGGAACTTCTCTAGGGGGAGAAATCCTCACTGATCCCATACAATATGAGAGGGAGAATCATCTAGGAACCCTAACATAGGGGGAGATAGTTCAAGGAACTCTTATGAGTTCTTAAGGGGGAGAAAAGTCAAATTCAAGTAACCCTTATCAAAGAGAGTAGTATCAAGGATCCCTTTCTCTCAATGATCCCTTACCCACTGAAATTTTTGGAAATTAATGCCAAAGGGGGATATCAAAGCTTCCAATAAGCTTACATAAAGGTGGAAAAATATCACCAATAATCTTACACAGAAGGGGGAGAAATATCAAAAGGGGGAGATATATGTTCCTAAGGGAAGGTCTGCCTAAGGGGAGATCTACCAAAGGGGAGATGTATCAAACCTTACATATCAAGGGGGACAGAGACAAAATTGTTTCAGATATATTTGCTTTTCACTATCGTTTGTTTGAACTTGTCTCACCCTACCTACTCCCAATATCTACATGCTATGATTCACGCGGAGAAGTAATCTTACTCACTAATCCTTAGGGGAGAAAGTTCTTAATTCTCTTGGAGACATATTTATCATCAAATCTTATTTTCAATATGTCTTCAATATCTTGGTACCTTTGAAGCTCTTTGCATATTTACAATAGAGTACTCTTCTGTTATGTAACATTTGTTTTCCCAAGTGTACTCCTACTGCTAAGACGCACAAGAACCTCAAGGTAAGTATATGCATCATATCCTTATTCATGATGATCTCCTGTCTCTTGCACATATTGTTTCCAAGAGTGAGTCATGAACATGGAAGTTCTACATTAACATATATTTGATGCATATAGCCAAGATCTATATGACTTGTCTTGTCCTTCTACCATGTGTGTGCCCATGTAGTCCAAAGCAACTATCCTTTAAAAGGGATTGCACACATTTAGGGGGAGCTCGTACTAGTCATGTTTCTTTCAAAGTTGTCATATTCTATTGTCTATCCTTATGTGAACCTTTGATTGTATGTTGTCATCAATTACCAAAAAAGGGGAGATTGAAAGCACAAATGATCCCTTGGTGGTTTTGATTATTCATGACAACATAGAGCCTTGGGTATATGATTGTGAGGAGAAGCCCCTTGATCAAGGAAAGGAATAGGATTGGATCAGGATTCAAGCAATAATACTCTACATTTTATATTTGGGAGATATCACTTTGAGTCCATAGGAAAGCCAATACTATTAAAAGGGGGTGAGGTATTATGATGAATTGGTTGCTTACGTGCTTAGAGATAGCCACCAAAAATACTCAACCATTCTCCCATAAAATATATATGTCCCAAGGCACATAAGAAAAATCGGTGCCACCAACATTTCCAACTCGGCCCTATCGATTTTATACTTAGACAGATCCTATGCCAAACCCACCATCTCGGTACAACCAACATTCTCATCGGTGCCACCGAGAATGTGTGACCAACTTTTCGCTGAGGAGATTTCAAGTTTCAGAATTTCCGAGTTTGCAATCAGTCTCACCGAGATTTGGAAACCAGTCTAGGTCATCGTATCAGTACCATCGAGAATTCAAAAGTTGCCACATTTAGTGCAGCTCGGTACCATCGAGATTCATTTTGGTGTCACCGAGTTGGGAAATATTGTTGGAACGGTTGGATTTTGGGGGATGCCTATATATACACCTCCACCTACCTCTCACTCGAAGAGGAAGCACTCAGAACACACTTACACTTACCATATCCATATTTCTGAGAGAGAGCAACCTAGTCATGTGTTGAGATCAATGTTGGGGAACGTTGCATGGGAAACAAAAATTCTCCTACGCACATGAAGACCTATCATGGTGATGTCCATCTATGGGAGGAGATTTGGATCTACGTACCTTTGTAGATCGCAAAGCAGGAAGCGTCAAGAAATGCGGTTGATGTAGTGGAATGTCTTCACGTCCCTTGAACCGTCCCACGAACCGTCCCGTGATCCGTCCCACGATCCGTTCCGATCTAGCGCCGAACGGACGGCACCTCCGTGTTCAGCACACATACAGCTCGACAATGATCTCGGCCTTCTTGATCCAGCAAGCAAGACGGATAAGTAGATGAGTTCTCCGGCAGCGTGACGGCGCTCCGGTGGTGGTGATGATCTTCTCCTGCACGGCTCCGCCCGAGCTCCGCAGAAATCTGATCTAGAGGTAAAACTACGTGGTATAGGTTTGAGTTGCATGTGGAAAAGTTGTGTGTCTCAAATTAGCCCTAAACCACCAATATATATAGGAGGGAGGGGGAGGGCTAGACTTGAGGCACAAGGCCTCAAGGTGCGCCGGCCAAGGGAGGAGGAGGACTCCTCCTCCAATTCAGTTTGGGAAGGAGGAGTCCTCCTCTTCCTTCCCACCTCCCTCTTTCCCTTTTTTTCTTTTATTTTTTTGGTATTTTCTTATGTGGTGCCATAGGCCCCTTGGGCTGAATCCACCAGCCCACTAAGGACTTGTGGCGCCACCCTAGTGCCTTGGGCTCACTCCCGGGTGGGTGGGCCCCTCCCGGTGAACTCCCGGAACCCATTCATCACTCCCGGTATACTGTCGGAATTGTCCGAAACTTTCCGATGACCAAATGAAACCATCCTATATATCAATCTTCGTTTCCGGACCATTCCAGAAACCCTCGTGATGTCCGTGATCTCACCCGGGACTCCGAACAACATTCGGTAACCACACATATAACTCAACTATACTAAAACGTCATCGAACCTTAAGTGTGCAGACCCTGCGGGTTCGAGAACTATGTAGACATGCCCGAGGCACTCCTCGGTCAATATCCAATAGAGGGACCTGGATGCCCATATTGGATCCTACATATTCTCCGAAGATCTTATCGGTTGAACCTCAGTGTCAAGGATTCATATAATCCCGTACGGCATTCCCTTTGTCCTTTTGTATGTTACTTGCCCGAGATTCGATCGTCGGTATCCGCTTACCTATTTCAATATCGTTACCGGAAAGTCTCTTTACTCGTTCCGTAATGCAAGATCCCGTGACTTACACTTAGTCACATTGCTTGCAAGGCTCGTGTGTGATGTTGTATTACCGAGTGGGCCCCGAGATACCTCTCCGTCACACGGAGTGACAAATCCCAGTCTTGATCCATACTAACTCAACGGACACCTTCGGAGATACCTGTAGAGTACCTTTATAGTCACCCAGTTACGTTGTGACGTTTGATGCACACAAGGTATTCCTCCGTTGCCAGTGAGTTATATGATCTCATGGTCATAGGAACAAATACTTGGCACGCAGAAAACAATAGCAATAAAACGACACGATCAATATGCTACGTTCATAGTTTGGGTCTAGTCCATCACATGATTCTCCTAATGATGTGATCCAGTTATCAAGTGACAACACTTGCATATAGTCAGAATACCTTGATTATCATTGATCAACTGGATAGCCAACTAGAGGCTTGCTAGGGACATTGTTTTGTCTATTTATCCACACATGTATCTATGTTTTCATTCAATACAATTATAGCATGTATGATAAACGATTATCTTCAAACAGGAAATATAATAATAACTATTTATCATTGCCTCTAGGGAATATTGCCAACAATCAAGAGATTCCAATCCTACCATTTGAAACTTGATCTCTAGGCTCCCCAAGTTGCTTTCACAAGATCAATCTCTCCTACCCCTGCCAAATTCGAGAGAGGGTGATTGAGTGTTTGGAGACTATCTTTTTAAGCACAAGAGCAAGGAGTTCATCGTTCTACCACATATATTACCTTTTGGAGGGTGGTGCCTCCTAGATTGGTTAAGTGTTGCTTGGGAGCCTTCTACTTCATGTTGTGGAGTAGAACCAAGATGTTTGTAAGGGCAAGGAGATCGCCTACTTCGTGAAGATATATCATGAGTGAGGCTAGTCATGTGTGGACGGAATCCGTCATGGAATAGAAAAGGTTGTTTCTTCGTGGTCCCCTTGTGGGTGGAGCCCTCCGTGGACTTTCGCAGTCGTTATCCTCTGTGGGTTGAAGTCTCCACTAACATGGATGTACGATGGCGCCACCTATCGGAACCATGCCAAAAATCGTCGTGTCAACTTCTTTGCGTTTGATCTTCCTAAGCTCTACTCCTTACTACATATGCGACGTCTTTACTTTTTGCTACCATATTTGTTGACTAGCATGTGTAGGGTGCACTAGACATGTTAGAATCGCTAAAATCTGCCAACCATTAAATTGGGAAAAGGCTAGGATTTTACTTTATGCAAGTAGTATATTCACCACCCCCCCTCTAAACACCTCTTCTATCAATCTCACAAACGATCACATGATGTAGACAAGATCTATTCATGTAGGAATAGACCACATCGTTTTATCCTTAATAGCAACAATACATGTGTGTCATGTCTCCTTCTGTCCGTGAGATTGAGCACCGCAAGATTCAACCCATCACAAAGCACCTCTTCCCATTGAAATATAAAAAGATCAAGTTGGCCAAACAAAACCCAAATTTCGAAGAATAAATACAAGGTTATAATAATCAATTATGGATATAATCTCATAGATCTGATCATAAACTCACAGTTCATCGGATCCCAACAAACACGGCGCAAAATAAAGAGTTACATCAAATAGATCTCCAAGAGACCATTGTATTGAGAAGCAAAACGAGAGAGAAAGCCATCTAGCTACTGCGTACGGACCCGTAGGTCTGATTTGAACTACTCACGCATCATCGGAGGAGCATCAATGAGGACGGTGAACCCCTCCATGATCGTGTTCCCCTCCGATAGGGTGCGAGAAATGGCTCTAGATTGGATCTTGTGACTTCTGGAACTTGCGTCGGCTGAAACAATTTTTCATCGACTCCTCCACGGATTCTGGAATATCTGGGTATTTATGGAGTCAAGAGGCGGTGGATGAGGTGCCCGAGGCCCCCACTACCCACCAGGGCATGATGGGGCCCAGGGCGCGCTCTGGTTCATAGTGGGTCGCCTGGGCCTCCCCTGGTGAGCTTCCTTGGTTCTTATGTTTCCTTATGGTCCAAAAAATCTCCAAACAGTTTCGTGGCATTTGGACTTCACCTGATATTGATTTTCCGTGAAAGAAAAAACAAGCAAAAACAGCAAGTGGCATTGGGCACTATGTTAGTAGGTTAATCCCAAAAAATGATATAAAGTTGCTATAAAATGATTGTAAAACATCCAAGAATTATAATATAATAACATTGAACAATAAAAATTATAGATACGTTGGATACATATTATAGATCACTAAGTGGAGCCGTATATAACACGGTTGACGTCATGGTACGTCTTCATGATCCAATCGTGATCCGTCCCGATGTAGTGCCGAACAAATGGCACCTCCTGTTCGGCACATGTGTAACTCGATGACTTCTCCACCTCCTCGATCCAGGAGTGAGGGTAGATTAGTAGATGAGTTCTTCAGCAACACGATGGTGTGGTGGCGGCGGTGGAGGTGCTATCCCGGCGGGGATACGTCGAGCGCTACCAAAACCGCGGATGGAAGAGAAAACGAACTAGGAAGAGAGATGGGTGCCAAGGGCTTGGTGTGTGCTCTTGGGGCGCCCCTCCCTCTATATATAGGTCGAGCGGCATGGGGAACAACCCCTCCAAGCCCTATGGCGCAGCCAAGGCGGAGGAGGTGGGGTCCTACTCCTCTTCCTTCCCTTCCATATAAAGGTTGACTTTCCACCTTTCCCATCACATGGGTCTTGAGGGACATGTGTGCCTAGCCCAATAAGGACAGGGCGTCTCCTCTCAGCCTATGCAAACCGTTGGGACATGGTGGAACCGTTGGTGGACTTCCAAACTACTCCGCAAGCTTCCCGGTACAATAACGGAAAAGCCCGAAACTTTTCCGGTAGCCAAAATATGACTTCCCATATATGAATATTTACCTCTGGAGCTCGTTGTGATGTCTCAGACTCCGAACAACATTTAGTCACCAACATACATAAACCAATAATACTTATACGTCACCAAATGCTAAGCGTCCGGACCCTACGGATTTGAGAATCGTGTGGACATGACCAAGACACCTCTCCAGTCAATAACCAATAGCAGGACCTGGATGCCCATATTAGTTCCCACATATTCCACGAAGATCTTTATCGATCGAACCACGATGCCAAGGATTCAATCAATCCCGTATGCAGTTCCCTTTATCCAGCGGTATGTTACTTGCCCGAGATACGATCATCGGTATTTCCATACCTACTTCGATCTCGTTACCGGCAAGTCTCTTTACTCGTTCTATAATAAAAGATCTCGTGAATAACTCCTTAGTCACATTGCTTGCAAGCTTCTCGTGATGTTGTATTACTGAGAGGGTCCAGAGATACATCCCAGCCATACGGAGTGACAAATCCTAGTCTCAATCCATGCCAACCCAACAGACACCCTCGGAGATACCTATAGAGTACCTTTATGATCACCCAGTTATGAAGTGACGTTTGATACACACAGTGCATTCCTCGGGTACCAGCGAGTTACACGATATCATGGTCTTAGGAACAGATACTTGACATGTAGAAAGTAGTAGCAATAAACTTAGTGATAGAGTCGAATGTTATGCTTACGGTTGGGTCTTGTCCATCTCATCATTCTCTTAATGGTGTAATCCTGTTATCAAATGGTGACTCATGTCTATGGTTAGGAAACCTTAACCATCTTTTGATCAACGAGCTAGTCTAGTAGAGGCTCACTAGGGACGCGGTGTCATTTATATATCCACACACGTATTTAAGTTTCCGATCAATACAATTCTATCATGAATAATAAATCTATCTGGCCATGGGCCGGGCCGGGCCGGGCCTCGGCCCAGGCCCCAACAAGCCCAAGGCGTGCAGATAAGGCCCAGGCCCACGAAAATACTACAATTCTCAGGCCCAGGCCCTCCCAACGCAGAAAGCCCGAAAGCCCTAAGCCCTCCCAAAGGCCCTTGACATTGTAATGAAAGTACATGTCCAGAAATCGTCTATCATTGTACAGCAGCGAAATCATCTACACATTCACACTTATATTCATGTACACCAGCAAAATCATCTACCATTGTTCTATATACAGCAGCAAGAAACTACCTTAGTCCGACTTGGTGGAGGAGACCGGCTTGGTGGAGGAGATGTGGCGACCGGCGGGGCTTCGTCCGGCTTGGTGAAGGAGATGTGGCGACCAGCGGGGCTTCGTCCTCCTTCGTGCGGCGGTAGATGTGGCAACCGGCGAGCAGAACGCGACGGGCGCAGTGGCTGGAGGTAGGACGTGGCGGGCGCGGTGTAGTTAGGGAGGGGCAGACGTTTGTCGGCGCTGTAGTTGGGGAGAGGCAGATGGACGGCCGACGGTGCAGGCTTAGGTTGGAGATGGATCGGCCGCCACCGCCATGTAGCACGGGCAGAGGAGAGAGGATAGAGGGGCTGGAGCTTGGAGGGCTGGAGGCGTGCGGTGCGTTTTGGTGGAGTCGTGGAGACTGGTCTAGGTTTCCTTCGGTCTGTTGGGCTCTTGATTGTTTGCTGCGAGAGGGCCGGTCGGGCCGATTTTTGCTCTATTCTTGAAGCCCAGGCCCGGCCCCAATAACTGCTAGGGCCTACTTTTCAGGCCCAGGCCCGGCCCAATGATTAGGCCAGGCCCTCCCAGGCCCCGTTTTCTTGGCCTGGGCCGGGTCGGGCCGGCCGGGCCGGAGATGGCCAGATATAATAATAAATGATTATTACGAATAAGGAAATATGATAATAACTAATTTATTATTGCCTCTAGAGCATATTTTCAACAATTGATAGTTGAGGGGGCATTTTGGTTACTTTTCGGTTTGAGGTGAGTAAATTGAGAAAGAGTTTTGGAGGTCAATACAAACTTATCTCATTATCATTTCACAGGATCGGGTTTTTACATAAATTTTCAATTTTCATATTTGTCTAGAATTTTCAAATCTATTTTATAAAAAAATTGAATTAGCTAACTTTACCTTCTCCCAAATTTTACGTTTTTTAACATAGTACATTCCTCATTTTCCTGATTGATTTTTTAACCTTTTATGATGGCTGAGCTGCCACACCTGTGAAATCATTGCCACGTCATCGTCTTGAGTGCGGCAAGCCGCTTGCCAAATCTATGTAACTAAATAAAATCGACCGTCAAAACCTAGACATTTGCAGTAGTGACTAGTGAGGGAGGAAATTTGGCTTATTTTTGGGTCCTATGCTATTTATGCTCTCGATTCAATTTTCTACACTAGTAATGCTACATCACTTAAACTTACCACTTAAACTTACCAAAAATGCTAAATATACAAAGAGTTACACACGGTTACACACTGAGTATGACTCTTTCTTTCTAACTAACCCCTCTCTTCTTGATTTTCAAGGGGATGGAGCCTCATCCCTCTTACCCTCCAATCAAAATCCACCTACCTGTAAAATTTCTGTAAATTTATGTACGTGTAGCATTACTGTAAACTTACGTACACTTTTTACGTAACAACAAACGTAGAAACATGAGATTGGATCATTGGGAAGGAAGGGTCCACCCCCTTGAAAATCAGTGTGGAAGAAGGCAAAAATGCTACATCTACGGGGCATTACAGGTTGTTACGGATTCCTTCCAAACCTAATAACTATGGACCCCTGATTTTCATGAGGGTGGGCTCCCTCCCCAATTAACACCCAATCAAAAACTGCCGCATAAAATCAATCATGTAAGCTCCTGTAAAAATATGCATGTGTAGCATTGTTGGGGAGAAGGGTATTAGTTAGAGAGGTTATGTAGGTTTAAGTAAACTTTTAGGTACATGTAGGATTATCGTTTTTACACCCTCCGTCGTTTTAGAGGTTAAGGCCTTGGTACTATTTTATATCTTGTTAATTTGACAATATACAAGGTTTGAGAAACCCAAGGATGAAACCAACCAGATATTAGTTGCACCATCATCAATGGTAGCATCGACTGATTAGCTAGCTAGTCTCAACAGGGTTAGTTGACCTGTGATGGTCTCGTTGATCTTTGCTGCACCAACAACTTTTCAGACTGGAAACGATGGATATTGAATGCCGAGAGTGCAGCAGACTGCGATCAAACCGCATCCAACGCAGTGTTTGCCGGTATGTGATGTACTCTCGCCCAGCATTACTATGTAAAAACCCACAGTAACTTCTCTCATAACCCAGGTTGAAAAGAAAAAGACCGACCAGAGGCGCGCGCTGTAGAACTCTGCGGCGAGTCAGGCATGCAAAAGGAATTTTCACAAGCGCCCGCCCAACCAACCCGCACTGTTTGCCGTCCATGAGACCTGCATTTTCTACCCACTTGGGACGGGTGACAAGATGAGCACCACTTCAGTGGTTTTTACTTAGACTGCACTTTTTGTTCTTGTTTTGACCGAACATCATGCATGCTCTCTCCACTCTCGGCTTTTCAGTGGTTCGGTTATGTTGGAGCATCAGCGTCTGAATCTTTATAAGGCTGTACTGGCGATGTTGCGCTCATGAACTGAGCTCTTAGAATTAGGTTAATGGCGTGGTAATCCCACGTAGTATGTAGGAACACGTTCTGCCGTGAGTTCAGATGGAGCGAGAGAGGAGCAAGCGAGGCGAGGCGAGGCAGGGCAGGCGGGTGTCAGCGGCGAGGTACTTGGGCATGCACCATGCTTCCCTTTCCTCGCGTCCTGTTGCGCTTGGGGTCAACACCTCTGCCCCAATCTCATAATTATCCCCCCTCTGCGGCGAATGGCATGATCACATCTGAAGACGCCTGAGCAGCTGGTTTGTCTCCAACCTTTTGTCTCTTCCTCCTCCTTCTCCTCGCTCTCTCTCTCTCTCTCTCTCTCTCTCTCTCACACACACACACACACACACACACACATTTCTCTGTCATGCAAGGAACAAACTGCACTGGTTATTTATGGAGAACCTCCACGCTTTGTCGAGCGTTGGAGTTCATATACAAGTTTTGGTCCCATGTGTGCAGGTGCAAGGGTCTGCATAGACTAGAGTGAGAGTAGTGTGCTGGTACCTGGTAGTGCCTAGCTATAGCTCTCAAGAGTGAAGGCAGACTTGTTTCCAAGGTGATCTTGCGACATGACAATGGCGGCCGGAAGAGATCATCAGAGGGTCGAAGGGGTGAGGCAGTACAACAGGTCCAAGGTGCCTCGCCTCAGATGGACGCCCGATCTCCACCGCTGCTTCGTCCACGCCATACACAACCTTGGAGGCCAGTACAGTACGTATAGCCAAAGCATACCCTCTAATAAACCCACTTCATCTCCTTGCTTGCTTTCGCTTGCTTTCTATCTTGTTGTTCTTGCGTTCAAGCTTGGCTGTTGCTGACTGCTGGTAGTTTGTTTGTGCAATGCGCGCGGATGATTTCTTCAGGGGCTACGCCTAAGAGAGTTTTGCAACTGATGGGGGTGGCAGGGCTCACCATATCTCATGTCAAGAGCCATCTACAGGTTTGTATATATGCGCTTGACGATGCTTATTCATCTTTGTAAAAGTGTTATCCTCTCTTGTTCTGATGGTTGATATGCCGTGTGTACTTGTTAAAAACAGATGTACAGGAACATGAGGGGTAATGATCTTGACATGATGCAAGGTATGCGCTAATATGAGATGGTTAATCTTTCTCCTATAATCATCATCAACTTTTTATGTTTGTATAACGGTGTGCATGCCCAAGATAATACATACATGCACTTCAGTCTAGCTAATGGTAGCCTAATTAATAGATGTGTGCATCTTGTGATGCAGAGGCCAAGGTTACTTCCCTTTTCGGAAGAAAAAAAAAACTAATGGTAGCCTAATTAATAGCTTGTCAAAGAAAACAACATGCAGTATTCCTCTCTTCTGGTGATAATGCAAACATTGAAGGTCATCATTAGGATCATTCTCATGTCATAGACACATGTGCATGCATGTCTGGCACACTTCTAAACAACCATCTACACATTCTCTGTGTGCTAAAGAAAAGCTACAATTAATTAAAAGGCAAAGGATGCTACAAGAAGGTGGTACTTTTATTCTCCATGCATGCATGCAGCAATGAGCCAAAGCTTAAGCAGTTCCTCCACCAATCTCTCTTTTCTTGTGAATGCCAGGCATTCAGCAAATGGATCAGCAGCACACATTCGCAGGAGGCATGGAAGTTTGGACAGATATGCAGCAAGTTCATCATCATACTGAGTACTGTGATGGACCCTGTTGCAGGTGCCACTCTCCAAAGCATACAAAGGGGTCACTGCTCCACCACCCCCAACTGAAAAGGTCATTGCCTTTCCTCTCTCTCGATCCATGTTTTGCCAATATCCCTAGCCCATCAGTCACATCATGAAGCATTCCTTGATTCTTTCACCTCTCTCACATGACTGAATGAATGCATGCATCATGACAAGAGAACAGCAACACCTGTGTTTGACACTGCACAAACTTTGCATTCCTTTTGCATGCTTGCTGCATGAGGGCTCCATCACATGCATATTCCTACCTAGGATGCCTAGAGATGCATACTGTTCTGATGTTTGCTACATGGGCGTTTGCATGCCTACAAGTAGAAAGTGAGGTAGCTTTCAGAGACTGTATACTGGTGCACTCTGGTAGGAATATCCATAGTGAAGAATTATTGACCAGCCTACTTTGGTCACATCACACCTCTCTTTTCCAATTATTATTATTAAAAAATTCAAAAAACACATTTCCCTTTATAAACTATTGTTTTAGTTTACATGCCTTTTTAACATTTGTTGTTTCACCCAAATTTTTATAACCCAAAGAGTGCTTCTGGATTTTATTGTTTTGGAAAATTTAAAAAGAGAATCATATATGTAGATTTGGCATCAATGTTTTTATACCTATTTTCTACGACCCTAGAAAAAAAATATTCCCTCCATTCCAACATATTTGATGTTCTAGTTTTCTCCTAAGTCAAACATTTTTAAGTTTTGTCAAGTCTGTTCAAAGATATAGCAACATCTGAGTGGTGGGCTAATGTAAAAAACATGAGTATTTTGGGATGTAAATTGGTAAAAAAAACTCATCTAAGCCATACCTTAAAAGAGTTTTTCAGAGTTTGGTCCAAGGCTGGAAGGGTAGCGGCCCCCCTCGGCCTCAACATAGCTCCACCAGTGCATCTGAAACACCTAATCAATTTCATTAGATTCATAATAAAACATATTTTCATAGTATATAAAAGTGGGCTCTATAAAAATATATATATATATTTGATGTTGTAGATAATAATATATTTTTCTATATACATGGTTAAACTTAATTTCTTTTGTCTTAGCACAAAGCTAGCATTTTAAATATTTTGGTATGGAGGGACTGTTATTTTGAGAGTAGTATTTTTTGTGTTTACACGCCGCAACTTCCTCGCCAGGCCCGCCTGGCCGCTCAAGCATGTAGAATCTGCCGAAGAAATAATGGAATCACTACATATGTTGTTACTCCCACCATCCACGTATAGGGCCTAATGAGTTTTTGAGACTAACTTTGACTGGACATGTTAAGACAATAATCAGTGACATGGATAGGGCCTAGTAGTTTCCTAACCCTAAACTCTAAACCTGGAGGCCAAAGGCCATGGATGTACCTTTTGTTTCTCCAACTCTCTCAACTTACAATTTGAAAACAAAAACGTCATTTTCAATTATGTATATGTGCATAATCTATTGCTCATTGTTTAGCTCATCACTCATGTCGAATGGTGTGTCTCTTCCTCCGTTCCTAAATATAAGTCTTTTTAAAAGTTCCACTAGTGAACTATATACGGATGTATATGGACATATTTTAGATTATAGATTCATTCATTTTGCTTCGTATGTAGACTCTTAGTGAAATTTCTTAAAAGATTTACATTTAGGAACGGAGGGAGCAGCAAAGGTACTACATTATGAGTTTTAAATTAAACTGAATAAGAGTAATTATGGCACCATGCATGCAGGCCATCTGGGATGGAGACCACACAGGAGGCAGGAGCAAGCCCCCAAAAAAACTCGGTCAGGGGCCAAGGAATATGCGAGAGGGACGTGACCTCGGGCGCGTACTGCCTCGCCGCTGCAGGCCAAGCATACTACTACTACGCCCACTGCATGCAGACGACGACGACGCACGAGCAGGGCCACCACCTGCCGCCGCGCTCCCGGACATGGCAGCGCACACCTGCAGCAGGCGGTGGTGGCGAACAATCCGCTCGCCCCGGCTGCACGCTCGCGCCGCGGGAGCCGGAGCGGGACCTCGCCGCGCCGAGGCGTGGTGGTGGTGGTGGTGGTGGTGGTGAGGTATAGCCATCTACGCACTGCTGCAAAAGCGTTTGGGACAAGTCGCATGCGCGCGCGGCGCGTGGATCCTTATGGCCCATCGAGCCTCGCGTCGCCGATCGGTCGCCATGCATGTCCCTTGTACCAGTTGGTCGCTGAGTCGATAGACGGCAGCGTGCGTGCGTGCGCGCACTGAGGCACTGACAGAAGTGCTGCGTTTTGCAGGAGCGGACCGGCGAGCTGCTAGCCCACGGCCACCACGGTGTCGCGCCGGCGGGTCACGGGACGGCGGTGGATGGGGGCGACGGCGAGCTGTCTCTGTCGTTGATGCTGGAGCTGGGCTCGGGGCGCCTCGGCAGGAGCGGCGTGGGGCAGTGCTGCACCGACAACAGCGGGCAGGGCAGCTTCCTGACGTCGTCATCGTCGAGTCTTGGCGGCTCCTGCTCGGGCCGGCGCCGCGCCGGTGTTAGCCTGGACCTGTCCCTTTCATTGTACAACTGAAACCGGCTAACGAGGGGTCGAAAGCATGGATGCCGGTTTCGAAGAGATGGCCTATTGGTGTACCGATCCTAGTTTGTATGTGCACGTTTGGACGTTTGGACCTCACGGGCGGGCCGCGGTCACCGGGCGCGTGCGCGTGCGCGTCGCGCACCGGCACGAGTGGCGCGTGCTCTGCTACCCTGGCCTGGGGCTCCCGCCCCTCGCTGTGGGCACGCAACAGCTGCAGCGCGAGTTCCACCAGCTTATGCCTTGTTCGGTTAGCCAGTGTTTGAAGAGGTCTGAGAGGGATTGAAGGGGATTGGAGCGTGGGGATTAACGGATCGAACATGGTCTTAGGGATCGCAATGAAAGAGGCGCGGTGATTCTGCTACCACGGCAAATGCTCCGGGGTGTGAACAATAGAATTGTTTAAAATAACAGAAACACTAAAAAGTAAAAAAGTAATGGGAAACGTTCGGAACGGTGCGCCGGTCGAACGATTCGGCCTGTCCCGCGTGCGTCGCGCGATCCCGTGCATGGACTCTCCCTTCCTTTTATACTGCGAGGCGTCATTTTTTGTTGTAACTGTAATTTTTTTGCTACTACCGACATGATTTTGGCTGCAAACATTGGTGATTGTTGCTACATTTTGTCCATTAAAAAGTTGCATTCAAGTTTAGTTGTAACCCGAGTTTGTCAGATTTTTTGCTACAACCGTGTTAAATTTTGCTATAACCGGTATCATTTTTTGCTGCAACCGTTCATTAAAAAAGTTGCATACACGTTTGTCAGAGTTGCAAACCGAGTTCACCGGATTGTTTTGCTACAACCCATATTCTGTTTTGCTACCGTGCATCATCAGTGTGTTTCTTTTGCTATGACCATGTTGATATTTTTTGCTATAACCATATTTTTGCTGCATCCATGTTAAAATTTGTTGCATCGTAGCCAACATTTGTTGCATCGACAATTTTTTGTTGCATGGACATATCTAACGATGCAGCCCGCATGCAGCCGATGAATCGGGCGGCCCGTGCGGTCGGCCGAAAAATTCGACCGACGCGCCGACGCAGAGCACTATCCATAACAAGAAACACTAAAAAATAAAAATGATGGTACAAGACTGTGGATGCGTGATGCCCGTGCCAAATCTGATGGAGCTTGGACTTTCAAGGAGCCCCTGGCAACAATACATAATTCATAACCGATATTTTTGGTGGCGAGCTCCTCCGATGTTGTTTTTGCACGCACGTGACGCACTCAAACATAGCTTGCGTGAACAATAGTTTCAGACTTTTTTTGAATTGTTTTACTATTTGTTTTGATTTCATTGTTCATAGGATGTAGATGAGCCTGAGCTCCGAAAAAATATTATAATTACCATGCCTTCCTACAAATCCTCTTTCTGTTTTTGTGAGGCAATGAAATCACTAATAATAAAATAAAGAGTCCCCTTGCAAACAAAGGGTGTCTGTCCTATTTGATGGTGACAAATGATGCATTGCATATGGACCACTTCTCATGGTTAGAGAGTTTTGGTGAAATTTCTTTTCACATGAAGGGAAGATTGATGTGTTTGTTTATTTTTTTCGTTGATTTGATTTTTTTCAAAGGATTTATCTGTCAAACTATGCACTCAAATAACAAATTATTTTCATGTTTGCATTAATAGCATCAAAATCTTTAAAACTAGATTACATGTCGATAGATTTCAATGAATATTTTTGGATGAAAGTTGTGCTTCGAAATTGTAAAGCTTTGTGCTTCAAAGCTTGACTAACTAGTGTACTAAGTATGCTTTCAAAACGCGAAAGTGTATAGGAGCTCTCAGGTGCTACGCGCCTCATATTAAAAATAATTTAGTAATTCAAAAAAGTCAAAAAATCATGAAACTTTTACAAAATAAAACGTGACCAAGTATTGCACTCGTATAAAGAAATAAACATGGAAATACGATTTCCCAAAAAGGCTAGTTAAAAGCACTATTCATATTGTATTGTTGTTATAAATTTATTTATTTGTTGCTCTAAATTCAACGGGAATAATTCATTGGCCAAACCTTTTATACGAGTACATTACTCGTCATACTGGTTTCTAGAAAAAGTTCAGAGACTTTTTTACTCTTTTCTTGAATTACTAAATTCTTTTTCAATATAGGAGGGTGGAGCATCGAGTGCTCCTAATCCGCTCCCTTTCAATACCATACTATTTGTGCTTCAGCACACATATGCTTCGTTTGTTGCAGAAATACAACTGCGCTTCATTTTTAAGGAAGCACAAAGGAACGACGTGATAGAGGTGTGGGGCCCGATCTTTCGATGAGATGGTGGCTATTGATTTGGTGGAGACGAATTTGACGATTCGACTACAAACATGCACGGCGTTTCGCCTTAGCAATCACTAAACTAACTTCAAGAGGTTATTGACCACGCCAGAGCACGATCAACCTGATCATGAAGGTCTCTTCCTGCAAGCAATCGAAGAACAAGCAAGAATATGATAAAAGCAATCTGAATATTGCGAATATATATGAACTATTGATAAGGGTGGGGATCCGAAAGCGGTCTTGGCCTGGTCATTGAACACAAACAAAGTACACAAAATTGCAATGGTTAACTTTTAACTAAACAAATCCCAAGCAAAAAAGCTACTAGGTTGATCTACTTATATAGGAGCAAGGGGTGGCGGCCAAGGAGGTGGGAGGATGTCCCAAGGTAGCCTAAAATCAACCCTAGGCCGTACAAGACCCGTGGGCCCCAAGTGGAAGTGATGCAACACCTTTGGAGTTATGGTTTGACTCAAATTCTGATACAACCTCAGATTGTTTCGTCCTTATCTCCATGCTCCGGACAAAATTTAAAGTCATTTCAATTGGGCTGGAACGTAGATAAAATCTACTTTCAAACAAAAAAAAGAATCACCCAATTCGGAGTTCGTATGCAAACGTTGTTGACCTTTTGAGACAGGTGTGTGTGTGCAGTCCGAATCTGAGTCCAGAACGTGAGAGACTTGGACTTTATCTTCTTTTGGCTAAAAGTAACGTGAGAAAACTTCTTGAACAACACATAATCATTTTCTTTGATGTGAGAGGACTTATTGAACAACACCTAATTATTTTCTTTTCCTTTATTTTCACACGTGGTTCGTGCAAGCGTTCAACAATTCTCCATTTAGACAGTAAAAATGAACGAAGTATTTTTGTTTCGGTTAACATAAATAAATTATTATATAATTATTATAAAAATTCACTTCACAAATATGCAAATATGAAATATTTTTTATCATATTCAAAGTAGCCATTTCCTCATCACGACGGTGCTTTCGCATGAAAGCACAAGTATGTTTCACTCTTTGGAAAAGCACAATCGTGGTTTTCACGCGAGAAGCACAATTATGCTTCAAGGAAAGCATAACTATGTTGAACGCTCCTAAGAAACAAAAACTGAAATAACCAAACAAATAGAAAAGAGAAAATTAGGCAAAACTGGGGAAAGGGGAAAAAGAAACCCACAAAACATAGCAAAAATGTTCTGATGGGAGAAGCGCCAACGTTCGACATGTAGCAACGCTGGGAAGTGTTGCGCCTAGGTACCCTCGAGTTATTTGCTTCCCCGAGGCCACCTCTGAAACCTCCTCTATAACGCTTCTCGCGTTGGATCGCCAACCACCCATGGTCCGACAGTGGCGAATGCACACTAAAAAAAGTTCGTGAATCTGAAAAAGTGTTCATGAATTTGGAAAATGTTTGGGAATTCGAAAAAGTTTACCAATTTGATTTAAAAAGGTCATGAATCTGAAAAGTCTCTATAAATTTGAAATGTTTGAGAATTTGACAAAATTCAGAATTTTAGAAAAGGTGCACAAATTTGAAATATATTCATGAATTTTAAAAAAACAAGAATCTAAAAGAAGTTCGTGAATATAAAATAAAAGTTCACGAATTTCATAAAATTTTGTGAACTAGAAAAGTTCATGAATATGAAAATGATATTTATGAATTTATATAAGATTAATGAATTAATACTTGTTCACAGATTTGAAGAAATGTTCACGAGTTAAAAAAAGAAAAAAAGAAAAAAATCTGAAAAAACAAAATAGCAGAAGCTTTCTAAAACCGGGATGAGCTTCCGCGGAAACTAGACTTAGATGGGCCGGACCATTAGATACAAGAAGGCTGTCAGATGCATACCATATGAATTGCTAATTTAATGATCTTGATTTCGTTCCTGTAAACTTTATGACGAATAAATAAAGCTTTAGGGTTTGTCTAGAAAAGAATTGCCGACTATTTTGGTCCACCTTTAATTATGAGTCGATGGATATTGTGAGTAGTACTTAGGGGAATCCATATCGACCACTCAAGCACTCACTCACCCCGCAAAAAGAAACTCAAGCACTCACTTCGTCAAGTAGCCGGCGCTTTGCTTCTCAACCGAGTGGCAAGAGCAACTAACAAATTTTTTGTCCTACAAAAAAACTAACATTCTTTTATCTGAATTCTTTTCGATCTATTCATGAACTGTCAGATTAGTACAAAGAACATCAGGAATAAAAATTACATGTAGATTCGTAGACCACCTAATGACGACTACAAGCATTGAAGCGAGCCGAAGGCGCGCCGCCGTCATCCCCTCTCCCTCACCGGAGTTGGACAAACAGTGTTATAATAGACAAAAGGAAAGTCATCGTGTTAAGGCCCTACATGATCAGTGGACCAAAACAACAACCTCCGCCGATGAAGAAAATCGTAGATCAGAAAGATCCAACTTGTAAACACACAAACACATATGAACAAAGACCGGATCCACGTGGATCCATCAAAGACAAAAGCCGACCAAATCTCACGAGATCCGTCGGAGTCAAATCTTCACAGGCCCTTCGACAACGCCAGAAGCACCGTCGGACAGGGTCTAGCTAGGCGGGGAGAAGCAACTAACTGGGTGGAACACCGTCGGAACAAAAGGAACTAACTGAGTGGAACCCCTCGCAAGAGCTCCTCACAAATTACTTTTGGTGGGTTTAGAGCATGCCACTTGGCGAGCTCTCGGTTGCCATGAAGTGTCGCATGCTACGCATAGGTGTTTCCGGGCTTTCCATTTTGGCGGGAATCAAAATTTGTTTGCATGAAAATAAAAGGTTTTCCTTTTAGCTTTCATAAGAGACACGGATTTGCTTCTCGCGAAAGCACACGTTTGCTTCTACGAGACGGAAAGAGAAAAAAAATATTTTTTTCTTTTACAAGAGGAACAGATTTGCTTCTCGTGTACGCGCGTGTTTGTTTTCGTGAGAGGTACTATACTCTCAGAAAAAGGTAATATATATCGAGAGAGGTGTTTTGGAGGCCGAGCTCCATGAAGGCCTTTATTTTTGAAATTTTCAAATTCAATTTTTTATGGTTTAAATTTTTTTGAAAACAAATATGCATGTATGTAAGGATGTAACCCACATGTGTGTAAAAATTTATGATGAAATACCTTGAGTTGCGACCTGTACAAAAAAGATAAATTCGTGGTCTCGAAGGATGAATAGTATCATGTGTTAAACAACCCTAGATTTGTTTTTTTTTTTTGCATAGCCATCATTTCAATGTATTTTGAACTGAAAAATTACACACATGTGTGTTATATCTTCATGTATATCTGTATTTTTTCAGAATTTTTGGAAATATAAAAATATGAATTTTGATGAAACTTCAAATTTGAACTTGGAGGCTTCACTGGAGGCCGAGCTCCAAAAGGGATATATGTTTTTCTTTCGCGAGAGGTGCAGGTTTGCTTGTCGTAAAGACATAGATTCACTTTCATGAGAGGCATAGTTGCGCGTCTGTATCTCTCGAAAAGAAAAAAAAGAATGTCAGAAAAAACCATGATTTCGGCTTTTTTTTCATTTTTTCTCATCAAAACCTGTTAACATGGATCTAGTTCCAGTATAAGAAATCCAATGATGAAAATAATTTAAAATTTAAACGCATGGCTTAAAATATAAATATTTTAAATAAACAAATATATAAAAATAAAAAAACTTTCAGATTGCGCCAAGTGACACACATATAATGTTGTGTGCCACTTATTGCAATATAAGAAGATAAAATTGAACTTTGCAAGGGGTCGCAGCCAAGCATCAAAGATTTTGGATAATCTATTTATAGAGATTTGAGACGGCCCATTTAGCATGTTTGTGCTCTACACAACCCCGGTTATAGGACTATTTCACAAGGTTCCGGTTCGTTGAATCGGTTTTGGGAACCTTCTAAAAGGTTCCTGACTGTATCGTTTTGTTTGGATTCACATTTTTTTTTCTTTAAAAAGGTTCATTTGAAATTTAAGTTTTTTAAAGTTTATTTGGAATTTAATATTTGTTAGGATTTCGATATATTATGTTTTCAAATAATTGTTCATAATTCTTTAAAAACTCTTTCACAAAATTGTTCATAGATTAAAATAATGTTTGAGAATTTTCAAAATAAATAATATTAAAAAGGTAATTTTGCAAAATGTTTTTGTTTAAAAAAGTCAGGTTTTCGTATTTTTTTAAAGTTCAAATTTGAAAAAAAAAAAACCTTCAGTGACCGGGTCGCTACAGTGTGTCATCGCTACAATGTGGACAATGTGGACCAAATAAGTCGGCCCAGTCATGGCTTCCCCTCTTAGTGTTGTGTCCTTATTTGAGGCATAACCCGTCATATATGAGCATCCCAGGAACAGGACCCTGAATTGTGGTTGTTCAGTGCGTTTATAGTAATGAAAATCACCGTAGAACAGTTGTTCTATGAATCGGGGACTAAAAAATGTGTCAGAAGCACTCGAATTAACATTCTTTGCTCCGGTCGGAGTCTGGACTTGGTTTGTTTTTTAGGGAAGACTGTGGACTTGGTTTGTTTTTTAGGGGAGAGTGTGGACTTGGTTTGTTTTTTGAGGGGTGACATGCCTTACTTTATTGAACGCTTGGGCGGCGGCCCTGTTTCCGGCGGCCACTGTGACCGCGGGGGCGGCGCAGCGGCTGGTCCTGGGACGCCCCAGACACTCTCCATGGCCTACCATGGATCTGGAGTTGGTTTGATCCAGCTCGAGGTGCTGCAATGGCTGGTGACGCGTGTGAGCTTGGTGGTCGACGGCGGAGGGAGTTTGTCGCAGCGGGAACAGCTCCGACGTTCTGGCCCAAATGTGGATGCCTCTTGTGCTGGGTTGGATGAGTTCCAGGCGAAAGCCTTGGCCCGACTCTGTTGGTCCCATCGATGGCGGCGTTTTTGGGCGCCGTTTTCCTTGTCGTGGAACTCCTCCTCCTGCACGAGGGGTTTGAGCTCTCCGGTGAAAACCTAAGCTTTGAATGGTTGCCAGAGCAGCGGGTGACGGCGGCGTCTTCGTCGTTTCCTTATTGGGGGCGTCGCTTGGAAGAGCTAATTTGTGCTTGTTGTGTCAGGTTTTCTCCTACGTAGGGTTTCATGGATATCGGGGCAGCGGCCCCGGACGACTGATGTGCGTCGAGGCGGCGGCCTTGGCGAGCGATGCGCGAGATGGCTTCATGGGGAGGGGCAGCGGCTCGGCCTTCGCTTCGGTGGCAATCTTGAGCCGCTTGGGTGGCAGGTTTGTTGGCTCGGTCGACGCATCCTAGTGGGGGCTGTTGGACGGTACGTCAGGGCAGCGGTCCAGATGTGGTGTAGCGTTCGTGGTCTCCGTGCAGTTGTCTTGAGCAGCGTGCGTTGCGGGCAGCTGGATCGTGCGGCATTGCAGCTTGAGGACGAGCGATGGTATGTCGGGGCAGCGGCCTCGGAAGGAGGTTTTGGTTGAGTGCACAGGGTGCGTCGGACAATGGATGTTGGGGCGGCGGCCTCGAAAGATTTGCAGCTTCGCCGGACTGGACTATGTGTCGAGTGGGCGACATGGTTTGTGTCTCCACATGACCTCTACGATGAAGGTTGGGTCGCCGTTCGTCTTCGGTGAAGGCGGAGTCGCTTAGTTTAGTGAGGGCAATGACGCCCGTTGGGGAGCAATGACGACGATGACGCAAGGGTGTATCTTGTCGAGGCTCCTATTTGTTGAGGTGTGTACATGTCGAGGATGTCATGTGTGTGCTGCTCGGATGATTTTAGCCCGGTTTTTCGTTAGTTAACTGGACAACTCTTTTCTTCTTAGTGAATGCAGATTTTCTGTCATTTTAAAAGAAAAAAAGATAGTCCGAGAAATAGGAATTACAGATGTACCATGCGGACGGATTAGCCAGAAATAGGGTCCCTCATCTAAATGTAAAGAACGTTTGGCTAAACTATGTGCCTCCATGTTAGAGAGCCTACCATCAAAAATGAAATTACATGAAATAAAATCACTACTAGTAGCATGTATCTCATCCACGATTGGTGCAATTGGTCCCAAGGTACCTCCATGTATATCCTGTACCATCGATTCGCAATCTGAAGCAATTCTGGACTTGGGTGTGAAGAATCTGGGTTAGGGAGTGTAACGTTTAAGATACGGTTCTATCCTTATTTTGACACGAGGGCCTCGACGGGGATAGAAACGCATCTCGTCGTTTCGTAAGAATGAATATCGTTACAATTTCATATACTCATCTTTTCAGTACAAGTACTTGTAACGGTATCCACTCTTGCGAAACGACTAGATTCGTTTCTATCCCTATCAAGGCCCTCGCGCCAAAATAAGGATAGAACCGCATCTTGAAAGGGAAGCCCATCTTCCATCTTGGATATAAAGGGATACAGGGATAAATAAAAAAATAAAACCAACCCAGAGCTAACCTTGTTGGGTGTTTTTATAGGAGAAAACTTCATGAGCACCGGGCGCTAGAGCCAAGGCTCAAACGCAGGTGGGCTTACAGCTAACCCAGCTGTCCAGCCAACGGGTCGATGCCCTGTTCTCGTACAAGGATAAATTGGGTCCTTATTCTGATGCTTTCTCCCCTGGAAACAATCCTAATTTCTTTCTAAAAGGTACTCTACCCATAAACTAATATAAGAACGTTTAGATCATTATTTTAATTATTTAAACATTTTTATATTAGTTTACAGAGGGAGTATAAAGGAGCTCCCAAACAAGACCCTTTAACCCCAACGGCTCACCGGTCACCATAGTGGGCCTTTGTCATTCAATGGATGGAGGGATTAGATGGGGTTAAGGTTACAAAATCAATGTAGTTTATAGGAACCAATGAACAGTACCACACCTACAATGTAGCTGCAGTACCGTGACATGGTGCTACATAGATGGTGTTTCTTTACCCAGGGAGTAGACTAAAAAGTCCCTTTTAGTCCCTAGGTAAAGAAACAGGAGGGACTTTTCCTTAAGGGACTACAAAAAGATCTGTTGGAGGGACTTTTTTCTTTAGTCCCTGGGACTAAAAAAAAGTCTAGTCCCTGGAATTCGATCTGGGATGTTTGTTCTAGATCCAATGGACCTCGGAGCAGGAGAGGGAGAGGCAAGCAGAGGGATCAGTGGAACTGTTGCAATGCAAGTAAAAAAATATTTACAAGTTTGAGTACATCTATATGTTAAGTCATGGGCCCATCAATGGATGTTTGTTCTAGATCCAACGGACCTCGGTCCAGGAGAGGGAGAAGCAAGCAGAGGAATCAGTGGAACTGTTGCAATGCAAGAAAAAAATTTACAAGTTTGAGTACATCTACTCCCTTCGTTCCTAAATATAAGTCTTTTAAAAGATTTCACTACGAGACTACATACGGAGCAAAATGAATGAATCTACACTCTAAAATATGTCTATATACATCTGTATGTACTCTCTTAATGAAATTCCTAAAAAGACTTATATTTAGGAACGGATGGAGTATATGTTAAGTCATGGGCCCATCAATGAGCTTGGTACTACCACACTACTATCTTACCAAGAATTTATCCAAACTATGCGTGAACTTACAATGCTACCATAAGACAATACTGTTACGGTTCCTTTGGTTTGAAGATATTTCATAGGAATTCTACTTCTTCTGTTACTAAATTTTTCTTTTTAAGTTTTCACTAAGGATTACATATGGATGTATATAGACATATTTTAAAGTCTGAATTCACTCATTTTGTTTTGTATTTAGTCTTTAGTAAAAAAATTAATAAGACTTATAGTCTAGTTCTTCCCAACCATAATTATTTTGATATCGAGGGAGCATTTAGGAACGGAGGGAGTATATGATAAGATTCTTATATAAATCTTTCTTTAAAGCCATTTGATTCATTTGAATGGATTCATATTCCTATATAGGATTGGTTCCTATCCTTCACATTTCATAGAAAAATAAACATGAGTCTAGACTCGATAAAATAAATTCTATTCATAGGATTTTTGATACATGTGATCTCATTTCATGCAAGTTTCCTATTCCTATGAAACAAAGGAGGCCTAAATAGTTATAGAGCGAGGATTAAAAGTAAATTTCTCTGCCAGGTTTATAATCATAAAATTACTCTCATTTATCATCCGAGGGGGATAACAGAGAGTTCATAATTTAGACAGTATAAGTTATAAGTTCGGAGTAGAGCAAAATTGATCAGCTATAAAATCTGTCATTCATACCAGAATAAGAATGCCGGGCATTGCCCAATTACACTCTGGACAATCAAATGCTAGCCGGTACAAACAGAGCATTTGCCTTCGCAAAATGATTAGCCTACACCTCAACAAAATTTGGAACATGATTCTACACAACTTATTCCGAGACCTATAGTCGAGAGACCTGGGCAAAACTTCAAGGAACAACAACAACAAATAATATAAGATCATACAACAAAAGGGTTACGCGAGGGAAGACATGTTTTGAGGGAGGTCAGGCATTACTGTCGAGAGCACCCTTTAGCATATGCAACCCTTCCATCGAAATACTTCTCCGTACCCGGAATCTTGGGATCTCAATTTGAGGGGGTGGGTCGGCTGAGAAGCATACAACCACTGCAGTTAGGTTGTCGCAAGTGTCTCGTCGGAGCGCTTCCTGAACAAGTTCTCTTGAGCACCTTTCCGGATCGTTGTGAGCCATCAGCTCTTTCCGTACCATTGACACAGCACATTGGCTGGTCATCACATCCCAGAGGCCATCACATCCAATTATCAAGAACTCGTCTTCCTCAGTGAGTCTAACCTCCTGAAATTCAGGTTCTGGAGTGAGAGGGCTTATAGACCCTTTGGAACCTTTGACGTGCCAGTCACCGATTGCCCTTGCTACAGACAGCTGACCATTGAGATAGCCATCAAAGACTATGCCACCAAGGTTCTCAATCCTGAGCTTTTCACTCTTGCAGCTGGGTTTGTGATCTTTTGACAGCTCAACGGCCCGTCCTCGCTTTCCTAATACTGCTCGACAATCTCCAGCATTTGCAACAAGCAATGTCCTGTACCATTGAATGACATGGATGAGAGTATATCATTCGATGCAAATAACCAATCTAAAGATAGCAAACACAGGCTCTACTCTGGTAATGCGTCAACTAATAAAGGCAAGGAGGCCCAGAGGACAGCTAGGTACAGCAAAGAACCTTGTTTCGGTTGAGACATTGTGGGTTGAAGCAATAAATGTGAAGTAGCTGACAGATATAAAGGATATGAAGTAGCCTCTATAATTTCAAAAACGGGAAGGAACAGTGTCTAATTATTTACCACTAAGTCGCAAAAATGCCAAACCAACAACCCATTGAGTTCTTCTAACCAAGAATAACTCAACGACCACCTTCAAATAAGTTTCTTTTCTATGTCAACATGATTATAGGAAGGACTCATTTAGAGTCTATTCTGAAGGCTTCCCTCAGAATACTCTTCCATTAAATCCAGTCTTTGATATGGCATTGTTGGGATTAATTTAACTCCTTGCAATATTGTATAGTGAATGAAAAACATTATTACAAACTGGAGAAACATTTGATATACTCCCTCCAGTTGATTTTATAAGTCAGGCATGGATCTTTAGGTCTTCAATTTTACTAATAAAATATGTGTCATATGTCACAAAAAATATATATTTAGAAACTTCATTCGACATCAAATCTAACAATGTATTTTTTGTGGCATTTAACACATGTTTCTTTAAATTAAGGCCCATACCCGTACCCGACTTATAAACCCAACCGGAGGGAGTACAATAACATTGACAGGTGTCTTCTTGGGATGCCATGTGTCAGTAAAATTAAAAGGTTTGGTACTAGCACCAAAACTTAGTAACTTACCTGCCAAAAATAAGGGCCGTCAATGCTGTGGTCCCCGAACTGCGGTCAAGAGAATGGGAATCCGCAATCGCGTGATCAGCCTTTAGAAATGCACTTCTGATTGCTTTCTCCATGCTGTTGGGGAAGTGACCATCTTCGATTATGAACTTCAGCAAGTTCTTCCGAACGAAACAGACTGCATCTGTACCACCATGACCATCAAACACCTGCAAATTATGTCAAGAAAATGTATTATTATACATCTGTTGTGCTAGGTAAAGTGACATGCCACCAAAATTACCCCCATAAAATGAACAATTCCTGCACTCAAGAACCAGCAAACATGCTTTCTATACAATGCATGGTTTTTCTTTAGTTTTTTTTTTCTTTGCTAAGCTGTGCCCTGTATTCTTTAGTTGAATACAGGGCACAGCTTAGCATAAAAAACTAATATAAAATTTCAAACCACAGTTTACTGTTTAAAAGAATTACTTGTCCTTCTCTTAACAGCATGATTGAAGAAACACACTTTTTGTTTGCAGGGGTTTTCATTGTACTAAAATATAAGAAATGAAACTAAAAGCATCTATCAATGCTCATACTGAACTGATTCACCTCAACGCAATCATTGAACCACACTAGTACAATCATTTCCACTATCATGCGTCCACAACCGATGTAATCATGGATTTCCAAGTTGAGCAAATGAACACACCTAGAAGCTATTATCACAACATTAGTGGTGGACATAAGTCACAATGGGTGGTATTATTATCACAGAGAAGTCGCAGCAGACTAAATCATTGATTCATAATGAGCACATGCATTGTTAAACAGTTAATGAGACAAGAACAGCAAGGAACCGCCGGATCGCAATTTATGGTAACTGTAATCCAACTCACCCCATAGAAGGCGCCTGGTGCAGGGATAGCAGGGGTACGCATTCCGAGGTGCTCAATGAGGCTGTCGATGCAAACATGCTCGTCCTCCATGTACGTCTTCGGCCCGATATTGGCATAGCTCCCAGACCGGTAGACCGGCAGGAAGCTGGGACGGATCTCTGTGGGTGAGATCAAGCTCAGCGTCCCCGAATCCAAGCCCTGCAAGAAAACAAAAGAGAAGCACCGTAGTAGTTTGAGGAAATGGCCGGGCAATGAGCCGGAGGGGATAGTCAGTGTGGTTACCAGGTCTGTGGAGGCCGCGGCTATGCGCGCACTGCTGGCGCAGTGGCGTATGGCCGTGAGCTGGTGACGCGGCGGCTTGCGGGCCATGGGGCTACCGGTGGCGCCGCCGCCGCCGCTACTGGGTGGGGTCTCCGGCTCGACGCCTCCGCTCATGATGTCTGGTGCTCTTGGCTACTCTGTTCTGTTGGTGATCAGAGACAGTACAGGAAACGAAGAACATTTTTTGAGTTAAAAAAGATGCAACTTTCCGCTCCTGAAAGCTAGGAACGATTTGAGAATAGGAACATTTTCAGATTGCTGAGAGATTAAAAACAGTCCTTCCAATCGGCCATGATTGGAGCCGTACCAATTACGCCGCCATAATAATATTAATATCCAAATCGAGCGGAAAAAGGAACATCCACAGCGTCAATAACAGGAAAGAATTGAAATCTGCTCCCCTCCCGCCCGTGCAATGATTGGAACCAATATCCGCGCCGGGAACCGGAACGGCGCCATTTCCGCCGCCCCGGGACCTCCGCCGGCGCAGAGCAGCAAGACAAATCCCTCTTCCAGCACTGCCCCAGCAGCCGACCAAGAACGATCCGATTTCCCCCCTAGCGACCACGACGAATCCGCCCACCCGCCCATCCATCCATCAGGACGAACGAATGAACCGGAGATGCAGAGTTGCAGACAATACATATCAGATCAGGGGGGTAGCGCTCACCACCGGAGAAGGGCCGTCGCCGCAGCCGCGCCGCGCGATGCGTTGGGTAGGTGGAGGAGGAGGAGGGGGGAGCTGGTGGCGAGGATGGGGGAGGAGCGTGCAGGAGGTGGTGGAGGGGGGAGGAGGAGCTCGTGGCGGATTTGGGGATGGGACGGGGGCGGGGCGAGGAGGGAGAGGGGGCTGGTCTTTGGGGGCGGGCGGGCGGGCGAGATGGTTCGTGTGATCCCATCTGCGGCGCAGCTGTGCACGGCTGGATGTGGGTGGGGTGCGGCTCCGGTGTGCATTCCGTGTCTCTGTCGGGTCCGCCCGTCCGTCCCTTCCTTCCCTCGCTTTTTGCGTGCATAAAATAATGCCCGTCTAGTGCTTGGACCTTTTCGCCCCCTTTCCCTGCTGTCTTAGATTTTTTCTTGTCTGTACTGCCACTACTTCTTATCGAGATCAAACCTGTATGTGACTCTGCCAATGCATCATCGCATCATCTCTTAGCATGTACTTCTCCAATTTTTTAGTCTGTATATAAGCTTTGGTCAAAGTCAAGCTTTGTAAAATTTAACTAATTTTATATTAAAAAATATCAACATTCACAACATGAAATCAATATTATCGGATGCACCACGAGATGTATTTTCATACTATGTAATTTTAGTATACTAGATATTCATATTTTTTGATATAAATTTGGTCAAACTTTATGTTGTTTGACTTTAAGTAAACCTTATACGCGGAGTAAACAGAAACAGAGGGAGTACTCCCTTCGTTCCTAAATATAATTCTTTTAAAAGATTTCACTAGGAGATCACATACGAAATAAAATGAATGAATCTACACTCTAAAGTATGTCTATATACATCTGTATGTAGACCCCTAGTAGAATCTCTAGAAAGACTTATATTTAGAAACAGACGGAGTAATTATATACGTAATAAAAACATAAGGTTACTTCCAATGCTTCACCTTATACAGGTGCTAAGGCTGCTACATAGGCAAAAACACTGATGTGGCAAGCTAATTAATAGGAGAGAGATGAGTGTAGTGATCCACAAAGAAACAATGTTAAGCGCGTGAACCTAGGTAAAACAATTAAATGAAAGAAATGCACCAATGCATGCACAACTTTAGTTGCAAAAGCATTAAATAAGGAGGCTTAGCTACGATAAGCTAAGCAACTATGCATTGGGGGCTTTAGTTGCTAAATTATTTAATATGCTTACCACCTTATCTTAGCACCAATGCATTGGAAGTGGCCTAAGAAACAACTAGTACAATGCAATGTATCTTATGTATTGTATGTAATTTAATGATTTGTGGCTCATGCATGCATGTGATTGGGTTAGCACCTCTTTTTTACCTATGGTCATGTTTGGATACTCTAACTCGGTTAGAGGTTAGGGTAAGATTCTAACCCTAGACTAATTTTAAACTAACTCTAACCAAAGAGGTGTTTGGGTGACACAGTTAGATTGCCAATAAAAGCACTTTTTCAATCATTTGGCTCCTTTAACAAGAATTTGGTGTGGTGGAGGTAGAGGGAAAAGTAACTTTTTCTCGGCCCCACCTAACTCTAACCCAAACAAGCATCTCTTGGATGGGTTAGTTTTTGTGGATGGGCTAGATGAAGATGCATCTAACCAACTCTAACCCTCCTGTTTGGATGTTTTAGGGTTAGTTTGGACCAATCTAATCAACTCTAACTCTAACCCATGGATCCAAACAGGGCCTATGACCACGTGTCAAGGTTGTATGTTAGCTAAGATACAACCTCACTATCTCTCTTCATTAAATAAAGTGCCACATAAGAAAAATGCATATGAAACCGCACTAAGAGACCTGCATTGGCTCAGGCCTAATGCTTCACTAGAAAAATATCTTTTAGAAGTTTTTTCTCGTGAAACTTCCTACCTATTATTCATTATTAAGCGTCGGAAATGGTACAAATTACATTCATGTTCGTAAACCATCAAAAATGGTAGAACGAGCTGAAAACGCATCGTTGTTATCGCTCCTCTCTCATCAAATCCAAAAAACATTTTTATAATAAATAGACAAGAAGTCACCATGCTAAAGGTCCCAAAAGGCGGATGCATTAGAGCAGTTGTCGTTGGTCACCTCGCCGATGAAAGAAACGTAGAATGAATGGATCCAATTAATAGACACACAAACGCAAACAAACGAACACCGCATCCAGGTAAATCCATCAAAGACAAACACCTATCATATCGAGTGAGATCCGTTGAAGACGCACCTTCACATGCCCTCTGATGATGTTGGATGCACCGCTGGGACAACAGTTAGACAAAGAGAAACTTGTTCCATCCTCAAGGAGTTGTCATCGTTGTCCCGTCTTCATGAGAAGGACACAAAACCTAAACTATAAATCATATGAAAACGAAGCAGAATCCCTTCCGACAACATGAACCAAGGTCCACCTAAGGTCACAAAAGAATAGGTAGATCATAGACGACACCAATGAAAGATGAGTGTAGAGGAATAGGATGCAACTCTCGATGTATTGATCGGGTTGAAAGATGAGTGTAGAGGAATATGATGCAACTCTCAATGTATTGATCATGTGCAAGCACATTTATATATGATGTACAAGGTGGGACAGAGCCTCAACTATACAAGAAACTAGGAGGTGGGGCAGGTATACAAGATACATGCGAGATATACTCAATCCCCCAGTCGAAGCGTCATCGATGTTGACGCAAAGACTGGATCAGAAATCTTCAAACGACGCCGTAGGCAAGCCCTTGGTCATGATATCTGCAAATTGTTGGGAAGTAGGGACGTGTAAAACACGGACATGGCCAAGGGCTACCTGTTCCCGAACAAAGTGAATATCCATCTCAATATGTTTGCTCCGATGATGATGAAAGGGGTTGGCGGAGAGGTAGATGGCATACACGTTGTTGCAGTACACCACCGTGGCCTTATCAACAAGACATGAGAGCTCGAGAAGTAACTGGCGAAGCCACGAGCACTCGGCGATGACATTGGCTACGGCACGATACTCGACATCCGCACTGGAACGGGAGACTATAGGCTCTCGCTTGGACGACCAAGAGATGAGTGATGGTCCAAGGAAGACATAATATCCCGAGGTGGAGCGGCGAGTGTCGGGGTAGCCAACCTAGTCGGCATCCGAGTAGGTAGTGATGTCAGTGGCGATGGAGGCGTTCAACGTGATGCCAATATCCATAGACCCCCCTAATGTACCAAAGAATCTACTTCATCGCAGTCTAGTGAGCATCCCGAGGGGCATGCATATGAAGTCACACCTGTTGGACCGCATGCTGCAACTCCGGTCGAGCGAGGGTAAGGTACTGAAGAGCACAAACAATAGACCGATAGAAAGATGCATCAGGAGCAAGCGAGTCGTCAGTGGCAGAGAGCTTGGCCTTCGTATCGATCCGAGTAGGAGCAGGTTTGCAATTAAGCATTCCGACGTGATCGAGAAACTCATGAGCATACTTCCGCTGATGGAGAAAGAAGCCATCGCCGCTTCGCACCACCCCAACACCGATGAAGTAGTGCGAAGGACCAAGGTCCTTGATGACGAACTCAACGCGAAGATGAGAAGTGAGCTGGCAGAGTAGGCCATGTGTGTAGGGTGTCAGAATGATGTCGTCGATGTAGAGAAGCAGATATGTCGTGTTAGCGCCCTGGTGGTAGACAAACATCGAGGCATCGGAGCGTGTAGAGCGGAAGACAAGTCGATGAAGAAACGTTGCGATGCTATGATACCATGTAGGGAAATAGGATGCAACTCTCGATGTATTGATCGGGTGCAAGCGCACGTATATATGATGTACAAGGTGGGCCACAACCTCAACTATACAAGGAACTAGGAGGTAGACCAGGTATACAAGATACATGCGAGATATACTCAATAATGAGGAAACCCTAGTCGGTTTGGAAGGGCTGGGGAAAGTCACGAGACGGTAGATTCACTGAATTGACGTATGTACTACATACTTCTTCCATTTGTTTCATAAGACATTTTAAAGAGCTTGTTTTGTGTTGTTTTAGACAGTGTTTGAATGTTTAAAATGTCTTGTGAAAATAAACAAAGCGAGTACCAAATTTACAAGATGTTGTTTTGTCTCGCTGGTGTGGTTCTTCCGTCGGCGGTCAGAGCGGCATCCCGGAGGAAGACAACATGGGCGGCGGCGGCGGCGGTCCGTCCTCGAGCAGACGCATGTGGCAGTCTACAGTTTGCCACTCGTGAGGTGAGCTCGGCAGTGGGTCGAGCGGCGCTGCCAGGGCGGCCCTCACAGGTGGTGGCTCGGACGGGCGACGGCTCACTGGCACGGAGTGGCGGCTGTCGCACATAGAATCGCCGCCTGTGGTCCCCCTGTGTCAGGCGACTTCAGTTCAGGAGAGACCCTCGGTCTAAAAGTATTCTTTTGACCGGTTGGCGGGACGCGTGGCTGGTGGCATAGACAAGGCACCGCTTAAGGCCGCCACAGTGGGACCAGCAGAACCTCCGCCAGACTCTTTGCCGGGGAAGACAGGGGTCTCGCGGCCCAATTAGGAGATGAGGAATCCAAATCGGGATCAGGAGCTGCTTCATAGCAGGACGCTGGTGCCGTCCAGCGAGGTGCCACCCACCACCATGTCGTTGATGCACGAGGGTTGAGAGGACAACCAGCCTAGCCCGGCCATCCAAAGCGAGGTGCAGCGGATTCGGGCTACGAGCCATCCGGGGGAAGGGATTGTTGGGGAACATTGCATGGGAAACAAAAAGTTTCCTACGCACACGAAAGACCTATCATGGTGATGATCATCTACGAGAGGGGAGATCGAATCCACATACCCTTGTAGATCGCTAAGCGGGAAGCGTTAAGAAACGCGGTTGATGTAGTGGAACGTCTTCGCGATCCAAATCGTCGTCGTTCCACGATTCGTCCCGATCTAGCGCCGAACGGACGACACCTCCGCGTTTAGAACACGTAAAGCTCGACGACGATCTCCGCCTTCTTGATCCAGCAAGAGGGGCGGAGAGGTAGATGAGTTCTCCGATAGAGCGACGGCGTGACGGTGATGATGGTGGAGCTATTCCAGAAGGGCTTCGCCTAAGCACCGCTGAAACTAGACTAGAGGAGAAATAGATCTAGAGAGAGGGCAGCACGTGGCTGATTGTTGTGTCCAAAACCCTCAAAAACCTGTAGTATATATAGGAGGAGAGGAGAGGAGGCATCCTTGGAGCGTACTACAAGGAGAAGGGGTCAGCCGAACCAAGGAAGATTCCACCTTCCCACATATTCCTTTTAAAGGTCTTTTACCTTTTACCTCTTCTCCTAGCCGCATGGGCCTTTGAGAGAGGTTTTGGCCAGCCCATCAGGGGATGGTCCACATCCTCTCACAGCCTATAAGGATCTTGGGTTATCACACCCCTCCCGGCGGTCCCCCGGCACCCTCCCGACACTCCCCGTACACTACCGATGAGCCCGGAACTTTTTCGATGACCAAAACAGGACTTCCTATATATCAATCTTTACCTCCGGACCATTCCGGAGCTCCCCGTGACGTTTAGGATCTCATCCGGGACTCCGAACAACCTTCGGTCACCAACACCTATTACTCAACTATACCGAAACGTCACTGAACCTTAAGTGTGCAGACCCTGCGGGTTCAAGAACTATGCAGACATGACCTGAGACACTTTCTGGTCAATAACCAATAGCGGGACTTGGATGTACATATTGGCTCCTACATATTCTACGAAGATCTCTATCGGTTGAACCTCTATGTCAAAGATTCACGTAATCTCGTATGTTGTTCCCTTTGTCCTTTGGTGTGTCCATACCGATGAGATTCGATCGTCGGTATCTCCATACCTAGTTCAATCTAGTTACCGACAAGTCTCTTTACTCGTTCTGTAATACAAGATCCCGTGACTAACTCTTTAGTCACGTTGCTTGCAAGGCTTATTGTGATGGTGTATTACCGAGTGGGCCTCGAGATACCTCTCCGTCACACGGAGTGACAAATCCCAGTCTTGATCAATGCGAACCCAACAAACACCTTCGAAGATACCTGTAGAGCACCTTTATAGTAACCCAGTTATGTTGCTACGTTTGATACACACAAGGTATTCCTCCGGTGTCCGGGAGTTGCATGATCTCATGGTCATAGGAACAAATACATTGACATGCGGAAAACAGTAGCAATAAACTAACACGATCATATGCTACGTTCATAGTTTGGGTCTTGTCCATCACATCATTCTCCTAATGATGTGATCCCATTATCAAGTGACAACACTTGTCTATGGCCAGGAAACCTTGACCATCTTTGATCAATGAGCTAGTCAACTAGAGGCTCACTATGGACAGTGTGTTGTCTATGTATCCACACATGTATTTGAGTTTCCAATCAATACAATTCTAGCATGGATAATAAACAGTTATCATGAACAAGGAAATATAATAATAACCAATTTATTATTGCCTCTAGGGCATATTTCCAACAGTCTCCTGCTTGCACTAGAGTCAATAATCTAGTTCACATCACTATGTGATTGTAATGAATCTAACACCCATACAGTTCTTGGGTTTGATCATGTCTTGGTCGTGAGAGATGTTTTTAGTCAACGGGTTTGAATCTTTCAGATCCGTGTGTGCTTTACAAATCTCTATGTCATCCAATAGATGTTGTTACAACGTGCCATTTGGAACTATTCCAAATGACTGCTCTACTATATGAATCCGGTTTACTACTCACAGTCATCTGGATTAGTGTCAAAGCTTGCATCGACGTAACCCTTTATGACGAACTCTTTTACCACCTCCATAATCGAGAAAAGTTCCTTAGTCCACTAGTTACTAAGGATAACTTTTGACCATTGTCTAGTAATCCATTCCTGGATCACTTTAGTACCCCTTGACAGATTCATGGTAAGGCACACATTAGGTGCGGTACAGAGCATGTCATACTTTAGAGCCTACGGCTAAGGCATAGGGGACGACCTTCGTCCTTTCTGTTTCTTCTCCCGTGGTTGGGCTTTGAGTCTTACTCAAATTCACACCTTACAACACAACCAAGAACTCCTTATTTGCCAATCTATTTTGAATTCCTTCAAAAACTTATCAAGGCATGCATTTCGTTGAAAGTTCTATTAAGCGCTTTGATCTATCTCCATAGATCTTGATGCTCGATGTTCAAGTAGCTTAATCCAGGTTTTCCTTTAAAAACTCCTTTCAAAAAATCCTTTATGCTTTCCAAAAGTTATATATTATTTCCGATCAACAATATGTCAACCACATATGCTCATCAGAAATTCTATAGTGCTCCCACTCACTTCTTTGGAAATACAAGTTTCTCATAAACTTTGTATAAACCCAAAAACTTTGATCATCTCATCAAAGCGTATATTCCAACTCCGAGATGTTTGCTCCAGTCCATAGAAGGATCGCTATAACTTGCATACTTGTTAGCATCCTTAGGATCGACAAAACCTTCTGGTTGTATCACATACAACCTTTCCTCAAGGAAACCGTCGAGGAAACGATGTTTTGACATCCTATCTACAAGATTTCATAAATAATGCAGCAACTGCTAACATAATTCCAACAGACTTTTAGCATCGCTACGAGTGAGAAAGTCTTGTCATAGTCAACTCTTTGAACTTGTCGGAAACATATTTGCGACAAGTCGAGCTTTCTTAATGGTGAAACTTACCATCATAGTTCGTCTTCCTTTTAAAAATCCATCTGCACCCAACAGCCTTACGACCATCAAGTAGTTCTTCCAAAGTCTACACTTTGTTTTCATACATGGATCCTACCTCAGATTTCATGGCCTCCAGCCATTTGTCGGAATCCGGGCCCACCATCGCTTCTCCATAGTTCGTAGGTTCATTGTTGCCCAACAACATGACCTCCAAGACAGGGTTACCGTACCACTCTGGAGCAGTACGTGACCTTGTAGACCTACTAGGTTTGTAGTAACTTGATCCGAAGCTTCATGATCACTTTCATCAGCTTCCACTTCAATTGGTGTAGGAGCCACAAGAACAACTTCCTGCGCCCTACTACACACTGGTTGAAGTGATGGTTCAATAACCTCATCAAGTTTCCACCATCCTCCCACTCAATTATTTTGAGAGAAACTTTTCCTCGAGAAAGGAACCGTTTCTAGAAACAAACACTTTGCTTCCGGATCTGAGATAGGAGATATACCCAACTCTTTTGGTTATCCTATGAAGTTGCATTTATCCGCTTTGGGTTCGATCTTATCAGGCTGAAACTTTTTCACATAAGCGTCGCAGCCCAAAACTTTTAAGAAACGACAGCTTAGGTTTCTCCAAACCATAGTTCATACGGTGTCATCTCAGCGAAACTACGTGGTGCCCTATTTAAAGTGAATGTGGTTGTCTCTAATGCCTAACCCAAAAACTATAGTGGTAATTCGACAAGATACATCATAGTATGCACCATATCCAATAGGGCACGGCTATGAAGTTCGGATACACCATCACACTATGGTGTTCCAAGTGGCATGAGTTGTGAAACAATTTTTACATTTTCTTAAATGTGTACCAAACTCGCAACTCAGATATTCATCTCTACGGTCAGCATAGACACTTCATGCTCTTGTCACGACGATCTTCAACTTCACTCTGAAATTACTTGAACCTTTCAATAATTCAAACTTGTGTTTCATCAAGTAAATATACTAGTATCTACTCAAATCATATGTGAAGTAAGAACACAACTATATCCACTGCGTGCCTCAACACTCATTGGACTGCACACATCATAATGTATTACTTCCAACAAGTTACTTTCTTGTTCCATCTCACTGGAAAACGAGGCCTTCAGCCATCTTGCCCATGTGGTATGATTTGCATGTCTCAAGTGATTCAAAATTAAGTGAGTCCAAACGATCCATCTGCATGGAGTTTCTTCATTCGTTTGTACCAATAGACATGGTTCACATCTCTCAAACTTTTCAAAAACGAGTGAGTCCAAAGATCCATCATAATGGAGCTTCTTCATGCGTTTTATACCAATATGACTCAAGTGGCAGTGCCACAAGTAAGTGGTACTATCATTACTACTTTATATATTTTGGAATCAATATTATGAACATGTGTATCACTACGATCGAGATTCAATAAACCATTCATTTTGGGTGCAAGACCATTGAAGGTATTATTTAAGTAAATAGAATAACCACTATTCTATTTAAATGAATAACCGTATGCAATAAACATAATCCAATCAAGTTCATGCTCAATGCAAAACACTAAACAACATTTAGGTTCAACACTAATCTCGAAAGTAGAGGGAGCGTGCGATGGTGATCACACCAACCTTGTAAACACTTCCAACACACATTGTCACCTCGCCTTCAGCTAGTCTATGTTTATTCTGTAGCTTTTATTTCGAGTTACTAACACTTAGCAACTGAACCGGTATCTAATACCCTGGTCCTACGAGGAGTACTAGTAAAGTACACATCAATATCATGTATATCCAATATACTTTTGTCGACTTTGCCAGCCTTCTCATCTACCAAGTATCTAGGGTAGTTCCGCTTCAGTGACTGTTCCCCTCATTACTAAAGCACTTAGTCTTGGGTTTGGGTTCAACCTTGGGTTTCTTCACTAGAGCAGCAACTGGTTTGCCGTTTCATGAAGTATCCCTTCTTGCCCTTGCCCTTCTTGAAATTAGTGGTTTTACTAACCATCAACAATTGATGCTCCTACTTGAAATCTACTTTCACGGTGTCAAACATCATGAATAGCTCAAGGATAATCATATCTATTCCTGATATGTTATAGTTCATTACGAAGCTCTGTAGCTTGGTGGCCGTGACTTTGGAGAACTATGTCAATCACTATCTTATCTGGAAGATCAACTCCCACTCGATTCAAGCGATTCTAGTACTCACACAATCTGAGCACATGCTCAACGATTGAGCTTTTCTCCCTTACTTCATAGACAAATAATATTGTCGGAGGTCTCATACTTCTCAACAAGGGCACGAGCCTAAAATCCCAATTTCATCCCTTGGAACATCTCGTATGTCCCGCGACATTCGAAATGTCTTCAGCACCTCAATTCTAAGCCTTTTAAGAATTATGAATTGAACTGCCATGTAGTCATCAAAAACGTGTATTTCAGGTGTTCGCAACATCTACACACAACACTCGGGGTTTTAGCACACTGAACGGTGCATTAAGGACATAAGCCTTCTGTGCAGCAATGAGGACAATCCTTAGTTTATGGACCTAGTCCGCATAGTTGCTACTATCATCTTTCAACTAAATTTTCTCTAGGAACATATTAAAGACCGTAGAGGTACAACGCAAGCTACAACATAATTTGCAAAGACCTTTTCAGTATGTTCATGATAATGAGTTCAATTAATCATATTACTTAAGAACTCCCACTCAAATTGACATCCCTCTAGTCATTCGAGTGTCGCATGATCCAAATTCACTAACTCAAGTCCGATCATCATGTGAGTTGAGTTTAGCTTCAGTGGTGAACATCTCCATGTTGATCATGTCAACGATATGATTCATGCTCGACCTTTCGGTCTCTTGTGTTCCAAGGCCATGTTTGTACATGCTAGGCTCGTCAAGTTTAACCCGAGTGTTTCGCGTGTGCAACTGTTTTGCAGCCGCTGTATGTGAACTTTGAGTCTATCACACCCGATCATCACATGGTGTGTCAAAACGACGAATTGTCGCAACGGTGCACAATCGAGGAGAACACAATTTTATCTTGAAATCTTAGTGAGGGATCACCTTATAATGCTATTGTCGTCCTAAGCAAAACAAGGTGCATAAAAGGATTAACATCACATGCAAATCATAAATGACATGATATGGCCATGAACTTGTGCTTCTTGATCTCCATGATCGAAGCACCGACATGATCTCCATCGTCACCGGCGCCACACCATGATCTCCATCATTGTGCTGCCATCGAGGTTGTCACACTAACTATGATGATACTACTAAAGCTACTACTAGCAATAAAGTAAAGCATCACCAAGCGCAAAAATAATTAAAGACAATCCTATGGCTCCTGCTGGTTGCCGTAGCATCGATGTGCAAGTCGATATTTAACTATTACAACATGATCATCTCATACATCCAATATATCATATCATGTCATTGGCCATGTCATATCACAAGCATACCGTGCAAAAAGAAGTTAAACGTCCTCTAATTTGTTGTTGCAAATTTTACGTGGCTGCTATGGGTATCTAGTATGATCGGATCTTACTTACGCAAAGCCACAACGGTGATATGCAAATTGCTATTTACCCTTCTCCAAGGACCGCCTTAGCCAAATCCAATTCATCTAAAGTTGAAGGAACAGACACCCGCCAGTCATCTTTATGCAACAAGTTGCATGTCAGTCGATGAAACCGATCTCTCGTAAGCGTACGAGTAAAGTTGGTCCGGGCCGCTTCAATCCAAAAATACTGCCGAATCAAGAAAAGAATAAGGAGGGAAGCAAATTGAACATCAACACCCACAAACTCTTTTGTGTTCTACTCGAGATATCATCTACGCATGAACCTAGCTCTGATACCACTGTTGGGGAATGTTGCATGGGAAACAAAAAATTTCCTACGCACACGAAATACCTATCATGGTGATGATCATCTACGAGAGGGGGGGGGGGTCGGATCCACATACCCTTTTAGATAGCTAAGCGAGAAGCGTTAATAAACGCGGTTCCGTCATCCCACGACCCGTCCCGTTCTAGCGCCGAACAAACGGCACCTCCGCGTTCAGCACACGTATAGCTCGATGATGATCTCAGCCTTCTTGATCCAGAAAGAGGGGGCGGAAAGGTAGATGAGTTCTCCGACAGCGCGACATCGTGGCAGTGATGGTGGTGGAGCTATTCTAGCAGGGCTTCGCCTAAGCACCGCTGGAACTATACTAGAGGAGAAACATATCTAGAGAGAGGGCAACACGTGGCTGATTGTTGTGTCCAAAACCCTCAAAACCTCGAGTATATATAGGAGGAGAGGAGAGGAGGTAGACTTGGCCCCTACTCCAAGGAGAAGGGGTCGACCGAACCAAGGAAGAGTCCACCTTCCCTTGTGGGAAGGTGGACTACTTTGGGAGGATTCCTCCTTCCCTTCCTTTTAAAGGTCTTTTACCTTTTATCTCTTCTCATAGCCGCATGGGCCTTTGAGAGAGGCTTCGGCCAAACCACCAGGTGTTGGTCCACCTCCTCTCACAGCTCATAAGGATATTGGGTCGTCACACCCCTCCCAGTGGTCCCCCGGCACCCTCCCTGCACTCCCGGTACACTAACGATGAGTCCGAAACTTTTCTGGTGACCAAAACAGGACTTCCTATATATCAATCTTTACCTCCGGTCCATTCTAGAGCTCCCCGTGATGTCTAGGATCTCATCCAGGACTCCGAACAACCTTCGGTCACCAACACCTATAACTCAACTATACCGAAACATCACCGAACCTTAAGTGTGCAGACCCTGCGGGTTTGAGAACTATGCATACATGACCTGAGTCACTCTCTGGTCAATAACCAATAGTGGGACCTGGATGTCCATATTGGATCCTACATATTCTACGAAGATCTCTATCGGTTGAACCTCTATGTCAAGGATTCAGTTAATCCCGTATGATGTTCCCTTTGTCCTTTGGTATGTTACTTGCCCCAGATTTGATCGTCGGTATCTCCATACCTAGTTCAATATTGTTACCGACAAGTCTCTTTACTCGTTACGTAATACAAGATCACGTGACTAACTCTTTAGCCACATTGCTTGCAAGGCTTATTGTGATGTTGTATTACCGAGTGGGCCCCGAGATACCTCTCCGTCACACGGAGTGACAAATCCCAGTTTTGATCCATGCCAACCCAACAGACACCTTCGGAGATACATGTAGAGCACCTTTATGGTCACCCAGTTACGTTGCGACTTTTGATACACCCAAGGTATTCCTCCGGTGTCTGGGAGTTGCATGATCTCATGGTCATAGGAACAGATACATTCACATGCAGTAAATAGTAGCAATAAACTAACACAATCATATGCTACATTCATAGTTTGGGTGGTGTCCATCACATCATTCTCCTAATGATGTGATCCTGTTATCAAGTGACAACACTTGTCTATGGCCAGGAAACCTTGACCATCTTTTATCAACGAGCTAGTCAACTAGAGGCTCACTAGTGATAATGTGTTGTCTATGTATCCGCACATGTATTTTACTTTCCAATCAATACAATTCTAGCATGGATAATAAACGATTATCACGAACAAGGAAATATAATAATAACCAATTTATTATTGTCTCTAGGGCATATTTCCAATAGAGATTATGTCTCTGCAACCCATGGTTTCGAGGCTTCACTAGTCGGCGGCGTGCCCAGTGGCCCCCCACAGGCAGTTTCGCTTCAGCAAAACGTGGAGGCTGGCTCGGCTAGGCCATCGTGCATGCATCCGGGCCCGTTGGTCACATCCAACGCTGGTGAGGCCTTGGTTGCAGAGGCATTATTGCCAGGCGATGCGGCGCTAGCTTCAGGAGAAAGGACAAAGGAGCCCGTGAATTTCGTGAAGGAGTATCGATCATGCTTGCGGGCTAAGGCAGGGAGATCCGGTCTCCCCCTGCTTTGCATCATCTCTATGGAGGCCCTAACTGCCATGTTCACTAAAGCCATGGATGAGGGGGCCATGAGCTCGTTCCATGGAGTCATAGCCACTCAGCGGCTATCATTTTGTGCCGACGACGTCGCCCTTTTCATCAAGCTACCAGTCTCTAACCTAAACTTTGTCCGCTCGGTTTTGTATATTTTTGGCGAAGCCTTAGGATTCAAGATTAACTACGGCAAATCGAGTGCCATCATAATCAGAAGTTGTGTGATTGACCAGAACCGGGTTTTTGGGATCCTCTAATGCAGTATCGACTCCTTCCCGTGCAAATACGTTGGAATCCAACTCGTGATCTCTCCCCTGACGAGAGGGGAGTGGCAACCTATGCTTGACCAATGCGGGCATCTCGTCCCTGCGTGACAACGAGGTCTGATCAAGAAATCGGGGTGTGTGATTCTTGCCAAATCAGTGATGGCGGCCCGCCCCATTCACCATCTGATGATCTTGGAAGTCCCCAATTGGTTGCTTGATGAGATCATTAGCTGGCCTCATGCTTTCTTTTGAGTGGGCAACGAGAGGGCCAATGGTGGGCAATGTCTGGTGGCTTGGAAATCGATCTGTCGTCGTATAGTTTGGGAGGCTTGGGTGTGAAGGATCTCAAGTTACATGCTTTGGCCATGAGGGCACGGTGGGAATGGCTTAGAAGGACGGACGCGTCTCGCCCCTGGCAGGGACTGAAGGTGTTCATTGACGAGGATGCTAGAGAGCTGTTCGACAGCCTAGTAGCCATTACGGTTGGCGACGGGAAGAGAATTATTTTTTGGAACGATAGATGGATTAACGGTCGAACATCAGCGGAAATCGCCCCCTCCATCGTGAGCGAGGTTCCCACAAGAAGGAAGAATGCTAGAACGATGCACCAATCTCTTGAGATTGGCGGATGGGAGCATGACATCTCCGAGGGCCTATCCTTCACGATGCACATACAACTCTATATGTTGCAACATGCTATCGCCCATGTCGACAGGAATGCTGAGATTCAGGACAACTTTACTTGGCCCTTCAACAGCTCAGGTCAGTACTCGGCAAAGTCCAACTACAATAGGCTATGTATGGGTCTTACCTTGTTCGAAGCGGCATCGTGCATTTGGAAGTGTTGGGCACCGCTAAAATGCAAGATCTTCATGTGGTTGGTCGCCGAGTATAAAGTGTGGACCTCGAACCGTCGTGCGTGACACGACCTGCAAGACCAAACGTCAGAATGCTTCACTTCCCACCAAGAGGAAGACAACGTGGATCATGTGCTGCTCCAATGTCCTTTCGCGAAGGAGATTTGGCATCTCATCTTGAGCCACTTTCATCTGGGGATCGTTATCCCGACAACTCAGAGCACGTTAGTGCAATGGTGGGTGATCTCTAGGAGGTGTCTCCCAAGGAGACCCCACAAAGGCTTCGACTTCCTCTTCATTCTCACATGCCGGTCATTGTGGAAACAGCGAAGCGAGAGTTTTTGGAAGAGGAGATCAACAACTGGACCCCACACAATTGAAATCCCAAATCATTGACGAAGCAACGGAGTGAAAGACGGGAGAAGCAGGAAGCTTAGATCACTTAGTGAAAGAGTAGTTTTTTTCCTTTCGGTAGGTGTGGGCGTTCAATCTAAGCCTTTGTTCGCATTGATTCGGGTCTTCTTATAAATTGTCTTGTTATCTTCTATAAAAATAATGATACGTCTTTGACACACTCTTCAAAAAATAAACTTTGCAAAGAACAATACGAGAGTGGAAGCCACGCTACGCATGCTTTTGAGTTGAGATCGATCCATTCTAGGCCAATTTTTCTGTTTTAACCTATGGAACAAAGAAACTTCAAATTTGACCTCGTTTTCAAAAAAAATCCTGATATAACCTCTTTTCCTCACGCCAACATCCCTGGCGTCTGGTTTGCATGCGAGACGTCAAGGTCCCTAGCGTCTGGTATGGGCCTACATGACCGGCTGACCTGCTGAGTTTCTGATGTGGCATGATACCAAACGCCAGGAACCCTGGCTTTTGATTGCAGAGCACATTTTTTTTAATAATGTGTGCCACGTCATCCAGACTCGAGGGTCCGTGGCGTCAGGGTCCCTAGCGTTTGGTACCAATGCCACGTCAGAAACTTAGCAGGTCAGCCGGTCATGCCACACCCTAGACGTCAGGGACCTTGGGTCTTGCATGCAAACTAGAAGCGAGGGATGTTGGCGTCAGGAAAAGAGGTTAGATTGAGATTTTTTTTAAAACGAGGTCAATTCTGGATTTTGTTTGTCTCATAGGTCAAAACAGAAAAAATGTCCTATCTCTCTCCCTCCCTCCCTCTCGATCCCCCTCTCTCTCTTCTTATAAATTGTCTCGCTATCTTCTATAAAAATAATGATACGTCTTTGACGCATTCTTAAAAAAATAAACTTCGCAAAGAACAGTACGAGAGTGGAAGCCACGCTACACATGCTTTTGAGTTGAGATCGATCCGTTCTACATCCACGGCGTGTTCCACTTCAAACCTACTATACTACAGTATAAAATATTATCCCATCCACGATGGCCTGGCCTGTCCCTAGCGTCCGATGTTGCGCCATGCCGTGCCGGTGCCGATGTGTAAAGGCCTACCCAGCAACACCCAAAAGCTGTGTTTAATCTGTATCAAAGCTTTGGATGGAAGCCGATCTGTTCCGCAGCTATCCATATCAGGACAGAAGAGAACACGCAAGTGCCGCATGCAGCTGCGTGCGTTTTGGTTGCGGGCCGCGTGGGTTGGCCCCTCCCTCCCTGTCGTGGAAAGGGACGAGAACCCACCATGTCAGTCAGTGAGTACGTACGGCGGCGACAGCGACGGCAACGGCAACGGGACTGGAGGACGCAGTGGGATCCTGGATGCGTGATCCATGTGCTTGGCCCGAAACAGCAGCGTCATCCACTAGGCCATCCAATTGAACGCCGTGTTTATCGATCTCCCTTTTCGCGGATCGCTTTCTGCCTTCTTTCCCCGCCTCCGCCCCTGTCGGCTTCCTATTTGCTTGGCCGGATCGGTGCATTTATGTGCGGATATATGCTGCAGGTGAAAGCGGCGGATGCAGTGGGTATGCGGAGAGGAAAGGTGAACCATGTTTGGTTGTTACTACTGGTTTCTAGTGGGATGGAAATGGTTCAGGTCTTGTTTACCGAGGGAGTAGAAACGATGGTTGGCCGACCCATGCTGCAAGTTGAGTGTCAAAGTTGAGCTACTTCCATCTTTAACTAGATTTTAAGTCTCTGTCATATCAATTCCAACCGTTCGATCCAAATGTACAATCATTTTGTTATTTTTCTGTCCGTTAGGATTGACCTAACGGACATCAATATCCGTTTCGTTGTTTGGGACGGCGTATGCGTCCAACGCTGACCCGATTCATTTTTATCGCGTGCGTTTTTTTTTACAAAAATAATAAACATGCATAATTAAATATTAAAAATCGGCCATGAAGATCGACCATAGTCCACGCGTCCGCATTTCTTTAATTAAAAAAATCCTAAAACTACGAGGCAGCCCTAGGCGGCGACGGCGTCGTCGTCGGAGCCGGTGAGGTCGACCAGCATAGGCGCAGGGCCGGCTCATGGGAACGCCGTGTTCAAGAGCGCAGCTGCATGGGCCCGCGTCGACTGTCCCGCGAGCGTGGGTTGTGATGGTGGCGGTGGCAGCGCAGCAGCACGGGCGCGCTCCTCCTCCTCTAACTCCCGTCGTTCCTCCCCCGCCTCCTTCTCCAGCTCCATCAGCCGAAGGCCTTCGACGTGCTCCGCCCGCAGGTGCTCCATCCTCCAGTGCTCGAGGTAGGCTTGCTCCTGCTGCGTTGTCGCGCCCAACCAGATGGGCGGCGTACTGACGAACTCGCTGATGATGCCGGTCCACTGGTAGACCTCCCGCGACTCCGTGGGCTCGAGCTTCGGCGGAGGTGGCACGACGCAGCCGGCGGCGACCGACAACGCGATGGCCTCCGCGAGCTGCTGCTGGTACGCCGCCTTCTCGTCGGCCTTGCGTCGCTCTTCCTCCTCGCTCTCGCGGGGCACAGCTGCCAGCGCCGCCTGGTAGGCGGCCTCAGCCTCCCGGTCCTCCTAGCTGACGACAAGCGGGTACGATGGCGGGCCTCCGACTGCACGTCGCGCATGCCACAATGGCGCTGCTCCTCATGCTCGACCGTGAACTAGAGCTCCCAGTTGGGGGAATCGGCCGCGTATGCAGGGTTTTGCCGCTGCTTTGGTGTCAACAGACGTCAACGACGGCTCACCTCCTCCGCGTGCACCAGCGTCGACTGCGGCACGGCCGGCACCGGGATCCTCTCCGGATCGAGATGCTAGTGGTGCGGAAGGGTGACGTCGGGGTAAGGCAGCGGCACACAGTGCTCCCAATGCCACCGCACTTGGTGCATCGGGACGTTCACACGCTGGTGAGGCCGGCGGGAAGACGTCGACGGGTAGATGCCGCGGGGGTAGAGCGGGGCCTTGCCCTTGTTTGGGAAGGAGTCGACCATGGTGCTAGGGTTTGGTCACTGACGAGGTGGCGAGATAGGGACGGGTGGGTTCTGGAAGCAGATGACGCAGAACACACCGCACGAGCGGAATAAAAAAGGCCGACCGCGACCACTGACGCGTGGGCCCGAGAAGGGCGCCCTCATTAATAATATTGACCGTGGGTGGTTGGGACAGATACCGATAGGGCGCGTGTAACGCCCAAGATGCGGTCCTATCCTTATTTTGGCGCGAGGTCCTCGACAGGGATAGAAACACATCTTGTTATTTCGCAAGAATGGATGTCGTTACAATTACATGTATTAAAAAGATGAGTATAAAGAGTTGGCTTACAGTCGCCACAAGCTACATCAAAATCACATCAATACAACAATATACAGTCATCATGAAGAAGAGCATGGTCTGACTACGAACGGAAACAAGCGATAAAAGAACGACGTCCATCCTTGCTATTCCAGGCTGCCGGTCTGGAACCCATCCTAGATCGAAGAAGAAGAAGAAACTCCAAATAGCACAATGAGCGCGCTCACGTCAAAGTAACTCTTTACATGTACCTGCAACTGGTGTTGTAGTAATCTGTGAGCCACAAGGACTCAGCAATCTTATTTCCAAAGGTATCAAGACTAGCAAAGCTTAATGGGTGAGATATGGTTAGGTGGTGAGGCTGCAACAAGCGGCTAAGAATTTCTTTGAGGTGGCTAACTTACGAGTACAAGAATAAAAGAGGGGGATGATCTACGCATAGCGGACATGAACTGCTGATGATCAACTGAATGATCCTGAACACCTACTTACGTGAGACATAACCCCACCGTGTCTTCGACCGGAAAAGGAGCTCACGAAAGAGACAGTCACGGTTACACACTCAGTGGCATGTTTTAATTTAATTAACTTCAAGTTGTCTAGAACCGGATGTTAAACAAAGTTTCCAAGTTTCCACGTAACTGCGGGAATGAATTTCCAAAATATTTAGCCCTGGAGGGGTGCTCCAACTAGTCCATCACAAACTACCACACACTGCGACGGAATGACCTCGATCAGGGAAACCCGTGATCTCTTCGGGTTCCTATTGGAAAACCTCAACCTCGAGATAACCCAAAGCATCCTCAGAATCCCTCGCACAAGATGCTCGAGAAAGGTAAAACAAGTCCTCAAGGCTGCCCGGCGTGTCGACGATCCTGATAGGAGCCGCGTATCTCGTTCTCAGGACACGGCGGATTGTCCATACTTCCGATAGGCCAATCACACAATTGCCCCTGGTAGCCACCGGCGATTGACAGGTTGGACCAACACTCATGCGGAGCACTGGCACGGGGGGTTGATTAATTATCCACGGGGTGATCATACCCAATGCATATTTTAGTTTGTTATTAAGCAAATAGTACTTATGTTGGGCCTTGCCAAACGAGCTTTATACCAAAATAGAATCTAGGGGGTCCCCATAACAACCCCAAGCATGTTAGAGCGTTCATTTATGTAACATAACACCGGTAGCCGAAACTAAGGCAACAAAGGTGGAACAAAACACCAGGCTAGAAGGCCGATCCTTTCACCTTTTACCAAGTATATAGGTGCATTAAATTAATTAGCAAATATATGGTGATATAACAAGGAATCCATGTTTGCACATGGAAGCAACTGCACCTAGAACTAGCAACACTATCTAATGGTTAAGCAAGTGGTAACATAGCCAATCAGTGATTTGCTAGGTTGTAGAAAGGTTGAAGGTTTTCATGGCAATGTTTGGAGGTTGATATTTTAACAGGTGGTAGACTGAAAACACGAAACAACTAGCATGGCAATGATAGTAATGGTATCTAGGAAAATGATCATCTTGCCTGTGATCCCTCTTGGAAGAAGAACGACTCCGTGAAGCAGACGAACCGACGTAGTCGAACGGATCCTCACACTCCAAAGCGGTTCGGACTCTATCGAGACGAAACAAAACGAAAACAAGAATCAAGACACGATATTCACACAACACATGCACGACATGTTGCACAACCTAATATGATGCATGTTGAGTTCAAATATGCAAGGCATGACATGGCTATTCACACAGTCAAACGCTACACATTAAGTGAAGCTCAATATGCATCAAGTTGCGTATTGACGGAACTCCACATTTAACTATATAGTCCACTCCCATTTGTTTACACGGTAATATTAAATGTTGTTAAACATGGCGAGGGGTGAAGCACAAATAAACTTCCTATCTAGACATTTTAAATGGGGCCGGAAATGACATATAGCGTCTCCGAAATGACCCCATGTGTTACCTTTGAAATCTGCCCAGATTTATCCTAATCACATTTTATGTTTTTTAAACGTCAGATCAAAGTGGTTCACGTGATTCTACTTGTCGTTCTAGTCTATTTACATATATGGCTCATCTCCAATGGAGCTACGGTTAATTAACTACGACCTAAACCATTGCTATTACGTCCACATGCAAACCGATGCAAACAACACGGTTAACAGATTTAAATATGCATGAGAGCTAGAAAATATTAATCTGCGCAAAATTCTATATGTTCTACATATACAACTTGTTGTGATCCGACACACGGTTTATACGGACGTTTTAAAATAATGCATTTTTCTGAAAAAGAATTAAATCGTAGGTTAAAGAAAAAAAACTACTCGGGCCGAATCTGAGCAGCTCGGCCAACACGGCATGGGCGCACAATAGTAAAATGTGAGCGGGGCGTTGGATAGCATAGGCTAGAGGTGTGCTCACCCTGGGGCTCGGGCCCGTCGGAAGGCAGCCCAACAACAATTGGGAAAGTTCGGCTTGGGGGTGAAGCGGACTCGGCCGCGAGCGACAGGGCCCCCTTGCTGGGCCGGTCTGGTGCGAGGCGAGGCTTGCTATCCCACAGACAACAACGCCAGAAATTGACACGTTGACACAGGCTAGGCTTGCGTTGGTTTTTTCCTTCAAGAGGAAAGGGTGATGCAGCACAGGAGCAGTAAGTATTTCCCTCAGTTTGAGAACCAAGGTATCCATCCACAAGGAGGGTCTCGTCAAGTCCAGAGTACCTGCGCAAACACAAACAAGCTTGCACCCAACGCTTCAATGGGGTTGTCAATCCCTTCAAGATTGTTTGCAAAGTAAAATCTGAAGGCGGAAAGTGCAACGAAGTAAAAGTGTAAGGCTGAAAATATGGTGTGGAGTAGACCCTCGGGGCCATAGTGTTCATTAGAGGCTTCTCTCAAAATAGCAAGTGTTACGATGGGTGAACAAATTACTGTCGAGCAATTGATAGAACGCCCAAAGTCATGACGATATCTAAGGCAATGATCATACATATAGGCATCACGTCCGAGACAAGTAGACCGATACTTTCTGCATCTACTACTATTACTCCACACATCGACCGCTATCCAGCATGCATCTAGTGTATTGAGTTCATGACGAACAGAGTAACGCTTTAATCAAGATGACATGATGTAGAGGGATAATCTCAAACCAATGATTAAAACCCCATCTTTTTACCCTTGATGGCAACAACACAATGCGTGCCTCGCTACCCCTTCTGTCACTGGGTGAGGTCACCACACGGTATGAACCCAAAACCAAGCACTTCTCCCATTGCAAGAATCATAGATCTAGTTGGCCAGACAAAACCCACAACTCGAAGAGAATTACAAGGATATGAAATCATGCATAAGAGAGATCAGAAGAAACTCAAATAAGATTCATAGATAATCTGATCATAAATCCACAATTCATAGGATCTGGACAAACACACCGCGAAAGAAGATTACATCGGATAGATCTCCATGAAGATCATGGAGAACTTTGTATTGAAGATCCAAGAGAGAGAAGAAGCCATCTAGTTACTAACTATGGACCCGTAGGTCTATGGTGAAATACTCACGCATCATCGGAGAGGTCATGGTGTTGATGAAGAAGCCCTCCGTATCTGAATCCCCCCTCCGGCAGGGCACCAAAACGTGCCCCAGATGGGATCTTGCGGAGAGAGAAGCTTGTGGCGGCGGAAAAGTACTTTCGATGATCTCCTGATTTTTTCTAGAATTTATGGGAATATATAGACGAAAGACCTAGGGCAAAGGGCGTCCAGGGGGCCCACAAGCCTCGATGGCGCGACCTCCCCCTGGCCGCGGGGTGGGGGCTTGTGGGACCCCTGAGGCTCCCGTGCCTTGGCTCCCAAGCTTCGCGATCTTCTTCCGTTCCAGAAAAAATCTTTTCGGGGATTTTCTTTCGTTTGGACTCTTTTCAAAATCTCCTCTGAAAGGGGTAAAAAACATGGAAAAAATAGGAACTGGCACTTGGCACTGAGTTAATAAGTTAGTCCCAAAAAATATATAAAAGGCATACAAAACATCCAAAGTTTGACAAGATAATAGCATGAAACCATCAAAAATTATAGATACGTTGGAGACGTATCAAGCATCCCCAATCTTAACTCCTGCTCGTCCTCGAGTAGGGAAGTGATAAAGAATGAATTTTTGATGTGGAATGCTACCTAGCATAGTTGTCCTTTGCAACTTCTTTCACGTGACATGAATGTTCAGATCCGTAAGATTCAAAACAATAGTTTGCTTTGACATGAAAACAGTAATACCTCAAGCAAACTAGCAAAGTAATCATGAACTTTCAAAATAACAAGGCCAATGAAAGTTATCCCTACAAAATCATATAGTCTGGCTATGCTCCATCATCCCCACACAACTAATGTAAATCATGCACAACCCCAATATTGGCCAAGTAATTGTTTTCGCACTCTTACTTTCTCACACTTTTTATAACTATCACGCAATACATGAGCGCGAGCCATGGATATAACATTATTGGTGGAATAGAGTGTGGTGGTGGTTGTGAGACAAAAAGGAGGAGATGGTCACACTGACTCGGCATATCAATGGGCTATGGAGATGCCCATTAATAGATATCAATGTGAATGAGTAGGGATTGCCATACAAAGGATGCACTAGAGCTATAAGTATGTGAAAGCTCAAAAGGAAAACTAGTGGGTGTGCATCCAACTTGCTTGCTCACGAAGACATAGGGCAATTTTGAGGAAGCCCATCATTGGAATATACAAGCCAAGTTATATAATGAAGATTCCCACTAGCATAAGGTAGTGACAAAGCAAGAAGCTCTCAATCATGAAGAACATGGTGCTAACATGAAGCACAAGTGTGGGAAAAGATAGTAGCATTGTCCCTTCTCTCTTTTTCTATTTTTTTCATTTGGGCTCTTAGGCCTCTCTTTTTTTCTCCTTTTTTTTGTTTTGGGCTCTTTGGCCTCTTTTTTTTTCCTCACATGGGACAATGCTCTAATAATGATGATCATCACACTTTTATTTACTCACAGCTCAAAGATCACAATGATGATGACTCCATAGGAAATGCCTTTTGCAGTGTACCGGGATGTGCTACGATCTAGCATGGCGTATGACGTTGGAACATCTCACTAGCTATCTTACGATCATGCAATGGCAATATGATAGTGACGACACAAGTCATGATACGGAACGGTGGGAGTTGCATGGCAATATATCTCGGAATGGCTATGAAAATGCCATAGTAGGTAGATATGGTGGCTGTTTTGAGGAAGGAATTTGGTGGGTTTGTGTACCGGCGAGAATTGCGCGGCACTAGAGAGGCTAGCAATGGCGGAAGGTGAAAGTGCATCTATAGCATGGGCTCACATTAGTCATGAAGAACTCACATACTTGTTGCGAAAGTTTTTATTAGTAATCGAAACAAAGTGCTAAACGCATACTCCGAGGGGAAGGGTTGGTAGGTGTTAACCGTCGCGCGATCCCAACCTCAACACAAAGGATGACAATCAATAGATCAATTATGCTCCAACTTCCTAACATAGCGGTTCACCATACGTGCATGCTACTGGAATCACTAACTTCAACACAAGTATTTCTAGATTCACAACACCCTACTAACATAACTCTTAATATTACCGAATCCACGTCTCAAAACTAATTGAGAGGAATCAAAACTTCTCTTTCTATTCAATGTACATGAAGATGGAGGTTTTTGTATCCTCTTTGGGTACCTATCACATTTGGGACTACTTTCATAGCATAAACCAACTACCAAATCATGCACCGCCGTGCTCTAAAGATATAAGTGAAGCACAAGAGCAAAAGTGTCTAGCTCAAAAAGATATAGGTGAAGCACAAGAGCAAAAGTATCTAGCTCAAAAGATATAAGTGAAGCACTATGATCATTCTAGCAAAATCACGATGAGTGTATGTCTATCTCTCTCAAAAAGGTGTGCAGCAAGGATTATTGTGACACAACAAAAGGAACAAACTCCTACGATACAAGACGCTCCAAGCAAAAACACATATCATGTGGTGAATAAAAATATAGCTCCAAGTAATGTTACCGATGGATTGAAGACGAAAGAGGGGATGCCTTCCCGGGGCATCCCCAAGCTTAGGCTTTTTGGTGTCCTTGAATTTGGCTTGGGATGCCTTGGGCATCCCCAAGCTTGAGCTCTTTCCACTCCTTATCTCTTTGCCCATGAGAACATCACCTAAAACTTGAAAACTTCACAACACAAAACTTAAACATAAACTTGTGATAACATTAGTACAAGAAAACAAACTACCACTTCTTTTGGTATTGTAGCAAACTTGAATTCTATCTATATTTATGACGTGCTACTGTATTCTCACTTTTCCATGGCTAGTACCCCCCCGATACTAACCATGGTTTCATCAAAACAAGCAACCAACTCAACAAAAACAGAATCTGTCAAAAACAGACCAGTCTATAGCAATCTGTATACTTCGCATACTTATGGTACCTCAAAATATCTGAAAAATTACGACGGCCTGGGAAAAAAGCATATCAATCAGAATAAAAAAGAATCAACTCAAAATCTCTTACTGAATAAAAATAAAAATTCATCTCGTGAGCGAAACGTTTCTGTCTTTTTCCAGCAGGATCAAACAACCATTACCAAGACTAGTCATAAAGGCTTTGCTTGGCTCAAACGCAAAAGAAACACAAAAAACACAATCACAACATAATTATGAAAGTGTGGACGCAAAAAAACATAAATTAAAAGATAAATTCATTGGGTTGCCTCCCAACAAGCGCTATTGTTTAACGCCCTTAGCTAGGCATAGAAGCGATATAATCACGTATCGTCGCCTTTGGTGCTCAAACCATAAGTGGCCCTCATCATGGATTCATAAGGCAATCTTTTTTTATTTCTAGGAAAGTGTTCCATGCCCTTCCTTAAAGGAAATTGAAATCTAATATTCCCTTCCTTCATATCGATGATAGCAACGATAGTCCTTAGGACAGGTCTACCAAGAATAATGGGGCATGTAGGATTGCAATCAATGTCAAGCACAATGAAATCCACGGGTACATAGTTCCTATTTGAAATAATAAGAACATCATTGATCCTTCCCATGGGTTTCTTGACAGTAGAATCAGCAAGATGTAAATTAAGAGAACACTCTTCAATCTCATTAAAACCTATAACATCACATAAAGACTTTGGAATCGCAGAAAGACTAACACCCAAATCACACAAAGCATTGCCTCATATTTTTTGATTTTGATTTTGATGGTAGGTTCCCACTCATCATGAAGTTTTCTAGGGATAGAGACTTCCAATTCAAGTTTCTCTTCAAGAGATTTTATCATAGCTTCGACGATATGATCGGTAAAGGCTTTGTTTTGGCTATAAGCGTGTGGAGAGTTTAACATGGATTGCATCAAAGAAATGCATTCAATCAAGGAGCAACTATCATAATTGAATTCCTTAAAATCCACGGTAGTAATTTCATTACTACTCAAAGTTTTAACATCTTCTACTCCACTTTTAATGCTTTTAGCATCAAGATAGATGGACTCCGAATCATTGGGGCACTTTTCAACCAAAGTGGATTCATATCCAGCCCCATAATCTTTAGGTTTGACACAAGAAAACAAAGATTCAATAGGAGTCACACCAAGCACTTTAAGATCTTCGTGATTCTCATCACGAGAACACGCTTTTTAAGCCATTCATGTCTAGCATGAATTTGGACGGTTCTTTCTTGGCTCTCAATCATGGAAACACGCATAGCTTTCAAAGTTTCATCCATGTTGATTTTGGGAGGAGCACATCTAACTTTCAAAGCATCAACATCACGAGAAATTCTAGCAACGCTCTTAGCCAAATCGTCAATTTTGAGTAGTTTTTCCTCTATGGACGCATTGAAAATCTTTTGAGAGTTGATGAACTCTTTGATATTACTCTCTAGATCAGAGGGTAATATATTGTAATTTCCATGAGTATTGTTGTAGGAGTTGCCAAAGTTATTAGAGGAGTTACTAGGAAAAGGCCTAGGAACATAGTTTCCTCTAAAAGCGTTGTTGTTGCCAAAGTTATTCCTACCAACAAAATTAATGTCCAAGCTAGCGTTGCTACTCTCAATCAAAGAAGACAAGGGCATATCATTAGGATCCAAATGAGCACTTCTACTAGCAACCAAATTCATTAACTCATCCATCTTAGCACTCAACGAGTTAATTTCTTCTATAGCGTGTACCTTCTTAGTAGTAGGTGACCTTTCAGTGTGCCACTGAGAGTAGTTTGTCATGATGTTGTCTAAGAGCTTTGTGGCTTCCCCTAACGTGATTTCCATGAACGTTCCACCTGAAGAGGAGTCCAAGATATTTCTAGAAGCGAAATTCAAGCCAGCGTAAAAGATTTGAATAATCATCCAAAGACTCGAGCCATGAGCGGGACAATTTCTAATCATTAATTTCATTCTCTCCCAAGATTGTGCAACATGTTCATGATCAAGTTGCTTGAAATTCATGATATCCTTACGGATAGAGATGATCTTAGCCAGCGGAAAAATACTTGGATATATAAGCATCTTTGCACTTATCCCAAGAATCGATACTATTTTTCGGCAAAGAAGAAAACCAAGTTTTTGCGCGATCTCGCAACGAGAAAGGAAAAAGCTTTAATTTAATCACGTATTTTTCATAACATCTTTTTTATTTTGCATATAGCGAAGCTCAATGAAGGTATTGAGATGGGATGCGGCATCTTCACTAGGAAGGCCAGAGGATTGCTCTTTCATAACAAGATTCAGCAAAGCGGCATTGATTTCGTATGACTCCGCACTAGTGGCGTGAGCAATCGGAGTACTAATAAAATTATTATTATTATTATTCGAAAAATCACAAAGTTTGGTGTTTTCATTCATGGTGACTTCAGCAAGCAAGCAAGCACACAAGCAAACAGAGAGCAGGCGAGAAAAAGGGCGAACGAAAAGGCGAACGAAAAAGGCAAATTGGTGAAGTGGGGGAGGGGAAAACGAGAGGCAACTGGCAAACAAAGTAAATGCAAGAGATGAGTTTGCAACACCTACTTGGATGAGTTCTTCACTTGATCTTCCTCCCCGGCAACGGCGCCATAAATTCTTCTGCTATCCCACAAACAACATCGCCAGAAATTGACACGTTGACACAGGCTGGGCTTGCGTTGGGTTTTCCCTTGAAGAGGAAAGGGTGATGCAGCACATGAGCATTAAGTATTTCCCTCAGTTTGAGAACCAAGGTATCGATCCAGAAGGAGGGTCTCGTCAAGTCCAGAGTACCCGCGCAAACACAAACAAGCTTGCACCCAACGTTTCAAAGGGGTTGTCGATCCCTTCAAGATTGTTTGCAAAGTGAAATATGAAGGCGGAAAGTGCAACGAAGTAAAAAGTGTAAGGCTGAAAATATGGTGTGGGGTAGACCCTGGGGGCCATAGAGTTCACTAGAGGCTTATCTCAAAATAGCAAGTGTTACGGTGGGTGAACAAATTACTGTCGAGCAATTGATAGAACCGCGGAAAGGTTATGACGATATCTAAGGCAATGATCATATATATAGGCATCACGTCCGAGACAAGTAGACTGATACTTTCTGCATCTACTACTATTACTCCACACATCGATCGCTATCCAACATGCATCTAGTGTATTGAGTTCATGACGAATAGAGTAACGCTTTAAGCAAGATGACATGATTTAGAGGGATAATCTCAAACCAATGATGAAAACCCCATCTTTTTACCCTTGATGGCAACAACATGATGCATGCCTCGTTACCCCTTCTGTCACTGGGTGAGGTCACCACACGGTATGAACCCAAAACCAAGCACTTCTCCCATTGCAAGAATCATAGATCTAGTTGGACAGACAAAACCCACAACTCGAAGAGAATTACAAGGATATGAAATCATGCATAAGAGAGATCAGAAGAAAATCAAATAAGATTCATAGATAATCTGATCATAAATCCACAATTTATTGGATCTCGACAAACACTCCGAAAAAGAAGATTACATCGGATAGATCTTCATGAAGATCATGGAGAACTTTGTATTGAAGATCCAAGAGAGAGAAGAAGCCATCTAGTTACTAACTATGGACCCGTAGGTCTATGGTGAAATACTCACACATCATCGGAGAGGTCATGGTGTTGATGAAGAAGCCCTCGGTATCCGAATCCCCCCTCCGGCACGGCACCAGAACGTGTCCCAGATGGGATCTTGCGGAGACAGAAGCTTGCGGCGGCGGAAAAGTACTTTCGATGATCTCCTGATTTTTTCTGGAATTTATGGGAATATATAGGCGAAAGACCTAGGGCAAAGGGCGTCCAAGGGGCCCACAGGCCTGGATGGCGCGGCCTCCCCCTGGCCGCGGGGTGGGGGCTTGTGGGTCCCCTGAGGCTCTCCTGCCTTGGCTCCCAAGCTTCCCGATCTTCTTCCGTTCTAGAAAAAATCTTTTCGGGGATTTTCTTCCGTTTGGACCCCGTTTCAAAATCTCCTCTGAAAGGGGTCAAAAACATGGAAAAAACAGGAACTGGCACTTGACATTGAGTTAATAAGTTAGTCCCAAAAAATATATAAAAGGCATACAAAACATCCAAAGTTTGACAAGATAATAGCATGAAACCATCAAAAATTAAAGATACATTGGAGATGTATCAAGGCTTTGGCTGGGCCAACGGCGCCAACGAGCAGGAGGTGAGGCGCTCCTGCTTCCGATGGAGGCAGCGACCACGGCGGCGGGTGTTGAAAATATGCCCTAGAGGAAATAATAAATTGGTTATAATTATATTTCCTTGTTTATGATAATTGTTTATCATCCATGCTAGAATTGTATTGATTGGAAACTCAAATACATGTGTGGATACATAGACAACACACTGTGCCTAGTGATCCTCTACTTGACTAGATCGTTGATCAATGATGGTCAAGATTTCCTGGCCATAGACAAGTGTTGTCACTTGATAACGGGATCACATCATTAGGAGACTGATGTGATGGACAAGACCCAAACTATAAACATAACATATGATCGTGTCAGTTTATTGCTATTGTTTTCTGTATGTCAATGTATCTGTTCCTATGACCATGAGATCATGCAACTCCCGGACACCGGAGGAATACCTTGTGTGTATCAAACATCGAAATGTAACTGGGTGACTATAAAGGTGCTCTACAAGTATATCCGGAGGTGTCTGTTGGGTTGGCATGGATCAAGACTGGGATTTGTCATTCCGTGTGAGGGAGAGGTATCTCAGGGCCCACTCGGTAATACTACATCACGATAAGCCTTGCAAGCAATGTGACTAAAGAGTTAGTCATGATATCTTGTATTGCGGAACGAGTAAAGAGACTTGTCGGTAACGAGATTGAACTAGGTATGGAGATACCGACGATCGAATCTCGGGCAAGTAACATACCGCTGGACAAAGGGAACAGTATACGGGATTAACTGAATCCTTGACATAGAGGTTCGACCGATAAAGATCTTCGTAGAATATGTAGGAACCAATATGGGCATCCAGGTCCCGCTATTGGTTATTGACCATAGAGGTGTCTCGGCCATGTCTGCATAATTCTCGATCCCGCAGGGTGTGCACACTTATCGTTTGGTGACGCTAGAGTAGTATTGGGATATGTATGTTGGTGACCGTATGTTGTTCGGAGTCCCGGATGAGATCCTGGACGTCACGAGTAGCTCCATAATGGTATGGAGGTAAAGATTTATATATGGGAAGTCCTATTTTGGCTATCGGAAAAGTTTCGGATTTTATCGGTATTGTACCGGGAAGATTCTGGAAGGTTCTAGAGGGTTCCGGAGGAGTCCGGAAGGGTCCCTCCACCCCCTAGGACGTGCATGAGCTGTAAGGTGACGTCCAAGCCTTGTTGGGCCAGCCACCAAGGGCCCATGCATGCGGTTTGGAGGGAAGAGTCCCTAAAGGGGATGGCACCTCCTAGGTGCCTTGGGGAGGGAGGTAACCTCCCTAGGCCCACGCCCCTCCTTGGAGGAGGGGCTAGGGCTGCGACCCAGCCCTCCCTCTTGCCTCCCATATATAGTGGGACAGAGGGAGGGGCTGAACACATCAATTCCCATGCCCCGGTGGCAGCCCTACCTCTCCCATAACTTCGTTTTCTCCTCAGATCAGTTTCAACAGCGCTTGGTGAAGCCCTGCTAGCACTGCTCCACCATCATCTCCACCATGCCATTGTGCTAGTTGAGATCCCATCTACTTCTCCTTCCTCTCTTGTTGGATCAAGAAGGAGGAGATGTCATAGAGCCGTACATGTGCTGAATGCAGAGGTGATGTCCGTTCGACACTTGATCTGGATGGATCGTGATGTGATCGCGGGACGGTTCGTGATGAGATAGTGGGACGAGCTGCGATTCGGATTGTGAAGATGTTCCACTACATCAACTGCGTTATATACGCTTCCGCTTAGCGATCTACAAGAGTATGTAGATTCACTCTCCCCTCTCGTAGATGATCATCGCCATGGATACGTCTTGCTTGTGCGTAGGAATTTTTTGTTTCCCATGCGACGTTCCCCGACTGTGGCATCATGAGCTAGGTTCATGCGTAGATGATATCTCGAGTAGAACACAAAAGAGTTTGTGGGCGTTGATGTTCAATTTGCTGCCCTCCTTAGTCTTTTCTTGGTTCGGCGATATTGTTGGATTGAAGTGACCCGGACTAACTTTACTCGTATGCTTACGAGAGACCAGTTTCATCGACTGACATGCAACTTGTTGCGTAAACATGACTGGCGTGGTGTCTATTTCTTCAACTTTAGTTGAATCGGATTTGACCGGGGCGGTCCTTGGAGAAGGTTAAATAGAAATTTGCATATGACCGTTGTGGTTTTGCGTAAGTAAGATGCGATCATACTAGATACCCATAGCGGCCACGTAAAACACGCAACAATAAATTAGAGGACGTCTAAGTTGTTTTTGCAGGGTATGCATGTGATGTGATATGGCCAAAGACATGATATGATATATTGGATGTATGAGATGATCATGTTGTAATAGTTAAATATCGACTTGCACGTCGATGCTACGACAACCGGCAGGAGCCATAGGGTTGTCTTTAATTATTTTTGCGCTTGGAGATGCTTTGCTTTATTTCTAGTAGTAGCTTTAGTAGTAACAGCATAGTTAGCGTGACAACCTCGATGGCAGCACAATGAAGGAGATCATGGAGTGGCGCTGGTGACGATGGAGATCATACTGGTGCTTTGATGATGGAGATCAAGAAGCACAAGTTCATGGCCATATCATGTCACTTATGATTTGCATGTGATGTTAATCCTTTTATGCACCTTGTTTTTCTTAGGACGACGGTAGCATAATAAGGTGATCCCTCACTAAAATTTCAAGATAAAATTGTGTTCTCCCCGGCTGTGCATCGTTGTGTCAGTTCGTCGTTTCGAGACACCACGTGATGATCGGGTGTGATAGACTCAACGTTCACATACAACGGGTGCAAAACAGTTGCACACGCGGAATACTCGGCTTAAACTTGACGAGCCTAGCATGTACAGACATGGACTCAAAACACAAGAGACTGAAAGGTCGAGCATGAATCATACACTTGATATGATCAACATGGAGATGTTCACCATTGAAGCTAAACTCAAGTCACATGATGATCGGACTTGAGTCAGTGAATTTGGATCATGCGACACTCAAATGACTAGAGGGATGTCAATTTGAGTGGGAGTTGTTAAGTAAAACGATTAATTGAACTCATTATCATGAACATAGTCAAAATGTCTTTGCAAATTATGTAGTAGCTTGCGTTGTAGCTCTACTATTTTTTAATATGTTCCTAGAGAGAATTTAGTTGAAAGATGATGGTAGCAATTATGCGGACTGGGTCCGTAAACTGAGGATTGTCCTCATTGTTGCACAAAAGGCTTATGTCCTTAATGCACCGCTCGGTGTGCTCAAACCCAAACATCGTCTGTGGATGTTGCGAACATCTGACATAAACATTTTTTATGACTACGTGATAGTTCAGTGTGTAATGCTTAATGCCTTAGAATTGAGGCACCGAAGACGTTTTGAACGTCACGGAACATATTAGATGTTCCAAGAGCTGAAATTGGGATTTCAGGCTCGTGCCCGTGTTGAGAGGTATCAGACCTCCGACAAGATTCTTTGCCCGCGAAGTAAGGGGAAAAAGCTCAATCGTTGAGCATGTGCTCATATTGTGAGAGTACTACAATCGCTTGAATCGAGTGGGAGTTCATACTCCAAATAAGATAGTGATTGACATAGTTCTCCAAAGTCACCGCCAGCAAGCTACAGAGCTTCGTGATAAGCTATAACATATCAAGGATAGATATGATGATCCTTGAGCTATTCGTAATGTTTGACACCGCGAAAGTAGAAATCAACTAGGAGCATCAATTGTTGATGGTTAGTAAAACCACTAGTTTCAAGAAGGGAAAAGGCAAGAAGGGATACTTCATGAAACGACAAACCATTTGCTGCTCTAGTGAAGAAACCTAAGGTTGAACCCAAACCCGAGACTAAGTGCTTCTGTTATGAGGGGAACGGTCACTGAAGCGGAACTACCCTAGATACTTGGTAGATGAGAAGGCTGGCAAAGTCGACAAAAGTATATTGGATATGCGTGATATTGATGTGTACCTTACTAGTACTCCGAGTAGCACCAGGGTATTAGATACCGGTTTAGTTGCTAAGTGTTAGTAACTTGAAATTATAGCTACGGATTAAATGGATACTAGCAAGGGTGAGGTGACGATGTGTGATCGGAAGTAATTCCAAGGTTGATGTGATCAACGTCGCGCGCTCCCTCTACCATCGGGATTAGTTTTGAACCTAAATGGATGTTATTTGGTGTTTGCGTTGAGCATGAACATGATTAGATCATGTTTATTGCAATACAATTATTCATTTAAAGAGAATAATGGTTATTCTATTTGCTTGAATAAATACCTTCCATGGTTTATTGAATATCGATCATAGTGATACACATGTGCATAATATTGTTGCCAAGAGATGCAAAGTAGTAATGATAGTACCACTTACTTGTGGCACTGCCGCTTTAGTCATATTGGTAAAAAAGGCATGAAGAAGATCCATAGTGATGGATCTTTGGACTCACTCGTTTTGAATCGTTTGAGACATGCGAACCATGCCTATTGGTGTAAATGCATGAAGAAACTCCATGCAGATGGATCATTTGGACTCATTTGATTTTGAATCACTTGAGACATGCAAAGCATGCTACATGGGCAATATGACTGAAGGCCTCGTTTTCCAGTGAGATGGAACAAGAGAGTAACTTATTGGAAGTAATACATTTCGATGTGTGTAGTCCAATCAGTGCTGAAGCACGCAGTGGATATCGTTATGTTCTTACTTCACTCACTATTTGAGTAGATACATGAGTATTTGCTTGATGAATGAAAAGTCTAAAATATTGAAAAGTTCAAGCTATTTCAGAGTGAAGATCGTTGCGACAAGAGGATAAAATGTCTACGATATGATCATAGAGATGATTATCTGAGTTGTGAGTTTGGTACACAGTCAAGACAATGTGGAAATTGTTTCACAACTAATGCCACTTGGAACAACATGGTGTGATGGTTTGTCCGAACATCATAGCTGCACCCTATTGGATAAGGTGCATACTATGATGTCTCTTATCGAATTATCACTATCTTTTTTGGGTTAGGAATTAGAGACAACCGCATTCACTTTAAATAGGGCACCACGTAATTCCGTTGAGATGACACCGTATGAACTATGGTTTGGAGAAACCTAAGCTGTCATTTCTTAAAAGTTTGGGGCTGCGACGCTTATGTGAAAAAGTTTTAGGCTGATAAGCTCGAACCCAAAGCGGATAAAAGCATCTTAATAGGACACCCAAAACAGTTGGGTATACCTCCTATCTCAGATCTGGAAGCAAAGTGTTTGTTTCTAGAAACGGGTCCTTTCTCGAGGAAAAGTTTCTCTCGAAGGAATTAAGTGGGGGGGGGGATGGTGGAAACTTGATGAGGTTATTGAACCATCACTACAACAAGTGTGTAGCAGGGCGCAAGAAGTTGTTCCTGTGGCTCCTACACCAATTGAAGTGGAAACTGGTGATAGTGATCATGAAGCTTCAGATCAAGTTACTACAAACCTCGTAGGTCGACAAGGTCATGTATTGCTCGAGAGTGGTACGGTAACCCTATCTTGGAGGTCATGTTGTTGGACAACAATGAACCTACGAACTATGGAGAAGCGATGGTGGGTCTGGATTCCGAAAAATGGCTAGACGCCATGAAATCCGAGGTAGGATCCATGTATGAAAACAAAGTGTAGACTTTGGAAGAACTACTTGATGGCCGTAAGGCTGTTGGGTACAGATGGATCTTTAAAAGGAAGATGGACGATGATGGTAAGTGTCACCATTAAGAAAGCTCGACTTGCCACAAAGATGTTTCCGACAAGTTCAAGGAGTTGACTACGATGAGACTTTGTCACTCGTAGCGATGCTAAAAGTCTGTTGGAATTATGCTAGCAATTGCTGCATTGTTTATGAAATCTTGCAGATAGGATGTCTAAACATTGTTTGCTCGACGGTTTCCTTGAGGAAAGATTGTATGTGATACAATGAGAAGGTTTTTTCGATCCTAAAGGATGCTAACAAGTATGCAGGCTCTAGCGATCCTTCTATGGACTGGAGCAAGCATCTCGGAGTTGGAATATACGCTTTGATAAGATGATCTAAGTTTTTGGTTTTATGCAAAGTTTATGAGAAACTTGTATTTCCAAAGAAGTGAGTGGGAGCACCATATAATTTCTGATTAGAATATGTGATTGACATATTGTTGATCGGAAATAATGTATAATTTCTGGAAAGCATAAAGGGTTGTTTGAAAGGAGTTTTTCAAAGGAAAACCTGGATAGAGCTACTTGAACATTGAGCATCAAGATCTATGGAGTTAGATCAAAACGCCCAATAGAAATTTCAATGAAATGCATGCCTTGACAAGTTTTGGAAGGAGTTCAAAATAGATCAGCAAAGAAGGAGGTCTTAGCTGTGTTGTAAGGTGTGAATTTGAGTAAGACTCAAAGCCCGATCATGGTAGAAGAAAGAGAAAGGATGATGGTCGTCCCCTTTGCCTTAGCCGTAGGCTGTAAAGTATGCCATGTTGTGTACCGCACGTGATGTGTCCCTTGCCATGTGTCTGTCAAGGGGTACAAAGAGTGATCCAGGATTGAATCAGTGAACATTGGTCAAAATTATCCTTAGTAACTAGTGGACTAAGGAATTTTTCTCGATTATGGAGGTGATTAAAAAGTTCGTCGTAAAGGGTTACGTCAATACAAGCTTTGACACTAATCCGGATAACTCCGAATAAACTGGATTTGTATAGTGGAGCAGTCATTTGGAATAGTTTCAAATTGCGAGTAGTAGAAGCATCTATAGGATGACATAGAGATTTGTAAAGCACACACGAATCTGAAAGGTTTAGACTCGTTGACTAAAAAACCCTCTCACAAGCAAGACATGATCGAACCCCAGAACTGTATGGCTGTTAGATTCTTTACAATCACATAGTGATGTGAACTATATTATTGACTCTAGTGCAAGTGGGAGACTGTTGTAAATATGCCCTGGAGACAATAATAAATTGGTTATTATTATATTTCCTTGTTTATGATAATTGTTTATTATCCATGCTAGAACTGTATTGATTGGAAACTGAAATACATGTGTGGATACATAGACAACACACTGTCCCTAGTGAGCCTCTAGTTGACCAGCTCATTGATCAATGATGGTCAAGTTTTCCTGGGCATAGACAAGTGTTGTCACTTGATAATGGGATCACATCATTAGGAGAATGATGTGATGGACAAGACCCAAACTATGAACATAGCATATGATCGTGTTAGTTTATTGCTACTGTTTTCTGCATGTGAATGTATCTGTTGCTATGACCATGAGATCATGCAACTCACACACACCGGAGGAATACCTTGTGTGTATCAAACGTCGCAATGTAACTGGGTGACTATAAAGGTGCTCTACAGGTATCTCTGAAGGTGTCTATTGGGTTGGCATGGATCAAGACTACGATTTTTCATTCCCTATGATGGAGAGGTATCTCGGGGCCCACTTGGTAATACAACATAACAATAAGCCTTGCAAGCAATGTGACTAAAGAGTTAGTCACGGGATCTTGTATTACAGAACAAGTAAAGAGACTTGCTGGTAATGAGATTGAACTAGGTATGGAGATATCGATCGAATCTCGAGCAAGTAACATACCGATGGACAAAGGGAACAACATACTGGATTAACTGAATCCTGACATAGAGGTTCGACCGATATATATCTTCGTAGAATATGTAGGAACCAGTATGGGCATCAAGGTCCCGCTATTGGTTATTGACCGTAGAGGTGTCTCGGTCATGTCTGCATAGTTCTCGAACCCGCAGGGTGTGCACACTTAACGTTGGGTGACGCCAGAGTAGTATTCACTACTGGAATCCAGTTCTTTGCCGTCAGCCATGTCTTTGCCGTCTGCTGGCTGATGGCAAAGAACCTCTTTGCCATCAGTTGACACAAGGCGGACGACAAAGGGCTGACAGATGGCAAAAATACTATTTGCCATGTGTCGGCCCTTTGCCGTCTGCCAGCGGACGGCAAAGGGACCAAGGGCAGACGACGAAGAGCACGGGTGGGTCCCATGCCTACCGTGCCCGACGGAAGGCTAGCTTTGCCGTGTGTCGGCCTTTGCCGTCTGTCGTTGGGGCCTTTGCCGTCGGGGGGCAGAAGGCAAAGGGGCCGACCGTGTAACGGCCATCTTCTCCCCCTCGCGCTCACTGTCTCTCTCTGTCCCCCCACAGTACTGTCTCTCTCCCCCCTCGCGCTCACTGTCACTCGCCCCCGCCGCCGCACCGCCTCGCTCCCACCGGAGACCCCCTCCCCGTGGTGCTCCCCTCCCCGCGGCCACCCCCTCCCCGCGTCCACACCCCTCCCCGCGGCGACCCCTCCCTGCGGCCACCCCTCCCCACGACCACACCCCTCCCGGCGACCCCTCCCTACGGCCACCCCCTCCCCGCGGCCACAACCCTCCCGGCGGCCACACCCTCCCTGCGTCCACCCCCTCCCGCGGCCACACCCCTCCCGCGGCAACTTCCCTGGTGAGTTCAATTTTTTTCTTTCCTTTTTTCATTTCAGTGCTTCTGACGATGAAGTTTCCTTGTACCTGACTCTAGATAGCTTTAGACGATGAATCCATGAACCATGGGAGTCCATTTGGATCCGAGGTTGATGTACATTTTCTGATCAGAACAACAGATGATTCAGTCTCCTAGCTAGGCCTTTTTCTTTCTTTCCACTAACCTTAATTAAATCATATCAAAGCAAAAGTGATTAATCCAAGATGATGTGTTGTCCATTAATTTAGTAATCTGCTGCCAAAGGATACATACATGCCACTCGCCGTGTCGATGACAGGTGGGCCCGACCCCGCCTTGTCATGGACGCAACATTTGGAAAATAGAAAATTCCGGTGGCACATATAAGAAATGAAAGTTATCCCGAGATATATGCATCGGTTGCTTCTTTGTGCTTTGCAATGGTGGTCTCTTCTTTCAAGGAGGAAAGCAAAAATCTAAAAAAAAACACTAGATTCTAGATAGTTTCCATTTCTAGTAACGGGGGTTAATAGAAAGTTAGAGTTATGGAGGCCGAGTGAGGTCACAAGGGATATACAAGAAGAAGAAGAAAAAGAGGAGAGAGGAGAAGAAGAAAGAAAAGGACCCCGACCCCCCGCCCACGACCCCCGACGCCCGACACCACCAACCCCCGAGGCCCGATGCCACCAACCCCCGACTCTCGACCCCTCACCCCCGACGCCACTGACACCCGACTCCCGACACCCGACACCACTGATCCCCGACACCCGACTCTCGACCCCCGACGCCCGACGCCACCAACCCTCGACGCCCGACGCCACCAACCCCCGACCCTCGACCCCCGACCCCTGACGCCACTGACACCCGACTCCCGACCCCCGACCCTCGACGCCCGACACCACTGACCCCCGACCCCCAACTCCCGACGCCTGACACCACTGACCCCCGACCCCCGACCAGAGAGTATGCGTGATCAGTATGCGTCTCCTGTTCGAAAGGGCGACATCTACAAATATGCATTTCTTTGCATATTTATAACCGCCATCCTTTCGAATTGTCCAACAATATCCATGGACAGCCCGGGTATGTGTAGATTGGGTTTGTTTTCCCGTATGCTGTGCTCCGGATCAGATGCGGAATTTCGTCAGTGCCTCCCCGGTTGTTCTTCGGGTACGCATCCTCTCTGCTTATTGCCGAGACGTGTATCAGGAGAACAACGGGGAGGTGCTGCCGAAATTCTGCATCGCATCTGGAGCAGAGTATGGGAAAACGAACCCAGTCTACATATACTCGGGTGGGATTAGGACCTATCTTTACCTATTAGCGTGTAGGTTGCATGGACGTAATAAAACCGACAAACTTGATTAGCGTATGAATATAGATGATGAATTGTATATTTATTTCTTGTTCCCCCATAGGTAGCTAGGCAACATGAGTGATCGTGCTTGGATGTACACTGGTCACCCTAGTCAGAAAGACATGACCCATGAATGGTTAACAAAAACCAGGGGGTTTGTGAGAGCCGCATTTGCAAATGGCCAGAATAAAACATGGTGCCCCTGTCGCAACTGCGACAACTGGAAAAAGCAGACATAGTTTAAAATGGGTAAACACCTGCAGAAGTGGGGTTTTACGCCTAATTATACGGTGTGGACTTTTCATGGTGAGTCTGACCAACGTGCTAGAGCTGAGGTGATTCGTCGTCGCACCGACGAGCATGGTACCGGGATTGAAGACATGGTGCAAGACTTTGATGATGCTCGTGATTCGGACGATGAGATGGAGGAATCTGCAAAGGCCTTCTATGAAATGCTGGAGTCTTCAAAATGTCCTCTCCACGAGCAGACTGAGCTTTGTCAGCTGGATGCCATCGCACAAGTAATGGCTCTGAAGGCTCAATTCAACCTAGGCAGAGAATGCTACGACGCGATGATGACGATATTTGGACGCTTTCTACCCAAAGGCCATGTACTGCCTGCAAACCTGTACCAGTCAGAGAAAATCCTCCGTGTACTTAAGATGCCCTATGAGAAGATACATGCCTGTGAGAATGGATGTGCCTTATTTAGGCTTGAGTATGCGGCCTTAAACTATTGCCCCATTTGCAATTCTTCCAGGTATATTGTGGTAGACAACGGCATGGGTGAGAAGAATCAGACCAAAATCCCCATTAGTGTTCTTCGATATATGCCAATCGTACCAAGACTTCAACGTCTTTTCATGGTCGAAGAGACGGCCAGACAGATGACATGGCACAAATTGGGCAAAAGAACCGAACTAGATGCAGATGGGAACAAGATGCTGGTACACACTTCAGATGGTTTTGCGTGGAGGCACTTCGATGCATTACATAAGGATAAATTGGAAGACCCAAGTCAACCTAGAGTTGCCATCAGCACGGATGGGTTCAATGTGTATGGTATGATGGCAGCACAATACAGTTGTTGGCTTGTATTTTTCATTCCACTAAATTTGCCACCCGGAGAGATTATGAAAAGAAAGAACACTTTCCTGACGTTGATAATTCTAGGGCCCAACTATCCGGGGAAGAATATGAATGTGTACATGCAACCGCTTAAGGATGAGTTGTAAGAAGCCTGGGATAATGGGATCAAGACCTACGACGCGGCTACCAAAACAAATTTCAAAATGCATGTGTGGTACATGTACTCGACGCATGATTATCCGGCGTTTGCGCTATTCGCTGGCTGGTGTGTGCATGGAAGGTTCCCGTGCACCACATGCAAGGCAGCTCTTCAGTTCCGTTGGCTGCAGGCTGGTCGCAAGTATTCTTGCTTCGACATGCATAGACAATTCTTGGATCCTGACCATAAGTTCAGAAAAGACAAGAAGAATTTCATCAAAGGTAGAGTTGTCAAAAACACTGCACCAGCTGTGTTGACAGGCCAACAGACCCTTGATCAGTTAAACGCTCTCGAGCGTGATCCTTTGCGTCCAGGATACTTCAAAGGGTATAATATGGAACATGCCTGGACTCACAAGTCATGCTTATGGGATCTCCCTTACTTCAAAGACCTCCTTTGCCCACACAACATTGACGTGATGCACACTGAAAAGAATATTGCGGAGGCCATTTTTGGTACATTGTTCGGCATAGAGGGGAAGTCAAAACATAATCCTAAGGCTAGAATCGACCTGGAGGCTCTATGTGATAGACCATTGTAAAACTTGCGACAACGGAAAGGAAAGCAAAGCACAGCGAAGCCAAAGGCATGGTTCAATCTTGAAAGGCCAGCTATGAGGGAAATGCTATTGTGGGTGAAAATGCGGTTGATGTTCCCCGATGGGTATGCTGCGAATCAAAAGAGGGGAGCGAGTCTTGAGAAATTGAAAATATTTGGGCTCAAGAGTCATGATTGGCACATATGGATTGAGCGGGTAATGCCGGTGATGTTGCGTGGCTTTATCCCTGAGGATGAATGGCTAGTACTGGCAGAGCTGAGCTATTTCTTCCGTTCTCTTTGTGCGAAAGAACTATCGCCTGGCGTGCTAGATGAAATGGAAGAGTTGGCGCCAGAGTTGATCTGCAAATTAGAAAAGATCTTTCCACCGGGCTTCTTTAATCCAATGCAACATTTGATTTTGCATCTCCCGACCGAGGCAAGAATGGGGGGGGGGCCCGTTCAAAATCGATGGTGCTACTCAACTGAGAGGATGCAGAAGACGCTTCGAGCTAAGTGTAAAAATAAACGTAGAATTGAAGCATCGATGGCCGAGGCATTCATTTCTGAGGAGGCGACAAACTTCGTGACAACACACTACGAAGCCAAAAATCATCATTTGCATAACCCGAAGCCTCAGTACAATGATGGCGATCGAGAAAAAGTTCGATCAAACCTCAGCCTATTCAAAGGTAAGCTCGCACCATCCGGTGCTTCGAAAGGGAAATCGTTGGTCGAAGAATGGCGGACCATTTCATTGTATATCTTCACCAACCTAACAGAAGTGCGGCCGTACATCGAGTAAGTTCTCGGTAATTTATTGTTCCGCAACTTCTAATTGCTTTGAACTACTCTTATTCCCGGATATTTGATATAGTCGATACGTCGCCGGATTCTCGGATGGAGCGGTCATCGAAAAGGATTCCGTCGAAGAGTATGAGCTTCTCGCAAAGCATGGAGGCGACTATCCCGGTTTCATCTATTGGTTCAAAAAAAGGGTAATTAATTACCATTAAGGGCCCATTTGATTTATTGGTCTAATTTGCGGCTAATGCATCCATTCTTTCGTATTAAACTTGTAGGCTGATGCAGAGTCTATGGACGCCGAGTTGAGACAAGTCGCTAATGGTTTTGACTATAAGGTCCGTTCATTTGACAAATACAACATCAATGGGTATCACTTTCGTACCTTTGGCAAAGAGCTATCTATGCCCGACCTAAAGACTACAAATTGTTCTGTCTCTGCTACCGGCGAAGGAGACACCGAGTATTATGGAAGAGTTGAAGCAATTTATGAACTTCTATTCTATGGTGAAAACCCACCGACCGTCGTAGTCTTCAAATGTTATTGGTTTGAGCCGAGGGAGACTAGAAGGACTCATGAACATATAGGACTAGTCGAAATCAACCAAAACACCCACTTATATGTTCCCGATGTCTATATTACGGCTCAACAGGCAACACAAGTTTTCTATCTACTGTGGGCCTGCCAAACTGATCCAAATCTCAAAGGTTGTGATGTCGTTTATGAAGTGCCACCACATTTTAGACCACCTACCCTCAATGAAGAGGATTACGAACCTCACATTAACCCAGAAACATATGAAGGAGAATTCTTCCAAGAAACATGTATGTCCAAGAAATGTTTCAAGAACCGCTCTACTTCACCCCAGAACATTGAAGTAGACAGCGACAGTGAATCCGTCTTAACCCCTGAGCCCGAACAGGAAGAGCTGGAAGAAGAAGAGGTTACTGCTGCGAATGACCTGTCACTTCTTGACCGATTACATAATGGTGGCCTTCCACATGTTCTTCGTGATAGTGATGATGATGATGCATTTATTGATGATAGTGATGATCATGATGCATTTATTGACCCCGAAGCATATATAGACGAGGACGATTGTTATTAGTTCATGTCAGGTATTCAACTATTATACTATATATAAATTTTGAGTTCATGTTAGGTATTCAATTTTTATTAGTCATGTTGGTATTTATGACGATGATACACTTAAATTATATACATTTTATTACTCCTGTTGGTATTTATGTTGTACTAATTTCATTTACTCTTTGTCATGACATGTGTTGAAAGATGGTGGGAAAGGGTCGAAAGCACTCCGCGGCTGCTTCTTCGTCAGCGGGTGATGGGATGGGTACTTCCATTCCTGCCTCACCTCTTCGAAGAGTGTTGCTCTCTACTTTGCAAGGAGCCCCCCCGTGAGAGGAGGTCGACCCCCCGCAAAGCCGAAAGGCACTAAAGGTACATGTTGTATTCATGTTGTACTCATGTTGTATGCATATTGGTATTTATATACATTTTATTACTCATGTTGGTAGTTATGTTGTACTAAAGGTACACGTGGCCGCGGGAGAGGTAGGGCTACACAGTCTCTGCCACCACCCCAAGCTGATTCACCTGAGCACAGGACTTCTAGGGTGGATTCGTCTGAGGTGGAGGCTACACGGTCTCCGGTTCACGAGCCTCGGGTCGACGAGCCTCAGGTCGACGAGCCTTTGACCCACGAGACTTGTGTCCTAGAGGCTTCCTTCCAGGCGACTCCGGAGCAAAGCAGTGATGAGGGCACATCCCAAGAGACCCAGTGGGATACCTGGCCTGAGCCAAGTGGCCATTCTGGTAGCGACGAGGAGCTAGGTGAGGGGGCTACCGTCTACAAGCGTGGTAGTTCGGGGCTCCCGCTTGTGCCAGCGACCCCTGAGCAGAGGTGGTAGATTAGGCCAAATGGGGACAAGTAAGTTAATTTACTCTTATTTAACCTTTTGCCTTCACGTTTTCTCAAATATCTAATGTTTTGGCTTTAATTTGTCATACTGTAGGGGTTGGATTGTTGCCAAGGGTGTCCGCAAGCCCAACAGCGTCCTTGGTGTTCTTTGCCGTCAAAACTTCCCAGGGTTTGTTACGTTGCCCGATCGGGAGCGAGAGGTAGGAATGACCTGGGAGCACTACTTGGGTGCCCCGGCCCCGCCGGAGGTGGAGATCGACGGTGTTTTGTGTGACACGAGGGCGGACATGGTGATCCGAAAGTTTTGGGTAATTTCTCTTTCACACAATTATAAATCAATCATAGCTATTTATTGTACTAATCGGTGTTGTCTCGTTTGCAGACCTACTACAGGTGTGAGGAGGGATACGAGGAGGACGCGGCAAAGGTTATCGAAACTGAATGTCGCCGCCTACTTCAAAACTTTCGGGACGAGGCTCGGGTGCAGGTTGTTCGAGACTACTATGCCACGCGGCGTATTAGGCTTGACAAGGCGAAGTTCCGTGATGCTAAGATGGAGAAGGAGCATTACATGAAGGTAATTACATATTATTAAGGCTTTGTAGTTAGTTTCCTTGATTTGGTTCTTACGCGCTCAAATTTCTCTTTATTAACTTAGGTGCCCCCGAGATGGTGTGTGGATAAGATGGATTGTTGGGAGGCCTTGGTGGATCAGTGGTGCTCCGAAACGTGGGAGGCCAGCCACAACAACGCCAAGGAGAGGCGTGGCAAAAAGGTTGGCGTGCCACACCATCAAGGGAGCGTCAACTTAATCCAATTTGGCGAGAATTGGGTATGTGGTTTGCTTCATGCCTCATGCAATTCATTCTTAATGCTATCTTGAGCCCTTTACCAATACAATTTTCCTCTCTCTCTCTTTTAGGCGCGTCACAATAAGACGGAGGTGCCACAGATGTACGACCTGTATGCGATGGCCCATACTGCCTCGTACAAGAAGGTCAAGGCATTCTCTGAGTCTGACCTCGAGCATCCAGAAAACTTCACCAACATCTCCTCCCACAACAAGCTCGTGAAGTACAGAGATCACGGGAAGGCGAGGAAAGGGGAAGACTTTAACCCAAGCGAGGGGCCTATTGATCCAGAGCTGGCGATGATAGCTGGCAACGGGAGGCCCCATGGCTCGATCGCCATTGCAGACGGCCTTATACGTTGTCCTAGCACTCTCCGGCAGATAAAGGCACGCCAAACGAGCTCTTGTCCGGAGATAACACGTCGTCCACGACCAGTCGAGCTCGCCATCGAGGTTAGTTTAATGGACTCAACTATCTTTCCGCATTATGTTGTGCGTTGGAACCAATATGATTACATTGCTAACAATGAGTTGTGTTGTAGGCTGCTATTCAGAAAGAGAGAGAGGCAATGCAGGCGGCTATGGCAGAGAAGGATAAGGAAATTAGGGAGCTGGAGGAGAGGACGACTGCATTGGTGGAGGCGGAGAGGGCACGGAATGATGCGTCTAACAGGGCCATATACGAGCTCTTCGTGGTAAGTTTCTTCTTGATGTTATTTCAAATCTTTTATTTGAACGTCCGTTTCATTAATAAATAAAAAGTTTGACTTGTCGAAACCAAATGTACAGTCTATGTGTGAGAAGAACGGCCAAATCCCTCCGCCGATGCCAGTCATTAACGTGGCGGGGACGGTGAGTTTCATTTCAGTGGAGTGATCTTAAGAGTGTCCTCATGCTAACTAAACATTGCAAACGATGTTTGGTGCAGAATATCTCCCGAAACGCATCGCACGACCCTTCTACAGTTGAGCCTTCTCCAGGGCAGCCTTCTCCAGGTGAAACAAGCCAGAGCCACCGTGCTTGACCCTAACTTAGGTATGTTATTTCTAGTGTTTTAATAAAAGATAGCTAGACTTCCATCTAAATGACATAATTAGCTTAGCCAATTTAGCCCGAAGAAGGGAAGGAAGAAGAAGAAGAGGAGAAGAAGAAGGAGAGGGAGGAGGATAAGAAGAAGGAGAAGAAGGAGGCCTCCTTCTTCCTCCTTCTCATTCTCCTTCTTCTTTTCCTCTTCTTCTCCTCTTCCTTCTCCTTCTCCTCCTCCTCCTCCTCCTCCTCCTCCTCCTCCTCCTTCTTTTACTTCTTCTCTTTCTCTTCTTCTACGTAGCTTAGACTCATCCAAGAAAGGCTAAATTGGCTAATTATCCATCTAAATGACATAATTAGCTTAGTTAGCTCCAAAATGACCTATACTTAGCTAATTATCCTAGAAATGACATAATTAGCTCCAAAAAGGCATTCTTAGCCAATTTAACCCGAAGAAGGGGACAAGAGGAGAAGAAAGAGGAAAAATGAAAGGAAGGAAGACGAAGAAGAGGAGAAGAAGAAGAAGGAGAGGGAGGAGGATAAGAAGAAGGAGAAGGAAGAGAAGAAGGAGAAGGAGCTCCTCCTTCTCCTTCTTCTTCCTCCTTCTTCCTCCTTCTCCTTCTCCTTCTTCTTTTCTTCTTCTTCTCCTCTCCTTCTCCTTCTCCTCCTCCTCCTCCTCCTCCTCCTTCTTTTACTTCTTCTTCTCTTTCTCTTCTTCTACGTAGCTTAGACTCATCCAAGAAAGGCTAAATTGGCTAATTATCCATCTAAATGACAGAATTAGCTTAGTTAGCTCCAAAATGACCTATTTAATAAAAAATGACCTATACTTAGCTAATTATCCTCGAAATGACATAATTAGCTCCAAAAAGGTATTCTTAGCCAATTTAGCCCGAAGAAGGGGACAAGAGGAGATGAAAGAGGAAAAATGAAAGGAAGGAAGAAGAAGAAGAGGAGGAGAAGAAGAAGGAGAGGGAGGAGGATAAGAAGAAGGAGAAGGAGCTCCTCCTTCTCCTTCTTCTTCCTCCTTGTTCCTCCTTCTCCTTCTCCTTCTTCTTCCTCCTTCTTCCTCCTTCTCCTTCTCCTTATTCTTTTCTTCTTCTTCTCATCTTCCTTCTCCTTCTCCTCCTCCTCCTTCTTTTACTTCTTCTTCTCTTTATCTTCTTCTACGTAGCTTAGACTCATCCAAGAAAGGCTAAATTGGCTAATTATCCTACGAAATGACATAATTAGCTTAGTTAGCTCCTAAATGGTCTATTTAATAAAACATGACCTATAGTTAGCTAAGTTCTCTCCTAAATGACATAATAAGGCTTACGTAGCTGTAACATGACCTATTCCCCCTAACTTAGGTATTAAATGGCCTATAATTAGCCTAGCTAGATCAAAAATGGCTTAATAAGCATAGTTTGCTCTGGAATGACCTATTTTACCCAAGTTAGCTCCAAAATGACCTATAGTTAGCTAGGGTTCCACCTAAATGACATAATTAGCTTAGTTAGCTCCTAAATGGTCTATACTTAGCTAATTTCTCTCCGAAATAACCTATATATACACTACTTCATCTAGTATTATTCTTCTAACTTTCTTATTTGTCATTTTGCAGATTACCTTCACTTCACGGGAAGCTTGGAAAATATTGATGGAATGCTTGAAGATGATTTCTTGTACAATGGGTTGTATTGAAACTATTGTAGTATATGAATATACGAAACTTTGTATGCACGTGGATGAAACTGGTGTAATATATGGTTTGGTACGGATGCAACTTGAAAGCTGGATATAAGAGGTTATTTTAATATGGTTATGAGTACGGAAAGAAATTTATTTATGTCAAATATATATATATATATATATATCCTGATATATATATATATCCTGATTATTGTTAAAAATGCTGGATATAACAAAAAATAAATAAAAAAGGGGCTGGTTCCCCTCTTTGCCGTCTGCCCCCACATGGCAAAGGGGGGAAGGCAGACGTCAAAGGGGGGAATCTGCCCCTCTCTCTCCCCTCTTTGCCGTCTGCCCCCACATGGCAAAGGGGGGGGAGGCAGACGACAAAGGGGGGGGGGAATCTGCCCCCTCTTTCTCCCCTCTTTGTCGTCTGCCCCCACATGGCAAAGGGGGGAAGGGAGACGTCAAAGAGAGGAGGCCTGCCGTTAACACTTAACGGGGACGTTGCAATATGTGACGTCCCATTTATTTTGCCGTCTGCCCCCTCATGGCAAAGATTCTTTGCCGTCCGCTTTGAGAAAGCAGACGGCGAAGAACCTCTTCACCGGATTTTTTTGCCGTCTACTTTGCCGTCAGCTGACCGACGGCAAAGCCTTTGCCGTCCGTGGTTGCACCCTTTGCCGTCCGCCTTGGCAGACGACAAATTTCTGAATTTCAGTAGTGATTGGGATATGTATGTTGGTGACCGAATGTTGTTCGGAGTCCCGGATGAGATCCCGGACGTCACGAGGAGCTCCGAGATGGTCCGGAGGTAAAGATTATATGTGGAAAGTCCTATTTTGGCTACCGGAAAAGTTTCGGGTTTTATCGGTACTGTACCGGGAAGATTCTGGAAAGTTCGAGAGGGTTCCGGAGGAGTCCGGTAGGGTCCATCCAGCCCCTAGGACGTGCATGGGTTGTAAGGTGGCGTCCAAGCCTTGTTGGGCCAGCCACCAAGGGCCCATGCGGTTTGGAGGGAAGAGTCCCTAAAGGGGAAGGCACCTCCTAGGTGCCTTGGGGAGGGAGGAAACGTCCCTAGGCCCACGCCCCCTCCGTGGAGGAGGGGCTAGGGCTGCGACCCAACCCTCCCTCTTGCCTCCTATATTTAGTGGGGGAGAGGTAGAGGCTGAACACATCAATTCCCACGCCCCGGTGGCAGCCCTACCTCTCCCATAACTCCGTTTTCTCCTTAGATTAGATCTGTTCCGGCAGCGCTTGGCGAAGCCGTGCTAGCACTGCTCCACCATCATCTCCACCATGTCGTCGTGTTGGTTGAGATCCCATCTACTTCTCCTTCCTCTTTTGCTGGATCAAGGAGGAGACATCATCGAGCCATACGTGTGCTGAACGCGGAGGTGACGTATGTTCGACACTTGATCGGGATGGATCGTGATGTGATCACGACACGGTTCGTGATGAGATCGCAGGATGGGCTGCGATTCGGATCGCGAAGATGTTCCACTACATCAACCGCACTATATACGCTTCCGCTTAGAGATCTACAAGGGTATGTAGATTCTCTCTCCCATCTCGTAGATGATCATCACCATGGATAGGTCTTGCGTGTGCGTGGGAATTTTTTGTTTCCCATGCAACGTTCCCCAACAGCGGGTGCCGGCGACGGCACAACGAGGCTGAGGTGCGGGGGCTCCGAAGACGACCAGATCTAGGCGTCATGGCCTTCTCCAGTCTGTTCTCGGTGGCGGAAGGAGCTTGGGGCAGCGGCAGCACTACATGGCGGTGGCGACCTGCGCAGGACAAAGAGGCTTAGGCGAGAGAGAGGAAGGGAGAGGCGGAGGAGAGGGAAGGCGCGGCGACGGGCTGGCCAGGGTTAGGGACACCAGCAACGACGGCTCACTCCAGTGGCTCGCCGGCCAGTGTGGAGGTGGACGAGCTTCGGTCGGCAGGGACGAGATCTCGGAAGGGCTCTGCAGGAGCTCAAGGTGAATGGGGCTCGGACGGCTTAGTCAGGCCCCGATGGGCTTGGGTGGGCTCCCCTCGGGCCTGGCGGGCCTGCGGCGGCTGGGGCGGCCAAGGGCGCGTGGCAGCCCCTGGTTGGCTGTGTGCGGCGGTGCAGGTGGAGAGGGATGGTTGGGGCGGCGCGGAATGCAAGGCTAGTGGTAGGTGGAGGGCGAGATTAGGCAGGTGGAGTTGTTTAAATAGCAGGGGCTGATTTGGGGGTCTAGGGGTAGGTTTTTTTGCCCCGATTTCGACCGCGCGATCGAGATCGGACGATCTCGGTCGCGGGGATGGCTAAGTGGGCTTAGTGGTTGTGTAGAGTACGCTAGATGGGGAAGATACGGAGGTTTGCAACTCAACAACGAGATTTAAACACCAAAAAACGTCCGACGATAAACCGATGATGGAGCCACTACTATCGACCGTTCGGGTACCAAACGGACTCCGATTGCGACGAAAATTGGCAGGCGGCCTACCTACATTAAAGTTAGACCGCACGCCAAGTTTCGACGCAATCCTAGAATATTTTATACACACTTTTAAAAATAATATTTTAACAATGCCACGGGCGCGCGTGTGTGTGGTTGGACTCAAAACGGTCAACGACGAAAACAGAAAGAACCGGCAACTACTAACGGATGTAAGTTTTGAAAATTGACAACAACGACGTACCGATGCAATGCAGATGTAGAGAACGATGCGATGATGAGTGCAACTACCGAATAAATCACACGACATCAACATAATAAAAGGGGGAATCTTCTGGAGCGTCGGTCTCGGGTTGTCACAACTCTCCTACACTAACAAGAGATCTCGCCCCGAGATCTAAGAATGAAAAGGGTGGACGAGGATGAGAAAAGCAAGAGGTAAAACTTAGTCGCTTCTTTGACAAACGACTGAAACCAACGATCCATGAAGGTTGCAAAGAGATGAAGAATGATATGAGAAACAAGCAAGAATTCACACAAAATTCTGATAACACTTCGGTATTAAAATGAGGATTTTTTTTGATAAGATGGAAAGACCTTGAGAAGATACACAACACACTAACTAAATAGAATAACCAAGGAGAGAACCAGTAGATCTCTTTGGTGTAGTCATGATGCTCCAAAGCACTACAGGGAGCTCCTCGACCCAACAACCCAGAGTATGTTGTAAGGGAAACACACGTTGGGGTTTGATCCCACGCAGAATCTCCTGATTAGCTTGCTCAGCCTGACCATTGGACTGCAGATGTGCTACCGCGGATACATCAAGCCAGATATGTTCCTGTTGGCAAAACTGCTTCATGGCGCCTTTCGACAGATTGGTACCATTATCAGTAATGATACTGTGAGGATAACCAAAATGAAATATCATCTTCTTGATGAACTTGATGATTATTTATGCTTCACAATTGCTGACCAGCTCCGCCTCAACCCATTTGGTAAAGTTGTCAACCACCACCAATAGATGAGTCTTTTTATCACACGACATTTTGATTGGGCCCACCATATCAAGCCCCCAGACTGCAAAAGGCCATGTGATCAGGATCATGCGCAATTCCTGAGCCAACACGTGAACTTGACGGCCAAATTTCTGACACCCATCACACTTGCGCACTATATCTTCCGCGTCTCCATGAGTCGTCAACTAATAAAAACCTTGTCTAAAAGCCTTTGACACCAAGGATCGTGACCCGGTGTGATGCCCACAGTCGCCAGCATGTATTTCATTGATAATTGCTCGTCCTTCTTCAGGGGAAACACATTGCTGGAAAATCCCACAAGTGCTTCATTTATGTAACTCGCCCTTGTGGATGATCATAGATTTGCACCACCGTATTATCTGTCGAGCGCCGATCTCATCCACTGGCAACTCGCCTCGGGCTAGATAAGCCATATAAGGAAGCGTACAGTCAGGAATCGCCCGGAGAGCCGCCACCAAATGTGACTCTGGGTTAGGAACTGCTACGTCCTCTTTAGAAGGCAATTTCACTGAAGGGCTGTGTAGGACATCCAAGAACACATTAGGGGGAACAGGCTTGCATTGGGATCCGAGTCGTGACAGATCGCATTGTGTCTATGATCAATATGATCAACCTGGTAGCCGTGAAAATGACCTGCCACCTCGGTTACTGCACGCCTATAAGCCGCCATCAGCGGATCTTTAGAGTCCCAAGATCCAGAAACTTGTTGAGCTACCAAATTTGAGTCGCCCAAGCATCTAACTCAGCTAAGATTCATCTCTTTAGCTATTCTCAGCCCATGTAAAAGAGCCTCATACTCTGCTGCATTATTAGTGCAAGGGAACATGAGTCGTAAGACATAGCAAAACTTATCACCCCGCGGAGAGGATAACACCACGCCACCTCCGGAGCCCTCCAACTGCGTGGAACCATCAAAGTGAATAGTCCATTATGTGTTATTCGGCCTATCTTGTGGAATCCGCAACTCGGTCCAATTGTTGATGAAATCCACCAAAGCCTGAGATTTGATGGCTATGTGAGGCATATATTTCATGTGATGGGGGCCCAGTTCAATCCCCCACTTAGCAATCCGCCCAGTAGCCTCACGATTCTGTATAATGTCCCCAATTGGCGCCAAACTGACCATGGTGATTGGGTGCTCTTGAAAGTAATGCTTCAGCTTCGGGCTTGCCATGAAAATCCCAAAGACGAGCTTCTGCGAATGTGGGTACTGTTGTTTAGACAAAATTAACACCTCACTAAAAAATAAACTAGCCGCTGAACTACTCCTTGCCCTCTCCATTGCACTCGACCAGTACCACTACACTCACTGCCTTTGAATTAGCGGCAATATAGAAGAGCATAGGCTCTTTATCAGTTGGGGAAACTAACACGGGCGGCTCAGCAAGTTGCTTCTTGAGGGCTTCAAAGGCCTCATCAGCTACATCTTTCCAAACAAAGTTATCTGTCTTCTTGAGCAGCTTGTAAAGGGGGATGGCCTTCTCACCAAGTTATGAAACAACTCAATGCTGTAATGCAACCTGCCAGGCGTTGTACCTGGTTGATATTAGCCGGATTTCCAAGTGAAGTTATCGCCTTGATTTTGTACGGGTTAGCCTCGATACCTCTTTCACACACCAAGAAACCCAATAACTAGTCTGCAAGAACACCAAAAACACACTTGGCCGGTTAAGCTTGATATAGTATACACGAAGATTATCGAACGTATCCTTGAGATCTTCGAAGAGCATATCCTTCTTCTGAGATTTCACCATGATGTCGTCAACATAGGCATGAACGTTGCGCCCGATCTGACTGTGCAAGCAGTTCTGGATACAGCGTTGATAAGTCCTTCCTGCACTCTTGAGTCCAAAGGGCATAGACACATATCAGAAAGCGCCAAAAGGGGTTATAAAAGCTGTTTTTTATCCTTCTCAGCAATATTGATCTGGTGGTAGCCGAGGTACGCATCCAGAAAACAAAAACACTCACAACCCGCCATTGAGTCAATGATTCGATCGATATGGGGGAGAGCAAAGGATCCTTTAGAGAAGCTTTGTTGAGGTCCGTGTAATCAATACACATATAAAAGTGACGTTCTTCTTGAGAACTAAAACCAGGTTAGCCAACCACTATGGAGGAAAGACTTCGACGATGAACCCGGCGACTAAGAGCCGGTGGACTTCTTCCCCAATTGCCTTGCGTCTCTCCTCGTTATATTATCGGAGGTATTGTCAAACTGGTTTCATCTTTGGATTCACACTGAGGTGGTGCTCAGAGAATTCTCTCGGTACTCCTGGCATATCAGAAGGTTTCCATGCAAAGATGTCCTGATTCTCACGGGTGAATTCTAGGAGCTCGCTTTCCTATTTAGGATCCAGGCTAATCCCAATAGTGAACTGCTTAGAAGAGTCGCCTGGGGTGAAATCGACTTGCTTAGTATCATCCGTTGGCTTGAAATTAAGGGGTGGCTCAGAATCAACAGTGGGTTTCTTGAGGGGACTCATGTCGGCCGGGATCACATTTGCCATGTGAAATTTTAGTTCTTCAGCCACACGTGTCGACTCAGCGTAGGCAACATCTCCTTCCTCGCACTCTTGTGCTATCTTTCGATCTCCATTGACTGTGATAGTCCCTTTGAGACCCGGTGTCGTGGTTTTGTCACGACATATGTCCTCGTGCAAGGACTAAGGTGTGAGGCCATCGCAACCATGTGCCGGCTTGAGAGGGGTTGGTCGGAATCGAGAGATGCGAGTTTACCCAGGTTCGGCCCCTCCGATGGAGGTAAAAGCCTACGTCGTGCTTGTGTTTCATTGATGAAGTTGGTGATCTCGATTACAAGGGAGAAGAATTGCTACCTCTAATCTCGAGGGTGTCTAATCTGTCTATCCCTCATGACTTGTTTCTGTCACGGGATCAATCTAACTTAACTTGTTTTATTGAGACGTCTAAAAACCTGACCCTCTTGGGGTGTCCCGCCCCTCCCCATATAAGCTGAAGGTGCGGGTTACATGTAGAATCCAAGTCGGATTTAGGCTTAAACTATTATGACTCTCCATCACAGGCTTCTTCTCGTGGGCTTCCGACTCCCGGGAGGCTTACGACCGGGCGGCTTACAACCGGGTTGCTTGCTATCGGGCTTCTGAGTCTTGGGCGGCTTACGACCGGGCGGCTGACAACTGGGGTACTTACAACCAGACTTCTCTTCGAGACTCATCTCCAGAACTTGACTGTCTGTCGGTTCATAACTGCGTGATGGGTCATAACTGTGTGCCCAGTCATAACTGTCACCGGGTGATACCGCCGGGTATATCCCCGACACCCGACATCTTGAGCTTGAGGTACACATAGCAGGGTCGGGCCATAAAACGAGCATAAGACGGTCGTTTGAACAAAGCATGGTAAGCACTCTTGATCTTAACCACCTCAAACATCAGAGCCTCGCTCCTATAATTGTATTCGTCGCCAAAAGCAACATTTAACTTGATCCGCCTGGCTGGATATGCCGACTTGCCCGGAACAATGCCGTGAAAGACCCTGGTAGAAGGCATCAAGTCGCTCTAAAAACAATTCATCCGCCGAAAGGTGTCATACTATAAGATATTGATGATGCTTCCTCCATCCATGAGAACCTTGGAGAGGGTATATCCCCCCACCTATGGTGCCATCACCAATGCTAAATTGCCCAGATTATCAAGTCGGGGCGGGTGATCGTCTCGACTCAATGTGATAGGCTGTTCCAACCAATTGAGGTATCTAGGAACCGTCGGCTCAGCCATGTTGATCACCCTTTGCCTGACTTTCTTATCCCGCCTGTAGGTGTGAGTGGTAAATACATGGTACTGACCACTGTTTAATTGCTTAGGGTTGCTCTGAAATCCACCCTGGTTGTTTTGCTGCTGGAAGCCGCCCTGATTATTATGCTGCTGGAAACCGCCCTGATTATTATGCTGTTGGAAGCCACCCTGGTTGGTGTACTGCTGGTTACCCTGACCAGAGTTTTGTCCACCGCAGTTATTCGAGCCGCCTTGCCCATGAGGGCTGGACTGATGGAAACTGTCGGGCGGCCCCATGCGATCCGCGAGGACCTAACTGGCCCGGGTGTCCACCTCCATTACCCCCTTGGTTATCCTTGGACGCGTGGAGACGAAATTCCTACATCACATAACAGTTTTCCCAAGAGTGAGTAGACGGGGCATCTGGGGTACTTTGTTTAGGACACGATCCCTTAAGCATCTCCTCGTAGTTACGTGGGTTTTTCCCACTATAGCCTCGAGATTGGCTAGTATCCTGACGCTGATTTCTAGGCCCGACGCTGGTATTGGCAACAAAATCTGACCCGACCTCTTGCTGCCTTCTTTTTCCTTGGCCTCCCTGATTGTCATTGCATCCATGAGCTTGAAAATGACTCTTGGCTCCATCTCCTCTCTTGACTTCACTTGCTTTTTCACGATCTGAGTCGGCGTTTTTCGTGCCATCCGACTCAGCGTACCTGGTGAGAGTATCCATCAAATCGCCCATATCCTGCACCATTCGCTTCAAACGACCAAGCTTTCAGACCAGAGGTTGAAAATGACAGTTTTTCTCAAAGATCAACACGGCTTGAGCCGCCGTGATGCCATCTGATGAGTGGATGATCTCCACAACCCGACATTTCTAGTTGTGAGCCGACTCGTCCATACGCTGAACACGGTGTTGTAGATCCACAATTGTCATCGGGCACTTGCAAGTTCCTCAGACGTTTTTAATAAACCGTTCTTTCAACTCCGCCCAAGTATTGATGGAGTTGGGCGGTAGATTTTTCAACCATTTTTGGGCTGGCCCTTCCAACATCATCGTGAGATATTTGGCACACACTCCATTACTAGCGTCAAGGATGTCCATATCAAGCTCATAGCTCTCGATCCATGCACCTGGCTCAAGGTCGGACGTGTAATTGGTCACCTTGTGAGTACCTTTGAAATCTTTAGGCATACACTCGTTGCGAAGAGTGAATGACAAACAAGGAACCCCTATGGTCCTCCCACCTAACGCGCTATATGCGGGAGCCGGGTGTGCGTAATTCGGAACCACCTGAGCCGCCATTGCTGCCGCCGCCTCTACTTCCGCCTGACGGGTGGCTCGGGCCGTGTTCACAAGCTCCTGAGCTTTCGACATTGGTGGTACAGGTGGGTTGGTTGATGCTGCTGTCGGTGAGCGCTGCTGGAAACCGTCAGAGGGTCCTCATGGCGACTCTTGGTGCGGCTGGCGTGCGGTGTGGAGTGCACATGATCGCGAGTGTAAGAAAATTGCGCTTGCTGAACCACGACCGTCTTCAACATTTCGATGGAGTTCCTAGCTTCCACCTCGATCAGGGTATTTTCATGAATGAGGACATACTCCAAATTGTGTGTAGCAGCCATCATGTTATCTACGGGGTTGGAGAAGTGGCCTTGCAACATTCGGAAACGCTGAATTGGTGGCTGGGTCGGCGGAGGCAGAGCCGGGTGCTGCGCCACAGGCTGCCGAGCCGTCTCAACTTGGACATTCGTCTGTCGAGGCAGGTTATGTTCCACACCACACGTGTGCGGGCTGTCAAACAATCGAGTAGGATTGAGATTGGTCGGAAAACGACTCTAATGCCTCCTCTGGTGTACCACGTCGGAAGCGTCTCGCTGGCGCTCGAGCCGCCACGCCTCAACTTTCAAACGTTCGACCTCCTCGTTGATTCGAACCTGCTGATGCGCCATCCGGTGTTCTCAGTGTCAATCTCTTGCGAAATCTTGGCCATCTCTTCATGTAATTTTACCAGCTCTCTGTTGGTCTCCTCCTGATTTTCGGCGGTAACAGCCACCGCCACAAGTTTTGAAATCTCGCCCATCAGATCCGTCATGGCCTAGGCCGGCATTTTTTTGAATCCGCTGGCTCCATTAGCAGCTACCGCGTCTGGCTGATTCTGAGCCGGTGGTGCCCCTGCCATGTAGATGGTGACCTGGCGGGGCGTCTCTTGCGGGCCTTCGGAGATCGCCACCACAGGGAACCCCCAAGCCCTCCTTCATACAGATGCAAAATTGAATATGTGTCTTCCATGGATGACTCGCCATCTGAGTTGATGGGAATGTTTCCATCTTCCGCCGGCTCATCTGGGAGGCTGACCCCCTGCGTGAAGCCAATGAAGACGCGTCACTGCACAATCAGACGCTCGGCCGGTTTAGCAAGCCGAGCCGGCTCGATGATGTCGATATAGATGTCTAGCTCGGGAACATGCACGCCGATTTTTCTCATGAAGATGTAAATCTTGCCGAAGGGGACCCGATAACCGGATTCAATTGAACCGGCCTCGGGACCCCAGCTCGAATTGTCGATGTAGAACCTTCCGCGGCGACTCTTGGTCATGAGACCAACCGCGTAGCTCCCTAACCATGGAAGGGATCCCTTTGAAAACTCAACTCCCCCGTGCGATGGCCCCACGGTAGGCACCAACTGTCGTGGTTTTATCACGGCAGATGTCCTCGTGAAAGGACTTAGTGGTGAAGCCATCGCAACCATGTGGCGACTCAAAGGGGTTGATCGGGAACGAGAGACGAGTTTACCCATGTTCGGCCCCTCCGATGGAGGTAAAATCCTACATCCTGCTTTATGTGTATTGATGATGAAATCGATTACAAGGGTGCGGTTTCGCCTGACATAGTTCTCGATTGAGTGTAACTTAAGTCTATCGGCCTTATAGACTCGACTTTATATACAGGTCGAGACCCTAGGCTTACAAGAGTCCGGGTGACCTTATGATTCATGACCGAATATGTCTCTAACTCGCCTGGCTCCTCTAGCAAGGAAAATCCTTGGCATTCTTCTACCTTGTGGGCCTTGAGTCGCCATCTTCATGTCCTGGGCCACGCCGACACACCTTGATAACCCCCCTTGTCACCTCCTATCTTGTATGTCAGGGCCCATCTTGAGTATAAACATTGAGCCGCCACCAACTTGACCCAGCCCCATAGGGCGGGTTACACGGCAGGATAATATCCCCAACACGAGTGGGTGGCCCACAAGCTAACAGGGCGCGGTCACCCCCTAGGGGCATGCCTTGTTGGCTTGTGGGCCCCTCGTGCGGCCCCGGCCTTCTCCAGAAGCTTTGAGGTGTTAGTTTGGTCCAGAAAAATCATCAAAAAGTTTCATGGTATTTGGACTCTGTTTGGTACTATAAACCTAAAAAGCCAAAAACATGTAGAAAACAACAACTCACACTTGGCACTAGGTTAATAGATTAGTGCTAAAAAATAATATGAATCAACAAATGAATGTAAAAAAACTATCCTAGAATGATAATATTTTAGCATGGAACAATAAAAAATTATAGATACGTTGGAGATGTACCACATCCAAATCCTCGAGCCAAGTTTATTCCACGAGAGTCACCATCTCTACCTATATATGGTTGTTCACTGCCATTCCAAGTAATTTGCATGTGCCACCTCTAAAAACATTCAAATAAACATCCATTTTGTGTGCTCGTACCGCTCATGAAGCGACCAGAGCGATCATTATCTTCCATCCTAAGTGGGTTATTCTCATGATGAGTGTTTATTCACTTGTTATTGCACAAGAGAGGTTGGTAAAAAGGATGCCCAGTCCTACAAAATACAAAAATAAATAAACAAGAACCCCCCTAGAAAGTTGATTGTTTGGAGGGCACCCGCGGATACGGCTAGCCATGGAATGTGTTTGAATGGTTTAGGGGGAGTAAAACCCGTGGATACGGCTAGCCATGGAATGTGTTTGAATGGTTTAGGGAGAGTAAAATTTTAATTCTGTTTGGGAACTCCCAATAATGTGATTTGCGCGGAAGATATTGACACCCCTTGTTGTAACATTGACATGAAAGGCACACCACCCAAAATATATGCATCTATATTTTAAGAAATGAGCTCTGGTACCTCTGCAAATCACAACTTCCCTCTATAAAGGGACAATATATTTACTTCTATGTTATTTACTTTCATGTTATTTACTTTTCATGTTGAGTCAACTTCTTATTGCAACCTCAATCTATTAGTTGGTGATAACCCACAAGTATAGGGTGTTGGGGAACGTCGCATGGGAAACAAAAATTTTCCTACGCGCACGAAGACCTATCATGGTGATGTCCATCTACGAGAGGGGATGAGTGATCTACGTACCCTTGTAGATCGTACAGCAGAAGCGTTAGTGAATGCGGTTGATGTAGTGGAACGTCCTCACGTCCCTCGATCCGCCCCGCGAACAATCCCGCGATCAGTCCCACGATCTAGTACCGAACGGACGGCACCTCCGCGTTCAGCACACATACAGCTCGACGATGATCTCGGCCTTCTTGATCCAGCAAGAGAGACGGAGAGGTAGAAGAGTTCTCCGGCAGCGTGATGGCGCTCCGGAGGTTGGTGATGACCTTGTCTCAGCAGGGCTCCGCCCGATCTCCGCAGAAACGCGATCCAGAGGAAAAACCGTGGAGGTATGTGGTCGGGCTGCCGTGGAAAAGTCGTCTCAAATCAGCCCTAAAACCTCCGTATATATAGGTGGGAGGGAGGGGACCTTGCCTTGGGGCTCAAGGAGCCCCAAGGGGGTCGGCCGAGTCCAAGGGGGAAGGCTCCCCCCAAACCGAGTTGGACTTGGTTTGGTGGGTGGGAGTCCTTCCTTCCCTTCCCACCTCCTCTTTTTTTTTTCTTTTCTCTTTGATTTTCTTTCCTAGGCGCATAGGGCCCTTTTGGGCTGTCCCACCAGCCCACTAAGGGCTGGTGTGCCACCCTCAAGGCCTATGGGCTTCCCCGGGGTGGGTTGCCCCCCCGGTGAACTCCCGGAACCCATTCGTCATTCCCGGTACATTCCCGGTAACTCCGAAAACCTTCCGGTAATCAAATGAGGTCATCCTATATATCAATCTTCGTTTCCGGACCATTCCGGAAACCCTCGTGACGTCCGTGATCTCATCCAGGACTCCGAACAACATTCGGTAACCAACCATATAACTCAAATACGCATAAAACAACGTGAACCTTAAGTGTGCAGACCCTGCGGGTTCGAGAACTATGTAGACATGACCCGAGAGACTCCTCGGTCAATATCCAATAGCGGGACCTGGATGCCCATATTGGATCCTACATATTCTACGAAGATCTTATCGTTTGAACCTCAGTGCCAAGGATTCATATAATCCCGTATGTCATTCCCTTTGTCCTTCGGTATGTTACTTGCCCGAGATTCGATCGTCAGTATCCGCATACCTATTTCAATCTCGTTTACCGGCAAGTCTCTTTACTCATTCCGTAATACAAGATCCCGCAACTTACACTAAGTCACATTGCTTGCAAGGCTTGTGTGTGATGTTGTATTACCGAGTGGGCCCCGAGATACCTCTCCGTCACACGGAGTGACAAATCCCAGTCTTGATCCATACTAACTCAACTAACACCTTTGGAGATACCTGTAGAGCAACTTTATAGTCACCGAGTTACGTTGCGACGTTTGATACACACAAAGCATTCCTCCGGTGTCAGTGAGTTATATGATCTCATGGTCATAGGAATAAATACTTGACACGCAGAAAACAGTAGCAACAAAATAACACGATCAACATGCTACGTCTATTAGTTTGGGTCTAGTCCATCACGTGATTCTCCTAATGACGTGATCCAGTTATCAAGCAACAACACTTTGTTCATAATCAGAAGACACTGACTATCTTTGATCAACTGGCTAGCCAACTAGAGGCTTGCTAGGGACGGTGTTTTGTCTATGTATCCACACATGTAAATGAGTCTTCATTCAATACAATCATAGCATGGATAATAAACGATTATCTTGATACAAGAATTATAATAATAACTATATTTATTATTGCCTCTAGGGCATAATTCCAACAGTCTCCCACTTGCACTAGAGTCAATAATCTAGCCCTCACATCATCATGTGAATTACATTGTAATAAATCTAACACCCATACAGTTCTGGTGTTGATCATGCTTTGGCCGTGGAAGTGGTTTAGTCAGCGGGTCTGCTACATTCAGATCTGTGTGCACTTTGCATATATTTACGTCCTCTCCCTCGACGTAGTCGCGGATGAGGTTGAAGCGTCGTTTCATGTGTCTGGTCTTCTTGTGAAACTGTGGTTCCTTTGCTAAGGCAATGGCACCCGTGTTGTCACAGAACAAGGTTATTGGATTCAGTGCACTTGGCACCACTCCAAGATCCGTCATGAACTGCTTCATCCAGACACCCTCCTTAGCCGCCTCCGAGGCAGCCATGTACTCCGCTTCACATGTAGAATCTGCTACGATGCTTTGCTTGGAAACTGCACCAGCTTACCGCACCCCCATTAAGAATAAATACGTATCCGGTTTGTGACTTAGAGTCGTCCGGATCTGTGTCAAAGCTTGCATCGACGTAACCTTTTACGGCGAGCTCTTCGTCACCTCCATACACGAGAAACATCTCCTTAGTCCTTTTCAGGTATTTTAGGATATTCTTGACCGTTGTCCAGTGATCCACTCCTGGATTACTCTGGAACCTACCTGCCATACTTATGGATAGGCTAACATCCGGTCTAGTGCACAACATTGCATACATGATAGAACCTATGGCTGAAGCATAGGGGACAGAGCGCATATGCTCTCTATCTTCATCAGTTGCTGGGCACTGAGTCTTATTCAATCTCGTACCTTGTAAAACTGGCAAGAACCCTTTCTTGGACTGTTCCATTTTGAACCTCTTCAAAACTTTATCAAGGTATGTGCTTTGTGAAAGTCCTATCAGGCGTTTTGATCTATCCCTATAGATCTTAATGCCTAGAATGTAAGCAGCTTCTCCTAGGTCCTTCATAGAGAAACTCTTATTTAAGTAATCCTTTATGCTCTCTAAAAACTCCACGTTGTTTCCAATAGGCAATATGTCATCCACATATAATATTAGAAACGCCACAGAGCTCCCACTCACTTTCTTGTAAATACAAGATTCTCCAACCACTTGTATAAACCCAAATGCTTTGATCACCTCATCAAAGCGTTTGTTCCAACTCCGAGATGCTTGCACCAGTCCATAAATGGATCGTTGGAGCTTGCACACCTTGTTAGCATTCTTAGGATCGACAAAACCTTCGGGTTGTATCATATACAACTCTTCCTTAAGGAAACCGTTAAGGAACGCCGTTTTGACATCCATCTGCCAGATTTCATAATCGAAAAATGCAGCTATTGCTAACATGATTCTGACGGACTTAAGCATCGCTACGGGTGAGAATGTCTCATCGTAGTCAACTCCTTGAACTTGTGAAAAACCCTTTGCCACAAGTCAAGCTTTATAAACGGTCACATTGCCGTCAGCGTCCGTCTTCCTTTTAAAGATCCATTTGTTCTGAATAGCCTTGCGGCCCTCAGGTAGTACCTCCAAAGTCCACACTTTGTTCTCATACATGGATCCTATCTTGGACTTCATGGCTTCTAGCCATTTGTTGGAATCTGGGCCCACCATTGCTTCTTCATAATTTGCAGGTTCATTGTTGTCTAACAACATGATTGATAAGACGGGATTACCGTACCACTCTGGAGCAGCATGTGGTCTCGTCGACCTGCGTGGTTCGACAAAAACTTGAACTGGAGTTTCATGATCATCATCATCAACTTCCTCCTCAACCGGCGTCGCAACGACAGAGGTTTCCCCTTCCCCTGCGCCACCATCCATAGGGATGAGAGGTTCGACAACCTCGTCAAGTTCTATCTTCCTCCCACTCAATTCTCTCGAGAGAAACTCCTTCTCGAGAAAAGCTCCGTTTTTAGCAACAAACACTTTGCCCTCGGATTTGAGATAGAAGGTGTACCCAATTGTCTCTTTTGGGTAACCTATGAAGACGCACTTTTCCGCTTTGGGTTCCAGCTTTTCAGGCTGAAGCTTTTTGACATAAGCATCACATCCCCAAACTTTAAGAAACGACAACTTTGGCCTTTTGCCATACCACAGTTCGTATGGTGTCGTCTCAACGGATTTTGATGGTGCCCTATTTAAAGTGAATGCAGCTGTTTCTAATGCATAACCCCAAAACGATAACGGCAAATCAGCAAGAGACATCATAGATCGCACCATCTCTAATAGAGTACGATTACGACGTTCGGACACACCATTACGCTGTGGTGTTCCAGGCGGTGTTAATTGTGAAACAATTCCACATTGTCTTAAGTGAGTACCAAACTCGAAACTCAGATATTCACCCCCACGATCAGACCGTAGGAACTTGATCTTCTTGTTACGATGATTTTCCACTTCACTCTGAAATTGCTTGAACTTTTCAAATGTTTCAGAGTTGTGTTTCATCAAGTAGACATAACCATACCTACTCAAATCGTTAGTGAAGGTGAGAAAATAACGATATCCGCCGTGTGCCTCCACGCTCATCGGACCACACACGTCGGTATGTATGATTTCCAACAAGGCACTTGCACGCTCCATTGTTCCGGAGAACGGAGTCTTAGTCATCTTGCCCATGAGGCATGGTTCGCACGTGTCAAGTGAATCAAAATCAAGTGACTCCAAAAGTCCATCAGCATGGAGTTTCTTCATGCGCTTTACACCAATATGACCTAAGCGGCAGTGCCACAAAAATATGGCGCTATCATTGTTAACTCTAACTCTTTTGGTCTCAGTGTTATGTATATGCGTATCGCTATCAAGATTCAATATGAACAATCCTCTCACATTAGGTGCATGACCATAAAAGATGTTACTCATAGAAATAGAACAACCATTATTCTCTGACTTAAAAGAGTAACCGTCTCGCAATAAACAAGATCCAGATATAATGTCCATGCTCAACGCAGGCACTAAATAACAATGATTTAAGTTCATCACTAATCCTGATGGTAACTGAAGTGAAACTGTGCCGACGGCGATTGCATCAACCTTGGAACCATTTCCTACGCGCATCGTCACTTCATCTTTCGCCAGCCTTCGTCTATTCCGCAGTTCCTGTTTCGAGTTGCAAATATGAGCAACAGAACCGTATCGAATACCCAGGCACTACTACGAGAGCCGGTTAAGTACACATCAATAACATGTATATCAAATATACCTGATTTTTCTTTGGCTGCCTTCTTATCTGCCAGATACTTGGGGAAATTGCGCTTCCAGTGACCCATACCCTTGCAATAGTAACACTCCGTTTTAGGCTTAGGTCCAGCTTTGGGTTTTTTCGTCGGATTGGCAACAGGCTTGCCGCTCTTCTTCGAATTACCCTTCTTGCCTTTGCCGTTTCTCTTGAAACTAGTGGTCTTATTCACCATCAACACTTGATGCTCTTTACGGAGTTCAGACTCTGCGACTTTCAGCATCGCAAACAACTCGCTGGGAGAGTTGTTCATCCCTTGCATGTTGTAGTTCAACACAAAGCCTTTATAGCTTGGCGGCAGTGATTGAAGGATTCTGTCAGTGATAGCCTCTTGCGGGAGTTCAATCCCTAGCTTAGCTAGACGGTTTGAGTACCCAGACATTTTGAGCACATGTTCACTGACAGACGAGTTTTCCACCATCTTGTAAGCATAGAATTTATCGGAGGTCTCATACCTCTCGATCCGGGCGTTCTTCTGAAAGATAAACTTCAACTCCTGGAACATCTCAAATGCTCCATGACGCTCAAAGCGACGTTGAAGTCCCGGTTCTAAGCCATACAAGACTGCACATTGAACTATTGAGTAGTCCTCCTTACGTGCTAACCAAGCGTTCTTAACATCCTGATCAGCCGTAGCGGGTGGTTCATCTCCTAGCGCAGCATTAAGGACATAATCCTTCTTCCCAGCTTGTAAGATTAGCTTAAGATTAAGAGCCCAGTCTACAAAGTTGCTTCCATCATCTTTCAACTTAGCTTTCTCTAGGAACGTATTAAAATTCAGGATGACTGTAGCGTGAGCCATGATCTACAACACAAATATATTCAAAGTGGACTTAGACTATGTTCAAGACAATTAGAGTTTAACTTAATCAAATTATTCGCTAAACTCCCACTCAAAAAGTACATCTCTCTAGTCATTTGAGTGGTTCATGATCCACTTACACTAGCTCAAGTCCGATCATCACGTGAGTTGAGTATAGTTTCAGTGGTAAGCATCCCTATGCTAATCATATCTTCTATATGATTCATGATCGACCTTTCGGTATCATGTGTTCCGAGGCCATGTCTGCACATGCTAGGCTCGTCAAGCTTAACCCGAGTGTTTCGCGTGCGCAACTGTTTTGCACCCGTTGTATGTGAACGTTGAGTCTATCACACCCGATCATCACGTGGTGTCTCGAAACGACGAACTGTAGCAACGGTGCACAGTCGGGGAGAACACAATTTCGTCTTGAAATTTTAGTGAGAGATCACCTCATAATGCTACCGTCGTTCTAAGCAAAAATAAGGTGCATAAAAGGATTAACATCACATGCAATTCATAAGTGACATGATATGGCCATCATCACGTGCTTCTTGATCTCCATCACCAAAGCACCGGCGCGATCTTCTTGTCACCGGCGCCACACCATGATCTCCATCAACGTGTTGCCATCGGGGTTGTCGTGCTACTCATGCTATTACTACTAAAGCTACATCCTAGCAAAATAGTAAACGCATCTGCAAGCACAAACGTTAGTATAAAGACAACCCTATGGCTCCTGCCGGTTGCCGTACCATCGACGTGCAAGTCGATATTTACTATTACAACATGATCATCTCATACATCCAATATATCACATCATATCGTTGGCCATATCACATCACAAGCATACCCTGCAAAAACAAGTTAGACGTCCTCTAATTTTGTTGTTGCATGTTTTACGTGGTGACCATGGGTATCTAGTAGGATCGCATCTTACTTACGCAAACACCACAACGGAGATATATGAGTTGCTATTTAACCTCATCCAAGGACCTCCTCGGTCAAATCCGATTCAACTAAAGTTGGAGAAACCGACACTTGCCAGTCATCTTTGAGCAACGGGGTCACTCGTAACGATGAATCCAGTCTCTCGTAAGCGTACGAGTAATGTCGGTCCAAGCCGCTTCAATCCAACAATACCGCGGAATCAAGAAAAGACTAAGGAGGGCAGCAAAACGCACATCACCGCCCACAAAAACTTTTGTGTTCTACTCGAGAAGACATCTACGCATGAACCTAGCTCATAATGCCACTGTTGGGGAACGTCGCATGGGAAACAAAAATTTTCCTACGCGCACGAAGACCTATCATGGTGATGTCCATCTACGAGAGGGGATGAGTGATCTACGTACCCTTGTAGATCATACAACAGAAGCGTTAGTGAACGCGGTTGATGTAGTGAAACGTCCTGACGTCCCTCGATCCGCCCCGCGAACAATCCCGCGATCAGTCCCACGATCTAGTACCGAACGGACGGCACCTCCGCGTTCAGCACACGTACAACTCGACGATGATCTCGGTCTTCTTGATCCAGCAAGAGAGACGGAGAGGTAGAAGAGTTCTCCGGCAGCGTGACGGCGCTTCGGAGGTTGGTGATGACCTTGTCTCAGCAGGGCTCAGCCCGATCTCCGCAGAAATGCGATCTAGAGGAAAAACCGTGGAGGTATGTGGTCGGGCTGCCGTGGAAAAGTCATCTCAAATCAGCCCTAAAACCTCCGTGTATATAGGTGGGAGGGAGGGGACCTTGCCTTGGGGCTCAAGGAGCCCCAAGGGGGTCGGCCGAGTCCAAGGGGGAAGGCTCCCCCCCAAACCGAGTTGGACTTGGTTTGGTGGGTGGGAGTCCTTCCTTCCCTTCCCACCTCCTCTTTTTTTTTCTTTTCTCTTTGGTTTTCTTTTCTAGGCGCATAGGGCCCTTTTGGGCTGTCCCACCTGCCCACTAAGGGCTGGTGTGCCACCCTCAAGGCCTATGGGCTTCCCCGGGGTGGGTTGCCCCCCCGGTGAACTCCCGGAACCCATTCGTCATTCCCGGTACATTCCCGGTAACTCCGAAAACCTTCCGGTAATCAAATGAGGTCATCCTATATATCAATCTTCGTTTCCGGACCATTCCGAAACCCTTGTGACGTCTGTGATCTCATCCGGGACTCCAAACAACATTCGGTAACCAACCATATAACTCAAATACGCATAAAACAACGTCGAACCTTAAGTGTGCAGACCCTGCGGGTTCGAGAACTATGTAGACATGACCCGAGAGACTCCTCGGTCAATATCCAATAGCGGGACCTGGATGCCCATATTGGATCCTACATATTCTACGAAGATCTTATCGTTTGAACCTTAGTGCCAAGGATTCATATAATCCCGTATGTCATTCCCTTTGTCCTTCGGTATGTTACTTGCCCGAGATTCGATCGTCAGTATCCGCATACCTATTTCAATCTCGTTTACCGGCAAGTCTCTTTACTCGTTCCGTAATACAAGATCCCGCAACTTACACTAAGTCACATTGCTTGCAAGGCTTGTGTGTGATGTTGTATTACCGAGTGGGCCCCGAGATACCTCTCCGTCACACGGAGTGACAAATCCCAGTCTTGATCCATACTAACTCAACTAACACCTTCGGAGATACCTGTAGTGCATCTTTATAGTCACCCAGTTACGTTGCGACGTTTGATACACACAAAGCATTCCTCCGGTGTCAGTGAGTTATATGATCTCATGGTCATAGGAATAAATACTTGACACGCAGAAAACAGTAGCAACAAAATAACACGATCAACATGCTACGTCTATTAGTTTGGGTCTAGTCCATCACGCGATTCTCCTAATGACGTGATCGAGTTATCAAGCAACAACACTTTGTTCATAATCAGAAGACACTGACTATCTTTGATCAACTGGCTAGCCAACTAGAGGCTTGCTAGGGACGGTGTTTTGTCTATGTATCCACACATGTAAATGAGTCTTCATTCAATACAATTATAGCATGGATAATAAACGATTATCTTGATACAAGAATTATAATAATAACTATATTTATTATTGCGTCTAGGGCATAATTCCAACATAGGGGACCATGATACTCTTCAGGGTAGTATTTCACCCTAATTTATTGATTCGACACAAGGGGAGCCAAAGAATATATATCGGCCTCGACAGTTGAGTTGTCAATTCGACCACACCCCAGATATCTCTTTGCAGTAAATGTTTAGTAGCAGGGAAAATAATAGTAGTAGCAGTAACAATCATATCAGCAACTTTGTAATAGTAGGGAGAGTGACAGTAGCAATAGTAACTTAGCAACATTCAGTATATGTAAAGCATAGGCACATGTTTCAATGATGGGAAGATATGGATGAAATCAATCATGTCATAGTTACACACTAGAGTAACACATAACTAGCTCCAATTCATTAATATAATGTAGGCATGTATTCCGTATAAAGTCATGCATGCTTGCGATAAGAATTTGCATGACATCTTTTGTCCTACCCTCTCATGGCAGCGGGTTCCTATTGGAAACTTAGGGATATTAGGGCCTCCTTTTAATAGAGAACCAGAACAAAGCATTAACACATAGTGAATACATGAACTCCTCATACCGCGACAATCACCGGAAAGAATCCCAATTATTGTCACCTTCGGGTACGCGGATCAAGACACATAATAGGTGCATACAACTTGCAAGATTGGATTTAAATACTTTTCATATTCAAAGAGAACATAATAAGTTTAGGTATGAAATCATGGCACTCGGGACCTAGTGACAAGCATTGTGCATAGCAAAGTCATAGCAACATCAATCTCAGAACATAGTGGATACTAGGGATCAAGCCCTATCAAACTTAACTCGATTACATGATCAATCTCATCCAAACCTCATCACCATCCAGCAAGCCTACTAAGGAATTACTTACTCCCGATGCTGAGCATCATGGAATTGTTGATGGAGAGGTGTTGTGATGACGATGGTGATGAATCCCCCTCTTTGGAGCCCCAAACGGATTCCAGATCAGCTCTCTCGAGTAAGAATTGGATGTGGCGGCGGCTCCATCTCGTAAAACGTGATGAAATCTTCTCTCTGATTTTTTCTCCAGAAATATAAATTTATAGGACTCGAATTAGGGCCAGTGGAGCCTTGTGGGCCCCACAAGCCATCAAGGCACGCCTAGGGGATGGGCACACCCCGTTGGCTTGTGGACCACATGCAGCCCTCCTCCGGTGGATCCTCGCTCTAGAATTCATTATATATTCCAAAAAAATCACAAAAAAGTTTCATACAATTCCACAAACTTTTATTTCTACACAAAAATAACATGAGGTAGTTCTGCCGAAAGCAGAGTGAGTTTGATTTAGTTCCATTCAAATCATGCAAATTAGAGTCCAAAACGAGAGCAAAATTGTTTGGAAAAGTAATACGTTGGAGTCGTATAAACTCCCCAAGCTTAACTCATTGGTTGTCCTCAAGCAATTCAGTTGACAAACTGAAAGTGAGAAAGAAAACATTAGCAAACTCTTTTGCTCTCGTTGCCATATGTATGCATAGCTAGTGTCTAGGTTTTCAGGAAAATCATAAGTAGCCATATCCATGATAACAATTAAGCATCACATTCAATCATGGCAATACATAACCAACTAGCAAGCAATAATAAGATATCTCACATGCCAAAAATTTGTCGAAACAATCATGATACAATTTGGTGACATTGTATTTCGCTAGCCCTTTTGGAGATTGCAAAACATAAATGGAGAGCGCCCCTCAGGTTCAAGTAGCGAGTAGACATTATAATTCAGGGTAGAAAAGATCTAGTTCATGCTCACATCCAACATTAGATTGACTCAATGCATAAGATTTACAATAATGCTCTCGAATGTGGTAATTTTAGTAAGAGGATGATGACTCAATATAAAAGTAAATAGATAGGCCCTTTGCAGAGCGAAGCATTGATTTTCATAGGTGCAAGAGCTCAAGTTTTAAAGCAAGATTTAAAACATAGTTTTTGAGTGGTGTTATTTATTGTCAATGTTACGTCAAAGGTTTTCAATATCTTCCATGCTAAACTCATTATTGGCGGTTCCCAAACAGAATTGTAAAGTTTACTCCTATTCACCATTCATACACAAACCATGGCTAGCCGAATTCATGGGTGCCCTCCAACATATCAAGTACCCCCAAGGAGTTTTGTTTAATTTAATTTTGATTACACTGGACTGGGCATCCTTTTTACCAACCTATATCGTGCAATGATGATGAATAAACGACCTTCTTGGGAATAACATACCTAGCATGGAAGATACCAACCACCCCGTCGCTACATGAGCGGTACGAGTGATCAAAAACAGGCATTTGTTTGAATATTTAGAGGTGTCACATGAAAATTTACTTGGAACGGCACGGTAATATCGTATATAGGTAGGTATTTTGGACTCGTGTGGAATAACTTGGTTTAAGGATTTTGGATGCATAAGGAGCATTCTCGCTTAGTAGAGGTGAAAGCTAGCAATAGATTGGGAAGCGACCAACTAGAGAGCAAAAACGGTCATAATCATGCATTGTGAATAACTAAAATTGGACATTAAAATGAGTATGATATGAACACTCAGAATTTAAACATCGTGAAGGTTGTTTTGGTTTTGAATCAACTACATGTTTGCACATGGGCCAAGTCAAGCCGCTTGAATTACTCAGAGGGAAATATCTTTTTTCCATACCACATAATAACTATTTTAATGCATGTTGACACATAAGATAAACAATTATCCACTCCTAGATATTTAAGCATGGCATGAGAAATTATAATCTCTAATTGTCATAATATACATGTTCACTCATGTTATACTCAATCAAGAACGATAAAAAACAAGACGAGTTCATACCAGTTTCATTTGACACGATCACTTCATCTAATATCGTCACTATTGCCTTTCACTTGCACGATGGAATGATGTGATAATAATAATAGTGCAGGTGTGTGGTTGATACGTCTCTAACATATCGATAATTTATGAAGTATTCATGCCATATTCACCTATGTTTACGATAATTTTATATGGCTTTGATGCACTTTTTATGATTTAATTAGAACTAACCCGGACTGACGCTGTTTTCAGCAGAATTACCGTGTTGTCATTTTGTGTGTGCAGAAAATGAAAGTTCTCAGAATCGCCCAAAACTTTTTGGTGTTTTTTCTTGAACATATAAGCAAAATTGGAACAAAGAACCACCAGAGGGGGACCATGATACGTCTCCAACATATCTATATTTTTTGCTTGTTCCATGTTGTTATATTATCATTCTTGGATGTTTTACAATCATTTTACTAAAACTTTATTTTATTTTTTGGGACTAACCTATTAATGGTTGAAAATTTCACAAGTTCTTGTTTCACACTTTGATTTTTAGGAATTAATTAGAAATTGTCGAAAAAAACGCAAAAGGAGCCTTGTTGGAGGAGGACTCTGACTCTCCTGAAATATGTCCACAAATAGTTTTAAGAGATTGTCAGTTTTACCTCCTACAACCGACTCAACTGGAAAATGCTAAAACTAGGAAAGTGTGGGGAATTTTATGCCAATGATTCTGGATTACAAATTCGTGCAAAACGGAGTTTGTATGCGATCTGGAGACCCGTTTTACTGGAGGACCATATTTGATTACGGGATCACGAGAATTGCTGTCATGATTGAGCCTAACTCTTAACATATCTGATATATTTGGCCAAGCCACGATTTTGGAGACTCATGAGGGCTATGAGGATCCCCTGGAAAGGTTCTAGAGGTGCTCGAGAGCCATTGCATCAAGGGTCCATCCATCGAAGGGCCATAGAACACCACATATGCACATATAAGGAGAGAAAAATCCTAATTTTGGTAGAGCCACCAAGAGACAAATTTGCCTCTCCCATGGCAGCCACCAAGAAGGGGAGAGGCTCCTTCATTGCAGCACCAAGACCAAGGAATAAGTAGGGGCAAGGGGCCGCTGCCCGTCGCCACCGCTGCCGCCCGTCGCCGGTGTCGTGGCCTCCATCGCCTCCATCTCTTCGGGGCTGCACCTCTCCATCAACAAATCTCTATTTCTCACCATGATAATGCGCGAGTAATCCTCCTCGGGGCTGAGAGTATGTACTAGTATCTATGTATTCAATCTCTCTCTCTCTCTCTCTCTCGTGTTCTTGAGATGGCACGATCTTGATGTATCATGAGCTTTATTAATATAGATGAATCATATGGAGTTTTCCCCTCTCTATCTTCTTGTGATGAATTGAGTTTTCCCTTTAAAGTTTTCTTATCGGATTGAGTCTTTAAGTATTTGAGAACACTTGATGTATGTATTGCGATGGGACATCTGTGGTGACAATGGGATGTTCTATTGATCCATTTGATGTATGTTTTGGTGATCAACTTGCGGGTTCCATGACCTTGGGATTCTATGCATAGGGGTTGGCACATGTTTTTGTCTTGACTTTCCGGTAGAAACTTTGGGGCACTCTTTGAAGTTCTTTGTGTTGGATTGAACATGATGAATCTAAAATTATGTCATGCATATTGTATAATCATGCCCATGGGTACTTGTGGTGACGTTAGAGTATCTAGGTGACATTAGGGTTTTGGATATGTGTATCTTAAGGTGCAATTTTAGTACGAACTCTAGGGCTGTTCGAGACACTTATAGGAAAAGCTCATAAGATTGATTAGAAAAGATAACTTTGAGGTGGTTTCATAGCCTACAATAATTTCCTCGTTTGATCTCTGCTATTTGTGACTTTGGAGTGAACTCTTCGTCGCACGTGAGGGATTTATATATGATTCAACTATGTTAGTATTGTTGAGAGAACTTGCACTAGTGAAAGTATGTACCCTTGTCCTTGTTACCAAGCATTTATACAATGTTTTTGCTAGTTGTTTACTATTTGTTACCTTGCTGTTTTTATATTTTCAGATTACAAAAACCTATATGTACCATCCATATTACACTTGTATCACCATCTCTTCGCCGAACTAGTGTACCTATACAATTTATCATTGTATTGGGTGTGTTGGGGACACAAGAGACTATTTGTTATTTGATTGCAGGGTTGCTTGAGAGAGACCATCTTCATCCTACGCCTCCTACTGATTGATAAACCTTAGGTCATCCACTTGAGAGAAATTTGCTACTATCGTACAAAACTCTGCGCTTGGAGGGTGTTAGAGCATATTTCTCCATATGTGATTTTGGTAATTGATGACAATTCCTATGGACTAATGGTTGCCTTAAGTTATATTTATAGTATTTGTTCATAGGCACTTCTTGAAGTCCATTTGTTGGGTTCAAGGAGTTTATATGATGATCAAGATGGTATTCTAGGTATTATACAAAGAATGGTCATAGAGACACAAGGTTGATCAAGATCGTCAGACAAAGAGTAAATCAAGATGACCAACACACAAAGCGTACAATATGTACCGAGAGGGATCAAGTGATCCCATGGTATGGTAAGCATTGTCCATTACGTGCTTCGTGTACTAACCTATGGTCTTCTGAGAGTTCTATGTGGGGGTTAGGTGTGTTTTCATGGGCTTGCGTCAAAAGGAATATCTCATACAACCCATGAAGGATGAAGTCAAGTGGTGATCGTCATCAAGATTGCGGTGTGCAAGTTCAAGTGGATCAGCACGAATATATCATGCTTGAAGCTTGTCGTCCATTGTGGTGGCAATGGACTTGTGAAGATATGCTGAAGAGTGGATCACCCATAGTGAGTATGGGGGAGCAATCAACTAGTCTTCATCAAGCCAACGCAATCAAGAAAGGTGGTCCATCTTGAGGAAGCCAAGATCATCATCATCTAGCTCAAGAGGACGAGGCGCAAGGTATAGGTTTTCCCTTGATAGGTTTTATGTTTTAGGATAGATTGCCGTACTGTCAAGGGGGGCTCTCAAGTGAGTAGCTTGATCGTATTGTTTGTTGAGATCTCAAACCATTTTCATACTTGCATCATACTTCTTGGTTCTTGTTTGGTGTTTCTCTTTGTGAGTTTTAGAGCTTATGGTCATCTTCATGACAAGCTCGAGTTCATCGAAAACGGAGTCCATATGCATCTTCTATGATGTTTTCGATGTTGGGAGTTTTTACCGGTCTTATTCGAAGAAGGCTTCTCACCATTTTCTTATGGGACTTTTCTCACTTGCTTCTTATTGATATTTCTATCGATATTGTGTTAGCCCATGACGTTAGCTTTCCAACAAACTTGGTTTCGTTGAATTCGCAGTCCGTATGTGAAAGTTAGAGGAGTTTCAGTATCCAGCGGTAGTACCGCTCCTGGTGCGAGCGGTAGTACCGCCCCCGGAGCAGTAGTAATTTCTTACTACCGCTCCCTAGCGGTAGTACCGCTCTAGGAGCGGTAGTACCGCTCCGGGTGGGCGGTAGTACCACTTTGGGACGGTAGTACCTCTCTCTGAGCGGTTGTTCTTTGTCGGACTTTTTGCGAAGAGTTTCTCTAGAGGTAGTACCGACATGGTCTAGCGGTAGTACCGCCAGGGCTAGAGGTAGTACCGCCAGGGCTAGCGGTAGTACCGCCAGGGTCTAGCGGTAGTATCGCGAGGGCTAGCGGTAGTACCGCTGTGCTCGGGCTGTAAGTGGGGGTAACGGTCTGATTTCTCTCCCCACTATATAAAGGGGGTCTTCTTCACCCTTGGACTAATTCTATCCATTGAGCTCATGTTCTACCTCCATTGTTGACCTTCTTAGAGCTTTCTAACTCTCAATACCTCCAATGGTTCTTGCTAGTTCTTGAGGGAAAAGAGAGAGGTGATCTAGATCCACATCTCCACCAATCACTTTCTCCTCAATCTGAGAGGAACCCCTTGGATCGAGATCTTGGAGTTATTTGTGAGCTCCTTGTTCTTCCTTTCATATTTCTCCATAGCTTTTGTTGTTGTGGAGGGATTTGAGTGTGAGGGACTTTACCACTTTGTGTGTTCTTGCCATTGCATGAGTTGCATCGGTTTGAGTTCTCCAGGGTGATACGTGGAAGTGAAGTTTGAGAAGCCATGTTACCTTTTGGTACTTAGTACCCTAGAGATTGTTCTTCGTGGATGCTTTAGCGTCCTAGAAGCTTGGTGGTGTCTTGGAGCTCAATCATTGTGGTGTAAAGCTTAGGGCAAGTGTCGGGGTCTCCAATTAGGTTGTGGAGATTGCCCCGGGCAATTTGTACGGGTACCGGTAACCGCCCCCAAGGCTTGCCATTTGTACGGGTTCGGTGACCGCCCTCAAGGGTCCCTTAGTGGAATCATGACATCTTGCATTGTGCGAGGGCGTGAGGATATTACGATGGCCTTAGTGGCATCTTGGGGAGCATTGTGCCTCCACACCGCTCCAACGGAGATTAGCATCCGCAAGGGTGTGAACTTCGGGATACATCATCTTCTCCGCGTGCCTCGATTATCTCTTACGCGAACCCTTTACTTATGCACTTTACTTTGTGATAGCCATATTGTTTATTGTCATATATCTTGCTATCACTTAGTTGTTTATCTTTCTTAGTATAAGTTGTTGGTGCACATATGTGAGCCTAGTTTTTGTAGGTTTTGTGCTTGACAAATTAAACGTTAGTTTTATTCCGCATTTGTTAAAGCCTAAACCGTATTTTTTTAAAGCACCTATTCACCCCCCTCTAGGTGACATCCACGTCCTTTCAATTGGTATCAGAGCTAGGTCTCCCTTTATTCGATTTAACCACCTAGAGAGTAAGGATGTCAACTAGGGGTTTAGGATTCAGTGACACTCTTAGTTTCGATGGCACAATTTTTTATGTTTGGGTAATTCTCATGCTTAATCACTTTCGGGTCTTGAACCTAAATTTAGAGCGAATTGTAGATATGGGTTTTTCTCCTCCAAAGGAATCTCAAAATATATCTTTAGAGGATGAGAAAAACTCTTATCTCGATCCTCAAGATTCTAATGTGCTTTTTGATGCTTTGAGCAATGTTATATTTCAACTCATGCCGTTCTGGGATACTCATGAGTTGTGGACAAAGCGTCAAGATAAATATGGTACGTCCAAGATTTGTGGGAATGATTGTTCTCCCTCCACCTCCGGTCGTGTGGTCTTCTCAAATTCATCTACTTCACCTACATGTGGATTGCCACAAGGTAATTATATGGCGAGTAGTGGTGATCATTACAATGATGATAGTGGTTTTATTGTTGATGATCCTTCATCACTATATTATTGCCATGCTTCATCTTTGGGCATTAACACTTCGAGCACTCTAAATGTTTTACATGCTTGTGTTGATAGTCCTTGCATATCATGTAAAAACTGCTTGACTAAATCTCATGATGATATGCTTCATATATCTTGTTGCCATCATAAAAATGTATATATATTTCCTCGAGTTGTTGTGCTAACAATGTAGAGGAAATTCATCACTCCATGGAACAAGATGTGGCCTTGAATTACGCTTCAAGGGATCCTACATCATAATCTATTGTTACTCACTTTTGCCTTATGGCTAGGGCTTCAAAGGTATCTCCTACTTTGAATCCCAATGTATCTCATGATGATGATGTTGATGATAATGAGGATGAGAATAATGATGAAGAGAGTGATATTATTGCATCCTTAAAAATTAAGGGTGAAATGATTTTTAGATCTCTTTATAATAATAAACTTGCTTGTTCCAACTTCTTGGAAATCATGTCTATTGCCACTGAGGGGAAGAAATACATCGAGGAGTTGGAAGCTCATCTCGAGGAGCATGAGGCCACCATTGAGACAATGGAAGGTCATGAACGTGATTACGCTAACGAGATCGCAGAGCTATCTCAAGCTCTTGAAAATGAACAAACCACCAAGGAATCTCTTAAGGAAACCTTTGCTATAGAATTATCTAGATTAAAGGAATCCCATGATAGAGCTCTCGAGGTGGCTAATGATTTTAGAACTAAAAACGATAAGCTTGAAGTTGCACATGCTAAACTCGTTGAGGACTATGAGCACCTCGAAAATGGCTCAAGGGATATTAAGAGTTCCCTCATCGAACGCACCGAGTCTCATGCTCAACTTGAAGCTTCATATGCTAAAGAGCTTGCCAAGTTTCCTTCTCCTCTTATTGTTAATAATGACACTTGTGCTACTAACTCTACTTCTTGTGAAGCATCCATTTTAAAGGAGAATGTTGAGCTAAGGGCTCAACTTGAGTTGCTATCTAGCAATTATGGGAAATTGGAAGAAAGTCATGTAATGCTCACAAGCTCTCATGATGATATTCTAGTATCCCATAATGTGCTAAAATTAGCTCATGAGGCAATTACTACCAAGGTAATGTCGAGTGAGCCTCATGTGTACATTAGCACTACTTCTAGTCAAAAAGCTATATTGCCATGTGCTAGTCCTCGTAATTCATCTACTCATAATGTTGCTACATCTTTTGATGAATTACTTTCCATGCCTTGTTGCTCTAACAATGAAGCTTATACTTCCTCTAGTACTTGTGTTGATACTAACCATGTAGAGGAAATCAAAGAGCTCAAGGCCCAAGTCACTTCCTTGAAGAAAGACTTGGAAAAGAGTCATGAAGGAATGTCCACACTCAACAATGTCTTGTGTGGGCAAAAATCCCCAAATGACAAAGATGGACTTGGATTCAACTCCAACAAGAAGAATAAGTCCAAAAGCTTCAAGAAGAAGGGCCGAGAACAAGTCAAGAATTCAGCCAAGATTATTTGCTTCAAGTGCAAAATTGAAGGGCACCATGTTAGATGTTTCCCACTAAAGAAGAAGCCCCAAAGTCACAAGCAACAAGGCAAGCGGCCACAAGTTCAATCACATACTCAACTACAAGTTGAAGAAAGGCCTCTTCCCAAGAAGACCCAAGCCAACACTCCTCATGTTGAGAAATCAATAGGGAAGAAATTAAAGGGTAGATGTTGCTACTTATGTCGTGAGAAGGGTGATACGTCTCCAACGTATCTATAATTTTTGATGGTTTCATGCTATTATCTTACCAAACTTTGGATGTTTTGCATGCCTTTTATATATTTTTTGGGACTAACTTATTAACTTATACGTCAATTCCTGTTTTTCCATGTTTTTGACCCCTTTCAAAGGAGATTTTGAAACGGAGTCCAAACAGAAGAAAATCCCCGAAAAGATTTTTTCTAGAACGGAAGAAGATCGGGAAGCTTGAGAGCCAAGGCAGGGGAGCCTCAGGGTCCCCAAAAGCCCCCACCCCGCGGCTAGGGGGGTAGGCCGCGGCCCACAGGCTTGTGGGCCCCCTCTGCGCCCCCTGAGCTAGGGGCTGCGCCTATAAATTCCCTTAAAAACTGAAAAAATCTGGAGATTATCGAAAGTACTTTTCCGTCGCCACAAGCTTCTGTCTCCGCAAGATCCCATCTCGGGCACGTTCTGGTGCCGTGCCGGAGGGGGATTCGGATACTGAGGGCTTCTTCATTAACACCATGACCTCTCCGATGATGGTCCATAGCTAGTAGCTAGATGGCTTCTGCTCTCTCTTGGATCTTCAATACAAAGTTATCCATGTCTTCATGGAGATCTATCCGATGTAATCTTATTTTGCGGTGTGTTTGTCGAGATCCGATGAATTGTGGATTTATGATCAGATTATCTATGAATATAATTTGAGTTTCTTCTGATCTCTCTTATGCATGATTTCATATCCTTGTAATTCTCTTCGAGTTGTGGGTTTTGTTTGGCCAACTAGATCTATGATTCTTGCAATAGGAGAAGTGCTTGGTTTTGGGTTCGTACCGTGCGGTGACCTCACCCAGTGGCAGAAGGGGTAGCGAGGCACACATCGTGTAAAAAGATGGGGTTTTCATCACTTGTTTGAGATTATCCCTCTACATCATGTCATCTTGCTTAAGGCGTTACTCTGTTCATCATGAACTCAATACACTAGATACATGTTGGATTGCGGTCGATGTGTGGAGTAATAGTAGTAGATGTAGAAAGTATCGGTCTACTTGTCTCGGACGTGATGCCTATATGTATGATCATTGCCTTAGATATCGTCATGACTTTGCGCGGTTCTATCAATTGCTCGACAGTAATTTGTTCACCATCGTGATATTTGCTATTATGAGAGAAGCCTCTAGTGAACACTATGGCCCCCAGGGTCTACTCCACACCATATTTTCAGCCTTACACTTTTTACCTTGTTGCACTTTCCGCCTTCAGATCTCACTTTGCAAACAATCTTGAAGGGATTGACAACCCCTTTGGAGCGTTGGGTGCAAGCTTGTTTGTGTTTGCGCAGGTACTCTGGACTTGACGAGGCCCTCCTTCTGGATCGATACCTTGGTTCTCAAATTGAGGGAAATACTTACTGCTCCTGTGCTGCATCACCCTTGCCTCTTCAAGGGAAAAACCGACGCAAACCAAAGAAGTAACAAGAAGAATTCCTAGCGCCAAGGAAGGACTTTTGTTGCCGCAACAAAGGGTCACTTCGCTTCTTCTTGCACGAGAGGTAATTTATCCAACCCAATCATTATTGATGATATCTATTCTCTTGGGAAGGATAAGGTTGGCAATGTGTTTGCCAAGTTTGTTGGTACTCAAAGTGGTTTCAATAAAAGTACCATTTTGGTTGCCAAGCCTATTGTGACTAACCTCTTAGGACCCAACGTGGTTGGGGATCAACAAGCTCAAACTTGATCAATAGGTGAATGCGGAGGACATTGGAGACTTTGATACATAATGAAGAATTAAGGGGTCTTCATCATTCATATTATCTCAAGCCAAGTCATTTGGATTATCTAGTTTCTATCTTATATCCAATGTGCCTCCTTACGGTAACTTGTATTTAAACTGTTTACATTGTTAGTTACTTGCCCCTTTGCATGTTGTGGTTTTGTACCTTGCATGTGTTTGTATATGTTGTGCTTCCAACTTGCTTATCTTGAGTAATCGAGTATGTGTATGTTGGTTTGCATATCATGTACATGTGAGTCTTGTATTGAGCCTTTTTGCAACTTGTTTGTATCTTTGTTGGCTCTTGTGAGAGATTAATGGATTATCGCATTGTGGGGGAGTGATGTGCTTTGCACACCTCACAATCCTATAAATGTGTATACATGGGGAATACCACTTAGTATTGATATTTCAAGATTATCTAGTTTCTATGTGGTATGTCCTACTCATGAGAAATTCAAATTCTATATGGTCCATTAATTATCTCTTGTTGGTTTGAATTTTCCACTTGTTAATATTGTTGGGTTATCACATTATGGGGGAGTAATATGCTATGTGCATATTACAAGCCTATAAAATGTGTACATTTGAGGTATTGCCACTTAGTGTTGATATTGTAAATTATCTTATTCCTAGGTGGCGTGTTAGCTCTACAAGTGTCATTTGCTTGTGTTTTATGGGTAAAGATGATCTTGGATATATTAGCGATCTACCAATGAGTATCATTTCCAAAATACTTCTTGTCCTTGACAACTGGTATTCCCATCATGTGGTAGGAATTGCTAATCGTCTTTACATTGGATTTTGTGTTTCGTTTGTCTTCCTTGCCTCCTGTGGATCTATTTTAACATGTCTAGTGTTTTTATAGATATAGAGAAAGTGATGATCCCATCTTGTGCATTTTGTATTTAAAAGCAAATTCTATATAATGCACATCCCTTGGGGGAGCTATCCTATTTTCTTTAGAACACTCTCTTTATTCGCCCATCATAAAATCTTTTGATCCCCATCAAGTGTGTGTTGATGGGAGGCAAGTCTTGCTCTTTATGATGCTTTGTGCCATCATGAAAATTTGTCGAGGGTTTGGTTTGTTGGAACCTAGCTCTCTTTTGGAAACTAGATACCTCGTGTTTGTTTTCCTTAAATTTGTATCTTGTTTCCTTTTATTTGGCATGTATAAATGGATATCTCATTCCTTGAGGTATCTTTTAATTGATATCCTTCAAGTGATAGTTTTTCGTTTGGTATCTTATTATCACTTGATACCTTGTCTTTTGGTGTATTATCAACTTTGTGCTGAGTTGATTCTTGAAAGCCTTGAGCATGCATATTTACTATATATAGCTTCTTTTGCTTGCTTTCTTTCTTTGACCCAATATATAGGGGAAACTCTACCTTGTCATAAATTGGCTAAAGTGTGCATGAAATTCAAATTCATATCTATGTGCACATATGTATGTGGAGTTTGTCCTATGTATTGTTGGTTTTCTTACTCTTGGGTCCCAATGAGCTTGGGCACCATTTTGTTTGTTTTGTTGTTCCAGGAACAATTGGAGATGCGTTGGATGCTTTGCTCACCTATAAGGAAGGTGTTGAGACCATGTGATTATTGGAGCCAAGTTAGGATGATCAACGAACAACTATCTACTATATCAATCCAATGTTGTCTCGGTAACAAGTATCTACTTCATGCATTCATTCCTTGCAAAGGCCCAAACCTGTCTTTTCTTTTCCAGTTTGCATCATGGCATGAATCTCTTGGTTCGTTCTTGTAGTACTTGTTTCCTTTCTCAAAGCATCCGAACGATGATGTCTTATTGCTAGTTTGGATGTCTTTGATGTTCGTATGTTGGAAGTTCATATTGTACAATAAGAAAATATGAGGCCATGTGCTATGCTTCCAAGCAAAGATCTTATTGATATATTTATGACTTCCTTTTGGATATCTTGTTTGTTCCTTCTTGTAACCATTTCGTGTGTACATCCTTCTTTGTGGATATATATCATCATGATTGTCTTCTACTTAGAATCTTTTACACATGAGAGAAGTTACATATCTAATTGATATCCTCTTTTCTTTCACGTCCACCATTGCATTTCTTTTTCAATTTTGGTGGCTTCGTGAAAGGATTTGTCTTGAGTGCGTATCTGATTTTCCTACATCTTGATGCACTCTTTGGCTGGGAAGATTATTTTTCCTCATGCTTGTCTTGATGAGGGTTTTGCCATTTCGATTGGTATCCCTCCTCTTGACAAGGTTCTTATTTGCTATCTTCACCATGGGTTGTGGCAAGCGTTGGTTCTTATTTTGTTTATTAGTAATCTTGTGAACCCATTTTCTAGTATGTATGTGTGGGAATGATATGTCTTGCACTTTGTTTCTCATTTCATCAAGACTATGTTGATGAGTAATGCTCATCCTTATCTTAGCCTTCTCAAGTTCTTTGCCATGACTCACACACATTATTTTGGTTGAGCCTATTCTTAAGTTGCTTCTTTTACATGTCGCTCAACCATTTGTTTTGTGCAAGTGATATGCTTATTGTCTCATCTATATTCTTGCACCCGTTGTGTGTTTTATTAATTTTGGGGGAGCAATGATCCTATTTTGTGCACTTGTATCAAATACAAAAATCTCTTATTAGTGCACAAATCATGGGGAGCTTCTCTAGTTTTGATAAAACACTCCTTTGACTTTATCATAATATCTTTTATTCATGTGGTTCGAAGGACCATATGATTGTTTGTTCCATCTGGTATCTTTTGATTGCTTACCTCTATTTTTGTATGTCCCTGTGGCATACGATCCTTTTATTTGCAATCTTTGGGTCCTTGATATAGTTCGTGTTCCTCCAACTTCTTATCATTGTATATCTGTATTTCTCTGCACTCATTTCTTGAGAAGTACACACTTTTTGGAGGACCACCTACTATATTGGCTTTCTAAACTTTTTTTCCATTTTGGCAATCGATGCCAATGGGGGAGAAGTTTAGAGAGTTTAGTTTGGTTATGCTTAGAGGGTTTTGCTTTTATTGCATAAGCATTTACATCTTGTACGAATGCATTATTGCTTTGCATGTGTGTGCTTGGTTATGGTTATTTCCTTATATAAACTCTCTTTACGTGGTTGTTATTTTAGCAGATCCGTGGCAATGGCTAGGAAAATGCTATTCTCGATTGCTCAACAATTAGAAATTGTCTTGCAATGACCCACCAGCGCGTGGGATCGAGGCAGTTTTCGAGGGTAGAGAATTCAACCCAAATTTGTTGGTTCGCCGGACTGGAGGTGAGAGGATACTCTCAAGTATTAGCAGCTGAATGTGTCAGATTCAACCACACTTGAAAGATTAGTATCTACAAGCAAAGTATCAACAACAACAACAGCAGTATGATAACAACGGTGTCAGAAATGATTTGTTGATGGCAGACTATTCCTAACGATTGTATCAATGGCGCCAGAAGTTGCCCATGGATGGGAAATATTCTTTCCCGTCAACGTCGTGCGAACAAGAATTGTATCAGGTAGAAGCAGTGTAATGAGTAGCAGCAATGGCAAGGAACAACAGTAGTGACAGCAGTAGCAAGTAGCTATAATAGTAACAACAGCAGAGCAAAACAAGTAACAGGAGTAGCAACAATAGTAACAACAGCAGAGCAAAACAAGTAACAACAGTAGCAACAATAGTAACAGCAGCAGAGCAAAACAAGTAACAACAGCAACAACAGTAGTAACAACAGCAGAGCAAAACAAGTAATAGCAGCAGTGGTACAAACTCGTAGGCAATGGGTCGGTGATTTGTTTGGATGATATTCATCATGCAATAGTTATAACACGGGGAGATATGTGGCTAGCTCCCGTTCGTCAATGTGATGTAGGCATGCATTCCGTGTGTCGTCATACGTGCTTAGGGAAAAGAACTTGCATGACATCTATTGTCCATCCCTCCCGTGGCAGCGGGGTCCAAAAGGAAACTATGAGATATTAAGGTTCTCCTTTTAATAAAGAACCGGACCAACGCATTAGCACTTGGTGAACACATGAACTCCTCAAACTATGGTCATCACCAGGAGTGGTTCCGGTTATTGTCACTCCGGGGTTGCCGGGTCATAACACATAGTAGGTAACTACAACTTGCAAGATCGTATCTAAAACACACATATCTTGGTGACAACATAATAATTTCACATCTGACATCATGGCACTCGGGCCCTAGTGACAAGCATTAAGCATGGCAAAGTAGTAGCAACATCAATCTCAGAACATAGTGGATACTAGGGATCAATCCCCGTCAAAACTAAGTCGATTACATGATAGATCTCATGCTACTCATCCCCGCCCAGCGAGCCTACGAATAGATTACTTACGAACGATGAAGAGCTTCATGGAATTGGAGAGGGAAGAAGGTTGATGGTGATTATGGCGACGATTTTCCCTCTCCGGAGCCCAAAACGGACTTCAGATCTACCCTCCAGATGAAGAACATGATGTGGCGGCGCCTCCGTATCGCAAACACGACGAAATGTTCTCTCTTGATATTTTCTAGGACGAAAGTGAATTTATAGAGCTGAGTTTGGGGGCGGCAGAGCCACGTGGGCCCCACAAGCTTGCTAGCCGCCACCAGGGGGGTGACGGCTATAGGGCTTGTGGCCCACTGGCCCATCCCCTCCGGTGGATCTTTGCGCTGGTATTTTGCATATTTTCCAGAAATATTCTCCGTAAATTTTCAGGACGTTCCGAGAACTTTCATTTCTGCACAAAAACAACACCAAGGCAATTCTGTTGAAAACAGCGTCAGTCCAGGTTAGTTCCATTCAAATCATGCAAATTAGAGTCCAAAACAAGGGCAAAAGAGTTTGGAAAAGTAGATACGATGGAGACGTATCAACTCCCCCAAGCTTAAAACCTTGCTTGTCCTCAAGCAACTCAGTTGACAAAATGAAAGAGAAAGAAAAACTTTGACAAAATCGGTTTGATCTTGTAGTTGCAACTATGTCTAACTCATAACGAGAATTTCAGCAAGATCACAAGTTAACCACATAAGCAAGTCACACAAAGGTCTCACGGTAAACTAATATCAATGGCATAATCAGCTAACGAGCAAATAATAATGAGTTTCAGATACCAACACTTCAATCAAAACAAGCATGAAGTAATATGAATAGGTGGTATCTCGCTAGCTCTTTTTGAGATCGCAAAACATAAATGCAGAGCACTTTCAAAGATCAAGGGCTGGCTAAGCATTGTAATTCATAGCAACGAAGATCCAGTCATAGTCATACTCAATATCAATCAAAAGCAAAGCATAAAAATGACAGAGGTGCTCTCTAATTGGTGCTTATATAAGAAGAGGATGACTCAACAGGAAAATAAATAGATAAGCCCTTTGCAGAGGGAAGCATTGATTTGCAGAGGTGTCAGAGCTCAAGCGTTGAAAATAGAGATAATAATTTTGGGTGGCATGCTTTCATTGTCAACGCAATGTCCAAGAGTTCTTAGTATCTTCCATGCTACTCATGCTATAGGCGGTTCCCAAACAGAAAAGTAAAGTTTTAACTCCCCCACCACCAATCAATCACAGTCCACGGCGAGCCGAATCCTCGGGTACCATCCATACTAACATTAATCCGGGGAGAGTCTTGTTTTACAGTTATGTTTTCGATTTAGGCGTGGAACTGGGCATTCCAATTACCGGCCCCTTTCTCGTGAATGACAGTGAATAAACACATGTCGAGGATAACACGCCTAACATGGAAGATACTAATAGCCCCCTGTCACCACATGAGCGGTTCGGGCATGCAAAACAGATTATTTCTTGAAGGTTTAGAGAATGGCACATGCAAATTTACTTGGAACGGTAGGTAGATACCACACATAGTTAGGTATGGTGGACTCTCATGGAAAAACTTTTGGGTTCATGGAAGTGGATGCATAAGCAGTATTCCGCTTAGTACAAGTGAAGGCTAGCAAAAGACTGGGAAGCGACCAACTAGAGAGTGATAACAGTCATCAAGATGCAATGAGTTTGACTAACATTGAGTGCAAGCATGAACAGGATATAAATCACTATGAATATGAACATCATAGAGGCTATGTTGATTTTGTTTCAACTACATGCATGAACATGTGCCAGGTCAAGCCACTTGAATCATTCAAAGGAGAATACCATCCTATCATACTACATCATAGTCATCTCAAAATCTATGTTGGCAATCAAGACAAACCATTATAAGCTCTCAGCTAGTTAAGCATGGCATCAGAAACTATGATCTCTAAGTTGTCATTGCAAACATGGTTCTCTCACAACAAAGCTGAATCAGGCATGACAAGCTAGTCATATTTACAAAAACAAAATAGAAAGAGTTCATACCAGCTTTTCCAGTCTCAGTCACTTCATCATATATCATCATTATTGCCTTTCATTTGAACAATCGAACGATGTGAACAATAATAAGAGTGCTCGTGCATTGGACTAAGTTGAATCTGCAGGCAAACACAAAGGAGAAGACAAAGTAATATGGCTCTTTGAAAGCTAAACAGATATGCATGCAAGAGCCACTAAACATTGTAACCAACATCTTCTACCTTGACCCAAAGAAAAAGAAAACTATTTACACGGGAAAACTCCCAACAAGCAAAAGAATAAAGGAAAATCTTTTTGGGTTTTCTCAAAAGGACACAAAACAAGAAAACAAGAAAACGAAAATAAACTAGCATGAATAATAGAGTGGCAAAGTGTAAACACCGACTAACAAAGTGAAAGCATAAGCATGAATGTAAAGTTGGTGAGAACACGTACTCCCCCAAGCTTAGGCTTTTGGCCTAGCTTGATCTACTCTCAAGGATGGTCCTGGAGAAACCCAAAATCATAATGGGTTTTATACGGGAGTGCTGCAGCCACTGCCTGAATAGCTGCCTCACGAAGTCGAGCAGCCGTCGCATCCCTCTCATACTCCTCTGCCTCTCCTATGGTAATGTAGTATCTTCGTTTTACCTGAAAGTCAAAGAAAGCAGGAGCAGGAAGGGTAATATGGAAAACACGCTGCCGGTTAAATATCATACAATATAGGAGGGATCCATCATCCCTCTCAAGGAACTAGTAGCGTGTTAGAGCGACACGATCAAGGTAGGCTGTACGAAGAGGGGGGTCTCCTGAACGGATGGATACTCCAAGAAAATTTCTAAGTGTGTAGCATAAATTCCACCAAATAAATCCACCTCAATGGCATTATTATTCAGCCTCCTTGCTATTATAGCTCCCATGTTGACGCTCCTTTCACCTGTTACTGCGCTCTTAAGGATACTAAGGTCAGATGCGCATAGGTGGCAATGTGCACCCTTACCGTTAAAGCACCTACCTATGAAGAGGGCAAAGTAGTGCAAGGCACGGACATGAATGCTTCCTATGGTAGCTTGCGTGATATCTCTAGTTTCTCCAACAGTTATACTGGAGACAAAGTCTCTAACCGAAGACTTAGCAGGATCATTAATACTACCCCCATCGGGTACCTTGCAAATCCTATTGGAATCCTCCAAATCCATGTTGTAGGATTTATCATACAGATCAAACAGTATGGATGAGTCACAGCCAACTGAAAATTTGAATCTACGCACGAAAGAGGCAGTGAGCATAGCATACTGTTCACATTTATCTGAGAGGAATTCTGCTAACCCGGCATTGCGGACAAGTGTACCAAACTCATCCTTGAAGCCTGCTTCGATTATGAACTCATCGGAAGGCCATTCACATGGTTGTACCGGTGCGTCCCTTAGTTGATAAGGTTTGGGCTCCCGAAAAGAAAGACGGGGACCCTTCTTACTTGAGGAACCACCATGAAACTTCCTCCTGAACATAATTTCCTTTGCTGAAATTTTTGAAGTTCAAGGGAAAAGTGAATAAAGACCAACCACACCTTGTAGCAACTACTCCTACTAGTGCCTAGAGACCGTATCACGCGCTAAAACTACTTGGGACTAGCTAAAATCAACATTTCTAGCTCAAGAACAGGGTCATCAAGGTAGTAAGAATACGCGAAGGATAAAGCACTAGAGCAAAAACTAATTGGACCAATGGAGGAGTCACTTACCAAGGAGTAATTTCCCCAAAACGGTTCGGAGAATGGTGCTTCGAGCAAGGAGATCGAAAATCAGAGCCAAATGAGCAAGAACACGGGTTTGAGCTGCGAAATGATTTTTTCTAGAGGTGGAAGAAGAGGATGGGAGCTGGAATGAGTGGAGGGGGTCCCTGTGGGCCCCACAAGCTTGCTAGCCGCCACCAGGGGGGTGGCGGCTATAGGGCTTGTGGCCCACTGGTGTGGCCCCCAGGCCAGCTCCCAGTCCTAGTATTTTTCAAATATTCCAGCAAAAATCATACTAGATTTTCAGGACCATCGGAGAACTTTTATTTTCGGGGTATTTTTCTCTGGGACGCTAAAACAGAAAGCAGGAAAAACTAAACTAAATCTATCATTTTTCTTCTAAGCAACACAAAGTGAAAGCTTAAAACAGAGGTATGTGACTCTTTGATTCATCCATTTCATGGTCATCGTAAGAAATCCGTCAATGGGGTTGATCAAACCCTCATGACAAAACCTTCTCCAATCGCAAAAGAGAACGGAGAATTTTCGAATAGCCACTAAGTCACCTCAATGGGGATATGTATCTCCCCAACAAGCAAATCATACTTCATCTTGACACGAGGAATAGGGCATTCAAAGCTCCCAATAAGAATCGATGAAGTCTTCTCGATAGCATTGATGCAATGTACTTGATATCGTTTCTTCGGAAAGTGCACTGTATGCTCATTACCGTTGACATGGAAAGTGACATTGCCTTTGTTGCAATCTATAACAGCCCCCGCAGTGTTTAAAAAGGGTCTTCCGAGGATGACAACCATGGCATCGTCCTCGGGAATATCCAAGATAACAAAGTCTGTTAAGATAGTGGTGTTAGCAACCACAACAGGCACATCCTCGCAAATGCGGATAGGGAAAGCAGTTGATTTGTCAGCCATTTGCAGAGAAATTTTAGTGGGTGTCAACTTATCCAATTCAAGTCTACGATAAAGAGAGAGCGGCATAACACTAACACCGGCTCCAAGGTCACATAAGGCAGTTCTTACGTAATTTCCTTTAATGGAGCAAGGTATAGTGGGCACTCCGGGATCACCAAGTTTCTTAGGAGTTCCACCTTTGAAAGTGTAATTGGCAAGCATGGTGGAGATCTCAAGATCTGGTATCTTCCGTTTATTGGTCACGATATCTTTCATGTACTTGGCATACGGAGACATTTTGAGCATATCAGTTAACTGCATCTGCAGAAAGATGGGTCTTATCATCTCAACGAAGCGCTCAAAATCCTCATCATCCTTTTTCTTGGATGGCTTAGGAGGAAAGGGCATAGGTCTCTGAACCCATGGCTCCCTTTCTTTACCATGCTACCTAGCAGTGAAGTCATTCTTATCGTATCTCTTAGGTTGTGGGTTATCAGGATTAACCGTAGGTTCAATCTCCACATCCTCATCATTGCTAGGTTGAGCATTATTATGAACATCGCTGTCCATATTGTCACCAGGTTCATGTTCGTCACCAGATTGTGCATCAGACGCAGAAATATCATTAGGTTCTTCAGGTGTGACAGTATTTGGTGAACTGGCATGTAGGTTTCTATCATCCTCCTTCTTCTCCTTAGGATGACTGGGTGTATCAGCATTAATTCCTTGAGAATCTTGATCAATTCTCTTAGGATGGCCTTCAGGATAAAAGGTTCCTGAGTCATTTTGCTTCCTCTAGTAATGACTCTGATAGAGTTGTCATTTAATTCATTGAGCAAGTCATTCTGAGCTTTAATCACTTGTTCTACCTGAGTAGTAATCATAGAGGCATGTTTACTCAGAAGCTTCAGATCCTTGACATTTCTGTCTACACAAGCACTTAAATGGCTAAGCATACGAGTACTTTGTTCCAAATGTCTGCTAACATAATCATTGAAACTCTGTTGTTTGGCAACAAAGTTGTCAAATTCATCAAAGCATAGGCCAACAGGTTTGTCAAATGGAATATCACTCTCATCAAACCTACGCAGAGAATTCACTTCTACTACTTGTATCGGGTTATCGAGACCATGGATCTCTTCGATAGGTGGTAGATTTTTGACATCTTCAGATCTAATGCCTTTCTCTTGCATAGATTTCTTGGCTTCTTGCATATCTTCAGGACTGAGGAATAGAATACCTCTTTTCTTAGGAGTTGGCTTAGGAGGTGGTTCGGGAATAGTCCAAGCATTATCGTTGATCAAGATGTTATTCAGAAGGGTCTCAGCTTGTTCGATAGTTCGTTCCCTAAAAACACAACCGGCACAACTATCTAGGTGATCTCTAGAGGCATCGATAAGTCCGTTATAGAAGATATCAAGTATCTCGTTCTTCTTAAGAGGGTGAGCAGGCGAAGCATTCTGTAGCTGGATGAGCGTCCCCCAAGCTTGTGGGAGACTCTCTACTTTGAGTTGAGAAAAGTTGTATATTTCCTGGAAGGCAGCTTGCTTCTTATGGGCAGGGAAATATTTCTCACAGAAGTAATAGACCATATCCTAGGGACTACTCACACATCCAGGAGCAAGAGCAGTGAACCAGGCTTTAGCGTCATCGTTTAGAGAGAAAGGAAACAACTTAAGGATATAGTAGTAGCGGATCTTCTACTCGCTAGTGAAAAGGGTGGCTATATCGTGTAGTTTGGTAAGATGGGCTACGACCGTCTCACACTCATAACCGTGGAAAGGATCAGATTCGACTAGAGAGATTATCTCAGGGTCGACACAGAATTCATAATCCTTATCGGTGATAAAGATAGGTGAAGTGGCAAACTTCGGGTCGTATTTCATCCTAGCTTTCAGAGATTTTCCCTTCCACTTGAGAAGTAATTTCTCAGCGTCATAGGCATCCTTACACGCAAGAAAATCCTCAGCTATCCCTCCCTCCATAACGTAACCCTCAGGTATATCAGGCAATTCATATCTAGGAGAGCTAGATCTAGCAGGAGCAAAAGCAGGTTCTATCTCAATAGTATCGGCAGTTTCAGAAGCATCACGAGCATTGGCAGCAACTCTAGCAATATGAGCATCAAGGAACACCCCTAGTGGCACATCAGGAAAAGTAGTATCTCTAGCAGTATCAAGCATAGCATCATCAGGCAAGGCAGTATCAGGCATAGTAGTATCAGGTATAGCATCTCTAGCATCATCAGGCATAGGCGACATATCAAGATTTCTAGCAGGAGGTGATGTCGCAAACTTACTCATAACTGAAGGTGAATCAAGTGCAGAGCTAGATGGCAATTCCTTACCTCCCCTCGTAGTTGAGGGCAAAACTATGGTTTTTGGATCTTTCAGATTCTTCGTAGTGATCAACAGATATAAATCCCAGGTGACTTAGAGAATATAGCATTCGCCTCCCCAGCAACGGCGCCAGAAAAAATGCTGTTAGCACATCCCTGGCAATGGCTAGAAAAATGCTATTCTCGATTGCTCAACAATTAGAAATTGTCTTGCAATGACCCACCAGCGCGTGGGATCGAGGCAGTTTTCGAGGGTAGAGTATTCAACCCAAATTTGTTGGTTCGCCGGACAGGAAGTGAGAGGATACTCTCAAGTATTAGCAGCTGAATGTGTCAGATTCAACCACACCTGAAAGATTAGTATCTGCAAGCAAAGTATCAACAACAGCAAGAGTAGTATGATAACAACAGTGTCAGAAACGATCTGTTGACGGCAGACTATGCCTAACGATTGTATCAATGGCGCCAGAAGTTGCCCGTGGACGGGAAATATTCTTTCCCGTCAACGTCGTGTGAACAAGAATTGTAGCAGGTAGGAGCAGTGTAACGAGTAGCAGCAGTGGCAGGGAACAACAGTACTGACAGCAGTAGCAAGTAGCAACAGTAGTAACAATAGCAGAGCAAAACTAGTAACGGCAGTAGCAACAATAGTAACAACAGCAGGGCAAAACAAGTAACAACAGTAGCAACAATAGTAACAGCAGCAGAGCAAAACAAGTAACAACAGCAGCAACAGTAGTAACAGCAGCAGAGCAAAACAAGTAACAACAGCAGTGGGACAAACTCATAGGCAATGGGTCGGTGATTTGTTTGGATGATATTCATCATGCAATAGTTATAACACGGAGAGATATGTGGCTAGCTCTCATTCGTCAATGTGATGTAGGCATGCATTCCGTGTGTCGTCATACGTGCTTAGGGAAAAGAACTTGCATGACATCTATTGTCCATCCCTCCCATGGCAGCGGGGTCCAAAAGTAAACTATGGGATATTAAGGTTCTCCTTTTAATAAAGAACCGTACCAACGCATTAGCACTAGGTGAACACATGAACTCCTCAAACTATGGTCATCACCGGGAGTGGTTCCGGTTATTGTCACTCCGGGGTTGCCGGGTCATAACACATAGTAGGTAACTACAACTTGCAAGATCGGATCTAAAACACACATATCTTGGTGACAACATAATAATTTCAGATCTGAAATCATGGCACTCGGGCCCTAGTGACAAGCATTAAGCATGGCAAAGTAGTAGCAACATCAATCTCAGAACATAGTCGATACTAGGGATCAATCCCTGTCAAAACTAACTCGATTACATGATAGATGTCATGCTACTCATCACCGCCCAACGAGCCTACGAATAGATTACTCACGAACGATGAAGAGCTTCATGGAATTGGAGAGGGAAGAAGGTTGATGATGACGATGGGACGATTTCATCGCAAACGCCTCCGTATGATCTGCCCTCCAGATGAAGAACAGGATGTGGCGGCGCCTCCGTATCGCAAACGCGACGAAATCTTCTCTCTTGATTTTTTCTGGGACGAAAGTGAATTTATAGAGCTGAGTTTGGGGGCGGCAGAGCCACGTGGGCCCCACAAGCTTGCTAGCCGCCACCAGGGGGGTGGCGGCTACAAGGCTTGTGGCCCACTGGCCTATCCCCTCCGCTGGATCTTTGCGCAGGTATTTTTCATATTTTCTAGAAATATTCTCCATAAATTTTTAGGACGTTCCGAGAACTTTCATTTCTGCACAAAAACAACACCAAGGCAATTCTGCTGAAAACAGCTTCAGTCGAGGTTAGTTCCATTCAAATCATGCAAATTAGAGTCCAAAACAAGGGCAAAAGAGTTTGGAAAAGTAGATACGACGGAGACGTATGAGTCATCAATTACCAAAATGGGGGAGATTGTTATAGCATATTTCTCCATATGTGGTTTTGGTAATTGATGACAATTCCTATGGACTAATGGTTGCCTTAAGTTATATTTATAGGATTTGTCCATAGGCACTTCTTGAAGTCCATCTGTTGGATTCAAGGAGTTTATATGATGACCGAGATGGTATTCAAGGTATTATCCAAAGAATGGTCATAGCGACACAAGGTTGATCAAGATCGCCAGACAAAGAGTAAATCAAGATGATCAACACACAAAGCGTACAAGATGTACCAAGAGGGACCAAGTGATCCCATGGTATGGTAAGCATTGTCCATGACATGTTTTGTGTACTAACCCATGGTCTTCGTGAGAGTTCTATGTGGGGGTTAGGTGTGTTTTCATGGGCTTGCGTCAAAAGGAAGATCTCATACAACCCATGAAGGATGACGTCAAATGGTGATCGTCATCAAGATTGCAGTGTGCAAGTTCAAGTGGATCAGCACGAATATATCATGCTTGAAGCATGCCGTCCATTGTGGTGGCAATGGACTTGTGAAGATATGCTGAAGAGTGGCTCACCCATAATGAGTATGGGGAGCAATCATCTAGTCTTCATCAAGCCAACGCAATAAAGAAAGGTGGTACATCTTGAGGAAGCCAAGATCATCATCATCTAGCTCAAGAGGACGAGGTGCAAGGTATAAGTTTCCCCTTGATAGGTTTTCTGTTTTAGGATAGATTGCCGTACTATCAGGGGGGGCTCTCAAGTGAGTAGCTTGATCGTATCGTTCGTTGAGAGCTCAAACCATTTGCATCCTTGCATAATACTTCTTGGTTATTGTTTGGTGTTTCTATTTGTCAGTTTTAGAGCTTATGGTCATCTTCATCACAAGCTCGAGTTCATCGAAAACGGAGTCCATATGCATCTTCTATGATGTTTTCGATGTTGGGAGTTTTTACCGGTCTTATTCGAAGAAGGCTTCTCACCATTTTCTTATGGGAATTTTCTTACTTGCTTCTTATTGATATTTCTATCAAGATTGTGTTAGCCCATGTCGTTAGCTTTCCAAGAAACTTGGTTTCGTAGAATTCGAAGTCCGTATGCGAAAGTTAGAGCAGTTTTAGTATCCAGCGATAGTACCGCTCCTCGTGCCAGCGGTAGTACCGCTCGTGTAGCGGTAGTACTGCCCCCGGAGATGTAGTACCACCCCCGGAGTGGTGGTTATTTCTTACTACTGCTCCCTAGCGGTAGTACCACTCTAGGAGCGGTAGTACCGCTCCGGGTGGTCGGTAGTACCGCCTCGAGACGGTAGTACCTCTCTCTGAGCGGTTGTTCTTAGTCGGAGTTTTTGCGAAGAATTTCTCTAGAGGTAGTACCGCCATGGCTAGAGGTAGTACCGCCAGGGCTAGCGGTAGTACCGCCAGGGTTTAGCGGTAGTATCGCCAGGGCTAGCGGTAGTAGCGCTGTGCTCAGGCTGTAAGTGGGGGTAACGGTCTGATTGCTTCCCCCACTATATAAAGGGGGTCTTCTCCCCCCTTGGACTAATTCTATTCGTTGAGCTCATGTTCTACCTCCATTGTTGACCTTCTTAGAGCGTGCTAACTCTGAATCCCTCCAATGATTCTTGCTAGGTCTTGAGGGAAAAGAGAGAGGTGATCTAGATCCACATCTCCACCAATCACTTTCTCCTCTATGTGAGGGGAACCCCTTGGATCTAGATCTTCGAGTTCTTTGTGAGATCCTTGTTCTTCCTCTCAAATTTCTCCATAGCTTTTGTTGTTGTGGAGGGATTTGAGTGTGAGGTACTTGACCACTTTGTGTGTTCTTTCCATTGCATGAGTTGTATCGGTTTGAGTTCTCCACGGTGATACGTGGAAGTGAAGTTTGAGAAGCCATATTACCTTTTGGTACTTAGTACCCTAGAGATTGTTCTTCGTGGATTCTTTGGTGTCCTAGAAGCTTGGTGGTGTCTTAGAGCTCAATCATTGTGGTGTAAAGCTCTGGGCAAGCGTCGGGGGTCTCCAATTAGGTTGTGGAGATTGCCCCTGGCAATTTGTATGGGTACCGGTAACCGCCCCCAAGGGTTGCCATTTGTACGGGATCGGTGACCGCCCTCAAGGGTCTCTTAGTGGAATCACGACATCTTGCATTGTGCTAGGGCGTGAGGAGATTTCGGTGGCCTTAGTAGCATCTTGGGGAGCATTGTGCCTCCACACCGCTCCAACGGATATTAGCATCCGCAAGGGTGTGAACTTCGGGATACATCATCGTCTCCGCGTGCCTCGATTATCTCTTACCCGAACCCTTTACTTATGCACTTTACTTTGTGATAGCCATATTGTTTATTGTCATATATCTTGCTATCACTTAGTTGTTTATCTTGCTTAGCATAAGTTGTTGGTGCACATAGGTGAGCCTAGTTGTTGTAGGTTTTGTGCTTGACAAATTAAACGTTAGTTTTATTCCGCATTTGTTCAAGCCTAAACCGTAATTATTTTAAAGCGCCTATTCACCCCCTCTGGGCGACATCCAATGTCCTTTCAGAGGCCCAACACGAGTCTACAAGAAGAAGGTCGTGTAGTAGACATCAGACCACCAGGCTCTCACAAGCCATCAGGGCATGCCCAGGGGGGGTCAAAGGGTGGTGATGGCTTGCGGTGCCCTCGTATCTCCTTGCGTGATCAATGCCAAAAAATCATATAAATAGAGAAACCCTCAGAAATTAGGATGCCTTCCACTGCAACTCTCTATTTCGATGAAAATGTAATGTGGAGAGAAAACACTAGCAAAAATAGGAGAAACAAAGAGAGAGATTCAATATCGGAGGGGCTCTCGCCCCTGCAGGAGCCATGGCGCCCAAGGACCAGAGGGGACAACCTCTCCCCATCTAGGGAGATCCCACGGAGGAGGAAGTCTAAGGGGGGAGACTCTCTCTCCCTTTCTTCCGGTGGCATGGGGGAACCATCGCCATTGTGATCATCTTCATCAACATCACCGTATCCATCACATTCCTTCATCTATCTATGGTGGTCCACTCTCACGCACCCTGCTGTAATCCCCTGCCTGAACATGGTGTTTCATACCACATATTATTACTCAATGATGTGTTGCCATCCTATGATGTTTGGGTAGATTTATGTTGTCCTTTGGGTTGATTGATGGTCTTGATTCATTTGAGTGTATGTTTTATTTTGTTGCTATCCTATGGCGCCCTTCGCACCACACACACGTGAGGGAATTCTCATTGTAGGGTTTCCATTATGTTTATGGATTTCTTATAGTGGGTGGCTAGAGTGATAGAAGCTTCCACCCGAGTAAGGGAGTTGTTTGCGTATGGGAGTAAAAGGGGCTTGATGTTTAATGCTATGTTGGGTTTACCTTAATGATTTCTAGTAGTTGCGGATGCTTTCCATAGATACATTCATAAGTTCATATGCTCCAAGTATGAAAAGTATGTTAGCTCATGCCTCTCCCTCATGTAAAATTGCAAGAATGATTACCGATCTTGTTATCAATTGCCTAGGATGATTTCGCACACCATACCATCATCATTGCACACTCGTTGTTTGTAATATATTCTAAATTTATTAGGCAGCGACTATTTTCATATTTTTGTTCTCAAATATCATGCAAAGCTATCCACTTTATAACCACAATGCAGTTTTATTTCTCATTATCGGTGGTAGAGAGGACTTGAGAGAATATTGATCTTACCTTTAGATCCTTATGGGTTTGACACTCCATACTAATCACTTCGACCTTTGGAAAGTGCTACAATTATTCCTTGCACTAGGGTATTATCATGCTCTTTTCTCGCTCCGTTGCCAGGGAGCAATAGTGTGGGGTTAATATTTTCGTGTATGATTGTTTGCTTCAGTCACTAAGTAGATTTCCAACCTTTTGTTTATGTTTTATTGTTTTATTTCTTTAGTTGTGGGAGAAACAAGAAAAAAAAATTAAAAAATAAAAACACAAAATCATAACTTGCCTTTTATAAGATAAGCGATTGGAAAGTTATGCATTGGAGAAGTGAGGGTTGACCTTGAACACTTGTGTTCATGCTCATGGAAACAACATAGAATTTTTCATGGAAGTTTATCATAAAAATAATTATTCACTTATATTTACCAATGTACAATAAAATAATGTGATTTTCATAATGTGCATTATGCTCTTTTGCATGTTTTATCTACTATTCTTATGTGAGCATCATTGAAATTATCATGCCTAGCTAAAGGGCTTTAAAGAAAAGCGCTTTTTGGGAGACAACCCAACACTTATCCTTTTTATTTTTGTGTGTTCACATGATTAATCTACTGTAGTAATCATGTTTTGTGTCCCTTATTTCAATAATGTGACAAGTAAAGGCTTTGAGATGATTTGGATGATAAGTAGAATTGATATGGTGCAAAAATAGAAACTTTGACACCCAGTGCAGAATTTCTGTGATTTTTACAGAACGTATTTTTGATCTGATTTTTTTACATGGAATTAATATACAAATTCGCCAAGTTGTACTAATTGTCAGAATTTTTGGAGTTACATAAATATGGTGGTTGTGCTGATCATTACACACTGTTCCGTTCTACGTAGATTCTATTTTTGTTTGCATAGTTTGCTTGTTTTGATGATGCTATAGATTGTATCGGGGGTATAAAACATGCATAATTTATAATATGGTACTTTATGCAATAATTAAATATGAATCAATTTATAATAGTACCTAAAGTTTAGGATTTGTCTATTATACTAACGAATGTCATGAGGTTTCTGTTAAGTTTTGTGTGGTTGAAGTTTTCATGTTTTGGGTGAGATACCAATATGAGGAGAATAATAAGCATCAAGATACTAAGCTTGGGGTTTCCCGAGACACCCCCAAGGTAATATCCTAGGAATACTCAAGCGTCTAAGTTTGGGGATGCCCCGGATGGCATCCCCTCTTTCATCTTCAACACTATCGGTACATCTTACTTGGAGCAATATTTTTATTCATCACGTAATATGTGTTTTTCTTGGAGCGTCATTTTATTTCGTCATTCTCTGTTAGATGTTATTTATTATCATTTTTTTCAATAAAAAGTTCCAAGAATTGCCTTTAGAATGCTTCAATTGCATGTGTGAGGAGTGGTGTGTAAAAATAGAAACTTTTGTTGTAGTGTTTGAGTTATCATGTTTTAGTGGAACACGGAAAATTTATAAAACATTTACACTGTGTTTTCATACAGATTATTTATCATTTAATAATTTTTTAAAATTATTTGAGTTACATAGGCACACTTTTTGGATTTATTGCTACAGACTGTCCTGTTTAGACAGATTGCTGTCATAGTTTTGTTATCAACTTACCCTAGTGTTTTTATAGCTTATATTGGTAGATATAAATTGTGTAAATGACAGTATGAAGTACCTAATGTTTGAAAATTATCATGAAACTTTTCCTGGAAGTACATGAAGTGTTCATTTTTCTTATGAGTACTAACCAATCTCACGTATTCTTTTCAAGTTTTGTGTGGATGAAGTTTTTGAGACTTAGGTGAAAACTGGATATGACAGGATTGAACATGATACAAAATCTCAAGCTTGGGGATTCTCAAGGCACCCCAAGTAAATATTACAAGAAGTATCAAACATCTTATATTGGGGATTCTACGCATCCCACCTCTCTTCATCAACAATTATCATTTAGCTAATGTTGATCCTAGGTTTTCATTCGTTCACATGTGTTATTCTTGGAAGATACTTTTTGTTGGTTATTAGATTTTATTTTATGCACCATGATAGTATTATATAATCCTTGGGTTATTTATAGAATGCTTCATGCGCTTCACTTAAATCTTTTAAGTATGGCTTTACAGAATACTTCGTGTGCTTCCCTTATATATTTTGAGCTTGGATATTGATACATCTCCAAGTATTTATAATTTTTGATTGTTCCATGCTGACATATTATCATTCTAGTATGGTTTTGGAGTATTTAACTACCATTTTATATTATTTTTGAGCACTAATCTATTTACCTTAGGCCCAATGTCAGTTGATGTTTTCTGCGTGTTTTTCATTTTGTAGGTTTTTCATACCAAAAGAGGTCCAATTGCCCTCAAACTTTTTGATGCTTTTATGGACCAAAAGAAGACCAATGAGCATCAGAAGAAAGATGGATGCCTCATGAGGGGCTCACAAGCTATCTGGGTGTGGCCTAGGAGATGAGTTCATAGCTTGTGCCCCCCTCGTGGCCCTCCCGACTCCTTTCTTCAGCTTATAAATTATCATCTACCAAAAACACGATAGGGAGTCACGAAACACTTTTTACACCACTGTAAGTCTTCGTTCTGACGAGAGGCCATCTGGAGCTCCATTCCGATACCCTGCTGGAGGGGTATCAATCACGGAGGGCCTCTTCATCAACCTTGCTGACCTCACGATGATGTGTGAGTAGTTCACCATAGACCTACGGGTGCATAGTCAGTACATACATGGCAATCTCTGTATTTAATCTTCAATACAATGATCATCACATCTTTTCTTTGATCCATATGATGTAATTCCTTTTGTGCGATGTGTTTGTTGGGATCCGATGAATTGTGGGTTTATGTTCAGATTGTTCATGATAAATATATGAGTCACCTCTCAATACTTAAATGATTCTTATGTTCATGATTATGATAGCTTCGTAATTCTCTCCGATCTATTGAAATAGTTTGTACAACTAGATATGTATTTCTTCGGTGAGAGATGTGCATTGTTGTAGGTTCAACCTAGTGAGTTTCTATATCCTAGTGATAGAAGGGGACACGTTGCATCTTTCTGTTGATGCTATTAAGGATAAAATGATGGGGTTTATCCATATAGCTTGAGTATACTTTGTCTACATCATGTCATCTTACTCCATGCATTACTTCATTCGCCATGAACTTCATACGTATAGAGGCAAGCATAGAAGCGCTCTTGAAGTGAAGTAACAGTAATAGGTGCAGGAAGGAGTCGTCCTATTTGTTTATGGACGTGATGGATACACCCACATGATCATTGCCATGAATATTGCATAACTGTCCGCTTTTCTATCAAGTGCCCAACAGTAATTTGTTTACCCACTATATGATATTTTTCCATGAGAGATACTTTTAGGGAAAGCTATGGCCCGCGGGTAATTTGTTTTTATTTTATATTATTATCTACAATTATCTACACACCTCACTTGCATGTAAATAACAAGACAAGAGGATTGACAACCCTCTTGCCTGCGTTGGGTGCAAGTTATTTGTTCTTTTGTGTGCACCACTCAAGACGGTTGTGGTTGATATTCCTATTGGTTTGATAAACCTTGGTTTCATAGCTGATGGAAATACTTACCCACTTTGTGTTGCGATAACCCGTTCCTCTTCACGGAAAACCCAACGCAGATCACGAGTATGATGAAGGATTTCTGGCGCCGTTGTAGGGGAGTATCATCACCAACTACTAAGTACTCCACACTAAATTTCATTCACTTGTTCCTCTTGTTATTTGCTCGTATATTTAGTTTGTCCCATAAAAATAAAAAATGCAAAATTATTTAACTTTGCTTGTTTAGCTTGTCACTAGATTGCATCTTCGCTCTCTAGTTTGCTTGTCTTGCTTGTTACTTGTTTGCTCGATCACCATGTCTCAAGATACTGCTAAGTTGTGTGACTTCTAAAATACTAATAATAATGATTTTATTAGTACTCCTATACTGTTGGAAATATGCCCTAGAGGCAATGATAAAATAGTTATTATTATATTTCCTGTTTCAAGATAATCGTTTATTATGCATGCAATAATTGTATTGAATGAAAGCATAGTTACATGTGTGGATATATTGACAAAACAATGTCCCTCATAAGCCTGTAGTTGACTAGTCAGTTGATCACGGATGGTTAAGGTTTTCTGACCATATGCAAGTGTTGTCAATTGATGACTAGATCACATCATTAGGAGAATGATGTGATGGACAAGACCCAAATTATGAACGTAGCATGTGATCGTGTCATTTTGTTGCTATTGTTTTCTGCGTGTCAAGTATTCACTTCTATGACCATCAGATCATGTAACTCACTGACACCGGAGGAATACCTTGTGTGTATCAAATGCCGCAACATTACTGGGTGACTATAAAGGTGCTCTACAGGTATATCTGAAGGTGTCCGTTGAGTTAGCATGGATCAAGACTGGGATTTGTGTTGGAATTATGCCCTAGAGGCAATGATAAATAAGTTATTATTATAATTACTGTATCGAGATAATTGTTTATTATCCATGCTATATTTGTATTAAATGAAGACTTAGATACATCTGTGGATACATAGACAAAACACTGTCCCTAGCAAGCCTCTAGTTGGCTAGCCAGTTGATCAAGGATAGTCAAGGTCTTCTGACTATGTACAAGATGTTGTTACTTGATAACAAGATCACATCATTGAGTGAATCATGTGATGAACTAGACCCAAACTAATGAACGTATCATGTTGATCGTGTCATTTTGTTGCTACTGTTTTCTGCGTGTCAAGTATTCGTTCCTATGACCATGAGATCATTAACACACTGGCACCGGAGGAATGCCTTGTGTGTGTCAAACATCACAACGTAACTGGGTGACTATAAAGATGCTCTACAGGTATCTCCGAAGGTGTCCGTTGAGTTAGTATGGATCAAGACTAGGATTTGTCACTCCGTGTGACGGAGAGGTATCTTGGGGCCCACTCGGTAATACAACATCACACACAAGCCTTGCAAGCAATGTGACTTAATGTAAGTCATGCGATCTTGTATTACGGAACGAGTAAAGAGACTTGCCAGTAAACGAGATTTAAATAGGTATGCGGATACTGACGATCGAATCTCGGGCCAGTAACATATCGAAGGACAAAGGGAATGACATACGAGATTATATGAATCCTTGGTACTGAGGTTCAATCAATAAGATCTTCGTAGAATATGTAGGATCCAATATGGGCATCCAGGTCCGCTATTGGATATTGACCGAGGAGTCCCTCGGGTCATGTCTACATAGTTCTCGAACCCACAGGGTGTGCACACTTAAGGTTCGGCGATGTTTTATGCGTATTTGAGTTATATGGTTGGTTACCGAATGTTGTTTGGAGTCCCGGATGGGATCACGGACGTCAAGAGGGTTTCCGAAATGGTCCGGAAACGAAGATTGATATATAGGATGACCTCATTTGATTACCGGAAAGTTTTCGGACATTACCGGGAATGTACCGGGAGTGACGAATGGGTTTCAGATGTTCACCCGGGGGGGGGGGGGGGGGGCAGCCCACCCGGGGGAAGCCCATAGGCCTTAGGTGTGCCGCACCAGCCCTTAGTGGGCTGGTGGGACAGTAAAAGAGGCCCTATGCACAGGAGATAAAGAAATCAAAGGAAAAAGAAAAAAAGGGAAGTGGGAAGGTGGAGAAGGACTCCACTTTCCAATCCTAGTTGGACTAGGATTGGAGGAGGAGGACTCCTCCCCTTGGTTCGGCCGACCCCTTGGGGCTCTCTTGAGCCTCAAGGCAGGTCCCTCCCCCTCCGTCCTATATATACTGGGGTATTAGGGCTGATTTGAGACAACTTTGCCACTGCAACCCGACCACATACCTCCACGATTTTTCCTCTAGATCGTATTTCTGCGGAGCTCGGGTGGATCCCTGCTGGGATAGATCACCACCAACCTCCGAAGCACCGTCACGCTGCCGAAGAACTCATCTATCTCTCTGTATATCTTGCTGGATCAAGAAGGCCGAGATCATCGTCGCACTGTACGTGTTGTGAACGCGGAGGTGCCGTCCGTTCGGCACTAGATCGGAGCGGATCGTGGGACGGATCGCGGGACGGTTCGTGGGATGGTTCACGGGGCGGATCGAGGGACGTGAGGATGTTCCACTACATCATCCGCATTTCTTAATGCTTCCTGCTATGCGATCTACAAGGGCACGTAGATCGAAAATCCCCTCTCGTAGATGGACATCACCATGATAGGTATTGCGTGTGCGTAGGAATTTTTTTGTTTCCCGTACCACGTTCCCCAATAGTGGCATCATGAGCTAGGTTCATGCGTAGATGTCATCTCGAGTAGAACACTAAAGTTTTTGTGGGTGGTGATGTGCGATTTGCTACCCTCCTTAGTCTTTTCTTGATTCCGCGGTATTGTTGGATCGAAGCGGCTCGGACCGACATTACTCGTACGCTTACGAGAGACTGGTTTCATCGCTACGAGCAACCCCGTTGCTCAAAGATGACTAGCGAGTGTCGGTTTCTCCAACTTTAGTTGAATCAGATTTGACCGAGGAGGTCCTTGGAGAGAGGTTAAATAGAAATTCATACATCCCTGTTGTGGTGTTTGCGTAAGTAAGATGCGATCCTACTAGATACCCATGGCCACCACGTAAAACATGCAACAACAATTAGAGGACGTCTAACTTGTTTTTGCAGGGTATGCTTGTGATGTGATATGGCCGACGATGTGATGTGATATATTGGATGTATGAGATGATCATGTTGTAATAGTTAATATCGATTTGCACGTCGATGGTATGGCAACCGGCAGGAGCCATAGGGTTGTCCTTAAACTAATGTTTGTGCTTGCAGATGCGTTTACTATATTGCTAGGACGTAGCTTTAGTAGTAATAGCACGAGTAGCACGACAACCCCGATGGCGACACGTTGATGGAGATCATGGTGTGGCGCCGGTGACAAGATGATCGTGTTGGTGCTTTGGTGATGGAGATTGCTACTGCAACAAAAGACCTTCCAACGGCGCCAAAAATAGGAGTGTTGCTTGATACTCCTCAGCAACGGCACCAGGAATCCTTCAGCTGCGGCTACGCCATAAGGGACTTCCTAGGCAAGTATGCAAAGGATTTCCCCCGTGGCCTTGGAGCCTTGCGTTGGTGTTCCCTCGAAGCAAAAAGGGTCATGTAGCATAGCCGTGGTAAGTACTTCCCTCAGTTTGAGAACCAAGGTATCAATCCAGTGGAGGAGTATCGCAAGATCATGCACAAACACAAAAACTTGCTCCCAACACTATGAAGGGGTTCTCAATCCCTTATAGATTGTTTGCCAAGTGAGAACGGAAAGCAACAAAGTAACAACGCAAAGTAAAAGCGGAGGTGTAAACGATGGATGTGAATAGACCCGGGGGCCGTAGTGTTTACTAGTGGCTTCTCTCATGAAAGAAAATAGACGGTGGGTGAACAAATTACTGTCGAGCAGTTGATAGAACTGTGCAAAGTCGTGACGATATCTATGCGATGATTGTTTCTATAGGCATCACGTCCAAAACAAGTAGACCGATACTTTCTGTATCTACTACTATTACTCCACACGTCGACCGCTATCCAGCATGCATCTAGTGTATTAAGTCCATAAGAACAGAGTAACGCCTTAAGCAAGATGACATGATGTAGAGGGATAATCTCAAACCAATGATAAAAACCCCATCTTTTTACCCTTGATGGCAACTACTTGATGTGTGCCTTGCTGCCCCTACTGTCACTGGGAAAGGTCACCACATGGCAGAACCCAAAACCAAGCACTTCTCCCATTGCAAGAATCATAGATCTAGTTGGCCAAACAAAACCCAAGACTTGGAGAGACTTACAAGGATATCAAATCATGCATATAAGAAATCACCAAACACTCAAATATATATCACAGATAATCTCATCACAAATCCACAATTCATCGGATCTCGACAAACACACCGCCAAAGAAGATTACATCGGATAGATCTCCATGAAGATCATGGAGAAATTTGTATTGAAGATCCAAGAGAGAGCAGAAGCCATCTAGCTACTAACTACGGACCCGTAGGTCTGAAGTGAACTACTCACGAGTCATTGGAGGGGCGATGATGATGATGAAGAAGCCCTCCAACTCCAAAGTCCCCTTCGGCAGGGCGCCGGGAAGGGTCTCCAGATGAGATCTCGCGGAAACGGAAGCTTGCGGCGGCGGAAAAGTATTTTCGAGGCTCCCCTGATTTTTTGCGGAATATTTGGGAATTTATAGGCCAAAGACCTAGGTCAGGGGGCGGCCAGGGAGGCCACAAGCCTGCCCACTGCCGCCTCCCCTGGTGGCGGATTGTGGCCTTGTGGGCTCCTTGGAGCCCACCTGGCTTGGCCCAAAAGCCCCCTGGTCTTCTTCCGTTCGGGAAAAAAAATCATTTCGGGGTTTTTCTTGCGTTTGGACTCCGTTCCAAAATCAGATCTGAAGAGAGTCAAAAACACGAAAAAAACAGGAACTGGCACTTGGCACTGATTTAATAAGTTAGTCCCAAAAAGATATAAAAGGTACATAAAACAACCAAAGAAGACAAGATAACATCGTGAAATCATAAAAAATTATAGATACGTTTGAGACGTATCAAGCATCCCCAAGCTTAACTCCTGCTCGTCCTCGAGTAGGGAAGTGATAAGAATGAATTTTTGATGCTTTCATGCTACCTAGCATAGGTGTCCTTTGTAATTCCTCTTATGTGACGTGAATGTTCAGATCCATTAGATTCAAAACAATAGTTTGCTATTGACGTGGAAACAGTAATAATTCAAGAAAACTAGCAACGTAAGCATGAACTTTCAAAATAACAAGGCCAAAAGAAAGTTATCCCTACAAAAGCATATAGTCTGGCTATGCTCTATCATCATTGCACAACGAATTTAAATCATGCACAACCCCGATATTGGCCAAGTATTTGTTTCACACCTTTACTTTCTAAAACCTTTTCAACTCTCACACAATACATGAGAGTGAGCCATGGTTATAGCACTATAGATGGTGTGGAATGTGGTGGAGGTTGCAAGACAAAAAAGGAGAAGATGATCACATTAACTAGGCATATCAATAAGCTGTGGAGATGCTCATCAATAGATATCAATGTGAATGAGTAGGGATTGCCATACAAATGATGCACTAGAGCTAAGAGTATGTGAAAGCTCTTAAAGAAAACTAGCGGGTGTGCATCCAACTTGCTTGCTCACGAAGACCTAACGCAATTTTGAGGAAGCCTATCATAGGAATATACAAGCCAAGTTATATAATGAAAATTTCCCACTAGCTATATGGTGGTGACAAAACGAGAGACTCTCAATCATGAAGATCATGGTGCTCAATATGCACAAGTGTGGAAAAAAGGTGGTAGCATTGTCCTTTCTCTCTTTTTCTCTCATTTTTTTGTGGGCTCTTTGGCCTTTTTTGTGGGCTTCTTTGGCCTCTTTTATTTCCTCACATGGGACAATGCTCCGTTAATGATGATCATCACACTTTCAACTCAAAACTTAGAGTAACGATGACTCTATATGGAATGCCTTCGGTAGTGTACCGTGGCAATGATCTAGCATGGCATAAACATCAATGGAAACATCATGCTAGCTATCTTACGATCATGCAATGGCAATGTAGACGTGGTGATAATTGTTATTATTATTATATTTCTTTTTTCATGATAATTGTTTATTATCCATGCTATAATTGTATTGATTGGAAACACAGTGCATGTGTGGATACATAGACAAAACACTATCCCAAGTAAGCCTCTAGTTGACTAGCTCGTTGATCAAAGATGGTCAAGGTTTCCTGACCATAGGCAAGTGTTGTCACTTGATAACGGGATCACATCATTAGGAGAATCATGTGATGGACTAGACCCAAACTAATAGACGTAGCATGTTGATCGTGTCATTTTGTTGCTACCGTTTTCTGCGTGTCAAGTATTTGTTCCTATGACCATGAGATCATATAACTCACTAACACCGGAGGAATGCTTTTTGTGTATCAAACATCGCAACGTAACTGGGTGACTATAAAGATGCTCTACAGGCATCTCCGAAGGTGTTCGTTGAGTTAGTATGGATCGAGACTGTGATTTGTCACTCCGTGTGACGGAGAGGTATCTCGGGGCCCACTCGGTAATACAACATCACACACAAGCCTTGCAAGCAATGTGAGTTAGTGTAAGTTGTGGGATCTTGTATTACGGAACGAGTAAAGAGACTTCCCTGTAAACGAGATTGAAATAGGTATGCAGATATTGACGATCGAATCTCGGGCAAGTAACATACCGAAGGACAAAGGGAATGACATACGGGATTATATGAATCCTTGGCACTGAGGTTCAAACGATAAGATCTTCGTAGAATATGTGGGATCCAATATGGGCATCCAGGTCCCTCTATTGGATATTGACCGAGGAGTCACTCGGGTCATGTCTACATAGTTCTCGAACCCGCAGGGTCTGCACACTTAAGGTTCGACGTTGTTTTATGCGTATTTGAGTTATATGGTTGGTTACCGAATGTTGTTCGGAGTCCCGGATGAGATCACGGACATCACGAGGGTTTCCAGAATGGTCCGGAAACGAAGATTGATATATAGGATGACCTCATTTGATTACCAGAAGGTTTTCGGAGTTACCGGGAATGTACCGGGAATGACGAATGGGTTCCGGGTGTTCACCGGGGGGGGGGGGGGAACCCACCCCGGGGAAGCCCATAGGCCTTGGGGGTGGCGCACCAGCCCTTAGTGGGCTGGTGGGACAGCCTAAGAAGGCCCTATGCGCCATAGGAAAAAAATCAAAGAGAAAAAAAGAGGAGGTGGGAAAAAGGGGAAGGACTCCTCCTTCCAAACCTAGTTGGATTCGGTTTGGAAGGGGAGGACTCCCCCCCTTGGCTCGGCCGACCCCCTTGGGGCTCCTCCCCCTCTCCCACCTATATATACGGAGGTTTTAGGGCTGATTTGAGACAACTTTTGCCACGGCAGCCCGACCACATACCTCCACGGTTTTACCTCTAGATCGCGTTTCGGCGGAGCTCGGGCGGAGCCCTGCTGAGATTAGATCACCACCAACCTCCGGAGCGCCGTCACGCTGCCGGAGAACTCATCTACCTCTCCATCTCTCTTGCTGGATCAAGAAGGCCGAGATCATCGTCGAGCTGTACGTGTGCTGAACGCGGAGGTGCCGTCCGTTTGACACTAGATCGGATCGGATCATGAGACGGATCGCGGGACGGTTCGTGGGACGGTTCGCGGGGCGGATCAAGGGACGTGAGGACGTTCCACTACATCAACCGCGTTCACTAACGCTTCTGCTGTGCGATCTACAAGGGTACGTAGATCGGAAATTCCCTCTCGTAGATGGACATCACCATGATAGGTCTTCGTGTGCGTAGGAAATTTTTTGTTTCCCATGCGACGTTCCCCAACAGTGGCATCTTGAGCTAGGTTCATGCGTAGATGTCTTCTCGAGTAGAACACAAAAGTTTTTGTGGGCGGTGATGTGTGTTTTGCTGCCCTCCTTAGTCTTTTCTTGATTCCGCGGTATTGTTGGATTGAAGCGGCTTGGACCGACACTACTCGTACGCTTACGAGAGATTGGTTTCATCGCTACGAGTAACCCCGTTGCTCAAAGATGACTGGCAAGTGTTAGTTTCTCCAACTTTAGTTGAATCGGATTTGATCGAGGAGGTCCTTGTATAAGGTTAAATAGCAATTCATATATCTCCGTTGTGGTGTTTGCGTAAGTAAGATGCGATCCTACTAGATACCCATGGTCACCACGTAAAACATGCAACAACAAAATTAGAGGGCGTCTAACTTGTTTTTGCAGGGTATGCTTGTGATGTGATATGGCCAGCGATGTGATGTGATATATTGGATGTATGAGATGATCATGTTGTAATAGTTAATATCGACTTGCACGTCGATGGTACGGCAATCGGCAGGAGCCATAGGGTTGTCTTTAAATCTAACGTTTGTGCTTGCAGATGTGTTTATTATATTGCTAGGACGTAGCTTTAGTAGTAATACCATGAGTAGCACGACAACCCTGATGGCGACATGTTGATGGAGATCATGATGATGGAGATCATGGTGTGACGCTGGTGACAAGAAGATCGTGCCGGTGCTTTGGTGATGGAGATCAAGAAGCAGATGATGATGGCCATATCATGTCACTTATAAATTGCATGTGATGTTAATCCTTTATGCACCTTATCTTGCTTAGAAAGACGGTAGCATTATGAGGTGATCTCTCACTAAAATTTCAAGACGAAATTGTGTTCTCCCCGACTGTGCACCGTTGCGATAGTTCTTCGTTTCGAGACACCACGTGATGATCGGGTGTGATAGACTCAACGTTCACATACAACGGGTGCAAAACAGTTGCACACGCGGAACACTCGGGTTAAGCTTGACGAGCCTAGCATGTGCAGACATGGCCTCGGAACACATGAGACCAAAAGGTCGAGCATGGATCGTATAGTTGATATGATTAGCATAGAGATCCTTACCACTGAAATTATTCTCGACTCACGTGAGGATCGGACTTGAGATAGTGGATTTGGATCATGTACCACTCAAATGACTAGAGAGATGTACTTTTTGAGTGGGAGTTCTTAAGTAATATGATTAATTGAACTAATTGTCATGAACATAGTCTAATGGTCTTTGCGAATTACGATGTAGCTTGCGCTATAGCTCTACTGTTTTTTATATGTTCCTAGAGAAAATTTAGTTGAAAGTTGATAGTAGCAAACTTTGCAGAGGATTGTCCTCGTTGCTGCGCAGAAGGCTTATGTCCTTAATGCACCACTCGGTGTGCTGCACCTCGAGCGTCGTCTGTGGATGCTGTGAACATCCGACATACACGTTTCTGATGACTACACGATAGTTCAGTGCAAAATACTTAGTGGCTTAGAAGCAAGGCGCCTAAGACGTTTTGAAAACGTCACGGAACATAAGTGATGTTCTAAAGAGATGAAATTGTGATTTCATGATTGTGCCCTTGTTAAGAGGTACGAGACCTCCGACAAGATTCTTTGTCCACAAAGTAAAGGAGAAAATCTCAATCGTTGAGCGTATGCTCAGATTGTCTGAGTACGACAATCGCTTGAATCAAGTGGGAGTTAATCTTCCAGATGAGATAGTGATAGTTCTCCAAAGTCACTACCACGAAGCTGTGAAAGCTTCGTGATGAACTATAACATATCAAGGATAGATACAATGATCCTTGAGCGATTCGCGATGTTTTGACACTGCGAAAGTAGAAATCAAGAAGGAGCATCAATAGTTGATGGTTAGTAAAACCACTAAGTTTCAAGAAAGGCAAGGGCTAGAAGGGATACTTCGTGAAACAGCAAAATAGTTGCTGCACTAATGAAGATACCCAAGATTAAACCCAAACCTGAGACTAAGTGCTTCTGTAATGAGGGGAATAGTCACTGAGGCGGAGCAACTCTAGATACTTGGTAGATAAGTAGGCTGGCAAAAGTCGAAAGAAGTATGTTTGATATACATGATGTTGATGTGTACTTTACTAGTACTCCTAGTAGCATGAGGGTATTGGATACTGGGTCGGTTGCTAAGTGATTAGTATCACGAAATGAAAGCTACGGCATAAACGGAGACTAGCTAAAGGCGAGGTGACGATACGTGTTGGAAATGTTTCCAAGGTTGATATGATCAAACGTCGCACGCTTCCTCTGCCATCGGGATTGGTTATAAACCTAAATAATTGTTATTTGGTGCTTGCATTAAGCATGTACATGATTGGATCGTGTTTATTGCAATACGATTATTCATTTAAAGAGAATAATGGTTACTCTATTTACTTGAATAATCACCTTCAATGGTTTATTAAATCTCGATCGTAGTGTTACACATGTTCATGATATTGGTGCCAAAAGATACGAGGTAATGATGATAGTACCACTTACTTGTGGCACTGCCTCTTGAGTCATGTTGGTATAAATTGCATGAAGAGGCTCCATGCTGATGGATCTTTATACTCACTTGATTTTGAATCACTAGTGACATGAAAATCATACCACATGAGTAAGGCCTTGTTTTCATTGAGATGAAACAAGATAGTAACTTGTTGGAAGTGATACATTTTGATGTATGCAGTCCAATGGGTGTTGAGGCACGGAGTGGATATCATTATGTTCTTACTTCAATGACGATTTGAGCAGATACAAGAGTATTTACTTAATGAATCACAAGTCTGAAATATTGAAAAGTTCAATTCTGTTTCGGAGTGAAGTTCGTCGTAACAAGAGGATAAACTGTCTACGATATGATCATAGAAATGAATATCTGAGTTACGAGTTTTGGTACGCAGTTAAGACAATGTGGAAATTGTTTCGCAGTTCATGCCACCTGGAATATCATACTGTGGTGATGTGTCTGAACGTCATAACCACACACTATTTGGTATGGTGCATGCTATGATGTCTCTTATCGAATTACCACTATCGTTTATGGGTTATGCATTAGAGACAACCGCATTCACTGTAAATAGGGCACCGCGTATTTCCGTTGAGATGACACAGTATAGACTGAGGTTTAGAGAAATCTAAACTGTCATTTCTTGAAAGTTTGGGGCTTCGACACTTATGTGAAAAAGTTTCAGTCTGATAAGCTCGAACCCAAAGCGGATAAGTGCATCTTCATAGGATATCCAAAACAGTTGGGTACATATCCTATCTCAGATCCGAAAGCAAAGTGTTTGTTTCTAGAAACGGATCCTTTCTCGAGGAAAGGTTTCTCTCGAAAGAATTGAGTGGGAGGGTGGTGGAACTTGATGAGGTTATTGAACCATCACTTCGACCAGTGTGTAGCAGGGCGCATGAAGTTGTTCCTGTGGCGCCTACACCAATTGAAGTGAAAGCTGATGATGGTGATCATCGAGCATCGGATCAAGTTACTACAAGCCTCGTAGGTCGACAAGGTCGCGTACTACTGTAGAGTGGTACGGTAACCCTGTCTTGGAGGTCATGTTGTTGAGCAACAGTGAACCTACGAGTTATGGAGAAAGCAGTGGTGGGCCCGAATTCCGACAAATGGCTGGAAGCCATGAAATCCGAGAGAGGATCCATGTATGAAAACAAAGTGTAGACTTTGGAAGAACTACTTGATGGTCATAGGACTATTGAGTAAAGATGGATCTTTAAAAGGAAGACAGACGATGATGGTGACAAGTCACTATTAAGAAAAGCTTGACTTGTCGCAAAGATGTTTCCGACAAAGATCAAACAGTTGACTATGATGAGACTTTCTCACTCGTAGTGATGCTAAAAGTCTGTTAGAATTATGTTAGTAGTTGCTGCATTATTTATGAAATATTGCACGTAGGATGTCAAAACATTGTTTCCTCGACGGTTTCTTGAGCAAACATTGTATGTGATACAACCAGGAGGTTTTGTCGATCCTAAAGATACTAGCAAGTATGCAAGCTCCAGTAATCCTTCAATGGAATAGTGCAAGCATCTCGGAGTTGGAATATACACTTTGATGAGATGATCAAAGATTTTGGATTTGTACAAGGTTTATGAGAAACTTGTATTTCCAAAGAAGTGAGTGGGAGCACTATAGAATTTCTGATAAGTATATGTGGTTGACATATTATGGATCAGAAGTAATGTAGAATTTGTGTAAAGCATACAAGGTTGTTTGAAAGGAGTTTTCAAAGGAATACCTGGATTGCGCTACTTGAACGTTGAGCATCAAGGATCTATGGATATAGATCAAAAGCGCTTAATGGAAGTTTCAACAAGATGCATGCCTTGACAAGTTTTTGAAAGAGTTCAAAATAGTTCAGCAAAGAAGGAGTTCTTGGTTGCGTTGTAAGGTGTGAATTTGAGTAAGACTCAAAACCCGACCACGGCAGAATAAAGAGGATAGACAAAGGTCGTCTTCTATGCCTTAGACGTAGACTCTAAAGTATGCCATGCTGAGTACTGCACCTGATGTGTGCCTTGCAGCAAGTCTGTTAAGAGGTACACAGAGTGATCCAGGATTGAATCACTGATCAGCGGTCAAAGTTATCCTTAGTAACTAAATAGACTAAGGAATTTTTCTCGATTATGGAGGTGGTTAAAGAGTTCGTCGTAAAGGGTTACGTCGATGCAAGCTTGGACACTAATCCGAATAACTATGAGTAGTGAAACGGATTCGTATAGTAGAGTAGATATTCGGAGTATTTCCGAATGGCACATAGTAGCAGCATCTATAAGATGACATAAAGATTTGTAAAGAACACACGGATCTGAAAGTTTCAAAACCGTTGACTAAAACCTCTCTCACGAGCAAGACGTGATCAGACCCCAGAACTATATGGGTGTTGGATTCGTTGAAATCACATGGTGATGTGAACAAGATTATTGACTCTAGTGCAAGTGGGAGACTGTTGGAAATATGCCCTAGAGGCAATAATAAATTAGTTATTATTATATTTCTTTGTTCATGATAATTGTTTATTATCCATGCTATAATTGTATTGATTGGAAACACAGTGCATGTGTGGATACATAGACAAAACACTGTCCCTAGTAAGCCTCTAGTTGACTAGCTCGTTGATCAAAGATGGTCAAGGTTTCCTGACCATAGGCAAGTGTTGTCACTTGATAACGGGATCACATCATTAGGAGAATCATGTGATGGACTAGACCCAAACTAATAGACGTAGCATGTTGATCCTGTCATTTTGTTGCTACTATTTTCTGCGTGTCAAGTATTTGTTCCTATGACCATGAGATCATATAACTCACTAACACCGAAGGAATGCTTTCTGTGTATCAAACGTTGCAACGTAACTGGGTGACTATAAAGATGCTCTACAGGTATCTCCGAAGGTGTTCGTTGAGTTAGTATGGATCGAGACTGGGATTTGTCACTCCATGTGACGGAGAGGTATCTCGGGGCCCACTCGGTAATACAACATCACACACAAGCCTTGCAAGCAATGTGACTTAGTGTAAGTTGCGGGATCTTGTATTACAGAACGAGTAAAGAGACTTGCCGGTAAACGAGATTGAAATAGGTATGCAGATACTGACGATCGAATCAAGGGAAAGTAACATACCGAAGGACAAAGGGAATGACATACGGGATTATATGAATCCTTGGAACTGAGGTTCAAACGATAAGATCTTCGTAGAATATGTGGGATCCAATATGGGCATCCAGGTCCCGCTATTGGATATTGAACGAGGAGTCACTCGGGTCATGTCTACATAGTTCTCGAACCTGCAGGGTCTGCACACTTAAGGTTCGACGTTGTTTTATGCGTATTTGAGTTATATGGTTGGTTACCGAATGTTGTTCGGAGTCCCGGATGAGATCTCAAACGTCACGAGGGTTTCCGGAATGGTCCGGAAACGAAGATTGATATATAGGATGACCTCATTTGATTACCGGAAGGTTTTCGGAGTTACCCGGAATGTACCGGGAATGACGAATGGGTTCTGGGTGTTCACCGGGGGGGGGGGGCAACCCACCCCGGGGAAGCCCATAGGACTTGGGGGTGGCGCACCAGCCCTTAGTGGGCTGGTGGGACAGCCCAAGAAGGCCCTATGCGCCATAGGAAGAAAATCAAAGAGAAAAAAAAGAGGAGGTGGGAAAAAGGGGAAGGACTCCTCCTTCCAAACCTAGTTGGATTCGGTTTGGAAGGGGAGGACTCCCCCCTTGGCTCGGCCGACCCCCTTGGGGCTCCTTGAGCCCCAAGGCAAGGCTCCCCCTCTCCCACCTATATATACGGAGGTTTTAGGGCTGATTTGAGACAACTTTTGCCACGGCAGCCCGACCACATACCTCCACGGTTTTACCTCTAGATCGCGTTTCTGCGGAGCTCGGGCGGAGCCCTGCTGAGATTAGATCACCACCAACCTCCGGAGCGCTGTCACGCTGCCGGAGAACTCATCTACCTCTCCGTCTCTCTTGCTAGATCAAGAAGGCCGAGATCATCGTCGAGCTGTACGTGTGCTGAACGCGGAGGTGCCGTCCGTTCGGCACTAGATCAGATCGGATCGTGTGATGGATTGCGGGACGGTTCGTGGGACGGTTCGCGGGGCGGATCGAGGGACGTGAGTACGTTCCACTACATCAACCGCGTTCACTAACGCTTCTGCTGTGCGATCTACAAGGGTACGTAGATCGGAAATCCCCTCTTGTAGATGGACATCACCATGATAGGTCTTCATGCGCGTAGGAAATTTTTTGTTTCCCATGCGACGTTCCCCAACACACATATCATGGTGGTAGTTGCATGGCAATATATCTCAGAATGACTTTGAAAAATCCATAATAGGTAGGTATGGTGGCTGTTTTGAGGGAGGCTAATGGTGGGTTTTGTGCACCGGCGAAAGTTGCACGACACTAAGAAGATAGTGATGGTGGAAAGTGAAAGTGCATCTAAACCATGGACTCAACATTAGTCATGAAGAACTCATATAATTGTTGCAAAATTTTTATTAGTAATCGAAACAAAGCATTCAACGCATGCTCCTAGGGAAATGGTTGGTAGGTATAAACCATCGCGCGATCCCGACCGCCACGCAAAGGATGGCAATCAATATACTAATGATGCTCAAATTTCATCGCATAGCGGTTCACCATACGTGCATTCTACGGGAATCACTAACTTCAACACAAGTATTTCTAGATCCACAACACCTTACTAGCATGACTTCAATATTACCATAACCACAACTCAAAACTAATTGAGATGAATCAAACTTCTCAAACTATTCAATGCACATGAAGGTGGAAGTTTTCATATCCCTTTGGATAACTACCCCTTTTGAGACTACTTTAGAAGCATAGATCAACTACCAAGCCACGAACCGCTGTGCTCTAAAATATATAAGTGAAGCTCATAGAGCAAAAGTATCTAGCTCAAAAGATATAAGTGAAGCACATGTGAGCTGAATTGTCTACCAAAAGATATAAGTGAAACTCGACAAAATCACGGTGTGTGCATGTCTCTCTCTAGGTGTGCAGCAAGGATGATTGTGACACAACAAAATAAAATACTCCTACGATACAAGAGGCTCCAAGCAAAAACACATAACATGTGGTGAATAAAAATATAGCCCCAAGTAACGTTACCGATGGATTGAAGACGAGAGAGGGGATGCCTTCCAGGGGCATCCCCAAGCTTAGGATTTTATGGCATCCTTGAATCTCTTGGGGTGCCTTGGGCATCCCCAAGCTTGAGCTCTTGCCACTCTTTATCTCTTTGTCCATAAGAACTTCACCCAGAACTTGAAAACTTCACAACACGAAACTTAAACAGAAACTCGTGATAACATTAGTACAAGAAAGCAAACCACCACTTCCTTAGGTACTGCAGCAAACTTAAATTCTACTTTTGCTGATGTTGGGTTACTGTACTTTCAATCTTCCATGGCTAATACCCCCCGATACTATCCATAGTTTCATCAAAATAAGCAACCAACACAATAAAAACAGAATCTGTTAACAGAAGACCAGTATGTACTAATCTGTATGTTTCGTATACCTGTGGTACTTTAAAAATTCTGAAAAATTACGAAAGTCTGAATAATTTTCGTAGAAATAAGCAGCAAAAAGAATCAACTCAAGAGCTCTTACAGAAAACAAATGAAAATTCTTTTCGTGAGCAGAAAGTATATGTCTTTTCCAGCATGACCAAACGATCATCCCCAAGACTAATCATAACGGTTTTGCTTGGCACAAACGCAAAAAGAAACACAAAAAACACAGTCATAACAGAATTATGAAAGTGTGGAAAACACAAAACAGAAAGAAAAAGGATAGATTCTTTGGGTTGCCTCCCAATAAGCGCTTTGTTTAACGCCCTTAGCTAGGCACAAGGATTTCAATGATGCTCACATAAAACATAAGGATTGAAGCACAACGAGAGCATCATAAAGCATGTGAAAATCACATCTAAGTCTAACATACTTCCTATGCATAGGCATTTTATAGGAAAACAGATTGTCAAGACAACCAATAGTTACCATATGCAAGGAAGAAAGAAGAGACAATAGCAATCTCAACATAACGAGAGGTAATTTGGTAACATGAAAGTTTCTACCACAATATTTTGCTCTCTCATAGAAATTACATGTGGGATCATGTTTGAATTCAACAATGTAACTATCACATAGGATATTCTTTTCATGATCCACATGCATGCAAAGTTGACGCTCTTCAAAAATAGTGGGATTATCATCAAATAAAGTCATGAGTTCTCCAATCCCACTTTGAATATTGTTGCAAATATCATATTCGTCATGAGGTTTGAACAAATTTTCAAGATCATAAGAAAGATCATCACCCCAATCATGATTATTGCAACAAGTAGGGGACAAAGCAAAACTAGCATCCCCAAGCTTAGGGTTTTGCATATTTTTAGCATGATTGTCACTAATAGAATTTATAGTGCAACCATTGCAATCATGCTTTTCATCCAAGGAGCCCTCGTGAATCACTTCATGAATTTCTTCCTCACAATTTTCAGATTCATGCCTCTTATGCAAAACTCCAAAGAAATAGTCAATTGCCCTCAACTCAATAGCATTTTGTTCCACACGAGTGGGTCTCTTAAAGAGACTAGCAAGTGGATGAGGATCCATATCACTAGATTTTCAGCAAGCGAAGATGCAAGCATATTGAGGGCACATGGCACACAAGCGAATAGAAAGCAAGTGAGAGAAAAGGGCGAACGGAAAAAGGCAAATGAAAACGGCAAACGTGAAGTGGGGGAGAGGAAAACGAGAGGCAACTGGCAACAAAAGTAAATGCAAGAGAAGAGTTTGTGAGACCTACTTGGATAGATCTTGTTTTCTCCTCCCCGGCAACGGCGCCAGAAATAGGCGTGTTGTCAGGAGATTAATCTTGTCTTGATCTCCTCGGCAAGCGATCCTCCTCCCCAGGAACGGCGCCAGAAATACTTCTGCTACTGCAACAAAAGACCTTCCAACGGCGCCAGAAATAGGAGTGTTGCTTGATACTCCTCAGCAATGGCACCAGGAATCCTTCAGCTGCGGCTACGCCTTAAGGGACTTCCTAGGCAAGTATGCAAAGGATTTCCCCCGTGGCCTTGGAGCCTTGCGTTGGTGTTCCCTCGAAGCGGAAAGGGTGATGTAGCGTAGCGGTGGTAAGTACTTCCCTCAGTTTGAGAACCAAGGTATCAATCCAGTGGAGGAGTATCGCAAGATCCTGCACAAACACAAAAACTTGCCCCCAACGCTATGAAGGGGTTGTCAATCCCTTATAGATTGTTTTCCAAGTGCGAACTGAAAGCAACAAAGTAACAAAGCAAAGTAAAAGCGGAGGTGTAAACGATGGATGTGAATAGACCCGGGGGCTGTAGTGTTTTCTAGTGGCTTCTCTCATGAAAGCAAATAGACGGTGGGTGAACAAATTACTGTCGAGCAATTGATAGAACTGTGCAAAGTCGTGACGATATCTATGCAATGATTGTTTCTATAGACATCACGTCCAAAACAAGTAGACCGATACTTTCTGCATCTACTACTATTACTCCACACGTCGACCGCTATCCAGCATGCATCTAGTTTATTAAGTCCATAAGAACAGACTAACGCCTTAAGCAAGATGACATGATGTAGAGGGATAATCTCAAACCAATGATAAAAACCCCAACTTTTTACCCTTGATGGCAACTACTTGATGTGTGCCTTGCTGCCCCTACTGTCATTGGGAAAGATCACCACATGGCAGAACCCAAAACCAAGCACTTCTCCCATTACAAGAATCATAGATCTAGTTGGCCAAACAAAACCCAAGAATCGGAGAGACTTACAAGGATATCATATCATGCATATAAGAAATCACCAAAGAATCAAATATATATCATAGGTAATCTGATCAAAAATCCACAATTCATCGGATATCGACAAACGCACCGCCAAAGAAGATTACATCGGATAGATCTCCATGAAGATCATGGAGAACTTTGTATTGAAGATCCAAGAGAGAGAAGAAGCCATCTAGCTACTAACTACGGACCCGTAGGTCTGAAGTGAACTACTCACGAGTCACTGGAGGGGCGATGATGATGATGAAGAAGCCCTCCAACTCCAAAGTCCCCTCCGGCAGGGCGCCGGGAAGGGTCTCCAGATGAGATATCGCGGAAACGGAAGCTTGCGGCGGCGGAAAAGTTTTTTCGAGGCTCCCCTGATTTTTTGCGGAATATTTGGGAATTTATAGGCCAAAGACCTAGGTCAGGGGGCGGCCAGGGAGGCCACAAGCCTGCCCACCGCTGCCTTCCCTGGTGGCGGAGTGGGGGCTTGTGGGCTCCCTGGAGCCCACCTTGCTTGGCCCAAATGCCCCTGGTCTTCTTCTGTTTGGGAAAAAATCATTTCGGGGTTTTTCTTCCATTTGGACTCCGTTCCAAAATCAGATCTGAAAAGAGTCAAAAACACGAAAAAACACGAACTGGCACTTGGCACTGAATTAATAAGTTAGTCCCAAAAAAGATATAAAAGGTACATAAAACAACCGAAGAAGACAAGATAACAGCGTGAAACCATAAAAAATTATAGATACGTTTGAGACGTATCAGAGATCAAGAAGCACATGATGATGGCCATATCATGTCACTTGTGAATTGCATGTGATATTAATCCTTTCATGCACCTTATTTTGCTTAGAACGACGGTAGAATTATGAGGTGATCTCTCACTAAAATTTCAAGACGAAATTGTGTTCTCCCCGACTGTGCACCGTTGCTACAGTTCGTCGTTTCGAGACACCACGTGATGATCGGGTGTGATAGACTCAACGTTCACATACAACGGGTGCAAAACAGTTGCACACGTGGAACACTCGGGTTAAGCTTGACGAGCCTAGCGTGTGCAGACATGGCCTCGGAACACATGAGACCGAAAGTTCGATCATGAATCATATGGTTGATATGATTATCATAGGGATGCTTACAACTGAAACTATCCTCAACTCACGTGATGATCGGACTGGAGCTAGTGGAATTGGATCATGAACCACTCAAATGACTAGAGAGATGTACTTTTTGAGTGGGAGTTTAGCAAGTAATTTGATTAGTTAAACTCTAATTATCTTGAACATAGTCTAACTCCACTTTGAAAATATTTGTGTTGTAGATCAATGGCTCACGCGACAGTCTCCCTGAATTTGAATATGTTCCTAGAGAAAGCTAAGTTGAAAGATGATGGAAGCAACTTTGTAGACTGGGCTCATAATCTTAAGTTGCTCCTGCAAGCTGGAAACAAGGATTATGTCCTTAATGCCGTGCTAAGAGATGAACCACCCGCCACGGCTGACCAAGATGCCAAGAATACTTGGTTAGCACGCAAGGAGGACTACTCAGTAGTTCAATGTGCAGTCTTGTATGGTTAGAGCCGGGACTTCAACGTCGCTTTGAGCATCATGGAGCATATGAGATGTTCCAGGAGTTGAAGTTTATCTTTCAGAAGAACGCCCGAATCGAGAGGTATGAGACCTCTGATAAATTCTATGCTTGCAAAATGGAGGAGAACTCGTCTGTCAGTGAACATGTGCTCAAAATGTCTAGGTACTCAAACCGTCTAGTTGAGCTGGGGATTGAACTCCCGCAAGAGGCTATCATTGACAGAATTCTTCAATCACTGCCACCAAGCTATAAGAGCTTTGTGTTGAACTATAACATGCAAGGGATGAACAAGTCACCCAGCGGCGGAAAAATACGCACACTTTATGGCGTCTCCCTCCCACCTCCCAGGGCGGCGACCCAATGGCGATCTGGAACTCTAGCCGGCACCTCCTCCATCCTCGCCACCCCTCTGCTCAGGTGAACCTCCCCGACCCTTCTCTCGTGGTCGTGCATGGCCTGCATGGGTGGTTCTACGTTGGATCTGGATTTCTCGCACGGTTTGGCTTTCTCTCATGAGGTTTATCGCCACTCGGGTTTTACGGTGCACCCTATGAAGCATCATCACCCCTTCATTATGGTGATTTCCTTTGGTCGTCACGTGTTCCGGCTCTTGCCTGACACAGTCGCTGCAGCTCTGGAATCGGTGATTGGAGGATCGGCTATCAAGTTTCGGGTTTCTCAAATCACAGATTCGGTTTTCTCCTTCAAGGTCTCCTGCATGCAAGTTGGTTTTCACATTCTGGAATTGTGTTCTTTCAAGTGCTCAAGTTTTAAGTGCTTCTTCCATCTTTGGGGACATGGAGGTCCTAATTAGCGTCGGGAATTTGCTCTGTGGAAGAAGCAATGTGATGCGGAGTGGATTATTGTGAGCCCCTCTAAGAGGAGAGCCTCTTTAGGTCTGATGGCCATGCATTCGAGACCACTTAAGTCTTCTCTCAAATCTGGATCTTCTGTTCGTAAGAAGCTATCTTTTGCATCCCTTCAGCAATATGAGGTTTGCAAGGGCTATAGGTATCCTGTTTACCATGATGAGCTAGTCACTCTTGAGCAGGCTGGTTATTCGGTGCCTTCCCCCGAACGTGTCATCATCTCTGCACCACCGCCGGCGGAACTCCGGTGGACGGCAGCCACGCCTCATATTACGTTTGGTACAGTTTCTTGCCAAGTTTCATCTCTCGGTTCTCCCGGCGAGGATTTTCAAACTGCCAAAATTTTCGGAACTTCCCACGTGCAACAAGAAGCTACAATTGATCCAGCCGAGATTCATGGTACTTTGAATGATGGAAATCAATTTTCGGTGGAAAGTTTGGATTCTGGGCAAATTTCCTCTCTCATTAATGAGCCTGCTGAGGTTTTTTCTTCCCCTGGGCCCGAACCTAATTGCACAATGGATATCCCTTCCTCTCAGGAGGCCCATCTAGCCTTTGACGAACTCATTAATAGTATGGTTGAGGATATCTTTTCTTGCTCTATTTGCAACGCTCAGGGCCATCTAGCTGCAAACTGTACGGCTTCGCCTGGATGCTCTGACAACACGGTGGGCCACGCACGATCTAGAGGAGCCTCTTTTATGCGTAATAATTGTCTTACTTGGAACTGTAAGAGACCCACCACCTCCCCTGTCGTTGATATCTCGGGAACTGCTGATACTCTTGGCGAAACAGCAACCCCTGCGGCACAGTTCCGTCCTGTCTCATCGCCGTCGCCTCCTCGAACTCCCTCAGAGACACCACCGGTCACTCCGCCACCGCCTCCAGCAATGGCGAACTTTGAGCTTGATCCCGAGTTCTTCCTCCCGCCTGGTCACAATATCATTGATGGAGGGGTCGACTGGCTGCCTCGGACCTACACCACGCCGGCAGTACCCATCACCAGACGTCACGAGCGCTTTGTCATCGCTGACGTCCATCCAGCGCCGTTGGCTGACGAGGTGATTTAGGTACGGCAAGAAGTTGTTGCTCTTCTCTTGCATCAAGGGTTACATGTCCGGTCTGCTCAACCTTGGATTGAGGGAGTTGGTTTGTTTGACCTCCGGGATGCTGCTGAGAGTTATGCCGCGGTCCACATGGTTCGCAGCCAGTTGCTCAAAACTCTGTTGTGCGCTTCATGCGTCATGATCAGGGCCTTGGGTTCCGTGGCCAAGAGGGTTTTCGTCAGGGCCGCCTCATGCTTTTGGGGGTCCTGTTGGACTTCCGCAATACTAAAGATCTCAGGGCGGCTGTTAACAACTTTGGGGAGTTTTACCATTGGGTCAGTGATGACCCATATTTGGTTCGGTCTATTGTGTTTGCTCCCTTCCCAGATGACCGACTGGTACCTCGCAGTATCAGTTTTTCTGAATATTCTGCTTGGGGTGGCGCAAAGGTTTCCTAGTCTGCTCCTGTGTACATGCTGGGTACGGCGGCTGTAGAGATTCTTCCTAATGATGAGGACCCGATGCCCCTCAGTGGAAACCCTCATCCGCTCCCTGGACATCTTGTTCATGACAATCTGGAGTTTGCTTGCCCCCATATCCTGCACTGGGCTGGAATGCGGTTCCGCTCGCACCTGGAGATCCTGGGCCTGCTGCTGCTGCTGACGACGGAGGCTGGGGGCAGCCGCCTGCTGATGCTGATGATGGAGGCTGGGGTCAGCCGCCTGCTGCTGGAGGAGGTTGGGAACCTGATGCAGCACCAGCTGCACCTGCTGCTGATCCGGTTCAAGACCAATAATCTATGGTGATTGATCAGCCGAGTCCCTCTTCCTCAGATTCGGTTCACGAATTGGTGGACCTTGATCTGCCGCAGGGTGATATGGAGGTGGAACCGGCTGCTCAAGAACCACCAATACATAATCCTGACGATGCTGATGCTGATGTTGATGTTCCTGATGCTGCCCTGGACAATGCTGCTGAGCCGGAGGATGATGCTAATGTTGATGTTCATGATGCTGCCCCGGACAATGCTGCTGAGCCGGAGGAGGAAGTGCCTGTGTTGGAGGAGGTGCATGATGAAAACCCTCTGGCAATGGTTCTCTACAAACCCCCTCCACCCACTCAGTCTTGCAACCTCTTTGTTGGGGCCGCTAGGGTTTTATATGGGCCTCCTCTGCCGCCGGTGATGTCCTGGGCACGCACTTTTGATGCTTTGATGGGCCCTGCTGCTGCTATGCATGTACCTCGTCAATTACAGCTGCCAATCCTTGAGCCCATTCTGATCCCCAAGCGATCCTGGGATGTGGCTTTCGATGCTGATGCTTCAGGACCTTCCCTGTCGGAACCTGCTTCTGCCTCGCTCTCACTGCAGGAGGTAATCCCACTCAGTCCTACTTCTTCATCAGAAGACTTATCTTTTCGCTCTCCTGCTCCATCCAAGAAGGGGACCCGCAAGAAGGCCACCCCGGTGGTGGACTCCTCGGTGAGACGGTGTACTCGTGGCTCCATCAAGCGTGATGGCTTCAACCCAATCCTGCAAGAGCTACCTGCACATGTCCCCAAGAAGAGGAAGCCCAAGGCCAAGCCTATGTCCTCTACGTCCCAAGAGACTGAAGATGCTCAAGTACGTCCTGCCACTCCTATCCCAGTGATTCAGGAGGTAGGGCAGTCACTTGGCATAGCCCCTGAGAAGCTTACGGTGGGTCGTCTTATGGAAGATCCTGCTGACTCTGCGCCATCGTCTTCTGATGTTTAATCCATCCATGTTTAGCTGTTACTATACTGGTTCTCTGTACTGTCGAACTTCTGCTTGCGCTGTCTTTTGGTGTTTGGAACTTTGGTTGCAGTGGCTATTACATAGCCTTGCTTTTGCCATATCTATTATCTGCAATGGATAGTCGTTCCACGAGAAGTTGGCGTGTGCTGTGCTGGAATGTGCGTGGCCTAAATTCGGATCATAGGCAACGGGCAGTCCGTAACAAGATTGATGAGAGCCTTGCTGTGGTGGTCTGCTTGCAGGAAACAAAAATGCAGTCTATTGAGTTTCGCGCAGTTAAAGGTTTCTGCCCCAAACGCTTTGATCAATTTGCTTACTCCCCTTCCAGGGGTGCATCAGGAGGGCTCATCACCCTTTGGAACTCATCCATTCTCACTGGTCATTTAGTAGAATGCACCCCATACGGCTTGATCATCTCCTTTACCTCAAATCACACGGGTGAATCATGGACTTTAGTTAATGTCTATGGGCCATGTCAAGGGGAGGCCCGCGATCTTTTTGTGAGCTGGCTTTACAATCTTGATATCCCCACTGGGGCTAATTGGTTGCTTCTTGGGGACTTTAATTTCATTGCATCTCCTGACAACAGAAACCTCCCTGGGGCTGATGTGAATGACATGTTCATCTTCAATGAAATTATTGGGCATCTGGGATTGTTGGAGCTTCCCATCAAAGGCAGATCTTACACTTGGTCCAATATGCAGGACACCCCTCTTCTGGAGCAGCTGGACTGGTTCTTTACATCAACCAACTGGATCTCCTCCTATCCTCTTACCCAAGTGCTTCCTCTGGCAAAGACTGCATCTGATCATGTGCCCTGTGTAGTCATTGTTAACACCTCCATCCCCAAATGCAACTTATTTCGCTTTGAAAATTACTGGGTTGAAATGGAGGGCTTCACAGAATGTGTACAACAATCCTGGCTCATTCCTTCAAGAAAGACACACATCTCTGTTGTTATCATGGATAAGATGAAGCATCTTCGGCAGGCTCTGAAGAAATGGCAGACGTCTCTGTCTCAGTTAATTTTTTTATTTCCAGATGTAATCAAGTGGTGCTATGCTTGGATGAGCTTGAAGAGTTGAGGTCCCTCTTCAGACCAGAAGCTAACTTCAGGAAAATTGTCAACCTACATTTGGAACATCTTCTACACCTTCAGTGCCTATACTGGAAGAAGAGGGCCACTATCAGATTTGTTAAGGTTGGTGAGGAAAACACTAAGTTCTTTCATGCTATGGCCACTGAGAGATATAGGAAGAATTCCATTGCCTCTCTCAAGTTAAATGATGGTTCTATCATCTATGATCATGATCAAATTGCTGCATGCTTCTGGGCATCTTTCAAGGATAGAATGGGAACTTCTCTTGGAATTAATATGGCATTTGACTTACAATCCCTGCTGAATGAGGTGGAGGGCCTAGACATTCTCACAGAACCTTTTTCCAAGTCTGAAATGGATAAGACTGTGCAGGATATGCCCATCGATAAAGCTCCAGGGCCTGATGGTTTCAATGGGCTTTTTTTCAAGAAATGCTGGCACATTATCTCCCCTGAGTTTTACCAGCTTGCTGCTGAATTTCATGCTGGACAGGCCCAGCTGGTAAACATGAACTCTTCCTATATTACACTCATTCCAAAGAAGAGATCACCTGAACATGTGGGAGATTATAGACCAATATCCCTTACTGGAATGGGTCTCAAATTTCTGTCAAAAATGCTTGCTAATAGGCTTCAGTTGCAGATTGTGAAATGTCTTCACAAGAATCAATACGGTTTTATCAAATCTAGGACCATTCATGATTGTGTGGGCTGGACTCTTGAGTATCTGCACCAGTGTCATCAATCCAAGAAGCCTATAGTTATTCTTAAGCTGGATTTTGAAAAGGCATTTGATTCTGTGGAGCATGAATTCATCTTCCAGATTCTTAAGAAGAAGGGCTTCAATGATAGATGGATCCTTTGGGTTAGGCAGCTACTAACCTCTGGATCTTCTTCAGTACTGATCAATGGTGTTCCTAGAAAGAAGTTCATGTGTAGGAAAGGTGTCAGGCAGGGAGATCCTATGTCCCCACTGCTTTTTGCTATTGCTGCTGATTTTCTGCAAACTCTGGTTAATCAACTGCTGGTGGAGGGGCTGATACAGCGGCCTATACCTTGTCATGATAAGGATTACCCTATAGTGCAATATGCTGATGATACTCTTATCATCCTACCAGCTGATAAATCACAATTGTTGCAGTTTAAGAAAATGCTCTTGCTTTTCTCCCAGTCCAGTGGATTACAGGTGAATTATCACAAATCTGCACTCCTACCTGTGAACACTTCTCCTCGGCATCTGCAGGACCTGGCAGACTCCATTGGTTGCAAAGTGGGTTCTCTACCCTTCACATATCTAGGACTGCCTGTTGGGACAACTAAACCTAGAATCATTGATCTCATGCCTCTGGTGGATAACACGGAAAGAAGACTGAGTGCTAGTTCCTCTTTTCTTGCTCAGGGGGGAAGACTGCAATATGTAAACTCAACACTGTATGCTATTCCCATTTTCTTTCTATGCAGCCTGGATATACCACCAGGTATACTGAAGCAATTGGAGAGGATTCAAAGGCAATGTCTATGGAGAAGAAATGGGAATGATCATGCACCCTCTCTTGCTGCTTGGCCTCTGGTGTGCAGGCCTAAAAATAGAGGGGGGGGGGTTAGGGATTATGACTTTAGCAGTTCAGAATGAAGCACTCCTGCTCATACATGCTGATAAATTCCTCAATCATGCTGATATCCCTTGGGTTCATCTGATTTGGAACACTTACTATCATAACACTCTACCTCAGGGCACTGCACTTTGTGGTTCCTTTTGGTGGAAGGACATCTGCAAACGTCTTGACAAATTCCGATCAGTTACCTATGTTCTGCCTAACAAGGGTGACTCCTTCCTGTTTTGGTCTGACTCCTGGTTAATTGGAAACTCCATTATGCCATTGGCAGCTAGATTCCAAAGATTGTTCTCCTTTGTGGCTGACTCTTTCTGCACAGCTCAAGAGGTCTTTGCTGCTTTTTCTGATGACAGTATGCTTTCCATGTTTGACCTCCCACTGTCTGCTCAAGCTTATCCAGAACTGACTTCGGTCCAATCTTTGCTTCTGGACCTGGACCTTGATCATCAGGCCTCTGACAGATGGGTATGGGGTAAGGATGCTAAGGTCTACAAAGCCAATGCATACTATGCTCATGTTCATATCAGTATTGTACCTAATCCTTTACTCAACTGGATCTGGAAAAGCTGTTGTACTATGAAGATTAAGATGTTTGCCTGGATGCTTATCATGGACAGGCTGAACACCCAGGATATGCTGGAAAGGCGTCACTGGAAGGTCTCTGATTCTAACCTTTGTGTTTTATGCCATTCTCGAGTCAAGGAAGACAGAGATCATTTATTCTTCAACTGCCTATTCAGCACCAGGGTCTGGAATTACCTGCAGATCACTTGGCAGGGGTCATCTATGTGGAGTGCTACTGTTGCGTCTAGAAAGAACTTCCGTAACCCTTTCTTTGTTGAGGTAGTTTTCACTGCCTGTTGGAATATCTGGACTACCAGAATTGCAAAGGTCTTCAACCAGGAGCAGCCAAAGTTCAGGAAATGGAGATACGGACTTATTCATGATATTTCTCTGTTAGCTCATAGAATTAAGGCTAGTTTCAGGGATGATCTCCTTAAATGGATTTCCTTTTTGCCTCCTTGAGGTTTGTATTCCTTTGCTCCTCCCCCCTTTGTACATTCTACAACTCCTCTTGTACATACAACTTTCATAGTTGGGAATAGAGAAAAATGGCTGTGGGGGGTTTTCCCTACAGTAGCCGGTCAAAAAAAAAACAAGTCACCCAGCGAGTTATTCGTGATGCTGAAAGTCGCAGATTCAGAACTCCGTAAAGAGCATCAAGTGTTTATGGTGAATAAGACCACTAGTTTCAAGAGAAACGCCAAAGGAAAGAAGGGTAATTCAAAGAAGAGCGGCAAGCCTGTTGCTAATCCGACGAAGAAGCCCAAAGCTGGACCTAATCGTGAAACAGAGTGCTATTATTGCAAGGGTATGGGTCACTGGAAGCGCAACTCCCCCAAGTATCTGGCTGATAAGAAGGCGGCCAAGGAAAAATCAGGTATATTCGATATACATGTTATTGATGTGTACTTAACCAGCTCTTGTAGTAGTGCTTGGGTATTCGATACCGGTTCTGTTGCTCATATTTGCAACTCGAAACAGGAATTGCGGAATAAGCGAAGGCTGGCGAAGGATGAAGTGACGATGCGCGTGGGAAATGGTTCCAAGGTTGATGCAACCGTCGTCGGCACAGTTTCACTTCAGTTACCATCAGGATTAGTTATGAACTTAAATAAATGTTATTTAGTGCCTGCGTTAAGCATGAACATTATATCTGGATCTTGTTTATTGCGAGACGGTTACTCGTTTAAGTCAGAGAATAGTGGTTGTTCTATTTCTATGAGTAATATATTTTATGGTCATGCACCCAATGTGAGAGGATTGTTCATATTGAATCTTGATAGTGATAAGACACATATACATAACATTGAGACCAAAAGAGTTAGAGTTAACAATGATATCGCCATGTTTTTATGGCACTGCCGCTTAGGTCATATTGGTGTAAAGTGCATGAAGAAACTTCATACCGATGGACTTTTGGAGTCACTTGACTTTGATTCACTTGACACGTGCGAACCATGCCTCATGGGCAAGATGACTAAAACTCCGTTCTCCGGAACAATGGAACGTGCAAGTGACTTGTTGGAAATCATACATACCAATGTGTGTGGTCCGATGAGTGTGGAGGCACGCGGCGGATATCGTTATTTTCTCACCTTCACTGACGATTTGAGTAGATATGGTTATGTCTACTTGATGAAGAACAAGTCTCAAACATTTGAAAAGTTCAAACAATTTCAAAGTGAAGTTGAAAATCATCGTAACAAGAAGATCAAGTTCCTACGGTCTAATCGTGGGGGTGAATATCTGAGTTTCGAGTTTGGTGCTCACTTAAGACAATGTGGAATTGTTTCACAGTTGACACCGCCTAGAACACCATAGCGTAATGGTGTCCGAACGTTGTAATCATACTTCATTAGAGATGGTGCGATCTATGATGTCTCTTATCGATTTGTCGTTATCGTTTTGTGGTTATGCATTAGAAACAGCTGCATTCACTTTAAATAGGGCACCATCGAAATTCGTTGAGACGACACCATATCAGCTCTGGTATGGCAAAAGACCAAAGTTATCGTTTCTTAAAGTTTGGGGATTTGATGCTTATGTCAAAAAGCTTCAGCGTAAAAAGCTGGAACCCAAAGCAGAAAAGTGTGTCTTCATAGGTTACCCAAAAGAGACAGTTGGGTATACCTTCTACCTAAAATCCGAGGGCAAAGTGTTTGTTGCTAAGAACGGAGCTTTTCTCGAGAAGGAGTTTCTCTCGAGAGAATTGAGTGGGAGGAAGATAGAACTTGATGAGGTTGTCGAACCTCTCATCCCTCTGGATGGTGGCGCAGGGCATGGGGAAACCCCTGTCGTTGCAACGCCGGTTGAGGAGGAAGTTAATGATGATGATCATGAAACTCCGGATCAAGTTCCTGTCGGACCTCGCAGGTCGACGAGACCGCGTACTCCTCCAGAGTGGTACGGAAATCCCGTCTTATCAATTATGTTGTTGGACAACAATGAGCCTGCGAATTATGAAGAAGCAATGGTGGGTCCGGATTCCAACAAATGGCTGGAGGCCATGAAATCCGAGATAGGATCTATGTATGAAAACAAAGTGTGGACTTTGGAAGTACTACCTGAAGGCCGCAAGGCTATTCAGAATGGTAATGTGACCGTTTATAAAGCTCGACTTGTGGCAAAGGGTTTTTCACAAGTTCAAGGAATTGACTACGATGAGACATTCTCACCCGTAGCGATGCTTAAGTTCGTCCGAATCATGTTAGCGATAGCTGCATTTTTTGATTATAAAATCTGGCAGATGGATATCAAAACGGCGTTACTTAACGGTTTCCTTAAGGAAGAGTTGTATATGATGCAATATGAAGGTTTTGTCGATCCTAAAAATGCTAACAAAGTGTGCAAACTCCAGCGATCCATTTATGGACTGGTGTAAGCATCTCGGAGTTGGAATAAACGCTTTGATGAGGTGATCAAAGCATTTGGGTTTATACAGGTGGTTGGAGAATCCTGTATTTACAAGAAAGTGAGTGGGAGCTCTGTGGCATTCCTAATACTATATGTGGATGACATATTACTGATTGGAAACGGCGTGGAGCTTTTGGAGAGCATAAAGGATTACTTGAATATAAGTTTCTCTATGAAGGACCTAAGAGAAGCTGTTTACATTCTAGGCATAAAGATCTATAGGGATAGATCAAAACGCGTGATAGGACTTTCGCAAAGCACGTACCTTGATAAAGTTTTGAAGAGGTTCAAAATGGAACAGTCCAAGAAGGGGTTCTTGCCAGTTTTACAAGGTACGAGATTGAGTAAGACTCAGTGCCCAACAACTGATAAAGATAGAGATCATATGAGTACCGTCCCCTATGCTTCAGCCATAGGTTCTGTCATGTATGCAAGGCTGTGCACTAGACCAGACGTTAGCCTCGCCATAAGTATGGCAGGTAGGCTCCAGAGTAATCCAGGAGTGGATCACTGGAAGACGGTCAAGAATATCCTGAAGTACCTGAAAAGGACTAAGTTGATGTTTCTCGTATATGGAGGTGACAAAGAGCTCACAGTAAACAGTTACGTCGATGCAAGCTTTTACACAGATCCGGATGACTCTAAGTCGCAGACCGGATACATATTTATTCTTAATGGGGGTGCGGTAAGCTGGTGCAGTTCCAAGCAAAGCGTCGTAGCTGATTCTACATGTGAAGCGGAGTACATGGCTGCCTCGGAGGCAGCTAAGGAGGGTGCCTGGATGAAGCAGTTCATGACGGATCTTGGAGTGGTGTCGAGCGCACTGAATCCAATGACCCTGTTTTGTGACAACACGGGTGCCATTGCCTTAGAAAAGGAACCACGGTTTCACAAGAAGACCAGGCACATCAAACGACGCTTCAACCTCATCCGCGACTACGTCGAGAAGGAGGACGTGAATATCTGCAAAGTGCACACGGATCTGAATGTGGCAGACCCGCTGACTAAACCTCTTCCACGGGCAAAGCATGATCAACACCAGAACTGTATGGGTGTTAGATTTATTACAATTTAATTCGCATGACGATGTGAGGACTAGATTATTGACTCTAGTGCAAGTGGGAGACTGTTGGAATTATGCCCTAGAGGCAATGATAAATACGTTATTATTATAATTCTTGTATCAAGATAATCGTTTATTATCCATGCTATATTTGTATTAAACAAAGACTTAGATACATGTGTGGATACATAGACAAAACACTGTCCCTAGCAAGCCTCTAGTTAGCTAGCCAGTTGATAAGGATAGTCAAGGTCTTCTGACTATGTACAAGATGTTGTTACTTGATAAGTGGATTACATCATTGAGTGAATCATGTGATGGACTAGACCCAAACTAATGAATGTAGCATGTTGATCGTGTCATTTTGTTGCTACTGTTTTCTGCGTGTCAAGTATTTGTTCCTATGACCATGAGATCATATAACTCACTGGCACCGGAGGAATGCCTTGTGTGTGTCAAACCTCACAATGTAACTGGGTGACTATAAAGATGCTCTACAGGTATCTCCGAAGGTGTCCGCTGAGTTAGTATGGATCAAGACTCGGATTTTTCACTCCGTGTAACGAAGAGGTATCTCAGGGTCCACTCGGTAATACAACATCACAAATAAGCCTTGCAAGCAATGTGACTAAAGTGTTAGTCACGGGATCTTGTATTACAGAACGAGTAAAGATACTTGTCGGTAACAAGATTGAAATAGGTATAGGGATACCGACGATCAAATCTCGGGCAAGTAACATACCGAAGGACAAAGGGAATGATATACAGGATTATATGAATCCTTGGCACAGAGGTTCAACCGATAAGATCTTTGTAGAATATGTAGGATCCAATATGGACATCTAGGTCCCGCCATTGGATATTGGCCGGGGAGTGTCCCAGGTCATGTCTACATAGTTCCCGAACCCGCAGGGTCTGCATACTTAAGGTTCGGTGACGTTTCGGTATAGTTGAGTTATAGGTGTTGGTGACCAAAGGTTGTTCAGAGTCCCGAATGAGATCACGAACGTCATGAGGATTTCCGGAATTGTCCAGAAACGATGATTGATATATATGATGGTTTCATTTGGTCACCGGGAAGATTTCGGGCATTACTGGCAGTGTACGGGAGTGACGAATGGGTTCCGGGTTTTCACCGGAAGGGGCCCACCCACCCGAGAGTGAGCCCAATAGTGCTAGGGTGGCGCAGCAGCCCTTATTGGGCTGATGACCAGCCCAAGTGGACTATGGCGCTAGAAGAGAAAACCAAAAGAAAAGAAAAAAGGGAGGTGGGAAGGGAGAGGAGGACTCCTCCTTCCCCAAACCGAATTGGAGTTGGAGTCCTCCTCTCCACTTCGGCCGGCGCCCTAGGTGCTCCCTTGAGCCCCAAGGCTAGCCCCTCCCCTCCTCCTATATATACTAGAGGTTTTAGGGTTTGTGATACACAACTTTCCCACGTGCAACTCAAACCTATACCTCGTAGTTCTTCCTCTAGATCGGATTTCTGCGGAGCTCGGGCGGAGCCCTGGAGGAATAAATAATCACCATCACCGGAACACTGTCACACTGCCGGAGAACTCATCTACTTCCCGTCTCTCTTGCTGGATCAAGAAGGCGGAGATCGTCATCGAGCTGTACGTGTGCTGAACGCGGATGTGCCGTCCGTTCGATGCTAGATCGTGGGACAGATCGTGGAACGACGGTGATTTGAATCCCGAAGCTGTACCACTACATCAACCGCGTTTCTTAACGCTTCTCGCTTAGTGATCTACAAGGGTATGTGGATCCTATCTCCCTCTCGTAGATGAACATCACCATGATAGGTCTTTGTGTGCGCAGGAATTTTTTTCTTTCCCACGCAACGTTCCCCAATAGTGGCATCATGAGCTAGGTTCATGCATAGATGTAATCTAGAGTAGAACACAAAAGTTTTTGTGGGTGTTGATGTTCAGTTTTCTGCCCGCCTTAGTCTTTTCTCGATTCGGCGGTATTGTTGGATTGAAGCGGCCCGGACCAACATTACTCGTACGCTTACGAGAGACCGGTTTCATTGACTAACATGCAACTTGTTGCATAAAGATGACTGGCGGGTGCCTGTTTCTTCAACTTTAGTTGAATTGGATTTGACCGAGGCGGTCCTTGGAGAGAGGTTAAATAGAAATTTGCACATCTCTGTTGTGTTTTTCGCGTAAGTAAGATGCGATCATACTAGATACCCATAGCAGCCACGTAAAACATGCAACAACAAATTAGAGGACGTCTAACTTGTTTTTGCAGGGTATGCTTGTGATGTGATATGGCCCAAGACATGATGTGATATATTGGATGTATGAGATGATCATGTTGTAGTAGTTAATATCGACTTGCACGTCAAAGCTACGGCAACCGACAGGAGCCATAGAGTTGTCTTTAGACTAACGTTTGTGTTTGCAGATGCGTTTACTATATTGCTAGGTTGTAGCTTTAGTAGTAATAGCATAGATAGCATGACAACCTCGATGGAGGCACGATGATGGAGATCATGATGATGGATATCATGGTGTGGCGCCGGTGACGATGAAGGTCATGCTGGTGCTTTGGTGATGGAGATCAAGAAGCACAAAACCATGGCCATATCATGTCACTTATGAATTGCATGTGATGTAAATCCTTTTATGCACCTTATCTTGGTTAGAACGATAGTAGCATTATAAGGTGAACCCTCACTAAAATTTCAAGATAAAATTGTGCTTTCACCGACTGTGCATCGTTGCGACAGTTCGTCGTTTCGAGACACCACGTGATGATCGGGTGTGATAGACTCAATGCTCACATACAACGGGTGCAAAACAATTGCACACTGATGACCCACAAGTGTAGGGGATCTATCGTAGTCCTTTCAATAAGTAAGAGTGTCGAACCCAACGAGGAGCAGAAGGAAATGACAAGTGGTTTTGAGCAAGGTATTCTCTACAGGCACTGAAATTATCGGTAACAGATAGTTGTGTGATAAGATTATTCGTAGCGAGTAGCAAGAAACAATAGTAACAAAGGTACAACAAAGAGGCCCAATCCCTTTTGTAGCAAGGGACAAGCCTGGACAAACTCTTATAGGAGGTAAAGCGCTCCCCAGGACACATATGAATTTGTATCAAGCTAGTTTTCATCATGTTCATATGATTCGCGTTCGCTACTTTGATAGTTTGATATGTGGGTGGACCGGTGCTTGGGTGCTGCCCTTACTTGGAAAAACATCCCACTTATGATTAACCCCTCTCGCAAGCATCCACAACTACGAAAGAAGAATAAAGACAAAGTCTAACCATAGCCTTAAACTAGTGGAGCCAAATCATCCCCTTACGAAGCAACACATAAAGTAGAGTTTGAGCTTCTGTCACTCTAGAAACCCATCATCTACTTATTACTTCCCAATGCCTTCCTCTAGGCCCAAATAATGGTGAAGTGTCATGTAGTCAACATTCACATAACACCACTAGCGGAAAAGACAACATACATCGCATCAAAATATCGAACGAATACCAAATTCACATGACTACTTATAGCAAGACTTATCCCGTGTGCTCAGGAACAAAAGTGACTACTCACAAAGCATAATTATGTTCATGACCGGAGAGGTAATGAATATCGTTAAGGATCTGAACATATAATCTTCCACCTAGTAATCCAACTAGCATCAACTACAAAGAGTAATTAACACTACTAGCAACCTTACAAGTACCAATCGGAGTCGCGAGACGGAGATTGGTTACAAGAGATGAACTAGGGTTTGGAGATGAGATGGTGCTGATGAAGATGTTGATGGTGATGAGTCCCCTCTGATGAAGGAGTGTTGGTGATGACGATGGCGACGATTTCCCCCTCTGAGAGGGAAGTTTCCCCGGTAGGAAGGCCCTGCCGGAGCTCTAGATTGGTTATGCTCAAGTTCCGCCTCGTGGCGGCGGCGATTCCTCCCGAAAGCCTCCTCCTGTTTTTTTCTAGAACGAAACCCTCCTTATAGCAAAAGATGCGAGCCAGAGGGGCAATAGGGGGCCCACAAGCCACCTAGGCGCGGTCAGGGGGGTAGGCCGCGCCTCGCAGGCTTGTGGCCTCTTGGTGGCTCCCCTCTGGTACTTCTTTCGCCCAATATTTTTTATAAAATCCAAAATAATTCCTCGTTGATTTTCACGGCTTTTGGAGTTGCGCAGAATAGGTATCTCAAACTTGCTCCTTTTTCAGACCAGAATTCCAGCTGCCGACATTATCCCTCTTCATGTAAACCTTATAAAATAAGAGAGGAAAGACATAAGTATTGCACCGTGAAGTGTAATAACAGCCTATAAAGCGATAAATATCAACATAAAAGCATGATGCAAACTGGACGTATCAACTCCCCCAAGCTTAGACCTTGCTTGTCCTCAAGCGGAAGCCGAGATCAATAAATATGCCCACATGTTTAGAGATAGAGGTGTCGGTAAGAAAAAATACGGACATGCAGGCATCATGATCATAATTAGAACAACAATAGCGTCATATAAAATCTTATGCTAAAGTGACAATTCCTTCACAAAGAAAAGTATGGATCAAGAACCTTATTGAGAATTGACAACCAGCAACCTTTAGTCATTGAAGCAATTGCAATTTATCATAACATCGGAAAGAGTCAAATAAGAACTTGTAAAGCAAATCCACATACTCATTCATCCTTTCGTCTTCTACAATTGCTAAAACTCACGTGGTACTCATGAGATCAAAGTTTCAGTTGGACATAGAGAAATTTAGGGGCTTATAGTTTCGCCTCCCAACTACTTACCAAAAGGGTAATGTCAACAATAATAATTCATTGATACTTACCTCCAAGTTGACATATGAATATAGATCTTTCCCTAGCACATGACGTTAGCCAAGATAATGGCGAAATAAGGAATTTTTGTAGATCACCATGACTCTTTTAAGGACAAAAAGTAAAGGTACAAGATAGGCCCTTCGTAGAGGGAAGCAGAGGTTGTCATGCGCTTTTGAGGTTTGGATGTGTGACCTCTTAGTGCGAAGGAACATCACTTTATATTGCCTCCTGTGATAAAGAACTTTATTATGCAGTCTGTCGCTTTTATGTCTTCCTCATCATAGGTTCGTACAAAGCTTATTTTCCACATACTAATAGATCATACATATTTAGGGAGCAATTTTGTTGCTTGCACCGATGACAACTTACTTGAGGGATCTTCTTCAATCCATAGGTAGGTATGGTGGACTCTTCTCACCAGCAAGTTTGAAATCAAAGTTGAGCTCTTTGATTGCCCAATAAGCCTTATGCTCTAGCTCAAGAGGTAAATGACATGCTTTACCGTAAACCATTTTGTACGGAGACATGCCCATGGGATTCTTATAAGCAGTTCTATAAGCCCACAGTGCATCATCAAGCTTCTTAGACCAATTCTTTCTAGACCTATTAACAGTCTTTTGCAAAATTAGTGTAACATCCCAAATTTTGGAATGTTAAAATAATTATTAGATTGTTTGTTTGTTTGATTGAGTGATTGAAACTTGAGTGGAGTTTGAAACTTTCAAAAACTTTTGAATAAGAGGGAATGAAATGACTTTCCCCTTCTCCGTTAAATTCAAATTCATCCAATTAAAAGCAATGAGAGAAGATGACATGACCTCTTCAACTATAAAGAATTTGAACGGAGTTTTGCATTTGAAATCTTTCAAATATTTGCCCTTGGTTCTATATTTTTCTTCCCCAAGAAATACCCCGAAAATAATCCTAGCCAAGCAAGCAAGAGAGGAGGAACATGACCCTCCAAACCGGGGATATTCCTTTGAAATATTTGGACCATAAAACCCAAGGTTTATTTGAAAAATATTTGCAAAAAGAAAATAAACCAATTTAGGGATTTTCTAAAAAACATTTTTTTGAAGTATTTATTTTGGTAGTGGAAAAATGCCCATCTTTTTGGATTTATTTTTCTGAAAATTTTAATATATATTACCCCTATATTCTGAGGAATATTCCATTTAATTTTAATAGTTTTAATTCCGTTTTAATAAATATGGAAAGAGATCTTTGTTTTAGGAAAGTCCCTGGGCCACTTTAGGAAACAAATCAGGCCCATAACTCACCTTCTTCTTCCTCCCCTCGTTCTTTCTTTTTGTGCCATGGCCACGCACGAGGAAGCTTCCTCCCAAAATTTTTTCTCCGGGATTCGCGAAGCTCCTTCCCTCCCAGCACCTCCCTCGCCCCTATAAAGGATCCCCTCGTCCTCCTCGTTCCATTCCCCTCGAGAAACGCCCCGTTCCCATGCCCGTAGCATCTCTCCACCACCTCCCCTTTTCCCTGTCAAGAACGCACCAGGGAGCTCTCCCCTGTCGCCCCTGCGCCACCTCCAGCCCCCCTGCACCACCTCCCGTGACTTCCCTACCTCGCCGCCAACCTCCTCCATCGCACCCCACCCCTGCCGGCGACCTCCCCACCTCGCCGGAGCAGCTACCTCGCCGGAGTTCTTCCTCTCTGTCACCCATGGTGACATTCACGAAATCCCGTATTGCAGTTTTTTCAGAAAATTGCAATCTTAGAAAATTCATATCTATTAGTCTATAACTCCGAATTAGGTGATTCTTTTTGCCTTGGATCACACATTTTATGTATTTTCTGTAGATATATAACTTGGCTATGTTTGGATTTATAAAATGTGAATTAGATCAGATTTGATTTAAAGCTTGTTTTGCTTATACCGGGAGTTTAAAAATAGCTTTTAAATTAATTATTTTTGCTACTGTTTCCTATTGATCGTATCTTTCAGTAGTTAAAGTTTCATTTTTTTAAATAGTTTTACTTAGGGTTTTTAAGCAAAACAGATTTTGTTTTAGCCTTTTTCGTTTTCTTGCTATTTCTTTTGTATTAATTGTTCTTAATTTGTTTTTTTTTGTAATTGTGACAAGTTATATTTTGTTTTTTGATATTTACCAGTAACTTTTCAACAACAACAAAAATTTATTTTATTTATTCTTATTTTTTTAGATGGAATCAATTCTAGTTCTATACTAACTTGCGAATTGATTGCATTGCTAGTTTGATTTCCTATTTTGAAAATACTTATAAAATAATATTGTTTTGTAAATTTTACTTCTGTTATCTTAGTTATTTTATATTTTTTTTTCTGTTTTTTTTTCTATTTTAGTGTTTTATTTTCAGTTAGAACAAAAACTATATAGTGTTTGATGTAGTAGAAGGCTTCCTAGCTTCTTTGAAGTTTCCTTTGGATTTTTATCCGCTCTCTCTTATTCATTTTTGATTGCATAAACTTTTATTGCTGTTTGTTAATTGATTTCTAGAATGATTGCTAGTGTGAGTGCTTATGTGAATACTATGTTTGATTATAGATTTCATCGGAGAGTGACGAATAGTTTTATCACGTATTTCCCAAGAACGAAAATTCTTCTTCGTCAACATCACCAGGCAAGTCATTTGATCATGTATCACCTATGTTTTATGCATCGTAGTTCTACCATCCTATGCCCAATTGCATGTTGAGTAGGTACTTGGAAATTATGGTTACATATTATAGTATCATGTGGTAGGCACCCAACAACCCCGTTACATGGCCCGGGACGACAAATTTCATATTGCTATGCTTGAGTAGACGGGATTCTGGTTGAGAGTTTATCACGAGTGATGCGAGAATAATTTAATAACCAAGACCAGTTAAGTAAAGACTTTTCAATACCTCGTGATGCAATGCAACTCTGGGTGAAGGACGGTTGATCGGCTCCCTCGATAAACCAGTGAATGACCCGGGATGCTGGAGACGGCCATGACATCTTGCAGAAAGCTTCACCCAGGCTCAAAGAGACGAACGGATATTTTCAAGACCCAAGGCTTACCTGCACAGCCACAAGTCATTATGGGCTCTGGCTTGGTTGGACGACGCAGAGACTCTGGACAGGCGGTGCCAGCAGATGTAGAAGAAGGGCAGGAGTTGGATGGGCACCGACAGGGATTCAGAGGGACCCGTTGAAAGACCATGTTTTGATCATCCGGTCTTCAAACACCCTAAAGTGCGAGGACATACACGGAGGTGATCAAATCTTGTGGGGAACGTGTGCAAAACTCTGCAGAGTACTCAAACCTAATCGATTAGCCGTGTCCACGGTCATGGACAACTTGAGCCAAAGGAACTGAAGTTATCTGAAATTCTCAACACCATTATAAATACTTGATGAGGGTAATATTGATAACTTGTGTATGAGAACTGGTTGGCGGAACCATCTCATTAACAACCAACAGCGTAGTAAAATTTTGCTTTTAGCCCCTCTTGTTGTAGGAGAAAAATTTCTTTACGCTAAAACTTACAACACCACCTGCCATATAAGCATATAGTATAGATGATATTTTACCCCCTCTCATATGTGACTTGCCGGCATATTCAATATGCTGACCTACACGGCTGCAACGTCTTATGTTACAGATATTTTTCTTCGACGATTAAGAGTATGATTCTGGGTTACGGTCCGCACTCAACTTGCCGTTGGTGTTTATTGGGACTCCACTCCCTTGACTGCTTCCGCTGAGATATTTAAGTTATATATCAGTTTTACGCTATTTACATGTGATTGCACTTTGATATATACATTGATGTACTGTGTGTGCCAGCATACTGATCGAGTGATGGCACAGATACACAAAGGCTTGACTCATTTTGAGTCGGGTCGCTACAGAAATGGTATCAGAGCACATGTTGACTGTAGGACGTGACCCTATAAACTGGAAACTTCTTAGGATAGGATCTCTCAAAAATCTTATTTTTGAGAACACCTTTCACTCCTCATCTCTTCTGATTTCATCAAATGTTCTCTCTCACCTCAAATAGTTATACAATCCCCTTACCCCTTTGACCTCATGAACAATCAACGGAGTTCTACTTCAAAGTAAAGAGGATTTCACCACGCGTTTGAAGAATTGAAGCTACACCAACAGAAGACTCTCAAGACCCGAAGAACTCGAAGACCCTGAAGTGTTAGAATAATTATATGACCATTAGAAGTCCAAACCCCTTTTATATACCCACGGTAGATACGATGATTTGTGAGCCGTCATTGGTGTGTGTTTTCCGACGGCCACAAATAAAACCCATTCTCAAAAATATTGTTTGTATTGTGTGTATCTCCCTCCCTCTCTTACCCGTCTCATCCCCAAAACCTCAACCCCACCAGATGGAGTATGAAGCTAGACTTGTAGTCTCTGGACCAATGACCCAGCTGGAAGCTGAGATATGGATTCAGAACATGGAGAACCACTTCGGGAGTAACTTGATCTCAAGGAAGTATGAAGTGGAACACGCTGTCCAGTACTTTACCCAAAGTGCTGCTATCTGCTGGAAAATGCACCATGCCATACAAGGATTTAGTGGAGCAGAAACTTGGGACGAATTCAAGAAGACTCTGTTAAGATCCCATCTCATTCGGAAGTGCTATGATAATCCAAAGGAGAAGACTTGTGCATGCAAGATCTGTGGAGAAATAGGACACACCCAGGAAGAACACGAGGATGGATGCACTCATTGTGAAGAAAATCACCCAGCTGAGGAGTGCCCAAGTAGTCAGGTGACTTGTTTCCTTTGTGAAGGAACCACCCAGTACCCAGCTCAGTGTCACACTTACCACGAGGTGCAACAAGTTGTCAAGCAGCAGAAAGATGCAGTGAAGGAAACCCTCAATAAAAAGATTCTAGACGAACCGGTGATGAACGGAAATATTGAAGACCCTGATGGACAAGGTCTGACCATATTTTTCTCCAATGCATGCTACTCATGTGGAGAAGAAGGACATTATTCACAGGATTGCACGAAGGAAAGCCAAGAGTATCTGGGAAACTTCCCGATGGAAAAAGTGGAGTTTGATCCACTTGAAATAGGAGAACTGACCAAAATAAAGGAGTCCGGAAAGAAGAAAAAGTACCCTCGGAAGAGCCAAATCTCTGCAGACATAGACCTGAGTCATGTCAGATGTTACAAGTGTATGGAATTTTGCCACCACAAATACATGGGCTCAGGAAGGCAGCCTGAAACCCAAGGAGCAAAAGAAAACACTAAGACACCTCGAGATTTGTCAGAACTCATTTGCTTTCGTTGCAAGGAAGCAGGACATTTTGCTAGCGACTGTCCACAAAGGGAGAAAGCTAAAAAGGAGTAGTTAAGTTTTGACCGCGGCAATTAGTGTTATCTGAAGAACTCTTGTTTTTCATGAGATCATGGAGTGAAATTTTTTGTAACAGAAGTCCCTGAGATTGTAATAACATCATGAATAAATGGAAATTATTGTCTCATGATTGTCTATGTTGAAACTGTAAGCGTTGTTTCTCTTCGAACAAAGATCTCCGAACAATTATGAGGATATGAGAAAATACGGTCTATGGAGGCATGAGTATAATTCATTTAAGTGTGGTAGTAATCAGTAAACCCACAGGATCCACTGAGTAGGAATGTACCATGATTACCAAGGAGACATATACATTCCTCTGAGTACCTATTTACTGACACCTGCAGATGACAACTGTCTACGAGTCATTCCTCAAGGGCCCAGAAACGATCATGACCTTGACCAGTGATCATGATTACCCGAAAATCCTGAAGGACATGATGGAGCACATTCATCTTGAAGGAGATGCAGTCTACAAAGGCTACCCATTCATGGAGAATGGGGTGGAACTTTGGTATGTGGAAGTACATCTCCACCTTGTGAAAGGAGTTTGTCCAAAGACTTGAACGTGTACCACGAGCAACCTTCTTTGAGTCTGTTCGTGAAGCTTCCATGGAAGCCATACGTCAAATTGGAGAAATACTTGAAGAAAGACTCCGTCATACCCAGGAATACCTGAGTGAAGTGCATGCGGAGATGATGGAGATGAAGCTCATGGCCACCATGATGAAGCAAAAGATGGATGATTTCAAGGAGCACATTGGAAAGTTCCAGTGGAACTAAAATACCTCCAAGGGAGACAAATGAATAATGTTGGTAGAAATGCTCAACCATACCGAATAATGTGGATGGCAGCATTTGTAATAGAGTACTTTTGAATTGGAGTCTTTGAGAAGAAATTAAGGATGTAATAAAGGATTGATTATGAAATGAATATGATTTATGGATGAACCAATACCTTTTCATGGTAAACACACCAATGGAAAGTATCCCACAGAGTGGAGTGTGTACCAAAAATAAGTCTGAGGACTATTTTTATGATGGTTACCCCAAGAGTATGATGGAATCAAACACTGTGGAAATTTAAAGGCGGAGTAATTCCAAGTATGCCTGCAACCCACAAACTGTTGGAATTATGCCCTAGAGGCAATAATAAATGTATAGTTATTATTATAATTCCTGTATCAAGATAATAGTTTATTATCCATGCTATAATTGTATTGAATGAAGACTCATTTACATGTGTGGATACATAGACAAAACACCGTCCCTAGCATGCCTCTAGTTGGCTAGCCAGTTGATTGATGATAGTTAGTGTCTTCTGATTATGAACAAGGTGTTGTTGCTTGATAACTGGATCACGTCATTAGGAGAATCACGTGATGGACTAGACCCAAACTAATAGACGTAGCATGTTGATCGGGTCATTTTGTTGCTACTGTTTTCTGCGTGTCAAGTATTTATTCCTATGACCATGAGATCATATAACTCACTGACACCGGAGGAATGCTTTGTGTGTATCAAACATCGCAACGTAACTGGGTGACTATAAATATGCTCTACAGGTATCTCCGAAGGTGTTAGTTGAGTTAGTATGGATCAAGACTGGGATTTGTCACTCCGTGTGACGGAAAGGTATCTTGGGGCCCACTCGGTAATACAACATCACACACAAGCCTTGCAAGCAATGTAACTTAGTGTAAGTTGCGGCATCTTGTATTACGGAACGAGTAAAGAGACTTGCCGGTAAACGAGATTGAAATAGGTATGCGGATACTGACGATCGAATCTCGGGCAAGTAACATACCGAAGGACAAAGGGAATGACATACGGGATTATACGACTCCTTGACATTGAGGTTCAAACGATAAGATCTTCGTAGAATATGTAGGATCCAATATGGGCATCCAGGTCCCGCTATTGGATATTGACCGAGGAGTCTCTCGGGTCATGTCTACATAGTTCTCGAACCCGCAGGGTCTGCACACTTAAGGTTCGACGTTGCTTTATGCGTATTTGAGTTATATGGTTGGTTACCGAATGTTGTTCGGAGTCCCGGATGAGATCACGGACGTCATGAGGGTTTCCGGAATGGTCCGGAAACGAAGATTTATATATAGGATGACCTCATTTGATTACCGGAAGGTTTTCGGAGTTACCGGGAATGTACCGGGAATGACGAATGGGTTCCGGGAGTTCACCGGGGGGGGGGGGGGAAACCCACCCCGGGGAAGCCCATAGGCTTTGGGGAGACACACCAGCCCTTAGTGGGCTGGTGGGACAGCCCCAAGGGGGCCTATGCGCCAAGAAAAGAAAATCAAAGGAAAAGAAAAAAAAAGAGGGAGGAAGTGAGAAGGGAGGGGGGACTCCTCCCACCAAACCAAGTCCAACTCGGTTTGGGGGGGGAGTCCTCCCCCCCTTGGCTCGGCCGACCCCTTGAGGGTCCCTTGGACCCCAAGGCAAGGTCCCCCTCCCTCCTCTTATATATATGGAGATTTTAGGGCAGATTTGAGACGACTTTCTCACGGTTGCCCGACCACATATCTCCATAGTTTTTCCTCTAGATCGTGTTTCTGCGGAGCCCGGGCGGAGCCCTGCTGAGACAAGATCATCACCAACCTCCGGAGCGCCGTCACGCTGCCGGAGAACTCTTCTACCTCTCTGTCTCTCTTGCTGGATCAAGAAGGCCGAGATCATCGTCAAGCTGTACGTGTGCTGAACGCGGAGGTGCCGTCCGTTCGGTACTAGATCGTGGGACTGATCGCGGGATTGTTTGCGGGGCGGATCGAGGGACGTGAGGACGTTCCACTACATCAACCGCGTTCTCTAACGCTTCTGCTGTACGATCTACAAGGGTACGTAGATCACTCATCCCCTCTCGTAGATGGACATCACCATGATAGGTCTTCGTGCGCGTAGGAAAATTTTTGTTTCCCATGCGACGTTTCCCAACAGTGGCATCATGAGCTAGGTTCATGCGTAGATGTCTTCTCGAGTAGAACACAAAAGGTTTTGTGGGCGGTGATGTGCGTTTTGCTGCCCTCCTTAGTCTTTTCTTGATTCCGCGGTATTGTTGGATTGAAGCGGCTTGGACCGACATTACTCGTACGCTTACGAGAGACTGGTTTCATCGTTACGAGTAACCCCCTTTGCTCAAAGATGACTGGCAAGTGACGGTTTCTCCAACTCTAGTTGGATCGGATTTGACCGAGGAGGTCCTTGGATGAGGTTAAATAGCAACTCATATATCTCCGTTGTGGTGTTTGCGTAAGTAAGATGCGATCCTACTAGATACCCTTGGTCACCACGTAAAACATGCAACAACAAAATTAGAGGACGTCTAACTTGTTTTTGCAGGGTATGATTGTGATGTGATATGGCCAACGATGTGATGTGATATATTGGATGTATGAGATGATCATGTTGTAATAGAAATATCGACTTGCACGTCCATGGTACGGCAACCGGCAGGAGCCATAGGGTTGTCTTTATACTAACATATGTGCTTGCAGATGCGTTTACTATATTGCTAGGATGTAGCTTTAGTAGTAATAGCATAAGTAGCACGACAACCCCGATGGCAACACGTTGATGGATGATCATGGTGTGGCGCCGGTGACAAGAAGATCGTGCCGGTGCTTTGGTGATGGAGATCAAGAAGCACGTGATGATGGCCATATCATGTCACTTATGAATTGCATGTGATGTTAATCCTTTTATGCACCTTATTTTGCTTAGAACGACGGTAGCATTATGAGGCGATATCTCACTAAAATTTCAAGACGAAATTGTGTTCTCCCCGATGTGCACCGTTGCTACAGTTCGTCGTTTCGAGACACCACGTGATGATCGGGTGTGATAGACTCAACGTTCACATACAACGGGTGCAAAACAGTTGCGCACGCGGAACACTCGGGTTAAGCTTGACGAGCCTAGCATGTGCAGACATGGCCTCGGAACACATGAGACCGAAAGGTCGATCATGAATCATATAGCTGATATGATTAGCATAGGGATGCTTACCACTGAAACTACTCTCGACTCACGTGATGATCGGACTTGGGATAGTGTAAGTGGATCATGAACCACTCAAATGACTAGAGAGATGTACTTTTTGAGTGGGAGTTTAGCATATAATTTGATTAAGTTGAACTCTAATTATCTTGAACATAGTCTAAGTCCACTTTGAATATATTTGTGTTGTAGATCATGGCTCACGCAAGTGTCATCCTGAATTTTAATACGTTCCTAGAGAAAGCTAAGTTGAAAGATGATGGAAGCAACTTTGTAGACTGGGCTCGTAATCTTAAGCTAATCTTACAAGCTGGAAAGAAGGATTATGTCCTTAATGCTGCGCTAGGAGATGAACCACCCGCTACGGCTGATCAGGATGTTAAGAACGCTTGGTTAGCACGTAAGGAGGACTACTCAATAGTTCAATGTGCAGTCTTGTATGGCTTAGAACCGGGACTTCAACGTCGCTTTGAGCGTCATGGAGCATTTGAGATGTTCCAGGAGTTGAAGTTTATCTTTCAGAAGAACGCCCGGATCGAGAGGTATGAGACCTCCGATAAATTCTATGCTTGCAAGATGGAGGAAAACTCGTCTGTCAGTGAACATGTGCTCAAAATGTCTGGTACTCAAACCGTCTAGCTGAACTGGGGATTGAACTCCCGCAAGAAGCTATCACTGACAGAATCCTTCAATCACTGCCGCCAAGCTATAAAGGCTTTGTGTTGAACTACAACATGCAAGGGATGAACAAGTCTCCCGGCGAGTTGTTTGCGATGCTGAAAGTCGCAGAGTTTGAACTCCGTAAAGAGCATCAAGTGTTGATGGTGAGCAAGACCACTAGTTTCAAGAGAAACGGCAAAGGCAAGAAGGGCAATTCGAAGAAGAGCGGCAAGCCTGTTGCCAATCCGCCGAAGAAGCCCAAAGCTGGACCTAAGCCTGAAACAGAGTGCTTCTATTGCAAGGGTATGGGTCACTGGAAGCGCAATTGCCCCAAGTATCTGGCAGATAAGAAGGCGGGCAAAGAAAAATCAGGTATATTTGATATACATGTTATTGATGTGTACTTAACCGGCTCTCGTAGTAGTGCCTGGGTATTTGATACCGGTTCTGTTGCTCACATTTGCAACTCGAAGCAGGAACTGCGGAATAGACGAAGGCTGGCGAAAGACGAAGTGACGATGCGCGTAGGAAACGGTTCCAAGGTTGATGCAATCGCCTTCGGCGCAGTGTCACTTCAGCTACCATCGGGATTAGTGATGAACTTAAATCATTGTTATTTAGTGCCTGCATTGAGCATGAACATTATATCTGGATCTTGTTTATTGCGAGACGGTTACTCTTTTAAGTCTGAGAATAATGGTTGTTCTATTTCTATGAGTAACATCTTTTATGGTCATGCACCGAATGTGAGAGGATTGTTCATATTGAATCTTGATAGCGATACGCATATACATAACATTGAGACCAAAAGAGTTAGAGTAAACAATGATAGCGCCATATTTTTATGGCACTGCCGTTTAGGTCATATTGGTGTAAAGCGCATGAAGAAACTCCATGCTGATGGACTTTTGGAGTCACTTGACTTTGATTCACTTGACACGTGCGAACCATGCCTCATGGGAAAGATGACTAAGACTCTGTTCTCCGGAACAATGGAGCGTGCAAGTGACTTGTTGGAAATCATACATACCGATGTGTGTGGCCCAATGAGCGTGGAGGCACGCGGCGGATATCGTTATTTCCTCACCTTCACTGACGATTTAAGTAGATATGGTTATGTCTACTTGATGAAGCACAAGTCTGAAACATTTGAAAAGTTCAAGCAATTTCAGAGTGAAGTGGAAAATCATCGTAACAAGAAGATCAAGTTCCTACGGTCTGATCGTGGGGGTGAATATCTGAGTTTCGAGTTTGGTGCTCACTTAAGACAATGTGGAATTGTTTCACAGTTGACACCGCCTGGAACACCACAGCGTAATGGTGTGTCCGAACGTCGTAATCGTACTTTGTTAGAGATGGTGCGATCTATGATGTCTCTTACTGATTTGCCGTTATCGTTTTGGGGTTATGCATTAGAAACAGCTGCATTCACATTAAATAGGGCACCATCAAAATCCGTTGAGACGACGCCATACGAACTGTGGTATGGCAAAAGGCCAAAGTTGTCGTTTCTTAAAGTTTGGGGATGTGATGCTTATGTCAAAAAGCTTCAGCCTGAAAAGCTGGAACCCAAAGCGGAAAAATGCGTCTTCATAGGTTACCCAAAAGAGACAGTTGGGTACACCTTCTATCTCAAATCCGAGGGCAAAGTGTTTGTTGCTAAGAACAGAACTTTTCTCGAGAAGGAGTTTCTCTCGAGAGAATTGAGTGGGAGGAAGATAGAACTTGACGAGGTTGTCGAACCTCTCATCCTTCTGGATGGTGGCGCAGGGCAAGGGGAAACCTCTGTCATTGCGACGCCGGTTGAGGAGGAAGTTAATGATGATGATCATGAAACTCCAGTTCAAGTTTCTGTTGAACCACGCAGGTCGACGAGATCACGCACTGCTCCAGAGTGGTACGGTAATCCCGTCTTATCAATCATGTTGTTAGACAACAATGAACCTGCAAATTTTGAAGAGCAATGGTGGGCCCAGATTCCAACAAATGGCTAGAAGCCATGAAATCCGAGATAGGGTCCATGTATGAGAACAAAGTGTGGACTTTGGAGATACTGCCTGAGGGCCGCAAGGCTATTCAGAACAAATGGATCTTTAAGAAGAAGACGGACGCTGACGGTAATGTGACCGTTTATAAAGCTAGACTTGTGGCAAAGGGTTTTTCACAAGTTCCAGGAGTTGACTACGATGAGACCTTCTCACCCGTAGCGATGCTTAAGTCCGTCAGAATCATGTTGGCAATAGCTGCATTTTTTGATTATGAAATCTGGCAGATGGATGTCAAAACGGCGTTCCTTAACGGTTTCCTTAAGGAAGAGTTGTATATGATGCAACCCGAAGGTTTTGTCGATCCTAAAAATGCTGACAAAGTGTGCAAGCTCCAGCGATCCATTTATGGACTGGTGCAAGCATCTCGGAGTTGGAACAAACGTTTTGATGAGGTGATCAAAGCATTTGGGTTTATACAAGTGGTTGGAGAATCTTGTATTTACAAGAAAGTGAGTGGGAGCTCTGTGGCGTTTCTAATATTATATGTGGATGACATATTACTGATTGGAAACAACGTAGAGCTTTTGGAGAGCATAAAAGGTTACTTGAATAAAAGTTTCTCTATGAAGGACCTAGGAGAAGCTGCTTACATTCTAGGCATTAAGATCTATAGGGATAGATCGAAACGCCTGATAGGACTTTCACAAAGCACATACCTTGATAAAGTTTTGAAGAGGTTCAAAATGGAACAGTCCAAGAAAGGGTTCTTGCCAGTTTTACAAGGTACGAGATTGAGTAAGACTCAGTGCCCAGCAACTGATGAAGATAGAGAGCATATGCGCTCCGTCCCCTATGCTTCAGCCATAGGTTCTATCATGTATGCGATGCTGTGCACTAGACCGGATGTTAGCCTGGCCATAAGTATGGCAGGTAGGTTCCAGAGTAATCCAGGAGTGGATCACTGGACATCGGTCAAGAATATCCTCAAGTACCTGAAAAGGACTAAGGAGATGTTTCTCGTGTATGGAGGTGACGAACAGCTCGCCATAAAAGGTTACATCGATGCAAGCTTTGACACAGATCCGGACGACTCTAAGTCGCAAACCGGATACGTATTTATTCTTAATGGGGGTGCAGTAAGCTGGTGCAGTTCCAAGCAAAGCGTCGTAGCAGATTCTACATGTGAAGCGGAGTACATGGCTGCCTCGGAGGCGGCTAAGGAGGGTGTCTGGATGAAGCAGTTCATGACGGATCTTGGAGTGGTGCCAAGTGCACTAGATCCAATAACCTTGTTCTGTGACAACACTGGTGCCATTGCCTTAGCAAGGGAACCAAGGTTTCACAAGAAGACCAGACACATCAAACGACGCTTCAACCTCATCCGCGACTACGTCGAGGAGGAGGACGTAAATATATGCAAAGTGCACACGGATCTGAATGTAGCAGACCCGCTGACTAAACCTCTTCCACGGCCAAAACATGATCGACACCAGAACTGTATGGGTGTTAGATTTATTACAATGTAATTCACATGGTGATGTGAGGGCTAGATTATTGACTCTAGTGCAAGTGGGAGATTGTTGCAATTATGCCCTAGAGGCAATAATAAATGTATAGTTATTATTATAATTCCTGTATCAAGATAATAGTTTATTATCCATGCTATAATTGTATTGAATGAAGACTCATTTACATGTGTGGATACATAGACAAAACACCGTCCCTAGCATGCCTCTAGTTGGCTAGCCAGTTGATTGATGATAGTCAGTGTCTTCTGATTATGAACAAGGTGTTGTTGCTTGATAACTCGATCACGTTATTAGGAGAATCACGTGATGGACTAGACCCAAACTAATAGACGTAGCATGTTGATCGTGTCATTTTGTTGCTACTGTTTTCTGCGTGTCAAGTATTTATTCCTATGACCATGAGATCATATAACTCACTGACACCGGAGGAATGCTTTGTGTGTATCAAACGTCGCAACGTAACTGGGTGACTATAAAGATGCTCTACAGGTATCTCCGAAGGTGTTAGTTGAGTTAGTATGGATCAAGACTGGGATTTGTCACTCCGTGTGACGGAAAGGTATCTCGGGGCCCACTCGGTAATACAACATCACACACAAGACTTGCAAGCAATGTAACTTAGTGTAAGTTGCGGGATCTTGTATTACGGAACGAGTAAAGAGACTTGCCGGTAAACGAGATTGAAATAGGTATGCGGATATTGACGATCGAATCTCGGGCAAGTAACATACCGAAGGACAAAGGGAATGACATACGGGATTATACGAATCCTTGACACTGAGGTTCAAACGATAAGATCTTCGTAGAATATGTAGGATCCAATATGGGCATCCAGGTCCCGCTATTGGATATTGACCGAGGAGTCTCTCGGGTCATGTCTACATAGTTCTCGAACCCGCAGGGTCTGCACACTTAAGGTTCGACGTTGTTTTATGCGTATTTGAGTTATATGGTTGGTTACCGAATGTTTTTCGGAGTCCCGGATGAGATCACGGATGTCACGAGGGTTTACGGAATGGTCCGGAAACGAAGATTGATATATAGGATGACCTCATTTGATTACCGGAAGGTTTTCGGAGTTACCGGGAATGACGAATGGGTTCCGGGAGTTCACCGGGGGGGGGGGGCAACCCACCCCGGGGAAGCCCATAGGCTTTGGGGAGACACACCAGCCCTTAGTGGGCTGGTGGGACAGCCCCAAGGGGGCCTATGCGCCAAGAAAAGAAAATCAAAGGAAAAGAAAAAAAAGAGGGAGGAAGTGGGAAGGGAGGGGACTCCTCCCACCAAACCAAGTCCAACTCGGTTTGGGGGGGAGTCCTCCCCCCCTTGGCTCGGCCGACCCCTTGAGGGTCCCTTGGACCCCAAGGCAAGGTCCCCCTCCTTCCTCCTATATATATGGAGCTTTTAGGGCAGATTTGAGACGACTTTCTCACGGTTGCCCGACCACATATCTCCATAGTTTTTCCTCTAGATCGTGTTTCTGCGGAGCCCGGGCGGAGCCCTGCTGAGACAAGATCATCACCAACCTCCGGAGCGCCGTCACGCTGCCGGAGAACTCTTCTACCTCTCCGTCTCTCTTGCTGGATCAATAAGGCCGAGATCATCGTCAAGCTGTACGTGTGCTGAACGCGGAGGTGCCGTCCGTTCGGTACTAGATCGTGGGACTGATCGCGGGATTGTTCGCGGGGCGGATCGAGGGACGTGAGGACGTTCCACTACATCAACCGCGTTCACTAACGCTTCTGCTGTACGATCTACAAGGGTACGTAGATCACTCATCCCCTCTCGTAGATGGACATCACCATGATAGGTCTTCGTGCGCGTAGGAAATTTTTTGTTTCCCATGCGACGTTTCCCAACACAAACCCCGGGACTAATAAGGATCAAGTACTATATTTTGGAGAAGGAAACTTGTTTCAGCAAACGTTTTCTTAGGAGCATACGAAAACCTGAGAGTTGTGAAGAAACAATAGATGTTGGTTCAACTTGCAGAATCATTGGATTTACCAGAACTTCGTTCGTGTACAAGAGAAATTCTGCAACGCTTGTGAGGATGCCCAAGTGTTAGAATACGAGATTCACTAAGCCTTATACAAGGTAATGATTTCAGTGTGACATGGCTTGGCCACCATGACGACTTACTATTATCATTCTCTTGCTATTCGGAATGGTAAATCTGAGAGACTTACCCATAGTGAGAGACGACGTTCTTTGAAGCTTTTGTTTGAGCCTTAGAATGGTATAATGAAAGCCCATGTACATGGCACTTGTTGTCACGCGTAGGAAATTTTACGGTGAGGATGAAGACAAGACCTCTCTCTCTCTCTGCAGGATAACCACAAATGGTAGACCACCATGAGAATCGTCGATAGGTTATTTAGAAATTGTCCACGAGACTGTCAGTTAAGAAGGCCCGGTAATGGAAGAAGCTTATATCAATAGAAGGACCCTCGTTATAAATGGAAACGTTATGAATATAACGGAAGAGCATCACCAGAGGAGTTAGTATGAAGACTGTGAGGAGTCACATGTCAAAACATGAGAGGATGTCTAAAATTTTGAGAGACCAGTAATCTTCATTTTAAGTGTGGTAGCATCCCACTTTGCCGGAAGTTGGATTTGTTAGAAGACCCCCAAACCCTAACCTTTCTTTCTAGCCTCTTCGAATCTCGAGGACGAGATTCATTTTAAGTGTGGTAGGTTTGTAACATCCCAAATTTTGGAATGTTAAAATAATTATTAGATTGTTTGTTTGTTTGATTGAGTGATTGAAACTTGAGTGGAGTTTGAAACTTTTCAAAAACTTTTGAATAAGAGGGAATGAAATGACTTTCCCCTTCTCCGGTAAATTCAAATTCATCCAATTAAAAGCAATGAGAGAAGATGACATGACCTCTTCAACTATAAAGAATTTGAACGGAGTTTTGCATTTGAATTCTTTCAAATATTTGCCCTTGCTTCTATATTTTTCTTCCCCGAGAAATACCCCGAAAATAATCCTTGCCAAGCAAGCAAGAGAGGAGGAACATGACCCTCCAAACCGGGGATATTCCTTTGAAATATTTGGACCATAAAACCCAAGGTTTATTTGAAAAATATTTGCAAAAAGAAAATAAACCAATTTAGGGATTTTCTAAAAAAACATTTTTTTGAAGTATTTATTTTGGTAGTGGAAAAATGCCCATCTTTTTGGATTTATTTTTCTGAAAATTTTAATATATATTACCCCTATATTCCGAGGAATATTCCATTTACTTTTAATAGTTTTAATTCCTCTTTAATAAATATGGAAAGAGATCTTTGTTTTAGGAAAGTCCGTGGGCCACTTTAGGAAACAAATCAGGCCCATAACTCACCTTCTTCTTCCTCCCCTCGTTCTTTCTTTGTCTGCCATAGCCACGCACCAGGAAGCTTCCTCCCAATTTTTTTCTCCGGGATTCGCGAAGCTCCTTCCCTCCCAGCACCTCCCTCGCCCCTATAAAGGATCCCCTCGTCCTCCTCGTTCCATTCCCATCGAGAAATGCCCCGTTCCCATGCCCGTAGCATCTCTCCACCACCTCCCCTTTTCCCTGTCAAGAACGCACCAGGGAGCTCTCCCCTGTCGCCCCTGCGCCACCTCCAGCCCCCCTGCACCACCTCCCGCGACTTCCCTATCTCGCCGCCAACCTCCTCCATTGCACCCCACCCCCGCCGGCGACCTCCCCACCTCGCCGGAGCAGCTACCTCGCCGGAGTTCTTCCTCTCTGTCACCCATGGTGACATTCACGAAATCCCGTATTGCAGTTTTTTCAGAAAATTGCAATCTTAGAAAATTTATATCTATTAGTCTACAACTCCGAATTAGGTGATTCTTTTTGCCTTGGATCAAAAATTGTATGTAGTTTCTGTAGATATATAATTTGGCTATGTTTGGATTTATAAAATGTGAATTAGATCATATTTGATTTAAAGCTTGTTTTGCTTATACCGGGAGTTTAAAAATAGCTTTTAAATTAATTATTTCTTCTACTGTTTCCTATTGATCATATCTTTCAGTAGTTTAAGTTTCATTTTTTTAAATAATTTTACTTAGGGTTTTTAAGAAAAACAGATTCTGTTTTAGCCTTTTTTGTTTTCTTGCTATTTCTGTATTAAGTTTCATATTGTTAATTTGTTTTTTTTGTAATTGTGACAAGTTATATTTTGTTTTCTGATATTTACTAGTAACTTTTCAACAACAACAAAAATTTATTTTATTTATTCTTATTTGTTTGCATGGAATCAATTCTAGTTCTATACTAACTTGCGAATTGATTGCATTGCTAGTTTGATTTCCTATTTTGAAAATACTTATAAAATAATATTGTTTTGTAAATTTTACTTCTGTTATCTTAGTTATTTTATATTTTGTTTTCTGTTATTTTTTCTATTTTTAGTGTTTTATTTTCAGTTAGAACAAAAACTATATAGTGTTTGATGTAGTAGAAGGCTTCCTAGCTTCTTTGAAGTTTCCTTTGGATTTTTATCCGCTCTCTCTTATTGATTTTTGATTGCATCAACTTTTATTGCTGTTTGTTAATTGATTCCTAGAATGATTGCTAGTGTGAGTGCTTATGTGAATACTATGTTTGATTATAGATTTCATCGGAGAGTGACGAATAGTTCTATCACGTATTTCCCGAGAATGAAAATTCTTCTTCGTCAACATCACCAGGCAAGTCATTTGATCATGTATCACCTATGTTTTATGCATCGTAGTTCTACCATCCTATGCCCAATTGCATGCTGAGTAGGTACTTGGAAATTATGGTTACATATTGTAGTATCATGTGGTAGGCACCCAACAACCCCGTTACTTGGCCCGGGACGACAAATTTCATATTGCTATGCTTGAGTAGACGGGATTCTGGTTGAGAGTTTATCACGAGTGATGCGAGAATAATTTAATAACCAAGACCGGTTAAGTCAAGACTTTTCAAGACCTCGTGATGCAATGCAACTCTGGGTGAAGGACGGTTGATCGGCTCCCTGGAGAAACCAGTGGATGACCCGGGATGCTGGAGACGGCCATGACATCTTGCAGAAAGCTTCACCCAGGCTCAAAGAGACGAACGGATATTTTCAAGACCCAAGGCTTACCTGCACAACCACAAGTCATTATGGGCTCTGGCTTGGTTGGACGACGCGGCGACTCTGGACAGGCGGTGCCAGCAGATGTAGAAGAACGGTAGGATTTGGATGGGCACCGAGAGGGATTCAGAGGGACCCGTTGAAAGACCATGTTTTGATCATCCGGTCTTCAAACACCCTGAAGTGCGAGGACATACACGGAGGCGATCAAATCTTGTGGGGAACGTGTGCAAAACTCTGCAGAGTACTCAAACCTAATCGATTAGCCGTGTCCACGGTCATGGACAACTTGAGCCAAAGGAACTGAAGTTATCTGAAATTCTCAACACCATTATAAATACTTGATGAGGGTAATATTGATAACTTGGGTATGAGAACTGGTTGGCGGAACCATCTCATTAACAACCAACAGCGTAGTAAAATTTTTATTTTAGCCCCTCTTGTTGTAGGAGAAAATTTGCTTTACGCTAAAACTTACAACACCACCTGCCATATAAGCATATAGTATAGATGATATTTTACCCCCTCTCATATGTGACTTGCCGGCATATTCAATATGCTGACCTACACGGCTGCAGCGTCTTATGTTGTAGATATTTTTCTTCGACGAGTAAGAGTACGATTTAGGGTTACGGTCCGCACTCAACTTGTCGTTGGTGTTTATTGGGACTCCACTCCCTTGACTGCTTCCACTGAGATACCTAAGGTATATATCAGTTTTACGCTATTTAAATGTGATTGCACTTTGATGTATATATTGATGTACTGTGTGTGCCAGCATACTGATCCAGGGATGGCACAGATACACAGAGGCTTGACTTGTTTTGAGTCGGGTCGCTACAATTAGTTTAATCTCTCTATTACTTAGCTCTACTTGAGCACTGGACTGAGGATGATAGGGAGATGGAATTCTATGGTTGACATCATACTTAGCAAGTGTTTTATGGAAAGCACCATGAATAAAATGTGAACCACCATCAGTCATTAGATATCTATGGACTCCAAATCTAGGGAAAATAACTTCTTTGAGCATTCTAATAGAGGTGTTATGATCGGCACTACTAGTTGGGATAGTTTCTACCCACTTAGTACCGTAATAAACAACAACTAAAATATGAGTATACCCGTTAGACTTTGGAAAAGGTCCCATATAATCTAAACCTCAAACATCAAATGGTTTAATGACAAGTGAATAATTCATAGGAATTTCCTGACGTTTACTGATATTACCTATTCTTTGACATTCATCACAGGACTAGACAAACTTACGGGCATCCTTGAAGAGAGTAGGCCAATAGAAACCGGATTGCAATACCTTGTGTGTAGTTCTATCTCCCGCATGGTGTCCTCCGTAAGCCTCGGAGTGACACTTCTGTAGGATCTGTCCCTGTTCATGCTTAGGTACACAACGTCTAATAACACCATCTACTCCTTCTTTATAAAGGTGAGGATCATCCCAAAAGTAATGTCTCAAATCAAAGAAGAATTTCTTCTTTTGTTGGTATGTGAAACTAGGTGGTATATATTTGGAAACAATATAATTTGCATAATCAACATACCACGGTGTACTACGTGAAGCATTGATGACATTCAACTGCTCATCAGGAAAGCTATCATCAATAGGTTGTGGGTCATCAAGAACATTCTCCAACCTAGACAAGTTATGTGCTACGGGGTTCTCAGCACCCTTCCTATCCACAACATGAAAATCAAATTTTTGTAGCAGGAGAACCGACCTGATAAGTCTAGGTTTAGCATCTTTGTTTTCCATGGGATACTTAATAGCAGCATGATCAGTGTGAATAGTAACTTTGGAATCAACAACATAGGATCTGAACTTTTCACATGCAAACACGACTGCTAAAAATTGCTTTTCAGTAGTAGCATAGTTTTTTTGGGCACTGTCTAGGGTTTTACTATCATAATGAATAACATGAAACTTCTTATCAACTCTTTGTCCTAGAACAACACCAACAGCATAACTAGTAGCATCACATATAATTTCAAAAGGTAAGTTCCAATCAGGTGGTTGAACAATAGGTGCAGTTATCAAGGCCTTCTTAAGTATTTCAAAGGCTTCCTCACAATCATCTTCAAAAACAAAAGGAATATCCTTTTGCAAGAGATTGGTAAGAGGCCTAGAAATCTTAGAAAAGTCCTTAATGAACCTTCTACAGAAACCATCATGACCAAGGAAACTTCTTACACCTTTGATGTCTGTGGGGCATGGCATTTTCTCGATCGCATCAACCTTAGCCTTATCGACTTCAATACCTCTTTCGGAAATTTTATGTCCTAAGACGATGCCTTCATTAACCATAAAGTGGCACTTCTCCCAATTCATGACAAGGTTGGTATCTTTACATCTCTGCAAAACTCGATCAAGGTTACCGAGGCAATCATCAAAAGAAGACCCGTAAACGGAGAAGTCATCCATGAAAACCTCAACAATCTTTTCACAAAAGTCGGAGAATATAGCCATCATACATCTTTGAAAGGTAGCAGGTGCATTACATAAGCCAAAAGGCATACGTATGTAAGCAAAGGTACCGAAAGGGCAGGTGAAAGTGGTTTTCTCCTGATCAGACTGTGCAACAGTTATTTGGGAGAAACCAGAATAACCATTAGAAGGCAAAAGTGTGTGTGTTTAGACAATCTTACTAGCATTTGCTCGATAAAAGGCAAAGGGTAATGATCTTTCCTAGTGGCTTTATTCAATTTCCTAAAATCAATCACCATCCTATAGCCAATAATAATCCTCTATGGGATCAATTCATCTTTATCATTAGGGACAACGGTAATACCGCCCTTCTTAGGGACGTTCTACGGCAACAAAAGTCCTTCCCCGGTAGTGGTGCCAGAGATCCTTCGGTCGTCTCTTGAGCTTGCGTTGGTTTTTCCCTTAAAGATGAAAGGGTGATGCAACACAGGAGCAATAAGTATTTCCCTCAGTAGGAGAATCTCGTCAAGTCCAGAGTACCTGTGCAAACACAAAAGAGCTTGCACCCAACGCTTTAAAGGGGTTGTCAATCCCTTCAAGATTGTTTGCAAAGTGCGATCTAAAGGCAGAAAGTGCAACGAAGTAAAAAGTGTAAGGCTGAAAATATGGTGTGGAGTAGACCCTCGGGGCCATAGTGTTCACTAGAGGCTTCTATCAAAATAGCAAGTATTACGGTGGGTAAACAAATTATTGTCGACCAATTGATAGAACCGCGCAAAGTCATGACGATATCTAAGGCAATGATCATACATATAGGCATCACGTCCGAGACAAGTAGACCAATACTTTCTGCATCTACTACTATTACTCCACACCTCGACCGCTATCCAGCATGCATCTAGTGTATTGAGTTCATGATGAATAGAGTAACGCCTTAAGCAAGACGACATGATGTAGAGGGATAATCTCAAACCAATGATGAAAACCCCATCTTTTTACCCTTGATGGCAACAACATGATACGTGCCTCGCTACCCCTTCTGTCACTGGGTGAGGTCACCACACGGTATGAACCCAAAACCAAGCACTTCTCCCATTGCAAGAATCATAGATCTAGTTGGCCAAACAAAACCCGCAACTCGAAGAGAATTACAAGGATATGAAATCATGCATAAGAGAGATCAGAAGAAACTCAAATAAGATTCATAATAATCTGATCATAAATCCACGATTCATCGGATCTCGACAAACACACCGCAAAAGAAGATTACATCGGATAAATCTCCATGAAGATTATGGAGAACTTTGTATTGAAGATCGAAGAGAGAGAAGAAGCCGTCTAGCTACTAGCTATGGACCCGTAGGTCTATGGTGAACTACTCACGCATCATCGGAGAGGTCATAGTGTTGATGAAGAAGCCCTCTGTATCCGAATCCTGCCTCCAGCAGGGCACCAGAACGTGCCCCAGACGGGATCTTGCGGAGATAGAAGCTTGCGGCGGCGGAAAAGTACTTTCGATGATCTCCTGATTTTTTGTGGAATTTTTGGGGATATATAGTCGCAAAACCTAGGGCAAAGGAGGTCCAGGGGGGCCCACAAGCCTGGGGGCCACGGCCTCCCCCTGGACGCGGTGAGGGGGCTTGTGGGGCCCCTGGGGACCCCCTGCCTTGGCTGTCAAGTCCCTCGATATTCTTCTATTACGAAAATAATCTTTTCGGGGATTTTATTCCATTTGGACTCCGTTTCAAAATCTCCTCTGGAAGGGGTCAAAAACATGGAAAAAAACAGGAACTGGCACTTGGCACTGATTAATAAGTTAGTCCCAAAAAATATATAAAAGGCATGCAAAACATCCAAAGTTTGACAAGATAATAGCATGAAAGCATAAAAATTTATAGATACGTTGGAGATGTATCAAGCATCCCCAAGCTTAAATCCTGCTCGTCCTCGAGTAGGGAAGTGATAAAGAATGAATTTTTGATGTGGAATGCTACCTAGCATAGTTGTCCTTTGCAACTTCTTTCACGTGACATGAATGTTTAGATCCGTAAGATTCGAAACAATAGTTTTCTATTGACATGAAAACAATAATACTTCAAGCAAACTAGCAAGCTAATCATGAACTTTCAAAATAACAAGGCCAAGGAAAGTTATCCCTACAAAATCATATAGTCTGGCTATGCTCCATCATCCTCACGAAACTAATGTAAATCATGCACAACCTCAGTATGGGCCAAGTAACTGTTTTCGCACTCTTACTTTCTCAAAGTTTTTATAACTATCATGCAATACATGAGCGTGAGCCATGGATATAGCACTATAGGTGGAATAGAGTGTGGTGGTGGTTGTGAGACAAAAAGGAGATGGTCACATTGACTCGGCGTATCAAAAGGCTATGGAGATGCCCATTAATAGATATCAATGTGAATGAGTAGGGATTGCCATACAAAGGATGCACTAGAGCTATGAGTATGTGAAATCTCAAAAGGAGAACTAGTGGGTGTGCATCCAACTTGCTTGCTCACGAAGACCTAGGGAAGTTATATAATGAAAATTCCCACTAGCATATGGTGGTGACAAAGCAAGAAGCTCTCAATCATGAAACATGGTGCTATTATGAAGCACAAGTGTGGAAAAAGATAGTATCATTGTCCCTTCTCACTTTTTCTCTTTTTTTATATTTGGGCTCTTAGGCCTCTTCTCTTTTTTTTCCTCTTTTTTTGTTTGGGCTCTTTGGCCTCTTTTTTTATTTCCTCACATGGGACAATTCTCTAATAATGATGATCATCACACTTTTATTTACTCACAGCTTCAAAACTAAAAATGATGACTCTATAGGGAATGCCTCCGGTAGTGTACCGGGATGTGCAACGATCTAGCATGGCGTATGACGTTGAAAACATCTCGCTAGCTATCTTACGATCATGCAATGGCAATATGAGATTGACGACACAAGTCATGAGACGGAACGGTGGGAGTTGCATGGCAATATATCTCGGAATGGCTATGAAAATGCCATAGTAGGTAGGTATGGTGGCTGTTTTGAGGAAGGCATATGGTGGGTTGGTGCACCGGCGAAAAGTTGCGCGGCACTAGAGAGGCTAGAAAAGGTGAAAGGTGAAAGTGCATCTATACCATGGACTCACATTAGTCATGAAGAACTCACATACTTGTCGCGAAAGTTTTTATTAGTAACCGAAACAAAGTGCTAAACACATACTCCTAGGGTAAGGGTTGGTAGGTCTTAACCATGGCGCGATCCCGACCTCAACACAAAGGATGACAATCAATAGATCAATTATGATCTGACTTCCTAACATAGCGGTTCACCATACGTGCATGCTACGGGAATCACTAACTTCAACACAAGTATCTCTAGATTCACAACACCCTACTAACATAGCTCTTAATATTACCGAATCCACGTCTCAAAACTAACTTAGAGGAATCAAGACTTCTCTTTATACTCAATGCACATGAATATGGAGGTTTTTGCATCCTCTTTGGGTACCTATCACATTTGGGACTACTTTCACAGCATAAGCCCACTACCAAGTCACGCACCATCGTGCTCTAAAAGATATAAGTGAAGCACATAGAGCAAAAGTATCTAGCTCAAAAGATATAAGTGAAGCACTATGAGCATTCTAGCAAAATCACGATGAGTGCATGTCTCTCTCTCTAAAAAAGGTGTGCAGCAAGGATGATTGTGACACAACAAAAAGAAAATACTCCTATGATACAAGACGCTCCAAGCAAAACACATATCATGTGGTGAATAAAAATATAGCTCCAAGTAATGTTACCGATGGATTGAAGACGAAAGAGGGGATGCCTTCCCGGGGCATCCCCAAGCTTAGGCTTTTTGGTGTCCTTGAATTTGGCTTGGGATGCCTTGGGAATCCCCAAGCTTGAGCTCTTTCCACTCCTTATCTCATCGTCCATGAGAACATCACCCAAAACTTGAAAACTTCACAACACAAAACTTAAACAGAAACTCCTGATAACATTAGCACAAGAAAACAAACTACCACTTCTTTTGGTACTGTAGCAAACTTGAATTCCATCTATATTGGTGTTGGGCTACTTTATTCTCACTTTTCCATGGCTAGTACCCCCTCCCCCGATACTAAGCATAGTTTCATCAAAACAAGCAACCAACTCAACAAAAACAGAATCTGTCAAAAACAGACCAGTCTGTAGCAATATGTATACTTCGTATACTTCTGTTACCTCAAAAAATATGCAAAATTACGACTGCCTGGGCAAAAGGCATATCAACCAGCAGCAAAAAAAATAAACTCAAAATCTCTTTCTGAATAAAAATGAAAAATCATATCGTGAGCGAAAAGTTTCTGTCTTTTTCCAGCAGGATCAAACAACCATCACGAAGACTAGTCATAAAGGTTTTGCTTGGCTCAAACACAAAAAGAAACACAAAAAACACAATCACAACAGAATTGTGATGGTGTGGACGCAACAAAACACAATCAAAAGAAGAAGATAAATTCATTGGGTTGCCTCCCAACAAGCGCTATTGTTTAACGCCCTTAGCTAGGCATAAAAGCGACAGAATCACGTATCGTCGTCTTTCGTGCTCAAACCATAAGTGGCCCTCATCATGGATTCATAAGGCAATCTTATTTTCTTTCTAGGAAAGTGTTCCATGCCCTTCCTTAAAGGAAATTGAAATCTAATATTCCCTTCCTTTATATCGATGATAGCACCGATAGTCCTTAGGAAAGGTCTACCAAGAATAATATGGCATGCAGGATTGCAATCAATGTCAAGCACAATGAAATCCACGGGTACATAGTTCCTATCTGCAATAATAAGAACATCATTGATCCTTCCCATGGGTTTCTGTAGCGACCCGACTCAAGACGAGTCAAGCCTCTGGTGTATCCGTACCATCCCAAGATCATGCTGGTACACACTCAGTACATAATGTATATATTCAAGAGTTGAATCACACAGCTTTATTAATCGAAATCTCATAAAGAGTACTTTATTACAATAAAGGATTACATTAAAGTGGCTGAAGGCCATCTCATGAGATATCTAACGAAGACTAGCGGAAGCATCAGGTAGACGTGTCCATCCGACTCCAGGGCATGTTGCTGAGCGTAGATCGTAGCCTCACTCCTGGTCGGAAAAGTACTCTGCAACATGATACGTTGCAGCCGTGTAGGTCAGCATATGGAATATGCCGGCAAGTCATCAAAGAGATGAGTAAAATAATAATCAACTATCTCTACATGCATATTTGGCCGGTGGGGCTAAGTTTTGCATAAATCCAGTTTTATCCTACAACAAGAGGGGCTGGAAGCAAAACATTACTACATTGTTTGTTGTTAACGAGATGGTTCCGCCAACCAATTCTCGTACCCGAATAGTTGTTAACACCCACATCACTATTAAGTTGTGTTGAGAGTTCAGGGGAATTTCAATGCCTTCGGCTCAAGTTGTCCATGACCGTGGACACGACCAATCGATTAGGTTGGGAACTTTGCAGAGTTTTGCACACGTTCCCCACAAGATTTGATCGCCTCCGTGTTTGTCCTCGCACTTCAGGGTGTTTGAAGACCGGATGATCAAAACATGGTCTTTCAACGGGTCCCTCTGAATCCCTGTCGGTGCCCATCCATTCCTACCGTTCTTCTACATCTGCTAGCACGGCCTGTCCAGAGTCGCCGCGTTGTCCAACCAAGACAGAGCCCATAATGACTTGTGGCTGTGCAGGTAAGCCTTGAGTCTTGAAGTCTCTGTCCGTCTCTTCGAGCCTGGGTGAAGCTTTCCGCAGGATGTCATGGCCTCTCCAACATCCCAGGTCATCCACTGGTTTCTCCAGGGAGCCGATCAACCGTCCTTCACCCAGAGTTGCATTGCGTCTGAGTTGAATTTGCTAACAGACAGGGGGGGTATACGTGGCGCGCTGTGATTGGCTAAGGGCGTGTTTGCTGCGAGGCTTATAAGCAAATGGCCAAAATCTAACTAAAGGCTCCGGCTAACAGTTAAGTGAAATAAAAACCAGCGCGGTTTTTGTTTAAAAGCCAAAAGGTTACCCTACTTCTAATCTACACCATTGAATACGATCCAACGGATGAGAATAGGGAGGGGAACTCAGAGGAGGTGGTGGTGCTCCGGCGGTGGTTGACTCCGGCAAGGCGAGGCGAGCCGGCGATGGGGAGGGGCTCCGGTGGTGGCGACAGGACGGGGAGGCGGCGGCGGCTTCCCTCCGGCGAGTGGTGGCGTCGGGCGGAGTCGGGGGGGGGGGGGGGGGGGCTCGGGGTGGCTGCCCCAAGGGGCCGAAGTGGTGGAGCTTCGGGCTCCGGCGGCAAGGTCTGCGGCGGGGCTTGGAGCGGCGGCTCGGCGTGGCAGGGGGAGGAACGGGGTGCGGGCAGGGGGTGCTGTTTATATAGGCCGGGAGGGGAGCTGGGGAAGGAAGGGGAGAGGGGCTCCGAGAGGATCCCGGCGGTGGGGATACGGGCTGGGGTCGGGGTGCTCTGTTAGGAAAGAGAGGAGGGAGATGAGGTGGAAGGTGACCGGTGGTGGGGAGAGGTCGGCCAGGGGGCCCAGCGGCAGTGGGAGGGAGGGGGCTACGGAGGGATCGGCCAGGCGATCCGTAGGGGATTCGGATCCCAGGCCTAGGGGGATTCGGGCCAGGACTAAAGTGCGCCCGGTAGCGGTTTCCTTTGAAAAAATATACTTCCCTATTTTTAATCTTTTTCCGAAACAGAAAATGAAAAGGAATAAAAAAGGAAGTAAATCAAATATTTAATATGGAGTATTATATACCAAAAAAATCAGAAAAATATCCTATACCCGAATAACATTTTTCCAAAGCAAAAATAAAAACTTAAAAAAAATGTTTTTTTTTCAGAAATTCCCTAAATGCTTTATTTTCTTTTCGAAAATATTTTCGCAAATAAACTTTGGATTTCTTGGCTCCAAATATTTCAGAAATCCCCGCACTTTGGAGGGTCATTTTCCTCCGCTCTCTCTCTTGCGTGCAAGAGAGTATTTCCCCGGCATTTCTCGTGTGAGGAAAAATTGAAATGCAAAATCAAAAGGCGAAAGAATTCAAGTGCCAATTTTATTTCATTCAATATGCATAGATGCTTAGCTACAATGTAAAACATTCCCAATTAGGAAAATTGGGATGTTACAAACCTACCCACCTTAAGATGAATCTCACCCTCGAGATTCGGGTTGGCTAGAAAATAGGTGCGGGTGGTCTCGAGGAAGATCCTCTTCTCGTTCCCACGTGGCTTCTTCCTCGGTGTGGTGGCTCCACAACACCTTGCAGAACTTGATGATCTTGCTGCGGGTAACTCTGTTGGCCGTCTCGAGAATCCTGACGGGTTTCTTCTCATACGTCAGATCACTGACAAGCTGTATGGCCTCTAGGGGCACTGTATCTCTCAGCGGAACATCGGCCATCTCTGCGTGGCATTTCTTCAACTGGGAAACATGGAAGACATCATGAACTCCGGACAATCCTTCCGGCAGTTCCAGTTTATAAGCAACTTCGCCTCTACGCTCAAGAATTTTGTAGGGGCCAATGAAACGGGGTGCTAACTTTCCTTTCACACTGAATCTCTTGATTCCTCGAAGTGGAGACACCTGAAGATATGGTCGGTCTCCCACTTCGTATGTTACTTCCTTGCGTTTGCTGTCAGCATAACTCTTCTGTCTGGACTGAGCTATCTTGAGTCGGTCACGAATTAGCTTGACCTTCTCCTCAGAATCTTGGATAAGGTCGGGACCAAAAAGTTGTCGGTCTCCAACTCCATCCCACATCAACGGTGTTCTGCACCTCCTTCCGTATAGAGCTTCGAAAGGGGCCATCTTCAGACTGGTCTGGTAGCTGTTGTTGTATGAGAACTTGGCATAAGGCAAATTGTCATCCCAACTAGACCCATAGTCTAGTGCGCAACCTCTCAACATGTCCTCCAGAATCTGATTGACTCTCTTGGTCTGTCCATCTGTCTGTGGGTGAAAAGCTGTACTGAACTCCAATCTCGTTCCCAAGGTTTCATGCAGTTGGTGCCAAAATTTTGATGTGAACTGAGTCCCTCTATCTGACACAATGCTCTTCGGTACTCCGTGCAGACATACGATTCTGGTCATATATATCTTGGCGAGCTTGGCACTCATGTAAGTAGTCTTCACCGGAATGAAGTGAGCTACCTTGGTCAAACGATCGACCACAACCCAAATAGAATCATAGCCAGAACGGGTCCTGGGTAATCCTGTGATGAAGTCCATACCAAGCTTTTCCCATTTCCACTCGGGTATCGGCAGAGGTTGGAGCAAACCTGCTGGCTTCTGATGCTCGGCTTTTACTCGCTGACAAACATCGCATATTTCTACGAACTCGGCAATGTCTTTCTTCATTCCTGTCCACCAGAAACTTTCTTTCAGATCCAGATACATCTTGGTGTTGCCAGGGTGTATCGAGTACGGGGAATCATGGGCCTCCTGAAGTATCAACTTCCTGAGTTCGGGATCATTGGGTACATAGATGCGATCCTCAAACCATAAAGTTCCGTGTTCATCCTCACAAAAACCTTTAGCCTTCCCGTCTTCCATTTTCTGCTTAATCTCAGCTATCTCCTTGTCTGATTTCTGTGCTTCGTGGATCTTTTCTGTCAAAGTGGACTGAATTTCTAGTGTGGCAACAAATCCTCTTGGAACTATTTCCAATTTGAGCTTTCGGAGGTCATCGACTAACTCCTGGGGTAATCCTCCAGCTGTGAGCGTGTTCACATAACTCTTGCGGCTCAACGCATCGGCTACAACATTTGCCTTGCCTGGGTGATAATGCAATCTCATGTCATAGTCCTTGATCAACTCTAGCCATCGCCTCTGTCTGAGGTTCAACTCCTTCTGCGTGAAGATATATTTCAGGCTCTTGTGATCAGTGTAAACATCACAACTATTTCCGATCAGGAAATGTCTCCATGTCTTGAGAGCGTGCACTATGGCTTCTAGTTCCAAGTCATGTGTGGCATAATTCAACTCATGAGGTCTGAGCTGTCTGGATGCATAGGCTACAACTTTGCCTTCTTGCATGAGCACTCCTCCAAGTCCTTGACGAGAAGCGTCACAGTAAACCTGGAAATCCTTCCGAATGTTCGGCAATATCAGCACTGGGGCTGTAACAAGACATTTCTTCAGCTCTTGAAAACTGGTTTCACATTCCTCAGTCCAAACATACTTGGATTCCTTCTTCAATAACTCTGTCATGGGCTTGGCGATCTTTGAGAAATTCTCAATGAACCTCCGGTAATATCCGGCAAGTCCGAGGAAACTACGGATCTCCTTGACTGAAGTGGGTGCTACCCATTCGGTGACTGCTGCGACCTTGGCAGGGTCCACTGCTATTCCTTCTCCTGAGATGACGTGTCTGAGAAATCCGACTTCCTTCAACTTAAACTCACATTTGCTAAACTTTGCATATAGCTTATGCTCTCGAAGTTTCTCCAGAACTAGACGCAGATGTTCCTTGTGTTCCTCTTCGTTCTTGGAGAATATCAGTATGTCATCGATGAACACCACGACAAACTTGTCCAAGTATTCCATAAATACCTTGTTCATCACATTCATAAAATATGCCGGAGCATTAGTCAGTCCAAATGACATGACCGTGTACTCATACAAGCCGTACCGAGTGGTGAAGGCTGTCTTGGGTATATCCTGTTCACGAATCTTCAACTCATGATACCCGGATCGAAGATCGATCTTTGAGAATACGCGAGCTCCAACTAACTGATCAAACAGATCATTGATCATCAGCAAGGGGTACTTGTTCTTGATGGTCACATCGTTCAATGCACGATAATCGACAACCATTCTCAAGGACTTGTCCTTCTTTTCAACCAAGAGCACTGGGGCTCCCCAAGGTGAAGAACTTGGGCGAATATACCCTTTGTCCAACAACTCCTTAATTTGCTTCTTGATTTCTACCAAGTCATTTGCGGGCATCCGATAGGGTCTCTTGGATATCGGGGCTGTTCCAGGTAATAGCTCGATCAAGAACTCAATCTCTCTATCAGGTGGCATGCCCGGCAATTCCTCCGGAAATACATCTGGGTACTCCTGTACAATCGGTACTTCCTCCTGGACTACTCCCGTGAGAGAGTTTACTCGCTTACTCCGTGTCGGGCGCTGAGACACGTACTTAATCCGCTTCTGCTCGGGGGTGGTGAGCAAAATAGACTTAAGGGCACAATCAATATTCCCTTCATACTTGGCCAACCAATCCATGCCTAGGATTACATTCAATCCCTGGGACTCTAATACGATGAGGTCGGTGGGAAAATTATGGTTCCCTATGTTGAGACTCAAAGCATGGTATCCTATCCCGGCTGTCATCATGCCTCCTGGGGAACTGACCTTAACAGGCTGGCTGAGGGTTCTAGTTGGCAAACTATACTTTTCCACAACTACCCTTGATATGAATGAATGTGTTGCACCAGAATCAAAAAGTACCAATACTGGACGTGAATTTAGCAAAAACTTACCAACCACAGTATCGGGGTGATCATAGACCTCTTCAACATCAATGTGGTTCACCTGAGCTCGAGGAAAAGGATTGGGCTTCTTTGCTGCAGAGTTGCCGTTGCCGTTTCCATTTCCCTGCTTGTTCTGGGGACATTTAGTGGCATAGTGTCCCATCTTCTGACACTTGAAGCAGGTGATGTGATTCAGATCCTTCTGAGCTGGAGCTGAATGCTGCTGAGTGCCAGTACCGCCATTCTTGTTGCGGTGGTTCCCATTTCCTCCATGGTTGTGGCCTCCATGGTTGTGCACTGGGTGGTTATGCGGGACATGTCCTCCAAACTTACCGGAACCAGTCCCGGTATTCCCTGAATAGGGGGTGTAGCGAGGCTTCTCCTGAGTGCCGGAGTTGAACTTTCCAATCCCATACTTCTGCTTGCGGTTCTCCATCTGCTGGTGTTTCCCCTCCAAGATGAGGGCCTTATCCACCAGCTCCTGATAGTTGTTGAAGGTGGCTACAGTCAACTGAATGCTCAACTCATCATTGAGTCCCTCCAAGAACTTTTCCTGCTTGGCCGCATCATCGGCCACATCTCCAGGTGCATAACGGGCGAGCATGCTGAATTCATCGACATACTGGGCCACAGAGCGATTCCCCTGGCGTAAGTTGCAAAACTCACGCTTCTTCAGACTCATTGCACCAGCTGAGACATGTGCGGTGTGGAAGTCTTGCTTGAATTGCTCCCAAGTGACTCCAGCAATGGGGTATGTGGCGGTGTAGTTCTCCCACCAAGCAGCTGCAGGGCCTTCAAGTTGATGCGCGGCAAAGCGCACCTTCTCAGCTTCAGTACAACCAGCAGTGATAAGTTCACGCTCCATCTTGCGGAGCCAATCATCTGCCACAATGGGCTCAATGCTGCTGGAGAAAGTTGGAGGGTTCAACCTCAGGAAATGGGTGAGATTGTCGGCCTGGGGTGGATGATGGTTGTTGTTATTGTTCTGGTTCTAGATGATCAGCTGCATCAGCGTGTTTTGTTGCTGGATCAACTGGGTGAGTTCCGGCGGTAAGTTGGACTCAGGGGCGCGTCTCGGAGGCATCTGATATTTGTAGAGGGGTGAGATTAGCATAGAACAATGGTCTAAGAGTAATTGCACTACCCATATGAAATGCAACAAACAAGTATCACACCACACATTTTATTCAATACCATCACAAAGGTTCACACGAGGATACAAAATTCGATAATCCTAAACATCGGCCTAAGCGTATAACGATAAAGTAAATTTGGTGGTCTAGTCTAAGTGTCCTCCTCAGAAAAGCATGGTGATGGGTCCTTCGGTGGAGCTTTCTTCATAGTCCTCGTCGTTGCTGATCAAGGGGGCTACGTCACCTTCGGGATGAAGGTTCTCGCCCATGTCCAGTTCCTCCTCCAGGTATGCAACTCGAGTTTTCAGCTTCTCGATCCGCTCCAGAAAGTCCTTCACCTCCAGTTCGTGCTCATAGTGGGCTTCCCGGGCTGCTTCTTCGAGTTCGAGCTCGCGGAGTGACAGTTGCTTGATCTTCCTGGCGTCCTTGATCACACGATGCTCCAGAGTCCCGTTGTGCTTCTCCAAGGTCTGGGCATAAGACAGGAGAGCGTCCTTGGTCTTGCTTGAGATGATTTCTCCGTCTTCGCTTTTCCGGGATACGGTGAATAAGTCTGGTGAAATAGGGCAGCCTGTGTACTCTTCCTTGATATGTCCGAGTGCACAATGGATCGCCATGTCCCTTCCGAGAATCCAGTTGGGTGCGATGAACTTGAAATCCACCGGCTAAGTGCGCGGCTCGAATGTCCTTCTGGGAACGTGCACCTCGATCCTGTAACGTGAACCCTCTGGGTAAGACGATGTTGGCTTCCCTGTGATAGTCGACAGAGCAATCCTCGAGTCCTTGGTGATCTGCACCAGCTCCTTTTCGAAAGGCATAGTGGCGTCGGGCTAGCAAAACTCCGTGAACTTAACAGGGATGAAGGTGGCCATCTAAAACATTGGAAAATCAGAGAGAAGTCAGAAATGATCAGAAGATAAAATAGAGGATTTATAGACATAAGAAAATAGTTTTCTTCCTAAGGTTTTTCCATTCCTAGAGGTTATGTCCTATGGTCAGCGTGTGCTCTGAATACCATTTCTGTAGCGACCCGACTCAAGACGAGTCAAGCCTCTGGTGTATCCGTACCATCCCAAGATCATGCTGGTACACACTCAGTACATAATGTATATATTCAAGAGTTCAATCACACAACTTTATTAACCGAAATCTCATAAAGAGTACTTTACTACAATAAAGGATTACATTAAAGTGGCTGAAGGCCATCTCATGAGATATCTAACGAAGACTAGCGGAAGCATCAGGTAGACGAGTCCATCCGACTCCAGGGCATGTCGCTGAGCGTAGATCGTAGCCTCACTCCTGGTCGGAAAAGTACTCTGCAACATGATACGTTGCAGCCGTGTAGGTCAGCATATGGAATATGCCGGCAAGTCATCAAAGAGAGGAGTAAAATAATAATCAACTATCTCTACATGCATATTTGGCCGGTGGGGCTAAGTTTTGCATAAAGCCAGTTTTATCGTACAACAAGAGGGGCTGGAAGCAAAACATTACTACATTGTTTGTTGTTAACGAGATGGTTCCGCCAACCAATTCTCGTACCCGAATAGTTGTTAACACCCACATCATTATTAAGTTGTGTCGAGAGTTCACGGGAATTTCAATGCCTTTGGCTCAAGTTGTCCATGACCGTGGACACGGCTAATCGATTAGGTTGGGCACTCTGCAGAGTTTTGCACACATTCCCCACAAGATTTGATCACCTCCGTGTTTGTCCTTGCACTTCAGGGTGTTTGAAGACCGGATGATCAAAACATGGTCTTTCAACGGGTCCCTTTGAATCCTCTTCGGTGCCCATCCATTCCTACCGTTCTTCTACATCTGCTAGCACCGCCTGTCCAGAGTCGCCGCGTTGTCCAACCAAGCCAGAGCCCATAATGACTTGTGGCTGTGCAGGTAAGCCTTGAGTCTTGAAGTCTCTGTCCGTCTCTTCGAGCCTGGGTGAAGCTTTCCGTAGGATGTCATGGCCTCTCCAGCATCCCGGGTCATCCACTGGTTTCTCGAGGGAGCCGATCAACCGTCCTTCACCCAGAGTTGCATTGCGTCCGAGGTCTTGAAAATCTTGTCTTAACCGGTCTTGATTATTTAATCAACTTCGCATCACTCGTGTTATGCACTCAACCGAAAACCCGTCTACTCAAGCATAGCATAAGAAAATTTTTGTCCCGGGGCCAAGTATCGGGGTTGTTGTGTGCCTACCACATGATACTACAACTTATACTAAAGTTTCCAAGTACCTAGGCAGCATGCGATTTGGGCAAAGAAAGGTGAACTAGCATGCATCAAAAAACATAGGAAAATAACATGATCAAAATGACTTGCCTTGATGATAGTTGTCTTGATCGAGCGCTTATAAGTAACACGCTTCGCACTCCGGGTGATCTACCTATACAAACACAATACACACCATAAGCACTACAATCAAGCAACAAGTAAAAATAACATCACAAGTAAAAGTTTGCTATGGCCTAAGTGAAAGAATTCAACACGCGTTACTAAGGCAGAAACTTGTTTCTGTTAAAAACCCCAGTAAAAATACTTTAAATTTTTTGAAACTTCTACCAAAGTAATATATAATCACTAGGAAGCAGTAGCAAAACGAATCAACGCAAAATCATTTTTTAAACTCCTGGAATAGGCAAAACAAGGTTTAAACTAAATCTGATCTAATTCATATTTGAAAATTTCAAACATAGACAAATTATATGTTTTTAAAAACTACAGAAAATGAAAAGGAATAAAAAGGAAGTAAATCAAATATTTAATATGGAGTATTATATACCAAAAAATCAGAAAAATATCCTCTACCCGAATAACATTTTTCCAAAGCAAAAATAAAAACTTTAAAAAATGTTTTTTTTTCAGAAATTCCCTAAATGCTTTATTTTCTTTTTGAAAATATTTTCGCAAACAAACTTTGGATTTCTTGGCTCCAAATATTTCAGAAATGCCCGCACTTTGGAGGGTCATTTTCCTCTTCTCTCTCTCTTGCGTGCAAGAGAGTATTTTCCCGGCATTTCTCGTGTGAGGAAAAATTGAAATGCAAAATCAAAAGGCGAAAGAATTCAAGTGCCAATTTTATTTCATTCAATATGCATAGATGCTTAGCTACAATGTAAAACATTCCCAATTAGGAAAATTGGGATGTTACAGTTTCTTGACAGTAGAGTCAGCAAGATGCAAATTAAGAGAACACTCTTCAATCTCATTAAAACCCAGAACATCACATAAAGACTTTGGAATCGCGGAAACACTAGCACCCAAATCACACAAAGCATTGCATTCATCGTTTTTGATTTTGATTTTGATGGTAGGTTCCCACTCATCATGAAGCTTTCTAGGGATAGAGGCTTCCAATTCAAGTTTCTCTTCAAAAGATTTTATCATAGCTTCGACGATATTATCGGTAAAGGCCTTGTTTTGGCTATAAGCGTGTGGAGAGTTTAACATGGATTGCATCAAATAAATGCATTCAATCAAGGAGCAACTCTCATAATCGAATTCCTTGAAATCCACGGTAGTAATTTCATTACTACTCAAAGTTTTAACATCTTCTACTCCACTTTCAATGCTTTTAGCATCAAGATAGATGAACTCCGAATCATGGGGGCACTTTTCAACCGAAGTGGATTCATATCCAGCCCCATAATCATTAGGTTTGACACAAGAAAACAAATATTCAATGGGAGTCACACCAAGCACTTTAAGATCTTCGTGATTCTTATCACGAGAACACGCCTTTTTAAGCCATTCATGTCTAGCACAAATTTGGGTGGTTCTTTCTTGGCTCTCAACCATGGAAACACGCATAGCTTTCAAAGTTTCATCCATGTTGATCTTGGGAGGAGCACATCTAACTTTCAAAGCATCAACATCACTAGATATTCTATCAACGCTCTTAGCCAAATCGTCATTTTTGAGTAGCTTTTCCTCTATGGACGCATTGAAAATCTTTTGAGAGTTGATGAACTCTTTGATATTACTCTCTAGATCAGAGGGTAATCCATTGTAATTTCCATGAGTATTGTTGTAGGAGTTGCCAAAATTATTAGAGGAGTTACTAGGAAAAGGCCTAGGAACATAGTTTCCTCTAAAAGCATTGTTGTTGCCAAAGTTATTCCTACCAACAAAATTAATGAACTAGCTAGTGTTGCTACTCTCAATCAAAGAAGAAAAGGGCATATCATTAGGATCCAAAGGAGCACTTCTACTAGCAACCAAATTCCTTAACTCGTCCATCTTAGCACTCAACGAGTTAATTTCTTCTATATCGTGTACCTTCTTACTAGTAGGTGACCTTTCAGTGTACCACCGAGAGTAGTTCATCATGATGTTGTCTAAGAGCTTTGTGGCTTCCCCTAACGTGATTTCCATGAATGTTCCACCTGAGGCGGAGTCCAAGATATTTCTAGAAGTAAAATTTAAGCCGGCGTAAAAGATTTGAATAATCATCCAAAGACTCAAGCCATGAGCAGGACAATTTCTAATCATTAATTTCATTCTCTCCCAAGACTGTGCAACATGTTCATGATCAAGTTGCTTGAAATTCATGATATCATTACGGAGAGAGATGATCTTAGTCGGCGGAAAATACTTGGATATATAAGCATCTTTGCACTTATCCCAAGAATCGATACTATATTTGGGCAAAGAAGAAAACCAAGTTTTTGCGCGATCTCGCAACGAGAAAGGAAAAGGCTTCAATTTAATCACGTAATTATCCACATCTTTCTTCTTTTGCATATCGCAAAGCTCAATGAAGGTATTGATATGGGATGCGGCATCTTCACTAGGAAGGCCGGAGAATTGCTCTTTCATAACAAGATTCAGCAAAGCGGCATTGATTTCGTATGACTCCGCACTAGTGGCTGGAGCAATCGAAGTACTAATAAAATCATTATTATTAGTATTAGAGAAGTCACAAAGTTTGGTGTTTTCATCCATGGTGACTTCGGCAAGCAAGCAAGCACACAAGTGAACAAAGAGCAAGCGAGAAAAAGGGCGAGCGAAAAGGCAAACGGTAAAGGCAAACGAAAAAGGCAAATTTTGAAGTGGGGGAGAGGCAAACGAGAGGCAACTCACAAAAAAAGTAAATGCAAGAGATGAGTTTGTGACACCTACTTGGATGAGTTCTTGACTTGATCCTCCCCGTCTGTCGTCTCTTGAGCTTGCGTTGGTTTTTCCCTTGAAGAGGAAAGGGTGATGCAGCACAGGAGCAGTAAGTATTTCCCTGAGTTTCAGAACCAAGGTATCAATATAGTAGGAGAATCTCGTCAAGTCCAGAGTACCTGCGCAAACACAAAAGAGCTTGCATCCAACGCTTTAAAGGGGTTGTCAATCCCTTCAAGATTGTTTGCAAAGTGAGATCTGAAGGCGGAAAGTGCAACAAAGTAAAAAGTGTAAGGCTGAAAATATGGTGTGGAGTAGACCCTCGGGTCCATAGTGTTCACTAGAGGCTTCTCTCAAAATAGCAAGTATTACGGTGGGTAAACAAATTACTGTCGAGCAATTGATAGAATCACGCGAAGTCATGATGATATCTAAGGCAATGATCATACATATAAGCATCACGTCCGAGACAAGTAGACCGATACTTTCTGCATCTACTACAATTACTCCACACATCGACCGCTATCCAGCATGCATCTAGTATATTGAGTTCATGACGAACAGAGTAACGCCTTAAGCAAGATGACATGATATAGAGCTATAATCTCAAACCAATGATGAAAACCCCATCTTTTTACCCTTGATGGAAACAACACGATACGTGCCTCGCTACCCCTTCTGTCACTGGGTGAGGTCACCGCGCGGTATGAACCCAAAACCAAGCACTTCTCCCATTGCAAGGATCATAGATCTAGTTGGCCAAACAAAACCCACAACTCGAAGAGAATTACAAGGATATGAAATCATGCATAGGAGAGATCAGAAGAAACTCAAATAAGATTCATAGATAATCTGATCATAAATACACAATTCATCGGATCTCGAAAAACACACCGCAAAAGAAGATTACATCGGATAGATCTCCATGAAGATCATGGAGAACTTTGTATTGAAGATCCAAGAGAGAGAAGAAGCCTTCTAGCTACTAGCTATGGACCCCTAGGTCTATGGTGAACTCCTCACGCATCATCAGAGAGGTGATGGTGTTGATGAAGAAGCCCTCCGTATCCGAACCCCCCTCCGGTAGGGCACCAGAACATGCCCCAGATGGGATCTTGCGGAGACAGAACCTTGCGGCGGCGGAAAAGTACTTTCGATGATCTCCTGATTTTCTGTGGAATTTTTAGGGATATATAGGCGCGAAACCTAGGGCAAAGGAGGTCCACGGGGACCACAAGCCTGGGGGCCGCGGCCTCCCCCTGGCCGCGGTGAGGGGGCTTGTGTGGCCCATGGGGACTGCTATTGCGACAACAGACCTTCCCTGACAATGGTGCCAGGAATCCTGCAGCTACGGGCTACGCCTATAGGGACTTCCTTGGGAAATATGCAAAGGATTTCCCCGCGGCCTTGGAGCCTTTCGTTGGTGTTCCCTTGAAGAGGAAAGGGTGATGTAGCACAACGGCGGTAAGTATTTCCCTCAGTTTGAGAACCAAGGTATCGATCCAGTGGGAGGCGCGCGTCGTGTCACAAGTACGTGCACAAACACAAAGAGCTTGCACCCAACGCTATGAAGGGGTTGTCAATCCCTTATAGATTGTTTGCAAAGTGAGAACTGAAAGCAAAAAGTAAACAAAGCAAAGTAAAAGCGAAAGTGGAGATGATAGTTGTGAATAAACCCCGGGGCCGTAGTGTTCACTAGTGGCTTCTCTCATGAAAGCAAGTAGACGGTGGGTGAACGAATTACTGTCGAGCAATTGATAGAACCGCGCAAAGTCGTGACGTTATCTAAGGCAATGATTATATATATAGGCATCACGTCCAAAACAAGTAGACCGATACTTTCTGCATCTACTACTATTACTCCACACGTCGATCGCTATCCAGCATGCATCTAGTGTATTAAGTTCATAAGAAGAGAGTAACGCCTTAAGCAAGATGACATGATGTAGATGGACAATCTCATATCTATGATAAAAGCCCATCTTGGTACCCTTGATGGCAACAACATGATGCGTTCCTTGCTGCCCCTTCTGTCACTGGGAAAGGTCACCACACGGTATGAACCCGAAACCAAGCACTTCTCCCATTGCAAGAATCGTCGATCTAGTTGGCCAAACAAAACCCAAGACTCGAAGAGACTTACAAGGATATCAAATCATGCATATAAGAAATCAGCAAACACTCAAATATAATTCATAGATAATCTGATCTCAAATCCACAATTCACCGGATCTCGACAAACACACCGCCAAAGAGGATTACATCGGATAGATCTTCATGAAGATCATGGAGAATTTTGTATTGAAGATCCAAGAGAGAGAAGAAGCCATCTAGCTACTAACTACGGACCCGTAGGTCTGAAGTGTACTACTCACGAGTCATTGGAGAGGCGATGATGTTGATGTAGAAGCCCTCCACATCCAGAGTCCCCTCCGGCAGGGCACCGGGAAGGGTCTCCAGATGAGATCTCGCGGAAACGAAAGCTTAATGCGGCGAAAAGTGTTTTCATGGATGCCCTGATTTTTTTCTCGATTTTATGGAATATATAGGCGAAAGAGCTAGGGCAGGGGAGCTCCAGGGGGGCCACAAGCTTGGTAGCCGCCGGCCCCCCTCGTGTCGGCTATAGGGCTTATGGGCCCCGTGTGGCACTTCTTCCTTGACCCTCAAGTCCTCCGATCTTCTTTTGTTCTGGAAACATTTATTTTGGGGATTTTATTCCGTTTGGACTCCGTTCCAAAATCAGATCTGAAAAGAGTAAAAAACACAGAAAAAACAGGAACTGGCACTTGGCACTGAATTAATAAGTTAGTCCCAAAAAATATATAAAAGGTACATAAAACATCCAAAGTTGACAAGATAAGAGCATGAAACCATCAAAAATTATAGATACTTTTGAGACGTATCAGGGACCCCCCTGCCTTGGCTCTCAAGTCTCCAGATCTTCTTCTGTTACGGAAAAAATCTTTTCGGGGATTTTATTCCGTTTGGACTCCGTTTCAAAATCTCCTCTGAAAGGGGTCAAAAACATGGAAAAAATAGGAATTGGCACTTGTCACTGAGTTAATATGTTAGTCCCAAAAAATATATAAAAGGCATGTAAAACATCCAAAGTTTGACAAGATAATAGCATGATACCATCAAAAATTATAGATACGTTGGAGACGTATCAGGACGCAATGCACCGGACTTACCCAATCACTATGAGCAACCGGATAGATAATACCTGCTTCCAGGAGCTTTAGTATTTCTTTTCTTACTACCTCTTTCATCTTAGGATTTAATCTCCATTGATGATCGGCCACTCGTTTGGAATTAGGATCGGTTTTAATTTTATGTTGTCATAGAGTGGGACTAATGCCCTTAAGATCATCAAGAGTATATCCAATAGCAGCACGGTGCTTCCTCAGAGTTTTCAATAATTTCTTTTCTTCATGCTCTGAGAGGCTAGCACTAATTATAACAGGATATATCTCTTTTTCATCAAGATAAGCATACTTAAGAGTATGAGGTAATTGCTTAAGCTCAAACACAGGATCACCCTTTTGTTGGGGTGGATCTCCAAGCAATGCAACAGGCAAATTATTCTTAAGGGTAGGATGTTGTTCAAAGATAACTCTATCTATCTCATTCCATTCATCCATATGCATATCATTTTCATGCTCAAGCAAGTATTTCTCTAAAGGATCAGTAGGAGGCACAGCAATAGAAGCTAGAGCAATAATTTCATCCTTAGTAGACAACTCTTTTTCATGAGGTTGTCTACCAAACTTGGAGAAATTGAATTCATGTGACACACCTTCAAAGCCAACAGTGACAGTTTGCTTCTCACAGTCAATATGAGCATTGACAGTATTGAGGAAAGGTTTGACAAATATGATGGGACAAAAGCTATCTTGTGTGGTAGCAAGAACGAGAAAATTAGGAGGATACTTAGTTTTACCACACAAGACTTCAACATCTCTAACAATTCCAAAAGGGCAGATAATATCTCTATTAGCAAGCTGAATAGTGACATCGATAGGTTCCATCTCGATAGGTGCAATCTCGTCTTTAATTTCATCATATAAAGATTGAGGTATTGCACTAAGACTAGAACCCATGTCACATAAACCATGATAACAATGATCTCCTATCTTAACAGAAACAACAGGCGTGCCAACAACAGGCCTATGTTTGTCTCTAGCATGAGGTTTAGCAATTCTACCAGCATCTTCACAGAAGTGAATATCATGCCCATCAACATTGTCGGACAGGAGATCTTTGATAATAGCAATGCTAGGTTCAACTCTAATTTGCTCAGGGGGTGTAGGTGTTCTAATGTAGCCCCTACGTATCACAGTTGAAGCTTTAGAATGATCCTTTTTTCTAACAGGGAAAGGTGGTTTCTCAATGTAAGCACTAGGAAAAATAGGATCATTATAAGCAATGACTTTATCCTCAACTGGATTGGGTTTAACTACATTGACTTCTATGGGAGGATGATATTTAAACCACTTCTCTTTAGGGAGATTAACATGAGAAGTAAATGATTCAAATAATGAAGCTACTATCTCAGAGTCAAGTCCATGTTTAGCGCTAAAATCACAAAAAGTATTTGTTTCAACGAAGGATTTAACGCAATCGAACTTGAGATTCATACCTGACTCCTTACCTTCATAAAACTCCCAATCTTTAGTGCTGTATTTAATTCTTTCCAATAAATTCCATTTGAAGTCAATATCTCTCTTCATAAAAGAATATGTACAAGAAGTGTCAAGCATGGTGCGATTATCATGAGAAAGCCGAGCATAAAAGTTCCGAATAATAATTTCTCTCGAGAGCTCATGGTTGGCGCATGAATATAACATTGACTTAAGACTCCCCCAAGCTTGAGAAATACTTTCTCTATCACGAGGCCAAAAATTATAGATATAATTCCCATCATGATGTACCAAATGCATAGGATAAAACTTTTGATGAAATTCCAATTTCAATCGGTTGTAGTTCCATGATCCAGTATCATCACATAGCCTATATCATGTGAATGCTTTATCCCTCAAAGATAAGGGAAAGACCTTCTTCTTGACCTCATCCTCGGGCAAACCTGCAAGCTTAAATAAACCACAAACTTCATCTACATAGATTAGATGCAAGTCGGGATGTGATGTTCCATCTCCTGTAAAAGGATTAGCCAATAGTTTCTGTTGGGGATATTACCTGTGGATGACCCGCCCTAGTTGGCCCGGGTTATCCATTGGGCGATTCATCCAAATATTTAGTTGGGCCTCATTTTGGCCGGATCAAGGTCGTATGACGGTTATGGCTCTTGGAAGGTCTCCAAGCTTCGGAAGATGGCGACTTAGAGACCGCAGGGGTCACGAGTTGTAGGAAGGAGAGAATCCTTGTAAACCCTAGGGAATCGACCTGTATATGAAGGCGAGTCCCGGGGGACAGAGGGTAGGTTAGAAATCATCGAGTGCTAGGTTCGGCGAGTTACGCCCTCCTTGTAATCAAATCCACATTAATACACACCAAAGCAGGACCTAGGCTTTTACCTCCTCACGAGGGGCCGAACCTGGGTAAATCGCCGTGTCTCTCCCGCTTAACCCCTTTGAGTCGCCACCAAGGTGCGATGGCTCTAGTACTAAGTCCTTTCACGAGGACATCTGCCGTGACAAAACCACGACAGTTGGCGCCCACCGTGGGGCCTACGCACGGTGGAGTTGAGTTCTCAAAGGGAGCCCTACCAGGGTTTGGGAGTTACGCGACGGCGCTCATGACTCGGAGCCGCCGCGGGATAACCTACATCGACAACCAGCAATGGGGGCCTGAAGTGGATTCAATTGAATCTGGCTATAGGGTCCCCTTCGGCAAGATCAACATCTTCATCGGCATGATCGGATCATCCGTGCCTGAGCCGGACACCTCCACCGACATCATCGAGCCGGACAGGTACGTCCGCCAAATCATAACGCAAAACCAAACTCGCCCGGTCTTCGTGGGGTTCACGCAGGGATCGGAGGAACCAGAGCGCTCGACGACTCAGGAAACTACACCGGTCAACTCTGATGACGAATCATCCATGGGCGACTCAGATTCAATCCGGTCTCTTCATGGGGATTGTCTCGGGGGCTTGTCGCTGGCCATGGACCTAGAAATCCTTGACCGAACCCGCCGCCAGATCGCCATCTACATGGCGGGGGCGACTCAACCAACACAAAACCCTACTGGAGGCGATGGAACCGGCGAGACGTCCAGGAGTCCGGCCGCAGTCCTGGTGGATTTAGTGGCAGAGATCACAAGGCTAATGGCGACTCCCCTCACACCAGAAAACCAAGAGGAGATAAACACGGAGCTGGCGAAACTCAGAGAGGCAGTGGCCAAGGCCCATCGGGACGCCGAGATGGAGTCCGCCAGAATCGAGACTCGGGAAGCTCAAATTACGGCCGAAAGGGCGCGTTTAAACACCGATAACTGGCGGCTCAAGAGACAGCAGCGCGCGTCCGACGCCGTCCATCAGCGGAGACACCAGGGTCGCCTGCGCCATGACCTCAATCCGACCCGCCTGTTCGACACTCCACGGACCCCTGGGACGGGGGCCGCCCCGGCAGGAGCATCGGGTCGCCCACCTAACCCGCCGGCTCAACCGGTTGAGGATCACATTCCCCGGTTCCGGACGCCTCAAGGCCACTTCTCCAACCCGGTGGACAACGTGCTTGCCGCAACCCGCCATCTGGAGTCTCTCCCGATTCACGGCAACACTCCTGCCGAGATAGAAGCAAGGAACGCCATCGAGATGTTGAAGACGGCGGTGGTTCAAAACGCCGAGTTCTCACATAGCCTCGAGAGGTTGCATTCTACCCCTCAGGCAAGTAATACCAGGAGCAGGCCGGAGGACCAATCCGCTGTAAACAGCGGGCCGCGACACGTCCCACAAGACAACCCGCCTGAATGGAACCCGCCGGGCCGGGACCTCCCGAACATCCAAGATTCCCCGGCCCCCCTCGTTGGGGGCGGAGGGCGAGTTGGGGTACCATGCTTGTCCCCGGCCCTTCGGAATGAAAATATGCCCAAAGACTTCAAGGGACCAAGGAAAGTGCCTAATTATACCCCAGACCTCGAGCCGGCGTCATGGATCGAGAGTTATGAGATCGCCATGGACATGCTCGACGTAAACGAGGCGGTTTGCGCCAGATACTTTACGATGATGCTTGAGGGGTCGGCTCGCACTTGGTTGAAAAACTTACCTCCCAATTCCATCCAGTCCTGGGGCGAGTTAAAGGAGCACTTCATCAAGAACTTCCGAGGAACTTGCAAACGTCCGATGACGATCGTCGATCTACAACACTGTGTTCAGCATCCGGACGAGTCGGCCCACCACTGGTCACGGCGGGTTGCAGAAATTATTCATTCATCAGATGGCATTACGGCGGCTCAAGCCGTGCTCATCCTCGACCAGAATTGCCATTACGAGCCCTTGGTGCAAAAATTAGGGTGACTCAAACAAAAGGTTCAAGACATGGGCGAGCTGATGGACACTCTCACTAGGTATGCCGAGGCCGATGATACCAAGGATCCTGGCGAGGATGGTAAGGCTAATTCGCCTAAGAAGGACGCGTCATCCAAAAATCATGCCCGATTCCAGGGGCGTAACCGTCACAATCAAGGGACCAATGGCAAGCGGAGACCACAAGAGGAGCCCTTGGACTTAGTCGCCAACACCAATGGCAACAACGGCAAAAAGAAGTATCGAGGGTTCAGCGGGAAGAGGCCGCGTAACTATGAAGAGCTACTCAAGGGCCCTTGCCCGCACCACGCCACGACAGACGGCCCGGCGAGTCACTCCTGGGAAAACTGCTTCGTGATGCGAGAGTTTCGCGCGGAAGCGATCAAGAAGAGTCAACACGATGACCCGGACCAGCGCCAGGACAATTCGCCGCGCCCAACCAAAGACAGAACCCCTTCGACGGCTTTCCTGAACAGGGGGCTCAGGGAGGCCCACAGCCAGGCGGTGGCCAATACCCGGTACACCACCAGCGGCGGTACAACCCGCCAGGAGCTTTCCAACAGCCACCCCCACAGGGGGCTCCGCAGGACCAGGACGATAATGGGGGCTTCCGTAGCAACCCCAAACAGTTAAGTAATGGGCAGTATCACGTTTTCACCACTAATGCTTGCAGGCGTGACAAGAAGGTGAGTCATCGGGCGTATAGTGTATCTGAGCCAGCGATTCTCAGATACCTCCATTGGTCTGAGGAGACCATAACGTGGAGCAGGGAGGATCACCCGCCGAGAGTGGATAACCCGGGCGACCAGGCGTTGGTCGTGGCTCCCCAAGTTGGGGGTTACACCCTATCTAAAGTATTAATGGATGGTGGCAGCAGCATCAATATCCTATACTTCGACACCTTCCAAAGGATGAATCTATTGGAAAAAGACCTGATGCCTTCAACCACGGTTTTCCACGGAATTGTCCCAGGCAAGTCGGCTTATCCCATAGGCCGGGTCAGGTTGACAGTGGCGTTTGGGACTGCACAGAATTATAGGTCGGAGTCTCTAATCTTCGAGGTGGTCAAATTGAAAAGCCCCTACCATGCGCTGTTTGGGCGACCGGCTTACGCCCGCTTCATGGCTTGCCTGTGCTATGTCTACCTCAAGCTCAAAATGCCCGGCCCCAAAGGGCCCATCACGGTTGATGTGAAGAAGGCGACGCGGCTTATGCGGATGTCGCCTGTGCTGCGGAAGAGCTCAAACACCATCGGGCTAATGTTGACCCGGCGGATATGTCACCCCTGAAGAAGCCAACTACAGACTCTGAGTTGCCCCTCAAGTTCAAACCAACGGATGACACTAAAACAATCGATTTCGTACTTGGCGATTCATCCAAGCAGTTCACCATTGGGACGGGTCTAGACCCCAAATAGGAAAGCGCGCTCATCGAATTCATCCGTGAGAATCGGGACATCTTTGCATGGAAACCTTCTGACAAGCCTGGTGTGCCGAGAGAATTCGCTGAGCACCATCTTAATGTTGACCCAAAGTGCAAACCCATCCAGCAATACCTTCGCAGATTTAACGAGGAGCGACGCAAGGCGATTGGGGAAGAAGTCACCCGTCTTTTAGCCGTCGGGTTCATCGTGGAAGTTTTTCATCCCAAATGGCTGGCTAACCCGGTTTTGGTACTCAAGAAAAATGGTACTTTTCGTATGTGTATTGACTACACGGACCTCAACAGAGCTTGTCCAAAAGATCCCTTCGCTCTTTCCCGCATCGACCAAATCATTGACTCGGTGGCGGGATGCGAACGATTGTGCTTTCTGGACGCCTATTCGGGATATCACCAAATCAAGATGGTCGTGGAAGATCAAGAGAAAACGGGTTTCATAACCCCCTTCGGGGCCTTTTGTTATGTGTCCATGCCCTTTGGACTCAAGAGTGCGCGGGCGACTTATCAACGTTGCATCCAGAATTGTCTTCGTAACCAAATTGGTCGCAACGTCCATGCTTATGTCGACGATATTGTGATCAAGACCCGCCAGGGGGAGACACTACTGGAAGACCTCAAGGAAACATTCGATAATCTACGGGTGTATCAGATGAAGCTAGATCCCATCAAATGTGTTTTTGGTGTGCCTGCAGGGAAACTGCTGGGTTTCCTGGTATCGGAGCGCGGCATTGAAGCTAATCCGGACAAGATCGAAGCGGTTATGTCCCTTGGAAAGCCGACGAATGTTAATCAAGTTCAGCGGCTGGCGGGTCGCATTGCGGCCCTGAGCCGTTTCGTGAGTCGCCTGGGGGAGAAGGTGATCCCTCTTTATCAGTTATTGAGGAAATCCGATCGATTTGTTTGGACAAACGAGGCAGACGAGGCGCTCGAAGCCCTGAAGCGCCAATTAGTCAACCCGCCAGTCCTGGCCGCCCCAACTGAAAAAGAGCCCATGCTTCTGTATATCGCGGCAAATTCCAAAGCAGTAAGTGTGGCTGTGGTCATTGAGAGAAAAGAGGAAGGGAAAGAATACCCAGTGCAACGCCCTGTATATTTTATCAGTGACGTGCTAACTCTTTCCAAGCAGCGGTACCCACACTGGCAGAAATTGGTGTATGGGGTGTTTATGGCGAGCCGAAAACTTAAGCATTATTTCCAAGAACACCCTATCACGGTGGTAAGCTCTGCCCCCCTCGGGGACATCATCCAGAACCGGGAGGCAACAGGGCGAATCGCCAAGTGGGCGATAGAACTTGGGCCCCATCACATACAGTATGCTCCCCACACCGCCATCAAGTCCCAAGCATTGGTTGATTTCGTCAACGACTGGACGGAGTTACAGGCTCCGGAGGACCGGCCCGATCTCACTTACTGGACTATTTATTTTGATGGGTCTAGGCAGCTGGAAGGCTCAGGGGCTGGTGTGGTGTTGGTATCCCCTCAAGGAGACAAGTTCTGTTACGTTCTCCGACTCATGTTTCCATGCACTAACAATGCAGCGAAATATGAAGCTCTGCTTCATGGCTTATGACTCGCCAAGGAGATGAATCTAACACGGGTCAGATGTTTTGGCGACTCTGATTTGGTGGCACAACAAGTTTCGGGTACCTGGGATTCTCGGGACCCCATGATGGCGGCTTACAGGTGGGTCATTTTCATGGCTACCAGGTGGACCATATTGATCGGCGCCTCAACGAGGCAGCTGACGCCCTCTCACGACTTGGCTCCTAGAGAAAGCCGGTCCCTCCTAATGTTTTTCTGGATATCTTACATAAACCATCCGTAATTTTACCATCAGAGGAGGAATTGGCGATACCAGATCCTGAGTCTCAACTCGTGGCGGCCCTCCATGTCACTCCGGATTGGGTTCTCCCTTACCTGGCTTATCTCGCTCGGGGCGAGTTACCGGCCGACGAAGTTTTGGCTCACCAAATCGTTCGGCGCAGCAAATCCATGGTCATCATCAATGGCGAGTTATATAAACGAAGTGCCTCTGGAGTCTTTCAGCGATGCGTTTCCTCCGAAGAAGGATGCATAATCTTAAATTACATTCATTCCGGAGATTGTGGGCATCATGCCGGGTCACGTTCTTTAGTATCGAAGGCTTTCCGTCATGGTTTCTTTTGGCTGACGGCTCATGCAGATGCAGAGGATATAGTTCGTCGATGCGAAGGATGTCAGCGTTATGGGAGGCAGGCTCATGTGCCGGCTCAAGAATTAAGAATGATTCCCATTACTTGGCCTTTTGCAGTCTGGGGGCTGGACATGGTCGGCCCCTTTAAAATGTTCTCTAACAAGAAGACCCACCTGTTGGTGGCGGTTGATAAGTTCACCAAATGGGTTGAGGCGGAACCTGTTGGAGCTTGCGATGCGGAAACGGCGGTCAAATTCTTGAAAAGGCTAATTTTCCAGTTTGGATATCCGCATAGTATCATTACTGATAATGGTACTAACTTGTCCCAAGGGGCGATGCAGGAGTTTTGTCGTCGAGAACATATCCGACTTGATGTTTCTGCAGTCGCTCATCCACAGTCTAATGGGCAGGCAGAGAGGGCGAATCAGGAGGTTTTGCGGGGGATTAAGCCCCGACTCATGGTTCCCATGGAAAAAACCCCAGGATGTTGGGTTGAAGAATTACCTTCGGTGATGTGGAGTATTCGGACCACCCCGAACCGATCCACGGGGTTCACCCCTATCTTTCTGGTCTATGAAGCAGAGGCTGTTCTCCCTACTGACATAAGGCATGACTCGCTTAGAGTCGCCGCATATGTGGAACAAGACAATGAGCTGGTGCGTCAAGACTCTTTGGACGCCATAGAGGAAGCGCGTGACCTGGTTGCGGCTCGTTCGGCTATCTACCAGTGGATCTGCGGCGTTACCATAGTCGCCGGGTTAAGAGTCGGACCTTTCAGGAAGGCGACTTGGTTCTTCGGCTGATACAAGATCGAGTCGGCATGCACAAGCTGTCACCACCTTGGGAAGGGTCGTTCGTCATCAGCAAGAATCTCCACAATGGCTCTTATTATTTGGTGGATCTCCAGCCAAATCGGCCAACCACGGAGGCTGAGTCAACTCGCCCCTGGAATATTGCCCATCTGCGGCCTTATTACACTTGAGTTCTTAAGCTCTACACTTTGTAAGTTTTTCAATTTCATTATGAAGTAATAAAGTTACAAATACTCCCTGGCTTGGGGGCTTCTTCATTACAGAGAAATTGTGTCATCCTGTTGCGACCTTATGAGCCGATAGAATCATGCATCTAGGGTGTGTGCTCGAGCCTTCTGACTCGCCTCATCCTGTCGCGACCTTATGAGCCGACGAAACCTGCACTTAGGGTGTGTGCACGAGCTTTCTGACTCGCCTCATCCTGTCGCGACCTTATGAGCCGACGAAACCTGCATTTTGGGTGTGTGCTCGAGCTTTCTGACTCGCCTCATTCTATCGCGACCTTATGAGCCGACGAAACCTGCATTTAGGGTGTGTGCACGAGCTTTCTGACTCGCCTCATCCTGTCGCGACCTTATGAGCCGACGAAACCTGCATTTAGGGTGTGTGCACGAGCTTTCTGACTCGCCTCATCCTGTCGCGACCTTATGAGCCGACGAAACCTGCATTTAGGGTGTGTGCACGAGCTTTTTGACTCGCCTCATCCTGTCGCGACCTTATGAGCCAACAAAATTGATGTTGCTATTTTTTCTTCATGACATAGCCTCGAGGGTTTTTTAAGCCTTTCTTTCTGACGCTTATTGAAAATATTTATCATTTGTTTGATTTCACATATGCTATTTTCAAAGCTTGAGTCAGGAGGATGATCAGAATTGTTTCATCCATGGCGAATTAAGCATCATAAAAGATTCTTATAAAGGCGGGTCAAATTTTTCAAATCGCCTTAAGAGCGATATAAAGATTCTTGCAAAGGGTATCACCAAAACAGTACTGACTTATGGAAAAAGATCTATTACATGGCTCACAGGCCAAAATCAATAAAGTTTATATTGCTGGCGCCTTAGGATCATCCTGATGTGAGCTTTGGCCGACTTCGATTTGCAAGCCGCCCAGTACCCAGTTGCACTTAGCCAAAGCTGCGAAGTCATCTTCATCAGTCAAGATTGATGCGAGTTCAGCTTCCAAGTCGAAAGGGTTCTTGGGTCGCCGAGGAGTTAGACTGGTCGTCACAAAGGTTGGCGGGTTGACCTTCTTGTTTTTGCTATCATAAGCCGCCTGATACTTTGATAAATCAACGCTTGCTGCAAGTTGGGTTGCTGCCAGTCGGGAGTCCTTGACGACATGTTGATAGTCTTCTTTAACAAATTCTGACCCGTCGTCTTTAAGCTGAGGAAAGCCTGCTGCTACCTCTTCCAGGTTGATTTCTGGAGCATACGCCAAGCAACGGCTCAGGGCAGTCAGAACACCCTTTCGGGCGGCTGATCGAGTCAACTCGCCAATCTGAGGGGGAAGTGTGGATAAGCAGCCAAGCACCTTCTTTATGAAAGTTATGGGTTCTTTGGCACCCATCACAGCTTTAACAGTCAAGACATTGCCTGTGTACAGTTGCTCTGTCAGCGTGTAAATCGCCTTCAGCATCAGCACGCAGTCTTCTTGAAGGTTGGCGGCTCTCGGACCTGAGCAAGGAATCATGATGATCAGCGACTTATGATGAGAATTATTTTTAAAAAAAAGAGAAGAGGAGATCAAAAAGTTTAAGTAAGCTTACCGAAAACGGCTTGCGTCATGTTGGAGATACGACGCTTTAAGCCGGACAATTCCTGTTGTACAGTGGCCAGCCTGGCTTCACCCTTCTCTGCTCTCTTCACGACGGCATCTTGGTCAGCCTGAGCTCTTTTCAACTCGGCATTGAGTTTCTCCAGTTCTGCCACGGCCAATTGACATCTCTCCTCCGACTTAGCCCGCGCGTCTTGTTGACCACATAAGTTTTTCTTTAAATCGCCCAGTGCCGATTCGGTCTGAGCAAGGGTTTCCTGTTGAAAGTACAAAATAAGGGCAAGTCTCAGAACTACTGCAAGCAATATCCCTGACACTTGGGGGCTAATGTATATTTTTTTTCAGATAAAATTATACAAAATCAAGACCCGGCTCATCTTTTTACTGATGACCCGACCCTTGGGGGTTACTGGTCGCAAAGTTTTTCTAAAATTTTCAAGACCCGGCTCATCTTTTTAGTGATGACTCGGCCCTTGGGGGTTACTGGTCGCAAAGTTTTTCTAAATTTTTCAAGACCCGGCTCATATTTTTACTGATGACTCGACCCTTGGGGGTTAATGAGAATAATATAGTATAACGAAGTTTACCTCATGTTTATTTTTTAACATCCGCAGCAGGCTTTTCTCCATCTCATAGCTCGCCTCCACGCGACTTGCAAAGCCCGAGCAGAGTTCCTTAAACTCCAGATTTTCATATTCGGAAAGCTTCGCTTTGGAGAGCCCAGACTCGGGAATGGCTTGAGAGGAGGATGCTACATGTTTGGACAGAATTGTTGCTGCCGGCTTAGAGAAGCCGGTACCAGTAATAACCACAACATCTGGGTCTTCTGTTGTCATCAATGGACTTGGCGGCTTAGGGGTATCCGTTGTTTCCTTCGGCGACTCAGGAAGATCCATTTGATAACAAGCATTTGGATGTGAGAAGGGAACTTTCCCACAAATTCGCGTGGCCGGCTTAGGTGGAGAAGGAGATGAATCGGAGGAAACAGAAATTACCTCAACAGAGTCCTCCTGGCTTTCGTTATCTTCATTCTATTACAAGGAGAGGGAGAGATATAAATACAAAGGTTAATAGTAATGGATGGCGAGTGAAAAGAGGACGAATTTTTACCTCCGAAAGTGCATTGCCGACTTGAGATTCATCGACTTCAGATGGCTCAACCGCAGCAGATTTGCCCTTACCCTTGGTTTTCTTTGAGGGCGGCCTAACATTCTTCATGGTTGGCCTTTTGGGCTTCCTGGACCAAAACTTATCGCCTTTCTGAAATGGCATATGTTACGAAACCATAATACAAATGAAGCATAAAGAGTAAAGACCAAAGGCGGGTTAGGTTTGTTCACCTTGGGCGCCAGGTTAATTTTACAGAAAGGCTTGAGGCCGATTTGGCCGCATTTTCCCGCAGGCTCGCCAGTTAGCTTTTTGATAATGGTAACAATGTCCTTTTATGTTAAGGCCGTATGGAAATAACATTGAGGATGATCCAGGGTGCCATCAAATTCACACATCAGACCATCCCGGCGGCTCAGAGGGAGGATACGCCATTCAACCCAACAGCGGATTAGGTCGACCCCAGTAAGGCCGTTGTTCGTCAAGGATCTCAATTCAGATAGTATCGGGATGAATTCCGATTCTTCCTCCTCGGTGAGCTTGTCTGGAAGCTTGAAGTTGGTCGGGAGGCGAGTTGGCCTGTAGCCCAGAAGCTTGTTTTCGCCTGCAGGAGACGTCTCTTGACAGTAAAACCAAGACTCGCCCCAACCTTTGGGATGGCTAGGCATGGCGAGTGAGGGGAACGGGCTATCCCTGCGGCGTTGGACATTGACGCCGCCGAGTTCCAAGCTGGGGCCGTTGTGGAATTCCGTTTGGCGATTCAGATGGAAAAAGTGCCAGAATAAAGGAATAGAGGGCTCAATCCGCATATAAGCCTCATAGAAAACTTGGAATTGGCACAAGTTACTTATGGAATTGGGTCCGAAGTCCTGGAGGCGGACGTTCATGAAAGTCATGGCGTCCCTAAGAAACTTTGATCCGGGCGGCTTAAAACCTCATTCCAGGTGTTCAACAAAGACGACTATTTCTCCTTCTTTGGGGTTAGGGAGATCTTCTCCGAACCCGGTGCGCCAGCCAATAACATCCTTAGGATCCAAGCTGCCCGTTTTCACATAATCGGCTAATATGGTGTCATTGACCTTGGTAGGAAGCCAGTCACTTTTGAAGACGGCGCCCATGCTACAAATAAGTAAACTATGAAATTACATGCCTTGAACATCTACTGTATGGGATGAAATCAGTTCATTTAACTCGCCGAGTACTTTGATTAAGGAAGGGTTTGACCCGCCAGGTCAAAGGGCCGAGTTGGGTCACTATGGCGACTTACGGAGTATGGCTATACACAAAGGCTACGTTCTAAAGATGGTAAAGGCGTTCGTTTGAAGTGCCAGGGTATGAAGACTATAAACAACTTTTTGCAAACAGTAGGTAAAGAATGGATCTACCAGGCAGACGAGAAAAACCTAAGAAAAATGACTAGACGCAGCAGTTTATTATCAGATGACGCCCTTCGCTTGGTGAAAACATTATTCTCAAAGATTCACAAGTAAAGGCGGATAAGTAAAAGTGTTCGAAACATTGGCTATCCTATCAACATTCATACTAATCAGTTCGGAGTAGGCGGCGTCTGTACGCGAGGAGCATCAAGAACATGGCAATGGCTAAAGTTTCAAGTAGAGATTGAATCTACTCCTAAAAATGGGCGGAGGCCTAACCTAACGCTTTCGGGTAAAAGGAGCCTACGGTGATGAAGTTTGTTGGAGAAGCACGGGCGTCCCGTCGAGCGAAGAGGTCGTCGGCGGCGGCAGAGTTCGTGGTACATGGCGAGGTGGTCGACGGCGGTGCAGTCGACGGCGATGACAGCGGATGTGTTGGTTGCGGCACGAGACTGGACAACGGTGAAAGTCTACAGGCAGCACCGCAGCTCCTCGCGTGAAGGCCGAAAGCACGGTCGGCGGCGGATTCCTCGGGGGCGATGAGGTTTTCTCGCTGCGCAGGTGGGGAGGAAGGTGACGGGACTGGTAGGTGGGAAGCGCCAGTTCTGTCCCCCCTGGCCTATTTAGCAAGACAGGTGCTGGAATCGAGGCGCCGTGAGCGGGAACCGCCGGGGGATAAAAAGATTTTCAATAAATGCGTGCCGAAGATTTCGGGATAACGATGCGCCAAAGATCCGTTGGGGTTGTGACTGTCTTCCCGAAAATCGAGGAGTAAAAAGAGGCCAGTCAGTAATGGTTTGGCGACTTAAGGGATTTTCAGTGCCCTATGGCGGGTGTACAATTTTTGACATATGAAGAAAAATGAGGGATGAATCGCCTTCAATGGAGGAGAAGTATTGGCATGAAAAAGAAAAGTTCAAGTCAATTTGGGGCCTAATGTTGGGGATATTACCTGTGGATGACCCGCCCTAGTTGGCCCGGGTTATCCATTGGGCGATTCATCCAAATATTTAGTTGGGCCTCATTTTGGCCGGATCAAGGTCGTATGACGGTTATGGCTCTTGGAAGGTCTCCAAGCTTCGGAAGATGGCGACTTAGAGACCGTAGGGTCACGAGTTGTAGGAAGGAGAGAATCCTTGTAAACCCTAGGGAATCAACCTGTATATAAAGGCGAGTCCCCGGGGACAGAGGGTAGGTTAGAAATCATCGAGTGCTAGGTTCGGCGAGTTACGCCCTCCTTGTAATCAAATCCACATTAATACACACCAAAGCAGGATGTAGGCTTTTACCTCCTCACGAGGGGCCAAACCTGGGTAAATCGTCGTGTCTCTCCCGCTTAACCCCTTTTAGTCGCCACCAAGGTGCGATGGCTCTAGTACTAAGTCCTTTCACGAGGACATCTGCCGTGACAAAACCACGACAGTTTCTCTAGCATACCCGAAGGAATTTCATAAAAATATTTTCAGTAGGTGCAGCAGGTTGAGGAGCAACTCCTTGTGCTTCTGTTCAAGGTGAAGATACCCCGAACAAGCTCCTCAAAGGATTAGTTTCCATAGTCACAAGTGACAATAAATTTCAGCACAGTATATAAATGTTTCCTTACCAAATTCCACTTACCAAAGGCGCTTCACTCCTCGGAAACGGCGCCAAAAAAGAGTCTTGATGACACACAAGTTTTGGGGATCTATCGTAGTCCTTTCGATAAGTAAGAGTGTCAAACCCAACGAGGAGCAGAAAGAAATGACAAGTGGTTTTCAACAAGGTATTCTCTGCAGGCACTGAAATTATCGGTAACAGATAGTTTTGTGATAAGATAATCCGTAGCGAGTAGCAAGTAACAATAGTAACAAAGGTGCAACAAAGTGTCCCAATCCGTTTTGTAGCAAGGGACAAGCCTGTACAAACTCTCATAGGAGGTAAAGTGCTCCCGAGGACACATAGGAATTTCTGTCAAGCTAGTTTTCATCATGTTCATATGATTCCCGTTTGTTACTTTGATAGTTTGATATGTGGGTGGACCGGTGCTTGGATGCTGCCCTTACTTGGAAAAACATCCCACTTATGATTAACACGTCTCACAAGCATCCGCAACTACGAAATAAGAATTAACTCCGGAAAGAGCATCAAGTGTTCATGGTCAATAAGACCGCTGGTTTCAAGAGAAACGACAAAGGAAAGAAGGGTAGCTCCAAGAAGGGCGGCAAAACTATTGCTACTCCGACGAAGAAACCCAAGGCTACACCTAAGCCGGAAACTGAGTGCTACTATTGCAAGGGGATGGGTCAGTGGAAGTGCAACTGCCCCAAGTATTTGGCTGATAAGAAGGCGGCCAACGCAAAACCAGGTATACGTGATATACATGTTATTGATGTGTACCTAACCAACTCCCGTAGTAGTGCCTGGGTATTTGATACCGGTTCTATTGCTCATATTTGCAACCCGAAGTAGGGACTGCAGAATAAACGAAGGCTGGCAAAGGATGAAGTGATGATGCGCGTGGGAAATGGTTCCAAGGTTGATGCAATCACCGTCGGCACAGTCTCACTTCAGTTACCATCAGGATTAGTTATGAACTTAAATAATTGTTATTTACTACCTGTGTTAAGCATGAACAATATATCTGGATCTTGTTTATTGCGAGACGGTTACTCATTTGAGTCAGAGAATAATGGTTGTTCTATTTTTATGAGTAATATCTTTTATGGTCATGCACCCAATGTGAATTTTTTTTCATATTGAATCTTGATTGTGACGACACACATATACATAACATTGAGACCAAAAGATGTAGAGTTAACAATGATAGCACCACTTTTTTATGGCACTGCCGCTTAGGTCATATTGGTGTAAAGCGCATGAAGAAACTCCATGATGATGGGCTTTTGAGTCACTTGATTTCGAATCACTTGACACGTGTGAACCATGCCTCATGGGCAAGATGACTAAGACTCCGTTCTCCGAAACAATGGAGTGTGCAAGTGACTTGTTGGAGATCATACATACTGATGCGTGCGGTCCAATGAGTGTGGAGGCGCGCGGCGGATATCGTTATTTTCTCATCTTCGCTGATGATTTGAGTAGGTATGGATATATCTACTTGATGAAGCACAAGTCTGAAACGTTTGAAAAGTTCAAGCAATTTCAGAGTGAAGTTGAAAATCAATGTAACAAGAAGATCAAGTTCCACCGACTGTTTGGTGCTCACTTAAGACAATGTCTGTTTCGAGGGGGTGAATATCTGTTTCGAGTTTGGTGCTCACTTAAGACAATGTGGAATCGTTTCACAGTTGACACCGACTGGAACACCACAGCGTAATGGTGTGTCCGCACGTCATAATCGTAGTTTGTTAGATATGGTGCGATCTATGATGTCTCTTACCGATTTGTCGTTATTGTTTTGGGGTTATGCATTAGAGACATATGCATTCACTTTAAATAGGGCACTATCAAAATCTGTTGAGACGACAAAATATGAGATATGGCATGTCAAGAGGCCAAAGTTGTCGTTTCTTAAAGTGTGGGGATGTGATGCTTATGTCAAAAATCTTCAGCCTGAAAAGCTGGAACCCAAAGCGGAAAAGTGTGTCTTCATAGGTTACCCAAAAGAGACAGTTGGGTACACCTTTAAATAGGGCAAAGTGTTTGTTGCTAAGAACGGAGCTTTTCTTGAGAAGGAGTTTCTCTCGAAAGATTTGAGTGGGAGGAAGATAGAACTTGATGAGGTTGCAGAACCTCTCCTCCCTCTAGATGGTGGCATAGGGTAGGGGACACCCATGTCGAGGCAACACCGGTTGAGGAGGAAGCTAGTGATGATGGTCATGAAGCTTCAGATCAAGTTACTGTCGGACCTCGCAGGTCGATAAGATCACGTACTGCTCCTAAGTGGTATGGTAATCTTGTCTTATCTATCATGTTATTTGAAAACAATGAGCCTATGAATTATGAAGAAGCAATGGTGGGCCCAGATTACAACAAATGGGTAGAGGCCATGAAGTCCGAGATAGGATCTATGTATGAAAACAAGGTGTGGACTTTGGAAGTATTAGCTGAAGGTCGCAAGGCTATTCAGAACAAATGGATCTTTAAGAAGAAGACGGACGTGGACGGTAATGTGACCGTTTATAAAGCTCGACTTGTGGCAAAGGTTTTTCAGAAGTTCAAGGAGTTGACTACGATGAGACGTTCTCACCCGTAGTGATGCTTAAGTCCGTCCGAACCATGTTAGCAATAGCTGCATTTTTCGATTATGAAATCTGGCAGATGTATGTCAAAATGGTGTTCCTTAATGGTTTTCTTAAGGAAGAGTTGTATATGATGCAATAAGAAGGTTTTGTCGATCCAAAGAATGCTAACAAAGTGTGCAAGCTCTAGCGATCCATTTATGCACTGGTGCAACCATCTCGGAGTTGGAATAAGCGGTTTGATGAGGTGATCAAAGCATTTGGTTTCATACAAGTTGTTGGAGAATCTTGTATTTACAAGAAAGTGAGTGGGAGCTCTGTAGCGTTTCTAATATTATATGTGGATTACATATTGCTGATTGGAAACAATGTGGAGTTTTTAAAGAGCGTAAAGGATTATTTGAACAAATGTTTTTCAATGAAAGATCTAGGAGAAGCTGCTTACATATTAGGCATTAAGATCTGTAGTGATAGATCAAGACGCCTAATAGGACTTTCACAAAGCACATACCTTGATAAAGTTTTGAAGAAGTTCAAAATGGAGCAGTCCAAGAAGGGGTTCTTGCCAGTGTTACAAGGTATAAAGTTGAGTAACACTCGATGTCCAGTAACTGTGGAAGATAGAGAAAAGATGAGTACCGTCCCCTATGCTTCAGCCATAGGGTCTACCATGTATGCAATGCTATGCACAAGACCGGACGTCAGCCTGGCCATCAGTATGGTAGGCAGGTTTCAAAGTAATCCAGGAGTGGATCACTGGACGGCGGTCAAGAATATTCTAAAGTACTTGAAAAGGACTAAGGAAATGTTTCTCGTTTATGGAGGTGACGGAGAGCTTGTCGTAAAGGGTTACGTCGATGCAAGCTTTGACACTGATCCAGATGACTCTAAGTCTCAAATCGGATACATATTTATTCTTAATGGGGGTGCGGTAAGCTGGTGCAGTTCCAAGCAAAGCGTCGTAGCATATCCTACATGTGAAGCAGAGCACATGGCTGGCTCGGAGGCAGCTAAGGAGGGTGTGTGGATGAAGTAATTCATGACGGATCTTGGAGTTGTGCCAAGCGCACTAAATCCAATAACCTTGTTCTGTGACAACACTCGTGCCATTGCTCTAGCAAAGGAACCAAGGTTTCACAAGAAGACCAGACACATGAAACGAAGCTTCAACCTCATCCACGACTATGTCGAAGGAGAGGACGTAAATATTTGCAAAGTGCACACGGATCTGAATGTTGCAGATCCGCTGACTAAACCTCTTCCACGAGCGAAGCATGATCAACACGAGAACTGTATGGGTGTTAGATTCATTCCAATGTAAATCGCATAGCGATGTGAGACTAGATTATTGACACTAGTGCAAGTGGGAGACTGTTGGAAATATGCCCTAGAGGCAATGATAAAATAGTTATTATTATATTTCCTGTTTCAAGATAATCGTTTATTATCCATGCTATAATTGTATTGAATTAAAGCATAGATACATGTGTGGATATATAGACAAAACAATGTCCCTAGTAAGCCTCTAGCTGACTAGTCAGTTCATCAAGGATGGTTAAGGTTTTCTGGCCATATGCAAGTGTTGTCACTTGATGACTGGATCACATCATTAGGATAATTATGTGATGGACAAGACCCAAATTACGAATGTAGCATGTGATCGTGTTATTTTGTTGCTATTGTTTTCTGCGTGTCAAGTATTCATTTATATGACCATGAAATCATATAACTCACTCACACCGGAGGAATACCTTGTGTGTATCAAATATTGCAACATTACTGGGTGACTATAAAGGTGCTCTACAGGTATCTCCGAAGGTGTCCGTTGAGTTAGCATGCATCAAGACTGGGATTTGTCACTCCGTGTAACGGAGAGGTATCTCGGGGCCCACTCGGTAATACAACATCACATATAAGCCTTGCAAGGAATGTGCCTAAAGTGTTAGTCACTGGATCTTGTATTACGGAACGAGTAAAGAGACTTGTCGGTAACGAGATTGAAATAGGTATAGGGATACCGACGATCAAATCTCAGGCAAGTAACATACCGAAGGACAAAGGGAATGATATACAAGATTATATGAATCCTTGGCACAGAGGTTCAACCGATAAGATCTTCGTAGAATATGTAGGATCCAATATGGACATCCAGGTCCCGCTATTGGATATTGGCCGGGGAGTGTCTCAGGTCATGTCTACATAGTTCTCGAACCCGCAGAGTCTGCACACTTAAGGTTCGGTGACGTTTCGGTATAGTTGAGTTATAGGTGTTGGTGACCGAAGGTTGTTCGGAGTCCCGGATGAGATCACAGACGTCATGAGGGTTTCTGGAATGGTCCGGAAATGAAGATTGATATATAGTATGGTTTCATTTGGTCATCGGAAAGATTTCGGGCATTACCGGCAGTGTACCGGGAGTGACGAATGAGAGTTTCTGTGTTTCCACCGGGAGGGGCCCGCCCACCCGAGAGTGAGCCCAATAGTCCTAGGTTGCACACCATTCCTTAGTGGGCTGGTGAGGCCAGCCCAAGTGGGCTATGGAGCTAGAACAGAAAACCAAAAGAAAAAAATGGGAGGTGGGAAGGGAGAGGAGGACTCCTCCTTCCCCAAACTGAATTGGAGTTGGAGTCCTCCTCTCCACTTCGGCCGGCACCCTAGGGGCTCCCTTGAGCCCCAAGGCTAGCCCCTCCCCTCCTCCTATATTAACTAGAGGGTTTAGGGTTTTGGAGACACAACTTTGCCACGTGCAACTCAAACCTATACCTCGTAGTCCTTCCTCTAGATCGATTTTCTACGGAGCTCGGGCGGAGCCCTGGAGGAATAGATCATCACCATCACCGGTGCACCGTCACGCTACTGGAGAACTCTTCTACTTCCCGTCTCTCTTGTTGGATCAAGAAGGCGGAGAACGTCATCGAGCTGTACGTGTGCTGAACACGGAGGTGCCATCCGTTCGGTGCTAGATCGTGGGACGGATCGTGGGACGACGGTGATTTGAATCACAAAGTTGTACCACTACATCAACCGCGTTTCTTAACGCTTACCGCTTAGCAATCTACAAGAGTATGTGGATCCGATGTCCCTCTCATAGATGAGCATCACCATGATAGGTCTTCGTGTGTGTAGGATTTTTTTTGTTTCCCATGCAACGTTCCCCAACATATACCACCCGCCACTAGTGCGGATGCCTTTGATATTAATGTTGCATTACACGTCGCTTCACGTCTCAATACCTTTGTTGAACTTTGTGATATGCAAAAGAAAAAGGACATGTATAATGATATTGCAAAATTAAAATTGTTTCCTTTCTCACTAAGAGAGAAAGCTAAAGCTTGGTTTTCATCTTTACAACATAATAGTATTGGAACATGGGATAAGTGTAAAGATGCTTTTATTTCCAATTATTTTCCTCCTCCTAAGATCATCTCCCTTATAAATCAAGTAATGAATTTTAAATAGCAAGATCGTGAACATGTTGCACAAGCTTCTGGGAAGATGAAATTGATGATAAGAAATGGTCCAACTCGTGGTTTAAACTTGGGGTGGATCAAAGGTGCCACATGCAGCAATACGTCAAAGGTGATTTCTTATTCTTATTCTTCTTCTTCTTCTTCTTCCTATTCTTCTTCTTCTATATTAGGTAAATTAATGTTGTATTGTTCTTCCGTTTACTCTCATATACATTTGCATGACAACATGGTTACATTATCTGTTTACTTATATTTTTTTGTCCTTTCATATCAATTGATATGTTGTTCTTTTAAGTACTCCCATACTAGCATGTTACCCCGTTCTTTAACAACGGTATCAATTCCTACAGTATATGCCTTGCTTTGCAACAAGAACTATAGCACTTAATCTTGGCCTTTAAATTATTGAAGATTCTTGGGATGTTATATTGATAAAAAACCATGGATTTGCAATCGTTGTTTCTGTAAAACTTGATGAGGATTGTCGGTCCTATTTGATATAGCACTTTGGCCAAAAATTTGGAAATTTTATGTACTGAAACTTGGCTCTAAAATTGTGCTGCACCTAAAAGAGCCCGGACATATATATGATCAATGCAAACTTCCCCCATGACATCATCTGACCATACTTTGTTGGAAGTAAGTATTATTTCTAGTATCTGAATGTTGACACGTAACAATATAAAAGTAATTGTGTAGTATTTGAGCAACCAATTGGGATTTCATTTTCTGAATGTGTTAAATATGTTCCTACCTAGTAACCTGTAATTACCAACGCACTACTCTTCTGCCCTGATCTAGCTACATAATCACTATCCTCCCACTACTCTACTCATGACAAAAAGTGCCACCTCAGCCAATACTCCGGAGGGGGTGCCGAGGATGCCAACAAGCGGGGGCGGGTCGAGCCAGAAACACAAGCGCATCCGGCAAGCGTAGACTTCATCAGCACCATCCCCGATGATATGTTGATAGTCATCATCTCCCTCCTCCCAATCAAAGATGGCATGCACACAACCGTCCTCTCCCAGCGGTGGTGCCCTGTATGGTGTTGTGCCCCTCTCGGCCTCATCAACAAGCACATGCTCCGCAATGGCTATCACAAACGCTTGAATGCATTGTCCTAGATCCCTGGCACGCACCGTGCCCAATCAGCGGCCTTACTATGGGCAAGGGCCATTCCAACGGCAAGGACCGAGCCAAGCTTGACAAGTGGTTCTTATCGACCACCCTAGATCGGCTCGAGGAGCTCATTTTTAATGATGGACACATGCGCTCGCTGCCACTCTTCGCGCTGCACCTCACACCAACATTGTGCATCGCTAGGTTCATGAACTGCCATTTCCCCCATATTAACGTTGATCCCACTCTTTTTCTACCTCGACTGAAGCACCTCGAGCTTGTCGCCATCTGCATCCCCAATGACAACATGGAGCGCCTGTTCTACGGCTGTACTGTGCTCGAGTACCTTCATATTTAGGCTATCAATGGGTTGAGTAGCCTCCACATCGCGTACACGAGTCTCCGGACAATTTTTGTGTATTGTTGGTACTGCAACACGAGATCACACAAGTTGAATTACCAGATGGTCATTGAGAACATGTCTTTACTTGAGAGATTACTTCTAGTTAATAAAAAAGGTCCAACAATAATCAGGGTCATTTATGCGCCAAAGTTGGCAGTTGCTACCTTTTGAGCTTGAGTTGGTTTTCCCTTGAAGAGGAAAGGGTGATGTAGTGAAGTATATAAGTATTTACCTCAGTTTGTTGAGAACCAAGGTATCAATCCAGTAGGAGGAACAAGCAAGGCCCTAATAGTAGTACCTACACAAATAATCAAACACTTGCACCCAACACTATAAAGGGGTTGTCAATCCCTTCAGAGTTATTTGCAAGGATGAGATCTAATAGAGATAGATATAAAAGATTGCGGAAACAAAAGTATATAAATTGCAGCAAAATATTTTTGGTATTTTTTTGTTTATAGATTTGGAAATATAATATGGAAAGTAGACCCGGGGGCCATAGGTTTCGCTAGAGGCTTCTCTCATAAAGGAAAATAATACGGTGGGTGAACAAATTACTGTCGAGCAATTGATAGAAAAATAATAATTATGAAGATATCTAAGGCAATGATTATGCATATAGGCATCACGTGTGTATCAAGTAGACCGAAACGATTCTGAATCTACTACTATTACTCCACACATCGACCGACTCCTGCCTACATCTAGAGTATTAAGTTCATGAAGAATAGAGTAACGCATTAAGTAAGTTGACATGATGTAGAGGGATAAACTCAAGCAATATGATGAAAACCCCATCTTTTTACCCTTGATGACACCAATACAATACGTGCCTCGCTACCCCTACTGTCACTGGGTGAGGACACCACAAGATTGAACCCAAAACTAAGCACTTCTCCCATTGCAAGAATGACCAATCTAGTTGGCCAAACCAAACCAATAATTCGAAGATACTTGCAAAGATATGAAACCATGGATATAAGAATTCAGAAGGGACTCAAATAATATTCATAGATAATCTGAACATAAACTCACAATTCATCGGATCTCGACAAACACACCGCAAAAGAGTCTTACATCGGATATCTCCACGAAGATCATGAAGAACTTGGTATTGAAGATCAAAGAGAGAGAGAAGAAGCCATCTAGATACTAGATATGGACTCGTAGGTCTGTTGTGAACTACTCACAAATCATCGTAGGGGCAATGGAGTTGATGTAGATGCCCTCCGTGATCAATTCCCTCTCCTACAGATTACCAGAAAAGGCTCCCAGATTGAATCTCATGGGAACAGAGGCTCCCGGCGGCGGAAAAGTATTTTCGTGGCTCTCTTTAGCGATGGGGGAATATTTGGGAATTTATAGGCCAAAGAATAGGGTTAGGAGGCCTGCAGGGAACCCACAAGTTAGGGGGCGCGACCACCCCCCTAAGGCATGCTCTGCATGCTTGTGGCCTCCCGACAGGTGCCCCGCCCCCTACTCTAAGCCTTCTGGGTTTCTTCTGGTCCAAGAAAAATCATTTCGGAGATTTTATTCCGTTTGGAATCCGTTTAATATTCCTTATCTGCAATACTCACAAATATGGAAAAAACAGAAGCTGGCACTAGGCTCTAGATTAATAGGTTAGTCCCAAAATAATATAAAACAACATATTAATGCATATAAAACATCCAAAACAGAAAATGTAATAGCATGGAAATAATCAAAAATTATAGATACGTTGGAGACGTATCAAGCATACCCAAGCTTAACTCATGCTCGTCCTCGAGTAGGTAAATGATTAAAACAGAATTTTTGATGTGGAATGTTGCCTAACATATTTATCCATATAATATTCTCTATTGTGGCATGATTATTCAGATCCATAAGATTCAAAATAAAAGTCTAATATTGATATAAAAATAACAATACTTCAAGCATAATAATAAGGCAATTGCTTCTTTTCAAAATAACATGGTCTTAGAAAGTTATCCCTACAAAGTCATACTGTCTAGCTATGCTCCATCTTCACCACACAAACTATCTAAATCATGCACAACCCTGATGAAAATCAAGCAATTGTTTCACACTTTTTATGTTCTCAAACTTTTTCAACTCTCACGCAATACATGAGCGTGAGCCGTGGATATAGCACTATAAGTGGAATAGAGTATGGTGGAGGTTGCAAAAAAAGGAAGAATATAGTCTCACATCAACTAGGCATATCAACGGGCTATGGAGAAGCCCATCAATAGATATTAATGTGAGTGAGTAGGGATTGCCATGGAACAAATGCACTAGAGGAATAAGTGTATGAAAGCTCAAAAATAAAACTAAGTGGTTGTGCAAAAAGATGTAATTCCACTAGTTATATGAAAGTGACAAAATAGGAGACTCTCTATGAAAAACATGGTGCTACTTTGAAGCACAAGTTCGGAAAAAGATACTAGCATTGTCCCTTCTCTCTTTCTCTCATTTTTTTCTCTTTTTTCTCTTTTTTTCTTTTTTTTGGTGGGCTTCTTTTGCCTCTTTTATTTTTTTATGGGCTTCGTTGGCCTCTTTTATTTTTTGGTAAAGTTTGTAGACTCATCCCAACTTGTGAGGGAATCATAGCTTCCATCATCCTTTTCTCTCATGGGACAATGCTCTAATAATGCGAATCATCACATTTTTATTTACTTAAAACTCAAAGATTACAACTTGATATCTAGAACGAAATATGATTCTATAAGCAATATGGAAGTGATGGTGCATTTCATAAAAAAATGGGACGGTGGTGTTGCATGACAATATATCTCGGAATGGATGTGAAAATGCCATAATAGGTAGATATGGTGGCTATTTTGAGGAAAATATATGGTGGTTGTTTTGAGCAAGGTGGGTTTAATGTACCGGCGAGAGTTGCACAGTACTAGAGAGGCTAGCAAAGGTGGAAGGGTGAGAGTGTGTATAATCCATGAACTCAACATTAGTCATAAAGAACTCACATACTTATTGCAAAAGCCTATTAGTTATCGAAGAAAAGTATTAGACACATGCTCCTAGGGGAAGGGTTGGTAGGAATTAACCATCGCGCGATCCCGACCTCCACATAAAGGCTGACAATCATTAAAAAAATCATGCTCCAACTTCATCACATAACGGTTCACCATACGTGCATGCTACGGGAATCACAAGCTTTACACAAGTATTTCTTCTAATTCCCAATTACTTACTAGCATGACTCTCATATTACCATCTTCCTATCAAAAAACTATATGCAAGGAATCAAACTTCTCAGCATATTCAATGCACTTAATATGAAAGTTTTTATTATATCCCTCTTGGATGCCCATTATATTAGGACTAAATTCATAACCTAAACCAATTACCATGCTCTTTAAAGAACTCTCAAAATAATATAAGTGAAGTACGAGAGTTTAATAATTTACGTAAAACACCACTCCATCGTGCTCTAAAAGATATAAGTGAAGCACTAGAGCAACATTGCCTAGCTCAAAATATATAAGTGAAGCACAAAGAGTATTCTAATAAATTCATGATTCAGCGTGTCTCTCTCAAAAGATGTGTGCGGCTAGGATGATTGTGGCAAACTAAAAACTAAAGACGCATATCATACAAGACGCTCCAAGCAAAACACATATCATGTGGTGAAAAAAATATAGCCTCAAGTAAATTTATCGATGGATTGAAGTCGTAAGAGGGGATGCCTTCCGGGGCATCTCCAAGCTTAGGCTCTTTGGTATCCTTGAGTATGGCTTGGGGTGCCTTGGGCATCCCCAAGATTAGGCTCTTGCCATACCTTATTCCATAGTCCATCAAATATTTACCCAAAATTTGAAAACTTCACAGCACAAAACTCAACACAAAACTCATGAGATCCGTTAGTATAAGAAAAATAAATCATCACTTTAGTTACTATTATGAACTCATTATTTATTTATATTGATGTAATATTTACTGTATTCCAACTTTCCCATGGTTCATACCCTCCGATAGAACCCATAGGTTCATCAAAATAAGCAAACAACACAAAGAAAAAAATCTGTCAAAAACAGAACAACCTGTAGCAATCTGTTTACTTGGAATACTTCTGTAACTCCAAAAATTTGAAAATTAGGACAATCTGGGTAATTTTTAAATCAATCTTGTGTAAAAATTCAGATCAACAGCACGTTCCAGTGACTTTACAAAATTCCTGGACTGAGAGCGAAAGTTTCTGTTTTTAAACAAAATCAACTTGAAAACACTGTAGACCATCCCAAAGGTCTTACTTGGATCAAACACTAATTAAAACAATAAAACACAATTGTTATAGAGGTAATAATGTGTGTAGCACTAAAAAACAGAAGCAAAAAAACAAAATTGGGCTGCCTCCCAACAAGCTCTTTGTTTATAGCCGTTAAGATAGGCTTTGAGATTGTATTGATGCTCACATGAAGGATAGTAGTTGAAACACAATGAGAGCATCATAAAGAATATGGAAAACACACTTAAGTCAAGCAAAAACCAGCATATGGAAGGAAGAATTCAGAAGAGATTCAAATAATATTCATAGATAATCTGAACATAAACTCACAATTCATCGGATCTTGACAAACACACCGCAAAAGAGTATTAAATCGGATAGATGTCCATGAAGATCATGAAGAACCTGGTATTGAAGATGAAAGAGAGAGAAGAAGCCATCTAGCTACTAGCTATGGATCTGTAGGTCTATGGTGAACTACTCACACATCATCGGAGGGTCAATGGAGTTGATGTAGATGCCCTTCGTGATCAATTCCCTCTCCGATACATTACCGGAAAAGGCTCCCAGATTGGATCTCACGGGAACAAAGGCTCCTCGCGACGGAAAAGTATTTTCGTGAATCTCTTTAGCGATGTGGGAATATTTGGGAATTTATAGGCCAAATAATAGGGTTAGGAAGCCTGCGGGGGACCCACGAGCCACGGGGCGCTACCACCCCCCTAGGGCGTGCCCTGCAGGCTTGTGGCCTCCCAGCAGGTGCCCTGCCCCCTACTCCAAGTCTTTTGGGTTTCTTCTGGTCCAAGAAAAATCATTCCGGAGATTTTATTCCGTTTGGACCCCGTTTAATATTCCTTATCTGCAATACTCAAAAACATGGAAAAAACAGAAACTGGCACTAGGCTCTAGATCAACAGGTTAGTCCCAAAAATAATATAAAAAAACATATTTATGCATATAAAACATCCAAACAGATAATATAATAGCATGGATCAATAAAAAATTATAGATATGTTGGAGATGTATCAACAGTGTTTGGCTACTCGCACGCCAACTTATGTGAACTTGTTATTGGGTCCATAATCATCCAGGTACAACAATTGCCTTCTTTTCCTTCTTGAAATTAATATTTTTTTCTCTATTCAAGATGTATGTTCGTCTGTTATCCGGAAGATGATTCCAACATGCTCGACCATTTATCTTCACACAATGAAGGTCTTGGCACTATTATCTATCAACCCCGACGTGGACCAACTTGCTAGATTCCTCAGATGCTTTTATTGGAGATCTATACAACGAGGTGATGATCCTTTCATGTTAAATGTTAACCACAATGGAGTTCAATTTTGGAAACCCTACAAATCATATATGTCCCTTGTGTGTCCAAGCACTAATACGCTCTCTTCTTTGCAGATACAACTAAGTCAGGTAGTGGATAATGTGATACAATATAACAATCCCATCAGACGCCTCGTTCTCCATCTCTCATAAATTACTTTGAACTCCTATCAAGGGACCTTACAGGAGATTATATTTGACAGGTTCGTTGTTGTGAGAGAAAGTGTGTTATTTATTCTGCAAAAAAATAATGGTTTGCTGATTAGCTCCAGCGACTAGGACAAAATGGAAAAGGCTGTGCAGAAGCTCAATGTCATTTCATAACTTTAGCTAATAGACTATTCGGAAGTCCTTATGTCAAGCCCATACATAACATGTCACTCGTGGATCCCTTTGCAAATATTTTGAAGTTATGAGACTGGTTGTAATATCAACATGAACCTCTCATATGTTCATGTTCAGCTGATCAACACGGGCATCTAGAGCTGCATGACAAAGTTTCCGCATGAGCTGAATTTCATTTCTATTAGCGGTTTGAACCTTGTAATCTTTGAATTTGAGTCTTGTAATTCTGGAATTTGAATATTTGTACTATTTCTATCATTTGTGATACAATCATTAAAATGGCATCATATGTGACTCGTATTTTGGTAGTACTATTTTTTTCCTTAACATGCAATGTACAATTAATATCTCGACCTTAATATGCAATTGATGATTAATATATGGACCTTAAAAAGCACAACCATGACTGAGGGTATCCTGTGTAGCTCCATTGGCCCTCCTAGAGTCTGCCGGCGACTAGCGCTCGTTCACCATGCATGTCGTAGTGCACATGCAAAAAAGGTTCACGTACGGCCCCCTCGATGGTGTACACCAACCATCCAATCTGGGTGGAGAATTCCAACGTTATGGACATGTTGCTTGACGAACACAAGCGCAAAATGGTCTTCTCTTGTGTCCCTGCACGTGCTCTGCTCTCGCGCCCCTTCGCACACGCTCTGTCAGTGGTTGGGGCTTGCCCACGATCATGTTCGGGCCTCATTATGCATGTGATTGCACCACGTGTGTCGCCCCATGAAGTTACGTCCTCCACGACTAAATCACGCGTTGGAAATACTTCCATCCAAATATCCCAGTTTTACACGACAACCGACCCTCATTTATACCCACGACCATTGACCATAGTCTCTTAACGCTTTCAATCGCACCCCACAATACAAAAAGTACACCCTCGACGATACAATAAGAGGCACTCTGATACGTCTCCAACGTATCTATAATTTTTGATGGTTTCATGCTATTATCTTATCAAACTTTGGATGTTTTGCATGCCTTTTATTTATTTTCTGGGACTAACTTATTAATTTAGTGCCAAGTGCCAGTTCCTGTTTTTTCCATGTTTTTGACCCCTTTCAGAGGAGATTTTGAAACGGAGTCCAAACGGAAGAAAATCCCCGAAAAGATTTTTTCTGGAAATGAAGAAGATCACAGGACTTGGGGGCAAGCTAGAGGAGCACCAGGGGCCCCACAAGCCCCCACCCTGCGACCAGGGGGGCCAAACCATGCACGCTTGTGGGGCCCTTGGAGATCCCCTGACCTAGATATTGCGCCTATATATTCCCAAATATTCCCAAAAAATCAGAGGACGATCGCAATCACTTTTCCGCCGCCGCAAGCTTCTATCTCTGCAAGATCCCATCTGGGGCACGTCCTGGTGCCCTGCCGGAGGGGGGATTCGGACACGGAAGGCTTCTCCATCAACACCATGACCTCTACGATGATGTGTGAGTAGTTCACCATAGACCTACGGGTCCATAGCTAGTAACTAGATGACTTCTTCTCTCTCTTGGATCTTCAATACAAAGTTCTCTTATTTTGATTGTCATCCTTTGTGTTGAGGTCAGGATCACGCGATGGTTTACACCTGCCAACCCTTCCCCTCGGAGTATGCGTTTAGCACTTTGTTTTGATTACTAATAAAAACTTTTGCAACAAGTATGTGAGTTCTTTATGACTAATGTTGAGTCCATGGTATAGATGCACTTTCACCTTCCACCATTGCTAGCCTCTCTAGCACCGCGCAATTCTCGCCGGTGCACAAACCCACAAAATTCCTTCCTCAAAACAACCACCATACCTACCTACTATGGCATTTTCATAGCCATTCCGAGATATATTGCCATGCAACTCCCACCATTCCGTCTCATGCCTTGTGTCGTCACTCTCATATTGCCATTGCATGATCATACTAGATCGTTGCACATCCCCGTACACTGCCGGAGGCATTTCCTATGGAGTCATCATCATTGTGATCTTTGAGCTTTGAGTAACTAAAAAGTGTGATGATCATCATTATTAGAGCATTGTCCCATGTGAGGAAATAAAAAAAAGAGGCCAAAGAGCCCAAAAACAAAAAAAGAGTAAAGAAAAAAGAGAGGCCTAAGAGCCCAAATAAAAAAAAAAGAAATGAGAGAAAAGAGAGAAGGGACAATGCTACTATCTTTTTCCACACTTGTGCTTCATGTTAGCACCATGTTCTTCATGATTGAGAGCTTCTTGCTTTGTCACTACCATACACTAGTGGGAACCTTCATTATATAACTTGGCTTGTATATTCCAATGATGGGCTTCCTCAAAATTGCCCTAGGTCTTCTTGAGCAAGCAAGTTGGATGCACGCCCATTAGTTTTCCTCTTGAGCTTTCACATACTTATAGATCTAGTGCATCTCTTGTATGGCAATCCCTACTCATTCACATTGATATCTATTAATGGGCATCTCCATAGCCTATTGATACGCCGAGTCAGTGTGACCATCTCCTCCTTTTTGTCTCACAATCACCACCACACTCTATTCCGCCTATAGTGCTATATCCATGGCTCACGCTCATGTATTGCGTGATAGTTATATAAAGTTTGAGAAAGTAAGAGTGCGAAAACAATTACTTGGCCAATTCCGGGGTTGTGCATGATTTACATTAGCTCTGTGAGGATGATGGAGCATAGCCAGATGTCACATCCCTGAAACCCTAATCAAGTTAGCATTGTGCTCATATCTTCTTTGCATTGCATCTAAGAAAATTTCAACAAGAACAAAGCAAGTGGTGAAGGAGAACTCAAAAAAACCCTAGCCACTTCTCAAATTCAAGGGAATTATAAACTTATTCGAATCAATGAACCCAAAATGGCCTCAAGAAAAGTTCAACTTTTCTGACAATTCTTGAAAACAAATAAGCAATGAAGAAAACCATTTTCTTAATACATTTGGAATTTTAAATAAATGCAAAAGACTACTGGTTTCAAGTTTTAAATTTGAATTCAAAAATATATAGTTTCCAAAAATGCTGAAAACTTTATGGGTGATTGGAAATATTCCAACTAACACCCCAACATTTTTCAAACTATTTATAGATTGCTTGTGAAGCCAAAATAAATGGAAAGCAATGTCAATAATTAAAACAGAAACAAAATAGAAAAAAATTGAGGAAAACCTTACCTCTCGCCCTGAGGAGGCCCAGCCCACCACGGGCAGGGTCGTCTTCTTCCTCTGCCTTCTGGCAGAGGAGAGATCGACCACGGCGGCCTCCTCCACCTCCTCCTTCGCCGTGGCGACCTCTGGTGCCCCCCAGGACAGCGCGACAACAGGGTTATCCTCCCCGAGCGCGTCTCTATCCGTTCCCGTGCTCCATTTCCCCCTCCTCTCGGGTTCTCTCCACCCTCCTCCCGCTGCCATTGCCAAGAGCTCGAGCTCGAGCTGCCGTGCCCCTAGCCACAGGATCTTCCTCCCGAGTAGTCCAGTAGCTCCGCCTCGACGAGCTGGTTCTCCCTGCAAAAGCCGAAGTCTCCCCGAGCCCTGCAACGCCCCCAGCGCCATCGTCTTCAACCTTCGGCCGCCGGCAAATCAACGGTGGATCGCCGGCTACAGCCCCTCCCCGAGCAGGCTGAGCCTAGCTTCACCTCCACCATGAGCCTATGATCATTTCCCCTCTTCTTCCCCTCGGATTCATGCCCCCTACTCACTGGACCAACGAACCCGAGCTCCGGCAGCCGCCTAGGCTCGTCGCTGGCATGCTCCGTCCACCCATAGCCCTACCTGAGGCCAGTGCTGGATGAGGCCGAGCCTGGGGATCATCCCAGTGCTCTCGGCACCCAATTCCGAGCACCACAGCACGATTTAGCGCGTCTCCGGCGAATATCCGCCGTGGATCCGGTCGCCGCCGGTCAGCCTCCGGCGGGGGACGACGTGGCCGGCCTAACCCCGGTGGTTTAGCTCTAAGCACTCGCAGACAGTGGGCCCCAGGCCAAGTCAAACGCAATGAGGGGGCTGGTTAGCGCGGGATTAGCTCCTGAGACGCTGACCAGTGGGTCCCCCTGTCAGGTTTGACCTGAACAGGTCAGTTGACCTGCTGATGCCATGATGACGTGGGGCTGACGTAATAAATGGATTTCTGATTAAAAGAAATCTAGAAAAATGCCAAACCTTCTTAAAATCATAGAAATTAATCTCTAACTCCAATGAAAATAATTTATATATGAAAAAGTATCAGAAAAATCCAAGGAATCTGAATATGTCATTTTCAAACATGTTTGAAAATGTTACTGGACCCAAACATATAGACTAATGAATAACTTAAATGTTATGAATACTTTGGACACTACAAGAAATATGCTCATATGTGATGTTTTTTAAAATGCCGTTGATGAATTCGTCATAAATCTATGACGATTTCATCCGACATCGTCGTAAACCGTTTGAGGGGATTAAATCTACATATAAATTACGACGATGTGAGTCAAAACGTCGTAACCGCATAAGATGAGATCGTCATAACTTTTACGACGATTGTAAAAATGTCATAACATGTTCTAACTATGTCAACATGTCACTCGTGGGTCCATTCTATCCCACCTGATCCTAGTTTGTGAATCAACCTACTATTCTATCATTCCAAAAATTATCGAAAAATTCTCATAAATACTTTGGACTATATATTCCTCAAATATGTGAAAACCCTCCCTTCCATAGTTCAAAAATATTCATTTTCCTATTCTGTTAAGAATAGCACTTTGTGAAGGAAGTGCTATTTCTATTTCTTTGATTACCCTCATATTGTTTGGCCACTCTTTTCTATCCAAATCATTGCCTCATGAAAACTTTCGTGACGATTTGCCTAGTAAATCTTTCCCAACAAATTTCCAAAGTTTGTGTTCAGCTAACAGCTTTGTGAAGGAAGTACTAGATAGGAATATCCTGATGAGTTGAAATTTTTTCCACATCATCTATGTGCCCAAAACATAGCTCTCCATAAAATTTTAGCCACATATAACAATTCATGTGAGCTCATCATCCAATCTTTGTTTTTGGTAATATTTTCCTTTTGTGAAGCAACTATGTTTTATATTGCTTTATAGTTGATGAAAAATTTACCACGGGATGATACTGACCATATAACCTCACTGCACCAAATTTTAGCTCATTTAATTCAGCCAGTTTCTCTCAATATTTTTCCCAATATTCTATTCAGTAGAGAGCATTGTGAAGGAAGTACAATTTTTGTTTATCCAAATTTTATGAATTTTTTACAGTACCTTAATGTGCCCAAATTATCATCCTCCTCCAAATTTAAGCTCAATCCAATCATCTATGTGAGCCCAGTTTTAATTATCATTTTCTGTCCAGATTGGCACATTGTGAAGGAAGTGTCACTTTGGCATGTCCAAATGGTATAATTTTTATACAGTTCCTTCATATGCCCAAATTAACATCATACACCAAATTTCAGGTCAATCCATTCATTCATTTGATCCTAGCTTCAACATCCATATTTCTGCACAATGTGTTACTTTGCAAAGCAAGTGCCACCTAGATTCATCCATTTGAGATAAAAATTTGCCAAGAGAGTCTCCTTAGTAGATGATCATCCTCAGCCAAAATTTAGGCCCATTGTCTATGTGAATTACCCGCACCGCTAATCAAACACATGGCTGCTAATTCATGTTTGTGCTTAGTTCAGTCTCCTCATGAGATTATTCTATTGTATTATTCTTGCTAACACCTATCGAGGGATTGTCCAACCCACGAGACATGACTATTCCACCTACAACGCGTGGCAATGCAACGGTTAGGCGGTGACCATGCGACTGGCATGCAAGTTCACGCACTCTGGAGTTGGGGCCCTCAACCACCATGCAAACCTCGACGTCAAGGCACCACACCATGTATTTCTGATTAAATAGATACTTATATGACTATAAATGATTTTTGGGAAAAATAAAGAGCAAACTATAATGCAGCTACAGTTCAAATTTGACCCGCTTCCAGCTGAATCGACATAAATTTGTCTTTTTCACGAGAGGTGGATAAAATCTTTTAACACCCAACCATTTTGTCAATTGTACATTAAATATGGACTAGTATTTTATAAAAATGATTTGGTCCAATTTTAAAACAAATATATGGTAGGTCCTTCACAAAACAACTCATTTTGATCACTTGAAAAATGGAAAATGAATTTTTCATACAAGGAAAATGAAAGCTTCCTTAATCAACATTGTTTGCCATTCCGATATGCACCCTTGTGCATAATATTATATCATTTCAACAAACTATGTCATGAATGTGGCTATAAGATTGATCATTTGGCTTGAAAGTCATGAATCTTCACACATGATAGCTCATTTCTAAGAACACTTGTTTAAAATAATTGTCGTATTACAAGTTTATTATTTTTCCTGGTAACTTTGTCACACATAGTGACACAATGCAATGGTTTTCCATTTTTTTGAATTTGTTTTGAATTTTTCATGGCCATTTCAAAACGCGGTCAAAATAGCGGGTATGACCGTTCATACCTAGTAGTTGAATCTTGGAAATGTTTTGATGTTTCTATGATTAAATAGATACTTGTGTACCTGTAAATTGTTTTTAGCAAAAATATAGAGCAAACTATAATGTAGATGCAGTTCAAATTTGACCCGCTTTTAGCTGATTCAACGAAAATTTGTCTTTTTTAGGAGAGATCGATAAAAGTCTTTAACACCCAACCATTTTGTCAATTATACATTAAATATGGCCTAGTATTTTAGAAAGATGATTTGGTTCAATTTTGAAACAAATATATGGTAGGTACTTCACAAAAAAACTCATTTTGGTCACTTGAAAAATGGAAAATGAATTTTTCATACAAGGAAAATGAAAACTTCCTTAATCAACATTGTTTGCCATTGCAATATGCACCATTGTGCATAATATTATATCATTTCAACAAACTATGTCATGAATGTGGCCATAAGACTGATCATTTGGCTTGAAAGCCATGAATCTTCACACATGATAGCCCATTTCTAAGAACACTTAGTTAAAATAATTGTCGTATTACTAGTTTATTATTTTTCCTGGTAACTTTGTTACATACAATGACACAATGCAATGGTTTTCCATTTTTTTAATTTGTTTTGAATTTTTCATGGCCATTTCGAAACACGGTCAAAACTACGGGTATGACCGTTCAATAATTAATGTTGAATAATTAATGTTGAATAATTAGTATTGAATAATTAATGTTCAATAATCTATTCTTCCCATAATCATTTGGTCAACTAATATTTTATATATGTACTTTCAACCAACATCTCATTGGATTGAGAAATGGTTTTATTTTCCTTTTAGTTACTACTTTTTGCAATTATTTCCATTTAATATCGCACTCCCTGTGTTCCTAAATATAAGTCTTGTAACTATGCCTGTGCAAATGCACGGGTCTACGACTAGTAGATTATAATTATGAATCGGACATTCTAAAATTGGTTAAAATCCTATATATTTAAAATAGAAATAATAATAATGATAACTAATAAAATAATAATAGAAAAAAGTATTTAAAAAAAGAAAAGGAAAAGATCCACTGGCCCAACTAGGCCAAGTGGCCCAGCTGACCATCTACCGCCCGGGCCCATAACCACCCTTGGGTATAAAGCCCCCGAGGGGGCTAACCCTAGCCGACCCGTTCACCCTCCCCACTCCACCCCTCCACTCCCCCCACACGCAGCAGTCCACGCTCCCAACCCCCCACCCCCACGCGCCGCCGCCGCTAGGGTTTCTCACCCTCGCCGCCTCGCTCGCAGGAGGAGCCCGAATCTCCAGCAGCAGCCATGAGCGACGGCAAGGACAACCTCGACCTCTGCGCCCTCGGCGCCGCCGTCCCCAACGCCGCAGGTTCGTTCGCCGCTCCCGCTCCCCACCTCTCTATTGCTGTTGTTTGCGAGCTGTGAGGTCGTATCGGTTTCGCTGCTGGTGGTTTCGATCCCGCTCCCCACCTCTCTGTTGCTACTGTTTGCGGGCTGTGAGGTCTTACCGGTTTCTGTGGTGGTGGTTCGATGCAGAGCTCAGCGCCGAGGACAAAGCTTACCTCGTGGAGTCGATTAAGGTGAGGTTTCCCGCAGCGGTTCCGCGTTTATCCCGTTCATCGTCCGTCCCAGGGGGTGCTCTGGGCTGTTTATGCGGTCTAGCCGCGCTGATTCGGTGCCTCGGATGTGCAGAACACGCTGCAGGGTTTGGCGGCCCGGCACACGGACGTGCTCGAGAGCCTGGAGCCCAAGGTCAGGAAGCGGGTCGAGGCGCTCAGAGAGATCCAGGTATAACTCCAGGGGTTCCACTACGCGGTGCTTTTTTACATGCGTTCCTTCTGGCATGGATTTGGTTGTGATCACACTTGTCGATCTTCCATACCATCGATCATAGCTCATACGCTGATGCTCATACATTTGTTGGTGGTTTTTGACGGTGGTCCTTGCTTCAGTTAGCGGCAGGGCCAAACGGGTCGCAGGCGATGGCGGAGTTCATCGGCAGCGCTGTCCCGAACGGCGTGATGAGCTTCATCAACGTGGGACACTCCGCGGCGCTCGGCTCCATCGGCGACGTGACGGGCTTCGGTCAAGACCAGCAGTTCACGGCCGTGCAGATGCTGTTCAGGAGCTACGAGGCGGCCGAGCCCATCACGAGGCTGGGGCTGAACGGCAGCTACGAGTTCGGGTACTCGGCGGCCGTGATGACCGACGCTGGATCGGTGTCAGGCCTCAGCATGCTCGGCGGCTCGCCGTTCCTGAAGCCCGGCATCGCCAGCAGCAACGAGAGGGGCGGCGCCGGCCAGTAGCCGAGCGGCTGCTCTCTGTCAAGCCAGGTGCAACATTAACTACACTTCCTGCATTGTGTTCTAGCTGGTCTTCTTCTTCCAAGCATTCACAATTTTGAATAAACCATCACGGTTCTTTGGTTAGTTTGCTGTGTGCAATGATGCGTTTGAACCCAATTAATGTCCATGATTGGCTGCCCGATTTGCTTGTAAAATGTTGTTGATTCGTTTAGTGCGCGCGCAGTCATTAATCCCGGCGACCCGGTGCACTATTTAGCTTTTACTCTGGTTATCGTTAGTGTCCATGCACACTCTTGTGATGAACATACCTTTAACATTTGTAGTAGGAGTACACAATGCATGTCATGCGTCAATTGACGGGAAAAGAATGGCACTCTTGGTCCATCATGTGGAAACCGAAGTCTGTTTCAAACTGGACCTCTTAACAATGATGCAGCATGCATGCTTAGTTTCTACTTATAATTAGGTGTCATGCCTAGCTAACTAGCTATATCTAGTGGAGTACCGCAAGATATTCTAAATTTCTAATTCAATGGCCTGATGGCTTATCGGTACTAGCTATGGCTGCATGCATCGATTGATGCAGAGGCCGGAGGTTTAACCTCCTTTTCCAAGAAAAAAAGATGAGCTAAACACCTCATTCGTGGGTGATATTTCATGTGTGCTATTGCGCGTATGTGCATCTCCTTTTTAAATTAAGTGTAAGTGGTCTAAAAAAATAAAGTGCAAAGAAGGACCTAAAATGGTTGGAGTAATACTTAATAAATTAGCACCGATCATTCCGAGTGTAGCTTCCAAGAAGAAGAAAACTGTTTGTATCATTGATAAGTAGCTGACCATGAACAGTTTGCTGCTGACCTGCTGATACAGTTGCATTGTGTTATCATATTCAACTGTGCTTCACTCCAGTTTTCATAGTTATGTCTAGTTTTAAACAAGATTAGTATGATTACGTACAGTTTGTAAAAGTTGCCAAAATTTCTAATATATTTTTGTCTAACGAGTAGTATACTCCAATGTAGAACATCAAGAACTAATTGACCATATATTCATACATGAAGAGAGGAGGACCTATTTTTGGCCTTGTTTTGATAATTGCCAATTGTTTTACATAGGCTGCTGACAGAAAAGATCCATCAAGGTGTATGTTGAAGACCTATGCGGCCGTGGAACGACCTGAATTAGTATCTATCTTGATTTTGATCTTGTTCACCGGAGTGTTAATCGATTTGCTAGTCTATTTGGCATGAATGCATATGTTTATGGGCTGGATAATTCTCATGAACTGGAGGGGGCTAGGTGAAAAGTGCCATGAGCTGGCCCGCCCTGTCCAGTTGGCACGCTGCTATTGGCCGGTGGTAACTTTGGACTGGGTTTGCACATTGGATGCAAGTTCTTTGACTGGGTAGGGTCATTTTTCAAGTTGTAGGATTCAACCATCACATTGTATGCAAGTTGTAGTATCCCTGGTGCTATTACCTCCTACAAAAAGTACAGTGTTGTTCGGTAAGTTTTGCCTGTGTATTCTTTGTCCTACACTCCTGCTATTCTTATTTCCAGGCCAATAGAAGAATGTAAGAAACCCCTATCATTTTGTAGCAAGAAAATACAAGAGAGAGAATCACCATCAGGGAAGTCAGTTCGATTATCAACAAAAGTGGAGAAAGAATATTTAAAACTCTCTTATACTGCAAGCATTGGAGCAGAGCTCGAAGATGGTCTGTTTGATGGTAATAACAATAAGTAGTTGCCGTACTCAGTTGCTATGGTAGTTTGCATATTATTTGGTTTATATGTAGTCTGTGTCACTTTTGCTGATCTAAAAATGGCATTTTGTATTCTTCAAAGACAATGCCATTTGTTCTTATGGTGTTGAATCTGTTGCAGATTTTCTTGAACTAGCTCTTCAGTTTGGGATGATCATGATGTTTGCTTGCGCCTTTCCATTGATATTCTTCTTTGCTGCTCTGGTATGTGGTTATGATGACAGTTTACAGTCAAGTACTCATGCTTGATATGCTTAGTTGCACATGTTATAGTTCTTCAGAAATCATCTTCATGACAGAACAATGTAACAGAAATGTCACTATATTTGTAAGAAGACTGTTGCTTGTCATCTTCACACACTTTTTAATCCTAAAGTATGATTACTTCTATGCCTAATCGGTCAACAACAATTTCTGCTTCTGTTTTTCATGCAATGCTATGCTTTATAATGATTTACTCCCTCTGTTCCTAAATACTTGTTGTACGTAGTGTCAAAATATTCATGTGATTTACTCCGTCTTTCATTTGCATTTCTTTTAACATCATCTTCAGGATGAACACAAATCTTTTTTATTTCTAATATTTTTTATATTTATTTCCTTTTGATTGATTCATGTGCAGTGTAATGTTTTTGTAGGATGACAAGTTGTCGCATCTCGAGCATGTCTCATAGGAGAGTGGAATGAAGTCCATTGTACTGTTGTGATAGTAGCAGATGTGCCATTGTTCTATTGTACAATTCTGTCCGTTCTTGCTATTTTCATGTGTAAGGAAATGTATTCATGAGATGAGTTATTGTGTTATGTAAACCTGGGAGATGTATTATGTGATGTTATATGATGGATGATTTTAATTCGATTTGGAGTTTTCTTGATTTGAAAACGAAATAGTGCTGCATTTAATATTGGACAAATAATTGGTTGGAAAGGTCCGATAAATAAAAATGAAACCAAGTTCTGGAAAAAAAAGTTGCTGAATTCAAAAATGAAAAAAGGCCAAAACTGAAAATGGACCAAATGTATTTGGGCACTAAAAGGCCAGGGCCGAAATAAAAAATTTGAAAAAGAAAAACTAAAAGTGGCTATAAATGGGCTAAGGCCCAAAAGAAGCCCAATAAGAAAAGCCCAAAAAAAATAAAACGAGCCCATGTGATCAATTGAAATGGGTTGGGCTGACTTCAGCCATGACGTTTTGATTTCGTCGTAATTTTGCCACGTAGGACTGCCATGTAGGATTGGGTTTGATTGTCAGTGATGATTTAGGATCGTCGTAAAGGTTACGACAATCCAGGAATCGTCGTAAAGTTACGACGATTTTGACCAAAACGTCGTTGCTGTTCATTTCTGACGCTCCGTTTTCGACGCTTGTTTTTTCGTCGTGCGATCGTCGTAAATGAAAAACCGTGACGATGTAGCGACGAAAAAATAGCATCGTGTACTAGCATATTCCTTGTAGTGGGAGATGGAATTTGGAAATCATTTGAATTCCACTTCAAATGATAGGGCCAAACATTGTTCAATCCCAAACCAGCAACTTAACATGTCATTTCCATGCATTTTAGAAACAAGTTGATCTGAGCATCAGGTCGAAGCAATTAAAATGGTATTCGAGAATACCTCGTCTGAAGTGATACTTGAGTTTAATTCAAATCAACTTCAAACCTAATTGATGTTAGCTATAATGGTATACCACCTTGCATCCTCATGCCATGCTCATGCATCATCTTGTTGCATATGTTTGTTATTGATTGTTGTCATTCCTTTCGGTAGGCTCCGCTCCTCCGGATTCCACCGAATATCCGATTGACGGATATTTTCCCTCCTCTGAGCAACAAGGCAAGCAACCATTTTGATCATCCCGATAAATCCCATGTTCCCACTCCTGCACTTACTTATTGCATTAGGATCAAATTCTCAAATGCTTTTGCCACGTTAGTTGAACCCACTTCCTTTGCATGACCTGTCTTTGTCATAGTAAATAGCTGAACCTTGCAACCTAGCATACCTGGTAGATGCTTGAGCCATGATGTGCCTTATCCTGCTATGCATGCTATGCTTAGAGTTGTGTATGGTCTGCCATCTGGGAGATGAACATAATTGTGAGAATGCGTTCAGTAAGTAAAGGTTGTGTGTTGAACCTGATTTGGTAAAGGTACCGGTGAAAGGCTATGTAGGAGTACATGGCGGGTTGTTTCATTGGACCTGTCCTTAGGAACTGAGTTCCGTGTATGTAATCCAAGACTAGATACTACCACATGTTGGGATACTTAATCGACCCTCTCGACTTATTAATCGCTTAGACTCGGTCCAGGAGTTGCAAGTAGTTTCTGGTGTTTATAGTCATGCTGGAGGCCGTGCATAGTGCTGACCTGAGAGGTGGGCTGTGATGCGGTAGGCCGTGGCACGGTGTACCAAGTGGCACCCGTATGGTGGGCTTGGGAACCCTACACACATCGTTTGGGGCCGTGGCGGAAACCTCGGCCGGACTTCCGTGCGGGTTACCCTCAGATAGGCGATAAACCTCGACTAGGTACTAGTGTGGTTGACGGTCGTGGCCGACTCCCTCGCTAGGCTTCCGCTTGAAGGTTGTCGAGGTGCATGACGTGCACATGGCGATAAGTGGCGAGAGCGTGTGTGAAGAAGTACACCCCTGCAGGGTTATGATCTATTCGAATAGTCGCGTCCGCGGATATGGACTACTTGGAGACATATGTTGTCCATAGATAACTTCAGTGGCTACTCATAAAATTGTCAAGATAAGCGTGAGTGTCGTGGATGGCATTTCCGTATGGAGACGGAATGATTCCACAATGGAGTATTGTTGTGGTGTTAGTGGACTCGTGTGCGAGAAATCAAGTTGTCAAAATTATTTAAAAATGCAAGTTGTCTAGCCACGAGTCAAATGCTGGCTTTCTGCATGAAACCCCACAATTTCTTATTGATACCTTGCATGAGTAGATAGTTATTCTAAAGTCTTGCTGAGTACCTCCGTACTCATGTTTGCTTAATAATTGTTGCAGAGGTTGTTAATGACCCTAATGGAGGGTTCTTCGTAGACATCGACGACGATGAGTAGCTGGTATCCCAGCTACGATCTGGCCCTAGGGTGGGTCTGTAGTATAGTCAGGCCATGTGCCTACTAGTTTCATCTGTCTGTACTCAGACAGTTTAATTACTTCCGCTGGCTTGTAACTTGAATGACTGTTATGATGGGTCGTGAGACCCCTACTGTGTAATATTAACTGTGTGGCTCTTCCAAGCCTCTTAAATAAAGCTTGTATGTTTATGGCTATGTTGTGATGCCATCGATGTATCTATACATATCGGTATGCCATGCGTATGTGTGTCGTACTTGCTATGTATGGGGTTCAATTACCTAGCCGTAGACCTTAGTAGCATTCCTTACAGGGAAATGCCCCTTTGTGATCCAACGAGCCATGGTAGCTCGCTACTGCTCCGGACACATTGGTTGACCGGCATGTGTCCTTCTTAGCTGATGTGTCTGTCCCCTTTGGGGAAATGTCACGCGATGTAATGGAGTCCTTGTAGCTTGCTACGACTCGTCTACATTCTCTGGTGACCGACACCTGCTTTGCTGGGTCATGCATGCATGTCCCTGTGCGGAAGTGCCACTTTGGTTTATGACTAGACATGTCGATCCGGTTTCTTTGTCATTGGATTGCTAGCGACACAATTGCATATGCGAGTCAAAAGGCGCAAACGGTCCCGGCTAAGGTAAGGCTGCAGCCGTGGGGTTAACCGAGCGTGAGACCGCAAAGAGATGCGATGTGTTACAGGCTGGATTCCTATGACTTAGGATCGGGGTCCCGACACTAGACTATATGATTTTGTAGGGATAACTTTCTTTGGCCTTGTTATTTTGAAAGTTCATGATTACTTTGCTAGTTTGCTTGAAGTATTATTGTTTTCATGTCAATAGCAAACTATTGTTTTGAATCTTACGGATCTGAACATTCATGCCACGTGAAAGAAGTTGCAAAGGACAACTATGCTAGGTAGCATTCCACGTCAAAAATTCATTCTTTTTCACTTCCCTACCCGAGGACGAGCAGGAGTTAAGCTTGGGGATGCTTGATATGTCTCCAACGTATCTATAATTTTTGATGGTTTCATGCTATTTTCTTGTCAAACATTGGATGTTTTGCATGCCTTTTATTTATTTTGTGGGACTAACTTATTAATTCAGTGCCAAGTGCCAGTTCCTCTTTTTTCCATGTTTTTGACCCCTTTCAGAGGAGGTTTTGAAACGGAGTCCAAACGGAAGTAAATCCCTGAAAAGATTTTTTCTGGAACGGAAGAATATCGAAGGACTTGGGGGCCGAGCCACAGGAGCACCAGGGGCCCACAAGCCCCCACCCCGCGTCCAGGGAGGCCACGCCATGCAGGCTTGTGGGCCCCCTGGAGGTCCCCTGACCTAGATCTTGCGCCTATATATTCCCAAATATTCCTAAAAAAATCAGAGGACGACCACAATCACTTTTCCGCCGCTGCAAGCTTCTGTCTCCGCAAGATCCCATCTGGGACACGTCCTAGTGCCCTGCCGGAGGGGGGCTTCGGACACGGAAGGCTTCTCCATCAACACCATGACCTCTCCGATGATGCGTGAGTAGTTCACCATAGACCTACGGGTCCATAGCTAGTAACTAGATGGCTTCTTCTCTCTTTTGGATCTTCAATACAAAGTTCTCCATGATCTTTATGGAGATCTATCCGATGTAATCTTCTTTTGCAGTATGTTTGTCGAGATCCGATGAATTATGGATTTATGATCAGATTCTATATGAATCTTATTTGAGTTTCTTCTGATCTCTCTTATGCATGATTTCATATCCTTGTAATTCTCTTCGAGTTATGGGTTTTGTTTGGCCAACTAGACCTATGATTCTTACAATGGGAGATGTGCTTGGTTTTGGGTTCATACCGTGCGGTGACCTCGCCCAGTGATAGAACGGGTAGCGAGGCACGTATCGTGTTGTTGCCATCAAGGGTAAAAAGATGGGGTTTTCATCATTGGTTTGAGATTATCCCTCTACATCATGTCATCTTTCTTAAAGCGTTACTCTGTTCGTCATGAACTCAATACACTAGATGCATGATGGATAGCAGTCGATGTGTGGAGTAATAGTAGTAGATGCAGAAAGTATCGGTCTACTTGTCTCGGACGTGATGCCTATATGCTAAATCATTGCCTTAGATATCGTCATGACTTTGCGCGGTTCTATCAATTGCTCGACAGTAATTTGTTCACCCATCGTAATACTTGCTATTTTGAGAGAAGCCTCTAGTGAACACTATGGCCCCCAGGGTCTACTCCACACCATATTTTCAGCCTTACGCTTTTTACTTCGTTGCACTTCCCGCCTTCACATCTCACTTTGCAAACAATCTTGAAGGGATTGACAACCCCTTTCAAGCGTTGGGTGCAAGCTTGTTTGTGTTTGCGTAGGTACTCTGGACTTGACGAGACCCTCCTTCTGGATCGATACCTCGGTTCTCAATCTGAGGGAAATACTTACTGCTCCTGTGCTGCATCACCCTTTCCTCTTCAAGGGAAAAACCAACGCAAGCCCAATCTCCGTCAACGTGTCAATTTCTGGCGCTGTTGTTTGAGAAGTAGGACACTCCAATGGAGTTCGACATGCATCATGTGGACACCCACTTTAGGAAGAAGGACCTAACGGTGGTGTACACCGGCGATCGGGACATGGTGGAGGACTCCATCAACACCATCGAGCGGTTGCTTGCTGAGGATGACAAGTACAAAGTGGTCGGCTTCGACCTCGCGTTCACCGACGGTCGTGCCGGGCATGATCAGAAGGTTACCGTCACCCAGTTGTGTATGTGCCATCACGTCCTCCTCTACCACTACTAGCTATACATAAACCCTTGCGATCGTTTCACCATGTTTGTCAACAGCCTCGACTACAGATTTGCTATGGTAGACGCCATCAACAATCGAAAGGTGCTCAAGACTTTAGGCTTGGTATGCCAGATGCTTGTGGACATCCATAACCACTACAAGATCTGGGGCAGCAATAAGGACAAGGACTCCCATGTTTACCTCGTCGTGGCCATCATCAACCCTTACTATAGAGACATGAAGGCTGAGTGTGAAAAGAATAAGCTTGTCTAGCACATGGCCTGGGTGAAGAGACTAGATGAATATCGCATCTTTACCGCGGCCAAGGAAGCATACACATGCTACGATATGTTTAGGCAGATCGTTGACATGAGAAAGTGCCTCCTACCTAAAGATGATGTTGCATCGAGCCGCAAGTAGGGGTGGCGACAAGCGTCACAAGAAGTAGATGATATGATAATCGTTTCTCATAGTTTATTATGCATGTAAAAGTCTATTGGGGTGTGCACCAATGTTCAGTGTGTAGTCATTTATGTATTTGGAAGCTTAATTTGGTTATGCAATCATGTTGTTATGTTTGTAAATTATTCAGGTCTGTCAATATTATGTGTGTAGTCACTTATGTATTTGGATGTTTAATTTGGTTATGCAATCATATTCTTAATTTGTGTTATTTTGGCTCATCGCAAAAAATCATGTGAGTTATTTGTATGCTCTTTATCAGACACGTCTTCATGTGTGGAACTGTTTGTGTCAAAATTGGCTCATCACAAAAGTTCATCCGAGCAACGTGTTTGCGGCCTAGCACACACACCTTGATCTCGGTGATCGTTTGAGTTATTTTATATCATCCCAAATAGTCACATACGTCTCACGTGTATGCCGTTAATCACACGCATAATCATCTGGACAATCGTTGGTGTTCTGCTTAATCAGTGCAAACAGTTTATCCGAGTGAATTATATGTTGTACATCGCACACACTCGTATTCAGTTAACTATTTGCATTAATTTGGTCCATCCCAAACAGTTTTCTTGGGTCAATTGTTGGTCGTAGATCGCACAGGCAAATCTTTTCTAAATCATATTTGATGGATCTGCCATCGCACATAGTTTGTGTCATTGGCAACGGAGCTTGAACTATACGGTTTACGATTAGTGCCTCACACAAAGTTCCGTTGAAGGGTCTCTGGGAGTAGGTACTGCATCTACCTCCTGCTTCAACAAGTTGACTGTGGTAGTAAGCTCAGTCACCTTGATATCCAGGTCATGAAATTTGTTCCAACAATCCTCTCCAGGATCTTCTGGTTCAGCAGAATGTCTTTGATGTTCTTCTCCATCCCTTGGATGGTGCTGATAAGAAATGCCAAATGATTAGTCTTGTTCTTGGGCACTCAAGCACTAGTGGTTCTGGCTGCCTCTTCCTGGGCTTCGGCCTTTACCTCAACATGTGTTTTAGCTGAACTGGGGTGGCGTGGATCCATCACCACAACATTATCCTCGAATTCTAGCGTGAGGGGCAGGTGTTCACGATCAAATAGATACATGCTCTTTCCAACCTTGGAGTTGATCAACATCTGAATGTATGGAGCATATCCACAAGACCTTTTCTGGTGAGCAAGAGTCATCTTGATTGTTTCAACAATCAAATCCATCACCCTAATCCTGGTGTGGGTGTCTATATGACACAACATATTAATGGAGTACCCCCTGATCATCTTGTCATCGCCTTATTTGGGCATCAAGGTGTACCTCATAATTGTGTTTATGGTGGGTAGTCCTGTGATAGGTCCATTTTGCATCATGCTTTTATGTTGATATTTATCGCTTTATGGGCTGTTATTACACTTTACGGTACAATACTTATAACTTTTCTCTCTTATTTTATAAGGTTTACATGAAGAGGGAGAATGCGGGCAGCTGGAATTCTCGTCTAAAAAAGGAGCAAGTTTGAGATACCTATTCTGCGCAACTCCAAAAGCTGTGAAAATCAACGAGGAATTATTTTGGATTTTATAAAAAATACTGGGCGGAAGAAGTACCGGAGGGGAGCCACCAAGAGGCCACAAGCCTGCCAGGAGCGGCCTACCCCCTAGCCGCACCTAGGTGGCTTGTGGGCCCCCTGTTGCCCCTCCGGCTCCCATATTTTGCTATAAGGAGGGTTTCGTCCCAGAAAAAATCAAGAGGAGGCTTTCGGGAGGATTTTCCGCCGCCACGAGGCGGAACTTGAGCAGAACCAATCTAGAGCTCCGGCAGGGCCGTCCTGCCGGGGAAACTTCCCTCCCGGAGGGAGAAATTGTCGCCATCGTCATCAGCAACACTCCTCTCATCGGAGGGGACTCATCACCATTAACATCTTCATCAGCACCATCTCATCTCCAAACCCTAGTTCATCTCTTGTAACCAATCTCCATCTCACAACTCTGATTGGTACTTGTAAGGTTGCTAGTAGTGTTAATTACTCTTTGTAGTTGATGCTAGTTGGATTACTCGGTGGAAGATTATATGTTCAGATCCTTAATGCTATTCAATACCTCTCTGGTCATGAACATAATTATGCTTTGTGTGTAGTCACTTTGTTCCTAAGGACATGGTATAAGTCTTGCTATAAGTAGTCATGTGAATTTGGTATTCGTTCGATATTTTGATGCGATGTATGTTGTCTTTCCTCTAATGGTGTTATGTGAACGTCGACTACATGACACTTCACCACTATTTGGTCCTAGAGGGAGGCATTGGGAAGTAATAAGTAGATGATGGGTTGCTAGAGTGACAGAAGCTTAAACCCTAGTTTTTGCGTTGCTTCGTAAGGGGCTGATTTGGACGCACTAGTTTAATGCTATGGTTAGACTTTGTCATATTTCTTCTTTCGTAGTTGTGGATGCTTGCGAGAGGGCTTAATCATAAGTGGGATATTTGTCCCAGGAAGGGCAGAACCCAAGCACCGGTCCACCCACATATCAAAATATCAAAGTAGCGAACGCGAATCATATGAACATGATGAAAACTAGCTTGACAGAAATTCCTATGTGTCCTCGGGAGCGCTTTACCTGTTATAAGAGTTTGTCCAGCCTTGTCCCTTGCAACAAAATGGATTGGGCCATCTTGTTGCACCTTTGTTACTATTGTTACTTGCTACTCGCTATGAATTATCACACAACTATCTGTTACCAATTATTTCAGTGCCTACAAAGAATACCTTGCTGGAAACCACTTGTCAGTTCCTTCTGCTCCTCGTTGGGTTCGACACTCTTACTTATCGAAAGGACTAGATAGATCCCCTACACATTTGGGTCATCAAGACTCTTTTCTGGCGCCGTTGCCGGGGAGGGAAGCGCCTTTGGTAAGTGGAATTTGGTAAGAAAACATTTATATAGTGTGGTGAAATTTATTGTCACTTGTCACTATGGAAACTAATCCTTTGAGGAGGTTGTTTGGGGTATCTTCACCTGCAACAAAAGCACGAGGAGTTGCTCCTCAACCTACTGCACCTACTGAAAATATTTATTATGAAATTCCTTCGGGCATGCTAGAGAAACTGTTGGCTAATCCTTTTACAGGAGATGGAACATCACATCCTGACTTGCATCTAATCTATGTAGATGAAGTTTGTGGTTTCTTTAAGCTTGCAGGTTTTCCCGAGGATGAGGTCAAGAAGAATCTCTTTCCCTTATCTTTGAGGAATAAAGCATTGACATGGTATAGGCTATGTGATGATACTGGATCATGGAACTACACCCGATTGAAATTGGAATTTCATCAAAAAATTTATCCTATGCATTTGGTACATCGTGATAGGAATTATATCTATAATTTTTGGCCTCGTGATAGAGAAAGTATCGCTCAAGCTTGGGGGAGGCTCAAGTCAATGTTATATTCATGCCCCAACCATGAGATCTCGAGAGAAATTATTATTCAGAACTTCTATGCTCGGCTTTCTCATGATAATCGCACGATGCTTGACCCCTCTTGTAACGGTTCTTTTATGAAGAGAGATATTGACTTCAAATGGAATTTATTGGAAAGAATTAAACGCAACTCTGAAGATTGGAAGTTTGATGAAGGTAAGGAATCAGGTATGAATCTTAAGTTCGATTGCGTTAAATCCTTCGTTGAAATGAATAATTTTTGTGATTTTAGCGCTAAACATGGAGTTGACTCTGAGATAGTAGCTTCATTATGTGAATCATTTGCTGCTCATATTAATCTCCCTAAAGAGAAGTGGTTTAAATATCATCCTCCCATAGAAGTCAATGTAGATAAACACAATCCAGTTGAGCAGAAAGTCATTGATTATAATGATCCTATTGTTCCTAGTGCTTACATTGAGAAACCACCTTTCCATGTTAGAATAAAGGATCATGCTAAAGCTTCAACTGTGATACGTAGGGGCTACATTATTACACCTACACCCCCTGAGAAAATTAAAGTTGAACCTAGAATTACTATTACCAAAGATCTCCTGTCCGACAATGTTGATGGGCATGATATTCACTTGTGTGAAGATGCTGCTAGAATTGCTAAACCTCATGCTAGAGACAAACATAGGCCTGTTGTTGGCACGCCTGTTGTTTCTGTTAAGATAGGAGATCATTGTTATCATGGTTTATGTGCTAGTGTTAGTGCAATACCTCAATCTTTATATGATGAGATTAAAGACGAGATTGCACCTGTCGAGATGGAATCTATTGATGTTACTATTCAGCTTGCCAATAGAGACACTACCTGCCCTTTGGGAATTGTTAGAGATGTTGAAGTCTTGTGTGGTAAAACCAAGTATAGTGTTGATTTTCTCGTTCTTTCTACCACACAAGATAGCTTTTGTCCCATCATATTTCACAGACCCTTCTTCAATACTGTCAATGCTCACATTGACTGTGAGAAGCAAACTGTCACGGTTGGCTTTGAAGGTGTGTCACATGAATTTAATTTCTCCAAGTTTGGTAGACAACCTCATGAAAAAGAATTGTCTAGTAAGGATGAAATTATTGCCCTAGCTTTCTATTGATGTACCTCCTACTGATCCATAAGAGCAATACTTGCTTGAGCATTAAATGATATGCATATCGATGAAAGGAATGAGATAGATAGAGTTATCTTTGAACAACATCCTATCCTTAAGAATAATTTGCCTGTTGAACTACTTGGAGATCCACCCCCACCAAAGGGTGATCCTATGTTCGAGCTTAAACAGTTACCTGATACTCTTAAGTATGCTTATCTTGATGAAAAAGAGATATATCCTGTTATTATTAGTGCTAGACTTTCAGAGCATGAAGAAAATAAATTATTGAAAACTCTGAGGAAGCACGGTGCTACTATTGGATATACTCTTGATGATCTTAAGGGCATTAGTCCCACTCTATGCCAGCATAAAATTAAAACCGACCCTGATTCCAAACTAGTTGACGATCATCAACGAAGATTAAATCCTAAGATGAAAGAGGTAGTAAGAAAAGAAATACTAAAGCTCCTGGAAGCAGGTATTATCTATCCTGTTGCTCATAGTGATTGGGTGAGTCTGGAGCATTGCGTCCCTAAGAAGGGAGGTATTACTATTGTCCCTAATGATAAAGATGAATTGATCCCACAGAGGATTGTTACTGGCTATAGGATGGTAATTGATTTTAGGAAATTGAATAAAGCCACTAGGAAAGATCATTACCCTTTGCCTTTTATTAACCAAATGCTAGAAATATTGTGTAAACACACACACTTTTGCTTTCTATATGGTTATTCTGGTTTCTCCCAAATACCAGTTGCATAATTTGATCAGGAGAAAACCACTTTTACCTGCCCTTTCGGTACCTTTGCTTATAGACGTATTCCTATTGGCTTATGTAATGCACCTGCTACCTTTCAAAGATGTATGATGGCCATATTCTCTGACTTTTGTGAGAAGATTGTTGAGGTTCTCATGGATGACTTCTCCATTTACAGGTCTTCTTTTGATGATTGCCTCAGCAACCTTGATCGAGTTTTGCAGGTATGTAAAGAGACCAACCTTGTCTTGAATTGGGAGAAGTGCCATTTTATGGTTAATGAAGGCATCGTCTTAGGACATAAAATTTCTGAAAGAGATATTGAAGTCGATAAGGCTAAAGTTGATGCGATCGAGAAAATGCCATGCCCTACAGACATCAAAGGTATAAGAAGTTTCCTTGGTTATGCTGGTTTCTATAGAAGGTTCATTAAAGACTTCTCTAAGATTTCTAGGCCTCTTACCAATCTCTTGCAAAAGGATATTCCTTTTGTTTTTGACGATGATTGTGAGCCAGCATTTGAAATACTTAAGAAGGCCTTGATAACTGCACCTATTATTAAACCACCTGATTGGAACCTACCTTTTGAAATTATGTGTGATGCTAGTGATTATGTTGTTGGTGTTGTTCTAGGACAAAGAGTTGATAAGAAATTGAATGTTATTCATTATGCTAGTAGAACTCTAGACAGTGCCCAAAGAAACTATGCTACTACTGAAAAGGAATTTTTAGCAGTCGTGTTTGCATGTGAAAAGTTCAGATCTTATATTGTTGATTCTAAAGTTACTATTCACACTGATCATGTTGCTATTAAGTATCTCATGGAAAAGAAAGATACTAAACCTAGACTTATCAGATGGGTTCTCTTGCTACAAGAATTTGATTTGCATGTTGTTGATAGGAAGGGTGCTGAGAACCCCGTAGCAGATAACTTGTCTAGGTTGGAGAATGTTCTTGATGACCCACAACCTATTGATGATAGCTTTCCTGTTGAACAATTGAATGTCATCAATTCTTCACGTAGTACACCGTGGTATGCTGATTATACAAATTATATTGTTGCCAAATATATACCACCTAGTTTCACATACCAACAAAAGAAGAAATTCTTCTTTGATTTGAGACATTACTTTTAGGATGACGCTCACCTTTATAAAGAAGGAGTAGATGGTGTTACTAGACGTTGTGTACCTGAGCATGAACGGGGACAGATCCTACAGAAGTGTCACTCCGAGGCTTACGGAGGACACCATGCGGGAGATAGAACTTCACACAAGGTACTGCAATCCGGATTTTATTGGCCTACTCTCTTCAAGGATGCCCGTAAGTTTGTCTTGTCTTGTGATGAATGTCAAAGAATAGGTAATATCAGTAAATGTCAGGAAATGCCTATGAGTTATTCACTTGTCATTCAACCATTTGATGTTTGGGGTTTTGATTATATGGGACCTTTTCCAAAGTCTAACGGGTATAGTCATATTCTAGTTGTTGTTGATTACGTTACTAAGTGGGTAGAAGCTATCCCAACTAGTAGTGCTGATCACAACACCTCTATTAGGATGCTTAAAGAAGTTATTTTTGCCTAGATTTGGAGTCCCTAGATATTTAATGACTGATGGTGGTTCACATTTTATTCATGGTGCTTTCTGTAAAACGCTTGCTAAGTATGATGTCAACCATAGAATTGCATCTCCTTATCATCCTCAGCCCAGTGGTCAAGTAGAGCTAAGTAATAGAGAAATTAAACTAATTCTGCAAAAGACTGTTAATAGGTCTAGAAAGAATTGGTCTAAGAAGCTTGATGATGCACTGTGGGCTTATAGAACTGCTTATAAGAATCCCATGGGCATGTCTCGGTACAAAATGGTTTACGGCAAAGCATGTCATTTACCTCTTGAGCTAGAGCATTAGGCTTATGGGGAAATCAAAGAGCTTAACTTTGATTTCAAACTTGCTGGTGAGAAGAGGTTATTTGATATTAGCTCACTTGATGAATGGAGAACTCAGGCATATGAGAATGTCAAATTGTTTAAAGAGAAGGTTAAGAGGTGGCATGATAAAAGTATACAAAAACGTGAGTTCAATGTAGGTGATTCTGTCTTGATTTACAATTCTCGTTTAAGATTTTTTGCAGGCAAGCTTCTCTCTAAATGGGAAGGTCCTTACATTGTTGAGGAAGTATATCGTTCCGGTGCTATAAAGATCAATAACACGGAAGGGAATTTTCCGAGAGTTGTAAATGGGAAAATCAAGCATTATATCTCACCTACTCCCATAAACGTTGAAAGCAATTTTATTAATACCATAACTCCGGAGAAGTACATAAGGGATATTTATCAGCGTGTTTCAGACTCCAAAAACGAAGAGGTATGTGATTCGGTAAGTAAACCGACTCCAAAACTTTTCGAGTAGGAACTTTTCTCCGTTTTGGAATTTTTAGAAAAATAGAAAAAATTAAAGTAGTCCGGAAAGCGGATGAGGAGGCGACAAGCCTGCCAGGCGCGACCTACCCCCTAGTCGCGCCTGGGGGACTTGTGAGCACCTCATGTGCCTCCTGGACTCTGTTTTCTTGCAGAGTACTCCTTCTGGTCCAGGAAAATTCATTATATATTCTTCCGAAAGGTTTGACCCTCGTATCATGCAAATATCCTTTGTTTTCGTTTCGAGCTGCTGTGCAGACAGATCTAGATCGCTATGGCATCCCCAAAAGTTCTGAAGGACAAGTTCTTGGAGAAGGTCATCAATCCCTACCTCGCGGGAGTGCTGCAACATCCTCAATCTATCGAGATGCATGAGGGGGTGCTGCACATGTGTGATGTTGAGGGGCCGAAGAAGACCGGAAGCGTGGAGGCGAGGCTCGAAGCAATGGAGCAGCAAGTTTTGAAGTGCCAAGGGATGGTGGAACGCGGACTCAACGCCAACCACATGATGATCACGGAGTTCACCAAGAAGCATAAGATCGATGCCAATGACATCGGGAAGCATGTTTCTAGGCTCTATGACAGAATTGATCACCTCCAAGCCCAGATCTACGACCTGCAGAACCAAAACTGTGAGTATGAGTATAGATTTAAATCAATATGGTAGGCTACAGATTTGAGGATTCCGGAGACTCGATCATATTTCCATGATGGAGCACCTATGCCTTGGAAGACAGAGGATCAACCCCAGATTGCAACAACTCCACCACCATCACCTTTGAAGGAAGACAATTAAGCACGGGTATGGGCACTCCTCTTGGCTTGTGCCAAGCTTGGGGGAGTTGCCCCGATATCGTATAACCATCACATCTTTTTCCTTTACCTTTATCTTAGTTCAATCCTTTTTGGTTTTATCTTTCTCTAGTAGAATAAAGTTCTTAGTATGATCTCGGCTTGAGTCTTGCTTTGTGTTACCCCCAATGTAATTGTGTCCGTGAGTCATATAATAAAGAGTGTTTTATTTAAGGGCCTTGCTTCATGCCATGATCTAAAGAAAAGAATAATAAAAGAACAAAAGCATGAAAGATCATGTAATGATCTTATGGGAAGTGATGGCTTCACATATAAAAAGAATGTTGATTGAAACTTGTTGTGGGTGGACAAACGTAGACCTTGGTCATTGTTGCAATTAATAGGAAGTAATATAGAAAGAGAGGTTCACATATAAATATATCATCTTTGACACTGTCTATGATTGTGAACACTCATTAAACTATTACATGCTTAGAAGCAGATGTTGGACAAGGAAGACAACATAATGAATTATGTTTGCTTGGTTCCGAACAATGTTATATGACTAGAGATCCCTTAGCATGTGACGATTGCTTCCACCTCATCTCAGCCAAAACTTCCGCACTAAGTAGAGATACAACTTGTGCATCCATAAACCTTCAACCCAGTTTTGCCATGAGAGTCCACCATACCTACCTATGGATTGAAGAAGATCCCTCGAGTAAGTTGTTATCGGTGCAAGTAATAAAAATTGCTCCTAAATATGTATGATCTATTAGTGTGTGGAAAATAAGCTTTGTACGAACCTGTGATGAGGAAGACATAAAAGAGACAAACTGCATAATAAAGTTCTTTATCACAGGAGGCAATATAAAGTGACGTTCCTTCACACTAAGAGGCCACACATCCAAACCTCAAAAGCTCATGACAATCTCTGCTTCCCAATGCGAAGGGCCTATCTTGTTCCTTTACTTTTTTATCTTTAAAAGAGTCATGGTGATTGATACGTCTCAAACGTGTCTATAATTTTTGATGGTTTCACGCTGTTATCTTGTCATCTTTGGATGTTTTATGTACGTTTTATATCATTTTTGGGACTAACTTATTAATTCAGTGCCAAGTGCCAGTTCCTATTTTTTCTGTGTTTTTTGGCTCTTTTCAGATCTGATTTTGGAACGGAGTCCAAACATAATAAAATCCCTGAAATGATTTTTTCCCGAACGGAAGAAGATCAGGGGGGCTGTGGGCCAAGCCAGGAGCGCTCCTGGGAGCCCACAAGCCCCCACCCCACCACCAGGGGGAGGCGGCGGTGTCAGGGCTTGTGGCCTCCCTGGCCACCCCCTGACCTAGATCTTTGGCCTATATATTCCCAAAAATACAAGAAAAAATCAGGAGAGCCTCGAAAATACTTTTCCGTCGCCGCAAGCTTCCGTTTCCGCGAAATCTCATGTGGAGACCCTTCCCAGCACCTTGCCGGAGGGGACTTTGGAGTTGGAGGGCTTCTTCATCATCATCATCGCCCCTCCAATGACTCGTGAGTAGCTAGATGGCTTCTTCTCTCTCTTGGATCTTCAATACAAAGTTCTCCATGATCTTCATCGAGATCTATCCAATGTAATATTCTTTGGCGGTGTGTTTGTCGAGATCCGATGAATTGTGGATTTGTGATCAGATTATCTATGATATATATTTGAGTCTTTGCTGATTTCTTATATGCATGATTTGATATCCTTGTAAGTCTCTCCGAGTCTTGGGTTTTGTTTGCCCAACTAGATCTATGATTCTTGCAATGGGAGAAGTGCTTGGTTTTGGGTTCTACCATGTGGTGACCTTTCCCAGTGACAGTAGGGGCAGCAAGGCACACATTAAGTAGTTGCCATCAAGGGTAACAAGATGGGCTGTTTCGTTGATATGAGATTGTCCATCTACATCATGTCATCTTGCTTAAGGCGTTACTCTGTTCTTTTGGACTTAATACACTAGATGCATGGTGGATAGCGGTCGACGTGTGGAGTAATAGTAGTAGACGCGGAAAGTATCGGTCTACTTGTTTTGGACGTGATGCCTATAGATATAATCATTGCCATAGATATCGTCATGACTTTGCGCGGTTCTATCAATTGCTCGACAGTAATTTGTTCACCCACCATCTACTTGCTTTCATGAGAGAAGCCACTAGTAAACACTAAGGCCCCCGGGTCTATTCACATCCATCATTTACACCTCCGCTTTTACTTTGCTTTGTTACTTTGTTGCTTTCAGTTCTCACTTGCCAAATAATCTATAAGAGATTGACAACCCCTTCATAGCGTTGGGAGCAGGTTCTTTGTGTTTGTGCAGGATCTTGTGATACTCCTCCACTGGATTGATACCTTGGTTCTCAAACTGAGGGAAATACTTACCACCGCTGTGCTACATCACCCTTTCCGCTTCGAGGGAACACCAACGCAAGGCTCCATAGCCGTAGCAGAAGGATTGTTGGTGCCGTCGACACGACTATTCATGTCGCCCGTTGCCGGGGAAGCACAGCTGACATGAGTGATTGACGCCAATTCCTTATTTCTCCATTATCTTGGCTAACGTCATGTGCTAGGGAAAGATCTATATTCATATGTCAACTTGGAAGTAAGTATTCATGAATTATTATTGTTGACATTACCCTTGAGGTAAGTAGTTGGGAGGCGAAACTATAAGCCCCTATCTTTCTCTCTGTCCAACTGAAACTTTGATCTCATGAGTACCACGTGAGTTTAAGCAATTGTAGAAGACGAAAGGATGATTGAGTATGTGGATTTGCTTTACAAGCTCTTATTTGACTCTTTCTGATAATATGTTAAATTGCAATTGCTCCAATGACTGAAGGCTATTGGTTGTTAATTATCAATAGGGTTCTTGATCCATACTTTACTTTGTGAAGGAATTTTCACTTTAGCATAAGAGATTATATGACGATATTGCTGTACCAATTATGACCATGATGCCTGCATGTCCGTATTTTTTTATCGACACCTCTATCTCTAAAAATATGGGCATATTTATTGATCTCGGCTTCCGCTTGAGGACAGGCGAGGTCTAAGCTTGGGGAGTTGATACGTCCATTTTGCATCATGCTTTTATGTTGATATTTATCGCTTTATGGGCTGTTATTACACTTTACGGTACAATACTTATGCCTTTTCTCTCTTATTTTATAAGGTTTACATGAAGAGGGAGAATGCCGGCAGCTGGAATTCTCGTCTGAAAAAGGAGCAAGTTTGAGATACCTATTCTGCGCAACTCCAAAAGCTGTGAAAATCAACGAGGAATTATTTTGGATTTTATAAAAAATACTGGGCGGAAGAAGTACCGGAGGGGAGCCAACAGGAGGCCACAAGCCTGCCAGGAGCGGCCTACCCCCTGGCCGCACCTAGGTGGCTTGTGGGCCACCTGTTGCCCCTCCGGCTCCCATCTTTTGCTATAAGGAGGGTTTCGTCCCAGAAAAAAACAAGAGGAGGCTTTCGGGAGGATTCGCCGCCGCCACGAGGCGGAACTTGAGCAGAACCAATCTAGAGCTTCGGCAGGTCCGTCCTGCCGGGGAAACTTCCCTCCCGGAGGGAGAAATTGTCGCCATCATCATCACCAACACTCCTCTCATCGGAGGGGACTCATCACCATTAACATCTTCATCAGCACCATCTCATCTCCAGACCCCAGTTCATCTCATGTAACCAATCTCCATCTCGCGACTCTGATTGGTACTTGTAAGGTTGCTAGTAGTGTTAATTACTCTTTGTAGTTGATGCTAGTTGGATTACTCGGTGGAAGATTATATGTTCAGATCCGTAATGCTATTCAATACCTCTCTGGTCATGAACATAATTATGCTTTGTGTGTAGTCACTTTTGTTCCTAAGGACATGGGATAAGTCTTGCTATAAGTAGTCATGTGAATTTGGTATTCGTTCGATATTTTGATGCGATGTATGTTGTCTTTCCTCTAGTGGTGTTATGTGAACGTCGACTACATGACACTTCACCATTATTTGGGCCTAGAGGAAGGCATTGGGAAGTAATAAGTAGATGATGGGTTGCTAGAGTGACAGAAGCTTAAACCCTAGTTTATGAGTTGCTTCATAAGGGGCTGATTTGGACGCACTAGTTTAATGCTATGGTTAGACTTTGTCTTATTTCTTCTTTCGTAGTTGCGGATGCTTGGGAGAGGGGTTAATCATAAGTGGTATGGTTTTCCAAGTAAGGGCAGCACCCAAGCACCAGTCCACCCACATATCAAAATATCAAAGTAGCAAACGCGAATCATATGAACATGACGAAAACTAGCTTGACAGAAATTCCTATGTGTCCCCGGGAGAGCTTTACCTCTTATAAGAGTTTGTCCATGCTTGTCCCTTGCTACAAAAGGGATTGGCCCATCTTGCTGCACCTTTGTTACTATTGTTACTTGCTACTCGCTACGAATTATCTTATCACACAACTATCTGTTACCGATAATTTAATTGCGTGCAGAGAATACCTTGCTGGAAACCACTTGTTAGTTTCTTCTGCTCCTCGTTGGTTTCGAGTCAACATACCTTATGTCACTGACAGCTGGACTCTTGTCTAATAAGACAGTTTTATAGAAATCTTGTTGCTCCTTTGTGTGGAAGCAAGCATCAACAACAGCCCTTCTGCTTATAGCATAGGGATGATCAGCTCTCCACTTCCTGAGCCCTTGATCCTTCCTCTCCTTCATGTTCTCAGTTATAGGATGATCTCATTATGCTCTGGAAAATGACGTCTCAGCTTCCTCAAAATAACAATCTCCTCTTCTTATGCAGCAGCTTCCCTGGAGGTTGTTCCTTTGTTTTTTTCAGCTGCTAGAATGTCTCTTGTGGTATTCTTCGGTTTACTGGCAGCTGGCTTCTTGACCTTGGGTGCAGAAGGTTTAGCCTTAGATGCAGGCTTTCTTGGCGTAACATCTTTCATCAATTTTATCTTCTTGGAAGGAGGTGGGTTTGCAGCAAGGACCTCCTCTACCTCTTCCTCCTCATCATCTGGATACTCGGGTGTTGAAGGTTGCACAACTACTTTAACAAACATGTTCCTTTGCCTCTTTTGTCTATCCTTCTTTGCCAAAGATCTTGTCCTTCTAGTTCCACTTGGTTACTCTGAAGATAAAGACAACCCTCTCTTGGTTGCAATAGATTCTGGAATCTTTCTAGTTGTTGCCCTCTCTTTCCTTTTAGTCTTTTTCTGGGGTGTATCCTCATCAGGAACAGAATCTACATATTCATTATATGAGTTCAGCTTCTTCCTTGCCCTAGTGGCTGCCTTGGTCAGGTCATGTGAGCTGGGGGTGTCTGGGTGTGACTAGCTTGCCTTAGGACTAGTGCTTGAAGATCAACAATTTGCTCTCTAAGGTTGTTCCGACTATCCTCTAAACCCGACATGTTGCATTGACAAGCTGACCCTGTGAATAGATATGGAAGAGTTGAAAAGATGAGCATCACAAAACACACCTATTTTTGCAAAATTTGAACTCAAAAATTTAGTTTCAGAATTCTGCCATGTGGGTTTCGGTTCCATTGAGTTTTGGTTTTCGGAGGCTCAGAGACTGACTTTCTCCTTAACAGAGACTTGGTCACCATTTCTGATCTCTCCAAAAATAGTGACTCGGTCTCTCCGAGATTGTTCTCAGAGCCCTAAAACCCAAATTGGCGGTACCAATTCGTTTGTATTCGATGACACCGAGACGCATATAGCGGAACCTTGAACCTAAAAAAACTGCTCGACTATTATAACGGAGTTTTCTCGTAGGTAACTACATTTCAATCTATGGCAAGATAATAAACATGTCAAATTGAGCAAGATTTGGAGTTGGGAGTGCAAGAGGGGTCTACTTCTTAACTGCCAGAAAACATGTCCGAGGGCGCATAGGAGATGAAGTTGACATTCGTAGACTTCGAGTGCGGCAACAGAGGCTTGCGGGAGACCGGGGGATTGAAGAAATTGAAATTTTGGGTCCGGGGGTATATATACCCTTCTTCTATCGGTAGCATCGAGTTCAAGATTCCGGTGCCACCGAGTTTCTTAACTACCAGAAAATAGAGAAATTCGGTCAGGCCGAGATTTTGATTTTGGTCGTAGCGAGGTGCAAAAACCAGATCAACCCTAGTGCTTCGGTGAAACCAAATTTTTGGAGTTGGTTACACCAAGTGGCGCATGGGAGGTTTTGGAAGTTAGCTCTTGTCGAAACGGAACTCCGAGTAATCTTCACAAAGAGGGTCATAAAAGTAATAGCTCAAATTTTGTGATGAAGTATGAACAGAATTTGATACGAGAAAGTATACATAACTAGAGAGGGGTACATAAGCATTCTTGTATATCCAATTTGCCAAAGAAAAATAAATCCAAATAACAACAACTGGATATCCTTGAATGAGTAAAAAGTTTGCATACCTAACACAATAAGATGTCAAATAAAACATGGAAAACACGCACAACCACTCTAGCATCTACCAAGCACTTTGGCGATGACGAGGTCATCTATATATAAGTATATTGACCTAGGAGCCAAGTAATAATACTTGATCATAGGTCATACTCATCGTAAGGAGAAGTCGGGTTGACAATTTTACATAAAGCTTTTAATGTGTTCACATCTTATGAGATGCTTTGACTCAAGTCTTGGAGTAAAGATTCCTCTTGATGTGATACCCCCCTAATAGGGACAAATTAACCATCGGTTTTGTCGCAGAAGACTTCATGTAGGATTTGTAGTGGTGGATGCTCAAAGTTGATGAAGATCATATTGAGTTGGGAGCAATCCTTGTTGTTTGTTACTCTTCTCATCTACATGGGTTTGTCCCACACAAGGAACAAATACAAGGATATCTATGGACTTGGAGTGAAGAACATAGGAGAGATGTCCATTGATAAATTAATTACCTTGTCCCTTGCTTACCTTTGAGGGAATATGTGACTCCCTGAACTAATGCATAAGGTTGGGGTTGATTGTAAATAGTTCTTGCCAAAATGAATAAGAGTGAATTTTGTTGGCGGGGTCACCCCTCAATAACTTCTATAGTTCTTGTTCTTGGGTACCCACATCAACTTGATGTGGATCCTTGGACTTGAGGTAGTTCTTGATGAAGTAGAGCTTGCGATGGCCTTGGGAACCCACTTAACCATGGTGTCGTATTCTTCTTCAAATGAGACAATCTCCTCTTGAAGCTTGTCATTGCTCTTGGGCTTGTGATCTTGTGGTGGAAGATCATCTTGAGTATTTGTTCCTTTGGGGAGAGTAGTTTCGTACTTCTCCTTTTGGGGAACAAACTTCATCTTGGGGTATTGACCTTCTTCCCATTCAACTCCATTGGCATTGAAGTAACCAATGCCTTGTTTCTTCCGATGTCATCCTTGCTTGCATACAATATCCTCGAATTGCTTACTTCTGGCAAGACTATTGTACACACCTTTCTCTATAATTCCATTTAATAAATCATTTTCTTGCTCAAGTGTAACTTGGCCAAGAGAATCATTAGTGGAATCAATAGAGCTACTAGAAACAACATCATAGGATTTAGAATTAGTCTTGTTTTTACTAGATGGAGAACCTTTCTTGCCTTTCTTACTATTTTTCCTAGATTTAACCTGAGGAATGAAAGAAGACAAGAGTAATTGTTTGGATAGATAAGAAGAACTCTTCTTTCGAAGATCGTCATTGATGGCTTTAGGAAACTCATGTTCTTTTTCTAAATTTAGCTTCTCGGAGTGTAACTTCCCATGAGTTCTTACAAGCTGTCTATGAGCTCCTAGAGTAGATTCATGATCTAACTTAAGAGTGTTTAATTCTTTAGTTAGACGCTCAATATCCTTCTTATCATCATCACATGACTTATCTTGACTAGCATGGTTATTGTCAAGTTCATTTTGACTAACATTACTAGTTCTATCAAACAACAAGTCATCATCTCCAAGTAAATCATCCTCATCACTCTTAAAGTAAAAGTATTCGGGGCGTGATACCTTGGGGCCTTTCTACATTTAGCAAATTCCACTTCCTTCATTTGGTGAATCAAATATGTCATAGGAATTGATAGTCCCAAACGTATCTATAATTTTTTATGCTCCATGCTTGCTTTCTACCATTTGTCCTATGTTTTTACTGTAGTTTTATGGTTTATTGGGACTAACCTATTAATAGTTGCAAAAGTGCACAAGTTTTTGTTTTACACTTTGATGTGTAGGAACTAATTGGAAGTTGGCGAAAAAGTGCAAAAGGAGCCTTGTTGGAGGAGGACTCCGATTTTCCTGAAATTTATCCACCAACAACTTTTAGAGATCATCAGTTTGATCCCCGAAGACGACAAGTGGAAAAATCGGAAACTAGAAAAATATGGGGAATTTTATGGCATTGATTATGAACTACAAATTTGTTTAAAACAGTGTTCGATGTTATCTCTAGACCTGTTTTACTAGGAGGGGGGGAAATCTGATTACAACTCTTATCATATTTGATTGAGTCAAACTCTTATCATATTTGATGTATTCAGCCAAGCCATGATTTGGGGAGTTACGGGGCTGCGAGGAGTCCCTAGTAAGGTTCTAGAGGTGCCCAAGATCCATTGGATGAAGGGTCCTTCCATCGAAGGGCCATAGAGCACTACGGAGGCACATATAAGGAAAGGAAAACCCTAATTTTGTGCCAGCCACCAAAAGCCACGAATTTTCCTCTCCCTTGGCAGACACCAAGAGGGAAGATAATCCTCCATTATAGCACCAAGACCAAGGAAGAAGGGGGGCCAAGGGGCCGCCGCCCATCGTCGGTGGCGTGGCCGCCGCCCATCGCTCGTGTCGTGGCCGCCACCGCCTCTATCTCTTCGAGGTTGCACCTCTCCATCAACAACTCTCTTTTTGTCACCATGATAATGTGTGAGTAATATTCCCCGTGGCTAAGGGTTTGTACAAGTAGCTATGTGTTTGATCTCTCTCTCTCTATCTCTATCTATCTATCTATCTCTCATGTTCTTGAGATGTCACGATCTTGATGTGTGACGGGCTTTGTTAATATAGTTGGATCATATGGTGTTCTTCCCTTGCTATCTTGATGTGATTAATTGAATCTTTCCCCTTGAGATCTTGTTATATTGAATTGAATATTTTATTTGAGAACACTTAATGTATGTATTTCATGTGGATACCCGTGGTGAAAATGGGGTATTCTATTGATTTACCTCATATATGTTATGGCGTCAACTTGCGGATTCCGGTGACCTTGGGGATCTATGCATAGGGGTTGATTGCATGTTTTCATACTACGTTCTCTCATATAAGTCTTGGGGTAATCTTTGAAGTTCTTTGTGTTGGATTGAATATAATGAATCTGAAATTTTTTGATGCATCTCATATAGTTAACCCATGGATACTTGAGGTGACATAGGAGTATCTAGGTGACATTAGGGTTAATCGATATGTACCATAGGTGTTATTCTAGTATGAACTCCAGGGCTTTATGTGACACTCATAAACAATTTCATCTTATGTTATCCGTTACTTATGAACTTCGGAGTGATTTTTTGTCACACGTTAAGGGATGACCATATGATTCTACTATGTTACCATTGTTGAGAGACTGCACTAGTGAAAGTATGAACCCCAGGCCTTATTTCCATGCATTTAAACAACAGTTTGCTCGTTGTTTTCCCCTTGCTACCTTGCTGTTTTCAGATTTTCAGATTATAAAAACCTATTCTACTATTCTTTCTACACTTGTATCACCATTTCTTCGCACTAGTGCACCTATACAATTTTCCATTGTATTGGGTGTGTTGGGGACACAAGAGATTTCTTTTATTTGATTGCAGGGTTGTTTGAGAGAGACCATATTCACCGTACACCTCCCACGTATTGATAAACTTTAGGTCATCCACTTGAGGGAAAAAAATTGCTGCCCTACAAAACTCTGCACTTGGAGGCCCAACAACATCTACAAGAATAAAGTTGCATAGTAGACATCATAATTGGAGGATACGAGTGCTAGTCCGGCAACACCTTCATCTTGACTATAGTCAGGGTTGGAGTGGTAGCTTCTTTCGGATTGGTCGTCAGATCTGAAGCCGGATACCCATTCACCAACTTGATCTTGATGTCTTCTTCTTGAGTGTCTCTTGGTTTACTTGTCCTTCTTCTCTGAATCCTTGCTTCTTTGGGAGGGTCTTTGTTCATAACGATCTTCTATACTCCTTCTCTCTCTTCGAGGTGACTCATCTCTTGGGCTTCTTCTTATAGATGACATTTCTCTTCTTTTGTGAGGGGGGCGTGCACTCATTGGATTAGTGTCCCGGCCTTCCACAATTGTAAGAATTTCGGTCATGACTAGATGAACGCTTCTCTTCATATCTTGAGTTGGAGCTTCTCTCTTTGCCTCTATTCTTGTAGTTGAATTTCTTGACCATGAGCCTTATCTCTTCATCGATGACAAGGTTGCGTTTGACGTAGTAGGAGTGCCACTTGAAGCTTTGTATGAACCGTTTGACTTGTTATGAAGATCTTCTTTGTCTTTGAGTGGTATCTCATGAGCAACAATCCTTCCAATGACTTTCGTTGGCTTGAGATCTTTGTAGTTTGGAATCATTTGGATCATTGTGCACACGGTGTCATACTTTCCATCCAAGGCTATAAGCATCTTCTTGATGATGAATTTGTCTGTCATCTCTTCGCTTCCTAAGTCGTCAATCTCGTTGGTGATGAGAGCAATCCTAGAATACATTTCTACGACTCCTTCACCATCCTTCATCTTGAATTTCTCAAGTTGACTTTGTAGCACATCCAACTTAGATTCCTTGACGGATTCAGTACCTTCATGCGTATCAACCAAAGTGTCCCAAATTTCCTTAGCATTCTCAAGACGGCTAATCTTCTTGATCTCTTTGTGGCATAGGCAATTGAATAGAATGTCGCGTGCTTGGGTGATGTATTGCAACATCTTCAATTCTTCCGCGGTTGCTTCACGATCTGGTTCCCTTCCATCACCAAAGAATTCACCTTGCAATCAACACGAAGAACAGCCCAAACGGCAGAGTTATGACCAAGTATATGCACTTTCATTTTATGTTTCCAACTAGCAAAGTTTGTACCATCAAAATATGGACCTTTACGGTGATAATTTACCTCTCCTAGGTTGTGAAACCAATGCAAAGAAGACTAGAGCTTTGATACCACTTGTAGGATCCGAAGTATGTCTAGAGGGGGGTGATTAGACTACTTGACCAAATAACAATTTAGCCCTTTTCCAATTTTAGTTGTGGGAAAGTTTTACCAATTATAGTTGTAGGACCGAAAGTATGTCTAGAAGGGGGTGATTAGACTACTTGACAAGATAAATACTTAGCATTTCCCAATTTTTAGTGTGGGACAATTTTAACAACTATAACTAGTCAAGTACACCCTACACAACCACATCTAAGAGTATAGCAGCTGAAAGTAAAACATGGAAGTGTAAAGTAGGGAAGGGTAGGGAGATCAAATGCAAGAGGTTGACACGGCAATTTTTGGCATGGTTCTGATAGGTGGCACTATATTTAGTCCATGCTAGTGGAGACTTCAACCCACAGAGGGTAATAGCTGCGAGAGTCCACGGAGGGCTCCACCCGCAAGGGGTCCACGAAGAAGCGGCCTTGTCTATTCCACCATGGCTTCCATCCACACACGACTAGCCTCACTCACGGTAGATCTTCACGAAGTAGGCGATCTCCTTTGTCTTACAAACATATTGGTTCAACTCCACAACACAAATTAGGAGGCTCCCAAGCGACACCTAACCAATCTAGGAGGCACCACCCTCCAAAAGGTAATAGATGTGGTAGAACGATGAACTCCTTGTTGGAAATATGCCCTAGAGGCAATAATAAAATGGTTATTACTATATTTCCTTGTTCATGATAATTGCCTTTTGTTCATGCTATAATTATATTAACCGGAAACCGTAATACATGTGTGAACACATAGACCACAACATGTCCCTAGTGAGCCTCTAGTTGGCTAGCTTGTTGATCAATAGATGGTCATGGTTTCCTGGACATGGACATTGGGATGTCATTGATAACGGGATCACATCATTAGGAGAATGATGCAATGGACAAGACCCAATCCTAAGAATAGCACAAGATCGTGTAGTTCGTCTGCTAGAGCTTTTATAATGTCAAGTATCATTTCCTTAGACCATGAGATTGTGCAACTCTCGGATACCATAGGAATGCTTTGAGTGTATCAAACATCACAACATAATTGGGTGATTATAAAGGTGCACTACAGGTATTTCCGGAAGTGTTTGTTGGGTTGGTACGAATTGAGACTCGGATTTGTCAGTTCGTTTGGTGGAGAGGTACCTCTGGGCCCACTCGGTAATACATCATCATAATGAGATCAATGTGACTAAGAATTTGGCCACGGGGTCATGTGTTATGGAATGAGTAAAGAGACTTGCCGGTAACGAGATTGAACAAGGAATAGGGATACCGACGATCGAATCTCGGGCAAGTATCATACCGATAGATAAATGGAATTGCATACGGGATTGAGTGCATCCCTTACATCATGGTCCATCCGATGAGATCATTGTGGAACATGTGGGAGCCAACATGGGTATCCAGATCCCACTGTTGGTTATTGGCCGGAGAGGTGTCTCAGTCATGTGTACATGGTTCCCGAACCCGTAGGGTCCACACACTTAAGATTCGGTGACGCTAGAGTTGTAATGGGAATTGTATATGTGGTTACCGAAGGTTGTTCGGAGTCCCGGATGAGATCTCGGATGTCATGAGGAGTTTCAGTCTAATAAGCTCAAACCCAAAGCGGATAAATGCATCTTCATAGGATACCCAAAACTGTTGGGTACATATTCTATCTCAGATCCTGAAGCAAAGTGTTTGTTTTTAGAAACGGGTCCTTTCTCGAGGAAAAGTTTCTCTCGAAGGAATTGAGTGGGAGGATGGTGGAAACTTGATGAGTTTATTGAACCGTCACTTCAACCAGAGTGTAGTAGGGTGCACGAAGTTGTTCCTGTGGTGCCTACACCAATTGAAGTGGAAACTGATGATAGTGATCATTAAGCTTCGGATCAAGTTACTAGAAACCTCGTAGGTCGACAATGTCACGTACTGCTATAGAGTGGTACGGTAACCGTGTATTCGAGGTCATGTTGTTGGACAACAATGAACCTACGAGCTAAGGAGAAGCGATGGTGGGCCCGGATTCCGACAAATAGCCGGAGGCCATGAAATACGAGAGAGGATCCATGTATGAAAACAAAGTGTAGACTTTGAAAGAACTACTTAATGGTTGTAAGACTATTAAGTACAGATGGATCTTTAAAAGGAAGAAAGACGATGATGGCAAAACGTCACCATTAAGAAAGCTCGACTTGTCGCAAAGATGTTTCCTACAAGTTCAAAGAGTTGACTATGATAAGACTTCCTCACTCGTAGCGATGCTAAAAGTTTGTTGGAATTATGTTAGCAGTTGCTGCATCTTGCAGATGGATGTCAAAACATTGTTTCCTCGACGATTTCCTTGAGGAAAGGTTGTATGTGATACATCCAGAAGGTTTTGTCAATCCTAAGGATGCTAACAAGTATGCAAGCTCCAGTGATCCTTCTATGGACTAAGAGCAAGCATCTCAGAGTTGTAATAAGTACTTTGATGAGTGATCAAAGTTTTTGGTTTTATAAAAAGTTTATGAGATACTTGTATTTCCAAGGAAGTGAGTGGGAGCACTATAGAATTTCTCATGAGTATATGTGGTTGACATATTGTTGATCGGAAATGATGTATAATTTCTGGAAAGCATATAGGGTTGTTTGAAAAGGTGTTTTCAGAGGAAAACCTAGATTGAGCTACTTGAACATTGAGCATCAAGATCTATAGAGATAGATCAAGACGCTTGATAAAACTTACAATGAAATGCATGCCTTGACAAGTTTTTGAAGGAGTTCAAAATAGATCGGCAAAGAAGGAGTTCTTGGCTGTTCAAAGGTGTGAATTTGAGTAAGACTAAAAGCCCGACCACGGCAGAAGAAAGAGAAAGGACGAAGGTCGTCCCCTATGCATTATCCATAGGCTGTATAGTATGTTATGATGTGTACCGCACCTGATGGGTGCCTTGCCATGAAATTGTCAAGGGGTACGAAAGTGATCCACAAATGGATTAATGACAATGGTCAAAAGTTATCCTTAGTAACTAGTGGACTAGAGAAAATTTTCTCAATTATGGAGGTGTTAAAAGAGTTCGTCATAAAGGGTTACGCCGATGCAAGCTTTGACACTAATCCAGAAAATTCTGAGTAGTAAACCGGATTCGTATAGTGGAGCAGTCATTTGGAATAGTTCCAAAATGGCACGTTGGTAGCAGCACCTACATGATGACATAGAGATTTTTAAATCACACTCAGATCTGAAAGGTTCAGACCCGTTGACTACAACCTCTCTCACAAGCAAGACATGATCAAACCCCAGAACTCTATGTGTGTTAGATTTATCAAAATCACATAGTGATGTGAACTAGATTATTGACTCTAGTGCAAGTGGGAGACTATTGGAAATATGCCCTAGAGGCAATAATAAATTGGTTATTATTATATTTCCTTATTCATGATAATCGTTTATTATCGATGCTAGAAATGTATTGATTGGAAACTCAAATACATGTGTGGATATATAGAAACACATTGTCCCTAGTGAGCCTCTAGTTGAGTAGCTCGTTGATCAAAGATGGTCAAGGTTTCCTGGCCATAGACAAGTGTTGTCACTTGATAACGGGATCACATCATTCGGTGAATGATATGATGGACAAGACCCAAACTATAAACGTAGCATATGATCGTGTCAGTTTATTGCTACTGTTTTCTGCATGTCAATGTATGTGTTCCTATGATGTCACGCCCAAGATGCGATCCTATCCTCAATTTGGCACGAAGGCCTCGCCAGGGATAGAAGCGCATCTCGTCGTGTCGCAAGAATGGATATCGTTACAAGTACATGTACTGAAAAGAAGAGATATATATACAGAGTTGGTTTACACTCGCCACAAGCTACATCAGAGTCACATCAGTACATTACATAATCATCAAGATCAAGAGCAGGGTCCGACTACGGACGAAGACAAACGAGAAAAATAAGAACGACGTCCATCCTTGCTATCCCAGGCTGCCGGCCTGGAACCCATCCTAGATCGATGAAGAAGAAGAAGAAGAAGAAACTCCAAATGAACAATCAACGCGCTCGTGTCAAGTAACCTTTACATGTACCTGCAACTGGTGTTGTACTAATCTGTGAGCCACAGGGGACTCAGCAATCTCATTTCCAAAGGTTTGAAGACTAGCAAAGCTTAATGGCTGAGGTAAGGTTAAGTGGTGAGGTTGCAGCAGCGGCTAAGCATATATTTGGTGGCTAAACTTACAAGTACAAGAAAATAAGAGGGGGAAGATTTATGCATAGCGGACGTCAACTACAGATGATCAAATGAATGATCCTGAACACCTACCTACGTCAGACATAACCCCACCATGTCCTCGATCGGAGAAGGAACTCACGAAAGAGACAGTCACGGTTACGCACATAGTTGGCATATTTTAATTAAGTTAACTTCAGGTTATCTAGAACCAGTGTTAAACGAAGTTTCCACGTTGCCACATAACCGCGGGGACGGCTTTCCGAAAGATTTAAACCTGCCGGGGTGCTCCAACTAGTCCATCACAAATTACCACAAGCCGCATAGAAATCCTCAATCACGAAGCTCACGATCTCGTCGGATTCCCTAGTGGAAAACCTCAACTCTGAGATTACCCAAAGCATCACCGGAATCCCCATGCACAAGATATCTCGTCAAAGGTAAAACTAATCCAGCAAGGCCGCCCGGCATGTCGACGATCCCGATAGGAGCCGCGTATCTCGTTCTCAGGACACGACGGATAAGCGAAGCGTACGAGTGCCAAACCTCGAGTTTCCTCGCGGTGGCCCCGCACGGTGCTCTGTTTTGGACCAACACTCATGAGGAGCACTGGCCCGGGGGTTGATTAAATTATCCTCGGGGCCCGGGAAGTCCCTATGCAATTTTATTAGGTGATTAGGCAAATGTAGTACCAATGTTGGGCCTTGCCAGACCAGCTTTATTCTAAAACGAATTATCAAGGGGGTCCCCATAACAACCCCGATCGTGTTAGGAGCGCTCAATTATGGAACATAACACCGGTAGCCGGAAACTAAGGGGCGGCAAAGGTGGAACAAAACGCCAGGCTAGAAAGGCCGAGCCTTCCACCTTTTACCAAGTATATAGGTCCATTATATTAAATAGCATTAATATGGTGATATAACAAGGAACCCATGCTTTCGCATGGAAGCATCTGCACCTGCAACTAGCAACGCTAACACAGGGTTAAGCAAGCAGTAACATAGCCAATCAGTGGTTTGCTAGGTTGAACATGTTGATGGTTTTCATGGCATTGTTGGGAGGCTCATATTTAACATGTGGTAGGCAACGAGACATAATCGGTAGCATCGAAATATCTAGCATGGCAATGATAGTAATGGTATCTGAGGAAATGATCATCTTGCCTGAGATCCCGCTTGGAAGAAGAACAACTCGTGAAGCAGACGAGCCAACGTAGTCGAATGGGTCCTCACATTCCGACAAGCTTGCGGAACTCTATCGAGATGGAGCAAACCGAAAACAAACATCAACACAGATATTCACCACGGCAAAAGCAAGACATGATGCATAACCTACTATGATGCATGATCAGATCAAAATGCACGGGATGGCATGGCAACTCACCTCACGCAAACACTACACATTAAATGAAGCTCGATATGCAACGGGTTGCATATCGACGAAACTCCACGTTTAATTATTTAATTCACTCCCGATTATTTGACACGCAATATTAAATGTTGTTAACATGGCAAGGGGTGAAGCGACGGTTCTACGTGTCATCCTAGTCGGTTTAACTCGCGGAACATGGAACGAGCTACGGCACAAGAACATGCAACACAGAATTAACATGCCATGAATGCATCATGCATGCGAGTTTCAACACGGGCAAGAAGGGAAAGAAACAGGTGTCGCCACGGCGAGTGAGAGGGAACCATGGTGGCAAATCGGAAACGATGCCACGACAACGTTCTTATCCCGACAACTCGTCGAGATCTCGTGCCAACGTACTGGGAACGCGTGCGGGAACGGTAAATAAAGATGGGTTGATCCCGATACCGGGTTCCCATGTGTCGGGCACAACATAAGAGGACAACGTGCAACGGGCAACATACGATGCAACACACGATACAACTCCTACATCACATTCGTTCGTTACACGACACGTTCTCACGGTATACCTTCAACGCGTGCGAATCGGAGGGGTTCGATCGAAGCGGACGTCGTGGAGGTCGTGGTCGTCGTGGAGGTCGAGGTACTCGGTCTCGTCGACGGTAGTCGTACTCTTAGCGTCGGTAGACGAACACGGTTCCGTAGATGGTTCGGGGTCGTCGAGGACGTCGTGGGAGTAGTGGTACTCGTGATGTTGTCGACGGGCCACGGTAGCGGGGATGGTGCACGCGGTCTTCGGCGACGGCAGGCGACACAACAGCAACATCGGCGGTAGCAACTAACAACATCAACAAAGCGGCATCTAGCACTAGCATACTACAATGGCGACAGCAGGGAAGACATAGCAACAATCGTCGGCGATGGTAGCAAGCAACATCTACTAGCTTTGGCGGCAGGCAGGAAATAGTAGCTAACAATAACATGCATCGGCGCAGGCAAGCTTCAGCATCTAGCAGGCAGCTACAACTAGCAGTAACAGCACAGGCAGGCAAGCACAGCAAGCAGCAACATAGCAGCGGCTACAACATGCATCGGCGACGACAGCAAGCACAGGAGCAGCTGCGACAGTAGGCGGCAGCAGCTGCGACAGTAGGCGGCAGGAGCAAGTGGCTATAGGCACGCAACGGCAAAAGGACGGGAGCAGTTGCAACAGCAACTTCGCGGGAGGCACAGCGGCAGCAACAAAACGTTGACGACAACAACAACAGCGGCGGCAGGTCGGCACGGGACCGCAGGAGGCGCACCTGAGGCCGGTGGCGGCGGGGCTGGTGAGCTCGGAACGTGGTCGGGCACCGACAGGGAAGCTGGAGGCGGCTCAGGGCGATCAAAAGGAAGGAGGAGGCCGGGGCCATGGCAGGCTCGAGGCTAGTAACCGGCGGGGTGCAGGAGACCTGCACGCGGGGTGGTGGCACAGGGCCGACGTTGGGGATAGGGCGGCGCACGGGGAGGAGCAGCTCCTTGCGGCAGGCGGCGGACGGCCATGGCGGCGACCGCGCGAGCTCGGGCTCCGGCAGGGGCCGCGGCGAGGGAGAATAGCGAGGCGGCGCGGAGAGGACCTGGAGGGGCTTGGCACGGGAGGCAAGCATGGTGGGGGGCGAGCAGCGAGGGACTCCGGTGGATAGGTGGAGCAGCTCGGCTGCTGCGGGATCGAGAGGGGGAGGGGGTCGGGCTGAGGGAGGAGGCGCTGGGAGGACGAGAGGGAGAGATGGGATCGGGCTGAGGGATGCTAGGGTTGGAGGGGAGCCTGCTGGGCCTTGGGCCGGCTCGGCAGGCTGGGCTTCTCCTCTTTCCCTTTTTTTAATAAACAAAGGCTTTTAACAAAGAGAAAAACAAATAAAAAAATAAATAATAAGATAAAAATGCCTTTGCTCCTTTAAAAATACACCCCAACTTTTAAAAATAGTTTGGGCATTTTTAAAAGAAATAAAATAAAACCTTTGGAAGGATTAAAATTAAAACCCGTTTACAAAAGAATAAAAAAATCAAACCCCTTTGGAGAATTAAATAAACCTCTTTATTTAAAGAATAAAATAAAAGCCTTTTAAAAGAGAAAAGGAAACGAGAGGGGTTTAAAACCCAAGGGGAGAAATAAAAATAAAAACCCAAGGGTTGCCCCCACATTTAACAAAAGGGTTTTAAAAGAAGACGAATCTTTTGACGGGGTTAAAACGGAAACTTTAGCAAACCGCACAACAAATAAAAGAGAGGGGAGATAAGGTTTACGTCCTCGGTGCAACAGGGTTTGAAGCGGCTCTGTTGCACCCACTCTTGTCATGCCAACGAACAACGCCACACTCACAAGCACTCGCAAGCAACAACACGGAGCAACAAGTAACACCGACAAAACATATTTGACATGATGCCATGCATGATGCGATGATGCAAACTAAATGACGATGCAGTCAATAAAAATAACACACGACGGAAACGGAAAGGAAAAGGGGAATCTTCTGGAACGTCGGTCTCGGGCTGTCACATATGACCATGAGATCATGCAACTCCCGGACACCGGAGGAATACCTTGTGTGTATCAAACATCGCAACGTAACTGGGTGACTATAAAGGTGCTCTACAGGAATCTCCGAGGTGTCTGTTGGGTTGGCGTGAATCGAGACTAGGATTTGTCACTCCATATGATGGAGAGGTATCTTGGGGCCCACTCTGTAATACAACATCACAATAAGCCTTGCAAGCAATGTGACTAAGGAGTTAGCCATGAGATCTTGTATTATGGAACGAGTGAGGATATTTGCCGATAACGAGATTGAACTAGGTACAGAGATACCGACGATCGAATCTCGGGCAAGTAACATACCGAAGGACAAAGGGAACAACATACGGTCTTAACTGAATCCGTGACATAGAGGTTCAACTGATAGAGATCTTCATAGAATATGTAGGAGCCAATATGGACATACAAGTCCCGCTATTGGTTATTGACCGGAGAGTGTCTCAGGTCATGTCTGCATAGTTTTCGGACCCGAAGGGTCTGCACACTTAAGGTTTGGTGACGTTTTAGTATAGTTGAGTTATAGGTGTTGGTAACCGAAAATTGATCAGACACCCGGATGAGATCTCAGACGTCACGAGGAGCTCCGGAATGGTCCGTAGGTAAAGATTGATATATAGGAAGTCCTGTTTTGGTCACCGGAAAAGTTTTGGGTTCATCGGTAGTGTACTGGGAGTGCCGGGAGGGTACCGGGGACCATCGGGAGGGGTGTCACGCCCCGAGGAGCCTTATGGGCTGTGGGAGGATACAAACCAGCCCCTAGTGGGCTCCCACTAAGGTGCATAAGGTTTGAGAGGCAAAAAACCCAAAGGTGGAAAAGGTGGAAAGGGTTCAAAGTGGAGAGGAGGAATCCTACTCCTTGTAGGATTGGATTAGGACTCCTCCACCTCCAATTTCGGCCAAACCTTGAGGGTTTGAGGATGCCTTCTCCCCTCCCTCCCTCAGGGTTTTTGATACACAGAAAAACAGCCACGTGTTGCCCTCTCTCTCTAGATCTGTTTCTCCTCTAGTCTAGTTTCAGCGGTGCTTAGGCGAAGCCCTGTTGGACTAGATCCACCACCACCACCACGCCGTCGTGCTGGAGAACTCATCTACCTCTCCGCCCCTCTTGCTGGATCAAGAAGGCGGGGATCGTCATCGAGCTGTACGTGTGCTGAACGCGGAGGTGCCGTCTGTACGGCACTAGATCGGGATGGGATCGCGGGATGGAAAGTGATGAGATCGAGAGACGGGCTGTGATTTGGGTCGCGAAGATGTTCCACTACATCAACTACGTTATATACGCTTCTGCTTAGCGATCTACAAGGGTATGTAGATTTACTCTCCCCTCTCGTAGATGATCATCACCATGAATAGGTCTTCGTGTGCGTAGGAAATTTGTTGTTTCCCAGGCAATGTTCCCCAACAGTGGCATCATGAGCGAGGTTCATGCATAGATGATATCTCGAGTAGAACACAAAAGAGTTTGTGGGCATTGATGTTAAATTTTCTGCCCTCCTTAGTCTTTTCTTGATTCGGCGGTATTGTTGGATTGAAGCGGCCCGGACCAACTTTACTCGTACACTTACGAGAGACCGGTTTCATCGAGTCACATGCAACTCGTTGCATAAAGATGACTGGCGGGTGTCTGTTTCTTCAACTTTAGTTGAATTGGATTTGACCAAGGCGGTCCTTGGAGAAGGTTAAATAGCAATTTGCATATCACTGTTGTGGCTTTGCGTAAGTAAGATGCGATCATACTAGATACCCATAGCAGCCACGTAAAACATGCAACAACAAATTAGAGGGCGTCTAACTTGTTTTTGCAGGGTATGCATGTGATGTGATATGGCCAAAGACATGATATGACATATTGGATGTATGAGATGATCATGTTGTAATAGTTAAATATCGACTTGCACGTCGATGCTACGGCAAGCGTCATGAGCCATAGGGTTGTCTTTAAACTAACGTTTGTGCTTGCAGATGCTTTTACTATATCACTAGGTGGTAGATTTAGTAGTAATAGCATAGATAGCGTGACAACCTCGATGGAGGCACGATGATGGAGATCATGGTGCAGCGCCAGTGACGATGGAGATCATGCGGATGCTTCGGTGATGGAGATCAAGAAGCAGAAGTTCATGGCCATATCATGTCACTTATGATTTGCATGTGATGCTAATCCTTTTATGCACCTTATTTTGCTTAGAATGATGGTAGCATTATAAGGTGATCCCTCACTAAAATTTCAAGATAAAATTGTGTTCTCCCCGACTATGCACCGTGTCGACAGTTCATCGTTTCGAGACACCATGTGATGATCGGGTGTGATAGACTCAAATTTCACATACAACGGGTGCAAAAAAGTTGCACACGCGGAACACTCGGGTTAAACTTGACGATCCTAGCATGTACAGACATGGCCTCTGAACACAAGAGACCGAAAGGTTGAGCATGAATCATATAGTTGATATGATCAACATGGAGATGTTCACCACTGAAACTATACTCACCTCCATGATGATCGGACTTGAGTTAGTGGATTTGGATCATGCGCCACTCGAATGACTAGAGGGATGTCTATTTGAGTGGGAGTTATTAGTAATATGATTATATAAACTCAATTATCATGAACATAGTCAAAAGGTCTTTGCAAATTATGTTGTAGCTTGCGCTGTTGCTCTACTGTTTTTTATATGTTCCTAGAGAAAATTTAGTTCAAAGATGATAGTGGCAATTATGCGGACTGGGTTCCTAAACTGAGGATTGTCCTCATTGCTGCGCAGAAGGCTTGTGTCCTTAATGCATCGCTCGGTGTGCTGAACCTCGAGCGTCGTTTGTGGATGTTGCGAACATCTGACGTACACGTTTTTTATGACTACGAGATAGTTTAGTGTGTAATGCTTAATGGCTTAGAATTGAGGCGCCAAAGACATTTTGAGCATCACGGAACATATGAGATGTTCCAAGAGATGAAATTGGGATTTCATGCTTGTGCCCTTGTTGAGAGGTATGAGACCTCCGATAAGATTCTTTGTCTACAAAGTAAAGGAGAAACGCTCAATCATTGAGCATGTGCTGAGATTGTCTAAGTGCTACAATCGCTTGAGTCGAGTGGGAATTCATCTTCCATATGAGATAGTGATGGTTCTCCAAAGTCACTGCCACCAAGCTACTAGAGCTTTGTGATGAACTATAATAGATCAGGGATAGATATGATGATCCTTGAGCTATTCACGATGTTTGACACCGCGAAAGTAGAAATCAAAAAGGAGCATCAATTGTTGATGGTTAGTAAAACCACTAGTTTCAAGAAGGGCAAGGGAAAGAAGGGATACTTCGTGAAAGGGCAAACCAGTTGCTGCTCTAGTGAAGAGACCCAAAGTTGAACCCAAACCCGAGACTAAGTGTGTCTTTAATGAGGGGAACGGTCACTCAAGAGGAACTACCCTAGACACTTGGTAGATGAGAAGGCTGGCAAAGTCGATAGAAGTATATTGGATATACATGATATTCATGTGTACTTTACTAGTACTCCTAGTAGCACGAGGGTATTGGATACCGGTTCAGTTGCTAATTGTTAGTAACTCGAAATAAAAGCTACGGAATAAACGGAGACTAGCTAAAGGCGAGGTGAGGATATGTGTTGGAAGTGTTTCAAAGGTTGATGTGATCAAACATCGTACACTCCCTCTACCATCGGGATTAGTGTTAAACCTATATAATTGTTATTTGGTGTTTGCGTTGAGCATGAACATGATTAGACCGTGTTTATTGCAATACGATTATTCATGTAAAGAGAATAATGGTTATTCTATTTGCTTGAATAAATACCTTCAATGGTTTATTGAATCTCGATTGTAGTGGTACACATGTTCATAATATTGGTGCCAAAAGATACAAAGTAGTAATGATAGTACCACTTACTTGTGGCACTGCCGCTTGAGTTATATTGGTATAAAATGCATGAAGGAGCTCCATGCTGATGGATCTTTGTACTCACTCATTTTTTAAACGTTTGAGACATGCAAACCATGCCTATTGGTATAAACGCATGAAGAAACTCCATGCAGATGGATCGTTTGCACTCACTTGATTTTGAATCACTTGAGACATGCAAATCATACCACATGCTCAAGATGACTGAAGGCCTCGTTTTTCCGGTGAGATGGAACAAGAAAGTAACTTGTTGGAAGTAATACATTTTGATGTGTGCAGTCCAATGAGTGTGGAGGCACACAGTGGATATTGTTATGTTCTTACTTCACTTACGATTTGAGTAAATACAGGAGTATTTGCTTGATGAAGCACAAGAATGAAATATTGAAAAGTTTGAGCTATTTGAGAGTGAAGATCGTCATGACAAGAGGATAAAATGTCCATGATATGATCATAGAGATGAATATTTGAGTTGCGAGTTTGGTACACAGTTAAGACAATGTGGAAATTGTTTCGCAAGTCATGCCACCTGGAGCACCATAGTGTGATGATGTGTCCAAACGTCATAGCCGCACTCTATTGGACATAGCGCATACTATGATGTCTCTTATCGAAATACCACTATTGTTTTGGGTTAGGCATTAGAGACAACCGCATTCACATTAAATAGGGCACGACATAATTCCATTGAGATGACAACGTATGAATTATGGTTTGAGAAACCTAAGCTGTCGTTTCTTAAAAGTTTGGGGCTACCACGCTTTTGTGAAAAAGTTTCAGCCTCATAAACTCGAACCCAAAGCGAATAAATGCAGTTTCATAGGATACCCAGAACAGTTGCGTACATCTCCTATCTCAGATCCTGAAGCAAAGTGTTTGTTTCTAGAAATGGGTCCTTCCTCGAGGAAAAGTTTCTCTCGAAGGAATTGAGTGGGAGGATGGTGGAAACTTGATGAGGTTATTGAACCGTCACTTCAACCAAAGTGTAGTAGGGTGCAGGAAGTTGTTCATGTGGCGCCTACACCAATTGAAGTGGAAACTTATGATAGTGATCATTAAGCTTCGGATCAAGTTACTACAAACCTCGTAGCTCGACAAGGTCGCGTACTACTACAGATTGGTATGGTAACCCTGTCTTGGAGGTCATGTTGTTGGACAACAATGAACCTACGAGCTATGGAGAAGCGATGGTGGGCTCGGATTCTGGCAAATGGTTGGAGGCATGAAATCCGAGAGAGGATCCTTGTACGAAAACAAAGTGTAGACTTTGGAAGAACTACTTAATGGTCGTAAGACTATTAAGTACAGATGGATCTTTAAAAGGAAGACAAACGATGATGGTGAAAAGTCATCATTAAGAAAGCTCGACTTGTCGCAAAGATGTTTTCGACAAGTTCAAAGAGTTGACTATGTTGAGACTTCCTCACTCGTAGCGATGCTAAAAGTCTATTGGAATTACGTTAGCAGTTGCTGCATCTTGTAGATGGACGTCAAAACATTGTTTCCTCGACGGTTTCCTTCAGGAAAGGTTGTATGTGATACATCCAGAAGGTTTTGTCGATCCTAAGGATGCTAACAAGTATGCAAGCTCCAGTGATCCTTCTATGGACTAAGAGCAAGCATCTCGGAGTTGGAATAAGTACTTTGATGAGTGATCAAAGCTTTTGGTTTTATACAAAGTTTATGAGAAACTTGTATTTCCAAGGAAGTGAGTGGGAGCACTATAGAATTTCTCATGAGTATATGTTGTTGACATATTGTTGATCGGAAATGATGTAGAATTTCTGGAAAGCATATAGGGTTGTTTGAAAAGGTGTTTTCAGAGGAAAACCTGGATTGAGCTACTTGAACATTGAGCATGAAGATCTATAGAGATAGATAAAGATGCTTGATAAAACTTTCAATGAAATGCATTCCTTGGCAAGTTTTTGAAGGAGTTCAAAATAGATCGGCAAGGAAGGAGTCCTTGGTTGTTTGTAAGGTGTGAATTTGAGTAAGACTCAAAGCCCGACCATGGCAGAAGAAAGAGAAAGGATGAAGATCGTCCCCTATGCATTAGCCATAGGCTCTATAGTATGCTCTGTTGTTTACTAATACGTCTCAAACGTATCTATAATATTTGATGGTTTCACATTGTTATCTTGTCATCTTTGGATGTTTTATGTACCTTTTATATCTTTTTTGGGACTAACTTATTAATTCAGTGTCGAGTGCCAGTTCCTGTTTTTTCTGTGTTTTTTGCTCTTTTCAGATCTGATTTTCGAACGGAGTCCAAACGGAATAAAATCCCAGAAATGATTTTTCTCGAATGGAAGAAGATCAGGGGGTTGTGGGCCAAGCCAGGAGGGATCCTGGGAGCCCACAAGCCCCCACTCCGCCACCAGGGGAGGCGGCGGTGTCAGGGCTTGTGGCCTCCCTGGCCGCCCCCTGACCTAGATCTTTGGCCTATATATTCCCAAAAATACAGCAAAAAATCAGGGGAGCCTCAAAAATACTTTTCCGCTGCCGCAAGCTTCCGTTTCCGCGAGATCTCATCTGGAGACCCTTCCCGGCACCCTGTCAGAGGGGACTTTGGAGTTGGAGGGCTTCTTCATCATCATCATCGCCCCTACAATGACTCATGAGTAGTTCACTTCAGACCTACGGGTCCGTAGTTAGTAGCTAGATGGCTTCTTCTCTCTCTTGGATCTTCAATACAAAGTTCTCCATGATCTTCATGGAGATCTATCCGATGTAATCTTCTTTGGCGGTGTGTTTGTCGAGATCCGATGAATTGTGGATTTGTGATCAGATTATCTATGATATATATTTGAGTCTTTGCTGATTTCTTATATGCATGATTTGATATCCTTGTAAGTCTCTCCGAGTCATGGGTTTTGTTTGCCCAACTAGATCTATGATTCTTGCAATGGAAGAAGTGCTTGGTTTTGGGTTCTACCATGTGGTGACCTTTCCCAGTGACAGTAGGGGCAGCAAGGCACACATTAAGTAGTTGACATCAAGGGTAACAAGATGGCCTCTGTCGTTGATATGAGATTGTCCATCTACATCATGTCATCTTGCTTAAGGCGTTACTCTGTTCTTCTGGACTTAATACACTAGATGCATGCTGGATAGCGGTCGACGTGTGGAGTAATAGTAGTAGATGCAAAAAGTATCGATCTACTTGTTTTGGACATGATGCCTATAGATATAATCATTGCCATAGATATCGTCACGACTTTGCGCGGTTCTATCAATTTCTCGACAGTAATTTGTTCACCCACCGTCTACTTGCTTTCGTGAGAGAAACCACTAGTAAACACTACGGCCCCCGGGTCTATTCACATCCATCATTTACACCTCCGCTTTTACTTTGCTTTGTTACTTTATTGCTTTCAGTTCTCACTTGGCAAACAATCTATAAGTGATTGACAACCCCTTCATAGCGTTGGGAGCAGGTTCTTTGTGTTTGTGCAGGATCTTGTGATACTCCTCCACTGGATTGATACATTGGTTCTCAAACTGAGGGAAATACTTACCACCGCTGTGCTACATCACCCTTTCCGCTTCAAGGGAACACCAACGCAAGGCTCCATAGCCGTAGCAAAAGGATTCCTGGTGCCGTCGACACGACTATTCCTGTCGCCGTTGCTCGGGAAGCACAACTGACATCAGAAGTATTTCTTGCGCCGTTGCCGGGGAAGTACAGTTGACATCAGAAGTATTTCTGGCGCCGTTGCCGGGGAGGAGAGATCAAGATCTATCCAAGTAGGTCTCACAAACTCATCTCTTGCATTTATTTTTGTTGCCAGTTCCTCTCGTTTTCCTCTCCCCCACTTCACATTTGCCGCTTTCATTTGCCTTTCTCCTTTGCCTTTCTCTTTTGCCGTTTTCCTTTGCCCATTTCGCTCTCTCTTGCTGTTCGTTTGTGTGTGAGATAGTCCATCAATGGCTAGACCCACCACTCCAAACGACACCCCTGAAAATGGAGTTCTCAATTTCAGGCAAAATGAGGAAGAAAATTTGAAGGATGCTTGGTACAGGATTTGCAATGCTCAAAGTAGATCTACTCGTAAGCAATCCACTATCGTCCTCCTTCGCAGTTTCTATGTTGGAATTTCTTCTTGGAATAGGTATATCCTTGATACCATTGTAGGCGGGAACTTTTTGGGAGCCATACTGTTGAGTCCTATAGAGCTATCAAGAATTTGGTAGGCTCACCCCCGCTCATGGTTAATGGAACTATCTTGACCTTGGAACACGTGATGCAAAGGCTTGACGCTATTGAAAACAAAATTGCCACAGTTGAACTTATTGCAGGTTTGGATAGAAAGATCCACAATCAAATTACTCAGTACGGATCCAGAGTGGGAAACTTTTTGAAAAATTTAAGGGAGAAGGAACTTATAGTTAATGATTCTTCTAGAATTGGCAAATTAGAAGATGTCATAACCAACTTGGGTTCCGCTTTTGCCGCTGTGCAAAACACTCCAAATCTCACGCTCAAGAAGACCGTCAAGCCTGTTTTTGTTCCTAAAGCTAGTGGTGAGTCATCCAATAAAGATGAAGATCTTAAGATGATAAATGATCAAGCTACTTATGGTTTGAGCACCAAAGATGACTATACGTGACTCCATCACTTTTTGCCTAGCTAAGGGCGTTAAACAAAAGCGCTTGTTGGGAGGCAACCCAACGAATCTATCCTTTTTATTTCTGTTTTGTGTTTTCCACACTTTCATAATTCTTTTATGATTGTGTTTTTTGTGTTTCTTTTTGCGTTTGTGCCAAGCAAAACCGTTATGATTAGTCTTGGGGATGATCGTTTGGTCATGCTGGAAAAGACAGAAACTTTCTGCTCACGAAAAGAATTTCATTTTTTTTCTGTAAGATCTTTTGAGTTGATTCTTTTTGCTGCTGATTGCTAAGAAAATTCTTCAGACTTTCGTAATTTTTCAGAATTTTTGAAGTACCAGAGGTATACGAAATATATAGATTGCTACAGACTGGTCTGTTGTTAACAGATTCTGTTTTTGTTGTGTTGGTTGCTTATTTTGATGAAACTACGGATAGTATCGGGGGGGTATTAGCCATGGAATATTTAAAATACAGTGACCCAACATCATCACAAGTAGAATTTAAGTTTTCTATAGTACCTAAGGAAGTGGTGGTTTGCTTTCTCATACTAATGTTATCACGAGTTTCTGTTTAAGTTTCGTGTTCTGAAGTTATCAAGTTTTGGGTGAAGTTCTTATGGACAAAAAGATAAAGAGTGGCAAGAGCTCAAGCTTGGGATGCCCAAGGCACCCAGATAGATTCAAGGATGCCGTAAAAGCCTAAGCTTGGGGTTGCCCCGAGAAGGCATCCCCTCTCTCGTCTTCAATCCATCGGCAACGTTACTTGGGGCTATATTTTTATTCACCACATGTTATGTGTTTTTGCTTGGAGCGTCTTGAATCGTAGGAGTCTTTTTTTGTCACAATCATCCTTGCTGCACACCTAGAGATAGAGAGACATGCACTCAGCATGATTTTGTCGAGCTTCACTTATATCTTTTGGTAGACAATTCAGCTCACATGTGCTTCACTTATATCTTTTGAGCTAGATACTTTTGCTCTATGTGCTTCACTTATATCTTTTAGAGCACATCGGTGCGTGGCTTGGTAGTTGATCTATGCTTTGAAAGTAGTCTCAAAAGGGGTAGTTATCCAAAGGGATATGAAAACTTCCACCTTCATGTGCATTGAATAGTTAGAGAAGTTTGATTCATCCCAATTAGTTTTGAGTTGTGGTTATGGTAATATTGAAGTCATTCTAGTAAGATGTTGTGGATCTAGAAATACTTGTGTTGAAGTTAGTGATTCCCATAGCATGCACGTATGGTGAACCGCTATGTGATGAAATCTGAGCATGATTAGTATATTGATTGTCATCCTTTGCGTGGCGGTCGGGATCGCGCGATGGATTATACCTACCAACCCTTCCCCTAGGAGTATGCGTTGAATGCTTTGTTTCGATTACTAATAAAACTTTTGCAACAAGTATATGAGTTCTTCATGACTAATGTTGAGTCCATGGTTTAGATGCACTTTCAGCTTCCACCATCACTATCTTCTTAGTGCCATGCAACTTTCGCCGGTGCACAAAACCCACCATTAGCCTCCCTCAAAACAGCCACCATACCTACCTACTATGACTTTTTCAAAGTCATTCCGAGATATATTGCCATGCAACTACTACCATGACATGTGACACCACGTCTACATTGCCATTGCATGATCGTAAGATAGCTAGCATGATGTTTCCATTAATGTCTATGCCATGCTAGATCATTGTCACGGTACACTACTGAAGCCATTCCATATAGAGTCATTGTTGCTCTAAGTTTTGAGTTGAAAGTGTGACGATCATCATTAATGGAGCATTGTCCCATGTGAGGAAATAAAAGAGGCCAAAGAAGCCCACCAAAATAAATAAATAAAAAGAGGCCAAAGAGATCACCAAAAAAATAAAATAAAAAAATGAGAGAAAAAGAGAGAAGGGACAATGCTACCACTTTTTCCACACTTGTGCATATTAAGCACCATGATCTTCATGATTGAGAGTCTCTCGTTTTTTCACCACCATATAGCTAGTGGGGAATTTTCATTATATAACTTGGCTTGTATATTCCAATGATAGGCTTCCTCAAAATTGCCTTAGGTCTTCGTGAGCAAGCAAGTTGGATGCACACCCACTAGTTTTATTTAAGAGCTTTCACATACTCTTAGCTCTAGTGCATCATTTGTATGGCAATCCCTACTCATTCACATTGATATATATTGATGAGAATCTCCACAGCTCATTGGTATGCGTAGTTAATGTGACTATCTTCTCCTTTTTTTGTCTTGCAACATCCACCACACTCCACACCATCTATAGTGCTATAACCATGGCTCACGCTCATGTATTGCGTGAGAGTTCAAAAGGTTTGAGAAAGTAAACGTGTGAAACAATTACTTGGCCAAGACCGGGGTTGTGCATGATTTAAATTCGTTGTGCAATGATGATAGAGCATAGCCGGACTATATGCTTTTGTAGGGATAACTTTCTTTTGGCCTTGTTATTTTCAAAGTTCATGATTACCTTGCTAGTTTGCTTGAATTATTATTGTTTCCACGTCAATAGCAAACTATTGTTTTGAATCTAATGGATCTGAACATTCATGTCACATAAGAGGAGTTACAAAGGACATCTATGCTAGGTAGCATGAAAGCATCAAAAATTTATTCTTTATCACTTCCCTACTCGAGGACGAGCAGGAGTTAAGCTTGGGGGTGCTTGATACGTCTCAAACGTATTTATAATTTTTGATGGTTTCACGCTGTTATCTTGTCATCTTTGGATGTTTTATGTACCTTTTATATCTTTTTTTGGGACTAACTTATTAATTCAGTGCCAAGTGCCAGTTCCTGTTTTTTCTGTGTTTTTGGCTCTTTTCAGATCTGATTTTCGAACGGAGTCCAAACGGAATAAAATCCTCGAAATGATTTTTCCCGAACGGAAGAAGATCTGGGAGCCCACAAGCCCCCAGTCCGCCACCAGGGGGAGGCGGCGGTGTCAGGGCTTGTGGCCTCCCTGGCCGCCCCCTGACCTAGATCTTTGGCCTATATATTCCCAAAAATACAGCAAAAAATCAGGGGAGCCTCGAAAATACTTTTCCGCGGCCGCAATCTTCCGTTTCTGCGAGATCTCATCTGGAGACCCTTCCCGGCACCCTGCCGGAGGGGACTTTGGAGTTGGAGGGCTTCATCATCATCATCATCGCCCCTCCAATGACTCGTGAGTAGTTCACTCCAGACCTATGGGTCTGTAGTTAGTAGCTAGATGCCTTCTTCTCTCTCTTGGATCTTCAATACAAAGTTCTCCATGATCTTCATCGAGATCTATCTGATGTAATCTTCTTTGGCGGTGCGTTTGTCGAGATCCGATGAATTATGGATTTGTGATCACATTATCTATGATATATACTTGAGTCTTTGCTGATTTCTTATATGCATGATTTGATATCCTTGTAAGTCTCTCCGAGTCTTGGATTTTGCTTGGTCAACTAGATCCACGATTCTTGCACTGGGAGAAGTGCTTGGTTTTGGGTTCTACCATGTGGTGACCTTTCCCAGTGACAGTAGGGGCAGCAAGGCACACATTAAGTAGTTGCCATCAAGGGTAACAAGATGGGCTATGTCGTTGATATGAGATTGTCCATCTACATCATGTCATCTTGCTTAAGGCGTTACTCTGTTCTTTTGGACTTAATACACTAGATGCATGCTGGATAGCGGTCGACGTGTGGAGTAATAGTAGTAGAAGCAGAAAGTATCGGTCTACTTGTTTTGGACGTGATGCCTATAGATATAATCATTGCCATAGATATCGTCACGACTTTGCGTGATTCTATCAATTGCTCGACAGTAACTTGTTCACCCACCGTCTATTTTCTTTCATGAGAGAAGCCACTAGTAAACACTACGGCCCCCGGGTCTATTCACATCCATCGTTTACACCTCCGCTTTTACTTTGCTTTGTTACTTTGTTGCTTTCAGTTCTCACTTGGCAAACAATCCATAAGGGATTGACAACCCCTTGATAGCGTTGGGAGCAGGTTCTTTGTGTTTGTGCAGGATCTTGTGATACTCCCCCACTGGATTGATACCTTGGTTCTCAAATTGAGGGAAATACTTACCACCGCTGTGCTACATCACCCTTTCCGCTTCGAGGGAACACCAACGCAATGATCCATAGCCGTAGCAGAAGGATTCCTGGTGTCGTCGACACGACTATTCCTGTCGTCATTGCCGGGGAAGCACAGCTGACATCATTTACCGCACCTGATGGGTGCCTTGCCATGAAGTTGTCAAGGGGTACGAAAGTGATCCATGAATGGATAACTGGACAACCGTCAAAAGGTATCGTTAGTAACTAGTGGACTAAGGAAAAATTTCTCAATTGTGAAGGTGTTAAAAGAGTTCGTCGTAAAGGGTTACGCCGATGCAAGCTTTGATACTAATCCGGAAAACTCTGAGTAGTAAACCGGATTCGTATAGTGGAGTAGTCATTTGGAATAGTTCCAAAATGGCACATTGGTAGCAGCACCTACAGGATGGCATAGAGATTTGTAAAGCACACTCAGATCTGAAAGCTTCAGACCCGTTGACTAAAACCTCTCTCACAAGCAAGACATGATCAAACCCGAGAACTCTATGGATGTTAGATTCATCAAAATCACATAGTGATGTCAACTAGATTATTGACTCTAGTGCAAGTGGGAGACTGTTGGAAATATTCCCTAGAGGCAATAATAAATTGGTTATTATTATATTTCCTTGTTCATGACAATCGTTTATTATCCATTCTAGAATTGTATTGATTGGAAACTCAAATACAAGTGTGGATATATAGACAACACTCTGTCCCTAGTGAGCCTCTAGTTGACTAGCTCGTTGATCAAAGATGGTCAAGGTTTCCTAGCCATAGACAAGTGTCTTCACTTGATAACGGGAATACATCATTAGGAGAATGATGTGATGGACAAGACCCAAACTATAAATGTAGCGTATGATCATGTCAGTTTATTGCTACTGTTTTGTGCATGTCAATGTATTTGTTCCTATGACCATGAGATCATGCAACTCCTGGACACCGGAGGAATACCTTGTGTGTATCAAACATCGCAATGTAACTCGGTGACTATAAAGGTGCTCTACAGGCATCTCCGAAGGTGTCTGTTGGGTTGGCATGAATCGAGACTAGGATTTGTCACTCCATATGACGAAGAGGTATCTCGGGGCCCACTCGGTAATACAACATCACAATAAGCCTTGCAAGCAATGTGACTAAAGAGTTAGCCACGATATCTTGTATTACGGAATGAGTAAAGAGATTTGCCGATAATGAGATTGAACTAGGTATAGAGATACCGACGATCGAATCTCGGGCAAGTAACATACCGGAGGACAAAGGGAACAGCATACGGTCTTAACTGAATCCTTGACATAGAGGTTCAACCGATAGAGATCTTCGTAGTTATTATTGGAAAGTGTTGGAAATATGCCCTAGAGGCAATAATAAAAAAATTATTATTATATTTCCTTGTTCATGATAATTGTCTTTTGTTCGTGCTATAATTGTATTAACCGGAAACCGTAATGCATGTGAATACATAGACCACAACATGTCCCTAGTGAGCCTCTAGTTGGCTAAACTCGTTGATCAATAGATGGTCATGGTTGGCCATGGACATTGGATGTCGTTGATATTGGGATCACATCATTAGAAGAATGATGTGATGGACAAGACCCAATCCTAAGCATAGCACAAGATCGTGTAGTTCGTCTGCTAGAGCTTTTATGATGTCAAGTATCCTTTCCTTAGACCATGAGATGGTGCAACTCCCGGATACTGTAGGAATGCTTTGGGTGTATCAAACGTCACAACATAACTCGGTGATTATAAAGGTGCACTATAGGTATCTCTGAAAGTGTTTGTTGGGTTGGTACGAATCAAGACTCGGATTTGTCACTCCGTGTGACGGAGAGATATCTCTCGGCCCACACGATAATACATTATCATAATGAGCTCAATGTGACTAAGGTGTTGGCCATGGGATCATGTGTTATGGAACAAGTAAAGAGACATGCCGGTAACGAGATTGAACAAGGTATAGGGATACCGACAATCGAATCTCGGCCAAGTATCTTACCGATAGAGAAAGGGAATTCCATACGGGATTGAGTGAATCCCTGACATCGTGGATCATCCGATGAGATCATGCAAAACATGTGGGATCCAACATGGGTATCCAGATCCCGTTGTTGGTTATTGGCCGGAGAGGTGTCTCGGTCATGTCTACATGGTTCCCGAACCCGTAGGGTCTACACACTTAAGTTTCGGTGACGCTAGAGGTGTAATGTGAATTGTATGTATTGTTATTGAAGGTTGTTAGGTGTCCCAGATGAGATCTAGGACGTCACCAGGAGTTCCGGAATAGTCCGGAGGCGAAGATTTATATATGGGAAGTCCAGTTTCGGTCACCGGAAATGTTTTGGGGTTTATTGGTATTGTACCGGGACTACCGAAAGGGTACCGGGGGTCCACCGGGAGGGTCCACCTGTCCCGGAGGGCCACATGGGCCGAAAGTGGGAGGGCACCAGTGTTGGAAATATGCCCTAGAGGCAATAATAAAATGGTTGTTATTATATTTCCTAATTCATGATAATTATCTATTACTCATGCTATAATTGTATTAACCGGAAACTGTAATGCATGTGTGAGTATATAGATCACAATGTGTCCCTAGTGAGCCTCTAGTTGGCTAGATCGTTGATCAATAGCTGATCATGGTTTCCTGATCATGGACACTGGATTTCATTGATTACAAGATCACATCATTGGGGGAATGATGTGATGGACAAGACCCAATCTTAAGCATAGCACTAGATTGTGTTGTTCGTGTGCTAAAGTTTTTCTATTGTCAAGTATCATTTCCTTAGACCATGAGATTGTGCAACTCCCGGATACCGTAGGAATGCTTTCGTTGTAGCAAACGTCACAACATAACTGGGTGATTATAAAGGTGCACTAGAGGTATCTCCGAAAGTATTTGTTGGGTTGTACGAATCGAGACTGGGATTTGTCACTCCGTGTGACGGAGAGGTATCTCTGGGCCCACTCGGTAATCCATCATCATATTGAGCTCAGCGTGAGTAAGGAGTTAGCCACATGATGATGTGCTACGGAACAAGTAAAGAGACTTGCCGGTAACAAGATTGAACAAGGTATAGGGATACCGACGATCGAATCTCGGGCAAGTATCATACCGATAGACAAAGGGAATTGCATACGGGATTGATCGAATCCCCGACATCGTGGTTCATCCAATGAGATTATCGTGGAACACGTGGGAACCAACATGGATATCTAGACCCCGCTGTTAGTTATTGACCGGAGAGGTGTCTCGATCATGTCTGCATGTCTCCCGAACCCGTAGGGTCTACACACTTAAGGTTCGATGACTCACCGAAGGTTGTTCGGAATCCCGGATGAGATCCCGGACGTTAGGAGGAGTTCCGAAATGGTCAGTAGGTAAATAATTATATATAGGAAGTGATAATTTGGTCACCGGAATTGTTTCGGGCAACACTGGTAATGTACCGGGACCACCGGAAAGGTTTCGGGGTCCACCGGAAAGGGCCTACAGCCACGGAAGGGCATTTGGGCCAAAAGGTGGATGGGAACCAGCACATATGTTGGCTCGTGCGCCACCACCAGCAGCCCAAGGCGCAAGAGAGAGGGTGGTGGGCTAACCCTAGGCGTGGTGGGCTAGCCCACCCTAGGGCGGCACCACCTCTCCACCCTTGGCCGCCGCCCCATGCCCTAGATGGGTTGCCACACCCCTTAGGGTGGGAAACCCTAAGGGTTGGCACCCTCCTCCCTCTCCTCCTATAAATAGTGGAGGGTTTGGGGATGATTTGAGATAACTTCTCTCTCTATTGGCGCAGCCCTACATCTCCTCCTCCTCGTCCTCCATAGTGCTTGGCGAAGCCCTGTCGAAGTGCCACGTAGCTCTACCGTCACCACCCCGTCGTGCTGCCAGAGCTCTCCCTCAACCTATCCTCCATCCTTGTAGGATCAAGGCGTTGGAGACATCACCAGGCTACATGTGTGTTGAACGCGGCGGCACCGACGTTCGGCGCATAGATCGGAATCCACCGCTATCTGAATCGCTGCGAGTACGACCCCATCAACTGTGTTCTAGCAACGCTTATGCTTAGCGATATTCAAAGGTATGAAGATGCTCTACAACCTCTCTCGTTGATGGTTTCTCCATAGATAGATCCTTGCATGACGTAGGAATTTTTTTTGAAATTTCTACGATCCCCAACAACCAGCCCCCTGGTGGGCTGGCGTGAGCCAACATAGGAGGCCCAAGGCGCCTAGGGCAAAACCCTAGGGCGTGGGGCTGCCTCCCTCCAACTTGGGAGGCAAGCCACCCCTAGGGCCGCCCCCACCTCCTATGGCTGTTGCCGCCCCTCCTAGGGTTTCCTAGGGTGGTCGGCCCCCTCTCCCCTCCCTCCTATAAATAGTGGGGGTTTGGGAGGGCTGCACACACACTTGAACCTCTCCCCTCCGTGCAGCCCTACTTCTCCACTTCTCCTCCTCCGCGGTGCTTGGTAAAGCCCTGTCGAAGAACCACAAGCTCCACCCTCACCATGTCGTCGTGATGTCGGAGCTCTCCCTCAACTTATCCTTCACCCTTGCTGGATCAAGAAGGTGGAGACATCCCCGGGTTGTACGTGTGTTGAACGCGGAGGCACCGGTCGTTTGGTGCTTGGATCGAATCGCTGCGAGTACGACTCCATCGACCACGTTCATAGTAATGCTTCTGCTTAGCGATCTTCAATGGTATGAAGATGCTCTCCCTCTCTCGTTGCTGGTTTCTCCTAGATTGTTCTTGGTGACACGTAGGAAAATTTTGAATTATTACTACGTCCCCAACACTCCTTGCTCTTGTGCTTCTAAAGATAGTCTCCTCAACACTCAATCACTCTCTCTCAGATTTGGCACCGGTAGGAGAGATTGATCTTCCGGAAAACAATTTGGGGAGGCTAAAAATCAAGGTTCAGATGGTTGGAAAGGAATCTCTTGATCTCAACTTATGAGTAGGTGGCTCTCTCTCGAAAAAATGAATCTCGCAATGAAGTGTCTATTCTCAGTGCTTCCTCTACGAGTGAGAGGTCGGTGGAGGGGTATATATAGGCAGCACCCAAAGTCCAACTGTTACACCATAATTGACGAACTCGGTGACACTGAAGTTACAAACTCGGTGGTACCGATTTGCTCAAAAGGTAGCAACTTTGAATCTTCGTGGAACCGACATACACAACTCGGTGGCACCGAAAAGGTGACTAAGGTCAGATGACACAACTCGGTGACACCGATACTCAAACTCGGAAATTCCAATTTTGTGTACCGAGGCAACAGAAAGTTGTCACCTGAACTCGGTAGCACCGATGCAGTTTTGGTTGCACCGAAAAGGTAGGGTTTGGCTAGGATCTGTCTAAGTCTGAAATCGGTAGGGCCAGGTGATAAAGGTTGGTGGCACCGATTTTGGATATTTAGCTTGGGACAAATATATTTTGTGGAAGAGTGGGTGAGTATTTTTGGTGGCTAACTATAAGCACTTGAGAAATCAATTCATCGTAACACCTCATCCCCTTTTAATAGTATTGGCTTTCCTATGAACTCAAATGTGATTTCTCACAAAGTGTAAAATGAAGACTCTTCTTGCTTGAAGCTTTAGCCAATCTTATTCCTTCCTTCATCAAGGGGCATCTCCACTCAATCCTATAGCCAAAGCATCTTTTGAACTTTTCTGAAGTATACTTGGAAAAACTCATTAGTCCAATGATGCATATGTTGTGATTAATTACCAAAACGACCTTAGGGAATAATTGTGCTTTCGATCTCCTCCTTTTTGGTAATTGATGACAACATATAGATGAAAGCTTCGGCAAAAGATATAATCAATGATTAGCATCGATGCTTTCACAGGTATGTGAAAAACAAGAGCTCCCCCTAAATTTGTGCATTATTTTTAATTTTTTGTTTGAATGCAAATGCACAATCGATTTGGAGTATGGGTTACTCTTCCATGTCACATACAACTTGGTGGTGCGCATAAAAGATAAGAATGAATAGCAATGCACATAGCACCAAAAACAAGTGAATGATCATGATGTAGATAGCTCAAAGATAATAACATAGTAGCGACGAACAATCAAAGTGTATGATCAAACACACATCTAAGCAGATAATGTCATCCAAAAGACCAAATAAAGTCTTGAAAACCAAATGAGAGCAAATAAACGACGACGACGACAACAACAATGACAACAACAACAACAACAACAAAAACAACAACAACGACAACAACAACAACAGCAACAACAACAGCAACAACAACAACAAAACCAACAACAACAACAACAAAAACAACAACAACAACATCAAAATCTCTCCCTTTCTTAGAGCCCTAAGGATCTATACACTTCTCCCCCTTTGGCAACAAGTACCAAAAAGTTCAAAGGTCTAATCTAAGCGTCTCTCTGGGCATGATCTCCTCCGGCAACAGATGTTGGAGTAGACAAGAGAGCATCGACGAAAGCTTCAGCTAATGTCGCTAGAGAAGGAGATGAAGCTTGAGCTAATGAAGACGGTCTATCTTCTCGTACTAGCATGGATGTTAACCTGGTTTGGGTCGAGAAACGTGTGGTAGTACGAAGAGGTGAATCATCATCATAATCATTATCGTCATCATCTGAGCGTGGAATCTGCACTGAGTCAACTTCATGCTGATGGTGCTTGACTCTAGTAGTCAACTCCATAACCTTCACATCCAGGTCATGGAACTTTGTTTCCACGATCCTCTCTAGGCTCTTATGGTTCAACATGATCTCATAAATATTCTTCTCCATCCCTTGGATGGTGCTGATCAAGAACGACATTTGTTCCTCTCTAGTTTTAAGCTGTGGTGGTGGAGTTGGAGCATTGTTAGCGACCTCTACAGAAGCTACCTTTGTAGCGTCTCTAGATTATTTGGATGAGTGCCATCCATCACAACTTCATTATCCTTGAACTCTGGCTACAGTGGCAGATGAGGACGATCAAGCGGATATGCATGCTTGCCAATCTTGGCATTGATGAGCATCTCAATGTATGGTGCATATCCGCAAGATCTCTTCTGATCTGCAAAAATTATCCTGATAGTCTCAGCAATCAAATCCATGACTTTGAAGTGAGTGTGGGTGTCTAAAAGAAGCAGCATGTTGATGGAATAACCTCTAATCATTTTGTCATCGTCTGATTTGGGCATCAGGGTATGCCTCAATATAGTGTTGGTAGTGGTTAGTCCATCTTGCAAGAAATAGACAGACCCAAGCTTGTGAGATGGCGGGAAGTCATTTGGCACAGTCTTGTACATATTTGCCATGGAGTTGTGATTATTCTTTGGTTTTGAGAACACATCCAAGTCCTCTGCTCGTGACTTTGGAGCACCAATGATAGTAGCACATTCTTCAATTGTGGCTTCATATCTATGGCCATCAGTCATCCACACAATTGTGCCATCTGCATAGAAAATGAACTGTTGAATAGAATTTCATATTCATTTCATCATTCCATGCAGTCATCTCTCTGGCAACAAACTCTTCAATGTCGACAAGACTGAAGTTCCCTCTCACATAAGGAAAGAAATCTTCATTGGCTTTGATGTAAGTCCACTCGACATATCTCATGTCACTAACTGCTAGACATTTGTCATATAGAACTGCATCATAGAAGTCGTGTTCTTCTTTTGTATGAAATCTGGGATCAACTATAGTCCTTCTCCTCGCAGCATTAGGATCAATAGCTCTCCACTTTCTCAGCCCGACATCTCTTCTCTTCTTCATGTATTAAGCTATTGGATGAACCTCATTGCAAAGTGGCAAATGAGGCCTTAACTTCATGAGAATAGGTGCATTCTCAACATCTTCCTCTGCAGCAAAGGCTCTGGAAGTAGTGTTTTTCTCTTTAGCAGTTGCAGGTATGTCCTTTGTAGTCCTCTTGCGAGCTACAGGCTTCTTTGGAGCTGAAGGCTTCATAGCATCTGCCATAAGCTTCTTTTTCTTCTTTGCGGGAGGGGCGTTAGCTGGTACTTCCTCTTCCTCTTCCTCGGCAGCAGCAGTTTCAGTTGGGTCTTCATACATGGAAGTTTGTCTACCGATTCCATGAATGGTCCTTTCCCTAACTCTCTTCACACCAACCTTCTTAGGAGGTTTCTCAAGGGTAAGTGTCATCCCTTGCCTTGCAGACTCTGGAGCTCTCATGTTAGAAGGTTTAGAGTACTCCTTCCTAACAGTTTTCTTGAAAGCAAGCTTCTATTTCTTCTTTTGGAGAGCAGACTCAATAGGAACAAAGTCTCAATCTTCTTATTAGAATTCAGTTTCCTTTTGATCCTTGTAGCAGCCTTGGGCAAACCATTGGAACTGGGGGTGCTTGGATCAGAAGGGCACCTCTCAGGACTAGTGCCTGAATCCATCTCAGTACTATCCTCAATGAAGTTGTTTTGGCTATCATCAGAACCTGACATTTTGCAGACCAAGGAGACATGCAGACCAGCAAATCAGCAGACACGCAAACCTGTGAAATAGATATAGAGTATCAGAAGGGTTGAGCATCACAAAACACATCATTTTTTAAAATTTGAATTCAGAAACTTTGGGTATGATCTACTACAGAATGAATGTCGGTAGCATCGGGTTGGGTTTTTTGGAGTCAGCGAGACTGGCCACTTGCTTAACAGAAACTTGGGTAGTCTTTTCGGTGTAACCAAAAAGAGCTACCCGGTCTCACCGAAGCGGTTCTCAGAAACCCTAAAACATAAATCGGTGGAACCGGTTTTAGCAACTCGATATCACCGTGATGCATGTTGAGTGAGATCAGTTCAAAATCCCTTCATTCTCTAATCTATGGAGACTTCTTGTGGAACAAGAAGATTTCAAACTGTGGATTGTGGATGAGGAAACCTAATGTGCGAGAATCAGATTAAGGAGCGCAAGAGGGTTCGGACTCATACCCTAATTCGGTGATGAACCCGCTAGGCGATGACGATGGCGAAGATTCTGTTGACGGCGGCGGATCCCAACGACGGAGGCGCTCGGGGATGCAAAGTCGATGACCAGGGGTCCTTGTGACGACAGCTTAGGGTTGGGTGTAGAATGTTTGAAGATTGAATTTCGAAACATCAGATCCGCCAGGATATATGCCCGTCAGTGTCGGTGTCACTGATACTAAGATTTTGGTGCCACCGAGTTTCGCTGTTGTCATTTGACATGGAAACTCGATGAAGTCGAGATACTGGTTTCATTGGTATCGATATTGAAAACCCACATTAGCTTTGGGAATTCGGTGGAACCGAGATTGTGGGGTTGGTTACACCGAGATGCAGAAAGAGGTTTTGGAATGCAGGCTTTGTCGATACAGAACTCCGTGTTCTCCTTCACACAGAGGTATCGAGAAGTGCTTGTTCAAGTTTTTGATGAAGCATGAATATAACTTGAGACGAGAAAGCACAGATATCTAGAGAAGGGTCCTAGGCATTCTTGTTTATCTAATTGGCAAAAGATAAATCAAAAGCCAAATAGCAACAATTTGATATACTCGAATGAGAAAAGATATGCAGACCAACATGCTCACACAATAAGATGTCAAATGAAATTATGATGAACATGCACAAACATTCTAGCATCTATCAAGCACCTTGACAATGATGAAGTCATCTATATATGAGTATGTTGACTTAGGAGTCAAATTAGAATACTTGATCATAGGTCATACTCATTGTTTAAGCACAAGTGGGGTTACCACTTTTACATAAAGCATTAATGTGTTCATATCTTTAGGAGATGCTTATACTCAATATTTAGAGTGAAGCTCCCCCTTGATATGACGTCCCCCCCACCTTGGGTTTTGTTGTAGAAGACTTCAAGTAGGTGAAGTGGTGGTGGATGCTTAATGTTGATGAAGATCATCTTGGGTTGGGAATAATCCTTGTTGTTTCTTACTCTTCTCACCTACATGGTTAGTCCCAAAGCAAAAGGAACAAACACAAAGATATCTATGGACATGGAGTGAAGTACATGGGAGGTGATGTCCAAAGATGATTTAATTACCTTGTATGTCATGGTAACGATTCCGACAATTGAAAGGGGGTAGGATAAAGGAGCATGATCTATTGAGATGCAAATGGGTGACATGGTGATTTTAGCGAGTTAGGGCCTCTCGCGGTGGAGATAACAACCCTACGTCTCGTGCTCCAGAGAGGCTTTTCATATCTGTCATGAACACGGAGTTACACGGTGTATTAGAGAGAGAGAGAGAGAGACGGGAGAACGGATCTCCAAGCTAAGTCCTGACACTAGAGAGAGCCAAGCCCCGAGCTATGTGGAGGGGGTGGCTTATATAGAGTGCGCCACCCCGTCACCTCTTATGTTACAAGATGGGGCATTGATGCCATAATGTCAGCCCACTACAAAACCTTCTCTATGCTTCGACTACCTTATCGAATGTTGGTCTTCGCATACCCGAGTGAGTCATATGGCCGAGTGGTTGATTGTCATCCGAGTGGATGGAATGTACTTGTCCGAGTGGATAGTATGTATGTATTTGTGTGGACCCACCTCATGTGTGGACCCCATGCTATTATGGTATTTAGACCCTTCATGGGCCTATCCGTTTTGTGTATCCCCAACAGTAGCCCCTGAGACTCTGACTGGTTGCTCGTAGTCGGTTGGAGTCTGTAGACTCTGTTGAACTTGAATGTTGTTGCTGGACCTGACCAAGCAGAATGTTTATTTTTTGTATTTCTCTTCCAGTGGGGGCACGCTCAGTGCACCCACTGGGTGTAGTCCCCGAGCGTTTGTCGGACTAGATGAGTCTGGCAGAGGGTTTAAGTCTTCTAGTGCTCGTCATGTTGAATGACTGTTGAGTCTAACTTATATGATTTCTGGACCAAGGTCGAGTCCCCGAGTGTATTTTTTAACTTAGACTATACGGGGTCGCAGCTAAGCCCCCGTTTATGGAAACCTCTGATTAAGGATGGAGACAATGCGGTTGTGGAGCTCCTCATCTCCTGTGTGCGTTCTTCGGCGTAACTATCTTGGGCGAAGATTGAGCCAGGTCGCAGTAGTTGGTGCTCCTTGTCGACTTCCAGTTATCTCCCTCTTGGGTTTATGCGTGTTGGCATGCCTCACATGTTGCCGATTGTGGTCATATTTGAACTTCTTTGATGTTGTCTCGTGTGGTACTTGTCTGTTTGTGATACTCTAGGGCCTGGTGGCTTTATTAATTTAAAGTCGGGTTGCGGCCTTTTCTCTAAAAAGAGATCATCGCTTCAAGGAAACCCTTCTTTCGCAGGTTTGATAACCCAAAGTCACCTCTTTGAGAAAATAGATGTGGGGTACCTTTGGTTCAATCCCTTTTTTTCTCGCACCATTGTCAGGGAGGAATTTTGATCGAGCTGGCCGAAGACATATCCAGCCACTCTGTGGTCTCCAGAGGACCAAATGTGTGGCAGAATGAGAGGTTCGGTCCCGCATCCGAGATCGCTTGTGCTACAGAGATGGATGGTTACCGGGAATGACAAAAAGCGTCCAGAATTGTTCGCACAAGGGCGATCGTCCAGCCAACAATCAATTTGTGAGGAGCCTATCCTCACTGGTTGTGGGCTTGCCCCTCGACTGGTACATGGGCCTAGCCCACGGGAAACAACCGAAGAAGCACACAACAAGTATGCGGGGTGTATGCATCGTTCGGGTTATCTCCTTTCCCTTCCTTAATTCTTGTATCGAGTGATTGTAATTCCTAAATTGCTATTTGAATTCTTGTGAGAGCAATAGATTTAAAAAAAAGGAGGATGACCCCCGGCCTCTGCATCTCGAAGATGCATGCAGGCATTTTATTAATTATACACAAAGATCTTACAAAGCAATACATCAATATATCTGAAGCCACCCTCTTGACAATAGCTGTCGCTACTCACTACTGGAATCTGCTGGTTTGCCGACAGCCAGAGCTGACGGCAAAGGACAGTTTAACTGATGGCAAAGGCTTTGCCGTCAGTGAGCTGTCGGCAAAGGTACCGACCAAGATTTTATCGGCAATCACCTTCTTTGCCGACAGCCGGAGCTCCACCGACGGCAAAGACTTTGCCATCAGCTTTTTGGCACGGGCTGACGGCAAAGAGAAGTGGCGGCAACGGCGCAGGCCAAGCTCCGTTAGAAGGTTAACGGCAGGCTTTGCCCACAGCCGTAGCAAAGCTGAAGGCAAAGCCGAAACCCCTAGGCCCCCTAGGTCCCCTCTTTGCCCACAGCCGTAGCAGAGCTGACGGCAAAGCCGAAACCCCTGGGCCTTGGCCGCCTCTTTGCCGACAGCTGGAGCCCAGCTGATGGCAAAGCCGAGAATTTGGTATTGCCAGGATACACAGGCTGCCGCCACGTGTCTTCTTTGCTGTCAGTCCACCGATGGCAAAGCCTTTGCCGTCAGTGAGCTGTAGGCAAAGACCCTCTCTGCTTTTTTTTCATATTTGTTTTCTGTTAATTCCCTGCATTTGCAAAACATAGATACAAATAGCAACATATATATATTGAATCTGCCCCTACATAGCACCACAAGTGCATCACAAAGTGCAAACAACACAACACAAGTGCAAACAACACGAATATATGTCATTAAAGTGCAAACAAGATCACAAAGTATTACAAAGCATCACAAGTGCATCCACAAATACAATTGCATTACAAAGTTCATCTAGGACTACACAAGTGCATTACAAAGTCTCGAGCATCCATCCATATGCCATGCTGCTTTATCAAAATCTGCATAATGAGAAAGAATTTAGAAGAATAATACAATAAGAAAGAAGTTATCTAAATTAAGCTAAGCAATTAGAAGAAGAAGTGGAAGAAGAAGAAGAACAAGAAGAAGAAGTGGAAGAAGTGGAAGAAGAAGAAGAAGAAGAATATAGAGAAAAAGAAAGAAGAGAAGTTATCTTTTTCTCCTCTTTCTTCTTCTCTTATTTCTTCATCTCTTGTTTGTTCTTCTCTTCTGGTTTCTTTTAAAACTTTCTAAACTAATTATGTCATTTTTGAGCTCTAATATCAACTAGAATTTACTAAGCTAACTAAACCATGGCTAATATCAACTAGAATTTACTAAGCTAACTAAAGCCTGGCATAATCTAAGTTGATCTAAACAATAAGAAGAATAAGAAGGAGAGGAATAACGTACCAAACGCCAGGAAACGAAGGAGAAGCTGCATCTCCGTTGGTCGCTGGGTTGCTAGGGCTCTCACCAGGAGAAGTAAAGGGATCGTGGGATTCAACTCTTGAATGATGCTGCAACAAGGCAAGAGTTAAAATATGTGGTTAGCACGGCAACAGACAATGGTATAAGACCGTGCAAGGTTGGTCATTAAAAGGTAACTCACCGTTCCCACCGGAGAAGGCATCGACGGAGGGGGCGGCAAACCTTGCTTCTCACACATAGCCTGCAAATTAGTTTTCGAGGAGTCAAAGAAATAGCCTTGTTGCGTCTCACACATAGCCTTGCTTCTCACACAACTGACTTACCACAACGAAGTCGTGCATGGCCTTCGCATGGGCATTATTGCATGCCCTCTCCTCGTCAAGCAACCTATGCGTATTCCGGTCCCTCTCCTCCAACAAGAGCCTGGTGGCCTCCCTCTCCTTCATAAGTGCGGCCTGCAACCACTCCTCAAAAGGAATTTTCATCATCCATCCAGGGACAAAAGAACGAAAGAAATAATGAAGAAAACTAACCTCGATGGAAAGATCAACTGGCCTCGCGCGTTGCCGTATTGCAGGAGCAGAGCTCGTTTGCCTCGACTTGATCTGAGATAGAGTCTCAGTGATAGGGACGAAGCCATCACACATGGCCAGCGTGCCATGACTCTTACGCCACCAGAGATCATTAATGCCTCTGGATCGATAGGATTCTGGCTCGGGTCAAAGTCAGGCCCGCACAGCTGTTTGACCACCTCAGAATAAGACGTCATCTTGCTGTAGGCGGACAGGCTTGTGTACGCCAACGGCCCGTCCCCCTCAGAATATGCCTTCGTCGTCTTGTTCAAGCCCTTATGGGCCATGCTAAACGCGGCGTATCCCTCAGGCTCGGGCTGGTTATTGTGTTTGGCCTACACGAAAAGACAAAGAATTAGTACAACAAAAATCATGAACGAACGAATTATTGATGAAACAAAACAAGGCACACATACCCATTTTTTGGTGTATTGCCTGATGTTGGCATTGCCTTGGTGGTGTGGCACACCAACCAATTGGGCACGGCGGTCCTTGACCATAGTGTGGGTGCTCAACCAAGCCTCTGTGCACCACCTGTCCGCTATCATCTCCCAACAATCCATCTTATCGGCCAACCATCTCGGGGGCACCTATGAATGTAAATTAATGAAGAATGAAACTAAGTATTATAACTAAATAGACCTAACTAGCCCTAAGAATGAAACTAAGTATTATAACTAATACTAACATCTACATTTAAATGCATTTTTCTAAAACTCTGAATCTCCATATCTTTACATGCGAAATACTTAAATTTCACTGCTAAATTGTGATCTTCGGGGGCATAATTCATAGATAGAACTCAATTCTATGTGATTACTCGATTATGGACTTACTTTACTGATTTATTTTATGTTTTTGCAATACCACTAATGAATGCTCTGCGAGTTTGTCACTATTCTTGATGTTCAGAATATAAATTTCAGGAAGGATTTGGGTTTGTTTTGTTGCAAGAACTCTTTTTTGCAGCCACGAATATGGAGATAAGGCAAACCACACATGTTTTTGCATCATGATATATAGACACATACCATTGCTATGTACTCTAATTTGTGCAATTGTTCTCCAAAACTACTTTGAGTGTGATGCATTCAGGTTTGTTGTGTAGAGCTAATATTACTTCCCCTATTTTGTAGATTAATAAAGTTCTTCGAGTAATCTATACTTATACTAATTAGGGGCTCCCAAGAAATTCCTACATTAATTAGAAATTAGGAGCCGTTAATCTGGTGGGACCAAGTTATTACGGTGTAGATTACTCTATATAATATGAAGTTTGCAATATATATTATGTTATTTTTATACTATGGAAATACCAGATATTTCCAATTCAATCTCTCACATATCCGTTTTTGTCAGTTACGCATCCCTCACGTATCTCTATCTCAAAAAATAATATCTCTAACGTATCTCTCTCTCTCTTAACATATAGTCCAACTTTTTTACAACTGCACCACGTTCTACATCAATGTATAGTAGTGCAGACGAGTATAATATGGAACGACCAGCTCATCCTTTAGTTAGTTAACACAACGTGTAAATGCTAATGTTTTGCACACCACTACATGCATAATTATGAACAGTGGCCGTATATCATTGTTCTTTTCCCTCATCACTAGCAGAATCTAATTTCAAATAGATGGCAGATCAACGGTGTTTCATGCTAATGTTTTCAAGTTTACCAAAAATTTGGTTTGTACTTAAAATTTAATTTCATAAAGGTGTGCTCGAAAGCATTCTAATTAGGTTCCCTTGGTTCAATTTGGATTGGGTACTGAATTTTCACACGTACAATATTTGGAAACCTTACATAGATCGGGTTGGAGCACAACCAATTCCATCAGGTGAGTTTATATTAGACATGGTATCTATAAAAACAACTTTAATTTCTAAGTTATTCCAGTCCATCAAAGAGCCTCCTGTCGGTTCTCATCGTCTGTGGTCAATGCAGGTTAGCAAAGCTTCTTCTCACACAATTTTGTTGGACTGCACTACAGTGCTACCGCCTACAGCGCGCAACACCGGAACCGACTGCCACGCACGTGTGATGTCACCGGTTGTAATCACTAGAGCACGTTCATACAATATGAGTAGAGCACGTTCATGCAATATGAGTGTTGCCGTGTGGTGTCGTACGAAGCATAGTCACGTTGTGTTACGATCAGCATGTTCTCGCTTTAAGATTCATGGATATATTTTCTAGCGATTTTCTTTACGGCCTTTTCACTAGCATTCTTATATTATGTGGTTCATATTTCTTATATACTACATGAAAACAAAGAGCTGGTCAAATTTTCATACTCTTTTCTTTCCAGTCTACGAATTTAATAATCTTACCACTTTTGTGTTCCTTTAATTTTGTTAAGTTCTAATTTCTATGTTCCCTGCAGTTTAATGTGTAAACAAATGGCATCTAATGCTTAAGGAAACTAACATTTTTTTACAGGAAAGGCAATTAATGTCGCTCGAAATCTGAAACTAGACGAACAAGAACACGAAGACAGTGTTTTGTGCTGCTCAAACTTCCGCAGCTTTTCTGTTTGTTCTATTCTCCTTCTTATAAGCAAAATTACAAAGAGAAAACGTGACCACGTTCCTGGCGCTCGTGCCATCCCACGAACAGAACGGATCACGCACGACTCGCTCCAGTTCGTGGCTAAAGAACCGGAGCAACTTCTAACAGAAAACGACTAAGTCTAAACCTGACGAAACTGAAGAAAAAGGACACCTAACACTGAAATTCAGAAAACTAAAACAGCAGCTGGTGTCGTGGTTTTGTCACGGCAGATGTCCTCGTGAAAGGACTTAGTACTGGAGCCATCGCACCTTGGTGGCGACTCAAAGGGGTTAAGCGGGAGAGACACGGCGATTTACCCAGGTTCGGCCCCTCGAGAAGAGGTAATAGCCTACGTCCTGCTTTGTGTGTATTGATATGGATTCGATTACAAGGAAGGCGTAACTCGCCCTAACCTAGCACTCGATGATTTCTAACCTACCTCTCCCCCTCCAGACTCGCCTTTATATATAGGTCGAAGCCTTAGGGTTTACAAGAGTCCCAGCCGGTTTACAAATCGTGACCACCGCGGTCTTTAAGTCGTCGTCTTGCGAACCCGGAGTCCTTCCACAAATCATAACCATCCTGTAACTTCAACTGCCCGGACAGAGGCCCAACTAGCTTTAAGGGATGAATCGCCTTAACAGTGACCTGGCCCATATTCGGCGGGTCATAACTGCACGCAATATCCCCAACATTAGCCCCCGAATTGACTTGAATCTTCATGCCAATACCTTCATTTTAGTCGAAGGCGGTTCATCCTTCTGTGTTCCTTCTTGCACCAGAAACTTTAACTCGCCAATTGGTGTCGGAAAAAATCTCTGAGCCGCCAACGCATTTCCCATCAGTATTCTCCTTAGCCCTCGATTTTCGGGAACCCCAACACAATCTTAACGGATCTTTTGGGCGCATCATTATCCCAAAAATTTCGGATGTCATCATGGCAAATCTTGTCTTTTTCAATGGTTCCCGCTCACGGCGCCTCGATCCCCGCGCCCATCCTTATAAATAGGCGGAAGGGACAGGGCTGACACCGTCCACCTACCAGTCCCGTCGACTTCTCCACCATCATCACAGCGAGGAAAAGACGCTCCGCATCCCGAAAGCTCCGCCGCCGGCCGCAATCTCTGCCTTCGTCCGAAGAACTCCGGTGCCGCCCGCAGGCCGTCGCCGCCCGAGACCTCCGGTGCTGTCCGCAGGCCGTCGCCGCCTGAGAAGCTCCGGCGCCACCCGCAAGCCGCTGCCGTCCGAAGAACTCCGGCGCCGCCTGCAAGTTGCTGCCGTTTCGAAGAGCTCCGGCGCCGTTCGAGGGATTCCAGCGCCGCCCGCACGTCGTCACCGTCGCCAGGCTCCATCGCCACCAACCTTCTTCGACCAAGATCTTCAGGTTAGGCCACTGCCTCCTTCTCGAAGGGTAGATTTAGTTCTTGTTCTTGCCGCCGCCATTGCCATAGCTTCGAAGTTCTACGTTCGCCACCATTTTAGCTGTTGAACTGATTAATTAGAGCGCCATTAGGGCACCCAGTGTTTCGGACAATGCTATCCATCTATGTCCTTGCGGATTTTCGCAATAGACTAGTCTTTTTGAACATGAGGCACCATCCTGTTCACACACCGCTCATATTTTAGCCAGGTCCGTAAGATGTTATATCTGTTGGATAGATCCACTCCTCTTTTACTGTTTGCAAAAAGCTGTTTGGGAACCTCGTTCTTCCCTTAGTGTTTCGGAAAACACTACCACCCATAGCAACGTTGCTTCTGAAAATAGCCCAGCTCCGATAGGTCGCCACATCAATCCAAACCGGCCTCCCAATTCGGCGAGTTAAACAGACGCTAGTTCCGACTTACATAATAAATGCTCGAGACACGTAATACCATTTTCTTGCCTACTTGTAGCATGGGTGCCTTTTTCAAGAGTGATTGGCTCCCCACCAAAGTTGACGACGCTGTTTTGGCGAATTACGTGAAAACGGGCTGCTTGGATCCTCAAGACGTCATTGGATGGCGCACCGGGTTAGGAGAAGACCTACCCAACCCTAAGGAAGGAGAGATAGTAGTTTTTGTGGAACACTTAGAGCGGGGTTTTAAACCGCCCGGATCTAAATTCCTTAGAGATGCCCTGAACTTTATGAACGTCCGACTCCAGGATTTGGGACCCAATTCCATAAGCAACCTGAGTCAATTCCAAGTCCTTTGCGAAGCTTATTTGCGGATCGAGCCTTCTGTCCCTCTGTTCTGGTACTTCTTCCACTTGAATCGCCAGACAGAATTCCACAACGGCCCTAGTTTGGAACTTGGCGGGGTCAATGTCCAGCGTCGCCGGGACAGTCCGTTCCCTGCGCTCACCATGCCTAGCCATCCCAAGGGCTGGGGTGAATCTTGGTTCTATTGCAAGGAAACATCCCCCGCCGGTGAAAACAAACTTCAGGGTTACAGGCCAAGCCGCCTCCCAGTCAACTTCAAGCTCCCTGACAAGCTCACCGAGGAAGAAGAGTCGGAATTCGTCCCAATCCTGTCCGAACTGAGATCTTTGACGAATAACGGCCTCACCGGGGTTGACTTGATTCGCTGCTGGGTCGAATGGCGGATCCTTCCTCTGAGCCGCCGAGACGGCCTGATGTGCGATTTTGACGGTACCCTGGATCATCCCCAATGCTACTTCCACACAGGGTTGACGGAAAAAGACATAGTCACCATCATCAGGAAGCTGACCGGTGAACCTGCAGCGAAATGCGGCCAAATCGGCCTTAAGCCCTTCTGCAAGATCAACCCGGCACCCAAGGTAACCAAAGTTAACTCGCCCTCAATTTTTACTTCATCTGGTTTACGGTCATCATGACTTCATGCCATATCCCCTTCCAGAAAGGTGACAAGTTCTGGTCTAGAAGACCTAAGAAACAAGCCATGAAGAGCACTAAGCCGCCTTCCAAGAAAAACAAAGGCAAAGGCAAATCGGCCGCGGCCGAGCCATCTGAAGTCGACGAGTCTCAAGCCGGCGACGCACTCTCAGAGGTACCAAACCGTTCTCATCTTCACTCGCCATTCATCACCTTTTTATCTTTCATTTATCTCCCGCTCCTTTTATAACAGAATGAAGATAACGAAAGCCAGGAAGACTCTGTCGAGGTAATTTCCGTCTCTTCCGATTCATCTCCTTCTCCACCTAAGCCGGCCCGGCGAATATGTGGAAAGGTACCTCTCTCACATCCAAATGCCCATTTGGACCCAAATTTCTTACTGAAGAAAACGCAGCACGCCTTAAAACGGAAAACGCGAAGTCATTCTGGCGACCTGACACCTGGCTTGCCAACAAGGAACAAAAGAAAACCAAGCGAGGTACCTCCTTTTCTTATGCTAGCAACCTTTGTTTGTGCTGCTCTGGATCACAGTCCTAACCCGCCAGTATTATCGACGTACCAATTCTTACAGGATTCTCCCCCCACTTCTGGCGACTCAGTGATGTCGACCCTTCCACCAATGATCCGAGTCCCGGGGTAAGTTCCTTGTCCTGATCCTTGAGAATAACATTCTTTTTTAATACGCCTATCTCTTTCATTAGGGCGCAAGCCAAAAAGAGGAAGACCAGTGGATCAAACCCTGACGCCACTCCTGAACCTCCAAGGAAAGCTACTCCGACTCAAGAGGATCCGAGTCAAAACGAGCCGATAACTCATGCAAACCCTCCTGAGTCGCCCAAAGGATCGACGGATGTCCCTAGATCACCAGTCGTAATAGCGACAACTGATGACCCAGATGCTGTGGTTATTACTAGTTTTGGTTTCTCCAAGCCGGCAGATACAATCCTTTCCAAGCATACAACATCCCCTTCTCCATCAATTCTCGAGTCTGGGCCTTCCAAGGCGAAACTTTCTGACTATGCAGGTCTGGAGTTTAAAGAACTCTGTTCTGGCTTCGCAAGTCGCCTGGAAGCGAGTTACGAGATGGAAAAGAATCTGCTGAAGATGTTAAACAACAAACATGAGGTAAAATTTCATACTTTATATTATCCTCAGTAACCCCCAAGGGCCGGGTCATCAGTAAAATGATGATCCGGGTCTTTTAAAAGCATCGCGACCAGTAACCCCCAAGGGCCGGGTCATCAGTAAAATGATGAGCCGGGTCTTGACTTCTGTATAATTTCCCTTTAAAAAATTATACATTAGCCCCCAAGGGCCGGGTTATCAGTAAAACGATGATCCGGGTCTTGTAAAAGCATCGCGAGCAGTAACCCCCAAGGGTCGGGTCATCAGTAAAATGATGAGCCGGGTCTTGACTTCTGTATAATTTCCCTTAAAAAATTATACATTAGCCCCCAAGTGTCAGGGGTATTGCCTTGCAATAATTCTGAGACTTGTCTCTGTTTTAAAATTTTGAACAGGAAAGCCTTGCCCAGACCGAACTGGCCCTGGGCGACTTAAGGAAGAACTTGGTTGACCAACAAGATGCTCGAGCTCAGTCGGAAGACAAATATAAGCTGGCTCTGGTTGAACTGGAAAAACTCAAAGCCAAGTTAGAAAGAACTCAGGCTGACCACAGCGCGGTTTTGACGAGAGCCGAAAAAGCAGAAACAAAGCTCGCAACTGTGCAGCAGGAGCTATCCGGCTTAAAGTGCCATATTTTCAACATGACTCAAGCCATCTTTGGTAAGCTTTACCTCACTCGCCAATCTTATCCTCTTTCTTAGGCAAAATTCCTCAATGTTTAACTTACCGGTTATTTGATCACAGGCTCGAGAGTCGCCAATCTGCAAGATGACAGCGTGTTGATGCTGAAGGCGATCTATACGCTGACGGAACAGCTGTACACAGGCAGTGTGCTGACCATCAAAGCTGTGATTGGTGCCAAGGAGCCCATAACTTCTATCAAGAAGGTGCTTGGATATCTATCCACACTGCCTCCCCAGATCGGCGAGTTAACCCGATCAGCCGCCCGGAAGGGTGTCCTGACGGCTCTGAGTCGCTGCCTGGCGTATGCTCCAGAAATCAACTTGGAAGAAGTAGCTGCCGGCTTTCCTCAGCTCAAAGATGACGGCTCGGAGTTCGTGGAGGAAGACTACCAGAAGGTTGTCAAGGATTCTCGACTGGCCACGACCCAACTCGCCGCCAGCCTTGACTTGACAAAATATCAGGCGGCTTACGATGACAAGAATAAGAAAATCAGCCCGCCAACCTTCATGGTGACCAACCTTATCCCTCGACGACCCAAGAACCCCTTTGACTGGGAAACGGACCTGGCATCAATCTTGACTGATGAAGACGATTTCGCCTCTTTGTCCCGATGCAACTGGGTCTTGGGCGATTTACAAATCGAAGCCGGTCAGAGCTCACGCCAGAACTTAGCAGAATAGATTTTCCTTGACTTTGGCTCAAGAGCCATGTAATAGTCAGTACTATCTTTTGACGACTTCTTCTGCAAAAAACTCCTATACCGCTTTTAGGGCGGTTTAAAATATTTGGTCAACCTTTATTAGAGTCGCCTGAAATGCTTAACCCGCCAAGGATGAAAACCTTGAGCACATTATCCTTAATGAAGGTTTCGTCGGCTCGTACGGTCGCGACAGGGGGAGGCGAGTCAAAAAGCTCGTGCACCCACCCTTAATGCAGGTTTCGTCGGCTCATACGGTCGCGACAGGGGGAGGCGAGTCAAAAAGCTCGTGCACCCACCCTTAATGCAGGTTTCGTCGGCTCATACGGTCGCGACAGGGGGAGGCGAGTCAGAAAGCTCGTGCACCCACCCTTAATGCAGGTTTCGTCGGCTCATACGGTCACGACAGGGGGAGGCGAGTCGGAAAGCTCGTGCACCCACCCTTAATGCAGGTTTCGTCGGCTCATACGGTCGCGACAGGGGGAGGCGAGTCAGAAAGCTCGTGCACCCACCCTTAATGCAGGTTTCGTCGGCTCATACGGTCGCGACAGGGGGAGGCGAGTCAGAAAGCTCGTGCACCCACCCTTAATGCAGGTTTCGTCGGCTCATACGGTCGCGACAGGGGGAGGCGAGTCAGAAAGCTCGTGCACCCACCCTTAATGCAGGTTTCGTCGGCTCATACGATCGCAACAGGGGGAGGCGAGTCAGAAAGCTCGTGCACCCACCCTTAATGCAGGTTTCGTCGGCTCATACGGTCGCGACAGGGGGAGGCGAGTCAGAAAGCTCGTGCACCCACCCTTAATGCAGGTTTCGTCGGCTCATACGGTCGCGACAGGGGGAGGCGAGTCAGAAAGCTCGTGCACCCACCCTTAATGCAGGTTTCGTCGGCTCATACGCTCGCGACAGGGGGAGGCGAGTCAGAAAGCTCGTGCACCCACCCTTAATGCAGGTTTCGTCGGCTCATACGGTCGCGACAGGGGGAGGTGAGTCAGAAAGCTCGTGCACCCACCCTTAATGCAGGTTTCGTCGGCTCATACGGTCGCGACAGGGGGAGGTGAGTCAGAAAGCTCGTGCACCCACCCTTAATGCAGGTTTCGTCGGCTCATACGGTCGCGACAGGGGGAGGCGAGTCAGAAAGCTCGTGCACCCACCCTTAATGCAGGTTTCATCGGCTCATACGGTCGCGACAGGGGGAGGCGAGTCAGAAAGCTCGTGCACCCACCCTTAATGCAGGTTTCGTCGGCTCATACGGTCGCGACAGGGGGAGGCGAGTCAGAAAGCTCGTGCACCCACCCTTAATGCATGTGCTGTCGGCTCATAAGGTCGCAACAGGGTATCATGAAAATTGCTCTTTCTTTAAAGAAGAAGCCCCCCGAGTCAGGGAAGCATTATATTATTCCATAAGAAAAACTGAAAAACTTACAAAGCATGGAGTTTTAAGAACTCAAGTGTAGTAAGGCCGCAAATGGGCAATATTCCAAGGGCGAGTTGACTAAGCCCCCGTAGTCGGTCGATCAGACCGAAGATCCATCAAGTAGTAAGAACCATTGCGGAGGTTTTTGCTGACAACGAAAGGTCCCTCCCAAGGGGGTGAAAGTGTGTGCATGCCCGTCCGATCTTGTATCAGTCGAAGCACCAAATCGCCTTCCTGGAAGGTACGACTCTTCACCCGGCGACTATGATAACGCCGCAGATCTTGCTGATAGATCGCCGAACGAGCCGCTGCTAAGTCACGTGCTTCTTCCAAGGTGTCCAAAGAGTCCTGACGTGCCAGCTCGTTGTCATGCTCCACATATGCAGCGACTCTAAAGAGAATCATGCCTTATGTCAGTAGGGAGAACAGCCTCCGCACCGTAGACCAAGAAGAAAGGGGTGAACCCCGTGGACCGATTTGGGGTGGTTCGGATGCTCCATAATACCGAAGGTAACTCCTCCACCCAACATCCTGGAGTTCTTTCCAGGGGAACCATGAGCCGAGGTTTGATCCCTCGCAAAACTTCCTGATTCGCCCGCTCGGCCTGTCCGTTTGACTGCGGGTGAGCAACCGCAGAGATATCAAGCCGGATATGTTCGCGGCGACAGAATTCCAGCATCGCTCCTTGGGACAGGTTAGTACCATTGTCTGTGATGATACTGTGCGGATATCCAAAACGGAAAATCAGCTTCTTCAGAAATTTTACCGCAGTCTCTGCGTCGCAGGCCCCAACTGGCTCCGCCTCGATCCACTTAGTGAATTTATCAACCGCCACTAACAAGTGAGTTTTCTTGTTGGAGGACATCTTAAAGGGACCGACCATGTCCAGCCCCCAGACCGCGAAAGGCCAAGTAATGGGGATCATCCTTAATTCCTGAGCCGGCACATGAGCCTGTCTCCCGTAACGTTGGCATCCCTCACACCGCCGTACTATATCTTCCGCATCTGCGTGAGCCGTCAACCAGAAGAAACCGTGTCGAAAGGCCTTTGACACCAAAGAGCGTGACCCGGCGTGATGTCCGCAGTCTCCAGAATGGATGTCATTAAGGATCGCGCATCCTTCCTCGGAAGAGACGCACCGCTGAAAGACCCCTGAAGCACTTCGTTTATGTAACTCGCCATTAATGATGACCATGGACTTGCTACGCCGAACAATCTGGCGAGCTAAGACTTCGTCAGTGGGTAACTCGCCACGAGCAAGGTAAGCTAGATAAGGAAGAGCCCAATCCGGAGCGACATGGAGAGCCGCCACCAGCTGAGACTCGGGATCTGGAATTGCCAATTCTTCCTCCGTGGGTACAGCCACGGATGGTTTATGCAAGATATCCAAGAAGACATTAGGGGGGACCGGTTTTCTCTGTGAGCCGAGTCGCGAGAGGGCATCAGCTGCTTCAATGAGTCGTCGATCAACATGATCAACCTGGTATCCATGAAAATAGCCCGCCACATCAGATACGGCTCGTCTGTAAGCCGCCATCATAGGATCTCGAGAATCCCAGGTGCCCGAAACCTGTTGTGCCACCAGATCTGAGTCCCCGAAACATCTGACTCGGGTTAGGTTCATCTCCTTTGCCAGTCGCAAACCGTGGAGCAGAGCTTCATACTCCGCCGCATTATTTGTACAAGGGAACATGAGCCTGAGGACGTAGCAGAACTTATCTCCTTGGGGGGATATCAATACCACACCAGCCCCCGAGCCCTCCAACTGCCTGGATCCATCAAAACAAATAGTCCAATAGGTAAGGTCAGGGCGATCTTCCGGAGCCTGAAGCTCCGTCCAATCATTGACAAAATCAACCAGCGCCTGGGACTTGATGGCCGTGCGGGGGGTATACTGGATGTGATGCGACCCAAGTTCTATCGCCCATTTGGCGATTCGCCCTGTCGCCTCGCGGTTTTGGATGACGTCGCCGAGGGGCGCGGAACTTACCACGGTGATTGGGTGTTCTTGGAAATAATGTTTAAGCTTCCGACTCGCCATGAACACCCCGTAGACCAGTTTTTGCCAATGGGGGTATCGTTGTTTGGAGAGAGTTAACACCTCACTGATAAAGTACACCGGGCGTTGCACCGGGTATTCCTTTCCTTCCTCCTTTCTTTCGACGACCACGGCCACGCTGACCGCTTTGGAATTCGCGGCGATATACAGGAGCATGGGCTCTTTTTCAGTCGGGGCCGCCAGGACCGGCGGGTTAACCAGCTGACGTTTCAAGGCCTGAAGTGCCTCGTCGGCTTCCTCTGTCCACACGAATCGGTCAGACTTCCTCAACAATTGATAGAGCGGAATCGCCTTTTCTCCAAGGCGGCTTACAAAACGACTGAGAGCCGCGATACGACCCGCCAATCGCTGGACTTGGTTAACGTTCGTCGGCTTGCCGAGGGAGGCAACCGCTTCAATTTTGTCCGGGTTAGCCTCGATGCCGCGCTCCGATACCAAGAAACCCAGTAGTTTCCCCGCAGGTACGCCGAAAACGCACTTGGTAGGGTTTAGCTTCATCTGATATACCCGTAAATTATCAAAGGTTTCCTTAAGGTCTTCTAGAAGTGTCTCCTCCCGGCGGGTCTTGATAACAATGTCGTCAACATAAGCGTGGACGTTGCGGCCAATTTGGCTGTGGAGACAATTTTGGATGCAACGTTGGTAGGTCGCCCCTGCGCTCTTGAGTCCGAACGGCATGGACACATAGCAAAAGGCCCCGAAGGGAGTTATGAAAGCAGTCTTTTCTTGATCTTCCACAGCCATTTTGATCTGATGATAACCTGAGTAAGCGTCCAAAAAGCACAATCGTTCGCATCCCGCCACCGAGTCAATGATTTGGTCGATGCGGGGAAGAGCGAAAGGATCCTTGGGGCAAGCTCTGTTGAGGTCCGTATAGTCAATGCACATACGGAAGGTGCCATTCTTCTTGAGTACTAATACCGGGTTAGCTAGCCATTTGGGGTGAAAGACTTCCACGATGAACCCGGCGGCTAACAGACGGGCGACTTCCTCTCCAATCGCCTTCCGTCGCTCCTTGTTAAACCGGCGGAGGTATTGTTGAACAGGTCTGCATTTTGGGTCAATATTAAGATGGTGCTCAGCGAATTCTCTCGGTACACCCGGCATGGCAAAGGGTTTCCATGCGAAGATGTCCCGGTTCTCACGGATGAATTCGATGAGCGCGCTTTCCTATTTGGGGTCCAGACCCGTCCCAATGGTAAACTGCTTGGACGAATCGCCAGGGACGAAATCGACTGTCTTCGTGTCATCCGTTGGTTTGAACTTGAGGGGCGACTCGGAGTCTGTAGTCGGTTTCTTGAGTGGTGTCATGTCCGCCGGGTCAACATTGGCCCGGTGGTTTTTGAGCTCTTCCGCCGCGCAGGCGACTTCCGCGTAGGTTGCGTCTCCTTCCTCACACTCTTTTGCAATCCTTCTATCTCCGTCGACCGTGATAGGCCCTTTAGGGCCGGGCATTTTGAGCTTGAGGTAGACGTAGCATGGGCGGGCCATGAAGCGAGCGTAAGCCGGTCGTCCGAACAGCGCATGGTACGGGCTTTTTAATTTGACCACCTCGAAGACCAGAGACTCCGACCTGTAGTTCTGTGCAGTTCCAAACGCTACTGAGAGCCTGACTCGGCCAATCGGATAAGCGGATTTGCCCGGGACGATGCCGTGGAAAACTGTATAATTTTTTAACCAGGTGCGTGCCGATCCTTCGAGCATCATGGTGAAATATCTGGCGCAAACCGCCTCGTTTACGTCGAGCATGTCCATGGCGATCTCATAGCCCTCGATCCAAGATGTCGGTTCGAGATCTGGTGTGTAGTTTGGCACCTTTATTGGTCCTTTGAAATCCTTGGGCATTCTTTCGTTTCGAAGGGCCAGGGACAAGCAGGGCACCCCGACTCGCCCTCTGGTCCCCACGGGAGGAGTCTGGGCCTCCTGAGTGTTGGGTGGGCCTCTGCCCGGCGGGTCCCGCTCGGGCGGGTTGTCCTGCGGGGGGTGTCGCGGGGTGCTGTTCACGGCCGGCTGGTCCTCCGGCCAACCCCTGGTATAGCTCGCCTGGGGGGTGGAGTGCAATCGCTCGGGGCTGTGTGAGAACTGCGCGTTTTGTACCACCGCTGTTTTCAACATCTCGATGGCGTTCCTTGCTTCGATCTCAGCTGGGGTGTTGCCGTGGATCGGGAGGGACTCCAGATGGCGAGTTGCGGCGAGTACGTTATCCACCGGTTTAGAGAAGTGGCCTCGGGGGGTGCGGAACCGAGGGATTTGACCCTCAATCGGCTGAATCGGCGGGTTAGGAGGGCGGCCCATCCCTCCTGCTGGAGCGGCTCCCGTCCCGGGCGTCTGGGGAGTGTCGAACAGGCGAGTCGGATTGAGATCATGGGGTAGGTGTCCTTGGTGCCTCCGCTGATGGACAGCGTCGGATGCGCGCTGCTGTCTTTCGAGCCGCCAATTGTCGGTGCTCAACCGCATTCTTTCGGCCGTAACCTGGGCCTGTCGAGTTTCCATCCTGGCGGACTCTGTCTCAGCATCCTGATGGGCCTTTGCCACCGCCTCCCTCAGTTTCGCTAGCTCCGCATTTATCTCCCCCTGGTTCTCCGGCGTGAGGGGGGTTGACATTAGCCTCGTGATTTCCGCCGCTAACTCCACTAGGACTGCTGACGCACTTCTGGACGTCCCGCCGGTTCCATCGCCCCCGGCGGGGTTTGGCGCGGGTTGAGTCGCCCCAGCCATGTAGATGGCGATCTGGCGACGGGTTCGATCAAGGATTTCCGGATCCATGGCCAATGACAAGCCCCCAAGTTCGTCTCCATGGAGGGACTGGATGGAGTTGGACTCGCCCATGGATGACTCGTCGTCAGAGTTGACGGGGGTGACCTCCGGAGCCGCCGCGCGCTCTGGTTCCTCCGATCCCTGTGTGAAGCCCACAAAGACCGGGCGGGTCAGTTTCCGGGTGATGACTGGGCGGACGTACCTGGCCGGCTCGACGATGTCGGAGGAGGTGTCCGGCTCAGGAACGGGTGACCCGATCATGCCGACGAAGACGTTGATCTTGCCGAAGGGGACCCTGTAGCCTGATTCGAGAGAATTTGCTTCAGGTCCCCATCGCCTGTTGTCGATGTAGGCTATGCCGCGTCGGCTCCAAGTCATGAGCGCCGCCGCATAACTCCCAGACCCTGGTAGGGCTCCCTTTGAGAACTCAACTCCACCGTGCGCAGGCCCCACGGTGGGCGCCAACTGTCGTGGTTTTGTCACGGCAGATGTCATCGTGAAAGGACTTAGTACTGGAGCCATCGCACCTTGGTGGCGACTCAAAGGGGTTAAGCGGGAGAGACACGGCGATTTACCCAGGTTCGGCCCCTCGAGAAGAGGTAATAGCCTACGTCCTGCTTTGTGTGTATTGATATGGATTCGATTACAAGGAAGGCGTAACTTGCCCTAACTTAGCACTCGATGATTTCTAACCTACCTCTCCCCCTCCAGACTCGCCTTTATATATAGGTCGAAGCCTTAGGGTTTACAAGAGTCCCAGCCGGTTTACAAATCGTGACCACCGCGGTCTTTAAGTCGCCGTCTTGCGAACCCGGAGTCCTTCCACAAATCATAACCATCCTGTAACTTCAACTGCCGGACAGAGGCCCAACTAGCTTTAAGGGATGAATCGCCTTAACAGTGACCCGGCCCATATTCGGCGGGTCATAACTGCAGGCAATATCCCCAATAGCTGGGTTTATCAACAATTAACAGTTAGAAGGGTTAGAGCTTCGTACCTGGCGTGGACGGACCTGGCACGGACGGACCGGCGGGAGGGAGAGGCCCCGCGCTTCCTCCGCGGAGGAGGGGAGGAGGAGGGGACTCCGGCGGCGTCGGGCGGGGGGGGGCGGCGGCGGCCGGGGCGGGCGGCGCCTCGTCGTCCGGCGGCTGGCGGCGGGCATGCGTCCGGGCGGAGCGGCGAGGGCCCGAGCCGGAGGGGGCGGCGCAGGGCGGGGCGGGCGAGGCGGCGCAGGGCGGGGCGTGGGAGAGCGGGGCGTGGGACGGGTTTTTTTTATAACAGGGCGTGGGACGGTTGAGAGAGAGGAGGTCGTGGCTGGGGATAAGGCAGCTGTCTTTGCCCTCAGCCAGCTGTCAGCAAAGACAGCCGTTAGTCTTTGCCCTCAGCTGGCTGTCGGCAAAGACGGCCCCCGTTTTTTTCTGGTCGAGGCGGCGACTGGGTTAACCCCTATGCCGTCAGCTTTCCTATGCCGACAGCTTTTTTGTCCTTTGCCGTCAGCTGGCTACCGGCTTAGATAAAGCGGACGACATAGATTTTATTTGCCGTCAGCCCCTCCTATGCCGTTAGCATTTATTTTGGCTGAGGGCAAAGTCTCTTTGCCATCAGCCCCGTGAAATTGCTGACGGCAAAACTTAAAGCTGTCGGCAAACTAGCAGATTCCAGTAGTGGGGGTGCAGAAAGTGTGAGCCACATACCCAGACCTCTCACCTAACCTAACATCTAAAGCCAGAGGCCCCGACCGAGCCACATACCGGGTCAGGGGCACAAACCGGTCCAACGCACCCTCATAGGTCGTCGTCGCCGCTTTCCATCAATCCATCTTCAGAAGAGTTACTGACGCATCGACCTTGCAAGGCCTGCCGTCGATGCCCCCACGGCGCCAGACAGCGCCTCCTCCCTACGCGCGCTCATCATCACGCATCCGTCGTCGAGACTTTGCTGCGCCTCGCCGCCGAGACTCCACGACGTCGATGTGTCACAAGGAACGCCGCTCCATCGTTGATGTCGACCAATGATCCATCGAGCCCGTGTGTACCTCCATGAATGACGCCCCCAAGAGGGAAACGACACCAGAGCATCGCCGTCATCCGATCTACTAATCTAGGGTTTCCCCCGGAGGTAGCAAAGAGTGGCCTTGAACTTCTCCTTGGCGATGCCTTCAGGAAGGAAACGACGTAGACAACGCCATCATCGCCGGCTTTGGCAGTAGCCGAAAGCAAGCTTTTACCCAGATCTGTTCGAAGAACTCATCTCTCCTGCACGGGTCACCACATCCTGCGACGTCCCCGGGAGCGGGATCCCAAGATCCGCCGCCACCGGCAACGCCACAAGGACCCATCACCTGACCGTCATCCCCGACGAAGGGGATGGCGCCACTACCATGTTCAGATCCAGCATCATCCGAGAAGGAGAACCGATCTGGGGTTGTGAACCCCAGATCCGCCGGCAGCCCCCGCAGCGCCGCCAGGATCCCCTCGGGCCGCCGCCCGAGCGCACCAACTCCGCCTCCATGCCGTACGCCCAGGAACACCGTCGCATCTCAGCCAGAGGATCCCCTCGTGAAGAAGGGAGGAAGACCCGCCGTCCACCGTCCGCCGGGCGAGCTTCGCTCGCCGGCCTCCTCCGGCGGCGGCGGGGAAGCAGGGGAGGAGGGAGGTCGAGGGCAGCGGCGGCTAGGGCACCGAGTCGCCCTTCTGGTGGCGACGCGAGCGGTTCTACTCGAGAGATATTGTTAGGTTGTTAACACAATCCATCTCAGGCCAGCTTGATCGGAAACTACAGGTGGCATAGAAGAGCAAAGAAGAGCTAGCTAGCAACCCAACCACAAGTTATTAATCATGTTGATCCATGAACGGAGATCCTCTTGATCTTACATTGAGGAAACGTGCCAATCGTGGCATATATTTTTCTAGAAGGGCTTGGAGGGGAGGTTCTGATTGGCTAGGAAGTGCTTGAATAGCTGGAGCGCCTGCTCGGGCAGCGAGGTTGGCACCATGTGGCCGGCTCCTCTCACCGTGACAAATGTCAGGCCATCATACACCACACTCCATCCACCAACCTGCAACCAACAAACGCATCAGGACAAGTACTTCTCACGATGTAACGTCTGAGACAGTGTCATAAGATCTGGTCAGATTAATTAGCAACCAACTGGAAGATACTGATCGATGGGTCATGGGATCGTTGTGCTCTTCAGTAAGTTATCCGATTAATTAATGAGATAAAATAGTACTACCTGCTTGTGCGTGAACCATGGCGACCAGTCCTCCTTGATGGGCAGGCCGAGCTTCTTCAGCGTGTACCTCGTCGACGTCGTAGGGATCCTTCCGTCCGTGTCGCCGCTGAAAATCCATATGCGAAGCCCTTCCTCCGCGAGCTTCTTGACGATGGGAACGACCGTCATGTCGGAATCCTTCCACACAGCGTTGATGCTATTGCTGAAAAAGAAACACCATATATAGAAGCAAAACTGAAACAATATATATCCAGCCATGAAAAGAAACACGATTCTGAGCCCAACATGCAGGCTAACTCAGCAAGGTGAATGAGCTTACCGGCAAAGAACGTAGGGGTACGACACTCCCGTGGTGTTGGCATGCAGAGCTCTCTGCACGTCCTCACGGTTCAGATACTCGGTGGCGTACGTTTGCGTGCATGGATCGAAGCCCATCGGGATCTTGAGGAGATCAAACTGTTCATTTTTGTGCATGAAAGAAGAATCAATCGCCGAGGAAGGAAATAACTGGCTGAGTTGTTTTTTTTTTTGAAGCCGAGGCCACTGAGGATGCTTTGCTTACACGGCCGTTGGTCTGTCCGATCTTGAGCGAGGACGACGCGTTCAAAGCTGGGTACCCAAGGTCGCAGTAGGGTGTGTAGAGGCTGTAGATGTCTATGAGTTTGTAGAGAACACTGAACTCATCCAGTGCCGCGTCGCACTCCGGAGACAGGATCTCCATGCTGAAGTCGCAGGACTTGAGGAAGGCGCTGTAGAGCGTGTCGGAGATGATGGCGTGGTGCCACGCGGAGTCGACGATCCCCTGCAAGTCTGTGTCGCCGTCCATGTACGCATTCCCGATCTTGAATCGGAAGAAGAGAACATGATCAATACTGGTGGTGTTCTGACTTCTGAGATGTGTGGTAGTGAACTGGATAGCAGCGTACGTACCAGAATGCCTTTGAAGTTTATGTAGTTTTCTTTGGAGGCCTTCTTGTTCTCCTCCACGATGACATTCGCTAACTGCGGAATGTAGTGTCCTAGCGATCGAGTGGCAAGAGAATTAGAATAAGCAAAAGTCAGATCTTGACTAGAGTACGTATCTATATCAAGCTATCTATGAATAGGTTGGCAGACCTGCATAGCTCTCTCCGGCTATGTAGAACTCTTTCATTTTGTGCTGGGGGAACCTCTGAAACCACCTGACGAGGAAAGCGTATGAACCGTGTGCTGCAAAGGATGAATGAAATGTCATGTTATCTTGGGAAGAAATCCCTTCATTGTTTGGATAGAAGAGGAGACATATATCTGTCTTTTATACCAGTGGAATTGTCTCCCGGTGGATCTATTTCAAAAGACGTGTTCGTGTATGAAAATCCAACGCCCGCTGGAGAGTCGAGGAACAGCAAGTTGGCAGCTGAAAGTTCATCAGACAGTAAGCTATGCATGCTTACATTGCTATGAAAATTGTAAGCCTAATATGCTAGTATTGGTTTGCACTTGCCATGGTTCCAGGCATACGGATTGAGCTCAAGCTCAGGCACGTCTTTCTTCACAAGAAATGGCCCGAGCTCCTGCGCCTGCCCAAACCCAACGGAAGAACAACCAGGTCCTGCAAATTTTGCAAAAGCACACGATTGACAGCTACATTACATACATCTTTCTACCATGATGATTTCTGAATTTTCAAGGCAAAACGCAGTTAGTTAGTTAGGTAGCAACCTCCATTTAACCACAGGACCAGTGGCTTCTCGTCAGGTTTCTCCATAGCCTCAAAGAACCAGTAGAACAGTGCCTTGCCGAGGTGCTCGTCGTTCGTGACGTACCCAGAGTAGTGCTTGAAAGCATATGAGTGGATCGGCGCCCCAGGCAGTGACCCGACACGGTCAAGCTCTTGCGCGGCCATTGTGGCGGCGTCAAGGTTTGCTGTTGCACTTTCAGGCCGTGCTGCAGCTGCACAACAGAGTGCCAGTGCAGCAGACAGAAGTAGCAAGCAGGGTAAGGTGGAAACCTCCATTGTTTAAGGTTTGTTAGCTCGTTTTGCTTGGGGTTGTAGGAAAGTTAGGCATTCGAATGAAGTATTTATAGTACAAAACCTGTGTGTGGAGTGCAGATACAAATGACGAGCGGATCAAGTCCTTGGCCGGCATCAACCGTTTCTCGTTAGCCTGGTTCCCCCACTTGCTCAGAATTACATGATTACTTTAAGAATATGATTTAGCAATGCTGTTATTCATGAAAGACCAGCACTAAGAAATACTATCCATATATACTTGCTTTTATTGATAATTTCAGTTCAGAAAGCGCCGGAGGTCGTGAGCATTGGTGTGCAATCCCCCCATCAGCCTTCAGTCCTTGCCAAGATTTTCTTTTTTTGAAAAATGAAACATTGCGGGTAAGTGACTCTTCTTGCAAGTTAATCAGGTTGTCATGGACTGATGTTTTTGGCTCTGGGAACGGCTCTTACTATCTGGAGTGTTGTCTATTGTGCACACGGTTTACAGTTTGTGTTGTTGCGTCCATGCACGGATGGTATGTGCTTACATCATCTTTATTGGCTTGCCAACTGTTCAGCGTGGATCATCGTTGCTACTTTTCTCTTTCTTTTTTGGTTTTTCATCTAGTCATACTCACTCCGTTCCTAAATATAAGTCTTTTAAAAGATTCAAGTACAAGCTACATACAGAATAAAATGAATGAGTCTACGCTCTAAAATATGTTTAAATACATCCGTATGTAGTCTTTAATTGAATCTCTAAAAAGACTAATATTTAAGAACTGAGGGAGTAGTTTTGATCTTACATGACTTGATCCTTTTCATATGTGTTAGTGTTGACTGTACATCCTACTTTAGCAGATGCCAAGTGTGTTAGGATTTTTCCTTGATACTACATTACAAATGAATAAAAAAACATGTATAAAAACACAGTTAAAATTCTTGTGCCGGCCATTAGCACACAGACAAACGAGTATCAATTGTATGTCCATAAGCATCAAAGGGAGCATTGTCCTTTATCTCAAAGTACCGTTCACTAGCAAAGGCTGTGCAGTTCACACTGAAAACGACCCTATATAATACACAAAAAGAACATGATGCTTCATCATTTCTAAATATATGGCGTGTTTGTCTTTGTCTGATTTAAACACCCAACTTTAACTACGATTTCACTAATAATATGTTTACTTCGTTAATATAAAATCAAATTATTTTACAAGGTAAATACGACAATATTATTTATACAAGACCAATCTATGTATTTTAATACATATTAATTAATGGTTCGATCATGTATTAAAGACCGTGGAAAGTTAAATGTGTGCCTTACATTCTGAGGAAGAGGAAGTATGTGATATGATCATGTATATAAGTGATAAGATATCACTGAGATGGCACATCGGAATCATCCAACTAACCTGAAATGTTGATCTCGAAATGACGAAGACATGGTGATGCTAATAATTTTGTAACGATCTATTTTGACTTGATTAATACGGATTTCAGATAAAATATTTCTACCGCTTTCCAAAATAGAATCAACAAGCAATTAGGCCTCGTCCTAGACCGGCTAAGGCTTCATCATCAGCTCTGTCCATCTAGACCGAGAAACATCTTGGTCTTAAATGCTCACAGGCCTACGTAGCGTTGATGCCCACCCTCGGAACAAGGGGAACTCTTATTTGCCGTGTTTTTACTTCTATTTTCTTCGGCAGTTTTCACATCTGTTTTATCTGGCACTTTTTTCTTATTCTTCATTTTAATTTTCATTTTTCATTTTTCATTCTTTTTTATTTTCTAAATCATGAACTTTAAAAAAAAGTCTATGCACCTTTTCCAGAGAGTTGATTTTTTCAATTCATAAAGTATTTTTGAAACAGGTGGTCATTTTTCAAAAATTCGAGAACATATTTAGAATTTATAAAAACAAAGTCATTGAAACTATGAAATTTTGAAAATTCATAAACATTTTCAAATCCATGAATGGTTTATTACTTATCAAATATATCTTTCGAATATATTAATTCTATTTTATGAAAAAATAGGATACTCCTTTTGCCTGAACCAGTACGTGTTGGTGACTGAGTGAGAGCACCATGCTACCCAGCGATCCGTGTGAGCGACTTAATGGAAGGCGATCAAGGGCACGTGTGAGCGTAAGGAGAGCTTTGGGATCCTTAAGCACTAACGAGGTGCACCCCATATTTTTGTGAGCACTGAATTTTTAAAAAATTATAGATATTTTTTCAAGAATGTAAACTATTTCTAAACTGCGAGCTTTTTTTCATTTAATAAAAGTTGAGGAACATTTTTTCAAATTCATGATTTTTTTAACTCCGTTAATATTACCTAAAATTTATGAACAACCTTTTAGATCGTAAAATTCTTACGAATGTATGATTTTCTAAATTAAGAAGGAAATGCAAATCTGTTTTTTGTTTGAGACAAAAAATCTGTTTTTTTCTCAACCACTAGCTTCTTGTTTTTTACTAGTCCAGCGATCAAACTATAGAAGGGCGAGGGCACTACTAGGCGGCGGTCCGTGTTTATTGGCGCGAGTGCCCTAGGTGTTCAGGGCGCTTCAAGGGCCACAGAAACAGGCAAGGATGTTGGAGATAAGCCCTAGAGGCAATTATGTATGATGATATTTTTTACGTGTTTATGAATTAAGATAGTCCTTGGACATTATCAATGTTGTGTAATTAACAAGTAAGTGACTTGTTTGTGAGACTATGCATTGTATGATGACTGTCCTAAAGAGTCTCTAGTCGAAAGGGTTGTGTGGACGCACAACGAGTTAGACTAGCATATGACACGGTGGATGGTCCGGTCCACTGGCCATGTAGCATTGGATGCTAGGCGCGTAATATGATTCGGAAAGATCTGGTACGTCGAATTCAAACCAAGATAAGGTCTGAGTTGGACAGACCCAACTATGAGACGCAGCGATAGGTCATCTGTGAGTCTCTAGTACAACATACATTCTATGTCCTAAGACCTTAGCTGTCGCATGTACTCGGGGTGGTGACAGACTTGCTTTGGACCGACCAAACGCTACTCCGTAACTGGGTAGTTACAAAGGTAGGTTCCGGGCTTGTCCGGACCCATGCTGCGAGACATGGTCGAGCAAGATGGGATTTGCCCCCCCCCCCGATCAGGAGAGATATACTCTGGGCCCCTCGGGTGATCCGACCTGGCTAAGCATGGCCATGCGATGAGGATTATGAGATAATCCAAATGCTGATCGGATTCACCAGAACGAGAAAGAGGTCGTGCGACAACAAGGATGATCATATCGCCTTGAGCACGACAACGTATATCGTGTGGCAAAGGGAACAGAAGTATGAAGTACATGTCCGCCTAACGAGCTTCATCGGGCACTTGGTGTCGGCACGTCTTGCTAGAGACCGCTACCCACTAGCCGAGTCGGGCGTGGTCTGACTCGCGACCAAGTGAATGAGAACCTAAAGGGTCGCGCGCTTAAGGGAAGGAACACGTGGGCTTTAGGGTCCGTGCGAGGCCCAAGAGTTGAGCCTACGTCGGACGCCTATATATAGTAGAGGTGTGGCACACGTATGGATTGATCGCTTCGGCTCCGTCATTAGGGTTTCGCATGAGTTGCGAATAGCCACCTCCACCCGCCGCCGACCGTGTGATCGAAGCTAGGAGTCTGCCGCACAGTGTGCTCCTCCTGCACGTGCAGATACCGTTAGAGGCGGTGCACTTGCGCCGCTCCGGCGAGCCTGTACGCGGGATCCAGCGACCGGTTGTTCGAGGGAGATTGGACCAGCTGCTCGAGGGAGAACGAACAAGGAGGAGATGAACCACGCGGACGTGTTGCCCCAACTCTACTTCCGCTGCATGGCACTGCGCGTCTAGTGGTAACGATGTGTGATCTATCTCCATAGCATGTTCTTCGATGTTCTACGTGTAGAAATTTTAATTCGCATGCGATGCACCTACGGTAGATCCCAACAGTGGTATCAGAGCCTCTGCTAGTGGTTTTAGATTCAGATCGGATGCATATTTGATATGTGGAGGCGGGGGGGGGGGGGTGAGATCCGTCATCGTTCATAAGCTCGGCTATGTGCACGATTGATGAGATCAACTGCACATCGAGGTGACCTCACGAGGAGACCTCATGAGAAGACCTCACGAGGAGTGGTTCTCAGGAGGAGACTGATGACCCACAAGTGTAGGGGATCTATCGTAGTTCTTTCGATAAGTAAGAGTGTCGAACCCAACGAGGAGCAGAAGGATCTGACAAGTGGTTTTCAGCAAGGTATTCTCTGCAAGCACTGAAATTATCTGTAACAGATAGTTGTGATAAGAAGATTCGTAGCAATAGTAACAAAGGTGCAGCAAAGTGGCCCAATCCCTTTTGTAGCAAGGGACAAGCCCCTTACGAAGCAACGCATAAACTAGGGTTTAAGCTTCTGTCACTCTAGCAACCCATCATCTACTTATTACTTCCCAATGCCTTCCTCTAGGCCCAAATAATGGTGAAGTGTTATGTAGTGCACGTTCACATAAAACCACTAGAGGAGAAACAACATACAACACATCAAAATATCGAACGAATACCAAATTCACATGACTACTTATAGCATGACTTATCCCATGTCCTCAGGAACAAAAGTGACTACTCACAAAGCATAATTATATTCATGACCAGATAGGTATTGAATAGAATCAAGGATTTGAACATATAATCTTCCACCAAGTAATCCAACTAGCATCAACTACAAAGAGTAATTAACACTACTAGTAACCTTACAAGTACCAATCGGAGTCGCGAGACGGAGATTGGTTACAAGAGATGAACTAGGGTTTGGAGATGAGATGGTCATGATGAAGATGTTGATGGTGATGAGTCCCCTCCGATGAGAGGAGTGTTGGTGATGACGATGGCGATGATTTCCCCCTCAGGGATGGAAGTTTCCCCGGCAGGACGACCCTGCCGGAGCTCTAGATTGGTTCTGCTCAAGTTCCGCCTCGTGGTGGTGGCGATTCCTCCCGAAAGCCTCCTCCTGATTTTTTCTGGAACGAAACCCTCCTTATAGCAAAAGAGGGGAGCCAGAGGGCCAACAGGGAGCCCACAAGCCCCCTAGGCGCGGCCAGGGGGTAGGCCGCGCCTAGCAGGCTTGTGGCCTCCTGGTGGCTCCCCTCTGGTACTTCTTCCGCCCAGTATTTTTTATAAATTCCAAAATAATTCCTCGTTGATTTTCACGGCTTTTGGAGTTGCGTAGAATAGGTATCTCAAACCTGCTCCATTTTCATGCCAGAATTCCAGGTGCCGACATTCTCCCTCTTCATGTAAACCTTGTAAAATAAGAGAGAAAAGGCATAATTATTGTACCGTGAAGTGTAATAACAGCCCATAAAGCGATAAATATCAACATAAAAGCATGATGCAAAATGGACGTATCAACTCCCCTAAGCTTAGACTTCGCTTGCCCTCAAGCGGAAACCAAGATCAATAAACATGCCCACATACTTAGAGAGAGAGGTGTCGACAAAACAAAATACGGACATGCATGCATTATGATCATAATCAGAACAACAATATCATCATATAATCTCTTATGCTAAAGTGATAATTCCTTCACAAAGTAAAGTATGGATCAAGGACCTTATTGAGAATTAACAACCAATAGCCTTTAGTCATTGAAGCAATTGCAATTTATCATAACATCGGAAAGAGTCAAATAAGAGATTGTAAAGCAAATCCACATACTCAATCATCCTTTCGTCTTCTACAATTGCTACAACTCACGTGGTACTCATGAGATCAAAGTTTCAGTCGGACACAGAGAAACATAGGGTCTTATAATTTCGCCTCCCAACTATTTACATCAAGGGTAATGTCAACAATAATAATTCATGGATACTTACTTCCAAGTGGACATATGAATATAGATCTTTCCCTAGCATATGATGTTAGCCAAGATAAAGGCGAAATAAGGAATTGGTGTAGATCACCATGACTCTTTCAAGGGCAAAAAGTAAAGGTACAAGCTAGGCCCTTCGCAGAGGGAAGCAGAGGTTGTCATGCGCTTTTGAGGTTTGGATGTGTGTCCTCTTAGTGTGAAGGAACGTCACTTTATATTGCCTCCTGTGATAAATAACTTTATTATGCAGTATGTTGCTTTTATGTCTTCCTCATCAGAGGTTCGTATAAAGCTTATTTTCCACACACTAATAGATCATACATATTCAGGGTGCAATTTTTATTGCTTGCACCGATGACAACTTACTTGAGGGATCTTCTTCAATCCATAGGTAGGTTTGATGGACTCTCATGGCCAAACTGGGTTGAAGGTTTATGGATGCACAAGTAGTATCTCTACTTAGTGCGGAAGTTTTGGCTGATATGAGGTGGAAGCAATCGTCACATGCTAAGGGATCTCTAGTCATATAATCATTGTTCGGAACCAAGCAAACATAATTCATTATGTTGTCTTCCTTGTCCAACATCTACTTCTAAACATGTAATAGTTTAGTGAGTGTTCACAATCATAGATGGTGCCCAAGATGATATATTTATATGTGAACCTCTCTTTCTTTATTACTTCCTATTAATAGCAGCAATGACCAACGTCTACGTTTGTCCACCCACAAGAAGTTTCAATCAACATTCTTTTTATATGTGGAGCCATCACTTCCCATAAGATCATTACATGATCTTTCATGCTTTTGTTCTTTTATCATTCTTTTCTTTCAGATCATGGCATGAAGCAAGGCCCTTAACTAAAACACTCTTTGTTATATGACTCACGATCTCGAATACATTGGGGGTGACACAAAGCAAAACTCAAGCCTAAAACACTAAGAACTTTATTCTACTAGAGAAAGATAAAACCAAAAAGGAACGAACTAAGAAAAGGTAAAGGCAAAAGATGTGATGGTGATACGATACCGGGGCAACTCCCCCAAGCTTGGCACAAGCCAAGGGGATTGCCCATACCCATGCTTAGTTGTCTTCCTTCGGAGGTGATGGTGGTGGAGTTGTTGCAGAGTTCTTGAACTTGTTTAATTTTCTCTTGAGCACAAAATTCTACTCCTTCAGATCATTAATTTGCTCTTCAAGCCTCAACACCCTTTGGCATAATTCTTGCTTACTCTCCTTCTGAATCTTGAGAAGACATCTTGCTCTAAATCTGCGGCAAAAACAGGCTCGAAACAAAAATAGAGGATATTAGCGTGATACGAGGGTCAGACCTTTCGGGAGAATATATAATGATTTTTCCCGACCAGAAGGAGTAATCCGCCAGAAAACAGAGTCCGGGAGGCACACGACGTGGTCACAAGTCCCCCAGGCGCGGCTAGGGGGTGGCCCGCGCCTCACAGGCTTGTCGCCTCCAAGTGCGCTTTCCGGACTACTTTAAATTTTTTCTATTTTTCTAAAAATTCCAAAACGGAGAAAAATTCCTACTGGAAAAGTTTTGGAGTCGGTTTACTTATCGAATCACATACCTCTTCGTTTTCGGAGTCTGAAACGGGTTGATAAATATCCCTTATGTACTCCTCCGGAGTTATGGTATTGATAATATTGCTTTCAACATTTATGGGAGTACCTGAGATATAATACTTGATTCTTTGCCCATTTACCACTCTTGGAAAATTACCTTCCGTGTTGTTGATCTTGATGGCACCGGAACGATATACTTCCTCAACAATGTAAGGACCTTCCCATTTAGAGAGAAGCTTGCCTGCAAAAAATCTTAAACAAGAATTATATAGAAAGACATAATCACCTACATTGAACTCACGTTTTTGTATCCTTTTATCATGCCACCTCTTAACCTTTTCTTTAAACAACTTGGCATTTTCATATGCCTGAGCTCTCCATTCATCAAGCGAGCTAATATCAAATAACCTCTTCTCACCAGCAAGTTTGAAATCAAAGTTGAGCTCTTTGATTGCCCAATAAGCCTTATGCTCTAGCTCAAGAGGTAAATGACATGCTTTACCGTAAACCATTTTGTACGGAGACATGCCCATGGGATTCTTATAAGCAGTTCTATAAGCCCACAGTGCATCATCGAGCTTCTTAAGCATCCTGATAGAGGTGTTGTGATCAGCACTACTAGTTGAGATAGCTTCTACCCACTTAGTAACGTAATCAACAACAACTAGGATATGAGTATACCCGTTGGATTTTGGAAAAGGTCCCATATAATCAAAGCCCCAAACATCAAATGGTTCAATGACAAGTGAATAATTCATAGGAATTTCCTGACGTTTACTGATATTACCTATTCTTTGACATTCGTCACAAGACAAGACAAACTTACGGGCATCCTTGAAGAGAGTGGGCCAATAGAAACCTGATTGCAATACCTTGTGTGCAGTTCTATCTCCCGCATGGTGTCCTTCGTAAGCCTCGGAGTGACACTTCTGTAGGATATGTCCCTGTTCATGTTCAGGTACACAACGTCTAATAACACCATCTACTCCTTCCTTATAAAGGTGAGGATCATCCCAAAAGTAATGTCTCAAATCAAAGAAGAATTTCTTCTTTTGCTGGTATGTGAAACTTGGCGGTATATATTTGGCAACGATATAATTTGCATAATCAGCATACCACGGTGTACTACGTGAAGTATTGATGACATTCAATTGCTCATTAGGAAAGCTATCATCAATAGGTTGTGGGTCATCAAGAACATTCTCCAACCTAGACAAGTTATCTACCACGGGGTTCTCAGCACCCTTCCTATCAACAACATGCAAATCAAATTCTTGTAGCAAGAGAACCCATCTGATAAGTCTAGGTTTAGCTTCTTTCTTTTCCATGAGGTACTTAATAGAAGCATGATCAGTGTGAATAGTAACCTTGGAATTTACAATGTAAGATCTGAACTTTTCACATGCAAACACGACTGCTAAAAATTCCTTTCCGTAGTAGCATAGTTTCTTTGGGCACTGTCTAGAGTTTTACTACCATAGTGAATAACATTCAACTTCTTATCAACTCTTTGTCCTAGAATAGCGCCAACAGCATAATCACTAGCATCACACATGATTTCAAAAGGAAAGTTCCAATCAGGTGGTTGAACAATAGGCGCAGTTATCAAGGCCTTTTTAAGTATTTCGAAGGCTTCCTCACAATCATCGTCAAAAACAAGAGATTGGTAAGAGGCCTAGAAATCTTAGAGAAGTCCTTAATGAACCTTCTATAGAAACCAGCATGACCAAGGAAACTTCTTATACCTTTGATATCTGTAGGGCAAGGCATTTTCTCGATCGCATCAACCTTAGCCTTATCAACTTCAATACCTCTTTCAGAAATTTTATGTCCTAAGACAATGCCTTCATTAACCATAAAGTGGCACTTCTGCCAATTCAAGACAAGGTTGGTATCTTTACATCTCTGCAAAACTCGATCAAGGTTGCTGAGGCAATCATCAAAAGAAGACCCGTAAACGAAGAAGTCATCCATGAAAACCTCAACAATCTTTTCACAAAAGTCAGAGAATATAGCCATCATACATCTTTGAAAGGTAGCAGGTGCATTACATAATCCAAAAGGCATACGTCTGTAAGTAAAGGTACCGAAAGGGCAGGTGAAAGTGGCTTTCTCCTGATCAGATTGTGCAACAGGTATTTGGGAGAAACCAGAATAACCATTTAGAAAGCAGAAGTGTGTGTGTTTAGACAGTCTTTCTAGCATTTTGTCGATAAAAGGCAAAGGGTAATGATCTTTCCTAGTGGCTTTATTCAATTTCCTAAAATCGATCATCATCCTATAGCCAGTAATAATCCTCTGTGGGATCAATTCATATTTATCATTAGGGACAACGGTAATACCTCCCTTCTTAGGGACGCAATGCACCGGACTCACCCAATCACTATGAGCAACAAGATAGATAATACATGCTTCTAGGAGCTTTAGTATTTCTTTTCTTACTACCTCTTTCATCTTAGGATTTAATCTCCGTTGATGATCGGCAACTGGTTTGGAATCAGGATCGGTTTTAATCTTGTGTTGGCATAGAGTGGGACTAATGCCCTTAAGATCATCAAGAGTATATCCAATAGCAGCACGGTGCTTCCTCAGGGTTTTTAGTAACTTCTTTTCTTCATGCTCTGAGAGGCTAGAACTAATAATAACAGGATATATCTCTTTTTCATCAAGATAAGTATCAGGCAACTGTTTAAGCTCGAACACAGGATCACCCTTTGGTGGGGGTGGATCTCCAAGCAGTTCAACAGGCAAATTATTCTTAAGGATAGGATGTTGTTCAAAGATAACTCTATCTATCTCATTCCTTTGATCCATATGCATATCATTTTCATGCTCAAGCAAGTATTGCTCTAAAGGATCAGTAGGAGGCACAACATAGAAGCTAGAGCAATAATTTCATCCTTACTAGACAATTCTTTTTCATGAGGTTGTCTACCAAACTTGGAGAAATTGAACTCATGTGACACTCCTTCAAAGCCAACGGTGACAGTTTGCTTCTCACAGTCAATATGAGCATTGACAGTATTGAGAAAAGGTCTGCCAAATATGATGGGACAAAAGCTATCTTGTGTGGTAGCAAGAATGAGAAAATCAGCAGGATACTTCGTTTTACCACACAAGACTTCAAAATATCTAACAATTCCCAAAGGGCAGATAGTATCTCTATTGGCAAGCTGAATAGTGACATCAATAGGTTCAATCTCAACAGGTGCAATCTCGTCTTTAATTTCATCATATAAAGATTGAGGTATTGCAGTAACACTAGCACCCACGTCACATAAACCATGATAACAATGATCTCCTATCTTAACAGAAACAACAGGCGTGCCAACAACAGGCTTATGTTTGCCTCTAGCATGTGGTTTAGCAATTCTAGCAGCATCTTCACAGAAGTGAATATCGTGGCCATCAACATTGTCGGACAGGAGATCTTTGATAATAGCAATGCTAGGTTCAACTCTAATTTCTCAGGGGGTGTAGGTGTTCTAATGTAGCCCCTACATATCACAGTTGAAACTTTAGAATGATCCTTTATCCTAACAGGGAAAGGTGGTTTCTCAATGTAAGCACTGGGAACAATAGGATCATTATAAGCGATGACTTTCTCTTCAACTGGATTGGGTTTAACTACATTGACTTCTAAGGGAGGATGATATTTAAACCACTTCTCTTTAGGGAGATCAATATGAGCAGCAAATGATTCACACAATGAAGCTACTATCTCATAGTCAAGTCAATATTTAGCGCTAAAATCACAAAAAGTATTTGTTTCAACAAAGGATTTAACGCAATCAAACTTGAAATTCATACCTAACTCCTTACCTTCATCAAACTCCCAATCTTCAGAGTTGCGTTTAATTCTTTCCAATAAATTCCATTTGAAGTCAATATCTCTCTTCATAAAAGAACCGGTACAAGAAGTGTCAAGCATGGTGCGATTATCATGAGAAAGTCGAGCATAGAAGTTCTGAATGATAATTTCTCTCGAGAGCTCATGGTTGGGGAATGAATATAATATTGATTTAAGCCTCCCCCAAGCTTGAGCTATACTTTCTCTGTCATGAGGCCAAAAATTGTAAATATAATTCCGATCACGATGTACCAAATGCATAGGATAAAACCTTTGATGAAATTCCAATTTCAATCGATTGTAGTTCCATGATCCAGTATCATCACATAGCCTATACCATGTCAATGCTTTATCCCTCAAAGATAAGGGAAAGACCTTCTTCTTGACCTCATCCTCGGGCAAACCTACAAGCTTATATAAACCACAAACTTCATCTACATAGATTAGATGCAAGTCGGGATGTGATGTTCCATCTCCTGTAAAAGGATTAGCCATCAGTTTCTCAAGCATACCTGAAGGAAATTCATAGCAAATATTTTCAGTAGGTGCAGCAGGTTGAGGAGAAACTCCTTATGCTTCCGTTTGAGGTGAAGATACCCCGAACAAGCTCCTCAAAGGATTAGTTTCCATAGTAACAAGTGACAATAAATTTCAGCACAGTATATAAATGTTTCCTTACCAAATTCCACTTACTAAAGGCGCTTCACTCCCCGGCAATGGTGCCAGAAAAAAGCCTTGATGACCCACAAGTGTAGGGGATCTATCGTAGTCCTTTCGATAAGTAAGAGTGTCAAACCCAACGAGGAGCTGAAGGATTTGACAAGTGGTTTTCAGCAAGGTATTCTCTGCAAGCACTGAAATTATCGGTAACACATAGTTGTGATAAGAAGATCCATAGCAAGTAGCAAGTAGCAATAGTAACAAAGGTGCAGAAAAGTGGCTCAATCCCTTTTGTAGCAAGGGACAAGCCTAGACAAACTCTTATAGGAGGTAAAGCGCTCCCGAGGACACATGGGAATTTCTGGCAAGCTAGTTTTCATCATGTTTATATGATTCGCTTTTGCTACTTTGATAGTTTGATATGTGGGTGGACCGGTGCTTGGGTGCTTCCCTTACTTGGACAAACATCCCACTTATGATTAACCCCTCTCGCAAGCATCCGCAATTTCGAAAGAAGAATTAAGACTAAGTCTAACCATAGCATTAAACTAGTAGATCCAAATCAGCCCCTTACGAAGCAACGCATAAACTAGGGTTTAAGCTTCTGTCACTCTAGAAACCCACAATATACTTATTACTTCCCAATGCCTTCCTCTAGGCCCAAATAATGGTGAAGTGTTATGTAGTCGACATTCACATCACACCACTAGAGGAGAAACAACATACAACACATCAAAATATGAACGAATACCAAATTCACATGACTACTTATAGATGACTTATCCCATGTCCTCGGGAACAAAAGTGACTACTCAAAAAGCATAATTATATTCATGACCAGAGAGGTATTGAATAGCATCAAGGATCTGAACATATAATCTTCCACCGAGTAATCGAACTAGCATCAACTACAAAGAGTAATTAACACTACTAGCAACCTTACAAGTACCAATCGGAGTCGCGAGACGGAGATTGGTTACAAGAGATGAACTAGGGTTTGGAGATGAGATGGTGCTGATGAAGATGTTGATGGTGATGAGTCCCCTCCAATGAGAGGAGTGTTGGTGATGACGATGGCGAAGATTTCCCCCTCCGGGAGGGAAGTTTCCCCGGCAGGACGACCCTGCCGGAGCTCTAGATTGGTTCTGCTCAAGTTCCGCCTCGTGGCGGCGGTGATTCCTCCCGAAAGCCTCCTCCTGATTTTTTTCTAGAATGAAACCCTCCTTATAGCAAAAGAGGGGAGCCAGAGGGCCAACAGGGAGCCCACAAGCCCCCTAGGCGCGGCCAGGGGGTAGGTCGCGCCTAGCAGGCTTGTGGCCTCCTGGTGGCTCCCCTGTGGTACTTATTCCTCCCAGTATTTTTTATAAATTCCAAAATAATTCCTCGTTGATTTTCACGGCTTTTGGAGTTGCGCAGAATAGGTATCTCAAACTTGCTCCTTTTTTAGGCCAGAATTCCAGCTGCCGGCATTCTCCCTCTTCATGTAAACCTTGTAAAACAAGAGAGAAAAGGCATAAGTATTGTACCGGGAAGTGTAATAAGAGCCCAGAAAGCGATAAATATCAACATAAAAGCATGATGCAAAATGGACATATCAGAGACCCCTCGAGGGGGACCGCCGTGTGCGTATCACCTTGTGTCCTCATGAGGTGGGCCGCATGAGGTGGGGGCTCACGAGGATGGCCTTGCGGGACTGTCGTGTGTGTAGCGCCTTGTATTTCATACACGATCACACAAACTGGTAGAATGCGACTCTATAGATGAGTTTGTTTTGCAGGTTTGATGTGAATAGTGTGGCTCATATGTATGTGATGCATGTGTGTAATTTAACATGACATGCGTGTCATGATTGTCAGCCGGCAGGAGCCAAAGAGTTGTCATTGTATTGTATAACAATCTGCATGTTGACTTGTGATCTTGTGTGAATTCATTACTAGTTGTAGTAGTTGGAGAACACAGATCAAGTTCGAGTCGTTGGCGTTCCCGGCATGACGGACAAGATGGAGTACCTCCCTAGTCATTGGAGTTGGAGCCGTCCATGGAAGGATGTCCATATAGGATCCGTACTATTTCACATATTTTTTGTTTATATGTGAAAGATATTGCTTCTTATTTCTATGCATGTTAGTATGGTAGAAAGATCCCTCATAAATATCAAGCATGTTGCCATTCTGGATGTTGCACCTTCGCACGTCAAGTACGTCTGGTGTGTATCCTTCCAGAAATAGGCACGTTGTCAGGAGAATATTCTTGACGATCCTCCTCCCCGGCAACGATGCGAGAAATACTTCTGCTACCTCAAAAGGATCCCCGACAATGGCGCCGGAAACACTTCTGATTGTTCTGCTGTGTATTCCTTGCAACGGCACCAGGAAGTAGTTGTGTCGATGGCACCAGGAATCCTTCAGCTACGGCTACGCCTTAAGGGACTTCCTAGGCAAATATGCAAAGGATTTCCCCCGTGGCCTTGGAGCCTTGCGTTGGTGTTCCCTCGAAGCGGAAAGGGTGATGTAGCACAGCGACGGTAAGTATTTCCCTCAGTTTGAGAACCAAGGTATCAATCCGGCGGAAGAGTATCTCAAGATCCTGCACAAACACAAAAGCTTGCACCCAACGCTATGAAGGGGTTGTCAATCCCTTATAGATTGTTTGCCAAGTGAGAACTGAAAGCAACAAAGTAACAAAGCAAAGTAAAAGCGGAGATGTAAACGATGGATGTGAATAGACCCGGGGGCCGTAGTGTTTACTAGTGGCTTCTCTCATGAAAGCAAGTAGATGGTGGGTGAACAAATTACTGTCGAACAATTGACAGAACCGTGCAGAGTCGTGACGATATCTATGCAATGATTATTTCTATAGGCATCACGTCCGAAACAAGTAGACCGGTACTTTCTGCATCTACTACTATTACTCCACACGTCGACCGCTATCCAGCATGCATCTAGTGTATTAAGTCCATAAGAACAGAGTAACGCCTTAAGAAAGATGACATGATGTAGAGGGATAATCTCAAACCAATGATAAAACCCCCATCTTTTTACCCTTGATGGCAACTGCTTGATGTGTGCCTTGCTGCCCTACTGTCACTAGGAAAGGTCACCACATGGCAAAACCCAAAACCAAGCACATCTCCCATTGCAAGAATCATAGATCTAGTAGGCCAAACAAAACCCAAGACTCGAGAGACTTACAAGGATATCAAATCATGCATATAAGAAATCAGCAAAGACTCAAATATATATCATAGATAATCTGATCACAAGTCCACAATTCATAGGAGCTCGACAAACACACCACCAAAGAAGACTACATCGGATAGATCTCCATGAAGATCATGGAGAACTTTGTATTGAAGAACCAAGAGACAGAAGAAGCCATCTAGCTACTAACTACGGACCCGTACGTCTGAATTGAACTAGTCACGAGTCATTGGAGGGGCGATGATGATGATGAAGAAGCCCTCCACCTCCAAAGTCCCCTCCGACAGGGTGCCGGGAAGGGTCTCCAGATGAGATCTCGCGGAAACGGAAGCTTGCGGCGGCGGAAAAGTATTTTCGAGGCTCCCCTGATTTTTTGCGGAATATTTGGGAATATATAGGTGCAAGATCTAGGTCAGGGGGCGGCCAGGGTGGCCACAATCTTGCCCACCGCCGCCTCCCCCTGGTGGCGTGGTGGGAGCTGTTGGAAATATGCCCTAGAGGCAATAATAAATTAGTTATTATTATATTTCTTAGTTCATGATAATCGTTTATTACCCATGCTATAATTGTATTGATTGGAAACACAATACTTGTGTGGACACATAGACAAAACATTGTCCCTAGTAAGCCTCTAGTTGACTAGCTCGTTGATCAAAGATGGTCAAGGTTTCCTGGCCATAGGCAAGTGTTGTCACTTGATAACGGGATCACATCATTAGGAGAATCATGTGATGGACTAGACCCAAACTAATAGACGTAGCATGTTGATCGTGTCATTTTGTTGCTACTGTTTTCTGCGTGTCAAGTATTTGTTCCTATGACCATGAGATCATATAACTCACGGACACCGGAGGAATGCTTTGTGTGTATCAAACGTCGCAACGTAACTGGGTGACTATAAAGATGCTCTACAGGTATCTCCAAAGGTGTTCGTTGAGTTAGTATGGATCGAGACTGGGATTTGTCACTCCGTGTGACGGAGAGGTATCTCGGGGCCCACTCGGTAATACAACGTCACTCACAAGCCTTGCAAGCAATGTGACTTAGTGTACGTTACGGGATCTTGTATTACGGAACGAGTAAAGAGACTTGCCGGTAAACGAGATTGAAATAGGTATGCGGATAGTGACGATCGAATCTCGGGCAAGTAACATACCGAAGGACAAAGGGAATGACATACGGGATTATATGAATCCTTGGCACTGAGGTTCAAACGATAAGATCTTCGTAGAATATGTAGGATCCAATATGGGCATCCAGGTCCCGCTATTGGATATTGACCGAGGAGTCTCTCGGGTCATGTCTACATAGTTCTCGAACCCGTAGGGTCTGCACACTTAAGGTTCGACGTTGTTTTATGTGTATTTGAGTTATATGGTTGGTTACCGAATGTTGTTCGGAGTCCCGGATGAGATCACGGACGTCATGAGGGTTTCCGGAATGGTCTGGAAACGAAGATTGATATATAGGATGACCTCATTTGATTACCAGAAGGTTTTCGGAGTTACCGGGAATGTACCGGGAATGACGAATGGGTTCCGGGAGTTCACCCGGGGGGGCACCCACCCCTGGGAAGCCCATGGGTGTTTGGGGTGCCACACCAGCCCTTAGTGGGCTGGTGAGACAGCCCAAGAGAGGCCTATGCGCATAGGAAAGAAAATCAAAGAGGAAAGAAAAAAAAGAAGGAGGTGGGAAAGGGAAGAAGGACTCCACCTTCCAAACCAAGTGGATTTCGGTTTGGGAGGGGGAGGCCTTCCCCCTTGGCTTGGCCGACTCCCTTGGGAGTCCTTGGACCCCAAGGCAAGTCTCCCCCCTCCTCCTCCTATATATAGTGGGGTTTTAGGGCTGATTTGAGACGACTTTTCCACGGCAGCCCGACCACATACCTCCACGGTTTTTCCTCTAGATCGCGTTTCTGCGGAGCTCAGGCGGAGCCCTGCTGAGACAAGGTCATCACCAACCTCCAGAGCGCCGTCACGCTGCCGGAGACCTCTTCTACCTCTCCGTCTCTCTTGCTGGATCAAGAAGGCCGAGATCATCGTCGAGCTGTACGTGTGCTGAACGCGGAGGTGCCGTCCGTTCGGTACTAGATCGTGGGACTGATCGCGGGATTGTTCGCGGGGCGGATCGAGGGACGCGAGGACGTTCCACTACATCAACCGCGTTCACTAACGCTTCTGCTGTACGGTCTACAAGGGTACGTAGATCACTCATCCCCTCTCGTAGATGGACATCACCATGATAGGTCTTCGTGCGCGTAGGAAAAATTTTGTTTCCCATGCGACGTTCCCCAACAGGAGCTTGTGGGCTCCCTGGGGCCCACCTGGCTTGGCCCAAAGGCTCCCTGGTCTTCTTTCGTTCGGGAAAAAATCATTTCGGCATTTTTACTCCGTTTGGACTCCGTTCCAAAATCAGATCTGAAAAGAGTCAAAAACACGGAAAAAAACAAGAAGTGGCACTTGGCACTGAATTAATAAGTTAGTCCCAAAAAGATATAAAAAGGTACATAAAACATACAAAGAAGGCAAGATAACAACGTGAAACCATCAAAAATTATAGATACGTTTGAGACGTATCCAGCATCCCCAAGCTTAACTCCTCCTCGTCCTCGAGTAGGGAAGTGATAAGAATGAATTTTTTATGCTTTCATGCTACCTAGCATAGGTTTCTTTTGTAATTCCTTTTATGTGACGTGAATGTTCAGATCCATTAGATTGAAAACAATAGTTTGCTATTGACGTGGAAACAATAATAATTCAAGCAAACTAGCAAGGTAATCATGAACTTTGAAAATAACAAGGCCAAAAGAAAGTTATCCCTACAAAAGCATATAGTCTGGCTATGCTCTATCATCATTGCACAACAAATTTAAATCATGCACAACCCTGGTATTGGCCAAGTAATTGTTTCACACCTTTACTTTCTCAAACATTTTCAACTCTCAAGCAATACATGAGCGGGAGCCATGGTTATAGCACTATAGATGGTGTGGAATGTGGTGGAGGTTGCAAGACAAAAAGGAGAAGATAGTCACATTAACTAGGCATATCAATGAGCTGTGGAGATGCTCATCAATAGATATCAATGTGAATGAGTAGGGATTGCCATACAAATGATGCACTAGAGCTACAAGTATATGTGAAAGCTCTTAAAGGAAACTAGTGGGTGTGCATCCAACTTGCTTGCTCACGAAGACCTAACGCAATTTTGAGGAAGCCTATCATTGGAATATACAAGCCAAGTTATATTATGAGAATTCCCACTAGCTATATGGTGGTGACAAAACGAGAGACTCTCAATCATGAAGATCATGGTGCTCAGTATGCACACGTGTGGAAAAAGTGGTAGCATTGTCCCTTCTCTCTTTTTATCTCATTTTTTTCTATTTTGGTGGGCTCTTTGGCCTCTTTTTTATGGGATTCTTTGGTCTCTTTTATTTTCTCACATGGGACAATGCTCCAATAATGATGATCATCATACTTTCAACTCAAAACTTAGAGCAATTATGACTCTATATGGAATGCCTTCGGTAGTGTACCGTGGCAATGATCTAGCGTGGCATAGACATCAATGGAAACATCATGCTAGCTATCTTACGATCATGCAAAGGCAATGTAGACATGGTGGAACATATCATGGTGGTAGTTGCATGGCAATATATCTCGGAATGACTTTGAAAAAGCCATAGTAGGTAGGTATGGTGGCTGTTTTGAGGGAGGCTAATGGTGGGTTTTGTGTACCGGCGAAAGTTGCACGGCACTAAGAAGATAGTGATGGTGGAAGGTGAAAGTTCATCTAAACCATGGACTCAACATTAGTCATGAAGAACTCATATATTTGTTGCAAAAGTTTTATTAGTAATTGAAACAAAACATTCAACGCATACTCCTAGGGGAAGGGTTGGTAGGTATAAACCATCGCACGATCCCGACCGCCACGCAAAGGATGACAATCAATATAGACCCACAACACCTTACTAGCATGACTTCAATATTACCATAACCACAACTCAAAACTTATTGAGATGAATCAAACTTCTCTAACTATTCAATGCACATGAAGGTGAAAGTTTTCGTATCCCTTTGGATAACTACCCATTTTGAGACTACTTTCAAAGCATAGATCAACTACCAAGCCACGCACCGCTGCGCTCTAAAAGATATAAGTGAAGCACATAGAGCAAAAGTATCTAGCTCAAAAGATATAAGTGAAGCACATGTGAGCTGAATTGTCTACCAAAAGATATAAGTGGAGCTCGAAAAAATCACGGTGTGTGCATATCTCTCTCTAGGTGTGCAGCAAGGATTATTGTGTCACAACAAAAATAAAAGACTCCTACGATACAAGACGCTCCAAGTAAAAACACATAACATGTGGTGAATAAAAATATAGCCTCAAGTAACGTTACCGATGGATTGAAGACGAGAGAGGCGATGCCTTCCCGGGCCATCCCCAAGCTTAGGCTTTTACGACATCCTTGAATCCCTTGGGGTGCCTTGGGAATCCCCAAGCTTGAGCTCTTGCCACTCATTATCTTTTCGTCCATAAGAACTTCACCCAAACTTGAAAACTTCACAACACGAAACTTAAACAGAAACTCGTGACAACATTAGTACAAGAAAGCAAACCACCACTTCCTTAGGTACTGTAGCAAACTCAAATTCTACTTGTGCTTATGTTGGGTTACTGTACTTTAAATCTTCCATGGCTAATACCCCCCGATACTATCCATAGTTTCATCAAAATAAGCAACCAACACAACAAAAACAGAATCTGTCAACAGCAGACCAGTCTGTAGCAATATGTATGTTTCTTATACCTTTGGTACTTCCAAAATTCTGAAACATTACGAAAGTCTGAAGAATTTGCGTAGAAATCATCAGAAAAAATAATCAACTCAAAAGCTCTTACAGAAAAAAAAATTAAAATTCTTTTCATGAGCAGAAAGTTTCTTTCTTTCCCAGCATGACCAAACGATCATCCTCAAGACTAATCATAACGGTTTTGCTTGGAACAAACACAAAAAGAAACACAAAAAACACAATCATAACAGAATTATGAAAGTGTGGAAAACACAAAACAGAAAGAAAAATATAGATTCGTTGGGTTGCCTCCCAACAAGCGCTTTTGTTTAACGCCCTTAGCTAGGCGAAAGTGATGGAATCACGTATAGTCATCTTTGGTGCTCAAACCATAGGTAGCGCTAATCATAGATTCATAAGGCAATCTTATTTTCTTTCTAGGAAAGTGCTCCATGCCCTTCTTTAAGGGAAATTGAAATATAATATTCCCTTCCTTGATATCGATGATAGCACCAATAGTCCTTAGGAAAGGTCTACCAAGAATAATGGGACATGAACGATTGCAATCTATGTCAAGTACAATGAAATCCACGGGTACATAGTTCGTATTTGCAACAATAAGAACATCATGGATCTTCCCCATGGGCTTCTTGATGGTAGAATCTGCAAGATGCAAATTAAGAGAACACTCTTCAATCTCATGAAAACCAAGAATATCACATAAAGACTTTGGAATCGCGGAAACACTAGCACCTAAATCACATAAAGCATTGCACTCATAGTTTTTTATCTTGATTTTGATAGTAGGTTCGCACTCATCATAAAGTTTTCTAGGTATCGAGACTTCTAGTTCGAGCTTCTCTTCAAGAGATTTGATCATAGCACCTACAATATGCGTGGTAAAGGCTTTGCTTTGGCTATAAGCATGTGGAGAGTTTTGCAATGGATTGCATCAAATAAAAGCATTCAAACAAGCAGCAATTATCATAATTGAATTCCTTGAAATCCAAAGTGGGAGTTTCATTACTACCCAAATTTTTGACTTCTTCTACTCCACTCTCCACACCTTTATCATCAAGATAGGTGGACTCCGAATCATTGGGGCGTTTTTCAACCAAAGTGGATTCATATCCAGCCCCTCCATAAGTAGGTTTGACACGCGAAAACAAAGATTCAAGAGGAGACACACCAAGCACTTTAAGATCTTTGTGATTTGCATCACTAGAACGCACCCTTTTAAACCATTCATGTCTAGCGTGAATTTGGGTGGTTCTTTCTTTGCTCTCATTCATGGAGATACGCATAGCTTTCAAAGTTTCATCCAAGTTGATCTTGGGAGGAGCGCATCTAACTTTCAAAGCATCAATATCACAAGACATCCTATCAACGCTCTTAGCAAAATCGTCTATTTTGAGTAGTTTTTCCTCTATGGACGCATTGAAAATCTTTTGAGAGTTGATGAACTCTTTGATATTACTCTCTAGATCAGAGGGTAATTTGTTATGATTTCCATAAGTGTTGCTGTAGGAATTGCCATAATTGTTAGAGGAGTTACTAGGAAAAGGCCTAGGAACATAGTTTCCTCTAAAAGCATTGTTGTTGCCAAAATTGTTCCTACCAACAAAATTCACGTCCAAACTAGCGTTGCTACTCTCAATCAATGAAGATAATGGCATGTCATTAGGATCTACGGTAGCGTTTCTACTAGCAACCAAATTCATCAACTCGTCCATCTTAGCACTAAGCGAGTTAATTTCTTCTATAGCGTGCACCTTTTTGCTAGCAGGCGACCTTTCAGTGTGCCACTGAGAGTAGTTGGTCATGATATTGTCTAGGAGTTTTGTAGCATCTCCTAACGTGATTTCCATGAACGTTCCACCTGAGGAGGAGTCCAAGATATTGCGAGAAGCGAAATTCAAGCCAGCGTAAAAGATTTGTATAATCATCCACAAACTCAAGCCATGAGCGGGACAATTTCTAATTATAAGCTTCATCCTCTCCCACGATTCTGCAACGTGTTCATGATCAAGTTGCTTGAAATTCATGATATCGTTACGTAAGGAGATGATCTTAGCCGGCAAAAAATACTTGGATATGTAAGCATCTTTGCACCTATCCCAAGAATCGATACTATTTTTAGGCAAAGAAGAAAACCAAGTTTTTGCGCGATCTCGCAACGAGAAAGGAAAAAGTTTCAACTTAATCACATCATTATCCACATCTCTTTTCTTTTGCATATCGCAAAGCTCAATGAAGGTATTGAGATGGGATGCGACATCTTCACTAGGAAGGCCAGAGAATTGCTCTTTCATAACAAGATTCAGCAAAGCTGCATTGATTTCATAGGATTCCGCACTAGTGGCGGGAGCAATCGGAGTACTAATAAAATCATTATTATTAGTGCTCGAGAAGTCGCAAAGTTTGGTGTTTTCAGACATGATGTCTTCAACAAACAAACAAGCACACAAGCAAGCAAGAAACCGGCAAAGGAAAACGGCAAGGGCAAAAGAAAACGGCGAAGGAGAAAGGCGAATGAAAACGACAAATGTGAAGTGGGGGAGAGGAAGATGAGAGGCAACTGGAAACAAAAATAAATGCAAGAGAAGAGTTTGTGAGACCTACTTGGATAGATCTTGATTTCTCCTCCCCGGCAACGGCGCCAGAAAGAGGCACGTTCTCGGGAGAATATTCTTGACGATCCTCCTCCCCGGCAACGGCGCGAGAAATACTTCTGCTACCTCAAAAGGATCCCCGGCAATGGCGCCGGAAATACTTCTGATTGTTCTGCTGTGTATCCCTTGCAACGGCTCCAGGAAGTAGTTGTGTCGACGGCACCAGGAACCCTTCAGCTACGGCTACGCCTTAAGGGACTTCCTAGGCAAGTATGCAAAGGATTTCCCCCGTGGCCTTGGAGCCTTGCGTTGGTGTTCCCTTGAAGCGGAAAGGGTGATGTAGCACGGCGACGGTAAGTATTTCCCTCAGTTTGAGAACCAAGGTATCAATCCGGCGGAAGAGTATCTCAAGATCCTGCACAAACACAAAATCTTGCACCCAACGCTATGAAGGGGTTGTCAATCCCTTATAGATTGTTTGCCAAGTGAGAACTGAAAGCAACAAAGTAACAAAGCAAAGTAAAAGCGGAGATGTAAACGATGGATGTGAATACACCCGAGGGCCGTAGTGTTTACTAGTGGCTTCTCTCATGAAAGCAAGTAGACGGTGGGTGAACAAATTACTGTCGAGCAATTGATAGAACTGTGCAGAGTCATGACAATATCTATGCAATGATTATTTCTATAGGCATCACGTCCGAAACAAGTAGACCGATACTTTCTGCATCTACTACTATTACTCCACACGTCGACCGCTATCCAGCATGCATCTAGTGTATTAAGCCCATAAGAGTAGAGTAACGCCTTAAGCAAGATGACATGATGTAGAGGGATAATCTCAAACCAATGATAAAAACCCCATCTTTTTACCCTTGATGGTAACTGCTTGATGTGTGCCTTGCTGCCCCTACTGTCACTGGGAAAGGTCACCACATGGCAGAACCCAAAACCAAGCACTTCTCCCATTGCAAGAATCATGGATCTATTTGGCCAAACAAAACCCAAGACTCGGAGATACTTACAAGGATATCAAATCATGCATATAAGAAATCAGCAAAGACTCAAATATATATCATAGATAATCTGATCACAAGTCCACAATTCACTGGATCTTGACAAACACACCGCCAAAGAAGATTACATCGGATAGATCTCCATGAAGATCATGGAGAACTTTGTATTGAAGATCCAAGAGAGAGAAGAAGCCATCTAGCTACTAACTACATACCCGTAGGTCTGAAGTGAACTACTCATGAGTCATTGGAGGGGCGATGATGATGATGAATAAGCCCTCCACCTCCAAAGTCCCCTCCGGCAGGGTGCCAGGAAGTGTCTCCAGATGAGATCTCGTGGAAACAGAAGCTTGCGGCGGCGGAAAAGTATTATCGAGGCTCCCCTGATTTTTTCTGGAATATTTGGGAATATATAGGCGCAAGATCTAGGTCAGGGGCGGCCAGGGTGGCCACAAGCTTGCCCACTGCCACCTCCCCCTGGTGGCATGGTGGGAGCTTGTGGGCTGCCTCGGGCCCACCTGGCTTGGCCCAAAGGCTCCCTGGTCTTCTTTGTTCGGGAAAAAATCATTTCGGGGTTTTTATTCCGCTTGGACTCCGTTCCAAAATCAGATCTGAAAAGAGTCAAAAACACGGAAAAAAACAGGAACTGGCACTTGGCACTGAATTAATAAGTTAGTCCCAAAAAGATATAAAAAGGTACATAAAACATACAAAGAAGGCAAGATAACAGCGCGAAACCATCAAAAATTATAGATACGTTTGAGACGTATCACTTAGTGATTGCATATTTTCTATTGTAGCTCAATGGCACCACCTGCTCAAAACTTTGCATTGAAATCAATTCTGGAAAAGGATAAACTGAATGGAACAAACTTTACCACCTGGTATAGAAATCTGAGAATTGTTCTCAAGCACGATAAAAAGGAACATGTTCAAGAGGATCTACTTCCAAAGGCACCTGCCGATAATGCTAATGCCACAACCAAGAACGCCTACCAGAAACTCGTTGATGAATCAAACGAGATCAGCTGCATCATGCTGGCTTGTATGGAGCCCGATTTGCAATAGCATTGCGAACACATTGCGACTTTCGATATGATCGAGGGTCTCAAGAGCATGTTTCAGGTGCAAGCTAGGACCGAAAGGTTCATCGTCTGGCGATCCTTGATGGATTGTAAGCTAAAGGAAGGTGATCCACTGAGCCCGCATGTGATCAAGATGATCGGATACGTGCAAGCTTTGGATCGGTTGGGTTTCCTGCTCTTAGGTGAGCTGGCGACTAATGCAGTTCTGGGTGCTCTTCCAGCTAGCTATGGGACGTTCATCTCGAACTAACATATGCACAACATGGATAAGAAGCTCATTGAATTGCATGGGATGCTCAAGGTGGCAGAGCAGGATATTAAGAAAGGCACGCATCAAGTGTTGATGGTGCATAACTCGGCTAAGTTCAAGAAGAGTTGGTCCAAGAAAAAGGGTAAGGCAAAGGGCACAGAGAAGGCTGCCTCCTCTGCTAAGCCGAAGTCCAGACCGAACTCAAAGACCATTTGCTATCATTGCAAGGAAACTGGTCACTGGAAGAGGAACTGTAGCAAGTGGCTTGCTGAGCATGGCAAGAAGGCCGGAGATGCTTCTTCAGGCAAAGGTACACTTGTTACATATGTCATAGACATTTACCTTGCTGACATACCTAGTACCTCTTGGGTATTTGATACCGGATCGGTTGTTCATATTTGCAACTCGATGCAGGGGCTTGTAAGAAATAGGCGTGTGACACAAGGGGAGATTGACATCAGGGTCGACAACAAAGCAAGAGTTGTTGCGTTGGAGGTCGGCATGATGCAACTCCAACTTCCTTCTGGATTTATTTTGGAATTGAATAATTGTTATTACATTCCTACACTTAGTCAGAACATTATTTCTGCCTCATGTTTGATGAGTCAAGGTTATGAATTCAATTTAAAGGACAATGGTTGTTCATTTTATTTGAATGGAATGTTCCACGGCTATGCACCCATTGTAGATGGGCTATTTGTTTTGAATCCAAAACGGATCCAGTCTATAACGTGAGTGTCAAGAGGCATAAGCCTAATGAGATAAATCCGACATACTTCTCGCATTGCCGGCTTGGACACATTAGTCTGAAACGCATGAAGAAGCTCCATGATGATGGACATCTAACTTCGTCGGATTTCGGGTCATTCGAGACATGTGAATCATGCTTGCTAGGCAAGATGAATAAGTCTCCTTTTGCAAAGAGTTATGAGAGGGCGTCCGAGCTGTTGGAGCTTATACACACTGATGTGTGTGGTCCAATGAGTATAGCGGACATGGGTGGCTATCAGTACTTCGTGACTTTTACCAACAACTTGAGTAGATATGGATATATCTATTTGATGAGGCACAAGTCAGAGACTTTTGAAAAGTTCAAAGAGTTTCAGAACAAGGTGGAAAATCAGCTCGGCAAGATGATAAAGCTCCTACGATCAGATTGTGGAGGTGAGTACATGAGCCATGAGTCTGATGATCATCTGAAAAGCCAAGGTATAGTACCTCAGCTCACACCTCCGGGCACACCCCAAAGAAATGACGTGTCAAAACGGAGAAATTGAACCTTGTTGGACATGGTCCGATCGATGATGAGCAAATCGGATTTACCCTTGTCATTCTTGGGATACGCTCTAGAAACTGCAGCTTTCACATTTAACAGGGTACCATCAAAATCCATAGACAAGACACCACATGAGATGTGAACTGGGAAGAGTCCTAGTTTGTCTTTTCTAAAGATTTGGGGTTGTGAAGCATTTGTCAAGCGACTCATGTCGGACAAGCTTACACCCAAGTCGGATAAATGCATATTCGTGGGATATCCGAGGGAAACCTTGGGATACAACTTCTACAACCCAGAAGAGAACAAAGTGTTTGTTGCTCGGAACAGGGTTTTCCTAGGGAAAGAGTTTCTCAGTCGGGAGGCCAGTGGGATAATAGTGCGACTCGAAGAAATTCGAGAGCCACTCAGGGACAACTCGGTTGGTGATGAGATCATACCGGAGTCGGTCAAGGAACCCGTAGTGGAGTCGGCACCGGAGCCACGGAGATCGGACAGATTGTGCAAAGTGCGCGATGTGTTGTTGCTAGAAAGCGACGAGACGGCCACGTATGCAGAAGCGATGGTGAGCCCGGATTCTGAGGCATGGCTTGAGGCCATGAGATCTGAGTTAAAGTCCATGGATGATAATCAAGTCTGGGACTTGGTTGATCTGTTGCCTGGCATAGTAGCCACTGGTAGCAAATGGGTCTCTAAGAAGAAAACCAATGTGGATGGAAATGTTCAGATCCACAAAGCTTGGCTTGTCTCTAAAGGTTATGGACAAGTTCAAGGAATTGACTACGACGAGACTTACTCGCTGGTAGCGATGCTGAAGTCGGTGAGGATCATACTAGCTATAGCTGCATATTTCGACTATGAGATATGGCAGATGGATGTCAAAACGGCTTTCCTTTATGGAAATTTAAAGGAGGATGTATATATGATACAACCCGAAGGTTTTGTCGATCCAACTAACGCTGGTAAAATATGCAAGCTCAAGAGATCCATTTATGTATTGAGACAAGGAGCTCGGAGTTGGAATATTCGTTTTGATGAAGTCATCATTGACCTTGGTTTCATCAAGAACTAAGAGGGCTATTGTTTATACAAGAAGCATAGTGGGAGCTCAGTAGTATTTTTGATCTTGTATGTGGATGACATACTACTGATTGGAAATGATGTTTCGATGCTGAACTCAGTCAAGGAATCATTGAATGGCAAGTTTTCAATGAAGGACCTAGGAGAGGCAGTGTACATTTTAGGCATCAGGATATCTAGAGATAGATCGAGGAGGCTGCTCGGCTTGAGCCAAAGCACGTACATAGACAAAGTGTTGAAGAGGTTCAACATGAGTAAGGCCAAGAAAGGGCTCTTGCCTGTCTCACATTGTATAAGGCTAAGCAAGAATCAGAGTCCTATGACTTCTGATGAGCTAAACCGGATGAGTAGGGTTCCATATGCTTCGGCAATAGGATCCATCATGTATGCCATGCTATGTACTCGGCCTGATGTTGCCTATGCAATAAGCTTAACAAGCAGATACCAAGCCAACCCAGGTGAGAGTAACTGGGCAGCGGTGAAAGCTATTCTGAAGTACCTGAAAAGGACTAAAGATATGTTCCTAGTTGATGGAGGTGAGGAGAAGCTCAATGTAAAGGGTTACGTTGATGCTAGTTTCCAAATCGACAGGGATGATTGTCAATCGCAAACAGGATTCATGTATGTCATGAATGGACGAGCAGTGAGTTGGACGAGTTCCAGGCAAGATACGGTAGCCGACTCCACAACAGAGCTGAATACGTTGCGGCTTGTGAAGCCGCAAAGGAAGGTGTTTGGATTCGAAAGTTCCTGGAAGATGTTGGTGTGTTCCCGGGCTGGTCAAAACCATTGGACCTTTATTGTCATAATTCAGGTGCCACCACACAGGCCAAGGAGCCGAGACAACACCACAAGACCAGGAACATACACCGAAAGTATCACCTGATACGAAAGTTCGTAGCAAAAGGTGACACTAATTTATGCAAGATTCATACGGATGAAAAAATTGCTGATCCATTGACTAAGCCGCTTCCACAACCCAGGCATGAGGAGCACGTTAGAGTTATGGGCATTCGATGTCTATTTGATTGACTCTAGTACAAGTGGGAGACTGTTGTAGATATGCCATAGAGGCAATCATCTATGATGATATTTCCTATGTGTTTATGAATAAAGATAGTCCTTGGACATTATCAATGATGTGTAATTAACAAGTACGTGACTTGTTTGTGAGACTATGCATTGTATGATGACTGCCCTAAAGAGTCCCTAGTCGAAAGGGTTGTGTGGATGCGCAACGAGTTAGACTACAATATCACACGGTGGATGGTCTGGTCCCACTGGCCATGTAGCATTGGATGCTAGCCGCGTAATATGACTCAGAAAGATCTGGTTGGATTTGACGTAGTCAAATCCAAACCAAGATAAGGTCTGAGTTGGACAGACCCAACTATAAGACACATCGATAGGTCATCTGTGAGTCTCTAGTACAACATACGTTCTATGTCCTAAGACCTGAGCTATCGCATGTACTCGGGATGGTGACAGACTTACTTTGGGCCGACCAAATGCTGCTCCGTAACTGGGTAGTTACAAAGGTAGGTTTCGGGCTTGTCCAGACCCATGCTGCGAGACATGGTCGAGCAAGATGGGATTTGCCCCTCCGATCAGGAGAGATATACTCTCGGCCCCTCGGGTGATCCGACGTGGATAAACATGGCCATGCGATGAGGATTATGAGATAACCCAAATGCTGGTCGAATTCACCAGAACGAGAAAGACGTCGTGCGGCAACAAGGATGACCATATCGCCTTGAGCACGACAACGTATATCGTGTGGCAAAGGGAACAGAAGTATGAAGTGCAGGTTCGCCTAACCAGATTAATCGGACACTTGGAGTCGGCATGTCTTGCTAGAGACCGCTACCCACTAGCCGAGTCAGACGTGGTCTGACTCGCGACCAAGTGAACAAGAACCTAAAGGGTCGCGCGCTTAAGGGAAGGAACACGTGGACTTTAGGATGCGTGCGAGGCCCAAGAGTTGAGCCTGCGCCGGACGCCTATATATAGTGGAGGTGCAGCACACCTATGGATTGATCGCTTCGGCGTCGTCATTAGGGTTTTGCATGAGTTGCGAATAGCCACCTCCACCCACCGCCGACCATGTGATTGGACCTAGCAATCTGCCGCACGGTGTGCTCCTCCTACACGTGTGGATACCATTAGAGGCGGTGCACCTGTGCCGCTCCGGCAAGCTTGTACACGGTATCCAGTGACCGGTTGTTCGAGGGAGATCGGACCGGCTGCTCGAAAGAGAACGGACAAGGAGGAGACGTACCACGCGGATGCGCTGCCCCAACTCTACTTCCGCTGCACGGCACTGCGCGTCTAGTGGTAACGATGTGTGATCTATCTCCGTAGCATGTTCTTGGATGTTCTGCACGTAGGAATTTTAATTCGCATGCGATGCACGTACGGTAGATCCCAACAAAGGAGGCACTGAGCGGCTAAAGGAGATAGGAACACTTCTGACTTTCAGAATGGTGTTCTTAAGCGTAGACGCCAAAGTCTCGTAGGCTCTATTGCATATGCTCATGTTAACTATCTTCATGACCCTAATTATATAACAGATGAATTTGCTAACCATTTCAAAAATATTTTTTGATTGAATCGCTCTAACAGTGACATGGAACTGCCAAGCACAAACTTCCCCATGAATCACGAGATTTCAAAAACCCAATACCAAGCAAGCAGGAAATTTGGTAGACACTCAAATCAATGAACAAGAATACGTCGCCGGGACGTGATGGCTTCAACGTAGCCTTCTACTTAGCAGCCTAGAACATGAAAGGAGATGATGTCATGGATTTGATCAACAATGTCTACCTTACAAGTATACTTCGTGCTAATCTTAATGCTACTCATATTACCCTCGTTCCAAAAAAATGGTTTGCCATGTTCCTTCTGATTATAAGACAATCAACTTATGTCATGTGATTTACAAACTTATTGAAAAATATCTTGCAAATCGTTTATAATGTCACTTGCCTAACTATGTGCATCCGTCGCAACAAGCTTCCATTGAAGGTAGACACATTTCAAAGAACATCATTGTTGCTCAAGAAATAGCTCATTTGCTCCCTCTATCTTCTTGGGATAGCCAAGATTTTATGATCAAAATAGATTTGGCTACATCTTTTGACATATTGGAATGGCACTTCATCACCTTGGCTTTGCATCGTAAAGGGCTCCATGGTCATTTCATAAATCTTATCCATGCTTTTATTACTCACTGAAATTTTCTGTTATTATAAATGGACAATCTTTTGTGCACTTTAAAAGTCACCAAGCTATTAGACACGAGTGTCCCCTCTCCCCTTTGCTATTTGTGCTTGGAGTGAATGAACTATTGTTGGCACTTTAGTATGCGTTGCAATCTGATAACCCACAAGTATAGGGGATCGCAACAATTTTCAAGGATAGAGTATTCAACCCAAATTTATTGATTCAACACAAGGGGAGCCAAAGAATATTCTCGAGTATTAGCAGCTGAGTTGTCTATTCAACCACACCTGAAAGACTTAATATATGCAGCAAAGTATTTAGTAGCAAAGTAGTACAGAGGTAACGGTAACGGTGGCAAACGTAACAGTTGCAGTTTTGTAGTAATTGTAACAATAGCAACGGAAAAGTAACTTAGCAAAGACCAATATATGGAAAGATCATAGGCAATGGATCAGTGATGGATAATTATGTAGGATGGCATTCATCATGCAACAGTCATAACATAGGGTGACACAGAACTAGCTCCAACTCATCAATGTAATGTAGGCATGTATTCCATATATAGTCATACGTGCTTATGGAAAAGAACTTGCATGACATCTTTCGTCCCACCACCCCTGTGGTAGCGGGGTCCTAATGGAAGCTAAGGGATATTAAGGCCCCCTTTTAAAAGAGAACCGGACCAAAGCATTAGCACTTAGTGAATACATGAACTCCTCAAACTACAGTAATCACCGGAAAGAATCCCACTTATTGTCACCCTCGGGGATGCGTATCATAACTCGTAATAGGTGTCTATAACATGCAATATAGGATCAAGAACACATATATATTCATGAAAACATAATAGGTTCATATATGAAATCATGGCAATCGGGCTCTAGTGACAAGCATTAAGCATAGCAAAGTCATAGCAACATCAATATGAGAACATAGTGGATACTAGGGATCAAACCCTAACAAAACTAACTCGATTACATGATAGATATCATCCAACCCATCACCATCCAGCAAGACTACGATGGAATTACTCACGGACGATGGAGAGCATCATGAAATTGGTGATGAAGGATGGTTGGTGATGACGACAGCGTCGATTTCCCCTCTCCGGAGCCCAAATCAGACTCCAGATCTGCCCTCCCGAGGAAGAAGAGGAGGTGACAGCGCCTCCGTATCATAAAACGCGATGAACTCTTCTCTTTGATTTTTTTCCTCCCTAGATAGGAATATATAGGAGCAAAAACAAGGTCGATGGAGCTACAGGGGCCCCACAAGCTAGTGGGCGCGGCCTAGGGGGGTCGCGCCCTATAGGCTTGTGTCCAGGGGGTGGCCCCTCTCCGGTAGATTCTTTTGCTAGTATTTTTTTATTAATTACAGAAATATTCTCCGTAAATTTTCCGGTCAATCCGAGAACTTTTATTTCGTCACAAAAATAATACCAAGACAATTCTGCTGAAAACAGCTTCAGTTCGGGTTAGTACCATTCAAATCATGCAAATTAGAGTCCAAAACAAGGGCAAAAGAGTTTGGAAAAGTAGATAGGTTGGAGACTTATCAACTCCCCCAAGCTAAAATCTCTGCTTGTCCTCAAGCAATTCAATTGATAAATTGAAAGTGATAAAGAAAACTTTTACAAACTCTGTTTGACCTTGCTGTTGTAAATATGTCTAACTTATGTTCATATCTTTAGCTCAAATTATAAACTAACCACATTCACAATAATATTTAGGTCTCATATTTACTTATATCAATGGCATAGTCAACTAGCGAGCAATTATAATAAGTCTCGGATGACAACAATTTCATCAAAACAATCATAATACAATATGATAAAGTGGTATCTCACTAGCCCTTTGTGAGACCGCAAAACATAAATGCAGAGCACCTCCGAAGAACAAAGACTGACTAGACATTGTAATTCATGGTATTAGAGATCCAGTCATACTCATACTCAATATCAATTAATAGCAAACCATACAGATGACGGGGGTGCTCTCTAACTGGTGCCTTTTTATAAGAAGAGGATGACTCAACAATAAAGTAAAATAGATAGGCCCTTCGCAGAGGGAAGCATTGATTTGCAGAGGTGTCAGAGCTCAACCTTTTAAAACAGGGATGAATCAAAAATTTGGATGGTATGCTTTCAATTTCAACGCAACAACTAAGAGTTCTCAATATCTTCCATGCTAAATACATTATAGGCGGTTCCCAAACAGAATAATAAAAACAATTATTCCCCCTCCACCAGTCAATCACATTCCACGGCAGGCCGCATCCACAGGTACCGTCCATACAAACAACAATCCTGGGGGAGTTCTGTTTCATTAAGTTTGATTTGACTTTTGAGCATGGAACTGGACATCACGATTACCAGCCACTTTCTCGTGAATGATAGTGAATCAACACATATCTTGAGAATAACCCACCTATCATGGAAGATATTGATAGACCCTAGTCACCACATGAGCGATTCGGGCATACAAAACAGAATACTTTTTGAAGGTTTAGAGTATGGCACATGCAAATTTACTTCGGACGGAAGATGAATACCGCATATAGGTAGGTATGGTGGACTCATATGGAACAACTTTGGGTTTATGGAAATGGATGCACAAGCAGTATTCCCGCTTAGTACAAGTGGAAACTAGAAGAAGACTGGGAAGCAACCAACTAGAGAGCGACAATAGTCATAAACATGCTTTGAGATTAACCAACATTGAATGCAACCATGAGTAGGATATAAATCACTATGAACATAAACATCGTAGAGGCTATGTTGGTTTTGTTTCAACTACATGCGTGAACATGTGCCAACTCAAGCCACTCGAATCATTCGGAGGAGGATACCGTTCTATCATACTACATCACAACCACTTTAATATGTATGTTGGCACTCAAGACATACCATTATTCACTCCTAGCTAATTAAGCATGGCATAAGTAACTACAATCTCTAATTGTCATTGCAAACATGTTCAATCCATAACGAGTTGAATCCAGAACGATGAGCTAATCATATTTACAAAAACAAGATAGGTCGAGTTCATACCAGCTTTTCTCCATCTCTGTCACTTCAACATATATCGTCATTATTGCATTTCACTTGCACGACCGAACGTTGTGAAAATTAATAATAAGAGTGTTCGTGCATTGGACTAAGCTGTAATCTACAAACAATAACTCAAAGGATAAGACAAGGTAGTATGGGCTCTCTGATAGGTAAACGATAATGAATATGAGAGCCACTCAGCATGTCATTGTGGTCTTCTCCTTACAACCCAAAGAAGAAAGAAAAACTATTTACACGGGGAAGCCCCCAACAAGCAAAAGAAGAACAAAAAATCTTTTTGGGTTTTCTATTAACACCACAACTAAACAAACTAGAAGGTAAAGCTAGACTGTTTTTTTGGATTTTCTCAAGGTTAATGAAGCACACAAGAAGAAAACTAAAAGAATAAATAAACTACCATGGATAGTACAATGAAAAAGTATGAACACCGACAATTGGAATGTGTGTGTGAACCTGAATGTAAAGTTGATGAGAAATATGTGCTCCCCCAAGCTTAGGCTTTTGGCCTAAGTTGGTTTAAGGCCATGTCTGGCCCGGATAATATACAAAGTCATAGTTGGGGTTGTACAGGGTTGCGACAGCTGCCGTGTGAACAGCTTCAGCATGGAGGCGAGATGCCTTTGCCTCTCTCTCATACTTGTCTGCTTCCTCTCTGGTTATAAAGTACCTCTGTTTTTCCTGAAAGTTAAAGAATGCAGGAGCAGGAAGGGTAATATGGACAGCATGATGTCTATAAAAAATTAGTCGGTATAGGAGGTGTTGTTCATTTCTCTTGGGGAACTGGTAGCGCACCATGGCCTCATAATCAAGAAAAGCAGGTGATAGCTCAATATCATTATCCCTTATAGGTACCCCAAGATAATTGGCTACACGAGTGGCATAAATTCCACCAAACAAATCTCGGCCCTTAGCATTTTTATGTAGCCTCCTAGCAATAATAGCTCCTAAGTTATACCGTCTATCACTCATGACTGCACTCTTAAGGATACTAAGGTCAGGTACGCAAAAGTGGCAATGCTCATGTTTACCGTTATTACATCTACCTATGAAGACAGCAAGATAATGTATGGTAGGAAAGTGAATGCTGTTGGAATTATGCCCTAGAGGCAATAATAAATGTATAGTTATTATTATAATTCCTGTATCAAGATAATAGTTTATTATCCATGCTATAATTGTATTGAATGAAGACTCATTTACATGTGTGGATACATAGTCAAAACACCGTCCCTAGCATGCCTCTAGTTGGCTAGCCAGTTGATCAATGATAGTCAGTGTCTTCTGATTATGAACAAGGTGTTGTTGCTTGATAACTGGATCACGTCATTGGGAGAATCACGTGATGGACTAGACCCAAACTAATAGACGTAGCATGTTGATCGTGTCATTTTGTTGCTACTGTTTTCTGCGTGTCAAGTATTTATTCCTATGACCATGAGATCATATAACTCACTGACACCGGAGGAATGCTTTGTGTCTATCAAACGTCGCAACGTAACTGGGTGACTATAAAGATGCTCTACAGGTATCTCCGAAGGTGTTAGTTGAGTTAGTATGGATCAAGACTGGGATTTGTCACTCCGTATGACGGAGAGGTATCTCGGGGCCCACTCGGAAATACAACATCACACACAAGCCTTGCAAGCAATGTAACTTAGTGTAAGTTGCGGGATCTTGTATTACGGAACGAGTAAAGAGACTTGCCGGTAAACGAGATTGAAATAGGTATGCGGATACTGACGATCGAATCTCGGGCAGGTAACATACCGAAGGGCAAAGGGAATGACATACGGGATTATATGAATCCTTGGCACTGAGGTTCAAATGATAAGATCTTCGTAGAATATGTAGGATCCAATATGGGCATCCAGGTCCCGCTATTTGGATATTGACCGAGGAGTCTCTCGGGTCATGTCTACATAGTTCTCGAACCCGCAGGGTCTGCACACTTAAGGTTCGACGTTGTTTTATGCGTATTTGAGTTATATGGTTGGTTACCGAATGTTGTTCGGAGTCCCGGATGAGATCACGGACGTCACGAGGGTTTCCGGAATGGTTCGGAAACGAAGATTGATATATAGGATGACCTCATTTGATTACCGGAAGGTTTTCAGAGTTACCGGGAATGTACCGGGAATGGCGAATGGGTTCCGGGAGTTCACCGGGGGGGGCAACCCACCCCGGGGAAGCCCATAGGCCATAAGGGTGGCGCACCAGCCCTTAGTGGGCTGGTGGGACAGCCCAAAGGGGCCCTATGCGCCAAGGATAAGAAATCAAAGGAAAAAGGAAAAAAAAGGAGGAGGTGGGAAGGGAGGGGGGCTCCCTCCCACCAAACCTAGTCCAACTCGGTTTGGGGGGGGGGGGAGAGTCCTCCCCCTTGGCTCGGCCGACTCCTTGAGGGTCCTTGGACCCCAAGGCAAGGCCCCCCTCCCTCCCACCTATATATACGGAAGTTTTAGGGCTGATTTGAGACGACTTTTCCACGGCAGCCCGACCACATACCTCCACGGTTTTTCCTCTAGATCGCGTTTCTGCGGAGCTCGGGCGGAGCCCTGCTGAGACAAGATCATCACCAACCTCCGGAGCGCCGTCACGCTGCCGGAGAACTATTCTACCTCTCCGTCTCTCTTGCTGGATCAAGAAGGCCGAGATCATCGTCGAGCTGTACGTGTGCTGAACGCGGAGGTGCCGTCCTTTCGGTACTAGATCGTGGGACTGATCGCGGGATTGTTCGCGGGGCAGATCGAGGGACGTGAGGACGTTCCACTACATCAACCGCGTTCTCTAATGCTTCTGCTGTACGATCTACAAGGGTACGTAGATCACTCATCCCCTCTCGTAGAAGGACATCACCATAATAGGTCTTCGTGCGCGTAGGAAAATTTTGTTTCCCATGCGACGTTCCCCAACAGTGGTATCAGAGCTAGGTTCGTGCGTAGATGTCTTCTCGAGTAGAACACAAAAGGTTTTGTGGGCGGTGATGTGCGCTTTGCTGCCCTCCTTAGTCTTTTCTTGATTCCGCGGTATTGTTGGATTGAAGCGGCTTGGACCGACATTACTCGTACGCTTACGAGAGACTGGTTTCATCGTTACGAGTAACCCCCTTTGCTCAAAGATGACTGGCAAGTGACGGTTTCTCCAACTTTAGTTGAATCGGATTTGACCGAGGAGGTCCTTGGATGAGGTTAAATAGCAACTCATATATCTCCGTTGTGGTGTTTGCGTAAGTAAGATGCGATCCTACTAGATACCCTTGGTCACCACGTAAAACTTGCAACAACAAAATTAGAGGACGTCTAACTTGTTTTTGCAGGGTATGATTGTGATGTGATATGGCCAACGATGTGATGTGATATATTGGATGTATGAGATGATCATGTTGTAATAGAAATATCGACTTGCATGTCGATGGTACGGCAACCGGCAGGAGCCATAGGGTTGTCATTATACTAACGTTTGTGCTTGCAGATGCGTTTACTATTTTGCTAGGATGTAGCTTTAGTAGTAATAGCATAAGTAGCATGACAACCCCGATGGTAACACATTGATGGATGATCATGGTGTGGCGCCGGTGACAAGAAGATCGTGCCGGTGCTTTGGTGATGGAGATCAAGAAGCACGTGATGATGGCCATATCATGTCACTTATGAATTGCATGTGATGTTAATCCTTTTATGCACCTTATTTTGCTTAGAACGACGGTAGCATTATGAGGTGATCTCTCACTAAAATTTCAAGACGAAATTGTGTTCTCCCCGACTGTGCATCGTTGCTACAGTTCGTCGTTTCGAGACACCACGTGATGATCGGGTGTGATAGACTCAACGTTCACATACAACGGGTGCAAAACAGTGGCGCACGCGGAACACTCGGGTTAAGCTTGACGAGCCTAGCATGTGCAGACATGGCCTCGGAACACATGAGACCGAAAGGTCGATCGTGAATCATATAGTTGATATGATTAGCATAGGGATGCTTACCACTGAAACTATACCCAACTCACGTGATGATCGGACTTGGGATAGTGTAAGTGGATCATGAACCACTCAAATGACTAGAGAGATGTACTTTTTGAGTGGGAGTTTAGCATATAATTTGATTAAGTTGAACTCTAATTATCTTGAACATAGTCTAAGTCCACTTTGAATATATTTGTGTTGTAGATCATGGCTCACGCGACAGTCATCCTGAATTTTAATACGTTCCTAGAGAAAGCTAAGTTGAAATATGATGGAAGCAACTTTGTAGACTGGGCTCGTAATCTTAAGCTAATCTTACAAGCTGGGAAGAAGGATTATGTCCTTAATGCTGCGCTAGGAGATGAACCACCCGCTACGGCTGATTAGGATGTTAAGAACGCTTGGTTAGCACGTAAGGAGGACTACTCAATAGTTCAATGTGCAGTCTTGTATGGCTTAGAACCGGGACTTCAACTTCGCTTTGAGCGTCATGGAGAATTTGAGATGTTCCAGGAGTTGGAGTTTATCTTTCAGAAGAACGCCCAGATCGAGAGGTATGAGACCTCCGATAAATTCTATGCTTGCAAGATGGAGGAAAACTCGTCTGTCAGTGAACATGTGCTCAACATGTCTGGGTACTCAAACCGTCTAGCTGAACTGGGGATTGAACTCCCGCAAGAAGCTATCACTGATAGAATCCTTCAATCACTGCCGCCAAGTTATAAAGGCTTTGTGTTGAACTACAACATGCAAGGGATGAACAAGTCTCCCGGCGAGTTGTTTGCGATGCTGAAAGTCGCAGAGTCTGAACTCCGTAAAGAGCATCAAGTGTTGATGGTGAGCAAGACCACTAGTTTCAAGAGAAACGGCAAAGGCAAGAAGGGCAATTTGAAGAAGAGCGGCAAGCCTGTTGCCAATCCGCCGAAGAAACCCAAGGCTGGACCTAAGCCTGAAACAGAGTGCTTCTATTGCAAGGGTATGGGTCACTGGAAGCGCAATTGCCCCAAGTATCTGGCAGATAAGAAGGCGGGCAAAGAAAAAGCAGGTATATTTGATATACATGTTATTGATGTGTACTTAACCGGCTCTCGTAGTAGTGCCTGGGTATTCGATACCGGTTCTGTTGCTCACATTTGCAACTCGAAGCAGGAACTGCGGGATAGACGAAGGCTGGCGAAAGACAAAGTGACGATGCGCGTAGGAAATGGTTCCAAGGTTGATGCAATCGCCGTCGGCACAGTGTCACTTCAGCTACCATCGGGATTACTGATGAACTTAAATCATTGTTATTTAGTGCCTGCGTTGAGCATGAACATTATATCTGGATCTTGTTTATTGCGAGACGGTTACTCTTTTAAGTCTGAGAATAATGGTTGTTCTATTTCTATGAGTAACATCTTTTATGGTCATGCACCGAATGTGAGAGGATTGTTCATATTGAATCTTGATAGAGATACGCATATACATAACATTGAGACCAAAAGAGTTAGAGTAAACAATGATAGCGCCATATTTTTGTGGCACTGCCGCTTGGGTCATATTGGTGTAAAGCGCATGAAGAAACTCCATGCTGATGGACTTTTTGATTCACTTGACTTTGATTCACTTGACACGTGCGAACCATGCCTCATGGGCAAGATGACTAAGACTCCGTTCTCCGGAACAATGGAGCGTGCAAGTGACTTGTTGGAAATCATACATACCGATGTGTGTGGTCCAATGAGCATAGAGGCACGCGGCGGATATCGTTATTTTCTCACCTTCACTGACGATTTAAGTAGATATGGTTATGTCTACTTGATGAAGCACAAGTCTGAAACATTTGAAAAGTTCAAGCAATTTCAGAGTGAAGTGGAAAATCATCGTAACAAGAAGATCAAGTTCCTACGGTCTGATCGTGGGGGTGAATATCTGAGTTTCGAGTTTGGTGCTCACTTAAGACAATGTGGAATTGTTTCACAGTTAACACCGCCTGGAACACCACAGCGTAATGGTGTGTCCGAACGTCGTAATCGTACTTTGTTAGAGATGGTGCGATCTATGATGTCTCTTACTGATTTGCCGTTATCATTTTGGGGTTATGCATTAGAAACAGCTGCATTCACTTTAAATAGGGCACCATCAAAATCCGTTGAGACGACACCATACGAACTGTGGTATGGCAAAAGGCCAAAGTTGTCGTTTCTTAAAGTTTGGGGATGTGATGCTTATGTCAAAAAGCTTCAGCCTGAAAAGCTGGAACCCAAAGCGGAAAAGTGCGTCTTCATAGGTTACCCAAAAGAGACAGTTGGGTACACCTTCTATCTCAAATCCGAGGGCAAAGTGTTTGTTGCCAAAAACGGAGCTTTTCTCGAGAAGGAGTTTCTCTCGAGAGAATTGAGTGGGAGGAAGATAGAACTTGACGAGGTTGTCGAACCTCTCATCCCTCTGGATGGTGGCGCAGGGCAAGGGGAAACCTCTGTCGTTGCGACGCCGGTTGAGGAGGAAGTTAATGATGATGATCATGAAACTCCAGTTCAAGTTTCTGTTGAACCACGCAGGTCGACGAGATCACGCGCTGCTCCAGAGTGGTACGGTAATCCCTTCTTATCAATCATGTTGTTAGACAACAATGAACCTGCAAATTATGAAGAAGCAATGGTGGGCCCAGATTCCAACAAATGGCTAGAAGCCATGAAATCCGAGATAGGATCCATGTATGAGAACAAAGTGTGGACTTTGGAGATACTACCTGAGGGCCGCAAGGCTATTCAGAACAAATGGATCTTTAAGAAGAAGACGGACGCTGACGGTAATGTGACCGTTTATAAAGCTCGACTTGTGGCAAAGGGTTTTTCACAAGTTCCAGGAGTTGACTACGATGAGACTTTCTCACCCGTAGCGATGCTTAAGTCCGTCAGAATCATGTTAGCAATAGCTGCATTTTTCGATTATGAAATCTGGCAGATGGATGTCAAAACGGCGTTCCTTAACGGTTTCCTTAAGGAAGAGTTGTATATGATGCAACCCGAAGGTTTTGTCGATCCTAAAAATGCTGACAAGGTGTGCAAGCTCCAGCGATCCATTTATGGACTGGTGCAAGCATCTCGGAGTTGGAACAAACGCTTTGATGAGGTGATCAAAGCATTTGGGTTTATACAAGTGGTTGGAGAATCTTGTATTTACAAGAAAGTGAGTGGGAGCTCTGTGGCGTTTCTAATATTATATGTGGATGACATATTACTGATTGGAAACAACGTAGAGCTTTTGGAGAGCATAAAAGGTTGCTTGAATAAAAGTTTCTCTATGAAGGACCTAGGAGAAGCTGCTTACATTCTAGGCATTAAGATCTATAGGGATAGATCAAAACGCCTGATAGGACTTTCACAAAGCACATACCTTGATAAAGTTTTGAAGAGGTTCAAAATGGAACAGTCCAAGAAAGGGTTCTTGCCAGTTTTACAAGGTACGAGATTGAGTAAGACTCAGTGCCCAGCAACTGATGAAGATAGAGAGCATATGCGCTCCGTCCCCTATGCTTCAGCCATAGGTTCTATCATGTATGCGATGTTGTGCACTAAACCGGATGTTAGCCTGGCCATAAGTATGGCAGGTAGGTTCCAGAGTAATCCAGGAGTGGATCACTGGACAGCGGTCAAGAATATCCTGAAGTACCTGAAAAGGACTAAGGAGATGTTTCTCGTGTATGGAGGTGACGAAGAGCTCGCGGTAAAAGGTTACGTCGATGCAAGCTTTGACACAGATCCGGGCGACTCTAAGTCGCAAACCGGATACGTATTTATTCTTAATGGGGGTGCAGTAAGTTGGTGCAGTTCCAAGCAAAGCGTCGTAGCAGATTCTACATGTGAAGCGGAGTACATGGCTGCCTCGGAGGCGGCTAAGGAGGGTGTCTGGATGAAGCAGTTCATGACGGATCTTGGAGTGGTGCCAAGCGCACTGAATCCAATAGCCTTGTTTTGTGATAACACTGGTGCCATTGCCTTAGCAAAGGAACCACGGTTTCACAAGAAGACCAGACACATCAAACGACGCTTCAACCTCATCCGCGACTACGTCGAGGAAGAGGACGTAAATATATGCAAAGTGCACACGGATCTGAATGTAGCAGACCCGCTGACTAAACCTCTTCCACGGCCAAAACATGATCGACACCAGAACTGTATGGGTGTTAGATTTATTACAATGTAATTCACATGGTGATGTGAGGGCTAGATTATTGACTCTAGTGCAAGTGGGAGACTGTTGGAATTATGCCCTAGAGGCAATAATAAATGTATAGTTATTATTATAATTCCTGTATCAAGATAATAGTTTTTATCCATGCTATAATTGTATTGAATGAAGACTCATTTACATGTGTGGATACATAGACAAAACACCGTCCCTAGCATGCCTCTAGTTGGCTAGCCAGTTGATCAATGATAGTCAGTGTCTTCTGATTATGAACAAGGTATTGTTGCTTGATAACTGGATCACGTCATTGGGAGAATCACGTGATGGACTAGACCCAAACTAATAGACGTAGCATGTTGATCGTGTCATTTTGTTGCTACTGTTTTGTGCGTGTCAAGTATTTATTCCTATGACTATGAGATCATATAACTCACTGACACCGGAGGAATGCTTTGTGTGTATCAAACGTCGCAACGTAACTGGGTGACTATAAAGATGCTCTACAGGTATCTCCGAAGGTGTTAGTTGAGTTAGTATGGATCAAGACTGGGATTTGTCACTCCGTATGACGTAGAGGTATCTCGGGGCCCACTCGGTAATACAACATCACACACAAGCCTTGCAAGCAATGTAACTTAGTGTAAGTTGCGGGATCTTGTATTACGGAACGAGTAAAGAGACTTGCCGGTAAACGAGATTGAAATAGGTATGCGGATACTGACGATCGAATCTCGGGCAGGTAACATACCGAAGGACAAAGGGAATGACATACGGGATTATACGAATCCTTGGCACTAAGGTTCAAACGATAAGATCTTCGTAGAATATGTAGGATCCAATATGGGCATCCAGGTCCCGCTATTGGATATTGACCGAGGAGTCTCTCGGGTCATGTCTACATAGTTCTCGAACCCACAGGGTCTGCACACTTAAGGTTCGACGTTGTTTTATGCGTATTTGAGTTATATGGTTGGTTACCGAATGTTGTTCGGAGTCCCGGATGATATCACGGACGTCACGAGGGTTTCCGGAATGGTTCGGAAACGAAGATTGATATATAGGATGACCTCATTTGATTACCGGAAGGTTTTCGGAGTTACCGGGAATGTACCGGGAATGAAGAATGGGTTCCGGGAGTTCACCGGGGGGGAGGCAACCCACCCCGGGGAAGCCCATGGGCCATAAGGGTGGCGCACCAGCCCTTAGTGGGCTGGTGGGACAGCCCAAAGGGGCCCTATGCGCCAAGGATAAGAAATCAAAGGAAAAAGGAAAAAAAAGGAGGAGGTGGGAAGGGAGGGGGACTCCCTCCCACCAAACCTAGTCCAACTCGGTTTGGGGGGGGAGAGTCCTCCCCCTTGGCTCGGCCGACTCCTTGAGGGTCCTTGGACCCCAAGGCAAGGCCCCCCTCCCTCCCACCTATATATACGGAAGTTTTAGGGCTGATTTGAGACGAGTTTTCCACGGCAGCCCAACCACATACCTCCACGGTTTTTCCTCTAGATCGCGTTTCTGCAGAGCTCGGGCGGAGCCCTGCTGAGACAAGATCATCACCAACCTCCGGAGCGCCGTCACGCTGCCGGAGAACTCTTCTACCTCTCCGTCTCTCTTGCTGGATCAAGAAGGCCGAGATCATCGTCGAGCTGTACGTGTGCTGAACGCGGAGGTGCCGTCCGTTCGGTACTAGATCGTGGGACTGATCGCGGGATTGTTCGCGGGGCGGATCGAGGGAAGTGAGGACGTCCCACTACATCAACCGCGTTCTCTAACGCTTCTGCTGTACGATCTACAAGGGTACGTAGATCACTCATCCCCTCTCGTAGAAGGAGATCACCATGATAGGTCTTCGTGCGCGTAGGAAAATTTTGTTTCCCATGCGACGTTCCCCAACAAATGCTCCCCAAGGTATCCTGTGTAATATTTCTAGTTTTTCCCAGGGTGATGCTAGCAAGAAAATCATTATATTCAACTTTGTGAGGATCACTATGGCTACCCCGTTGTGGAATTTTGCATGCATGGTTAAAATGTTCTAGGTCCATAGTGTAAGATTCATCATAAAGATTAAATAGAACGGAATGTGTATTACGCGTGGATGAAAATTCAAACCTTCGCGCGAAGAAATCAGTGAGTTGATGATATTGCTTGCATTGGTCTAAAACAAAATCTTCAAGGCCAACATTTCGTACGTACGCGTAAAATTCTTCCTTGAATCCAGCCTGGACCATGAATGATTCCCACGGCCATTCACAAGGCCATACCTGAGCTTCCCTCGGGTGATCAAAGTCGGGCTCGTGTATCACGAGTATCGGGATCTTCTTGCTCGAGGAACCACCTTGGTATATTTCCTTAACATTTTACTTTTTCTGAAAAATAAATCTGAAATTTTTAGTCACTCCACATAAAGATGAACAAACTCAAGCAAAACTTATAGTAACTACTCCCACAAATGCCTAGAAGCTATATCATGTATCAAAACTACTTGGGACCCTACAAATTTGACATGCAAGTTCAAGAACAAGGTAACCACAGCAGCAAGATTTTGCAATATATAAAGCACTAGAACAAAAACTTACTGGACCATTGGAGGAATCACATACCGATGATCAATCCCCTTAAATTGTTTTGCAAATGGAGCTTTGAGCAAAGAGATCTAAAATGGCAGCAAGATGAGCTAAAACACGGGTTTGAGCAATGGTGGGATTTTTTCTGGAGGAAGAAGGAGTGGATGGGTACTCGAATAAGTGAAGGGGCACCACGTGGGACCCACAAGCAAAGGGGTGCCCAGGGGGGTGGCCGCGCCCAACAGGCTTGTGGCCCACTGGTGCAGCCCCTTGATGTGTTCTTAGTACCAGAAATTCTTAAATATTTCAGAAAAAATCATACTAATTTTCAGGGTGTTCTGTGAACTTTTAGTTTCCAGGATATTTTCTATTGCATAGGTAAAACGGAAGAGAGGGAAATAATAACTTTTTTACTAAACTGAAACTAAGGAACATAAAATAAAAGTTGGGTACAGAAGGTTGTGCTTTCTAAATTCATCCATCACATGCCCATCAAAAAGAATCCATCAATAAGGTTGACCAAGTGTTATTGACAAACTTTTTTCGAATGACATGGAACCGGAGAACTTTCAAATAACACTAGGTTACCTCAATGGGGATATGCATGTCCCCAACAATAAGTATATCATATTTATTTTTGACTGTAGGAAGAGGGATTTCAAAGTCTCCAATAGTGAACGTTGGAATTTTTTCAATGTAGTTGATGCTATGAACTTGAGATTGCTTCTTCAGAAAGTGTACCGTATGCTCATTACCATTGACATGAAAAGTGACATTGACTTTGTTGCAATCAATAACAGCGCCTGCAGTATTCAAAAAGGGTCTACCAAGGATGATCGACAAACTGTCGTCCTCGGGAATATCAAGAATAATAAAGTCCGTTAAGATAGTAACGTTAGCAACCACAACATGCACATCCTCAGAAATACCGATAGGTAAAGCAGTTGATTTATCAGCCATTTGAAGAGAGATTTCGGTAGGTGTAAATTTATTCAAGTCAAGTCTACGAGATAAATAGAATGGCATAACACTAACATCAGCTCCAATGTCACATAAAGCAGTTCTAACATAATTCCCTTTAATGGAGCATGGTATAGTGGGTACTCCGGGATCTCCTAATTTCTTTGGTATTCCACCCATAAAAGTGTAATTAGCAAGCATGGTGGAGGTCTCAGCTTCCGGTATCTTTTGTTATTAGTAACAATATATTTCATGTACTTAGCATAGGGAGACATTTTCAGAATATCAGTTAAGCGCATACATAAGAAACAGGTCTCGGCATTTCAACAAAGCGCTCAAAATCCTCATCATCCTTTTTATTGGATGGTTTAGGAGGAAAGGGCATGGGTTTCTCAACCCATGATTCTTTTTCTCTACTATGCTTCCTAGGAACAAAATCTGTTTTATCATATCTCATATTCTTAGGTTGTGGGTTATCAAGATCAACAACAGGTTCAATCTCCACATCATTGTCATTACTAGGTTGAGCATTGACATGAACATCATCATTAATATTATCACTAGGTTCATGTTCATTTCCAGATTGTGTCTCAGCATCACAAATAGAGATATCATTTGGGTTTTCATGTGACTCTATATCAGGTTCACTAGCAGCATGCAAAGTCCTATTATCATTCTTTTTATTTTTATTACAAGGACCAGGTGCATCAGTATTAACTCTGTGATATTCTTGCTCAATTCTCTTAGGGTGGCCCTTAGGATACAAAGGTTCCTGAGTCATTCTGCCTCCTCTAATCACAACTCTAACAAAATGATCATTGTTCTTACTAATCATCTCATTGAGAAAATCATTTTGTGCCTTAAGTACGTGTTCTACTTGAGTAGTTACCATGGAAGCATGCTTACTAATAAGCCCAAGGTCATTAACAGTTCTACTCATATAGTCACCCACGCGATCAAGCATGTAAGCATTATGTTTCAATTGTCTACTAACATAAGCATTGAAATTTTCTTGTTTAGCAACAAAGTTATCAAATTCATCCAAGCATTGGCTAGCAAACTTATTATAAGGAATATCACCTTCATCAAATCTACGAAGAGAATTTACCTCTACTACCTGTGTCGGGTTATCAAGACCATGTATTTCTTCAATAGGTGGTAGATTCTTAACATCTTCAGCTTTAATACCTTTTTATTTCATAGATTTCTTTGCCTCTTGCATATCTTTAGGACCGAGGAATAGAATACCTCTTTTCTTTGGAGTTGGTTTTGGAGGTGGTTCGAAAATAGTCCAATCATTATCATTGCTCAATATATTATTCAATAGTAGTTCAGCTTGTTCAACAGTTCATTCCCTTAAAACACAACCAGCACAACTATCTAGGTGGTCCCTAGAAGCATCGGTTAGTCCATTATAAAAGATATCAAGTATTTCATTTTTCTTGAGAGGATGATCAGGCAAAGCATTAATTAACTCGAGAAGCCTCCCCAAGCTTGTGGGGGACTCTCTTCTTCAATTTGCACAAAGTTAAATATTTTCTGCAAGGCAGCTTGTTTCTTATGGGCAGGAAAATATTTTTTAGAGAAGTAGTGAATCATATCCTCGGGACTACGCACACAACCAGGAGCAAGAGAATTAAACCATATCTTAGCATCACCCTTTAATGAGAACGGAAAAAGCTTAAGAATATAGTATTAATGATTTTTTTCTCATGAGTAAGTAGGGTGGCTATATCATTCAATTTAGTAAGGTGTGCCACAACAGTTTCAAATTCATAACCATAGAAAGGATCAGATTCAACCAAAGTAATTAACTCAGGATCGACAGAGAATTCATAATCCTTATCAGTAACACAGATAGGTGAAGTAGCAAACTTGGGATCATATTGCATTCTAGCATTCAAAGAATTTTCCTTCCTCTTGCATAGCAATTTCTAAAGATCATCTCTATCCTTACAAGCAAGAAAGTCCCTGGCTACTTCTCCTTCCATAACATAACCCTCAGGTATATTAGGCAATTCATATCTAAGAGAGCTAGGTCTAGCAGGTGAATCATAGTGTTTAGTTTCATCAGATTCAGCAATACTATCAGTTTTGGCATTCACTCTAGCAATTTTTTCATCAAGAAATTCACCAAATGGCACAGTAGTATCAAACAAAGTATCATCATAAGCAATATGCATAGCAGAAGTAGCATCATCAATTACTTGCGACATATCAGATTCAGTAGTAGGTGGTGGTGTCGCAAATTTACTCATAAGAGACGGTGAATCAAGTGCAGATTTAGATGGCAGTTCCTTACCTTCCCTAATAACCCACAAGTGACTCAGAGAATAAAGTTATGCTCCCCGCCAACGGCGCGAGAAAAAGGTCTTGATAACCCACAAGTATAGGGGATCGCAATAATTTTCGAGGGTAGAGTATTCAACCCAAATTTATTGATTCGACACAATAGGAGCCAAAGAATATTCTTGAGTATTAGCAGCTGAGTTGTCAATTCAACCACACCTAAAAGACTTAATATCTGCAGCAAAGTACTTAGTAGCAAAGTATTATGGAGGTAACGGTAAAAGTGGCAAACGTAACAGTAACAGTTTTGTAGTAATTGTAACAATAGTAACGGAAAAGTAACTTAGCAAAGACCAATATGTGGAAAGCTCATAGGCAATGGATTAGTGATGGATAATTATGTCGGATGGCATTCATCATGCAACAGCCATAACATAGGGTGATACAGAACTAGCTCCAATTCATCAATGTAATGTAGGCATGTATTCCATATATAGTCATACGTGCTTATGGAAAAGAACTTGCATCACATCTTTTGTCCTAGCCTCCCGTGGCATCGGGGTCCTAATGGAAACTAAGGGATATTAAGGCCTCCTTTTAATAGAGAACCGAACCAAAGCATTAGCACTTAGTGAATACATGAACTCCTCGAACTACGGTAATCACCGAAAAGAATCCCAGTTATTGTCACCCTGGGGGATGAGGATCATAACTCGTAATAGGTGTCTATAACTTGCAAGATAGGATCAGGAATACATATATATTCATGAAAACATAATAGGTTCAGATCTGAAATCATGGCACTCGGGCCCTAGTGACAAGCATTAAGCATAGCAAAGTCATAGCAACATCAATCTCAGAACATGGTGGATACTAGGGATCAAACCCTAACAAAACTTACTCGATTACATGATAGATCTCATCCAACCCATCACCGTCCAGCAAGCCTATGATGGAATTCCTCACAAACGATGGAGAGCATCATGAAATTGCTGATGAAGGATGGTTGGTGATCACGACGGGGTCGATTTCTCCTCTCCGGAGCCCAAATTAGACTCCAGGTCTGCCCTCCCGAGGAAGAACAGGAGGTGGCGGCGGGAGCTCCGTATCGTAAAATGCGATGAACTCTTCTCTCTGATTTTCCCCTCCCCGGATAGGAATATATAGGAGCGCAAATGAGGTCGGTGGAGCTACAGGGGGACCACATGCCAATGGCGCGGGCTAGGGGCTGTGCCCTGCAGGCTTGTGGCCAAGGGGTGGCCCCTCTCCAGTAGATTCTATCGCCTGTAATTTTTATTAATTCCACAAATATTCTCCGTAAATTTTCAGGTCAATCGGAGAACTTTTATTTCTGCACAAAAATAACACCAAGGCAATTTTGCTAATAACAGCGTTAGTCCGAGTTAGTTCCATTCAAATCATGCAAATTAGAATCCAAACAAGTGAAAAAGAGTTTGGAAAAGTAGATACGTTGGAGACGTATCACAATCCGACCACATAACAAGTATTTCACTTCCACGTGAATGCCCTCCTATCTACTCTTTAGTATTTTCCACTGATTTGTTGGTTTGTGGAAAAGCTAATGTGCAAGAGGCATCTAGTATTTCCAACATTTTACATAAATTTTGTCAGCATTCGCGGCAGATTCCCAATTGGAACAAAATTTCCAGGTGCTGAATTTAGATGGAAAGACCCTTCATCTTGGTCATCCACTCATCCTTCCTGCAAAGGACAAATCTACATCACACAACTTTGTTTATGATAAATTCAAATCCAAACTCTCATCTTACAAGTCGAATAACTCTCCCATTCTGCAAAACTCATTCTTAGAAAATCTAACTTGCCTCTATAATTTTGTATTATATGTCTAATATATCTTCTCTCTAAGAAGTTCCTACGAATCTCACAATGATTAGAAGGAACTTCTAGTGGACAAGTGTAAGGTATGAAGCTACTACAAAAAGCTTGTGCCTTAGGGCATGGGCGAACATCTGCATTGAGAAGAAAATTGATGGCTAAGGCATCAATAACTTGCACTCACTTAAGTAGGGACTTATTCTTTCGGCGACATGGAGGTTGGCAAAAGAAGAAAATAGTCAGATGGCTTTGATCCTCAAGGCTAAGTATCACCATGACACGTGAATGTGGAGGGCCAAAGCAAACAAGCCAAAATCAGCTTTTTAGGATGCCTTCTAAAGGTAAAACCTCTCTTAATTTCAGCCACTACTTGTTAGATTATACCCCCTCTGTTCCACAATACTTGTAGCTGGGGAATTTGTACTAGTTCTCCCCAACAACAAGTATTTAGGTACATAGGGAGTAGATGGTAATAGTTGTTTCTGGAGTTCTCCTTTGTTTTTGAGATGGGAAAAAATTATGATCATCTGATTATACAATAACACCCTTTTTTCCATCCTTCTAATAATAAAGATATTTGCTTGCCAAATCAACACTCTTGGAATGTTGATCTAGTTAACTCTTTGTTCACTCATGAGATAGCTAATAATATTCTACAGACTCATCTAGTTACTGTTGTTCGGTAAGATGATTTAATATGGAAATAAACACCTGCCGGCAACTTCTCATTCAAAAGTACATATAAGCATTGCTTCAACAACATTAACCTGCAAGCTAGAAAACAACTCACCCTACTGCAGGGAGGTCCTAAGACAACACATGTATCACAGACCGTTCAATGAAACTCTGTACGATGTACATCAAACTGTGTGCAATGTAACATCCCACAAAAAGCATGTATGATGTCATAATATCACACACATTTTGAAAACATAATTGTCTGCGATGTCACGCAAATATTTTTTGCAAAAAAAATTATGTGTGAGGTTGTCTATTTTTACACATGGTTTAAAAACATGTAAACATATGTGATGCTTTGCACACGGTTTTTATAAATGATATGTGTGTGATATAGTCTGTCATTGCACACAGTTATTATAATGCAATTGTGTGTGATGTCATGCACACAGTTTTTGCAAAAAGTGTATGTGATGTAGTATATCATTGCACACGGTGTTAAAAATGAAACGGGTGTGATGTCTTGCACACGTTTTTGTATGCATTTGTGTGTGTGATGTAATGTGTTACCACACACACTTCCATAAATAGAATCGTGTGTGATGCCTGAAATTGTTATTTTTCTATAGAATGATGGATTTCGCGATAAGTTTGAAGGTGAATTGGTATTTTACTTCCTCATTTGACTTTAAAAATCTACACTTAAATGCACCATAGAGTCCTCCATGTTAAAATTTGGCAATTTTTAGAGCTCATTTGTTTATTTGAGTCATTCACTGCATTTCTAGTCATTTAATGGATATAATTAGAATTTTAACTATGAGTGCATGAAACTATACACAAAAATAATTAAAAAAATTATTTAGGGTATTGAGTATATTTGTATGCCTCATACAAGAAATGATTATAAAATTGTAAGATATGTGTGGCAAGAATCAACGCAAACATGGAGTTTATTGGTATTTTAATTATAAAAAATAGAAATAAAGCCAGAAAATATGAAATTTGGCATAGTATCATGATATGACCTCAATATGATGTGGTAAAAATTTGAGAATGTTTCACATTATTTTTTATGCACATCATTTAGAAACAGACAACCTCTCACGAATGATAATGGTTTTAAGAATGAATGCACTAAGTTGAAGGCCAACTAATATTTTCCTTCATAATTTGACCTTCATTTTTCTACAGTTAAGATACACCATAGAAAAATCGATATTAAAATTTGGCACGTTTTGGAGCTTATTTTCTATATGTGAGTTATTAACTGCATTTCTAATCATTTAATAGATACATTCAAAGTTGAACTAGGAGTATAGAAAACAAGTATGCAAAAATGATTTGAAAAAAAAATATTTAGGACATTGAGTATATGTTTATGCCTTATACAAGAAATAATTATAAATTTCGAATATCTATGTGACAAGAATCAACTCTGAACATGAAGTTTATCGGTATTTTAATTTTTAAAATGTAAACGATGTCCAATAAATACAAAACTTGGCATGGTGTCAAGATATGACCTCGGTATAATGTAATAAAAAATTGGAAAGGTTTCATAATTTTTTTGATGTGTAAGGGAAAAACTCAAATGGCAAGAAAGCACACATATGTGTATTGAATTCTTATTGGTGAAGAGACTGAAGTATTTGATAGATGGCATGGCATGAATCCATCTATCCGCGCTTCACACCTAAGAAAAATATCTAGCATTATATCATCATTATCACTTCACCACGTTTATCATATCCACACATACATATCTTGCTAGCATCAACCCAACCTTCTATAGAATCATGGACATAACTCACACTTCTTTCATGGCATGGCTGGCATGATGGAAGACGCCTACTCCATGCTTCGACTCAGAGCGGGATGTGGTGGGGGCGGGGAGCACTCAGCGTCGGAGGCTCGGGCATGAAGCGGGTGCCCTGGACGCCATGAGGCTCATCATCGGGCACATACGTGAGCACGAGCACGAAACTGTCGTCCAGCTCTGGGAGCTATGCCCGACGGAGCAACTGCTTCAACATGTTCTGCATCTTGGGAAGCAACGTCATGGAGGCACGGTTCATGTCCATGTAATCTAACTTCCCGTGTGTCTTTTTCCCACAATCCATCCACCATGCTGGTTCATAGCTAGGTTGTCGGATAATACTAATATAATTTTATTTTTGTATGTCTAAGTATGATGTCTCTAGCCGTCTAATCTATTCTTAATTCTCCTCATCCATCGAGATTTCCCAAGAAATCAAACTAATCACAAAATTATTTCTTGTGATGTCGTGAACTTTCTCTTCCAATATTTTTGGAGAATTTTTTTATTCATAACTAATGTAAGAACTAATTTCAAGTAGGGTAACTGAGTATGAAATACAAAAAATTCAAAAAGCAATCCATCATAGATAATTTAGTGCGTGAGGTGCGCTTCAAATTTCAGATCATTTGGACATATGAGTAGGTGTGAGCAGAAAATGCAAATTGGGTTAGAAAAATACAATTTTTTTACAAACCCCAAATTTGTCTTTTTGCCGAGGGCTACTCAAATGTTCAAATTATCTTAAATTTGGAGTGCACCTCACGCGCCAAATTCTCTACCATGCAAAAAAATGATTTTTTTTATTTATCTAGTATTTGTTTAAAAACATTATGCATCACACATGCAGATAATCCTTAGCACCAAATAGTTGTTTTGTGTAGTCATGTACCTTTTTTGAACTTGTCACACTTTTCTCTTGTTTTTCAGGATAAGATACAATAAGAAATCTTAGAAAAAATGATATTTGATGTCATCGATGAACAAGAGACTGATGAAGATTTACGACGTAATTAGATGTGATTGCTACTTGTATGTAGTGGTTGTCGTGTGGTGTGAGATAGTACATTTGTACTTGTGTATATTGTATGACAAAGTTTGAAACATGTCGATGTTAGCAAGCTCTTGAAAACAAATCTTATAATGAATTTTGAATGTGCATGTTTTGTGTTATGTTTGTTTGTGAAAAGGTGATCATAGTAAGTTACTAAATTAGTTAACTTCTTCTGCTATAAGGAGAGATACAAACAATCAAAAAGAAGATACTTTCCTTTTTTAGGAGGTCTAACAAGGGAATTATGAGGAATTAGGAAAAAATGCCTTACATACTGGAATTTTATCAAAAAATAAATACACCTTATATAGAGGAACGGAGGGAGTACTGTCTAGATTATTTTAGGACTAATTAACGTGTTGTTAAGATCACACATTGCACACGGTTTGGGTAGTACAAATGCGAGCAATAATCCCCCACATTGCACACAATTTTCTAGATCCAATTGTGTATGATGGTACTTACATCACATATAGTTTATTTTTTATTTTTAAACATGTGCTATGACTTGTGTAGTACATACAATTTTCATGAAATAGCCATGTGTGATGCTAATCCAAATTCCATACATTTTTATGTTAAATTGCGTGGGATGTACCCCCAATCACTAACAGTTCTGATAGCGTGTGCGATTAACACTCCCTTTCACACACACACGAAAGATGACAATTTGAAACTGCGTCACCGAAAGAGGATAAAAACTGTTTATTTAGGACGTCACTGCACCAGTATGAAAGTGGTTCATCCACAAACCATTTCTCTTCTAAACCAAGTTTGGCAACACAAAATGATGACACAAAGAGTTCAGACATTTGCATGAAGACTTCTTAGGAAAGCGCTTCCTACATGTAAGAGAGCAAGTAAATTCTCCAAACACATAAATGAAAAAGTAAATAAGTTAGAAAGAGTAATGTGTGGATGCCTGAGTTAAGCAAAGTTTTCTAGTGATAACCGAGCCGATGGGAGGCGCTGGCGGCGTTCTGCATCATTACCTTGATAAAGGCATCATCGTGTAACTACTATCGACCCACTTGTGCTGCTCCGGGGAAACCCTAGGATGTGGTCTTCCAGATCGAATGATGATGACAACGGAAAACTAACTTAGCAAATACTAATATGTGGAAATCTCGTAGGCATTGGATCAGTGATGGATAATTATGTTGGATGGCATTCATCATGCAATAGTCAAAACATAGGGTGATTCAGAACTAGCTCCAACTCATCAATGTAATGTTGGCATGTATTCCCTATATAGTCATACGTGCTTACGGAAAAGAACTTGCATGACATCCTTTGTCCTACCCTCCCGTGGCAGCGGGGTCCTAATGGAACTAAGGGATATTAAGGCATCCTTTTAATAGAGAACCGAACCAAAGCATTAGCACTTAGTGAATACGAACTCCTCAAACTACGGTAATCACCGAAAAGAATCCCAGTTATTGTCACCCTAGGGGATGCGGATCATAACTCGTAATAGGTGTCTATAACTTGCAAGATAGGATCAGGAACACATATATATTCATGAAAACATAATAGGTTCAGATCTGAAATCATGGCACTCAGGCCCTAGTGACAAGCATTAAGCATAGCAAATTCATAGCAACATCAATCTCATAACATAGTGGATACTAAGGATCAAACCCTACCAAAACTAACTCGATTACATGATAGATCTCATCCAACCCTTCACCGTCCAGCAAGCCTACGATGAAATTCCTCACGAACGATGGAGAGCATCATGAAATTGCTCATGAAGGATGGTTGGTGATGACGACGGGGTCGATTTCCCCTCTCCGAAGCCCAAATCACACTCCGGATCTGCCCTCTCGAGGAAGAACAGGAGGTGGCGGCGGTGGCTCCGTATCGTAAAATGTGATTAACTCTTCGCTCTGATTTTTTCCTCCCCGGATAGGAATATATAGGAGCGCAAACGAGGTCAGTGGAGCTACAGGGGGGCCACAAGTCAGGGGTGCGGCCTAGGGGGTTGTACCCTGCAGGCTCGTGGCCAAGGGGTGGCCCCTCTCCTGTAGATTCTTTCGCCATTATTTTTTATTAATTTCAGAAATATTCTCCGTAAATTTTTAGGTCAATCCGAGAACTTTTATTTCTTCACAAAAATAACACCAAGGCAATTGTGCTGAAAACAACGTTAGTCCGGGTTAGTTCCATTAAAATCATGCAAATTAGAGTTCAAAACAAGGGCAAAAGAGTTTGGAAAAGTAGATACGTTGGAGACGTATCACAATCCAACCACCTAGCAAGTATTTCACTTGGACCTGAATGCCCTCCTATCCACTCTTTAGTATTTGCCACTGATTTGTTGGTTTGTGGAAAAGCTAATGTGCAGGAGGCATCTACTATTTCCAACATTTTACATAAATTTTGTCAGCATTCGGGGAAGATTTCCAATTGGAACAAATCTGCCATACTTTTTTTTAGTAAAAATGTGTGTTTGCAGTCCAAACAAGATCTCAAACAAAATTTTCAGGCACCGTATTTAGATGGAAAGACCCTTCATCTTGGTCACCCACTCATCCTTCCTGCAAAGGACAAATCTACAGCACACAACTTTGTTATGATAAATTCAAATCCAAACTTTCATCTTACAAGTCGAATAACTCTCCCATTCTGCAATACTCATTCTTATAAAATCTATTTTGCCTCTATAATTTTGTATTATATGTCTAATATATCTTCTCTCTAAGAAGTTCCTATGAATCTCACAACGATTATAAGAAACTTCTGGTGGACAAGTGTAATGTATGAAGCTACTACAAAAAGCTTGTGCCTTAGGGCATGGCCGAACATCTGCATTGAGAAGAAAATTGATGGCTTAGGCATCAAGAACTTGCACTCACTTAAGGAGAGACTTATTCTTTCGGCGACATGGAGGTTGGCAAAAGAAGCAAACAGTTAGATGGCTTTAATCCTCAAGGCTAAGTATCACCATGACACGTCAATGTGGAGAGCCAAAGCAAACAACCCAAAATCAGCTTTTTGGGCTGCATTCTAAAGGTAAAACCTCTCTTAATTTCAGCCACTACTTGTTAGATTATACTCCCTCTGTTCCACAATACTTGTAGCTGGGTAATTTGTACTAGTTCTCCCCAACAACAAGTATTTAGGTACATAGGGAGTAGATGGTAACAATTGTTTGTGGAGTTCTCCTTCATTTTTTAGATGGGAAAAATTATGATCATCTGATAATACAATATCACCCTTTTGTCTATCTTTCTAATAATAAAGATATTTGCTTGAAAAATCAACACGCTTGGAATGTTGATCTAGTTAAATCTTTGTTCACTCATGAGATAGCTAATAATATTCTACAGACTCATCTATTTACTGTTGCTGGGTAAGATGATTTAATATGGAAACAAACACCTGCCGACAACTTCTCATTCAAAAGTGCATATAAGCATTGCTTCAACACATTAACCTGCAAGCTAGAAAACAACTCACGCTACTACAAGGAGGTCCTAAGACAACACATGTATCACAAACCGTTCGATGAAACTCTGTATGATGTACATCAAACTGTGTGCAATGTAACATCCCAAAAAACGCATGCATGATGTCATAATATCACACACATTTTGAAAAATAATTATCTACGATGTCACGCGAATAGTTTTTGCAAAAACAATTATGTGTGAGATCATCTATTTTTACACATGGTTTAAAAACATGTAAACATATGTGATGCTTTGCACACAGTTTTTATAAATGATATGTGTGTGATATAGTCTATCATTACACATAGTAAACGGGTGTGATGTCTTGCACACGTTTTTGTATGCATTTGTGTGTGTGATGTAATGTGTTATCCCACACACTTCCATAAATAGAATCATGTGTGATGCCTCACATTATTATTTTTCTAAAAAATAATGGATTTCGCGATAAGTTTGAAGGTGAATTGGCATTTTACTTCCTGGTTTGACTTTAAAAAATCTACACTTAAAATGCACCATAGAATCCTCCACTTTAAAATTTGGCAATTTTTAGAGCTCATTTCTATATTTGAGTCATTCACTTTATTTCTAGTCATTTAATGGATATAATTAGAATTTTAACTATGAGTGCATGAAACTATACACAAAAAAAATTTAAAAAAACATATTTAGGGTATTGAGTATATTTGTATGCCTCATACAAGAAATGAATATACAATTGTAAGATATGTGTGGCAAGAATCAACGCAAACATGGAGTTTATTGGTATTTTAATTATAAAAAATAGAAATAAAGTCAGAAAAATATGAAATTTGGCATAGTATCATGATATGACCTCAATATGATGTGGTAAAAATTTAAGAATGTTTCACATTCTTTTTTATGCACATAATTTAGAAACAGACAGCCTCTCACGAATGATAATGGTTTTAAGAATGAATGCACTAAGTTGAAGGCCAACTAATATTTTCCTTCGTAATTTGACCTTCATTTTTTTCTACGGTTAAGATACACCATAGAAAAATCCATATTTAAATTTGGCACTTTTCGAAGCTTATTTTCTATATGTGAGTTATTAACTGCATTTCTAATCATTTAATAGATACATTCAAAGTTGAACTAGGAGTATACTAAACAAGTATGCAAAAATGATTTGAAAAAACATATTTAGGACATTGAGTTTATGTTTATGTCTCATACAAGAAATAAATATAAATTTCAAATATCTATGTGACAAGAATCAACTCTGAACATGAAGTTTATCGGTATTTTAATTTTAAAAAATGTAAATGATGTCCAATAAATACAAAACTTGGCATGGTGTCAAGATATGACCTCGGTATAATGTAGTAAAAATTTGGAAAGGTTTGATAATTTTTTTGATGTGTTAGGGAAAAACTCAAATGGCAAGAAAGCACACATATGTGTATTGAATTCTTATCGGTGAAGAGATTGAAGTATTTGACATATGACATGTCATGAATCCATCTATCCGCACTTCACACCTAAGAAAAATATCTAGCATTATATCATCCTTATCTCTTCACCACGTTTATCACATACACACATACATATCTTGCTAGCATCAACCCAACCTTCTGTAGAATCATGGACATAACACACACTTCTTTCATGGCATGGCTGGCATGATGGAAGACGCCTACTCCATGCTTCGACTCAGAGCAGGATGTGGTGGGGCGGGGAGCACTTGGCGCCGGAGGCCCGGGAATGAAGCGGGTGCCCTGGACGCCATGAGGCTCATCATTGGGCATAGACGCGAGCACGAGCACGAAACTATCGTCCAACTCCGGGAGCTATGCCCGACGGAACAACTGCTTCAACATGTTCTGCATCTTGGGAAGCAACGCCATGGAGTCACGGTTCATGGCTATGTAAGCTAACTTCCCGTGTGTCTTTTTCCCACAATCCATCCACCACGCTGGTTCCTAGCTAGGTTGTCGGATAATACTAATATAATTTTATTTTTGTATGTCTAAGTATGATGTCTCTAGCCCTCTAATCTATTCTTAATTCTCCTCATCCATCGAGATTTCCCAAGAAATCAAACTAATCACAAAATTCTTTCTTGTGATGTTGTGAACTTTCTCTTCCAATATTTTTTGAGAATTTTTGTATGCATAACTAATGTAAGAACTAATTTCAAGTAGGGTAACTGAGTATGAAATACAAAAAATTCGAAAAACAATCCATCATAGATAATTTAGTGCGTGAGGTGCGCTCCAAATTTCAGATTATTTGGACATATGAGTAGGTGTGAGTAAAAAATACAAATTGGGTTAGAAAAATACATGAACAATAAACTTTTTTACAAACCACAAATTTGTCTTTTTGCCGAGGGCTACTCAAATGTTTAAATTATCTGAAATTGGGAGTGCACCTCAGGCACCAAATTCTCTACCATGCAAAAAAATGATTTTTTTGAATTTATCTAGTATTTGTTTAAAAAAAATACGCATCACACATGGAGATGATCCTTAGCATCGAATCGCTGTTTTGTGTAGTCATGTACCTTTTTTGAACTTGTCACCCTTTTCTCTTGTTTTTAAGGACAAGATACAATAAGAAAGCTTAGAAAAATGATAGTTGATGTCATCGATGAACAAGAGACTGATGAAGCTTTACGACGTAATTAGATGTGATTGCTACTTGTATGTAGTGGTTGTCGTGTGGTGTGAGATAGTACATTTGTAATTGTGTATATTGTATGACAAAGTTTGAAACATGTCGATGTTAGCAAGCTATTGAAAACAAATCATACAATGAATTTTGAATGTGCATGTTTTGTGTTATGTTTGTTTGTGAAAAGGTGATCATAGTAAGTTACTAAATTAATTAACTTCTTCTTCTATAAGGAGAGATACAAACAATTAAAAAGAAGATACTTTCCTTTTTTAGGAGGGCTAACAAGGAAATTATGAGGAATTAGAAAAAATGGCCTTACATACTGGAATTTTATCGAAAAATAAATACATCTTATATAGAGGAACGGAGGGAGTACTGTCTAGGTGATTTTAGGACTAATTAACGCGTTGTTAAGATCACACATTGCACACAGTTTGGGTAGTACAAATACGAGCAATAATCCCCCACATTGCACACAATTTTCTAGATCCTATTGTGTATGATGGTACTTACATCACATATACTTTATTTTTTATTTTTAAACATGTGCAATGACTTGTATTACAATTTTCATGAAATAGCCGTGTGTGATGCTAATCCAAATTCCATACATTTTTTATGTTAAATTATGTGGGATGTACCCCCAATAACTAACAGTTTTGATAGCGTGTGTGATTAACACCCCTATCACACACACACGCAAGATGACAATTTGAAACTGCGTCACTGAAAGAGGATAAAACCGTTTATTTAGGACGTCACTGCACCAGTATGAAAGTGGTTCGTCCACAAACCATTTCTCTTCTAAACCAGGTTTGGCAACACAAAATGATGACACAAAGAGTTCAGACATTTGCATGAAGACTTCTTAGGAAAGCGCTCCCTACATGTAAGAGAGCAAGTAAATTCTCTAAGCACATAAATGGAAAACACTTCACGTGGCAATACAGAGGATGAAGTGCACATGTTTTTTCCTTTGCCCTTTCTCTAATGTAACCTGGTTTTGCTCATCGTGTTTTAGTTAGGACTGAAATCCGTGTCGCAACTAATCATTCTAGTCCCGAGATGATCCAAACTTAGCTTAACTCACGCATCCACACATTACTCTTTCTAACTTATTTACTTTTTTTACGAGTGAACTTATTTACTTTTTTATGGTGCCTTTGGAAATCTCGAAACAATGCTCTCTTTGTTAGGAAAAATTACGGGCATTCTCAAGTGTGTGCAGCAACAAACAGGGATGGAGCCAGCCCAACAGGCCACCACCTTGGTGTTGGGGAACGTTGCATGAGAAATAATTTTTTTCCACGCACACGAAGATCTATCATGATGATGTTCATCTACGAGAGGGAGATTGGATCCACATATCCTTGTATATCGTTAAGCGGGAAGCGTTAAGAAACACGGCTGATATAGTGGTACAGCTTCGTGATTCAAATCACCGTCGTCCCATGATCCGTTCCGATCTAGCGCCGATAGGACGGCACCTCCGCGTTCAACACACGTACAGCTCGATGACGATCTCTGCCTTCTTGATCCAGCAAGAGAGACGGGGAAGTAGATGAGTTATCCGGTAGCGTGACGGCGCGCCGGTGATGGTGATGATCTATTCCTCCAGGGCTCCGCCCGAGCTCTGCAGAAAATCGATCTAGTGGAAGAACTACGAAGTATAGGTTTGAGTTGCACGTGGCAAAGTTGTGTCTCAAAAACCCTGAAACCTCTAGTATATATAGGAGGAGGGGAGGGGCTAGCCTTGAGGCTCAAGAGAGCCTCAAGGGCGCCGGCCGAGAGAGAAGGAGGTGGACTCCAACCCCAATTCGGTTTGGGGAAGGAGGAGTCCCCTCCTTCCTTCCCACCTCCCTCTTTTGTTTCTTTTCTTTGGTTTTATTTTCCTAGACGACATAGCCCACTTGGGCTGGACTCACCAGCCCACTAAGGGATGGTGCACCACCCTTGGGCTATTAGGCTCACACCCAGGTGGGTGGGCCCCTCCCGATGAAAACCCGAAACCCATTCGTCACTCCCGGTACAGTGTCGGTAATGCCCGAAATCTTTCTGGAGACCAAATGAAACCATCCTATATATCAATCTTCATTTCCGGACCATTCTGGAAATCCTCGTCACGTCTGTGATCTCATCCGGGACTCCGAACAACCTTCGGTCACCAACACCTATAACTCAACTATACCGAAACGTCACCGAAACTTAAGTGTGCAGACCTTGCGTGTTCGAGAACTATGCAGACATGACCTGAGACACTCCCCGTTCAATATCCAACAGCGGGACCTGGATGTCCGTATTGGATCCTACATATTTTGTGAAGATCTTATCGGTTGAAACTTTGTGCCAAGGATTCATATAATCCCGTATAACATTCCCTTTGTCCTTTGGTATGTTACTTGCCCGAGATTTTATCGTCACTATCCCTATACCTATTTCAATCTCGTTACCGGCAAGTCTCTTTACTCGTTCCGTAATACAAGATCCCATGACTAACACATTAGACACATTGTTTGCAAGGCTTATATGTGATGTTGTATTATCGAGTGGGCCCCGAGATACCTCTCCGTCACACGGAGTAACAAATCCCAGTCTTGATCCATGCTAACTCAACGGCCACCTTCGGAGATACCTGTAGAGCACCTTTATAGTCACCCAGTAACGTTGCGACATTTGATAGACACAAGGTATTCCTCTGGTGTGAGCGAGTTACATGATCTCATGGTCATAGGAATGAATACTTCACACGCAGAAAACAATAGCAACAAAATGACACGATCATATGCTACGTTCATAGTTTGGGTCTTGTCCATCACATCATTCTCCTAATGATGTGATCCAGTCATCAAGTGACAACACTTGCATATGGTCAGAAAACTTTACCATCCTTGATCAACTGGCTAGTCAACTAGAGGCTTACTAGGGACATTGTTTGTCTATATATCCACACATGTATCTATGATTTCATTCAATACAATTATAGCATGGACAATAAACGATTATCTTGAAACAGCAAATATAATAAAAACTATTTTATCATTGCCTCTTGGGCATATTTCCAACAGTCTCCCACTTGCACTAGAGTCAATAATCTAGTCTCACATCGCTATGCGATTTACATTGGAATGAATCTAACACCCATACAGTTCTGGTGTTGATCATGCTTCGCTCGTGGAAGAGGTTTAGTCAGCGGGTCTGCAACATTCAGATCCATGTGCCCTTCGCAAATATTTACGTCCTCTCCTTCGACATAGCCGTGGATTAGGTTGAAGCGTCGTTTGATGTGTCTGGTCTTCTTGTGAAACCTTGGTTCCTTTGCTAGAGCACTGGCACCAGTGTTGTCATAGAACAGAATTATTGGATTTAGTGCGCTCGGCACAACTCCAAGACCCGTCATGAACTGCTTCATCCAGACACCCTCCTTAGCTGCCTCCGAGGCAGCCATGTACTCCGCTTCACATGTAGAATCTGCTACGACGCTTTGCTTGGAACTGCACCAGCTTACCGCACCCCCATTAAGAATAAATACGTATCTGGTTTGAGACTTAGAGTCATCCGGATCAGTGTCAAAGCTTGTATCGACGTAACCCTTTAAGACGAGCTCTTCGTCAGCTCCATAAACGAGAAACATCTCCTTAGTCCTTTTCAGGTACTTCAGGATATTCTTGACCGCTGTCCAGTGATCCACTCCTCGATTACTTTGAAATCTGCCTGCCATACGTATGGCCAAGCTGACGCCCGGTCTTGTGCACAACATTGCATACATGATAGACCCTATGGCTGAAGCATAGGGGACGGTACTCATCTTTTCTCTATCTTCCGCAGTTATTGGATACTGTGTCTTACTCAACTTTATACCTTGTAACACTGGCAAGAACCCCTTCTTGGACTGCTCCATCTTGAACTTCTTCAAAACATTATCAAGATATGTGCTTTGTGAAAGTCTTATTAGGCGACTCGATCTATCCCTATAGATCTCAATGCCTAATATGTAAGCAGCTTCTCCTAGGTCTTTCATTGAAAAACATTTGTTCAAGTAATCCTTTAGGCTCTCTTAAAACTCCACATTATTTCCAATCAGCAATATGTCATCCACATATAATATTAGAAATGCTACAGAGCTCCCACTCACTTTCTTGTAAATACAAGATTCTCCAACAACTTGTATAAACCCAAATGCTTTGATCACCTCATCAAAGCGCTTATTCCAACTCCGAGATGCTTGCACCAGTCCATAAATGGATCGCTGGAGCTTGCATACTTTTTATTATTCTTCGGATCAACAAAACCTTTGGGTTGCATCATATACAACTCTTCCTTAAGATAACCATTAAGGAACGCCGTTTTGACATCCATCTGCCATATTTCATAATCAAAAAGTGCAGCTATTGCTAACATGATTCGGACAGACTTAAGCATCGCTACCGGTGAGAAAGTCTTGTCGTAGTCAACTCCTTGAACTTATGAAAAACCATTTGCCACAAGTCGAGCTTTATAAACGGTCACATTACTGTCCGCGTCCGTCTTCTTCTTAAAGATCCCTTTGTTCTGAATAGCCTTGCGACCTTCAAGTAATGCTTCCAAAGTCCACACTTTGTTTTCATACATAGATCCTATCTCGGACTTCATGGCCTCTAACCATTTGTTGGAATCTGGGCCCACCATTGCTTCTTCATAATTCACAGGCTCATTGTTGTCTAACAACATGATAGGTAAGACAGGATTACTGTACCACTCAGGAGCAGTACGTGATCTTGTCGACCTGCGAGGTCCGACAGTAACTTGATCTGAAGCTTCATGATCATCATCATTATCTTCCTCCTCAACCGGTGTTGCCTCGACAGATATTTCTCTCTGCCCTACGCCACCATCTAGAGGGAGCAGAGGTTCCACAACCTCATCAAGTTCTACCTTCCTCGCACTCAATTCTTTCGAGAGAAACTCCTTCTCAAGAAAAGCTTCGTTCTTAGAAACAAACACTTTTCCCTCGGATCTGAGATAGAAGGTGTACCCAGCTATCTCTTTTGGGTAACCTATGAAGACGCACTTTTCCGCTTCGGTTCCAACTTTTCAGGCTGAAGCTTTTTGACATAAGCATCGCATCCCCAAACTTTAAGAAACGACAACTTTGGCCTCTTGCCATGCCATAGTTCATATGGTGTCATTTCAATGGATTTTGATGATGCCCTATTTAAAGTGAATGCAGTTGTTCTAATGCATAACCCCAAAATGATAATGGGAAATCGGTAAGAGACATCATAGATCGCACCATATCTAACAAAGTACGATTACGACGTTCGGACACACCATCACGTTGTGGTGTTCCACGCGGTGTCAACTGTGAAACGATTCCACATTGTCTTAAGTGAGCACCAAACTCAAAACTCAGATATTCACCCCCTTGATCAGATCGTAAGAAATTGATCTTCTTGTTACGATGATTTTCAACTTCACTCTGAAATTGCTTGAACTTTTCAAACGTTTCAAACTTGTGCTTCATCAAGTAGATATATCCATACCTACTCAAATCATTAGTGAAGGTGAGAAAACAACGATTACGCCGCGTACCTCCACACTCATTGGACCACATACATTAGTATGTATGATCTCCAACAAGTCACTTGCACGCTCCATTGTTCCGGAGAACGGAGTCTTAGTCATCTTGCCCATGAGGCATGGTTCGCACGTGTCAAGTGATTCGAAATCAAGTGACTACAAAAGCCCATCAGCATGGAGTTTCTTCATGCGCTTTACACCAATATGACCTAAGCGGCACTGCCACAAAAAGGTGGCGCTATCATTGTTAACTCTACATCTTTTGGTCCCAATGTTATGTATATGTGTGTCATCACAATCAAGATTCAATATGAACAAACCCCTCACATTGGGTGCATGACCATAAAAGATATTACTCATAAAAATAGAACAACCATTATTCTCTGACTTAAATGAGTAACCGTCTCGCAATAAACAAGATCCAGATATAATGTTCATGCTTAACGCAGACACTAAATAACAATTATTTAAGTTCATAACTAATCCTGATGGTAACTGAAGTGAGACTGTGCCAACGGTGATTGCATCAACCTTGGAACCATTTTCCACGCGCATCGTCACTTCATCCTTCGCCAGCCTTCGTTTATTCCGTGGTTCGTGCTTAGAGTTGCAAATATGAGCAACAAAACCGGTATCAAATACCCAGGCACTACTACGAGAGTTGGTTAGGTACACATCAATAACATGTATATCACATATACGTGGTTTGGCGTTGGCCGCCTTCTTATCAGCCAAATACTTGGGGCAGTTGCGCTTCCAGTGACCCATACCCTTGCAATAGTAGCACTTTGTTTCTGGCTTAGGTCCAACCTTGGGTTTCTTCGTCGGATTGGCAACAGTTTTTCCGCTCTTCTTGGAGTTACCCTTCTTTCCTTTGTCGTTCCTTTTGAAACCAGTGGTCTTATTGACCATCAACACTTGATGTTCTTTTCGGAGTTTTGACTCTGCGACTTTCAGCATCGCGAATTACTCCCCGGGTGACATGTTCATCCCTTGCATGTTATAGTTCGACACAAAGCTCTTGTAGCTAGGTGGCAGTGATTGAAGAATTATGTCAGTGATAGCCTCTTGTGGGAGTTCAATCCCCATCTCAGCTAGACGGTTTGAGTACCCAGACATTTTGAGCACATGTTCACCAACAAACGAATTCTCCTACATTTTGCAAGCATAGAATTTATCGAAGGACTCATACCTCTCGATCTGGGCGTTCTTCTGAAAGATAAATTTCAACTCCTGGAATATCTCATATGCTCCATGACATTCAAAGCGTCGTTGAAGTCCCGGTTCCAAGCCATACAAGACTGCACATTGAACTACTGAGTAGTCCTCCTTACGTGATTGCCAAGCGTTCAAAACATCTTGGTCAGACGTAGTGGGTGGTTCATCTCCTAGCACAACATCAAGGACATAATTCTTTTTCCCAGCTTGTAGGATGAGCCTAAGATTACGAGCCCAGTCTACAAAGTTGCTACCGTCATATTTCAGCTTAGCTTTCTCTAGGAACGTATTGAAATTCAGGGTTGCTACTGCGTGAGCCATTGATCTACAACATAAAATATTGCAAAGTGGACTTAGACTATGTTCAAGACAATTAGAGTTTAACTAATCAAATTACTATTAAACTCCCACTCAAATAGACATCCCTCTAGTTACTTGAGTGTGGCATGATCCAAGTTCACTAACTCAAGTCCGATCATCACGTGAGTTGAGCGTAGTTTCAGTGGTAAACATCTTTATGCTAATCATATCAACTATATGATTCATGCGCGACCTTTCGGTATCTTGTGTTCCGAGGCCATGTCTGCACATGCTAGGCTCGTCAAGTTTAACCCGAGTGTTCCGCGTGTGCAACTGTTTTGCACCCGTTGTATCTGAACGTTGAGTCTATCACACCCGATCATCACGTGGTGTCTCAAAACGACGAACTGTCGCAACGGTGCACAGTCGAGGAGAACAAAATTTTATCTTGAAATTTTAGTGATGGATTACCTTATAATGCTACTGTCATTCTAAGCAAGATAAGGTGCATAAAAGGATTAACATCACATGCAATTCATAAGTGACATGAGATGGCCATGATCTTGTGCTTCTTGATCTCCATCACCAAAGCACCGGCATGATCTTCATCGTCACCGGTGCCACACCATGATCTCCATCATCATGATCTCCATCATCGTGCCGCCATCGAGGTTGTCGTGCTATCTATGCTATTACTACTAAAGCTACAACCTAGCAATTTAGTAAACGCATCTTCAAACACAAATGTTAGTTTAAAGACAACCCTATGGCTCCTGTCGATTGCCGTAGCATCGACGTGCAAGTCGATATTTAACTATTACAACATGATCATCTCATACATCCAATATATCAAATCATGTCATTGGCCATATTACATCATAAGCATACCCTACAAAAACAAGTTGGACGTCCTCTAATTTGTTGTTGCATGTTTTACGTGGCTGCTATGGGTATCTAGTATGATCGTATCTTACTTACGCAAAACCACAACGGAGATGTGCAAATTGCTATTTAACCTTTCTCCAAGGACCACCTTGGTCAAATCCAATTCAACTAAAGTTGAAGAAACTAACACCCGCCAGTCATCTTTATGCAACGAGTTGCATGTTCGTCGATGAAACCGGTCTCTCGTAAGCGTACGAGTAATATTGGTCTGGGCCGCTTCAATCCAACAATACCGCCGAATCGAGAAAAGACTAAGGAGGGCAGCAAATAGAAAATCAACGCCCACAAAAACTTTTGTGTTCTACTCGAGATTACGTCTACGCATGAAACTAGCTCATGATGCCACTTTTGGGGAACGTTGCATGGGAAACAAAAAATTTCCCACGCACACGAAGACCTATCATGGTGATGTTCATCTACGAGAGGGAGATCAGATCCGCATACCCTTGTAGATCGCTAAGCGGGAAGCGTTAAGAAACGCAGTTGATGTAGTGGTATAGCTTCGTGATTCAAACCACCGTCGTCACACGATCCGTACCGATCTAGCGCCGAACAGACGACACCTCCGCGTTCAGCACACGTATAGCTCGATGACAATCTTCGCCTTCTTGATCCAGCAAGAGAGGCGAGGAAGTAGATGAGTTCTCCAGCAGCGTGACGGCGCGCCGATGATGGTGATGATCTATTCCTGCAGGGATCCGCCCGAGCTCTGCAGAAAATCGATCTAGTGGCAGAACTACGAAGTATAGGTTTGAGTTGCACGTGGCAAAGTTGTGTCTCAAAAACCCTAAACCCTCTAGTATATATAGGCGGAGGGGAGGGGCTAGCCTTGAGGCTCAAGAGAGCCTCAAGAGCGCCGGTCGAGAGAGGAGAAGGTGGACTCCAACGCCTATTTGGTTTGGGGAAGGAGGAGTCCCCTCCATCCTTCCCACCTCCCTCTTTTTTTCTTTTCTTTGGTTTTCTTTTCCTAGCCGGCATAACCCACTTGGGCTGGCATCACCAGCCCACTAAGGGCTGGTGAGCCACCCTTGGGCTATTAGGCTCACTCCCGGGTTGGTGGGCCCCTCCCAGTGAAAACCCGGAATCCATTCGTCACTCCCGGTACACTGCCGGTAATGCCCGAAATCTTTCCGGAGACCAAATGAAACCATCCTATATATCAATCTTCGTTTCCGGACCATTCTGGAAACCCTCGTGACGTCCGTGATCTCATCCGGAACTCTGAATAACCTTCGGTCACCAACACCTATAACTCAACTATACCGAAACGTCACCGAACCTTAAGTGTGCAGACCCTGCGGGTTCGAGAACAATGCAGACATGACCTGAGACACTCCCCGGTCAATATCCAACAGCGGGACCTGGATGTCCATATTGGATCCTACATATTCTACGAAGATCTTATCGGTTGAACCTGTGTGTCAAGGATTCATATAATCCCGTATAACATTCCCTTTGTCCTTTGGTATGTTACTTGTCCGAGATTTGATCATCGGTATCTTTATACCTATTTCAATCTCGTTACCGGCAAGTCTCTTTACTCGTTCCTAATACAAGATCCCGTGACTAACACATTAGCCACATTGCTTGCAAGGCTTATATGTGATGTTTTATTACCGAGTGGGACCCGAGATACCTCTCCGTCACACGGAGTGACAAATCCCAGTCTTGATCCATGCTAACTCAACGGACACCTTCGGAGATACCTGTAGAGCACCTTTATAGTCACCCAGTAACGTTGCGACGTTTGATAGACACAAGGTATTCCTCTGGTGTGAGCGAGTTACATGATCTCATGGTCATAGGAATGAATACTTCACACGCAGAAAACAATAGCAACAAAATGACACGATCATATGCTACGTTCATAGTTTGGGTCTTGTCCATCACATCATTCTCCTAATGATGTGATCCAGTCATCAAGTGACAACACTTGCATATGGTCAGAAAACCTTAACCATCCTTGATCAACTGGCTAGTCAACTAGAGGCTTACTAGGGACATTGTTTGTCTATATATCCACACATGTATCTATGATTTCATTCAATACAATTATAGCATGGACAATAAACGATTATCTTGAAACAGAAAATATAATAATTATTATTTTGTCATTGTCTCTAGGACATATTTCCAACACTTGGTTAGTCATTGTACGTTGTAGCATCTGAGTACAGTAAATTGGGAGCTCTTATGCACCGCTCTTTGTGGCAAACAGTTGTCGTTTGGCACAGTCGACTCAGCGAATGGGCCGACCCATGAATATCAAGACTGACAACCAACGGGCACTGCGGTGCAGAAAAAATTAATGTCGCGGGGATTAGAACACCAGATCCTCTGCTAATTGCGAAGTGCTACTACCAGTTGAGCTAGCAACCACACGTGATAATACAATAGCGTCAACTAGTAAAGAACCGACACGCTGCGCAAATCCAAATCATTTTAGGAATTTAGAAACATTTTTTTCTTAATATACGGAATGTTTGACAGAACGCAAACACATTCCAATTTCCGAAAAATGTTTCTACAAACTATACATTTTCAAAAAACAGGAACTTCTTTTTGAAAATCATGAAGATTTCTTCAAATGGGAACATTTTTCCAAATTTCAAAACAAAATTTGGAGCTGCAAACATATTTTGAAACTCCTGAATAAAATTTAAACAAAACATTTTTTGAAACTTTTTAAAAAATTATGAAACTACAAAGAAATGAAAACATGAACAATTTTTGCAATTTGCGGACAATTTTCAAAAAGGGAACTTGTTTTAACGCCAGAACAGTTTTTGAAAATTTATCAAAATTTTGACCAAAAGAATTCGCAACATTTTTTGAATTCTGAGCAATTTATGAAGAACGACATTGTTTTTGAATTTTGGAACATTTCTGAAATCAAGAACATTTTTTGATAGTTAAGAACAATTGTCAAACATGAACTTACATTTAAAAAAGATGAAAGTAACCTTGAATTTTTAAAGCAATATTTTTTTCAATCTTGAGGACAAATTTTGAAAGCGAAAACGATTTTTGCAAAATATTGAACAAATTTGGAAGCGCGGACAATTTTTAAAGCACAAACACTTTTTGAGTCTTGAGAACTAAATTTGAAAATGGAGAATAATTTTGAAAACCCCAAACAAATTTGAAAGAGTGAACAAATTTTTAAAGCACCAACATATTTTGAATCTTGAGAATAAATTTTGAAACCAAGAACAATTTTAAAAAATCTTGAACAAATTTGAAACCGCGAACATTTTTGAATCTTATGAACAAATTTTGAAACCAAGAACAAATTTGAATCTTCAATACAAATTTTGAAACCAAGAACATTTGTTTGAAAATATGGAACATTTTTTTAAAATTGAAAACGTTTTTTGAAAACGCAGAATATTTTTTGAAAATCCATAACATTTTTTGAAACAGAAACAGAAAAGTGAAAAAGAAACAAAAAGAAAAAGGAAACAAAAACCTATTCAAGGAAGCTTCTAGAAGTTTCTCAAAACCGAGAAAACCGTCTGAAAAACTATGAAAGGTTCCTAAAATCGGGGCGCTGCAACCCACTGAATGAGCCAGCCCATTTAAAATCACTCATCACTTCGCACAGAACCACAAATAGGATATTCCGAGTAAACTGCTTGATTATGCACTTTGTTTAGTTCTCACATCCCAGGCCTGGGTCCTAGAGGCCTTGGGCCTGGATCCGCCCTTGGCGGCGAACTCAATCATACAAACAATTAAATTGTAGAGACCCATTGCTAAAAAAAATTCAAATTGTAGAGATCTTTGCTGAAGATCATGGTGAGCATTGGTGCAGTACCAACTGGTGCGGTCGGAGATATAAAATTTGGATTCTTCTAGTAACACTTTTTTTTTGTGACGCTGCATGGGAATTACAAGCAGCCCACACTTCTACGCAGGCATTAATTGGAGTCTTCATCCAGATTGAAAATAATGATCGCATCCAGCAACTTTACATTGCGGCAATGTACCAGACGGCTTCCTCTCCTCTTCGAGCTGAGTGTTATGACCTCATGCTTGCAACCAGGCTAGCAAGCATACTAAATATTCAAGATCCACACTTCTAAACTGGTTACTCAGTACTAACTTTGACAGCAAAAACAACGGACATTCTCTTCTCGCTCAGACACGAAATAGTCCTTTTCAGCATCGAAACGTGTTTTTCTTCAGAAATCAGCATCGAGAAGTTGCTCACGTTAGCAAGGGAAAAAACATCAAGGCTCATCACCCTGCACGCCTAGCTTTGAAAGTACAGAAGATATATGTACTGTTTAGTTGCTTATTATGGATTCAGTGCTTTGTTCAATCAGGGAAACTCTCTCCGTATCCAGCGTGCTTCCTTTCCCGCTTATCTGTGTAAAATGTTTATAAGTTAATAATATCTTTATGTTAAAAAAATATATTAAAAAAGCACAACGGAGGAGCTCCCCACGCAGCTGCCTCGCGGCGTGCAATCCGCCGATCGCGTCGACGACTACCTCTGCATGCGTTACCTGCTCCGTCAGGACACGAGGATCCAAGACGAGAGAGCACGAGACGGACCATTCGTGCAATCTACAGTATATCCAAGACCCCGAGAAATCAAATCAAGCGCTGGCATGCCGAGGCAACACCCGCGGCTGCCGACTTGCCGGACGTGTCAAAGATGCAGCGTGCGTTGTCAGTGGAGCGGGGTACGTGCGTCCCGTTGCACCCGACCCAACGATTAATTTGGACGCTGTAGCATGCAGTGCCAGTGCCCACGGCCGGTGGATGCCTGACGACTGACGGCCCATCTGACTCCGATCGAGTCAAGGTTTCCGCGCCGCGTCGCCGGCCTTGGCCTTTTCTGGGTACGGCCGCCGCGTTTCCACCTTCTGCTTCCATCGTCGCCCTTCACTTCTCCTCAGTTCTCACCACTCAAGATCGGTGGAAAGCAGCTAGTATCACTTAATCAATAAGAAAATCCCATTGATTAAGAGGCACTACGCTCCCACTCCGTTTGCTTTGGAGTTAATCAGTGCCCCGGCCGGTGCGTGCTAGTAGCAGCCATGTTTCAAGGTCATGCTTTGGCAGATAATTATTGACTAATTAGACGTGTTCTAACTTGGGATTAAAACAAAAGCATGGTACTCCTAGACCTAGGGCACTGTTTTAGGCTGGTCCACTCGCTCCCGCTTCAAACTATCCATCCACTGTCGTCTGTCGCCGTCTATTGTCATCATCATCATGAACCCATGATTCATGCCCATGTTCCACGGCTGATTGTCATCATCGGATAATAATGCCGACAAACTTGGCGGTGGGGCGACGTGACCCTAATCCCCAGGAGCTGTTTGTCTCTTCTCAATCAACATAAATTAAACTTGCAATGCAGGTGAGCTGACCCGTCCTCCTTTGCCCCGGGACAAGAGAAATTCTTACTAACACTCAACCGCGGCACACGCATGAGCATGAGCATACAGTTGTAGGCGAGATCGTTCCACTTAAATCTGACAGTGATGGGCACGGTGTCGACGTCGACACGTCGTGTGTACGCCATGTGATGTGCTACGTCTACGCTGTAGTCCACGTACACATGCATCCAGCTGGGACCCGCATGCCATCCATTGATCGATCACATGCAGGATACCACGATATCTTTGGGTGAATGGATGGAGCGCCGTGGCCCGTGTGACATCAATGTTCGCATCGCATCAAAGACCAACATTGATACGTATCTCCGCTTGGAACATGAAGAAATTGCTTCTTGGGGGAAACAGTGGTCGGCTCCTCTTTTGCATAACAATTTCTTTGTTTTTACCTTTGTGAATTCTGAAATCGAACTCATTTAAAAAAAATTTAACCTGACCCTTTTTTACGACGTCAATATTTCTGACATCTCATTTGCATGAGAGATGCCAAGTCCCTGACGTTTGGTACGAGCCTGCATGATCGGCTGACCCATTGATTCTCTGACGTGGCAAAGGGTCAGACGCCGGGGATCCTGCGTCCGTCTTGTCTTGGACCAGACGTCAAGGACCCTGACGTGTGTTACCAAACATCAGGGACCTTGACGTCTGGTCCCAACAGATCACACAAATAATTTTTTTATAATATGTCCTATATCATCGAGGCGTAAATGTCTTTGGCGTTTGGTACCACACGTCAGGGTCCTTGTCGTCTGGCCCTTTCCCACATCAAAGAGTCAACAGGTCAATCGGTCATGCAATCTCGTACCAGACGTCAGGGACCTTGACATCTTCCATGCAAACCTGACGCTAAGGATGTTGGCGTCTCCAAAAGGTATTAGATTCACATTTTTTAAAAGTAAGGTCAATTTCGGAATTTGTTACGCCAAAAGGTCAAAACAAAAAATATATCCTCTTTCATAAGGGGACCAAAGAGTTCACGTAAGAGTGAAAGTATACTACACTAGAGTAGATGCACGTACCTCTTTTTTCTGAAATGATGGACACACGTACCTCTTTTTTCTAAATGAAGATGCGCGTACTGACAAACAGTAGAAAATTCGGTGGCACCAAAGAGAGCCTTAGCAAAATCTTGATACTCATTTAAAAAAATCTTTGAGGGCCATGCTTATTTTGATACTCGTGTTAAAATGGTTATGTGTATTCCTAATTGTTGGAGAGGCCGGAAAGTAAAAATTCTCTTGCAATTTTAGAGGACAGCCCCTCGAGGGCGAAGCCTAGGGGGAACTGGCAGCGGCGGGCATGTTTCTTTCGCCCCGGGTGCGCCTCGCCCGTGATTTGGGGATCTCACGGCGACTGATGGTGGTCCACGGGGCGCCGCTCGTGGCCTCTTGCTAGTGGAGTGGTAGGCCGTCGAGGAGGCATTGGTGCTTCGCGTCAAGGTGCCTCCTAGTGCGCTTGCTTAGGGGTACAGATTGGGGTGGCGCTCGATCTGTCGTTCATGGTGGCCTCAGGCGCCGTTCTACACCTTGCAGGACTGCACATAGGCAAACTGTGGGTGTGGCAGCGCGACATGCACGCGGCTGTGGTGGCGAAACGGGGGGCTTCAAAGTTCGTGATCAGATGTGGCGTGGACGATGTGTCCATGCTCGCGGCATGGCGGCGGCCCCGAGTGGAGGATCTGGTGCTGGCATGCTCGGCAGCGTAACGGCAAGTCGAGCGCATCTGACCATGGGGCGAGACGCAAGGGATTTGGAACCCAGTGCGCGGATCTGACGGTCGTGACAGCGGTTGCCATTGTTTGGACAATGATAGTGTTCGGAATATGCCCTAGAGGCAATGATAAAATAGTTATTATTATATTTCATGTTTCAAGATAATCGTTTATTATCCATGCTATAATTGTATTGAATGAAAGCATAGATACATGTGTGGATGTATAGAGAAAACAATGTCCCTAGTAAGCCTCTAGTTGACTAGCCAGTTGATCAAGGATGGTTAAGGTTTTCTGACCATATGCAAGTGTTGTCACTTGATGACTGGATCACATCATTAGGAGAATGATGTGATGTACAAGACCCAAATTATGAGCGTAGCATGTGATCGTGTCATTTTGTTGCTATTGTTTTCTGCGTGTCAAGTATTCATTCCTATGACTATGAGATCATGTAACTCACTGAAACCGGAGGAATACCTTGTGTGTATCAAACATCGCAACATTACTGGGTGACTATAAAGGTGCTCTACAGGTATCTCCTGAGGTGTCCGTTGAGTTAGCATGCATCAATACTGGGATTTGTCACTCCGTGTGACGGAGAGGTATCTCGGGGCCCACTCTCTAATACAACATCACATATAAGCCTTGCAAGCAATGTGCGTAAAGTGTTAGTCATGGGATCTTGTATTACGGAACGAGTAAAGAGACTTGCCGATAATGAGATCGAAATAGGTATAGAGATATCGACGATCAAATCTCGGGCAAGTAACATACCGAAGGACAAAGGGAATGGTATACGGGATTATATGAATCCTTGACACAAAGGTTCAACCGATAAGATCTTCGTAGAATATGTAGGATCCAATATGGACATCCAGGTCCTGCTATTGGATATTAACCGGGGAGTGTCTCAGGTCATGTCTACATAGTTCTCGAACCCGCAGGGTTTGCACACTTAAGGTTCGGTGACGTTTCGGTATAGTTGAGTTATAGGTGTTGGTGACCGAAGGTTGTCCGGAGTCCCGTATGAGATCAAGGATGTCACGGGGGTTTTCGGAATGGTCCGGAATCGAAGATTGATATATAGGATGGTTTCATTTGGTCACCATAAAGATTTCGGGCATTACCGGCAGTGTGCGGGGAGTGACGAATGGGTTCCAGATTTTCACCGGGAGGGGCCCACCCACCCGGGAGTGAGCCCAATAGTCCTAGGGTGGCGCACCAGCCCTTAGTGGGCTGGTGAGGCCATCCCAAGTGGGCTATGGCGCTACAAGAGAAAACCAAAAGAAAAGAAAAAAAAAGGGAGGTTAGAAGGGAGAGGAGGACTCCTTCCCGAAAACTAATTGGAGTTGGAGTCCTCCTCTCCACTTCGGTCGGCGCCCTAGGGGCTCCCTTGAGCCCCAAGGCTAGCCCCTCCCCTCCTCCTATATATACTAGAGGTTTTAGGGTTTTTTCGACACAACTTTGCCACGTGCAACTCAAACCTATACCTCGTAGTTCTACCTCTAGATCGGATTTCTGCGGAGCTCGGGCGAAGCCCTGCAGGAATAGATCATCACCATCACCAGCGCGCCATCACGCTGCCGGTGAACTCATCTACTTCCCTGTCTCTCTTGATGGATCAAGAAGGCAGAGATCGTCATCGAGTTGTATGTGTGCTGAACGCGGAGGTGCCGTCCGTTCGGTGCTAGATCGAGACGGATCGTGGGACGACGGTGATTTGAATCATGAAGTTTTACCACTACATCAACTGCATTTCTTAACGCTTCCCGTTGAGCGATCTACAAGGGTATGTGGATCAGATCTCCCTCTCGTAGATGAACATCACCATGATAGGTCTTCTGTGCGTAGGAATTTTTTTGTTTCCCATGCAACGTTCCCCAATAGTGGCATCATGAGCTAGGTTCATGCGTAGATGTAATCTCGAGTAGAACAGAAAGTTGTTGAGGGTGTTGATTTTCGATTTGCTACCCTCCTTAGTCTTTTCCTGATTCGGCGGTATTGTTGGATTGAAGCGGCCTGGACCAACATTACTCGTACGCTTACGAGAGATTGGTTTCATCGACTAACATGCAACTTGTTGCATAAAGATGACTGGCGGGTGCATGTTTCTTCAACTTTTGTTGAATTGGATTTGACCGAGGCGGTCCTTGGAGAGAGGTTAAATAGCAATTTTCACATCTCCGTTGTGTTTTTTGCGTAAGTAAGATGCGATCATAATAGATACCCATAGCAGCAACGTAAAACATGCAGCAACAAATTAGAGGAAGTCTAACTTGTTTTTGGAGGGTATGCTTGTGATGTGATATGGCCAAAGACATGATGTGATATATTGGATGTATGGGATGATCATGTTGTAATAGTTAATATCGACTTGCATGTTGATGCTATGGCAACCGACAGGAGCCATAGGGTTGTCTTTGAACTAACGTTTGTGTTTGCACATGCGTTTACTATATTGCTAGGTTGTAGCTTTAGTAGTAATAGCATAGATAGCACGACAACCTCGATGGCGGCACGATGATGGAGATCATGGTGTGGTGCCGGTGACGATGAAGACCATGCCGGTGCTTTGGTGATGAAGATCAAGAAGCACAAGATCATGGCCATATCATGTCACTTATGAATTGCATGTGATGTTAATCCTTTTATGCACCTTATGTTACTTAGAACGATGGTAGCATTATAAGGTGATCCCTCACTAAAATTTCAAGATAAAATTGTGTTCTCCCCGACTGTGCACCGTTGCGATAGTTCGTCGTTTCGAGACACCACGTGATGATCGGGTGTGATAGACTCAACATTCACATACAACGGGTGCAAAACAGTTGCACACACGGAACACTCGGGTAAAACTTGACGAGCCTAGCATGTGCAGACATGCCTCGGAACACGAGAGACCGAAAGGTCGAGCATGAATCGTATAGTTGATATGATTAGCATAGAGATGTTTACCACTGAAACTACGCTCAACTCACATGATGATCGGATTTGAGTTAGTGAATTTGGATCATGCCACACTCAAGTAACTAGAGGGATGTCTATTTGAGTGGGAGTTTATTAGTAATTTGATTAGTTAAACTCTAATTATCTTGAACATAGTCTAAGTCCACTTTGCAATATTTTATGTTGTAGATCAATGGCTCACGCAGTAGCAACCCTGAATTTGAATACGTTCCTAGAGAGAGCTAAGCTGAAAGATGATGGCAGCAACTTTGTAGACTGGGCTCGTAATCTTAGGCTCATCCTACAAGCTGGGAAAAAGAATTATGTCCTTGATGCTGCGCTACAAGATGAACTACCTGCTACGTCTGGCCAAGATGTTTTGAATGCTTGGCAATCACATAAGGAGGACTACGCAGTAGTTCAATGTGCAGTATTGTATGGCTTGGAACCGGGACTTCGACGACGCTTTGAACGTCATGGAGCATATGAGATGTTCCAGGAGTTGAAGTTTATCTTTCAGAAGAACGCCCGGATCAAGAGGTATGAGACCTTCGATAAATTCTATGCTTGCAAGATGGAGGAGAATTCGTTTGTCAGTGAACATGTGCTCAAAATGTCTGGGTACTCAAAACGTCTAGTTGAGCTGGGGATTGAACTCCCGCAAGAGGCTATCACTGACAGAATTCTTCAATCACTGCCACTTAGCTACAAGAGCTTTGTGTTAAACTATAACATGCAAGGGCTGAACAAGTCACCCGGCGAGTTATTCACGATGTTGAAAGTCGCAGAGTCAGAACTCCGGAAAGAGCATCAAGTGTTGATGGTCAATAAGACCCCTAGTTTCAAGAAAAACGGCAAAGGCAAGAAGGGTAACTCCAAGAAGAGCGGCAAGCTTTTACTAATCCGACGAAGAAACCCAAGGCTGGACCTAAGCCGGAAAGAGAGTGCTATTATTGCAAGGGGATGGGTCACTGGAAGCGCAACTGCCCCAAGTATTTGGCTGATAAGAAGGCGGCCAACGCCAAACCAGGTATGTGTGATATACATGTTATTGATGTGTACTTAACCAACTCTCGTAGTAGTGCCTGGGTATTTGATACCGGTTCTGTTGCTCATATTTGCAACTCAAAGCAGGGACTGCGGAATAAATGAAGGCTGGCGAAGGATGAAGTGACGATGCGTGTGGGAAATGGTTCCAAGGTTGATGCAATCGCCATCAGCACAGTGTCACTTCCGTTACCATCACGATTAGTTATGAACTTAAATAATTGTTATTTAGTGCCTGCGTTAAGCATGAAAATTATATTTGGATCTTGTTTGTTGCGAGACGGTTACTCATTTAAGTCAGAGAATAATGGTTGTTATATTTTTATGAGTAATATCTTTTATGGTCATGCACCCAATGTGAGGGGTTTGTTCATATTGAATCTTGATTGTGATGACACACATATACATAACATTGAGACCAAAAGATGTAGAGTTAAAAATGATAGCGCCACGTTTTGTGGCACTGCCGCTTAGGTCATATTGGTGTAAAGCGCATGAAGAAACTCCATGTTGATGGGATTTTGAGTCACTTGATTTTGAATCACTTGACACATGCGAACCATGCCTCATGGGAAAGATGACTAAGACTCCGTTCTCCGGAATAATGGAGCGTGCAAGTGACTTGTTGGAGATCGTACATACTGATGTGTGCGGTCCGATGAGTGTGGAGGCACGCAGCGGATATCGTTATTTTCTCACCTTCACTGATGATTTGAGTAGGTATGGATATATCTACTTGATGAAGCACAAGTCTGAAACGTTTGAAAAGTTCAAGCAATTTCAGAGTGAAGTTGAAAATCATCGTAACAAGAAGATCAAGTTCCTACGATCTGATCGAGCACGTGAATATATGAGTTTCAAGTTTGGTGCTCACTTAAGACAATGTGGAATCGTTTAACAGTTGACACCGCGTGGAACACCACATCGTAATGGTGTGTCCGAACATCGTAATCGTACTTTGTTAGACATGGTGCGATCTATGATGTCTCTTACCGATTTGCCGTTATCGTTTTGGGGTTATGCATTAGAGACAGTTGCATTCACTTTAAATAGGGCGCCACCAAAATCCGTTGAGACGACACCATATGAGCTATGGCATGGCCAGGGGCCAAAGTTGACGTCTCTTAAAGTTTGGGGATGTGATGCTTATGTCAAAAAGCTTTAGCCTGAAAAGCTGGAACCCAAAGCGGAAAAGTGCGTCTTCATAGGTTACCCAAAAGAGACAGTTGGGTACACCTTCTATCTCAGATCCGAGGGCAAAGTGTTTGTTGCTAAGAACGGAGCTTTTCTTGAGAAGGAGTTTCGCTCGAAAGAATTGAGTAGGAGGAAGATAGAACTTGATGAGGTTGTAGAACCTCTGCTCCCTCTAGATGGTGGCGCGGGGCAGGGGGAAACCCCTGTCGAGGCAACACCGATTGAGGTGGAAGCTATTGATGATGATCATTAAGCTTCACATCAAGTTACTATCAGACCTCATAGGTCGACAAGATCACGTACTCCTCCTGAGTGGGACGGTAATCCTGTCTTATCTATTATGTTGTTAGACAACAATGAGCCTCTGAATTATGAAGAAGCAATGGTGGGCCGGGATTCCAACAAATGGCTGGAGGCCATGAAGTCCGAGATAGGATCTATGTATGAAAACAAAGTGTGGACTTTGAAAGTATTACCTGAAGGTCGCAAGGCTATTCACGACAAATGGATCTTTAAGAAGAAGAGGGACGTGGACGGTAATGTGATCGTTTAAATCTCGACTTGTGGCAAAGGGTTTTTCACAAGTTCAAGGAGTTGACTATGATGAGATGTTCTCACCCGTAGCGATGCTTAAGTCCGTCCGAATCATGTTAGCAATAGCTGCATTTTTCGATTATGAAATCTGGCAGATGGATGTGAAAACGGCGTTCCTTAATGGTTTTCTTAAGGAAGATTTGTATATGATGCAACCCGAAGGTTTTGTCGATCCGAAGAATGCTAACAAAGTATGCAAGCTTTAGCGATCCATTTATGGACTAGTGCAAGCATCTTAGAGTTGGAATAAGCACTTTGATGAGGTGATCAAAGCATTTGGGTTTATACAAGTTGTTGGAGAATCTTGTATTTACAAGAAAGTGAGTGGAAGCTCTGTAGCGTTTCTAATATTATATGCGGATGACATATTGCTGATTGGAAACAATGTGGAGTTTTTAGAGAGCGTAAAAGATTACTTGAACAAATGTTTTTCAATGAAAGACCTAGGAGAAGCTGCTTACATATTAGGCATTAAGATCTATAGGGATAGATCGAGGCGCCTAATAGGACTTTCACAAAGCACATACCTTGATAAAGTTTTGAAGAAGTTCAAAATAGAACAGTCCAAGAAGGGGTTCTTGCCAGTGTTACGAGGTATAAAGTTGAGTAAGACTAAGTGTCCACGAACTGCGGAAGATAGAGAAAATATGAGTACCTTCCCCTATGCTTCAGCCATAGGGTCTATCATCTATCAATTCTATGCACAAGACCGGACGCCAGCCTAGCCATAAGTATGGCAGGCAGGTTTCAAAGTAATCCGGGAGTGGTTCACTGGACGACGGTCAAAAATATTTTGAAGTACCTGAAAAGGACTAAGGAAATGTTTCTCGTTTATGGAGGTGACGAAGAGCTCGTCGTAAAGGGTTACGTCCATGCAAGCTTTGACACTGATCCGGATGACTCTAAGTCTCAAACCAGATACATATTTATTCTTAATAGGGGTGCGGTAAGCTCGTGCAGTTCCAAGAAAAGCGTCGTAGCAGATTCTACATGTGAAGCGGAGTACATGGCTGCCTCAGAGGCAGCTAAGGAGGGTGTCTGGATGAAGCAGTTCATGACGGATCTTGGAGTTGTGCCGAGCGCACTGAATCCAATAACTCTGTTCTGTGACAATATTGCTGCCATTGCTCTAGCAAAGGAACCAAGGTTTCACAAGAAGACCAGACACATCAAACGACGCTTCAACCTCATCCGCGACTATGTCGAAGGAGAGGACGTAAATATTTGCAAAGTGCATACAGATCTAAATGTTGCAGATCCGCTGACTAAACCTATTCCACGAGCGAAGCATGATCAACACCAGAACTGTATGGGTGTTAGATTTATTCCAATGTAAATCATATAGCGATGTGAGACTATATTATTGACTCTAGTGCAAGTGGGAGACTGTTGGAAATATGCCCTAGAGGCAATGATAAAATAATAATTATTATATTTCCTGTTTCAAGATAATCGTTTATTATCCATGCTGTAATTGTATTGAACGAAAGAATAGATACATGTGTGGATGTATAGACAAAACAATGTCCCTAGTAAACCTCTAGTTGACTAGCCAGTTGATCAAGGATGGTTAAGGTTTTCTGACCATATGCAAGTGTTGTTAGTTGATGACTACATCACATCATTAGGAGAATGATGTGATGGACAAGACCCAAATTATGAACGTAGCATGTGATCGTGTCATTTTGTTGCTATTGTTTTCTGTGTGTCAAGTATTCATTCCCATGACCATGCGATCATGTAACTCACTGACACCGGAGGAATACCTTGTGTGTATCAAACGTCGCAACGTTATTGGGTGACTATAAAGATGCTTTACAGGTATCTCCGAAGGTGACCGTTGAGTTAGCATGGATCAAGACTGGGATTTGTCACTCCGTGTGACGGAGAGGTATCTCGGGGCCCACTCGGTAATACAACATCACATATAAGCCTTGCAAGCAATGTGCCTAAAGTGTTAGTCATGGGATCTTGTATTAGGGAACGAGTAAAGACACTTGCCGGTAACGAGATTGAAATAGGTATAGAGATACCGACGACCAAATCTCGGGCAAGTAACATACCGAAGGATAAAGGGAATGTTATACGAGATTATATGAATCCTTGACACAGAGGTTCAACCGATAAGATCTTCATAGAATATGTAGGATCCAATATGGACATCCAGGTCCCGCTATTGGATATTGAACGGGGAGTGTCTCAGGTCATGTCTACATAGTTCTCGAACCCACAAGGTCTGCACACTTAAGGTTCGGTGACGTTTCGGTATAGTTGAGTTATAGGTGTTGGTGACCGAAGGTTGTTTGGAGTCCCGGATGAGATGACGAACGTCACGAGGGTTTTCGGAATGGTCCGGAAACAAAGATTGATATATAGGATAGTTTCATTTGGTCACTGGAAAGATTTCGGGCATTATCGACAGTGTACCGGGAGTGACGAATGGGTTCCGGATTTTCACCGGGAGGGGCCCACCCACCCGGGAGTGAACCCAATAGTCCTAGGGTGGCGCACCAGCCCTTAGTGGGCTGGTGAGGCCAGCCCAAGTGGGCTATGGCTCTACAAGAGAAAACCACAAGAAAAGAAAAAAAAGGAGGTGGGAAGGGAGAGGAGGACTCCTCCTTCCCCAAACCGAATTGGAGTTGGAGTCCTCCTCTCCACTTCGGCCGGCGCCCTAGGGGCTCCCTTGAGCCCCAAGGCTAGCCCCTCCCCTCCTCCTATATATACTAGAGGTTTTAGGGTTTTTGAGACACAACTTTGCCACGTCCAATTCAAACCTATACCTCGTAGTTCTACCTCTAGATCAGATTTCTGCGGAGCTCGGGCGGAGCCCTGCAGGAATAGATCATCACCATCGCTGACGCGCTGTCACGCTGCCGAAGAACTCATCTACTTCCCTGTCTCTCTTGCTGGATCAAGAAGTCGGAGATCGTCATCGAGGTGTACGTGTGCTGGACGCGGAGGTGCAGTCCGTTCGGTTCTAGATCGGGACGGATCGTGGGACGACGGTGATTTCAATCACGAAGCTGTACCACTACATCAACTGCGTTTCTTAACGCTTCCTGCTGAGCGATCTACAAGGGTATGTGGATCTGATCTCCCTCTCGTAGATGAACATCACCATGATAGGTCTTCATGTGCGTACGAATTTTTTTGTTTCCCATGCAACGTTCCCCATCAGATAGCAGGTTGCAAAGCAGTGGGTGCTCCTTGTAGCACCCGGAATCGGGCGGCGATCCCTCTTCTTAGACGGAGGTGGACTTCATGGTCGTCTGGGCGATTCAAAGACTCGATATTGAGGTTGTGACGCCCGTTCTTAGGCTGGAGGTGATATGGGACGTCCCCTCCATCAACATATCGGGTTTGATGCCGCTCGACAAATGGCACATGTGTCTCTTATGGAGATGTCGAGCAATGTCCCTTGCCGGAAGGTGAAGCTATCTCCGGGTGCTACCCAAGACGGTTCATGCTGAAGTAGCTTTGGCGAAGGTATCATGTTTATTTTGTTGCTGTTGGATTGTAAGTGGTGTGATAGTGGTAGGAGGCCGGCGGTATGTGATGTCTTTGTCTTCAAGTGTCCTTTTCCGTGGTATGCCGTCATGGCCGGCCAACAATGGAGCCAAATGTGCCACTTGCAGAGGGCCTACAATTTTGGAGGGCCCCAAATTTAGTATATAAAACTAGTAGTATTTCTCAAAAAATATCATACTTTAGGATCGAAAGTATGTCTAGAGGGGGGTGATTAGACTACTTGACAAGATATTTTTTTGCCTTTTCCCAATTTTATTTGAGAGGCAGCTATGACAGTTATAACACGTCAAGTACACCCTACCCATGCAATTCTAATAGTATAGCAGCGGAAAGTAAAACATGCAAGTGTAAAGTAGAGGAGTAAGGTAGGGAGATCAAACGCATGAGGTTGACACAACAAATTTTGGCATGGTCCCGATAGGTGGCGCTATCGTACGTCCATGTTAGTGGAGACTTCAATCCATGGAGGGTAATGGCTGCGAGAGTCCACGGAGGGCTCCACCTATGGAAGGTCCACAAAGAAGCGGCCTTGTCTATTCCACCACGACTTCCGTCCACAAAGTACTAGCCTTACTCACGGTAGATCTTCACGAAGTAGGCGTTCTCCTTGCCCTTACAAACATCTTGGTTCAACTCCACAACATGAAGTAAGAGGCTCCCAAGCGACACCTAACCAATCTAGGAGGCACCACCCTCCAAAAGGTAATAGATGTGGTAGATCAATGAACTCCTTGCTCTTGTGCTTATAATGATAATCTCCTCTATTGGAAATATGCCCTAGAGGCAATAATCAATTGGTTATTATTATATTTACTTGTTCATGACAATCGTTTATTATCCATGCTAGAATTGTATTGATTGGAAACTCAAATACATGTGTGGATACATAGACAACACACTGTCCCTAGTGAGCCTCTAGTTGACTAGCTCGTTGATCAAAGATGGTCAAGGTTTCCTGGCCATAGACAAGTGTTGTCACTTGATAACGGGATCACATCATTAGGAGAATGATGTGATGGACACGACCCAAACTATGAACGTAGCATATGATCGTGTTAGTTTATTGCTACTGTTTTCGACATGTCAATGTATCTGTTCCTGTGACCATGAGATCATGCAACTCCCGGACACTGGAGGAATACCTTGTGTGTATCAAACATCGCAACTCTACTGGTTGACTACAAAGGTTCTCTACAGGTATCTCCATAGGTATCTATTGGGTTGGCGTGGATCAAGACTGGGATTTGTCACTCCGTGTGACGGAGACGTCTCTCGGGGCCCACTAGGTAATACAACACCACAACAAGCCTTGCCAGCAATGTGACTAAGGAGTTAGTCACGGGATCTTGTATTACGGAACGAGTAAAGAGACTTGTCGGTAATGAGATTGAACTAGGTATGGAGATATCGATGATTGAATCTCGGGCAAGTAACATACCGAAGGACAAAGGGAACAACATATGGGATTAACTGAATCCTTGACATAGAGGTTCAACCGATAAAGGTCTTCGTAGAATATGTAGGAGCCAATATGGGCATCCAGGTCCTGCTATTGGTTATTGACTGATGAATGTCTCAGGTCATGTCTACATAGTTCTCGAACCCATAGGGTTTGCACACTTAAGGTTCAGTGATGTTTCAGTATAGTTGAGGTATAGGTTTTGGTGACCGAAGGTTGTCCGGAGTCCAGGATGAGATCCTGGACGTCACGAGGAGCTCCGGAATGGTCCGGAGGTAAAGATTGATATATAGAAAGTCCTATTTTGGTGACCAAAAAAGTTTCAGGCTCATCGGCAGTGTACCGGGAGTGCCGAGAGGGTACCGGGGGACCACCGGGAGGGGTGTGATGACCCAAGGGCTTCATGGGCTGTGAGAGTAGGCAGACCAGCCCCTGGTGGGCTGGCCGAGGCCTCCCCTAAAGGCCATGGGGCTGGAGTGGAGGAATAAGGCAAAAGGCCAAAAGGTGGAAAGAGTTTCCAAGTGGGAAGGAGGATTCCTAATCCTACTAGGATCGGAGGAGGACTCCTCCTCTCCTCCTTGCGGCCAAAGCAAAGGGCCAGCCCTAGGGCATAGCCTCCTCCCTCCCGTCCTCCTATATATACTAGAGGTATTGAGGGTTTTTGGACACAGAGAAATCAGCCACGTGTTCCATCTTCCTCTAGATCCTAGTTCTTCCTCTAGTCCAGTTCGGCGGTGCTTAGGAGAAGCCCTCTTGATTAGTTCACCACCACCACCACCATGCCATCATGCTGGAGAACTCATCAACCTCTCTGCCCGTCTTGCTAGATCAAGAAGGCGAGATCGTCATCGAGCTATACGTCTGCTAAACGTGGAGGTGTCGTTTGTTCGGCACTAGATCGGGATGGGATCGCGGGATGGATCGTGATGAGATCGCGGGACGGGCTGCGACTTGGATCGCGAAGATGTTCCATTACATCAACTGCATTATATATGCTTCCTCTTAGGGATCTACAAGGGTATGTAGACTGACTCTCCCCTCTCATAGATGATCATCACCATAGATAGGTATTGCGTGTGCGTAGGAATTTTTTTGTTTCCCATGCCCATTCCCCAACATCCTCAACACAAATCACTCTTTCACAGAATATGCATGGGTAGGAGAGGTTGATTTGGTGGAAAGCTGTTTGGGGAGGCTAGAGATCAAGTTTCAAATGATAGGATTGGAATATCTTGGTCTCAACACATGAGTAGGTGGTTCTCTCTCAGAAAATGCATCTAGCAGTGAAGTGTGTGTTATGAGTGCTTCTCCCACGAATGAGAGGTGGGCGAAGGGGTATATATAGGCAGCAGCCAAAATCAAACTGTTACACACAAAAGGGCAAACTCGGTGACACCGAAGTTGAAAACTCGGTGGTACCGATTAGCACAAAGGTGTGAACTTTTGAATCTCGGTGAGACCGATATATGAAACTCAGTGGCACCGAAAAGGTGACTAACGGTGAGATGGCCAAACTCGGTGGCACCGATACTCAAACTCGAAAATTCTGATTTTGTGTATCTTGGCAACAGAATGTTAGTCACACTGAACTCAGTAGCACCGACTTGGTTTTGGTTGCACCAATTTGGTGGGAATGGCTAGGGTTTATGTCTGAGGTCAAACTCGGTGGGTCCGATATGGAGATGTTGGTGACACCGAATTTATGAATGTGGATCTTGACATAGTGGATATGTTGGAAAATGACTAAGTGTTTTAGTGGCTAACTTTGAGCATTTGAGCAATCAGTTTATTTTACTACCTCATCCCCTTTTAATAGTATTGGCTTTCCTATGGACTCGAAAGTGATTTCTCACAAATATAAAATGAAGAGTCTTCTAGCTTGAAGATTGAACCAACATTGTTCCTTTCTTGCATCTCCATATAAACCTTAAGCCATAGCATCTTTTGAACGTTTTCTGAAATATACTTGGAAAACATATTAGTCCAATGATGCATATGTTGTGATCAATTATCAAAACCACCCTAGGGAGCACTTGTGCTTTCAATCTCCCCCTTTTTGGTAATTGATGACAACATATAGATCAAAGCTTACACAACAGATATAATCAATGATTAGCATTGACGCTTTGAGAAGTATGTGAAAAGAAAGAACTCCCCCTAAATATTTAAAATTTGTGTTTGAATGCAAATGCACAATCGATTAGGAGCATGGGTCACTCTTCCATGTCACATACATCTTGGTGTTGCGTAAGCAAAATAGGAATGAATAGCAATGCACATGACACCAACAAGATAAGTGAATGACCATCACAAAGATAGCTAAGAGATAATAGTGTAGCATCAATCAAGATAAAGCGTATGATCAATCACACAGATAGGATAAAGTCATCAAAAAGACCAAAGTTTTTTTAAAACCAAATTAGAGAAAATAAGGTCAAAAGCTCTCTATCTCTCAGTCTATGATCTATACATTTCTCCCCCTTTGGCAACTAGTTACAAAAAAGTTCAAAAATATGGAACTACTCATCTCTCTGGGCAGCTGATGATGGAGTCGACAGAAGAGCGTCCACGAAGGCTTCTGTTGAATGTCCTGGAGCTAGAGGAGTTGATACTGAAGGAGCTTGAGCTGGAGCTGGTGCTGAAGCTTGTGCTGAAGATGTTTGTCTTGTCTCCTGAGCAGGTACATCAGCTAACCTAGGCCCGATGTTGAACTGAGTAGTAGTGTGTAACACCCCAAAAATTGGGTTATCGATTTTTGTGATGTTATTCCTTCCTAGCTTTTCTCTCCCGGATTTTTCCTATGGAATTTGGCAAATGACCAGGTGAACCCATTCTATACTCAACCTCTTCGTGCATTTCCCATGTCCTTGTGCCAGTTTGTTCTCGCTGAGAAAACCCCGAACCTCTTGGAAACCCTAGCTCCGAAATATTGCAACTGGAATCTTGTCGTTGTGTTTTCAAAGGAGCCATCATTTCCCTTGCTCTGTTGATCCTCCAAGTCTTCCCAAAGATCAGTCACCCTCATGACCCCCAGATATGCAAAAATATTGCCAAGTCATAGGCAATATTTCCCCTATGGAATTAATTCCTGTTTCTACCTTTCTGAGGAATTAAATCCAAGAAAATATCCATCCATTTCCAATGCTCATGAAAACTTGTAGAAATGTTCTTTGTGATCCTATGAAGCTCTCGTAAAATATTGGCCATCGTAGAATAAAGGCAAATTGCATTTTCCTATTTTAAGCCAATATTCCCATTTGGGGACTTTCCAAAGGAACTACCATTTTGGTAGCTAGGAAAATTCCCAAATAACTTGTGGTTCTTCTCATCCTCATATATTCATCATTTCCACTCATATATCAAGTTCCCCAATTCAAAAATTGAGCACAATATCCCTTTGTAAATTCTGTCTAGATCTTCTATTTGTAAAGGAAGTGCTTGATTCCTTGTTTCCCTTGAGTTTAAATTTTGCAGAGTGGTTCACTATGTTAAATCATCTTTGTCCACCAAAATTTAGCCCAGTTCATCACCCCATTCTTCCCCAACAAATTATTTAAGATTCTGTCCAGATTGCAGCATTGTGAAGGAAGTACCATTTATATTTGTGCAAATGGTATGAGACTTTGCCAGTGCCTTCATATGCCTAAATCATGAATCTCCTCCAAATTTCAGCCATTTCCATGTAGCCATTTGACCCCAGCATCATCTTGTTCATTTCTGGTCAGTATGCCAAGTTACAAAGGAAGTACCCCTTAGACTTATTGGATGGTGCTGAATTTTAGCCAGGATAGTGACCTTAGTGAGTGGTCACCCTGAGCCAAATAGCATTACAAGAGGTGCACTGTGGTGGTCACACCACATCACAAACACCTTGCTGTTAGAACCTATTTGACTTTGGTGTGGTCACATCATTGCTCCATAGTGCTATCCTGATGTATAAGTCAACTCAGAGCAGTGTGTAGATAAGCATGGACATGATTTGACAACTTGACAGACATGGCAAGGCCATGGCCACGTGGTGACCATGGGTATAGAGTGCCATAGCGGAGCTCTGTGCATTGAGGCAACGGGAGCTTGTCTCCAGCAAGCACCAGCCTGTCTAAGAGTGTCTAGGAGGTTCCCCTATCCCTCTTATGCCTTCTAGAACCCTCTCCCCCTTATCTCCTTGCTCCTGGAGGTGTCTGCCATTGAAGCCTCGCCAGGGATCTCGGAGCTTCTCCCGGCGTCGCGTGAACTCCGTCCCTCTGCTATAAATGGCATTCCCGAGCCCCTCCTCTGAACAGAAAAGCTCCACGCCTCTCCGCAAGCCCTCGCGCCCTCCCCAGGCCCTCGGGATGCCCCTTTTCCTCCTCTGCTCGCCGCGGCACGGCTGTCGCCGCCGCACCTCGCCCCGGCCGCCTCCCTTGGGCGCGGTGGGGTATGGGACGCCCGTCCCAGCCGCCAGCTGCACCTCCCGCGCAAGGGAGCAACAGCAGCCGTGGCGGCCGGCGCCCTCCCCTGGTCCTATCGCGGCTGGAAGGGAGGAAGGAGACGGGTAGGGAGGAGAGAATAGGAGAGAGAGAGAGAGAATGGGATGGTCCCCAGGAGTAAGAGAGAGAGAGAGAGCCCGGGCCCAGGGGAGTAAGTGGAAGCACGTTTTTGAAAATACGTTTTCCCTGTTGGGAAAACGTATTCTGACCAAAGGTGCTATCTACTTCAGCGCGAGGGACTCGTTTGCAGTTATTCTTTTTATAGATTGGTCCCTGGTGATCTAACAAGCGTATCTCCGCAACCGTAACTCTGATTGAGGTAAAACCAGCGCCCACGTCTTCGTCTCGTCGAGACCGTTTTGATAGTATCACTTTCATAATATGTTTGCATAGTAGAAATGACCATTTTGCCCTTGCCTTTGTTTGAGCCTTCTGAGAGGAAACCCTCTCCGGCAAATCTTTCCGGTGTGTTATTGCGGTTCTTCCCGGAGTATTCGTCGACCCCACGCAAGCCAACCTCTTGCTATGTGCTCCAGACTTGTGTGATAACTTTGCTGGCACTCTGTGTGTTTAGCTATACCCCCTGTTAACCTGCATTTGCATATAACTGTGATGACATTAGTACTAGTTCCTAGTACTACTTTTCATCTAATATCTGCCCTCAAACTTTGCTCTGTGGTGCTCTTGCACATTAGATTTATAATGCTTATGTCCGAGTGTATAGTGAGGTGCTGTTTGTGAATCTAACGAACCCTTGCTCGCATTCTCTTCAATAGTGGCACCATGCCTGAGTCTGAGCTGTTTCCGACCATCCGGGGTGGATGCCAATTTTATATTTATTTTGTCAGCAGTTGTCCCGTGTTCTGAGCTGCTTTTCGGCCGTCGCGGGCAACTGTTGAATTTATTTTCGTAGTGGTGACCCTATGCTCTGAGTCGTTCTTCGGCCGTCTTAGGGAACTGGTACATTCTTCTTATCAACACCGTCTCATGCTCTGAGCTGCTTTCCAGCCGTCTTGAGCCGGGGTTGAGTTATTCCGGTAATGTCCCAGATCTGTGTTGTAAAGACCGTTCTGGTGGCTACCGATTTATTTGCTGATTTTATGCGAGGGTTCTGAAGGTCCAACTTATAGTTATAATCGGTAAAGTAATAGTTTGCTATTTATATTATACTGTTGAGATTACTGTCTATGATTACTTTGTGTTTCATCCAACAGTACATGAATATAGTTTAACAATAGTGGCTTGATCTGGTTATCGGATTACTGTGACATCACAACATCAGCTATGAAAAATAATATTCGGAATAAGATACCTAGTTGGTTGATCAAAGTCACCTGTCCGGGATCATCAGTGCAACCACATTTTCAGTTGTGGGACGACCTTGACTTGGGTTGATCGCGTGTTCTTTCACCGGTACCTCCAAAGAGGGAGGGTTATGCACGCGTGCTACCTTGATCCGCTAGGCGGTGATAAACCTGTGAGCTAGTTGAGTTGTTTGTGTCGGCGTCCCCGGATGGGACAGTTTAGTTTGTCCACGATGGTGGCAGGTGTCATGAGGACACAGGGCCACCCAGGGCAAGACTCTGGAAGGGAGTGGTTGCCGGGGATATGATGAGAGAGTCACGGGACAGGCAAGTTTCGTTGGAGTAATGTTGATCCACCCGAATGGGATCACGAGGTTAGTGCTCCATAGTGTGGGTAAAGTCTGCAACCTGTGCTGAGTGTCAAACCTATTCGAATAGCCTTGTCCATGGTAATGGACAGCCCGACCAGACCTCAGTAAACGGTCAACCATATCAGTGTTAGTAATGATGGTAGAACTCGTCTCGTGTGAACATCAGAGGATGTTGATATCATGATGTGTTAGCCAAGAGAAGGCTATATGATGGCTGGTCAAATGACCGCGTGATGCGATTTGAATCCGTTCAGATTGGACTACGAGTATGTCGAGGGTTGTGGTACAACCCAGAAGAGAGTAAGTTGATAATCGGTGGTAGTAAGCTGTTTAAGCACTTGTTGTGATCTTGCCATGCTAGTGAGGAAGATTACATGATTAGTCCATGTCATGCTATGCTTGATACATATTTTTCCTGCTAATTCCGTGCCATGCTTAGAATAGCTATTATATAATTATTATGCTTGCTTTGTTATCTGCTTGTTTGGATGCCATGTATTTGGTTGTCTTGCGAGTACATTCAAAGTACTCACCTGGCCTTGCATGTGGCCAGTTGCAGGAAAAGACTTGTCGTGCTAGATCGTAACCAAACCAGTCCTGCGAGTTATGGAGTCCATCCAGGGACGATGATGCCGCTGTATCAAGACCTCTACTGCCATTTAGTTAGCCTTGGAGTCATGTAATATTGTTGTAAGCAACAGTATTGTAACACTCCATCATATTAATAAAATCCATATTTGCGTGGAATTTCTGTATCATGTCTTTGGCGTGCGTCCGGTCTTATCCTGGGGACGGATGTGCGTCGGCCCTCTATCGGTGTGCCACATAGTGGGAGCATGAGACTCTTCCTCCTCCTCCTCATCATCTTCATCTTCCTCATCTGAGCATGGGATCTCCACTGAGTCAACTTCATGTTAAAGTTGTTTGACTATAGTTTTCTACTCAGAAACCTTCACATCCATGTCATGAAATTGGTTTCCACGACTCTCTCAAGGCTTTTCTGATTTTGCAGTATCTCCTGGATGTTCTTCTCCATGCCTTGGACAGAGCTAACTAGAAATGCCATTTGCTCAGCTTGAGTTCTAAGCTGTGGAACTGGTGGTGATCTATTTCTAGAAGCCTCAGCTTTTGCTGCCTCACCTGCCATTCTTGCTACAGCTGAGTTGGGATAATTGTCGTCCATTACCACTTCATTGTCTTCAAATTCTGGCTGAACAGGTAGATGGGGATGATCAAGTAGATATGCATGCTTGCCTTGCTTGGCATTGGTAAGCATGTGAATGTAAGGAGCATATCCACATGATCTATTCTGATCTGCAACACTCCTCCGGATAGTCTGTACTATCAAATCCACCACTCTGAATCTGGTATGAGTGTCTAGCAGGTGCAGCAGGTTGATGGAATGTCCTCTAATCATCTTTTCATCTCCTGATTTAGGCATCAGGGTGTATCTCAGAATAGTGTTTGTAGTAGGAATGCCTGCATGCAGAAAGTACACTGAACCCATCTTGTGACTAGCCAAGTACTTGTGTGGAATTGCCTTGTACATATTGGCCATTGAGTTGTGACTCTGCTTCACTTCTGCATACACATCTACATCTCGATCTTCCTGCTTGGGGCACCAATGATAGCAGCCCATTCATCAATTGTGGCTTCGTACTTGTGACAATCAGTCATCCAGACTAAAGAATCATCATAGAAATGAACAATTGCATAGAATTGCATGATCAGCTCGTCCATGGGGTCATCTCTTTGCCAAAAAACTTTTCAATGTCAACTAGCCTGAAGTTCTCTTGTACATGGGGAAAGAAATTCTCATTTACCCTTATATATGCCCAGTCGACATACCTCATATCACTGACAGCAGGACTCTTGTCAAACAAGACAGTCTCATAAAAATCTTGTTGTTCCTTGGTGTGAAACCTTGGATCAACAACAGTTCCTCTTCTGACAGCATATAGATCATTAGCTCTCCACTTTCTTAGTCCGACATCCTTCCTCTTCTTCATATATTTTGCTTTTGGATGAGCAACATTGTGAATAGGCAGGGTTGGCCTGAGCTTCCTGAGAATAGGTACATTCTCATCTTGTTCCTCCTCTGCAGCATGGGCACTGGATGCAGGGCCTTTGCTCTTGGCAGCTGCATGTATGTCCTTGGTAGTCCTTCTGGGAGCTACAACCTTCTTTTCTTTGGCATGAGGCTTAGGAGCAGATTTCATAGCATCAACCATCAGCTTCTTCTTCTTGGGAGGAACTGGGATCTCCTCAGGAGCTTCTTCCTCAACATCTTTTGGGTCTTCATACATTGAACTCTTTCTCCCAATAAGATGAACAGTTCTCTTCCTGGGACTCTTCACACCAGCCTTCTTGGCAGGTAGATCCATGGAAAGTGCTCTGCTCTTCCTGGCATATTCAAGTGCTCTCATATCAGCAGGGGCAGCAGTTACTTTCCCGATAGTCTTCCTTGGAGCCTTAGAAGGAGCTGAAGTTTCCTATGGCATAAAGTTTGAGTCCTCTTCATCAGAAACCAGCTTCTTCCTTTGCCTGGTGGCTGCCTTGCACAAACTATGAGAGCTGGGACAACTTGGATCAGAGGCAGACTTCTCTGGACTAGTGCCTAATGTTAGCTGAGCTAATGCACAAAAGTCCTTCCACTGGCGCCAGAAACAGGTGTGTCAACGGCACCAGGAATCCTTCAGCTGCGGCTACGCCTTAAGGGACTTCCTAGGCAAGTATGCAAAGGATTTCCCCCGTGGCCTTGGAGCCTTGCGTTGGTGTTCCCTTGAAGCAGAAAGGGTGATGTAGCCCAGCGACGGTAAGTATTTACCTCAGTTTGAGAACCAAGGTATCAATCCGGCGGAGGAGTATCTCAAGATCCTGCACAAACACAAAAGCTTGCACCCAACGCTATGAAGGGGTTGTCAATCCCTTATAGATTGTTTGCCAAGTGAGAACTGAAAGCAACAAAGTAACAAAGCAAAGTAAAAGCGGAGGTGTAAACGATGGATGTGAATAGACCTGGGGGCCGTAGTGTTTACTAGTGGCTTCTCTCATGAAAGCAAGTAGACGGTGGGTGAACAAATTACTGTCGAGCAATTGATAGAACCACGCAAAGTCGTGACGATATCTATGGAATGATTATATCTATAGGCATCACGTCCAAAACAAGTAGACCGATACTTTCTGCATCTACTACTATTACTCCACACGTTGACCGCTATCCAGCATGCATCTAGTGTATTAAGTCCATAAGAACAGAGTAACGCCTTAAGCAAGATGACATGATGTAGAGGGATAATCTCAAACCAGAGATAAAAACCCCATCTTTTTACCCTTGATGGCAACTACTTGATGTGTGCCTTGCTGCCCCTACTGTCACTGGGAAAGGTCACCACATGGTAGAACCCAAAACCAAGCACTTCTCCCATTGCAAGAATCATAGATCTAGTTGGCCAAACAAAACCCAAGACTCAGAGAGACTTACAAGGATATCAAATCATGCATATAAGAAATCAGCAAAGACTAAAATATATATCATAGATAATCTGATCACAAATCCATAATTCATCGGATCTCGACAAACACACCGCCAAAGAAGATTACATCGGATAGATCTCCATGAAGATCATGTAGAACTTTGTATTGAAGATCCAAGAGAGAGAAGAAGCCATCTAGCTACTAACTACGGACCCGTAGGTCTGAAGTGAACTACTCACGAGTCATTGGAGGGGCGATGATGATGATGAAGCCCTCCAACTCCAAAGTCCCCTCTAGCAGGGCGCCGGGAAGGGTCTCCAGATGAGATCTCGCGGAAACGGAAGCTTGCGGCGGCGGAAAAGTATTTTCGAGGCTCCCCTGATTTTTGCGGAATATTCGGGAATTTATAGGCCAAAGACCTAGGTCAGGGGGCGGTCAGGGAGGCCACAAGGCTGCCCACCGCCCCTCGCCCCTGGTGGCGGAGTGGTGGCTTGTGGGCTCCCTGGAGCCCACCTGGCTTGGCCCAAAAGCCCCCTGGTCTTCTTCCATTCGGGAAAAAAATCATTTGGGGGTTTTTCTTCCGTTTGGACTCCGTTCGAAAATCAGATCTAAAAAGAGTCAAAAACACGGAAAAAACTGGAACTAGCAATTGGCACTGAATTAATAAGTTAGTCCCAAAAAAGATATAAAAGGTACATAAAACAACCAAAGAAGACAAGATAATAGCGTGAAACCATAAAAAATTATAGATACGTTTGAGACGTATCAGTGCCCGAGTCCACCTCTGCGCTCTGCTCTCTGAACTTTCGGAGTCATCGAGACACATGAACTCATTAACAAAAACTTGGTCATCATTTAGGTGGAACCAAAAATGACAACTCGGTCTCACCGAGTTCATTCTCAGGAACCCTAGGTCCAAAATAGGTAGCACCGAGTTTTGCAACTCGGAGGCACCGAGATGGGGTCTCCAGGCAGTTAACCCTAAAAATTTCCTAGTTCCCTAATCTACAGATTCATCTTGTGGGTAGAGAGGATGCACACGGTGGCTTGTGGATAAATATTCCCATTGCTTAAGAATCAGATGGAGGAACGCAGAGGGGATCCGAACCATACCCTAACTTGGCGGTCGTTTGGATACGGCGCCAACGATGGTGAGGAATCCGTTGGCGGCGGCGATTCCCAGCGGCGGAGACGCACGGGAGCTCAAGGGCGACGATCGGGGGTCCAGAGGATGCATAGGGTTTTGGGACAAAATGACTTTGGCAAAGTGAAATCAAAGATTTGGTCCGCTGGAATATATACCCATTCCCTGTCGGTGTCACCGGGATTACGAAATTTGTGTCACCGAGTTCCTCTACTATCAGCTAACAGGGAAACTCGGTGGAACCGAGTTTGTGATTCTAGTGGTACCGAGATGGAAAACCTAGATCAACTTTGGAATTTGATGGAACCAAGTTTGTGAAGTTGGTTTCACCGAGTTCATTCATAGAGAGGTTTTGGAGGTCACCCATTGACGATACGGAACTCCGAGTGCACCTTCACACAGAGGGATCGACAAGTGCGTGTTCAAGTTTTGCGATGAAGCATGAATAGAACTTGAGATGAGATAGAATAGATAGCTAGAGAAGGGTCCTTGGCATTCTTGTCCATCCAATTTGCAAAAGATAAATCAAGAGCCAAATAACGACAATTGGAAGTCCTCGAATGATCAAACACATGGAGACCAACATGCTCACACAATAAGGATGATAGAAAAAACACATGGTGAACATGCACAAACATCCTAGCAGCTATCAAGCACTTGGGCGATGACAAAGTCATCTATATATGAGTATATTGACATAGCAGCCAAGTAAGATTACTTGATCATAGGTCATACTCATCATTAAGCACAAGTGGGGTTACCACTTTTACATAAGCATTATGTGTTCATATCCTTAGGAGATTCTTATACTCAAGTCTTAGAGGAAAGCTCCCCCTTGATATGGCATCCCCACTAAGAGGGATCAACTAACCTTGGATTTTGTCGTAGAAGAGGTGAAGTAGTGGTCGATGCTCAATGTTGACGAAGATCATCTTGAGTTGGGAGTAATCCTTGTTGTTTTCATACTCTTCTCACCTACACGGGTTAGTCCCAAAGCACGAGGAACATATGCAAGAATGTGTATGGACATGGAGTGAAACACAAATGGGATGATGTGCAAAGATGCATTAATTACCTTGTTCCTTGCTTACCTTCAAGGGAATGTGTGACTCCTTGAACTAATGCATATGGTTGAGGTTGATTGCAAATAGTTCTTGCCAAAATGAATAAGAATGAAATTCATTGGCGGAGTCATCCCTCAAGAACTTCCCTAGTTCTTCCTCTTGGGGATCCACATCAAATTGATGGGAATCCTTGGAGTTGTGGTAGCACTTATTGAGGTAGAGCTAGTAGTCTCCTTGGGAACCCACTTGACCTTGGCTTTAGGTTCTTCTTCAAATAGGTCAATGTCATCTTGAAGCTTTCCCTTGCCTTTGCGGTCTTGTGGTAGAAGGCCATCTTGTGGGCTTGTTCCTTTGGGAGGAGTGTGATCGCACTTGTCCTCTTGGGGAACAAACTTAGGAGTGGGATATGGACCTTCTTCCCAAACATCTCCGTTGACGTTGAAGTAGCCGACACTTTGTTTCTTCCGATGTCCTCCTTGCTTGTGCACAATTTCCTCGAATTGTTTACTTCCGGAAAGGCTCTTGAAGACACCTTTCTCTATAATCCCTTTCAATAGATCATTTTCTTGCTCAAGTGTAACTTGTCTAAGAGAATCGTTAGTGGAAACAATAGAGCTACTAGCAACAACATTATTGGTTTTAGCCTTAGCATGGTTGTTACTAGATGAAGAAACCTTCTTGCCTTTGTTACTAGTGTTCCTATGTTTAACTTGTGGAACAAAGTTGGACAAGAGTAATCATTTGGCTACATAAGAAGAACTCTTCTTTCGAAGATCATCATTGATCGCTTTGAAGAACTCATGCTCTTGCTCCAAGTTGAGCTTCTCGAAGCATAGCTTCTCATGGGTTCTTGCAAGCTCTCTATGATCTTCTAGAATAGTCTCATGAGCTAACTTAAGAGTTTTCAATTCTTGAGTTAGTCGTTCAATTTCTTTCTTATCATCATCATTTGATTTCTCTTGACTAGCAAGATAATTAGCAAGCTCATTTTCAATACAATCACTAGTTTTATCAAGAAGAAAATCCTCTTCTCCTAACAAGTCATCCTCATCACTATTAAAATCAAGATACTCGGGATGTGATACCTTGGGGCCTTTAGCCATGAAGCAGTTTTCAATTCCCTCATTTGGTGAATCAAATAAGTCGTAGGAGTTGGTAGAAACAAGTGCAATCCCAGCAACACCTTCATCTTGACTATAGTCGGAGTGGGAGGGATAGCTTCCCTCGGAGTGGTGATCAGACTTAGAGCAAGACACCCATTCACCAACATGATCTTGATGTCTTCTTCTTGAAATGCTTTTGGTGTATCTGTCCTTCTCCTCCGATTCCTTGCCTCTCCGTGAGTGTCTTTGTTCATAGTGATCTTATGTACTCCTTCTCTCTCTGTGAGGTGACTCATCACTTGAGCTTCGTCTTCGAGGTGACTCTTCCCTTCTTTTGTAGGGAGCCGAGCACTCATTTGAGTAGTGTCCGAGCTTCCCACAATTGTAGCAGTTTCGGTCACAACTGGACGAACGCTTCTCTTCATCTCTCGAGCTTGAGCTTCTCTCTTTGCCTCTAATCTTATAGAACTTGTTGAATTTTCTAACCATGAGGCTTATCTCTTCATCAATGACAAGATTGTCCTTTGAAGTAGCGGGAGCATCACATGAAGCTTTATAAGCACCGCTTGACTTGTTGTGCAACTCATCATTGTCCTTGAGTGACATATCATGAGCAACAATCCTACCAATGACTTCAGTTGGCTTGAGATCTTTGTAATTTGGCATCATTTGGATCAATGTGCACACTCTGTCATACTTGCCATCGAGAGGTCTATGTATCTTCTTGATGATGAATTTGTCGGTCATTGATACGTCCAAAATGCATCCCTATTTTGTATCATAATTTGTCTCTATTCATTGATATATTTCACTTTATAAATGATGTACTTATAGTGTTTTGGCTTATTTTACACAGTTTACAACTTTCCGGTGCCGAAAAAGCAGACGCAGGATTCAGCGGAGAAAATATCACGAAGAGTTGCAATATGAGAACATCTCCAATTGCGCTGAAATTTTGAGGGAAGAAATTGCTGGGGAACGTTGCATGGGAAACAAAAAATTTCCTACGCACACGAAGACCTATCATGGTGATGTTCATCTACGAGAGGGAGATTGGATCCACATACCCATGTAGATCACTAAGCGGAAGCGTTAATAAACGTGGTTGATGTAGTGGTACGTCTTAACAATCTATCCCTCGAACCGTCCCACGATCCGTCCCACGAACCGTCTCGTGATCCGTCCCGATCAAGTGCCGAACGGACGGCACCTCCGTGTCCCGCACACGTACAACTCGATGACGGTCTCCGCCTTCTTGATCCAGCAAGAGGGGCGGGGAAGTAGATGAGTTCTCCAGCAGCGTGATGACGCGCCGGTGATGGTGATGATCTATTCCTGCAGGGCTCCACCCGAGCTCCGCAGAAAACCGATCTAGAGGAAGAACTACGATCTAGAGGAGAGGGCAGCACGTGGCAAAGTTGTGTCTGAAAACCCCTAAAACCTCTAGTATATATAGGAGGAGGGGAGGGGCTAGCGTCGGGGCTCAAGGGAGCCCCTAGGGCGCCGACCGAGAGAGGAGAGGAGGACTCCAACTCCAATTCGGTTTGGGGAAGGAGGAGTCCTCCCCTTCCTTCCCACCTCCCCTTTTTTCTCTTTGGTTTTTTTCTCTTGAGCTATTAGGCTCTCTCCCGGGTGGGTGGGCCCCTCCCAGTGAAAACCCGGAACCCATTCGTCACTCCCGGTACACTCCCGGTAATGCCCGAAATCTTTCCAGAGACCAAATGAAACCATCCTATATATCAATCTTTGTTTCCGGACCATTCTGGAAACCCTCGTGACTTTCGTGATCTCATACGGGACTCCGAACAACCTTCGGTCACCAACACATATAACTCAACTATACCGAAACGTCACCAAACCTTAAGTGTGAAGACCCTACGGGTTCGAGAACTATGCAGACATGACCTTGAGACACTCTCTGGTCAATAACCAACAGCGGGACCTGGATGCCCATATTGGTTCCTACATATTCTACGAAGATCTCTATCAGTTGAACCTCTATGTCAAGGATTCATATAATCCAGTATACTATTCCCTTTGTCCTTTGGTATGTTACTTGCCCGAGATTCGATCGTCGGTATCTCTATAGCTAGTTCAGTCTCTTTACCAGTAAGTCTATTTACTCGTTCCATAATACAACATCCCGTAACTAACTCCTTAGTCACACTTCTTGGAAGGCTTCTTGTGATGTTGTATTACCGAGTGGGCCCCGAGATACCCCTCCGTCACACGGAGTGACAAATCCCAGTCTTGATCCATGCCAACCCAACAGACACCTTTGGAGATACCTGTAGAGAACCTTTATTGTCACCCAGTTACAATGCAACGTGTGATACACACAAGGTATTCCTCCGGTGTCCGGGAGTTGCATGATCTCATGGTCATAGGAACAGATACATTGACATGCAGAAAACAGTAGCAATAAACTGACACGATTATATACTACGTTTATAGTTTGGGTCCTGTCCATCACATCATTTTCTCAATGATGTGATCCCGTTATCAAGTTGTCACATCCCTGACACCTTAAGCAAGTTAGTCTTGTGCTCATGCCTTCTTTGCATTGCATCTAAGAATTTTCCAACAAGAACAAGAAAGTGGTGAAGGAAAAAAACTCAAACCCTAGCCACTTCTTTAAACAAAGGAAATCTCAAACTAGTTAAAAACAATGAACCCAAAATGGCCTCAAGAAATGTTCAAACTTTCTGATAAATCATGAAAGTAAATGAGCATTGTAGAAAACTATTTTCTTGACACTTTAAGCATTTTAAATAAATGCAAAAGCTACTGGTTTCAAATTTTAAACTTGAAATCAGAAACTTTAAACTTTAAAAAATGTTGAAAACTTTAGGAATGGTTGGAAATATTCCAACAAATATTCTAGGGTGCCTCAAATAAATTTTACAAATTATTTGGGAGCTGAAATAATTAGCAAATCAATGAAGTAGCTAAAACAGAAACAAAAACAAAAAAAATTGGAAAACTCTTACCTGTCGCCCGTGCAGGCCCAGCCCACCAAGGGCACGGCTGTCTTCTTCCTCCTGCCAGGAGGAGAAGCAGCTGCGTGCCGACGCGCCGGCGAGCGTGGCCACGTTCCCTGGCCACCTCCTGCTTGCCCGAGCCACGCAAACGGCGGGGATGAGTACCCCGTGCACGTCTCTCCCTTCTCCACCCATCTCTGGCTCCCCTCCATCTCTCTCTCGCCCTCTCCCACCATGGCCGAGCCTGCTTGTCGCCGCCGATCGTCGTAGCCGTGGCCACGAGCCCCCTCCAGCCCAGCTGTTGTGCCCCAAAGCCCCGCCGTGCTCCTCCTCGTCCTCTGGAAGAAGGAATCAAGCCCGGAGGCCCCCTGTCATCGCCTCGCCGCCATCTTCTCCACCTCCGGCCGCCGGACCTCTTCCGTCGATTCGCTCCCTTCGGCGCACCCCCGAGCCCTACAACAACACCATCGGAACCGCCGTGAGCTCGTCCTCATTTCCCCTCTCACCCCACGCTCTTCCGCGCACCGTAGCCCCGTTCCCCACCAAGGCCGAGAGCTCCTCGCCGCCGGTCATGTCGTCGCCGTCGCTGTGGTGTCTCTTCCACGCGCTCGAGCTAGGGATCGAGCTCCTGGAGCCGCCAGGAATGTGTTGAGCCCATCAGCTGTCCTCCTCGTGCCCTGGAGCCATCACCCGCGGAAGGCCGAGCTTCGGCCGCCGCTTCGGCTCGTCGCCGACGCCTCTCCCGGCGACCCTAGCTTCTCCTGATGCCCCTGCCAGATCGGCTGCTTCGCCAGCGTCCCGTAGCTACAAACCGCGCTCGATTTGGTGTCGTGTAGCGCCGTTTAGGTCGTCTCCGGCGAGCCCTCCGTCGCGGGCTTGGTCGCCGGCGACCACCCTCCGATGGCGGTCGACGTGGCCGACCATTAGGGTGTAATTATCCTTCCCTCAGTCACTGCTAGAGGGCCCCACGCCTGGTCAAACCCCAATTAGGGGCTGGTCAGCGCGGGGTTAGCCCCTGGGTCACTGACCAGTGGACCCCACTGGTCAGGTTTGACCTGGCCCACGCGCAGTTGACCTGCTGACGTCAGTAGTGATGCAATATTAGTATTTCTGTTTATAAAATAAATCCAGCAAATTGCTAAAACTTCTAAAAATCATAGAAATTAAAATATAACTCGGATGAAAATAATTTATATATGAAAAAGTATTAGAAAAATCCAAGGAATCTGATTATGGCATTTTCATGCATGTTTGAAAAAGTTACAGAACCCAAACATGTAGATTAATGAATAAGTCAATTCTTATAATTACTTTTAAATGGAATTTGGAAAAATTCAAATTTCATTATGAATGACATGATCACACACTGTCCTAATTACAAATCAGTACCCTAACATGACATCTCATGCATGTTAACATCAAGTTGATCTGAGCATCAGGTCGAATCAATTGAATCGGTATTCGAGAATACCTCGTTTGAATTGATATTTGAATGTGATTCAAATCAACTTCAAACCTAATACATGTAGATTATAATAGTTTATCACCTTGCATTCTCATGCCATGCTCATGCATCATCTTGTTTGCATATGATTGTTATTGATTGTTGCCATTCATTTCGGTAGGCTCTGCACCCCCGGATTCCACCGAATATCCGTCTAACGGATATTGTCCCTCCTATGAGCAACAAGGCAAGCAACCATTTTTGATCATCCCGATAAATCCCATGTTCTTTCTCCTGCACTTATTTATTGCATTAGGATCAAATGTTTCAACTGCTTTTGCCACGATTAGTTGAACCCACTTCCTTTGCATGACCTAACCTTGTCACAGTAAATAGCCGAACCTTGCAACCTAGCATACCTGGTAGTTGCTTGAGCTATGATGTGCCTTATCCTGCTATGCATGCTATGCTTAGAGTTTTGTATGGTCTGTCATCTGGGAGATGAACAGAATTGTGAGAATGTGTTCGGTAAGCAAAGGTTGTGTGTTGAACCTGACTTGGTAAAGGTACCGGTGAAAGGCTGTGTAGGAGTACATGGCGGGTTGTTTCATTGGAACCGTCCATAGGAACTGAGTTTCGTGTATGTAATCCAAGAATAGATACTAACACATGCTGGGCCCTAAAATATGACCCCGCTCGGCCTATTAATCGCTTAGTACTCGGTCCAGGAGTTGCAAGTAGTTTCTGGTGTTTATAGTAATGCTGGAGGCCGTGCATGGTGCTGACCTGAGAGGTGGGCCGTGATGCGGTAGGCAGTGGCACGGTGTACCAAGTGGCACCCGAATGGTGGGCTTGGGAACCCTGCGCACATCGTTTGAGGCCGTGGTGGAAACCTCGGCCGGACTTCCGTACGGGTTACTCTCAGATAGGCGATAAACGTGGACTAGGTACTAGTGTGGTTAAAGGTCGTGGCCGACTCCCTCGTTGGGATTCCGCTTGAAGGTTGCCGAGGTGCATGACGTGCAAATAGCGATAAGTGGTGAGAGCGTGTGTGACGAAGTACACCCCTGCAGGGTTATGATCTATTCGAATAGCCGCGTCCGCGGATATGGACTACTTGGAGACATATGTTGTTCATAGATAACTTCAATGGCTACTCATAAAATTGTCAAGATAAGCGCGAGTGTCGTGGACGGCATTTCCGTATGGAGACGGAATGATTCCACGATAATGTATTATTCTGGTGTTAGTGGACTCGTGTGCGAGAAATCAAGTTGTCAAAATTATTTAAAAATGCAAGTTGTCTAGCCACGAGTCAAATGCTGGCTTTCCGCATGAAACCCCACAATACCTTTTGATACCTTGCATGAGTAGTTAGTTATCCTAAAGTCTTGCTGAGTACCTTTGTACTCATGTTTGCTTAATAAGTGTTGCAGAGGTTGCTAATGACCCTAATGGAGGGTTCTTCGTAGACATCGACGACGACGAGTATCTGGTGTCCCAGCTACGATCTGGCCCTACGTTGGGTCTGTAGTATAGTCAGGCCATGTGCCTTCTAGTTGCCCTGTCTGTACTCAGACAGTTTAAACTCTTCCGTTGGCTTGTAACTGAATGACTGCTATTATGGGTCGTGAGACCCTTAATGTGTAATATTATGTGTGTGGCTCTTCCGAGCCTCTTAAATAAAGGTTGTATGTTTATGGTTATGTTGTGATGCCACCGATGTACCTATACATATCGTTATGCCATGCGTACGTGTGTCGTACTTGATATGTATGGGGTTCGATTACTTAGTCGTGAACTTTAGTAGCACTCCTTACAAGGAAATGCCCCTTTGTGATCCAATGAGCCTTGGTAGTTCGCTTCTGCTCCGGACACATTGGTTGACCGACATGTGTCCTTCTTAGCTGCTGTGTCTGTCCCCTTTGGGGAAATGTCACGCGATGTAATGGAGTCCTTGTAGCTTGCTACGACTCGTCTACATTCTCTGATGACCGACACCTGCTTTGTTGGGTCATGTATGCCTGTCCTTGTGCGGTATTGCCACTTTGGTTTATGACTAGACATGTCGATCCGGGTTCTTTGACATTGGAATGCTAGCGACACTATTGCATACGTGAGTCAAAAGACGCAAACGGTCCCGGCTAAGATAAGGCTGCAGCCGTGGAAGTTAACCGTGCGTGAGACCGCAAAGGGATGCAATGTGTTACAGGCTGGATTCCTATGGCTTAGGATGAGGGTCCCGACAGCGTTGGTATCAGAGCCTGACTGACTGTAGGATTACTAAGCCAAACTGGTCAAAGTTGAGTCTAGAATTGCTTTAGTTATATATAAGGGAATTGTTTGTGGGAGGGAATGTAAGACTCTTGTTTTCTTCTCAAGTTATTCTATTCTGGTCATCCTCGTCTTTTCTGCGGGAATTAAGAACTAGGCTACTCATCTTCTTCTAGGTTCGTGTTTCTGATCGGTAGATTATAGGACTACGGGTTAAGAGATATTGGGTTTCTGTCATTTCTATGAAAAATGGAGTAAGTTTGATGATCAGAGAGTTGAACTTGATAGTTGAGTGGTTACGCTATTCCATTTTGGGTTGTCTCAAAATTTGTTTTTGAGCATTTACAGCCGTTATGCTGCCCAATTTTTCATTCGGAGCTCTAATGCTTTTGCATTACTCTCTATTTACAGATGTCTGGCCGTCCTTCTCGTCAGGTGGTACGTCTGACCAGGTGCATTGATGTGCCGTGTCATACGGCCATGCTGGTCAGGGTGATCTCGGTGTGCGGTTACCGCTGGTACCCCGAGTACACAGTGGAGGAACAGTACCGAGACTTCAATCAGAGCCAGTACATCTGCACTGTTAGGGTATTTTGGGACTACCCTGGAGCTGAGAAGCCAATCCATTGGTCCTATGGGTTGGGGGTCACCGTTGACATGGCAGTACAGGATGCTGCCTATTCAATGCTGACCATTATGAGAGCGAGAAATGCACTGCTGCAGAATTCAGAGTTCTGCAATGTTCCGGCCTCTCAGTCTGGTGAAGAGGGATACCTAAGTGGAGTCTATTTTGATTCTTCTATGGAGGATCCACTACTGCAGTCCACTGTTGAGATGCTAGAGAACAGAGACAGGGATGCTCGTGCTCTCCGCATGGAACTTTATGCTACCCGTGCCCGTCTGTGGACGGCTTTGACGCAGCTGGCACCGGTAGTCCAAACAGGGTATGGAGAGATGGAGATGCTGAACCCTGTTAGGACCCATCTTCCGGCTCACGTTGACTGGCCAGCTATAGGAGGAGTCACACCTCTTCGGGGACCCCTCTTACCACCAGTCAGGGGACCAAGGCCACATCCGTGTCCTTATGGATCCCAGGGATCTCAGGCTAGAGTGTTTCCTGATCCGCAGGTTGAGCTTCCAAGTCATGGAGGTAATCTCTATGAGATGTTCTATGCGGATGCCTGAGCTGTGAGCGGAAGGATAGTATGGTAGTAGCCGTACGTTCACAGTCCCGCGTGACTTGTGAAGTATGCCTGTGATGTGAAATGAATTCCGGAGGCCTAGATAAATAATGTATAGGAAGCCTGTAAGCCTCTGATGAGTAGTTTCATAATTTCAGTAGTTTGCTCTTCGGTTAAGGTTGTACTGAACTATGTAAGGGTGTGTATGAACCATGGTGTATATATAGCAGTTGCTTGTTACCATGTTGTTCAGATATTCATATCCGCATTCCGTGTGTTCAGTACATTCTTAATCCATATCTAGTATTGATATGATATTGGTCTAAGCTGTGAGTTTGTTTGTCAGGATGGTGTTCACCAGGTTGAAACGTGCCCCTGCTCATGAGCAAGGCGAGGGTAGTCAAGCGTCGCGGGAAGACCTGCCTCACCCGCCTTCTCTGGTGGAAGTGATGCTTGAGGCAGAGAGAAATAAAAGGGAGACCAATCGACTGTTAGAGCGTATTGAGCAGAATACGGCTCGACAGCCTAGGAATGCCGCAGTGTCCCTCAATGACTTTGTGAAGCTGAATCCTCCAAAGTTTCATCATTCCGTCGATCCCCTCGATGCTGATGACTGGCTGTGCAGCATCTCACGCAAGATTCGCTCTGTGAATGTGTCTGAGGCCGACAAGGTGACCTTTGCGGCGTATTTCCTGGAAGGATCCGCCAATCTGTGGTGGGAGAACTTTGAAGCTATGCGTCCTGCTGAACCAGTAGCCACATGGGCAGACTTCAGTGCAGCTTTTCGTCTGCACCATATTCCAGAGGGCCTGATGGACAGAAAGAGAGAGGAGTTCTGTGCCTTCACTCAGGGCAAGTTGTCTGTGGATGCCTATAGCCGCGAGTTCGGCAATCTCGCCCGCTATGCAACAGAGGAGGTGTCTACTGATGCCAAGAAGCAAGCAAGGTTCCGTAAGGGTCTGAGCCCTGAGCTCCGTCGTGATCTGCGCCTCCACGAGTGTGCAAGCTTTCAAGCTCTGGTCAACAAGGCGATCAGTGCCGAGACTGGTCATACTGACTTCGAAGCCACAAGGAAGCACTCCCGTGACTTTGGCTCGTCCTCTGGTTCCGCGTTTCCCAAACGCAGGCTGTGGGTTCCGAATAGTTCTCTGCCGCCAAGATACACTCCGAGGCCATCCTACGTGGCTCCTCAGACGAATCAGGCCAATCCTCCAGCAAAAGCTTATGGTGGTCCAGCTAGCAATGCTGCACCACGTGCCAACCAGGTGATATGCTACAAGTGTGGAGAACCAGGGCACTATTCCCGTGAGTGTCCTCAAAATGTGGGTGCCAAGCAACCCGGAAAGTCTGTCGGGCAAGCCAAGTCGGGCAAAGCTTACTATGTGAAGCCAACTCCTGCACGTGGCCGTGTGAACTATGTGTCAGCAGAAGAAGCTGCAGAGGATCCCGACGTCATGCTGGGTACGCTTCTTGTTAATCATCACCCATCGTCTGTTCTCTTTGACACTGGGTCTTCTCATTCCTTCATTTCAGAAAGTTATGCACAGTTGCATAACATGTCTTTTTGTGATATGCCAATCCCATTGGTTGTACAAACCCCTGGTAGTAAATGGCAAACCTCTAGGATAACCTATGACAATGAAATTCTAGTAGACAGGCTAGTTTTTCTAGCCTCATTGATAGCCTTGAAATCTTCGGATATTAATATCATCTTGGGCATGGACTGGATGTCAGCTCACTATGCCAAGATTGATACTCATTCTAGAAATGTCCAGCTTACCCATCCCTCGGGTGAGATAGTAAATGTCTCTACTCGAGTTGCCAAATGCCAACTCTATTCCTTAAATGCCAACCCTCTTCCGGAACTCGAAGACATTCCGGTAGTCCGTGACTTCCCGGATGTCTTTCCAGAGGAACTGCCAGGAATTCCACCTGACAGAGATGTGGAGTTTGTGATAGATCTTGTTCCGGGAACTGTCCCAATAGCCAGAAGACCTTATAAGATGGCACCCCTGGAGCTAGCCGAACTTAAGAAGCAATTAGATGAGGCCTTGAACAAAGGTTTCATTCGTCCTAGCTCTTCTCCTTGGGCTTGCCCCGTCCTCTTCGTCAAGAAGAAAGACGGAACGGATCGGATGGTTGTAGATTACCGACCAGTTAATCTGGTCACCATAACAACAAGTATCCGCTCCCCAGGATCAACGACCTGTATGATCAGCTCGCTGGATCCTCAGTTTTCTCCAAAATGGATTTGAGGTTGGGATACCATCAAATCAAGATTAAGAACGGGGACATTCCAAAAACGGCTTTCGTTACTCGTTATGGCCAATACGAGTACACCGTCATGTCCTTCGGTTTGACCAATGCCCCAGCCACCTTCTCTCGACTGATGAATTCAATCTTCATGGAGTATTTGGATAAATTCGTCATGGTATACCTCGATGATATTCTCATCTACTCGAAGAATGAACAAGAACATGCCGAGCATCTAAGGCTGGTATTGATGAAACTTCGAGAGCATCGCCTTTATGCCAAGTTTTCAAAATGTGAATTTTGGTTACCAGAAGTGACCTATCTGGGTCACGTAATCTCTGGTAAGGGTATTGCTGTCAATCCCGAGAGAGTTCAAGCTGTCCTTGATTGGACTCAACCTGAATCGGTTAAGCAAGTTAGGAGTTTTCTTGGTCTAGCGAGCTATTGTCGCCGCTTCGTCGAGAATTTCTCCAAGGTTGCAAAGCCTCTAACTGAACTCCTCAAGAAAGATAAAAGGTTCGAGTGGACACCACAGTGTGAGCATAGTTTTCAGGAACTGAAAAGACGCGTGACTTCCGCACCTGTGTTGCTACCACCAGATTTCTCTAAGGACTTTGTTATCTATTGCGACGCCTCGCGACAAGGATTAGGTTGCATTCTCATGCAAGATCGTCATGTGATCGCATACGCATCTCGACAGTTGCGTCCACATGAGGATAATTATCCCACACATGACCTTGAGCTTGCAGCTGTGGTCCATGCACTAAAAACCTGGCGACATTACCTTCTGGGTAATCGTTGCGAAATATTCACCGATCACCAAAGTCTGAAATATATCTTCACCCAGCCGGATTTGAATCTCAGGCAAAGACGGTGGGTTGAGTTGATCTCGGATTACGACTTAGGGATAACTTACACCCCGGGGAAGGACAATGTTATGGCCGATGCACTAAGTCGTAAATCTTATTGTAACAATTTGATGCTACAACAAGGTCAACCACATCTCTATGAGGACTTTCGGAAGTTGAATCTTCATATTGTTCCTCAAGGATTCCTTTCTACCCTGGTGGCGAAGCCTACTCTTAAGGATCAAATCATAGCTGGCCAAAAGCGTGATAAGGGTATATCACGGATCAAGGAGAATATTTTTAGCGGAAACGCTAAAGAATTTTCCATGAACGATCAAGGTGTTGTGTTCTTCCAGAATCGTCTAGTGGTTCCTAAGAACCCACATCTAAGGAAGTTAATCCTTAAGTAGGCTCATGATTCTCCTCTCACCATTCATCCCGGTAGTACTAAGATGTATCGGGACCTACGCCAGAGGTTCTGGTGGACTAGGATGAAGAGAGAAATTGCTGAGTTCGTTGCTAACTGCGACGTTTGTCATCGAGTTAAGGCAGAACATCAAAGGCCTGCTGGCACCCTTCAACCTCTAGCTATTCCTGAATGGAAATGGGATAAAGTTAGCATGGATTTCATTACCGGATTTCCCAAGACCAAGAAAGGAAATAATGCTATCTTTGTGGTCATTGACCGTCATTCCAAAGTGGCTCATTTTCTTCCTGTTCGTGAGAGTATAACAGCTAGCCAGCTAGCAGAGTTATATATCTCTCGAATAGTGTCTCTTCATGGTGTTCCCCTGGAGATTAACTCGGACCGTGGAAGTATCTTTACTTCTCGCTTCTGGGAAAGTTTTCAGAATGCCATGGGGACTCACCTATCCTTTGGCACTGCTTTCCATCCCCAATCAAGTGGTCAAGTAGAAAGAGTGAATCAAATCCTAGAAGATATGCTCCGAGCTTGTGTTATATCGTTCGGTATGAATTGGGAAAAGTGCCTTCCATTCGCCGAATTCGCTTATAACAATAGTTACCAATCAAGCTTGGGCAAAGCCCCTTTTCAAGTTCTCTATGGACGAAGATGTCGAACACCTCTTAATTGGTCAGAAACCGGAGAGAGGCAACTCTTTGGCCCGGATATGATCCAGGATGCAGAAGAGCAGGTTCGCATCATTCGTGAAAAGTTGAAAACAGCCCAGTCTCGTCAAAAGAGCCAATATGATCATCATCATAAGGCTGTGTTCTTTGAAGTTGACGAGAAGGCTTACCTTCGGGTTACACCTTTGAAGGGTACCCATCGATTCGGTATCAAGGGCAAGTTGGCTCCTCGTTACATTGGTCCTTTTCGCATTCTTGCCAAATGAGGAGAAGTTGCCTACCAGTTGGAACTTCCTCCGCATCTTTCCAAGGTTCATGATGTCTTCCACGTCTCGCAACTCAGGTGTTGCTTTTCGGATCCTATCCGTGAAGTGGACCACGAAACGCTTGATCTCCAAGATAACCTTTCATACCGAGAATACCCCATGCGTATTCTTGATCAAGCTAAGCGTACCACTCGACGTCGAAACCTCAAGTTTCTTAAAGTTCAATGGTCAAATCATTCTGAAAAGGAGGCAACTTGGGAAAGAGAGGATCGTCTCCGACTTGAGTATCCTGCGTTATTTCCGACGACTTCTAAATCTCGGGACGAGATTCTTTTGAGTGGGGGTGAGTTGTCACATCCCTGACACCTTAAGCAAGTTAGTCTTGTGCTCATGTCTTCTTTGCATTGCATCTAAGAATTTTCCAACAAGAACAAGAAAGTGGTGAAGGAAAAAAAAACTCAAACCCTAGCCACTTCTTTAAACAAAGGAAATCTCAAACTAGTTAAAAACAATGAACCCAAAATGGCCTCAAGAAATGTTCAAACTTTCTGATAAATCATGAAAGTAAATGAGCATTGTAGAAAACTATTTTCTTGACACTTTAAGTATTTTAAATAAATGCAAAAGCTACTGGTTTCAAATTTTAAATTTGAAATCAGAAACTTTAAACTTTCAAAAGCTACTGGTTTCAAATCGTCGTAGTCGTGGCCACGAGCCCCCTCCAGCCGAGCTGCTGTGCCCCCAAATCCCCGCCGTGCTCCTCCTCGTCCTCTGGAAGAAGGAATCAAGCCCGGAGGCCCCCTGTCATCGCCTCGCCGCCATCTTCTCCACCTCCGGCCGCCGGACCTCTTCCATCGATTTGCTCCCTCCGGTGCACCCCCGAGCTCTACAACAACACCATCGGAACCGCCGTGAGCTCGTCCTCATTTCCCCTCTCACCCCACGCTCTTCCGCGCACCGTAGCCCCGTTCCCCACCAAGGCCGAGAGCTCCTCGCCGCCGGTCATGTCGTCACCGTCGCTGTGGTGTCTCTTCCACGCGCTCGAGCTAGGGATCGAGCTCCTGGAGCTGCCAGGAATGTGTTGAGCCCATCAGCTGTCCTCCCCGTGCCCTGGAGCCATCACCCGTGGAAGGCCGACCTTCGGCCGCCGCTTCGGCTCGTCGCCGGCGCCTCTCCCGGCGACCCTAGCTTCTCCTGATGCCCCTGCCAGATCGGCTGCTTCGCCAGCGTCCCGTAGCTACAAACCGCGCTCGATTTGGTGCCGTGTAGCGCCGTTTAGGTCGTCTCCGGCGAGCCCTCCGCCGCGGGCTTGGTCGCCGGCGACCACCCTCCGGTGGGCGTGGACGTGGCCGACCATTAGGGCGTAATTATCCTTCCCTCAGTCACTGCCAGAGGGCCCCACGCCTGGTCAAACCCCAATTAGGGCTGGTCAGCGCGGGGTTAGCCCCTGGGTCACTGACCAGTGGACCCCACTGGTCAGGTTTGACCTGGCCCAGGCGCAGTTGACCTGCTGACGTCAGTAGTGATGCAATATTAGTATTTCTGTTTATAAAATAAATCTAGGAAATTGCTAAAACTTGTAAAAATAATAGAAATTGAAATATAACTCGGATGAAAATAATTTATATATGAAAAAGTATCAGAAAAATCCAAGGAATCTGATTATGGCCTTTTCATGCATGTTTGAAAAAGTTACAGAACCCAAACATGTAGATTAATGAATAAGTCAATTCTTATAATTACTTTTAAATGGAATTTGGAAAAATTCAAATTTCATTATGAATGACATGATCACACACTGTCCTAATTACAAATCAGTACCCTAAAATGACATCTCATGCATGTTAACATCAAGTTGATCTGAGCATCAGGTCGAATCAATTAAATCGGTATTCGAGAATACCTCGTTTGAATTGATATTTGAATGTGATTCAAATCAACTTCAAACCTAATACATGTAGATTATAATAGTTTATCACCTTGCATTCTCATGCCATGCTCATGCATCATCTTGTTTGCATATGATTGTTATTGATTGTTGCCATTCATTTCGGTAGGCTCCGCATCCCCGGATTCCACCGAATATCCGTCTAACGGATATTGTCCCTCCTATGAGCAACAAGGCAAGCAACCATTTTTGATCATCCCGATAAATCCCATGTTCTTGCTCCTGCACTTATTTATTGCATTAGGATCAAATGCTTCAACTGCTTTTGCCACGATTAGTGGAACCCACTTCCTTTGCATGACCTAACCTTGTCACAGTAAATAGCCGAACCTTGCAACCTAGCATACCTGGTAGTTGCTTGAGCTATGATGTGCCTTATCCTGCTATGCATGCTATGCTTAGAGTTGTGTATGGTCTGTCATCTGGGAGATGAACAGAATTGTGAGAATGTGTTCGGTAAGCAAAGGTTGTGTGTTGAACCTGACTTGGTAAAGGTACCGGTGCAAGGCTGTGTAGGAGTACATGGCGGGTTGTTTCATTGGAACCGTCCATAGGAACTGAGTTCCGTGTATGTAATCCAAGACTAGATACTACCACATGCTGGGCCCTGAAATATGACCCCGCTCGGCCTATTAATCGCTTAGTACTCGGTCCAGGAGTTGCAAGTAGTTTCTGGTGTTTATAGTAATGCTGGAGGCCGTGCATGGTGCTGACCTGAGAGGTGGGCCGTGATGCGGTAGGCAGTGGCACGGTGTACCAAGTGGCACCCGGATAGTGGGCTTGGGAACCCTGCGCACATCGTTTGAGGCCGTGGTGGAAACCTCGGCCGGACTTCCGTATGGGTTACTCTCAGATAGGCGATAAACCTGGACTAGGTACTAGTGTGGTTAACGGTCGTGGCCGACTCCCTCGCTGGGATTCCGCTTGAAGGTTGCCGAGGTGCATGACGTGCACATAGCGATAAGTGGCGAGAGCGTGTGTGACGAAGTACACCCCTGCAGGGTTATGATCTATTCGAATAGCCGCGTCCGCGGATATGGACTACTTGGAGACATATGTTGTTCATAGATAACTTCAATGGCTACTCATAAAATTGTCAAGATAAGTGTGAGTGTCGTGGATGGCATTTCCGTATGGAGACGGAATGATTCCATGATAATGTATTGTTGTGGTGTTAGTGGACTCGTGTGCGAGAAATCAAGTTGTCAAAATTATTTAAAAATGCAAGTTGTCTAGCCACGAGTCAAATGCTGGCTTTTCGCATGAAACCCCACAATACCTTTTGATACCTTGCATGAGTAGTTAGTTATCCTAAAGTCTTGCTGAGTACCTTCGTACTCATGTTTGCTTAATAAATGTTGTAGAGGTTGCTAATGACCCTAATGGAGGGTTCTTCGTAGACATCGACGACGACGAGTAGCTCGTGTCCTAGCTACGATCTGGCCCTACGTTGGGTCTGTAGTATAGTCAGGCCATGTGCCTTCTAGTTGCCCTATCTGTACTCAGACAGTTTAAACTCTTCCGCTGGCTTGTAACTGAATGAGTGCTATTATGGGTCGTGAGACCCTTAATGTGTAATATTATGTGTGTGGCTCTTCCGAGCCTCTTAAATAAAGGTTGTATGTTTATGGTTATGTTGTGATGCCATCGATGTATCTATACATATCGGTATGCCATGCGTACGTGTGTCATACTTGATATGTATGGGGTTCGATTACTTAGTCGTGAACTTTAGTAGCACTCCTTACAAGGAAATGCCCCTTTGTGATCCAATGAGCCTTGGTAGTTCGCTACTGCTCCGGACACATTGGTTGACCGGCATGTGTCCTTCTTAGCTGCTGTGTCTGTCCCCTTTGGGGAAATGTCACGCGATGTAATGGAGTCCTTGTAGCTTGCTACGACTCGTCTACATTCGCTGATGACCGACACCTGCTTTGTTGGGTCATGTATGCATGTCCTTGTGCGGTACTGCCACTTTGGTTTATGACTAGACATGTCGATCCGGGTTCTTTGACATTGGAATGCTAGCGACACTACTGCATACGTGAGTCAAAAGACGCAAACGGTCCCGGCTAAGGTAAGGCTGCAGCCGTGGAAGTTAACCGTGCGTGAGACCGCAAAGGGATGCGATGTGTTACAGGCTGGATTCCTATGGCTTAGGATCGGGGTCCCGACACAAGTGACAACACTTGTCTATGGTCAGGAAACCTTGACCATCTTTGATCAACGAGCTAGTCAACTAGAGGATTACTAGGGACAATGTTTTTTCTATGTATCCACACATTTTTTTGTGTTTCCAATCAATACAATTCTAGCATGGATAATAAACGATTATTATGAACGAGGAAATATAATAATAACTAATTTATTATTGCCTCTAGGGCATATTTCCAACAGTCTCCCACTTGCACTAGAGTTAGTAATCTAGTTTACATCACTATGTGATTTCAACGAATCCAACACCCATACAGTTCTGGGGTTTGATCACGTCTTGCTTGTGAGAGAGGTTTTAGTCAACGGTTGTGAACCTTTCAGATCCATGTGTGCTTTACAAATCTTTATGTCATCCTGTAGATGCTGCTACTACGTGCTATTTGGAAATATTCCAAATGACTGCTCTACTATACGAATCCAGTTTACTACTCAGAGTTATTCGGATTAGTGTCAAAGCTTGCATCGACGTAACCCTTTATGACGAACTCTTTAATCACCTCCATAATCGAGAAAAAAATCCTTAGTCCACTAGTTACTAAGGACAATTTTGCCCGTTGTTTAGTGATTCAATCATGGATCACCTTTTCTACCCCTTGACAGACTCATGGCAAGGCACACATCAGGTGCGGTACACAACTTGGCATACTTTAGAGCCTACGGATAAGGCACAGGGGATGATCTTCGTCCTTTCTCTTTCTTCTACTGTGGTCGGGCTTTTGAGTCTTACTCAAATTCACACCTTACAACACAACCAAGAACTCCTTCTTTGCTGATCTATTTTGAACTCCTTCAAAAACTTGTCAAGGCATGTATTTCATTGAAAGTTCTATTAAGCGTTTTGATCCATCTCTATAGATCTTGACGCTCAATTTTCAAGTAGCTCTATCCAGGTTTTCCTTTGAAAAACTCCTTTCAAACAACCCTTTATGCTTTCCAGAAATTCTATATTATTTCCAATCAACAATATGTCAACTACATATACTTAGCAGAAATTCTATAGTGCTCCCACTCACTTCTTTGGAAATACAAGTTTCTCATAAACCTTGTATAAACCCAAAAGCTTTGATCATCTCATCAAAGTGTATATTCCAACTCCGAGATGCTTGCACCAGTCCATAGAAGGATCGTTGGAGCTTGCATACTTGTTAGCATCTTTAGGATCGACAAAACCTTCTGGATGTATCACATACAACCTTTCCTCAAGGAAACCGTTGACGAAACAATGTTTTTCACATCCTATGTGCAATATTTCATAAATAATGCAGAAACTGCTAACATAATTCCAACAGACTTTTAGCATCGCTACGAGTGAGAAAGTCTCATCATAGACAACCATTTGAACTTGTCGAAAACATATTTGCGATAAGTCGAGCTTTCCTTAATGATGACTTTTCACCATCATCGTTTGTCTTTCTTTTAAAGATCCACATATACTTAATAGTCTTTACGACAATTAAGTAGTTCTTCCAACGTCTACACTTTTTTTATACACGGATCATCTCTCGGATTTCATGGCCTCCAGCCATTTGTCGGAATCCAGGACCCACCATCGCTTCTCCATAGCTCGTAGGTTCATTGTTGTTCAATAACATGACCTCCAAGACAGGGTTACCGTACCACTCTGTAGTAGTACGCGACCTTGTCGACCTACGAGGTTTGTAGTAACTTGATCCAAAGCTTAATGATCACCATCATCAGTTTCCACTTCAATTGGTGTAGGCGCCACAGGAACAACTTCCTGCGCCCTGCGACACACTGGTTGAAGTGACGATTCAATAACCTCATCAAGTTCCACCACCCTCCCACTCAATTCTTTTGAGAGAAACCTTTCCTCGAGAAAGGACCCGTTTCTAGAAACAAACACTTTGCTTCTGGATCTGAGATAGGAGATGTACCCAACTGTTTTGGATATCCTATGAAGATGAATTTATCCGCTTTGGGTTCGAGCTTATCTGACTGAAACTTTTTCACATAAGCGTCGTAGCCCAAACTTTCAAGAAACGACAGCTCAGGTTTCTCCAAACCATAGTTCATACTGTGTCATCTCAACGGAAATACGCGGTCCCTTCTTAAAGTGAATCTAATGCATAACCCATAAACGGTAGTGATAATTTGATAAGTGACATCATAGTATGCACCATATCAAATAGGGCGCAGCTATGACGTTCGTACACACCATCATACTATGGTGTTCTAGGTGGCATGAATTGTGAAACAATTTCCACATTGTCTTAACTGTGTATCAAAACTCGCAACTCAGATATTCATGTCTATGATCATATCGTAGACAATTTATCCTCTTGTCATGACGATCTTCACTCTGAAATAGCTTTGAACTTTTCAATATTTCAGACTTGTGATTCATCAATTAAATACTCATGTATCTACTCAAATCGTCGGTGAAGTAAAAACATAACGATTTCACTGCGTGCCTTGGCACTCATTGGACTGCACACATACAAAATGTATTACTTCCAACAAGTTACTTTCTTGTTCCATCTCACTGGAAAACGAGGCCTTCAGTCATCTTGGCCATGTGGTATGATTTGCATGTCTCAACTGATTCAAAATCAAGTGAGTCCAAACGATCCATCTGCATGGAGTTTATTCATGCGTTTATACAAATAAGTATGGTTTGCATGTCTCAAACGTTTCAAAAATGAGTGAGTACAAAGATCCATCAGCATGGAGCTTCTTCATGCATTTTACACCAACATGACTCAAGTGGCAGTGCCACAAGTAAGTGGTACTATCATTACTACTTTGTATCTTTTGGCATCAATATTATGAACATGTGTATCACTACGATCAAGATTCAATAAACCATTGAAGGTAATTATTCAAGCAAATAGAATAACCATTATTCTCTTTAAATGAATAACCGTATTGCAGTAAACACGATCCAATCATGTTCATGCTCAACGCAAACACCAAATAACAATTATTTAGGTTTTAACACCAATCCCGATGGTAGAGGGAGCGTGCGATGTTTGATCACATCAACCTTAGAATTACTTCCAACACACATTGTCACCTCACCCTTGCTAGTATCCTTTTATTCCGTAGCTTTTATTTTGAGTTACTAACACTTAGCAACTGAACCGGTATCCAATACCCTTGTGCTACTAGGAGTACTAGTAAAGTACACATCAATATCATGTATATCAAATATAATTCTGTCGACTTTGCCAGCCTTCTCATCTACCATGTATCTAGGGTAGTTCCGCCTCAGTGACCGTTCCCCTCATAACAGAAGCACTAAGTCTCGGGTTTGGGTTTAACCTTGGATTTCTTCAATAGATCAGCAACTGGTTTGCCGTTTCATGAAGTATCCCTTCTAGCCCTTGCCCTTCTTGAAACTAGTGGTTTTACTAAGCATCAACTTCTGATTCTCCTACTTGATTTCTACTTTCGCATTGTCTAACATTGCGAATAGCTTAAGGATCATCATATCTATCCTTGATATGTTATAGTTCATTACGAAGCTCTAGTAGCTTGTTGGCAGTGACTTTGGAGAACCATCACTATCTCATCAGGAATATCAACTCCCACTTTATTCAAGCGACTGTTGTACTCAGACAATCTGAGCACATGCTCAACGATTGATGTTTTCTCCTCTAATTGTATACAAAGAATCTTGTCGGAGGTTTCATACCTCTCAACAAGGGCATGAGCATGAAATCCAAATTTCATCTCTTAGAAGATCTCATATGTTTCGTGACGTTAAAAATGTCTTTAGCGCCTCAATTCTAAGCCGTCAAGTATTACGCACTGAATAATCACGTAGTCATCAAGAACGCAAATGTCAGATGTTCGCAACATCCACAGACGATGCTCGAGGTGCAGTACACCGAGCGGTGCATTAAGGACATAAGCCTTCTGCGCAGCAATGAGGACAATCCTTAGTTCACGTACTCAGTTTACAAAGTTGCTACTATCATCTTTCAACTAAATTTTCTCTAGGAACATATAAAAACAGTAGAGCTCTAGCGCAAGCTACAACATAATTTGCAAAGACATTTTTTACTATGTTCATGATAATTGAGTTTAGCTAATCATATCACTAATAACTCCCACTCAAAATATACATCCCTCTAGTCATTTGAGTGGCGCATGATCCAAATCCACTAACTCAAATCCGATCATCACGTGAGTTGAGTATAGTTTCAGTGGTGAACATCTCCATGTTGATCATATCAACTATATGATTCATGATCGACCTTTCGGTCTCTTGTGTTCCGAGGCCATATCTGTACATGCTAGGCTCGTCAAGCTTAACCCCAGTGTGGTGCGTGTGCAACTGTTTTGCACCCGTTGTATGTGAACGTTGAGTCTATCACACCCGATCATCACATGGTGTCTCGAAATGACGAACTGTCGCAACGGTGCACAGTCCGGGAGAACACAATTTTATCTTGAAATTTTAGTGAGGGATCACCTTATAATGCTACCGCCGTTCTAAGCAAAATAAGGTGCATAAAAAGGATTAACATCACATGCAATTCATAAGTGACAAGATATGGCCATGATCTCGTGCTTCTTGATCTCCATCACCAAAGCACCGGCATGATCTTCATCCTCATAGTGCCACACCATGATCTCCATCATCGTGCCGCCATCGAGGTTGTCGTGCTATCTATGCTATTACTACTAAAGGTACAACCTTGCAACATAGTAAACGCATCTGCAAGCACAAACATTAGTTTAACGACAACCCTATGGCTCCTACCGGTTGCCGTAGCATCGACGTGCAAGTCGATATTTTAACTATTACAACATGATCATCTCATACATCCAATATATCACATCATGTCTTTGGCCATATCACATCACATGCATACCCTGCAAAAACAAGTTAGACGTCCTCTAATTCGTTGTTGCATGTTTTACGTGGCAGCTATGGGTACCTAGCAGGATCTCATCTTACTTACGCAAAAGCACAATGGTGATGTGCAAATTGATATTTAACCTCTCTCCAAGGACCGCCCCGGTCAAATCCAATTCAACTAAAGTTGAAGAAACAGGCACCCGCCAGTCATCTTTATGCAACAAGTTGCATGTTAGTCGATGAAACCGGTCTCTCGTAAGCGTACGAGTAATGTTGGTCTGGGCCGCTTCAATCCAACAATACCGTCGAATCGAGAAAACACTAAGGAGGGCAGCAAATCGAACATCAACGCCCACAAAAACTTTTGTGTTCTACTCGAGATTACATCTACGCATGAACCTAGCTCATGATGCCACTGTTGGGGAATATTGCATGGGAAACAAAAAAATTCCTACGCACACGAAGACCTATCATGGTGATGTTCATCTACGAGAGGGAGATTGGATCCACATACCCTTGTAGATCGCTAAGCGGAAGCGTTAATAAACGTGGTTGATGTAGTCGTACGTCTTCATGATTCGTCCCTCGAACCGTCCCAGCATCCGTCCCACGAACCGTCTCGTGATCCGTCCCGATAAAGTGCCGAACGGACGTCACCTCCGCGTCCCGCACACGTACAGCTCGATGATGATCTCCGCCTTTTTGATCCAGCAAGAGGGGCGGGGAAGTAGATGAGTTCTCCGGCCGCGTGACGACGCGCCAGTGATGGTGGTGATCTATTCCTACAGGGCTCCACCCGAGCTCCGCAGAAAACCGATCTAGAGGAAGAACTACGATCTAGAGGAGAGGACGGCACGTGGCAAAGTTGTGTCTCAAAAACCCTAAAACCTCTAGTATATATATGAGGATGGGAGGGGATAGCCTTGGGGCTCAAGGGAGCCCCTAGGGCACCGGCCGAGAGAGGAGAGGAGGACTCTAACTCCAATTCGGTTTGGGGAAGGAGGAGTCCTCCTCTTCCTTCCCACCTCCCCTTTTTTCTTTCTCTTTGGTTTTTTCTCTTGAGGCGCCATAGCCCACTTGGGCTGGCCTCACCAGCCCACTAAGGGCAGGTGCGCCACCCTTGGGCTATTAGTCTCTATCCAGGGTGGGTGGGCCCCTCCCGATGAAAACCCGGAACCCATTCGTCACTCCCGGTACACTGCCGGTAGTGCCCGAAATCTTTCCGGAGACCAAATGAAACCACCCTATATATCAATCTTCGCTTCCGGATCATTCCGGAAACCCTCATGACTTCTGTGATCTCATCTGGGACTCCAAACAACCTTCGGTCACCAAAACATATAACTCAACTATACCGAAACGTCACCGAACCTTAAGTGTGCAGACCCTGTGGGTTCGAGAACTATGCAGACATGACCTTGAGACACTCTCTGGTCAATAAACAACAACGGGACCTGCATGTCCATATTTGTTCCTACATATTCTACAAAGATCTCTATTGGTTGAACCTCTATGTCAAGGATTCATATAATCCCGTATACTATTCCCTTTGTCCTTCGTTATGTTACTTGCCCGAGATTCGATCGTCGGTATCTCTATACCATGTTCAATCTCGTTACCGGCAAGTCTCTTTACTCGTTCCGTAATACAAGATCCTGTAACTAACTCCTTGGTCACATTTCTTGGAAGGCTGGTTGTGATGTTGTATTACCGAGTGGGCCCCGACATACCTCTCCATCACACGGAGTGACAAATCCCAGTCTTGATCCATGCCAACCCAACAGACACCTTTGGAGATACCTATACAACACCTTTATAGTCACCCAGTTACGTTGCGATATTTAATACACACAAGGTATTCCTCCGGTGTCCAGGAGTTGCATGATCTCATGGTCATAGGAACAGATACATTGACATGCAGAAAATAGTAGCAATAAACTGACACGATCATATACTACGTTTATAGTTTGGGTCTTGTCCATCACATAATTCTCCCAATGATGTGATCCCATTATCAAGTGACAACACTTGTCTATGGTGAGGAAGCCTTGAACATCTTTGATGAACGAGCTAGTCAACTAGAGGCTTACTAGGGATAGTGTTTTGTCTATGTATCCACACATGTATTTTTGTTTCCAATCAATACAATTCTAGCATGGATAATAAACGATTATTATGAACAAAGAAATATAATAATAACTAATTTATTATTGCCTCTAGGGCATATTTCCAACAGAAGTTTCCGAACAGGTCCCGAAGATAGGACAAAGAAGAGCCGGAGGGGGCCACAGGTCACCCAGGCGACTTGCTGGCGCCCCCTAGGTCGCGCCAGGAGGCCGCCTGGGTGATGGGCCCAACCCCCGGTGCTCTCCTTTTGCCTATATGTCCCTCTTGACCTAAAAATTCTGGGAACAAAAAGATTTTTCGTGATTCCGCCGCCGCTCCGCGGTTGAAACCTACAGAGAAGAAAAGACCTTTCCGGCGGGAAGATTCCACCGGGGAGAACTCCTCCCGGTAGGGGAGATCGTCCTCATCGTATTACGATCGTCACGGGCATCATCGAGATCATCATCACCATCATCACCAACACCAGCATCATCTCCACCTTCATCATATCTACTTCACCATTGCAATCGGAGTTGTACCTTGCACTATTCATCCCCTCTACTCTACCGGTGTTGATTACTATTTTGGGGTGAATGCTATTGAGTTTTGTTGGATAATTATTGTTATGACCAGATTGTTAATCATATTTTGATCACCTCTGATCATGATCTCTTTTATGTGTTGTGAGTAGTTCCGTTAGTTCTTGAGGACATGGGAAAAGTCTAGATGCTAGTAGTCATATGATGTTGAAGTAATATGTATTGATTGGTATTTAAGTTATGATGTTATTCTTCTAGTGGTGTAATGTGAACGTCGACTACATAACACTTTGCCTTTTAAGGACCTAGGGGAATGCATCGTGTATAAAAAATGCTAATGGTGGGTTGCCGGAGTGACAGAAACCTGAACCCCAGTTCGCATACTTTTGTATGAGGGAGTATTGGATCCTAAAGCTTATTGCTATGGTTAGGCTTTGCCTAAATTCCTCTCTTGTATTTGAGGATGCTTGCAAGAGGGATTAATCATAAGAGTTTGATTGTCTTAGCCTAGACGATGCAATAGTTAAGATCCACCCACATAACACTTATCAATACAAAACATAGTACTAGACGGAATATGGCGAAAGCACTTGACTATCTCTCCCGTGTGTCCTCAGGAACGCCTTAGCCTTTATAAGTTTAGTCCTTCGGCTTATCCTTTGTGTTAAAAAGTATTGGGCCACTTGCTGCACCTCGGCACCATTTAATTTACTTGCATTTATTTCCTTGTTGCTTATACTAGAAAACCCATAAAAAGTTACCTTTCAGTACTAGCAGTTATTCCTTGCTCAAGATCACTTGTCAATACCTTTTGCTCCTCGTTGGGTTCGACATTCTTACTTATTGAAAAGGCCACGATAGATCCCCTACACTTGTGGGTCATCAAGACCATTTTCTGGCGCCATTGCCGGCGAGTGTAGCGCTATTGGTAAGCGAAATTGGTAAGGAAATCTTTACACTGTATGTGTTGTTTTTGTTTTACTGTTCCTGTTTTTTGTCTCTATAGACCACTATGCTCTTGGTTTGTTGCTTGTGGGGAACCGCCCCAACGCTACTGTGGTGGAGAAGCCTCCCCCCTACTGAAATTGTTCCTTTTAAAATACCAACATGTATTATTGATTGTGTTTTGGCTAATCAATATGCAGGAGATAGACATCCAGGTGAACACTTGCTATATCTTTCACAACTATGCTCCTTATTTAAGCTTGCAGGTATATCGAGGGATTTTGTTATGATAAAGTTATTATCTCTATCATTAAAAGATAAGGCTTTGGATTGGTATAGTCTTCTTGATGACTCTCATTTACTAAATTGGCAAGATCTTATGCCTCTCTTCTATGCAAAGTTTTATCCTCTTCATGAAATACATCGAGTCAGGAACTATATTTATAACTTTTGGTCTCATGACGGAGAAAGCATCGCTCAAGCTTGGGGGAGACTGAAGTCCTTAATTCTCAAATGCCCTAATCATGAGCTCTTCAAAGAAATTATTCTCACAAATTTTTATTCAAGGCTTTCTCGTCAAGATAAAGAGATGCTTGATGCTTCCTCTAGTGGGGAATTCTCCAACAAAAGCATTGAAACTAAGTGGGATCTTATTGAAAGGATCCACAAGAACACTGAAGACTAGGAGATTGAAAAAGGTATTGAACCCGTTATAAATTATGAGCGTGATTACATTGAGAGCTATGTGGAAACTGATTACTTCAATACCTTTTGTGCTAAGATTGGTCTTAATTCCCAGCTTCTAATTGATTTTTGCAAAGACTTTGCCTCTCATATTGACTCTTCTGATAAGAAGGAGGATCGACATCATAAACCTTTTAAGGAATTACATGTTGATATTAATGTTGTTGACCCTATCTTTCCTGCAAATGAATATGAAAATCCCCCTTTACCCGCAAGGATGAGGGGCATTCTTTTGTCACAAGCATCCTGAATAAAAGTGAAAGAACGACTGATGAGCATGAGGAGCTGATTAAAGTCGATCCTCAAGTTGCATTAGTCAAGGATCTTGTTACTAGTAATATTGAGGATTCCAATATAATTTTTTTGTGTTGTTTCCACTAACCTTGATACAGCCAAGAATAAAGGCCCAATTTCAGGTACTCTAGTTGTATCTGTTAAAATAGGAGACATAATCATTATGGGCTATGTGATTTGGGATCCAGTGCTAGCGTTATTCCTTTTTCACTTTATCAAGAGATCATGAATGATATTCTACCGTGTGAAATTGAAGAAGTTGATGTTACTATTCATCTTGCAAACAAAGAAACTATGTCTCCTATTGGAATTGTCCGAGATTTTGAAGTTCTATGTGGAAAGGTAAAATATCCTACCGACTTTCTAGTACTTGGTTCAGTGCAAGATAGTTTTTGCACTATTATCTTTGGTAGGCATTTTCTCAAAACTTGTGGAGCTATTATAGCTTGCAGGAAAGGAAAAGTATCTATTGAATTTAATGGTGAGCCATATGAATTTAAGTTTTCTAAATTCTCGAAGCAAACTCGTGGTACTGATCTACCTAGTAATGATTGCTTCTATTGCTATTCCTCCTAATGATCCTTTGCAGCAATTTATGGAAAACCACGAGAACGATATGCATATCCAGGAAAGGAATGAGCTAGATGATATATTCTTGAGACAACCTGCTATCCTGAAGCACAAATTTCCGGTTGAGCCTTTGGTAATTTTATCAAAACCAAAAGAAGACCCGGTGTTTGATCTCAAACCTCTTCCCAGTACGCTCAAGTGTGCTTATTTAGATGAAAAGAAAGTATATTCTGTTATTATCAATTCTAACCTTTCATGATATGAAGAAGAACGATTATTGGAAGTCCTTCGTAAACACCGAGGCGCTATTGGCTATACCCTTGATGATCTTAAGGGCGTTAGTCCATCTATTTGTCAGCATACTATCAATCTTGAGCCTGATGCTAAACCGGTTGTTGATCATCAACGACGGTTAAACCCAAAGATGAAGGATGTTATGAGGACCGAAATCCTCAAGCTTCTAGCCGCAGGTATTATCTACCCTATAGCTGATACTAAGTGGGTAAGTCGAGTACATTGTGTTCCCAAGAAAGAAGGTACGACTGTGGTTCCTAATGATAAGAATGAACTAATACCTCAAAGAATTATTATTGGATATAGAATGTGTATTGATTACAGGAAGCTGAACAAGGCAACCAGGAAGGACCACTACACGTTACCGTTCATCGACCAAATGCTTGAAAGGTTATCCAAAAACACTCACTTTTGCTATCTCGATGGGTACTCTGGCTTCTCTCAAATTCATGTTAACACGGCCGAACAAGAGAAGAAAACTTTTACCTGTTCCCTTGGTACTTATGCTTATAGACGTATGCCTTTTGGTTTATGCAATGCCCCTTCTACTTTTCAAAGGTGTATGTCCGCTATCTTTCATGGTTTTTGTGAGGAAATTGTGGAGGTCTTCATTGACGATTTCTTCGTCTATGGAACCTCTTTTGACCATTATCTCTACAACCTTATTAAAGTTTTTGCAGAGATTTGAGGAGACGAACTTGGTACTCAACTGGGAGAAGTGCCAATTCATGGTCAATGAGGGAATTGTTCTTGGTCAGATGATTTCTGAAAGAGGAATCGAGGTGGACAGGGCAAAGGTTGAAGCAATCGAGAGAATGCCTTATCCAAAAGACATCAGAGGTATTCGTAGTTTCCTCGGTCATGCTGGTTTCTATAGGAGATTTATTAAAGACTTCTCTAAAACTTCAAAAGCCCTTACTAATCTTCTCCATAAGGATATTCCTTTTGTGTTTGATGAAGATTGTAAGGAAGCGTTCGAAGTTCGTAAGAAAGTTGATAACTGCCCCTATGGTCCAACCACCTGATTGGAATTTGCCTTTTGAAATCACGTGTGATGCTAGTGATTTTGCTGTTGGAGCTATGTTAGGACAAAGGGTTGATAAGAAATTGAATGTTATCCATTATGCTAGCAAAACCCTTGACACTGCTCAAAAGAACTACAGTACTACTGAGAAAGAATTTTTAGTGGTAGTGTTTGCTTGTGATAAGTTTAGGCCTTACATTGTTGATTCTAAAGTTATTATTCATACTGATCATGCTGCTATTAAGTATCTTATGGAAAATAAGGATGCCAAACTAAGGCTCATCAGATGGGTCCTTCTTCAAGAATTTGATTTGCAGATTGTTGATAGGAAAGGAGCACACAACCGTGTAGTAGACAACCTTTCCAGGATGGAGGACATACCACATGATCCTATTCCGGTCAACGATAGTTTTCGTGATGAATAGTTAGCTGTTTTGCAGGTGAAATCTAATTCAGATCCATGGTATGCAGATTATGCTAACTTTATTGTTGCAAAGTTTTTGCCTCCAGGTTTAACATTCCAGCAGCGGAAGAAGTTCTTCCATTACTTGAGGTATTACTTTTGGGATGACCCATATCTTTTTAGATAAGGTGTAGATGGGATTGTGAGGAGATGCATACCGGAGCATGAGTAGAAGGATATCTTGAGACAATGTCATAGCAGTCCTTATGGAGGACATCATGCCGGTGAGAGGACCGCACACAAGGTTCTCCAATCAGGTTTTTATTGGCCTACTCTCTTTAAAGATGCTAGAAATTACGTTTTATCCTGTGATAAGTGCCAGAGAGTTGGTAATATTAGTAGGAGGAATGAGATGCCTATGAATTATTCGGTAGTCATTGAGCCTTTTGATTGCTAGGGTTTTGATTTTATGGGTCCTTTCCCTCCTTCACACAAATACACTCACATCTTAGTAGCTATAGATTATGTGACCAAGTGGGTTGAACCAATCCCCACTGAAAGTGTTGATCATAAGACATCTTTGAAAATTCTGAAGGATGTAATCTTCCCTAGGTTTGGTGTACCTAGGTACCTCATGACCGACAGAGGATCACATTTTACACACGGTGCTTTTAGAAAAGCTCTAGCCAAATCTGATGTTAATCATAGAATTGCTTCACCTTACCACCCTCAAAACAAGTGGGCAAGTTGATCTCACAAATAGAGAGATCAAGTTGATCTTGCAAAAGACAGTGAACAGTTCTAGAAAGGACTGGTCCAATAAGCTAGGAGATGCCTTGTGGGCATATAGAACTGCTTACAAAAATCCCATGGGGATATTTCCGTATAAGATGGTTTATGGCAAGGCATGCCATCTACCTCTAGAGTTAGAACGCAAAGCTTTCTGGGCTGTTAGAGAGCTTAATGTTGATCCAAAGTTTGCTGGTTAAAAGCGTCTCATTAACTTGACTTCTCTAGATGAGTGGAGAAGTGAAGCTCATGAGAGCGCAAAAATGTTCAAAGAAAAGGTAAAGAAGTGGCATGACAAGAGAATTTTGAAACGTGAATTTAATGTTGGTGAGAAAGTTTTGTTGTATAGATCTCGTTTCAGGTTTTCTCCAGGTAAATTACTTTCCAAAAGTGAAGGATCGTACCATATCGAAGAAGTCTACCGCTCCGATGCAATCAAGATTAATATTTTTAAGGCACAAAACCACATGTTATGAATGGGCAAAGACTCAAGCACTACATGGCTGGAGACCCCATCAATGTAGAGGTGGATGTGATACACGTAGCCACTCACGAAGAACATATTGCAACACTGTATCAGACACCGGCAGAAGAAGAATAAGAAAAGGTTTGAAATATGGTAAGGAAACTCCGCAAACATCAATAAAAGTTTTGTTTTATGCGTTTTTGCAAAATTAGGAAAATTCCAAGCTGAAACGGAGCCGAAGAGGATCTCCAGGTCACCCAGGTGACCTGTTGGCGCGGGCTAGGCCCTGGCCGCGCCAGGAGGCTGCCTGGACAACCTGGAGTCCGTCTTCGACTCGACTTTGGCTTGTTACCTTCCTTTTGATGCGGAAATTTTTCCTATATATTTTCCCGGATCGTCCCGGCTTTGTATCTTGCGATTCCGTTCATTTTCTTTTCAATCTATTTGTGCCAAGAGAACTTTCAGCAAACTTAGGTGCCATGGCTTCCCCAGAGTCTCCCAAAGACAAGTTCCTCTCAACGTCATCAACCCTTATCTCGCAGAGGTAAAAAGACACCCTCAAACCCTTTGGGTGGAGGATGGTGTCCTCCACAAAGAGGATTTGAAGGGACCTGTCAAGGAGGGGAGCACCAGGGCTAGGCTGGAAGAAGTGGAGCAAGAAGTCTTCAAGTACAAGTTGATGATCGAGCGTGGTGTTGAGGCCAACTATGATATCATCAGTGAGCTGAAGAGGGAACATGACGAGGAAATGAAGGAAGTGTGATCAATCATATCCGCACTAGAAACCAAAGTGTTCGAGCTTCAGGGGCACATCTATGACCTGTAAAACCATAACTGTGAGTATGAACTTAAGTTTTTGCGCATGGGCTTAGCTGCCGAAAGCAGGATCCTGGAGACTGAAGAATCCTGTGTGGAAGGAGGACCTCTTCCATGGAAGTGTTTAGCTAAGGATTACCTGAGGAACAAGAACAAGGATGAAAAGTGATATCTTCATGGGTAATGGCATTCCCTTAGCTTGTTCCAAGCTTGGGGGAGTGCCCGGTATCTTTATTTTTTATCGTTTATCTTTCTTGGTCAAGTTTAGTGTCGTATCACGTCTAGGGAAGTTATCGTATGAAATAGGTGTTTGCATTGAGGTCTATCATTCCTTTGTGAAGAGTTTTTATCCGTGAGCATGCAGTGTCTATGACGGAATATTAATGAGAAGTCTATTGGTTTCTTTGTTGCACTTGGCATTCTCTTCATGCAATCGATCTAATATGCTGATTGTTATGGGAGTATTGATCTTACACATCTGGTATGGCTTTGAAAATTGTATTTAATCTTGGCAAACATAGCATTGGTCATAACAACAAGCATGAGTTTTTCTAGTAGCGACATAGCCAAAACCTTTATGTTCTTATGCTTGAAGTGTTATGCTGACAAGGAAGACAACTTGATGTTTTATGTCAATTCTTTATGTTAAAGTCTATATTGTTTTGTATCCAAGTCAACATTATTTGTCTGCTCTTAAAAGCCTTTGCTAGCCAACCCTTGCACTAAGCGGGAATACTGCTTGTGCATCCATACCCTGAAACCTCAACCTTCCCAAGAGTCCACCATATCTTCCCAACGTGGTATTTCACTGCCACTCCTAAAGTATATTACTCATGTGCTATCTTTAAACCTTCAAATATTACTCCCTGTTTTGTGCCTCTGTTTTAGCTCATGACGAAGTAGTAGATAATTCATGAAAATTCTCATACTGGACAAGTTTTATCTTGGGTTTGCATCTCTAATCTGCGAACCCCTAATACGAGGAGGGACTGGCATGAGCGCGCCGAGCTCGTAAAAGATAATAACAACAAACAACACCTCCTTCATGCTTTGTTGATGCAAAATTAGAAAAATTTGGTAGTGATAAACAAAGGAGACTAAGGGGATGTGATCGTCCCCACTTTGGGAGCCATTCCTCAAAACTTGTCCAGCATGAGAAGTATTGGGCTATCTACTAGCAATCATTGACAAATCATGCACCTCCCAAAATCTTGTTTTACTATCTTGTTGTTCTCTAAAAAGCTCTGGCACATGAGTTTTCCCTACCTCCCTCTGTGAAGGGCCGATCTTTTACTTTTATGTTGAGTCAGTAAAACCTACTTCTTTCTATCATAAAAAGAGCACACACCTTATGTTGACAAAGATGCATGCATTTATATTGTTTCATTGTGAATTGCCATGTCACACCTTTGTTGACATTATCATTAAGATAAGTGAGTTGTTTGTTAAGCCTAGCTAAAACAAACATCTTCCTTTGTGTTAGCATTTTCACTTCTTGACTAATAACATGTTCTTTCAAAAAGCTTCGATTGATCTCATCAAAATATAAGAGGAAGAGCAAAAGTTAAAAGTTATTAGTTGTTCTTTGACCAAGGACATGTTTGCCATGGTTTTATAAGTTTTCTTAGCTCTACTTTTGATTGTAATTGATATTACTCTTTCATAAGGGCCTTATGAGTTGAGATTGCTTTTGAGGATGGTTGAGTTTAGTAGAGAAATTATGATGCTTCTTGTCCGTATTCTTATTTGTCGACACTTCACTCTCTAAACTTGGGGATATGTTTACCGAGCTTAGTATTCGCTTGGGGACAAGCGAGGTCTAAGCCTGGGGGAGTTCATACGTCCAAAATGCATCACTATTTTGTATCATCATTTGTATCTATTCATTTATATATTTCACTTTATGATGATGTACTTATAGTGTTTTGGCTTATTTTACACAGTTTACAACTTTCTGGTGCCGAAACAGCAGACACACCATTCAACGGAGAAAATAACACGAAGAGTTGCAATACCAGAACATCTCCAATTGCGCTGAAATTTTGAGGGGAGAAGTTTCCAAAAAGGTCCCGAAGACACGCCAAAGAAGAGCCGGATCGGGGCCACAGGTCACCCAGGCGACCTGTTGGTGCGCCCCCTAGGCCCCGCCAGGAGGCCGTCTGGGTGATGGGCCTAGCCCCCGGTGCTCTCCTTTGGCCTATATGTTCCTCTTGACCTAAAAATTGTGGGAACAAAAAGATTTTCCGCGATTCCGCCGCCGCTCCGCGGCAGAAATCTATAGAGAAGAAAACACCTTTCCGGCGGGCAGATTCCGCTGGGGAGAACTCCTCCTAGAACGGGAGATCGTCCTCATTGTCATCACCACCGTCACGGGCATCATCGATATCATCATCAGCATCATCACCAATACTAGCACCATCTCCACCTTCATCATATCTACTTCACCATTGCAATCGGAGTTGTACCTTGCACTATTCATCCCCTCTACTCTACCGGTGTTGATTACTCTTTTGTGGTGAATGTTATGGAGTTTTGTTGGATAATTATTGTTCTGACCAGATTGTTAATCATATTTTCATCACCTTTGATCATGATCTCTTTTATGTCTTGTGAGTAGTTCTGATAGTTCTTGAGGACATGGGAAAGTCCAGATGCTAGTAGTCATATGATGTTGAATTTATATGTATTAATTGATATTTAAGTTATGGTGTTATTCTTCTAGTGGTGTTCTGTGAACGTCGACTACATAACACTTTGCCTTTTAAGGATCTAGGGGAATGCATCGTGTATAAATAATGCTTATGGTGGGTTGCCGGAGTGACAGAAACCTGAACCCTAGTTCACATACTTTTGCATGAGGGAGTACTGGATCCTAAAGCTTATTGCTATGGTTAGGCTTTGCCTTAATTTCTCTCTTGTATTTGTGGATGCTTGCAAGAGGGATTAATCGTAAGAGTGTGCTTGTCTTAGCTTAGATGGTGCACTAGTTAAGATCCACCCACATAACACTTATCAATACAAAACATAGTACTAGACGGAATATGGCGAAAGCACTTTACTATCTCTCCCGTGTGTCCTCAGGAACACCTTAGTCTTTATAAGTTTAGTCCTTCGGCTTATCCTTTCTGTTCAAAAGGATTGGGCCACTTGCTGCACCTCGGCACCATTTACTTTACTTTTCTTTATTTCCTTGTTGCTTATACTAGAAAACCCATAAAAAGTTAACTTCGAGTACCTGCAGTTACTCCTTGCTCAAGATCACTTGTCAATACCTTCTCCTCTTCGTTGGGTTTGACACTCTTACTTATTGAAAAGGCTATGATAGATTCCCTACACTCACTCTTACTTATTGAAAAGGCTATGATAGATTCCCTACACTTGTGGGTCATCAGTCATCTCTTCACTTCCTAAGCCGGCAATATCATTGGTGATGAGAGCTAGCCTAGAGTACATTTAAGCGACACCTTCACCATCCTTCATCTTGAACTTGTAAAGCTGACTTTGAAGCACATCCAACTTTGATTCTTTGACAGAATCAGTACCTTCGTGCATATCAACCAAAGTATCCCAAATTTCTTTTGCATTCTCAAGACGATTGATTTTGTTGAATTCTTCGGGGCATAGGGAATTGAAGATGATGTCGCGGGCTTCAGCATTAAGTTGCAACATCTTCAGTTCATCAGTTGTCATATCACGATCTGGCTCATTCCCTTCTCCAAAGAAGTTACCTTGCACACCAACACGAATAACAGCCCAAACATGAGGATTAAAGCCAAGAATATGCATTTTCATTTTATGCTTCTAATTAGCAAAATTAGTGCCATCAAAATATGGACTCTACAATGATAATTTCCCTCACTTGATGCCATACTCTTCTAGGTTGTTAAATCAATGAAATGGAGACCAAAGCTCTCATACCAATTGTAGGATCGAAAGTATGTCTAGAGGAGGGGGTGATTAGACTACTTGACAAGGTAATTTTTTTGCCTTTTCCCAATTTTACTTGAGAGGCAGCGACAACAGTTATAACATGTCAAGTACACCCTACACATGCAATTCTAATAGTATATCAGTGGAAAGTAAAACATGCAAGTGTAAAATAGAGGAATAAGGTAGGGAGATCAAACACATGAGGTTGACACGACGATTTTTGGCATCGTTCTGATAGGTGGCTCTATCGTACGTCCATGTTAGCGGAGACTTCAACCCACGGAGGGTAACATCTGCGAGAGTCCACGGAGTGCTCCACCAATGGAGGGTCCACAAAGAAGTGGCCTTGTCTATTCCACCACGGCTTTCATCCACGGAGGACTAGCCTTACTCACGGTAGATCTTCACGAAGTAGGCGATCTCCTTGCCCTTACAAACATCTTGGTTCAACTCCACAACACGAAGTAGGAGGATCCCAAGCGACACCAAACCAATCTAGGAGGCACCACCCTCCAAAAGGTAATAGATGTGGTAGATCAATGAACTCCTTGCTCTTGTGCTTCTAGAGATAGTCTCCACAACACAAATCACTCTCCTCATATAATATGCATGGGTAGGAGAGGTTGATTTGGTGGAAAGCAATTTGGGAAGGCTAGAGATCAAGTTTCAAATGATAGGATTGGAATATCTTGGTCTCAACACATGAGTAGGTGGTTCTCTCTAAGAAAATGGATCTGGCAGTGAACTGTGTGTTCTGAGTGCTTCTTCTTGGGGAACGTTACATGGGTAACAAAAAAATTCCTACGCACACGAAGACCTATCATGGTGATGTCCATCTACGAGAGGATATTAGATCTACGTACCCTTGTAGATCGCTAAGCGGGAAGCGTTAAGAAACGCGGTTGATGTAGTGGTACAACTTCGTGATTCAAATCACCGTCGTCCCATGATCCGTCCCATGATCCGTTTCGATCTAGCGCCGAACGGACGGCACCTCCCTGTTTAGCACACGTACAGCTCGATGACGATCTCGGCCTTCTTAATCCAGCAAGAGAGACGGAGAAGTAGATGAGTTCTCCGGCAGCGTGACGGTGCTCCCATGGTGGTGATGATCTACTCTACAGGGCTCCGCCCGAGCTCCGCAGAAATCCGTTCTAGAGGCAAAACTATGTGGAATAGGCTTGAGTTGCACGTGGCAAAGTTGTCTCTCAAAAAGCCCTAAACCACCAATATATATAGGAGGAGGGGAGGGGCTAGCCTTGGGGCACAAGGGCCCCAAGGGTGCGCCAGCCGAAGGTGGAGGAGGACTCCTCCTCCAACTCGGTTTGGGAAGTAGGAGGAGTCCTCTTCCTTCCCACCTTCCTCTTTCCTTTTATTTCTTCTTTCCTTTGGTATTTTTACTTGTGGCGCCATAGCCCTCTTGGATTGGCTCCACCAGCCCACTAAGGACTTGGTGCCCCACCCTAAGGCCTTGGGCTCACTCGTGGGTGGGTGGGCCCCTCCTGGTAAACACGCAGAACCCATTCGTCACACCCAGTACACTACCGGAAATGCCCGAAACTTTCCGGTGACCAAATGAAACTATCCTATATATCAATCTTCATTTCCGGAAACCCTCGTGATGTCTGTGATCTCATCCGGGACTCCGAACAACATTCGGTAACCACACATATAACTCAACTATACTAAAACATCATCGAACCTTAAGTTTGCAGACCCCGCGGGTTCGAGAACTATGCAGACATGACTCGAGACATTACTTGAGAACTATGCAAACATCATCGAACCTTAAGTGTGCAGACCCTGCGGGTTCGAGAACCTTAAGTGTGCAGACCCTACTTGTGTGTGATGTTGTATTACCGAGTGGGCTCCGAGATACCTCTCCGTCACATGGAGTGACAAATCCGAGTCTTGATCCATACTAACTCAACGGGCACCTTTGGAAATACGTGTAGAGCACCTTTATAGTCACCCAGTTACGTTAGGACGTTTGATACACACAAGGTATTCCTCCAGTGCCAGTGAGTTATATGATATCATGGTCATAGGAATAAATACTTGATGCTACTTCAATAAAAGACCTTCCAACGGCGCCAGAAACAAGTGTGTTGACCAGAGACTATTCTTGTCTTGATACTTCTCAGCAACGGCACGAGGAATCCTTCTGCTACGGCTACGCCTTTAGGGACTTCCTTGGGAAATATGCAAAGGATTCCCCCGTGGCCATGGAGCCTTGCGTTGGTGTTCCCTCGAAGCGGAAAGGGTGATGTAGCACAGCAGCGGTAAGTATTTCCCTCAGTTTTGAGAACCAAGGTATCGATCCAGTGAAGGATTGTCACAAGTACATGCACAAACACAAAGAGCTTGCACCCAACGCTATGAAGGGGTTGTCAATCCCTTATAGATTATTTGCAAAGTGAGAACTGAAAGCAAAAAAGAAACAAAGCAAAGTAAAAGCGAAAGTGGAAACGATAGTTGTGAATAGACCCGGGGGCCGTAGTGTTCACTAGTGGCTTCTCTCATGAAAGCAAGTAGACGGTGGGTGAACGAATTACTATCGAGCAATTGATAGAACCGCGAAAACTCGTGACGTTATCTAAGGCAATGATTATATCTATAGGCATCACGTCCAAAACAAGTAGACCGATACTTTCTGCATCTACTACTATTACTCCACACATCGACCGCTATCGAGCATGCATCTAGTGTATTAAGTCCAAAAGAACAAAGTAACGCCTTTAGCAAGATGACATGATGTCGATGGACAATCTCATATCTACGATAAAAGCCCATCTTATTACCCTTGATGGCAAAAACACGATGCGTGCCTTGCTGCCCCTTCTGTCACTGGGAAAGGTCACCACACGGTATGAACCCAAAACCAAGCAATTCTCCCATTGCAAGAATCATAGATCTAGTTGGCCAAACAAAACCCAAGACTCGGAGAGACTTACAAGGATATCAAATCATGCATAAAAGAAATCAGCAAAGATTATATCATAGATAATCTGATCACAAATCCACAATTCATCGGATCTCGACAAACACACCACCAAAGAGGATTACATCGGATAGATCTCCATGAAGATCATGGAGAACTTTGTATTGAAGATCCAAGAGAGAGAAGAAGCCATCTAGCTACTAACTACGGACCCGTAGGTCTGAAGTGAACTACTTACGAGTCATTGGAGAGGCGATGATATTGATGTAGAAGCCCTCCAACTCCAAAGTCCCCTCCGGCAGGGCACCGAGAAGGGTCTCCAGATGAGATCTCGCAGAAACAGAAGCTTGTGGGGGCGGAAAAGTGTTTTCGTGGATGCCCTGATTTTTTTCTGGATTTTAGGGAATATATAGGCGAAAGAGCTAGGGAAGGGGGCTCCACGGAGGCCACAAGCCTGGTAACCGCCGCCCCCCTGGTGGCGGCTACAGGGCTTGTGGGCCCCCTGTGGCTCTCCTGCCTTGGCCCTCAAGTCCCCTGATCTTCTTCCGTTCTGGACAAATTTATTTTGGGGATTTTATTCCATTTGGACTCCGTTCCAAAATCAGATCTGAAAAGAGTCAAACACACACAAAAAACAGGAACTGGCACTTGGCACTGAATTAATAAGTTAGGCCCAAAAAAGATATAAAAGGTACATAAAACATCCAAAGTTGACAAGATAACAACATGAAACCATCAAAAATTATAGATACGTTTGAGACGTATCAAGCATCCCCAAGCTTAACTCCTGCTCGTCCTCGAGTAGGTAAGTGATAACGAATGAATTTTTGATGCTTTCATGCTACCTAGCATAGATGTCCTTTGTAACTCCTCTTATGTGATGTGAATGTTCAGATCCACTAGATTCAAAACAATAGTTTGCTATTGATGTGGAGACAATAATAATTCAAGCAAACTAGCAAGGTAATCATGAACTTTCAAAATAACAAGGCCAAAAGAAAGTTATCCCTACAAAATCATATAGTCTAGCTATGCTCTATCATCCTTGCACAACGAATTTAAATCATGCACAACCCCGGTATTGGCCAAGTAATTGTTTTCACACCTTTAATTTCTCAAACCTTTTCAACTCTCACGCAATACATGAGCATGAGCCATGGTTTTAGCACTATAAGTGGTGTGGAGTGTGGTGGAGGCTCCAAGACAAACAAGGAGAAGATGGTCACATTAACTAGGCATATCAATGAGCTGTGGAGATGCTCATCAATAGATATCAATGTGAGTGAGTAGGGATTGCCATACAAATGATGCACTAGAGATAAGAGCATGTGAAACCTCTTAAAGAAAACTAGTGGGTGTGCATCCAACTTGCTTGCTCACGAAGACCTAAGGCAATTTTGAGGAAGCCTATTATTGGAATAAACAAGCCAAGTTATATAATGAAAATTTCCCACTAGCCATATGGTGGTGACAAAACGAGAGAATCTCAATCATGAAGATCATGGTGCTTAATAAGAACAAGTGTGGAAGGATAGTAGCATTGTCCCTTATCTCTTTTTCTCTCATTTTTTTGGTGGGCTCTTTTGGTGGGCTCTTTGGCCTCTCTTTTTTTTGGGTGGGCATCTTTGGCCTCTTTTTGTAAATGGGCTTCGCTGGCCTCTTTTATTTCCTCACATGGGACAATGCTCCATCAATGATGATCATCACACTTACAACTCAAAACTTAGAACAATGATGACTCTATATGGAATGCCTTCGGTAGGGTACCGTGACAATGATCTAGCATGGCATAGACATTAATGGAAACATCATGCTAGCTATCTTAAGATCATGCAATGGCAATGTAGAAGCTGTGGCACATGTCATGGTGGTAGTTGCATGGCAATATATCTCGGAATGACTTTGAAAAAGCCATAGTTGGTAGGTATGATGGCTGTTTTGAGGGAGGCTAATGGTGGGTTTTGTGCACCGGCGAAAGTTGCACGACACTAAGAAGATAGTGATGGTGGAAAGTAAAAGTGCATCTAAACCATGGACTCAACATTAGTCATGAAGAACTCATATACTTGTTGCGAAATTTTAGTAGTAATCGAAACAAGGCATTCAACGCAAACTCCTAGGGGAAGGGTTGGTAGGTATAAATCATCGCGCGATCCCGACCGCTACACAAATGATGACAATCAATAAACTAATCATGCTCAAACTTCATCACATAGCGGTTCACCATATGTGCATGCTACGGGAATCACTAACTTCAACACAAGTATTTCTAGATCCACAACACCTTACGAGCATAACTTCAATATTACCACAACCACAACTCAAAACTAATTGAGATGATTCAAACTTCTCTAACTATTCAATGCACATGAAGGTGGAAGTTTTCACATCCCTTTGGATAAATACCCCTTTTGAGACTAATTTCATAGCATAGATCAACTACCAAGCCACGCGCTTCCGTGCTCTAAAAGATATAAGTGAAGCACACAGAGTAAAAGCAACTAGCTCAAAAGATATAAGTGAAGCACATGTGAGCTGAATTGTCTAACCAAAGGATATAAGTGAAGCTCGTGAGTGCATGTCTCTCTCTCTAGGTGTGCAGCAAGGATGATTGTGGCACAACAAAAACAAAAGACTCCTATGATACAAGACGCTCCAAGCAAAACACATAACATGTGGTGAATAAAAATATAGCCCCAAGTAACGTTACCGATGGACTGAAGACGAAAGAGGGGATGCCTTCCCAGGGCATCCCCAAGCTTAGGCTTTTACGGCATCCTTGAATCAACTTGGGGTGCCTTGGGCATCCCCAAGCTTGAGGTCTTGCCACTCTTTATCTCTTTGTCCATAAGAACTTCACCCAAGACTTGAAAACTTCACAACACGAAACTTAAACTCGTGATATCATTAGTATAAGAAAGCAAACCACCACTTACTTTGGTATTGTATCAAACTTAAATTCTACTTATTTTTATGTTGGGTTACTGTATTTTCAATCTTCCATGGCTAATACCCCCCGATACTATCCATAGTTTCATCAAATAAGCAACCAACTCAACAAAACCAGAATCTGTTAACTGCAGACCAGTCTGTAGCAATCTGTATACTTAGTATAATTCGGGTACTTCAAAAATTCTGAACAATTACTACAGTCTGAAGAATTTGCTTAGCAATCAGAAGCAAAAAGAATCAACTCAAAAGCTCTTACACAACAAAACTGAAAATTCTTTTCGTGAGCAGAAACTTTCTGTCTTTTCCAGCATGACCAAACGATCATCCCCAAGACTAATCATAACGGTTTCACTTGGCACAAACGCAAAAGAAACACAAAAAACACAATCATAACAGAATTATGAAAGTGTGGAAAATACAAAACAGAAATAAAAATGATAGATTCATTGGGTTGCCTCCCAACAAGCGTTATTGTTTAACGCCCTTAGCTAGGCATAGATAAATCAATGATGCTCACACAAAAGACGAGAATTGAAGCACAACGAGAGCATCATAAAGCATGTGAAAATCACATCTAAGTCTAACATACTTCCTATGTACAGGCATTTTATAGGAAAACAGATTGTCAAGACAACCAATAGTTGCCATATGCAAGGAAGAAGAAAGAGACAATAGCAATCTCCACATAACGAGAGGTAATTTGGTAACATGAAAGTTTCTACCAAAATATTTTCCTCTCTCATAGCAATTACATGTGGGATCATATTCGAATTCAACAATGTAACTATCACAAAGGATATTCTTTTCATGATCCACATGCATGCAAAGTTGACGCTCTTCAAAAATAGTGGGATTATCATCAACGAAAGTCATGACTTCTCCAAACCCACTTTCAATATTATTGCAAATGTCATACTCATCATGAGGCTTAAACAAATTTTCAAGATCATAAGAAAGATCATCACCCCAATCATGATTATTGCAATAAGTAGTGGTCAAAGCAAAACTAGCATCCCCAAGCTTAGGGTTTTGCATATTTTTATATGATTGTCACTAATAGAATTTATAGTGAAACCATTGCAATCATGCTTTTCATCCAAGGAGCCCTCGTGAATCACTTCATAAATTTTTTCCTCACAATTTTCAGATTCACGCATCTCAAGCAAAACTCCATAGAGAAAGTCAAGTGCACTCAACTCACTTGCAATTGGTTCCACATAAGTGGATCTCTTAAAGAGATTAGCAAGTGGGTGAGGATCCATATCAATAGATTTTCAGCAAGCGAAGATGCAAGTATATTGAAGGCACATAGCACTCAAGCAAAGGAAAGGCAAGCGAGAGAAAAGGGCGAACAAAAAGGCAAACGGAAAAGGCAAACGAAAAAGGCAAAAGAAAACGGCAAGGGAGAAAGGCAAATGAAAATAGCAAATGTGAAGTGGGGGAGAGGAAAACGAGAGGCAACTGGCAAAAAAGGTAAATGCAAGAGATGAGTTTGTGACACCTACTTGGATAGATCTCTCCTTCCCCGGCAATGGTGCCAGAAATACTTCTGCTACTGCAACAAAAGACCTTCCAACGGCGCCAGAGCAAGTGTGTTGATGGGAGACTATTCTTATCTTGATACTCCTCAGCAACGGCATCAGGAATCCTTCTGCTATTGCTACGCCTTTAGGGACTTCCTTGGCAAATATGCAAAGGATTCCCCCGTGGCCTTGGAGCCTTGCATTGGTGTTCCCTCAAAGCGGAAAGGTTGATGTAGCACAGCGGCGGTAAGTATTTCCCTCAGTTTTGAGAACCAAGGTATCGATCCAGTGAAGGATTGTCACCAGTACGTGCACAAACACAAAGAGCTTGCACCCAACGCTATGAAGGGGTTGTCAATCCCTTATAGATTATTTGCAAAGTGAGAACTGAAAGCAAAAAAGAAACAAAGCAAAGTAAAAGCAAAAGTGGAAATGATAGTTGTGAATAGACCCGGGGGCCGTAGTGTTCACTAGTGGCTTCTCTCATGAAAGCAAGTAGACGGTGGGTGAACGAATTACTATCGAGCAATTGATAGAACCGCGCAAAGTCGTGACGTTATCTAAGTCAATGATTATATCTATATGCATCACGTCCAAAACAAGTAGATCGATACTTTCTGCATCGACTACTATTACTCCACACGTCGACCGCTATCCAGCATTCATCTAGTGTATTAAGTCCAAAAGAACAGAGTAACGCCTTAAGCAAGATGACATGATGTAGATGGACAATCTCATATCTACGATAAAAGCCCATCTTGTTACCCTTGATGGCAACAACATGATGCATGCCTTGTGGCCCGTTCTGTCACTGAGAAAGGTCACCGCACGGTATGAAGCCAAAACCAAGCACTTCTCCCATTGCAAGAATCATAGATCTAGTTGGCCAAAAAAAATCCAAGACTCGGAGAGACTTACAAGGATGTCAAATCATGCATAAAAGAAATCAGCAAAGACTCAAATATATGTCATAGATAATCTGATCACAAATCCACAATTCATCGGATCTCGACAAACACACCGCCAAAGAGGATTACATCGGATAGATCTCCATGAAGATCATGGAGAACTTTGTATTGAAGATCCAAGAGAGAGAAGAAGCCATCTAGCTACTAACTATGGACCTGTAGGTCTGAAGTGAACTACTCACGAGTCATTGGAGAGGCGATGATGTTAATGTAGAAGCCCTCCAACTCAAAAGTCCCCTCCCGCAGGGCACCAGGAAGGGTCTCCGGATGAGATCTCTTGGAAATGGAAGCTTGTGGCGGCGGAAAAGTGTTTTCGTGGATGGCCTGATTTGTTTCTAGATTTTAGGGAATATATAGGCGAAAGAGCTAGGACAGGGGGGCTCCAGGGAGGCCACAAGCCTGGTAGCCGCCGCCCGTGGTGGCGGCTACAGGGCTTGTGGGCCCCATGTGGCTCTCCTGCCTTGGCCCTCAAGTCCCGTGATCTTCTTCCATTCTGGAAAATTTTATTTCGGGATTTTATTCCGTTTGGACTCCATTCCAAAATCAGGTCTGAAAAGAGTCAAAAACACACAAAAAGAAGGAACTGGCACTTGGCACTGAATTAAGAAGTTAGTCCCAAAAAAGATATGAAAGGTACATATAACATCCAAAGTTGACAAGATAACAGCATGAAACCATCAAAAATTATAGATACGTTTGAGACGTATCACTTGACACGCAGAAAACAATAGCAACAAAATGACACGATCACATGCTACGTTCATAATTTGGGTCTAGTCCATCACATGATTCTCCTAATGATGTGATCCAGTTATCAAGTGACAACACTTGTACATAGTCAGAAAACCTTGACTATCCTTGATCAACTGGCTAGCCAACTAGAGGCATGCTAGGGACATCGTTTTGTCTATGTATCCATACATGTATCTATGTTTTCATTCAATACAATTATAGCATGAATAATAAATGATTATCTTGAAACAGGAAATATAATAATAACTATTTTATAATTGCCTCTAGGGCATATTTCTAACATTCTCCCACTTGCACTACAGTCAATAATCAAGTCCTCACATCGCCATGCGATTTACATTGTAATAAATCTAACACCCATACAGTTCTGGTGTTGATCATGTTTTGCCGTGGAAGAGGTTTAGTCAGCGGATCTGTTGCATTCAGATCCGTGTGCACTTTGCAAATATTTACGTCCTCTCCCTTCGACGTAGTCGCGGATGAGGTTGAAGCGTCGTTTGATATGCCTGGTCTTCTTGTCAAACTTTGGTTCCTTTGCTAAAGCAATGGCACTAGTGTTGTCACAGAACAGAGTTATTGGATTTAGTGCGCTCGGCACAACTCCAAGATCCGTCATGAACTGCTTCATCCAGACACCTTCCTTAGCTGCCTCCGAGGCAGCCATGTACTGCGCTTCACATGTAGAATCTGTTACAACGCTTTGCTTGGAACTGCAGCAGCTTACCGCAACCCCATTAAGAATAAATACATATCCGGTTTGCGACTTAGAGTCATCCGGATCGGTGTCAAAGCTTGCATCGACGTAACCCTATACGACGAGCTCTTCATGACCTCCATAAACGAGAAACATTTCCTTAGTCCTTTTTAGGTACTTCAGAATATTCTTGACCGCCGTCTAGTGATACACTCCTGGATTGCTTTGAAACCTGCCAGCCATACTTATGGCCAAGCTGACGTCTGGTCTAGTGCACAACATTGCATACATGATAGAACCTATGGTTGAAGCATAGGGGACGGAACTCATTTGTTCTCTATCTTCTGCAGTTGCTGGGCACTGAGTCTTACTCAATTTTATACCTTGTAACACTGGCAAGAACCCCTTCTTGGACTATTCCATTTTGAATTTCTTCAAAACTTTATCAAGGTATGTGCTTTGTGAAAGTCCTATCAGGCATATCGATCTATCCGTATAGATCTTAATGCCTAGAATGTAAGCAGCTTCTCCTTGGTCCTTCATAGAGAAACTTTTATTCAAGTAATCCTTTACGCTCTCCAAAAACTCCACGTTGTTTCCAATCAGCAATATGCCATCCACATATAATATTAGAAACGCCACAGAGCTCCCACTCACTTTCTTATAAATACAAGATTCTCCAACCACTTGTATAAACCCAAATGCTTTGATCACCTCATCAAAGTGATTATTCCAACTCCGAGATGCTTGCACCAGTCCATAAATGGATCGCTGGAGCTTGCATACTTTGTTAGCATTCTTTGGATCGACAAAACCTTCGGGTTGCATCATATACAACTCTTCCTTAAGAAAACCGTTAAGGAGCACCGTTTTGACATCCATCTGCCAGATTTCATAATCAAAATATGCAGCTATTGCTAACATGATTCGGACGGACTTAAGCATCGCTACCGGTGAGAACGTCTCATCGTAGTCAACTCCTTGAACTTGTGAAAAACCCTTTGTCACAAGGCGAGATTTATAAATGGTCACATTACCGTGTGCGTTCGTCTTCTTCTTAAAGATCCATTTGTTATGGATAGCCTTGCGACCTTGAGGTAATACTTCCAAAGTCCACGCTTTGTTTTCATACATAGATCCTATCTCACCATTGCTTCTTCATAATTCACAGGTTCATTGTTGTCTAACAACATGATTGATAAGACAGGATTGTCGTACCACTCAGGAGTAGTACGTGATCTTGTCGACCTGCGAGGTCCGATAGGAACTTGATCCAAAGTTTCATGATCATCATCATTAACTTCCTCCTCAACTGGCGTCGCTTCGACAGAAGTCCCCCCTGCCCAGTGCCACCATCTAGAGGGGTTAGAGGTTCGACAACCTCATCAAGTTTTATCTTCCTCCCACTCAATTCTTTCGAAAGAAACTCCTTCTCAAGAAAAGCTTCGTTTTTAGCAACAAACACTTTGCCCTTGGATTTGAGTTAGAAGGTGTACCCAACTGTCTCCTTTGGGTAACCTATGAAGACGCACTTTTCCGCTTTGGGTTCCAGCTTTTTTGGCTAAATATTTTTGACATAAGCATCACATCCCCAAACTTTAAGAAACGACAATTTTGGTCTTTTGCCATACCACAGTTCGTATGGTGTCGTCTCAACGGATTTTGATGGTGCCCTATTTAAAGTGAACGCAACTGTCTCTAATGCATAACCCCAAAACGATAATGGCAAATCAGTAAGAGACATCATAGATCACACCATTTATAACAAAGTACAATTACATCGTTCGGACACACCATTACGCTGTGGTGTTCGAGGCGGTGTCAACTGTGAAACAATTCCACATTGTCTTAAGTGAGCACCAAACTCGAAACTCAGATATTCACCCCCACGATCAGACCGTAGGAACTTGATCTTCTTGTTACGATGATTTTCAACTTCACTCTGAAATTGCTTGAACTTCTCAAACGTTTCAGACTTGTGCTTCATCAAGTAGATATATCCATACCTACTCAAATCGTCAGTGAAGGTGAGAAAATAACGACATCCACCGCGCGCCATCACACTCATCGGACCGCACACTGCGGTATGTATAATCTCAAACAAGTCACTTTGCACGCTCCATTGTTCCGGAGAATGGAGTCTTAGTCATCTTTTCCCATGAGGCATGGTTCGCACGTGTCAAGTGACTCCAAAAGCCCATCGGAATGGAGTTTCGTCATGTGCTTTACTCCAATATGACCGAAGCGGCAGCGCCACAAAAACATGGCGCTATCATTGTTAACTCTACATCTTTTGGTCTCAATGTTATGTATATGTGTATCATCGCTATCAAGATTCAATATGAACAATCCTCTCACATTGGGTGCATGACCATAAAAGATATTACTCATAGAAATAGAACAACCATTATTCTGTGACTTAAACGAGTAACCGTCTCGCAATAAACAAGATCCAGATATAATGTTCATGCTTAACGCCGGCACTAAATAACAATTATTTAAGTTCATAACTAATCATGATGGTAACTGAAGTGAGACTGTCTCGACGGCGATTGCATCAACCTTGGAACCATTTCCCATGCACATCGTCACTTCATCCTTTGCCAGCCTTCGTTTATTCTACAGATCCTGCTTCGAGTTGCAAATATGAGCAACAGAACCAGTATCGAATACCCAGGCACTACTATGAGAGTTGGTTAAGTACACATCAATAACATGTATATCAAATATACTTGACTTTTCCTTGGCCGCCTACTTATCAGCCAGATGCTTGGGGCAGTTGCGCTTCGAGTGACCCAGTCCCTTGCAATAATAACACTCTGTTTCAGGCTTAGGTCCAGCCTTGGGTTTCTTCGTCGGATTGGCAACATGTTTGCCGCTCTTCTTGGAGTTACCCTTCTTGCCTTTGTCGTTTCTCTTGAAACTAGTGGTCTTATTGACCATCAACACTTGATGTTCTTTCCGGAGTTCTGACTCTGCGACTTTCAGCATCACAAATAACTCGTCGGGTGACTTGTTCATCCCTTGCATGTTATAGTTCAACACAAAGCTCTTATAGCTAGGTGGCAGTGATTGAAGAATTCTGTCAATGATAGCCTCTTGCAGGAGTTCAATCCCCAACTCAGCTAGACAGTTTGATTACCCAGACATTTTGAGCACATGTTCACTGACAAACGAATTGTCCTCCATCTTGCAAGCAGAGAATTTATCGGAGGTCTCATACCTCTTGATCCGGGCGTTCTTCTGAAAGATAAACTTCAACTCCTGGAACATCTCATATGCTCCAAGACACTCAAAGCCACGTTGAAGTCCCGACTCTAATCCATACAAGACTGCACATTGAACTACTGAGTAGTCCTCCTTACATGTTAACCAGGCGTTCAAAACATCTTGGCTAGATGTAGCGGGTGGTTCATCTCCTAGCGCAGCATTAAGGACATAATCCTGCTTCCCAGCTTGCAGGAGCAGCTTTAGATTATGAGCCAGTCTACAAAGTTGCTTCCATCATCTTTCAATTTAGCTTTCTCTAGGAACGTATTAAAATTCAGGGTGACTGTTGTGTGAGCCATTGATCTACAACACAAATATTGCAAAGTGGACTTAGACTATGTTTAGGATAATTAGAGTTTAACTAATCAAATTACTGATAAACTCCCACTCAAAAAATACATCTCTCTAGTCATTTGAGTGGTACATGATCCAAATTCACTAACTCAAGTCCGTTCATCACGTGAGTTGAGAATAGTGTCAGTGGTAAGCATCTTTATGCTAATCATATCGACTATACGATTCATGCTCGACCTTCCGGTCTCATGTGTTCCGAGGCCATGTCTGCACATGCTAGGCTCGTCAAGTTTAACCCAAGTGTTCCACGTGTGCAACTGTTTTGCACCCATTGTATGTGAACGTTGAGTCTATCACACGCGATCATCATGTGGTGTCTCGAAACGACGAACTATCGCAACGGTGCACAGTCGGGGAGAACACAATTTCATCTTGAAATTAGTGAGAGATCACCTTATAATGCTACCGTCGTTCTAAGCAAAATTAGGTGCATAAAAGGATTAACATCACATGCAATTCAAAAGTGACATGATATGGCCATCATCATGTGCTTCTTGATCTCCATCACCAAAGCACCGGCATGATCTTCTTGTCACCGGCGCCACACCATGATCTCCATCATCGTGCCGCCATCGAGCTTGTCGTGCTATCTATGCTATTACTACTAAAGCTACGACCTAGCAATATAGTAAACACATCTACAAACACAATATATGGCTCCTATCGGTTGTCATAGCATCGACATGCAAGTCGATATTAACTATTACAACATGATCATCTCATACATCCAATATATCACATCACATCATTGGCCATATCATATCACAAGCATACCCTACAAAAGCAAGTTAGACGTCCTCTAATTTGTCGTTGCATGTTTTACGTGGCTGCTATGGGTATCTAGTATGATCGCATCTTAGGTACGCAAAAACCACAATGGATATGTAGAAATTGCTATTTAACCTCTCTCCAAGGACCGCCTTGGTAAAAAACCAATTCAACTAAAGTTCAAGAAACACGCACCCGCCAGTCATCTTTATGCAACGATTTGCATGTTAGTCGATGAAACCAGTCTCTCGTAAGCGTACGAGTAATGTTGGTTCGGGCCGCTTGAATCCAACAATACCGCCGAATCAAGAAAACACTAAGGAGGGCAGCAAATCGAACATCAACGTCCACAAAACCTTTTGTGTTCTACTCGAGATAACATCTACGCATGAACCTAGCTCATGATGCCACTGTTGGGGAACGTTGCATGGGAAACAAAAAAATTCCTACGCACACGAAGACCTATCATGGTGATGTCCATCTACGAGAGGAGATTAGATCTACGTACCCTTGTAGATCGCTAAGCGGGAAGCATTAAGAAACACGGTTGATGTAGTGGTACAGGTTCGTGATTCAAATCACAGTCATCCCACGATCCGTCCCACAATCCGTTCCGATCTAGCGCCGAACGGACGGCACCTCCATGTTCAGCACACGTACAGCTCGATGACGATCTCGGCCTTCTTGATCCAGCAAGAGAGATGGAGAAGTAGATGAGTTCTCCGGCAGCGTGATGGCGCTCTGGTGGTGGTGATGATATACTCCTGCAAGGCTCCGCCCGAGCTCCGCAGAAATCCGATCTACAGGCAAAACTATGTGGAATAGGCTTGAGTTGCACGTGGCAAAGTTGTGTCTCAAAAAGCCCTAAACCACCAATATATATGGGAGGAGGGGAGGGGCTAGCCTTGGGGCATAAGGGCCCCAAGGGTGCGCTGGCCGAAGGTGGAGGAGGAGTCCTCCTCTTCCTTCCCACCTCCCTCTTTCCTTTTTCTTCTTCTTTCCTTTGGTATTTTTACTTGTGGCGCCATAGCCCTCTTGGGCTGTGTAGCGACTAAGATATGGTCCTTTCCGATTTAGGGAACGAGGCCCCAAAATGGAAAGAAGCGCATTTAAGCGTTTCGCAAGCACGATAACGTAGCACATACATAATAATAGAATGACAAATAGGGAATCATCTGCCATCTCATAGATAATATCAGAGTTTACAGCACACATTTATTCAGACAACATAGTTCAGCTACGGACTATATAACATGAGAAAAGGCTATGCTACCATGCATGCTTGCCCACGATCACGACCATGCCTCAGTCTTCTGGATAGTTCACGTACAATCGTTCGTTCTCCTCATCGTACTGCCACGCCAGCTACGTGCCCTCGGGATCACCTGTGTCGGGCGTACCTGTACATGTTGGTGTGTTGAAGTAATCTGTGAGCCACGGGGACTCAGCAATCTATGACCTCGGTGCCAGAACTAGTCAAGTTATTAGGTAAGGAAGGTTCAGTGTTTAGGTTGCAGCATCCTAAGCATTTATGGTGGCTAACTTACGTAGAACAAGTTATTGTTGGTGGTCTATACTAGCGGGCGAAGACTAGCTGATCATTAAGTGATCCTGAACAACTACTTACGTCAATCATAACCCCACCATTTCCCTATCGAAGAGAGGTCTTCGAAGGGGACAGTCACGGTTACACACACAGTTGGCAATTTTATTAGATTACGTTCAAGTTATCTATAACCGGATGTTAACAAATATTCCAAGCTGCCACATAACCGCGGGCACGGCTTTCCGAAATATTAAACCCTGCAGGGGTGCTCCAACTAGTCCATCACAAACGGTCACGGGCCGCAAAGTAATCCTCTATCACGAATCTCGTGATCTCATCGGATTCCTTAGAGGAAAACTCAACTCTGGGGAGAACCAAAGCTTCACCGGGATTCCTATACGCAAGATATATCGCTAAGGTAAGACAAGACTAGCAGGACCTCCCGTTGTGTCGACGACCCCGATAAGAGCCGCGTATCTCAGTCTCACGACACGACGGATGAGCTAGACGTCGGGATGGCTAAACCTCTGGGTCACCAGGGGGGCCCGGACATCGCTCAGGTGGGACCAACACTCATGTGGAGCACTGGCCCGGGTTGTTTATTAATTCCTCAAGGTAGCTATTCCCTATGTAAATTATTATTAAGTGATTAGCAGATTAAAACCAAGGTTGGGTCCTGTCGGACAAGTCTTAACACTACACGATTTATCAAGGGGGTCCCCATAACAACCCCGAACGTGTTAGGAGCGATCAGTTATGGAATCAAACACCGGTAGCCGGAAACTATGGCGGAAATAATGGAACAAAACACCCGGCAAAAGGCTAGGCCTCCCGTCATGTACCAAGTATATAGGTGCATTAATTAAATAGCAGATTTAACATAGTGATATCAAACTCATGTTACCACATGAGACAAAGCACCTGCAACTAGCAACGCTAACAGTAGAAGCTGAGCAAAGCCTACTTAGCCATTCAATACTTGCTAGGAGGGGAAAGTGTTTGGGTTTCATGGAAAAATCAGGAGGCAATTATTTCAGTGGTAGGCAACGAGCATATGACGAAGGAAACGTGAATCTAGCATAACAAGTCTAGAGATGGAATCAAGGTCATATCATCTTGCCTGTGATGTCTTCAGCTTGGAACTGCTCTTGTTCGTCATGCACGTACTTTCCCGGATCCACATAATCGCTCTCTGATCCCGGTGCTACCCAACATGAAAATAGCATCCAACGAACAACATCACAACAAGATGCAACAAGCACATGATGCATGAGATGAAAATGAACATGCATCTCTATTCTAGTCACTTGCACATGCATGAGAAGAAAATACAAGCTTCTGGACAGAACTACACTCTCAGCTATCTTGACATGCATGAGGATGACATGAACAGATGCGTCACGCGAAAATGATGCAAAAACATATAAAGAACGTTACGAACGGAGCTACGGATCAACCGGAAACAACGAAACAAGAAATGAAGTCCTATGGATCAAATCCATCACGACACACACCAATGGCATACAACTGGTATTCCCAGGTTGCCAAATCACAAAACAAACAAGTATAGATGGGGTGGTGCAGGTAATATCACCACACCATCAACTATGCACTCACGAGCATCAAAACATCAAAACTATACATTCTCTCCTAAACAGCATCATAGCAGTTTGGGAGCTACATGCAAAGCACCTACAACCACCCAAATGTGACAAATAAGATATGTGGCAGAAGCTATTCAAAATCTCTACAAGCATGAGCAAAAAGATAATACAAAGAGTTTCACACAGAAAGTTCTACAGCTGCTAACTTGGACAAAAATATCAGTTTTCACGGACTTAGTGAAAATCTCAGATTCTCACTAGCTGTTTATGCTCTCAAGCATTTTGACAACACCCAAAACAATATCTACAGGAAGCCAAATGGAATGAAAATTGACAAAGAGCTAGACAAACACAAAATCTACAACTTCTCAGTTGATTGCAGGGGCTGATTCACAACACATGAACTTCTGCAAGCACAAATACAAGGGAAGAAAATAACATCAGTTTCTCACACTTAGTGGAAATCAAAGATTTTTACTAAGCTGGAATTTTCAGCCACATGCCTACTTTAACTAGGCCCAACTTGCACATGAAAACCCCTAAGCATGAAACAAAACCAACATGCTATAGAGGGGTTCACCCTCTACTGCCACAACAAGGAATCAACCTCTTGGGATCATCACATCACATGGAACCAAGGTCTAAACACTGAACAAAACAGAAATATGACATTCACAGAATCTGATCGCACCATTGGATTCCTAGGATGATTATACCCCTAAAGCATATATAATACATAGGCACTTGCATAGAACAAATGGGCACAAACTTGAAAGGAAAATCTACATGGAACCACAAAGAGGTGAATAGTGCTATATCACATGCATCTCACTAGATCATCACCTACACATGCACTTTCACACTAACATCAGTCCATTGGTGCACATGAGGGGTAGACCTCATGTTCATGTGCCTTAGCACACCCCACACACACACATACATCAAGCACAACATAAAACAAGCATCTACACATGCTAGTTAAAACACACACACTACTTACACTCACATCATGATTCCTACACCTACACATACAAGCTTGCCCTAAGTGCTTATCAAGGCATACAATGCCTTGGGCATGTGTGACACACACACACATGCACACACACACACACACATGTACACATGAACACCTAAACCACACACAAAGTATGTGGGGGGGACCCACACACACACACTCACACACTTGCACAAGCTAGTGCTTAAGTTCATCATCATGCACATGAGTAACACACCACATATCCATGGTGGTATAGATCTACACATACAGCCCTAGTGCATCACACACTTACCTACACACTCACATACATGAGCTAGCTTACACATACACTTGCACTCAAATACCTACACATGCATGGTACACATGCTAGCAAAATACTAGGGACACCTACTAGTTGTGAGGAGAAAAATACCATACAAGGTGACCTAGCAAGCTGCATCATCAATCTAGCCAGCAAAAGAAAAACAACAAGGAAATAGGCAAAAATATAAAAGGACTTGGGGGGATTCGAACCCCAAACCTGTTGGTCACACACACACAAGCAAACCACTCTGCTACTGCTCCTTTGCTCGACAAAACAAGGAAGACAAGCAGGGTAAAGTATGCCCGTGCTGCTACTGATGCTACTGTGCCGGAATAACTAGCAAAAAGGAGGTGGCGCCGCGGGGTTTCGAACCCACGACCATCAACTGCACCCAAAACACACCTACCACTCTGCTACGCGCTCGGATCTTAACAGAGTAGAGGGGGAAACCCTGTTGAGCAACCCCTCTTGTCCCTCCTCTGCCCGATGGTGGCCGGAACAGGGGAAGCACCTCGCCGGTGATATACACCAAATTGCGCTACGGTTCGTCGATGGAAGGGAGTAGGGACTCCCACGGTTCCATTTCTATACTAATCGCGCCACGAGGTGGCCTATACCTACTGCTCGACGTTGCGCGGCGGCGCCGGCGACACAGAGGAGAACATGGCACAGCTACGGGCTACAGGTCACGATCTGGCGATAGGGAAGAGGGGGGAAGAAGCTAGCTCACCCACTGGACGAGGACGTCATGCCTGCTGGAGAGAAGGTAGAGGAAGGAGTGGAAGAAGCCGTGGCGGGGAAGATCGACGAAGAGGAAACACCCACCATCGATGTAGGGGAAGCAGTGCAGATCCGCTCCTCCTAGCTGCGGGAACGGGTTCCCTGGAGGTTCTGCGTGCTCGCCGAGTGGTTGGAGAGGACGCAGGGGCACGACAGCGACGGCGAGGACCTCCTCAAGTCGCGGCCATAGCGGGGAGCTCGCTCACTTACCTGCTATCGATGAGGGAGAGGGAGGGGAGATGGGGAAGGAGGTGGCGGCGCTAGGGAGGAACCCTAGGCTCTGCACGGACGCCAAGGCTCTTTATAGGGAAGGAGGAGGCGAGGGACGCGCGGCCTCGACGTCCGTGAGACGGCGTCGTGCCTTTCTCTCTGTTCTCTGAAGAAGACTGACGGAGGAAGGCGATGCCGTCTACACGAGAAGGGCTGCGTGCGAGGGAAGCTCGGCCGGCTAGTGGGAGAGAGCCCACTCGAAGGCGCTAGATAAGAAAAAAATAAAACCCTCTGGGGTTTTCTAATTTAAAACAAACAGAGACAAAACTAAATGCACATGCAATTCTGTTGAGACTAAAAATAAAACAAAAATGCTCCTGGTCATAAGGAATTATGACCTATTTAAATAAAATGGAAAGGGAATATTTGGAGCAAATAAATATTTACAAAATAGAATTTAATTGATCTATTTTGTGAATAATTGCACCACTAAAACATAGTTTCAAAACAACAAATACATAGCATCTCATCCACCACAAATCATACTAAAGCATGGGCATTTTTAAAACATGGATGGGGCAAGTGAAACTTGGGCTTGAGATAAATAGAGAGGGGGGGAAGTTTTGAATCCTATTTGAAATCTCACAAGTTGCACCCCACTCCAAATGCACCACTCATTACATCACATCACACCATCACATATCATCACACCTCATCACCACACCATGGACTCCCAAAGGCAACAAACACAAAGAGGCATGGATGCATGCATGCAAAGGAAAACAAGACATGAGCACATGAAATACCACATGGAATATACTCTCATTGCAATGACAAGATGGACCCACATACAAAAGGTTCCAAATATGGCAAGTTACACTCTTGGGGCATTACAAACTCTCCCACACTACAAAAAGATCTCGCCCCGAGATCTAGGACTGAAAGAACTTTGGGAATTCAGAACGGAGGTGATCCTCGCGTTCCCAAGTGGCCTCTCTATCAGAATGGGGTGACCATTGCACCTTGAGAAATTTGACAGTTTTTTTGCGGGTCTTGCGCTCACTCGCCTCGAGAACCGCAACTGGATGCTCACGATAGGATAGGTCGGGTTGAAGGTCGATGTCTTGAAGATGAACAGTGCGCTCGGGAGTCTTGAAGCATCTCCGGAGCTGAGACACATGAAACACGTCATGCACATTTGCAAAGTTTGACGGAAGCTCGAGCTGGTACGCAAGGTCGCCTCTCTTGCCAACAACTCTGAAAGGACCAACGAAATGAGGCGCAAGCTTGCCTTTGATGCCAAAGCGATGTGTACCCTTCATAGGGGACACCTTGAGATAGACGAAGTCATCAAGCTCATAAGACATGTCATGATGCTTGCTATCATAATAGCTCTTCTGACGGGACTGCGCTGCTCTGAGATTATTCCGAATGACCCAACACATCTCTTCAGCTTCTTCTATCAAGTCATTCCCAAGAATCTGATGCTCGCCGGTCTTGGACCAGTTGAGCGCGGTACGACACTTCCTGCCATAGAGAATCTCAAACAGAGCTTTGCCTGAACTAGCTTGATAACTGTTGTTATACGAGAACTCAGCGAAAGGCAGGCAGTCTTCCCACTTCATGCCAAAAGAGATAACACAGGCTCTCAACATATCCTCAAGGACCTGATTGACTCTCTCCACTTGACCACTAGTCTGAGAATGGAAAGTTGTGCTGAAGCGTATCTTCGTGCCCATCGCAGACTGAAAAGAGTCCCAGAACTTGGAAGTGAAGATACTTCCGTGATCCGAAGAAATCATCATAGGCACGCCGTGCAAAGACACTATCCTGGAAGTGTACAACTCTGCAAGCTGAGCTGCCGAAATGGATTCCTTGACTGGAAGAAAATGAGCCACTTTGCTCAACTTGTCAATGACGACGAAGATGGCATCGTTACCCTTCTTGGACTTCGGAAACCCGGTGACAAAATCCATCTCAATATGGTCGAACTTCCACTCGGGAATGGGCAATGGATGCAAAAGACCTGATGGACGTTGATGCTCTGCTTTCACCCTTCGACATACATCACATTCATTTACTTACCGAGCAATCTCACGCTTCATGCGAGTCCACCAGAAGGTCTGTTTCAAGTCCTGATACATCTTGGAGCTTCCAGGATGTATAGAGAGGAGAGAGTTATGAGCTTCTTCCATGATTACCTTTCTGAGATCACCTTTCGAACGACAAGACGATCCTCAAAGAATAACGTGTCTCTGGCATCAACACTGAAGCACTTATATTTGGGAAGTCCCTTTGCCAAGCCAATCTTGACTTTCTTCACCATTGCATCAAGAAATTGTGCTGCTCGGACCTGATCTTCCAAGGTAGGAGAGATCTGAAGATTTGCAAGAAATCCGTGAGGTACTAACTGAAGGTTGAGCTTTCTAAAAGATTCACAAAGGTCAGGCTGGAGAGGCTTCAGAATGAGACTGTTGTAGTAAGCCTTCCTGCTCAAAGCATCTGCCACGACATTAGCTTTGCCTGGCGTGTACTCAACGCTCGGATTAAAATCTTGGATCATTTCAACCCAACAAGTTTGCCGGAGTTTCAGGTTAGGCTAGGTGAAGATGTACTTGAGACTCTTGTGATCGGTGCACACTTCAACCTTTCGTTCCAACAAGAGGTGTCTCCACGTCATCAGAGCATGTACCACTGCTGCCAGCTCAAGATCATGCATAGGATAATTCTTCTCCGCTGGCTTCAACTGCCTGGAGGTATAAGCAACCACTTTCTTCTCTTGCATCAGAACTGCACCAAGACCTTGAAGAGAGGTGTCGCAGAACACTTGGTAAGGTTTGGAATCATCAGGAGGAACCAAGACTGGAGTAGAGGTGAGCTTCTCTTTGAGTGTGTCGAAGGCCAACCGGCACTCTGGAGACCAGGCATACTTCACACCCTTCTGAAGAAGATTTGAGAGAGGCTTAGCAATCTTGGAGAAGTTGTCAATGAACCTTCTACAATAGCTTGCAAACCCGAGAAAGCTTCGAAGCTGCTTCACATTCTGCGGAGGATCCCACTCAACAATGGCCTGCACCTTCGACGGATCAACTTTGATGCCCTCGGCAGATATGATGTTCCCAAGATAGACGACTTCTTTCAACCAGAACTCACACTTGGAAAACTTGGCATAGAATTTGTGCTCCCTCAGCTTATCAAGCACCAGCCTAAGATGTTCTTCATGTTCTTCCTCAATCTCTGAAAAGACCAGAATATCATCGAACAGCAAGACGAACTCATTCTTAAACGGAGAGAATATGTAGTTCATCATTTGACAAAATGTCGGAGGAGCATTTGCCAGACCAAAAGACGTGACCGTATACTCATACGAGCCAAAACTAGTCCTGAAAGCAGTCTTTGGAATATCCTCTTCGCGAATGCGAATTTGATGATAGCCCATTCTGAGATCGAGCTTGGAGAAGATCTTAGCCCCTTTCAACTGTTCGAACAACTCATTTATGTTCGGAAGTGGATACTTGTTTCTGGTTGTCTTCTTGTTCAATGGACGGTAATTGACACACAATTGGTCCGTGCCATCCTTCTTCTTGACAAACAGAACTCCACAGCCCCAAGGACACGAGCTTGGTCTGATCAGACCCAAATACTACTGCTCATCGAGTTGCCTCTTAAGTTCCTTCAACTCTTCTGGACCCAATTTGTACGGCCGTTTGCGCACAGGCTCAGTTCCTGGTTCAAGCCCAATAACAAATTCAACTTCTCGGTGCGGAGGCATTCCTGGCAGCTCTTGTGGAAACACATCTTCATATTCGCAGACGACTGGGACTTGCGAAATAGGATTAATCTCACCCTTTTCATTCAAAGAGAACATACGGATTATGTCATCGCGCGCCGCGAATATAATCACATCCTCCAAAGAGTGAGTAAGCTTCACTTCTTTAGCTTCACAATCAATCGATGCCTTGTTCATGCCCAACCAGTCCATACCAAGGATCAAATCAATGTCAGACTTGCCAAGAACAATAGGAGACGCCAGAAAAGAATAACTACACATCATGACAGAAACATCTGGAGCTCGAGTACGAGCATGCATGAACTTGCCTGGAGAAACTACTGACAACGGTCTAGGAAGCTCTTCAACATGAACATTATGCTTGGATGCAAATGGAATGGAGAGGAACAAATGCGAAGTACCAGAATCAAACAACACTTTAGCGGGAATATCATTGACAAGGAGGTTACCCATGATTACATCTAACAAGTTTTCTGCCTCAGCCGCATTCACCATGTTGATTCGAGCAGACATGGGGTTGAACTTCACGAGAACATTTCTTGGAGGTTTGCCTGGAGGAGGAGGCGGAAGACGGAGCTGAGAAGTGCACTTGTTGGCATAGTGACCCTTCTGCCCACATTTGTGAAAAGTAACATCTGCTGGCTGACGGTACTGTGTCTGAGGAGGCCCTTGCTTCTTCTGCTGGAATCTCTGCTGGAAAGCTGGGTTGGGTGGGTGGGAAGAACCACGGCCAACTAAATGCTTGAACTGTTGCGTGTGCCGAGGAGGAGGAGGAGACACCCAATACTTTCGTTGCTTCTGAACCACCTGAGTTGAGGAAGACGAGCTAGAATCTCTGAAGCGCTTCTTAGAATTCTCCACCCTGAGCAAAGCTGCCTCACCCCTGAGAGCTAAGTTGTAGAACTTATCGAACTCCTCAGGATCGTGCAAAGCGAGAGCTAACTGCAAATCTTCTTTCAAGCCACCTCTGAACTGATAAATCTTGCTATTCTGATCAGGGATATCCTGCAAGGCGTATAGGGCTAGCTCGTGGAACTCGACGTTGTACTTGTACATGGAGTTACCACCTTGCTTCAAGCGCCTGAACTTCTCACGCATTTCCTCCACAAAGCTGGACGGAATGTAGTGGGATCTGAAAGTCACGGCATAACTTATCCCAAGTGATCGCTCTAGCACCCCTAGAATCCTTCAACTGTTGCCACCAGATAGATGCTTTCCCCTTCAGCTGGAATGTTGCAAACTTGACGAAATCCTCAGGACAACCATTGCTACATTCAAAGTGCTTGTTCATGTCGCGGATCCAATCCTCAGCATCAAATGTCTGGTCACAGGAAGTGAAAGTCTTCGGCTGATTTGACAGGAACTGTCTCAGATTAGCAAACTAATTGCCACCATGCTGGAAATTGCCTTGCTGCTGATTAGTCCTCTCTTGCAACAACTGTATCACCATCTGAGTGTTTGCATTTGTAGCAGCCATCACCGCTTGCCAAGCCTCTACAGGAGGAGGCGGCGGAGGAGGAGGATTCTCCGGAGGAGGAGGTGGTGGCGGCACATCTTCACGACCTGGAATCTTATGAGTTGGTGGAGCCATCCTGAAGACGGACAACACATTAGCCAACAGAATAAATTGAAGGTATAGCTGAATCAAAAAGGCAGGAATATCTGAACAGGAATATTAGCAATTGCACTCGAACAAAATAGTAAGAATGCGTCCTCAAAGTGATTGTCGACAAAATTCTTATTGAGATCACTTGCAAACAAGTATGAGCTAGAACTGCTCGGAACAAACATATGATCGAGATTTCATCCAATATCTTCGTGGATAAGATCGCACAGGCTCAAATTTATAGTAGACATCCTGTGCAAGGTAGTGCACACGACTTACGAAGTATCCCCGAGTCGTAGCAAGCTACAAGGACTCTTTAAGACACAACGAGAACCGATGTAAGACGACCGTGAACAAACATACCCACTGAATGTCGAATCCCAACCTCACATCATGCATTTGTAGGAAGATTGTCCTATAACTCACTACTTGATATCCCACCTATGAATTCCCGAAATCTCTGGTCATGCAATCTGGTACACGGATACAAGGAGTAATATTCACACAACTCTTATACTAACCCGTCCACTATATCACATCCGTCAACACATAACCAGAATCTCGTACGTTCATCTACTACAGATCCTCATGATCACGACGATACAAAGTATGGCAGTACTCCCGAACAATCTGCACCAGTACTGGGGACATCGATGTTATCTCGCCACTACTAGTATTGAAGCAATTATGAACATCCTTCGTTCTGAGATACTCAGAAATGTGAATGATGGCGATGTGCACAAGAATCCCCTGGAGCTCAACTCCTCGGAAGAAATCAAGGCAGACAGGAGGCATCAAGACACAACTCCGTCACATCGATATCATATAGATTTCAAAATACCCGCGTGATCCTAAAAAAAAATTGAGCGAGAAGAGGAGTAGAATTAAGATTTCCTAAGTCGGGAACCTCACCAGATCATGGAAGAGGAGAAAAAAGAATCCTACTCTCCTGTATAACTAAGACTCAAAACATTTTACTAGACTCGACTCGGCCAAGTACGATCACACAAAGGCTCCTATGGTCGTAAGGCTCTGATTACCAACTTGTAATGACTAAGATGCGGTCCTTAACGATTTAGGGAACGAGGCCCAAAAATGGAAAGAAGCGCATCTAAGCGTTTCTCAAGCACGATAACATAGCACATACATAATAATAGAATGACAAATAGGGAATCATCTGCCATCTCATAGATAATATCAGAGTTTACATCACACATTTATTCAGACAAGGTAGTTCCGCTACGGACTACATAACATGAGAAAAGGCTATGCTACCCTGCATTCTTGCCCACGATCACGACCACGCCTCAGTCTTCTGGATAGTTCACGTACAAGCGGTCGTTCTCCTCATTGTACTGCCACGCCAGCTGCGTGCCCTCTGGATCACCTGTGTCGGGGCGTACCTGGACCTGTTGGTGTGTTGAAGTAATCTGTGAGCCACGGGGACTCAACAATCTATGACATCGGTGCCAGAACTAGTCAAGTTATTATGTAAGGAAGGTTTAGTGTTTAGGTTGCAACATCCTAAGCATTTATGGTGGCTAACTTACGTAGAACAAGTTATTGTTGGTGGTCTATACTAGCGGGCGAAGACTAGCTGATCATTAAGTGATCCTGAACACCTACTTACGTCAATCATAACCCCACTGTGTTCCCGATCGAAGAGAGGTCTTCGAAGGGGACAGTCACGGTTACGCACACAGTTGGCAATTTTATTAGATTAGGTTCAAGTTATCTATAACCGGATGTTAACAAATATTCCAAGCTGCCACATAACTGCGGGCACGGCTTTCCGAAAGATTAAACCCCGCAGGGGTGCTCCAACTAGTCCATCACAAACGGTCACGGGCCGCAAAGTAATCCTCTATCACGAATCTCGTGATCTCGTCGGATTCCTTGGAGGAAAACCTCAACTCTCGGGAGAACCAAAGCTTCACCGGGATTCCTATACGCAAGATATATCGCTAAGGTAAGACAAGACTAGCAGGACCTCCCGTCGTGTCGACGACCCCAATAAGAGCCGCGTATCTCAGTCTCAGGACACAACGGATGAGCTAGACGTCGGGATGGCTAAACCTCTGGGTGACCAGGGGGGCCCCGGACATCGCTCAGGTGGGACCAACACTCATGAGGAGCACTGGCCCGGATTGTTGATTAATTCCTCGGGGTAGCTATTCCCTATGCAGATTATTATTAAGTGATTAGCAGATTAAAACCAACGTTGGGTCATGCCGGACAAGTCTTAACACTACACGATTTATCAAGGGGGTCCCCATAACAACCCCGAACGTGTTAGGAGCGATCAGTTATGGAATCAAACACCGGTAGCCGGAAACTATGGCGGCAATAACGGAACAAAACACCCGGCAAAAGGCTAGGCCTCCCGTCATTTACCAAGTATATAGGCCCATTAATTAAATAGCAGATTTAACATAGTGATATAAAACTCGTGTTATCATATGAGACAAAGCACCTGCAACTAGCAACGCTAACATTAGAAGCTGAGCAAAGCCTGCTTCGCCATTCATAATTTCCTAGGAGGGGAAAGTGTTTGGGTTTCATGGCAAAATCAGGAGGCAATTATTTTAGTGGTAGGCAGCGAGCATATGACGAAGGAAATGTGAATCTAGCCTAACAAGTCTAGAGATGGAATCAAGGTCATATCACCTTGCATGTGATGTCTTCAGCTTGGAACTGCTCTTGTTCGTCCTGCACGTACTCTCCTGGATCCATGTAATCGCACTCCGATCCCGGTGCTATCCAACATAAAAATAGCATCCAATGAACAACAGCACAACAAGATGCAACAAGCACATGATGCATGAGATGAGAATGAACATGCATTTCTATTCTAGTCACTTGCACATGCATGAGAAGAAAATGCAAGCTTCTGGACAGAACTGCACTCTAAGCTATCTTGACATGCATGAGGATGACATGAACAGATGCATCACGCGAAAACAATGTAAAAACATATAAAGAACGTTACGAACGGAGCTACGGATCAACCGGAAACAAGGAACAAGAAATGAAATCCTATGAATAAAATCCATCACGACACACACCAATGGCATACAACTGGTATTCCCAGGTTGCCAAATCACAAAACAAACAAGTATAGATGGGGTGGTGCAAGTAGTATCACCACACCATCAATTATGCACTCACGAGCATGAAAGCATCAAAACTATACATTCTGTCCTAAACAACATCATACCAGTTTGGGAGCTACATGCAAAGCACCTACAACCACCCAAATGTGCCAAATAAGATATGTGGCAGAAGCTATTCAAAATCTCTACAAGCCTGAGCAAAAATATAATACAAAGGAGTTTCACACAGAAAGTTCTATAGCTGCTAACTTGGACAAAAATATCAGTTTTCACGGACTTAGTGAAAATCTCAAATTCTCACTAGCTGTTTATGCTCTGAAGCATTTTGACAGCACCAAAAACAATATCTAAAGGAAGCCAAATGGAATGAAAATTAACAGAGATCTAGACAAACACAAAAGCTACAACTTCTCAGTTGATTACACGGGCTGATTCACAACACATGAACTTCTGCAAGCACAAATACAAGGGAAGAAAATAACAGCAGTTTCTCACACTTAGTGAAAATCACAGATTTTTACTAAGCTGAAATTTTCAGCCACGTGCCTACTTTGACTAGGCACAACTTGCACATGGAAACCCCTAAGCATGAAATAAAACCAACATGCTATAGAGGGGTTCACCCTCTACTGCCACAACAACGAATCAACCTCTTGGGCTCATCACATCACATGGAACCAAGCTCTAAACATTGAACAAAACAAAAATATGACATTCACGGAAAGTGTTCCAAAGTGGAATCTGATCCCACCATTGGATTCCTGGGATGATTCTACCCCAAAATCATATATAATACATAGGCACTTGCATAGAACAAATGGGCACAAACTTGAAAGGAAAATCTACATGGAATCACAAAGAGGTGAATAGTGCTATATCACATGCATCTCACTAGATCATCACCTACACATGCACTTGCAGACTAACATCACTCCATTGGTGCACATGAGGGGTAGACCTCATGTTCATGTGCCTTGGCACACCCCACACACACACATACATCAAGCACAACATAAAACAAGCACCTGCAAATGCTAGTTAAAACACACACACTACTTACACTCACATCATGCTTCCTACACCTACACATACAAGCTTGCCCTAAGTGCTTATCAAGGCACACCATGCCTTGGGCATTTGTGACACACACACACACATGTACACATGAACACCGACACCACACACAAAGTATGGGGGGGGAACCCACCCACACACACACTCACACACTTGCACAAGCTAGTGCTTAAGTTCATCATCATGCACATGAGTAACACACCACATATCCATGGTGGTATACATCTACACATACAGCCCTAGTGCATCACACACTTACCTACACACTCACATACATGAGGTCGCTCATACATACACTTGCACTCAAATACCTACACATGCATGGTACACATGCTAGCAAAATACTAGGGACACCTACTAGTTGTGAGGAGAAAAATACCACACAAGGTGACCTAGCAAGCTGCAGCATCAATCTAGCCAGCAAAAGAAAAACAACAAGGAAATAGGCAAAAATATAAAAGTACTTGGGGCGATTCGAACCCCAAACCTGTTGGTCACACACACACAAGCAAACCACTCTACTACTGCTCCTTTGCTTGACAGAACAGGGAAGACAAGCAGGGTAAAGTATGCCCGTGCTGCTACTGATGCTACCGTGCCGGAGTAACTAGCAAAAAGGGGGTGGCGCCGCAGGGTTTCGAACCCACGACCATCAACTCCACCCAAAACACACCTACCACTCTGCTACGCGCTCGGATCTTAACAGAGTAGAGGGGGAAACCCTGTTGAGCAACCCCTCTTGTCCCTCCTCTGCCGACAGTGGCCGGAACAGAGGAAGCACCTCGCCGGCGATATACACCAAATTGCGCTACGGCTCGTTGATGGAAGGGAGTAGGGACTCCCACGGTTCCATTTCTATACTAATCGCGCCACGAGGTGGCCTATACCTACTGCTCGATGTTGCGCGGCAGCGCCGGCGACAAAGAGGAGAACATGGCACGGCTATGGGCTACGGCTCACAATCTGGCGACAGGGAAGAGGGGGGAAAAGCTAGCTCACCCACTGGAAGAGGACGTCATGCCTGCCGGAGAGGAGGTAGAGGAAGGAGTGGAAGAAGCCGTGGCGGGGAAGATCGACGGAGAGGAAGCAGCTGCCGTCGATGTAGGGGAAGCAGTGCACATCCGCTCCTCCTAGCAACGGGAACGGGTTCCCTGGAGGTTCCGCGTGCTCGTCGAGGGCTTGGAGAGGACGCAGGAGCACAACAGCGACGGTGAGGACCTCCTCAAGTCGCAGCCATGGTGGGGAGCTCGCTCACTTACCTGCTACCGACGAGGGAGAGGGAGGAGGAGATGGGGAAAGAGGTGGCGCCGCTAGGGAGGAACCCTAGGCTCTGCACAGATGCCAAGGCTCTTTATATGGGAAGGAGGAGGCGAGGGACGCGCGGCCTCGGCGTCCGTGAGACGGCTCGTGCCTTTCTCTCTGTTCTGTGAAGAAGACTGACGGAGGAAGGCGACGCCGTCTACAGGAGAAGGGCTGGGCGCGAGGGAAGCTGGGCCGGCTAGTGGGACAGAGCCCACTCGAAGGCGCTAGATAAGAAAAAAATAAAACCCTCTGGGGTTTCTAATTTAAAACAAACAGAGACAAAACTAAATGCACAGGCAATTCTGTTGAGACTAAAAATAAAACAAAAATGCCCCTAGTCATAAGGAATTATGACCTATTTAAATAAAATGGAAAGGGAATATTTGGAGCAAATAAATATTTACAAAACAGAATTTAATTGATTTGTTTTGTGAATAATTGCACCACTAAAACATAGTTTCAAAACAACAAATACATAGCATCACATCCACCACAAATCATACTAAAGCATGGGCATTTTTAAAACAGGGATGGGGCAAGTGAAACTTGGGCTTGAGATAAATAGAGAGGGGGGAAGTTTTGAATCCTATTTGAAATCTCACAAGTTGCACCCCGCTCCAAATGCACCACTCATTACATCACACCACACCATCACACCTCATCACCACACCATGGACTCCCAAAGGCAACAAACATAAAGAGGCATGGATGCATGCATGCAAAGGAAAACAAGACATGATCACATGAAATACCACGTGGAATATACTCTCATTGCAATGACAAGATGGACCCACATACAGAATGTTCCAAATATGGCAAGTTACACTCTTGGGGTATTACAGGCTGGCTCCACCAGCCCACTAAGGACTTGGTGCGCCACCCTAAGGCCATGGGCTCACTCCCGGGTGGGTGGGACCCTCCCGGTAAACACCCAGAACCCATTCGTCACTCCCGGTACACTGCTGGAAATGCCCGAAACTTGCCGGTGGCCAAATGAAACCATCCTCTATATCAATCTTCGTTTCCGGACCATTCCAGAAACCCTCGTGACGTCCGTGATCTCATCCGGGACTCCGAACAACATTCGGTAACCACACATATAACTCAACTATACTAAAACATCATCGAACCTTAAGTGTGCAGACCTTGCGGGTTTGAGAACTATGCAGACATGACCCGAGACACTCCTTGGTCAATATCCAATAGCGGGACCTGGATGCCCATATTAGATCCTGCATACTCTCCGAATATCTTATCGGTTGAACCTCAGTGCCAAGGATTCATATAATCCCGTATGTCATTCCCTTTGTCCTTCGGTATGTTACTTGCCTGAGATTTGATCGTCGCTATCCGCATACCTATTTCAATCTCGTTACCGGCAAGTCTCTTTACTCGTTTCATAATACAAGATCCCGTGACTTACACTTAGTCACATTGCTTGCATGGCTTGTGTGTGATGTTGTATTACTGAGTGGGCCCCGAGATACCTCTCCGTCACATGGAGTGACAAATCCCAGTCTTGATCCATACTAACTCAACAGACACCTTCGGAGATACCTGTAGAGCACCTTTACAGTCACCCAATTACGTTGCGACGTTTGATACACACAAGGTATTCCTTCGGTGCTAGTGAGTTATATGATCTCATGGTCATAGGAATAAATACTTGACATGCAGAAAATAATAGCAACAAAATTACACGATCACATGCTACGTTCATAATTTGGGTCTAGTCCATCACATGATTCTCCTAATGTCGTGATCCAGTTATCAAGTGACAACACTTGTACATAGTCAGAAAACCTTGACTATCCTTGATCAACTGGCTAGCCAACTAGAGGCTTGCTAGGGACAATGTTTTGTCTATGTATCCACAAATGTATCTATGTTTTCATTCAATACAATTATAGCATGGATAATAAACGATTATCTTGAAAGAGGAAATATAATAATAACTATTTTATCATTGCCTCTAGGGCATATTTCCAACACTTCTCCCACGAATGATAGGTGGGTGAAGGGGTATATATAGGCAGCATCCAAAATCAAACCGTTACACACAAAAGGGCAAAGTCAGTGACACCAAAGTTGAAAACTCAGTGGTACCGATTAGCACAAAGGTATGAACTTTTGAATCTCGGTGAGACCGATATATGAAACTCGGTGGCATCGAAAAGGTGACTAACGATCAGATGGCCAAACTCGGTGGCACCTATACTCAAACTCGAAAATTCTGATTTTGTGTATCTTGGCAATAAAATGTTGGTCACACTGAACTTAGTAGCACCGTCTTGGTTTTGGTTGCACCGATTTGGTCGGAATGGCTAGGGTTTCTGTTTGAGGTCAAACTCGATGGATGCGATATGGAGATGTTGGTGACTCTGAATTTGTGAATGTGGATCTTGAGAGAGTGGATATGTGGGAAAAATGACTAAGTGTTTTAGTGGCTAACTTTGAGCATTTGAGCAATCAGTTCATTTTAGTACCTCATCCCCTTTTAATAGTATTCGCTTTCCTATGGACTCATAAGTGATTTCTCATAAATATAAAATGAAGAGTATTCTAGCTTGAAGCTTGAGCCAACATTGTTCCTTTCTTGCATCCACGGGCATATCCACATAAACCTTAAGCCATATCATCTTTTGAACTTTTTTTGACATATTCTTGGAAAACATATTAGTTCAATGATGCATATGTTGTGATCAATTAACAAAACTACCCCAGGAAGCAATTGTGCTTTCACATACTCGTTGGAATTGGGACTAAGTCAATTGGAAGTTGGAGTTGGGTCCGAGTCGAGGCCATCAAGCACATGTCCTTGATTGATATTTTTCAAAATAATAGAGGAAACACCTCAATCGATAATATGGAAAGGATGTCTGATACGTCTCCGTCGTATCTACTTTTCCGAACTCTTTTGCCCTTGTTTTGGACTCTAATTTGCATGATTTGAATGGAACTAACCCGGACTAACGCTGTTTTCAGCAGAATTGCCATGGTGTTGTTTTTATGCAGAAATAAAAGTTCTCGTAATGACCTGAAAATTTACGGAGAATTTTTCTGGAATTAATGAAAAGTATCTACGCAAAGATCCACCGGAGGAGGTGAGCGAGTGGGTCACAAGCCCAGGAGGCGCGACCACCCCCCTGGCCGCGCCTGGCAGGCTTGTGGGGCCCACGTGGCTCCACCACCTCCAAACTCAGCTCTATTTATTCCGTTTTGCCCGAAAAAAAATCAAAGAGAAGGATTCATCGCGTTTTACGATACGGAGGCACCGCCACCTCCTGTTCTTCATCTGGAGGTCAGATCTGGAGTCCGTTCTAGGCTCTGGAGAGGGGAAATCATCGCCATCGTCATCATCAACCTTCCTTCATCGCCAATTCCATGATGCTCTTCACCGTTCGTGAGTAATCTCGTCGTAGGCTTGCTGGACGGTGATGAGTTGGATGAGATCTATCATGTAATCGAGTTAGTTTTGACGGGGAATTATCCCTAGTATCCACTATGTTCTGAGATTGATGTAGCTACTACTTCGCCATGCTTAATGCTTGTCACTAGGGCCCGAGTGCCATGATTTCAGGTCTGAACCTATTATGTTGTCGCCAATATATGTGTGTTTTAGATCCTATCTTGGAAGTTGTAGTCGCCTACTATGTGTTATGACCCGGCAACCCCGGAGTGACAATAGCCGGGACCACTCCCGGAGATGACCATAGTATGAGGAGTTCATGTATTCACCATGTGTTAATGCGTTGGTCCGGTTCTTTATTAAAAGGAGAAGCTTAATATCCCCAAGTTTCCATTAGGACCCCGCTGCAACGGGAGGGATGGACAATAGATGTCATGCAAGTTCTTTTCCCTAAGCACGTATGACTACATACGGAATACATGCCAACATTAGATTGACGAAGAGGTGCTAGTTACATATCTCTCCGTGTTATAGCTGTTACATGATGAATCACATCCGGCATAATCATCCATCATCGATCTAATGCCTACGAGTCTTTTACTACTGGTCCTTGCTATGTTACTTTGTTGCTGCTGCTGTTACTCTGTCGCTACTGCTGTTAATTTGATGCTACTGGTTACTGTTGCTACTGCTGCTATCATACTACCTTGCTACTGATACTTTGCTGCAGACACTAAATCTTTCAAGTGTGGTTGAATTGACAACTCAACTGCTAATACTTGAGAATATTCTTTCGCTTCCCCTTGAGTTGAATCAATAAATTTGGGTTGAATACTCTACCCTCAAAAACTATTGCGATCCCCTATACTTGTGGGTTATCAAGACCATTTTCTGGCGCCATTGCCGGGGAAGCACATCTATATTCTCTGAATCACTTGGGATTGACGTCTGTTGGTCACTATGAGGAATCCGAAAGATCCAAGAACTAAAGTCTTGCCCTCAACTACGAGGACAGGTAAGGAACTGCCATCTAACTCTGCACTTGATTCACCTTCACTTATGAGTAAGTTTGCAACGTCACCTCCTGCTAGAAATCTTGATATGTCGCTTGTGCTTGATGATGGTACTTCTGCTGCCCATGATGCTTATGATGATGCTATGCTTGATACTATGCCTGATGATGCTATGCTTGATACTATGCCTGATAATGCTATGCTTGATACTATGCTTGATGATGCTATGCTTGATACTGCTTTGCCTGATGATGCTATGCTTGATACTGCTTTGCCACTAGGTGCATTCCTTGATGCACAAATTGCTAGAGTTGCTGCTAGATGTGATGATACTTCTGAAACTGCTGATACTATTGAAGTAGAACCTGCTATTTTGCCTGCTAGAACTAGCTCTCCTAGACCTGAGACCTGATATGCCTGAGCGTTATGTTATGGAGGGAGAGATAGCTGAGGACTTTCTTGCGTGTAAGGATAGCTATGATGTTGAGAAATTACTGCGCAAGTGGAAAGAAAAATCTCTGAACGCTAGGATGAAATACGACCCGAAGTTTGCTACTTCGCCTATCTTTGTGACCGATAAGGATTATGAATTCTCTGTCGACCCTGAGTTAATCACTCTAGTCGAATCTGATCCTTTTCACGGTTATGGGTCTGAAACGGTTGTAGCCCATCTTACCAAACTGCACGATATAGCCACCCTATTTACTAGTGAGGAAAAGATCCGCCACTACTATATCCTCAAGTTGTTTCCTTTCTCGCTAAAGGATGATGCTAAGACCTGGTTCACTTCTCTTACTCCTGGTTGTGTGTGTAGCCCCCGGGATATGGTCTACTATTTCTCTGAAAAATATTTCCCTGCCCATAAGAAGCAAGCTGCCTTGCAGGAAATATACAACTTTGCGCAAGCTGAAGAAGAGAGTCTCCCACAAGCTTGGGGGAGGCTCGTCCAGCTACTGAATGCTTTGCCTGATCACCCTCTTGAGAAGAATGAAATATGTGATATCTTCTATAATGGACTTACGGATGCTTCCAAAGACCACCTAGATAGTTGTGTTGGTTGTGTTTTTAGGGAACGAACTGTAGAACAAGCTGAGATCCTATTGAATAACATCTTGTGCAATGAGAATGCTTGGACTATTCCCGAACCACCTCGTAAGCCAACTCCAAAGAAAAGAGGTATTCTATTCCTCGGTCCTGAAGATATGCAAAAAGCCAAGAAATCTATGCGAGAGAAAGGCATTAAATTTGAAGATGTCCAAAATCTACCACCTATCGAAGAGATCCATGGTCTTGATAACCCGATATAGGTAGTAGAAGTAAATTATCTGCGTAGGTTTGATGCGAGTGATATTCCTTTTGACAATCCTACTAGCTTATGCCTAGATGAATTTGATAACTTTGTTGCCAAACAACAGAGTTTCAATGATTGTGTTAGCAGACAATTGGAATAGAATGCTCGTATGCTTAGTCATTTAAGTGCTTGTGTGGACAGAAACGTCAATGATCTTAAACTTCTGAGTAAACATGCCTCTATGGATACTACTCAGGTAGAACAAGTACTTAAGGCTCAAAATGACTTGCTTAATGAGTTGAATGACAATTCCGTCAGAGTCATCACTAGAGGCGGTAGAATGACTCAGGAACCTTTGTATCCTGAGGGTCATCCGAAGAGAATCGAACAAGATTCTCAAGGAGTTAGCACTGATGCACCTAGTCATCCTAGAAAGAAGAAGAAAGATGATAGGAACCTGCACTCTAGCAACCCTGTTGCTGCTACACCTGAGAGTCCAGACGATGTCTTTGTCTCTGATGCTTAAACACAATCCGGTGATGAACATGAGCCTAATGATAATATCAATAGTGATGTTCATGTTGATGCTCAACCTAGCAATGATAAGGATGTGGAGATTGAACCTGTTGATCTTGATAATCCACAACCTAAGAATAGAAGATACAATAAGAATGACTTCGCTGCTAGGAAGCATGGTAAAGAAAGGGAACCATGGGTTCAGAAACCCATGCCCTTTCCTCCCAAACCATCCAAGAAAAAGGATGATGAAGATTTTGAGCGCTTTGTTGAAATGACCAGACCTGTCTTTCTCAAATGCGTTTGACAGATATGCTCAAAATGTCTCCGTATGCTAAGTACATGAAAGATATTGTGACTAATAAGAGGAGGATACCTGAGGTTGAGATTTCCACCATGCTTGCTAATTATACCTTCAAGGGTGGAACTCCTAAGAAACTAGGTGATCCTGGTGTACCCACTATACCTTGCTCCATTAAAGGTAACTACGTTAGAACTGCTTTATGCGACCTTGGAGCCGGTGTTAGTGTTATGCCTCTCTCTCTTTATCATAGACTTGAACTAGATAAGTTGACACCCACTGAAATCTCTGTGCAAAGGGCCGACAAATCAACTACTTTCCCTATCGGCATTTGCGAGGATGTGCCTGTTGTGGTTGCTAACGTCACTATCTTAACAGACTTTGTTATCTTGGATATTCCCGAGGACGATGCCATGGCTGTCATCCTCGGAAGACCCTTTTTAAATACTGCAGGGGCTGTTATAGATTGCAACAAAGGCAATGTCACTTTCCATGTCAACGGTAATGAGCATACGGTGCACTTTCCAAAGAAACAATATCATGTACATTGCATCAATGCTATCGAAAAGACTTCATCGATTCTTATTGGGAGCTTTGAATGCCCTATTCCTCCTGTTAAGATGAAGTATGATTTTCTTGTTGGGGAAATACACATCCCCATTGAGGTGACCTATTGACTGTTCGAAAATTCTCCGTTCTCTTTTGCGATTCAAAAAAGTTTGTCAAGGAGACTTGATCAACCTCATCGACGGATTTCTTTCGATGACCGTGAGATGGATGAATCGAGGAGTCACAAACCTCTGTTCCAAGCTTTCACCTTTGATTTCTTAGAAGAAAAATGATAGATTTAGTTTAGTTTTCCCTGGTTTCTGTTTTAGCATCTGGTAGAAAAGTACCCCGAAATAAAAGTTCTCCGAACGTCCTGAAAATCAAGTATGATTTTTTCTAGATTTTTTGAAAAGTACTGGGACAAAGAGCTTTTCTGGGGGCTGCACTAGTGGGCCACAAGCCCTGGAGGCGCGGGCACCCCCCTGGTCACGCCACCCAAGCTTGTGGGGCCCACAGGCACCCCATCCACTCATTCTTGCTCTCATCTGGTTCTCCTACCTCCAGAAAAAAATCGTTTCGCGGCTCAAACCCGTGTTCTTGCTCCTCTTGCTGGGATTTTCGATCTCTTTGCTCAAAGCACCATTCTCCGAACTGTTTTGGGGAAATTACTCCTTGGTAAGTGACTCCTACATTGGTCCAATTAGTTTTTGCTCTAGTGCCTTATACTTCGCGTATTTTTGTTGCCTTGGTGACCATGTTCTTGAGCTTTGGATGCTAATTTTAGCTGGTCCCAAGTAGTTTTGATGCGTAATATGGCCTCTAGGCACTAGTTGGAGTAGTTGCTACGAGTTTAGTTGAGCCTTGTTCACTTTTCCTTAGAGTCACTGAAAATTTCAGAAAAGGAAGATGTTCAGGAGAAACTATCATGGTGGTTCCTCAAGCAAGAGAGGTCCCCGTCTTGCGATTCGGGAGCCCGATCCTTACCAACCAAGGGACGCCGAGGTACAACCATGTGAATGGCCTTCTGATGAATTTATGATTGAGGCGGGTTTCAAAGATGAGTTTGATGCACTTGTTCGCAACGTTGGACTCGAAGAATTCATCTCCGATAAATGTGAACAGTATGTTGCTCTCACTGCCTCTTTTGTTCGTAGATTCAAATTTCCAGCTGGTCGTGATACATCGGTACTGTTTGATCTCTATGATAAATCGTATACCATGGATTTAGATGATTTCAATAGAATTTGCAAGATACCTATTTGCGGTAGTCTCAATGATCCTCCTAAATCTTCGGTTAGAGATTTTTTCTCTGGTATAACTGTCGGAGAAACTAGAGATATTACACAGATTACCATGGGGATCATTCATTTTCCTGCCTTGCATTATTTTGCCCTCTTCATAAGCAGATGCATTAATGGCAAGATTGAGCATTGTCACCTCTGCGCACCCGACCTTAGTATCCTTAAGAGCGCAGTAACGGGTGATAAAAGTTTCAACATGGGAGCTATTATAGCAAGGAGGCTGAACAATAATGCTAATGAAGGGGATTTCTTTGGTGGGATCTATGCCACTCGCATAGCAAATTTTCTTGGAGTACCCATCCGCGAAGGAGATCCCCCGCTCCATACAGCTTTCCTTGACCGCGTCGCTTTGACACGCTACCAGTTCCTTGAGAGGGATGATGAATCCCGCCTATACCGTTTGATATTTAACCGGCGGCGTGTTTTCCATATTACCCTTCCTGCTCCTGCCTTCTTTGACTTTCAGGTAAAATGGAGATATTACATAACCAAAGGAGAGGCAGAGGAGTATGAGAGGGAGGCAAAGGCTGCTCATCTCCGTGATGCAGCTATTCAGGCAGTGGCTGCAGCACTCCCGTACAACCCTCATTTTGATTTTGGGTATCGCCCGGACCATCCATGGGAGTAGACCAACTTAGGCCAAAAGCCTAAGCTTGGGGGAGTATGTGTTTCTCACCGACTTTACATTTTTGCTTATGCTTTCACTTTGTTCGTCGGTGTTCACACTTTGCCACTGTATCATCCATGCTAGTTTATTTTATTTTTCTCGTTTTCTTTTCGTGTGTCTGTCTAGTTTGATAAAAACCAAAAAGATTTTATTTTCTTCTTTTGCTTGTTGGGAGCTTTCCCGTGTAAATAGTTTTCTTTTTCTTTGGGTCAAGGTAGAAGACCATGGTTACAATGTTTAGTGGCTCTTGCATGCATACCTGTTTAGCTGTCATAGAGCCACATTACTTTGTCTTCTCCTTTGTGTTTGCCTGCAGATTCCAGCGTAGTCCAATGCACGAGCACTCTTATTATTGTTCACATCATTAGGTCGTGCAAGTGAAAGGCAATAATGACGATATATGATGAAGTGACTGAGCCTGGAAAAGCTGGTATGAACTCGATCTATTTTGTTTTTGTAAATATGACTAGCTCACTGTTCCTAGTTCAGCTTTGTTGTGAGAGAAACATGTTTGCAATGACAACTTAGAGATCGTAGTTGCTGATGCCATGCTTAATTAGCTAGGAGCTTATAATGGTTTGCCTTGGTTGCCAACATGAATGTTGAGATGACTATGATGTAGTATGATAGGATGGTATCCTCCTTTGAACGTTTCAAGTGGCTTGACTTGGCGCATGTTCACGCATGTAGTTGAAACAAAATCAACATAGTCTCTATGATATTCATGTTCATGGTGATTTGTGTCCTACTCATGCTTGCACTCAATGTTAGTTAATCTCAATGCATTTTGATGACTGTTGTCGCTCTCTAGTTGGTCACTTCCCAGTCCTTTGCTAGCCTTCACTTGTACTAAGCGGGAATACTGCTTGTGCATCCACTACCATAAACCCAAAGTTGTGCCATATGAGTCCACCATACCTACCTATGTGCAGTATCTACCTGCCGTTCCAAGTAAATTTGCATGTGCCACTCTCTAAATCTTCAAGAAATAATATGTTTTGCGTGCCCGAACCGCTCATGTGGTGACAGGGAGCTATTAGTATCTTCCATGCTAGGCGTGTTATCCTCGATATGTGTTTATTCACTATCATTCACGAGAAAGGGGCCGGTAATTGGAATTCTCAGTTCCATGCTCAAATCGAAAAGATAATTGCAAACAAAACTCCCCCAGGATTGATGTTGGTATGGACGGTACCCGAGGATTCGGCTAGCCGTGGAGTGTGATTGATTGGTGGTGGGGGAGTCAAAACTTTACTTTTCTGTTTGGGAACCGCCTATAGCATGTGTAGCGTGGAAGATGTTGAGAACTCTTAGTCATTGCATTGACAATGAAAGCATGCCACCCAAAACTATTATCTCTGTTTTCAAAGCTTGAGCTCTCGCACCTCTGCAAATCAATGCTTCCCTCTGCGAAGGGCCTGTCTATTTATGTTCCTGTTGAGTCATCCTCCTCTTACAAAAGCACCAATTAGAGAGCACCTCTGTCATTTTTATGCTTTGCTTTTAACTGTGTTGAGTATGACTGTGACTGGATCTTCTTTGCCATGAATTACAATGTTTAGTCAACCCTTGGTCTTTGAAGGTGCTCTGCATTTATGTTTTGCGGTCTCAGAAAGAGCTAGCGAGATACCATCTGTTCGTACTGCTTCATGGTTGTTTTGATTGAAGTGTTGATGTTTGAGACTTATTATTATTTGCTCGCTAGTTGATTATGCCATTGATATGAATTTACCGTGAGACCTAGATGTCATTTGCTTATGTGGTTTGCTTGTGATCTTCCTAAAACTCTAGATATGAGTTAGACATAGTTGCAACAACAAGATCAAACAGAGTTCGTCGAAGTTTTCTTTTGTCTCTTTCAGTTTGTCAACTGAATTGCTTGAGGACAACCAAGGCTTTAAGCTTGGGGGAGTTGATACGCCTTCGTCGTATCTACTTTTCTGAACTCTTTTGCCCTTGTTTTGGACTCTAATTTGCAAGATTTGAATGGAACTAACCCGGACTAACGTTGTTTTCAGTAGAATTGCCATGGTGTTGTTTTTGTGCAGAAATAAAAGTTCTCGGAATGACCTGAAAATTTACGGAGAATTTTTCTGGAATTAATGAAAAATACGTGCGTAAAGATCCATCGGAGGAGGTGAGCCAGTGGGCCACAAGTCCAGGAGGCGCGACCACCCCCCCTGGCCGCGCCTGCCAGGCTTGTGGGGCCCGCGTGGCTCCACCGCCTCCAAACTCAGCTCTATTTATTCCGTTTTGCCCGGAAAAAAATCAAAGAGAAGGATTCATCGCGTTTTACGATACGGAGGCGCCGACACCTCCTGTTCTTCATCTGGAGGGCAGATCTGGAGTCCGTTCTAGGCTCCGGAGAGGGGAAATCGTCGTCGTCGTCATCATCAACCTTCCTTCATCGCCAATTCCATGATGCTCTTTACCGTTCATGAGTAATCTCATCGTAGGCTTGCTGGACGGTGATGAGTTGGATGAGATCTATCATGTAATCGAGTTAGTTTTGACGGGGATTGATCCCTAGTATCCACTATGTTCTGAGATTGATGTTCCTACTACTTTGCCATGCTTAATGCTTGTCACTAGGGCCCGAGTGCCATGATTTCAGATCTGAACCTATTATGTTGTAGCCAATATATGTGTGTTTTAGATCCTATCTTGCAAGTTGTAGTCACCTACTACGTGTTATGACCCGGCAACCCCGAAGTGACAATAGCCGGAACCACTCCCGGAGATGACCATATTATGAGGAGTTCATTTATTCACCAAGTGTTAATGCGTTGGTCCGGTTCTTTATTAAAAGGAGAACCTTAATATCCCCTAGTTTCCATTAGGACTCCGCTGCCACGGGAGGGATGTACAATAGATGTCATGCAAGTCCTTTTTCCTAAGCACGTATGACTACATACGGAATACATGCCTAGATTAGATTGACGAACGGGAGCTAGTTACATATCTCTCTGTGTTATAGCTGTTACGTGATGAATCACATCCGGCATAATCATCCATCACCGATCCAATGCCTACAAGTCTTTTACTACTGGTCCTTGCTACGTTACTTTGTTGCTACTGCTGTTACTCTGTCGCTACTTCTGTTACTTTGCTGCTACTGGTTACTGTTGCTACTGCTGTTATCATACTACCTTGCTACTGATACTTTGCTGCAGACACTAAATCTTTCAGGTGTGGTTGAATTGACAACTCAACAGCTAATACTTGAGAATATTCTTTCGCTTCCCCTTGAGTCAAATCAATAAATTTGGGTTGAATACTCTACCCTCGAAAACTGTTGTGATCCCCTATACTTGTGGGTTATCAGTGTCGTCACTATAATAAACAAGATCATCTCATTGCATTCGTCTCATCAGATTGTTCGCATTTAGACTGTTGTGGTTGTTACCTTCGTACCTTTCTCTCCCAAATTTCAAAGTTGCGCCTCGTTGGATCGATCCGTGAATCTAGCCTTCAAGTGCTTAGTGAGTCCTTCTTTTCGATTAACTTCGGTTTCGATTCCTAGTTCTGAACTTCTTAGTTAACTTTTGGCAGGGATCATTACTTCGTTAGAGATTGATATTTACCTCCTCGGTTAAAGAGCATAGTTTAGCAGTTCAACCGGACATGGCCGAAGATTAGGTAAGTTAAACGGTTTGTCTAATATCCAAACATTGATGCATGATATCCAATTAATATATGCTACTTTATAATTTAATTTAATTTGATTCATCTTTTTTATCTCGTGCTTCAATAATACATATTTGGTTCCTATAATTCCTCATTAACTCATTTTTTAGTGAGATTGTAGCGACCCGACTCAAAACGAGTCAAGCCTCTGTGTATCTGTGCCATCCCTGGATCAGTATACTGGCACACACAGTACATCAATGTATATATCAAAGTGCAATCACATGTAAATTACGTAAAACTGATATATACCTCAAAATCTCAGCGGAAACAGTCAAGGGAGTGGAGTCCCAATAGACACCAACGGCAGGTTGAGTGCATACCGTAACCCTGGATCGTACACTTACTCATCATAGAAAATATCTGCAACATAAGACGTTGCAGCTGTGTAGGTCAGCATACTGAATATGCCGGCAAATCACAAAAGGGAGGGGTAAAATATCATCAATACTATATGCATATATCATATGTGGGGCAGTAGGTTAAGTTTTGCGTAAAGCAGATTTTTTCCTACAACAAGAGAGAGGTAAAAGCAAAATTTACTACATTGTTGGTTGTTACTGAGAAGGTTCCACCAACCATTTCTCATACCCAAGTTATCAATATTACCCACATCAATAAGATTTAATGGTGTTGAGAATTGCCGATAGTTTCAGTTCCTTTGGCTCAAGTTGTCCATGACCGTGGACACGGCTAATCGATTAGGTTTTAGTACTATGCAGAGTTTTTGCACACGTTCCCCACAAGATTTGACCGCCTCCGTTGGAGTCCTCGCACTTCAGGGTGTTTGAGAACCGGATGATCAAAACATGGTCTTTCAACGGGTTCCTCTGAGCCACTGTCGGTGCCCATCCAATCCTACCATTCTTCTACATCTCGTAGCACCGCCCGTCCAGAGTCACCACGTAGTCCAACCAAGCTAGAGCCCATAATGACTTGTGGCTGTGCAGGTAAGCCTCGGGTCTTGAAATATCCATCCATCTCTTTGTGCCTGGGTGAAGCTTTCCGCAAGATGTCATGGAGCTTCCCCATGCATCCCGGGTCCTCCGCTGGTTTCCCCAAGGAGCCCATCTGAACCATCCTTCACCCAGAGGTATATTGCATTCTGAGTTCTTGCAAGTCTTGAAGTCTTCAGGTCTTGATTATTAAGTTCTCACAGCACTCATGATAAACACTCAACCAAACCCCGTCTACTAGGAGCATAGCAAAAATAATGTCCCGGTCAAAGTAACAAGGGTTTAGGGGTGCCTATCATATCATACTACTTAAGAACCAAAATTTCCAAGTACCTACTTGCATGCAATGGGTGAAGAAGGTTGATCTAATGCAATAAATCCATGGGTAAATTATGATCAAAGTGAACTTGCCTGGTAAGGATGATAAAGATAGATATTGCTCACAGGAAAAACTAGATAGAACTATATATTCGTCACTCTTCGATGAAATATATATAATCAAACATAGTATTCATATAAGCAATCATACTATCAATCTTCCTAGCAATCACTATCACAACAACAAATAGAATTTATCCAATAAATCAAATTAAATGAGAATCCAAAAGAAACTTCAAAGGAAAACTATGGAATCTTCTACTACAACAATCACAAAAATAGTTTTTTGTCCTAATTAAACTTAACGACACACAAAACGCTAAAATAGTAAAATTAACACAAAGAAAAATATAAAATAACTAAGATAAGAGAAAGTAATTTCTCATAAAACAATATTATTTTGAAAGTATTTTCAAATAGGGAATTAAACTATCAATGAAATCAATTTGCAACTTATCATAGAACTAGAATTGATTCCATGCAAACAAATAAGAATAAATAAAAATAAAATTTTGTTGTTGTTGAAAAGTTACTGGTAAATACCAGAAATCAGAATATAACTAGTCAGCATTACAAAAGAAAACAAATTAAAAACAAATATAGCAAAGAAATAGCAATAAACCTAAAAAGAACAAAAACAGAACCTGTTTTACATAAAATATTAATTTAAAATATTTCAAAAATTCTGAAATTGAACTCACTCATAAATAAGATCACTAGTGATTAGTAGCAAAAATAATCAACTAAAAATCTATTTTTAAACTCCAGATATTAACAAAACAAGATTTAAACCAAACTTTTTAAATTCAAAATTTAAATTTTCAAACATGGTCAAAGTATATATCTACAGAAACTGCATAAATTTTTTGATCCAATGCAAAAAGAATCACCTGATTTGGAGTATTAGACTAATATATATGAATTTTCTAAATTTGCTCTTTTTTTGAAAAAAAAACGGTTACGAGATTTTCTTGAAGCTCACCAGAGATAGTCGCCGGAGTTGGAGAAGATGACGGGAAGGTGGCTGCGGTGGTCTGCCGGGGCGGTGGAGGGGTCCAAGCGGCGGAGGGGAGCTCTGGCGATCTTGTGGTGGTGCCGGCGGGGTGTGGGGCGACGCAGGCAGGCTGCAGGAGCTCCGGCGAGTTCCTGTTGGAGACAAACTCCGGCGAGGGCGGGGCGGGACGCTACGGCGAGGGGAGGGGTAGGGCTACGGGGAAAATGGAGAGAGGGGAGGCTCATCTATTTATAGACGGCCCCGGGAGGGTCGGGGAAGGAAAGGGCAAAGAGACGGCTCGGGATTCGTTGCTCCGGTGAGGAAGCTTCCTGTACGTGCAGCGAAGGAAGGAGGAGGTCGTGAGGAAGAAGAAGAGGATACGGGCCAGATTTTGCTAACGGACCCAAGTCACTCTCCTAATAAAAACGATTTATTTACTATTATACAAAAACCGGAAAGGAAACTAAATAAAAGAAAATCTATAATACTTTTATATAGGCATATTATATATCAAAATTTACACAAAAAGATTTCCTACGAGATGAACATATTTTCGAGTCCAAATAAAATTGTCACAAAATCAGAAAATTCAAACAGTATTGCTGGTTTAAGAAAAATGCAAAGAAAACATTTTGAAAATACTAAAATGGATTCAAATTAATTTCTCTTCATTTTTATATTGAAGGGAATCATTTTACCCTATTTTCCATGTATTTTATTTTTGGAGAAAAGTAAATTTGAAAACCACTTAAAAAATTGTTTTTTGAAACATAATATAAAACATTTTCAAAATAGTCATGTGAGTTTCATAAGTTCAAATATAATTTCAAATGGGCCCTGGTTTGGAGTGTCATATTGCTCCTCTCAAGATTTTAAATTTGGGCAAGGGGATTTGAATTCATTTAAACTTTCAAATAGGACCAAAATATGAAATAGATTGCAAAAGGAATTATTTCCACATACCACCTTTTTTTCAAGTCCTTTATTTTGAAGAAGTCATGTTATCTTCTATCAGTGATTTGTATTGGATGAAATTGGAATTCAAAAGAAAATGGGAAAGTCATTTTATTCCCTCTCATTCAAAAGTTTTAAAAAGTTTGGAATTTCACTTAAGTTTCAATCACTCAATCAAACAATCAATCAATCTAGTAATTATTATAACATACCAAAATTTGGGATGTTAGAGAGATAGGCCCCATTTTTTAGTTTCGCATAGGGCCCCAAATTTTGCCGGCCCGATCGTGTATACCGTTATCGAGGAGTCCATAGTCAGATAACACATGATGGACATATGATTTCAACGTCGAGTTTATGCACTCTGGTGAAAACACACAATCTCTGATCCTGCTATATCGATGCGCGATTTGCATCGTGTCGTCGCCGAAAGTTGTGGATTGAAGCTTGGCTTTGGAGATGAGAATCCGGAGTTCAACCTTGGGTTGCATCACCATGGACGCACATGTGATGATAAGGCGTAGCACATAAGTTATGTATTTTTAATTTTAATTTTATCTTGCATCATAGGGTTAGTGGCTATCCGTTGAAGTTACTCTCGCGAGAGAGTGGGAGAATGTTGACTCTAGTATGCAATGTAATTTGTACTTTGTACCCATCTAGTTCTTCATTTCATAAGAAATTATATTATGGGTATGATTTTACCGAAACCTGACCATATATCGGGTTGTACTTGCAAAAGCTAGGCCTAAAGTCCAACAACAACAACAACCAAACCTTCCATTCCCAAACAAGTTGGGGTAGGCAAGAGTTGAAACCCATAAGATCTCGAAGCCAAGTCATGGCTCTGGAACGTGGATAGCTAACTTCCACGCACCCCTGTCCATGGCTAAGTCTTTGTCGATATTCCAAACCTTCAGGTCTCTCTTAACGGACTCCTCCCATGTCAAGTTTGGTCTACCACGACCGCTCTTAACATTCTCAGCATGCTTTATCCGCCCGCTATGCACCGACGCTTCCGGTGGCCTCCGTTGAATATGTCCAAACCATCTGAGACGATGCTGGACCAGCTTCTCTTCAATCGGTGCTACCCCAAGTCTCTCTCGTATATCGTCATTCCGTACCCGATCCTTCCTTGTGTGGCCACATATCCATCTCAACATGCGCATCTCTGCTACACCTAACTGTTGGATATGTTGTCTCTTGGTTGGCCAACACTCCGCGCCATACAACATCGCAGGTCGGATAGCTGTCCTATAAAACCTGCCTTTTAGCTTTTGTGGCACTCTCTTGTCACAGAGTACGCCAGAAGCTTGGCGCCACTTCATCCACCCAGCCTTGACTCGGTGGCCCACGTCTTCATCGATATCGCCATCCTTCTGCAACATGGACCCCGAATATTGAAACGTGTCTCTCTCCGGTACCACCTGCCCACCAAGGCTAACCTCTCCATCCTCGTGCCTAGTAGCACTAAAACTGCACCTCATGTATTCAGTTTTAGTTCTACTAAGCCTAAAATCTTTCGATTCTAGAGTCCGCCTCCATAACTCTAACTTTCTATTAACCCCCGTTCGGCTATCATCGACTAGCACCACATCATCCGCAAAGAGCATACACCATGGGATATCTCCTTGTATATCCCTTGTGACCTCATCCATCACCAAATCAAAAAGATAAGGGCTCAAAGCTGACCCTTGGTGTAGCCCTATTCTAATCGGAAAGTCATCGGTGTCGCCATCACTTGTTCGAACACTTGTCACAACATTATCATACATATCCTTGATGAGGGTAATGTACTTTATTGGGACTTTGTGTTTCTCCAAGGCCCACCACATGACATTCCGAGGTATCTTATCATAGGCCTTCTCCAAATCAATGAACACCATATGAAGGTCCTTCTTTTGCTCCCTGTATCTCTCCATCAGCTGTCGTACCAAGAAGATGGCTTCCATCGTAGACCTCCCAGGCATGAAACCAAATTGGTTTTTGGTCACGCTTGTCAACCTTCTTAAGCGGTGTTCAATGACTCTCTCCCATAGCTTCATAGTATGGCTCATAGCTAGGCCTAAAGTCCAAAAGTAGGTATTTTCTCAAGCGAGAGGCCGACCCAAAATGCAGCCCGAAACCCAAACCCCTGATCCAAACATTTGTATTTTAGCCTACACACATGCAAGCTCGGCCCAAAATTAAGGAAAACACAAGCATGAGCCTGACATGAATTCTCTTCCATGCTGTAAAATGAAGCTCAAGCCCGGCCCAAAAGGCAAGACCGACTTGTTCTACTGGACGGATCGCCGGACTAGTCCATGATCAGATTTAACCTTCAATTATTGTTTTTTAAAACAACAATAAAAAATCCTCATATTATTATTTTCACTCAAACCAACCGTTCCATTTTCTTCCGAGGAATGGGAGTTGCAAGGGCATGTACAATGGTTGATAAAATAGTCTTATCTTAAATCTTGCATGTAATTTAGAGATGACAAAAAAGAAAGTCTACAATGAATTATCTCTTAGTCTTATCTTCTATAATTAGTTATTCCTAAAAACATGATGAGACATATTATTCTAAAAGATCGCCTCTTGTCTTTTCTTAAATAAGAGAAGTCAAAACCTTTTTTTGTATTCTTTGTGCTTCATCTCATTATTTATCCTATGTGGCACACCTAAGATAGCACCATTTAGGGAATGTACACCGGGTAGCCCCAAGGATGCTGCCCCATAGGTTCGGGTGGTCCAGATAGGTTAGGGTGGTGCTTCAAACATGTCAGGGGATCTTCTGCAGGAGGCAGCCCCTTGGGCAGAAAAAGTGAAAAAGATGAAAAAATATGAGAGCAAAAGATTATGACATTGGGACCCATAATATAGAAGATATTAATTTTTGATAATGTGACTGAAAAAGTTATTTTTCCGTGTCTAACTGGATGCATCGGGGACGGCACCTACCACTGCCCTCAGTGCTCATGTCCTTACATGCCCTAAAAGGGTACAAGGGGCAGGTGGTATGAAAAGATAGTCACCGCAGAGGGGCCCGCCAAATCCCTCTTATGCAGGGCAGAGGAGATGCCATGTGCCTGCCCTTTTCCTCTCTGGAAGCCCTCGCTTTCTGACCGAGGTCGTCGTTTGAACTTTGTCCCTCCCTTTAATCGATAAGAAAAAACGCAGCTTGTCTGGCGAAGTTATATCAGAGCAGCGGCTGGCGCCCCATCTGCTCCGCTCGGAGTAACACTTCACTGTTGAGTGTTTAGGTACCGCCATTAACGCGGCCTGCAGCTTGCTGCCCCGGAGCCGGAGCGCGGAGGAGCAGATCGGGTATGGCCGGCGGCGAAGGCGGGGAGGGGGCGCGGGCGCTGGACCAGACGCCGACGTGGGCCGTGGTCGCCGTCTGCGCCGTCATCGTCGCCGTCTCCATCCTCCTCGAGGGCATCCTCCACCACCTCGGCCAGGTACACCCCCCAGGCTCCCTCCGCTCCATTTTCCATCTCCCTGAACCCGTCCAACACATCCTCCTCGCCATTCTTGGGCATGGCGGTGCCTTGCCTGCAGTGGTTCAGCAAGAGGAAGAAGAAGGCGTTGTTCGACGCTCTGGAGAAGGTCAAATCCGGTACATTTTGCGGCACGCTCCTCCCCACCCCCAAATCTTCTCTTTGTTTCCTTCCGTGTGAAGAGCAATTTGACGGGAGTTGATGCTTGCCATGTGCAGAGCTCATGACTCTGGGCTTCATCTCGCTGCTGCTGACTGTCACGGCGAGGTACATATCGCGCATCTGCATTCCGGCGGGGGCCGCCGACACCATGCTGCCCTGCAAGCTCTCCAGGAGCTCCGACCACGGAGAGCCCAAAGGCCACGGCCGACGTCACCTGTCTGAAGAGCCGGCCAACTTCTCATGCCCCAAAGTGAGTTAACTACTGTGTCGTTTGGTTTATATCGTGCAGTAGCCAGGTTCATGACACTGATTTCTTTGACGCCACTGATTGGGTCAGGTTAACGAGATTGATTGTTAGTATTATTTTTGAAAGGGAGGATTGGTTGTATTTGTTCTCTGTTCCTCTCATCTTCAGAAATGGGTTGGTCATTCAAAAAATGTTTTGTTTATCAGTGGAATCCCAATACCATTTCAGGGCATGGTGTCACTCGTTTCGACCGATGGGTTACACCAGCTACATATCTTCGTGTTCTTCCTGGCCGTCTTCCATGTAACGTTCAGTGCTATTACAATGTCCCTGGGCAGAGCAAAGGTAAGGTCTATTCCTCAGGCAGCATACAGGTGCCTGTTCTGAATTTCCAAAAGTATGAAAGGATTTCATGTATCTAGACAGAAGGAGTACTAGTTAGTGTACTTGAGCAAGGCCACAAGCTTGAAATAACTCAGAAATTTTCTGTGCAGACGCGGATATGGAAGGAGTGGGAAAAGGATACTTCCTCCATCACCTATGAATTTTCAGCCGGTAGTGTCTCCATTGTTTATCTCTTGTTATGGTACAAGTAGAATCAATGTGTTACCTTTTTAATCAGCTTATTCGTAATCTCTTGTGAGGCATTTTTTTTAATCTGCTGGTACCCATTGTTGATATTTTACTTTTCAGATCCGTCGAAATTCCGGCTCACTCACCAGACTTCTTTTGTGAGGCAGCACGCGAGCTGTTGGAGCAAAAGCACAACTATGCTCTATGTTGTAAGTTCTCTCCTGATTCCTCCCAACGATGGTTATGAAGTAGCATAATGTATCAAATTTTCAGAGTAAATTGCAAATTTAAGCTCCTAGATTAATATACGACCTGAAGCTTTGAATATATCTGGCCCAGGCATAATTATTCCTTACTATCTACATTTGTACTGAATATCAAATATCAGTTAGGGCTAACCATTCCACATTTCTACTGAATATCAAATATTAGTTAGTACTTATCGCAGAAAACAAAATTAGTATTTACCATTCTACATTTCTCCTGAACATTAACTATGAAAGATATATACTGACTTTTTCCAACCGGGGGAACTCGAGTTCCAAAATGTTTATACTCATTGGTGAGCTATTACCAGTTTACTGAATAGGAGCCCAATGGTTTTCCAAGATCATATACGACGCGTTTGGTTCGAAGGAAATGTCACGGCTTCCAATTATAGCGCTTTCCAAACAGTACCTGGCGTTTGGTAGGCCCACGACGTATTAGGTAGCGGTGTCTTTCGATACTTGGGGTCATGAAACTGAAAACGGCAGGACTAAAGGTGATTAGAAAACCGGGAGCTGGACGCTCAAAACAAACAGATCTCATATTCGGTAAAAGTAGTTCAAAAAGGAGCTTCCCGATACCCGGACCAAACACGTTACCTGAGCACAAACCGAACGTGTCGATAGTGTTTTTCTTATAATAGAACCATAGGCTACAGCGAACAGGTGTGAAGCTGTTCTAAATAAAGTTAAAACATCCTCGTCATTTATGTATCTAGAAATGCTTTAGCTCAGGAACTTGTTATCGTTTGATTTTATACAGGTGAGCTTCTTTAGGCAGTTTTTCAGATCTGTTCGGAGGACAGACTACCTGACATTGCGGCACGGATTTATTGCTGTGAGTAGCTTCATATCTCCAGTAAGTTCCTGTTTTTAGCCTACACTGATGATTTACCTTTGCATAGGCTCATTTATCCCCAGGGACTAGGTTCAATTTTCGAAAGTACATCAAGAGATCTTTGGAGGATGATTTCAAGACAGTTGTTGGCATTAGGTAAGGAGGCCTACGAACCATCCTTATTTTCTTCCTAATAACTGAATGACTCATTTGTATCATCATTGTTTTATTAGTCCACCTTTATGGGCCTCTGCTCTGGCTGTTATGCTCTTCAATGTTCATGGTGAGTTATATATTTCCTTTGATGGAGTTCCTGTGCAATTTGGCACGTTATAATTTCTAGGACACAGGGATCTTTGGGAAGCTTTCTGTGAAAATATGATATTATTTAATTCGAAATATTCATTCTTCAGGATGGCATAACTTGTTCTGGTTCTCCACAATTCCCCTTGTAGTAAGTTCTTACTATTATATATTTTATTACTGTAGCACGCTTTATATTCATGTTGCTAAGTTCCTAACCATGCTTCTGTATATCTAGGTGATTTTAGCTGTTGGAACAAAGCTGCAGGCTATAATTGCAAGGATGGCTGTTGAAATTACAGAAAAACACACAGTTATTCAAGGAATGCCAGTGGTGAAACTCAGTGATGAACATTTCTGGTTCGGAAAGCCTCATATGGTTCTTCACCTTATCCATTTTGCATTATTCCAGGTCAGTTAAAGGGCCAGAAAAGGACCCTTGTCGACCAGACTAAATTATTTGAAAATACGGACCTGCATTTTAGCCTCAATTGTGTACATTAGTCACGTAGTAATGGTTCGTTCTGCTGCTGAATAGTTTCTTGTTAACTATGGTAAATTGCACTTGAACTCACATGTTTGCCAGGAAAAAAGAACAGTTGTAACTAGAGCATACTTGTTTCATTGTCATATAATATTTCAATCCCTAGCCTTGTGCATTCACTTTGGAATTGAATTGAAGGATAGCGCTGTCAAAACTTCTAATAGCTGTTCTTTGTTCCTGCAGAATGCATTTGAAATTACTTATTTCTTTTGGATTTGGGTAAGACTACAATCGACATTTGGAATCATTTTTTATGGTACCACTTAGTACTCGTTTGATGATAACAGTAACTTTCGTGCAGTATGAATTCGGCTTGAGGTCCTGTTTCCATGACAACTTTGAGTTTACCATTGCAAGAGTCTGCCTTGGGTGAGTATCAAATACTGTATCTGCATACTGATTTATTCCTCAGTCATACTAAGTTACTAACTGTGGCTGCTCCTACGTACTCATATGTGTAGGGGTGTCGTCCAATTTGTGTGCAGCTACATCACGCTTCCACTCCATGCACTTGTATCTCAGGTACCTACTCACACTGCCCACGAATGTTCAGTAACTATCCAACTTTAGTTTCTACTGACACACACTTTGATCATCACAACTGTGAAAGCAATTTTATCCGTAAATTCGACGACTAACGGAGAAATGACTGTTCTCCAGATGGGATCTTCGATGAAGCGAACCATCTTCGACGAGCAGACGGCGACGGCCCTGAAGAAGTGGCACAAGACGGTGAAGAAGAAGCAGCAGCAGCAACAGCAGCAGAAGGGGTCATCGCATGCCCCATCCGAGACTCCGGCCACGGACGCGAGCGAGGCAGGCCGGCTTAGCCAGTGCCAGTTCGTCGCCGAGGCGGCGCCGGCGGCGCACCGGCACCACCTCCACCGTTACAAGACCATAGCGCACGTCGGCGCCACCAGGGCGCTCTCCGACTCGGACTGCTCCGACACGGACGCCGAGGCGCAGACGAGGTACCTCATCCCGCCCACGAAGCAGAGGAGCCTGGATTCGGAGGTCCGTGTGGACGTGGACGCCGCGACGCCGGATCACCGTGACAGCTTCTCCTTTCAGAGTCCGCCGCCTGCTCAGAATGCGATGGAGAAATGACCAAACGGGCGTAGGTCGTGCTTAGTATACTAATCAGTATGTACTAATTCGTTATAGGTTAGAGGATCGGCAGGCCGTCGAGGTGGGTAGGCAACTTTACCGTGCATGTTTTCATTGTTTTGACTACAGATTAAGGTTGGTGTGCCATTTGGGGTGCATGAGAAGGCACATGAATTTCGCTGGAGTTTTAGCGGGGACAGTGTAGTTCCACGTTGCGAATAGGATCCTTGTGCATTGCATGATGAATGACATTACTTTTCCTAAGATTAATGATGAATTGCGGTGAGAGAGCTGTGATGTTTCGCACAACTAGCCTTACAACGTGTTCATGTGTTCATCCTAACTGAATCCATGCCTCCCTCTGTTGCCGGTGCCTGCAAACTTCCCTAATGTTAGAGCACCTCCAAACAGCTCACCTAAATAACTTTCCGTAAAAGTGGTTTCGCCGGATTGATTGGACCGGTGCTAGGCTTGCTGGTGCCGGTCGTGCCGGGCCGGCCGGCTGCATCATGCTAGCCGGTCTCGCCGTGGGAGAGGGAGAGGTCGTGGCAGAGGTGGTGGTGGTTGAGTGATGTGGTCTTAGCGACAGAAAAAGGAAAATTGTTTTCATCGAATGTGACATGACGAGAGACAAGCACACGACCAGAGGATGAATCGAAACAACAATGTCCTTTGTGGTCATCGGAGAGGCCAAGATAAATGCATGGTAGAGATCGTGGGGCTAATTTGTGAGCTGTGGTGGATGTGATGTTAGGAAAAGTATAGGCAACTGAAAACCCGAAGAGAAAGATAGTCGGGATCAGATAGAAGAAGAGATTGAAAGGGTGTATAGCGATGACATGTTTTGGTGGGCCCGATGTTAAGAAGAAGGATGGCAGTGCGCACAGCTTCGACCCAAAAACGGGGAGGAAGAGATGCTTGGATGAGTAAAGCGCGGTAGGATATCGTTGATGGAACGAAGAGAGCGCTCGGCCTTCCCGTTTTGAGGGGAGGTATAGGGGCAAGAAAACAGGAGAAGAATGCCATGGAAGAGGAAAAATGTGCGATTGGTGACGTTGTCGAACTCGCGTCAGTTGTCATATTGGATAAGGCGAATCGGTAGGCCAAAATGTGTTTGGACGTAGGTGCGAAAGGTGAGAAAGAGTTTGATGGACATCGGATTTAGCACGCAGAGGGAACGTCCATATGTAGTAAGAATAATCATCTAAAATCACAAGATAATACTTATAGCCAGAGACACTAGGAATAGGGGACGTCCAGAGATCACAATGTAATGTTGGAAGTATGCCCTAAGCTCAAAAGGAAAAGTGCTAACAGTAGATGATGTTCCAAAAGGTAGCCGAACATGTTTGCCGCATTGGCATGCATTACAAAGAGAAGAATCATGTGACGCACGAGTGCTAGGAATAGAAAATTCTTGTAGTAGAGAGGACAATGTTGATTTATTGGGGTGACCGAGCCGACGATGCCACAGATCTACGGAAGCAAGCATGGCGCGAGGAGAGGACGTAGGCGCGCCATGAAGTGGATAGAGATCGTCCGTGCTATTGTAGCGAGCGAGAAGTATCTCCATTCTCAGATCCTTCACAGATAAACCAAAAGGATCAAAAGCTAGAAAGACAAGATTATCTATGGTAAATTGGCGAACGAAAATAAGGTTTTTGATTAAAGAGGGAACAACAAGAATATTGCGTAGTTGAAAGTTGGCATGATATGTTTATATGGAAGAGTGACCGGTGCAAGAAACGGGAACAAGAGAGCCATCGCCTATGGTGATGGAAGGATAAGCAGAAGGAAAACAAGCTGACATAATATCCATATTTGAAGACATATGCGAAGAGGCACTAGAATCGAAGATCCAATCCATACCTTGGTTATTGAGTGTAAAGTTGTTCATGGCAGCGATGAAGGCGGCTTGATCCTAGGCTGACTGCTGTTGAGTAGATGGTGTTGCAGGTGCGGGCGCATGCGCATACGGCATGGGTGAAGCAGGGCCGTAGGCGTAGGGCGCAGGGCGCATAGGGCACTGGCAGGTAGCCATGGTGTGATCCTTGGACGACTGGCGATGGAGAGGTCATGGCAGTGTAGACATGAGGCGGTGGGCACAGACCAAGGAGTCCAGGAGCACTGGTGGCAGGACGAAGACCCGAGCTCCAGTTGCCAGTGTACGCGGGAGGAGCGTCGTAGGGAGACGGCATAGTCCATGGCATTGGCCACGCCTGAACAAGACCAGTCCAGGGGTCTTGCTAAGGCTGCCAAGAAGCGGAGGCAGATGCCGATGGTGCAGCCGATGGTGGTGGAGGAGGCGCCGGTGGTGCCGGGGCAACATATCGAGGCTGCGACGGCCGATAGACGGGGTTCTGCGTGATAATTAGGGCTCGGGCGCCAGCCTGGAGGAGCCGAAGGCGTTGATAGAGGCAGTGCAAATGGTGCGGTGGGCTGGGTGACGTGAAACAGCTGGGGAGGACGCGTCGCCTTGCGCGCCTAGTTCTGTGCCTCGAGCTGCAAGATGGAGAGGACCTCCGTGAAGGAGGGGTAGGGGTGCAACATAGGGATGAAGGCGACCTGCTTCTCGAACTGCTCCTCGAGGCCGACGAGGAGAGCGTTTGACGGGACCCCGATCCTAAGCCATAAGAATCCAGCCTGTAACACATCACATCTCTTTGCGGTCTCACGCACGGTTAACCCCCACGGCTGCCACCTTACCTTAGCCGGGACCGTTTGCGCCTTTTGACTCACGTATGCATTTGTGTCGCTAGCATTTCAATGTCAAAGAACCCGGGTCGACATGACTAGTCATAAACTCAAGTGGCCCGACTGTACAGAGACAGGCATACATAACCCAGCAAAGCAGGCGTCGGTCATCAGCGAGTGTAGACGAGTCGTAGCAAGCTACAAGGACTCCATTACACCGCGTGACATTTCCCCGTAGGGACAGACACAACAACTAAGAAGGATACATGCCGGTCAACCAATGTGTCCGGAGCAGTAACGAACTACCAAGGCTCGGTGGAAACACAAAGGGGCATTTCTTTGTATAGAGAGCTACTAAGGGCATACGACTAGGTGTCGAATCCCATACATATTACAATGCATCACACGTACGCGTGACATACTCAATATGCATAGATACAACAATGGCATCACAACATAACCATACAACAACACAACATTTATTTAGAAGACTCGGAAGAGTCTTGCATAATATGTTCATACAGGCAGGGGTCACACGACCTGACACTCAAGTCATACAAGCAGAGTCATACACACCAACGGAAGCATTAAAGTTGTCTGAGTACAGACAGTTGAAAGGAAAAGGCATAAAGCCTGACTATCTACAGATCCCTTCTGAAAGGGGCGAGGTCGTAGCTGGGACACCAGCTACTCGTCATCATCGATGTCTAGATAGAACCCACCTGTTGGCTCGTGGGTCTCCTCCGCAACGATTATTAAGCAAACATGAGTACAAGAGTACTCAGCAAGACTTTAGAACAGATCTATCTACTCATGCACAGGTATCAACAAAGGGGGTTGTGGTGTTTCATGCAGCAAACCAGCTTTGACTCTTGGCTAGACTAAACTACAATTTTAAATAGTTTTAACAACTTTGATAAGTCATACACGAGTCCACTACCACCACAACAATACACTATCATGAACTCCTTTTCGTCTCCCTGCGGAAATGCCATACATGATACTCACACTTATCTTGATACTTTTATGATTAGCCATTAAAGTTGTCTATGAACAACATATTTCTCCAAGTAGTCCATATCCGCGGACGCGGCTATTCGAATAGATCATAACCCTGTAGGGGTGTACTTCTTCACACACGCTCTCTCCACTTATCGCCATGTGCACGTCATTCACCTCGGCAACCTTCAAGCGGAAGCCTGGCGAGGGAGTCGGACACGACCATTAACCACACTAATACCTAGTCTAGGTCTATCGCCTAATTGAGGGTGAACCCACACGGAAGTCCGGCCGAGGTTTCCGCCACGACCCCAAACGATGTGCGCAGGGTTCCCAAGGCCACCATCCGGGTGCCACTTGGTACACCGTGCCACTGCCTACCGCATCATATCCCACCTCTAAGGTCAACACTATGCACGGCCTCCAACATGACTATAAACACCAGAAACTATTTGCAACTCCTGGACCGAGTACTAGGCGATTAATAAGTCGAGCGGGGTCATATTTCAGGGCCCAGCATGTGGTAGCAACTAGTCTTGGATTACATACACGGAACTAAGTTCCTAAGGACGGTTTCAATGAAACAACCCGCCATGTACTCCTACATAGCCTTTCATCGGTACCTTTACCAAATCAGGTTCCACACTTATTCTTTGTCACTAGAACACATTCAACTATTCCGGTTCATCACCCAGATGAAACATACCTGACACAACTCTAGGCATAGCAAGCATAGCAGGAAAGGCACATCATGGCTCAAGCAACTACCAGGTATGCTAGGTTGCAAGGTTTGGCTATTTATTGTGACAATGACAAGTCATGCAAAGGAATAGGTTCAGCTACCGAAGTAAAGCATTTGAAATATTTTGTCCTAATGCAATAAGTGGAAGCAGGAGCAAGAACATGGGATTATATCGGGATGATCAAAAGGGTGCTTGCCTTGTTGCTCAGCAAAGGGATTAAATCCGTGAGTCGGATATTCGAACGTATCCAGAGGGCACAACCTACCGAAACAATAACGACAATCAATAACATTCTTATGCAACAATATGATGCATGATCATGGCATGATATGAAATGTAGCATGAGCTAGTGTGGCTATCAAACCTTTGGGATGATGTTGATCTGAATTCAAATTCAAATATTAGTTGAAATAGTATATTTATCATATTCATTTACTTGATTTGACCTCATGTTGTTTCATAACTTTGTTTGTCATACATGAAAGTAGCACCATTGTGTTCATTGAATTTTTCTGATCAATTTGCATATATAATTGTCAAATTTGGCGTTATATTTAATTTTCCATGAATTTACAAAGTTTTAGCATTTTCTGGAATTATATAAAATTAGAAATAGAGTTACTTCATCAGCATGACATGAGCAGGTCCAATTGGCCGTTGAAAGTCAAACCTGACCAGTGGGACCCACTTGTTAGTGACTCTGGCCAGATTTTAATTAAACTTTAAGTTAATTAGTTATTTAACAAGGGTTGGCCCACATGTCAGTGACTGTTTATTAATTTAATTAACTAATTATTTTTATTAGATTAAACTTTAGCTAGCCAAGGGCTGGCCCCACCTGTCATAGACCCAGGGGGGTCAAACCCACCGACGGCGAGCCTCCGGTGACTCCAGGGACGGCGGAAGGCTTCGGGATTTCTCCCCCGACGACCAAAAGGACGGCGGAGGGCACCAGGGGAACGACACTTCACCCGCGAGTCCATTTTTGCTAGTCTCAGGGGCTGAAGTGGCCGGAGCTGACGCCGGTGATGAGCTCGGCGGCTGCCGGAGCTCGGGCATCATCGAGATCACTGCTAGGGGCTATCACGCGCGGGGCTGGGCTCCTACGACACCTACTCGTCGAGCTGAAGCCGATGGTAGCCTCAAATCGACCAACCGATCACCGGAGCGTCACCGGCGACGAGCTCCCGCGGTGGATCTCGTCGGGATCCGGTGGAATCGGGCGCGAGGGCACGGGATCGAGGGGGAAAACGAGGGGGAATCCATCCTGAGCTCATAGAGATTGCAGAGACGACGAGAGCGGGCTCGGGGACAGCCTGGAGAGGGAGAACGATGACGGCGAGCTTCGGGGATCCAAGAAGGAAGACGATGGCGTCAGGGCGATGCATGGCTCGAGGGCTTGCTTCCTTTGGCAGAGACGATGCGCTCGACAAGGCGAAGCGAACAGCGTGCTCAGGTGGGCTTGGGGTGGCCAGGAACGACGGCGAGCTTGAGCTCGGCTCTAATTGCGACCGAGAGGACGGGCACAGGGGAGCGAATGAGGAGAGGGAGAGAGCTGGAATGGGTTGCGGGGAGAGATATCTTCCTTGCCAGCGCGATGGAGGGTCCAGGCAGGCACGCAGGTGCGTGGCCTCGCCGGAGGAGGCGGCGGCCACCTCCTGCTGCCGACTGGCATGAGGAAGACGACAGGAGGGAATGGGCTTGGGCCAGGTGAGCGACAGGTAAGAGTTTTCTCTTTTCTTTCTTTTCTTTTTTCTGTTTTAATCTTTCTGACATTTGTTCCATTTTATTTTTGGCTCCAAACTATTTCTAAAATAGTGAAAATAATGCTGGGGTGTTATTTGGAATATTTCCATCCCCATATAAAAGATTCAACATTTTATGAAACTCTCAAATATTTGAAATAAAATATATAGTTGATTTCAGTGGCTTTTGTATTTTCAATAAAAATGCCAAAAGTATTTTTAAAAAGAAATCCACCCCTGAATTGTTGTTTCCAATATTTATAAAAAATGATGGACTTTTATGAAGCCATTTTGAGTTCATTGATTTGTCACAAGTTTGAATTAGTTTGAATATGGAGTTGCTAGGGTTTTTCTCTTTGATTTCTATTTTCACTTTTAAATGCAATAATAAACATGAGCACAATCTTGCTAGACTTCAAAGGGTAGCTAGGGATGTGACAGCGTTGATGAGAGTCCGATCGTCAACGTGATCACCAAGCTCACGAAGTTCATCGCCGATTGCCTTGATGCGTTGGCAATAGACGGTGACCGGAGAATTGCCTTGGATGCTGGTGTGGAGCTCGATATGTAGCACGTTAACACGCGCATCTGAGTTGTCCTGGAAGAGCTGCTGAAGATAGGCCCATAGTTCAGCGGCTGTGGCGTCGTCGTTGGAGACGAGGTTGAAGAGCTCGATGGAGATTCGACTATATATCCATTGGATGACGGTGAGATCATCCTTGATCCAGCGAGGGTCGGTCTGCCGGAGCGGGGGGGGGGGGGAGCGGCTGGATTGATGTGATGACGGAGACCACAACGACCGAGGTGGACATGGAAGATATGGCGCCAATGGTAGAAGTTGTGGGCGGCGAGGTCTAGGGTTATCGGGATGAACGATGGAACATCGGTGATTGTACCGGCGAGGGAGAGCTGAGGTGGTTGGGATGGAGCAGGGTTTTGGGTAGGGGTTGAGGAAGAGATAGGAACCGCGCGGGTGACGCAAAACTCGGTGGTGGTGAAGAGCCGCCGCGGCGGCAGCGAGGGAGGAGTTGGCAGCGAAGCCATGTCGAGGGCGGAAACCTAGGCGTCTGATACCATGAAATTTGATAATAATTGTGTATTGTTTGATGCCTCAATGGGCTGCTTATATAAGTACAAAGTCTTGGAGTCCAAGTATAGAAGATATAGATTAGTATTCAAACTACCAAAACTAGACCGACCGAATATACTCTAATAAGAATGACTATATAATCGAGGGAAAGTTCTTTGAAAGCTGCTTTTGTCAGTCCTATAAATTTTGTCCCCTAAAATATGTTTTTAAAAGAGTTAATTACAACCGTGATACATCAACTTGCTCGAAATTAACAGATTCATACATAAACTTTTAAACCCCACAAAACTCATACACGAACTCGATTGCTGTAATAGTTGACTACAAAACAGTCCCGCGTGTGACATATCGGCTGTCAAGTCGGAAAGGGTCCGGTTCTGAATTATTGCACAAACCACCCATGTCTTATGCATGAGTAACAGATGACCCCGGTGACATATTAAGGTTCAAAAATGGCATGAAGTGTCTTTTGTTCGATATACTGTCATAGCGTACATAATATGCCTACAGATTACTAAAAAAAATTTGTGATAAAGAAAGAGGAGAGCATACAAATTAAATTCAGTGCATAACATAGCAGGACATAACATCAAAAGGCAGACTAAACAGGTTTGCATTGACACTTCTATGCAATTAACAGATTTAGAGCATCAAAAGGGCATAAAAGTTCAGTGCACCACAACTTGTTCAACTCTAAACGAAACTACTCTATGGCCGACACTTGGTGCAATACCGATGCATGGTTAATTTGCAGAGGATGCTTGACCTGGTGGCTGTCCAACACTAAGCAATACCGATGCATGGTTCGATGCATAGTGCCATTCAAAGATCAGTCAACCAGTATATGTCATCCCTGTAGCAACGTTCAACTCAAAATTCAGTACTACAAACTACAGTTTCATGTATATGTTCTATGACATAAAAATCAGATTGGTGCACACAAAAGTCTGAGATAGCCACTGTCAAATTTCAGTAAATTTTAGTAATAAATTATTGGAAGTTTAGAGTTTTCTTCAAAATCAATACTTTTCATATAGCAATATTAAACCCACACATGTTTTTATTATAGTCACGCATGGCACTGTCCAATATCAGCATTTGCCTTCCCATACAATCAGGTGTTCATCATACTGCCCTCAATTCCCCACTGAAATCTGGACAATCAGGCGTTCACGTGCTCGTCAAGATCACCAATCGACGAATCCATGCGCAAAAAAGTCCCCAATTGTCGAATCCATGCACAAAAAAGGATGATCGTCCCTGCCCTCAAAACCTAATGAAACAGGGGAAAGAAGCGATGTCGCAACAACGTGGGGAAGGGAGTGAATCGACACATACCATACGCTGATGAGAACTCGATCGCCGCCCGTTTGACCAGCCACATGCCGCCTCCCTCTCCTTCAATGGGTTCAAAACGATGCAGTGTTTATCGCCTCGGACAGGGCTTTCGGGGGGGGGGGGGGGGTAGCGAGGCTGATTCATAGAATTTTGATAATAATGGGTTGCTCCCAAAATATTTCCATCTGCACACTCAACTCAGGACCAATACACGCTAATAATCCACCTTTCAGGTTTCTTTTGTAAAATATACGAGGCCTGGTGCGTGCCAAATTCTAACGTGGTGCATCATGTGTGCTGATTCAAGTTATTTTGTAGTCAACTGTTACAACAAACTAGTTTCTGTATGAGTTTTATGGGTTTTTTTAAGTTTATGTATGAATCTGTTAATGTCGAGAAAGTTGTTGTATTACGAATGTAATTAACTCTTTTTAAAAATTTCATTAAAAATCCTAGCTAATGGCCTAGGGCCTACAAGTGAGTGACACGGATGACGCTGGTCGGCATGGACGGCGACACGGCACGGCGTGGTTGTGGTGCAGTGAGGTGGTACGACGTGGTGCAATAGGGCAGTGGCCCGACAGTGTGACGCGGTGGCGGTGGATGAGAATCGAAGTGGCGGAGCGGCAACGCATGAGTCAGTCGGTTTCCTGGCCGCCAAAAATTTAGGGGAAGGTCCCCTAAACAAGAGGGAAGTTTGGGGCTAGTTACAAGATCCTATAAATGTATTCCAGATTTACGGGATGTGTTGAAGAGTTTTTTTTGCCCCAAGTTTCACTAAGCGAATGTTTGTTTAGACATAAGGTGTTGGTGGAGTTGCTCTTAGGTTGCTCTTTCTTAAAGGAAGTGTGGAGCTGAGTGTGCTCGTAGAATAGAGTTATCTTTAGTCTCGACATGAGTCATCTTAGTTGATGTGCATTCAGATCTATGGAATTTTGGTCTTATAGAGAAGAGAAATCATGTAAGTTCAACAATCTCCTTACTTATGTGATGTGGGGAGCTTTGAAGGTCAATTGGCAAAGCGGTAATATTGAATTCATAATGTACATTACGAGTACAAAACACATTTTAAAATCGTTTCACATGCTAATCCGACCTCATGGTAACTAGCCTTTTAGTTCATCTTAGAGTGAGGAAGCTCACGTTAGCTCATCCAAGAGTTCAACAATAACTGACAAAGGATATTCTTCTCTTCATTGTCAAAGCATCAAAGAAGTCAGATGCTATACACTCGGCATGGGATTGCGTGCTCTTCATGAATTGGATGAGGGCAAAAGTCAAAGAAGCAAAATGATAACTAGAGAAGCATATCCGACAAAGCGCAAATCCAACAACAAACACTAAATATGTGAAAGTGATTGGAACAGAAATATGTGCTCTTGCGACAACTTTCCACACCACATAGTCGATCTGGATTCTCACAAACACAAGGAAAAGCAAGAAACACGTGGAAGGTTCTTCTCTACAAAAATAGAGGTCTTATAGCAACTCCACAAAGTGAGGACTCGGATACATCCCTATGAGAGGTGGAATTGGTCATCTCCATGAGGAGGCATCTCGACAAAGGGAGGAGGGGTAAGCTAAGTTCTTGAGCTCTTAGTCTATTGTTAGCCAACCATAGAGAGCAATACATGGGCCTTTTGCCTGTTTTCTGTGTGTAGACAAACTGAACTATAGTGTCTAAAACCTCCATCGACTACCCAGGGGTGAATTATGGATACTCAAGGTTTGAATCTGGGGCGTTGAGAACCTTTCTGGGTACGTGGTAGGGGAGCCTAGATGCTATGTTTTTGGTTTTGGGGCTGCACCACGCTTGTTCCTTCTTTGGATCTTCACTTCTTCTGTCGCTTCCATGCTTCTCTCTTAGATGGTGTATGTGCTCCCTTGTGCATGTCCTCCTTGGCTTGCCAAACTATTCGCACAAACTAAATGCGCAAAAGGTAGGAGTGCGTAGTAGTATACCATTCTTGAGGATAGTAGGTAGACACATGCATCAGAGAATATTCAATGTTGTAAGCCATGAACGTGTGATACTTGGCATGAAGAATTTAACAAGGTACTAGTCGACCTCAAATTTGAACCTTCATTGATCCTCAAAACATAATATTGAATTTTCATCGCCATAGAACGAGACCGATTGACCTAGTGGACTTGTCGTGCACCTCCTCACACTTGAAGTGGACACTCTCCAATGTTGATCCTTCATCCATGACGCATATGATGCTAACAATGAGAATGAAATAACACTCGAAAGTGTAGTCAATTAACTACCATTAACCAGAAGGAATTCACCTTAGTGAGAATTCTTCAAGCTTGTTGTGCCAGATCTTGGCACTCGGAAATGTGAGTCTCAAGTACTCCATGGAAACTCACACTTAGTTTAACCCGTAGAGATCTTTTTGCCAACTCATGTTGAATGAAGTTTGACAAGTAGAAGTTGGGACCTACACTAGAAATAATTAAAGCAATTAGTGTGTGAGTGTGTGTGCGCGCGCATGAGCGTGCATGATAGATAAAACACATCGGTCATCATGATGCATCTTTTCTCTTGCATATCACCGTTTGCGCAAAGCATGATCATCAATCATATGTTGAATGCATGGCATATGTAGGTGCATATGTAGTAGGCACCATGTATATTGTGCAATGATGGAAAAAGGGCATGCTTCACAAGTGACAACTCCAGATCTCCTAGCATATTTAAGAAAGCTATGGGGACATTCCCATGTTCAAAAATATAACCATTATTGCAATCGAGACTTGGACAACAACCATTACATGGTATGCGCAATGCATGGGTATGGTAACAATCAAGCCTAGATAAAAGAGCGAGACTTCATCATGTTTGATGCAACACAAAGAGCATTTTTATCAATATTCATGGAAAGGTGGTCTTCACATGAAAAATATAACACCCTACCGTGGTTGCAAGCAAACTTACAAAAATAATAAGTATTCAATTTTTTTTGCAACACAAGTAGCATTATCAACATTACCCATGTTTAGTTGTTCACGACAATTACGAAGAGGGTTGCTCAAAATATGCAACGGTGGCATAGAAATATTATCACAACTCCCCCCATAACTTATGAAACTATCACAAACCAAAAACTTGTCATCTATGCCACTCTCAGAAATTAGATTGAACTTAATAGGATAGGCATAGGTGCCGCATAAAGATCTTAATGATGTGATTTTTGAAAATATTAAGCAAATAAATAGACAGAAATATGTCCATCAAACATGGCATGTCATATTGAATTAGCACAACATATCCTATTAAGCATTCCACCACATCTAATTGACTCCACATATTCATCATAGATGAGAATTGAAGCATCTCATGGATAAGTTACGCTACTGTGATAAATGTCAACGTGATCAACATATCATGCAAGAAAATCCAAACTTATCAAGTCCATCAGTGGGGCCATTTCACCATCAACCCTCATATAGTTATGTTGGTTGTCTCGCTCATGTGAAGTAAGTGTTTTCGCAAAAAGAACCTTGACACGACTGCTGGTGTCAAAATCAGCAGATCTCGGGTATGGAGTCCAAACTGTGGATCTTGGATCGATGGGTAACAAGAGACAAGGGAGATGACGTTTACCCAGGTTCGGGCCCTCTTGATGGAGGTAAAACCCTACGTCCTGCTCTTGTTATATTGATGGGGTTGCACATAGTACAGAGTTGATCTACCTCGAGATCGGATGTTGTGGTCTAAACCCTAATAGTAATGAGCATACTATGTCCAATGAACTAGGACCCCCCTGAAAAGGACGTGGATGTCGCCTAGAGGGGGGGGGGTGAATAGGCACTTTAAAATAGTTAAGGTTTAGGCTTGAACAAATGCGGAATAAAACAAACGTTTAATATGTCAAGCACAAAACCTACAAACAACTAGGCTCACCTATGTGCACCAACAACTTATGCTAAGCAAGATAAACAACTAAGTGATAGCAAGATATATTACAATAAACAATATGTCTATCACAAAGTAAAGTGCATAAGTAAAGGGTTCAGGTAAGAGATAAGCGAGGCACGGGGAGACGATGATGTATCCTGAAGTTCACACCCTTGCGGATGCTAATCTCCCTTAGAGCGGTGTGGAGGCACAATGCTCCCCAAGATGCCACTAAGGCCACCGTAATCTCCTCACGCCCTCGCACAATGCAAGATGCCGTGATTCCACTAAGGGACCCTTGAGGGCGATCACCGAACCCGTACAAATGGCAACCCTTGGGGGCGGTCACCGAACCCGTACACGTGGCAACCCTTGGGGGCGGTTACCGGTACCCGTACAAATTGCTCGGGGCAATCTCCACAACCTAATTAGAGACCCCGACGCTTCCCGGAGCTTCACACCACAATGATTGAGCTCCGAGACACCACCAAGCTTCTAGGACGCCAAAGCATCCACGAAGAACAATATCAAGGGTACTAAGTACCAAAGGTAGTAAGCTTCTCAACTTCTCACTTCCACGTATCACCGTGGAGAACTCAAACCGATGCAACTAATGCAATGGCAAGAACACACGAAGTGGTCAAGTCCCTCACACTCAAATCCCTCCACAACAACAAAAGCTATGGAGAAATATGAGAGGAAGAACAAGGAGCTCACAAAGAACTCCAAGATCAAGATCCAAGGGGTTCCCCTCACATAGAGGAGAAAGTGATTGGTGGAGATGTGGATCTAGATCTCCTCTCTCTTTTCCCTCAAGAACAAGAAAGAATCATTGGAGGGATAGAGAGTAATCAAGCTCTAAGAATGTCAACAATGGAGATAGAACAAGAGCTCAACGGATGGATAAGACCAAGGGGGAAGAAGACCCCCTTTATATAGTGGGGGAAGGAATCAGACCGTTACCCCCACTTTCTGCCCGAGCTCCAGCGGTACTACCGCTCGCTGCAGTGGTACTACCGCTGGCACTTGAGCGGTACTACCGCTGGCACTCGAGCGGTACTACCGCCAGCTAGCGGTACTACCGCTGGCGCTCCAGCGGTACTACCGCTGGCCCCTGGTAGTGCAACGCCACTACCACCACCAAGAAAGTCTTCGCAAAAAGGTCCGTCCACGAACAACAGCTAGGCAGGCGGTACTAAGCTCCTGGAGCGGTACTACCGCTGACCAGGGGCGGTACTACCGCCAGCCAGCGGTACTACCGCTTGGGCCAGCGGTACTACCGCCAACTCTAGCGGTACTACCGCTAGGTCCAGCGGTACTACCGCTCGCCACTGAAACAGCCATAACTTTCGCATACGAGCTCTGAATCGAGCAAACCCAAGCTTGTTGGATTTAGGACGACAAGGGCTATCCAAGCTTGTTGGAAATCTTAAGACCATGCAGTTATGAAAATGCCAATGATATAAAGATGTGAGTCCTCTAATAATGAAGAACCGGCAAAAACTCCAACATCGAAAACATCATAGTAGTTGCATATGGACTCCGTTTTCGATGAACTCGAGCTTGTCATGAAGATGACCATAAGCTCTAAAACTCATAAAGAGAAACACCAAATAAGAACCAAGAAGTATGATGCAAGGATGCAAATGGTTTGAGCTCTCAACGAACGATACGATCAAGCTACTCACTTGAGAGCCCCCCTTGATAGTACATCAATCTATCCTAAACAGAAAACCTATCAAGGGAAAACCTATACCTTGCACCTCGTCCTCTTGAGCTAGATGATGATGATCTTGGCTTCCTCAAGATGGACCACCTTTCTTGATTGCGTTGGCTTGACGAAGACTAGTTGATTGCTCCCCCATACTCACTATGGGTGAGCCACTCTTCAGCATATCTTCACAAGTCCATTGCCACCACAATGAACAGCAGGCTTCAAGCAAGATATCTTCGTGTTGATCCACTTGAACTTGCACACCGCCATCTTGATGACGATCACCACTTGACGTCATCCTTCATGGGTTGTATGAGATCTTCCTCTAGACGCAAGCCCATGGAAACACACCTAACCCCCACATAGAACTCTCACAAAGACCATGGGTTAGTACACAAACACGTAATGGACAATGCTTACCATACCATGGGATCACTTGATCCCTCTCGATACATCTTGTACGCTTTGTGTGTTGATCATCTTGATTTACGCTTTGTCTGAGATCTTGATCAACCTTGTGTCTTGATGACGATCACCACTTGACGGCATCCTTCATGGGTTGTATGAGATCTTCCTCTAGACGCAAGCCCATGGAAACACACCTAACCCCCACATAGAACTCTCACGAAGACCATGGGTTAGTACACAAATACGTAATGGACAATGCTTACCATACCATGGGATCACTTGATCCCTCTCGGTACATCTTGTACGCTTTGTGTTTTGATCATCTTGATTTGCTCATGGGTTGTATGAGATCTTCCCTTTGACGCAAGCCCATGGAAACACACCTAACCCCCACATAGAACTCTCACGAAGACCATGGGTTAGTACACAAACACGTAATGGACAATGCTTACCATACCATGGAATCACTTGATCCCTCTCGGTACATCTTGTACGCTTTGTGTGTTGATCATCTTGATTTACTCTTTGTCTGAGATCTTGATCAACCATGTGTCTCTATGACCATTCTTTGGATAATACCTTGAATACCATCTTGGTCATCATATAAACTCCTTGAACCCAACAGATGGACTTCAAGAAGTGCCTATGGACAAATCCTATAAATGTAACTTAAGGCAATCATTAGTCCATAGGAATTGTCATCAATTACCAAAACCACATATGGAGATATATGCTCTAACACCCCCCCCCCCCCCGTTTACATAGATACCAGGGGTGTTAGGGTTACACAATGTCGGTTATATCACAGAAGGAATATGCCGGTCATTACGTGGCCTTGGATTACACACCAAGTCTTCGAAAGAGTCCATTATGAATTAACTATCACTAATGATGATCGAACGACCCAGGAGTACGTCCCATGGAAATAAGTAAGTGGCCCGAGGACCCCTTAGTCCCGGAATCCCTCGGTAGCCCCCGAACTAGCCTCCAACGCCGTAATCTTGACCTTCAGTCGCTTTATGTGTCCAAAGTCTTCTTCCCGTGGGGCGAATTCTCCCCTTCGTACATTTAACCTACAATAGTTCGATTGCCGATGACCCTCCCTCTTCCACACACACACACACGCGCGCGCGCGCACACACACACACACACACAGATATATATATATATATATATATATATATATATATATATATATATATATATATATATATATATATATATATATATAGATGAATTTAAATTTCCAAGCCGACCGTTCGACCGCGAATAGTGTCTTTTTCCTCACACCCTTTCTCACGAAAGGTCACACCTAGTCAAGGCATATGACCCATTACAGAAGCGCGGATCGAGACCATCTTTGCTGACACGTTCCACTATGGAGATTGTGTTCCTATTTTCCAGGGATATGGTTTATGATTTGGGTTATCCCACGCACGCATAACTGCACGATTTTATCGGGAAATGGTGAAGTTCACGACGCAGTAGTGGGGCTCTTGGTATTTCAACGGTTCATAAAAGGTAAAACCGTCACCATAGCCTCCGTACGCATTCTAGATCTTGCACCGTTGTTGCCATTCCCAGCCTCCAAAGCTCAGGTGCTCAAGTTCTCTCTTCCCTCCACTTCCTCGAACCATTCTCCTAGTCCATCCATGGCCATCTCGGGCTCAAAAGGCAAGTGAGAGGCCTCGTGCGTCGCCGAGAAGGACACCCAAGAACTGAAGAGCTCTCACTATCTGTCGGATAACATACCCACTGTTCTCCGGAGAAGTACGGAGGGTGGTTTCCGTTCCTCATTTTCTTTGGGGTCTAGGTTTTCCCCTTCACCCCTTTGTTCGGGGTATTATGTTCTATTATGGGCTAGACTTCCATGATCTTCCTCCAAATTCCATTATGCACATCTCAGCCTTCATCGTAGTTTGTGAATCATTTCTGTGGGTTCATCCCCACTTTGGCCTATGAATAAAAGTTCTCAATGTCAAGCCCAAAGTCGTTAATGGCGAACAGGCTGACTGCGGGGGAGCAATGATTAGTAAACTCGCTCGGGTCTAATGGCTGAAGGGAACATTCATAGACATAGTCAATGTATGACAGAAAGAGGGGTTCTATATCACTCAGCCACGCAACACGGAAGGGGCAGCTCTGTCGAAATTCAGATCTGGTCCTCCCACCCGACTTGTGTCCTGGATGGAGAAGGCCCTGGATTGGGGAGGCCGCGAAGGTGAAGGTGCTCACAAAGAAAATCTCCGCTATAATGGAAAATAAAATTGAGCTCGCCAACATGGTCCACGTAATGCTGCACCGCCGCATTCTCCCCGACGAACATCGGGCCAACCCGATGTGGGATTATAACCCGGACGATCCGACCACCGTGCAGAACTTTTTCCGCATTACCCACAAGAGGTTGTGGAAAGTGTTGTTCAAGCCGCAGAATACTTGGCCAGCTGAGGAGGAGGACATTGGCATTTTTGTCCTTAATCCTACCGGGCTGGTAAGGTTTTTTTTTATCATATTATTAGTTTTCATCCCTATTTCTTAGTAAGGTGCTCACTTCTTCCTTCCTCCATTGTCGCAGATCAGCTTCCCGACACCCTTACGTGAGGATCCCGTGATGCCCTTATTGGCATCCATGCTGGTCGAGCAACCGTACTGTAGCGACCCGACTCAAAACGAGTCAAGCCTCTGTGTATCTGTGCCATCCCTGGATCAGTATGCTGGCACACACAGTACATCAATGTATATATCAAAGTGCAATCACATGTAAATAGCGTAAAACTGATATATACCTTAAATATTTTAGCGGAAGAAGTCAAGGGAGTGGAGTCCCGATAAACACCAATGGCAAGTTGAGTGTAGACCGTAACCCTGAATCGTACTCTTACTCGTCGAAGAAAAATATCTGCAACATAAGACGTTGCAGCCGTGTAGGTCAGCATATTGAATATGCCGGCATGTCACGTATGAGAGGGGGTAAAATATCATCTATACTATATGCATATATGGAAGGTGGGGTTATATGTTTTTTTAGCGAAAAGCAAGTTTTCTCCTACATCAAGAGAGGGGTAAAAGCAAAATGTTACTACATTGTTGGTTGTTAACGAGATGGTTCCACCAACCAATTCTCGTACCCATGTTGTCAATAATACCCACATCAATATTATTATTTGTGTTGAGAATTTCAGATAACTTCAGTTCCTTTGGCTCAAGTTGTCCATGACCGTGGACACGGCTAATCGATTAGGTTTGAGTACTCTGCAGAGTTTTGCACACGTTCCCCACAAGATTTGATCGCCTCCGTGTATGTCCTCGCACTTCAGGGTGTTTGAAGACCGGGTGATCAAAACATGGTCTTTCAACGGGTCCCTCTGAATCCCTGTCGGTGCCCATCCATTCCTACCGTTCTTCTACATCTGCTAGCACCGCCAGTCCAGAGTCGCCGCGTTGTCCAACCAAGCCAGAGCCCATAATGACTTGTGGCTGCGTAGGTAAGCCTTAGGTCTTGAAAATATCCGTTCGTCTCTTTGAGCCTGGGTGAAGCTTTCCGCAGGATGTCATGGCCGTCCCCAGCATCCCGGGTCATCCACTAGGTTCTCCAGGGAGCTGATCAACCGTCCTTCACCCAGTGTTGCATTTCGTCCGAGGTCTTGAAAATCTTGTCTTAACCGGTCTTGATTATTTAATCAACCTCGCATCACTCGTGTTATGCACTCAACCGAAATCCCGTCTACTCAAGCATAGCAATATGAACTTTGTCATCCCGGGGCCAAGTATCGGGGTTGTTGTGTGCCTACCACATGATACTACAATCTATACTAAAATTTCCAAGTACCTAAGCAGCATGCAAATTTGGGCATAGGATGGTAGAACTACGATGCATAAAACATAGGTGATAGTATGATCAAAGTGACTTGCCTGGTGATGTTGACGAAGAAGAATTTCTCGAGAAAATAACTTGATAGACTACTCGTCACTCTCCAATGAAATCTATATAACAAGCATATCATTCACATAAGCACTCATACTAGCAATCATTCTAGCAATCAAAACAAAAGAGAGAGTGAATAGGAATCCGAAGGAAACTTCAAATAAGACTAGGGAGTCTTCTACTATGTCAAACACTAAATAGTTTTTGTCTAACAGAAAATAAAACACTAAAATAGATAAAAAATAACAGAAAACAAAATATAAAATAACTAAGCAAAAATAATCAAATTAAAAGCTATTTTTAAACTCCCGGAATAAGCAAAACAAGCTTTAATTCAAATCTGATCTAACTCAATTTTTATAAATCCAAACATAGACAAATTATATATCTACAGAAACTGCATAAAATTTGTGATCCAACACAAAAAGAATCATCTAATTTGGAGTTAGACACTAATAGATATGAATTTTCTAAGATTGCAATTTTCTGAAACAACTGCAATACGGGATTTCGTGGATCTCACCGGAGTTAGTCGCCGGAGTTGGAGAAGACGGCGGGAAGGTTGCTCCGGTGGCCGGCCGAGGTGGTGGAGGGGTCCAGGTGATGGAGGAGGGCTCGGGCAGAAGGTTAGTGGCGTCGGCGGGGCGTGGGGGCGACGGGAGGGAGCAGCAGGAGCTCCGACGAGTTCCTGTTGGAGGCGAACTCCGGCAAGGTGGGGGCTGCGTTCCAACGAGGGGAGGGGCTGGGCTATGGGGAAAATGGAGAGAGGAGGTTGAGGGGAGTATTTATAGGGGCTCGGGGTGCTCGGAGAAGGAAGGAGCAAGGAGATCGGGAAGGTGGAGATTCCTCTCACCATGGCTATGGAAGTTTCGTGTGCACGTGAGGAAGGAGAGAGAGGAAGAAGAAGATCCTGTTGGGCTAGTTTTTGGAAAGGTCTTAATGGGCCACCGTTTATTTCCATTTAAACACGATTTATTTCCTTTTTCAAAATTAGGATACTAAAACGATAAAAGGGAAATCAAATCAATTCGGAATATAGAGTTTCTATATACTAAAATTATCAGAAAAATAAAATCTAAATGATGGGCATTTTTCTACGGCAAAAATAAAAACTTCAGAAAAAATTATTTTCACAAAATTGCCTAAAAGATTTATTTTCTTTTGCAAATAATTTTCAAATGACCCTCTAAGTTTTAGGGTTCAAATAACTTTCAAAATGCCCGTGTGTTTGAGGGTCATGTTCCTCCTCTCTTTTCTGTTTGACAGAATGTATTTCCCGGCATTTCTTGCACGAAGAAAACAAATAGAAATGCAAAAGAATTCAAATGCAAATATCCGTTCAAATTCTTTATAGTTGAAGAAGTCACGTCATCTTCTCTCTTTGCTTTTTAAAATGATTGAATTTGAATTCATGGGAGAAGGGGAAAGTCATTTTATTCCCTCTCATTCAATTTTTTTTTTAAAGTTTCAAATTTTCACTCAAGTTTCAGTCACTCAATCAAACAAACAATCATTCTAATAATTATTTTAACATTCCAAAATTTGGGATGTTACAAATCTACCACACTTAAAATGAATCTCGTCCTCGAGATTCGAAGAGGCTAGAAAGAAAGGTTAGGGTTTGGGGGTCTTCTAGCAATCCAATCTCTTGCAAAGTGGGATGCTACCACACTTAAAATGAGGGGTACTGGTCCCCTTAAGATTTTAACAATCCTCTGGAGTTTTTGGCATCTGACTCCTCACAGTCTTCATATCTTCCCTTATATTCATAACGTCTCCATAAAAAACGAGGGCTCTTCCGTTGATATAAGCTTCTTCCGTTACTGGGTCTTCTTAACTGACAGTCTCGTGGTCAGTTCTAAATAACATATCGATGGTTCTCATGGTGGTCTACCATTTGTGGTTATCCTGTAGAGAGAGGGGTCTTGGTTTCATTCTCACCGTGAAATTTCCTACGCGTGACAACAGGTGCCATGTACATGGGGCGTTTCTTATACCACTCTAAGGCTTAAGCAAAAGCTTCAAAGAACGTCGTCTCTCACTATGGGTAAGTCTCTCAGATTTACCATTCCGAATAGCAAGATAAATGTTAAGAGTAAGTCGTCATGGTGATCAATCCATTCCGCACCCAAATCATTTCTCTGTATAAGGTTTAGTGAATCTCGTATTCTAACATTTGGGCATCCTCACAAGCGTTGCAGAATTTCTCTTGTCCACGAACGGAGTTCGGATAATCCATTGGTTCTGCAAGCTGAACAAAACATCTATCGTATCTTCACAATCTCTGGCTTTCGTATGTTCCTAAGAAAACGTTTGCTGATCCATCATAGCTTCTTCCATAAATCATATTCATTTCATAATCAATCCTTTATTACATCCTTGCTTTCTTAAAAATACTAACTCAAAAGTAATTTATTACAATTGCTGCCATCCACATTGGTCGGTATGGTCGAGCATTTTTGCCAACTTTATTCATCTGCCTCTCTTGGAGGTACTTTAGTTCCACTCAAACTTTCCGAGGTGCTCCTTGAAATCATCCATCTTTCGCTTCATCATAGTGGTCATGAGCTTCATCTCCATCATCTCTGCTTGCACTTCACTCAGGTATTCCTGGGTATCACGGAGTCTTGCTTCAAGTATCTCTCCAATCTGACGTATGGCTTCCATGGCAGCTTCACGAACAGCATCAAAGAAGATTGCTCGTGGTACACGTGAAATGAAAAAGTATTGCCCCATAGTCTTTGGACAAACTCCTTTCACATGGTGGAGGTGTACTTCCACATACCAAAGTTCCACTCCATTTTCCACAAATGGGTAGCCTTTGTAGACTGCATCTCCTTCAAGATGAATGTGCTTCATCATCTCCTTCAGGATTTTTGGGTAATCAATATCACTGGTCAGGGTCATGATCGTTTCTGGGCCCTTGAGGAATGACTCGTGGAGAGTTGTCATCTGCAGGTGTCAGTAAATAGGTACTCAGAGGAATGTATGTGTCTCCTTGGTAATCATGGTACATTCCTACTCAGTGGATCCTGTGGGTTTACCGATACTACCACACTTAAATGAATTATACTCATGCCTTCATAGACCATATTTTCTCATATCCTCATAATGTTCAGAGATCTTTGCTCGTAGAGAAACAACGCATACAGTTTCAACATAGGCGATCATGAGACAATAAATTCCATTTATTCATGATGTTTTTACAATCTCAGGGACTTCTGTTACAAAAATTTCACTCCATGATCTCAATGAAAAACAAGAGTGCTTCGGATCACACTTATTGTCCTGGTCAAAACTTAACTACTCCATTCTAGCTTTCTTCCTTTGCGGACAATCGCTAGCAAAATGTCCTGCTTCCTTGTAACGAAAGCAAATGAGTTCTGACAAGTCTTGAGGCTTCTTAGCTTTTGCTTTTGCTCCTTGGATTTCCGGCTTCCTTCCTGAGCACATGTATTTGTGGTGGCCAAATTCCATACACTTGTAACATCTGACATGACTCAGGTCTATGTCTGCAGAGATTTGGCTCTTCCGAGGGTACTTTTTCTTCTTTCCGAACTCCTTTATTTTGGCCAATTCTTCTATTTCAAGTGGATCAAACTCCACTTCTTCCGCCGGGAAGTTTCCCAGATACTCTTGGCTTCTCTTCGTGTAGTCCTGTGAATAATGTCCTTCTTCTCCACATGAGTAGCATGCATTGGAGAAAAATCCGGTCAGACCTTGTCCATCAGGGTCTTCAATATTTTCGTTCATCACCGGTTCTTCTAGAATCTTCTTCTTGAGTGTTTCCTTCATTGCTTCTTTCTGCTGCTGGACAACTTGTTGTACCTTGGGGTAAATGTGACATTGAGCTGGGTAGTGGGTGGTTCCTTCACAAAGGAAACAAGTCACCTGACTACTTGGGCACTCCTCAGCTGGGTGACTTTCTTCACAATGAGTGCATCCATCCTTGTGTTCTTCCTGGGTGTGTCCAATTTCTCCACAGATCTTGCATGCACAAGTCTTCTCCTTTGGATTATCATAGCACTTTTGAATAAGACGGGATCTTAACAAAGTCTTCTTGAATTCGTCCCAAGTTTCTGCTCCACTAAATCCTTGTATGGCATGATGCATTTTCCACCAGATTGCAGCACTTTGTGTAAAGTACTAAAGAGCGTGTTACACTTCATACTTCCTTGAGATCAAGTTGCTCCCGAAGTGGTTCTCCATGTTCTGAATCCATATCTCAACTTCCAGCTGGGTCATTGGTCCAGAGACTACAAGTCCAGCTTCATACTCCATCTGGTAGGGTTGAGGTTTTGGGGATGAGACGGGTAAGAGAGGGAGGGAGATACACACAATACAAACAATATTTTTGAGAATAGGTTTTAGTTGTGGCCGTCGGAAAACACACACCAATGACGGCTCACAATTCATCGTATCTAACGTGAGTATACAAAAGGGGTTTGGACTTCTAAGGATCATATAAATATTCAAACACTTCAGGGTCTTCGAGTTCTTCGGGTCTTGAGAGTCTACTGTTGGTGTAGCTTCAACTGCATGTTGAAATCCTTTTTACTTTGAAGTGGGAGTCGGTTGATCCTTCACGTGGTCAAAGGGGAAAGGGCATTGTCTAAATATTTGAGGTGAGAGAGAACGTTTGATGAAATCAGAAGGGATGAGAAGTAAAGGATGTTCTTGAAAATAATTTTTTTGAGAGATTCTTCCCTAAGGGATTTCCAGTTTCTAGGGTCACGTCCTACAGTCGACATGTGCTCTGATACCATTTTTGTAGTGACCCGACTCAAAACGAGTCAAGCCTCTGTGTATCTGTGCCATCCCTGGATCAGTATGCTAGCACACACAGTACATCAATGTATATATCAAAGTGCAATCACATGTAAATAGCGTAAAACTGATATATACCTTAAATATTTTAGCGGAAGCAATCAAGGGAGTGGAGTCCCGATAAACACCAATGGCAAGTTGAGTGTAGACCGTAACCCTGAATCGTACTCTTACTCGTCGAAGAAAAATATCTGCAACATAAGACGTTGCATCCGTGTAGGTCAGCATATTGAATATGCCGGCAAGTCACATATGAGAGGGGGTAAAATATCATCTATACTATATGCATATATGACAGGTGGGGCTATAAGTTTTTTAGCGAAAAGCAAGTTTTCTCCTACATCAAGAGAGGGCTAAAAGCAAAATGTTACTACATTGTTGGTTGTTAACGAGATGGTTCCACCAACCAATTCTCGTACCCATGTTGTCAATAATACCCACATCAATATTATTATTTGTGTTGAGAATTTCAGATAACTTCAGTTCCTTTGGCTCAAGTTGTCCATGACCGTGGACACGGCTAATCGATTAGGTTTGAGTACTCTGTAGAGTTTTGCACACGTTCCCCACAAGATTTGATCGCCTCCGTGTATGTCCTCGCACTTCAGGGTGTTTGAAGACCGGGTGATCAAAACATGGTCTTTCAACGGGTCCCTCTGAATCCCTGTCGGTGCCCATCCATTCCTACCGTTCTTCTACATCTGCTAGCACCACCTGTCCAGAGTCGCTGCGTTGTCCAACCAAGCCAGAGCCCATAATGACTTGTGGCTGCGCAGGTAAGCCTTGGGTCTTGAAACTATCCGTCCGTCTCTTTGAGCCTGGGTGAAGCTTTCCGCAGGATGTCATGGCCGTCCCCAGCATCCCGGGTCATCCACTGGGTTCTCCAGGGAGCCGATCAACCGTCCTTCACCTAGTGTTGCATTTCGTCCGAGGTCTTGGAAATCTTGTCTTAACCGGTCTTGATTATTTAATCAACCTCGCATCACTCGTGTTATGCACTCAACCGAAATCCCGTCTACTCAAGCATAGCAATATGAACTTTGTCGTCCCGGGGCCAAGTATCGGGGTTGTTGTGTGCCTACCACATGATACTACAATCTATACTAAAATTTCCAAGTACCTAAGCAGCATGCAAATTTGGGCATAGGATGGTAGAACTACGATGCATAAAACATAGGTGATAGTATGATCAAAGTGACTTGCCTGGTGATGTTGACGAAGAAAATAACTTGATAGACTACTCGTCACTCTCCGATGAAATCTATATAACAAGCATATCATTCACATAAGCACTCATACTAGCAATCATTCTAGCAATCAAAACAAAAGAGAGAGCGAATAGGAATCCGAAGGAAACTTCAAATAAGACTAGGGAGTCTTCTACTACGTCAAACACTAAATAGTTTTTGTCTAACAGAAAATAAAACACTAAAATAGAAAAAAAATAACAGAAAACAAAATATAAAATAACTAAGATAACAGAAGTAAAATTTACAAAACAATATTTTTTATAAGTATTTTCAAAATAGGAAATCAAACTAGCAATGCAATCAATTCGCAAGTTAGTATAGAACTAGAATTGATTCCATGCAAACAAATGAGAATAAATAAAATAAAATTTTGTTGTTCATGAAAAGTTACTGGTAAATATCAGAAAACAAAATATAACTTGTCACAATTACAAAAAAAAACAAATTAAGAACAATTAATACAAAAGAAATAGCAAGAAAACAAAAAAGGCTAAAACAGAATCTGTTTTGCTTAAAACCCTAAGTCAAATTATTTAAAAAAAATTGAAACTTAAACTATTGAAAGATATGATCAATAGGAAACAGCAGCAAAAAGAATCAAATTAAAAGCTATTTTTAAACTCCCGGAATAAGCAAAACAAGCTTTAATTCAAATTTGATCTAACTCAATTTTTATAAATCCAAACATAGACAAATTTTATATCTACAGAAACTGCATAAAATTTCTGATCCAACACAAAAGGAATCATCTAATTTGGATTTACACACTAATAGATATGAATTTTCTAAGATTGCAATTTTCTGAAAAAACTGCAATACGGGATTTCGTGGATCTCACCGGAGTTAGTCGCCAGAGTTGGAGAAGACGGCGGGAAGGTTGCTCCGGTGGCCGTCCAAGGCGGTGGAGGGGTCCAGGTGATGGAGGAGGGCTCGGGCAGAAGGTTGGTGGCGTCGGCGGGGCGTGGGGGCGACGAGAGGGAGCAGCAGGAGCTCCGGCGAGTTCCTGTTGGAGGCGAACCCCGGCGAGGTGGGGGCTGCGTTCCGACGAGGGGAGGGGCTGTGCTATGGGGAAAATGGGGAGAGGAGGTTGAGGGGAGTATTTATAGGGGCTCGGGGTGCTCGGAGAAGGAAGGAGCAAGGAGATCGAGAAGGTGGAGATTTCTCTCACCATGGTTATGGAAGTTTCGTGTGCACATGAGGAAGGAGATAGAGGAAGAAGAAGATCCTGTTGGGCCAGTTTTTGGAAAGGTCTTAATGGGCCACCGTTTATTTCCATTTAAACACGATTTCTTTCTTTTTTCAAAACTAGGAAACTAAAACGATAAAAGGGAAATCAAATCAATTCGGAATATAGAGTTTCTATATACTAAAATTATCAGAAAAATAAAATCTAAATGATGGGCATTTTTCCACAGCAAAAATAAAAACTTCAGAAAAAATTATTTTCACAAAATTGCCTAAAAGATTTATTTTCTTTTGCGAATAATTTTCAAATGACCCTCTAAGTTTTAGGGTTCAAATAACTTTCAAAATGCCCGTGTGTTTGAGGGTCATGTTCCTCCTCTCTTTTCTGTTTGACAGAATGTATTTCCCGGCATTTCTTGCACGAAGAAAACAAATAGAAATGCAAAAGAATTCAAATGCAAATATCTGTTCAAATTCTTTATAGTTGAAGAAGTCACGTCATCTTCTCTGTTTGCTTTTTAAAATGATTGAATTTGAATTCATCGGAGAAGGGGAAAGTCATTTTATTCCCTCTCATTCAATTTTTTTAAAAAAGTTTCAAATTTTCACTCAAGTTTCAATCACTCAATCAAACAAACAATCATTCTAATAATTATTTTAACATTCCAAAATTTGGGATGTTACACGTACACGAGTCCGGGGGAGAAGGATGAGAAGAAGAAAGGGAAGAAAAAGGCTCGAGAGGGTCTTCGGCCAAAGGGTCCACATGACACTAGGTCCGAGGACACGTTGGCTCCCTCTAATATGGAGAGAGAGGAGGAATAATATGAGGAGGAGGATAGTGGATCCTCCCACACAAGGAAGAGAGTGATGTACGAAGATGTCGAGGGAGATCCAGCTCCCGCTGCTCCGAAGAAGCAATGCAGGGCCCCCATGGCCCTATTTGAACGTGACCTGGGCTCCAACAAGGGATCCAAAGATTACGCAATGGTCCCTTGAAGGACCCTCAGGGTGAAACCCCAAGAGAAAAGGTAATTATCAAAAATACAAACATACCATAGTTTTGAGATGCCATGGTTTAATGGTTAGGCCCTTCTTCCCTATTGTATGCCGCCACATGACTTCCCCACCGATCAAATCTCGGAGGGGGACTCTTTACCAGTCAATCTGGCATAAAGCAGGACCGGCTCACACAACACACCTCCCTAGCCCTCGAGGAGATCGGGGAGGTAGCATCTCGAGAGAATCCCCCGAAGCCGGAAACCAAGGCTTGTATGATGACATCATGGACGAGGTTGATGCCCTGACCGCAAAGGACGAGGAGGACGAATCCCTCATGGGAAGAAAGGAAGGAGGTCTCAGACACTTGGGGTCCTCTCTGAAGACAATTTCTAAAGCTCCTCAGCCTCCGGAGCCATGAGTAGTAGTTTCTTCATGAAGGGAAACTGCTATGCCGCACTCGGAGCTCCCCACGATGGAGCAGCTCCGAACTGGGTGGCCGTTCATGATGGAGGAGGGTCTAAATGACACTTCCATCCCCGAACAGCACCACACTCATCTAAGCACAGTATTGAAAAGTATTCAGTCCATTGACAGCGGTTTGAAAGAGGCTTACGACGGCTTGTTGGCAGGCTTCAAGGTAATCCACACACTCTTTTATTTTCCTCACAAAGTAATTGTGTTTGATATAATGTTTGTAAGAAAATCCCTATGCTGAGTAGACCCCCAACCTTGTGTGAGTAAAAAAACTCATGCGGGGTCAAAGTAGTTCGGAAAACATCCTTGTAAAAAGAAATTTTAGCGTAGCCCCCAAGACTCTGGTAGGATGAGAAAAAACCGCCTAGCAAATGATTTAGTAAAAATCTAAGAACTTGAGAGTCTAACATGCCTATCTCGAGGCCTCAACCTCGACGACAGCCCCTAACTCTACGGAGTTGGCGGAAATGCATCGGAAACTGAAGAGTTCCGAGGAAGAGCATGACCGCCTCAATAAGAGGTTTGAACATTTAGTTTTCACATAAAAGTGAGGTGTTTAATATTTATGCCCTTAAGAGTGACTTATTTGCATGATAATTATAGTTGTTGTTGCTTACGTTGAGAGCCTCAAAGCCGAACTGTGCAAGGCCAACCAGGAAGCTGCCGAACAGAGAGTGGTTGCCGAATAGGCTGCAATCGAACTTTTGACAGTCAAGTCTGCTACTGACACACACGAGGCTAGATTCACTGAGGTGCAGCAAGAGCTCTACACCGTCACTAATGTGAGGTCCTTGAGCAAAAAAATAAAGAAAATTCTTCTGAGATGTCCTCGGCAACCGCCGCACTTCAAGATGCGCGGAAGGAGGCACACGGTCATTAGAAGGAGATCCACCAGATCAAGCAAATTGCAGATGGTAAGAGATATTTACAATAGTGTATTTTCAATGAAAAAAGGGTTGCATTGCTTACCCGAGTGTTGCATTCTCCAGATGTGTTTGCAGATCTCTCGAACAGTGCGACTGATGCTTCAAAGCATTATGCATCTCGAGAGGGTGAAGCCGAGCAAAGGATGTTCTGAGAGGAGTTCCAAGCCCCCGAGAAACTCCATCTTGTATTTGATCAGATGAAACAACTAATGGAGCTACACAAGATGGCAGAGTCGGCAATGAAGGATCTCTGCATAAGGATAAGGCCGATAGAGCTGCTCCCAACAACTATTTTGGCCTGGTGTAGAAGCTGACTGCTGCTGCGCCCCAGATTTACATCATGAAGTGCTTTGTGTGCATCGAGGGAGCTCGGATGGCCTTTGCAAGAACCATGGTGCATTGGCCAAAAGTGGAACCCTCTAAGATGTCCACTGCACCTCCACCGTGTGGAGAACATAGACGACCCGAGCTATACTTCTCCAATGTAATGGAAGGTGCTCGGGCTATAGAAGTGTGTGCTCCAAAGATGTAATATTTGAATGAAAACCTTATCCTATAAAAGTGATTGAATTTTTGTACGGTAAAATGATATTTGCTTTTGCATGGTATACCATGTCTTATCTTGTTTTTAATTTTAAGTCCTGTGTGGTCGTTTTAAACTTAAAACTTTCCAGTAGTCGGCTTAAGCCCCTCACAGATGCTATCAGGGGTGTTTTCAACTACCGCATTGTTAACCTTAGACAACATCTTGGTGCCTTGGGGCGGTAGTGCGGGAGAAAACAAGGCAATTAGACTATGTGGCTTTAAGTCTTTCATTTAACCATAGGAGCTTGATTGCGGGGACCAATTGGAGCCCCCTTGCAAATCGTGGTGTTCGGATATACTATGGTGTAAAAACACTATTATCACTTGGTTTGTATGACTCCAAACCTTCCGCATAGCGCGATGAACTCCCAGCGGCTCTTAATTTTGTCCTCAAATAACGGGTGAGTTCTTGCTTATTATGACAGTCAGTTTTTGGCTTTCTCCGCTGAGGTACTTAATTAGACTAGTTGGAAGTACACTCGTAGCGGTTCTCCCTTTACCCTTTTAGCCAAACGAGCGAAGCATAAAGGGGTAAGTAGAGGAGTTGGGCAACCCAACTATTGGACCAAGACATAATTCGGAACCGATGCATATAGCGCAAATCTAACAAGTCCCCGATCAATTTAACGAGTAGCATCTAACATGTTGAAAGGACGTGGATGTCGCCTAGAGGGGGGAGGGTGAATAGAGGCTTTAAAATAATTACGGTTTAGGCTTGAACAAATGCGGAATAAAACTAACATTTAATTTGTCAAGCACAAAACCTAAAATAACTAGGCTCACCTATGTGCACCAACAACTTATGCTAAGCAAGATAAACAACTAAGTGATAGCAAGATATGTGACAAGAAACAATATGGCTATCACAAAGTAAAGTGCAGAAGTAAAGGGCTCGGGTAAGAGATAACCGATGCACGCGGAGACAATGATGTATCCTGAAGTTCACACCCTTGCGGATGCTAATCTCCGTTTGGAGCGGTGTGGAGGCAGAACGATCCCAAAGATGCCACTAAGGCCACCGTAATCTCCTCACGCCCTCGCACAATGCAAGATGTCGTGATTCCACTAAGGGACCCTTGAGGGCGGTCACCGAACCCATAGAAACAAGGTTGGGGCAATCTCAACAACTTAATTGGAGGCTCCCAACAACACTACGAAGCTTCACCACAATGGCATATGGATTTGAGGTGACCACAAATGCTCGGGGAAATCTTCACAACTTAATTGGAGACCCCGATGCTTGCCCGGAGCTTTACACCACAATGATTGAGATCCGAGGCAGCACCAAGCTTCTAGGACATCAAAGCATCCACGAAGAAAAATCTCTAGGGGTACCAAGTACCCAAGGGCAATAAGCTTCTCAACTTCTCACTTCCACGTATCACCATGGAGAACTCAAACTGATGCAACTAATGCAATGGCAAGAACACACGAAGTGGTCAAGTCCCTCACACTCAAATCCCTCCACAAAAACAAAAGCTATGGGGAAATACGAGAGTAAGAACAAGGAGCTCACAAAGAACTCCAAGATCAAGATCCAAGGGGTTCCCCTCACATAGAGGAGAAAGTGATTGGTGAAGATGTCAATCTAGATCTCCTCTCTCTTTTCCCTCAAGAACTAGCAAGAATCATTAAAGGGATTGAGAGTTAGAAAGCTCTAAGAAGGTCAACAATGGGGGAAGAACACGAGCTCAATGGATGTATAAGGTCGAATGCGGAAGAAGACCTCCTTTATATAGTGGGGGAAAGAATCCAACCGTTACCCCCACTCACAGCCCGACCGGAGCGGTAGTACCGCTGCCAGAACATCTGAGGGAGCGGTACTATCTGTTGGGGAACGTCGCATGGGAAACAAAAAATTTCCTACGCGCACGAAGACCTATCATGGTGATGTCCATCTACGAAAGGGGATTTGGATCTACGTAGCCTTATAGATCACACAGCAGGAACCGTTAAGAAACACGGTTGATGTAGTGGAACGTACTCACGTCCCTCGATCCGCCCCGCGAACCGTCCCGCGATCAGTCCCACGATGCGCTCCGATCTAGTGCCGAACGGACGACACCTCCGTGTTCAGCACACGTACAGCTCGATGATGATCTTGGTCTTCTTGATCCAGCAAGAGAGACAGAGAGTTAGATGAGTTCTCGGGCAGCGTGACGGTGCTCCGGAGGTTGGTGGTGATCTATCTCAGTAGGGCTCCGCCCGAGCTCCGCAGAAATACGATCTAGAGGAAAAACCGTGGAGGTATGTGGTCGGGCTGCCGTGGTAAAGTTGTCTCAAATCAGCCCTAATACCTCAGTATATATAGGAGGGAGGGGGAGGGACCTGCCTTGAGGCTCAGGAGAGCCCCAAGGGGTCGGCCGAACTAGGGGTGGAGGAGTCCACCTCCAAACCTAGTCCAACTAGGATTGGAAGGTGGAGTCCTTCCCTTCCTTCCCACTTCCCCCTTTTTTTTCTCTTTGATTTCTTTATCTCCTGCGCATAGGGCCTCTTGGGCTGTCCCACCAGCCCACTAAGGGCTGGTGCGGCACCCCTAAGGCCTATGGGCTTCCCCCGGGTGGTCTGGCCCCCCCGATGAACATCCGGAACCCATTCGTCACTCCCGGTACATTCCCGGCAATGTTAGAGAACTTTCCGGTAATCAAATCAGGTCATCCTATATATCAATCTTCGTTTCCGGACCATTACGGAAACCCTCGTGATGTCCGTGATCTCATCCGGGACTCCGAACAACATTCGGTAACTAACCATATAACTCAAATACGCATAAAACATCGCCGAACCTTAAGCGTGCAGACCCTGCGGGTTCGAGAACTATGTAGACATGACCCGAGGGACTCCTCGGTCAATATCCAATAGAGGGACCTGGATGCCCATATTGGATCCTACATATTCTACGAAGATCTTATCGATTGAACCTCAGTGCCAAGGATTCATATAATCTCGTATGTCATTCCCTTTGTCCTTCGGTGTGTTACTTGCCCGAGATTCGATCGTCAGTATCCGCATACCTATTTCAATCTCGTTTACTGGTAAGTCTCTTTACGTGTTCCGTAATACAAGATCCGGTGACTTACACTAAGTCACATTGCTTGCAAGGCTTGTGTGTGATGTTGTATTACCGAGTGGGCCCCGAGATACCTCTCCGTCACACGAAGTGACAAATGCCATTCTTGATCCATACTAACTCAACGAGCACCTTCGGAGATACCTGTAGAGCATCTTTATAGTCACCTAGTTATGTTGTGACATTTGATACACACAAGGCATTCCTGTGGTGCCAGTGAGTTATATGATCTCATGGTCATAGGAATAAATACTTGACACGCAGAAAACAGTAGCAACAAAATGACACGATCAACATGCTACATTCATTAGTTTGGGTCTAGTCCGTCACATGATTCACCCAATGATGTGATCCAGTTATCAAGCAGCAACACCTTCCACATAGTCAGAAGACCTTGACTATCCTTTATCAACTGGCTAGCAAACTTAGAGGCTTGCTAGGGACAGTGTTTTGTCTATGTATCCACACATGTATCTAAGTCTTCATTCAACACAATTATAGCATGGACAATAAACGATTATCTTGATACATGAATTATAATAATAACAACTTATTTATCATTGCCTCTAGGGCATAATTCCAATAGTCTCCCACTTGCACTAGAGTCAATAATCTAGTCCTCAGATCGTCATGCGAATTACATTGTAATAAATCTAACACCCATACAGTTCTGGTGTTGATCGTGCTTTGCCCGTGGAAGAGGTTTAGTCAGCGGGTCTGCCACATTCAGATCCGTGTGCACTTTGCAGATATTCACGTCCTCGTCCTCGACGTAGTCGCGGATGAGGTTGAAGCGTCGTTTGATGTGTCTGGTCTTCTTGTGAAACCGTAGTTCCTTTGCTAAGGCAATGGCACCCGTGTTGTCACAAAACAAGGTTATTGGATTCAGTGCGCTCGGCACCACTCCAAGATCCGTCATGAACTGCTTCATCCAGACAACCTCCTTAGCTGCCTCCGAGGCAGCCATGTACTCTACTTCACATTTAGAATCAGCTACTATGCTTTGCTTGGAACTGCACCAGCTTACCGCACCCCCATTAAGAATAAATACGTATCCGGTCTGCGACTTAGAGTCGTCCGGATCTGTGTCAAAGCTTGCATCGACGTAACGTTTTACGGCGAGCTCTTCGTCACCTCCATATACGAGAAACATCTCCTTAGTCCTTTCCAGGTACTTCAGGATATTCTTGACCGCCGTCCAATGATCCACTCCTGGTTTACTCTGGAACCTACCTGCCATACTTATGGCCAGGCTAACGTCCGGTCTAGGGCACAACATTGCATACATGATAGAACCTATGGATGAAGCATAGGGGACGGAACTCATATGCTCTCTATCTTTATCAGTTGCTGGGCACTGAGTCTTACTCAATCTCGTACCTTGTAAAACTGGCAAGAACCCCTTCTTGGACTGTTCCATTTTGAACCTCTTCAAAACTTTATCAAGGTACGTGCTTTGCGAAAGTCCTATCACGCGTTTTGATCTATCCCTATAGATCTTTATGCCTAGAATGTAAGCAGCTTCTCCTAGGTCCTTCATAGAGAAACTTTTATTCAAGTAATCCTTTATGCTCTCCAAAAGCTCCACGCCGTTTCCAATCAATAATATGTCATCCACATATAGTATTAGGAATGCCACAAAGCTCCCACTCACTTTCTTGTAAATACAGGATTCTCTAACCACCTGTATAAACCCAAATGCTTTGATCACCTCATCAAAGCGTTTATTCCAACTCTGAGATGCTTGCACCAGTCCATAAATGGATCGCTGGAGTTTGCACACTTTGTTAGCATTTTTAGGATCAACAAAACCTTCGGGTTGCATCATATACAACTCTTCCTTAAGGAAACCGTTAAGGAACGCTGTTTTGACATCCATCTGCCAGATTTCATAATCGAAAAATGCAGCTATTGCTAACATGATTCGGACGGACTTAAGCATCGCTACGGGTGAGAATGTCTCATCGTAGTCAATTCCTTGAATTTGTGAAAAACCCTTTGCCACAAGTCGAGCTTTATAAACAGTTACATTACCGTCAGCGTCCGTCTTCTTCTTAAAGATCCATTTGTTCTGAATAGCCTTGCGGCCTTCAGGTAGTACTTCCAAAGTCCACACTTTTTTTTCATACATAGATCCTATCTCGGACTTCATGGCCTCCAGCCATTTGTTGGAATCCGGCCCACCATTGCTTCTTCATAATTCGCAGGCTCATTGTTGTCCAACAACATAATTGATAAGACGGGATTACCGTACCACTCTGGAGTAGTACGCGGTCTCGTCGACCTGCGAGGTCCGATAGTAACTTGATACGGAGTTTCATGATCATCATCATTAACTTCCTCCTCAACCGGCATCGCAACGACATGGGTTTCCCCTTGCCCCGCGCCACCATCCAGAGGGATGAGAGGTTCAACAACCTCATCAAGTTCTATCTTCCTCCCACTCAATTCTCTCGAGAGAAACTCCTTCTCGAGAAAAGCACCGTTCTTAGCAAAAACACTTTGCCCTCGGATTTGAGATAGAAGGTATACCCAACTGTCTCTTTTGGGTAACCTATGAAGACGCACTTTTCCGCTTTGGGTTCCAGCTTTTCAGGCTGAAGATTTTTGACATAAGCATCACATCCCCAAACTTTAAGAAACAACAACTTTGGTCTTTTGCCATACCACAGCTGATATGGTGTCGTCTCAATAGATTTCGATTGTGCCCTATTTAAAGTGAATCCAGCTGTTTCTAATGCATAACCCCAAAACGATAATGGCAAATCGGTAAGAGACATCATAGATCGCACCATCTCTAATAAAGTACGATTACGAGGTTCGGACACACCATTACGTTGTGGTGTTCCAGGCGGTGTCAACTGTGAATCAATTCCACATTGTCTTAAGTGAGCACCAAACTCGAAAATCAGATATTCACCCCCACGATCAGACCGTAGGAACTTGATCTTCTTGTTACGATGATTTTCGACTTCACTCTGAAATTGCTTGAACTTTTCAAATTTTTCAGACTTGTGCTTCATCAAGTAGACATAACCATATCTACTCAAATCGTCTGTGAAGGTGAGAAAATAACGGTATCCGTCGCGTGCCTCCACACTCATTGGACCACACACATCGGTATGTATGATTTCCAACAAGTCGCTTGCACACTCCATTGTTCTGGAGAACGGAGTTTTAGTCATCTTGCCCATGAGGCATGGTTCGCACGTGTCAAGTGAATCAAAGTCAAGTGACTCCAAAAGTCCATCGGTATGGAGTTTCTTCATGCGCTTTACACCAATATGACCTAAGCGGCAGTGCCATAAAAAGATGGCGCTATAATTGTTAACTCTAACTCTTTTGGTCTCAATGTTATGTATATGCGTATTATCACTATCAAGATTCAATATGAACAATCCTCTCACATTGGGTGCATGGCCATAAAAGATATTACTCATAGAAATAGAACAACCATTATTCACTAACTTAAATGAGTAACCGTCTCGCAAAAAACAAGATCCAGATATAATGTTCATGCTTAACGCAGGCACTAGATAACATTTATTTAAGTTCATAACTAATCCTGATGGTAACTGAAGTGAAACTGTGCCGACGTCGACTGCATCAACCTTGAAACCATTTCCCACGCGCATCGTCACTTCATCCTTCGCCAGCCTTCGCTTATTCCGCAGTTCCTGTTTCAAGTTGCAAATATGAGCAACAGAACCGGTATCAAATACCCAGGCACTACTACGAGAGCTGGTTAAGTACACATCAATAACATGTATATCGAATATACCTGATTTTTCCTCGGCCGCCTTCTTATCAGCCAGATACTTGGGGGAGTTGCGCTTCCAGTGACCCATACCCTTGCAATAATAGCACTCCGTTTCAAGCTTAGGTCCAGCTTTGGGCTTCTTCGTCGTATTGGCAACAAGCTTGCTGCTCTGCTTTGAGTTACCATTCTTTCCTTTGCCGTTTCTCTTGAAATTAGTGGTCTTATTCACCATCAACACTTGATGCTCTTTACAGAGTTCTGACTCTGCGACTTTCAGCATCGCGAATAACTCACCGGGTGACTTGTTCATCCCTTGCATGTTATAGTTCAACACAAAGCCCTTATAGCTTGGTGGCAGTGATTGAAGAATTCTGTCAGTGATAGCCTGTTGCGGGAGTTTAATCCCCAGCTCAGCTAGACGGTTTGAGTACCCCAGACATTTTGAGCACATGTTCACTATACGATTCATGATTGACCTTTCGGTCTCATGTGTTCCGAGGCCATGTCTGTACATGCTAGGCTCGTCAAGCTTAACCTGAGTGTTCCGCGTGTGCAACTGTTTTGCACCCGTTGTATGTGAACGTTGAGTCAATCACACCCGATCATCATGTGGTGTCTCGAAACGACGAACTGTAGCAACGGTGCATAGTCGGGGAGAACACAATTTCGTCTTGAAATTTTAGTGAGAGATCACCTCATAATGCTATCGTCGTTCTAAGCAAAATAAGGTGCATAAAAGGATTAACATCACATGCAATTCATAAGTGACATGATATGGCCATCATCATGTGCTTCTTGATCTCCATCACCAAAGCACTGGCACGATCTTCTTGTCACCGACGCCACACCATGATCTCCATAAACGTGTCGCCATCGGGGTTGTCGTGCTACTCATGCTATTACTACTAAAGCTACGTCCTAGCAATGTACTAAACACATCTGCAAGCACAAACATTAGTTTAAAGACAACCCTATGGCTCCTGCCGGTTGCCGTACCATCGACGTGCAAGTCGATATTAACTATTACAACATGATCATCTCACACATCCAATATATCACACCACATCGTTGGCCATATCACATCACAAGCATACCCTGCAAAAACAAGTTAGACGTCCTCTAATTGTTGTTGCATGTTTTACGTGGTGGCTATGGGTATCTAGTAGGATCGCATCTTACTTACGCAAACACCACAACGGGGATGTATGAATTTCTATTTAACCTCTCTCCAAGGACCTCCTCGGTCAAATCCGATTCAACTAAAGTTGGAGAAACCGACAGTCGCCAGTCATCTTTGAGCAACGGGGTTGCTCGTAGCGATGAAACCAGTCTCTCGTAAGCGTAAGTAATGTCGGTCCGAGCCGCTTCGATCTAACAATACCGCGGAATCAAGAAAAGACTAAGGAGGGCAGCAAATCGCACATCATAGCCCACAAAAACTTTTTTGTTCTACTCAAGATGACATCTACGCATGAAACTAGCTCATGATGCCACTTTCGGGGAACGCCGCATGGGAAACAAAAAATTTCCTACGCGCACGAAGACCTATCATGGTGATGTCCATCTACGAGGGGGGATTTGGATCTACGTACCCTTGTAGATCACACAGCAGGAAGCGCTAAGAAACGCGGTTGATGTAGTGGAACATACTCACGTCCCTCGATCCGCCCCGCAAACCGTCCCGCGATCTGTCCCACGATCCGCTCTGATCTAGTGCCGAACGGACGGCACCTCCGCGTTCAGCACACGTACAGCTCGATGATGATCTCGGTCTTCTTGATCCAGCAAGAGAGACAGATAGGTAGATGAGTTGTCCGGCAGCGTGACGATGCTCCGGAGGTTGGTGGTGATCTATCTCAGTAGGGCTCCGCCCGAGCGCCGTAGAAATACGATCTAGAGGAAAAACCGTGGAGGTATGTGGTCGGGCTACCGTGGCAAAGTTGTCTCAAATCAGCCCTAATACCTCAGTATATATAGGAGGGAGGGGGAGGGACCTGCCTTGAGGCCAAGAGAGCCCCAAGGGGTTGGCCGAACTAGGGGTGGAAGAGTCCACCTCCAAACCTAGTCCAACTAGGATTGGAAGGTGGAGTCCTTCCCTTCCTTCCCACTTCCCCCTTTTTTTTCTCTTTGATTTCTTTATCTCCTGCGCATAGGGCCTCTTGGGCTGTCCCACCAGCCCACTAAGGGCTGGTGCGGCACCCCTAAGGCCTATGGGCTTCCCCCGGGTGGTCTGGACCCCCCGATGAACATCCGGAACCCAATCGTCACTCCCGGTACATTCCCGGTAATGTCCGAAAACTTTCGGTAATCAAATGAGGTCATCCTATATATCAATCTTCGTTTCCGGACCATTCTGAAAACCCTCGTGACGTCCGTGATCTCATCCGGGACTCCAAACAACATTCGGTAACTAACCATATAACTCAAATACGCATAAAACATCGTCGAACCTTAAGTGTGCAGACCCTGTGGGTTCGAGAACTATGTAGACATGACCCGAGGGACTCCTCGGTCAATATCCAATAGAGGGACCTGGATGCCCATATTGGATCCTACATATTCTACGAAGATCTTATCTATTGAACCTCAGTGCTAAGGATTCATATAATCCCGTATGTCATTCCCTTTGTCCTTCGGTATGTTACTTGCCCGTGATTCGATCGTCAGTATCCGCATACCTATTTCAATCTCGTTTACTGGTATGTCTCTTTACGTGTTCCGTAATACAAGATCCGATGACTTACACTAAGTCACATTGCTTGCAAGGCTTGTGTGTGATGTTGTATTACCGAGTGGGCCCGAGATACCTCTCCGTCACACGGAGTGACAAATCCCAGTATTGATCCATACTAACTCAACGGGCACCTTTGGAGATACATGTAGAGCATCTTTATAGTCACCCAGTTACGTTGTGACGTTTGATACACACAAGGCATTCCTCCGGTGCCAGTGAGTTATATGATCTCATGGTCATAGGAATAAATACTTGGCACGCAGAAAACAATAGCAACAAAATGACACGATCAACATGCTACGTTCATTAGTTTGGGTCTAGTCCATCACATGATTCACCCAATGATGTGATCCAGTTATCAAGCAACAACACCTTGTACATAGTCAGAAGACCTTGACTATCCTTTATCAACTGGCTAGCCAACTTAGAGGCTTGCTAGGGACAGTGTTTTGTCTATGTATCCACACATGTATCTAAGTCTTCATTCAACACAATTATAGCATGGATAATAAACGATTATCTTGATACATGAATTATAATAATAACTTATTTATCATTGCCTCTAGGGCATAATTCCAACACTATCGCCTGGGAGCGGTACTAAAAAATTACTACCGCTCGAGGGGTGGTACTACCGCTGGCACCAGGAGCGGTACTACCGCTGGATACTGAAACTAACATCACTTTCGCATACGAAGTCCGAATCGAGCAAACTCAAGCTTGTTGAATTCAAGACCACAATAGCTATCCAAAAGCGACATAAAATCTTAAGAACATGTAGTTATGAGAATGTCAATGATATAGAGATGAGATACCCCTATGAATGAAGCATTTTTAAGGAAATTGGTAACTGGTAGCTGCTCGGTCAGCTTGGGAGTAGAGATTAATCGGTGAATCATCCTATTAACTGGATTAATCGGCCGACCATTAATCGGTAGATTAAATATGAACCCGTGAACATATTCTAGTTTTTATGTATTATACCCTACTCTCATCCTCTCAGCTATGCAATACATCATAATAGTGTATTGTTTGATCAAATCCTAGCTATTGAGGAGTGAGAGGAGGATGGGAGAGGTTACATGCCAAAAATTAGCCCTTTTTGGCCCACGAGTTAGTAGGCCAACTAAGATTAATCGGCCTGACAACCTATTAATCGGTCTAACATGCCATTTAATCGGCCTGACAAGCCATTTAATCGGCCCGACAAGTTAACGCGATGAATAGTTGTTATTCGAATCGGCCACCCAATGAGTAGCGATTAACTGGCCCAGTAACTGATTAGTCGGATGAATTCTTGAACAATGAGAACCGGCAAAAACTTCCAACATCAAAAACATCATAGAAGATGCATATGGACTCCGTTTTCGATGAACTCGAGCTTGTCATGAAGATCACCGTAAGCTCTAAAACTCACAAGGAGAAACATCAAACAAGAACCAAGATATGATGCAAGGATGCAAATGGTTTGAGCTCTCAACAAATGATACGATCAAGCTACTCACTTGAGAGCCCCCCTTGACAGTACGGCAAACTATCCTACAATAGAAAAATCTATCAAGGAAAACCTATACCTTGCACCTAGTCCTCTTGAGCTAGATGATGATGATCTTGGCTTCCTCAAGATGGACCACCTTTCTTGATTGCTCCCTCATACTCACTATGGGTGAGCCACTCTTCAGCACATTCTTCACAAGTCCACTGCAACCACAATGGACGGCAAGCTTCAAGCATGATATCTTCGTGATGCTCCACTTGAACTTGCACACCGCAATCTTAATGACAATCAACACTTGATGTCATCCTTCATAGGTTGAATGAGATCTTCCTCTTGACTCAAACCCATGGAAACACACCCAACTCCACATAGAACTCTCACGAAGACATGGGTTAGTACACAAAAGCGTTATGGACAATGCTTACCATACCATGGGGTCACTTGATCCTTCTCGGTACATCTTGTACGCTTTTTGTGTTGATCATCTTGATTTACTCTCTGCTTAGTCTTGATCAACCTTGTGTATTTATGACCAATCTTTGGATAATACTTTCAATACCCCCTTGGTCATCATATAAACTCCTTAAAACCAACAGATGGACTTCAAGAAGTGCCTATGAACAAATCCTTCGAATATAACTTAAGGCAAACATTAGTCCATAGGGATTGTCATCAATTACAAAAACCACATATGGAGAAATATGCTCTAACACATGTGCATAAAAATAGGCTTGTGTTGGTGTTTGAGAAAGAGTTCAGAAAATAAGGAGGAAGAAAAAAGATATAGCAGAGCTAATGAACCATAAAGGATATTCCTTTTTTCTACTTAACTCGTATCCGTACAATACGAATTCATCAAGCAACTATCTATTAGATAGGAAAATAAAAAGTTTACACGGTAAAGGTTTACACAGGGTTTTTTATAGGTGGGTTGATGTCCCTTATGATGACCTGCTGCACGTGTGCACATTCACTCCTCACGGAGTACTCCTTGAAAGGGGGGAATGTCGGTGAGTGGTCCTTGAATAAAAGTGGTCTTGAGAAGCCACCAAGGTGTGAGTAGCTTGACGCAAAGTTGGTCCTTTACAGTGCCTGCATTTGTCTGAGGACGGTCATGACCATAGTTCGGTTTAGCCGAACACAAGGTCTTGTGGAATCAGTCCCCACAGATACCTATGGTATCTTAAGTGCAAAATTGTGCCTTCGAGGCATGTATTTTGCTGCTGGCGAGGTGCTACTGCGGGAAGTGTATCCCTATTTAGTTTGATCATGTGAGGTGGTCGAGAACTGCGGTAGAGCGCGAGCTTGTTTGTGCTCCTTAACGATTAGCTATGACTTTAGAGTCGTGTCTCGAGCCTGTATTTCGGCTACCAGAGCCACAATGTGTTCCTCTGTTCGAAGAGATTGCATAGTGTTACCATTGACGGTAATGACACCTAGAGGTCCTGGCATCTTCAAATTTAGGTATGCATAGTGGGGAACAACATTAAGGCAAGTGAACATTGTACGACCGAGGAGTGCATGGTACCCGCTCCAGAAGGCAGCAATGTCGAAGATCAAGTCTTCGTTGCGAAAGTTGTCAGGCAAACCAAACACTACTTCCAGAGTTATGGTGCCCGAGCAGCGGGCCTCGACGCCAGGAGTTACTCCTTTCAAGGCGATGTTGCTGGGTTTCCTTCTTGACGGATCAATACCCATTTTTCTCATAGTGTGTACATAAATTAGATTGAGGTTGCTGCCTCCGTCCATGAGGACTTGAGTGAGATGATACCCATCAACGATGGGGTCGAGCACCAAGCCGCTGAACCCCCGTGGCGAATACTGATTGGGTGATCCATGCAGTCGTAAGTGATTGCACATGCATGCCATGGGTTGTACTTCAGGGCTACTAGCTCTATGGTGTATACGCCCCGAAGTGCCCGTTTCCTCTCCTTTTTTGGTATGTGCGTGACATAGATCATGTTCATGGTCTTCACTTCAGGAGGAAATTGCTTTTGGCCTCCGTTGTTCGGCCAATGAGGGTCCTCATCGTCCTTGTTGCGGGGGCTCTTGTCCTGGTCCTCGGCTATGTTTTTTGCTCGTCTGTTTGATCACCCAACAATTATGGTTGATGTGAGTAGCGGGTTTATTCTGGGTGTCGTGGATCTGGCACGACCTGTCAAGTATTTTGTCCAGCATGGTCGGCCCATCCAGATTTCCTTTAGAAGGTTTCTTCCTTGGTGCAGACCTGGAGTTCCTGAATCCGGCATTAACAGTCGTGTCATCGGCTTCCCCAGTGTTGTGTTGATGCTTGTTCTTGTTGCGCCATGGCTTTCCATTGCCATCCCGGACTGTAGAAGGGCCAGGATTTGCAGGGGGGTTGTCCCGATGGGCTTGCCAAGTTTCCTCACCCGCACAAAAGCGGGTCATGAGCGAGGTAAGGACTGCCATTGTCCTCGGTCTCTCCTATCTGAGCATCTGGGATAACCATTTGTCTTGTATATTGTTTTAGAAAGAAGCTAATGTCTCGACGTCCGAACAATCAACAATTTGATTTTTCTTAGTGAGGAATCGATTCTAGAATTGCCGGGATGATTCATTGGCTTGTTGAATGATGTGGCTCAAGTCATCGGACCCAGGCGGTCGGACACAAGTGCCTTGAAATTTTCTCACAAAGCATCTTCGAGCTCATCCCAGCTCCCAATGAAGTTGAGGAGGTTGTTCAACCAATGCCTTGTTGGCCCTTTGAGCTTTAATGGTAGGTACTTGATGGAGTGGAGGTTGTCCCGTGAACCATGTGAATGTGGAGAAGGAAACCCTCAATCCATACGCCCGGGTCTGTTATCCAATCATATTGATTTATATTTACGGGTTTAAACCCTTTGGGGAATTGGTGCTGCATCACCTCATCTGTGAAGCACCTTAGGTGAGCGGCGCCCCTTATCCGAGCTGTATTTTGTTGGAGGTTGGATGAAATCCTGCCCCGTTGTGACTCCCCGCTGATTGTGTTGGTTTCCCTTCAAGTTTAAAGGGTGATGTAGCACAACAACGACAATTATTTCCCTCAGTTATGAAACCAAGTTATAAATCTAGTAGGAAGATACACAAGACTATGTAAGCGGTATCTGCACACAAATGACAAATCCTCGCAACCCAACGCGTGTAGGGGTTGTCAATCCCTCATGGGTAAAATAAAAATGAAAAAGGGTAGACTGATAGATGCAAATAAAGTGATGGTAAATAAAACACAGCTATGCATTTTTTGATAATATAGATCTGAAAATAAAAGAGAAAATAAAATGGAAACGCGAATAGCAAAGTAGAGATTGCAAATAGACGATGTAAAATAGACCCCGGTGCCGTAGGTTTCACTAGTGGCTTCTCTCGAGAAAATAGCAAACGGTGGGTAGATAAATTACCGTTGGGAAATTGTTAGAAGAGAGAATAATTATGACGAGTCCAAAACAATGATCATGCATATAGGCATCACGTGCAAGAAAACTATACCAACTTCTGCGTGCATCTACTTCTATTACTCCACACATCGACCGCTATCCAGCATGCATCTAGTGTATTAAGTTCATGGAGAAATGTAGTAATGCTTTAAGAACGATGACATGATGTAGACAATATCTATTCATGTAGGAATATATCCCATCGCTTTATCCTTAATAGCAATGATACATGCGTGTCATGTCTCTTTCTGTCACTGAGATTGAGCACCACAAGATCGAACCCATCACAAAGCACCTCTTCCCATTACAAGATAAAAAGATCAAGTTGGCCAAACAAAACCCAAATATCAGAGAAGAAATACGAGGCTATAAAAATCCAGCATGGATATAATTTCATAGACCTGATCATAAACTCACAGTTCATTGGATCCCAACAAACACACCGAAAAAGATAGAGTTACATCTAATAGATCTCCAAGAGACCATTGTATTGAGAAGCAACATGAGAGAGAAGGCCATCTAGCTACTGCCTACGGACCCGTAGGTCTGATATGAACTACTCACGCATCATGAAAGGAGCACCAATGAGGATGATGAACCCCTCCGTGATCGTGTTCCTCTCCGAATGAGCTCTAGATTGGATTTCGTGGCTTCTGGAACTTGCGGCGGCTGAAAAGATGTTTTGTCCTCTCTTCTAGGGTTTTTTGCATATTGCGGTATTTATAGAGCTCACAGGCGGTGGAGGAGGTGCCTGTGGACACCACTACCCAAGAGGCTGCGCCACGGGCCCAAGGCGCACCCTGGTGCCTAGTGGGCCGTGTGGACCTCCCATGCTGATCATCCTTGGTCCTCAAGTTTCCTTCTAGTCCAAATCAATCTCCAGAAAGTTTCATGGCATTTGGACTTCATTTTTATTGATTTTCTGCAAAGGAAAAAATAGCAAAAAAAATAGCAACTCGCACTGGGCACTATGTCAATAGGTTAGTCCCAGAAAATGATATAAAGTTGCTATAAAATGATCATAAAACATCCAAGAATGATAATATAACAGCATCGAACAATCAAAATATATACTCCCTCCGTTCCTAAATACCAGGTGTGTATTATTTTTTCAAAAAGTCAAACTTCTCTAACTTTGACCAAGTTTATAGACAAAAATATCAATACCTAGAATACCAAATCATTATCACTAGATTCAGCATGAAATATATTTTTATATTTTATGTATTAGATATTTCAAATATTTACATAGAGAACGTTTGACTTTTTGTAAAACCAATACACCTTATATTTAGGAACGGAGGGAGTAGATACGTTGGAGACGTATCAGCATCCCCAAGCTTAACTCCCGCTCATCCTCGAGTAGGTAAATGATAAAAACAGAATTTTTGATGTGGAATGCTGCCTAACATGTTCATCATATTCATTTATTTTAAGCATGGACACATGAACTTGTAGATGATGCAAAGCAATAGTCTATAATTTGACATGAAAACGTCAATACTCAAGCATATCAACAAGCAACCAAGTCTTTTAAAATATCAATGCTAAAGAACGCTATTCCTAGCCCATCATGCTCCGTCATTGATCTGTTCATGCAACACACCCAAATATTAGCTACATCAAATACTCAAGTATGATAATAGTGTTCCTTAGTTGGTGCTTCATAAGAGAAGATGGAGACTTAAATTCATAAAAATTGCATAAATTAAATAGATAGGCCCTTCGCATAGGGAAGCACAGATTTGTAGAGGTGCCCGAGTTCAAAGTGTAAAATTTAGAGATAAAATATTTTGGGTGGTATGCTTTTCCTGTCAACAAAAATGACTACGAGTTCCCAATATCTTCCATGCTAAACAAATCATAAGAGGTTCCAAACTGAAAATAAAGTTTGTTCCTTTTTCCACTATTCTTTCACGTTCCACGGCTAGCCGCATCCACAGGTACCATCCATACCAACACTTTGTAAGGAATTTACTATTTGACAGCATAAAAATAATTTTTCTTTGCATTTCGGGAATGGGCATCCCTATTGCTTCCTTACTCTCGTGCAATGACAAGTGAATAAACACTCATCTTGAGAATAACCTATTTAACATGGAAGATACCGTCCACCCCTCGCCGCTTCATCGGCGATACGGGCACACAAAACAGGAATTTATTTGGAACATTAGAGTTGGCACTCTCAAATTTACTTAGAACAAAGTTGAAATACCACATATGGGTAGGTATGGTGGACTCATTTGGCACAACTTTGGGTTTAGGATTTGGATGCACAAGCAGTATTCCCGCTTAGTACACGTGAAGGCTAGCAAATAGATTGAGAAGCGCCCAACCAAGGAACGAAAACCATCATAACCGAACATTAAACATAACTAACATCGAATAATGCAACACAAGTAGGATGTAATTTCATAGCACAATTATTGTATTCCTGTGCATGGATAGGGAATCACAAACCTTAACAACAATATTCTTACTAAAGCATAATTACTCATGAACATAACTCACATATCACTATCTTCATATCTTAAAACTATTCCAAAGAAGCAAGTTTAACATAAGATGATCCTCATGAATGTTTTTATTATATCTTTCCAGGATATCTATCACTTTGGGACTAATTTCATTTAAAGCAAATTTCCATTGCAAATAACAATCTCTCAAAGAAATTTAAGTGAAGAACGAGAGCACAAGTTTCTTTAAAATTTCCAGCTCTCAAAATAATATAAGTGAAGCAAGAGAGGATTTCTTCAAAGTTTCTAATAACTCTCAAAATAATATAAGTGAAGCATGAGAGAACAATTCTTAAAAATAACAGCACCACCATGTTGAAAAAGATATAAGTGAAGCACTAGAGCAATTCCATGGCTCTAAAAAGTTTAAGTGAAGCATAAAGAGCGATTGCGACAAATCATAGCATAATTTGGCTCTCTCAAATGGGTGTGATAATCCCCAAGTACAAGCAATCATCGTAGAAATTCCCAAGTATGGAAGTGGTAAATATGGAGTGTTGAACCCACAAGGAGCTAAAGGTAAGATAAATATTCTCTCAAGTCCTATCTGCCACCAATACGACTCTACGTACACCAAGTGTTTGCTTCTGTCTAGTAACGAGAAATAAAATTGCGTTGTGGGTATAAAGAGAATAGATTTTCATGATATTGGAGAACTAAAATATGAAATTAGTTCCTGCATTAAATAGAGTTAGAATATACTACAATATCTTACAAATAGCGAGTGTGGAATAATGATGGTATGGTATGCAGAATCATCCTAGGCAATTGATAACAAGATCGGTAATTATTCTTGCAATTTTACATGAGGGAGAGGCATGAGCTAACATACTTTCCGTACCTGGATCATATGAACTTATGATTGTACCTCTAGCAAGCATTTGCAACTACTAGAAATCAGTAAGGTAAACCCAACCATAACATTAAACATCAAGTCCTCTTTACCCCCATACACGCACAACTCCCTTACTCGGGTGTAAGTTTCTGTCACTCTCGCCACCCACTATAAGTGAATCATGAACATATTGTAACACCTACAATGTGTATCTTTCACGTGTGTGCCTCACGGAAAGAACATTTGGACAACACAAAAATAAAATATGCACTCAAACCAATCAAGATCATCAGTCAACCCAAAGGACAACATAGATCTACTCAAACATCATATGATGGTAATCAATCATTGATTAATAATATGTGGCATAAAACACCATGCTCAAGTAGGGGATTACAGCAGGGTGCGGGAGAATGGACCACTGAAAAGACATGTGGAATGCGATAAAGATAATGATGTTGATGAAGACGATCACCGCGGCAATGGTTCCCCCGGCGGCACTCCGGCGCCATCGGAAGAGAGGGGGAGAGAGTATCCCCTTAGGCATCCTCATCTATGGCCCATTGAAAGATGGGGAGAGGTTCTCCCCCCTGGTCCTTGGCCTTCATGGCCCCCGAAGGGGCGAGAGCCCCTCCGAGATTGGATCTCTCTCTTTCTCTGGTTCTCTCCTTTTTTCGCTACTGTTTTATCTCCAAATTAGTTTTTTCATTGATACAAAGAGCTCCAGCGGTGGAACTTGTTATCTAGGGTTATTTCTGGTTTTGTTTTGTATTTATAGGATTTTGGGGGTGTTGGAATCATGCCAAGATGGTGCACGAGGTGCCCACTAGGTACGAGGGCGCGCCTGGGTGGGGGCTGGCGTGGCCTGGTGGTTAGTGGCCACCTCCCTTATATTCTGGTCCTCCAACGAAGCTTCTAGTGCCTCTTTTGTCCCAAACAAATCTTCAAAAAGTTTAATTGTATTTGGAGAACTTTTATTTCTGCACAAAAAACAACACCACGGTAGTTGTGCTGAAAACAACGTTAGTCCAGATAAGTTCTAAATAAGTCATATAAAGTGCATCAAAACCATATAAAAGTATTGTAAACATAGGCAAACATGGCATGAATACTTCATAAATTATCGATATGTTGGAGACGTATCAGGGTGTGTCCAGCAAGGTTTATTATGAGAAACTAATGAGAAAAGAAATCAAAGACTCTTATAATACAAGACGCCCCAAGGAAAACTCATAATATGTGACGAATAAAAATATAGCTCCAAGTAAAATTACTTATGGTTGTTAGAAGAAAGAGGGGATGCCTTCCGGGGCATCCCCAAGCTTAGTTGCTTGGTACTCTTTGGATATTACCTTGGGGTGCCATGGGGCATCCCCAAGTTGAGGCTTTTTATCACTCCTTATTCCTTCATCCATCGTGATCTCACCCAAAACTTGAAAACTTCAATCACACAAAACTCAACAAAACTTTTCTGAGATCCGTTAGTATAAGAAAATCAAACTTTACTTTAGGTATTGTTTAAAACCCATCCCAATTTTGTTTTTGCATTATACCTACTATATTGTAACTTTACGATGGCTTATACCCCCCCCCCCCAATACAAATCATAGAATCATCAAAATAAGCATACAACGCAACGAAAAACAGAATCTGTCAAAAACATAACTATATGTAAAGACTCGAATTTTACACATACTTTTGTAACTCTAAAAATTATTAAAACTTAGCACAACGTGGGGAATTTGTACATAAATCTTGTGTAAAAAATTCATACACATTTCAATCTTCTGTGATTTTTAGAATTTTTGCTACTGGACGCAAAAGTTTCTGTTTTCCAACAAGATCAAAGCAAATATCACCCGACATGATCCTAAAGGATTTACTTGGCACAAACACTAATTAAAACATAAAATAAACAATCATGAAAGTATCACAACTTTTGAAACACTCAAGAACAGAGAACAAAATTGAAAATTAAATTGTATTCATTGGGTTTCCTCCCAACAAGTGCTATCGTTTTACGCCCCTAGCTAGGCATAAATCATAGATTCAAGTATTGTCATCTTTAGGGATTGATCCATAGGTTTCCCTCATGATTGAGTCATATGGTAGTTTAATATTAGTTCTAGGGAATTATTCCATGCCTTTTATTAGTGGAAACTGAAATTTAATATTCCCTTCGTTTGTATCAATCACGACCCCTATAGTACGCAAGAACGGTCTACCAAGAATTATTGGACAAGACGGATTGCAATCAATATCAAGAAAAATAAAATCTATGGGCACATAATTTCTATTTTAAATAATAATAACATCATTAATTCTTCCCATAGGCTTTTTAGTAGTAGAATCCGCCAAGTGCAAATTGAGAGAACATTCTTCAGTATTGGTAAGACCAAGCACATCACAAAAAGATTTTGGAATTGTGGAAACACTAGCACCCAGATAGCATAAAGCATAGCACTCAATTTTTTTAAATCTTGATCTTAATGGTGGGTTCCCATTCATCATATAATTTTCTAGGATTGAAACCTATAGTTCTAACTTTTCTTCCAAAGATTTTGTCACCTCATCCAAAATATGTTTAGTAAAAGCTTTGTTTTGTTCATAGGCATTGGGTGAATTTATCATGGATTGTAACATTGAAATGTACTCAACAAAAGTACAACAGTCAAAATTAAAGTTTATGTAATATGAAATAGTGGGTGCATCACTAGCTAAAGTTTTGACCTCTTCAATCCCACTTTTATCATTTTTTTTCAAAAAGGTTTTCACCCTCCAAATCATGGGAACGCCTTCTATAAAAAGCTGAATATTCTTTAGTTCCCCCATGAGTAATTTTAACATTACTAAACAAGGAATTAGTAGAAGAAAGACCAATCATTTTAATCTCTTCAACATTTTTTATGAAAGCAATCGCGAAATACTCTTTCTATATATTCTGCTTTAGCTCTAAGCATAGCGGTTCTTTTCTTACTTTCATCTACGAAAACATATAAAGCCTTAATTTATTCATTAATATCAACCTTAGGGAAAAAATATTCTTGAGATTTTCTACATCATTCGAAATTCTATCAAAGCTTCTAGATATATCATCAATCTTATTCAAGTTTTCTCCTAACGTGGTATTGAAATATTTTTGCGCATTGATAAATTCCTTAACATTAATCTCTAGATAAGAGGGTATCCTAGCATTATTATTATAATAATTACCATAGGAACTATCATAATTATTTGAAGAACTTCGAGGATACGACCTAGTATTAAAATTGCTCCTATAAGCATTATTATTAAAGTTGTTTTGCGAGATCACATCTACGTGATCATTATTTTTCGAATTCAAAGTAGACAAAGGTACATCATTAGGATCAATAGGAGCATGTTTACTAGCAACCAATTTCATAAGAGCATCAACTTTATCACTCAAAGCATTAATTTCTTCAATGGAATTAACTTTTTTACTAGTAGGAGCTCTTTGAGTATGCCATTGTGAATAATTAGCCATAATATTATCAAGCAATTTAGTAGCATAATCCAAAGTACCTCCCGCAGTAGAATAAAAAAGATTTCTAGAAACAAAATTCAATCATGCATAAAGAATTTGTATGATCATCCAAAAATTCAAACCATGAGTTGGGCAATTTCTTATCATCGATTTCACCCTTTCCCAAGATTGGGAAACATACTCATGCTCAAGTTGTTTAAAACTCATAATCTGATTTCTAAGAGAAATAATTCTCGCGGGAGGAAAATACTTCATGATAAAAGCATATTTGCACTTGTTCCAAGAATCGATACTATTTTGTGGAAAACAAGAAAACATAATTTTAGCACAATCATGCAAAGAGAACGGAAATAATTTCAACTTCACAATATCATTGTCCACATCTTTCTTCTATTGCATATCACACAATTCTACGAAAGTGTTTTGATGGGATGTGGTATCCTCATTAGGAGTACTGCTACGATGACAGAGATCTTCTGTCGTCTCTGGACCTTGCGTTGGTTTTTCCCTTGAAGAGGAAAGGGTGATGCAGCACAGGAGCAGTAAGTATTTCCCTCAGTTTGAGAACCAAGGTATCAATCCAGTAGGAGAATCTCGTCAAGTCTAGAGTACCTGCACAAACACAAAAGAGCTTGCACCGAACGCTATAAAGGGGTTGTCAATCCCTTCAAGATTGATTGCAAAGTGAGATCTGAAGGCGGAAAGTGCAACGAAGTAAAAGAGTAAGGCTGAAAATATGGTATGGAGTAGACCCGGGGGCCATAGTGTTCACTAGAGGCTTCCCTCAAAATAGCAAATATTACAGTGGGTGAACAAATTACTGTCGAGCAATTGATAGAACCGCGCAAAGTCATGATGATATCTAAGGCAATGATCATACATATAGGCATCACGTCCGAGACAAGTAGACCGATACTTTCTGCATCTACTACTATTACTCCACACATCAACCGCTATCCAGCATGCATCTGGTGTATTGAGTTCATGACGAACAGAGTAACGCTTTAAGCAAGATGACATGATGTAGAGGGATAATCTCAAACCAATGATGAAAACCCATCTTTTTACCCTTGATGGCAACAACATGATGCGTGCCTCGCTACCCCTTCTGTCAGTGGGTGAGGTCACCGCACGGTATGAACCCAAAACCAAGCACTTCTCCCATTGCAAGAATCATAGATCTAGTTGGCCAAACAAAACCCACAACTCAAAGAGAATTACAAGGATATGAAATCATGCATAAGAGAGATCAGAAAAAACTCAAATAAGATTCATAGATAATCTGATCATAAATCCACAATTCATCAGATCTCGACAAACACACCGCAAAAGAAGATTACATCGGATAGATCTCCATGAAGATCATGGAAAACTTTGTATTGAAGATCCAAGAGAGAGAAGAAGCCATCTAGCTACTAGCTATGGACCCATAGGTCTATGGTGAACTACTCATGCATCATCGGAGAGGTCATGGTGTTGATGAAGAAGCCCTTCGTATCTGAATCCCCCCTCCGGCAGGGCACCAGAACGTGCCCCAGATGCGATCTTGCGGAGACAGAAGCTTGCGGCGGCCGAAAAGTACTTTCGATGGTCTCCTGATTTTTTCTGGGATTTTAGGGAATTTAAAGGCGAAAGACCTAGGGCAGAGGAGGCCTAGGGAGCCCACAAGACTGGGAGGCGCGGGCCCCCCTGGCCGCGGCTAGGGGGCTTGTGGGGTCCCTGGTGACCTCCTTCCCTGATTCTGAGGCTTCCCAATCTTTTTCTGTTTCGGAAAAAAAATCTTTCTGGCAGTTTCTTTCCGTTTGGACTTCGTTTAAAATCCTCCTATGAAAGGGGTCAAAAACATGGAAAAACCGGAACTGGCACTTGGCACTGAGTTAATAAGTTAGTCCCCAAAAATATATAAAAGGCATACAAAACATCCAAAGTTTGACAAGATAATAGCATGAAACCATCAAAAATTGTAGATACGTTGGAGACGTATCAAGTACCGAAAATTTTATCCTTCGTAAAAATATTCAACAAAGCGGCATTGATATCATAAGAATCCGTGCTAGTGGTGGGAAGAGCAATTGGAGTGCTAATAAAATCATTATTATTGGTTTTCTTGAGTTATCGTGACTATGCAAACAAACAAGAGATCTGGCAAGAAAACGGCAAACGGAAAGAAGTCAAATAAAATGGCAAATTTCTGTGAAGTGGGGGAGAGGAAAACGAGAGGCAAATGGCAAATAATGTAATTGCAAGGAGATGATAGTTTATGTGTAGGAACCTGATAGATCTTGACTTGATCTTCCCCGACAACGGCGCTAGAAATCTTGACTCCCTGTTGATTGCGTTGGTTTCCCTCCAAGCTTAAAGGGCGATGTAGCACAATGATGACAAGTATTTCGCTCACTTATGAAACCAACATATCAATCCACTAGGAAGATCCACAAGACTATATAAGCAGTACCTGCACACAAATAACAAATCCTCGCAACCCAACGCGTGTAGGGGTTGTCAATCCCTCGTGGGTAAAATAAAATGGTAGAATAAGTGATGGTAAATAAAATGGAGCAAGGTATTTTTGGGTTCTTTGATAGTATATATCTAAAAATAAAAGAGCCAATAAAATGGAAACGCGAATAACAAAGTAGAGATTGTAAATATAAGATATAAAATAGACCCGTGGGCCATAGGTTTCACTAGTGGCTTCTCTCGAGAAAATAGCAAATGGTGCGTATACAAATGAATGTTGGGGGAATAGATAGAAGAGCGAATAATTACGACGATATCCAAGACAATGATCATGTGTATAGGCATCACATCCAAGACAAGTAGACCGACATCTCCGTGCATCTACTTGTGTTGCTCCACACATCGACCTCTATTCAGCATGCATCTAGTGTATTAAGTTCATGGAGAAATGGAGTAATGCTTTAAGAATGATGACAAGATGTGGACAAGATCTATTTATGTAGGAATAGACCCTATCGTTTTATCCTTAACCGCAACGATACATGCATGTCATGTTGATACTTCCCAAACGTATCTACAATTTCTGCTTGTTCCATGATCTTTTCGGTGACAACATTATATGTTTTGCTACACTTTTGTACCATTTAACACATATTTGGACTAACCTACTAACTCAGTGCACCCAGTGCCAGTTTCTGTCTGCTGATCTCTATTTTGCAGGCGCTTTTACCCAATTTTCCGAAGCTCGAAAAATTCCAGGAAAAATATATAAAAAATCAGCGTAACGGAAGCTTCCAGATCATCGAAGATGGGCCAGAGGGGGGGGGGGGCTAGGGGCCTCCTAGGCGAACTGCTAGCGCGGCGAGGCCCTAGGCCGAGCCAGGAGGCCGCCTGGGTGAGCCCCATCTCCTCTCGTGGACTCCTTTGGCCTATATTTAGTCCTCCGAGAGGAAACCCTTCCACAACTTCAGAATCGCGAATTTCTACATCGTTCCGCCGCCGCAGCGCTTCCAAGATCGGGAGCGTCGGGAGACCTCTTCCCGGCACCCTGTCGGAGGGAGGATTGACCTCCGGGAGCTTCTCCACTGCCATGGAGGCTTCCCGGATGTGCCGTGAGTAGTCCTGTTTGGACCATGGGTCCATGACTAGTAGCCATGTGATGTCTTCTCTCCAATCTTGTGCTTGAATGCTTAGTCCTTGTGAGCTTCCCTACCTGATCAAGACATCTATGTAATTCTCTTGCTATTGCTATGCTCGGTTTGTTGGGATCCGATGGATTATGAGATTATGTTCAGATTGTTATGAGTTATATATTTGATTATCCTTTTATATTATGTTCCTTAGTGATTCATGCATGTTCTTCGTTGCTATTTATTGCTTTGGCCGAGTAGTAGATTGTAACTCCAAGAGGGAGCGTTATGCATGATTGTGGGTTCATGCCCCTCGATGTCTAGCTTGAGTGACAGAAAAATGAGACTAGGGGATGTGTTGTTGCCACCAGGGAGAAAACAATGGTTCTTGTGACCACGGTTGCAAGGATTTTCTACCTTACGCATAGTCCGTTAATGCAGTTGTCCGTTGCTTTGAGTTTACACTTTGGGTGGGGCTCGCAACTTAATACCGGAGAGATGTTCTGGATAGATATCTCAAGGTGGATGATTAGTAAGTAGATGCTAATGAATAAACGGTCTACTTGTCTTGGCGTACTGCCCATTACTATTGAACCTCTAACTATCAAGTAGCATAATTAGCATTGCGGTGCGTTCATAATTCTGTCAATTGCCCAACTGTGATTTGTTTACCCAAGCATATTTGTTTATCGTCTTTTGGGAGAGAGACGTCACTAGTGAACATCATGTGACTCCGGTCCATATCACCATCATTGTTTATACCTCCATCATTTAACGTTTTCATTTAGTTTTCTATTGCAATCACTATTACTTTCCTACTTGTGTTTTGATCCTTTGCAAACTTCAAGGCCGGAGAGATTAACAACCTCTCTGTACTTGTTGGGAGCAAAGTTATTTGTTGTGTGTGTAGGTCCACGTCTTCTGCTAGCGCCAAGGTGGAAGACACCTACTTGTTGAGACTAGGAGTCCTCCTGGTTCGATAAACCTTACAGTCTTTGTGTGAGAGAAAACTTGCTTCTCACTACATCTCAACCTTCCACTTTTGGTAACCAACGAGGTGCGAGAAGTATATACATCATCTCGTCATCAAGCAAAGTTTTCTGGCGCCGTTTCCGGGGACTCCGGTCTTCAACATAGGGGAGTTGCACGCTATCCTTTACCTTTGCTTTTTAGTCTTGTTAGTTTGCTTTCTAGTTTTTGCTTTAGAGTCTTATACCAAAAACCACAAAAAATTAGTAGATTTGCTCTTGCTTGTTGCCGCTGCTATGGGTTCCACTGAAAACACCAAGTTGTGTGACTTCACTAGTCAGAACAACAATGACTTTATCTGCACTCCTATTGCTGCTCCGCCATTGGGGCCATGTCCTATGAGATTAAACATGCTTTACTGAACCTTGTTATGAAAGATCAATTCTCCGGTGCTGGAGATGATGCTGCCTTGCACTTGAACAATTTTGTTGAGCTCTGTGATATGCAAAAATATAAAGAAGTAGATGGTGACATTGTTAAATTTAAGATTTTTCCTTTCTCTTTGAGAGGGGGAGCTAAAGTGTGGCTTCAATCTTTGCTTGGGAATAGCATATATTCTTGGGATAAGTGCAAAGATGCTTTTATTGGGAAGTATTACCCGCCTGCTAAGATTATCCAGTTGAGGAGTAACATTATGAATTTTACACAATTGGATAATGAACATGTTGCTCAAGCTTGGGAACGTATGAAATCTCTTGTTAAGAATTGCCCTACTCATGGTTTGTTTACTTGGATGGTTATCCAAACTTTTTATGCAGGATTGAACTTTACCTCACGGAATCTGTTAGACTCGGCCGCGGGAGGAACCTTTATGTCAACTACAATTGGTGCTGCCACAAAGCTATTGGATGAGATGATGACAAATTATTCTCAATGGCACACCGAGAGAGCTCCAACAGGTAGGAAGGTAAAATCTGTTGAGGAGATCTCCTCCCTTAATGATAAGGTCGACATGATCATGACTGTACATACTAAGCAAGCTCCTATTGATCCTCATGATGTTCCTTTAAATTCTTTGGTTGCTCAATAAAGAGAGTAAATTGATGATAATTTTATCTCTAGGAGCAACTTTAATAACAATGCTTACAAGAGTAATTTTGGTAGCAATCCTAGACCGTTCCCATCCAACAACTATGGGAACAACAACAATTATCCTAGAACCAAAACCTCCACTTCTGAATTAGAGAGCTCGCTTAAAGATTTTATCACTTCTCAAAAAGCCTTCAACAAGAGTGTAGAAGAGAAACTAAAAATTAGATAGTCTCTCTTTGAAGGTGGACAACATAGCTCATGATGTAGAGATGCTTAAAATTAGTACTTCCCCCCTTGAGAAATGGAACACCACACCCATGAGTGCTATCCAAGTCCAAATTAATGAGAACATAAGAATGCTAGCCAAACTTAAAGAGAGATGGTCTAGAGAAAAATAAGAGGGAGAGATAATTAAGAGCCTTCCTACACACACTACCATTGCTACTATACAAGTTGTTGAGGACCTCAAAACTTTCAGCACCCATCACACTCCTAGTCCCAATGGACCTATTAATGGTGATGCTAATACATCAAATATAGGACAAGAAAGTCCTCTGAATTTATAGACTACCAAAAGAATGAGATTAGATGGCATTACTACCACTTTAATTAATGGTAGTAACCTTGATTTTGACAATTGTAGTCTCTTCGAAGTTATCACCTTTTTGCAAAGAATGGCTAAAGACCCCCACACTAGTACACTCAATATTGCCTTAACCGAGCATATTACGAATGCTCTTATCAAATCTAGGGAGGAGAAGCTCAATCTAGAGACTTCTATCCCTAGAAAACTAGAAGATGGTTGGGATCCTATGGTCAAAATTAAATTGAATAATATCTCTTGCTTTGCATTGTGTGATGTTGGTGCTAGTGCCTCCGTTATGCCCAAAAGAATGTATGATATGCTTGATTGGAAACCTTATGATCCATGTTCTTTTGGTGTTCGTCTTGTTGATTCTTCCATAAAGAAACCTTTAGGGAGAATTCATGATGTGCTTATTGTTATCAATGATAATTATGTGCCCGTTGATTTTCTTTTTATGGACATTGAATGTGATCCTTCATGTCCAATTATTTTGGGACGTCCTTTTCTCCACACCATTGGTGCTATCATTGACATTAAAGAGGGAATTATTAAATTCCAATTTACTCTTAAAAATGGAATGGAACACTTCCCTGGAAAGAAGATTAAGTTACCTTGTGAGTCCGTTACTCGGGCAAGTTATTATTTTGGAGTTGATAACACTTGATCTTCTTGCATATTCTGTGTGACAGAGATATGTGTTGAGGAGACTATCTTTAGAAGCACAAGAGAAAGGAGTTCATTGATCTACCCCATCTATTACCTTTTGGAGGGTGGTGCCTGATACGCCTCCGCCGTATCTACTTTTCCGAACTCTTTTGCCCTTGTTTTGGACTCTAATTTGCATGATTTGAATGGAACTAACCCGGACTAACGCTGTTTTCAGCATAATTGCCATGGTGTTGTTTTTGTGCAGACATAGAAGTTCTCGGAATGACCTGAAAATTTACGGAGAATTTTTCTAGAATTAATGAAAAATACCTGTGCAAAGATCCACCAGAGGAGGTGAGCTAGTGGGCCACAAGCCGAAGTGGCGCGACCACCCCCCTGGCCGCGCCTGGCAGGCTTGTGGTCCCCACGAGGCTCCACCGCCTCCAATCTCAGCTCTATATATTCCGCTTCGCCCGGAAAAAAATCAAGAGAAGGATTCATCGCGTTTTACGATATAGAGGCGCCGCCACCTCCTGTTCTTCATATGGAGGGTAGATCTGGAGTTCGTTCTGGACTCCGGAGGGGGGAAATCGTCGCCATCATCATCATCAACCTTCCTCCATCGCCAATTCCATGATGCTCTTCACCGTTCGTGAGTAATCTCATCGTAGGCTTGCTGGACGGTGATGAGTTGGATGAGATCTATCATGGAATCGAGTTAGTTTTGACGGGGATTGATCCCTAGTATCCACTATGTTCTGAGATTGATGTTGCTACTACTTTGCCATGCTTAATGCTTGTCACTAGGGCCCGAGTACCATGATTTCAGATCTGAACCTATTATGTTGTCGCCAATATTTGTGTGTTTTAGATCCTATCTTGCAAGTTGTAGTCACATACTATGTGCTATGACCCGGCAACCCCGGAGTGACAATAGCCGGAACCACTCCCGGAGATGACCATAGTATGAGGAGTCCATGTATTCACCAAGTGTTAATGCGTTGGTCCAGTTCTTTATTAAAAGGAGAACCTTAATATCCCGTAGTTTCCATTAGGACCCCGCTACCACGGGAGGGATGGACAATAGATGTCATGCAAGTTCTTTTCCCTAAGCACGTATGACTACATACGGAATACATGCCTACATTAGATTGATGAACTGGAGCTAGTTACATATCTCTTCGTGTTATAGTTTTACATGATGAATCACATCTGGCATAATCATCCATCACCGATACAATGCCTATGAGTCTTTTACTACTGGTCCTTGCTATGTTAGTTTGCCGCTATTGTTGTCACTACTGCTGCTGTTACTTTGTTGCTACTGGTTACTGTTGCTACTGCTGTTATCATACTACCTTGCTACTGATACTTTGCTGCAGACACTAAATCTTTCAGGCGTGGTTGAATTGACAACTCAACTGCTAATACTTGAGAATATTCTTTCGCTTCCCCTTGAGTCGAATCAATAAATTTGGGTTGAATACTCTACCCTTGAAAACTGTTGCGATCCCCTGTACTTGTGGGTTATCAAGACCTTTTTCTGGCGCCGTTGCCGGGGAAGCACAGCTATATTCTCCGAGTCACTTGGGATTTACGTCTGCTGGTCACTATGAAGAATCTGAGAGATCCAAGAACTAAAGTCTTGCCGTCAACTACAAGGACATGTAAGGAACTACCATCTAGCTCTGCAGTTGATTCACCTTCAGTTATGAGTAAGTTTGCGACACCACCTCCTGCTAGAATCTTGATATGTCGCATGTGCTTGATGATGCTACTTCTGCTGCCCCTGATGCTTATGATACTGCTATGCCTGATGATGCTATGCTTGATACTTCTTTGCCACTAGGTTCATTCCTTGATGCACAAATTGCTAGAGTTTTTGCTAGATGTGATGATACTTCTGAAACTGCTGATACTATTGAAGTAAAACCTCCTATTTTGCCTACTAGAACTAGCTATCCTAGACATGAATTGCTTGATATGCCTGAGCGTTATGTTATGGAGGGAGAGATAGCTGAGGATTTTCTTGCGTGTAAGGATAGCTATGATGTTGAGAAATTACTGCTCAAGTGGAAACAAAATTCTCTGAACGCTAGGATGAAATATGACCCGAAGTTTGCTACTTCGCCTATCTTTGTGACTGATAAGGATTATGAATTCTCTGTCGACCCTGAGTTAATCACTCTGGTCGAATCAGATCCTTTTCACGGTTATGAGTCTGAAATGGTTGTAGCCCATCTTACCAAACTTCCCGATATAGCCACCCTATTCACGAGTGAGGAAAAGATCCGCCACTACTATATCCTCAAGCTATTTCCTTTCTCGCTAAAGGATGATGTTAAGACCGGGTTCACTTCTCTTGCTCCTGGTTGTGTGCGTAGCCCCCAGGATATGGTCTACTACTTCTCTGAAAAATATTTCCCTGCCCATAAGAAGCAAGCTGCCTTGCAGGAAATATACAACTTTGCTCAAGCTGAAGAAGAGAGTCTCCCACAAGCTTGGGGGAGGCTCATCCAGCTACTGAATGCTTTGTCTGATCACCCTCTTGAGAAGAATGAAATACTTGATATCTTCTATAATGGACTTACCGATGCTTCTAAAGACCACATAGATAGTTGCGCTGGTTGTGTTTTTAGGGAACGAACCGTAGAACAAGCTGAGATTCTATTGAATAACATCTTGTGCAATGAGAATGCTTGGACTATTCCCGAACCACCTCCTAAGCCAACTCCGAAGAAAAGAGGTATTCTATTCTTCAGTCCCGAAGATATGCAAGAAGCTAAGAAATCTATGTGAGAGAAAGGCATTAAATCTGAAGATGTCAAAAATCTACCACCTATCGAAGAGATCCATGGTCTTGATAACCCGATACAGGTAGTAGAAGTAAATTCTCTGTGTAGGTTTGACGAGAGTGATATTCCTTTTGATAAACCTGCTAGCTTATGCCTGGATGAATTTGATAACTTTGTTGCCAAACAACAGAGTTTCAATGATTATGTTAGCAGACAATTGGAACAAAATGCTCGTATGCTTAGTTATTTAAGTGCTTGTGTAGACAGAAACGTCAACGATCTTAAACTCCTGAGGAAAAATGCCTCTATGGTTACTACTCAGGTAGAACAAGTACTTAATGCTTAGAATGACTTGCTCGATGAGTTGAATGACAATTCTGTCAGAGTCGTTACTAGAGGCGGTAGAATGACCCAGGAACCTTTGTATCCTGAGGGTCATCCGAAGAGAATTGAACAAGATTCTCAAGGAGTTAGCACCGATGCACCTAGTCATCCTAGAAAGAAGAAGAAAGATGATAGAAACCTGCACGCTAGCAACCCTGGTGCTGCTACACCTGAGAGTCCAAACGATGTCTCTGTCTCTGATGCTGAAACACAATCTGGTGATGAACATGAGCCTAATAATGATATCAATAGTGATGTTCATGATGATGCTCAACCTAGAAATGATAAGGATGTAGAGATTGAACCTGTTGATCTTGATAACCCACAACCTAAGAATCAGAAATACGATAAGAATGACTTCGCTGCTAGGAAGCATGGTAAATAAAGGGAACCATGGGTTCAGAAACCCATGCCCTTCCCCCCAAACCATCCAAGAAAAAGGATGATGAGGATTTTGAGCGCTTTGTTGAAATGATCAGACCTGTCTTTCTGCAAATGCGTCTGACAGATATGCTCAAAATGTCTCCGTATGCTAAGTGCATGAATGATATTGTGACTAATAAGAGGAGGATACCCGAGGTTGAGATTTCCACCATGCTCGCTAATTATACCTTCAAGGGTGGAACTCCCAAGAAACTTGGTGATCCCGGTGTGCTCACTATACCTTGCTCCATTAAAGGCAACTACGTTAGAACTGCGTTATGCGACCTTGGAGCCAGTGTTAGTGTTATCCCTCTCTCTCTTTATCGTAGACTTGAACTGGATAAGTTGACACCCACTGAAATCTCTCTGCAAATGGCCGATAAATCAACTGCTTTCCCTATTGGCATTTGCGAGGATGTGCCGGTTGTGGTTGCTAACGTCACTATCTTAACAGACTTCATTATCTTGGATATTCCTGAGGACGATGCCATGGCGGTCATCCTCGAAAGACCCTTTTTAAAAACTGCAGGGGCTGTTATAGATTGCAACAAAGGCAATGTCACTTTCCATGTCAACGGTAATGAGCATACGGTGCACTTTCCAAAGAAACAATATCGAGTACATTGCATCAATGCTATCGAAAAAACTTCAACGATTCTTATTGGGAGCTTTGAATGCCCTATTCCTCGTGTCAAGATGAAGTATGATTTGCTTGTTGGGGAGATACACATCCCCATTGAGGTGACCTAGTGACTATTTGAAAATTCTTCGTTCTCTTTTGCGATTCGAAAAGGTTTGTCGAGGAGACTTGATCAACCTCATTGACGGATTTTCTTTCGATGACCATGAGATGGATGAATCGAGGAGTCACAAACCTCTATTCCAAGCTTTCACGTTTGGTTGCTTGGAAGAAAATGATAGATTTAGTTTAGTTTTCCCTGTTTTCTGTTTTAGCGTCCCGTAGAAAAGTACCCCAAAAATAAAAGTTCTCCGAATGTCGTTAAAATCAAGTGTGATTTTTTCTGGAATTTTTGAAAAATACTAAGATGAAGAGCTCGTCTGGGGGCTGCACTAGTGGGCCACAAGCCCTGGAGGCGCGGGCACGCCCCCTGGCCGCACCACCCAGGCTTGTGGGGCCCACAGCCACCCCCTCCACTCATTCTTGCTCTCATCTGGTTCTCCTACCTCCACAAAAATCATTTCGCAGCTCAAACCCGTGTTCTTGCTCCTCTTGCTGGGATTTTCGATCTCTTTGCTCAAAGCACCATTCTCCGAACTGTTTTGGGGAAATTACTCCTTGAGATAGGAAAAGGGAAAAGATGAGGAGGCTCTTAAGAGGCTCGTCAAGCCGTGACCCCAAGGATGATGGGAGTGAGAAGAAGCCCAAGTATCCGGTCCCTCGAGTCGCAGAAGTTCGAGCGTGCGAGTGGCCAAGCGATGTGTTCTTACGCTCCGCCGGACTTTATGAGGACTTTTATCACTTGGTGGAGAACACAGGCCTTACCGCCCTCGTCGAAGATAAGTGTTTGCAATACCTCGTCCTCACTAATATCTTCGTACAAAGCTTTAACTTCTATCCGAGGAAGAGTCCTCCTATGGTTGAGTTAAAACTTTATGATATCCACCAGCGCATGTCACTCCAGGATTTTTGCAATGTTTGCAAATTACCTTACGTTGGGGATATTCATGAACCTCGTCCGCGGGACTTGGAAGCTTTCATCGACACAATTGTTGTAGGAGAGGAGAGAGGAGTGTCTTGCGCTAGAGCTGCTAGCATACATTTTCCCGTGCTTCGGTACTTCTCACTATTTGTGGGAAAATGTTTGATTGGCCGTGGGAAAGCTGGGTCACTTAGTTCCCCAGATCTTGCGGTCTTGCGCGAAGCTCTTTATAACAATAAAACTTATAGCTTGGGCGCTATAGTAGCTCAACGGTTGAACATGAACCGTTCTAAAGGTGTTGTCTATGGAGGTATCTATGCTACCCGTCTTGCTAGACACTTTGAGATACGTATTAGACTCGACGAGGAAGAAGAGATTCTTCTTGTAGAGAGATATCTAGATTATGATAGCATGGTTCGCCATGACTTTCTTGGTAGAGATATAAATAGAACGATGATTTATAACCTGGTATTCAGTCAAGGTACTCGTGAGACTATTACTTTGCCCGCTCCTTCTTTGTTCAATCTTCATGCATGCAGGTACATTATTATGCCCTCGGACATCTACGCATATTGGGGCTTAGCCCAACCACAGGTGCCCGTGCCCGAGCCACCAATCGAGTACCAAACGCTAGAGCTGGTTATTTCCCTCCTTGGGAGTACAGTGGGAGCCAGAGGAGCTCACACAGCAGTGGCATCCTCAGTCCACTCCGGAGTACCCCAGAGCTGGTTATTTCCCTCCTTGGGAGTAGACCAACTTAGGCCAAAAGCCTAAGCTTGGGGGAGTACGTGTTCTCACCGACTTTACATTCTTGCTTATGCTTTCACTTTGTTCGTCGGTGTTCACACTTTGCCACTGTATCATCCATTGTAGTTTATTTCTTTTTCTCGTTTTCTTTTCGTGTGTCTGTCTAGTTTGAGAAAACCCAAAAATATTTTCTTTTTCTTATTTTTCTTGTTGGGAGCTTTCTCGTGTAAATAGTTTTCTTTTTCTTTGGGTCAAGGTAGAAGATAATGGTTACAATGCTTAGTGGCTCTTGCATGCATACCTGTTTAGCTGTCATAGAGCCATATTACTTTGTCTTCTCCTTTGTGTTTGCCTGCAGATTCTAGCGTAGTCCAATGCACGAGCACGCTTATTATTGTTCACATCTTTCGGTCGTACAAGTGAAAGGCAATAATGACGATATATGATGAAGTGACTGAGCCTGGAAAAGCTGGTATGGACTCGATCTATTTTGTTTTTGTAAATATGACTAGCTCATCGTTCCTGATTCAGCTTTGTTGTGAGAGAAACATGTTTGCAATGACAACTTAGAGATCAGAGTTGCTGATGCCTTGTTTAATTAGCTAGGAGCTTATAATGGTTTGTCTTGGATGCCGGCATGAATTTTGAGATGACTATGATGTAGTATGATAGGATGGTATCCTCCTTTGAATGATTCAAGTGGCTTGACTTGGCGCATGTTCACACATGTAGTTGAAACAAAATCAACATAGCCTCTATGATATTCATGTTCATGGTGATTTGTGTCCTACTCATGCTTGCACTCAATGTTAGTTAATCTCAATGCATTTTGATGACTGTTGTCGCTCTCTAGTTGGTCACTTCCCAGTCTTTTGCTAGCCTTCACTTGTACTAAGCGGGAATACTGCTTGTGCATCCACTTCCATAAACCCGAAGTTGTTCCATATGAGTCCACCATACCTACCTATGTGCGGTATCTACCTGCCGTTCCAAGTAAATTTTCATGTGCCACTATCTAAACCTTCAAGAAATAATCTGTTTTGCATGCCTGAACCGCTCATGTGGTGACAGGGGGCTATTAGTATCTTCCATGCTAGGCGTGTTATCGTCGATATGTGTTTATTCACTATCATTCACAAGAAAGGGGCCGGTAATTGGAATTCCCAGTTCCATGCTCAAATCGAAAAGATAATTGCAAACAAAACTCCCCCTGGATTGATGTTGGTATGGACGGTACCCGAGGATTCGGCTACATACGGAATACATGCCTACATTAGATTGACGAACTGGAGCTAGTTACATATCTCTCCATGTTATAGCTGTTACATGATGAATCACATCTGGCATAATCATCCATCACCGATCCAATGCCTACGAGTCTTTTACTACTGGTCCTTGCTATGTTACTTTGCCGCTATTGTTGTCACTGCTGCTGTTGTTACTTTGTTGCTACTGGTTACTGTTGCTACTGCTGCTATCATACTACCTTGCTATTGATACTTTGCTACAGACACTAAATCTTTCAGGTGTGATTGAATTGACAACTCAACTGCTAATACTTGAGAATATTCTTTTGCTTCCCCTTGAGTCGAATCAATAAATTTGGGTTGAATACTCTACCCTCGAAAACTGTTGCGATCCCCTATACTTGTGGGTTATCAGTGCCTCCTAGATTGGTTAGGTGTCGCTTGGGAGCCTCCTACTTCGTGTTTTGGAGATGTCTATATTGGCAAGGAGATCGCCTATTTCGTGAAGATATACCGTGAGTAAGGCTAGTCCTCCGTGGACGGAAGCCGTGGTGGGATAGACAAGGCCGCTTCTTTGTGTACCCTCCGTGGGTGGAGCCCTCCGTGGACTCTCGCAACTGTTACCCTCCGTGGGTTGAAGTCTCCACTAACATGGACGTAAGATAGTGCCACCTATCAGAACCATGCCAAAAATTATCGTGTCAACCTCATGTGTTTGATCTCCCTACCTTACTCTACATTACACTTGCATGTTTTACGTTCCGCTGCTATACTCTTAGAACTGCATGTGTAGGGTGACTTAGACTTGTTACAACTGTTAGATTTCTGCCCTCCTAGAAATTAGGTTAGGCTAGATATTTTATCTTGAGAAGTAGTCTATTCACCCCCCGTCTAGACACATCTTCTATCGATCCCTCACCGAACTTGAATCCCTTGCCCGGGGTGAACCCGTCGATCTGGTGATGAACCACTTTGACGTACGGGACAGTACTACCGAAAGCAGAAAGTTGGTCGGGGACAAAGATATCCGCGGTGTTAATGTCTTTGCTGGTGACTGAGCAAGCCATTGATCCTTTTGACGATCCTTCAGCGGAGCTCTCAATGAAAGCACCAATGTCGGTGTCAAAACAGGAAGATCTCGGGCAGGGGGTCCAAACTGTGGATCTTGGATCGATGGAAAACAATAGACAAGGGAGATGATGTTTACCTAGGTTTGGGCCCTCTTGATGGAGGTAAAAACATACGTCCTGCTCTTGTTATATTGATGGGTTTGCACAGTGTACAGATTTGATCTACCTCGAGATCGAATGTTGTGGTCTGAACCCTAATAGTAATGAGCTTAATCTGTACTATGAACTATGACCCCCTGGTTTATATAGATATCGGGGGTGTTAGGGTTACACAACGCCGGTTACATCACGGAAGGAATATACTGATCACTACGTGTCCTTGTATTACACGCCAAGTCTTCAGAAGAGTCCATCATGAATTCAGTATCACTAATGATGATAGAACCGCCTAGTAGTCCGACAAATGGAATAATTAAGCGACCCGAGGACCCCTTAGTTTCGGACACCCTCAGCGGCCTTTATATTCTTATTCTCCCTCTCAAATTGATGTGTCCAGAAAATGATGATTGTGGCAAAATAAAAATAAAATCAGACAAAAGCAAATAACGCTCCAAGTAAAACTCATATCATGTGACAGATAAAAATGTAGCTCCAAGTGACATACCGATGGATTGAGACGAAAGAGGGGATGCCTTCCGGGGCATATGGAAGCTTAGACGCTTGAGTCTTCCTATAATATTATCTTGGGGTTCCTTGGGCATCCCCAAGATTAGTCTCTTGTCGCTCCTTATTCCTTTGTCCATCGTGATACCCAAAACTCGAAAACATCAATCACACAAAACTCAACAAAACTTCATGAGCTCTATTAGTATAAGAAACATATCAAATACTTTAGCTACTATTATAAATTGATTCATATTTAATTATTGCATAATAGGTGTTGTATTCTAACTTCTCCATGGCTTATACCCCCTGATACAATCCATAGCATCATCAAAACAAGCAAACTATGCTTGCAAAAAACAGAATATGTCTAAAACAGAATAGTTTATAATGATCTGTAAAGACCCTATACTTATGTAACTCCAAAATTCTGAAACGTTTGGTAGACCCGAGGAATATGTAGATCATACTGCGTAAAAAATTCAGCTTAAAAAGACATTCCAATAAAATCACAGAAATTCTGCAATGGACATCAAAGTTTCTATTATTGCACCGTATCAATTCTACTTATCATAAAAGTCATTCCAAAGGCATTACTTGGCACACACACTAATTTAAACATGAAAACACTATCATTACAGAGGAAATAATCATGTCCTCACACCAAAGCAGAAGGTAAAAAGCAAATATTAAGATAACCATAGGGTTGCCTCCCAACAAGCGCTATTGTTTTATGCCCTTAGCTAGGCATAATGCATGTGATCAAGTGTTTTCACCTTTGACATCAAGCTCCTCGATAATAATAGGGGACTTGAAAATAGATCCTTTATCAAGTTTACAAAGTTGGTATGCACACTAATCATTTTTAGATCTTCGTTCCTTTTGGTAGGAGGGGTACTAATGCTCTTAGGATTATATATGAATTTGGCAATTTTACTTCGAGAGGTACTAGCATTAGTTTTGGAGGGTGTGAAAGAGGGACCAACTTTATCAAAGACTTCGTCCATTTTATCAATCCTATTCATGCTTTGTTCTACACTCTCATCAATAATAGTATCCTTCTCCTTCCAAGTTATCAAAGTCATTCCAACCCGTGACCCAAATTGAGTGATATCATTATGAAGCTTTTTATCTAACTCCTCAATTTGTTCATTAGTAGTAATTTTATTTTCAATAGCATCAAGACTACAAATGACATCTTCCAATGTTAAAATGGTTCCATTAACAATAGTGGGAGGTGATCCCACATGATTTTCAATAGCGTTGTAGGCATCCAAAGTGTGACACATTAAGAAATTGCCACCGGTGATGGCGTCAAGGACAAACCAATACTAGGTTGCCACACCCACATAGAAATTGTGAAGCAAGGTATTAGCCGATTGCTTATGAGTTTATCTATTTTGAGTATTGCAAATCTGATACCAAGCATCTTTCAAATTTTCTCCTAGCATTTGTTATCTTCTTTGGGTTTTCCGTGAAGAGGAACGACTAATTGTAGCACAATACGCGTAAGTATTTTCGTTAGTTAAGAAAACAAGGTTTATCGAACCAATAGGAATATCAATCCTCAATCGTCTTCATAGGCTTCACACAAAAGAGCAAACAACTTGCACCCAACACGGGCAATAGGGTTGTGAATCCCCTTGATCTCGTTATTTGGAAGTGATACATCTCCAACGTATCTATAATTTTTGTTGGTTCCATGCTATTATATGGTCAAACTTTGGATGTTTTGTATGCATTTTATATATTTTTTGGGACTAACTTATTAACTCAGTGCCAAGTGCCAGTTCCTGTTTTTTCCGTGTTTTTGACCCTTTTCGGGGGAGGATTTTAAACGGTGTCCAAACGGAATAAAACTTCCGAAAAGATTTTTCCGAAACAGAAGATACGCACGGGACGTGAGAACCAAGGCAGAGGCCACCAGGGGACGCCACAAGCCCCCTAGGCGCGGCCAGGGGGGCCCGCGCCTACCAGGCTTGTGTCCCCCGTGTGGCTCGTCTGCCCTACCTCTTCCGCCTATAAATTCCTGAAAAATCCAAAACTAAGCGAGAGATCCACGAAAATACTTCTCCGCCGCCGCAAGCTTCTGTCTCTGCAAGATACCATCTGGGGCACGTTCTGGTGCCCTGCCGAAGGGGGGATTCAGATACGGAGGGCTTCTTCATCAACACCATGACCTCTCCGATGATGCGTGAGTAGTTCACCATAGACCTTCGGGTCCATAGCTAGTAGCTAGATGGCTTCTTCTCTCTCTTGGATCTTCAATACAAAGTTCTCCATGATCTTCATGGATATCTATCTGATGTAATCTTCTTTTGCGGTGTGTTTGTCGAGATCCGATGAATTGTGGATTTATGATCAGATTATCTATGAATCTTATTTCAGTTTCTTCTGATCTCTTATATGCATGATTTCATATCCTTGTAGTTCTCTTTGAGTTGTGGGTTTTGTTTGGCCAACTTGATCTATGATTCTTGCAATGGGAGAAGTTCTTGGTTTTGGGTTCATACCGTGCAGTGACCTCACAAAGTGACAGAAGGGGTAGCGAGGCACGCATCATGTTGTTGCCATCAAGGGTAAAAAGATGGGGTTTACATCATTGGTTTGAGTTTATCCCTCTACAGCATGTCATCTTGCGTAAGGCGTTACTCTGTTCGTCATGAACTCAATACACTGGATGCATGCTGGATAGAGGTCGATGTGTGGAGTAATAGTAGTAGATGCAGAATGTATCGATCTACTTGTCTCGGACATGATGCCTATATGTATGATCATTGCCTTAGATATCGTCACGACTTTGCGCGGCTCTATCAATTGCTCGACAGTTATTTGTTCACCCACCGTAATATTTGCTATTTTGAGATAAGCGTCTAGTGAACACTATGGCCCCCGGGTCTACTTCACATCATATTTTCAGCCTTACACTTTTACTTCGTTGCACTTTCCGCCTTCAAATCTCACTTTGCAATCAATCTTGAAGGGATTGACAACCCCTTTATAGCGTTGGGTGCAAGCTCGTTTGTGTTTGCACAGGTACTCTCGACACTTGGCTTGATTCTCCTACTGGATTGATACCTTGGTTCTCAAACTGAGGGAAATACTTACTGCTCCTGTGCTGCATCACCCTTTCCTCTTCAAGGAAAAAACCAACGCAAGCTCAAGAGGCAGGAGAAGGATTTATGGCACCGTTGCCGGGGAGGATCAAGTTCTAGGTGAAGCTCATCCAAGTAAGTGTCGCAAACTCATCTCTTGCATTTACTTTTTTGCCTCTTGTTTTCCTCTCCTCCACTTCTGAAAAACAAAAATATACAAAAATATTTGCCTTTTTTCGTTCGCCCTTTTCTCTCGCTTGCTTTCTGTTCGTCTGTGTGCTTGTTTGCTTGCTGAAGTCATGTAGCGACCCGACTCAAGACGAGTCAAGCCTCTGGTGTTTCCGTACTATCCCAAGATCATGCTGGTACACACACAGTACATAATGTATATATTCAAGAGTTCAATCACACAGCTTTATTAATCGAAATTTCATAAAGAGTACTTTATTACAATAAAGGATTACAATAAAGTGGCTGAAGGCCAACTCATGAGATATCTAACGAAGACTAAGCGGAAGCATCAGGTAGACGAGTCCATCCGACTCCAAGGGCATGTTGCTGAGCGTAGAACGTAGCCTCACTCCTGGTCGGAAAAGTACTCTGCAACATGATACATTGCAGCCGTGTAGGTCAGCATATTGAATATGCCAGCAAGTCATCAAAGAGAGGAGTAAAATAATAATCAACTATCTCTACATGCATATTTGGCCGGTGGAGCTAAGTTTTTCATAAAGCCAGTTTTATCCTACAACAAGAGGGGTTGGAAGCAAAATATTACTACATTGTTTGTTGTTAACGAGATGGTTCCGCCAACCAATTCTCGTACCCGAATAGTTGTTAACACCCACATCATTATTAAGTTGTGTCGAGAGTTCAGGGGAAATTCAATGCCTTCGGCTCAAGTTGTCCATAACCGTGGACACGGCTAATCGATTAGGTTGGGCACTCTGCAGAGTTTTGCACACATTCCCCACAAGATTTGATCGCCTCCGGGTTTGTCCTCGCACGTCAGGGTGTGTGAAGACCGGATGATCAAAACATGGTCTTTCAACGGGTCCCTCTGAATCCCTGTCGGTGCCCATCCATTCCTACCGTTCTTCTACATCTGCTAGCACCACCTGTCCAGAGTCGCCGCGTTGTCCAACCAAGCCAGAGCCCATAATGACTTGTGGCTGTGCAGGTAAGCCTTGAGTCTTGAAGTCTCCGTCCGTCTCTTCGAGCCTGGGTGAAGCTTTCCGCGGGATGACATGGCCTCTCCAGCATCCCGGGCATCCACTGGGTTCTCCAGGGAGCCGAGCAACCGTCCTTCACCCAGAGTTGCATTGCGTCCGAGGTCTTGAAAATCTTGTCATAGTCCGGTCTTGATTATTATATCAACCTCGCATCACTCGTGATATACACTCAACCGATAACCCATCTACTCAAGCATAGCATTAAGAAATTGTCGTCCCGGGGCCAAGTATCGGGGTTGTTGTGTTCCTACCACATGATACTACAACTAATACTAAAGTTTTCCAAGTACCTAGGCAGCATGCAAATTGGGCAAAGAAGGCGATCTACCATGCATCGAAAACATAGGTAAAATAACATGATCAAAATGACTCGCCTTGATGATAGTTGTCTTGCTCGAGCGCTTCTAAGTAACACGCTTCGCACTCCGGATGATCTACCGATACAAACACAAAGCACACCATAAGCACTTCAATCATGCCACAAGTAAAAATAACATCACACGTAAGGATTTGCTAAAGCCTACGCAAAAGAATTCATCACGCGCCGATATGGCAGAAACTTGTTTCTGTTTAAAACACCAGTAAAAATACTTTAAAAATTCTGAAACTTCTACCACAGTAAGATTTTATCACTAGAAAGCAGTAGCAAAAAGAATCAACTCAAAATCATTTTTAAACTCCTGGAATAGGCAAAACAAGGTTTAAACTAAATCTGCTCTAACTTATATTTGAAAATTTCAAACATAGACAAATTATATGTTTTTAAAAACTACAATAAATTTGTGAGCTACTGGAAAAAGAATCATTGTCATTGGACTTCGGGATAAAAAGTTGTGGCCAAAACAAAACAAAAACTTTCTGTTTTTGCAGTTTAGACAGAAAAAACTGAAGATAACTAGTTAACTAATAGGGGTACACGTGGCAAGTTGCTATAGGCCAAGGGAGCGTTTGTTGCAATGCTTTGGGCAAACGGCCGAGGCTAAGCAAAACTCGCTGGCTAAATCATAAGTGAACTAAAAACCGTTGGTTTTCTAAACTAAACCGAACAGTTACACTGGGATCTAATCTAGGCCATACCTCTTAGATCCAACGGTTACAAAAAGAAAAAGAAGAACAAACAGAGGGGAGAAAGAAGCTACCGTGCTGGGAGGGGTAGCTCCGGCGAGAAGAAGATGGCCGCCGGCGAGGGGGGCTCCGGGGGCGGTGGAGACGTCGGGGAGGCGGCGGCGGGGCAGCCCTCCTCCTCGGGGAGGCGCTCGGGGGGAGAGGGGCGGCTGACGGGGTGGCGCTCCAGGGGCCGAAGGTGGGCAGCAGGAGCTCGGCTCCGGCGGCGGTGGTGCGGCGGCTAGGGGCGGCGGCTCGTCGGGGTAGGGGTGGGAACGGGGGCGGCTCGGGGTGGGCTCTTATATAGGCCAGGGAGGAGGGGTAGAAAGGAAGGAGTAGAGAAGATCAGGGAAGGAAATCCCGAGCTTGGCTCGGTCTCGGCCTCGAGCAGTAGAATAGGAAGGGGAGGAAGGTGGTGACCGACGGGAGAGAAGGCTCGGGTGGTGGGGCCACTGGCCATTGAGAGGGAGGCGGTGGAGAGTGGGGCGGGCGGCCGGTATTTACGGGATTCAGATCCCAGGACAGGAGATTTTGGCCCAGGCTAAAAAGCGCTCGGGGGCGGTGGCTAAAAGGAAAAAAAACTTTCCTATTTCTAACTTTTTCCAAGACAGAAAATCAAAAACGAAATAAAAGGAAATAAATCAAAATATTTATATAGGGTATTATGTACCAAAAAAATCAGAAAAATATCCTCTACCCGAATAACATTTTTTCAAAGCAAAAATAAAAACTTAAAAACAATGTTTTTTCAGAAAATTCCCAATTTGCTTTATTTCTTTTTGCAATTATTTTTGCAAATATTATTTGGGTTTCTTCGCTCCAACATTTCAAAAATTGCCCGCACTTTGGAGGGTCATTTTCCTCCGCTCTCTCTCTTGCGTGCAAGAGAGTATTTCTTTGGGCTTTTCTCGCGCGAGGAAAAATGGAAATGCAAATCAAAAAGACGAAAGAATTTCAAGAGCTAAATTATTTCAAACAATATGCATAGATGCGTAGCTACAATGTAAAACATTCCCAATTAGGAAAATTGGGATGCTACAAGTCACCATGACTGAAAACACCAAACTTTGTGACTTCTCGAATACAAGTCACCATGACTAATAATAATGATTTTATTAGTACTCCGATTGCACCCGCCACTAGTGCGGAATCATACGAAATGAATGCTGCTTTGCTGAATCTTGTTACGAAAGAGCAATTCTCCGGCCTTCCTAGTGAAGATGCCGCATCCCATCTTAATACCTTCATTGAGCTTTGCGATATGCAAAAGAAGAAAGATGTGGATGATCATGTGATTAAATTGAAGCTTTTTCCGTTCTTGTTGCGAGATCGAGCAAAAACTTGGTTTTCATTTTTGCCCAAAAATAGTATTGATTCTTGGCACAAGTGCAAAGATGCTTATATATCCAAGTATTTTCCGTCGGCTAATATTATCTCTCTCCATAATGATATCATGAATTATAAGCAACTTGATCATGAACATGTTGCACAATCTTGGGAGAGAATGAAATTGATGATTAGAAATTGTCCTGCTCATGGCTTGAGTCTTTGGATGATTATACAAATCTTCTACGCTGGTATGAATTTCACTTCTATAAATATCTTGGACTCCGCCTCAGGTGGAACGTTCATGGAAATCACATTAGGAGAAGCCACAAAACTCGTAGACAATATCATGACAAACTACTCTCAGTAGCACACTGAAAGGTCACCTACTAGTAAGAAGGTACACGCTATAGAAGAAATTAACTCGTTGAGTGCTAAGATGGATGAGTTAATGAATTTGGTTGCTAGTAGAAGTGCTCCTTTAGATCCTAATGATATTCCCTTGTCTTCCTTGATTGAGAGTAGTAATGCGAGCTTGGACATTAATTTTGTTGGTAGGAATAATTTTGACAACAACAATGCTTTTAGAGGAAACTATGTTCCTAGGCCTTTTCCTAGTAACCCCTCTAATAACTTTGGCAACTCCTACAACAATACTCATGGAAATTACAATAAATTACCCTTTGATCTAGAGAGTAATATCAAAGAGTTTATCATCTCGCAAAAGATTTTCAATGCGTCCATAGAGGAAAAACTACACAAAATTGATGATTTGGCTAGGAGTGTTGATAGAATGTCTATTGATATTGATGCTTTGAAAGTTAGATGTGCTCCTCCCAAGATCAATATGGATGAAACTTTGAAAGCTATGCGTGTTTCCATGAATGAGAGCAAAGAAAGAACCACCCAAATTCATGCTAGACATGAATGGCTTAAAAAGGTGTGTTCTCGTGATAAGAATCACGAAGATCTTAAAGTGCTTGGTGTGACTCCCATTGAATCTTTGTTTTCTAGTGTCAAACCTAATGATGATGGGTTGGATATGAATCCACTTTGGTTGAAAACGCCCCAATGATTTGGAGTCCATCTATCTTGATGCTAAAAGCACTGAAAGTGGAGTAGAAGATATCAAAGCTTTGAGTAGTAATGAAACTACTACTTTGGATTTTAAGGAATTCAATTATGATAGTTGCTCCTTGATTGAATGCATTTCCTTGATGCAATCCATGCTAAACTCTCCACACGCTTATAGCCAAAACAAGGCCTTTACCGATCATATCGTCGAAGCTATGATAAAATCTCTTGAACTGAAACTTGAGTTGGAAGTTTCTATTCCTAGAAAGCTTCATGATGAGTGGGAACCTACTATCAAAATCAAAATCAAAAACTATGAATGCAATGCTTTGTGTGATTTGGGTTCTAGTGTTTCCGCGATTCCAAAGTCTTTATGTGATGTTCTAGGCTTTAATGAGATTGAGGAGTGTTATCTTAATTTGCATCTTGCGGATTCTACTGTCAATAAACCCATGGGAAGGATCAATGATGTTCTTATTATTGAAAATAGGAACTATGTACCCGTGTATTTCATTGTGCTTGATATTGATTGCAATCCTACTTGCCCTATCATTCTTGGTAGACCTTTCCTAAAGACTATTGGTGCTATCATCGATATGAAGGAAGGGAATATTATATTTCAATTTCCTTTAAAGAAGGGCATGGAGCATTTTCCTAGAAAGAAAATAAGATTGCCTTATGAATCCATGATGAGGGCTACTTATGGTTTGAGCACCAAAGACGACGATACGTGATTCCATAACCTTATGCCTAGCTAAGGCCGTTAAACAATAGCGCTTGTTGGGAGGCAACGCAATGAATTTATCTTTTTAGTTCTGTTTTGTTGCGTCCACACCATCATAATTCTGTTATGATTGTGTTTTTTGTGTTTCTTTTTGTGTTTGAGCCAAGCAAAACCTTTATGATTAGTTTGGTGATGGTTGTTTGATCGTGCTGGAAAAAGACAGAAACTTTTCGCTCAGGAAATTATTTTTCATTTTTATTCAGAAAGAGCTTTTAAGTTGATTATTTTTGCTGCCGGTTGATATGCCTTTTTCCCAGGCCGTCGTAATGTGTCAGAATTTTTGAGGTACCAGAAGTATACGAAGTATACACAATGCCACAGACTGGTCTGTTTTTGACAAATTATGTTTTTTGTTGTGTTGGTTGCTTGTTTTGATGAAACTATGGATAGTATCGGGGGGTACTAGCCATGGAAAAGTGAGAATACAGTAATATAACACCAATATAAATAGAAATCAAGATTTCTACAGTACCTAAAGAGGTGGTAGTTTGTTTTCTTGTGCTAATGATATCACGAGTTTCTGTTTAAGTTTTGTGTTGTGAAGTTTTCAAGTTTTTGGTGATGTTCTCATGGACAAAGGGATAAAGAGTGGAAAGAGCTCAAGCTTGGGTTATGCACAAGGCATCCCAAGCTAGATTCAAGGACACCAAAAAGCCTAATCTTGGGGATGCCCCGATAAGGCATCCCCTCTTTCGTCTTCAATCCATCGGTAACATTACTTGGAGTTATATTTTTATTCACCACATGATATGTGTGTTACTTGGAGCGTCTTGTATCGTAGGAGTCTTTTCTTTTTTTTATGCCACAATCATCCTTGCTGCACACCTTTTGAGAGAGACATGCACTCATCGTGAATTTGCTAGAATGCTCATTGTGCTTCACTTATATCTTTTGAGCTAGACAATTTTGCTCTATGTGCTTCACTTAGATGTTTTAGAGCAAGGCGGTGCGTAACTTGGTAGTTGGCTTGTGCTATGAAAGAAGTCCCAAAGGTGATAGGTATCCAAATAGGATACAATAAAACTTCCATCTTCATGTGCATTGAGTAGAAAGAGAAGTTTGATTCCTCTCAATTAGTTTTGAGACATGGATTTGGTTATATTAAGAGTTATGTTAGTAGGGTGTTGTGTTGAAGTAGTGATTCCCGTAACATGGACGTATGGTGAACCGCTATGTTAGGAAGTCGGAGCATAATTGATCTATTGATTGTCATCCTTTGTGTTGCGGTAGGGATCGCCCGATGGTTTACACCTACCAACCCTTCCCCTAGGAGTATGCGTTTAGCACTTTGTTTCGATTACTAATAAAAACTTCCACAACAAGTATGTGAGTTCTTCATGACTAATGTGAGTCCATGGTATAGATGCACTTTCCCTTCCACCATTGCTAGCCTCTCTAGTACCACGCAATTTTCGCAGGTGCACAAACCCACCATATGCCTTCCTCAAAATAGCCACCATACCTACCAACTATGGCATTTTCATAGCCATTCCGAGATATATTGCCATGCAACTCCCACCGTTCCGTCTTATGACTTGTGCCGTCACTCTCATATTGCCATTGCATGATCGTAAGATAGCTAGCGAGATGTTTCAACATCATACGCCAAGCTAGGTCGTTGCACATCCTGGTACACTGTCGGAGGCATTTCCTATAGAGTCATCATCGTTCTAAGATTTGAGCTGTGAGTAAAAAAAAGTGTGATGATCATCATTATTAGAGCAGTGTCCCATGTGAGGAAATAAAAAATTAAAAAAATAGAGGCCAAAGATGCCCACAAAAAAATGAAAAAAAGAGAGGCCAAAGAGCCCAAACAAAAAAACAGAGAAAAAGAGAGAAGGGACAATGCTACTATCTCTTTCCACACTTGTGCTTCATAATAGCACCATGTTCTTCATGATTGAGAGCTTCTCATTTTGTCACCACCACAAGCTAGTGGGAATCTTCATTATATAACTTGGCTTGTATATTCCGATGATGGGCTTCCTCAAAATTGACCTAGGTCTTCGTGAGCAAGCAATTTGGATGCACACCCACTAGTTCTCCTTTTCAGCTTTCACATACTTATAGCTCTAGTGCATCCTTTTTATGGCAATCCCTACTCATTCACATTGATATCTATTAATGGGCATCTCCATAGTCCTTTGATACGTCGAGTCAATGTGACCATCTCCTCCTTTTTGTCTCACAACCTCCACCACACTCTATTCCACCATAGTGCTATATCCATGGCTCACGCTCATGTATTGCGTCAGAGTTGAAAAAGGTTTGAGAAAGTACGAGTGTGAAAACAATTACTTGGCCAATACCGGGGTTGTGCATGATTTAAATTAGTTGTGTGGGGATGATGGAGCATAGCCAGACTATATGATTTTGTAGGGATAACTTTCTTTGGACTTGTTATTTTGAAAGTTCATGATTACCTTGCTAGTTTAATTGAAGTATTATTGTTTTCATGTCAATAGAAAACTATTGTGTTGAATCTTACGGATTTGAACATTCATGTCACATGAAAGAAGTTACAAAGGACAACTATGCTAGGTAGCATTCCACATCAAAAATTCATTCTTTATCACTTCCCTACTCGAGGACGAGCAGGAGTTAAGCTTGGGGATGCTTGATACGTCTCCAACATATCTATAAATATTTTTGGTTCCATGCTATTATCTTGTCAAACTTTGGATGTTTTGTATGCCTTTTATATCATCTTTGGGACTAACTTATTAACTCAGTGCCAAGTGTCAGTTCCTGTTTTTTCGTGTTTTTGACCCTTTTCAGAGGAGGATTTTAAACGGTGTCCAAACGGAATAAAACTTCTGAAAAGATTTTTTTCCGGAATAGAAGATATGCACGGGACGTGAGAACCAAGGCAGAGGCCACCAGGGGATCCCACAAGCCCCCTAGGCGCGGCCAGGGGGGCCACGCCTAGCGGGCTTGTGGGCCCCCTGTGTCTCGTCTGTCCTACCTCTTCCGCCTATAAATTCCTAAAAAATCCAAAACTGCGCGAGAGATCCATGAAAATACTTTTCCGCCGCCGCAAGCTTCTGTCTCCGCAAGATCCCATCCGGGGCACGTTCTGGTGCCCTGTCGGAGGGGGATTCGGATATGGAGGGCTTCTTCATCAATACCATGACCTCTCTGATAATGTGTGAGTAGTTCACCATAGACCTTCGCGTCCATAGCTAGTAGCTAGATGGCTTCTTCTCTTTCTTGGATCTTCAATACAAAGTTCTCCATGATCTTCATGGAGATCTATCCGATGTAATCTTCTTTTGTGGTGTGTTTGTCGAGATCCGATGAATTGTGGATTTATGATCAGATTATCTATGAATCTTATTTCAGTTTCTTCTGATCTCTTATATGCATGATTTTATATCCTTGTAATTCTCTTCGAGTTGTGGGTTTTGTTTGGCCAACTTGATCTATGATTCTTGCAATGGGAGAAGTGCTTGGTTTTGGGTTCATACCGTGCGGTGACCTCACCTAGTGACAGAAGGGGTAGCGAGGCACGCATCGTGTTGTTGCCATCAAGGGTAAAAAGATGGGGTTTACATCATTGGTTTGAGTTTATCCCTCTACATCATGTCATCTTGCTTAAGGCATTACTCTGTTCGTCATGAACTCAATACACTAGATGCATGTTGGATAGCGGTCGATGTGTGGAGTAATAGTAGTAGATGCAGACAGTATCGGTCTAGTTGTCTCGGACGTGATGCCTATATGTATGACCATTGCCTTAGATATCGTCATGACTTTGCGCGGTTCTATCAATTTGTTCACCCACCGTAATATTTTCTATTTTGAGAGAAGCCTCTAGTGAACACTATGGCCCCCGGGTCTACTTCACATCATATTTTCAGCCTTACACTTTTACTTCGTTGCACTTTCTGCCTTCAGATTTCACTTTGCAATCAATCTTGAAGGGATTGACAACCCCTTTATAGCGTTGGGTGCAAGCTCGTTTGTGTTTGCGCAGGTACTCTGGACACTTGGCTTGATTCTCCTACTGGATTGATACCTTGGTTCTCAAACTGAGGGAAATACTTACTGCTCCTGTGCCGCATCACCCTTTCCTCTTCAAGGGAAAAACCAACGCAAGCTCAAGAGGCAGAAGGAAGCAAGTGAGGTGTGTAGATAATTGTAAACTGCAAAATAGAATAAAATACAAATAAAGGCAGCAAGGTAAAGTTAAGTTTTGTAAATATATAAGTGAATAGATCCGGGGCCATAGTGTTCTCTAATGGTATCTCTCATGAAAGCAACATAGGGTGAGTAAGCAAATTACTGTTGGGCAATTGACAGAAAAAGCGGATAGTTATGCAATGTTCACGACAATGAACATGTGTATATATGCATCACATCCATAAGAAAATAGACCAACTCCTTCCTGCACCTACTACTATTACGCCACTTCAAGAGTGCTTCTATGCTTGCCTCTCTACGTTTTAAGTTCATGACAAACAGAGTAATGTTTAGAGAACGATGACATGATGTAGACAAAGTAAACTCAATCAATAAGAATAAACCCCATCGTTTTATCCTTCGTAGCAAAAAAAATGTATCTTGTCCTCTTCTGTCACTGGGATATAGAAACCCGTGAGGTTGAACCCTCTACAACGAAGCCCTCTCACTGTAGAACTATCAATCTAGTTGGCCAAAGCATTTCAATAGATCGGGGAGATTTACGAAGCTATGATGATCATGTAATTAAGAATAATAATAATTAGAGGTGACTCAAATACTTTTCATGAACAATCTGAACATAAACCCACAATTCATCGGATCCCAACAAACGCACCATACAAAAGTATTACATCGGATGGAACAAAACGAAGATGCAATGATCATTGTATTGAAGATCATAAGAGATAGAGATAGCCATCTAGGTACTAACTACAGACCCGTAGGTCTATGGTGAACTACTTACACATCATCATGAGCGCAAGAAGGTTGATGAAGAGGCCCTCTGTGATCGATCCCTCCTCTGACAAGATGCCAAAATGGAGCTTCAGATGAGATCGCGGCGGAACAGAGACTTGTAGCGGTGGAAATAGAGTTTCACAATGACATTGAGGGTTTTTGGAATATATGTGTTTTATAGGCCAAGGAGTGGAGGTAGGAGGGCCACTAGGGAGGGACAAGGCATCAGTGCGCGCTGACCCCCTAGCTGCACCCTGTTGGCTTGTGCCTCCCTCATGTGGCGTCCGATATTCTCCCGAGGCTTCCAGGTTTTCTTTTGGTCTAAAAAAATCGTAAAAAAGTTTCAGGGAAATTAGACTTTTTTTGGTACTGTAAACGTAAAAAGTAAAAAACACACAGAAAATAGCAACTGGCACTAGGCACTGGGTCAATAACTTAGTGCTCCGAGATATTCTAAATTGGTAAATTATTACTCAGAAAGTATCCTAGAATTATCATATAATAATATGGAACAATCAAAAATTATAGATACGTTGGAGATGTATCAAGCTACTTGCGATGTGGGCAGAGGCTACTGCCCCGCATATGCTACAACACGGCGGCGGGAGCTTCACGGGCCCGATCTGGGCCCCCTCGGGCAGTTGGCCTGACGCGCTCCTCCTGTTGTGTCCGGTTTGCTACTAAGTGAGCCGGTGGAGGTTGTTCTCTCCCAAGTGTTTGCGATACCACTAGCTCATGTCTATTCTTGCTTCGTCTTAGTCTGGCCGGCCTCGCAGCAACGTCGGTGGTATCCTCAAGACCGTGTTGGCGCATATTGGTGGTCGGCAAGCGTGGTGGAGCCGATGGATGGTCCTGGGTTGTGGGTGTGTGGGCTCGGGAGAAATCTCTGTCGGGTCTTTGCCGGCTCCAACCCGGTGACACTGGTGGGTGCTTCTGTCCTTCTTTAAGGGCGTCGAGTGTATCCCTCCCCCACTCCCCTCCGTGTACCGATAGAAATCCTAGGATCCGTCTAGGCCACAACATCATCATTGTCGTTGTCCTTCTTGATGGTGTTGCTTGGCACGCGGCAATTCAGAGGCATATGAGCATGGTGCGAATTCTTCGGAGGGCACATCGGTTGCGGGATATCGCCGCTTTCGTCGAGTTGCTGTTGTTGACATTTATTTCTCTTGTTTTTATTTGTGGCATGATTATATTGTTTGCCTTGGTAATTATCTTACAGATGTATGGATGATTGCTATATATTTTTTGATCGGCTGATTGCTATATTAATATAGTGGGATGCAAGGCTATTTCAATGTTAGAAGTTGCACTAAGGCATGGTGGTGGAGGGCGAGTTGGGCGACATAGCGGGGCACGTGGTCGTCGGCAATTCAAAGATCTGGATATCCACGGCCCAGATGGACCTTGTGCCTCGTGATCGCTGCAACCGCGAGGCATCCTTGATTCCCCCGTCTTCCACCAATAATGGCTCTTGCGCCTCGCCCGCCCACCTTAATTCCGCTCTACCTCTCCCCAACCACCCCAAAGCCCAAATTTCATATTCAAGAGGAAGATGGCGGGGAGACGTCTGGGTGGACGCGCTCGACGGGTGCTTCCCATGCCAAGGGTGGCGGCTCTGATGGCCCCTGTGGTGCCGATTCCGACGGAGATGCTACCGGAGATTGACATCCACTCTCTGGAGGCGCGCGCGGAGACGCTGCAGGTGGTGCGGGGCCGTTTCCCTGACCGCTCCTGATGGTCGGCGACCATGGTGGAGATCATTGATATGTCGCAAACGTATCGACTTTTCCAAACACTTTTGCTATTGTTTTGGCCTTATTCTTGCATGATTCGAATGAAACTAACCCGGACTTACGCTGTTTTGAGTAGAGCAGTTTGTATGGTTTTCTTGTGCGCGGGAAAATGGATATTTAGACGTCCCGGAAAATTCCCATAAAAAATAGAGAAAATCCACACACCGGAAGGAACCATGGGCCAGAAGATGGGCCAGAGGGGAGCCACAGGGCCCCCAGGCAACCTGTGGGTGCGGGCTGCCCCCTGGCCACGCCGGGAGGCCGCCTGGGTGGGGCCCACCCCCTATGGTGCCCTACTTTGGCTCCTATTTTTACCCGTGATGCAGAAATCCCACAAGAAGAGGTCGTTTTGCAAGTTCTCTATGCGGAGCCGCCGCCACCCTCGGTTCTTCTTCAGGAGAGCTAATGTGGAGGCTGTTTTGGCCTCCGGAGAGGGGAAATCGTTGCCATCGTCATCACCATCACCACTCCATCATCCTCCCATGGCTTCCCCCGTCATGTGTGAGTAATTACCTGTTGTAGGTGAAGGGTATGGGAGAGATTGGATGAGTTATCTCATGTAATCGTTCATCGGATTGTTGGGGGTATGTTGCGTGTCATCTACTATGGTGTTTATGGGGGTATGTTGCGTGTCATCTACTATGGTGTTCATCGGATTGTTGGGGGCCCGAGTGCCATGATTTCATATCTGAACACCTTATGTTTTGATGATTATATTTGTGTTCTATATCCTATCTATGAGTAGTATGCACCTATTATAGTCGGGAACCGGCGATCCCAATGGTGACAGCATGGGACACCAAAGGGGATAGACTATAGTTTGAGGATTCCATGTATCCATTCATTGTTAATGCTTTGTTTGGGTGCCCTTTGACAGGAGCACCTTAATCTCCATAAGTTCCTTTTGGCTCCGTTGATAGCGGGATGGTAGGACAAAAGATGTTGTGCAAGTTCTTATCGCAAGCACGCACGACTACCTCGGGATGCATGCCTAATGTTTGATATATGCCTAGATGATCATTACTTTTCTATGTGCCTTGCTCCAAGTTAAATACATGATATCTCTCATCCATGACCAACCATCCATCTCCCTAGCCTACAGTGTTTTAATCCTGCTGGTCACAAGTCGCTTTACTTTCGCTGTTTTACTTTTGTTGCTTTGCCACTATTATTTCCATTGCCACCATCACTTCCATATCATTATTGCTACTAATATTTCATTGCCAAGCAAGTATCTTTCAGGTGCGGTTGAATTGACAAATCAACTGTTAAAGCTTATAAATATTCTTTGGCTCCCCTTGTGTCGAATCAATAAATTGGGTTATCTTACCCGCGAAGACTGTTGCGATCCCCTACACTTGTGGGTTATCAAGACCATTTTCTGGCGCTGTTGCCGGGGAGCATAGCTTTACTTACAAGTCTTCTTGGAGTTATGTTGCTTGTTGTGACTTATTCACTATGGGTAAGAAAGGAGACCCCAAGGTTCCAATTTTACCATCCACCACGAGAAAAGGTACTGTTCTCAGCACTAGCGCTACGCTTGATTCACCTTTCGTTATGAGTAAGTTTGCATCACCACCACCACCACATGGTGCTTCTACCGAGTCTGTCACTATGCCCGATACTTTTGATGATGCTTCTACTACTATTGATGAGCCTCGTTTACTTGGTTATTTTGCTGAGTCTCAGATTGCTAAGGCTGCTAAGCAGTCTGGAATTGAACTTCCTGTTATACGCTACCCCATTGGTAGATCTTTTGGTTACCCAGACTTGAGTGGTCTCAAGGCAAGAATTCTTGATAATGATTATATTGAACTTGATGATGATTTATGCACGGAACTTACAGAGTGTGCTGACTCTGACACCGCTTCTGTTAAGAAGCTGGTTGAGAAGCATTCTGTGAAGAACAAATTCACTCCTGATCTTAAATTTGCTTCATCTCCTATTTGCATTGAGGATGCTGATATTGATTTCTCTGTTGATCTTTCACTTACATCCATAGTTCAATCTGACCCCTTTTATGGCAGAGAAAATGACGATGTTATTGCACACCTTACCAAACTCACTGAGTTGGGTGGCTTATTCACTACAGAGGACAAGAAGAGAAATTATTATGTTACTAAGCTACTTCCTTTCTCTTTGAAGGAAGATGCTAAAGCATGGTATGATGCACTACCATGCGGTTCCATTAAGAGTCCTCAAGATTTAGCTCGATATTTTGTTGCTAAATATTTTCCTGCTCATAAGCAACATGCTGCTTTACAAAGAATTTATAACTTTAAACAGCTGCAGGATGAGCACCTCCCTAAAGCTTGGGGGAGGTATTGCACTTTACTTAAGGCTAGACCGGTACATGGAATCCCTAAGAATGAATTGCTTGATATATTTTATGTCGGTCTAACCGATGAATCTAGAACCTATCTCGATAGTTGTGCTGGTTGTGTTTCAGGGAAAGAACACCGGACGATGTCAAAGAATTAATGGGCAAGATAGCTAAGAACCATGATGATTGGTCCGTTCCTCAACCACCTCCATCACCCAAGAAGAGAGGTATGATTTTCTTGAGCCTAGAATTTATGCAAGAAGCCAAGAAGTCTATGAAAGAGAGAGGTATTAAAACTGAAGATGTGGACAATCTACCTCCTATTGAGAAATTATGTGAGCCTACCACTCACCCACCTATGGTAGAGGTACACTCTTTTTTAGAATTCAATGCAAGTGACATCCCTCATGGTAAGCCCCCTGATCAATGTTTAGATGAGCATGATAATTTTATTGTCAAGAAAAATCACTTTAATGAGAGGATTCAAAGCCAATTGCATGATAATTCCCTTGCTATCAAAAGTTTGCTTGATGTTTTAAGTAGAACTGTTAATGATGTTAAAGGTATTGTTAAGCATTTTCATATGGTTCAAACTCAGCTTGAACAAATTGCTAATGTGCAAAAAGATTTGCTTGCTAACAATGCCAAACAAGTTGATACGCACGCATATGGTATAAAGACCTGAGGAGGTACACACAGCCATGACCCTTTTATCCGGAGGGGCATCCAAAGAGGATCGAGCAAGATTCTCAATTGTAGGAAGAAGACGTTGTCAGCTCCCCAAAGAAGAAGAAGAAACACAAGGAAGCTGACAACTCCAATGATCCCATAATTTATGAAGAACCTATTGCTGATCCTAATAGTATATCTATTTTCGATGCCGAAACTGAAGATGGTGTTGAACCTGATAACGATAATGAGAAGATTAATCCTCCTGGGATACGAGAAGAAGAAGCACCCGACAAGTGCAAGAGGTATACTAGAGAATATTTTGTTGCAAGAAAACATGGGAAGGAAAGAGAACCATGGGTACAAAGATCAATTCCCTTCCGAGGTAAGTCTTTCAAAACTAAAGAAGAAGAGCATTACAATAAATTTTGTGAATGGATGAAACCTCTTTTTCTTCAAATTCCTTTGACCGATGCTATTAAGTTGCCTCCGTACTCGAGGTATATGAAAGATATTATTACTAATAAAAGAAAAGTTCCTAATGAGGCAATATCTACTATGCTTGCTAATTACTCTTTCAGTGGCAAGATTCCTGAGAAGCTTGCTGATCGAGGTATAACCACCATTCCTTGCTCCGTAAAAAATAATTATGTGAGGACTGCTTTATGTGATCTTGGTGCATGAGTGACTGTTATGCCTTTTTATCTTTAGAAAAGGCTTTGTCGAGATAAAGTAATCCCTACAGATATCTCTCTTCAAATGGCTGATAAGTCAACAACCGTTCCTGTTGAACTTGTTAATTGCTTGATCCTTACTGACTTTGTTGTGCTTGACATGCCCGTGGATGGGAGCATGTCTATTTTTCTTTGTAGACCTTTTCTCAACACCGCAGGTGCTATTATTGATTGCAATAAAGGAAAGGTGGCCTTCAATGTTAATGAGAAGGAGCACACAGTATATTTTCCTAAGAAGATTGATAAAAGGCATGGCCTTAATTCTATTGAGAATACTGAGACCATGAAGGTTGGAGAGTGGGATTGTCCTCTACATGTGCACCACAAATACAAAACCATTATGGTGGGGACAATATCCATTGAAATAAAGGTACCATGATTGCTTTATAAGAAGTGATTTTTTTTGCTCAAATATAACACCTATTTGGTAGTAAGACTTGATCAACCTTGCTAACAAATATGTTTTATATGAGTAAAAAGAAAAGCTTGTTATGTTTTCATTTCCTTTATCTTTCATCCTCCTTGTTGTACCAAACATTAATGTTTTTGAAGCTTCATATATTTAACTAGTGTTTCGAGATTTCAGAAAGTTTTGCAGCTTTCAGTATTTCAAAAAATATTCAAAAGTGAAGTTGTCACAAAAATTCCAGAAAAATAAAAATTAAAATTGCCATCAAAAAAGAGACGTAAGGGCACCTGGAGCCAGCCAGGGGGGCACCCTTGGTCCAGGCGGCCAGCTGACGCGTCTTGCCCCCTCGCCGCGCCCACATGTCACGTGGGCCCACCTGGGATCCTTTCCAGGTACTTCTTCCTCCCTTCTCTCTCTCTCACTCCAAAAATCCCGATTTTTCTCTTGGAGCTCGAGTTCTTGCTGTTCTTGTTGGAAAATTTCGATCTCTCTCTACAACCCATCATTTGCATTGAGAATTTGAGCATTTGCTCTTCGGTATGTGACTCCCCCACTCCTCCAATTAAAATTTTAATTGGTGGTCTTATTTATGAATATTTAGGAGTTCTTGGTGCTGTTCATATGAGCTTGCATGCATGTTTAGAAATTTATTTGTGAAGTTGTGATGGAAGTTAATGCATCAGGGAAGTGAGTAGAATAGTTTGCTCCAACTTATTTTTGCTTAAACCTCCATTTTTTTATGAACCAAAAATTTCAGAAATGAGTTTGTTTGGAAAAGCAAAAGGATGGCTTGGGAAGAAGAGAACCGCGCCTACTAATAGACTAACTAGAGCTGCAACTTCATCCTCTACTGTGAGGACAAGTTACAATGATGATATTGTGCCATGGGAGTTGTTCCACGAGACGGACACGACACGTGCCATGGCATACCCGTGTTCAGATTTCCTTATGACGGCAGGTATTAAGAATGAGTTTGATAACCTTTGTGCAGCTGCAGGTTTGACACATCTCTTAACACGACGTGTGCAACAATATCCAAAACTCACCTACTATTTTTTCAACTGGTTTAGATATAATGATAAAACTTCCATGGTTGAATTCAAATTTATATGAGGATGTCTTTACCATGTCTTAGGCAGAATTTTGTGATGTTATAGGTGTGCGGAATGTCAGGAAGACGACCAAAATGAGCGTTCAGCACTACGAGCTGAAATCCTTATTCGCTTCCCTTTGCGGGAAGGACCCACGAGAAATTCACCGGGGGAAGATCTCCAGCATCTTGTTTCCCCACATCAGGTATTTTGCATACTATATTTCTCGAGGGGTGCTAGCTCGTGACAACACGAGTAACATTTCAGCTCCGGATCTCGCTAACTTGGCAGCCGCCCTCTTAGGAGATAACACGTATAATATTGGTGCTTTGATTGCTCGTCGCCTCGTCGCTAACAGCGGCAAAGGGCCTCAGTTTGGTGGCATTTATGCCATGCTTATCCTCGAGCACCTCGGGTGGACTGTGCGCATGGATGATACGCCTTTTTCATTCATAAGCTTTGATCTTACCGCTATGAAGAGGCATGAGTTTGTTACTAGGACTTCCGAGTTTGGTAACCTTGTTTATATTATGAGGTTTGGCGAGCTTACTACTCGCAAGATCCGTCTACCTGCACCACTTTTGTTTGATTACACTAGCAGGAACGGGTGGTCCTTCACCTCGATTGAGCTGGACGAGTTCGTGATCCAGCAGCAGTTCCACAACCCCATGGAGGAGGTTGTTCCCGAGGAAGAAGAGCCTTCACCTTGGGAGGCCAGCCGGGCATCAATGTACGCACCCGGGGCCTCGTATGATTCTTGGAGCCACCCGTACCACACGGGAGCTGGAGGAAGCTCCTGGAGCCCGCAGTAGCCGAGCTCAACCTAGGCCAAATGTAGCGACCCGACTCAATACGAGTCAAGCCTCTGGTGTTCCGTACCATCCCAAGATCATGCTGGTACACACTCAGTACATCAATGTATATATCAAGAGTTAAATCACACAGCTTTATTAATCAAAATCTCATATCGAGTACTTTATTACAATAATGAATTATAATAAAGTGGCTGAAGGCCATCTCATGAGATATCTAACGAAGACTAGCGGAAGCATCAGGTAGACGAGTCCATCCGACTCCAGGGCATGTCGTTGAGCGTAGATCGTAGCCTCACTCCTGGTCGTAAAAGTACTCTGCAACATGATACGTTGCAGCCGTGTAGGTCAGCATATGGAATATGCCGGCAAGTCATCAAAGAGAGGGGAAAAATAATAACCAACTATCTCTACATGCATATTTGGCAGGTGGGGCTATAAGTTTTAGCATAAAGCCAATTTTCTCCTACAGCAAGAGAGGGCTGAAAGCAAAAAAATATTACTACATTGTTTGTTGTTAACGAGATGGTTCCGCCAACCAATTCTCGTACCCGAGTTGTTGATAATTCCCACATCATTATTAAGTTGTGTCGAGAGTTCAGGGAAAATTTCAATGCCTTCGGCTCAAGTTGTCCATGACCGCAGACATGACTAATCGATTAGGTTTGGGCACTCTGCAGAGTTTTGCACACGTTCCCCACAAGATTTGATCGCCTCCGAGTATGTCCTCGCACTTCGGGGTGTTTGAAGACCGGATGATCAAAACATGGTCTTTCAACGGGTCCCTTTGAATCCCTGTCAGTGCCCATCCATTCCTACCGTTCTTCTACATCTGCTAGCACCGCCTGTCCAGGGTCGCCGCGTTGTCCAACCAAGCCAGAGCCCATAATGACTTGTGGCTGTGCAGGTAAGCCTTGGGTCTTGAAGCCTTCGTCCGTCTCTTTGATCCTGGGTGAAGCTTTCCGCAAGATGACATGGCACGTCTCCAAGCATCCCGGGGTCGTCCACTGGTTTCTCCAGGGAGCCCGTCAAACCGTCCTTCACCCTGAGTTGCATTGCTTCACGAGGTCTTGAAAATCTTGACTTAACCGGTCTTGGTTATTTAATTATCCTCGCATCACTCGTGTTATGCACTCAACCAGAATCCCGTCTACTCAAGCATAGCAATATGAAATTTGTCGTCCCGGGGCAAGTATCGGGGTTGTTGTGTGCCTACCACATGATACTACAACCTATAACTATAATTTCCAAGTACCTACTCAGCATGCAATTGGGCAAAGAAAGGTGAAACTACCATGCATAGAAAACATAGGCAAATAGTATGATCAAAATGACTTGCCTTGATGATAGTTGTCTTGATCGAGCGCTTCTAAGTAACAAGCTTCGCACTTCGGGTGATCTACCGATGCAAACAAAATACACACCATAAGCACTACAATCATCAACAAGTAAAATAACATCACAAGCATAAAGTAGCTATGGCATAAAGTGAAATAATTAACTTCACCTAACTAAGGCAGAAATTGTTTCTGTTAAAACCCCAAGTAAAAATATTTAAACAAAACAGAAACTTATACTACAGAAAGAAATAAACACTAGGAAGCAGTAGCAAAATAAATCAAATAAAAATCTATTTGTAAACTCCTGGAATAAGCAAAACAAGGTTTAAACTAGATCTGACCTAATTCAAATTTTAAAATTTCAAACATAGACAAATTATATGTTTTTGAAAACTACAGGAAAATTGTGATCTACTGGAACAAGTTTCAACTCCATTGGAACTCTGAATCAAAAGTTATGATCAAAACAATTTTGAAACTTTCTCTGTTTTGGAATTAAACAGAAAAAAGAGAAACTGATTCTAACGAACAGGGGTACACGTGGCAGCCCCTGATTGGTTGCGGGTTCGTTTGCTATGGGGAAAACTAGCACACGGCCGAAGTATAAGAAAAACGCTTCGGCTAATAGTAAGTGGGGTAAAAACCGGGCGGTCTTTTAACTAAACCAAAGAGGCATCCAGTTTCTAATCTACACCGTCTACGCAAGATCTAACGGTTGAGAAAACAAAACAGGGGCTCACAGGGGGCTGCTTCTTCTCCGGCGAGATTCCGGCGATGGCCGAGGCGGTGGGGCGAGGAGGGAGAGCTCCGGTGGGTCTCCGGCGGTGGCGGCGGGTCAGGGAGACGGCGGGGCTTCTCCTCCGTCGATCTGTGGTGGCGGAGGGGCAAGCTCGGGGGCAGGGAAGGAGCAGCAGGGTGCCGGGGCCTCGGGGTGGCCGGGTGGAGCTCGGCTCCGGTGAGGTGGCAGCGTGGAGCTTGGGCAGGGGCGGCGGGGCGGTGGAACGGAGCGTGGAGGGGGCTGGGGTGCGGGTTTTTATAGGGGGGAGAGGAGGCATAAAGGGGAAGGGAATCGGGGCCGGCGATGTAGGGCTCGGCCATGGAAGGGCCAATCGCTGGGAAGGAAGGTCTCGTGGGGAAGAAAGAAGGAAGGAAGAAGAAAGGAAGGGAAGAAAGAAAAGAAAAAAAGAAAGAAAGGGGTGCGAGGGGGGGTGCTCATGGTGGTTGGCGAGGGATCTGGCTCCCGGCGATTGGGGATCTGGCCCAAGTAAATCGCGCCCATGGCGCCTTCCTAAAAAAAATATATCTCCCGATGTTGTATTTCTTTTAAAACAACAAGAGAAAAAGAATAAAAGGAAACAAAATAAAAATAATTTATATGGGGTATTATATACCAAATTGATCAGAAGAATATTTCCTAATTGTTTATCATTTTTCCAAAACCAAAATAAAAACTTTTTTAAAAATGTTTTTTTTCAGAAAAACCCCTTGTGCTATATTTTCTTTTTCAAATTATTTCTCCATAAATTCTGGTTTTTCTTGGCTCAATTATTTTCAAAAACACCCCTGGCTTGGGAGGGTCATTTTCCTCTGCTCTTTCTTGCCTGCAAGAATTTTCTTTGGGGTATTTTCTCGGCGGGAAAAATAGAAAAGCAAAAGCAAGTATTTGACGGAATTCAAATGCAAAACTTTATTGCAAACAAAATGCATAGATGCTTAGCTACATTTGTAGAACATTCCCAATTAGGAAAAATTGGGATGTTACAAACCTACCCACCTTAAGATGAATCTCGCCCTCGAGATTCGGGTTGGCTAGAAAATAGGTGCGGGTGGTCTCGACGAAGATCTTCTTCTCGTTCCCAGGTGGCTTCTTCCTCGGTGTGGTGGCTCCACAACACCTTGCAGAACTTGATGATCTTGCTGTGCGTAACTCTGTTGGCAGTCTCGAGAATCCTGACGGGTTTCTCCTCATACTTCAGATCACTGTCAAGCTGTATGGCCTCTAGGGGCACTGTATCTCTCAACGGAACATCAGCCATCTCAGCGTGGCATTTCTTCAACTGGGAAACATGGAAGACATCATGAACTCCGGACAATCCTTCCGGCAGTTCCAGTTTATATGCAACTTCGCCTCTACGTTCAAGAATTTTGTAGGGGCCAATGAGTCGGGGTGCTAACTTTCCTTTCACACCAAATCTCTTGATTCCCCGAAGTGGAGACACCCGAAGATAGGCTCGGTCTCCCACTTCGTATGTTACTTCCTTGTGTTTGCTGTCAGCATAACTTTTCTGCCTGGACTGGGCTATCTTGAGTCGGTCACGAATCAGCTTGACCTTCTCTTCAGAATCTCGGATAAGGTCGGGACCAAAAATTTGTCGGTCTCCAACTCCATCCCACATCAACGGTGTTCTGCACCTCCTTCCGTATAGAGCTGCGAAAGGAGCCATCTTCGGACTGGTCTGATAGTTGTTGTTGTATGAGAACTCGGCATAAGGCAAATTGTCATCCCAAATAGACCCATAGTCTAGTGCACAAGCTCTCAACATGTCCTCCAAAATCTGATTGACTCTCTCGGTCTGTCCATTTGTCTGTGGGTGAAAAGTTGTACTGAACTCCAATCTCGTTCCCAAGGTTTCATGCAGTTGGTGCCAAAATTTTGATGTGAATTGAGTCCCTCTATCTGACACAATAATCTTCGGTACTCCATGCAGACATACGATCCTGGTCATATATATCTTGGCCAGCTTGGCACTCGTGTAAGTAGTCTTCACGGGAATGAAGTGAGGTACCTTGGTCAAACGATCGACCACAACCCAAATATAATCATAGCCAGAACGGTTCCTGGGTAATCCTGTGATGAAGTCCATACCAAGCTTTTCCCACTTCCACTCAGGTATCGGCAGAGGTTGAAGCAAACCTGCTGGCTTCTGATGCTCGGCTTTTACTCGCTGACAAACATCGCATATTGCTACAAACTCGGCAATGTCTTTCTTCATTCCTGTCCACCAGAAACTTTCTTTCGGATCCAGATACATCTTGGTGTTGCCCGGGTTTATCGAGTACGGGGAATCATGGGCCTCCTGAAGTATCAACTTCCTGAGTTCGGGATCATTGGGCACATAAATGCGATCCTCAAACCAAAAAGTTCCATGTTCATCCTCACGAAAACCTTTAGCCTTCCCGTCTGTCATTTTCTGCTTAATCTCAGCTATCTCCTTGTCTGATTTCTGAGCTTCACGGATCTTTTCTGTCAAAGTGGACTGAATTTCTAGTGTGTCTACAAATACTCTTGAAACTATTTCCAATTTGAGCTCTCGGAGATCATCGGCTAACTCCTGGGTTATCCTCCTGCTATGAGTGTGTTCACATAACTCTTGCGGCTCAACGCATCGGCTACAACATTTGCCTTGCCTGGGTGATAATGCAATCTCATGTCATAGTCCTTGATCAATTCTAGCCATATCCTCTGTCCGAGGTTCAACTCCTTCTGCATGAAGACATATTTCAGGCTCTTGTGATCTGTGTAAACATCACAACTATTTTCGATCAGGAAATGTCTCCAGGTCTTGAGAGCGTGCACTACGGCTGCTAGCTCCAAGTCATGTGTGGCATAATTCAGCTCATGAGGTCTGAGCTGTCTGGATGCATAGGCTACAACTTTACCTTCTTTCATGAGCACTCCTCCGAGTCCTTGACGAGAAGCGTCACGGTAAACCTGGAAATCCTTCCGAATGTTCGGCAATATCAGCACTGGGGCTGTAACCAGACGTTTCTTCAACTCTTGAAAACTGGATTCACATTCCTTAGTCCAAACATACTTGGACTCCTTCTTCAACAACTCTATCATGGGCTTGGCGATCTTTGAGAAGTTCTCAATGAACCTCCGGTAATATCCGGCAAGTCCGAGGAAACTGCGGATCTCGTTAACTGAAGTGGGTGCTACCCATTCGGTGACTGCTGCGACCTTGGTAGGGTCCACTGCTATTCCTTCTCCTGAAATGACGTGTCCAAGGAGTCCGACTTCCTTCAACAAAAATTCACATTTGCTGAACTTTGCATACAGCTGATGCTCTCGGAGTTTCTCCAGAACTAGACGCAGATGTTCCTTGTGTTCCTCCTCGTTCTTGGAGAATATCACTATGTCATCGATGAACACCATGACAAACTTGTCCAAGTATTCCATAAATACCTTGTTCATCAGATTCATAAAATATGCCGGAGCATTAGTCAGTCCAAATGACATGACCGTGTACTCATACAAGCCGTACTGAGTGGTGAAGGCTGTCTTGGGTATATCCTGTTCACGAATCTTTAGTTGATGATACCCGGATCGAAGATCGATCTTGGAGAACACTTGGGCTCCAACTAACTGGTCAAACAGATCATTGATCATCGGCAAGGGATACTTGTTCTTGATGGTCACCTCGTTCAATGCACGATAATCGACAACCATTCTCAAGGACTTATCCTTCTTTTCAACCAAGAGCACTGGGGCTCCCCAAGGTGAAGAACTTGGGCGAATATATCCTTTGTCCAACAACTCCTTAATTTGCTTCTTGATTTCTACCAAGTCATTTGCGGGCATCCGATAGGGTCTCTTGGATATCCGGGCTGTTCCGGGTAATAGCTCAATCAGGAACTCAATCTCTCTATCAGGTGGCATGCCCGGCAATTCCTCCGGAAATACATCTGGGTATTCTTGGGAAATCGGTACTTCCTCCTCGACTACTCCCATGAGTGAGTTTACCCGTTTACTCCGTGTCGGGCGCTGAGACACGTACTTAATCCGCTTTTGCTCGGGGGTGGTGAGCAAAATAGACTTAAGGGCACAATCAATATTCCCTTCGTACTTGGCCAACCAATCCATGCCTAGGATTACATCCAATCCCTGAGACTCTAATACGATGAGGTCGGTGGGAAACTTATGGTTCCCGATGTTGAGACTCAAAGCATGGCATCCTATCCCGGCTGTCATCATGCCTCCTGGGGAACTGACCTTAATAGGCTGGCTGAGGGTTCTAGTTGGCAAACTGTACTTTTCCACAACTACCCTTGATATGAATGAATGCGTTGCACCAGAATCAAAAAGTACCAATACTGGACGTGAATTTAGCAAAAACTTACCAACCACAGTATCGGGGTGATCATAGACCTCTTCAACATCAATGTGATTCACCTGAGCTCAAGGAAAAGGATTGGGCTTCTTTGCTGCAGAGTTGTCGTTGCCGTTTCCATTTCCCTGCTTGTTCTGGGGACATTCAGTGGCATAGTGTCCTGTCTATTGACACTTGAAGCAGGGGATGTGATTCAGATCCTTCTGAGCTAGAGCTGAATGATGCTGAGTGCCGGTACCGCCATTCTTAAAGTTGCTGTTGTTGCGGTGGTTCCCGTTTCCTCCATGGTTGTGCACTGGGTGGTTATGTTGGACGTGTCCTCCAAACTTACCGGATCCAGTCCCGGTATTCCCTGAATAAGGGGTGTAGCGAGGCTTCTGCTGAGTGCCGGAGTTGAACTTTCCATTGCCATACTTCCGCTTGCGGTTCTCCATCTGCTGATGTTTCCCCTCCAAGATGAGGGCCTTATCTACCAGCTCCTGGTTGTTTTTGAAGTTGGCTACACTCAGCTGAATGCTCAACTCATCATTGAGTCCCTCCAAGAACTTTTCCTGCTTGGCCGCATCATCGGCCACATCTCCAGGCGCATAACGGGCGAGCATGCTGAATTCATCGACATACTGAGCCACAGAGCGATTTCCCTGGCGTAAGTTGCGAAACTCACGCTTCTCAGACTCATTGCACCAGCTGAGACATGTGCGGCGCGGAAGGCTTGCTTGAACTGCTCCCAAGTGACTCCAGCAATGGGGTATGTGGTGGTGTAGTTCTCCCACCATGCAGCTGCAGGGCCTTCAAGTTGATGCGCGGCAAAGCGCACCTTCACAGCTTCTGTACAACCAGCAGTGATTAGTTCCCGCTCCATCTTGCGGAGCCAATCATCTGCCACAATGGGCTCAATGCTGCTGGAGAAAGTCGGAGGGTTCAACCTCAGGAAACGGGTGAGATTGTCGGCCTCGGGTGGATGATGGTTGTTGTTATTGTTCTGGTTCTGGATGATCAGCTGCATCAGGGTATTCTGTTGCTGAATCAACTGAGTGAGTTCCGGCGGGAAGTTGGAAGCAGGGGCACGTCTCGGAGGCATTTGGTGTTTGTAGAGGGGTGAGATTAGCATAGAACAATGGTTTAAAGAGTAATTACACTACCCATATGAAATGCAACAACCAAGTATCACACCACACATTTTATTCAATACCATCACAAAAGGTTCACACACAGGGATACAAAATTCGATAACCTAAACATCAGCCTAAGCGTTTAACGATAAGATAAATTTGGTGGACTAGTCTAAGTGTCCTCCTCAAAAAAGCATGGTGGTGGTCCTTCGGTGGAGCTTTCTTCATAGTCCTCCTCATTGCTGATCAAGGGGGCTACGTCTCCTTCGGGATGAAGGTTCTCGCCCATGTCCAGTTCCTCCTCCAGGTATGCGACACGAGTCTTCGGCTTCTCGATCCTCTCTAGGAAGTCCTTCACCTCCAATTCGTGCTCATAGTGGGCTTCCCGGGCTGCTTCTTCGAGTTCGAGTTCGCGGAGCGACAGTTGCTTGATCTTCCTGGCGTCCTTGATCACACGATGCTCCAGAGTCCCGTTGTGCTTCTCCAAGGTCTGGGCATAGGACAGGAAAGCATCCTTGGTCTTGCTTGAGATAATTTCTCCATCTTCTCCTCTCCGGGATACCGTGAATAGGTTCGGTGAAATAGGGCAGCCTCTGTACACTTCCTTGATACGTCCGAGTGCACAATGGACCGCCATGTCCCTTCCAAGAATCCAGTTGGGTGCGATGAACTTGAAGTCCACAGGCTCAGTGCGCGGCTCGAAAGTCCTTTCGGGAACGTGCACCTCATTCCTGTAGCTTGAATCCTCCGGGTAAGACAAAGTAGGCTTCCCTATGATAGTCGGCAGAGCAATCCTCAAGTCCTTGGTGATCTGTATCAGCTCCTTTCCGAAAGGCATAGTGGCGTCGGGCTGGCAAAACTCCGTGAACTTAACGGGGATGAAGGTGGCCATCTAAAACATTGGAAAATCAGAGAGAAGTCAGAAATGATCAGAAGAGGAAATAGAGGATTTATAGACATAAGAAAATAGTTTTCTTCCTAAGGCTTTTCCATTCCTAGAGGTTACGTCCTACGGTCAGCGTGTGCTCTGAATACCATTTCTGTAGCGACCCGACTCAATACGAGTCAAGCCTCTGGTGTTCCGTACCATCCCAAGATCATGTTGGTACACACTCAGTACATCAATGTATATATCAAGAGTTAAATCACACAGCTTTATTAATCAAAATCTCATATCGAGTATTTTATTACAATAATGAATCACAATAAAGTGGCTGAAGGCCATCTCATGAGATATCTAACGAAGACTAGCGGAAGCATCAGGTAGACGAGTCCATCCGACTCCAGGGCATGTCGTTGAGCGTAGATCATAGCCTCACTCCTGGTCGGAAAAGTACTCTGGAACATGATACGTTGCAGCCGTGTAGGTCAGCATATGGAATATGCCGGCAAGTCATCAAAGAGAGGGGGAAAATAATAACCAACTATCTCTACATGCATATTTGGCAGGTGGGGCTATAAGTTTTAGCATAAAGCCAATTTTCTCCTACAACAAGAGAGGGCTGAAAGCAAAAAAATATTACTACATTGTTTGTTGTTAACGAGGTGGTTCCGCCAACCAATTCTCGTACCCGAGTTGTTGATAATTCCCACATCATTATTAAGTTGTGTATAATCACTAGGAAGCAGTAGCAAAAAGAATCAAATAAAAATCTATTTTTAAACTCCTGGAATAAGCAAAACAATGTTTAAACTAAATCTGACCTAATTCAAATTTTAAAATTTCAAACATAGACAAATTATATGTTTTTGAAAACTACAGGAAAATTGTGATCTACTGGAACAAGTTTCAACTCCATTGGAACTCTGGATCAAACGTTGTGATCAAAACAATTTTGAAACTTTCTCTGTTTTGGAATTAAACAGAAAAAAGAGAAACTGATTCTAAGGGACAGGGGTACACGTGGCAGCCCCTGATTGGTTGCGGGTTCGTCTGCTACGGGGAAAACTACAACACGGCCGAAGTATAACAAAAACGCTTCGGCTAATAGTAAGTGGGGTAAAAACCGGGCGGTCTTTTAACTAAACCAAAGAGGCATCCAGTTTCTAATCTACACCATCTACGCAAGATCTAACGGTTGAGAAAACAAAACAGGGGCTCACAGGGGGCTGCTTCTTCTCCAGCGAGATTCCGGCGATGGCCGAGGCTGTGGGGCGAGGAGGGGGAGCTCCGGTGGGTCTCCGGTGGTGGCGGCCGGTCGGGGAGACGACGGGGCTTCTCCTCCGTCGATCTGTGGTGGCGGAGGGGCAAGCTCGGGGGCGGGGAAGGAGCAGCAGGGCGCCGGGGCCTCGGGGTGGCCGGGTGGAGCTCGGCTCCGGCGAGGTGGCGGCGTGGAGCTTGGGCAGGGGCGGCGGGGCGGTGGAGCGGGGCGAGGAGGGGGCTGGGTGCGGGTTTTTAAAGGGGGGGAAGGGGCATAAAGGGGAAGGGAATCGGGGCCGGCGATGTAGGCCTCGGCCATGGAAGGGCCAGTCGCTGGGAAGGAAGGGCTCGTGGGGAAGAAAGAAGGAAGGAAGAAGAAAGGAAGGATGGAAAGAAAGAAAAGAAAAAGAAAAAAAGGGGTGCGAGGGGGGGTGCTCGTGGCGGTTGGCCAGGGATCTGGCTCCCGGCGATGGGGGTATCTGGCCCAAGTAAATCGCGCCCATGGCGCCTTCCTAAAAAAATATCCCGATGTTGTATTTCTTTTAAAACAGCAAGAGAAAAAGAATAAAAGGAAACAAAATAAAAATAATTTATATGGGGTATTATATACCAAATTGATGAGAAGAATATTTCCTAATTGTTTATCATTTTTCCAAAACCAAAATAAAAACTTTTTTAAAAATGTTTTTTTTCAGAAAAATCCCTTATGCTACATTTTCTTTTTAAATTATTTCTCCATAAATTCTGGTTTTTCTTGGCTCAATTATTTTCAAAAACACCCCTGGCTTGGGAGGGTCATTTTCCTCCGCTCTTTCTTGCGTGCAAGAATTTTCTTTGGGGTATTTTCTCGGGGGGGGGGGGGGGGGATAGAAAAGCAAAAGCAAGTATTTGACGAAATTCAAATGCAAAACTTTATTGCAAACAAAATGCATAGATGCTTAGCTACATTTGTAGAACATTCCCAATTAGGAAAAATTGGGATGTTACACCAAAAGCCTAAGCTTGGGGGAGTACGTATCCTTCTCCCCTTTCATTGTATCATCCGTAGTTTCCTTTTCAATCTTTTCGAAGTTTTTGCCCGTTCTTCTTTGTTATTTCCTTGCAAAAACAACAAAAAGATTTCTCTTTTATTTTGTTTTTGTTTAACCTTTGGAAAACCCAAAAAGATTTCTTTTCTCTCTTTAGTTTGCTTTGTTTGCAGAGTTCAGCTCATGCCCATGGTTGTAATTGTACTTGATTATATCTTTCTACGTTCGATCGTGCAAGTGACGATGCAATAATAAAGAAGATCGACGGAAGGAATGCAACCAGGAAAGTCGGTATGAACTCTATTTGTTTCTACTTTTGTACATATGCCTGTACTTATGATCTAGAGACTAGCTTGTAGCGACATAGTGCTATGATTACAATGCTTTCCCAGTAGTTCATGCTTTCTTTGTGACTAGTCTCAAATAGATGGAGTGCATAATGTGTTATTGAAATGGTTAGCATGCATTGCATTGTTCATGGTTTGGCATATTAAAGTGGTATTTCCCTTCAGAGAGTTTTTGGATTGACTTGGCACATGCTTACACATGTTTATGACCAGAAGTCTATCAAGCCTTGACGATATTTTTATTTCAGAATAGTTATATCGATTTCATGCCCGATTCAATGTTGCTCTGTCGCTCTGCATAATTATGACCGTTATTGCTCTCTAGTTGGTTGCTTCCCTGTCTTTTGTTAGCCCTCACCTGTACTAAGCGGACTGACTGCTTGTGCATCCAAAATCCTTGAAACCAGTTGCGCCATATGAGTCCACCATACCTACCTATATGCGTTATTTATGTGTCGTTCTAAGTAAATTTGCATGTGCCATATTCTAAATTTTAAACTAAATATTTTGTTTTGTATGCCCGAATCGCTCATGTAGCGATTAGGGGCTATTAGTATCTTCCATGCTAAGAAGGTTATTCTCAAGATATGTGTTGATTCACTGTCATTCACGAGAAAGTGGCTGGTAGCCGGGATGCCCAGTTCCATGATCAAAGTCAAATAAAATTTAATGAAACAAAACTCCCCCAGGATTGTTGTTTGTATGGACAGTACCCGTGGATTCGGCCCGCCATGGAGTGCGATCGATTGGTGGAGGGGGAGTAAAAACTTTACTATTCTGTTTGGGAACCGCCTATAATGTATTTAGCATGGAATATATTGAGATCTCTTAGTTTTTACGTTGACAATGAAAGCATACCACCCAAATTTTTGATTTATCTCTGTTTTAAAGCTCAAGCTCTGGCACCTCTGCAAATCAATGCTTCTCTCTGCGAAGGGCCTATCTATTTTACTTTTCTGTTGAGCCGTCCTCTTCTTATAAAAAGCGCCAACTATAGAGAGCATAATTGTCATTCTAAGTGTAATGTGCATTGTCCCAAAGCACCACATTGTCTTCTACATGATAGTGATATTGCTTATTCTAAAATATTTATTTCTAGTCTCCTTTAATACTCGGAAGGAGCGTTTGCATTTATGTTTTGCTTCACTCTTGGGGGCTAGCGAGATACCACTCTAGTATATCCAAGTCGTGTGCATTGTGATCTTGTGATGATTTTCAGTTACATATTATTCATTCTTAGTTGTTTGTAACTCTCCACATGATCGAAGGATTGCTTCGTGCATTGTCTTTGTAGCATTACTTCAATACTTGTTGGACTTGTTCGTAGTGCATGCTTATATACATCTGATGAAGCAAAAGAGTTTTTCAAAGTTTTATTTGTCGCATTTAGTTCGTTGATCTGGATTACTTGAGGACAAGAAATATGCTAAACTTGGGGGAGTTGATACATCTGAAACGTATCGACTTTTCCAAACTATTTTGCTATTGTTTTGGCCTCATTCTTGCAAGATTTGAATAAAACTAACCCGGACTGACGATGTTTTCAGCAGAGCTGTTTGTATGGTTTCTTGTGCGTAGGAAAATGGATATTTAGACGTCCCAGAAAATTCCCATAAAAAATAGATAAAATCTATGCACCGGGAGAAACCATCGGCCAGAAGATGGGCCAGAGGGGAGCCACACGGCACCCGGGTGACCTGTGGGCGCGCCCTGCCCCCTGGCCGCGCTGGGAGGCCGCCTGGGTGGGGCCCACCCCCTCTGGTGCCCTACTTTGGCTCCTATTTTTACCCGTGATGTACAAATCCCAGAAGAAGATGTCGTTTTGCAAGTCCTAGACGCGAAGCCGCCACCACCCTTGGTTCTTCTTCGGGAGAGCTAATATGGAGGCTTTTTTGGCCTCCGGAGAGGGGACATCGTCGACATCGACATCACCATCACCACTCCATCATCCTCCCATGGCTTCTCCCATCATGTGTGAGTAATTCCCTGCTATAGGTGAAGGGGATGGGAGAGATTGGATGAGTTAGATCATGTAATAGTTCGTCGGATTGTCGAGTGTATGTTGCCTATCATCTACTATGGTATTTATCATCTTTGCTACTACTTGTTACTCTTAATGCTTGTCACTTTGGGCCCGAGTGCCATGATTTCAGATCTGAACACCTTATGTTTTCATGATTATATTTGTCTTCTAGGTCCTACTTATGAGTAGTATGCACCTATTATAGTCGGGAACTGACGATCCCAATGGTGACAGCTTGGGACACCAAAGGGGATAGACTATAGTTTGAGGATTCCATGTATCCATAGGTTGTTAATGCTTTGTTCCGGTGCTCTTTGACAGGAGCACCTTAATCTCCATAAGTTCCTTTTAGCCCCGTTGATAGCGGGATGGTAGGACAAAAGATGTTCTGCAAGTTCTTATTGCAAGCACGCACGACTACCTCAGGATGCATGCCTAATGTTTGATATATGCCTAGATGATCATTACTTTTCTATGTGCCTTGCCCCAAGTTAAATACATGATATCTCTCATCCATGACCAACCATCCATCTCCCTAGCCTACAATGTTTTAATCCTGCTGGTCACAAGTCGCTTTACTTTCGCTGTTTTACTTTCGTTGCTTTGCCACTATTATTTCCGTTGCCACCATCACTTCCATATCACTGTTGCTACTAATATTTCGTTGTCAAGAAAGTATCTTTCAGGTGCAGTTGAATTGAGAACTCAACTGTTAAAGCTTATAAATATTCTTTGGCTCCCCTTGTGTCGAATCAATAAATTGGGTAATCTTACCCGCGAATACTGTCGCGATCCCCTACACTTGTGGGTTATCAATCATCCGCATGTCCACCTTCGAGGAGCGGGCCCGCTTCTGTGGCGACGACGGAGGGATGGATTACGAGTTGATTTTATGGGCAATTCAGGAGGCTGAGAAGGCGGATCCGGGCCATGTGGCGAGATTGACGCGATTCAAGGCAGGGAGTCCCTCTTGACTCAACATTCGGCCGCCGTCGGTGCTCGTGCTGGCCAATCCCCCCGGTGTGCTACCACTGAGGATCGTCTCACCCCTCTTTCCATGAAATCGCGGGTTCCTGGCAAGCGTGCTCGTTGACGGGTGCTTGGCGTAGAGGTGCAGGCGCGTCAGACGAGGGGAGAACGACATATTCGCTGGTTGGAACCCCTTCCATGGATAGGAGACCGTGGTGAGATCCTTGCTCACCAGAGTAAGGTAAACAAAAGTTGCATTAATATCCCTAGAACTTGTTTTCATGGTGGGAGGGACTATAGTGACATCCTGGTCAGAATCTTTGATGGAGAAGTCGTAAAGCCCTATGCTATTGATGTCGGTCCTGTTGCCGGAGTTTCTACTCCTGGCCGGTTTCAATCTCTTGCGAAGTTTCAGGGGGAGGAAGAGAGTACTCCAAAATCACCGGTATCTGCCCCAAAAGCGCTGCCAATGGACCAGCTATGGTTCCTGCACCCCTCATCCATGGATGTGTGGTGAGGCGGAAAGCAAGTTTTTGGAAACTGTCTTCCCTTTTGGAAAGTGACTTAGTGGATGAGGTTACGGACTTTTTTGGGCACTTGTGGGTTATCCCATCCCAAGTGCGTTGTCGTTCTCATATTCACCGCTACTCCTCCCCTCCAAACACTATCTATGCCATCACCAAACTATTTTGGATTCGAAAAGATCTCTTCCGGTCTAGAGAATTGTCACGAGATGCTTGCTTCCCCGTTGAGCGCGTAGGGCATTTTGATCCTACCCCAACCATCTTCAAGCCATCGGTGGAGGGGATCACGCTGGGTTCGCGGTCGTTTTCTGAGTTGGACAAGGCCAAGATGGACAAAGGTCATAAAAAAAAGTGGCCTCCTCATCGTCAGGCAACCAAGAAGGCGATCCCTAGCCACGGGGGAGGGGGTGCTCCGTGCTGCGGTGACAGAAATCTTCTTTCGTCTCTTGAGCTTGCGTTGGTTTTTCCCTTGAAGAGGAAAGGGCGATGCAGCACATGAGCAGTAAGTATTTCCCTCAGTTTGAGAACCAAGGTATCAATCCAGTAGGAGAATCTCATCAAGTCCAGAGTACCTACACAAACACAAAAGAGCTTGCACCCAACGCTATACACGGGTTGTCAATCCCTTCAAGATTGATTGCAAAGTGAGATCTGAAGGCGGAAAGTGCAACGAAGAAAAAGTGTAAGGCTGAAAATATGGTGTGAAGTAGACCCGGGGGCCACAGTGTTCACCAGAGGCTTCTCTCAAAATAGCAAATATTACAGTGGGTGAACAAATTACTGTCGAGCAATTGACAGAACCGCGCAAAGTCATAACGATAACTAAGGCAATGATCATACATATAGGCATCATGTACAAGACAAGTAGACCGATACTTCTGCATCTACTACTATTACTCCACACATCGACCGCTATCCAGCATGCATCTAGTGTATTGAGTTCATGACGAACAAAGTAACGCCTTCAGCAAGATGACATGATGTAGAGGGATAAACTCAAACCAATGATGAAAACCCCATCTTTTTACCCTTGATGGCAAAAACACGATGCATGCCTCGCTACCCCTTCAATCATGGGTGAGGTCACCGCACGGTATGAACCCAAAACCAAGCACTTATCCCATTGCAAGAATCATAGATCAAGCTTGCCAAACAAAACCCACAACTCGAAGAGAATTACAAGGATATGAAATCACGTATAAGAGAGATCAGAAGAAACTCAAATAAGATTCATAGATAATCTGATCATAAATCCATAATTCATCGGATCTCGACAAACACACAGCAAAAGAAGATTACATCGGATAGATCTTCATGAAGATCATGGAGAACTTTGTATTGAAGATCCAAGAGAGAGAAGAAGCCATCTAGCTACTAGCTATGGACCCGTAGGTCTATGGTGAACTACTCACGAATCATCGGAAAGGTCATGGTGTTGATGAAGAAGCCCTATGTATCCGAATCCCCCCTCCGGCAAGGCACCAGAACATGCCCCAGATGGGATCTTGCGGAGACAGAAGCTTGCGGCGGCGGAAAAGTACTTTCGATGATCTCCTGATTTTTTCTGGAATTATTGGGAATATATAGGTGAAAGACCTAGGGCAGAGGTGGCCCAGGGAGCCCACAAGCCTGGGAGACGCGGGCCCCCCTGACCACGGCTAGGGGGCTTGTGGGGTCCGTGGTGGCCCCCTTCTTGGTTCTCAAGTTTCCCGATCTTCTTCTATTTTGAAAAAAATCTTTTTGGAAGTTCCGTTCTGTTTGGACTCCTTTTAAAATCCTCCTCTGAAAGGGCTCAAAAACACGGAAAAAACAAGAACTCACACTTGACACTGAGTTAAAAAGTTAGTCCCAAAAAGATATAAAAGGCATACAAACCATCCAAAGTTTGACAGGATAATAGCAGGAAACCATCAAAAATTATAGATACGTTGGAGACGTATCAAGCATCCCCAAGCTTAACTCCTGCTCGTCCTCGAGTAGGAAAGTGATAAAGACTGAATTTTTGATGTGGAATGCTACCTAGCATAGTTGTCCCTTGCAACTTCTTTCGTGTGACATGAATGTTCAGATCCGTAAGATTCAAAATTATATTTTGCTATTGACATGAAAACAATAATACTTCAAGCAAACTAGCAAGGTAATCATGAACTTTCGAAATAACAAGGCCAAAGAAAGTTATCCCTGCAAAATCATATAGTCTGGCTATGCTTCATCATCCCCACACAACTAATTTAAATCATGCACAACCCCGGTATTGGCCAAGTAATTGTTTTCGCACTCTTACTTTCTCAAACCTTTTATAACTATCACGCAATACATGAGCGTGAGCCAAGGATATAGCACTATGAGTGGAATAGAGTGTGGTGGTGGTTTTGAGACAAAAAGGGAGGAGATGGTCACATTGACTCGGCGTATCAAAGGGCTATGGAGATGCCCATTAATAGATATCAATGTGAATGAGTAGGGATTGCCATACAAAGGATGCACTAGAGCTATAAGTATGTGAAAGCTCAAAAGGAGAACTAGTGGGTGTGCATCCAACTTGCTTGCTCACGAAGACCTAGGGCAATTTTGGGGAAGCCCATCATTGGAATATACAAGCCAAGTTATATAATGAAGATTCCCACTAGCATATGGTGGTGACGAAACGAGAGGCTCTCAATCATGAAGAACATGGTGATATTATGAAGCACAAGTGTGGAAAAAGATAGTAGCATTGTCCCTTCTCTCGTTTTCTCTCTCTCTCTTTTATTTGGGCTCTTGGGCCTCTTTTTTCTCTTTTATTTATTTGGGCTCTTTGGCCTCTTTTTTCTATTTCCTCACATGGGACAATGCTCTAATAATGATGATCATCACACTTTTATTTACTCACAGCTCAAAGCTCCGAACGATGATGACTCTATAGGAAATGCCTCCGGCAGTGTACCAGGATGTGCAACGGTCTAGCTTGGTGTATGTCGTTGAAACATCTAGCTAGCTATCTTACGATCATGCAATGGCAATATGAGAGTGACGGCACAAGTCATGAGACAGAACGGTGGGAATTGCATGGCAATATATCTTGGAATGGCCATGAAAATGCCATAGTAGGTAGGTATGGTGGCTGTTTTGAGGGAGGCATATGGTGGGTTTGTGCACCAGCGAGAATTGCGTGGCACTAGAGAGGCTAGCAATGGTGGAAGGTGAAAGTGCATCTATACCATGGACTAACATTAGTCATGAAGAACTCACATACTTGTTGCGAAAGTTTTTGTTAGTAATCGAAACAAAGTGCTAAACGCATACTCCTAGGGGAAGGGTTGGTAGGTGTTAACCATCGCGCGATCCCGACCGCAACACAAAGGATGACCATCAATAGATCAATTATGCTCCGACTTCCTAACATAGATCAATACGTGCATGCTATGGGAATCACTAACTTCAACACAAGTATTTCTAGATTCACAACATCCTACTAACATAACTCTTAGTATTACCAAATCCACGTCTCAAAACTAATTGAGAGGAATCAAACTTCTCTTTCTAATCAATGCACATGAAGATGGAGGTTTTTGTATCCTCTTTGGGTACCTATCACCTTTGGGGACTACTTTCATAGCACAAGCCAACTACCAAGTCACGCACCGCCGTGCTCTAAAAGATCTAAGCGAAGCACATAGAGCAAAATTATCTAGCTCAAAAGATATAAGTGAAGCACTATGAGCATTCTAGCAAAATCATGATGAGTGCATGTCTCTTTCAAAAGGTGTGCAGCAAGGATGATTGTGACACAACAAAAAGAAAAGACTCCTACGATACAAGACGCTCCAAGCAAAACACATATCATGTGGTGAATAAAAATATAGCTCCAAGTAATGTTACCGATGGATTGAAGACGAAAGAGGGGATGCCTTCTCGAGGCATCCCCAAGCTTAGGCTTTTTGGTGTCCTTGAATTTGGCTTGGGATGCCTTGGGCATACCCAAGCTTGAGATCTTTCCACTCCTTATCTCTTTGTCCATGAGAACATCACCCAAAACTTGAAAACTTCACAACACAAAACTTAAACAGAAACTCGTGATAACATTAGCACAAGAAAACAAACTACCACCTCTTTAGTTACTGTAGTAATCTTGATTTCTATTTATATTGGTGTTAGATTACTGTATTCTCACTTTTCCATGGCTAGTACCCCCCCCCCCCCCCGATACTATCCATAGTTTCATCAAAACAAGGAACCAACTCAACAAAAAAAGAATCTGTCAAAAAACAGACCAGTCTGTAGCAATCTGTATACTTCGTATACTTCTGGTACCTCAAAAATTCTAAAAACTTACTAATGCCTGGTAAAAAGGAATATAAACCAGCAGCAAAAAAAATAAACTCAAAAGCTCTTTCTGAATAAAAATGAAAAATATTCTTGTGAGAGAAAAGTTTCTGTCTTTTTCCAGCACGATCAAACAACCATCACCAAGACTAGTCATAAAGGTTTTGCTTGGCCCAAACACAAAAAGAAACACAAAAGACAATATCATAACAGAATTATGATGGTGTGGACGCAATAAAACAGAAAGAAAAATATAAATTCATTGGGATGCCTCCCAACAAGCGCTATTGTTTAACGCCCTTAGCTAGGCATTGATAATTCAATGATGCTCACACAAAAGACAAGAATTGAAGCACAACGAGAGCATCACAAAGGATGTGAAAATCACATCTAAGTATAACATGCTTTCTATGCATAGGCATTTTATAGTAAAACAAATTGGCAAGACAACCAATAGTTACCAAATGCAAGGAAGAAGAAAGAGACAATAGCAATCTCAACATAACGAGAGGTAATTTGGTAACATGAAAGTTTCTACCAAAATATTTTCCTCTCTCGTAGCAATTACATGTGGGATCATATTCAAATTCAACAATATAGCTATCACATAGGATATTCTTTTCATGATCCACATGCATGCAAAGTTGACGCTCTTCAAAAATAGTGGGATTATCATCAACTAAAGTCATGACTTCTCCAAACCCACTTTAAATATTATTGCAAATATCATAATCATCATGAGGCTTAAACAAATTTTCAAGATCAAAAGAAAAATCATTGCCCCAATCATGATCATTGCAACAAGTAGAGGACATAGCAAAACTAGCATCCCCAAACTTAGGGTTTTGCATATTTTTAGCATGATTGTCACTAATAGAATTTATAGTGAAACCATTGCAATCATGCTTATCATCCAAGGAGCCCTCGTGAATCACTTCATAAATTTCTTCATCACAATTTTCATATTCACGCATCTCAAGCAAAACTCCATAGAAAAAGTCAAGTGCACTCAACTCACTAGCAATTCGTTCAACATACTTGGATCTCTTAAATAGATTAGCAAGTGGATGAGGATCCATATCAATAGATTTTCAGCAAGCAAAGATGCAAGCATATTGAAGGCACATGGCAACACAAGCAAACAGAAAGCAAGCGAAAGAAAAGGGCGAGCGAAAAAGGCATATATTTTTGTAAATTTTTGTTTTTCAGAAGTGGGGGAGAGGAAAACGAGAGGCGAAAAAGTAAATCCAAGAGATGAGTTTGCAACACTTGGATGAATTCTTGACTTGATCCTCCCCGGCAACGGCGCCAGAAATTCTTCTGCTACGGCGAAAGAAATCTTCTGTCATCTCTTGAGCTTGCACTTGGCACTGAGTTAATAAGTTAGTCCCAAAAAGATATAAAAGGCATACAAAACATCCAAAGTTTGACAGGATAATAGCATGAAACCATCAAAAATTATAGATACGTTGGAGACGTATCACTCAGCCTCAACCTCCTCCTGAGCCTGCCCCTTCGAAACCTGTCCAACCTGTAGCCAAATTTGGCGGGGTGCAGGCTAATTTGGGTGCAGGGACCTCCAACCCAGCCCATGCTATGCATGTTGTTCCTGCTATCCCAATTGTCCAAGCCCTAGATCCTAGGTACAAGGAGATGGTGTGTTTCAATTGTAGTTGGCCAGGACATTACATTGGGAATTGCATTGAGGCCAAGAAATGTTTTATTTGTGCGGGTAGCCACATGTTAATAATTGTGCTACTTGGGCCCTTTGACATCTCACTGCTACCTACTTTGGGAGTGTTGCTGCTGGTTTGGGATTTTATCATGTGGATGTTCATGTGGCTGCAGAATCAAGCTGGATGAATTACAAAAATTGTGCCCTGCTTCATGTGGTGAGAGAGGAGGTTTCTACCTTTGAGTTATTGATGCAATTGAATGGTATTTTCCGTAAAAACAAGCAGTAGTCTTGGCAGATCAGAGAGTTGGAGAGCAAGAAATTCCTTCTTCTCTTTCCCCCTTGGAAAAATGTTGAAGATCTAATTGAATTTCCTCCTTTTGACTTACCCATTGATGGAGTTTCTCTCAAAGTTGTTGAGTGGCAGTGGATGTTAGATCCATTTTTTGAGCTTACTCAGGCTTGGGTTCAGATTGAAGGTATTCCTCCCAAATGGTGTGCTAGGAAAGTCTTTTCCCAAATCACTTCTTGTTTTGTTATCCTTGTGGATGTTGACTGGAATGGAATTTTCAAGAGCTTTTCTGAAGTGATCCAAGTGAAAGTGGCATGTAGAGACCCTGCCAAAATCCCTTTAGAAAGATTAGTTGAGATGAAAAATAAACTATACCTGCTTTTTGTTTTCTATGGAAGGCTTTGATCAAATTGGTGATGAAGGAGGTGATGATGGGGATGACCCAGAAGATGAAGATCCTCATAATAATAGGTTGAATGAAAAAGATGATGATATAGATCCTGACCTGACAAACAAAGACAACATGGATGATGATGAGGGGAACCCAATGGATGAACTGGATATGTCTAATTTTCGTGAGAAGAATCCTGCTGCTTCTGCTTCTGGTATGAAGTCAATAAGACAGCTGATGTGTGTACTTCAGATTTGAATGCTATAGATGGGACGTTGTATTGCAGCACTGAAAAATAGTGTGGAGAAAGTCTAGTTGCTTTTGCATCTGAGTTCCATCCTCCCATTCTCTAGAACAACATACATGAGGAATTTATCCATGAAATCAGGTCAGGGCAAAACCATGTGGCTTCTGCAAATGATCAAGAAAGTTCACCTAATGTAGTTGATAATGTTTATCAATGCTGGAAAATGAGCCTATGCATGTCCATATGGAATATTGTTATGAACAACTAAGGAAATTTGAGATGGTTGACTCTGATGATGAGGAGGAGATTGTTCTCCGTGAAATGCAATGCCTCCCCAAGGACCTAGCTTGTGCTTTAGGCTCTGCAAAGAGATCCTTACTGGAAACATTGGAGAAAGCAGAATCTGATAAGAAGATGAAAACTCAAGAGGAAAAATCTGTTATATGGGGGCCTACCTTGTCAAGCAGACCTACAACAAGGAAGCATGGGAACATTAATATTATGGATAAAGCTAAGGCATATCGGCAGAAGAAGAACTTGGAGATTCCTAAATCTCTCAAAGGTAAATCTTTTGCTTGTTTATATATTACTGATTTGGTTTCTCAATGTGATAAAATTGATATGTGCATTGGAAGTAATGAGAGAGAGAAGAATGACATCCTTCTGGATATGATTAAGTCTGAGCATTTAAGATGTTTACAAATTGCAGATAATAACCCTGATATTGTCCTTCGTGACAATTTGGATGTGGATATTCATCCTAGTCCTCCCCCTGTGAACAAAGCTTATCCTCCTAGGCCAGGGGGGCACTGTGGGCTCTAGGGGAGATAGCCTAGTTCTTCACACTAAAAATGTGCCTTGTGGCCTATCCCATCCATTCAAAGTTAAATGATAGGATCCTTTTGGAACATTAGGGGTATGAGTCAACATGGTAAACTACACTGCCTTGGGGATTTCCTCAATAATAATAATGTAGACTTTGTTGGTTTCTTTGAAACCAAGAGAGACTGTTTTGATATAAATATGCTTAATACTATTGCTGGTGGCAATGATTTTTGTTAGCATTTTTTGTGTGCTATTAATACTACTGGTAGTATCCTAGTGTGTCTTAGGAATAATCTATTTGCGGTTGTTGGATTCATCAACAACAAATTATGTGTGGTGGTTAGTATTAAGAATAAAGATGATAACTTTTTATGCCACCTTCTGGCTGTCTACGAGACTGCTTATAATGAGTTAAAAATGAATTCATTGTTGAATTACATGAAGTTATGAGTTCCCTATCGTATCCTGTAATTTTGGGAGGTGATTTTAATCTAGTAAGATCTCTTAATGATAAGAACAATGGGGTGATTAATAGTGAGTTTGCTTTTCTCTTTAATGATTGGATTAATAAGTGGGGCCTGGTGGAGATTAAGATAGCTCATAGGTGTTACACGTGGAGTAATAATCAAGACAATCCATTTTTGCAACCATTGATCGGGTGTTTGTGTCCACATCATGGGATTTACACTGTCCTTTATCTGTTTTGTCGCCCCCAGGGTGGGTCGTGATGATACTCCCCTCATGTTGGACATAAAAGCTAGGAGGGTTACCTACGTGAAATCTTTACGCTTTGAAAAATGGTGGCTTGGTCAACCAGGATTTAGAGAGACGGTTTGTGAGGCTTGGAATGCCATTCCGTCTGCGGGGTCTAGCATTAATACTTGGCTCGCTAAAAATAGGAACTTGCATAGAAATATTAATGGTTGGAGCATTAATAGAGATGCTGAGCTTAAGAGGAAGTAAAGATATCTTATGCAGGACTTTGATATCTTGGATGTTTTTTCTGAAACTAACCGCATTGATGATAATGATAGATCTCGTACGAATGAGATTAAATGTGAGCTTGATGCTATTTGGCATAAGGAGCAAATTGCCTTATGGCAAAGATCCAGAGATCGTAGAATTAAAGATGGAGATAAATAAAATGCATACTTCCATGCATTAGCTAATCATAGACATAGGAAGAATCATCTGTTTGTGCTTAATGGGGATAATGGTCCTGTTCACACTACAAAAGAGATGCCAGAGATAGCCACTACCTTTTATAATAATATTTTTAGTTATGAGCCGAGACATAATATTCAGCTAGGACCCTCCTTTTGGAGTTCGGACGAGATGGACACACCAGAGGAGAACGAGATGCTCCAGAAAAATTTCTCGCTAGAGGAAATTACGGAAGCCATTTTTGGCTCATACGCACATGGGGCACCTGGACCAAATGGTCTTTCCTTCCTCTTTTATCAAGTATTTTGGGAATTGATTCAAAAGGATTTTATGGCTATGGTGGGGGATTTTTAAGTACATAAATTAGACATCCATAGACTTAACTTTGCGTTGATTGTTTTGATTCCTAAGGAGGCTGATGCTAAAGATATAAAAAAACCAGGCCGAGTAGTAATTGTTGATATGTCCCAAACATATCTATAATTTCTGCTTGTTCCATGATCTTTTGAGTGACATTGTTATATGTTTTGCTACACTTTTATATCATTTAACACATATTTGAACTAACCTACTAACTCAGTGCACCCAGTGCCAGTTTCTCTCTGCTGATGTCTATTTTGCAGGGGCTTTTTCCCAATTTTCCGAAGCCCAAAAAATTCCAGGAAACATATATAAAACATCAGTGTAACGGAAGCTTCCAGATCACCGAAGATGGGCCAGAGGGGGCCAAGGGCCTCCCAGGTGACCTGTTGGCGCGACCAAGCCCTAGGTCGCGCCAGGAGGCGGCCTGGGTGGGCCCCACCTCCTCTGGTGCCCTCCTTTGGCCTATATTTAGTCCTCTGAGAGGAAACCCTTCCACAACTTCCATGACCAGTAGCTATGTGATGTCTTCTCTCCAATCTTGTGCTTCAATGGTTAGTCCTTGTGAGCTGCCCTACATGATCAATGCATCTATGTAATTCTCTTGCTATTGCTATGCTCGGTTTGTTGGGATCCGATGGATTATGAGATTATTTCAGATTGTTATGAGTTATATATTTGATTATCCTTTTATATTATGTTCCTTAGTGATTCATGCATGTTCTTCATTGCTATTTATTACTTTGGCCGAGTAGTAGATTGTAACTCCAAGAGGGAGCGTTATGCATGATTGTGGGTTCATGCCCCTCGATGTCTAGCTTGAGTGACAGAAACATGAGACTAGGGTATGTGTTGTTGCCACGAGGGAGAAAACAACGGTGCTTGTGACCACGGTTGCAAGGATTGTTTACCTTACGCATAGTTCGTTAATGCAGTTGTGCGTTGCTTTGAGTTTACACTTTGGGTGGGGCTCGCAACTTAATATCGGAGATATGTTCTGGATAGATATCTCAAGGTGGATGATTAGTAAGTAGATGCTGATGAATAAATAGTCTACTTGTCTTGGCGTACTGCCCCTTACTATTGAACCTCTAACTATCAAGTAGCATAATTAGCATTGCGGTGCGTTCATAATTCTGTCAATTGCCCAACTGTGATTTGTTTACCCAAGCATAGTTGTTTATCATCTTTTGGGAGAGAGACATCACTAGTGAACATCATGTGACTCCGGTCCATATCACCATCATTGTTTACACCTCCATCATTTACCGTTTTCATTTACTTTTCCGTTGCAATCACTATTACTTTCCCGCTTGAGTTTTGATCCTTTGCAAACTACAAGGCTAGAGAGATTGACAACCTCTCTGTACTCGTTGGGAGCAAAGTTATTTGTTGTGTGTGCAGGTCCATGTCTTCTGCTAGCACCAGGGTGGAAGACACCTACTTGTTGAGCCTAGGAGTCCTCCTAGTTTGATAAACCTTAGAGTCTCTGTGTGAGGGAAAACTTGCTGCTCACTACATCTCAACCTTCCACTTGGGGTAACCAACGAGGTGCGAGAAGTATATAGATCATCTCGTCATCAAGCAAAGTTTTCTGGCGCCGTTGCCAGGGACTCCAATCTTCAAGATAGGGGAGTTGCATGTTATCCTTTACCTTTGCTTTTTAGTCTTATTAGTTTGCTTTCTAGTTTTTGCTTTGGAGTCTTATACCAAAAACCACAAAAAAATAGTTGCTTTGCTCTTGCTTGTTGCCGATGTTATTGGTTTCACTGAAAACACCAAGTTGTGTGATTTTACTAGTCACAACAACAATGATTTTATCTGCACTCCTATTGCTGCTTCCACCATTGGAGCCACGTCCTATGAGATTAAACTTGCTTTATTGAACCTTGTCATGAAAGATCAATTCTCCGGTGCCGGAGATGATGTTGCCTTGAACTTGAGAAATTTTGTTGAGCTGTGTGATATGCAAAAATATACAAAAGTAGATGGTGATATTGTTAAACTTAAGCTTTTTCCTTTATCTTTGAGAGGGGGAGCTAAAGTGTGGCTTCAATCTTTGCTTGGGAATAGCATATATTCTTGGGATAAGTGCAAAGATGCTTTTATTGGGAAGTATTACCCGCCTGCTAAGATTATCCAGTTGAGGAGTAACATTATGAATTTTACACAATTGGATAATGAACATGTTGCTCAAGCTTGGGAACGTATGAAATCTCTTGTTAAGAATTGCCCTACTCATGGTTTGTTTACTTGGATGGTTATCCAAACTTTTTATGCAGGATTGAACTTTACCTCACGGAATCTGTTAGACTCGGCCGTGGGAGGAACCTTTATGTCAACTACACTTGGTGCTGCCACAAAGCTATTGGATGAGATGATGACAAATTATTCTCAATGGCGCACCGAGAGAGCTCTGCTACCTCTTGAGCTTGCGTTGGTTTTTCTCTTGAAGAGGAAAGGGTGATGCAACACAGTAGCAGTAAGTATTTCCCTTAGTTTGAGAACCAAGGTATCAATCCAGTAGGAGTATCAAGGCAAGTCACCAAAGTACCTGCGCAAAAACAAACAAACTTGCACCCAACGCTATAAACGGGTTGTCAATCCCTTCACAATTAATTCCAAGGTGAGATCTGAAGGTGGAAAGTGCAACAAAGTAAAAGTGTAGAGCTGAAAATATGATGTGAAGTAGACCCGGGGGCAATAGTGTTCACTAGAGGCTTCTCTCATGATAGCAAGTATTACGGTGGGTGAACGAATTACTCTCGAGCAATTGATAGAACCGCGCAAAGTCATGACGATATCTAAGGCAATGATCATACATATAGGCATCACGTCCGAGACAAGTAGACCGATATTGTGTGCATCTACTACTATTACTCCACACATCGACCGCTATCCAGCATGCATCTAGTGTATTGAGTTCATAACGAGCAGAGTAACGCCTTAAGCAAGATGACATGATGTAGAGGGATAAATTCATACAATAGATATAAACCCCATCTTTTTACCCTTGATGGCAACAACATGATGCGTGCCTCACTACTCCTTCTGTCACTGGGTGAGGTCACCGCACGGTATGAACCCAAAACAAAACACTTCTCCCATTGCAAGAATCATAGATCAAGATGGCCAAACAAAACCCATAACTCGAAGAGAATTACAAGGATATGAAATCATGCATAAGAGAGATCAGAAGAAACTCAAATAACATTCATAGATAATCTGATCATAAATCCACAATTCATCGGATCTCGACAAACACACCGCAAAAGAAGATTACATCGGATAGATCTCCATGAAGATAATGGAGAAATTTGTATTGAAGATCCAAGAGAGAGAAGAAGCCATCTAGCTACTAGCTATGGACCCGAAGGTCTGTGGTGAACTACTCACGCATCATCGGAGAGGCAATGGTGTTGATGAAGAAGCCCTCCGTGTCTGAATCCCCCCTCCGGCAGGGCACCGGAACGTGCCCAGATGGGATCTTGCGCAGACAAAAGCTTGCGGCGGCGGAAAAGTATTTTCGTGGCTCTCTCTGGCAGTTTTGGATTTTTAGGGAATTTATAGGCAGAAGAAGTAGGGCAAAGGAGCCACGGGGGGCACAAGCCTGGTAGGCACCCCCCAGGCCGCGGCTAGGGGGCTTGTGGCCTCCCCCGGAGTCCTTTGCCTTGGTTCTCAAGTTCCCTGTGTATCTTCTATTACGGAAAAAATCTTTCTGAAGGTTTTATTCCGTTTGGACTCCGTTTAATATTCTTCTCTGAAAAGGGTCAAAAACACGGAAAAAACAGGAACTGGCACTTGGCACTGAGTTAATAGGTTAGTCCCAAAAAAGATATAAAATAGCATAATTATGCAAACAAAACATCCAAAGTTGACAAGATAATAGCATGGAATCATCAAAAATTATAGATACGTTGGAGACGTATCAAGCATCCCCAAGCTTAACTCCTACTCGTCCTCGAGTAGGGAAGTGATAAAGACTAAATTTTTGATGTGGAATGCTACCTAACATATTTGTCCTTTGTAACTTCTTTCTTGTGACATGAATGTTCAGATCCGTAAGATTCAAAACAATAGTTTGCTATTGACATGAAAACAATAATACCTCAAGCATGCTAGCAAAGTGATCATGAACTTTTGAAATAACAAGGCTAAAGAAAGTTATCCCTACAAAATCATATAGTCTGGCTATGCTCCATCATCCCCACACAACGAATTTAAATCATGCACAACCCCGGTATTGGCCAAGTAATTGTTTTCGCACTCTTACTTTCTCAAACTTTTTCAACTCTCACGCAATACATGAGCGTGAGCCATGGATATAGCACTATAGGTGGAACAGAGTGTGGTGGAGGTTGTGAGGCAAAAAGGAGGAGATGGTCACATTGACTCGGCGTATCAACGGGCTATGGAGATGCCCATCACTACATATCAATGTGAATGAGTAGGGATTACCATGCAATGGATGCATGGGAGCTATAAGTGTGTGAAAGCTCAAAAGAAGAACTAGTGGGTGTGCACCCAACTTGCTTGCTCACGAAGACCTAGGGCAATTTTGAGGAAGCCCATCATTGGAATATACAAGCCAAGTTATATAATGAAGATTCCCACTAGTATATGGAAGTGTCAAAACAAGAGACTCTCTATCATGAAGAACATGGTGCTTTTGTGAAGCACAAGTGTGGAAAAAGATAGTAGCATTGTCCCTTCTCTCTTTTTTTCTCTCTCTTCTTTTGGGGCTCTTTGGCCTCTTTTCATTTTTTTGGTGGGCATCTTTGGCCTCTTTTTTTTATTCCTCACATGGGCCAATGCTCTAATAATTATAATCATCACACTTTTATTTACTTACAACTCAACACTTAGAGCAATGATGACTCCAAAGGAAATGCCTCCGGCAGTGTACCGGGATGTGCAACGATCTAGCTTAGCGTATGACATTGAAACATCTCGCTAGCTATCTTATGATCATGCAATGGCAATATGAAAGTGACGGCACAAGTCATGAGATGGAACGGTGGGAGTTGCATGGCAACATATCTCGGAATGGCTATGAAAAGGCCATAATAGGTAGGTATGATGGCTGTTTTGAGGAAGGTATATGGTGGGTTTGTGTACCGACAAAAGTTGCGCGACACTAGAGAAGCTAGCATTGGTGGAAGGTGAAAGTGCATCTATACCATGGACTCACATTAGTCATGAAGAACTCATATACTTATTGCGAAAGTTTTATTAGTAATCAAAACAAAGTGCTAAACGCATACTCCTAGGGGAAGGGTTGGTAGGTGTTAACCATCGCGCGATCCCGACCGCAACACAAAGGATGACAATCAATAAATCAATTATGTTCTGACTTCCTAACATAGCGGTTCACCATACATGCATGCTACGGGAATCACTAACTTCAACACAAGTATTTCTAGATTCACAACACCCTACTAACATAACTCTAATATCACCAAATCCATATCTCAAAACTAATTGTTAGGAATCAAACTTCTCTTTCTAATTAATGCACATGAATATGGAAGTTTTTATTATATCCTCTTTGGATGCCTATCATGTTTAGGACTCTTTCATGACACACGTCAACTACCAAGTTAACTCAGAGAGAGCACTCTCAAAAAGATATAAGTGAAGATCGAGATTTTTTATTTCTCCAAAATATGACACCGTCGTGCTCTAAAAATATCTAAGTGAAATACTAGAGCAAAGTTATCTAGCTCAAAAGATATAAGTGAAGCACATGCGACCTAAATTGCCTAACTCAAAAGATATAAGTGAAGCTCAATGAGTATTCTAGCAAATTCATGATGAGTGCATGTCTCTCTCAAAAAGGTGTGCAGCAAGGATGATTGTGACACAACAAAAAGAAAATACTCCTATAATACACGACACTCCAAGCAAAACACATATCATGTGGTGAATAAAAATACAGCTCCAAGTAACGTTACCGATGGATTGAAGACGAAAGAGGGGATGCCTTCCCGGGGCATCCCCAAGCTTAGGCTTTTTGGTGTCCTTGAATTTGGCATGGGATGCCTTGGGCATTCCCAAGCTTGAGCTCTTTCCACTCTTTATCCCATTGTCCATGAGAACATCACCCAAAACTTGAAAACTTCACAACACAAAATTTAAACAGAAACTCGTGATATCAATAGCATAAGAAAACATACCACCACCTCTTTAGGTACTGTAGCAAACTTGATTTCTATTTAGATTGATGTTAGATTACTATATTCTCACTTTTCCATATCTAGTACCCACCGATACTATCCAAAGTTTCATCAAAGTAAGCAATCAACACAACAAAAACTGAATCTGTCAAAAACAGACCAGTCTGTAGCAATCTGTATACTTCGTATACTTTTGTTATCTCAAAAATTCTGAAATATTACGACAATTATGGAAATTGGCGTATCAACCAGCATCAAAAAGAATCAACTCAAAAGCTCTTTCTGGATAGGAACTAAAAATAATTTCGTGAGCGCAAAGTTTCTGTCTTTTTCAGCAAGATCAAACAACCATCACCAAAACTAGTCATAAAGGTTTTACTTGGCACAAACACAAAGAGAAACACAAAAAACACAATCATAACAGAATTATGATGGTGTGGACACAAAAAACAGAAAGCAAAAAAGCAAAGATAAATTCATTGGGTTGCCTCCCAGCAAGCGCTATTGTTTAACGCCCTTAGCTAGGCATAAGGCGATAGAATCAAGTATCGCCGTCTTTGGTGCTCAAACCATAAGTAGCCCTCGTCATGGATTCATAAGGCAATCTTATTTTCTTTCTAGGAAAGTGTTCCATGCCCTTCTTTAATGGAAATTGAAATCTAATATTCCCTTCCTTCATATCGATGATGGCACCCATAGTCCTAAGGAAAGGTCTACCAAGAATGATGGGACATGTCGGATTGCAATCAATATCAAGCACAACGAAATCCACGGGTACATAGTTCCTATTTGCAATAATAAGAACATCATTGATCCTTCCCATAGGTTTCTTAACAGTAGAATCCGCAAGATGCAAATTAAGAGAGCACTCATCAATTTCGTTGAAGCCTAGAACATCACATAAAGACTTTGGAATGGCGGAAACACTAGCACCCAAATCACACAAAGCATTGCATTCATAGTTTTTAATCTTGATTTTGATAGTAGGTTCCCACTCATCATGAAGTTTTCTAGGAATAGATACTTCCAACTCAAGTTTCTCTTCAAGAGATTTCATCATAGCACCAATGATATGATCGGTAAAGGCTTTATTTTGGCTATAGGCATGTGGAGAGTTTAGCATGGATTGCATCAAGGAAATACATTCAATCAAAGAGCAACTATCATATTTGAATTCCTTGAAATCCAAAGTAGTAATTTCATCACCACTCAAAGTTTTGATATCCTCTACTCTACTTTCAGTGCTTTTAGCATCAAGGTAGATAGACTCCGAATCATTGGGGCGTTTTGCAACCAAAGTGGATTCATATCCAGCCCCATCATCATTAGGTTTGACATTACAAAACAAGGATTCAATGGGAGACACCAAGAACTTTAATATCTTCGTGATTCTCATCACGAGAACACGCCTTTTTAAGCCATTCATGTCTAGCACGAATTTGGGTGATTCTTTCTTTATTCTCATTCATGGAAACACGCATAGCTTTCAAAGTTTCATCCATATTAATCTTGGGAGGAGCACATCTCAATTTCAAAGCATCAATATCAAGAGACATTCTATCAACGGTCCTAGCCAAGTCATCAATTTTGAGCAGTTTTTCTTCTATGGACGCATTGAAAATCTTTTGCGAGTTGATAAACTCTTTAGTATTACTCTCAAGATCAGAGGGTAATTTATTGTAATTTCCATGAGCATTGTTGTAGGAATTGCCAAAGTTATTAGAGGGATTACTAGGAAAAGGCCTAGGAATAAAGTTACCTCTATAAGCATTGTTGTTGCCAAAATTATTCCTACCAACAAAATTAACATCCAAGCTCTCATTGCTATTCTCAATCAAGGAAGACAAAGGCATATAATTTGGATCTAGAGGAGCACCTTTACTAGCAAACAATTTCATTAACTCATCCATCTTAGCACTCAACGAGTTAATTTCTTCTATAGCATGCACTTTTTTACTAGTAGGTGACCTTTCAGTGTGCCATTGAGAATAGTTTGTCATGATATTGTCTAGGAGTTTTGTGGCTTCTCCTAATGTGATTTCCATGAAAGTTCCACCGGAGGCGGAATCCAAGATATTTCTAGAAGCAAAATTTCATTCTCTCCCAAGATTGTGCAACATGTTCATGATCTAGTTGCTTAAAACTCATGATATCATTACGGAGAGATATAATCTTAGCCGGTGGAAAATACTTGGATATATAAGCATCTTTACACTTGTTCCAAGAATCAATACTATTTTTGGGCAAAGATGAAAACAAAGTTTTTTCTCGATCTCGTAATGAGAACGGAAATAGATTCAATTTAATCACATCATTATCCACATCTTTCTTATTTTGCTGATCGCATAACTCAATGAAGGTATTAAGATGGGATGTGGCATCTTCACTAGGAAGGCCGGGAAATTGCTCTTTCATAACAAGATTCAGCAAAGCGGCATTGATTTCATATGATTCCGCACTAGTGGCAGGAGCAATCGGAGTACTACTAAAATCATTATTATTAGTATTCGAGAAGTCACACAATTTGGTGTTTTCAGTCATGGTGACTTCAACAAGCAGACAAGCACACAAGCGAACAGAAAGCAAGCGAAAGAAAAGGGCGAACGAAGAAAGCAAATATTTTTGTAATTTTTTTTCAGAAGTGGGGGAGAGGAAAACGAGAGGAAAAAGGAAAAAATGTAAATTCAAGGGATGATTTTGCGATAGTTACTTGGATAAGCTTCACTTAGAATAATCCCCGGTGCCAGAAATTGACACGTTGAAGGGAGACTATTCTTGACTTGATACTCCCCGGCAACGGCGCCAGAACTTCTTCTTGCTACCTCTTGAGCTTGCGTTGGTTTTTCCCTTAAAAGGAAAGGGTGATGCAGCACAATAGCAGTAAGTATTTCCCTCAGTTTGAGAACCAAGGTATCAATCCAGTAGGAGTATCAAGGCAAGTCACCAAAGTACCTGCGCAAAAACAAACAAACTTGCACCCAACGCTATAAAGGGGTTATCAATCCCTTCACGATTAATTGCAAGGTGAGATCTGAAGGTGGAAAGTGCAACAAGGTAAGAGTGTAGAGCTGAAAATATGATGTGAAGTAGACCCGGGGGCCATAGTGTTCACTAGAGGCTTCTCTCATGATAGCAAGTATTACGGTGGGTGAATGAATTACTGTCGAGCAATTTATAGAACCGCGCAAAGTCATGACGATATCTAAGGCAATGGTCATACATATAGGCATCGAGTCTGAGACAAGTAGACCGATACTGTCTGCATCTACTACTATTACTCCACACATCGACCGCTATCCAGCATGCATCTAGTGTATTGAGTTCATAACGAACAGAGTAACGCCTTAAGCAAGGTGACATGATGTACATGGATAAATTCATGCAATAGATATAAACCCCATCTTTTTACCCCTGATGGAAACAACACGATGTGTTCCTCGCTACCCCTTCTGTCACTGGGTGAGGACACCGCACGGTGTGAACCCAAAACCAAGCACTTATCCCATTGCAAGAATTATAGATCAAGCTGGCCAAACAAAACCCACAACTCGAAGAGAATTACAAGGATACGAAATCAGGCATATAAGAGATCAGAGGAAACTCAAATAACATTCATAGATAATCTGATCATAAATCCACAATTCATCGGATCTCTAGAAACACACCGCAAAAGAAGGTTGCATCGGATAGATCTCCATGAAGATCATGGAGAACTTTGTATTGAAGATCCAAGAGAGAGAAGAAGTCATCTAGCTACTAGATATGGACCCGAAGGTCTGTGGTGAACTACTCACGCATCATCGGAGAGGCAATGGTGTTGATGAAGAAGCCCTCCGTGTCCGAATCCCCCCTCCGGCAGGGCACCGGAACGTGCCCCAGATGGGATCTTGCGGAGACAGAAGCTTGCGGCGGTGGAAAAGTATTTTCGTGGCTCTCTCTGGCAGTTTTGGATTTTTAGGGAATTTATAGGCGGAAGAAGTAGGGCAAAGGAGCCATGGGGGGCCCACAAGCCTGGTAGGCGCCCCCCAGGTCGTGGCTAGGGGGCTTGTGGCCTCCCCCGGAGTCCTTTGCCTTGGTTCTCAAGTTCCCTGTGTATCTTCTCTTACGAAAAAAATCTTTCCGAAGGTTTTATTCTGTTTGGACTCCTTTTATTATTATTCTCTGAAAAGGGTCCAAAACACGGAAAAAACAGGAACTCGCACTTGGCACTGAGTTAATAGGTTAGTCCCAAAAAAGATATAAAATAGCATAATCATGCAAACAAAACATCCAAAGTTGACAAGATAATTGTTGGAAATATGCCCTAGAGGCAATAATAATTAGTTATTATTATATTTCTTTGTTCATGATAATTGTTTATTATCCATGCTATAATTGTATTGATTGGAAACACAATACTTGTGTGGATACATAGACAAAACACTGTCCCTAGTAAGCCTCTAGTTGACTAGCTCGTTGATCAAAGATGGTCAAGGTTTCCTCGCCATAGGCAAGTGTTGTTACTTGATAACGGGATCACATCATTGGGAGAATCATGTGATGGACTAGACCCAAACTAATAGACGTAGCATGTTGATCGTGTCATTTTGTTGCTACTGTTTTCTGCGTGTCAAGTATTTGTTCCTATGACCATGAGATCATATAACTCACTGACACCGGAGGAATGCTTTGTGTGTATCAAACGTCGCAACGTAACTGGGTGACTATAAAGATGCTCTACAGGTATCTCTGAAGGTGTTCGTTGAGTTAGTATGGATCGAGACTGGGATTTGTCACTCCGTATGACGGAGAGGTATCTCAGGGCCCACTCGGTAATACAACATCACACACAAGCCTTGCAAGCAATGTGACTTAGTGTAAGTTGCGGGATCTTGTATTACAGAACGAGTAAAGAGACTTGACGGTAAACGAGATTTAAATAGGTATGCGGATACCGACGACCGAATCTCGGGCAAGTAACATACCGAAGGACAAAGGGAATGACATACGGGATTATATGAATCCTTGACACTGAGGTTCAACCGATAAGTTATTCGGAGAATATGTAGGATCCACTATGGGCATCCAGGTCCCTCTATTGGATATTGCCCGAGGAGTCTCCCGGGTCATGTCTACATAGTTCTCGAACCCGCAGGGTCTGCACACTTAAGGTTCGACGTTGTTTTATGCGTATGTGAGTTATATGGTTGGTTACCGAATGTTGTTCGGAGTCCCGGATGAGATCACGGACGTCACGAGGGTTTCCGGAATGGTCCAGATATGAAGATTGATATATAGGATGACCTCATTTGATTACCGGAAGGTTTTCGGAATTAACGGGAATGTACCGGGAGTGACGAATGGGTTCCGGATGTTCACCGGGGGGGCAGCTCACCCGGGGGAAGCCCATAGGCCTTAGGAGTGCCACACCAACCCTTAGTGGGCTGGTGGGACAGCCCAAGAAGCCCTTTGTGCAGGAGAAAGAAAAATCAAAGAGAAAAAAAGGGGGAAGTGGGAAAGTGGAGAAGGACTCCACCTTCCAATCCTAGTTGGACTGGGATCGGAAGGGGAGGACTTCCCCCCCTTGTTCGGCCGACCCCCTTGGGGCTCCTTGAGCCTCAAGGAAAAGCCCTTCCCCTCCCACCTATATATACGGAGGTTTTAGGGCTGATTTGAGACAACTTTGCCACGGCAGCCCGACCACATACCTCCGCGGTTTTTCCTCTAGATCGCGTTTCTGCGGAGCTCGGGCGAAGCCCTGCTGAGATTAGGTCACCACCAACCTCCGGAGCGTCGTCACGCTGCCGGAGAACTCATCTACCTCACCGTCTCTCTTGCTGGATCAAGAAGGCCGAGATCATCGTCGAGCTGTACGTGTGCTGAATGCGGAGGTGCCGTCCGTTCGGCACTAGATCGGAGCGGATCATGGGACGGATCGCGGGACGGTTCGTGGGATGGATCGCGGGGCGGATCGAGGGACGTGAGGACGTTCCACTACATCAACCGCGTTTATTAACACTTCTGCTATGCGATCTACAAGGATACGTAGATCGGAAATCTCCTCTCGTAGATGAACATCACCATGATAGGTATTGCGTGTGCGTAGGAAATTTTTTGTTTTCCATGCGACGTTCCCCTACAGTGGCATCATGAGCTAGGTTCATGCGTAGATGTTATCTCGAGTAGAACACAAAAGTTTTTGTGGGTGGTGATGTGCGATTTGCTGCCCTCCTTAGTCTTTTCTTGATTCCGCGGTATTGTTGGATCAAAGCGGCTCGGACCGACATTAGTCGTACGCTTACGAGATACTTGTTTCATCGCTAAGAGCAACCCCGTTGCTCAGAGATGACTGGCGAGTGTCGGTTTCTCCAACTTTAGTTGAATCGGATTTGACCGAGGAGGTCCTTGGATGAGGTTAAATAGCAATTCATATATCTCAGTTGTGGTGTTTGTGTAAGTAAGATGCGATCCTACTAGATACCCATGGTCACCACGTAAAACATGCAACAACAATTAGAGGACGTCTAACTTGTTTTTGCAGGGTATGCTTGTGATGTGATATGGCCGATGATGTGATGTGATATATTGGATGTATGAGATGATCATGTTGTAATAGTTAATATCGACTTGCACGTCGATGGTACGGCAACCGACAGGAGCCATAGGGTTGTCTTTAAACTAACATTTGTGCTTGCAGATGCGTTTACTATATTGCTAGGACGTAGCTTTAGTAGTAATAGCATGAGTAGCATGAAAACCCCGATGGCGACACGTTGATGGAGATCAAGATGATGGAGATCATGGTGTCACGCCGGTGACAAGAAGATCGTGTCGGTGCTTTGGAGATGGAGATCAAGAAGCACATGATGATGGCCATATCATGTCACTTATGAATTGCATGTGATGTTAATCCTTTATGCACCTTATCTTGCTTAGAACGACGGTAGCATCATGAGGTGATCTCTCACTAAAATTTCAAGACGAAATTGTGTTCTCCCCGACTATGCACCGTTGCGACAGTTCGTCGTTTTGAGACACCACGTGATGATCGGGTGTGATAGACTCAGCATTCACATACAACGGGTGCAAAATAGTTGCACACGCGGAATACTCGGGTTAAGCTTGATGAGCCTAGCATGTGCAGACATGGCCTCGGAACACATGAGACCGAAAGGTCGAGCATGAATCGTATAGTTGATATGATTAGCATAGAGATGCTTACCACTGAAGCTATTCTCGACTCACGTGATGATTGGACTTGAGATAGTGGATTTGGATCATGTACCACTCAAATGACTAGAGAGATGTACTTTTTGAGTGGGAGTTCTTACGTAATATGATTAATTGAACTAATTGTCAAGAACATAGTCTAATGGTCTTTGCGAATTACGATGTAGCTTGCGCTATAGCTCTACTGTTTTATATGTTCCTAGAGAAAATTTAGTTGAAAGTTGATAGTACCAAACTTTGCGGACTGAGTCTGTAAAACTGAGGATTATCCTCGTTGCTGCGCAGAAGGCTTATGTCCTTAATGCACCACTCGGTGTGCTGCACCTCGAGCATCGTCTATGGATGTTGTGAACATCCGACATACACATTTCTGATGACTACGCGATAGTTCAGTGCAATATACTTAATGGCTTAGAAGCAATGCGCTGAAGACGTCTTGAAACGTCACGGAACATAAGAGATGAAATTGTGATTTCATGCTTGTGCCCTTGTTAAGAGGTATGAGACCTCCGACAAGATTCTTTGTCCACGAAGTAAATGAGAAAAGCTCAATCGTTGAGCATGTGCTCAGATTGTCTGAGTACGACAATCGCTTGAATCAAGTGGGAGTTAATTTACCAGATGAGATAGTGATGGTTCTCCAAAGTCACTGCCACCAAGCTGTGAGAGCTTCGTGATGAACTATAACATATCAAGGATAGATACAATGATCCTTGAGCGATTCACGATGTTTGACACTGTGAAAGTAGAAATCAAGAAGGAGCATCAATAGTTGATGGTTTGTAAAACCACTAAGTTTCAAGAAAGGCAAGGGGTAGAAGGGATACTTCGTGAAACGGTAAAACAGTTGCTGCACTGATGAAGAGACCCAAGATTAAACCCAAACCCGAGACTAAGTGCTTCTGTTATGAGGGGAACGGTCACTGAGGCGGAGCTACCCTAGATGCTTGGTAGATAAGAAGGCTGGCAAAGTCGAAAGAAGTATATTTGATATACATGATGTTGATGTGTACTTTACTAGTACTCCTAGTAGCGCGAGGGTATTGGATACCGGTTCGGTTGCTAAGTGATTAGTAACACGAAATGAAAGCTACGGAATAAACATGAGACTAGCTAAAGGCGAGGTGACGATACGTGTTGGAAGTGTTTCCAAGGTTGATATGATCAAACGTCGCACGCTCCCTCTACCATCGGGATTGGTGTTGAACCTAAATAATTGTTATTTGGTGCTTGCGTTAAGCATGAACATGATTGGATCGTGTTTATTGCAATATGATTATTCATTTAAAGAGAATAATGGTTACTCTATTTGCTTGAATAATCACCTTCAATGGCTTATTGAATCTCGATCGTAGTGTTATACATGTTCATGATATTGGTGCCAAAAGATACAAGGTAATGATGATAGTACCACTTACTTGTGGCACTGCCGCTTGAGTCGTGTTGGTATAAATTGCATGGAGAGGCTCTATACTGATGGATCTTTATACTCACTTGATTTTGAATCACTTGTGACATGCAAATCATACCACATGAGCAAGGCCTTATTTTCATTGAGATGAGACAAGAGAGTAACTTGTTGGGAGTAATGCATTTTTTATGTGTGCAGTCCAATGAGTGCTAAGGCATGCAGTGGATATCGTTGTGTTCTTACTTCACTCACAATTTGAGTAGATACAGGAGTATTTACTTGATGAATCACAAGTCTGAAATATTGAAAAGTTCAAGGCAATTTCAGAATGAAGATCGTCGTGACAAAAGGATAAACTTTCTACGCTATGATCATAGAGATGAATATCTGAGTTATGAGTTTTGGTACGCAGTTAAGACAATGTGGAAGTTGTTTCGCAATTCATTCCACCAAGAACACCATGGTGTGATGGTGTCATAGCCGCGACCTATTTGATATGGTGCATGCTATGATGTCTCTTATCGAATTACCACTATCATTTATGGGTTATGCATTAGAGACAACCACATTCACTTTAAATAGGGCACCGCGTAATTCCATTGAGATGACACAGTATAGTCTGAGGTTTAGAGAAATCTAAGCTGTCGTTTCTTGAAAGTTTGGGGCTGCGACACTTATGTGAAAAAGTTTTAGTGTGATAAGCCGGAACCCAAAGTGGATAAATGCATCTTCATAGGATATCCAAAACAGTTGGGTACATCTCCTATCTCAGATCCGGAAGCAAAGTGTTTGTTTCTAGAAACGGGTCCTTTCTTGAGGAAAGGTTTCTCTCGAAAGAATTGAGTGGGAGGGTGATAGAACTTGATGAGGTTATTGAACCATCACTTCAACTAGTGTGTAGCAGGGCGCAAGAAGTTGTTCCTGTGGCGCCTACACCAATTAAAGTGGAAGCTGATGATAGTGATCATTGAGCATCATATCAAGTTACAATAGAACTCGTAGGTCGACAAAGTCGCGTACTACTACAGAGTGGTACGGTAACCCTGTCTTGGAGGTCATGTTGTTGAACAACAATGAACCTACGAGTTATGGAGAAGCAATGGTGGGCCCGGATTCCGACAAATGGCTGGAGGCCATAAAATCCGAGAGAGTATCCATGTATAAAACAAAGTGTAGACTTTGGAAGAACTGCTTGATGGTAGTAAGACTATTAAGTAAAGATGGATCTTTAAAAGGAAGACAGACGATGATGGTGATAAGTCACTATTAAGAAAAAGCTCGACTTGTCGCAAAAATGTTTTTGACAAGATCAAAGAGTTGACTATGATGTGACTTTCTCACTCGTAGCGATGCTAAAAGTCTATTGGAATTATGTTAGTAGTTGCTGCATTATTTGTGAAATATTGCACATAGGAAGTCAAAACATTGTTTCCTCGACGGTTTTCTTGAGGAAAGATTGTATGTGATACAATCAGAATGTTTTGTCGATCCTAAGGATACTAACAAGTATGCAAGCTCCAGTGATCCTTCAATGGACTGGTGCAAGCATCTCGGAGTTGGAATAACACTTTGATGAGATGATCAAAGATTTTTGGGTTTGTACAAGGTTTATGAGAAACTTGTATTTCCAAAGAAGTGAGTGGGAGCACTATAATTTCTGATAAGTATATGTGGTTGACATATTGTGGATCAGAAGTAATGTAAAGCATAAAAGGTTGTTTGAAAGGAGTTTTTCAAAGGAATACCTGGATTGCGCTACTTTAACGTTGAGCATCAAGATATATGGAGATAGATCGAAATGCTTAATAGAAGTTTCAACAAGATGCATGCCTTGACAAGTTTTTGAAGGAGTTCAAAATAGATCAGCAAAGAAGGAGTTCTTGGTTGTGTTGTAAGGTGTGAATTTGAGTAAGACTCAAAACCCGACCCCGACAGAATAAAGAGAATAGACGAAGGTCGTCTTCTATGCCTTGGCCGTAGAATCTAAAGTATGCCATGTTGAGTACCGCACCTGATGTGTGCCTTGCCTCAAAGTCTGTTGAGAGGTACAGAGACTGATCCATGATTGAATCACTAGCAGCGGTCAAAAATTATCCTTAGTAACTAATGGACTAAGGAATTTTTCTCGATTATGGAGGTGGTTAAAGAGTTCGTCGTAAAGGGTTACGTCGATGCAAGCTTTGACACTAATCCGAATAACTATGAGTAGTGGAACGGATTCGTATAGTAGAGTAGATATTTGGAGTATTTCCGAATAGCACGTGGTAGCAGCATCTATAAGATGACATAAAGATTTGTAAAGAACACACGGATCTGAAAGTTTCAGAACCGTTGACTAAAACATCTCTCACGATCAAGACGTGATCAGACCCCAGATCTATATGGGTGTTGGATTCGTTGAGATCACATGGTGATGTGAACTAGATTATTGACTCTAGTGCAAGTGGGAGACTGTTGGAAATATGCCCTAGAGGCAATGATAAATTAGTTATTATTATATTTCTTTGTTCATGATAATCGTTTATTATCCATGCTATAATTGTATTGAATGAAGACTTACATACATGTGTGGATACATAGACAAAATATTGTCCCTAGCAAGCCTCTAGTTGGCTAGCCAGTTGATCAAGGATAGTCAAGGTCTTCTGACTATGTACAAGGTGTTGTTGCTTGATAACTGGATCACGTCATTGGGAGAATCATGTGATGGACTAGACCCAAACTAATAGACGTAGCATGTTGATCGTGTCATTTTGTTGCTACTGTTTTCTGCGTGTCAAGTATTTATTCCTATGACCATGAGATCATATAACTCACTGACACCGGAGGAATGCTTTGTGTGTATCAAACGTCGCAACGTAATTAGGTGACTATAAAGATGCTCTATAGGTATCTTCGAAGGTGTTCGTTGAGTTAGTATGGATCGAGACTGGGATTTGTCACTCCGTGTGACGGAGAGATATCTCGGGGCCCACTCGGTAATACAACATCACACACAAGCCTTGCAAGCAATGTGACTTAGTGTAAGTTACGGGATCTTGTATTACAGAACGAGTAAAGAGACTTGTGGGTAACGAGATTGAAATAGGTATGCGGATACCGACGATCAAATCTCGGACAAGTAACATGCCGAAGGACAAAGGGAATGACATACGGGATTATATGAATCCTTGACACTGAGGTTCAACCGATAAGTTATTCGGAGAATATGTAGGATCCAATATGGGCATCCAGGTCCCGCTATTGGATATTGACCGAGGAGTCTCTCGGGTCATGTCTACATAGTTATCGAACCCGCGGGGTCTGCACACTTAAGGTTCGACGTTGTTTTATGCGTATTTGAGTTATATGGTTGGTTACCGAATGTTGTTCGGAGTCCCGGATGAGATCACGGACGTCACGAGGGTTTCCGGAATGGTCCGGAGACGAAGATTGATATATAGGATGACCTCATTTGATTACCGGAAGGTTTTCGGAATTACCGGGAATGTACTGGGAGTGACGAATGGGTTCCGGATGTTCACCGGGGGGGCAGCCCACCCGGAGGAAGCCCATAGGCCTTAGGGGTGCCACACCAGCCCTTAGTGGGCTGGTGGGACATCCCAAGAAGCCCTATGCGCGGGAGAAAGAAAAATCAAAGAAAAAAGAAAAAAAGGGGAAGTGGGAAAGTGGAGAAGGACTCCACCTTCCAATCCTAGTTGGACTAGGATTGGAAGGGGAGGACTTCCCCCCTTGGTTCGGCCGACCCCCTTGGGGCTCCTTGAGCCTCAAGGCAAGACCCCTCCCCTTCCACCTATATATACGGAGGTTTTAGGGCTGATTTGAGACAACTTTGCCACGGCAGCCCGACCATATACCTCCACGGTTTTTCCTCTAGATCGCGTTTCTGCGGAGCTCGGGCGGAGCCCTGCTGAGATTAGATCGCCATCAACCTCCGGATCGCCGTCACGCTGCCGGAGAACTCATCGTCGAGCTGTACGTGTGCTGAACGCGGAGGTACCGTCCGTTCGGCACTAGATTGAAGCGGATCGTGGGACGGATCGCGGGACGGTTCGTGGGACGGTTTGCGGGGCGGAACGAGGGACGCGAGGACGTTCCACTACATCAACCGCGTTTATTAACGCTTTTGCTGTGCAATCTACAAGGGTACGTAGATCAAAAATCTCCTCTCGTAGATGAACATCACTATGATAGGTATTGCGTGTGCGTAGGAAATTTTTTATTTCCCATGCACGTGCCCCTACAATTATAACAAAGTATTGACTAGAGATAATTTAGCTAAACGTAGAACTGTAGATGATCCTACTTGCCTTTTTCTGCACCGAGATGGAGTCTATTCAACACCTCTTCTTTGATTGTGTGGTTGCGAAGACCGTGTGAAATTTGGTTGCTGAGGGTTTTAAAGCTAACCAGATTTCTTGCTTCGAGGACGTTTGTGCCATATGGCAATTTCATTAAAAAAGTATGCTTAATATGGTGACCTGTGCCTCCTTATGGAATATTTGACGACTAAGGAATGAATTTTGTTTTTAGGGTCGAAGTTGAAAAAGTCTAAATTGTGTTATCATGAAACTGCGTGATTTTCTCCTACAATGGATGATTGTCTGCGGCGATGCATATGCGGGGCTTCTTCTTCAGTTCATCCTTTTGCTGGACCGGCGTCGTGGGGAACTGCTCCGCATCGCGTGGAGTGATGCTCCTGTTAACTGAAGATTGATGATGTTTTTCCTCAGAGCTTTGTTCCTAGCTATTGTTGATCGATGTAATAAAATTTAGCAAGACAGTTTAGACTTTTTTCGATGGTTTTCTAGTTAGTGACAGGGTGTTAGATGCTTAATTCGATGTTGGCCTCTTGAACCTATCTGTTCATTGCTTCATTAATAAAGTTGAGAGACCCTTTTCATTTCAAAAATAAATAATGTTGCACTAAGGCTTGGAGCAGCGCGGCAAACTAGCTTTTCCACCTGAAACAGTTTTCCTCCGGTTGCCACTCTCCTGCTCCATATGCTAATCTGCTATGCACCCGCTCCCCATCCTCGACGACCCGCGCCGCCTCCGCCGGCTCCTCTCGTCCTGCCCGGCGCTCCGGACACTCACGCGCCTCCACGCCCTCCTGATCGTCTCCTCCTCCGCCTCCTGCCACCACATCCTTTCATCCTGCCTCGCCACCGCGTACGCCCGCGCCGGCGACCTCGCGGCCGCAGAGTCCACGCTCGCCACCGCGCCCACGTCGCCCTCCTCCATCCCCGCGTGGAACGCCCTCCTCGCGGCGCATTCCCGCGGGGCCTCCCCGGACGAGGCGCTACGTGTCTTCTGCGCTCTCCCGCCCGCCGCGCGCCCCGACAGCACCACCTTCACGCTCGCGCTCTCCGCGTGCGCGCGCCTCGGGGACCTCGCCACGGGGGAGGTCGTCACGGACCGCGCGTCCGGGGCAGGGTACGGGAACGACATCTTCGTGTGCTCGTCCCTGCTGAACCTCTACGCGAAACGGGGCGCCATGGACGATGCCGTCAAGGTGTTCGACCGAATGCGGAAGAGGGACCGCGTCACCTGGAGCACCATGGTTACCGGATTCGTGAACGCGGGGCAGCCAGTTCAGGCGATTGAGATGTACATGAGGATGAGGAGGGACGGTCTGGAGGGAGACGAAGTGGTTATCGTTGGGGTTATGCAGGCTTGTGCAGCAACAGGGGATGTCCGGATGGGGGCCTCAGTTCATGGGTACTTGCTGCGGCATGCTATGCGGATGGACGTCGTCATCTCGACAAGCCTTGTGGACATGTATGCGAAGAATGGGTTGTTTGATCTGGCGCGCCGGGTGTTTGAGCTGATGCCGCACAGGAATGATGTGTCCTGGAGCGCGCTGATCTCACAGCTTGCGCAGCATGGGAATGCAGATGAGGCACTTGGCTTGTTCAGACAGATGCAGGCCTCTGGTCTTCAGCCCAATTCAGGGCCAGTTGTTGGTGCACTATTAGCTTGTTCTGATCTTGGACTCTTGAAGCTAGGGAAGTCAATACATGGTTTCATCTTGAGGAGGCTTGAGCTTGACTGTATGGTAGGCACAGCAGTCATTGATATGTACTCAAAATGCGGCTCCCTGGCAAGCGCCCAAATGCTTTTCGATAAGGTTGTCTCGAGAGACTTGATTTCATGGAATGTGATGATTGCGTGCTACGGTGCTCATGGACGAGGCCGCGATGCCCTCTCTTTGTTCCAAGAAATGAAGAAAAACGAAGTGAGACCTGATCACGCCACATTTGCTTCTCTTTTGTCGGCTCTCAGCCACTCCGGTCTCGTAGAAGAAGGGAAATTCTGGTTCAATTGCATGGTTAATGAGTATGGAATTGAACCTGCCGAGAAACACCTGGTGTGTATAGTGGATCTCTTAGCTCGTTCTGGTCTTGTTGAAGAGGCCAATGGCCTGGTGGCATCATTGCACAGCAAACCAACCATCTCAATTCTGGTCGCTCTACTTTCAGGCTGCCTGAACAACAAGAAGCTGGAACTTGGAGAGAACACAGCAGAGAAGATCCTTGAACTACAACCTGGGGATGTTGGCGTCCTTGCCCTGGTCTCAAATCTCTATGCCGCCGCCAAGAACTGGGGCAAGGTCAGGGAAGTGCGCAAGCTAATGAAGGACCACGGCAGCAAGAAGGCGCCCGGGTGTAGCTCGATAGAGATACGCGGAGCACTGCACACGTTCGTCATGGAAGATCAGAGCCATCCTCAGCATAGACAGATCCTACAGATGGTCACGAAGCTCGACTCCGAGATGAGGAAGATGGGCTACATCCCAAAGACGGAGTTCGTGTACCATGACCTCGAGGAAGGCGTCAAGGAGCAGCTTCTGAGCCGCCACAGCGAGAGGCTGGCGATCGCCTTTGGGCTTCTGAACACCAGCCCAGGGACGAGGCTCGTGGTCATAAAGAACCTCAGGGTCTGCGGCGACTGCCACGACGCCATCAAGTACATGTCGAAGATCGCCGACAGGGAGATCGTGGTGCGAGACGCCAAACGCTTCCACCATTTCAAGGACGGAGCCTGCTCCTGCGGCGATTATTGGTGAAGGGTGTCTCGCGACACAACCTGTCCGTTGCCCATCAGCTCCGTCTTTGCTTGGTCTCAAATCTTTATGCCGCTACCATGAACTGGGACAAGGTCGTGCGGAAGCTAATGAAGCCCGGGTGTAGCTCGAATGCTCGATAGAGATACGCGGAGTTGACTGACTGACGTGGATCAGCATATAATAGGTGAGTGCCAGTTCCAGTTGTCCTCCTGTGCAACTGCAACACAGTGATTTGATTTTGACCAGATTTCATATATGAAACCGGGATAGCTACCTTTCAGAAAATTTGAAGGAAGGCTCTAGATCTTTCATGCTTCTCAAGCAACCTGATCGGATTTGACACCGTAGGGAGGATAAGCAGAATAATAACTGTGCAAACGTCTCTCATCAGTCATTGTCTGCTGAAATAAGTGGCACCCGAGTGCAGCTCCACAAGTCCACATATGCACTGCGTCTGCGTCGTCACCCCTGTTGAAATTGTGGCGAGAGTTGTAGGCGACCGTACCTCTGAATACATGACGCAGCGGTGGGTCGTCGAGGTTTACGGCGCCACGACTCTACCGCCACCACCAACACCAGTCCCGATCGCGACGTCAGCACCGCCCGTGCTCGGCGCGCCATCCCGAGCCTTCTCCGCACCGTCGTCAGTCCACGCACCGGCCTCGCGATCGTTTCGGTGTGCCTCGTAGCGGTAGTGCCCCGTCGGCGAGCGTGGCCGTCGCCGTCGGAGTGGCCGCGGGCGTCTCCTGCCGCGGGGCGGGGGAAGGCGACCCGAAGCGTGGCAAAGTTTTGCTTTGCCTTGCGTTGCTTTTCTCCGGGGGTTCGTCTTGTGGACTCATCGTGATCGCTACGAATCTTGACGTGGGAAGAGGGTCCAGATAACGCTGGCTGGACTGTCGTGGCGTTCGTTGGAGCTGCTAGTTGGTGAGGAAGAGGAACGCTTGCTTGTGAAGGAGTAGGAGTGGCGGGTCGGATGGACCTCACCTGCCCCATGTGGGAGCATGGCCATGCCGCTCGCTGCTCGAGGCTGCTAGGCTATAGCTATAGCGATTCAACTACTAGCAATTGGGCATCCGCTGCTCATGATTGGGATCGTTTTTCCGCTTGATCGTGCAGCTCTGGTTTGGCCCCGTCGTTGACTTGCCGATGAGTGCAAACTCGCCGGCTTTCGCACGACGCGGAATTTCGCGTCCGACTACAGCGCAACTCCTTTCTTCAGAAGATTCGCCGGTTTCATTTCATTGCAGAATGAAACCACATCATTCGAAAATAAACATTAATATCCCCCAAAAATGAAATTAGAAAAAAATCTTAATCTCTAATTATCTTGGCGCGTCCACGTGGGCCTTTTGAGATTTCCAGCTGGTCGACAATACCCGCGGGAAATTGCCACGGGAGCTTCGCTACGACGCATACCCGCCCGCCATTAACAATCGCAACCTGCCAATACCACCACCCTCCCCTTTCGCTTCTCTCGCGTCTCGCCACAACTTTAATTCAGCGGAAAAGGCCCCTTCCAACCACCGGCGCTGGACGAACGTGGGCGATGCTCCGGCCATCGCCGTATTCCTCGAGGCGTCTCCTCCAGAGCGGCGACCCCGGCCGCATCCCGGGAATCCCCCCGGCCGATCCGCCCGCCGGCGTCAGCTCAGATGTCGTCGTCATCCTCGCCGCCCTGCTCTGCGCGCTCATCTGCGTAGTCGGCCTCGCCGCCGTCGCGCGGTGCGCGCGCTCCCGCCGCAACGCCAACGCCAACGCCCACCCCTCCTCGCCGTCCGGTAGCCCGGCCCACGCCCTGGCGGCCTTCGGCGGGGCCGGCGGCGGGCATAACCACGGCGCTACGACTACTACGACGACAGGAGCGTCCGGGGGCAGCGTGACGACCACCATCAAGGGGCTCAAGAAGAAGGCGCTCAAGGCGCTGCCGAAGCTGGCGTACGCGGACGCGGTGGCCGCGGCGGCGGCGGCGAGGGGCGCCGTGGCGGGGGGCGAGGAGGAGGAGGGACAGGACGGGATCCTCGCGGAGTGCGCCATCTGCCTGACGGAGTTCGGCGAGCGGGAGGAGGTGCGCGTGATGCCGCAGTGCGGCCACGGGTTCCACGTCGAGTGCGTCGACACCTGGCTGCGCTCCAACTCCTCCTGCCCGTCCTGCCGCCGCCCCATCGTCCTCGACGACCCCGCGCCGCCCAAGCGGTGCCGCAAGTGCGAGGAGACCATCCTGGAGGCCGTCATCGCCTCCTCCTCGTCTGCCGGCGGCAGCCGCGGCGGCGGCCGCGGGGGGTTCTTGCCGTAGTAGCAGTAGAAGAAGCGTCATGTCCCCTGGCGGGTGGGTCCAGGTCGGTGTGGGTAGTTGAGCTGCCCCTTTCTGCTGGTGGCCCACGCTGCAGTACTGCCGCAGTGAAGTTTTTCTTCTGAAGTAATGGAAAGGAGAATAATTAGAGCTGTGAATGTGACTCTTTCCTACAACCTTTTTGGCCCTGCACTTGCACGACTCCTCCAGTACGTGTGGATGTGGGGAACATGACATCAGACTTGTAAAGAGCGTGCGTGGTCTCGTGTAAAAAATATATTAGTAGTACTATTTGTGCTGCATATAGCTTGCTCAAAAGAGGCAAGGCAAATACATTTTACATGTGAATTCGGTAAGCCAAAATATGCAGTTCGTGTCTGGAGATCTTTTTGGTGTGGAGAAATAGAGGGAAGCTGTGGAATAATAATGGCAGATGTGAAATATTGAATTCTTGGTATGGATGAACAAGAGAAACATGTTTTTTTAAAGGTCATGGAAGGCAAACTGCTCACCTAAACATTTCATTTAACCAATAATGACAAAATCAACTGTTTACATAAGCACATCCGAGTCATACGTATAACGGGACATGAAGAAACATATAGAAGTCGACAATGACATTGACAGGTGGCAGGGAGAAGATGATTTCAGTTACACGTGCACAAAGATTTCGGTCGCAGATTCCATGCTTCTAAAGGCCTTGAGCACCCCCCCCCCCCTCCCTTAAGATTTCGATGGATGACGAGGCGATTATTGAGCTCAAGAGGCCCTTAGAGTCCCTCCCTCCAGGATCAGCACGTGAGGGCTATCACGACATTTTTTGGTAAATTTGTGCCGCGTGAGCTTTATTGAGCATCCCTACCTCGGTTATTGCCCTCCCTCATGCACTAGTGCATATACCTAGGTGTCTCGTGTTTCTACTCGGTTTTTTTATGAATTTACAACGCAAGATCCTTTGATGGAATGTTGAGGGGCTTAACAACTGGGCCAAACACCACTTAGCTAGGGAGTACGTGAATTCACTCTCATGAGTCCAATTTATGTGATAATCTTACTAACTAGTTTATGTCTACATAGTAGGCTTCATGAAGTTTTACCGCATTCACACACCTCCTTTTGTTGACAATCCCCCGGGTAACACTTTTCGGACCAATTGCCATAATATGGAGAACATACCTAGAAATGATAGTGAAATCACGTATTTAAGGTGATAATCACCTACCATAAAATAATCAAGTAAGGAGGCCAAAGCATAAAACGTCGTAGTGGCTCCACAACAAAAGTCGGTGTTCCACACGACCGCACTCGCTCGTATGGGCGGTCATATGGAGTGTCGCTGCCACCGCCTGATCGACTATTTCCACCCCGTGAAATCACATCATGGATCAGACGCCCAGAGATACGAGAAACCCGTCCAGAGCGTAGAACCCTGGCCTCCGAAGTTCATTCGGAGGAGGGGTTCGCCAGGAGAAGAGGGTCATCTTCCTCACCACTCTTACAGGGGCTTAAACATCATCACCGATGTCAGTGTCTCCATCATCATCACTGTCATTGTCATCATCATCCGCATCCTTATCCTTGTAACATCAAGAACCCTAATGGATTGACTTGTGTGTTATTTGAATCATTCGTCCATGTATTCCATCACTCTCGTTTTTATGCTTGTTTTCCCGTCATCGTCATCATCATCCGCATCCTTACCATTGTAACATCACAAACCCTAATGGATTGTCTTGTGTGTTATTTGAATCATCCGTCCATGTATTCCATCACTCTGGTTTTTATGCTTGTTTTCCCCATGTGTGAGTAGACCCCTACACTACTACAGGATGCTGCTAATGCAACACTACAATCAGAGACCCTTTAACGAAACTTTGTGATCCATGAATCGTAAACGATATAGTTAAAGCTCTGCTGGCAATGACACAAAGTGTGTGCGATGGCGGACCCATCAAACATGATTTGGATAATAGTTGTGTGTGTGATACGAGGCAAACAACTGGTATTTAAAAATTGTTTGCGATGAGGTAAAATAACACAATGGTTTAAAAAAACACGTGTATGAGATGTACGGCATACATTTGATAACGTAGAACTGTTTGTGAAGATCCAACATAACGCAAGCGGTTCCGCGGATCCTCATGTGTGCGATATATGGTATACATGCCACTTAGATGAACTGTTTGCGCTGATCCAGAAGAACACAAACGGTTTGTCGTAACAAGGTCGTGCGAGACGGGGACTGCCCTGCATCACCAATCGCAGTCGCCGTTGTCGGCACGGTTGATTGGCCCCGCATCTGCATCAACACGCTCGCCATCGAAAGAGCCGCGGCTCAAGGCCACTTCTGGCCCGCGCGAGCTGAACATCGGTGGGTGTGCCCGGGCGCTGGCACCCTCATGCCCTTCCGGCTGGGGAACACAGCTGCCACCTTCCAGCGGCTCCAGCGGGCCATGCTCATGCCTTGCCTGCTGGGACATGGCAAGGAAGAGGAGGAGATGCTCGGGCCGAGCGAAGGTCCCGAGCCTCGAGAGATGGCGGACCCGTGAGGGTCGCGACCGTGGAAGCAGGAGATCGGGCGACGGTAGCGCCCTCGGCCCTCGAGCGGCATTGCCGCCAGGTGACTTCTTGTTGGCTGCTGCCGCGTAAATTTTTGGCTTACTCCGTTCGAGGGCACCCACAGGGCCGCGTGGCCTCCAGGAGTTCAGGGCATTCCCGAGCCGCCACTTTCATTTAAGCATCCTTCAGTTGTTTCTGTCGCACCCACTTTCAACCCTAGCATTCTACCTTGCTTGCGTCTTTGGAGGGTCGACCCCCCGCTTGGGGGCTCCGATCGAAGCTTATCCTTGCAGGCCTCCTGAGGCAGCAGACACCCTGTCTCACTCCCGAAGAAGAAGAAGTCAGCAGGGTTTACCAATAAACCAAAAGGAATCAGGCGCCTATGCCTCGGGGGCAGGGACACTCGCGAGGCCAAAGCATCCTCACGACCTCCCAGATACACCCTCATTGTGACACTCTCACGTAATAACGAGCCGAGGCTGTATACACCCGGGCCCCCCGAGGATGCGGAGGGGTCCTACCCACGCCTAGTGGCAGCCCTATGCTCCGCGCTGGGGAGATGACTCAAGGGAATCAGGCGCCTATGCCTCGGGGGTAGGGACACTCGCGAGGCCAAAGCATCCTCGTGACCTCCCATATACACCCCCGCCGTGACACTCTCACGTAATAACGAGCCGAGGCTGTATACGCACAACCCCCCCCCCCCCCCCCCCCGAGGACACGGAGGGGTCCCTCCCACGCCTAGTGGCAGCCCTACGCTCCGCGCCGGAGAGAATATGAAGGCAATCAACACAGTCCACCAATGACTAAGCCCACAGTTGGCCAAGAAATCAACACAGTCCGCCAATGAGTGCGCTCACAACTGGCTAGGAAATCAACCTAGTCCACCTATGACTACGCCCACGCCCAGTGCAGGGGACAGACAATGGGAGTACGAAGCCGCTCGTACATCAAGGGGACCCCTGAGCATCGCGACCTAGGGGCCTAACTGCGCCCGTAGTCCCTCCCCCCTTTGATTCGTCCTGGCTTCCGGTCGTTTCAATCGCGGCGAAGGTACGCGCGGGGCGGGCCCTGCCAGCGCACAGTGGTGGAGGAGTTCGGGAGTCTCAAATTGTCAGTCTCTTAGGGAGAACGTCGGAGTCGCTCGTACGTCAAGGGGGACTCCTGAGCATCGCGACTCAGGGGCCTAACTGTGCTCGTAGCCCCTTCCCCCTTTGGACCGTCTTGGTTTCCAGTCGGTTCAATCGCGACGAAGGTACGCGCGGGGCGGGCCCTGCCGACGCAGAGTGCTGAAGGAGTTTGGGAGTCTCAAATTCTCAGTTTATTAGGAGGGACATCACAGTCGCTTGCACGTCAAGGGGGACCCCTGAGCGTCGCGACTCAGGGGCCTAACTGCGCTCGTAGGCCCTTCCCCCTTTGGGCCGTCCTGGATTCTGGTCGGTTCAATCGCGATGGAGGTACGAGCGGGGGCGGGCCCTGCCGACGCAGGGTGCTGAAGGTGTTCCGAAGTTTCAAAATCCTCGTCGAGTTCCCCTCATGTGGGATGCTCGCACGTGAAGTGGGACTCCTGAGCATCGCGACTCGGGAGCCTAACTGCGCCCGTAGTCCCTTCCCTCTTGGGCCGCCCACGCGGTCCAACGGCGGCGTAGGTACGCACGGGGCGGGCCCTGCCGATGCAGAGTATCACAACAATTATGAAAGAAACGAGGCGAAGAAACCATTCAAGTAGTGAGCCAGTTATTACAAGCCTCAACAAGTTCTTGAAAACGCAAATTAGTTTGACGCCTCCATGAGGCACGATGTGCATTGCATGGAAAAAATAGGGAGAAGAAATCAGGAGGAGCCGCCGCCTCCGATCACTCCATCTTTAGGGGGCTTGTCGTCGGCGTCAGAAGCATCGTCTTCCCCGTTGTCGGCTTCAGCAACATCCGGAGATGATGGAGCTGCGACACGGGCAAACCTCTTCACCAACGCCTCGAGAGGGCCCTTCACCGCCTCCGCAGCGTTGTGGCGGGCCTCAGTGGGGACCGACAAGATCACGGAACCGAAGTCAAATCCCGGCTCGCGAAGATGAAGGTGATTGAAGACACATGTCGCGGCCTCGCAGAAGAGGTCACGACACTTGCTGTCCAACATCTTGTCTACCTGGATGACGGCGTCCTCCAACGCCATGCCGAGCTCCGCCGCGAGCACGGCGAAGCCGCTCTATGGGGTGGCCAGAGGCTCGTCGAACCTGTACCGGTAGAGGGTGCGGAGCGCCGTGCGAAGCCTGAGGGCTTCCCCATTGGCATCGAGAAGGGTCTTCCTCGAGGCGCTCTCTTTCTCCTTCTCGTCCAAGCACGCCTGCTTTGCACCCAGGCGATTTCCTCCTGGGACAGCCCTTCTTCCAGAGCGGCGAGTTTGGCCTTGCGGGCCGCAAGTTCCTCCTCCCGCACGCGAAGCTGCTCGGTGAGCTTGGCTTGTTCTGCTTGGAAGGCCTTCAAGCGAGCCTCCACCTCTTCGCAACATCTGGCAGCTGCCTTGGCCTCCTCCTCGCCTTTCGCCATCACAACCGCGACCCTGCCCAGGGCAGTGAAGGCCTGGTTCAGGATGCCTTGGACGTATACCGAGGTCCCCTGGACCTCCTCTTGAGGATCCTCTAGTGCTTTCCCGGGCGGTGCCGTCGGGGATGAAGCGTCACAAGGGACAACGGACTCTGAAGGTTGCTCGGAGGTTGCGAGCATTGGCGCATCAGTGGCTTGAGGACCCTCAGGAGCCGACCCCTCGGGCAACGGCGCTGCCACGACCGCCTCGGGACGCTTTGGGAGCTCGGGGGCTCGGCGACCAAGGCCAGAGAGGTCGCCCGCGAGCCTTGATACGTCCATTTTGCATCATGCTTTTATGTTGATATTTATCGCTTTATGGGATGTTATTACACTTCACGGTACAATACTTAGCCTTTTCTCTCTTATTTTGAAAGGTTTACATGAAGAGGGAGAATGTCGGCAGCTGGAATTCTGGCCTGAGAAAGGAGAAAGTTTGAGATAACTATTCTGCGCAACTCCAAAAGCCGTGAAAATCAACGAGGAATTATTTTGGAATTTGTAAAAAATACTGGGCCGAAGAAGTACCAGAGGGGAGCCACAAGGAGGCCACAAGCCTGCTAGGCGCGTCCTACCCCCCTGGCCGTGCCTAGGGGGCTTGTGGGCTCCCTGTTGGCCCTCTGGCTCCCCTCTTTTGCTATAAGGAGGGTTTCGTTCCAGAAAAAAATCAGGAGTAGGCTTTCAGGAGGAATCGCCGCCGCCACGAGGCGGAACTTGAGCAGAACCAATCTAGAGCTCCGGCAGGGTTGTCCTGCCGGGGAAACTTCCCTCCCGGAGGGGGAAATCGTCGCCATCGTCATCACCAACACTCCTCTCATCGGAGGGGACTCATCACCATCAACATCTTCATGAGCACCATCTCATCTCCAAACCCTAGTTCATCTCTTGTGACCAATCTCCGTCTCGCGACTCCGATTGGTACTTGTAAGGTTGCTATTAGTGTTAATTACTCTTTGTAGTTGATGCTAGTTGGATTACTCGGTGGAAGATTATATGTTCAGATCCTTGATGCTATTCAATACCTCTTTGGTCATGAATATTATTATGCTTTGTGAGTAGTCACTTTTGTTCCTGAGGACATGGGATAAGTCATGCTATAAGTAGTCATGTGAATTTGGTATTCGTTCGATATTTTGATGCGTTGTATGTTGTTTTTCCTCTAGTGGTGTCATGTGAACGTCGACTACATAACACTTCACCATTATTTGGGCCTAGAGGAAGGCATTGGGAAGTAATAAGTAGATGATGGGTTGCTAGAGTGACACAAGCTTAAACCCTAGTTTATGCGTTGCTTCGTGAGGGGTTGATTTGGGTCCACTAGTTTAATGCTATGGTTAGACTTTGTCTTAATTCTTTTTTCGTAGTTGCGGATTCTTGCAAGAGGGGTTAATCATAAGTGGATTAAGGGCATCACCCAAGCAATTGTCCACCCACATATCAAACTATCAAAGTAGCGAACGCGAATCATATGAACTTGATGAAAACTAGCTTGACAGAAATTCCCATGTGTCCTCGGGAGCGCTTTACCTCCTATAAGAGTTTGTCCAGGCTTGTCCCTTGCTACAAAAGGGATTGGGCCATCTTGCTGCACCTTTGTTACTATTGTTACTTGCTACTTGCTACGAATCATCTTATCACACAACTATGTGTTACCGATACTTTCAGTGCTTGCACAGAATACCTTGCTGAAAACCACTTGTCAGATCCTTCTGCTCCTCATTGGGTTCGACACTCTTACTTATCGAAAGGACTACGCTAGATCCCCTACACTTGTGGGTCATCAAGCCTCCCCTTATTCATCGGCAGGCTGCGACGCGTTGGGGAGAGCCGGCGGTGCGTCAGGACTCGCCTTCGGCTTGATGCCCGCCTTCTTCTTCTTCACCCTGGTGAAGCAACGCCCGTGGACATGAGGCAAAATGGAATCAGCCATGCACAGACGATGAACGCCCTGGAGGAGTATCTCAAGATCCTGCACAAACACAAAAACTTGCACCCAACGCTATGAAGGGGTTGTCAATCCCTTATAGATTGTTTGCCAAGTGAGAACTGAAAGCAACAAAGTAACAAAGCAAAGTGAAATCGGAGTTGTAAACGATGGATGTGAATAGACCCGGGGGCCGTAGTGTTTACTAGTGGCTTCTCTCATGAAAGCAAGTAGACGGTGGGTGAACAAATTACTGTCGAGCAATTGATAGAACTGTGCAGAGTCGTGACGATATCTATGCAATGATTATTTCTATAGGCATGACGTCCGAAACAAGTAGACCGATACTTTCTGCATCTACTACTATTACTCCACACGTCGACCGCTATCCAGCATGCATCTAGTGTATTAAGTCCATAAGAACAGAGTAACACCTTAAGCAAGATGACATGATGTAGAGGGATAATCTCAAACCAATGATAAAAACCCCATCTTTTTTTACCCTTGATGGCAACTGCTTGATGTGTGCCTTGCTGCCCCTACTGTCATTGGGAAAGGTCATCACATGGCAGAACCCAAAACCAAGCACTTCTCCCATTGCAAGAATCATAGATTTAGTTGGCCAAACAAAACCCAAGACTCAATATCAAATCATGCATATAAGAAATCAGCAAAGACTCAAATATATATCATAGATAATCTGATCACAAGTCCACAATTCATCAGATCTCGACAAACACACCGCCAAAGAAGATTACATCGGATAGATCTCCATGAAGATCAGGGAGAACTTTGTATTGAAGATCCAAGAGAGAGAAGAAGCCATCTAGCTACTAACTACGGACCCGTAGGTCTGAAGTGAACTACTTACGAGTCATTGGAGGGGCGATGATGATGATGAAGAAGCCCTCCAACTCCAAAGTCCCCTCCGGCAGGGCGCCGAGAAGGGTCTCTAGATAAGATCTCGCGGAAACAGAAGCTTGCGGCGGCAGAAAAGTATTTTCGAGACTCCCCTGATTTTTTGCGGAATATTTGGGAATTTATAGGCCAAAGACCTAGGTCAGGGGGCGGCCAGGGAGGCCACAAGCCTGCCCACCGCCGCCTCCCCCCTAGTGGCAGAGTGTGGGCTTGTGGGCTCCCTGGAGCCCAACTGGCTTGGCCCAAAAGCCCCTTGGACTTCATCCATTCGGGAAAAAATCATTTCGGGGTTTTTCTTCCGTTTGTACTCCGTTCCAAAATCAGATCTGAAAAGAGTCAAAAACACGGAAAAACAGGAACTGGCACTTGGCACTGAATTAATAAGTTAGTCCCAAAAAAGATATAAAAGGTACTTAAAACAACCAAAGAAGACAAGATAACAGCGTGAAACCATCAAAAAGTATAGATACGTTTGAGACGTATCAGTAATCATATGAAGTTAGCATTCGTTCGATATTTTGATGGTATGTATGTTGTATGTGACTGTTGACTACATAACACTTCACAATGTTATGGGCATTGTGGACTAACAAGTATATGATGGGTTGCGAGAGTGACAGAATCTTGAACCCCAGTTTATGTGTTGCTTCATAAGGAGCTCATTAGGATCCACATGTTTCATGCGATGGTAAGATTTATCTTAATTCTTCTTTCGTGGTTGCAGATGCTTTCTAGAGGGGTTAATCATAAGTAGGTTGTTAGTTCAAGTAGGAACAACACCTTAGTGCCGGTCCTCCCACATATCAAATCATCAAAGTAGCGAACGTGTATCAACTCAATATTATGAACATGACTAGACAAAAATTCACATGTGTCCTCGGGAGCACTTGCTTTATATAAGAGTACTTGCAAGCACGTCCTTTGATACAAAAAGGATTGGGTTACCTTGCTGCGCCGTTGTTACTTTTGTTACTTGTCACTTGTTACGAATTACCTTGCTAGAAAACTATCTATCACTGTTACTTACAACACACGTAGAGAACACCTTGGTGAAAAGTGCTTATCATTTCCTTCTGCTCCTCGTTGGGTTCGACACTCTTAGATGTTGAAAGGACTTTGATTTATCCCCTATACCTATGGGTCATCAAGACTCTTTTCTGGCACCGTTGCCGGGGAGTGAAGCGCCTTTAGTAAGTGTAAATTGGTAAGGAAAGATTTTCGGTACGTGCTGAAATTTATTGTTGCTTGTCACTATTAACGGTCACCCTTTGAGTGGTTTGTTTAGGGATCTTTGCCTCAAATGAAAGTTGGGGAAATTGTCCCTCAACCTGCTAAACCTAATGAAAATATCTATTATAATATTCCTTCGGGCATGGTAGAGAAACTGTTGGCTAATCCTTATAATGGTTCAACTCATCTTGATTATCATTTAATATATGTTGATGATATTTGTGGATTGTTTAAGCTTTCACGTCTACCCGGAGACAAAGTCAAGAAGAAAGTTTTCCCTTTATCTTTGGAGGGAAATAATTATTGTGGTATAGGCTATTGGATGATATTGGATCATGGGATTGGAACCGCTTGAAATTGGAACTCCATCAGAAGTTTTATCCTATGCATTTGATTCATCATGATGAGAACTTTATTTATAATTGCTGGCCTCATGAAGGATAAAGCATCGTTCAAGCTTGGGGGAGGCTTAAATCTATGATGTACACTTTCCCCAATCATGAGCTCTCAAGGGAATTGTCATGGTTAAAGATCTCTTAGCTGATAATATTGGTTATTTATCTCTGTGATGAAGGTGCTAGAATTACAAAGCCTGTTGGAAATAAACATGACGAACTTAATAAAAATAAACCATTGGTAGGCACACCTATTATCCGGTTAAGATTGGAGGACATTGCTATCATGGCCTCTCTGATCTAGGTGCGAGTATTAATGCTATACCTTCTACATTACATAAAGAAATTATGCATGATATAGCACCTGTTTCGATTGAAGACATAGATCTTACTATTAAACTTGCAAACCGAGATACTATATGGCCACTTCGGTTTGTTAGAGATGTTGAAGTATTGTGAATAATATTCAAATATCCCACTGATTTCTTAGTACTTCATTAAAATAAGATAACTTTTGCCCCATAATATTCGGTGGACCTTTCTTGAATACTGTTAATGCTGAAATTAGTTGTGCTACTGAGAAGTATAAAGTTATCTTCGGTCATATGTCACATGAGTTCAATTTTTCTAGGTTTGGTAAACAATCACATGAAAAGGAATTGCCTAATAAAGATGAAATAATTGATCTTGCTTCTATTAGTGTACCTGCTACAGACCCTTTAGAATAGTATCAACTAGACCATGAGAATGATATGCACTTAAATGAAAGAAATGAATTAGATAGGATACTTCTTGATCAACAATCTATTCTTAAGCACAACTTACCAGTTGAAATTTTAGGTGATCCTCCTTCACCTAAAGGAGACCCCGAGTTTGAGCTCAAAGCTTTACCTGATACTTTGAAATATGCTTATCTTGATGACAAGAAGATATATATTGTTATTATTAGTGCTAACCTTTCAAAGCATGAAGAAAAGAGATTACTCAAAACTTGAAACAAGCACATGGCTGCTATTGGCTATGCACTTGATGATGTTAAAGGCATAATCCCTACTCTCTATCAACACAAGATCAATATGGAACCGAATGCCAAACTAGTCGTTGATCATCAACGCCGCCTCAATCCTAAAATGAAAGATGTGGTAAGAACTGAAATACTAAAATTTCTGGAAGCATGTATAATTTACCCTATTGCTGACAGTATATGGGTAAGTCATGTTCATTGTGTTCCTAAGAAAGGTGGTACAACTTTTGTTCCCAACGATAAAAATTAACTCATTCCACAAAGGATAGTAACTAGTTATAGGATGGTGATTGATTTTAGGAAATTGAATAAATCTACTAGGAAAGATCACTACCCTTTGCCTTTTATTGGTCAATTGTTAGAAATATTATGTAAGCACACACACTTCTGCTTTCTTGATGGTTACTCTAGATTTTCTCAAATACCTGTGTCAAAAGAGGACCAAGAGAAAACTACCTTTACATGCCCTTTTGGAACATATGATTATAGGCGTATGACTTTTGTTCTATGTAATGCAGCTGCTACCTTTCAAAGATTTACAAATTTTATATCCTCTCACTTTTGTGAAGAGATTGTTGAGGTCTTCATGGATGACTTTTCTGTCTATGGCACTTCCTTTGATGATTGCTCGAGCAACCTTGATTGTGTTTTGGAGAGATGTGAAGAAAATAATCTTGTCTTGAATTGGGAGAAGTGACACTTTATGGTGAATGACGTTATAGTGCTTAGGCATAAAATCATCGAACGAGGTATTGAGGTGGATAAAGCCAAAGTTCATGCAATAGAGAAAATGCCTTGCCCAAAAGATATCAAAGGTAGAAGTAGTTTCCTTGGTCATGTTGGTTTCTATAGGCGCTTCATTAAAGATTTCTCAAATATTTCTAGGCCATTAAATAATATTTTCCAAAAATATGTTCATTTTTTATGATGATTGTGTAGAAGCCTTTGAAATACTTAAGTAATCCTTAATTTCTGAACCTATAGTTCAACCACCTGATTGGAACCTACCCTTTAAAATTATGTGTGATGCTAGAGATTATGTTGTTGGTGTTGTTCTAGGGCAAAGGGTAGACAAGGAATTGAATGTTATTCATTATGCTAGTAATACCCTAGACACCGCTCAAAGGAATTATGCTACTACTAAACAGGAATTTTTACGAGTTATGTTTGCATGTGATAACTTTAAACCTTACGTTGTTTATTCTAAAGTGACTATTCACACTGATCCTGCTTCTATTAAGTACCTTACAAAAAAGAAAGATGCTAAACCTAAACTCATTAGATGGGTGTTACTACTCCAAGAATTTGATTTGCATACCGTTGATACAAAGGGAGCTGATAACCTAGTAGTAGTTAACTTGTCTAGGATGGAAAATGTTCTTAATGACCCACTACCGATTCATGATAATTTCCTTGATGAGCAACTTGTCGTTATAAACACTTCATGTAGTAATCCTTGGTATGCGGATTATGCTAATTACATTGTTAATAAATATATTCCGCCTAGTTTCACCTATCAACAAAAGAAAAAAAATTCGTCTATGGTTTACGACATTACTTTTGGGATGACCGAGATCTTTATAAAGAAGGAGTAGATGGTGTTATTAGACATTGTCTACTGAGCATGAACAGAAACATATCCTAAGGAAATGCCATTCTAAAGCTTATGGAAGACATCACGCTGATGACAGGACTACACATAATGTATTACAATCCGGTTTTTATTGGCCTACTCTTTTAAAAGATGCTCGTAAGTATATAATTTATTGTGATGAGTTCCAAAGAGTTGGTAATATTAGTAAAGGCCAGGAAATGCCTATGAATTATTCACTAGCTATTGAACCATTTGATATAAGGGGTTTTGACTTTATGAGACCTTTTCCTTCTTTGAATGGATATACTCATATTCTAGTTGAAGTTGATTACATTGCTAAATGTGTAGAAGTTATTCCAACTAGTAGTACTAATCATAACACTTCTATTAAAATGCTTAAAGACATTATATTTCTAAGGTTTGGTGTCCCTAGATACTTAATGACTGATGGTGGTTCACATTTTATTCATGGTGCTTTTCATAAACTGCTAGCTAAATATGATGTTAACATAGAATTGCATCATCTTATCATCCCCAGTCTAGTGGACAAGTTAAATTGAGCAACCATGAAATAAAATTAATTTTGCAAAAGACTGTCAATAGGTCCAGAAAGAATTGGTCTAATGAACTTTACGATGCTTTGTGGTCTTATAGGACTGCTTATAAGAATTCCATGGGGATGTCTCCGTACAAAATGGTCTATGGAAAAGCTTGTTATTTACCTCTTGATCTAGAACATAAAGCCTATTGGACAATTAAAGAACTTAATTATGATTTTAAACTTGCTAGTGAAAATAGGTTGTTTGATATTAGCTTATTAGATGAGTGGAGGACGGAAGCTTATGAAAATGCTAAGTTACTTAAAGAGAAAGTTAAAAGCTGGCATGACAAGAGAATTCAAAAATGAGCATTTAATGTAGGAGACCTAGTGCTTTTGTACAATTCCCATTTCAGACTTGTTGCACGTAAACTCCTCTCCAAATGGGAAAGATCCTATGTTATCGAGGAGGTTTATCTCTCTGGTGCCTTAAAAATTAATAACTTCGAAGGTAAAAACCCGAGAATGGTGAATGGGCAAAAAATCAAACATTATATTTCAGGTGCACTCGTTAATGAGGAGACTAATATCATCCAAGTCATAACACCAGGAGAGCACATAAAGGAAGTCCTTCGGAACACTCCAGAAACCTGAAAAAGGGTAAGTACATGGTACGCTAAGTAAGCCGACTCCAAAAATTCGAAAATAATAATTTTTGTAGGTTTTGGTATTTTAGAAAAATTTCAAAAATAAAAAAGGATTTCACGGGACCCACGAGGGAGGCACAAGCCAACACAGCGCGACCCCCAGGCCGCGCCCTGATGGCTTGTGGGGCCCTCGTGTGACTCGAGGGATCCGACTTCTTCCCGAGCACGTATTCTAGTCCAGAAAAAATCATTATATATAATCCCGATTGTTTTGACTATCGCATTGCGAGATTTTCCTCTGTTCTTGTTTCGTGCTCTTTTTCTGATAGATCTAGATCGCCATGACTTCACCAAGCCCGTCCAAGGACAAGTTCTTTGAGAAGATCATCAACCCCTAACTGCCGAAGGTCATGAGGTACCCTCAAGCCATCGAGATGCATGAGGGGGTGTTTCACATCCGGGATGTTCAAGGTCCCAAGAAATAGGGAAGCGAGAGGGCCAGGCTTGCCGTGGTGGCGCATGAGATCTTCAAGTGCCAAGGGATGGTTGAATGTGGCTCGAGTGCTAACCACTCCATGATCACGGACTTCATCCGGGAGAACAAGCTGGACACCCAGAAAGTGTGTGTGTGTGTGGGGGGGTCTTTTCAAATTTCAAGAGCGGGTTGATAACCTCCAAGATCAAGTCTATGAACTCCAAAGCCAAAACTGTGAGTATGAATCTAGGTTTCACATGATAAGCTTTGTTGCCTGTTTCAAGACTCTCGAGACAACATTCTCTTATTATGATGGGGAATCTACACCTTGGAAGGAAGAGGACACCCCGACTACACCACCACCATCGTGTTTGTATGTGCACCACCCTTGGCTTGTTCCAAGCTTGGGGGAGGTTCCTCGATATTCTATCACCATCACCCCCATCAACATTACTATCTATTTTAATTCGATCCTTAGTTGTTTCGTGATTTATAGAAATAAATTTCAGGTTTGCTTTGCTTGGAGTCCAATCTACCATTGTAATCAAGTATGTGAGATATATAATAAAGATTAGTTAAGTTTTTGTGATTTACCCGTGGGCACCCGTCATTATAGCATGTCCATAAAAAGGAAGATATAGATCATATGCTTATCCCGTCATTATAAGTGATGAAGATTGTTGAAAATAAAAAAACATAGTATTGGCATGGTTACAATCTAAGCAATACTATGAAGGAGGAGAGGAGATTCTCATATAAATATACTATCTTGGACATCTTTTGTAATTGTGAGCCCTCATCAAATATTATATGATGATCAAGTGTTGACGTAGGACATGGAAGACAACATAATGGTGATGATATTTCACATTCATATAGAAGATATATGGTCATGGATCCTTTAACATGTGATTCTTGCATTAGACCTTTTGCTTGCCCAAAAACTTCGCCCTAAGTAGAGATACTACTTGTGCATTCATAACCCTGAAACCCAGTTTCTTACCATGTGAGTCCACCATATCTACCCATGGATTGAGTAAGATCCTTCACAGAAGTTGTCATCAGTGCACCAACCAATATAAAGTTGCTCCTAAATATGTATGATCTTTTATTGCAAGGGAAAATAAACTTTGTATGATATTGTGAGGGCAAAGAAATAAAAGCGACAAACTGGATAATAGAGTTTGCTATCACAAGGGTCAATATAAAGTGGCGTTCCTTTGCATTAAGAGTTTGCACATTCAAAAACCTAAAAGTGCATGACAACCTATGCTTCACTGTGCGAAGGGCCTATCTTTTATCTTTGAAGTTCACTCTTATGCATGAGGCACTGAATTCACTCTTCTTTCTTCCTATAAATTCTATAGTGGGAAGCATCATGTGTTGAGGAAAGATTCAGATTTATATATCCAAGTGAATGTATATTATCATGATTTATTATTGTTGACATTATTCTTGAGGTAAATGAGTTGGGTGGCAAATCATTTAAGCCACGATCTTCCTATGTATCCTATGAAAACATGAGCTCCAAAAATATGACTTGAGTATGAGCAATCATAGCAAAATAAATGATAGTTGAGTATGAGAACTTGCAAATAAGAAAGCTCTTACATAGACTCTCCTCTCAAATATGTTTAAGTATGATTGTCCCAATGACTCAGAACATAGTTTGTTGATTGTCAACAAAGTTTATGCTTCATACACCAATATTTATGAATGGATCGTTACTTGTTTATGAGAAGATATATGATAAAATAGTTGCTTCTATGCTAATATTCATGATGCTCTCATGTCCGTATTTTATTTTTGTCGACTTCTCCCTTTCAAATCATGTGGCCATTTTTCTCGAGCTCGGCTTTCGCTTGAGGACAAGCGAGGTCTAAGCTTGGGGGAGTTGATACGTCCATTTTGCATAGTGAATCTTTAGTGATATTTGTCTTATTATTGTCCATTATAACCTACTATTATGTAATTCTTATGACTTTCTCTCTGAATATGCAAGGTACGTTACGAAGAGGGGAGTATGTGGAAACTCGAATTCTGGACCGAGAAACCGAGAAAAAGGCAGAAAAATCAAGTTGATCCAAATGACCTGAAACTTCATGGATAAATTTTTTGAAATATATAAGAATTATTGGGCCAAAAATACACCATAGAGGGGCAGCCACCTGGGCACAAGCCAACAGGGCGCCCTTTTGCTCTCCGGCATCTCGAGACGAAGTGCCCTTTTGCTCTCCGACATCTCGAGATAGAGGGGCAATCTAGACATAACTTTCAGGACGAAGCACCCCGTCTGGAGGCGAAAACCTGGACAGAGGCCCTTTTGCTGTCCGGCAGAGCAAATCTGCCAAAAGAATTCCTCTCCGGGAGGGGGGAATCAAAGCCATCATCATCACCAACGCTTCCTCCTTCCTGGGAGGACCAATCTTCATCAACATCTTCACCAACACCATCTCATCTCCAACTCTACACTAGTGCAGAAAATCCTAGCTATGGCGTGGCAAAAAGGGACATTCTAGTGTGGACACTTGGCGCCACCAATATGGCTCCACTGTTAGAATATAGTGGTGGCGTTGGAGGCTACGCTAGCGGTATTTTTATTACCTATGGCGTTGGATAGAGTAGAACGCCGGCCCTATCATATTAGATAATAAAAAAATGTTCCAGCTTCACGAACAAAATGTTTAACCTATTCACAAAAGATGCTACCAGCTCCACAAACTAAATGTTTCAAAAAATTCACAAAATAAAAGTACCAAATTAACTTCTCACTGTACATTGTATCGAGTCTTTCCACTCTGAACACTACCTAGTTTTTTCAAGGACTAACTTAAACTCACGAAACTTACTCCTGTTCATGTCCCCTTCTATCATGTAATGGGATTTCTCCGTCTTCAATTGAATGTTTTTGGACTTCAGGACTTCTATCTCCTTCTTGTAACGACTTATGTCAGTCCTTAAAAACTCAACCTGATGCTCGAGACTGTAAACCTTATGATTGACAATAGCATCGTCATCAATAATCTTGTCCCTCTCCTTCTTCAGCGAAGCATTAAACTCCTTCAGGGCCTTCAGAATACTCTCATGTGATGCGATTAGCTCGTGAGTGAGCACATCAACGTCACATGTTTTCTGCTCTTTGGGTGCTGGAGAAGGTGTAGCTCGTACATATGTCTATCAAGGGTTTTAAAAAATTAAGAATTAACTACCTAGTTACATATATTGATGATTTCAATGTGTGCATGCATGTTTTTGCAATTTTTACCTGGTTGGTTCTCACTTCACCATTATCTTTGGCAAACGCCGACTGGTGCTGAGAGGATCATTCCCAGATGCTAGAGTCGTCTATGCTGTAGCATCAAAAATGAGAAGAACTAAGTTTTTGCAAATGTATCACCAAACCTATCAAATGCATAACAAAGAAGAACTAAGTTTCTACAAATGTATATATGACTTTTTTTAGCTTCTGCATTTTTTACTATCATGTTTCCAAATGTGAAACTAATTATGAGTGTGTTGGCTGCATAAAAGGAAGACACAGATCCATTGTGTAGATACCTATTTTTTCTATACAACTTTGAAAGCTTGATATATAAATAATCACAGAGATGGGGATTTGTTAATTCAATCTCTCACCTAAACCTATCAAATGTGTGCCAAAGAAGAACTAAGTTTCTGCAAATGTGTAGATGACTTTTTTAGCTTCTGCATTTTTTACTTTCATGTTTCCAAATGTGAAACTAATTATGAGTGTGCTGGCTCCATAAAAGGAAGAGGCAGATCAATTGTGTAGATAACTATTTTTATATACAACTTTGAAAGATTGATATATAAATAATCACAGAGATGGGGATTTGTTAATTCAATCTCTCACTGAAACCTATCAAATGCATGTCAACGAAGAACTAAGTTTCTGCACATGTGTAGATGACTTTTTTTAGCTTCTGCATTTTGACCTACATTTTCTTCTCTGAATTTTAGAAAACAAACCTAGAACCCTAGTCGTCATATGCATTGCTAAAACAAACTAGCTAGAACCGCATGACCTCTAAGAAACATCTCCTAAGGTTGGCTAAATTTGGCAGCTACAATACTTCTTTACACACCTCTTTGGATATGACATGGTGGGCGGCATCGGCGGGGCGGCGTGAGGCGGCGTTGGGCGTGGCGACGATGGGCGGCGTCGGGCGGGGCTCATGTAGGGCAATGTTTGGCAGCGTCGGGCTGAGCATCGGGCGAGGCGACAGCGGGGATCGAGAGGAGAACGAGGGAGTTGGGGCTCAAGAATGTGGGGAGTAGGACGCGCGGTGGGGATTATACATATTAGCGCACGCATGGGCCCAATGGGCCTAAATTCAACGTCGGGGCTAACGTTCAACACCAGCACTAATCTGATAGCTATGGCTTTCAAATTTGTCCAACGATAGCACTATTTGAAAATATTAGTGCTCATGTTGGTTAGAAATAGTGCGCCACAAACAAGAGTTGTGGCTAGCCATTTCTCCACTAATGCTAGTTCATCTTGTGTATTCAATTTTTGTCTCAATACCTCAGATTCGTACCTATGGGCTGCTAGTTGTGTTAATTACATCTTGTAGTTGATGCTAGTTGGATTACTTGGTGGAATACATAATGTACAAATCCTTAATCATGTTTTTACACCTCTGATGTTGAACATGTTGATGAGGTATGAGTATTTACTATTGTTCCTGTGCACATGGGAGAACTCTGGTTATAAGTACTCATATAAAGTTGGAATTTGTTTGATAGTTTGATTATATGTATTTTTTACTTCCTTTAGTGGTGTCATGTGAATGTCGACTACATGACACTTCACCATGTTATGGGCCTAAAGGAAGTCACTTTGGAGTAACAAGTAGATGGTGGGTTGCGAGAGTGACAGAACCTTAAACCCTAGTTTATGCGTTGCTTCATAAGGGGCTGATTTGGATACACATGTTTCATGCTATGGTTAATTTATCTTAATTCTTCTTTTGTAGTTGCGGATGCTTGCGAGAGTGGGTAATCATAAGTAGGTTGTTATTTCAATTAAGAACAACACCTTAGTGCCGGTCCACCCACATATCAAATCATAAAATTAACGAACACGAATCAACTCAATATGATGAACATGACTACACAAAAATTCCCATGTGTCCTCGAGAGCACTTGCTTTATATAAGAGTACTTTCAAGCCTGTACTTTGCTACAAAAAGGATTGGTTTACCTTGCTGCACCTTTGCTACTATTGTTACTTGTTACTTGTTACGAATTACCTTGCTACAAAACTATCTATTACTCTTACTTACAACACTTCCAAAGAACACCTTGCTGAAAATTGCTTATCATTTCCTTCTGCTCCTCGTTGGGTTCGACACTCGTACTTATTGAAAGGACTACAGTTGATCCCCTATACTTGTGGGTCATCGCGCTACTATGTTGCTGCTTGCGGCTAGCCATGGCAAGGCCATGGCCGGGTGTGCGTGCGTGTGTGCACGTGAGTTTGTGTGGGTTAATTAGAGTAGGATTAGTTTAGTGCTAAATTAGTATACTAAAACTCTAACATGTGTGTCCCCTTTATTTATATGAAATAAATGATTGTATAATTTAATAAAACTCTCACATGTGGGACCCCCGCATCACTGTTCACTTTGACTAGTGAAATTGACTTGGCCAATTCGGATTATGTAAACATTAGTTCTAGAAATTCATGAATATTGATAAAACTTTGGAAATTCATATAAAATAATCCGTATCTTGGATGAAAATAATATATATATATATATATGTATATGAAAAATGATCATAAAAATATAACAAATACAAATATATCATTCACATACGTGTTACACGCCTCTAATGTAATGAACATTAAGATTTTCCTACCGGATCGCTATACCGAATAATACTTGGAGCCAGGAAAATATCACATATTTCCCCCTTCTTTTAAAATGCTTAGGGATGTAATAGAGCATGTTAGCCCCACATGTTATCGCACCATTGCATTTGTATTGTTTTGTTTGTTCTGTTATTTATCGATTCCCCCTGTGTTACTTCTTTTCCGGTAGACCCCGAGACCGTTGTTGATTCGGTGATCGACCACTTTATCTTTGTGAAACACTTTTAGGCAAGTAAACCCCGTTGATCATTCCAATATCGCCCAATTCCTTCTCTCATACCTGCATTAGATTTTGCTACTGTTGTCGTTAGCTCCTATTCTAATGGGCACCACTAGGGATCAGACTACTCATCCCTAGCATCTTACCAGATGTGAGCTTGTGTGAATGGTGGATGAAGCAACGCTGCATGCTGCCCATCCTAGTTTGGACTTTCCAAAATAGAAACCAATTAATGTGAAGTTTTCAAAACAGATCCAATTGACGTATATTGTGGTTTGATTGCTTCTAAAAATCACTCTTGGATGCTGAACTTTTGGAAACTAATTTTGCATTTGAAGGAAACAAATTAATTACCTTAGCGCACTAGCCTTCCAAGGTTCTATAGTATGCTTCGTTATGAACGATATTTTGCTTCCAATGTATCCTTCATTGCTTCTGAAGTGACAAAAATTTACAGCGATGTAAAGCATTGTGACCGAGCTCCTTTAGAAGCGTGAGATATAGAAGCACGTAATTTAGGGTAATTAATCCCAAATCTTTAGGAAACCGATCGAGCAGTTCCAGGAAACAAATTTGGGAAGGATTAATGTAGCGTAAAGACTTTCCAAATGCAATTTTCTTCCTTCTGAATCACATTTTATTTCCTTAAAAAGAACAACGTAAAGACTTTCCAAATGCAATTTTCTTCCTTACGAATCACATATTCTTTCCTGATGAAGTATATCATGCTTCCATTGTTCCTTTAAATTCCATCGAGCACAAAAGAAGTATGCTCCGATCTAAAATAAATTGTGTTGCTTCCATGCTAAACGAAATTTTGCTTCCATGTTGAACGATAATTTGCTTCCATGTGGACTGTAAATAATTTTGATTTCATGTGAAACGGTAGTTGTTTCCATGTTGACTGAAAATAAATTTGCTTCCAAGTCGACATGAAAAAAATGCTTCATACGTTCATGTTACTTGCTTTGACAATTTACAAAGGTGCTACCTTCAAGTGTTGATACTACAAATACATTGTATGTTCTTATCGCATGCTTCTTACATGATACATATTTGCATCAATTTGCTTGTGAAAAATGTCCTCAAATACTTCGTACAAGCACTTGTAGGTTCATTTGTTTCAGCAGTGCAGGTACGTCTATGTATCTGGAAGTATCTAATGACTTGAACGGCCTGGCCACATGCTTCTTGCAAACTGCAGTTGGTCCTCAATTCCTCATCGAACCAATACTCCAAATTCATCACCGACATGCCTGAGATCTAGAGGCAATTGATGCTACCGATCGTGCCAATAACATCCAATTGATTTGCAACAACGAAAAACACATCAGATAGCGAACACAAGACCTATTTATCAAAAAAATATCGAAAGAATGACAAAGGACCAAACAACACAGCCCAAAGCAAGAGAAGATGAATGGGAGTGATGAGGTTGCGAGCTCACTAGTCATGGCATCTTTATACAGTCCAGCAGGTGTGAACTCTGATTCAACCGATGATAACCTGGTGAAGGATGAAACGTTGATGAGGATTTGGGGATCGATCCACCACTTGCGCACCTAAGATGTCACCGGGGGATCGCGTAGGTGGAGAGACGATGCAGTAGCGAGGAGCAGGTAAACGGAACTGCCCGGTGAGATGGTCGTGCTACTCGACGACGGGGAGGAGGCAGGTCCGTGCGAGGCGGGGGGAGGGGATCTGGCGATGCTATCTTGGGGTATGTGTGCGAGGTGGGGGCGACTGATTAGGGGGTAGGTGCGTGGATTGCAGGTTAGTTAGCTTTGGCTGACGAGATTGTTTTTCCATATGATGCAAAATCTGTGACCGTGAGATTGGAATTGAATCGACGACGTTGGACAGGTCAGACAATGACCTCCTATCAGACTACGGATGAAAAGTGTGTCCCTATTCTAATACATAGCCTGCTTTTGTAACCTGTTGTTGTACTTTACGTGTTAGCCTATAAGCTTAGTATAGGTTGGTTAGTGAACCACCAGTGACCCCACACCTTGTCCCTGTTGCCCCCGCTTCATCATTGATGACTCGATCATCGTGATCGACGTCATGAATGTCGTGAGAATTACCACCAGTTCATTGCTATCCAGCTTAAGTTATGTTCTATCTTGGAGTATTACCATCTCTCATGTCAAGAATGTCATGAGAATTGCTCCACCTCTTATGAATTATAGATATTGTGATACTTCCCGCCATCACCATTTTAACATTGATCGCGCTACTAAGTCCATGTTTCTGAGTGCACTTTCCAATAGATGTTTAATTGTGGGTGATTTCCTCGAGCATATGTCATTATGTCATTTGGACTGACCAATGCTATCACCTTATTCACGTAATTATGGAAATCCATCTTTGTGGAAACCTTGATGAATTATCGCCGAGCCAATCATCCACATCCTCATCTTCTACATGGTTCATGATGAGCATTTAAGCCAGTGTGGGAAACTTTTGAAAGTATTACCTTTGAGCCTAGCTCATAAAGTATATGTTTGATAAAAGAACTGTCTTCTCTTAGTTCACGTGCATTTGATGTGAGTTGATGCCATGAATATGAGAAAAGTTTGTTTCGCCTCCTCTGGAATCGTCCCAATTCATTCATGCATGTGCAAAGTATTCTATGATTTAATAGATTTGCTACATTCTCTCCGTATGTATTTGCTAGCACACCAAGCCATTGACTGAATAGTTCAAGGAAAAGAAGTTCCTTTGTAAGAGATAATTCGTACTTGCACAAGGACTTTGATATCCTCAATGATGGTTCCCAACCATAACTTGTTTGTATTTTGCTGTAAGATTTCTTTGTGGTCGCGATTGACTTGGACAATGTGTTCACGCGTGTCTCGTGATCTAGCACTCAAAATCTTTCAACGTCATCTCATCGTTTTGTGTTGCACCCCTTTCTTTCCCACACATCATGAATTTGAGGTATCCTGACATCAACCATATCTGAATCTCAGGTACATATGATGGTTGGGACATTTTCCAAGAATTATAACGTTGGTCTTTATGTAACCCGGTAATATGATGTCGTGCCTAGAACACCTGGCCGGAGGACCCATTGTTACACTATCTTGTTCAACGAGATTATCCATTCTTCCATGAGGAAATTGTATGACTTATTTTATAAGTTGTTCCAGATGGATCCTTTGTGTATCCAAAGTCTAACCTTTACCTGATGACCTTGGCAATGCTCTCCTGAAGCATGTTTGTGGTACTCCGTGTCGGTGTCGAAACCAGCAGGTCTTGGGTAGGTGGTCCCCGAGCCCTGGGTGAGTTTGAAAAACTCAAGCACGGGTCCAATGGATCAGAAAACATCGACGATAGTAAAAGTGAACCGTAGCCCCCCGAGACTCTCGCAGGAGTGAAGAAATCCTGGCAAATGATCCAAAATCATATAACTCGAGAGTCTGACACATATGAGCTGATATGCATGCCTCGTCTTCGGCAGAAGCCACCAATGCCATGGAGCTGGAAGAGATGAATCGGAAGCTCAAGAGCTTCGAGGAGGAGCCCGGCCTTGTCAAAAAGCGGTTTGACAACGCGCAAGGTAAGTCCGAACTAGACTACTTAATACCGTCATTTTCCTCATTAACTGAGCTTTTTTGGGTTTTAATCCTAAGAGCAGGGTGCTTATTACAGCTGCAATTGTCGCCGCGGAGGTCAAGAACCTCAGGGCCGAGTTGAAGAAGGCGAGGCATGAGGTTGCCGAACAGAAGTCGATAGCCGAACGAGTGGCTGCCGAACTGATGTTGGTAAAGACCGCTAGTGATAAGCACGAGGCCAGGGTGGCCGAGGTGTAGTAGGAGCTCAAGGATCACGTCACTAAATGTGAGTCCCTTGTGTGAAAGAATAAGGATCAGGCCTCCGAGTTGACCTTGTTAACCTCGGGGATCTAGGAAGCGCGGGTGGAGGTGCAAGGCTACTAGAAGGAGCTCCGCCATGTCAAGCTTATTGCACATGGTAAGCAGTACTTACTGCAATGTGTCTTGGATGGTAACAGGTTCACATCACTCACATGAGTGTGGAGTTCCACATGCGCGTTTGTGGATCTTCCGAGGAGTGTGGAGGATGTGGCAAGGCACTTTGCATCCCGGGAGGGGGATGCCGAGCTGAGGCTATTTTGGGTGCAGTTTCAAGCCCCCGAGCACCCTCTCCTCCTCACCGATGAGATGAAATGGTTGATGGAGTTGCATCGGGTGGCACAGATGACCATTAAGGACCTCTCCATCACGCTATGGCCTACGTAGCCACTGATCAGAGCAATTTCGGCTTGCTGCAGAAGTTGACCGACGTCGCGCCTCATATTGACATTGTGAAGCATTCATTATGCATCGAGGGAGCTTGGATGGACTTTGCGAAGACCATGATGTATTGGCCGAAGATAAAGCTGACCGAGATGGCCATTGGATCCCCCCGCCTCCTAGGAAGGAGCATAAGTACCCCAACCAATACTTTCCCATTGTAATGGATAGTGCTCGGGCGATAGAAGCGTATTGCCCTAAAGATGTAATTTCTAAGTGAGCATACTATAATGTATCATATGACAGTTAAACTCTCGTGCCTTTAGGGTCATTGCTTTGCATAGTGTATCATTCTTTATTTTATTTATTTTGACTCATGTGTGGGCATTTTAATCTGAGAGTTACGAGTCGTCGGCTGATACGTCTTTGTCGTATCTACTCTTCTGAACTCTTTTGCCCTTGTTTTGGACTCTAATTTGCATGATTTGAATGGAACTAACCCGGACTGACGCTGTTTTTAGCAGAATTGCCATGGTGTTGTTTTTGTGCAGAAATAAAAGTTCTTGGAACGTCCTGAAAATTTACGGAGATTTTTTCTGGAATAAAAGAAAAAGACCTGCGCAAAGATCCACGTGAGGGGGCGTGCCAGTGGGCCAGAAGCCCACATGCCGAGGCCACCCCCTATGGTCGCGTCGTGCAGGCTTGTGGGGCCCACGTGGCATCACCGCCCCCAATCTCAGCTCTATATCTTCTGTTTCGCCTAGAAAAAAAAATCAGAGAGAAGGTTTCATCGCGTTTTGTGATACGGAGGCGCCACCACATCCTGTTCTTCATCTGGAGGGCAGATCGGGAGTCCGTTTCAAGCTCCGGAGAGGGGAAATCATCGCCATCGTCATCACCAACCTTTATCCATCGACAATTCCATGATGCTCTTCATCGTTCGTGAGTAATCTCATCGTAGGCTTGCTGGACGGTGATGAGTGATGACCCACAAGTATAGGGAATCAATCGTAGTCCTTTCGATATGTAAGAGTGTCGAACCCAACGAGGAGCAGAAGGCTCTGATAAACGGTTTTCAGCAAGGTAATAACTGCAAGGACTAAAAGTAGCGATAACAAGTGATGGTGTAGTGAGGTGAAACGTAGCAAGCGAAAAGTAACAAGTAACAAGTAGTAGCAACAGTGCAGCAAAGTGGCCCAATCCCTTTTGTAGCAAGGTACAAGCCTGAACAAAGTCTTATAAGAGGAAAAACACTCCCGAGGACACACGAGAATTTCTGTCATGCTAGTTTCATCATGCTCATATGATTCGCGTTCGTTACTTTGATAGTTTGATATGTGGGTGAACCGGCGCTTGGGTCCTGCCCTTACTTGGACAAGCATCCCACTTATGATTAACCCCTCTCGCAGGCATCCGCAACTACGAAAGAAGAATTAAGACAACGTCTAACCATAGCATTAAACTAGTAGATCCAAATCAGCCCCTTACGAAGCAACACATAAACTAGGGTTTAAGCTTCTGTCACTCTAGCAACCCATCATCTACTTACTACTCCCCGATACCTTCCTCTAGGCCCAAATATGGTGAAGTGTTATGTAGTCGACGTTCACATAACACCACTAGAGGAAAAGACAACATACAACATATCAAAATACCTAACGAATACCAAATTCACATGACTATTATTAGCATGACTTATCCCATGTCCTTAGGAACAAAAGTAACTACTCACAAAGCATAATCATAATCATGATCACAAGTGTAATGAATAGCATCAAGGATCTGAACATAAACTCTTCCACCAAGTAATCCAACTAGCATCAACTACAAAGAGTAATCAACACTACTAGCAACCGTACAAGTACCAATCGGATTCGTGAGACGGAGATTGGTTAAAAGAGATGAACTAGGGTTTGGAGAGGAGATGGTGTTGATGAAGATGTTGATGGAGATGATTCCCCTCCGACGAGAGGAGTGTTGGTGATGACGATGGCGACGATTTCCCCCTCCGGGAGGGAAGTTTCCCCGGCAGGATCGTCCTGCTGGAGCTCTAGATTGGTTCTGCTCAAGTTCCGCCTCGTGGCGGCGGAGAATCCATGAAAAAGCTCCACCCTGATTTTTTTCTCGGACGAAACCCTTCATATAGCAAAAGAGGGGGGCCAGTGGGCCACCAGGGTGCCCACAAGCCCTGTTGCCGCGGAAACCAGGCTTGTGGGCCCCTGGCAGATCCCCTCTGACACTTCTTTCGCCCAGTATTTTTTATATATTCCCAAAAAATTCCACGTTGATTTTCAGGGCATTTGGAGTTGTGCAGAATAGAGGACTCAGAGTTGCTCCTTTTCCAGTCCAGAATTCCAGTTGCCGGTATTCTCCCTCTTCAAATAAACCTTGCAAAATAAGAGAGAAAAGGCATAAGTATGGTACCACAAAGTATAATAATAGTCCATAAAGCGATAAATATCAACATGAAAGCATGATGCAAAATGGACGTATCAACTCCTCCAAGCTTAGATCTCGCTTGTCCTTAAGCGAAAACCAAGATCCATAAACATGTCCACATGTTTAGGGATGAAGGTGTCGATAAAACATAATACAGACATGAGGGCATCATGATCACACATAGAACAACAATACATCAGAGAGATTCTTATGGGAAAGTAACAATTCCTTCACAATGCCGGTCAAAAAAAAAATTCCTTCACAAAGCAAAGTATGTAGTAAAAACCTTACCGAGAAGTAGCCAACAACAATCCATAGTCAATGAAGCAATTGCAATTTATCATATCATCAGAAAGAGTCAAATAAGAGCTTGTAAAGCAAATCCACATACTCAATCATCTCTTTTGTTTTCCACAATTGTTACAACTCACATGGTACTCATGGTATCAAAGTTTCAGTTGGACACAGAGAAAGATAGGGGCTTATAGTTTTGCCTCCCAACCATTTACCTCAAGGGTAAAGTCAACAATAATAAAGCATAAGTACTCATCTCCAAGTTGATATATGAATATAGATCTTTCCGAAGCATATGACGTTCACCAAGATAAAGGCGAAATAAGGAATTGGTGAAGATCACCATGATTCTTACAAGGGCAAAAAGTAAAGGTACAAGATAGGCCCTTCGCAGAGGGAAGCAGAGGTTGTCATGCGCTTTTGAGGTTTGGATGCGTGTCCTCTTAGTGCGGAGGAACGTCACTTTATATTGCCCCCGGTGATAAAGAACTTTATTATGCAGTCTGTCGCTTTTATGTCTTCCTCATCACAGGTTCGTATAAAGCTTATTTTCCACACACTAATAGATCATACATATTAGAGAGCAATTTTTATTGCTTGCACCGATGACAACTTACTTGAGGGATCTTATTCAATCCATAGGTAGGTATGGTGGACACTAATGGCAAAACTGGGTTGAAGGTTTATGGATGCACAAGTAGTATCTCTACTTGGTGCGGGAGTTTTGGCTAATATGAGGTGGAAGCAATCATCACATGCTAAGGGATCTCTAATCATATAACATTGTTTGGAACCAAGCAAACACAATTCATTATGTTGTCTTCCTTGTCCAACATCTACTTCTAAGCATGTAATAGTTTGGTGAGTGCTCACAATTATAAAAAGTGTCTAAGATGATATATTTATATGTGAACCTCTCTTTCCTTATTACTTCTTATTAATTGCAACAATGACTGAGGTCTATGTTGGTCTATTCTCAACAAGTTTCAATCATCATACTTGTTATATGTGAAACTATCACTTTCCATAAGATCATCTCATGATCTTTCATGCTATCGTTCTTTTCATACTTCTGATCACGGCACAAAGCAAAGCCCTTGACAAAGATACTCTTTATTATATAGCTCGCAAGCTCAAATACATCGGGGGAGACACAAGGCAAAAGACTCAAACTAAACACTAAAGACTTATTCCACTAAGAGAAGAAAATAAAAACTGAAAAGGAAAGAACAAAAACAAAGGTAAAAGCAAAAGATATAAAGGTGATACGATACCAGGGAAACTCCCCCAAGCTTGTCATAAGCCAAGGGGATTGCCCATACCAATGCTTAGTTGTCTTCCTTTGGTGGTGATGGTGGTGGAGTTGCGACATGAGTTTGATCCTCCGTCTTCCAAGGCATAGGTGGTCCATCATGGCAGGATGAACGAGCCGCCGAAATCCTCAAATCTGCAGCCAATCGTATTGATTTAAATCTATACTCATACTCACAGTTTTGGTTCTGCAGGTCATAGATCTGGCCCTGGAGTTGATCAACCCTGTCATAGAGCCTGGAGAGGTGCTTCCCAATGTCAATGGCATCCATCTTGCGATTGTTGGTGAACTCCGCGATCATCATGTGGTTGGTATTGAGTCCACGCTCCACCATCCCTTGGCACTTGAAGACTTGTTGCTCCATTGCTTCGAGCCTCGTCTCCACGCTTCCGGTCTTCTTAGGCCCTTCAACATCACGGATGTGCAACATCCCCTCACTCACCTTGATAGATTGAGGCTGCTGCAATATCTCCATGAGGTAGGGATTGATGACCCTCTCGAAGATCTTGTCCTTAGGAGCTTTTGGGGGAAGTCATGACGATCTTGATCTGCAACAGAAACAGGCTCAAAACGGAAATAGAGGAAAACTGCGCGATACGGGGATCAAAACCCTCGGGTGTATATATAATGATTTTTTCTGGACTAGAAGGAGTGCTCCGCAAGAAAACGGAGTCCGGGAGGCACACGAGGTGCCCACAAGCCCTGTTGCCACGGCCAGGGGGAGGTCGCGGCAACCAAGTTTGTGGTCGCCTCGTGCGCTCTCCTGACTGCTTTTTTATTTTTCTAATTTTCCATAAATCCCAAAACGGAGAAAATTTCCTATTGGAAAAGTTTCGGAGTCCAATTACTTACCGAAACACATACCTCTTCGTTTTCAAGGTCTGAAACAGGCTGATAAACATCCCTTATGTACTCCTCTGGAGTTATGTTATTGGTCTCAACATTTATGGGAGTACTAGAGATATAATGCTTGATTCTTTGCCCATTTACCACTCTAGGAAGATTACCTTCCGTGTTATTGATTTTGATGGCACCGGAACGATATACTTCCTCGACAACGTAGGGACCTTCCCATTTGGAGAGAAGCTTGCCAGCGAAGAATCTTAACAGAGATTGTATAGCAGGACATAATCACCTACATTGAACTCTCATTTTTGTATTCTTTTATCGTGCCATCTCTTAACCTTTTCCTTGAACAACTTGGCATTCTCATATGCCTGGGCCCTCCATTCATCTAATGAGCTGATATCAAACAACCGCTTCTCACCGGCAAGTTTGAAATCGAAGTTGAGCTCTTTGATTGCCCAATAAGCTTTGTGTTCCAGCTCAAGAGGTAAATGACAGGCCTTACCGTAAACCATTTTATACGGCGACATGCCCATGTGATTCTTATAAGCAGCCCTATAAGCCCATAGTGCATCGTCAAGTTTGCTAGACCAATTCTTTCGATATCTATTGACGGTCTTTTGTAAGATCAATTTGATCCCCCTATTACTCAACTCCACTTGACCACTAGACTGAGGATGATAAGGAGATGCAACTCTATGGTTGACATCATACTTAGCGAGCATCTTGCAGAAAACACCATGAATGAACTGTGAACCGCCATCAGTCATCAGATATCTAGGGACTCCAAATCTTGAGAAAATGACTTCTTTAAGCATCTTAATTGAGGTGTGGTGCTCAACATTTCTAGTGGGGATAGATTCTACCCACTTAGTGACGTAATCCACAGCAACTAAGATGTGAGTATACCCATTGGAACTCGGGAAAGGTCCCATATAATCAAAGCCCCAGACATCAAATGGTTCAATGACAAGTGAATAGTTCATAAGCATTTCCTCACGCTTACTGATGTTCCCTATTCTTTGGCATTCATCAAAAGACAAGACAAACTTACGGGCATCCTTGAAGAGAGTGGGCCAATAGAAACCTGATTGCAATACCTTATGAGCAGTTCTGTCTCCGGCATGGTGTCCTCCGTAGGCTTCAGAATGACACTTCTGCAGGATCTGTCCCTGTTCATGTTCAGGCACACAACGTCTAATAACACCATCTACTCCTTCCTTATAAAGGTGAGGATCATCCCAAAAGTAGTGTCTCAAATCAAAGAAGAATTTCTTCTTTTGCTGGTAGGTGAAACTGGGTGGTATGTATTTGGCTACGATATAGTTTGCGTAATCAGCATACCACGGTGCACTATGTGAAGTGCGGATGACATTCTATTGCTCATCAGGAAAGCTGTCATCAATAGGTCGTGGGTCATCAAGGACATTCTCTAGCCTAGACAAGTTATCTGCTACAGGGTTATCAGCATCCTTTCGGTCAACAACGTGCATATCAAATTCCTGTAGCAGGAGAACCCATCTGATTAGCCTAGGCTTAGCGTCTTCTTCTCCATAAGGTACTTAATAGCAGCATGATCAGAGTGAATAGTGACTTTGGAGTCAACTATATAAGATCTGAACTTTTCACATGCAAACACGACTACTAAAAACACCTTCTCCGTAGTGGCATAGTTTCTTTGGGCACTGTCTAGAGTTTTACTAGCGTAGTGAATGCCATTCAACTTCTTGTCAACTCTTTGTCCTAGAACATCACCAACAGCATAATCACTAGCATCGCACATGATTTCAAAGGGCAAGTTCCAATCAGGTGGTTGAACAATAGGTGCGGTTATCAAGGCCTTCTTAAGTATTTCGAAAGCTTCCCCACAATCCTCATCAAAAACAAAAGGAACATCCTTCTGCAAGAGGTTGGTAGGAGGCCTAGAAATCTTAGAGAAGTCTTTAATGAACCTTCTATAGAAACCAGCATGACCTAGGAAACTTCGTATACCTCTGATATCTGTGTGGCAAGGCATTTTCTCAATTGCATCAACCTTAGCCTTATCAACTTCAATGCCTTTCTCAGAGATTTTGTGTCCTAAGACGATGCCTTCATTAACCATGAAGTGGCACTTCTCCCAGTTCCAGACGAGGTTGGTATCTTTGCATCTCAGTAAGACTCGATCAAGGTTGCTGAGGCAATCGTCAAAGGAAGAACCATAAACGGAGAAATCATCCATGAAAACCTCAACAATCTTTTCACAAAAGTCAGAGAATGTAGCCATCATACATCTTTGAAAGGTGGCAGGTGCATTGCACAAGCCAAAAGGCATACGTCTATAAGCAAAGGTACCGAAGGGGCAGGTGAAAGTGGTTTTCTCCTGATCAAATTGTCCAACAGGTATTTGCGAGAAACCTGAATAACCGTCTAGAAAGCAGAAGTGTGTGTGTTTAGATAACCTTTCTAGCATCTGGTCGATAAATGGCAAAGGATAATGGTCTTTCCTGGTTGCCTTGTTCAGTTTCCGGAAGTCTATCACCATCCTATAGCGAGTAATAATCCGATGTGGGATTAGTTCATTCTTATCATTAGGAACGACGGTGATACCTCCCTTCTTAGGTACAAAATGTACTGGACTTATCCAATCACTATGAGCAACAAGATAAATGATTCCTGCTTCCAGAAGCTTTAATATTTCTTTTCTCACGACCTCTTTCATCCTTGGATTTAATCTCCGTTGATGATTAGCAACTGGCTTAGAATCAGGATCCGTTCTAATCTTGTGCTGACATAGAGTGGGACTAATACCCTTAAGATCAACAAGAGTATATCCAATAGCAGCACGGTGCTTCCTCAAAGTTTTTAATAACTTCTTCTCTTCGTGATTCGAGAGGTGAGCACTAATAATAACAGGATATATATCCTTGTCATCAAGATAGGCATACTTAAGAGTATCTGGTAACTGTTTTAGCTCGAACACAGGATCACCCTTTGGTGGGGGAGGATCCCCAAGCAGTTCAACAGGCAAATTATTCTTGAGAATAGGATATTGTTCTAAAAGAATTTTATCTATCTCATCTCTTTCATCCATATGCATATCATTTTCATGCTCAAGGAGATATTGATCTAAAGGATCCGTAGGAGGTACGGCAATAGAGGCAAGAGCAATAATTTCATCCCTACCAGACGACTCTTTTTCATGGGGTTGTCTTCCAAACTTGGAGAAGTTAAATTCATGAGACACACCCTCGAAACTAATAGTGACAGTCTGTTTAACGCAATCAATATGAGCATTGACAATGTTGAGAAAGGGTCTACCAAATATGATGGGACAAAAGCTATCTTGTGCAGTAGCAAGGACGAGGAAATCAGTAGGATACTTCGTCTTACCACACACTTCTACGTCTCTCACAATCCCCACAGGGGAGATAGTGTATCTATTAGCTAGCGTAATAGTGACATCAATGGGTTCTAACTCAGCAGGTGCAATCTCATCTTTGATTTCATCATATAGGGACCGGGGTATTGCACTAACACTAGCACCCATATCACATAAACCATGATAACAGTGATCTCCTATCTTAACAGAAACAACGGGCAGGCCAAGTACAGGACCATATTTGTCTTTCACGTGAGGTTCAACAATTCTAGCGGAGTCCTCACTGAATTTGATAACATGCCTGTCTATGTCTTCGGCTAAGAGATCTTTGATAATAGCAACACTAGGTTCAACTCTAATTTCCTTAGGGGGTGCAAGTGGTCTAATGTAACCCCTACGAATCACAGTTGGAGCTTTAGAATAATCCTTTTTCCTAGCAGGGTAAGGTGGTTTCTGAGCGTAGGCACAAGGAACAATAGGATCACTAAAGGCAATGACTTTCTCTTCAACTAGATTGGGTTTAACTATGTTGACTTCTAAAGGCGGATGATACTTAAACCACTTCTCTTTGGGAAGATCAACATGAGCAGCAAAAGATTCACATAGAGAAGCTACTATCTCACAGTCAAGTGCATAATTAGCGCTAAAATATCTAGAAGTGTTTGTTTCAACAAAAGATTTAGCGAAATCAAACTGGAAATTCATACCTGACTCCTTACCTTCTTCAAGCTCCCAATCTTCAAAGTTACGTTTGATTCTTTCCAATAAATTCCACTTGTGGTCAATATCCTTCTTTATAAAAGAACCGGCACAAGAAGTGTCAAGCATGGTACGATCTTCATGAGAAAGCCGAGCATAAAAGTTTTGAGTGATAATTTCTCTCGATAGCTCATGATTGGAGCATGAATATAGCATTGATTTAAGCTTCCCCCAAGCTTGAGCTATGCTTTCCCTGTCATGAGGCCAAAAGTTATAAATATAATTCCGATCACGATGTACTAAATGCATAGGATAAAACTTTTGATGAAATTCCAATTTCAATCGATTGTAGTCCCATGATCCAGTATCATCACATAGCCTATACCATGTCAACGCCTTATCCTTCAAAGATAAAGGAAAAACTTTCTTCTTTACCTCATCCTCGGGCAAACCTGCAAACTTAAATAAACCACAAACTTCATCTACATAGATTAGACGCAAGTCTGGATGTGAAGATCCATCTCGTGTAAAAGGATTAGCCAGCAGTTTCTCAAGCATACCCGAAGGAATTTCATAAACAATATTTTCAGTAGGTACCTCAGGTTGAGTAGCAACCCCTCGTGCTTCCGTTCGTGGTGAAGATACCCCGAACAAATTCCTCAACGGAATAGTTTCCATAGTGACAAGTGACAATAAATTTCAGCATAGTATATAAATGTTTCCTTACCTAATTCCACTTACCAAAGGCGCTTTCCTCCCCGGCAGCGGCGCCAGAAAAGAGTCTTGATGACCCATGATACGTCTCAAACGTATCTATAATTTTTGATGATTTCACGCTGTTATCTTGCCTTCTTTGTATGTTTTATGTACCTTTTTATATCTTTTTGGGACTAACTTATTAATTTAGTGCCAAGTGCCAGTTCCTGTTTTTTCCGTGTTTTTGACTCTTTTCAGATCTGATTTTGGAACGGAGTCCAAACGGAAGAAAAACCCCGAAATGATTTTTTCCCGAACGGAAGAAGTCCAGGGGCTTTTGGGCCAAGCCAGGTGGGCTCCAGGGAGCCCACAGGCCCCCACTCCGCCACCAGGGGGGAGGCGGCGGTGGGCAGGCTTGTGGCCTCCCTGGCCGCCCCCTCACCTAGGTCTTTGGCCTATAAATTCCCAAATATTCCGCAAAAAATCAGGGGAGCCTCGAAAATACTTTTTCGCTGCCGCAAGCTTCCGTTTCCGCAAGATCTCATCTGGAGACCCTTCCCGGCACCCTGCCGGAGGGGACTTTGGAGTTGGAGGGCTTCTTCTTCATCATCATCGCCCCTCCAATGACTCATGAGTAGTTCACTTCAGACCTACGGGTCCGTAGTTAGTAGCTAGATGGCTTCTTCTCTCTCTTGGATCTTCAATACAAAGTTCTCCATGATCTTCATCAACATCTATCTGATGTAATTTTCTTTGGCTGTGTGTTTGTCGAGATCCGATGAATTGTGGACTTGTGATCAGATTATCTATAATATATATTTGAGTCTTTGCTGATTTCTTATATGCATGATTTGATATCCTTGTAAGTCTCTCCGAGTCTTGGGTTTTGTTTGGCCAACTAGATCTATGATTCTTGGAATGGGAGAAGTGCTTGGTTTTGGGTTCTCCCATGTGGTGACCTTTCCGAGAGACAATAGGGGCAGCAAGGCACACATCAAGTAGTTGCCATCAAGGGTAAAAAGATGGGGTTTTTATCATTGGTTTGAGATTATCCCTCTACATTATGTCATCTTGCTTAAGGTGTTACTCTGTTCTTATGGACTTAATACACTAGATGCATGCTGGATAGCGGTCGACGTGAGGAGTAATAGTAGTAGATGCAGACAGTACCGGTCTACTTGTTTCGGACGTGATGCCTATAGAAATAATCATTGCATAGATATCGTCACGACTCTGCACAGTTCTATCAATTGCTCGACAATAATTTGTTCACCCACCGTCTACTTGCTTTCATGAGAGAAGCCACTAGTAAACACTACGGCCCCCGGGTCTATTCACATCCATCATTTACAACTCCGCTTTTACTTTGCTTTCTTACTTTGTTGCTTTCAGTTCTCACTTGGCAAACAATCTATAAGGGATTGACAACCCCTTAATAGCGTTGGGTGCAAGTTTTTGTGTTTGTGCAGGATCTTGAGATACTCCTCCGCCGGATTGATACCTTGGTTCTCAAACTGAGGGAAATACTTACCTCCGCTGTGCTACATCATCCTCTCCGTTTCGAGGGAACACCAACGCAGAAGGATTCCTGGTGCCGTCAACGTGCCCATTTCTAGCGCCACCGCAAGGTCTTTTGTGCATTAGCATAACGAACATCAGAAGTATTTATGGTGTTGTTGCTGGGGAGGATAAATCAAGATCTATCCAAGTAGGTCTCACAAACTCATCTCTTGCATTTACTTTTGTTGCCAGTTGCCTCTCGTTTTCCTCTCCCCCATTTCGCATTTGCCGTTCCCATTCGCCTTTCGCTTTCACTATCTTCTTTTGCCCATTTCACTCTCTCTTCCTGCTCGTTTGTGTGTGAGATAGTCCATCAATGTCTAGACCCACCACTCCAAACGACACCCCTGAAAATGAAGTTCTCAATTTTAGGCAGAATGAGGAAGAAAATTTGAAGGACGCTTGGTACAGGATTTGCAATGCTCAAAGTAGATCTACTCGTAAGCAATCCACTACGGACCTCCTTCGCAGTTTCTATGTTGGAATTTCTCCTTGGAATAGGTATATCCTTGATACCATTGTAGGCGGGAACTTTTTGGGGAGCCATACTGTTGACTCCTACAGAGCTATCATTAATTTGGTAGGCTCACCCTCGCTCATGGTTAATGGAACTATCTTGACCTTGGAACACGTGATGCAAAGGCTTAACGCTATTGAAAACAAAATTGCCACAGTTGAACTTGTTGAGGGTTTGGATAGAAAGATCCACAATCAAATCTCTCAGTACGGATCCAAAGTGGGAAACTTTTTGAAAAATTTAAAGGAGAAGGAACTTATAGTTAATGATTCTTCTAGAATTGGTAAATTAGAAGATGTCATAACCAACTTGGGTTCCGCTTTTTCCGTTGTGCAAAATACTCCAAATCTTCCTCTCAAAAAGAAAGTCAAGCCTGTTTTTGTTCCTAGAGATAGTGGTGAGTCATCTAACAAAGATGAAAATCTTAAGATGATAAATGATCACGCTACCTATGGTTTGAGTACCAAAGATGACTATACGTGATTCCATCACTTTCGCCTAGCTAAGGGCGTTAAACAAAAGCGCTTGTTGGGAGGCAACCCAATGAATCTATCCTTTTTCTTTCTGTTTTGTGTTTTCCACACTTTCATAATTCTGTTATGATTGTGTTTTTTGTGTTTCTTTTTGCGTTTGTGCCAAGCGAAACCGTTATGATTAGTCTTGAGGATGATCGTTTGGTCATGCTGGAAAAGACAGAAACTTTCTGCTCACGAAAAGAATTTTAGTTTTTTTTTCTGTAAGAGCTTTTGAGTTAATTCTTTTTTATCCCGATTTCTATGCAAATTGTTCAGACTGTCGTAATTTTTCTGAATTGTTGATGTACCAGAGGTATACGAAACATACAGATTTTTACAGACTGGTCTGCTGTTAACAGATTCTGTTTCAGTTGTGTTGGTTGCTTATTTTGATGAAACTATGGATAGTATTGGGGGGTATTAGCCATGGAAGATTGAAAGTACAGTATCCCAACATCAGCACAAGTGGAATTTAAGTTTGCTACTGTACCTAAGGAAGTGGTGGTTTGCTTTCTTGTACTAATGTTATCACGAATTTCTGTTTAAGTTTCGTGTTGTGAAGTTTTCATGTTTTGGGTGAAGTTCTTATGGACAAAGAGATAAAGAGTGGCAAGAGCTCAAGCTTGGGGATGCCCAAGGCACCCCAAGAGATTCAAGGATTCTGTAAAAGCCTAAGCTTGGGGTTGCCCCGGGAAGGCATCCCCTCTCTTGTCTTCAATCCATCGGTAACGTTACTTGGGGCTATATTTTTATTCACCACATGTTATGTGTTTTTGCTTGGAGCGTCTTGTATCGTAGGAGTCTTTTATTTTTGTTGTGTCACAATAATCCTTGCTGCACACCTAGAGAGAGATACATGCACACACCGTGATTTTGTCGAGCTTCACTTATATCTTTCGGTAGACAATTCAGCTCACATGTACTTCACTTATATCTTTTGAGCTAGATACTTTTGCTCTATGTGCTTCACTTATATCTTTTAGAGCACAGCGGTGCGTGGCTTTGTAGTTGATCTAAGATTTGAAAGTAGTCTCAAAAGGGGTAGTTATCCAAAGGGATACGAAAACTTCCACCTTCATGTGCATTGTATAGTTAGAGAAGTTTGATTCATCTCAATTAGTTTTGAGTTATGGTTTTGGTAATATTGAAGTCATGCTAGTAAGGTGTTGTGGATCTAAAGATACTTGTGTTGAAGTTAGTGATTCCCGTAGCATGCACGTATGGTGAACCGCTATGTGATGAAGTCTGAGCATGATTAGTCTTTTGATTGTCATCCTTTGCGTGGCGGTCGGGATCGCGCGATGGTTTATACCTACCAACCCTTCCCCTAGGAGTATGCGTTGAATGCTTTGTTTCGATTACTAATAAAACTTTTGCAACAAGTATATGAGTTCTTCACGACTAATATTGAGTCCATTGTTTAGATGCACTTTCACCTTCCACCATCACTATCTTCTTAGTGCCGTGCAACTTTCGCCGGTGCACAAAACCCACCATTAGCCTCCCTCAAAACAACCACCATACCTACCTACTATGGCTTTTTCAAAGTCATTCCGAGATATATTGCCATGCAACTACCACCATGACATGTGCCACCACGTCTACATTGCCATTGCATGACCGTAAGATAGCTAGCATGATGTTTCCATTGATGGCTATGCCATGCTAGATCATTGCCATGGTACACTACCGAAGGCATTCCATATAGAGTCATAGTTGCTCTAAGTTTTGAGTTGAAAGTGTGATGATAATCATTAATGGAGCATCGTCCCATGTGAGGAAATAAAAGAGGCCAAAGAAGCCCACCCAAAAAAAGAGGCCAAAGAGCCCACCAAAAAAATGAGAGAAAAAGACAGAAGGGACAATGCTACCACTTTTTCCACACTTGTGCATATTAAGCACCATGATCTTTATGATTGAGAGTTTCTCGTTTTGTCACCACCATATAGCTAGTGGGAAATTTTCATTATATAACTTGGCTTGTATATTCCAATGATAGGCTTCCTCAAAATTGCCTTAGGTCTTCGTGAGCATGCATGTTGGATGCACACCCACTAGTTTTCTTTAAGAGCTTTCACATACTTGTAGCTCTAGTGCATCATTTGTATGGCAATCCCTACTCATTCACATTGATGTCTATTGATGAGCATCTCCACAGCTCATTAATATGCCTAGTTAATGTGACTATCTTCTCCTTTTTTGTCTTGCAACCTCCACCACATTCCACACCACCTATAGTGCAATAACCATGGCTCACGCTCATTTATTGCGTGAGAGTTGAAAATGTTTGAGAAAGTAAAGGTGTGAAACAATTACTTGGCTAATACCGGGGTTGTGCATGATTTAAATTCGTTGTGCAATGATGATAGAGCATAGCCAGACTATATGCTTTTGTAGGGATAACTTTCTTTTGGCCTTGTTATTTTGAAAGTTCATGATTACTTTGCTAGTTTGCTTGAATTATTATTGTTTCCACGTCAATAGCAACTATTGTTTTGAATCTAATGGATCCGAACATTCACGTCACATAATAGGAATTACAAAGGACACCTATGTTAGGTAGCATGAAAGCATCAAAAATTCATTCTCATCACTTCCCTACTCGAGGACGAGCAGGAGTTAAGCTTGGGGATGCTTGATACGTCTCAAACGTATCTATAATTTTTGATGATTTCACGCTGTTATCTTGCCTTATTTGTATGTTTTATGTACCTTTTTATATATTTTTCAGACTAACTTATTAATATAGTGCCAAGTGCGAGTTCCTGTTTTTTCCGTATTTTTGACACTTTTCAGATCTGATTTTGGGACGGAGTCCAAAAGGAAGAAAAACCCCGAAATGATTTTTTCCCGTATGGAAGAAGTCCACGGGGCTTTTGGGCCAAGCCAGGTGGGCTCCAGGGAGCCCACAAGCCCCTACTCCGTCACTAGGGGGAGGCGGCGGTGGGCAGGCTTGTGGCCTCCCTGGCCGCCCCCTGACCTAGCTCTTTGGCCTATAAATTCCCAAATATTCCGCAAAAAATCAGGGGAGCCTCGAAAATACTTTTCCGCCGCCGCAAGCTTCCGTTTCCGCGAGATCTCATCTGGAGACCCTTCCCGGCACCCTGCCGGAGGGGACTTTGGAGTTGGAGGGCTTCTTCATCATCATCATCGCCCTTCCAATGACTCGTGAGTAGTTCACTTCAGACCTACGGGTCCGTAGTTAGTAGCTAGATGGCTTCTTCTCTCTCTTGGATCTTCAATACAAAGTTCTCCATGATCTTCATGGAAATCTGTCCGATGTAATCTTCTTTGGCGGTGTGTTTATCGAGATCCGATGAATTGTGGACTTGTGATCAGATTATCTATGATATATATTTGAGTCTTTTCTGATTTCTTATATGCATGATTTGATATCCTTGTAAGTCTCTCTGAGTCTTGGGTTTTGCTTGGCCGACTAGATCTATGATTCTTGCAATGGGAGAAGTGCTTGGTTTTGGGTTCTGCCATGTGGTGACCTTTCCCAGTGACAGTAGGGGCTGCAAGGCACACATCAAGCAGTTGCCATCAAGGGTAAAAAGATGGGGGGTTTTATCATTGGATTGAAATTATCCCTCTACATCATGTCATCTTGCTTAAGGCGTTACTCTGTTCTTATGGACTTAATTCACTAGATGCATGCTGGATAGCGGTTGACGTGTGGAGTAATAGTAGTAGATGCAGACAGTATCGGTCTACTTGTTTCGGACGTAATGCCTATAGAAATAATCATTGCATAGATATCATCACAACTCTACACAGTTCTATCAATTGCTCGACAGTAATTTGTTCACCCACCGTCTACTTGCTTTCATGAGAGAAGCCACTAGTAAACACTCCGGCCCCCGGGTCTATTCACATCCATCATTTACAACTCCGCTTTTACTTTGCTTTGTTACTTTGTTGCTTTCAGTTCTCACTTGGCAAACAATCTATAAGGGATTGACAACCCCTTCATAGCGTTGGGTGCAAGTTTTTGTGTTTGTGCAGGATCTTGAGATACTCCTCCACCGGATTGATACCTTGGTGCTCAAACTGAGGGAAATACTTACCTCCGCTGTGCTACATCATCCTCTCCGCTTCAAGGGAACACCAACGCAGAAGGATTCCTGGTGCCGTCAACGTGCCCATTTCTGGCGCCACCGCAAGGTCTTTTATGCAGTAGCATAACGGACATCAGAAGCATTTCTGGCGCCGTTGTCGGGGATACACAACAAACATCAACCCACAAGTATGGGGGATCAACCGTAGTCATTTCGATAAGTAAGAGTGTCGAACCCAACGAGGAGAAGAAGGCTCTTATAAACGGTTTTCAGCAAGGTAATAACTGCAAGCACTGAAAGTAGCGATAACAAGTGATGGTGTAGTGAGGTGAAACGTAGCAAGCGAAAAGTAACAAGTAACAAGTAGTAGGAACGGTGCAGCAAAGTGGCCCAATCCCTTTATAGCAAGGGACAAGCCTGAACAAAGTCTTATAAGAGGAAAAACGCTCCCGAGGACACACGGGAATTTCTATCATGCTAGTTTCATCATGCTCTTATGATTCGCGTTCGTTACTTTGATAGTTTGATATGTGGATGGACCGGCGCTTGGGTACTGCCCTTACTTGGACAAGCATCCCACTTATGATTAACCCCTCTCGCAAGCATCCGCAACTATGAAAGAAGAATTAAGACAACGTCTAACCATAGCATTAAACTAGTAGATCCAAATCAGCCCCTTACGAAGCAACGCATAGACTGGGGTTTAAGCTTGTGTCACTCTAGCAACCCATCATCTACTTACTAATCCCCAATGCCTTCCTCTAGGCCCAAATATGGTGAAGTGTTATGTAGTCGACGTTCACATAACACCACAAGAGGAAAATACAACATACAACATATCAAAATACCGAACGAATACCAAATTCACATGACTATTATTAGCATGACTTATCCCATGTCCTCAGGAACAAAAGTAACTACTCACAAATCATAATCATAATCATAATCATGATCAGAGGTGTAATGAATAGCATCAAGAATCTGAACATAAACTCTTCCACCAAGTAATCCAACTAGCATCAACTACGAAGAGTAATCAACACTACTAGCAACCTTACAAGTACCAATCGGAGTCGCGAGACGGAGATTGGTTACAAGAGATGAACTAGGGTTTGGATAGGAGATGGTGCTGATGAAGATGTTGATGGAGATGACTCCCCTTCGACGAGAGGAGTGTTGGTGATGACGATGGCGATGATTTCCCCCTCCGGGAGGGAAGTTTCTGATGGAAATATGCCCTAGAGGCAATAATAAAATGGTTATTATCATATTTCCTTGTTCATGATAATCATCTATTGTTCATGCTATAATTGTATTAACAGGAAACATTAATACATGTGTGAATAAATAGATCACAAAGTGTCCCTAGCGAGCCTCTAGTTGGCTAGCTTGTTAGTCAATAGATGATCATGGTTTCCTGATCATGGGCATTAGATGTCATTGATAACGGGATCACATCGTTGGGAGAATGATGTGATGGACAAGACCCAATGCTAAGCATAACACTAGATCGTATTGTTCGTATGCTAAAGCTTTTCTAATGTCAAGTATCTTTTCCTTCGACCGTGAGGTTGTGCAACTCCCGGATACCGTAGGAGTGCTTTGGGTGTATCAAACGTCACAACGTAACTGGGTGACTATAAAGGTGCACTACGGGTACCTCCGAAAGTGTCTGTTGGGTTGGTACGAATCGAGATCGGGATTTGTCACTCCGTGTGACGGAGAGGTATCTCTGGGCCCACTCGGTAGAACATCATCATGAGCTCAATGTGACTAAGGAGTTAGTCACACGTTGACGTGCTACGGAACGAGTAAAGAGACTTACCGGTAACGAGATTGAACATGGTATTGGTATACCGACGATCGAATCTCGGGCAAGTTCTATACCGACAGACAAAGGGAATTGTATACGGGATTGATTGAATCCTTGACATCGTGGTTCATACGATGAGATCATCGTGGAGCAAGTGGGAGCCATCATGGGTATCCAGACCCCGCTGATGGTTATTGGCCAGAGAGGTGTCTCGGTCATGTCTGCGTGTCTCCCGAACTCGTAGGGTCTACACACTTAAGGTTCAGTGACGCTAGGGTTATAGGGAATTGTTATATGAGGTTACCGAAAGTTTTTCGGAGTCCCGGATGAGATCCCGGACGTCACGAGGAGCTCCGGAATGGTCCGGAGGTAAAGATTGATATATAGGACAGATGGTTTCGGACACCGGAAGTGTTTCGGGCATCACCGGTAACGTACCGGGACCACCGGGACCACCGGAGGTGGCCCCGGGGGTCCACTGAAGGGGGGGAACGACCCCGGGAGGTAAGGTGGGCCAAGTGGGGGAGGGAACCAGCCTCCTCTCTGCCGGTGCTTGCCGAAGCCGTGCCGGGACACCTCGTCTCTCCATCGACACCACACCGTCGTGCTGCTGGAGTTCTTCCCCAACCTCGCCCTCCTCCTTGCTGGATCAAGGTGCGGGAGACGTTACCGGGCTGCACGTGTGTTGAACGCAGAGGTGTCGTAGTTCGGCACTAGATCGGAATCGCTGCGAGTACGACTCCATCAACCGCATTCTAGCAACGCTTCCGCTTAGTGATCTTCAAAGGTATGAAGATGCACTCACCCCTCTCTCGTTGTTGGTCTCTCCATAGGAAGATCTGAATATGCGTAGGGAAATTTTGAATTTATGCTACGTAACCCAACAGTTTCCCCGGCAGGATCGTCCTGCCGGAGGTCTAGATTGGTTGTGCTCAAGTTCCGCCTCGTGGCGGTGGAGAATCCACGAAAAAGCTCCACCCTGATTTTTTCTCGGACGAAACCCTTCATATAGCAAAAGAGGGGGGCTAGTGGGCCACCAGCGTGCCCACAAGCCCTGTTGCCGCGGCGAGGGGGTAGGCCGCAGCAACCAGGCTTGTGGGCCCCTGGCAGCTCCCCGCTGGCACTTCTTTCTCCGAGTATTTTTTATATATTCCCAAAAAATTCCACGTTAATTTTCAGGGCATTTGGAGTTGTGCAAAATAGAGGACTCAGACTTGCTCCTTTTCAAGTCCAGAATTCCAGCTGTCGGTATTCCCCATCTTCAAATAAACCTTGCAAAATAAGAGAGAAAAGGCATAAGTATGGTGCCACAAAGTATAATAACAGTCCATAAAGCGATAAATATCAACGTGAAAGCATGATTCAAATTGGACGTATCAATGAGTGGATGAGATCTATCATTAATCGAGTTAGTTCTTGACGGGGATTGATCCCTAGTATCCACTATGTTCTAGGTTGATGTTGCTACTACTTGGCTATGCTTAATGCTTGTCACTAGGGCCCGAGTGCTATGATTTCAGATCTGAACCTATTATGTTGTCGCCAATATATGTGTGTTTTAGATCCTATCTTGCAAGTTGTAGTCACCTACTATGTGTTATGACCCGGCAACCCCGAAGTGACAATAGCCGGAACCACTCCCGAAGATGACCATAGTATGAGGAGTTCATATATTCACCGCGTGTTAATGCGTTGGTCCGGTTCTTTATTAAAAAGAGAACCTTAATATCCCGTAGTTTCCATTAGGATCCCGCTGCCACGGGAGGGATGGACAATAGATGTCATGCAAGTTCTTTTCCCTAAGCACGTATGACTACATATGGAATACATGCCTACATTAGATTGATGAACGGGAGCTAGCCACATATCTCTCCGTGTTATAGCGGTTCCATGATGAATCGCATCCATCACACTCATCCATCACCGATCCACAGCCTACGAGTCTTTTACTACTGGTTCTCGCTACATTACTTTGCCTAGGCTTGTCCATTGCTACAAGAGGGATTGGGCCACTTTGCTGCTGTCAGTACTGTTGTTACTTGTTACTCTGCTGTTGCTGCTACATTTCCTTGCTACTCCACTATTACTTGTTCAAGACTTTTTTGGCGCTAACATCCCGTCAACAAGGCTTTTTTCTTGCGCCGTTGCCGGGGATTGTCAAAGCTTTTTCTGGTGCCGTTGCTATCATACTACCTTGCTATTGATACTTTGCTTGCAGACACTAATCTTTCAGGTGTGGTTGAATTAACGACTCAGCTGCTAATACTTGAGAATATTCTTTAGCTTCCCCTTGTGAGCGAATCAATAAATTTGGGTTGAATACTCTACCCTCGAAAACTGCTGCGATCCCATACGCTTGTGGGACATCAAGGCTTTTTCTGGCACCGTTGCCAGGGAAGCACAACTATATTCTCTAAGTCACTTGGGATTGACGTCTGCTGATCACTATGAGGAATCCGAAAGATCCAAGAACTAAAATCCTACCTTCCACTAAGAGAAGAGGTAAGGAACTGCCATCTAGCTCTGCACTTGATTCACCTTCAGTTATGAGTAAGTTTGCGACATCACCTCCTGCTAGAAATCTTGATATGTCGCCTGTGCTTGATGATGCTACTTCTGTTGCGCATGATGCTTATGATGATGCTATGCTTGATACTATGCATGCTATGCCTGATACTGTTTTGCCACTTGGTGCATTCCTTGATGCACATATTGCTAGAGTTGCTGCTAGATGTGATGATGCTTCTGAAACTGCTGATACTATTGAAGTAGAACCTGCTACTATGCCTGTTATGCCTGATACGCGCTATGTTATGGAGGGAGAGATAGCTGAGGATTTTCTTGCGTGTAAGGATAGCTATGATGTTGAGAAACTTCTGCGCAAGTGGAAAGAAAAATCTCTGAACGCTAGGATGAAATACGAACCGAAGTTTGCCACTTCACCTATCTTTGTGACCGATAAGGATTATGAATTCTCTGTCGACCCTGAATTAATGACTCTAGTCGAATCTGATCCCTTTCATGGTTACGAGTCCGAAATGGTTGTAGCCCATCTTACCAAACTGCACGATATAGCCACCCTATTCACTAGTGAGGAAAAGATCTGCCACTACTATATGCTCAAGTTGTTTCCTTTCTCGCTAAACGATGATGCTAAGACCTGGTTCACTTCTCTTGCTCCTGGTTGTGTGCGTAGCCCCCAGGATATGGTCTACTACTTCTCTGAAAAATATTTCCCTGCCCATAAGAAGCAAGCTGCCTTGCAGGAAATATACAACTTTGCTCAAGCTAAAGAAGAGAGTCTCCCACAAGCTTGGGAGAGGCTCATCCAGCTACTGAACGCTTTGCCTGATCACCCTCTTGAGAAGAATGAAATACTTGATATCTTCTATAATGGACTTACCGATGCTTCCAAAGACCACTTAGATAGTTGTGCCGGTAGTGTTTTTAGGGAACGAACCGTAGAACAAGCTGAGATTCTACTGAATAACATCTTGTGCAATGAGAATGCTTGGACTATTCCCGAACCACCTCCTAAGCCAACTCCGAAGAAAAGATGTATTCTATTCCTCAGTCCTGAAGATATGCAAGAAGCCAAGAAATCTATGTGAGAGAAAGGCATTAAATCTGAAGATGTCAAAAATCTACCACCTATCGAAGAGATCCATGGTCACGATAACCCGATATAGGTAGTAGAAGTAAATTCTCTGCGTAGGTTTGATGAGAGTGATATTCCTTTTGATAAACCTGCTAGCTTATGCATGGATGAATTTGATAACTTCGTTGTCAAACAACAGAGTTTCAATGATTATGTTAGCAGACAATTGGAAAAGAATGCGCGTATGCTTAGTCATTTAAGTGCTTGTGTGGACAAAAATGTCAATGATCTTAAACTTCTGAGTAAACATGCCTCTATGGTTACTACTCAGGTAGAACAAGTACTTAAAGCTCAAAATGACTTGCTCAATGAGTTGAATGACAATTCCGTCAGAGTCGTCACTAGAGGCGGTAGAATGACTCAGGAACCTCTGTATCCTGAGGGTCATCCGAAGAGAATTGAACAAGATTCTCAAGGAGTTAGCACTAGCAACCCTGTTGCTGCTACACCTGAGAATCCAAACGACGTATCTGTCTCTGATGCTGAAACACAATCTGGTGATGAACATGAGCCTAATGATAATATCAATAGTGATGTTCATGAACATGCTCAACCTAGCAATGAAAAGGATGTGGAGATTGAACCTGATCTTGATAACCCACAGTCGAAGAATCAAAGATACGATAAGAATGATTTCACTGCTAGGAAGCACGGTAAAGAAAGGGAGCCATGGGTTCAGAAACCTATGCCCTTTCCTCCCAAACCATCCAAGAAAAAGGATGATGAGGATTTTGAGCGCTTCGTTGAGATGATCAGACCTGTCTTTCTGCAGATGCGTTTGACTGATATGCTCAAGATTTCTCCGTATGCGAAGTACATGAAAGATATTGTGACTAATTAGAGGAGGATACCTGATCTTGAGATCTCTGCCATGCTTGCCAATTACACTTTCAAGGGTGGAACTCCTAAGAAACTAGGTGATCCCGGTGTGCCCACTATACCTTGCTCCATTAAAGGCAACTACGTTAGAACTAAGTTGTGCGATCTTGGAGCCGGTGTTAGTGTTATGCATATCTCTCTTTATCGTAGGCTTGAACTGGATAAGTTGACACCCACTGAAATCTCTCTGCAAATGGCCGACAAATCAACTGCTTTCCCTATCGGCATTTGCGAGGATGTGCCTGTTGTGGTTGCTAACACCACTATCTTAACAGACTTTGTTATCTTGGATATTCCTAAGGACGATGCCATGGCTATCATCCTTGGAAGACCCTTTTTAAACACTGCAGGGGCTGTTATAGATTGCAACAAAGGCAATGTCACTTTCCATGTCAATGGTAATGAGCATCCGGTGCACTTTCGGAAGAAACAATATCGAGTACATTGCATCAATGCTATCGAAAAGACTTCATAGTTTCTTATTGGGAGTTTGAATGCCCTATTCCTCGTGTCAAGATGAAGTATGACTTGCTTGTTGGGAAGATTCACATCCCCATTGAGGTGACCTAGTGACTATTCGGAAATTCTCCATCTTCTTTTGCGATTCTAGAAAGTTTTGTCGAGGGGATTTGATCAACCCCGTTGACAGATTTCCTTCGATGACTATGAGATAGATGAATCGAGGAGTCACAAACCTCCATTTCAAGATTTCACTTTCGGTTGCTTAGAAGAAAAATGATAGATTTAGTTTAGTTTTCCCTGTTTTCTGTTTTAGCGTCCGGTAGAAAAGTACCCCGAAAATCAAAGTTCACCGAACGCTGTGAAAATCAAGTATGATTTTTCTGGAATTTTTGAAAAATACTGGGACCAAGAGTCTGTCTGGGGGCCACACCAGTGGGCCACAAGCCCTAGGGGCGCGGGCACCCCCCTGGTCGTGCCACCCAGGCTTGTGGGGCCCACAGGCACCCCCTCCACTCATTCTTGCTCCCATCCAGTTCTCCTACCTCCAGAAAAAATCGTTTCGCGGCTCAAACCCGTGTTCTGGCTCTTCTTGCTAGGATTTTCGATCTCTTTGCTCATATCACCATTCTCCGAACTGTTTTGGGGAAATTACTCCTTGGTAAGTGACTCCTCCATTGGTCCAATTAGTTTTTGCTCTAGTGCCTTATACTCCACGTATTTTTGTTGCCTTGGTGACCACGTTCTTGAGCTTTGCATGCTTATTCTAGCTGGTCCCAAGTAGTTTTGATGTGTAATATGGTCTCTAGGCACTTGTTGGATTAGTTGCTACGAGTTTCGTTGAGCCTTATTCACTTTCCCTTAGAATCACTAAAAAATTCAGAAATTTTCAAAGATAGAAAAGGGAAAAGATGAGGAGGTTCTTAAGAGGCTCGTCAAGCTGTGACCCTAAGGATGATGGGCGTGAGAAGAAGCCCAAGTATCTGGTCCCTCGAGTCGCAGAAGTTCGAGCGTGCGAGTGGCCAAGTGACGTGTTCTTGCGCGCCGCTGGAATTTATGAGGACTTTTATCACTTGGTGGAGAACGCAGGCCTTACCGCCTTCGTTGAAGATAAGTGTGTGCAATACCTCCTCCTCACTAATATCTTCGTACAAAGCTTTCACTTTTATCCGAGGAAGAATCCTCCTATGATTGAGTTTAAACTTTATGATATCCCCCAGCGCAAGTCACTCCAGGATTTTTGCAATGTTTGCAAATTGCCTTACGTTTTGGATATTCATGAATCTCGTCCAAGGGACATGGAAGCTTTCATTGGTACAATTGCTGTCGGAGAGGAAAGAGGAGTGTCTTGCGCTAGAGCTGCTAGCATTCATTTTCCCGTGCTTCGGTACTTCTCACTATTTGTGGGAATATGTTTGATTGGCCGTGGGAAGGTTGGGTCACTTAGTTCCCCAGATCTTGCGGTCTTGCGTGAACTCGATTGTAACATCCCAAAACTATAAATTTTGGAATGTTAATATAATTATTAGATTGATTGTTTGTTTGTTTGCCTGAGTGATTGAAACTTGTGTGAAATCTGAAACTTTTCAAAACTTTTGAATGAGAGGGAATAAAATGACTTTCCCCTTCTCCGGTGAATTCAAATTCAATCTTTTAAAAGCAAAGAGAGAAGATGACATGACTTCTTCAACTATAAATAATTTGAACGGAGATATTTGCATTTGAATTCTTTTGCATTTCCATTCGTTTTCTTCGTGCAAGAAATGCCGGGAAATACATTCTAGAGAGGAGGAACATGACCCTCAAACCCATGGGCATTTTGAAAGTTATTTGAACCCTAAAACTTAGAGGGTCATTTGAAAATTATTTGCAAAAGAAAATAAACCTTTTAGGCAATTTTGTGAAAATATTTTTTTCTGAAGTTTTTATTTTTGTCGTGGAAAAATGCCCATCATTTAGATTTTATTTTTCTGATAATTTTAGTATATAGAAACTCTTTATTCCGAATTGATTTGAATTCCCTTTTATCGTTTTAGTTTTCTAGTTTTAAAAATAGGAAAGAAATCTCTATTAAATGGAAATAAGGGTTGGCCCATTAAGACACTTTCCTAAACTGGCCCAACAGAGGATCATCTTCTTCCTCTGTTTCTTCCTCACGTCACAGGAGCCTTCCTTCCATGGACAGAGAGATCTTCACCTCCGGGATTCGCGAAGCTCTTTCCCTCCCAGCACCTCCCGTCGCCTCTATAAGAACCCCCATGGCCTCCTCGTTCCATTCCCGTTGAAACCGCCGCCTCTCCCCAGCACCTCCTCCCCCTGCACATCGCCGGAGTCGGCCACCAGAGAACTCACCGGAGCCCCACCCCATCGCCCCTGCACTCCCTCCCCTGCCTGCCGAGCCCACCCCACCCCGCCGCCACCCCTCCACCACTTCAGCCCCTCTTCCAGGAACTCCTCCCGTCGGCACACACCCCCTGCACCCCTCCCCATCGCCCCGACCAGAAACTTCCCAGGAACTCCATCCCGTCGCCCCCCCTACAGGTCCCTCCACCTCGCCGCACTCCCTCCCCCCCCCCCCCGAGGAGCCTCCACCGCCCCACCTGCCACCCCTTCCCCACCCTCGCCGGCGACCCCACCCCGCCAGAGCTCCCCATCGCTGGAGTGCCTCGCCGTGCTTTCCTCTGGAGCACGAGGTAACCCCTCTCCTCCTTCCTTTTTTCTTTTACTTGTTCTGTTTTTTGTTGTTGTGTAGTTCTGCCCTTAGATCTAGATCCCACGGTGTAGATTAGTAGGTACTTACCCTTTCAGTTTTTAAACAAAGACCGCCGGTTTTTATTCACTTAACTTATTAGCCAGAGATTTCTTGTTAAGCTTCGGCCATTCGCTGGTTAGCCTACGCAGCGCACAACCCCGCAGCCAATCAGGGACTGCCACGTAGTTAGTTAGCTTTTATTCTGTTTATTCTGTTTAGTTCCGAAAACAGAAAAGTTCCAATCTTGTTCAGCCCATAACCTTTGGTCCATAAGTCCAATGATGTTGATTCTTTTTCCAGTAGCTCACAAATTTCCAGTTGTTTCTAAAAACACATAATTTGTCTATGTTTGAAATTTTCAAATTTGAATTAGATCAGATTTAGTTTAAACCTTGTTTTGCTTATTCCAGGAGTTTAAAAATAGCTTTTAATTTGATTCCTTTTGCTACTGAACGCTAGTGATCTTATTTATGAGTGATAAATATTTCAGATTTGTTTGAGTATTATAGCTCACTGTTTCTTGTGAAACAATTTCTATTTCACCTCTTTTAGGATTGTGACTAATTTACTTTCTTTAGTTACTTTTAAATTATTTTCTTTTATATTTCAGAAATATTATGTTTTGTTTCTGTTAGTTAAACAGTAGTTTTGCAACAAGTTTTTATTTTATTTTTATTTGTTTTCATGAAATCAATTCTAGTTCCTTAGTAACTTGCAATTGGTTTCCGCACTGTTTCAAATCCCGTTTGGAAATACTTTCAAATAGTCTTGTGAAAAATACTTTATTTTATCTTAGTTAAACTTATATCTTAGTTCCTTGTTCTTATTTTCTATTAGACAAAAACTATTTAGTGTTTGACGTAGTAGAAGACTCCCTAGTCTTATTTGAAGTTTCTTTCGGATTCTTATTCGCTCTCTCTTTTGTTTTGATTGCTAGAATGATTGCTAGTATGAGTGCTTATGTGAATGATATGTTTGTTATATAGATTTCATCGGAGAGTGACGAGTAGTCTATCAAGTTATTTCTCGAGAAATTCTTCTTCGTCAACATCACCAGGCAAGTCACTTTGATCATACTATCACCTATGTTTTATGCATCGTAGTTCTACCATCCTATGCCCAATTGCATGCTGCTTAGGTACTTGAAAATTTTAGTATAGATTGTAGTATCATGTGGTAGGCACACAACAACCCCGATACTTGGCCCCGGGACGACAAATTTCATATTGCTATGCTAGAGTAGACGGGATTTCGGTTGAGTGCATAACACGAGTGATGCGAGGTTGATTAAATAATCAAGACCGGTTAAGAAAAGATTTTCAAGACCTCAGGACGCAATGCAACTCTGGGTGAAGGACCGTTGATCGACTCCCTAGAGAACCGAGTGGATGACCCGGGATGCTCGGGACGGCCATGACATCCTGCGGAAAGCTTCACCGAGGCTCAAAGATACGGACGGATATTTTCAAGACCCAAGGCTTACCTGCACAGCCACAAGTCATTATGGGCTCTGGCTTGGTTGGACAACGCGGCGACTCTGGACAGGCGGTGCTAGCAGATGTAGAAGAACGGTAGGAATGGATGGGCACCGACAGGGATTCAGAGGGACCCGTTGAAAGACCATGTTTTGATCATCCGGTCTTCAAACACCCTGAAGTGCGAGGACATACACGGAGGCGATCAAATATTTTGGGGAACATGTGCAAAACTCAGCAGAGTACTCAAACCTAATCGATTAGCCGTGTCCACGGTCATGGACAACTTGAGCCAAAGGAACTAAAGTTATCTAGATTTCTCAACACCATTAAATATATTTGATGAGGGTAATTATTGACAACTCGGGTACGAGAACTGGTTGGCGGAACCATCTCGTTAACAACCAACAATGTAGTAACATTTTGCTTTTAGCCCCCTCTTGATGTAGGAGAAAACTTGCTTTTCGCTAAAAACTTATAGCCCCACCTTCAATATATGCATATAGTATAGATGATTACTTTTCACCCCTCTCTTATGTGACTTGCCGGCATATTCAATATGCTGACCTACACGGCTGCAACGTCTTATGCTGCAGATATCTTTCTTCGACCAGTAAGAGTACGATTCAGTGTTACGGTCTACACTCAACTTGCCGTTGGTGTTTATTGGGACTCCACTCCCTTGACCGCTTCCGTTGAGATAATTAAGGTATATATCAGTTTTACGCTATTTACATGTGATTGCACTTTGACATATACATTGATGTACTGTGTGTGCCAGCATACTGATCCAGGGATGGCACAGAAACACAGAGTCTTGACTCGTTTTGAGTCGGGTCGCTACAGAAATGGTATTCAGAGCACATGTTGACTGTAGGACGTGACCCCTAGAAACTGGAAAGTTCTTAGGAAAGGATCTCTCAAAAATTTCTATTTTTCAAGAACATCCTTCATTTCTCATCTCTTCTGATTTCATCGAATGTTCCCTCTCACCTCAAATAGTTAGACAATACCCTTACCCCTTTGACCACATGAAGGATCAACTGAGTCCCACTTCAAAGTAAAGAGGATTTCATCATGCATTGAAGAATTGAAGCTGCACCAATTGAAGACTCTCAAGACCCGAAGAATTCGAAGACCCTGAAGCGTTCTAATATTTATATGACCATTAGAAGTCCAAACCCCAATTATATACCCACGTTAGTTATGATGATTTGTGAGCCGTCATTGGTGTGTGTTTTCCGACGGCCACAACTAAAATCTATTCTCAAAAATATTGTTTGTATTGTGTGTATCTCCCTCCCTCTCTTACCCGTCTCATCCCCAAAACCTCAACCCTACCAGATGGAGTATGAAGCTGGACTTGTAGTCTTTGGACCAATGACCCAACTGGAAGCTGAAATATGGATTCAGAACATGGAGAACCACTTCGGGAGCAACTTGATCTCAAGGAAGTATGAAGTGGAACACGCTCTCGAGTACTTTACCCAAAGTGCTGCTATGTGGCGGAAAATGCACCATGCCATACAAGGATTTAGTGGAGCAGAAACTTGGGACGAATTCAAGAAGACTCTGTTAAGATCCCGTCTTATTCAAAAGTGCTATGATAACCTGAAGAAGAAGACTTGTGCATGCAAGATCTGTGGAGAAATAGGACACACCCAGGAAGAACACAAGGATGGATGCACTCATTGTGAAGAAAATCACCCAGCTGAGGAGTGCCCAAGTAGTCAGGTGACTTGTTTCCTTTGTGAGGGAACCACCCACTACCCAGCTTAGTGTCACATTTACCCCAAGGTGCAACAAGTTGTCAAACAGCAGAAAGATGCAGTGAAGGAAACCCTCAAGAAGAAGATTCTAGAAGAACCTGTGATGAACGAATATATTGAAGACCCTGATGGACAAGGTCTGACCAGATTTTTCTCCAACGCATGCTACTCATGTGGAGAAGAAGGACATTATTCACAGGACTGCACGAAGAGAAGCCAAGAGTATCTGGGATACTTCCCGACGGAAGAAGTGGAGTTTGATCCACTTGAAATAGAAGAACTGGCCAAAATAAAGGAGTCCGGAAAGAAGAAAACGTACCCTCGGAAGAACCAAATCTCTGCACACATAGACCTGAGTAATGTCAGATGTTACAAGTGTATGAAATTTGGCCACCACAAATACATGTGCTCAGGAAGGAAGTCGGGAATCCAAGGAGCAAAGGCAAACACTAAGACGCCTAGAGACTTGTTAGAACTCATTTGCTTTTGTTGCAAGGAAGCAGGACATTTTGCCAGCGATTGTCCACAAAGGAAGAAAGCTAGAATGGAGTAGTTAAGTTTTGACCATGGCAATAAGTGTAATCCGAAGCACTCTTGTTTTTTTCATAAGATCATGGAGTGAAATTTTTGTAACAGAAGTCCCTGAGATTGTAATAACATCATGAATAAATGTAATTTATTGTCTCATGATTGCCTATGTTGAAAATGTATGCGTTGTTTCTCTACGAACAAAGATCTCTGAACAAATTATGAGGATATGAGAAAATATGGTCTATGCAGGCATGAGTATAATTCATTTTTAGTGTGGTAGTAATTGGTAAACCCACAGGATCCACTGAGTAGGAATGTACCATGATTACCAAGGAGACACATACATTCCTCTGAGTACCTATTTACTGACACCTGCAGACGACAACTCTCTACGAGTCATTCCTCAAGGGCCCAGAAACAATCATGACCCTGACCAGTGATCATGATTACCCGAAAATCCTGAAGGACATGATGAAGCACATTCACCTTGAAGGAGATGCAGTCTACAAAGGCTACCCATTTGTGGAAAATGGAGTGGAACTTTGGTACGTGGAAGTACACCTCCACCATGTGAAAGGAGTTTGTCCAAAGACTATGGGGCAATACTTTTTCATTTCATGTGTACCACGAGCAACTTTCTTTGATGCTGTTCGTGAAGCTGCCATGGAAGCCATACGTCAGATCGAAGAAATACTTGAAGCGAGACTCCGTCATACCCAGGAATACCTGAGTGAGGTACGTGCGGAAATGATGGAGATGAAGCTCATGACCACCATGATGAAGCAAAAGATGGATGATTTCAAGGAGCACATCGGAAAGATCCAGTGGAACTAAAGTACCTCCAAGAGAGGCAGATGAATAAAGTTGGCAGAAATGCTCGACCATACCGAACAATGTGGATGGCAGCATTTGTAATAGAGTACTTTTGAATTGGAGTTTTTGAGGATAAATTAAGGATGTAATAAAGGATTGATTATGAAATGCATATGATTTATGGAAGAAGCTATGATGGATCAGCAAACATTTTCTTAGGAGCATACGAAAACCTGAGAGTTGTGAAGATACGATAGATGTTTCGTTCAGCTTGCAGAACCAATGGATTATCCGAACTTCATTCGTGGACAAGAGAAATTTTGCAACGCTTGTGAAGATGCCCGAGTGTTAGAATGCGGGATTCGCTAAACCTTATACAGAGAAATGATTTGGGTGCGGAATGGATTGATCACCATGACGACTTACTCTTATCATTTATCTTGCTATTCGGAATGGTAAATCTGAGAGACTTACCCATATAGAGAGACGACGTTCTTTGAAGCTTTTGTTTAAGCCTTAGAGTGGTATAAGAAAAGACCATGAACATGGCACTTGTTGTCACGCGTAGGAAATTTTACGGTGAGGATGAAACCAAAACCCCTCTCTCTGCAGAATAACCACAAATGGTAGACCACCATGAGAACCATCGATATGTTATTTAGAATTGACCACGAGACTGTCAGTTAAGAAGACCCAGTGACGGAAGAAGCTTATATCAACGGGAGAGCATCACCAAAGGATTTAATATGAAGACTGTGCGATGTCAGTTGCCAAAACCCAGAGGATCGTTAAAGCATTTTGAGGGACCAGTATCTCTCATTTTAGGTGTGGTAGCATCCCACCTTGCCGGAGATTGGATTTGTTAGAAGACCCCCAAACCCTAACCTTTCTTTCTAGCCTCTTCGAATCTCGAGGACGAGATTCATTTTAAGTGTGGTAGTTTGTAACATCCCAAAATTATAAATTTCGGAATGTTAATATAATTATTAGATTGATTGTTTGTGTGTTTGCGTGAGTGATTGAAACTTGTGTGAAATCTGAAACTTTTCAAAACTTTTGAATGAGAGGGAATAAAATGACTTTCCCCTTCTCCGGTGAATTCAAATTCAATCTTTTAAAAGCAAAGAGAGAAGATGACATGACTTCTTCAATTATAAATAATCTGACGGAGATATTTGCATTTGAATTCTTTTGCATTTCCATTCGTTTTCTTCGTGCAAGAAATGTCGGGAAATACATTCTAGAGAGGAGGAACATGACCCTCAAACCCACGGGCATTTTGAAAGTTATTTGAACCCTAAAACTTAGAGGGTCATTTGAAAATTATTTGCAAAAGAAAATAAACCTTTTAGGCAATTTTGTGAAAATATTTTTTTCTGAAGTTTTTATTTTTGCCGTGGAAAAATGCCCATCATTTAGATTTTATTTTTCTGATAATTTTAGTATATAGAAACTCTTTATTCCAAATTGATTTGAATTCCCTTTTATCGTTTTAGTTTCCTAGTTTTAAAAATAGGAAAGAAATCTCTATTAAATGGAAATAAGGGCTGGCCCATTAAGACACTTTCCTAAACTGGCCCAACAGAGGATCATCTTCTTCCTCTGTTTCTTCCTCACGTCACAGGAGCCTTCCTTCCATGGACACAGAGATCTTCACCTCCGGGATTCGCGAAGCTCTTTCCCTCCCAGCACCTCGTGTCGCCTCTATAAGAACCCCGATGGCCTCCTCGTTCCATTCCCGTTGAAACCGCCGCCTCTCCCCACCTCCTCCTCCCCCTGCACATCGCCGGAGTCGGCCACCAGAGAACTCACCGGAGCCCCACCCCATCGCCCCTGCACTCCCTCCCCTGCCTGCCGAGCCCACCCCACCCCGCCGCCACCCCTCCACCACTTCAGCCCCTCTTCCAGGAAGTCCTCCCGTCGGCACACACCCCCTGCACCCCTCCCCATCGCCCCGACCAGAAACTTCCCAGGAACTCCATCCCGTCGCCCCCCCTGCAGGTCCCTCCACCTCGCCGCACTCCCTCCCCCCCCCCCCCGAGGAGCCTCCACCGCCCCCCCTGCCACCCCTTCCCCACCCTCGCCGGCGACCCCACCCCGCCAGAGCTCCCCATCGCTGGAGTGCCTCGCCGTGCTTTCCTATGGAGCACGAGGTAACCCCTCTCCTCCTTCCTTTTTTCTTTTACTTGTTCTGTTTTTTGTTGTTGTGTAGTTCTGCCCTTAGATCTAGATCCCACGGTGTAGATTAGTAGGTACTTACCCTTTCGGTTTTTAAACAAAGACCGCCGGTTTTTATTCACTTAACTTATTAGCCAGAGATTTCTTGTTAAGCTTCGGCCATTCGCTGGTTAGCCTACGCAGCGCACAGCCCCGCAGCCAATCAGGGACTGTCACGTAGTTAGTTAGCTTTTATTCTGTTTTTTCTATTTAGTTCCAAAAACAGAAAAGTTCCAATCTTGTTTAGCCCATAACTTTTGATACATAAGTCCAATGATGTTGATTTTTTTTCCAGTAGCTCACAAATTTCCAGTAGTTTCTAAAAACACATAATTTGTCTATGTTTGAAATTTTCAAATTTGAATTAGATCAGATTTAGTTTAAACCTTGTTTTGCTTATTCCAGGAGTTTAAAAATAGCTTTTAATTTGATTCCTTTTCCTACTGATCACTAGTGATCTTGTTTATCGGTGGTAAAAATTTCAGATTTGTTTGAGTATTTTAGCTCACTGTTTCTTGTGAAACAATTTCTGTTTCACCTCTTTTAGGATTGTGACTAATTTACTTTCTTTAGTTACTTTTAAATTATTTTCTTTTATATTTAAGAAATATTATGTTTTGTTTCCGCACTGTTTCAAATCCCGTTTGGAAATCCTTTCAAATAGTCTTGTGAAAAATACTTTATTTTATCTTAGCTAAACTTATATCTTAGTTCCTTATTATTATTTTCTGTTAGACAAAAACTATTTAGTGTTTGACGTAGTAGAAGACTCCCTAGTCTTATTTGAAGTTTCTTTCGAATTCTTATTCGCTCTCTCTTTTGTTTTGATTGCTAGTATGAGTGCTTATGTGAATGATATGTTTGTTATATAGATTTCATTGGAGAGTGACGAGTAGTCTATCAAGTTATTTCTCGAGAAATTCTTCTTCGTCAACATCACCAGACAAGTCACTTTGATCATACTATCACCTATGTTTTATGCATCGTAGTTCTACCATCCTATGCCCAATTGCATGCTGCTTAGGTACTTGAAAATTTTAGTATAGATTGTAGTATCATGTGGTAGGCACACAACAACCCCGATACTTGGCCCCGGGACGACAAATTTCATATTGCTATGCTAGAGTAGACGGGATTTTGGTTGAGTGCATAACACGAGTGATGCGAGGTTGATTAAATAATCAAGACCGGTTAAGACAAGATTTTCAAGGCCTCAGGATGCAACGCAACTCTGGGTGAAGGACGGTTGATCGGCTCCCTGGAGAACCCAGTGGATGACCCGGGATGTTGGGGACGGCCATGACATCCTGCGGAAAGCTTCACCCAGGCTCAAAGAGACGGACGGATATTTTCAAGACCCAAGGCTTACCTACACAGCCACAAGTCATTATGGGCTCTGGCTTGGTTGGACAACGCGGCGACTCTGGACAGGCGGTGCTAGCCGATGTAGAAGAACGGTAGGAATGGATGGGCACCGACAGGGATTCAGAGGGACCCGTTGAAAGACCATGTTTTGATCATCCGGTCTTCAAACACCCTGAAGTGCAAGGACATACTCGGAGGCGATCAAATCTTGTGGGGAACGTGTGCAAAACTCTGTAGAGTACTCAAACCTAATCGATTAGCCGTGTCCACGGTCATGGACAAATTGAGCCAAAGGAACTGAAGTTATCTGGATTTCACAACACCATTAAATATATTTGATGAGGGTAATTATTGACAACTCGGGTACGGGAACTGGTTGGCGGAACCATCTCGTTAACAACCAACAATGTAGTAACATTTTGCTTTTAGCCCCCTCTTGATGTAGGAGAAAACTTGCTTTTCGCTAAAAACTTATAGCCCCACCTGCCATATATGCATATAGTATAGATGATTACTTTTCACCCCTCTCTTATGTGACTTGCCAGCATATTCAATATGCTGACCTACACGGCTGCAACGTCTTATGTTGCAGATATCTTTCTTCGACGAGTAAGAGTACGATTCAGGGTTACGGTCTACACTCAACTTGCCGTTGGTGTTTATTGGGACTCCACTCCCTTGACCGCTTCCGCTGAGATAATTAAGGTATATATCAGTTTTACGCTATTTACATGTGATTGCACTTTGATATATACATTGATGTACTGTGTGTGCCAGCATACTGATCCAGGGATGGGACAGAAACACAGAGGCTTGACTCGTTTTGAGTCGGGTCGCTACATCGATTTATTTTGTTTTTGTAAATATGACTAGCTCATCAGGCCTGATTCAGCTCTGTTGTGAGAGAAACATGTTTACAATGACAACTTAGAGATCATAGTTACTTATGCCATGCTTACTTAGCTAGGAGCTTATAATTGTTTGTCTTGGATGCCCACATGAATGTTGAGATGACTATGTTGTAGTATGATAGGATGGTATCCTCCTTTGAATGTTTCAAGTGGATTGACTTGGCACATTTTCACGCATGTAGTTGAAACAAAATCACATAGCCTCTATGATATTCATGTTCATGGTGATGGATGTCCTACTCATGCTTGCACTCAATGCTAGTTAATCTCAATGCATTGTCATGACCTTGTAGCTCTCTAGTTGGTCGCTTCCCAGTCTTTTGCTAGCCTTCACTTGTACTAAGCGGGAATACTTCTTGTGCATCCACCTCCATAAACCCAAAGTTGTGCCATATGAGTCCACCATACCTACCTATGTGCGGTATCTACCTGCCGTTCCAAGTAAATTTGCATGTGCCACTCTCTAAATCTTCAAGAAATAATCTGTTTTGCATGCCCGAACCGCTCATGTGGTGACAGGGGGCTATTGGTATCTTCCATGCTAGGCGTGTTATCCTTGGTATGTGTTTATTCACTATCACTCACGAGAAAGGGGTCGGTAATTGGAATTCCTAGTTCCATGCTCAAATCGAAAATATAATTGAAAACAAAACTCCCCCAGGATTGTTGTTGGTATGGATGGTACCCGAGGATTCGGCTAGCCGTGAAGTGTGATTGATTGGTGGTGGGGGAGTCAAAACTTTACTTTTTTGTTTGGGAACCGCCTATAGCATATGTAGCGTGGAAGATGTTGAGAACTCTTAGTCATTGCGTTGACAATGAAAGCATGCCACCCAAAATTATTATCTCTGTTTCCAAAGCTTGAGCTCTGGCACCTCTGCAAATCAATGCTTCCCTCTGCGAAGGGCCTGTCTATTTATGTTCCCGTTGAGTCATCCTCTTCTTACAAAAGCACCAATTAGAGAGCACCTCTGTCATTTTTATGCTTTGCTTTTAACTGTGTTGAGTATGACTATGAATGGATCTTCATTTCCTTGAATTACAATGTTTAGTCAGCCCTTGGTCTTTTAAGGTGCTCTGCATTTATGTTTTGCGGTCTCAGAAAGACCTAGCGAGATACCATCTATTCGTACTGCTTCATGTTGTTTTGATTGAAGTGTTGACACTTGAGGCTTATTATTATTTGCTCGCTAGTTGATTATGCCTTTGATATGAGTTTACCGTGAGACCTAGATGTCATTTGCTTATGTGGTTTGCTTGTGATGTTGCTGAAATTCTGGTTATGAGTTAGACATAGTTGCAACAACAAGATCAAACAGAGTTCGTCAAAGTTTTTCTTTTGTCTCTCTCAGTTTATCAACTGAGTTGCTTGAGGACAAGCAAGGCTTTAAGCTTGGGGGAGTTGATACGCCTCCGTCGTATCTACTTTTTCGAACTCTTTTGCCCTTGTTTTGGACTCTAATTTGCATGATTTGAATGGAACTAACCCAGACTCACGTTGTTTTCAGCAGAATTGACATGGTGTTGTTTTTGTGCAGAAATAAAAGTTCTCGGAACGTCCTGAAAATTTACGGAGATTTTTTCTGGAATAAAAGAAAAATACCTGCACAAAGATTCACGTGAGGGGGCGTGCCAGTCGGCCACAAGCCCACAGGCCGCGGCCACCCCCTATGACCACGCCATGTAGGCTTGTGGGGCCCACGTGGCACCACTGCCCCCAATCTCACCTCTATATCTTCCGTTTCGCCTGGAAAAAAAATCAAAGAGAAGGTTTAACCGCGTTTTGCGATATGGAGGCGCCACCACATCCTGTTCTTCATCTGGAGGGCAGATCTGGAGTCCGTTTCGGGCTTCGGAGAGGGGAAATCATCGCCATCGTCATCATCAACCTTTCTCCATCGACAATTCCATGATGCTCTTCATCGTTCGTGAGTAATCTCATCGTAGGCTTGTTGGACGGTGATGAGTGGGATGAGATCTATCATGTAATCGAGTTAGTTCTTGACGGGGATTGATCCCTAATATCCACTATGTTCTAGATTGATGTTGCTACTACTTTGCTATGCTTAATGCTTGTCACTAGGGCCCGAGTGCCATGATTTCAGATCTGAACCTATTATGTTGTCGCCAATATATGTGTGTTTTAGATCCTATCTTGTAAGTTGTAGTCACCTACTATGTGTTATGACCCGGCAACCCCGGAGTGACAATAGCCGGAACCACTCCCGGAGATGACCATAGTATGACGAGTTCATGTATTCACTGCGTGTTAATGCGTTGGTATGGTTCTTTATTAAAAGGAGAACCTTAATATCCCGTAGTTTCCATTAGGACCCTGCTGCTACGGGAGGGATGGACAATAGTTGTCATGCAAGTTCTTTTCCCTAAGCACGTATGACTACATACGGAATACATGCCTACAAGGGGTGTTTCGATCTGTGCACTATGATCCTTAGCCGATGTCTTAGTGCCCGGAGGCGGTAGTGTGTAAGAGAAATGAGGCAATCAAACTCCATGGCTTTAGTGCTTTCACTTAGCCATAGGATCTTGATTGTGGGGACTTGTTACTAGCCCCCCGTGTCTGTGATGTTCGGGTATGCCGAGGTTGAAACCATTATCAGTTGGTTTGTGTGAGTACAAACCCTTCGTATAACAGCGTGTAACCTCGATCGATTTTTAGTTTACCACTTGTCATCGGATCATCATCCGGTTCTCGCTTATTATAAAAGTCAGTTTTCAACTTTGTCCTCCAAGGTACTTAACCACGCGAGATGGAAGTAGAACCGTAGTGGTTCTCCCTTTACCCTCCTAGCCAAACATGCGAAACGTAGGAGGGTAAACACAGGAGCCGGGCAACCCAACTGTTGACCCCAAGACATAATTTGGAACAGATTCATATAATGCAACATTCAAGATGCCAAGCACATAAGATAAAGAAATAGTGTCGAAATGATGCATGGGGCGAGCTTTATAGTCGAGCCCCGGGTCGATTAGCCGACCACATCTAAGGAAGATATATATCGAACTAGCTTGTTTCGGTGTCGAAGAGCGAAAAAATGTTATGCAACATAAATGAACGCAATTGGACAGTAAAAAGTGATATTTATTTCCAATGAACTCGCGACATTTGTCCGTACAATTTGAACATGCAAAGCAACTGTTATAGATACTTTATTTAAAAATAAATTTACACAGGTAATGTTTAAAAATGGCCTTTACGAGTGGTTTCACGTCCCTACTATTCCCTGTTGCACGTCTTTGCCTTTGCTCTTGAGATAGGGATCAACGAGCGGACCTTTGAGAGAGGGTCTTGAGAGGTCGCCGTAGTATGTTAGCTTGATGCTGGGGTAGGTCCTGGATGGCACCTACTTTTTCCGAAGACGTGTTTGACCATAAATCGGTCAAGCCGAACACTTGGTCTTTGTATAGTATGTCCCCACAACTGCCCATGGTATTTGAGCACAAAATTATGCCCCTGAGGCACGTACTTTGCGGCTAGCGGGGCCATGCTATGGTGAGCATGTTCCTATTTATGTTGAGCGTGGGAAGACTCCGGAAGCTGAGGTAGGGCTCGGGCTAATTTGCTCGCCCCTCGTGCCTTGACAGTGGACTAGGATTTCGGCGCCTCATTGCCGACCTAGACTTCGGTTGCCACAGCCGCTGGGTGCTCCTCAGTTTGGAGTAAGTGCTCTATGTTTCCATTGACAGTGATGGCACCCTTGGGTCAAGCTTTAGATATGCTTAATTTGGGATGATTTTGAAGCCAGCGAACATTGTACGACCGAGAAGTGCATCATAGCCCCTGCGAGAAGGGACAATGTCGATGACCAAGTCTTCACTACGGAAGTTGTCGGGCGAGCCGAATACTACTTCCAAAGTTTTCGTGCCCGAGCAGCGGGCCCCAATGTCTGGGATTATTCCTTTAAAGGTGGTGTTGCTGGGTTTGATCCTTGACGGATCTAATCCATTTCCCTCACTTTATCTGAGTAAATCAGATTGAGGCTACTCCACCATCCAAGATGACTCTAGTTAGGTGGTACCCACCGATAATGGGGTCAAGTACCAGGGCCTCCTGTAGGATCTGAAGTATGTCTAGAGGGGCGGTGATTAGACTACCTGAACACATAAAAAATTGGCCTTTCCCCAATTTTTGTTGTGTGCAAGTTTTACCAATTGTTGTAACTCGAGCACACCATACACATGCAAGTCCAAGAGTATAGGAGAGGAAAGTAAAGACATGCACATGTAAATAGAAAGGTAGGGATAGGAAGATCAAACACAAAAAATGACATGGCTATTTTTGGCATGGTTCCGATAGGTGGTGCTATCATACATCCACGTTGGTGGAGACTTCAACCTACGAAGGGTAATGGCCGCGAGAGCTCACGGAGGGCTCAATCCACGAAGGGTCCACAAAGAAGCAACCTTGTCAATTCCATCACGGCTTACGTCCATGAAGTACTAGCCTCACTCGGGGTAGATCTTCAACTCCACAACACGGAGTAGGAGTCTCCCAAGCAACACCTAACAAATCTAGGATGCACCACCCTCCAAAAGGTAATAGATGTGGTAGTAAGATGAACTCCTTTCTCTTCTGCTTCAAAAAATAGTCTCCTCAACACTTAATCACTCTCTCATAGATTTGGTTTGGGTATAAGAGATTGATTGGGTGGAAAGCAAATTGGGGGAGGCTAGAAATCAAGATCGAAATGGTAGGATTGGAATATCTTAATCTTAACACATGAGTATGTGGCTATCTCTAAAAAAGAGGATATGGAAAGTGTATGTGTGTTCTGAGTGCTTCCTGTGTGAATGAGAGGTGGTGGAAGAGTATATATATGCATCTACAAAAATCTAAAAATTACAAAATTATTGCCCTGTGTGAATGAGAGGTGGTGGAAGAGGTGATGAAATCGAAGTAAAACTTGGTGGCACTAACTAGTGCAAAATGTGACAACTTTTGTCTTTTTGCTGAGACCAATATAGAAATCTCGGTGGTACCGATATGGGCGATCTAGGCGGTTTCCAAATCTCGATGAGACTGATTTGCAAAACTCAGAAATACCGATTCTAGAATATGGCTAACCAGAAAGTTGGTCATTGATTACGACGGCACCGAATGGAATGTTGGTTGCACCGAGATGCTAGGGTTTGGCATAGGTTTTGCCTCACATGAAAATTGGTATGGCCGAGTGGATAAAGTTGGTGGCACTGATTTTGATGTATAGGCTTTGGACAGAGAATTTTGTGGGAGAATTTCATGAGTATTTTTGGTGGCTATCTCTAAGAACTTGAGCAACTAGATCATCATAGATACCTCATCCCCTTTTAATAGTATTGGCTTTCCTATGGACTCAAATGTGAGTTTTCACAACATATAAAATGTAGAGTCTTCAAGCTTGTTGCCAGTAGATATTCCTTGCATCTAGGGGTTCTCCTCACAATCCTTAGCCAATGCATCTTTGAACTTTTCTGAAATATACTACATAAAATCATTAGTTCAATGATACATATGTTGTTATTAATTACCAAAACCACCGTAGGGCGAAGTTGTGATTTCAATCTCCCCCTTTTTGGCAATTTATGACAACTTATAGATCAAAACTCTAACAGAAGACATAATCAATGATTAGCATCGTCGCTTTGAGAAGTATTTGATAAGCAAGAGCTCCCCCTAAATTTGTGCATTATTTTGAATTTGTGTTTGAAGGCAAATGCATAATCGAATAGGAGCATGGGTCACTCTTCCATGTCACATACATCTTGGTGGTGCACATAAATGATATGAATGAATAGTAATGCACATAACACCAAACAAATGTGTGAATGATCATCATGTAGATATCTCAAAGGTATGAAATAGTAACATCAACAATCAAAGCGTATGATCAAACACTATAAAGTATAAGACATCCAAAAGACCAATGTTATAGACAACCAAAGAGAGCAATAAAAACAACACCCTCTCTCTCTCGAAGCCCTATTGATCTATACACTTCTCCCCTTTGGCAACAAGTTACCAAAAAGTTCAAAGGTCTAGAACTAAGTGTTGATATGGGCTCGATATCCTTCAGTAGTTGTCGTTGAAGTCAACGCGAGTGTGTCGATGAAGGCTTCAACATATGTCCTCTGAGGTGGTGGTGTAAACATAGGAGGTGCAGGAGCTGGTGGAGCTACTCGAGCTAATGCCTCGGCTGGTGAAGACGGTGTGGCTTCTGGATCTGACGCAACTACAGATCTGGCTTCGGTCCTGAACTGAGTTGTAGTCGGGAGAGATGTATCATCATTATCATCACTCCTCGAGCGAGGATTGTACACTACATCAACTTCATGCGCCAACTCATTGACAGTGGTTGTCAACTCCATCACCTTGATATCCAGGTCATGGAATTTTGTCTTCACGATCCTCTTGAGATTCTTCTGAATCAACAAGATGTATGTACTGTTCTTCTCCATCCCTTGGATGGTGATGATAAGAAATGTCATGTGGTCCTCTCTGGTCCTTGATACGTCTCCAACGTATCTATAATTTTTTATGGTTCCATGCTATTATCTTGTCAAACTTTGGATGTTTTGTATGCCTTTTATATCTTTTTTGGGACTAACTTATTAACTCAGTGCCAAGTGTCAGTTCCTGTTTTTTCTGTGTTTTTGACCCTTTTCAGAGGAGAATTTTAAATGGTGTCCAAACGGAATAAAACTTCCGAAAAGATTTTTTTCCGGAATAGAAGATACGCACGGGACGTGAGAACCAAGGCAGAGGCCACCAGGGGAGGCCACAAGCCCCCTAGGCGCGGCCAGGGGGCCCGCGCCTAGCAGGCTTGTGGGCCCCCCTGTGGCTCGTCTGCCCTACCTCTTCCGCCAATAAATTCCTGAAAATCCAAAACTGCGCGAGAGATCCACGAAAATACTTCTCCACCGCCGCAAGCTTCTGTCTCCGCAAGATCCCATCTGGGGCATGTTCTGGTGCCTTGCCGGAGGAGGGATTTGGATACGGAGGGCTTCTTCATCAACACCATGGCCTCTCTGATGATGCGTGAGTAGTTCACCACAGACCTTCGGGTCCATAGCTAGTAGCTAGATGGCTTCTTCTCTCTCTTGGATCTTCAATACAAAGTTCTCCATGATCTTCGTGGAGATCTATTCGATGTAATCTTCTTTTGCGGTGTGTTTGTCGATATCCCATGAATTGTGGATTTATGATCAGATTATCTATGAATCTTATTTGAGTTTCTTCTCATCTCTTATATGCATGATTTCATATCCTTGTAATTCTCTTCGAGTAGTGGGTTTTGTTTGGCCAACTTGATCTATGATTCTTGCAATGGGAGAAGTGCTTGGTCTTGGGTTCATACCGTGCGGTGACCTCACCCAGTGGCAGAAGGGGTAGCGAGGCACGCATCGTGTTGTTTCCATCAAGGGTAAAAAGATGGGGTTTACATCATTGGTTTGAGTTTATCCCTCTACATCATGTCATCTTGCTTAAGGCATTACTCTGTTCGTCATGAACTCAATACACTAGATGGATGCTGGATAGCGGTCGATGTGTGGAGTAATAGTAGTAGATGGAGAAAGTATCGGTCTACTTGTCTCGGACGTGATGCTTATATTTATGATCATGGCCTTAGATATCGTCATGACTTTGCGCGGTTCTATCAATTGCTCGACAGTAATTTGTTCACCCACCGTAATATTTGCTATTTTGAGAGAAGCCTCTAGTCAACACTATGGCCCCCGGGTCTACTTCACATCATATTTTCAACCTTACACTTTTACTTCGTTGCACTTTCCGCCTTCAGATCTCACTTTGCAATCAATCTTGAAGGGATTGACAACCCCTTTATAGCGTTGGGTGCAAGCTTGTTTGTGTTTGCGCAGGTACTCTGGACACTTGGCTTGATTCTCCTACTGGATTGATACCTTGGTTCTCAAAACTAAGGGAATACTCACTGCTATTGTGCTGCATCACCCTTTCCTCTTTAAGGGAAAACCAACGCAAGCTCAAGAGGCAGCAGAAGGATTTCTGGTGCCGTTGCCGGGGAGGATCAAGTCAAGAATAGTCTCCCGTCAACGTGTCAATTTCTCGCACCGGGGATTATTCTTGGTGAAGCTCATCCAAGTAAGTGTTGCAAACTCATCTCTTGGATTTATTTTTTGCCTCTCATTTTCCTCTCCCCCACTTCTGAAAAACAAAAATTTACAAAAATATTTGCCTTTTTTGTTCGCCCTTTTCTCTCGCTTGCTTTCTGTTCGCTTGTGTGCTTGTTTGCTTGCTGAAGTCACCATGACTGAAAACACCAAACTTTGTGACTTCTCGAATACTAATAAAAATGATTTTATTAGTACTCCGATTGCTCCCGCCACTAGTGCAGAATCATACGAAATCAATGTTGCTTTGCTGAATCTTGTTATGAAAGAGCAATTCTCCGGCCTTCCTAGTGAAGATGTCGTATCCCATCTTAATACCTTCATTGAGCTTTGCGATATGCAAAAGAAGAAATATGTGGATAAAGATGTGTTTAAATTGAAGCTTTTTCCATTCTCGTTGCGAGATCGCGCAAAAAATTGGTTTTCATGTTTGCCCAAAAATAGTATTGATTCTTGGAACAAGTGCAAGGATGCTTATATATCCAAGTATTTGCCGAGAGCTAAGATTATCTCTCTCCGTAATGATATCATGAATTTTAAGCAACTTGATCATGAACATGTTGCACAATCTTGGGAGAGGATGAAATTGATGATTAGAAATTCTCCCGCTCATGGCTTGAGTCTTTGGATGATTATACAAATCTTCTACGCTGGTTTGAATTTTGCTTCTAGAAATATCTTGGACTCCACCTCAGGTGGAACGTTCATGGAAATCACATTAGGAGAAGCCACAACACTCCTAGACAATATCATGACAAACTACTCTCAGTGGCACACTGAAAGTTCACCTACTAGTAAGAAGGTACATGCTATAGAAGCAATTAACTCGTTAAGTGCTAAGATGGATGAGTTAATGAATTTGGTTGCTAGTAGATGTGCTCCTTTAGATCCTAATGATATGCCCTTGTCTTCCTTGATTGAGAGTAGCAATGCGAGCTTGGACGTTAATTTTGTTGATAGGAATAATTTTGGCAACAACAATGCTTTTAGAGGAAACTATGTTCCTAGGCCTTTTCCTAGTAACCCCTCTAATAACTTTGGTAACTCCTACAACAATACTCGTGGAAATTACAATAAATTACCCTCTGATCTCGAGAGTAATATCAAAGAGTTTATCAACTCGCAAAAGATTTTCAATGCGTCCATAGAGTAAAAACTACTCAAAATTGATGATTTGGCTAGGAGCGTTGATAGAATGTCTATTGATATTGACGCTTTGAAAGTTAGATGTGCTCCTCCCAAGATCAATATGGATGAAACTTTGAAAGCTATGTGTGCTTCCATGAATGAGAGCAAAGAAAGAACCGCCCAAATTCGTGCTAGACATGAATGGCTTAAAAAGGTGTGTTCTCGTGATAAGAATCACGACGATCTTAAAGTGCTTGGTGTGAATCCCATTAAATCATTGTTTTCTTGTGACAAACCTAATGATGATGGGGTTGTATATGAATCCACTTTGGTTGAAAAACGCCCCAATGATTCGGAGTCCATCTATCTTGATGCTAAAGGCATTGAAAGTGGAGTAGAAGATATTAAAACTTTGAGTAGTAATGAAATTACTACTTTGGATTTCAAGGAATTCAATTATGATAGTTGCTCTCTGATTGAATGCATTTCCTTGATGCAATTCATGCTAAACTCTCCACACGCTTATAGCCAAAACAAGGCCTTTACTGATCATATCGTCGATGCTATGATAAAATCTCTTGAAGAGAAACTTGAGTTGGAAGTTTCTATTCCTAGAAAGCTTCATGATGAGTGGGAACCTACTATCAGAATCAAAATCAAAAACTATGAATGCATTGCTTTGTGTGATTTGGGTGCTAGTGTTTCCGCGATTCCAAAGTCTTTATGTGATGTTCTAGGCTTTAATGAGATTGAGGAGTGTTCTCTTAATTTGCATCTTGCGGATTCTACTGTCAAGAAACCCATGGGAAGGATCAATGATGTTCTTATTATTGCAAATAGGAACTATGTACCCGTGGATTTCATTGTGCTTGATATTGATTGCAATCCTATATGCCCTATCATTCTTGGTAGACCTTTCCTAAGGACTATTGGTGCTATCATCGATATGAAGGAAGGGAATATTAGGTTTCAATTTCCTTGAAAGATGGGCATGGAGCATTTTCCTAGAAAGAAAATAAGATTGCCTTATTAATCCATGATGAGGGCTACTAATGGTTTGAGCACCAAAGACGACCATACGTGATTCTATCGCCTTATGCCTAGCTAAGGGCGTTAAACAATAGCGCTTGTTGGGCGGCAACCCAATGAATTTATCTTTTTCTTTCTTTTTTGTTGCGTCCACGGCATCATAATTCTGTTATGATTGTGTTTTTTGTGTTTTTTGTGTTTGAGCCAAGCATAACCTTTATGACAAGTTTGGTGTTGGTTGTTTGATCCTGCTGGAAAAAGACAGAAACTTTTCGCTCACGAAATTATTTTTAATTTTTATTCAGAAAGAGATTTTTAGTTGATTCTTTTTTATTCTGGTTGATATGCCTTTTTCCCAGGATGCCGTAATGTTTCAGAATTTTTGAGGTAACTGAAAGTGCAATCATGCCCTTAATCATCTTTTGGTGGTGCTGGCAACACACATATAGATAATTAATCACTAACCCTTTTTAAGCTATTGTGAATGATCATGTGTTGATAAGGACAAGCTCATGTGCTAACAAGGACAAGATCAAGATAAGCATTCCTGAGCACTACATGCTTGATCCTTGTGGATGTTCACATGGTGGACAAATGAAGATAAATATATAAGCTAGGCTTTCCACATTGTGTACGGGAGAGCTACTTGAAGACTTCATCATGTCTTGCTTTCAACATTGAGCCAAGAAGGAACAACAACATCAAGCTCAAGTGAAAGGGCTAACTCAAGGTATCAGTTACTTTGATGTTAGCGGTGCGGAGTGATAATCAGCGAATAAAAGTACACACTCAAATATGGATCATCGGTATCCCTTTTACAATTCTTGAGTCTTTAGGGATCCCGCACTATTAAGAGGGGATCATAGGTTTTTGTGATGAACTTTCTCAAACTAGATATTCACTATCCTACTCAATACCACATATTCTCTACTCTGCCGCTATCTCAAAATAGGTCTATTGCCTCGGACATCCGGCTCCCTCCGGACGTCCGAGGGCCGGACGACCCGCAGGCTTCGGAAATCCGGAGCCCTCCACGAGAAGAATTTGAGTCATATAACTCGGATTTCCGCCTCCCTCCGGACATCCGAGGGCCGGACGTCCGACCAACTTCGGAAATCCGGAGCCCTGCACCAGAAGAACGTGAGCTCTATAACTCGGATTTCCGGCACCCTTCGGACGACCGAGGGCCGGACGTCCGTCCCCCTTCGGAAATCTGGAACCTCCCACCAGAAGAAGTTGAGTCGAATAACTCGGATTTCCGGTCTTCTCCGGACGTCCGGTGGCTGTTCAATTCAGAGTGTTTCCAGTCATACCTACAGCCCTCAGACCCTATCGGACGTCCGATCCCTTGCGGACGCCCGGACTTCCGAAAACTGCCGGATGTCCGGACCCTGTGTGACTTAAAGTGTCCCCAACGGTTGTTTTACACTCCCCACTATATATACCCCTCTCCCACTTCGTGAGAGGGTGCCCAACACAGCCATATCCTCATAAGAACACATTTCCACCTCACACACATTTGCTTACATCAAATCTTAGATCCCAAGAGCATTTGTGAGCCCCTTTGAGAGTTGTTCCTATCAAAATATAGATCGTCTGCCTCTCCTTCTCTCAACCCAAGCTATTTGAGATTTGAGCAAGTTTTGAGCATTTCCCGTGATCTTGTTACTCTTGGAGGTTGGAGACTCCTAGGCGGTAGGAGTTCTTCGGAGAGGAATCAATCCGTGTGATTACCCCCGGAAAAGTTTGTGAGGGTTTGGAAGCCACCTCAAAGGCTTACCACTAGTGGTTGAGAAACGCCTTCATGGTGTTATCTCAAAGGGAGAATAGGCTGAGCCTTCGTGGCGTTGGTGTGCCTTCGTGGTAACATCCACCTCTCTAACGGTGACTAGCTTCCCTCCAAGGAAGTGAACATCGGGATACATCTTCGTCTCAGTGACCTTGGTTATCCTTAACCCTAACTCCTTACTTGTGTTACTTGAGCATACATACATTGCATATTGTTTGTGCTCATTATATTGTGTTGGCTATTTCTTGTACAAGATTAATCATTCAAGCATACCTTCTATATCCACACGTTCATACTTGCAGCCTTTGATATATCGTGTGATGTAGTGTGATCTAGTATCTTGTGTTGTTCACCTACTTGTCGTGTGATATAGCTCAAGTAAGTTTGTGTAACTTACTTGTGCTTGTTAGTAACTGTATTGTCTCCATCTTGGTAGATCGTGTTGTTGATACACGTTGAAGTGCCTAGTGCATTTAGGATTTGTGCTTGACAAGTACCCTCTTAGTTTATTTCCGCATTAGTTTCAAGCCAAATCCGAAGAAGTTTTGAAATATCCTATTCACCCCCCCCCTCTAGGCGTCATCGAGGTCTTTTCAATTGGTATCAGAGCAAGTTCTCTCTTTAATTAGGTTTCAGGACCTAGAGAGTATCGATGTCGACTATTGGATTAGTGCACAATGACACCTTTGACCTTGATGGCACAAATTATACCCTATGGAGAATTCTATGCTTCATCAGCTTTGGGCCATGGGCCCAAATACTTTACGAATTGTTCTTGTATGGATTGCCGACAAAAGGAATGATGCATCTTCATCTACTAATGAAATGTATCTTGATTGTGAGGCTTTTCTTGCCATTCATCGTACCATAAGTCCTGAAGTGCTTAAGTCTATCTCGACTTGCAAGTCAGCTCATGAAGTTTGGACTAAACTTGAAGATATATATGGTGGGTCCAATCTTGATGAAGACGATATTATGATGAAGGAGTTGGTGCATGAGCTCTTCACTCTTTTCGATCATAAAGAGTCCACCACTACTTCCATATCCGATTGATTGCACACCTCAGCATCTTCAATCTCACAAGGTAACGATATGGTGAGTGAAGAAATACATGTTGATGAAAATGTCATGGCCTCCATGGACACGAGCATATCTAGCACCACACATAGTGTAAATGTAGCGACCCGACTCAAGACGAGTCAAGCCTCTGTGTTTCTGTGCCATCCCTAGATCAGTATGCTGGCACACACAGTACATCAATGTATATATCAAAGTGCAATCACATGTAAATAGCGTAAAACTGATATATACCTTAAATATCTCAGCGGAAGCGGTCAAGGGAGTGGAGTCCCAATAAACACCAACGGCAAGTTGAGTGTAGACCGTAACCCCGAATCGTACTCTTACTCGTCGAAGAAAAATATCTGCAACATAAGACTTGCAGCCTTGTAGGTCAGCATATTGAATATGCCGGCAAGTCACATAAGGGAGGGGTGAAAAGTAATCATCTATACTATATGCATATATGGCAGGTGGTGTTGTAAGTTTTAGCGTAAAGCAAATTTTCTCCTACATCAAGAGGGGGCTAAAAGCAAAATGTTACTACATTGTTGGTTGTTAACGAGATGGTTCCGCCAACCAGTTCTCGTACCCGAGTTGTCAATAATTACCCTCATCAAATATATTTAATGGTGTTGAGAAATCCAGATAACTCCAGTTCCTTTGGCTCAAGTTGTCCATGACCGTGGACACGGCTAATCGATTAGGTTTGAGTACTCTACAGAGTTTTGCACACGTTCCCCACAAGATTTGATCGCCTCCGAGTATGTCCTTGCACTTCAGGGTGTTTGAAGACCGGATGATCAAAACATGGTCTTTCAACGGGTCCCTCTGAATCCCTGTCGGTGCCCATCCATTCCTACCGTTCTTCTACATCGGCTAGCACCGCCTGTCCAGAGTCGCCGCGTTGTCCAACCAAGCCAGAGCCCATAATGACTTGTGGCTGTGCAGGTAAGCCTTGGGTCTTGAAAATATCCGTCCGTCTCTTTGAGCCTGGGTGAAGCTTTCCGCAGGATGTCATGGCCGTCCCCAGCATCCCGGGCATCCACTAGGTTCTCCAGGGAGCCGATCAACCGTCCTTCACCCAGTGTTGCATTGCGTCCGAGGTCTTGAAAATCTTGTCTTAACCGGTCTTGATTATTTAATCAACCTCGCATCACTCGTGTTATGCACTCAATCAAAAACCCGTCTACTCAAGCATAGCAAATATAAAATTTTCGTCCCGGGGCCAATTATCGGGGTTGTTGTGTGCCTACCACATGATACTACTATCTATACTAAAATTTCCAAGTACCTAAGCAGCATGCATTTGGGCATAGGATGGTAGAACTACGATGCATAAAACATAGGTGATAGTATGATCAAAGTGACTTGCCTGGTGATGTTGACGAAGAAGAATTTCTCGAGAAATAACTTGATAGACTACTCGCCACTCTCCGATGAAATCTATATAGCCAACATATCATTCACATAAGCACTCATACTAGCAATCATTCTAACAATCAAAACAAAAGAGAGAGAGAATAGGAAACCGAAAGAAACTTCAAATAAGACTAGGGAGTCTTCTACTACGTCAAACACTAAATAGTTTTTTGTCTAACAGAAAATAATACCAAGGAACTAAGATATAAGTTTAACTAAGATAAAATAAATTATTTTTCACAAAACTTTTTGAAAGTATTCCCAAACGGGATTTGTAACAATGCGGAAACCAATTGCAAGTTACTAAGGAACTAGAATTGATTTCATGATAACAAATAAAAATAAAATAAAAACTTGTTGCAAAACTACTGTTAATAAACAAAACAATAATGTTTCTGAAATAATAGATAAAATATTTTAAAACGAAGATAGAAAAGGAATTAGCCGAAATCCTAAAAGAGGTGAAACAGAAATTGTTTCACATGAAACAGTGAGCTCAATTACTCACACAAATCTGAAATTTTTACCATTGATAAATAAAATCACTAGTGATCAGTACCAAAAGGAATCAAATTAAAAGCTATTTTTAAACTCCTGGAATAGGCAAAACAAGGTTTAAACTAGATCTGATCTAACTTATATTTGAAAATTTCAAACACAGACAATTATATGTTTTTACAAACTACAGGAAATTTGTGAGCTACTGGAAAACGAATCACTATCATTGGACTTCGGGATCAAAAGTTAGAGGCTAAACAAGATTGGAACTTTGCTGTTTTTGAACTAAACAGAGAAAAAAAAACTGAATAAAAGCTAATTAATGAACGGGCCACGTGGCGATCTCTGGTTGGCTAGGGGGTGTGCGCTGCGGTGCTAAACTAACAAACGTCCGCACAATAGAAGAAAACTGTTTGGCTAACTAATTAAATAAAAACCACCGCTGGTTCTTTTTAGAAAACCGAAGGGGTAAGTACTTCCTAATCTACACCGTTGGGAATAGATCTAAGGGCTAAAACTAAAAACAAAACAAAACAAGTAAAAACGAAAGGAGGGAGGAGAGGTTACCTCGGCTGGGAGTTGCCCCCGTGCTGGCTATGGTGGCCGAGGTGGGGTGGGGTGCCGGTGGGGTGGGGAGCGGCCGGCGGGAGGAGTGGTGGAGGGGGGGCGAAGGGTGGAGGGGCTCCAGGGAGGGGATGGTGGCGAGGTGGAGGGGGGCCTTGAGGTGGAGGCGAGGGGAGGAGTTGCTGGTGGCGAGGTGGAGTTACTGGAGAAAAAACTCCTGGTCGCTGGTGGAGTTTCCTCGGGGGGGCGAGGTGGAGGTGCAGGGGGGAACCGAAGTGGTGGAGGGGTGGGGTGGGTTCGGCAGGGGGAAAGGGTGCAGCGAGGAGGAGTAGTGCAGCGAGGTGGAGGTGTTCCTGGCTAGTTTCTCTGGTGCCGACTCCGGCGAGGGGTGCGTGAGCTAGAGGCGAGGAGAGGGGATGGTTTCAACGGGAATGGAACGAGGAGGCGCAGGGGGTTCTTATAGAGGCGACGGGAGGCGCTGGGAAGGAATGTGCTTCGCGAATCCCGGAGGTGGGGATCTCCTCTCCATGTAAGGAAACTTCCTGTGACGTGAGAGGAAACACAGGAAGAAGATGATCTCTTGTTGGGCTAGAATAGGAAAGTGCTTAATGGGCCAGCAGGTTTTTCCTAATAAAAACGATTCCTTTCCTATTTTTAAAACTAGGAAACTAAAACGATAAAAAGGAAATCAAATCAATTCGAAATAAAGAGTTTCTATATACTAAAATTATCAGAAAAATAAAATATAGATGATGGGCATTTTTCCACGGCAAAGATAAAAACTTCAGAAAAAATTATTTTCACAAAATTGCCTAAAAGGTTTATTTTCTTTTGCAAATAATTTTCAAATGACCCTCTAAGTTTTTGGGTTCAAATGACTTTCAAAATGCCTGGGGGTTTGAGGGTCATATTCCTCTGCTCTTTCTTGCGTGCAAGAATTTTGTCGGGGCATTTTTTCTCGGGGAAGAAAAATATAGAAGCAAGGGCAAATATTTTGAAAAGATTCAAATGCAAACTCCGTTCAAATTATTTATAATTGAAGAAGTCATGTCATCTTCTCTCTTTGTTTTTAAATGATTGAATTTGAATTCACCGGAGAAGGGGGAAAGTCATTTTATTCCCTCTCATTCAAAAGTTTCGAAAAGTTTCAAATTTCACACAAGTTTCAATCACTCAGGCAAACAAACAAACAATCAATCTAATAATTATATTAACATTCCAAAATTTATAATTTTGGGATGTTACACTAAATTACTGTGCTGATAGGTCATGCATTTCACCTAAAGATCCCTCGACAAATGTCTGTGGTGATATGCCTGCTTTCCCGTGTCCTCTTGATCAAGATATCTTGTTTCTCCCTAGTTGTTCTATGACTAATCATTTAGGGGAAACCAAGAAATATGAAGTACTTTTGACTAATGAAGAATCTGATTCACCAAAAGAATCATCATCAACTCCTCCAGTTCACATGTGCCTCATGGCAAGAGGTAATAATGAGGTATTATCTTCCCTGTGCAATAACGATGATATTTGCGATGAGGATGATGATGATGACTTGACTGAAAACATCTATGTGATCAGCAAAATTCTTCATAAAGCTAAAAATAACGCTCTTCAAAGATTCCAAGATATTCTTGCTTACTTTGAAAATTGTAATGATTCACTTAATCATGAACAAGCTAAAAGTGAACAACTTGAACATGAACCTGAGAAGAGTCACCAAGCATGTAGAGACTTAAGATCTTCAAAAGGAGAGATTGAAGTTGCTCATGATAAACTTAAAAAGGATTTTGAGGTCCTTCTCCTTGAATGCAAAAATGTCAAGGGAGAGCTCATCAAAACCTCTAAGATCTATGAGGAGCTTCAATCTACTCATGAGAAGTCTCTAATCGCTACTTACTCCTCTCATATTGTTGATGATACTTGTATACCTAACCCTATCTCTTTTGAAGTATCAACATTGAAGGAGAATGTTGAGCTACGCGCTCAATTTGATTTACTAACTAGCAATTATGGGAAGCTGGAAGAAAACCATTCAATGCTCACAAGCTCTCATGCCGATCTTCTAACATCCCATAATGAGAAAAAGTTAGCTCATGAGGCTATCATCACCAAGGTAACATCAAGTGAGCCTCATGTGGACAATGGCACCACTTCTAATCAAAGTACTATATCTCCATGTGCCAGATCTCGTAATTCATCTACTCATAATGTTGCTACCTCATGTGATGAATTACTTTCCTTGCCTTGTTGCTCTAACAATGAAACTTACACTTCCTCTAGTACTTTTATTGACACTAACCGTGCAGAGGAAATCAAAGAGCTCAAGGCCCAAGTCACTTCTTTGAAGAAAGACTTGGAACAGTGTCATGAAGGGATGTCCACACTCAACAACGTCCTGTGTGATCAAACATCTCTGAATGACAAAAATGATGTTGGAGTAAACTCAAACAAGAACAAGAGTGGCCTAGAACGAGATAAGAATTTGGCCAAAATCATTTGCTTCAAGTGCAAAGTTAAAGGGCTCCATGTTAGATCTTGCCCTCTGAAGACGAAGTCTCAAAGTCACAAGCAACAAGGGAAGCGGCCACAAACTCAATCACACACTTAGCTACAAGTTGAAGGAAGGCCTCTTCCCAATAAGACCCAAGCTAACACTCCCCGAGGTGAGAAATCAACTGGGAAGAAAACGAAGGGTAGATGTTGCTACTTATGTCGTGAGAAGTGTCACGTCGCTTCGTCTTGCACGAGAGGTAACTTATCCAACCCAATAACTATTGATGATAGCTATTCCCTTGGGAAGGATAAGGTTGGCAATGTGTTTGCCAAGTTTGTTGGAACTCAAAATGGTGTCAAGAAAAGAACCATTTGGGTTGCCAAGCCTATTGTGACTAACTTCTTAGGACCCAACGTAGTTGGGGACCAACAAGCTCAAACTTGATCAATAGGTGACTCTGGAGGACATTGGAGACTTGGATACACAATGAAGATTTGAGGACTCTTCATCATTCGTATCATCTCAAACCAAGTCACTTGGATTATCGAGCCCATATCCCATATCCAATGTGCCTCTTTGCGGTGACTTGTACTTAAATCGTTTAAATTGAAAGTTGCCTGCCCCACTCCTTCTCATGTTTAGGTTTGGTACCTAGCATGTACTTTGACATGTTGCGCCTACTAGTATGATTGTTATAGGTTATCTATCATGTGTAGGTCGCTATTTATGTCATATAGTTGTGTGTAGTCCTGTTCATTACTTGCATCCTAGTTGCACCGTTGTGTGGGTCTTTTGAGACGTTAATAGCTCATCACATTAAGGGGGAGTGTTCTGCTCTACGCACACCACTAACCCAAGATGTGTACATATGTATTGGACTCCATGTAGTATTCAGTGCAAGATTATCCAATCAATTAGTTTGATGCCAACTATCATGTCACACTTGTGTGAGTATAAAACGATCCTTGTGCTTGTTGGCACCTACCACCACTGATAACTCTAAATGTCATGTGTTCTCTCACACATGGTATCTCTGGCTTGGTAGTGTTTTTCATGGTCACTTTATTTCAGCTCTATCTTCAGTTGACCTACATAACGTGCCGAGAAATTCATGTGTCTCCCGGTAGAGCTCGCACTACTTATTTCATAATGTTGTGGGAGTTATAATCATATTACCTACACTTATAAATCTACTGGGGTGAGACCTGCATGTAAGGTTCTACAAAATGCATGCCTTACATGGCTTGATGCCTTGACCAGTTCATGTGTTGAACTTGGGGTGCTACCATGTGTTGATTTGTCACCCTGATCCATTTTGGATGACATGAATGTTCTGTAATAGAAAATTATGTGTTCATTTGTCCAAATTGTATATCCTTGGATTTTGATAGGATTGTGTAGGCATATCTACTATGTGTAGATGCACATGTTGTGTCTATCGTATCTTTGATCCAATATATGTATATGGTAAATTAGACGTATTCATTAAAAAGGTTAGGGTGTGCTTGAAAGTAAAACTTATATCTATATGCACATAATTGAGTGATCTTACCCTATATATATATATATATATATATATATATATATATATATATATATATATATATATATATATATATATATATATATATATATATATATTGTAGTTGGACTAACTACTTCGGACCCAATAAGTTTGGGGACCATATTGTGCTTAATTGATGGTTTAGGTACTTTGGAGAAGCATTGCTATTTTGACTTATTCTCAGAAAAAGATGGTGCTAGTCACGAAGAAATTAGAGTCAAGACAGGACTCGGATACTTCTACGTCATACCAATGCTTTTCCGGTAACAAGTATTTACTTCATGCATGTACAATATTAGATTCAACACTGTGTAGGTTGCATCATGGCATGAACATAATACTTTTTCCACTTTGAAATTTCCTGCATGTCCTTGTCAATCACATTGATGAAATGCTTAGTGTTGGTGTTCTCTTAGCTTTTCATGGTCATATGAATGAGATAAATTTGTGCCATGACCCTTGTGTCATGTGCCTTGCTCTTATCAGAGGATAACTTGTGCATGATTCTATGCACTCATGCGTTTGACGTATTTTGGACCCACATTTATCGTAGTAATCGTATTAAAAGACTTACATCAGACCATGTCCAAAATATGTTAGTTGAGAGGTCTCTTTGGCTGCTACACATGCGAGAATACTTAGTATCACCTCATCAAAAAAAATTCCACAATCAGCTTCTGCCTCCTCCTCTCTCTCGGTCGTCCAACATGTCTCGAACGTCCGGCGGCAAATCTCATTCCAGTCGTCCGACCAGTGTCGGTCGTCCGACGGCACAATTCTCTCCGGACGTCCGACGCCTGTCGGGCGTCCGACGCTTCGGGGCCTATAAATAGCTGGGCGCGGGGCTGGGCTTTGCCCTAGCCCTCACGCGCCCCCTTTTCCCCTGCCGCCGCCGCCACTCCCGAGATCTGCCCGATCTCCTCCGAGGATCCTTCTCTTCTTCCTCTTCTTCCTCTGCGGGATCCGCCTACAGGTATCTCCTCTGTTTCCCCTCGCGTTTGGTTCCCAAGTCCACATGTTCGTTCCTATGGTTTGACCATGTTCGTTCCTCATTTGGGGTTTCCATCCGTGTAGGTTGTTGTGCACCATGCCCAAGACCAAGCACGCCGCACGGAAGAACATTGCTGGCTCATCCTCTCGCGCCCCTACTAGCACGGGGTCGGACTCGGAAGGGCCACATTGTCCTTTCAAACGGACTGCCTGGCGTTCTCCGTCTCCACAGCTCCCCTCGTCGTCTGATGGTGATGACTCCGACTTCGAGGATGAGCTTGCCGCCGAGGAACTTGCTGACCAGCCCACCGATCGGCGGTCCAAGCCAAAGCCCGGGACTCGCAGGGCGTCCTACATGCCACCACCTCCTCCTGCTCAGCCCACGGGTGAAGCTCGTCGCATCTCACTAGAACCCCCTGCTACCTTAGGTCGTGCAATCACGAACTTCACCACACTTGCCAAGTCTTCATACCTCACTTTCCACCACGACATTGATCAATGCGCTCTCGTACGTGACTCTACGGACTCACGTTTCCGCACACACGTCCAGGCGGACATTTTTACTACAGTCATAGTTCCTAAGGGTCTGTCTGTTCATCTCTACATAGATCTTGAGCATATTCGCATGCACCCGGTGAAATACACGGGTGCCATTGAGCTTATTGAGGCATCGGGGCTTGCCGCCCCGTTTGCTTTTCATCGCGATTTAATGTTGCTGCATTCACCAGTTCTATGCCACATGCTACTTTGCTCCGAACCACACTGTCAGCTGGATCACCTTTGATGTTCGCTTCACAGCTACTTATGATACATTTGTTGCCGCACTTGGTTTCCCCAACTCCGGCTTCAAAATACATAGGAATGATCCTAACCATGCACCTAAGTCCATTGAGGCGTGTGGGTATCTTCTCAAACCACTCAGTGAGCTTGATGCGGATGAACGCATGAAGGATCTTAACCAGGTATCCAACTGGCGCTCACCTTACTTCATCATCTTTCAGTGTCTCATCCGCACCATCTATCCCAAGATGGGTGATAAGGGCTCTTTAAGTGGCTATTGTATTGACATCATGTCTCACTTGTTCGAGCACCCCAAGAGCAAAATTAATGTGCCTCACTTTCTATGGCATGAGATTCGGCTTGCTAGCTTTCAGTACAAGCGAGCCTTTCCTCATGCCCCCTTCATACAGGCTCTTATTAATCATGTTGCTGATTTCTCTGTTGCTGTCACTCACACACAACGCAAGTGGGTCATTCCCGCTCACATGGCGGATAACTATGCTCCCAAGAAAGCCCCATCCTCCACATCCACTCGCCGCACTGCTGCCCGGTCAGCCACCCCCTCATCTAGCTCCGCTCCGCTCGGTCGCATTGCCAAATTCCTTGGCAAGGCACATTCTGCTATGGTGAAGGCCATCTTTTTCCAGTGTGGTCAAACCCATGATGTGGTTTCTTGCCTAGTCTCCTCCAAGAATGCCCTCAAGGCTCGTTTGAGAGCCTCGGGCGCTCTTGATGTGAGTGATGATGAGGCCCCTCCTGCTGCTCCTCCTTCTGACTTCGGCTTCCCATCTGGTCCTGAGTGGGCTGATTTCCTTGACGGGGCTGGTGGCCGTGGTTTGCCTGATGATGAGGATGATGATGTTGAGGATGATGCCTGATTAATGATGATATTGATGAGGGTGATCCTTGAGTATGTGATAGCATTGCCGGTTTTCCCTCCTTTTTGGTCCTTGATGCCAAAGGGGGAGAACATTATCTTATCTTAGTTTTCGATTTTAGTTCCTCTCACAATGTATGGTATGATGTATTATGTCGAACTTAATGATGTATCATCATGTAACGATACTTATGGATGGTGTGCTATGCCATCACCTATGGATGATGTATTGTTGAACTATCATGTGGAGTTTTATGATATCCTATTGATTCATATGATATGATATGTATTGTTGAACTATTATGGTGTTATATCATGCTATTATCTTCAATGCACACATTAAGGGGGAGCTCCCGCACTTACCTATTTTACTATGCATATAATAAGGGGGAGCTTCATAAGCATCGTAACAAAACTCTCCTAAGCCACACATGTCTATTACTATTGTTGAGAGCTATATGTATGTTGTCATCAACTACCAAAAAGGGGGAGATTGAAAGTGCAGTCATGCCCTTAATCATGTTTTGGTGGTGCTGACAACACACATATACATAATTAATCACTAACCCTTTTAAGCTATTGTGAATGATCATGTGTTGATAAGGACAAGCTCATGTGCTAACAACGACAAGATCAAGATAAGCATTCCTGAGCACTACATGCTTGATCCTTGTGGATGTTCACATGGTGGACAAATGAAGATAAATATATAAGCTAGGCTTTCCACATTGTGTACGGGAGAGCTACTTGAAGAATTAATCATGTCTTGCTTTCAACATTGAGCCAAGAAGGAACAACAACATCAAGCTCGAGTGAAAGGGCTAATTCAAGGTATCAGTTACTTTGATGTTAGCGGTGCAGAGTGATGATCAGCGAATAAAAGTACACACTCAAGTATGGATCATCGGTGTCCCTTTTACAATTCTTGAGTCTTTAGGGATCCCGCACTATTAAGAGGGGATCACAGGGTTTTGTGATGAACTTGCTCAAACTAGATATTCACTATCCTACTCAATACCACATATTCTCTACTCTGCCCCTATCTCAAACCAGGTCTATTGCCTCGGACATCCGGCTCCCTCCGGACGTCCGAGGGCCGGACGACCGGCAGGCTTCGAAAATCCGGAGCCCTCCGCCAGAAGAATTTGAGTCATATAACTCGGATTTTTGGCTCCCTCCAGACATCCAAGGGCCGGACGTCCGACCAGCTTCGGAAATCCGGAGCCCTGCACCAGAAGAACGTGAGCTCTATAACTCGGATTTCCGGCACCCTCCGGACGACCGAGGGCCGGACGTCCGTCCCCCTTCAGAAATCCGGAACCTCCCACCAGAAGAAGTTGAGTCGAATAACTTGGATTTCCGGTCTTCATCGGATGTCCGGTGGCTGTTCAATTCACAGTGTTTCCAGTCATACCTACAGCCCTCGGACGACCGACCCCTGTCGGACGTCCGATCCCTTGCGGACGCCCGGACTTCCGGAAACTGCCGGACGTCCCGGCCCTGTGTGACTTAAAGTGTCCCCAACGGTTGTTTTACACTCCCCACTATATATACCCCTCTCCCACTTCGTGAGAGGGTGCCCAACACAGCCATATCCTCATAAGAACACATTTCCACCTCACACACATTTGCTCACATCAAATCTTAGATCCCAAGAGCATTTGTGAGCCCCTTTGAGAGTTGTTCCAATCAAAAGATAGATCGTCTCCCTCTCCTTCTCTCAACCCAAGCTATTTGAGATTTGAGAAAGTTTTGAGCATTTCCCGTGATCTTGTTACTCTTGGAGGTTGGAGACTCCTAGGCGGTAGGAGTTCTTCGGAGAGGAATCAATCCGTGTGATTACCCCCGGAAAAGTTTGTGAGGGTTTGGAAGCCACCTCAAAGGCTTACCACTAGTGGTTGAGAAACTCCTTCGTCGTGTTATCTCAAAGGGAGAATAGGGTGAGCCTTTGTGGTGTTGGTGTGCCTTCGTGGTAACATCCACCTCTCTAACGGTGACTAGCTTTCCTCCAAGGAAGTGAACATCGGGATACATCTTCGTCTCAGTGACCTTGGTTATCCTTAACCCTAACTCCTTACTTGTGGTTTACTTGTGTTACTTGAGCATACATACATTGGATATTGTTTGTGCTCATTATATTGTGTTGGCTATTTCTTGTACAAGATTAATCATTCAAGCATACCTTCTATATCCACACGTTCATACTTGCAGCCTTTGATATATCGTGTGATATAGTGTGATCTAGTATCTTGTGTTGTTCACCTACTTGTCGTGTGATATAGCTCAAGTAAGTTTGTGTAACTCACTTTTGCTTGTTAGTAACTGTATTGGGTCCATCTTGGTAGATCGTGTTGTTGATACACGTTGCAGTGCCTAGTGCATTTAGGATTTGTGCTTGACAAGTACCCTCTTAGTTTATTTCCGCATTAGTTTCAAGCCAAATCCGAAGAAGTTTTTAAATAGCCTATTCACCCCCCCCCCCTCTAGGCGTCATCGAGGTCTTGTCAGTAACAAAAGTATATGAAGTATACAGATTGCTACAGACTGGTCTGTTTTTGACAGATTCTGTTTTTTGTTTTGTTGGTTGCTTGTTTTGATGAAACTATGGATAGTATCGGGGGGTACTAGCCATGGAAAAGTGAGAATACAGTAATATAACACTAATATAAATATAAATCAAGATTGCTACAGTACCTAAGAGGTAGTAGTTTGTTTTCTTGTGCTAATGTTATCACGAGTTTCTGTTTAAGTTTTGTGTTGTGAAGTTTTCAAGTTTTGCGTGATGTTCTCATGGACAAAGGGATAAAGAGTGGAAAGAGCTCAAGCTTGGGGATGCCCAAGGCATCCCAAGACAAATTCAAGGACACCAAAAAGTCTAAGCTTGGGATGCCCCGGGAAGGCATCCCCTCTTTCGTCTTCAATCCATTTGTAACATTACTTGGAGCTATATTTTTTTCACCACATGGTATGTGTTTTGCTTGGAGCGTCTTGTATCGTAGGAGTCTTTTCTTTTTGTTGTGTCACAATCATCCTTGCTGCACACCTTTTGAGAGAGACATGCACTCATCGTGAATTTGCTAGAATACTCATTGTGCTTCACTTATATCTTTTGAGCTAGACCATTTTGTTCTATGTGCTTCACTTAGATCTTTTAGAGCACGGCGGTGCGTAACTTGGTAGTTGGCTTGTGCTATGAAAGTAGTTCCAGAGGTGATAGGTATCCAAAGACCATACAACAAAACTTCCATCTTCCTGTGCATTGAGTAGAAAGAGAAGTTTGATTCCTCTCAATTAGTTTTGAGACGTGGATTCGGTAATATTAAGAGTTATGTTAGTAGGGTGTTGTGAATCTAGAAATACTTGTGTTGAAGTTAGTGATTCCCGTAACATGCACGTATGGTGAACCGCTATGTTAGGAAGTCGGAGCATAATTGATCTATTGATTGCATCCTTTGTGTTGCGGTCGGGATCACGAGATGGTTAACACCTACCAACCCTTCCCCTAGGAGTATGCGTTTAGCACTTTGTTTCGATTACTAATAAAAACTTTCACAACAAGTATGTGAGTTCTTCATGACTAATGTGAGTCCATGGTGTAGATGCACTTTCACCTTCAACCATTGCTAGCCTCTCTAGTACCGCACAATTTTCGCCGGTGCACAAACCCACCATATGCCTTCCTCAAAACAGCCATCATACCTACCTACTATGGCATTTTCATAACCATTCCGAGATATATTGCCATGCAACTCCCATCGTTCCGTCTCATGACCTGTGTCTTCACTCTCATATTGTCATTTCATGATCGTAAGATAGCTAGCGAGATGTTTCAACGTCATACGCCAAGCTAGATCGTTGCACATCCCGGTACACTGCCAGAGGCATTTCCTATAGAGTCATCATCTTTGTAAGCTTTGAGCTGTGAGTAAATAAAAGTGTGATGATCATCATTATTAGAGCATTGTCCCATGTGAGGAAATAAAAAAAGAGTCCAAAGTTTCCCACAAAAAAAGGGGAGATATGGAAAGAGGCCAAAGAGCCCAAACAAAAAAAAAGAAAAAAAAAGAGAGAAAAAGAGAGAAGGGACAATGCTACTATCTCTTTCCACACTTGTGCTACATAATAGCACCATGTTCTTCATGATTGAGAGCCTCTCGTTTTGTCACCACCATATACTAGTGGGAATCTTTATTATATAACTTAGCTTGTATATTCCAATGATGGGCTTCCTCAAAATTTCCCTAGGTCTTCGTGAGCAAGCAAGATGGATGCACACCCATTAGTTCTCCTTTTGATCTTTCACATACTTATAGCTCTAGTGCATCCTTTGTATGGAAATCCCTACTCATTCACATTGATATCTATTAATGGGCATCTCCATAGTCCTTTGATACGCCGAGTCAATGTGACCATCTCCTCCTTTTTGTCTCATAACCTCCACCACACTCTATTCCACCATAGTGTTATATCCATGGCTCACGCTTATGTATTGCATGAGAGATGAAAAAGGTTTGAGAAAGTAAGAGTTCGAAAACAATTACTTGGCCAATACCAGGGTTGTGCATGATTTTAATTAGTTTTGTGGGGATGATGGAGCATAGCCAGACTATATGATTTTGTAGGGATAACTTTCTCCGGCCTTGTTATTTCGAAAGTTCATGATTACCTTGCTAGTTTGCTTGAAGTATTATTGTTTTCATGTCAATATCAAACTATTGTTTTGAATATTATGGATCTGAACATTCATGTCACATGAAATAAGTTACAAAGGACAACTATTCTAGGTAGCATTCCACATCAAATATTCAGTCTTTATCACTTCCGTGCTTGAGGACGAGCAGTAGTTAAGCTTGGGGATGCTTGATACGTCTCCAACGTATCTATAATTTTTTATGGTTCCATGCTATTATCTTGTCAAACTTTGGATGTTTTGTATGCCTTTTATACCTTTTTTGGGACTAACTTATTAACTCAGTGCCAAGTGCCAGTTCCTGTTTTTTCCGTGTTTTTGACCCTTTTCAGAGGAGAATTTTATACGGTGTCCAAACGGAATAAAACTTCCGAAAAGATTTTTTCCGGAACAAAAGATACGCATGGGACGTGAGAACCAAGGCAGAGGCCACCACGGGAGGCCACAAGCCCCCTAGGCGCGGCCAAGGGGCCCCGCACCTAGCAGGCTTGTGGGCCCCTTATGGCTCGTCTGCCCTACCTTTTCCGCCTATAAATTCCTGAAAAATCCAAAACTACGCGAGAGATCCACGAAAATACTTCTCCGCCGCCGCAAGCTTTTGTCTCCGCAAGATCCCATCTGGGGCATGTTCTGGTGCCCTGCCGGAGGGGGATTTGGATACGGAGGGCTTCTTCATCAACACCATGGCCTCTCCGATGATGCGTGAGTAGTTCACCATAGACCTTCGGGTCCATAGCTAGTAGCTAGATGGCTTCATCTCTCTCTTGGATCTTCAATACAAAGTTCTCCATGATCTTCATGGAGATCTATCCGATGTAATCTTCTTTTGCGGTGTGTTTGTCGAGATCCGATGAATTGTGGATTTATGATCAGATTATCTATGAATCTTATTTGAGATTCTTCTGATCTCTTATATGCATGATTTCATATCCTTGTAATTCTCTTCGAGTTGTGTGTTTTGTTTGGCCAACTTGATATATGATTCTTGCAATGGGAGAAGTGCTTGGTTTTGGGTTCATACCGTGCGGTGATCTCACCCAGTGACAGAAGGGGTAGCGAGGCACGCATCGTGTTGTTGCCATCAAGGATAAAAAGATGGGGTTTACATCATTGGTTTGAGTTTATCCCTCTACATCATGTCATCTTGCTTAAGGCGTTACTCTGTTCATCATGAACTCAATACACTAGATGCATGCTCGATAGCGGTCGATGTGTGGAGTAATAGTAGTAGATGCAGAAAGTATCGGTCTACTTGTATCGGACGTGATGCCTATATGTATGATCTTTGCCTTAGATATCGTCATGACTTTGCGTGGTTCTATCAATTGCTCGATAGTAATTTGTTCACCCACCATAATATAAGCTATTTTGAGAGAAGCCTCTAGTGAACACTATGGCCCCGGGGTCTACTTCACATCATATTTTCAGCCTTACACTTTTACTTCGTTGCACTTTGCGCCTTCAGATATCACTTTGCAATCAATCTTGAAGGGATTGACAACCCCTTTATAGCGTTGGGTGCAAGCTTGTTTGTGTTTGTGCAGGTACTCTGGACACTTGGCTTGATTCTCCTACTGGATTGATACCTTGGCTCTCAAAACTGAGGGAACTACTTACTGCTACTGTGTTGCATCACCCTTTCCTCTTCAAGGGAAAAACCAACGGAAGCTCAAGAGGCAGCAGTCCTCAGCAGTGGTGAGGGATGGATAGAAGATGTGTCTAGTGGGGGGGTGAATAAACTACTTGTCAAGATAAAATTCCTAGCCTAACTCAATTTCAAGGAAGGTAGAAATTAAGCAGTTCTAACAAGTCTAGTGCACCCTACACATGCTAGGTAACAAATATGGTAGCGGAAAAGTAAAGACTTTGCACATGTAAAGTAGAGATTAGGAGATCAAGCGCAAAGGTTGACACAATGATTTTTGGCATGGTTCCGATAGGTGGCGCTATGTACGTCCATATTAGTAGAGACTTCACCCCACAAAGGGTAAAGGCTGCGAGAGTCCACGGACGGCTCCACCCACAAGGGGTCCATGAAGAAGCGGCCTTGTCTATTCCACCATGGCTTCCGCCCACGAAGGACTAGCCTTACTCACGATAGATCTTCATGAAGTAGGCGGTCTCCTTGCCCTTACAAACATCTTGGTTCAACTCCACAACACGAAGTAGGAGGCTCAAAGCGACACCTAACCAATCTAGGAGGCACCACCCTCCAAAAGGTAATAGATGTGGTAGATCAATAAAATCCTTGCTCTTGTGCTTCTAAAGATAGTCTCCTCAACATAAAATCACTCTCTCATAGAATATGCATGGGTAGGAGAGATTGGTTTGGTGGAAAGCTGTTTGGGCAGGCTAGAGATCAAGTTTCAAATGGTTGGATTGGAATATATTGGTCTCAACACAATGAAGTGTGTGTTATGAGTGCTTCTCCCACGAGTGAGAGGTGGGTTGATGACCCACAAGTGTAGTGGATCTATCGTAGTCCTTTCGATAAGTAAGAGTGTCGAACCCAACGAGGAGTAGAAGGAACTCACAAGTGGTTTCCAGCAAGGTATTCTCTGCAAGCACTGAAATTATCGGTAACAGATAGTTGTGTGGTAGGATAATTCGTAGCAAGTCGCAAGTAACAATAGTAATAAAGGTGCAGCAAGATGGCACAATCCCTTTTGTAGCAAGGGACAAGCCTGGACGAACTCTTATATGAGGTGAAGCTCTCCCGAGGACACATAGGAATTTCTGTCAAGCTAGTTTTCATCATGTTCATGTGATTCGCGTTCGCTACTTTGATATTTTGATATGTGGGTGGACCAGTGCTTGGGTGCTGCCCTTACTTGGACAAACTTCCCACTTATGATTAACCCCTCTCGCAAGCATCCGCAACTACGAAAGAAGAATTGAGACAAAGTCTAACCATAGCATTAAACTAGTGGATCCAAATCAGCCCCTTACGAAGCAACACATAAACTAGGGTTTAAATTTCTCTCACTCTAGCAACCCATCATATACTTATTACTTCCCAATGCCTTCCTCTAGGCCCAAACAATGGTGAAGTGTTATGTAGTCCACGTTCACATAACACCACTAGAGGAAAGATAACATACATCGTATCAAAATATCAAATGAATACCAAGTTCACATGACTACTTATATCAAGACTTATCCCATGTCCTCGGGAACAAAAGTGACTACTCACAAAGCATAATTATGTTCATGAACACAGAGGTATTGAATAGCATTAAGGATCTGACTGGCAACCTTACAAGTACCAACTGGAGTCGCGAGACGGAGATTGGTTACAAGAGATGAACTAGGGTTTGGAGATGAGATGGTTCTGATGAAGATGTTGATGGTGATGAGTCCCCTCCGATGAGAGGAGTGTTGGTGATGACGATGGCGATGATTTCCCCCTCTAGGAGGGAAGTTTCCCCGGCAGGACGGTCGTGCCGGAGCTCTAGATTAGTTCTACTCAAGTTTCGCCTCATGGCGGTGGCGATTCCTCCCGAAAGCCTCTTCTTGATTTTTTATGAGACGAAACCCTCCTTATAGCAGAAGATGGGAGCCGAAGGGGCAACAGGGGGCCCACACGCCACCTAGGCGCGACCAGGGGGGTAGGCTGCGCCTGGCAGGCTTGTGGCCTCCTCGTGGCTCCCCTCCGGTACTTCTTTCGCCCAGTATTTTTTATAAAATCCAAAATAATTCCTCGTTGATTTTCACGGCTTTTGGAGTTGCGCAGAATAGGTATCTCAAACTTGCTCCCTTTTCAAACAAGAATTCCAGCTGTCGGCATTCTCCCTCTTCATGTAAACTTTATAAAATAAGAGAGAAAAGGCATAAGTATTGTACCGTAAAGTGTAATAACAGCCCATATAGCGATAAATATCAACATAAAAGCATGATGCAAAATGGACGTATCAACTCCCCCAAGCTTAGACCTCGCTTGTCCTTAAGCGGAAGCCGAGATAAATAAATATGCCCACATGTTTAGAGATAGAGGTGTCAATAAAACAAAATACGGACATGCAAGCATCATGATCATAATTAGAACATCAATAACATCATATAATCTCTTATGCTAAAGTGAAAATTCCTTCACAAAGTAGAGTATGGATCATGAACCCTATTGAGAATTAACAACCAATAGCCTTTAGTCATTGGAGCAATTGCAATTTAGCATAACATCGGAAAGAGTCAAATAAGAGCTTGTAAAGCAAATCCACATACTCAATCATCCTTTCGTCTTCTACAATTGCTAAAACTCACGTGGTACTCCTGAGATCAAAGTTTCAGTCGGACACAGAGAAAGATAGGGGCTTATAGTTTCGCCTCCCAACTACTTACCTCAAGGGTAATGTCAACAATAATAATCAAGAATACTTACTTCCAAGTTGACATATGAATATATATCTTTCCCTAGCAGATGACGTTAGCCAAGATTATGGCGAAATAAGGAATTGGTGTTGATCACCATGACTCTTTTAAGGATAAAAAGTAAAGGTACAAGATAGGCCCTTCGCAGAGGGAAGCAGACGTTGTCATGTGCTTTTTAGGTTTGGATGTGTGACCTCTTAGTGTGAAAGAACATCACTTTAGATTGCCTCCTGTGATAAAGAACTTTATTATGTAGTCTGTCACTTTTATGTCTTCCTCATCACAGGTTCGTACAAAGCTTATTTTCCACACACCAATAGATCATACATATTTAGGGAGAAATTTTTATTGCTTGCACCGATGATAACTTACCTGAGGGATCTTCTTCAATCCATAGGTAGGTATGATGGACTCTCATGGCAAAACTGGGTTGAAGGTTTATGGATGCACAAGTAGTATCTTTACTTAGTGCGGAAGTTTTGGCTGAGATGAGGTGGAAGCAAGCATCACATGCTAAGGGATCTCTGGTCATATAACATTGTTCGGAACCAAGCAAACATAATTCATTATGTTGTCTTCCTTGTCCAACATCTACTTCTAAGCATGTAATAGTTTAATGAGTGTTCACAATCATAGACGGTGTCAAAGATGATATATTTATATGTGAACCTCTCTTTCTTTATTACTTCCTATTAGTTGCAACAATGACCAAAGGTCTACGTTTGTCCACCCACAACAAGTTTCAATCAACATTCTTTTTATATGTGAAGCCATCACTTCCCATAAGATCATTACATGATCTTTCATGTTTTTGTTCTTTTATTATTCTTTTCTTTAGATCATGGCATGAAACAAGGCCCTTAACTAAAACACTCTTTATTATATGACTCACGAACACGATTACATTGGGGGTAACACAAAGCAATACTCAAGCCTAGATCATACTAAGAACTTTATTCTGCTAGAGAAAGATAAAACCAAAAAGGATCGAACTAAGAAAAAGGTAAAGGCAAAAGATGTGATGGTGATACGATACCGGGGCAACTCCCCCAAGCTTGGCACAAGCCAAGAGGAGTGCCCATACCCGTGCTTAATTATCTTCCTTCGAAGGTGATGGTGGTGGAGTTGTTGCAATCTGGGTTGATCCTTCGTCTTCCAAGGCATAGGTGCTCCATCATGGAAAGATGATCGAGTCTCCAGAATCCTCAAATCTGCAGCCAACCGTATTGATTTAAATCTATACTCATACTCACAGTTTTGGTTCTGCAGGTCGTACATCTGGGCTTGGAGGTGATCAATTATGTCATAGATCCTGGAGAGGTGCTTCCCGATGTCATTGGCATCGATCTTATGCTTGTTGGTGAACTCCGTGATCATCATGTGGTTGGTGTTGAGTCCACGTTCCACCATCCCTTGGCACTTGAAGACTTGCTGCTCCATTGCTTCGAGCCTCGCCTCCACGCTTCCGGTCTTCTTGGGCCCCTCAACATCACGGATGTGCAGCACCCCCTCATGCATCTCGATAGATTGAGGGTGTTGCAGCACTCCCGTGAGGTAGGGATGGATGACCTTCTCGAAGAACTTGTCCTTCGGAACTTTTGGGGACGCCATAGCGATCTAGATCTGTCTGCACAGCATCCCGAAACGAAAACAGAGCATATTTGCGCGATACGAGCGTCAGACCTTTCGGGAGAATATATAATGATTTTTTCCCGACCAGAAGGAGTACTCCGCAAGAAAACGGAGTCCGGGAGGCACACGAGGTGCTCACAAGCCCCCCGGGCACGTCCAGGGGGTAGGTCGCGCGTGGCACGCTTGTCGCCTCCTCGTGCGCTTTCCGGACTACTTTAATTTTTTCTATTTTTCTAAAAATTCCAAAACAGAGAAAAAATTCTACGGGAAAAGTTTTGCAGTCGGTTTACTTACCGAATCACATACCTCTTCGTTTTTGGAGTCTGAAACAGGATGATAAATATCCCTTATGTACTCCTCCGTAGTTATGGTATTAATAATATTGCTTTCAACATTTATGGGAGTACGTGAGATATAATGCTTGATTCTTTGTCCATTTACAACTCTCGGAAAATTCCCTTCCGTGTTGTTGATATTTATGGCACCAGAACGATATACTTCCTCAACAATGTAAGGACCTTCCCATTTAGAGAGAAGCTTGCCTGCAAAAAATCTTAAACGAGAATTGTATAGCAAGACATAATCACCTACATTGAACTCACGTTTTTGTATCCTTTTATCGTGCCACCTCTTAACTTTTTCTTTAAACAACTTGGCATTTTCATATGCCTGAGTTCTCCATTCATCAAGTGAGCTAATATCAAATAACCTCTTCTCATGAGCAAGTTTGAAATCAAAGTTGAGCTCTTTGATTGCCCAATAAGCCTTATGCTCTAGCTCAAGAGGTAAATGACATGCTTTACCGTAAACCATTTTGTACGGAGACATGCCCATGGGATTCTTATAAGCAGTTATATAAGCCCACAGTGCATCATCAAGCTTCTTAGACCAATTCTTTAGAGACCAATTAACAGTCTTTTGCAGAATTAGTTTAATTTCTCTATTACTTAGCTCTACTTGACCACTGGACTGAGGATGATAACGAGATGCAATTCTATGGTTGACATCATACTTAGCAAGCGTTTTACGGAAAGCACCATGAATAAAATGTGAACCACCATCAGTCATTAAATATCTAGGGACTCCAAATCTAGGGAAAATAACTTCTTTGAGCATCCTAATAAAGGTGTTATGATCAGCACTACTAGTTGGGATAGCTTCTACCCACTTAGTAACGTAATCAACAGCAACGAGAATATGAGTATACCCGTTAGACTTTGGAAAACGTCCCATATAATCAAAACCCCAAACATCAAATGGTTCAATGACAAGTGAATAATTCATAGGCATTTCCTGACATTTACTGATATTACCTATTCTTTGACATTCATCACAAGACAAGACAAACTTATGGGCATCCTTGAAGAGAGTATGCCAAAAAAATCTGGATTGCAATACCTTGTGTGCAGTTCTATCTCCCGCATGGTGTCCTCTATAGGCCTCGGAGTGACACTTCTTTAGGATCTATCCCTGTTCATGCCCAGGTACACAACATCTAATAACACCATCTACTCCTTCTTTATAAAGGTGAGGATCATCCCAAAAGTAATGGCTCAAATCAATGAAGAATTTATTCTTTTGTTGGTATGTGAAACTAGGTGGTATATATTTGGCAACAATATAATTTGCATAATCAGCATACCAAGGTGTACTACGTGAAGCATTGATGACATTCAATTGTTCATCAGGAAAGCTATCATCAATAGGTTGTGGGTCATCAAGAACATTCTCCAACCTAGACAAGTTATCTGCTACGGGGTTCTCAGCACCCTTCCTATCAACAACATGCAAATCAAATTCTTGTAGTAGGAGAACCCATCTGATAAGTCTAGGTTTAGCATCTTTCTTTTCCATCAGATACTTAATTGCAGCATGATTAGTGTGAATAGTAACCTTGGAATCAACAATATAAGATCTGAACTTTTCACATGCAAACACGACTGCTAAAAATTCCTTTTCAGTCGTAGCATAGTTTCTTTGGGCACTGTCTAGAGTTTTACTAGCATAATGAATAACATTAAATTTCTTATCAACTCTTTGTCCTAGAACAGCACCAACAGCATAATCACTAGCATCACACATAATTTCAAAAGGGAGGTTCCAATCAGGTGGTTGAACAATAGGTGCAGTTATCAAGGCCTTCTTAAGTATTTCAAATGCTTCCTCACAATCATCGTCAAAAACAAAAGGAATATCCTGTCAAGAGATTGGTAAGAGACCTAGAAATCTTAGAGAAGTCTTTAATGAACCTTCTATAGAAACCAGCATGACCAAGGAAACTTCTTATACCTTTGATGTCTGTAGGGCATGGCATTTTCTCGATTGCATCAACTTTAGCCTTATCAACTTCAATACCTCTTTCAGAAATTTTATGTCCTAAGACGATGCCCTCATTAACCATAAAGTGGCACTTCTCCCAATTCAAGACAAGGTTGGTATCTTTACATCTCTGCAAAACTCGATCAAGGTTGTTGTCACATCCTTGGATCCCTAACTAGGGTTTAGTATTTGTGCTCATGTCTTCTTCCATTGCATTCAAGAAGTTGAAACAAAATCAAAGGAAGTGGTGAAACTCAAACCAAAACCCTAGCCACTTCTTATTCAAAGGAAATTCAAATCTTGCCAAAATCAATGAACCCAAAATGGCCTTCTTAAAAGTTCACCTTTTCTGATAAATATTGAAAATAAGTTATCAAGGGTGAAATCTATTTTCAAATCACTTTTGGCATTTTATTTAAAATCAGAAATCCCCTGAATTCAACCTTATATTTGAATTCAAAAATATTCAAGTTTTCAAAAATGATGAAAACTTTAGGAGTAGTTGGGAATATTCCAACTAACACTCAGGGTTGTTCAAACTAATTTTTGAATTGCTTTTTGAAGCCAAAATAAATAGCAATCAATATCAGCAAGTAAAATAGAAAACAAAAACAGAAGAAAAAGAAAAGGCCTATCCTACGCTCACCTGCAAGGCCCAGCCCACCGGGGGCAGGGTCGTCTTCTTCCTCTGCCTTCTGGCAGAGGAGAGATCGACCACGGCGATCCCCTCTACCTCCTGCTTCGCCGTGGCACTCCCCAGTGCCCCAAGGACAGCGCGACAACGGGGATGAGTTCCCCGAGCGCTCCCTTATCCTCTCTCTCTCTCCATTCTTCCCCCTCCTCTCGGTTTTATTCTCCTCTCTCCCTGCCGCCATTATCAGGAGCTTGAGCTCGAGGAGCCCGATCTCTCTGGCCATAGGGAAGCCTCCCCGAGTGCTCCATCCTCTCCGCCTCATCGAGCTCGACGCGGACGCCAAAGGAATCGTCCTCCCAGAGCTCTGCAACGCCCCATTGCCGTCGTCTTCAACCTCCGGCCGCCGGCAAATCGACGTTGGATCGCCGGCTACGGCACCTCCCCGAGCAGTCTGAGCCCAGCTTCGTCTCCACCGTGAGCTCACGAGCATTTCCCCCCTGTTTCCCCTCGTTGTCCTACACTCTAGCCACGAGACCGACGAGCCCGAGCTTCGGCAGCCGCCTCGTCTCATCGTCGGCGTCCTCCGGCCACCCTCAGCCCCTCCTGATGCCCGTAGTGGATGAGGTCGAGCCTGGGGATCATCCCGGTGCTCTCGGCACTCGATTTCGAGGACCACAGCAAGCTCTGGTGCATCTCCAGCGAAGATCCACCGCGGATCTGGTCGCCGCCGGTCAGTCTCCGGCAGGGGACGACGTGGCCGGCCTAACCCCTGTTAGTTAGCACTAATTAGACACTCACAGTGGGCCCTAGCAATGGGTCAAACCCACTTAGGGGCTGGTCAGCGCGGGATTATCTCCTGTGTTGCTGACCAATGGCCCCCACCTGTCAGGTTTGACCTGACTAGGTCGGCTGACCTGTTGACGCAGTGCTGACGTGGTTATGACGCAATAAAGAGAATTTCTGTTTTAAAAGTATTCCAGAAAATGCCCAAAACTTCTAAAAATCATAGAAAATAATCTGTAACTCAAATGAAAGTAATTTATATATGAAAAAGGATCAGAAAAATCCAAGGAATCTGATTTTGATACTTTCAAACATGTTTGAAAATGTTAACATCACCAAACAGATAAAATGATGAAGAGGATAACCTTATTAAATAATTTGAAGTTGGAATTTGAAATCCATTTGAATTCCACTTCAAACATTATGACCAAACCATGATCAAGCACAACCAGCAGCCCAACATACCATCATCATGCATGCTAAAACAAGATTACCAGAGCATCAGGTCGAATCAATTAAAAAGGTATTTGAAAATACCTTGTTTAAAGTGATATTTGAATCTTGATTCAATTCAACTTCAACTTAAGAAATGGTAGCTACATTAGCTTACCACCTTTCATTTTCATGCCATGCTCATGCATCATCTTGTTGCATATGATTGTTATTGATTGATGTTGTTTTTACCGGTAGGCCTCGCTCCTCCGGATTCCACAGAATATCCGACTAACGGATATTATCCCTCTGCTGAGCAACAAGGCAAGCAACCATTTTGATCATCCCGATAAATCCCATGTTCTCGCTCCTGCTCTTACTTATTGCATTAGGTCAAAATGCTTTCACTGTTTTTACCACGTTAGTTGAACCCACTTCCTTTGCATGACATGTCCTTGTCACAGTAAATAGCTGAACCTTGCAACCTGGCATACATGGTAGATGCTTGAGCCATGATGTGCCTTATCCTGCTATGCATGCTATGCTTAGAGTTGTGTATGGTCTGTTATCTGGGTGATGAACAGAATTGTGAGAATGTGTTCAGTAAGTAAAGGTTGTGTGGTTGAACCTGATTTGGTAAAGGTACCGGTGAAAGGCTATGTAGGAGTACATGGCGGGTTGTTTCATTGGAACCGTCCTTAGGAACTGAGTTCCGTGTATGTAATCCAAGACTAGATACTACCACACGTTGGGATACTTAATTGACCCTCTCGACTTATTAATCGCTTAGTACTCGGTCCAGGAGTTGCAAGTAGTTTCTGGTGTTTATAGTCATGCTGGAGGCCGTGCGTAGCGCTGACCTTAGAGGTGGGCTATGATGCGGTAGGCAGTGGCACGGTGTACCAAGTGGCTCCCGGATGGTAGGCTTGGGAACCCTGCGCACATCGTTTGGGGCCATGGCGGAAACCTTGGCCGGACTTCCGTGCGGGTTACCCTTAGATATGCGATAGACCTGGACTAAGTATTAGCGTGGTTAACGGTCGTGGCCGACTCCCTCGCTGGGCTTCCGCTTGAAGGTTGCTGAGGTGCATGACGTGCACATGGCGATAAGTGGCGAGACCGTGTGTGAAGAAGTACACCCCTGCAGGGTTATGATCTATTCGAATAGCCGCGTCCGTGGATATGGACTACTTGGAGACATATGTTGTTCATAGATAACTATAATGGCTACTCATAAAATTGTCAAGATAAGCGTGAGTGTCATGGACGGCATTTCCGTATGGAGACGGAATGATTCCATGATGGAGTATTGTTGTGGTGTTAGTGGACTCGTGTGCAAGAAATCAAACTTGCCAAAACTATTGAAAAATGCAAGTTGTCTAGCCATGAGTCAAATGTTGGATGTCCGCATGAAACTCCACAATTCCTTATTGATACATTGCATGAGTAGATAGTTATCCTAAAGTCTTGTTGAGTACTTTTGTACTCATGTTTGCTTAATAATTGTTGCAGAGGTTGTTAATGACCCTAATAGAGGGTTCTACCTAGACATCGATGACGATGAGTAGCTGGTATCCCAGCTACGATCTGGCCCTAGGATGGGTCTGTACATAGTCACGCCATGTGCCTTTATCTTTCCCTCTGTCTCTACTCAGACAGTTTTAAATCTTCCGCTCGCTTGTAAGAATTGTGTGTATGACTTGTGATGATGGGTCTTGAGACCCCTACCTTGTAATATTATGTGTGTGGCTCTTTCGAGCCTTCTAAATAAAGTTTGTATGTTTATGGTTATGTTGTGATGCTATCAATGTATCTATACATATCGGTATGCCATGCGTACGTGTGTTGTACTTGATATGTATGGGGCTCGAATACCTAGCCGTAGGCTTTAGTAGCACTCCTTACAGAGAAATGCCTCTTTGTGATTCCAACGAGCCATGGTAGTTCGCTACTGCTCCGGACAGATTGGTTGACCGGCATGTGTCCTTCTTAGATGATGTGTCACTTTGGGGAAATGTCACGCAATGTAATGGAGTCCTTGTAGCTTGCTACGAATCATCTACATTCGCTGGTGATCGACACGTGCTTTGTTGGGTCATGTATGCGTGTCCCTGTGTGGAACTGCCGCTTTGGTTTATGACTAGACATGTCGATCCGGGTTCTTTGTCATTGGATTGCTAGCGACACAATCGCATACGTGAGTCAAAAGGCGCAAACGGTCCCGGCTAAGGTAAGGCTGCAGCCGTGGGGATAACCGTGCGTGAGACCGCAAAGAGATGTGATGTCTTACAGGCTGGATTCCTATGGCTTAGGATCGGGTCCCGACAGTTGCTGAGGCAATCATCAAAAGAAGACCCGTAAACGGAGAAGTCATCCACGAAAACCTCAACAATCTTTTCACAAAAGACAGAGAATATAGCCATCATACATATTTGAAAGGTAGCAGGTGCATTACATAAGCCAAAAGGCATACGTCGGTAAGCAAAGGTACCGAAAGGGCAGGTAAAAGTGGTTTTCTCCTGATCAGATTGTGCAACTGGTATTTGGGAGAAACCAAAATAACCATCTAGAAAGCAGAAGTGTGTGTGTTTAGACAATCTTTCTAGCATTTGGTCAATAAAAGGAAAAGGGTAATGATCTTTCCTAGTGGCTTTATTCAATTTCCTAAAATCAATTACCATCCTATAGCCAGTAACAATCCTCTCTGGGATCAATTCATCTTTATCGTTAGGGACAACGGTAATACATCCCTTCTTAGGGACGCAATGCACTGGACTTACCCAATCACTATGAGCAACAGGATAGATAATACTTGCTTCTAAGAGCTTTAGTATTTATTTTCTTACTACCTCTTTCATCTTAGGATTTAATCTCTGTTGATGATTGCTGATGCAACAAAAGACCTTCCAACGGCGCCAGAAACACGTGCTGACGGGAGACTGTTCTTGCCTTGATAGTCCTCAGCAACGGCACCAGGAATCCTTCTGCTACGGCTACGCCTTTAGGGACTTCCTAGGAAAATAAGCAAAGTATTTCCCCGTGGCCTTGGAGCCTTGCGTTGGTGTTCCCTCGAAGCGGAAAGGCTGATGTAGCGCAGCGGTGGTAAGTATTTCCCTCAGTTTTGAGAACCAAGGTATTGATCCAGTGAAGGAGTATCACAAGTGTGTGCACAAAGACAAAAACTTGCTCCCAACGCTATGAAGGGGTTGTCAATCCCTTATAGATTGTTTGCCAAGTGAGAACTGAAAGCAACAAAGTAACAAAGCAAAGTAAAAGAGAAAGTGGAAACGATAGGTGTGAATAGACCCGGGGACTGTAGTGTTCACTAGTGGCTTCTCTCATGAAAGCAAGTAGACGGTGGGTGAACAAATTACTATCGAGCAATTGATAGGACCGCGCAAAGTCGTGACATCATCTATGGAAATGATTATATCTATAGGCATCACGTCCAAAACAAGTAGACCGATACTCTCTGCATCTACTATTATTACTCCACACATCAACCGCTATCCAGCATGCATCTAGTGTATTAAGTCCAAAAGAACAGAGTAACGCCTTAAGCAAGATGACATGATGTAGATGGAGAATCTCATATCTACGACAAAGCCCACCTTGTTACCCTTGATGGCAACTACACGATGTGTGCCTTGCTGCCCCTACTTGTTGGGGAACGTCGCATGGGAAACAAAAATTTTCCTACGCGCACGAAGACCTATCATGGTGATGTCCATCTACGAGAGGGGATGAGTGATCTACGTACCCTTGTAGATCGTACAGCAGAAGCGTTAGAGAACGCGGTTAATGTAGTGGAACGTCCTCACGTCCCTCGATCCGCCCCGCGAACAATCCCGCGATCAGTCCCACGATCTAGCACCGAACGGACGGCACCTCCGCGTTCAGCACACGTACAGCTCGACGATGATCTCGGCCTTCTTGATCCATCAAGAGAGACGGAGAGGTAGAAGAGTTCTCCGGCAGCATGACGGCGCTTCGGAGGTTGGTGATGATCTTGTCTCAGCAGGGCTCCGCCCGAGCTCCGCAGAAACGCGATCTAGAGGAAAAACTATGGAGGTATGTGGCCGGGCAGCCGTGAGAAAGTCGTCTCAAATCAGCCCTAATTGCTCCATATATATAGGAGGAGGGAGGGGGGCCTTGCCTTGGGGTCCAAGGACCCCCAAAGGAGTCGGCCGAGCCAAGGGGGGGAGGACTCCCCCCCCCCCAAACCGAGTTGGACTTGGTTTGGTGGGAGGAGTCCCCCTCCCTTCCCACTTCCTCCCTCTTTTTTTTTTCTTGTCCTTTGATTTCTTATTCTTGGCGCATAGGCCCCCTTGGGGCTGTCCCACCAGCCCACTAAGGGCTGGTGTGTCTCCCCAAAGCCTATGGGCTTCCCCGGGGTGGGTTGCCCCCCCCCCCCCGGGTGAACTCCCGGAACCCATTCGTCATTCCCGGTACATTCCCGGTAACTCCGAAAACCTTCCGGTAATCAAATGAGGTCATCCTATATATCAATCTTCGTTTCCGGACCATTCCGGAAACCCTCGTGACGTCCGTGATCTCATCCGGGACTCCGAACAACATTCGGTAACCAACCATATAACTCAAATACGCATAAAACAACGTCGAACCTTAAGTGTGCAGACCCTGCGGGTTCGAGAACTATGTAGACATGACCCGAGAGACTCCTCGGTCAATATCCAATAGCGGGACCTGGATGCCCATATTGGATCCTACATATTCTACGAAGATCTTATCGTTTGAACCTCAGTGCCAAGGATTCGTATAATCCCGTATGTCATTCCCTTTGTCCTTCGGTATGTTACTTGCCCGAGATTCGATCGTCAGTATCCGCATACCTATTTCAATCTCGTTTACCGGTAAGTCTCTTTACTCGTTCCGTAATACAAGATCCCGCAACTTACACTAAGTTACATTGCTTGCAAGGCTTGTGTGTGATGTTGTATTACCGAGTGGGCCCCGAGATACCTCTCCGTCATACGGAGTGACAAATCCCAGTCTTGATCCATACTAACTCAACTAACACCTTCGGAGATACCTGTAGAGCATCTTTATAGTCACCCAGTTACGTTGCGACGTTTGATACACACAAAGCATTCCTCCGGTGTCAGTGAGTTATATGATCTCATGGTCATAGAATAAATACTTGACACGCAGAAAACAGTAGCAACAAAATGACACGATCAACATGCTACGTCTATTAGTTTGGGTCTAGTTCATCACGTGATTCTCCCAATGACGTGATCCAGTTATCAAGCAACAACACCTTGTTCATAATCAGAAGACACTGACTATCATCGATCAACTGGCTAGCCAACTAGAGGCATGCTAGGGACGGTGTTTTGTCTATGTATCCACACATGTAAATGAGTCTTCATCCAATACAATTATAGCATGGATAATAAACTATTATCTTGATACAGGAATTACAATAATAACTATACATTTATTATTGCCTCTAGGGCATAATTCCAACAGTCTCCCACTTGCACTAGAGTCAATAATCTAGCCTTCACATCACCATGTGAATTACATTGTAATAAATCTAACACCCATACAGTTCTGGTGTCGATCATGTTTTGGCCGTGGAAGAGGTTTAGTCAGCGGTCTGCTACATTCAGATCCGTGTGCACCTTGCATATATTTACGTCCTCCTCCTCGACGTAGTCGCGGATGAGGTTGAAGCGTCGTTTGATGTGTCTGGTCTTCTTATGAAACCTTGGTTCCTTTGCCAGGGCAATGGCACCAGTGTTGTCACAGAACAAGGTTATTGGATCCAGTGCACTTGGCACCACTCCAAGATCCGTCATGAACTGCTTCATCCAGACACCCTCCTTAGCCGCCTCCGAGGCAGCCATGTACTCTGCTTCACATGTAGAATCTGCTACGACGCTTTGCTTGGAACTGCACCAGCTTACTGCACCCCCATTAAGAATAAATACGTATCCGGTTTGCGACTTAGAGTCGTCCGGATCTGTGTCAAAGCTTGCATCGACGTAACCTTTTACGGCGAGCTCTTCGTCACCTCCATACACGAGAAACATCACCTTAGTCCTTTTCAGGTACTTCAGGATATTCTTGACCGCTGTCCAGTGATCCACTCCTGGATTACTCTGGAACCTACCTGCCATACTTATGGCCAGGCTAACATCCGGTCTAGTGCAGAGCATCGCATACATGATAGAACCTATGGCTGAAGCATAGGGGACGGAGCGCATATGCTCTCTATCTTCATCAGTTGCTGGGCACTGAGTCTTACTCAATCTCGTACCTTGTAAAACTGGCAAGAACCCTTTCTTGGACTGTTCCATTTTGAACCTCTTCAAAACTTAATCAAGGTATGTGCTTTGTGAAAGTCCTATCAGGCGTTTTGATCTATCCCTATAGATCTTAATGCCTAGAATGTAAGCAGCTTCTCCTAGGTCCTTCATAGAGAAACTTTTATTCAAGTAACCTTTTATGCTCTCCAAAAGCTCTACGTTGTTTCCAATCAGTAATATGTCATCCACATATAATATCAGAAACGCCACAGAGCTCCCACTCACTTTCTTGTAAATACAAGATTCTCCAACCAAGTGTATAAACCCAAATGCTTTGATCACCTCATCAAAGCGTTTGTTCCAACTCCGAGATGCTTGCACCAGTCCATAAATGGATCGCTGGAGCTTGCACACCTTGTCAGCATTTTTAGGATCGACAAAACCTTCGGGTTGCATCATATACAACTCTTCCTTAAGGAAACCGTTAAGGAACGCCGTTTTGACATCCATCTGCCAGATTTCATAATCGAAAAATGCAGCTATTGCTAACATGATTCTGACGGACTTAAGCATCGCTACGGGTGAGAAGGTCTCATCATAGTCAACTCCTGGAACTTGTGAAAAACCCTTTGCCACAAGTCGAGCTTTATAAACGGTCACATTACCGTCAGCGTCCGTCTTCTTCTTAAAGATCCATTTGTTCTGAATAGCCTTGCGGCCCTCAGGTAGTATCTCCAAAGTCCACACTTTGTTCTCATACATGGATCCTATCTCGGATTTCATGGCTTCTAGCCATTTGTTGGAATCTGGGCCCACCATTGCTTCTTCATAATTTGCAGGTTCATTGTCGTCTAACAACATGATTGATAAGACGGGATTACCGTACCACTCTCGAGCAGCGCGTGATCTCGTCGACCTGCGTGGTTCAACAGAAACTTGAACTGGAGTTTCATGATCATCATCATTAACTTCCTCCTCAACCGGCGTCGCAACGACAGAGGTTTCCCCTTGCCCTGCGCCACCATCCAGAGGGATGAGAGGTTCGACAACCTCGTCAAGTTCTATCTTCCTCCCACTCAATTCTCTCGAGAGAAACTCCTTCTCGAGAAAAGCTCCGTTTTTAGCAACAAACACTTTGCCCTCGAAAAGGTGTACCCAACTGTCTCTTTTGGGTAACCTATGAAGACGCACCTTTCCGCTTTGGGTTCCAGCTTTTCAGGCTGAAGCTTTTTGACATAAGCATCACATCCCCAAACTTTAAGAAACGACAACTTTGGCCTTTTGCCATACCACAGTTCGTATGGTGTCGTCTCAACGGATTTTGATGGTGCCCTATTTAAAGTGAATGCAGCTGTTTCTAATGCATAACCCCAAAATGATAACGGCAAATCAGTAAGAGACATCATAGATCGCACCATCTCTAACAAAGTACGATTACGACGTTCGGACACACCATTACGCTGTGGTGTTCCAGGCGGTGTTAACTGCGAAACAATTCCACATTGTCTTAAGTGAGCACCAAACTCGAAACTCAGATATTCACCCCCACGATCAGACCGTAGGAACTTGATCTTCTTGTTACGATGATTTTCCACTTCACTCTGAAATTGCTTGAACTTTTCAAATGTTTCTGACTTGTGCTTCATCAAGTAGACATAACCATATCTACTTAAATCGTCAGTGAAGGTGAGGAAATAACGATATCCGCCGCGTGCCTCCACGCTCATTGGACCACACACATCGGTATGTATGATTTCCAACAAGTCACTTGCACGCTCCATTGTTCCGGAGAACGGAGTCTTAGTCATCCTGCCCATGAGGCATGGTTCGCATGTGTCAAGTGAATCAAAGTCAAGTGACTCCAAAAGTCCATCAGCATGGAGTTTCTTCATGCGTTTTACACCAATATGACCCAAGCGGCAGTGCCACAAAAATATGGCGCTATCATTGTTTACTCTAACTCTTTTGGTCTCAATGTTATGTATATGCGTATTGCTATCAAGATTCAATATGAACAATCCTCTCACATTCGGTGCATGACCATAAAAGATGTTACTCATAGAAATAGAACAACCATTATTCTCAGACTTAAAAGAGTAACCGTCTCGCAATAAACAAGATCCAGATATAATGTTCATGCTCAACGCAGGCACTAAATAACAATGATTTAAGTTCATCACTGATCTCGATGGTAGCTGAAGTGACACTGTGCCGACGGTGATTGCATCAACCTTGGAACCATTTCCTACGCGCATGGTCACTTCGTCTTTCGCCAGCCTTCGTCTATTCCGCAGTTCCTGTTTCGAGTTGCAAATGTGAGCAACAGAACCGGTATCGAATACCCAGGCACTACTACGAGAGCCGGTTAAGTACACATCAATAACATGTATATCAAATATACCTGATTTTTCTTTGCCCGCCTTCTTATCTGCCAGATACTTGGGGCAATTGCGCTTCCAGTGACCCATACCCTTGCAATAGAAGCACTCTGTTTCAGGCTTAGGTCCAGCCTTGGGTTTCTTCGGCGGATTGGCAACAGGCTTGCCACTCTTCTTCGAATTTCCCTTCTTGCCTTTGCCATTTCTCTTGAAACTAGTGGTCTTGCTCACCATCAACACTTGATGCTCTTTACGGAGTTCAGACTCTGCGACTTTCAGCATCGCAAACAACTCGCCGGGAGACTTGTCCATCCCTTGCATGTTGTAGTTCAGCACAAAGCCTTTATAGCTTGGCGGCAGTGATTGAAGGATTCTGTCAGTGATAGCCTCTTGCGGGAGTTCAATCCCCAGCTCAGCCAGACGGTTTGAGTACCCAGACATTTTGAGCACATGTTCACTGGCAGACGAGTTTTCCTCCATCTTGCAAGCATAGAATTTATCGGAGGTCTCATACCTCTCGATCTGGGCGTTCTTCTGAAAGATAAACTTCAACTCCTGGAACATCTCAAATGCTCCATGACGCTCAAAGCGACGTTGAAGTCCCGGTTCTAAGCCATACAAGACTGCACATTGAACTATTGAGTAGTCCTCCTTACGCGCTAACCAAGCGTTCTTAACATCCTGATCAACCGTAGCGGGTGGTTCATCTCCTAGCGCAGCATTAAGGACATAATCCTTCTTCCCAGCTTGTAAGATTAGCTTAAGATTACGAGCCCAGTCTACAAAGTTGCTTCCATCATCTTTCAACTTAGCTTTCTCTAGGAACGTATTAAAATTCAGGATGACACTCGCGTGAGCCATGATCTACAACACAAATATATTCAAAGTGGACTTAGACTATGTTCAAGATAATTAGAGTTTAACTTAATCAAATTATATGCTAAACTCCCACTCAAAAAGTACATCTCTCTAGTCATTTGAGTGGTTCATGATCCACTTACACTATCCCAAGTCCGATCATCACGTGAGTTGAGTATAGTTTCAGTGGTAAGCATCCCTATGCTAATCATATCAACTATATGATTCATGATCGACCTTTCGGTCTCATGTGTTCCGAGGCCATGTCTGCACATGCTAGGCTCGTCAAGCTTAACCCGAGTGTTCCGCGTGCGCAACTGTTTTGCACCCGTTGTATGTGAACGTTGAGTCTATCACACCCGATCATCACGTGGTGTCTCGAAACGACGAACTGTAGCAACGGTGCACAGTCGGGGAGAACACAATTTCGTCTTGAAATTTTAGTGAGAGATCACCTCATAATGCTACCGTCGTTCTAAGCAAAATAAGGTGCATAAAAGGATTAACATCACATGCAATTCATAAGTGACATGATATGGCCATCATCGCGTGCTTCTTGATCTCCATCACCAAAGCACCGGCACGACCTTCTTGTCACCGGCGCCACACCATGATCATCCATCAACGTGTTGCCATCGGGGTTGTCGTGCTAGTTATGCTATTACTACTAAAGCTACATCCTAGCAAAATAGTAAACGCATCTGCAAGCACATATGTTAGTATAAAGACAACCCTATGGCTCCTGCCGGTTGCCGTACCATCAACGTGAAAGTCGATATTTCTATTACAACATGATCATCTCATACATCCAATATATCACATCACATCGTTGGCCATATCACATCACAATCATACCCTGCAAAAACAAGTTAGACGTCCTCTAATTTTGTTGTTGCATGTTTTACGTGGTGACCAAGGGTATCTAGTAGGATCGCATCTTACTTACGCAAACACCACAACGGAGATATATGAGTTGCTATTTAACCTCATCCAAGGACCTCCTCGGTCAAATCCGATTCAACTAAAGTTGGAGAAACCGTCACTTGCCAGTCATCTTTGAGCAAAGGGGGTTCCTCGTAACGATGAAACCAGTCTCTCGTAAGCGTACGACTAATGTCGGTCCAAGCCGCTTCAATCCAACAATACCGCGGAATCAAGAAAAGACTAAGGAGGGCAGCAAAACGCACATCACCGCCCACAAAAACTTTTGTGTTCTACTCGAGAAGACATCTACGCATGAACCTAGCTCATGATGCCACTGTTGGGGAACGTCGCATGGGAAACAAAAAATTTCCTACGCGCACGAAGACCTATCATGGTGATGTCCATCTACGAGAGGGGATGAGTGATCTACGTACCCTTGTAGATCGTACAGCAGAAGCGTTAGAGAACGCGGTTGATGTAGTGGAACGTCCTCACGTCCCTCGATCCGCCCCGCGAACAATCCCGCGATCAGTCCCACGATCTAGCACCGAACGGACGGCACCTCTGCGTTCAGCACACGTACAGCTCGACGATGATCTCGGCCTTCTTGATCCAGCAAGAGAGACGGAGAGGTAGAAGAGTTCTCCGGTAGCGTGACGGCGCTCCGGAGGTTGGTGATGATCTTGTCTCAGCAGGGCTCCGCCCGAGCTCCGCAGAAACGCGATCTAGAGGAAAAACTATGGAGGTATGTGGTCGGGCAGCCGTGAGAAAGTCGTCTCAAATCAGCCCTAATTGCTCCATATATATAGCAGGAGGGAGGGGGGCCTTGCCTTGGGGTCCAAGGACCCCCAAAGGAGTCGGCCGAGCCAAGGGGGGGAGGACTCCCCCCCCAAACCGAGTTGGACTTGGTTTGGTGGGAGGAGTCCCCCTCCCTTCCCACTTCCTCCCTCTTTTTTTTCTTTTCCTTTGATTTCTTATTCTTGGCGCATAGGCCCCCTTGGGGCTGTCCCACCAGCCCACTAAGGGCTGGTGTGTCTCCCCAAAGCCTATGGGCTTCCCCGGGGTGGGTTGCCCCCCCCCCCCGGGTGAACTCCCGGAACCCATTCGTCATTCCCGGTACATTCCCGGTAACTCCGAAAACCTTCCGGTAATCAAATGAGGTCATCCTATATATCAATCTTTGTTTCCGGACCATTCCGGAAACCCTCGTGACGTCCGTGATCTCATCCGAGACTCCGTACAACATTCGGTAACCAACCATATAACTCAAATACGCATAAAACAACGTCGAACCTTAAGTGAGCAGACCCTGCGGGTTTGAGAACTATGTAGACATGACCCGAGAGACTCCTCGGTCAATATCCAATAGCGGGACCTGGATGCCCATATTGGATCCTACATATTCTACGAAGATCTTATCGTTTGAACCTCAGTGCCAAGGATTCGTATAATCCCGTATGTCATTCCCTTTGTCCTTCGGTATGTTACTTGCCCGAGATTCGATCGTCAGTATCCGCATACCTATTTCAATCTCGTTTACCGGTAAGTCTATTTACTCGTTCCGTAATACAAGATCCCGCAACTTACACTAAGTTACATTGCTTGCAAGGCTTGTGTGTGATGTTGTATTACCGAGTGGGCCCCGAGATACCTCTCCGTCATACGGAGTGACAAATCCCAGTCTTGATCCATACTAACTCAACTAACACCTTCGGAGATACCTGTAGAGCATCTTTATAGTCACCCAGTTACGTTGCGACGTTTGATACACACAAAGCATTCCTCCGGTGTCAGTGAGTTATATGATCTCATGGTCATAGGAATAAATACTTGACATGCAGAAAACAGTAGCAACAAAATGACACGATCAACATGCTACGTCTATTAGTTTGGGTCTAGTCCATCACGTGATTCTCCCAATGACGTGATCCAGTTATCAAGCAACAACACCTTGTTCATAATCAGAAGACACTGACTATCATCGATCAACTGGCTAGCCAACTACAGGCATGCTAGGGACGGTGTTTTGTCTATGTATCCACACATGTAAATGAGTCTTCATCCAATACAATTATAGCATGGATAATAAACTATTATCTTGATACAGGAACTACAATAATAACTATACATTTATTATTGCCTCTAGGGCATAATTCCAACACTACTGTCACTGGGAAAGGTCACCACACGGTATGAACCCAAAACCAAGCACTTCTCCCATTGCAAGAATCATAGATCTAGTTGGCCAAACAAAACCCAAGACTCGGAGAGACTTACAAGGATATCAAATCATGCAAATAATAAATCAGCAAAGACTCAAATACATATCTTAGATAATCTGATCACAAATCCACAATTCATCGTATCTCGACAAACACACCGCCAAAGAAGATTACATCGGATAGATCTCCATGAAGATCATGGAGAACTTTGTATTAAAGATCCAAGAGAGAGAAGAAGCCATCTAGCTACTAACTACGGACCCATAGGTCTGAAGTGAACTACTCACGAGTCATTGGAGGGGCGATGATCATGATGAAGAAGCCCTCCAACTCCAAAGTCCCCTCCGGCAGGGCACCGGGAAGGGTCTCCAGATGAGATCTCGCGGAAACGGAAGCTTGCGGCGGCAGAAAAGTGTTTTCGTGGATTCCCTAATTTTTTCTGTATTTCAGGGAATATATAGGCGAATGAGCTAGGTCAGGGGGCGCCAGGGAGGCCACAAGCCTGCTAGCCGCCCCCCTCCCTGGTGGCGGCTAGGGGGCTTGTGGGCCCCGTGTAGCTCTCCTGGCTTGGCCCTCAAGCCCCGTGATCTTCTTCCGTTCGGGAAAAATTTATTTCGGGGATTTTATTCCGTTTGGACTCCGTTCCAAAATCACATCTCAAAAGAGCCAAAAACACAAAAAAAAAACTGGAACTGGCACTTGGCACTGAATTAATATGTTAGTCCCAAAAGAGATATAAAAGGTACATAAACATCCAAAGATGACAAGATAACAGCATGAAACCATCAAAAATTGTAGATACGTTTGAGACGTATCAAGCATCCCCAAGCTTAACTTGTGCTCGTCCTCGAGTAGGGAAGTGATAAAGAATGAATTTTTGATGCTTTCATGCTACCTAGCATAGATGTCCTTTGTAACTCCTCTTACGTGACACGAATGTTCAGATCCATTAGATTCAAAAAATAGTTTTCTATTGACGTGGAAACGATAATACTTCAAGCAAACTAGCAAGGTAATCATGAACTTTCAAAATAACAAGGCCAAAAGAAAGTTATCCCTACAAAAGCATATAGTCTGGCTATGCTCTATCGTCATTGCACAACGAATTTAAATCATGCACAACCCCGGTATTGGCCAAGTAATTGTTTTCACACCTTTACTTTCTCAAACTTTTTCAACTCTCACGCAATACATGACTGTGAGCCATGGTTTTAGCACTATAAGTGGTGTGGAGTGTGGTGGAGGTTGCAAGACAAACAAGGAGAAGATGATCACATTAACTAGGCATATCAATGAGCTGTGGAGATGCTCATCAATAGATATCAATGTGAATGAGTAGGGATTGCCATACAAATGATGCACTAGAGCTAAGAGTATGTGAAAGCTCTTAAAGAAAACTAGTGGGTGTGCATCCAACTTGCTTGCTCACGAAGACCTAAGGCAATTTTGAGGAAGCCTACCATTGGAATATACAAGCCAAGTTATGTAATGAAAATTTCCCACTAGCTATATGGTGGTGACAAAAGGAGAGACTCTCAATCATGAAGATCATGGTGCTTAATATGCACAAGTGTGGAAGGATAGTAGCATTGTCCCTTCTCTCTTTTTCTCACAATTTTTTTTGGTGGGCTCTTTGGCCTCTTCTTCTTTTTTTTTGGTGGGCATCTTTGGCCTCTTTTATTTACTCACATGGGACAATGCTCCATCAATGATGATCATCACACTTACAACTCAAAACTTAGAGCAATAATGACTCTATATGGAATGCCTTCGGTAGTGTACCGTGGCAATGATCTAGCATGGCATAGACAGTAATGGAAACATCATGCTAGCTATCTTACGATCATGCAATGGCAATGTAGAAGTCATGGCACATATCATGCTGGTAGTTGCATGGCAATATATCTCGTAAAAGCTTTGAAAAAGCCATAGTAGGTAGGTATGGTGGCTGTTTTGAGGGAGGCTAATGGTTGGTTTTGTGCACCGCCGAAAGTTGCACGGCACTAAGAAGATAGTGATGGTGGAAGGTGAAAGTGCATCTAAACCATGGACTCAACATTAGTCATGAAGAACTCATATACTTGTTGCAAAAGTTTTATTAGTAATCAACACAAAGCATTCAACGCATACTCCTAGGGGAAGGGTTGGTAGGTATAAACCATCGCGTGATCCCGACCGCCATGCAAAGGATGACAATCAATAGACTAATCATGCTCAGATTTCATCACATAGCGGTTCACCATACGTGCATGCTACGGGAATCACTAACTTCAACACAAGTATTTCTAGATCCACAACACCTTACTAGCATAAATTCAATATTACCATAACCACAACTCAAAACTAATTGAGATGAATCAAACTTCTCTAACTATTCAATGCACATGAAGGTGGAAGTTTTATATCCCTTTGGATAACTACCCCTTTTGAGACTACTTTCATAGCATAGATCAACTACCAAGCCACGCACCGCCGTGCTCTGAAAGATATAAATGAAGCACATAGAGAAAAATCAACTAGCTCAAAAGATATAAGTGAAGCATATGTGAGATGAATGGTCTACCAAGGATATAAGTGAAGCTCGACAAAATCACGGTGAGTGCATGTATCTCTCTCTAGGTGTGCAGCAAGGGTGATTGTGACACAACAAAAATAAAAGACTCCTACGGTACAAGACGCTCCAAGAAAAACACATAACATGTGGTGAATAAAAATATAGCCTCAAGTAACGTTACCGATTGATTTCAAGACGAAAGAGGGGATGCCTTCCCGGGGCATCCCCAAGCTTAGGCTTTTACGGCATCCTTGAATCTCTTGGGGTGCCTTGGGCATCCGCAAGCTTGAGCTCTTGCCACTCTTTATCTTTTCGTCCATAAGAACTTCACCCAAAACTTGAAAACTTCACAACACGAAACTTAAACAGAAACTCGTGATAACATTAGTATAAGAAAGCAAACCACCACTTCCTTAGGTACTGTAGAAAACTTAAATTCTACTTATGTTGATGTTAGGTTACTGTATTTTCAATCTTCCATGTCTAAAACCCCCCGATACTATCCATAGTTTCATCAAAATAAGCAACCAACATAACAAAAACAGAATATGTTAACAACAGACCAGTCTGTAGCAATCTGTATACTTCGTATACTTCTGGTACTTCAAAAATTCTGACAAATTACGACAGTCTGAAGAATTTGCGTAGCAATCAGAAGCAAAAAGAATCAACTCAAAATCTCTTATAGAAACAAAACGAAAATTCTTTTCGTGAGCAAAAAGTTTTTGTCTTTTCCAGCATGACCAAACGATCATCCCCAAGACTAATCATAACAGTTTTGCTTGGCACAAACGCAAAAAGAAACACAAAAAACACAATCATAACAGAATTATGAAAGTGTGGAAAACATAAAACAGAAAGAAAAAGGATAGATTCGTTGGGTTGCCTCCCAACAAGCGCTTTTGTTTAACGCCCTTAGCTAGGCAAAAGGTGATGGAATCACGTATAGTCATCTTTGGTGCTCAAACCATAAGTAGCCCTCATCATAGACTCATAAGGCAATCTTATTTTCTTTCTAGGAAAGTGCTCCATGTCCTTCTTTAGAGGAAATTGAAATCTAATATTCCCTTCCTTCATATCGATGATAGCACCAATAGTCCTTAGGAAAAGTCTACCAAGAATAATGGGACATGAAGGATTGCAATCTATGTCAAGTACAATGAAATCCACGGGTACATAGTTCTTATTTGCAACAATAAGAACATCAGCGATCCTTCCCATGGGTTTCTTGACAATAGAATTCGCAAGATGCAAATTAAGAGAACACTCTTCAATCTCATGAAAACCAAGAATATCACATAAAGACTTTGGAATCGCGGAAACACTAGCACCCAAATCACACAAAGCATTGCACTCATAGTTTTTTATCTTGATTTTGATAGTAGGTTCCCACTCATCATGAAGTTTTCTAGGTATAGAGACTTCTAGTTCGAGCTTCTCTTCAAGAGATTTCATCATAGCATCTACGATATGCGCGGTAAAGGCTTTGCTTTGGCTATAAGCATGTGGAGAGTTTGCAATAGATTGCATCAAAGAAATGCATTCAAACAAGGAGCAATTATCATAATTGAATTCCTTGAAATCCAAAGTGGGAGTTTCATTACTACCCAAAATTTTGATTTCTTCTACTCCCCTCTCCACACCTTTACCATCAAGATGGGTGGACTCCAAATCATTGGGCCGTTTTTCAACCAAAGTGGATTCATATCCAGCCAATTCATCAATAGGTTTGACACGCAAAAACAAAGATTCAAGAGGAGTCACACCAAGCACTTTAAGATCTTCGTGATTTGCATAACTAGAACGCACCCTTTTAAACCATTCATGCCTAGCGCGAATTTGGGCGGTTCTTTCTTTGCTCTCATTCATGGAGACACGCATAGCTTTCAAAGTTTCATCCAAGTTAACCTTGGGAGGAGCGCATCTAACTTTCAAAGCATCAATATCACAAGACATCCTATCAACGCTCTTAGCCAAATCGTCAATTTTGAGTAGTTTTTCCTCTATGCACGCATTGAAAATCTTTTGAGAGTTGATGAACTCTTTGATATTACTCTCTAAATCAGAGGGTAATTTGTTGTGATTTCCATAAGTGTTGTTGTAGGAATTGCCATAATTGTTAGAGGAGTTACTATGAAAAGGCCTAGGAACATAGTTTCCTCTAAAAGCATTGTTGTTGCCAAAATTGTTCCTACCAACAAAGTTAACGTCCAAACTAGCGTTGCTACTCTCAATCAAGGAAGATAGTAGCATGTCATTAGGATCTAAAGGAGCATTTCTACTAGCAACCAAATTCATCAACTCGTCCATCTTAGCACTATGCGAGTTAATTTCTTCTATAGCGTGTACCTTTTTGCTAGCAGGTGACCTTTCAGTGTGCCACTGAGAGTAGTTGGTCATGATATTATCTAGGAGTTTTGCAGCGTCTCCTAACATGATTTCCATGAACGTTCCACCTGAGGCGGAGTCCAAGATATTGCGAGAAGCGAAATTCAAGCCAACGTAAAAGATTTGTATAATCATCCACAAACTCAAGCCATGAGTGGGACAATTTCTAATCATAAGCTTCATCCTCTCCCAAGATTGTGCAACGTGTTCATGATCAAGTTGCTTGAAATTCATGATATCGTTACGTAAGGAGATGATCTTAGCCGGCGGAAAATACTTGGATATGTAAGCATCTTTGCACTTATCCCAAGAATCGATACTATTTTTAGGCAAAGAAGAAAACCAAGTTTTTGCGCGATCTCGCAACGAGAAAGGAAAAAAGCTTCAACTTAATCACGTCATTATCCACATCTCTTTTCTTTTGCATATCGCAAAGCTCAATGAAGGTATTGATATGGGATGCGGCATCTTCACTAGGAAGGCCAGAGAATTGCTCTTCCATAACAAGATTCAGCAAAGCTGCGTTGATTTCATACGATTCCGCACTAGTGGCGGGAGCAATCGGAGTACTAATAAAATCATTATTATTGGTACTCGAGAAGTCGCAAAGTTTGGTGTTTTCAGCCATGATGACTTCAACAAACAAACAAGCACCCAAGCAAGAAAGAAAACCGGCAAAGGAAAAACGGCAAAAAGGCAAAAGAAAACGGCAAAGGAGAAAGACAAATGAAAACGGCAAATGTGAAGTGGGGGAGAGGAAAACGAGAGGCAACTGGCAAAAAAGTAAATGCAGGAGATGAGTTTATGAGACCTACTTGGATAGATCTCTCCTTCCCCGGCAACGGCGCCAGAAATACTTCTGCTCATGCAACAAAAGACCTTCCAACAGCGCCAGAAACACGTGCTGATGGGAGACTGTTCTTGCCTTGATACTCCTCAGCAACGGCACCAGGAATCCTTCCGCTACGGCTACGCCTTTAGGGACTTCCTAGGCAAATATGCAAAGGATTTCCCCGTGACCTTGGAGCCTTGCGTTGGTGTTCCCTCGAAGCGTAAAGGGTGATGTAGTGCAGCGGTGGTAAGTATTTCCCCCCAGTTTTGAGAACCAAGGTATTGATCCAGTGAAGGAGTATCACAAGTGCTTGCACAAACACAAAAACTTGCTCCCAACGCTATGAAGGGGTTGTCAATCCCTTATAGATTGTTTGCCAAGTGAGAACTGAAAGCAACAAAGTAACAAAGCAAAGTAAAAGCAAAAGTGGAAACGATAGGTGTGAATAGACCCGGGGGCCGTAGTGTTCACTAGTGGCTTCTCTCATGAAAGCAAGTAGACGGTGGGTGAACAAATTACTGTCGAGCAATTGATAGAACCGCGCAAAGTCGTGACGTCATCTATGGCAATGATTATATCTATAGGCATCACGTCCAAAACAAGTAGACCGATACTTTCTGCATCTACTACTATTACTCCACACATCGACCGCTATCCAGCATGCATCTAGTGTATTAAGTACAAAAGAACAGAGTAACGCCTTAAGCAAGATGACATGATGTAGATGGACAATCTCATATCTACGACAAAGCCCACCTTGTTACCCTTGATAGCAACTACACGATGTGTGCCTTTCTGCCCCTACTGTCACTGGGAAAGGTCACCACACGGTATGAACCCAAAACCAAGCACTTCTCTCATTGCAAGAATCGTAGATCTAGTTGGCCAAACAAAGCCCAAGACTCGGAGAGACTTACAAGGATATCAAATCATGCAAATAAGAAATCAGCAAAGACTCAAATATATATCATAGATAATATAATCACAAATCCACAATTCATCGTATCTCGACAAACACACCGCCAAAAAAGATTACATCGGATAGATCTCCATGAAGATCATGGGGAACTTTGTATTGAAGATCCAAGAGAGAGAAGAAGCCATCTAGCTACTAACTACGGACCCGTAGGTCTGAAGTGAACTACTCACGAGTCATTGGAGGGGCGATGATCATGATGAAGAAGCCCTCCAACTCCAAAGTCCCCTCCAGCAGGGCACCGGGAAGGGTCTCCAGATGAGATCTCGCGGAAACGGAAGCTTGCGGCGGCGGAAAAGTGTTTTCGTGGATTCCCTGATTTTTTCTGTATTTTAGGGAATATATAGGCGAAGGAGCTAGGTCAGGGGGCGTCAGGGAGGCCACAAGCCTGCTAGCCCCCCCCCCCCCCCGTGCCGGCTAGGGGGCTTGTGGGCCCCCTCTAGCTCTCCTCGCTTGGCCCTCAAGCCCCCTGATCTTCTTCCGTGCGGGAAAAATTTATTTCGGGGATTTTATTCCGTTTGGACTCCATTCCAAAATCACATCTGAAAAGAGCCAAAAACACAGAAAAAACAGGAACTGGCACTTGGCACTGAATTAATAAGTTAGTCCCAAAAAGATATAAAAGGTACATAAAACATCCAAAGATGACAAGATAATAGCATGAAACCATCAAAAATTGTAGATACGTTTGAGACGTATCAATGATCGGCAACTCGTTTGGAATCAGGGTCGGTTTTAATTTTATGCTGGCATAGAGTGGGACTAATGCCCTTAAGATCATCAAGGGTATATTCAGTAGCAGCGTGGTGCTTCCTCAGAGTTTTCAGTAACTTATTTTCTTCATGCTCTAAAAGGGTAGCACTAATTATAACAGGATATATCTCTTTTTCATCAAGATAAGCATACTTCAGAGTATCAGGTAACTGTTTAAGCTCAAACACAGGATCACCCTTTGGTGAGGGTGGATCTCCAAGTAGTTCAACGGGCAAATTATTCTTAAGGATAGCATGTTGTTCAAAGATAACTCTATCTATCTCATTCCTTTCATCCATATGCATATCATTTTCATGCGCAAGCAAGTATTGCTCTAAAGGATCGGTAGGAGGCACAACAATAGAAGCTAGGGCAATAATTTCATCCTTACTAGACAATTCTTTTTCATGAGGTTGTCTACCAAACTTGGAGAAATTGAACTCATGTGACACACCTTCAAAGCCAACAGTGACAGTTTCCTTCTCACAGTCAATGTGAGCATTGACAGTATTGAGGAAGGGTCTGCAAAATATGATGGGACAAAAGCTATCTTGTGTGGTATCAAGAACGAGAAAATCAGCAGGATACTTAGTTTTACCACACAAGACTTCAACATCTCTAACAATTCCCAAAGGGCAGATAGTATCTCTATTGGCAAGCTGAATAGTAACATCAATAGATTCCATCTCGACAGGTGCAATCTCGTCTTTAATTTCATCATATAAAGATTGAGGTATTGCACTAACACTAGCACCCACGTCACATAAACTATGATAACAATGATCTCCTATCTTAACAGAAACAACAGGCGTGCCAACAACAGGCCTATGTTTGTCTCTAGCATGAGGTTTAGCAATTCTAGCAGCATCTTCACAGAAGTGAATATCATGCCCATCAACATTGTCGGACAGGAGATCTTTGATAATAGCAATGCTAGGTTCAACTTTAATTTTCTCAGGGGGTGTAGGTGTTCTAATGTAGCCCCTACGTATCACAGTTGAAGCTTTAGCATGATCCTTTATTCTAACAGGGAAAGGTGGTTTTTTAATGTAAGCACTAGGAACAATAGGATCATTATAAGCAATGACTTTCTCTTCAACTGGATTGGGTTTAACTACATTGACTTCTATGGGAGGATGATATTTAAACAACTTCTCTTTAGGGAGATTAATATGAGCAGCAAATGATTCACATAATGAAGCTACTATCTTAGAGTCCAGTCCATGTTTAGCGCTAAAATCACAAAAAGTATTTGTTTCAACGAAGGATTTAACGCAATCGAACTTGAGATTCATACCTGACTCCTTGCCTTCATCAAACTCCCAATCTTCAGAGTTACGTTTAATTCTTTCCAATAAATTCCATTTGAAGTCAATATCTCTCTTCATAAAAGAACCGGTACAAGAAGTGCCAAGCATGGTGCGATTATCATGAGAAAGTCAAGCATAGAAGTTCTGAATAATAATTTATCTCGAGAGCTCATGGTTGGGGCATGAATATAACATTGACTTAAGCCTCCCCCAAGCTTGAGCAATACTTTCTCTATCACGAGTCCAAAAATTATAGATATAACTCCGATCACGATGTACCAAATGCATAGGATAAAACTTTTGATGAAATTCCAATTTCAATCGGTTGTAGTTCCATGATCCAGTATCATCACATAGCCTATACCATGTCAATGCTTTATCCCTCAAATATAACGGAAAGACCTTCTTATTGACCTCATCCTCGAGCAAACCTGCAAGCTTAAACAAACCACAAACTTCATCTACATAGATTAGATGCAAGTCAGGATGTGATGTTCCGTCTCGTGTAAAAGGATTAGCCAACATTTTCTCTAGCATACCCGAAGGAATTTCATAATAAATATTTTCAGTAGGTCAGTAGGTTGAGGAGCAACTCCTTGTGCTTCCGTTCGATGTGAAGATACCTCGAACAAGCTCCTCAAAGGATTAGTTTCCATAGTGACAAGTGATAACAAATTTCAGCACAGTATATAAATGTTTCCTTACCAAATTCCACTTACCAAAGGCGCTTCACTCCCTGGAAACGGCGCCAGAAAAGAGTCTTGATGACCCACAAGTGTAGGGGATTTATCATAGCCCTTTCGATAAGTAAGAGTATCGAACCCAACGAGGAGCAGAAGGAACTGACAAGTGGTTTCCAACAAGGTATTCTCTGCAGGCACTGAAATTATCGATAACAGATAGTTGTGTGGTAAGATAATTCGTAGCGAGTAGCAAGTAACAATAGTAACAAAGGTGCAGCAAGATGGCCCGATCCCTTTTGTAGCAAGGGACAAGCCTGGACGAACTCTTATATGAGGTGAAGCGCTCCCGAGGACACATAGGAATTTCTGTCAAGCTAATTTTCATCATGTTCATATGATTCGCGTTCGCTACTTTGATATTTTGATATGTGGGTGGACCGGTGCTTGGGTGCTGCCCTTACTTGGACAAACTTCCCACTTATGATTAACCCCTCTCGCAAGCATCCGCAACTACGAAAGAAGAATTGAGACAAAGTCTAACCATAGCATTAAACTAGTGGATCCAAATCAGCCCCTTACGAAGCAACGCATAAACTAGGGTTTAAGCTTCTGTCACTAGCAACGCATCATCTACTTATTATTTCCCAATGCCTTCCTCTAGGCCCAAACAATGGTGAAGTGTTATGTCGTCAATGTTCACATAACACCACTAGAAGAAAGACAACATACATCGCATCAAAATATCGAACGAATACCAAGTTCACATGACTACTTATAGCAAGACTTATCCCATGTCCTCAGGAACAAAAGGGACTACTCACAAAGCATAATTATGTTCATGACCAGAGAGGTATTGAATAGCATTAAAGATCTGAACATATAAACTTCCACAAGGTAATCCAACTAGCATCAACTACAAAGAGTAATTAACACTACTGGCAACCTTACAAGTACCAATCGGAGTCGCGAGATGGAGATTGGTTACAAGAGATGAACTAGGGTTTGGAGATGAGATGGTGCTGATGAAGATGTTGATGGTGGTGAGTCCCCTCCGATTAGAGGAGTGTTGGTGATGACGATGGCGACGATTTCCCCCTCTGGGAGGGAAGTTTCCCCGGCAGGACGGCCGTGCCGGAGCTCTAGATTGGTTCTGCTCAAGTTCTGCCTTGTGGCGACGGCGATTCCTCCCGAAAGCCTCCTCTTGATTTTTTTCTGGGACGAAACCCTCCTTATAGAAGAAGATGGGAGCCGGAGGGGCAACAGGGGGCCCACAAGCCACCTAGGCACGGCCAGGGGGGTAAGCCGCGCGTGGCAGGCTTGTGGCCTCCTGGTGGCTCCCCTCTGGTACTTATTCCGCCCAGTATTTTTTATAAACTCCAAAATAATTCCTCGTTAATTTTCACGGCTTTTGGAGTTGCGCAGAATATGTATCTCAAAGTTGCTCCCTTTTCAGACCAGAATTCCAGCTGCCGGCATTCTCCCTCTTCATGTAAACCTTATAAAATAAGAGAGAAAAGGCATAAGTATTGTACCGTAAAGTGTAATAACAGCCCATAAAGCGATAAATATCAACATAAAAGCATGATGCAAAATGGACATATCATGGGTGAAGAGGTATATATAGGCACCACACAAAATCCAACCATTACATCTAAAGTGGCAAACTCGGTGACACCAAAGTTACAAACTCGATGGTACCTACTAGCACAAAAGGCAAAACTTTTGAAACTCGGTGGGACCGATATATACAACTCGGTAACACCAAAATGGTGGCTAACAGTCAGATGCCCAAACTCGGTGGCACCAATACTCTGACTCGGAAATTCCGATTTTGTGTATCTTGGCAACAGAATGTTGGTCACACTGAACTCGCTAGCACCGATATGGACTCAGTTGCATCGATTTGGTGGGAATGACTAGGGTTTATGTCTAACGTCAAACTCGGTGGGTCCGAAATGTGGAAGTTGGGGACACCAAATTTGAGTATGTGAAATCCGACAGAATGGATATGTGGGAAAATGACTGACTATTTTGGTGACTAACTTTGAGCACTTTGAGCAATGAGTTCATTTTACTACCTCAACCCCTTTTAATAGTATTGGCTTTCCTATGGAATCAAAAGTGATTTCTCACAATTATAAAACGAAGAGTCTTCTAGGTTGAAACTTAAGACAATATTATTCCTTTCTTGCATCAAGGGGCATGTCCACATGAACCTTTAGCCAAAGCTCTCCATGGACTAAACCTGAAATATCTAGGTAAAAGTGTTAGTCCAAGAGACAATGTATGTTGTCATGAATTATCAAAACCACCAAGGGAGCATATGTGCTTTCCATCTCCCCCTTTTTGGTAACTAATGACAGCATACAATCAAAGCTTCAAAAAAAGATAAGCGTTAAAATTGAACAGATTTGACAAAAACATGAGTGGTACAGGCTCCCCCTAAGTGTGTGCAATTCCTTTAAAGGATACTTGCTTTGGAATGCATGGACACACACACAAGGTAGAAGGACTAGACAAACCATAGACATCCTGGCTATATGCAGCAAACAAGTGAGAATGAAGAGTTTCCATGTTCAAGACTCCCTCTTGCAAACAATATGTGCAAGAAAGAAGAGGTCATCAGGAACAAGGATACGATGCATATACTTACCTTGAGGATCTTGAGCGTCTTAACATAGGAGTACACTTAGGAAAACAAATTTTAGATAACACAAGAGTACCCTATTATAAAGATGCAAAGAATTTCAAAAATACCAAGATTTTGGAGACATATTGAAGATAAGATTTGATGAAAGGATATGTCTCCAAGAGAAATAAGAACTTTCTCCCCTAAGGATGAATATGTGATAATTTCCTCTCCCCCTGAATCATAGCATTGTGGATATTGGGAGTAGGTAGGGTAAAATGAGTTCAGAGTAGTGAAACAATTTTATCTCTCTCCCCCTTAATGTGTAAGGTTTGATACATCTCCCTTTAGGTAGATCTCCCTGTAGGTAGACCTTCCTTTAGGAACAAATATCTGCCCGATTGATATTTCTCCCTCTTTTTTTGTAGGCTTCTAGGTGATATTTCTCCCCTATAAATAGGTTCATTGAATGGAAGATTTGATATTTATCCCCCTTTGGCATTAATTTCCAAAAAGGTCAGAGGGTAAGGGCTCATTGAGATAAAGGGATCCTGGATACTTGTCTCTTTTATAAGGGTTCCTTGAATTTGTCTTTTCTCCCCCTTAGATAGTCTGTCGGGTTCATCGAATGTTCTCCCCCTTTGATATGGATAGGAGTTCCTTGAACTATATCCCCCTATGTTCGGGATCCTAGATGATTCTCCCTCTAATATTGTATGGGATCACTGAGATTTTTCTCCCCCGAGAGAAGTTTTCTCCCCCAGAAAAATAAAGCTAAAATGGATTTTGTCTCAAAAAAATTCAGTAAGATGTTAGGAGGCAATGAAACATGGGGTCATTAATAATCTTTCTCCCCTTAAGCCAAAAAACCAGAAGAAAATATTAGAGAAACTAAGGCTGTTACAATATCAGAGTCACCGAGGCAAAGTGGTTCGGTAGAATCGAGAATGAGTTTTAGGCCTCTCGGAGAAATTGGTTGGACTAAGATTCCCATATCGGTGAGACCGAGTTGCAATGAAATTCAACTTCTTAACCAAAAAGGCAGATAAAAATCGAAAGAATTGTTTGAAGATGCCAATTGTAAAAGATACCAATTGAGAAAGAAAACGAAGGTAAAAGAAACATTTTTTGATTTGTTGAAGTATATACATACATGTAGATGGGATTTGAATGGTTCCGAAAGAATATGAAAGGTCAAATGTGAACCATAACATAATCTCCATCTAGATGTGGGGGCGGTGACTAGGTCACATATATTAAAGTATTTGACTTGATGAGTCAAGTAAGGATGCTTGATCATAGGTCATACTCATCGTTTAGCGTGAAATGGGGTTACCATTTTTTGATTAAGCATATCAATGTCTTCATATCACTTGAGTTGTTTTACCTCATGAATTGATGTAAAGCTTTATCAAGGATATGAGTACATACCTTCGTTTGATATTGATGATGTGGCATGTAGGTGAACTTGTTGTGGATGCTCAAGGTTGATGAAGATCATCTTGAGTTGGAAGCAATCCATGTCGTTCTGGGTTCATTTTCACCTACAATGGTTAGTCACGCAAGGAAGAACATAATATATATCGAAATGACATGAGTGAAATTAAATATCATAGAATTGTCAAGGATATGATTTTGTTGTATTCTTCCCCCATCTTCGAAGAAAATATTGTTGATACTTGGCCATGTCAAGATTGCTTTTAATGTGAGTCGAGTGCAATCTTGTGGAGTGTATTTCTTACAAGTACCTGCAAAAGGTTAGATCCAATAGAAGGGAGCATAGTTTCCAAGATATAAGATGGTCATACCAATGGCATCATGGAATGGGCAATCAAGCTCATGCCCTTGCATGCATCCGAGTGAGTCTAGCTCAAGTTTGAAGCATCAATTATGTTCAACTCACTCCTCAAATGACAGAACACTTTCTCATCAAGTGGTTTGGTAAAGATATCATCTACTTGTTTGTCACTACGAACATGCTTGAGATCTATATCTCCTTTGCCAACATGATCACGAATGAAATGATGTCGCACTTCGATGTGTTTTGTTCTAGAATGTTGCACAGGATTATAGGCAATCTTAATAGCACTTTCATTGTCACATAACAATGGAACTTTTCTAACATGGATGCCATAATCCTTAAGAGTTTGTTTCATCCAAAGTAATTGGCCACAACATGATCCAGCAGCAATGTATTCAGCTTCGGCAGTAGATAAGGATACCGAGTTTTGTTTCTTGGATGACCAAGAGACAAGAGATCTCCCAAGAAATTGACATGTACTCGAGGTGGATTTTCTGTCAACCTTTTCTCCAGCATAGTCCGAGTCGGAATAGCCAACAAGATTTAAAGAAGATCCCTTGGTATACCATATGATAAAGTTTGGTGTATGTATAAGGTATCTCATTATCCTTTTCATAGCCAATAGATGACACTCTTTTGGTGCTTCTTGGTATGGGGCACACATGCAAATGCTCAATAGGGATTAAGGAGCATCAAAGTCTGGCTTTGAAAAAATATTCTTGTGCATTCTTTTGTTCACTTTGGTAGTTTTCTTTCATTAGGTTCAATAACTTTGCTAATGTAATGTGTGTCAGCATTGAACAAAACTTTGCTTATATCATGTTCATATTTTGGTGATGTGGTTCAAATTAATTTGTTGGCTTGTTGTTCCCTCTATACATCATGTAAACATTTAGGTAGTTTTCTGAAAGAAACAATGTGGTTGTGCTTTGCTACCTCTTGAACTCGCGTTGGTTTTCCCTTGAAGAGGAAAGGGTGATGCAGCAAAGTAGATAAGTATTTCCCTCAGTTTGTTGAGAACCAAGGTATCAATCAAGAAGGAGGAACAAGCGAGACTCCAATAGTAGTACCTACACAAATAATCAAACACTTGCACCCAACGCTATAAAGGGGTTGTCAATCCCTTCAGAGTTATTTCCAAGGATGAGATCTGATAGAGATAGGTATAAAATATTGATAGATCTGAAAGTAAAACTAAAGTAAAAAAATTACAACAAACTATTTTTGGTATTTTTGGTTTATAGATCTGAAAATATGATATGGAAAATAGACCCGGGGGCCATAGGTTTCACTAGAGGCTTCTCTCATAAAGGAAAATAATAAGATGGGTGAACAAATCACTATCAAGCAATTGGTAGAAAAGCAAATAATTATGAAGATATCCAAGGCAATGATTATGCATATAGGCATCACATCTGTATCAAGTAGACTGAAACGATTCTGCATCTACAACTATTACTCCACACATCGACCGACTCCTGCCTGCATCTCAGTATTCAGTTCATGAACAACAGAGTAACGCATTAAGAAGATGAGATGATGTAGAGGGATAAACTCAAGCAATATGATGAAAACCCCATCGTTTTACCCTTGATGGCAACAATACAATACGTGCCTCACTACCCCTACTGTCACTGGGTGAGGACACCGCAAGATTGAACCCAAAACTAAGCACTTCTCCCATTGCAAGAATTACCAATCTAGTTGGCCAAACCAAACAAATAATTCAAAGAGACTTGCAAAGATATGAAATCATGCATATAAGAAATCATAAGAGACTCAAATAATATTCATGGATAATCTAAGCATAAACTCACAATTCAGCGGATCTAGACAAACACACCGCAAAAGAGTATTACATCGGATAGATCTCCATGAAGATGACGAAGAACATGGTATTGAAGATCAAAGAGAGAGAAGAAGCAATCTAGCTACTAGCTATGGACCCGTAGGTATGTGGTGAACTACTCACACATCATCAGAGGGGCAATGGAGTTGATGTAGATGCCCCCCGTGATCAATTCCCTCTCCACCAGATTACCAGAAAAGGCTCCCAGATTGGATCTCTCGGGAACAGAGGCTCCCGACGGTGTAAATGTATTTTTGTGCTCTTTTTGGCGATAATGGAATATTTGGGAATTTGTAGGCCAAGAATTAGGGTTAGGAGACCTGCACGGGGCCCACAAGCCAGGGGCGCAGCCACCCCCGAGGACGCGCCCTACAGGCATGTGGCCTCCCGACAACTGCCTCTCCCCCTACTCCAAGTCTGTTGCGTGTCTTTTGGTCAAAGAAAAATCTTTCCGGAGATTTTATTCCGTTTGGACTCCGCTTAATATTACCTATCTGCAATATTCAAAACGTGGAAAAAATAGAAACCGACACTAGGCTCTAGATTAATAGGTTAGTCCCAAACATAATATAAAACAGCATATAAATGCATACAAAACATCCAAAACATATAATATAATAGCATGGAACAATAAAAAATTATAGATACATTGGAGATGTATTAGCATCCCCAAGCTTAATTCATGCTCGTCCTCGAGTAGGTAAATGATAAAAACAGAATTTTTGATGTGGAATGCTACCTAACATATTTATCCATGTAATATATCTCTAATGTGGCATGAATATTCAGATCCATAAGACTCAAAAAAAGTCTATATTGACATAAAAACAATAATAATTCAAGCATACTAATAAGGTAATTGCTTCCTTTCGAAATAGCATGGTCTTAGAAAGTTATCCCTACAAAATCATATGGTCTGGCTATGCTCCATCCTCACCACACAAAGTATCTAAATCATGCAACACCCCAATGAAAACAAGCATTTGTTTCACACTTTTTATGTTCGCAATCATTTTCAACTCTCACGCAATACATGAGTGTGAGCCATGGATATATCACTATAGGTGGAATAGAATGTGGTGGAGGTTGCAAAAAGAAAGGAAGAAGATAGTCTCACATCAACTAGGCATATCAACGGGCTATGGAGATGCCCATCAATAATTATTAATGTGAGTGAGTAGGGATTGACATGCAACAAATGCACTAGAGTTATAAGTGTATGAAAGCTCACAAAGAAAACTAAGTGGTTGTACAAAGGATGTAATACCACTAGTTATATGAAAGTGACAACATAGGAGACTCTCTATGAAGAACATGGTGCTACTTTGAAGCACGAGTATGGAAAAAGATAGTAGCATTGTCCCTTCTCTCTTTCTCCCATTTTTTCGCTTTTTTGGATGGGCTTCTAAGGCCTCTTTTATTTTTTTTATGGGCTTCGCTGGCCTCTTTTATTTTTTTGTAAAGTCTGGAGACTCATCCCAACTTGTGAGGGAATCATAGCTTCTCTATCATCCTTTTTCTCACATAGGACAAAGCTCTAATAATGCAAATCAACACACTTTTATTTACTTACAACTCAAAAGATTACAACTCGATATCTAGAACAAAGTATGACTCTACAAGGAATATGGAAGTGATGGTGCGTGTCATAAAAACGGGATGGTGGTGTTGCATGGCAATATATCTCAGAATGGCTATGAAAATGCCATAATATGTAGATATGGTGGTTGTTTTGAGGAAAATATATGGTGGCTGTTTTGAGGAAGGTGGGTACAATGTACCGACGAAAGTTGCGCGGTACTAGAGAGGCTAGCAAAGTGGAAGGGTGAGAGTGCGTATAATCCATGAACTCAACATTAGTCATAAAGAACTCACATACTTATTGCAAAAGCCTATTAGTTATCGAAGCAAAGTATTAGGCGCATGCTCCTAGGAGAAGGGTTGGTAGGAGTTAATCATCGTGTGATCCCGACCTCCACACAAAGGTTGACAATCATTAAACAAGCCGCACTCCGACTTCATCACATAACGTTCACCATACATGCATGCTACGGGAATCACAAGCTTCAACACAAGTATTTTTTCTAATTCACAATTACATACTAGCATGACTCTCATATCACCATCCTCACATCTCAAAACTATATGCAAGGAATCAAACTTCTCATCATATTCAATGCACTTAATATGAAAGTTTTTATTATATCCCTCTTGGATGCCTATTATATTAGGACTAAATTCATAATCTAAACCAAATTACCATGTTGTTTAAAGAACTATCAAAATAATATAAGTGAATTACGAGAGTTTAATAATTCCACAACACCGTCGTGCTCTAAAAGATATAAGTGAAGTACTAGAGCAACATTTCCTAGCTCAAAAGATATAAGTGAAGCATAAACAGTATTCTAATAAATTTACGATTCACTGTGTCTCTCTCTCTCTCTTAAAATATATATGCAGCAAGGATGATTGTGTCAAACTAAAAAGTAAAGACCCATATCATACAAGATGCTCCAAGCAAAACACATATCATGTGATGAATAAAAATATAACCTCAAGTAAATTTACCCATGGATTGAAGACGAAAGAGGGGATGCCTTCCGGGGCATCCCCAAGCTTAGGCTCTTTGGTATCCTTGAATATGGCTTGGGGTGCCTTGGGAATCCCCAAGATTAGGCTCTTGCCACTCCTTATTCCATAGTCCATCAAATCTTTACTCAAAACTTGAAAACTTCACAACACAAAACTCATGAGATCCGTTGGTATAAGAAAGATAAATTACCACTTAGGTATTGTTGTGAACTCATTCTTTATTTATATTGATGTAATATTTACTATATTCTAACTTATCCATGGTTCATACCCCCCGATACAACCCATAGATTCATCAAAATAAGCAAACAACACAAAGAAAGCAGAATCTGTCAAAAACAGAACAGTTTGTAGCAACCTGTTTACTTCGAATATTTATGTAACTCCAAAAATTTGGAAAATTAGTACGATCTGGGAAACTTATAAACCAAGCTTGTGTGAAACATTCCGATCAAAACCAAGTTCCAGAAAATTTATAAAATTTCTGTACTGAGAGCGAAAGTTTCTATTTTTCAACAAAATCAACTTGCAAGCACCATAGACCATCCCAAAGGTTTTACTTGGATCAAACACTAAATAAAACAATAAAACACAATTATTACAGAGGTAATAATATGTGCAGAACACAAAAACAGAAACAAAATCAAAATCAAAACAAATAAAATTGGGGTGACTCCCAACAAGCGCTATTGTTTAACACCCCTAGCTAGGCATAATGCAATAGATCTAGGTATTCTCATATTTGGTATGCAATCCATAGGTAGCACTCATTATAGATTCATAAGGTAATCTTATTTTCTTTCCAAGATAGTGCTTCATGCCCTTCCTTAATGGGAATTGGAATCTAATATTACCTTCCTTCATGTCAATAATTGCACCAATCGTTCTAAGGAAGGGTCTACCAAGAATAATAGGACATGTAGGATTGCATTCTATATCAAGAACAATGAAATCTACGGGCACATAATTCCTATTAGCAACAATAAGAACATCAATAATACCTCCCGCGGGTTTCTTAAGTATGGAATCCGCTAGATGCAAATTTAAGGAACAATCATTACATTCATGGAATCCTAACACATTACATAAATTTTTTGGAATTGTGGAAACGCTAGCACCCAAATAACACAAAGCATGGCACTCATAATATTTAATTTTAATTTTAGTGGTAGGTTCCCACTCATCATAAAGTTTTCTAGGTATAGAGACCTCCAACTCAAATTTCTAATCAAAAGATTTCATCATGGCATCCAAAATATGTTTAATAAAAGCTTTATTTTGACTATAAACACATGGAGAATTTAACATGGATTGCAACAAGGAAATACAATCAATTAAAGAGCAACTATCATAACTAAAATCCTTGAAATATGAAAGAGTGGGCTCATTGCTATTTAGAGTTTTTACTTCTTTCATCCCACTTTTACCAATCTTATTACTAAGATCTATGAGCTCTGAATCCCATCTTTTTCAAGAATTATGCTAGAAAACAAAGATTTAATAGATGTCACACCAATCACTTTTAGATCTTCATCAATGCTTAAAGATTCTGGCTTCAGGGTCATTTTATTAACTAAAGTGGCTTTTTTGTCACAAATTTGTCCTAATAAATTTTTGTGGTGAGCGAACTGAGATTTCAAACCATAAAATTCCTTGGCCATAGCATCAAGCTCTTTATTCATGAAATCAAGCATAAATTTTTGTTCCTTAAGCTCGTTCCTAAAGAAACTATTATGGTCAAATTGAAGTGACATAAACCTCTTAGCATTATTTTCAATATCTCTTAACTTCCCAAGATGCGGATCAAAACTTAGGGGTTGAGCCACGGAAACGAGCAATAGAAAAAGACGAACAGAAAAAAGGGTGAAAAAGGCAAATCTTTTTGGTATTTTCTTAAAGTCTTTTTAGAAGTGGGGGAGAGGAAAACGAGAGGCAAATGACAAATAAAATAAATGCAAGAGATGAGTTTGTGATGGGTACTTAGTGATCTTGCTATGTATCCTCCCCGGCAACGGCTCCAGTAATCTTTCTTGCTACCACTTGAGCTTGCATTAGTTTTCCCTTGAAGAGGACAGGGTGATGCAGCGAATTAGATAAGTATTTCCCTCGGTTTGTTGAGAACCAAGGTATCAATCCAGTAGGAGGAACAAGCGAGACTCCAATACTAGTACCTACACAAATAATCAAACACTTGCACCCAACGCTATAAAGGGGTTGTCAATCCCTTCAGAGTTATTTGAAGGATGAGATCTCATAGAGAAAGGTATAAAATATTGATAGATCCGAAAGTAAAACTAAAGTAAATAAATTGCAGCAAAGTATTTTGGGTATTTTTGGTTTATAGATCAGAAAATATGATATCAAAAATAGACCCGGGGGCCATAGGTTTCACTACAGGCTTCTCTCATAAAGGAAAATAATACGATGGGTGAACAAATTACTGTCGAGCAATTGATAGAAAAGAAAATAATTATGAAGATATCCAAGGCAATGATTATGCATATAGGCATCACATCCGTATCAAGTAGACCGAAACGATTCTGCATCTACTACTATTACTCCACACATTGACCGACTACTGCCTGCATCTAGAGTATTAAGTTCATGAAGAACAAAGTAACACATTAAGCAAGATGACATGATGTAAAGGGATAAACTCAAACAATATGATGAAAACCTCATCTTTTACCCTTGGTGGCAACAATACAATATGTGCCTCGCTATCCCTACTGTCACTGGGTGAGGACACCGCAAGATTGAACCCAAAACTAAGCACTTCTCCCATTGCAAAAATTACCAATCTTGTTGGCCAAACCAAGAAAATAATTCGAAGAGACTTGCAAAGATATGAAATCATGCATATAAGAATTCAGAAGAGACTCAAATAATATTCATGGATAATCTGAACATAAACTCACAATTCATCTGATCTCGACAAACACACCACAAAAGAGTATTACATCGGACATATCTCCATGAAGATCATGAAGAACATGGTATTGAAGATCAAAGAGAGAGAAGAAGCCATCTAGCTATTAGCTATGGACCCGTAGGTTTTTGGTGAACTACTAACACATCATTGGAGGGGCAATGGAGTTGATGTACATGCCCTCTATGATCAATTCCCTCTCCGGCAGATTACTAGAAAAGGCTCCAGATTGGATCTCTCGGGAACAGAGGCTTTTCGCGGCGTAAAAGTATTTTCGTGGCTCTTTTTGGCAATACTGGAATATTTGGGAATTTATAGGCCAAAAATTAGGGTTACGAGACCTGCAGGGGGGCCAGAAGCCAGGGGCGCGGCCACCCCCCCCCCCCCCCCCCCCCGCCCCCCAGGGCGCGCCCTGCATGCTTGTGGCCTCCCGGCAAGTGCCTTGCCTCCTACTCCAAGTCTGTTGCGTGTCTTCTGGTCCAAGAAAAAAAATCGGTAATTTTATTCCGTTTGGACTCCGTTTAATATTCCTTATCTTCAATAGTCAAAACGTGGAAAAAACAGAAACTAGCACTAGGCTCTATATTAATAAGTTAGTCCCAAAAATAAGATAAAACAGCATATAAATGCATACAAAACATCCAAAACATATAATATAATAGCATGGAACAATAAAAAATTATAGATACGTTGGAGACATCTCACGCTTCAACAAAAAATTATAGGAAAGGCTAAGGAGAAACATAACTAGCAAACGATAAAAACAGAATGCAAAGGGAAACTTTCTTAGGTGAAGTTCTTGTTGAGTACTATGTGAAGTGTGTGTGTTACACAGGAGGACATATAAAAATGAGATACAAGAAAGGGTACAACTTGAATGAGTTGAATAATAGTAAAAAGAAACAACACTACATTTTACAACACATATTGCTCCTGTTCGAAAACTGCAGTCCAACCACACAACATGCATAATTTCTATTCATACTCGCAAAAATTCTGGTATACGAGGAGCTGCTAAAATTGTAAAAAAATAAAGGGAAGGAAACAAAAAAATGATGAAGTTAAAATATTAGTACTTGAGAAGTTCTGGTACAAGTATCGATATAGAGAAAATAAATATGGTTGCGACAAGAAGGTACTACCGCCTAAAACCAAGTTGGGAAAGAGAATGTCTTCCATGCAGGTCATGAAGTTCTACTTGGACTCTTGAAAGAGTTCAACTATAACAACGACAAAAATAAATTAAAATATAAAACCATAAAAGGAGTACTAGACAAAATTGTTTAGGTGAAGTTCGACATAAATAATATATAAAGTTCAAGTACTATAAAAAGATACATTTCCAATGGGTTGAAGAACAATAAAAAATAGAGCAAAACACAAGAATGCTCATTGTGATAAAACATCAGTCCAACCAAATGACATGCAGAAGTTCAAATTGCACACATGGGGCAAAGAAAACCACACATGACTATGTGGAAAAATGGTAATGAACACATAGAGTAACAAACAAGAATGACATATCGAAACATTTTTATTCCACGTACAATGAATTCGGCCTTCCAATCATCTACACAAGGAGACTGGAAAAACGGAAAAATAAAAGAATGAAAAGAGGATTAAGCATAAAAAAACTAAAGAACGACAAGACAATGTGGGTGATAACAATAACAAAATAAAAAACAATAAAAGTAAAGAGGAGACAACAACAAGTATAAAACATACTTCCAAATCACCAAAATCTTCAACAAGGCCATCTCCGTCATATGTAAAGCGGAACTTCACACACAAGAAACCACACTCATTGGCACCTTGCTTTGGAACTTCGACATAATCCGACCTCTTTGCAATAGACAATCAATTTGGTTGATTGCTAGCTTTGTACTCAGCCTCACCATACACCTCCTCCAGCAACCCGACAAATTTCTTGAACTTCAAGACATGACACGAACACTAAAAATCAGAAACATATTCAACAAAACAGCTAAGTTCAATTACATAAACTGAGACTCGCACACAAGTACAACTAAAAAAAATATCAGAAGTTCAAGTATCAAATGATACTCAGTTCAACACACATAATTACGGAGGTACATGAAAAAAAACGTGACAGAGGTTCGGTTATCAGAACTAACAATATGTGTACAGCCTGCGTGGAAATGGGTTTGTGACATGCCCTTCTTAGAGTAAGGAAGTGAGTCGAAGATGTCGATGCTCCCGCGATATCTATTCAGCACATACACACTATAGTGCCCCACTTTCTCGATGCGCTTGAAAAATGGAAAAAAATACAAAAATATTAAAAGACACGGGTGAGCAAAACAATATAAACCATAACATGAAAGTGAACAACACACATGAACAACCCAGACGAACAAAAATGTCCTTTTTGGGATACTCAGAAAATTATATACATAATAAAGAAACAAATAGATATAAAAACCTAACAACTTTGCTTTAAGAAGGTCTTCTCCCTTACGAGCAAACAAACTCATCTATAGGTCCGCCAATTTTTTTCGCATCGAATTTTGGCATTAGTGAAGATAACACATCGTAATCCACGCAATAATGCATTACAAACACACCATCAACAAAAATTAAGAACATTAAAATGCGATAAATAAAAATAGATCACAATACCACTTAACCAAAACTAGAGCAAACATATCGAGATAGGGTTACAAAAAAACATGGATGAAGTAAGGACTCAGAACAACCCTGTCAGCACAAGAGATTATCTCCAATGTTTCTAGAATATCCTTCCATTAGTTTATTAGTAAGTCCATTACATATCCTTCCATCTGCTGCCCTTCACCAAAAAGACTATGAAAGACATGTTGTAACGACCAAGATATGACACTTTCCTTATTTGGGGGCGAGGCCCCAAAAGGGGAAAGGGTCGCATCTAAGAATTTCGCAAGTAGGATAACAATGCCATTACATAAATAGAGAGATGAGTATAAGATTCGGCTTACACTCGCCACATGCTAAATTACAGTCCACACAAGCATTCATTATTCATACATAAGCCAGGGTCCGACTACAGACAAGATAAACGGCAAAATATGATATCCCATCTTGCTAGTCCCGCGATCACGACCATGCGCCTCTAGTCCTCGGGATAAATCACGTATAGCCTGCCACTGTCTTCGTCGAACTCCCATCTCAGCTGGCTGTCCTCGGGAACATCTGCACCAGGGGTACCTGTACCTATGGGTGTTTGTAGTAAACTGTGATCCACGAGGACTCAGCAATCTCATGACCTTGGTATCGAGTCTAATTAAGTTAAATGGGTGAGGTAGGGTTGAGTGTTTGAGTTTGCAGCATCCTAAGCATATATGGTGGCTAACTTAAGAAGAACAGAATAGCATGTGGTGGTCTACGTAAGACGGTCGAAGACTAGAATGATCACTAAGTGATCATGAGCATCTACTTACGTCATTCATAACCCTACCGTGTTCTCGATCAAAGAAGGAGCTCTGAAGGAAACAGTCACGGTTACACACTCAGCTGGCAAGTTTTATTTGAATTACTTTAAGTTGTCTAGAACCGGATGTTAACAAAATATCCAAATTTGCCACATAACCGCAGGCACGGCTTTCCAAAAAATTAAACCCTACAGGGGTGCTCCAATTAGTCCATCACAAATTACCATAGGCCGCATAGTAATCGCCTACCACGAAACTCGTTATCCCGTCGGATTCCTTAGAGGAAAACCCCAACTCTGAGAAGACCCAAAGTCTCATTGGAATACCAACGCGCAAGATATATCACTAAGGTAAGACAAGTCTGGCAAGACCTCCTCACGTGTCGACAATCCCGATAGGAGTCGCGTATCTCGTTCTTAGGACACGACGGATGAGCACTACGTACAGTGGTCAGATAGACATCCCCCGAGTTGCCCCGGGTGGCCCCGCAAGTGGCTTTGGTTTGGACCAACGCTCATGAGGAGCACTCGCCCGGGGGTAGATTAGATTCCTGGGGGTAGCTATTCCCTATGATTTTTATCATTAAGTTATTAGCAAATTAACATCAAAGTTGGGTCCTGCCAGACAAGTCTTAACACTGAACGATTTATCGAGGGGGTCCCCATAACAACTCCGAACGTGTTAGGAGCGCTCAGTTATGGAATAAATCACCCGTAGCAGAAACTATGGAGGCAACAACGGAACAAATCACCCGGCGAAAGGCTAGGCCTTCCGTTATTTACCAAGTATATAGGTGCATTAATTAAATAGCAATTAAATATGATGATATCAAATTTCCCATGTTATCACATGGATGAGCTGGCACGTGCAACTAGCAACGCTAACAATTAGTGGTTGAGCAAGCCTAACCTAGCCAAACAATATTTGCTAGGAGGGGAAGTGTTTGAGGTTTCATGGCAATGTTTGATGACCTATATATCATGTGGTAGGCAACGGAAATGTAACGAAGGAAACGTAACACTAAGCATAACAAAGCTAGAAACAGTGTCAAGGTCACGATCATCTTGTCTGTGATTTCTTCATAGTGGAAATGATCCTGATCTTCCTGCACGAACTCACCGGACTCTTCGAACTCGTTTCCGGTCCCAGGAGCTACCCAAAACAAAACAAGCAGGAAATAAATACCAGCAACAAGATGATGCCACAGACATAATGATGCAAGCAAGCACAACCTCTAACCATGCACATGAACCACCCTACCCAGATAAAACTATTTCCACCTTACCACAAGGAGACTTTCCACATACAAGCTCAAAACCAGATTCTAGTAACTCCATTGGATACCTTGGGATTTTCTACCTCAAATCCATATATTACACTCCTATATACCTATGACCAAATCTCCCACAAAACTGAAAAATACAATTCACTCCAATTCTTAAAACAAACTAAGTCAAAACTTACTCTATTTGCACACTGCCAAAAATGACATGTCCAGAAATGGACATTCCTAGTTAATCACAGAAAAGCACATCAGGCAATAAAATAAAAATAACACAAAATGATTATAGGAGGGGGTACACGTGAAACTCGCCAGGGCCCCCTCTGAGTGTGACATGTGGGTCCTACTCTCCGGTATAACAGAGGAAAATACAAGGTGCAGGGTGGGGGTTCAAACCCTGCACATGAACCACCCTACCGAGATAAAACTATTTCCACCTCACCACAAGGAGACTTTCCACATACAAGCTCAAAACCAGATTCTAGTAACCCCATTGGATACCTTGGGATTTTCTACCCCAAATCCATATATTACACTCCTATATACCTATGACCAAATCTCCCACAAAACTGAAAATACAATTCACTCCAATTTCTAAAACAAACTAAGTCAAAACTTACTCTATTTGCACACTGCCAAAAATGACATGTCCGGAAATGGACATTCCTAGTTAATCACAGAAAAGCACATCAGGCAATAAAATAAAAATAACACAAAATAATTATAGGAGGGGGTCCACGTGGAACTGGCCAGGCCCCCTCTAAGGGTGACATGTGGGTCCTACTCCCCGTTATATATAACAGAGGAAAATACAAGGTGCAGGGTGGGGGTTCGAACCCTGCACCTCACGGTAAATCTCTTTGCTTTCTCATATAAAAATATGACAGGAGTATACGATTTGCGTACTAGTAAAAAAATGTGCACAAAGTGAGCGAGCCGTGAGAGAGATCGATGTACGTACCGTTTTCCCCCCTTTGGACAAAGCAGGAATTCGTGTATGGCACACGAGAGCAATGAACGAAGCCAGCAGCGGCGCACAGGACACCACTGGTTCTGCTGCGAACCTTGATCCTGGGATCGTATTGCCGACCACGAGATGTGTGAAGTGGAGCTAACGGGTTGTCCGTTTCAGTTCGCGGTAGGTCGCCGGGAATGATCGTCCAAAGGTGCGTGCGAGCGCGAGGTTTTTGTCTTCCGTTCGTTGGGATTGGGATTGGGCTCCCTACTTTGTTTCTCCTAATAAAAGGAAGCAAGCAAATGCAGATGAGAGGGCTCCAGCTTACAAGAATCTCTCCCGGCACATCCCTCTCCACCGAGCTCGGGAAATCAATTAAGTATAGACCTAATCGCAATCGACCATGGGAGGGATCACATCAACCTTTTCGCCCTCTTTGGACCACCAAAACCACAATGGAAGACAGACCCTAGAACAGCAGCTTTTAGGCTCCGTTCCGCTCTGACAGCGGGCTGGTAGGATTTCTACCCCACTAGCTGTCGTCTCCCTCACATGTAGTAGTACTTCCGATCTCCGCCTGCATTGGAGACAGTGGTCACCTGACCGAATCACACTTTCTGTGATACTTGCGTTTCTTTTCATAAAGCACAGTATTATTATACTGTATAATCTCACATGGCTTTGCCCTATTCTGTCTTTTGCATTCATTTTTTTGAGGTGACAATTGGCCAACCATGTCCTAAATATATTGTGTTTCATAGATCTGGAACCCCAGGGCTTCAATGGTATTATTATTTTTAGAGCAACTCCAATACCCCCTATGCATTTTCGTCTGTGTCTGTTTTGATGAAAAGGGACGAAAACGCCAGTCCAACGCGTCGACGCGAACCCATATTAGATCAGTATGTTGTTCATTTGAACACATTTTGGGGTTAAATTTGCATTCGATTTTGCGTCCACACGGATAGGAATGGACGCCTTGCGTGCTCCGTGCACGTCTTGGGCTCGCCTGTTAGCCGTTCAATTACCCTAACGCGGTCATAGTCAATGCATCCAATAAACATGGACCCGCATGATAGCGGCTGGAAGTGGAGTCCGCCTCCTTTTTAAATGCAAGTGTGTGGGAGGAGGGGGGTCATCCACTTCTCCTACCACTCGCGTCCACATCTGGCCAACCTCGCTTCCTTGTCGACGACAAAAAAAACCCTAGCCATGGGGTTGTTCAACAAAGGGAAGGGAAAGTGCAAGTTTGACGTCGGCGTGGGCTCATCCTGAGCACCTGCGTCGGACGCAATTGCTTTGTGAGCAGGGAGGCTCGTCGGCCACAGCACCGACACTACATCCATCGGGCCTTTACGTGGGCTGCGTCGTAGCTGCCCTTCTTTGACTTCACCGACTCTGATGACGAGAACGACGCCTAGGGTTGCGGGCTAGGGCGGCTGGGAGGCGTTGTTTCTTTCAAGTTTTGTTGACCGAATGTTTTAATGTATACTTATGTTTAATTTATGTACATGTTTTCGTTTGGGTCGGACGATTGGACTTGCTCTTAGGAGGTAAAGAAATCCTGGTCCATTGTAGGAGGTGCGTGTCGTCGGAGCTATCTCCCGCATCGACAACACTAGATGCGGAATAATCGAAATCTTAAGGGTCTGTGTGAATCAGGAGCCGGTGTGACGAGTCTGGATGGCGACACTAACCTTTTAGTTGGTGGCGATTTGGCCAGCTGTGGATTTGGGGAGGTGTGGCTATCTATGAAAATCATGCCAACTTCGGTCATAGCAGATGATGGAGACATATCTGTGCCGTTGCCTTGTCAAAGACATCGTTGCTACAACTCTTGTCATCCCGCCTGGACTGCTTTGGAAAATTCAGGATCCGGGTCTCCCAAGTGGAACGATGGCAATGCGCAACACCTTACCCCCTCCCAATTAGGGATGTAGAGTGGCATCCGACCCGCCCCGCTTCCTAGTTTAAATATATTATAGGTTAGTTATAATTTTTTTGCTAGATTTACCATAGTTTCAAATAATATTATGTTATGCGGGTTTATGCGGGATGTCCGTCTACATCCCTACTCTCAATGATATTGTTTTTTGAGATGCGCGACATCTTTCTCCCTCCCAATGACATCGTTTTATGAGCAGGTGCTGACTAGAGGGGTCCTCAGGTGAAGCGGCATGGTTTCTTTCAAGTCTAAGTTTCTCCCTTCCAATGACATCGTTTTATGAGCACTAGAGGGGTCCTGAGGTGGAGCGGCATGGTTTCTTTCAAGTCTAAGACGGCGTGACGCAATGCGGACTCGATGATAGACTAGTGACGATGCACGCGCACTGGATGGTGGCACTGTCTGATGTCATGGTGGCGTTGACAATATGCCTGGATGGTGGCATTGTGGTGGCGTTGACAATATGGCTGGCAAAGCCATTGAGTTGATCATCCCTGTCCTGAAGATGGGTTCACGAAAGACAGCGGCGGCGACTTCTGGGGCGTACATACGGTGCGCGCTAGGGGTTTGGAGAACGGATGCTCCGGTTTTAGATGCGTGTGCGTAGGTGTAGTGGAGTACGAAGTAGCAATAACACAACTAAACTGCTGAAGTGACTGGCAACTGAGAACTAGTACAGCAACAAAGAGGATAAACTGGACCGACCGAGCAGGGCAAAAACATAAACGACATAAATTGTGATAACAGCACTAGTTACATGGGCAAGAAATTCTGAATAACACAAATACAAAGTTCCAAGGCGAAAAGAACAGATGATCTAAGTACATATCCTACTTCCAAAAGCCGGCCTACGACGACACGATTCAGCCTCACGATGTAAAGTCTTTCGTATCTGCTCCCTTTGAAGTTTCTTAACCAAAGCATCGCAGGTTAACCAGTGTAGTAGTAGTTATGACAACACAAAATTACCACCAGCGACGCGGATCACCGGATCAGAGCAACTAGTCTGTGGCTTCCTTGCCCTGCTTCGCCCCGACCGAGAAGAACTCGGTGATGACCTCCAGGGGCATGCCCTTTGTCTCAGGGACCTTCATGTAGACGAATACGAAGGCTATCATGCAAACGACAGCATATATTCCGAAAACTCCAGCGAGTCCGATGGCGTTGAGCATCACGGGAAGAGTGTATGTCACGATGATGTCACCAATCCAGAAGGTTAGTGCGCAGATGGCAATGCAGATGCCACGGACGGAGGTGGGGAAAATCTCCGCGCAGAGAATATTCGGGATAGGCCCAAAACCCATGACGAAGAAGCAGAAGTAGACTATGACACTGATCGTTGAGAGAGCGGCGTGCACCATGGTTCCCACATCCAGAACATTCACCAAAACCAAGATAGCTAGTGCCACTATCAAGACAGGGATTGTTGAGAGGAGAAGAAACCTGGATGAGAAACAAAATGGAAGAATGGTTACTCTTTTGTTTACATTCAACAATATCACATTCTATAACAAGTAAGCAATAGCATGCAAAATGCGAAGTCTAACCTTCTTCCTGACATATCCATGAGTCTCATGGCGATGCCAATGCTGGGAAGCATCAGCAAGGTTGTCAAGGCACTAATAAGAATAGATGCAGAGGAAGAGCTTAGTCCAATGTTTGATAGAAGAATCCCAACACCTGCTTGCTCAAGTATCTGAGGCGTGTAATACAGGACTCCGTTGATACCCGCAAACTGAACAAGAGAAAAGTTGATCATCAGCAGAAGAACACTTGGTATGCAATATTTGTATTTATATTTAGGTAAAAGCACAGTAAACATAAAGCGTAGAAGGAAAATAAAGGGAAACATAGGGATGAGCAAACTGAATTATGTGACAAAATGAAATATTGTGCCGGTCATTTATTCTAGGAACACCACAATCATATTCAACAGTAAGATTAACGAAAAAAGATTAACCAATAGTTCCATGCTTCTGAGAAAATACCCATTAATAAAATTGTGACCTTACGGCCACATGTACCATAGACCATTCTGACAGGTCCTCTATAATCTTGTTCAATAGAATGTTATTATGTGTTTCTAGCACACCATCTTTCTTTAAAATTTTACTGTCTACCGCAAGATGTCAAAATTGAGAGTTTTTTCTTCGGTACCCCCCCCCCCCAAAGAAAAGTTTACAGATTTCAATGCAGATTAAAGATAGAAAATAGAATATACCCCTTCAATAAAAAATATTAGATTGTTCTAATCTTTTGTTTGATGTATTGGGAAAGTAGAGATTACAATTAGTTAGTCATGGATGTACGAGAATATCCTTTTTAAGTAACTTCAAGATTCGCGCAAACTTTTAAGGAGGGTGTCTCGAAGCGAAACTCCAAAACTGATCTTACTTGTGTGAAGCCAGCAAAGGACTAAAGATGTATTCGTAGCACTCACAGGTTGATAAGCAAAATTAAGTTATCCAGACTAGCAGGTTTGTCAAGTTTATTTACTTTAGAAAACTACAGCAACATAATACCAGTGTTGCTTAGTGCTTACCATAGGCAGCAGAGCAAAAAATAAATCCCATAATAAGGTTAAAGGTAAGAACTTCAACAAGAAGTCATGGGCAGCACAGATCAACATGATGTTATATTATTTAAGTTTTAGTTTGAAGAGGAAACAAAGACTATTAGATACTAAATCTATAAGAAATGCTTGTGCTAAAATAGTTGTCAAGGGCACTTGGCAGTACATACATTAGTATTTATATGCAACACAACGGCAAAAATAGCTTACCTGCTGCAGGATCTGTAATCCAATGCCAACAAACAGTGCATGCTTCACTCCAGGTTCAAATAGTTCTGCCCACTTTGTACCCTTGGCAACTGCCTCGGATGGATGTACCATGGCTGGACCAGCAAGCTGCTGCTCTATCAGGTCCTTCGAGTAAAGAGCAGGTTGGCTCACTAGAGCGGCTGCCTGGATATACTCACCACCAGGAGGAATATCACCTCCTGGCATAGACAATATAGAGCCTCTCCGATCACCTGACACACCCTCCTCATGCAAGTAAATACGCTGGAAGCCACCTTCTTTTTGCCCATCTGCACCTTCTCTCTCAGTCCACTTCCAAGCTAACTGCCACCCCCCACCAATGCCCATGCTGCTTACTGCGTCCCCTCCCTGCATGCTACTACTTCTTTCCACACCACCCATTATGCTTCCATGAGGTGCAGCAATCTCCTTACCCTCCACGCTTGTCGCTTGACGAGAAATAAGCGGGCTATTGAGGTTATCCTCAATGTCATCAGCACCATGATCCGATGCATAATCTTCATCATCCCTATGACTCTCAGCATCCCAGTCAGCTTTAGCCTGCTGCTGTTCAGCCACACTAAACATGCTGCCAAAGTTAGGAAACAAGGTGCTCCGCATGCTCCCCATTACCTCAGGCATCTTCTCATGGACACTTCCGAAGAGAGTGACAAGGGGGTCAACAAGAGATTTACCCTGACTAACCATACTCCCATGACGAGACATGAGGCCCAAAGCGCTTCCAAGTGCACTTTGGCCGCCGCCCCTAACAGGACGGGCGATCCAAGATACCCCTTCTTCAGCTCCATAGAGTTTCAACTTCTCTTGATCTGGAGCCAGCCCGTCATCAGCCAGCTCATCATCAGGTCCAATTATGTATTCCTCAAAATGTGTGTCTTTTCCAACACCCAATCCTTCAACAAGAAGGGCCATCTCTCCTGCACAGTTAATCGCACATGAGTAAAACCATCAGAGATTTTATGCCTGTCAGACTAGTAAGACAGACAAACCTGAGACATCTTCCCTTCCCCGCAGTCTTTGCAATACTCGCTTGGCCTCAGCCATTCTTCCCTTGCTCACAAGCCATCTGGGCGACTCGGGCAAATAAAAGACAGTCAATGCAAAATACATAAGCGACGGGATCGACAAAACCCCAAGCATGATTCTCCAGTCAGGCTGCGGCATGAGGGACATGGTAAACACCATGCAGTAAGAAAGGAACATCCCTCCTGACCCACTGAACTGCGGCAGCGTGTTCAGCAGCCCTCTAATGTCAGTCGGGGCGGTCTCCGAAATGTACAGAGGGACAAGGGTGACTGCCAAACCGATACCGAACCCGTCGATGAGCCTGGCCAAGAGCAACACATAGACGTTGGGCGCCCAGAGCATCACCAGGCCACTGACAAAGTAGAGGACAGACGAGGCGATCAGCAGGGGCCGCCTACCAACAGCGTCAGCCACCGCCCCGGAGAACGTCGTGATAACCGTCGCCCCGATGAGCGACATGGCCACGATGAGGCCCTCGATCAAGGGCTGGGTCTCCAGGCTGAACTCCTTCTTTATGTACAGGACGGCACCTGGAGAGATCACACCAGCAGGTCAACATGGTCAGCGTGAAGTCAAAGCATCTGCATCAGTTCAGAATTCAGAACATGTTGACACGGACTGAATTATCATGGTTCAGATGCCCAGATCGCGCATGAGACGGATCCGTTCAGAGAACTCGGAAATCTTGCGAGGATTTCGTTTCAGCCGCCTGATCGATTTAAAAAGATTGTAGAACAAGAAAGAATATCTGTTTTTACTACTGCTGCTGCTACTAGTACTACTACAAGCAGCTCCGCCAAATCCGTCATGATCGGAGCCGGCAAGATTCCCAATAATTGCCGCCACCTAACACGGGCCCCTGGGAAGCGCAGCAACACAAAGAGTATCTTCCCAACCGCGTCGAAAGGCCGGCTGTTTTTTCCGGAGGCACGGACGAATTACCTGCAATGGTCGCATTATCCCACCCCTGCAGCAGGTTCCCAATGGACGCCGCTATGGCGACCAGCACGGCGCCCGACGACATGGCCGCCGAATCCTACCACCTGCACAGCACAATCACCACCAACAACAACAGAACTCGTCAGCACCGCAAAGCTCGTAACAAGATATAACAACAACGACCACCACCACAACAACAACAACACCCAAGAAACAAATCAGATTCGACACAAGCAGCCGGCCACGGCCGCCTCTACCCCCACACGCACGCAGAAAACAAGCAGGGAAAGAGCTTCGGCCGAGGGCGGGCGCAAGCGCGCGCTTACCCGACGTCGGCGTCCGGAACTCGGGATCTCCGCTCGGGCACGGGGAGAAGCTGTGAGGAGTCTGGCGGGCCGGGCAGGCGTATAAGAGGGGGAGTCCCTGCCAACCCCGGAAGCTTTTCCCTCCCGCTGTGGCGTCGATTTCGCCCGGGGGCGAGAGTGGGGAGAGATATGAGGGAGTGTGGGGTGGGGACTCTGTCGACTATCATCTGGTGGCCTGTGCGCCAGGCTCCGATTTTTCTAGTGGTGTGTTCCTCCGCGCGCCGCTGGCCCGCTGCCGAGCCGCCACGACGCTGCCAGGCGGGGCCGAACGACCCCGGGGCCACGCGTCAGCTGGCGGTACGGGTGAGGCGGTGCGTGGGGCGTCTGTTGACGGGCGGGCCCGTCGCGGGCCCGAGGGAGGGGCAGGGCCGCATATGGGAATTATTGAACGGGGCGGGCGAGCCCGGATCCAACCTTCCCCTCTCTCTCTCGTCTCGTGCAGGACAACTAGCCATTTTGTACTTGTGCGATTAATTGATTTGTTTTTACGGAGGATCCGTGATGCGCTGTCACATGCCCGCTCCAAAACTAATGGCCCCTGCTGCTAGAGTCCAAGGGGGTGTAGTGTACCAGCTTGCAGCAGGGGGCGCTATACGGAATTTACAGGCCTCCATGTTCTGTGTTTTGAATCGTGTCTCCCTTTGCATGATGGTGGTGAGGGGTCGGGCGTATATAGAAAGAATCAACGATGCAGAATGACTGGGCTCTTGTGGTGTCGTGTTTGGGCGGCCCAAGCCCGCTCCTCCCGTGGCGGCTGGGTTTCTCTCCCACCATTGGCGTGTTGGTGCGGCGCCTTCGGGTGGTCGCTCGGTTGTCCGCGCTTGTGGTGGTGTGTTGCTCTTGAGTTTCGTCGTCTTTGGCGGTCGGTGGGGGTCTTTGTATTTTTTGTATTTAGTTTTTGTCCGGTCTTCCTTAATAAACCGGGCAACTTCTTTCTTATGTATAGAAATGTACAAATCATGTTTTTCTTGTGGGTTATTCGGCGGAAAAATGAATAAAGATGTTTGCCTAAGGTCTTACTTGGGTTCCAAGCTTGAGAGGAGGTTTATGAACAAAGTTTAAGCATGTGTTGGAAATACACTCGAATATGTTTACTGTAGGTTGTAGCCGATCCGATCAATATCGAAGAAGCAAAATATTGATCCAAATCGATTGTCTCGTTTCTTGCATCCTTCATTTTTTTAACTTCTATCTTTTACGGTTAAATCTACTTCGACGGAGATAGAGTGATTTTAGTCTCAACGGTCTCATCATGCTTCCTAGATGGGAATCATGGAAGATGGACAAGGGAGGTTTGTGGCGGCAAACAAATATAGATGTGTCATCCACCGTCATCATCGTGGGAGTCCATCAACCATGTCTCGCGGAGTGTGTCGTGGACGCATATGACCTAACAAGTTGTTTTCATGGGACAAAGCATCACGATCAATCGGCTCATTATAGGCTCACATATCATGCATCAGGTGTTCGATCTGCATGTTATTGGCCACACTACAAGATGGTATTATGATATGATGTGGTCATATGTACCAATGAGACCCGATGGCGCACAAGGATTATGTATGTATCAAGAAACTTGGACTTGAAATAAAAATTCAATTCATACTACTTAGATAGACTATGTAGATAATATTTGACGAGACATGTCAACATGGTTATATGTTTTCCTAATGCATTCTAATCCTCTACAACACTAAACTTTCTAGTTTTGAAGAGCTCACATTTAATTGAGATCTCCAATTAGAATTGGGTCACCTGATTTTGACCGGGTAAACAATTTTTTAAAGCTCTCTTCTTCAATTCTCTATACTATACACTATGCTTCCAAATTTTTAAGGCCTCACAACTAATTGAGGTATTCAATTTCGAATTAGGTCATCTGGTTTTGACTCGGTCAACAATTTTCCAAGCTCTTCCATTCAATTCTTTTTATTCACTATGTTCCCTAATTCTTCCAAGTCAAGAGCAAAAATATTGCATCCCAATATTAAACAAATAAAGTATGGAAATTCATTTTATGATGAATCTAAAAATACCAACTAGATATTATGAATTTTGATATATTCCTTTACAAATTCGATCAAACTTAAAAGGTTATCTTTTCAAAAAAATCATACATCTTACATTTTGAAATATAGTGATTATTTATATTAGAAATCCAACAACATCAATGACGCAGCAAAGCGCGCAAAACCCTTCTAGTAAAGAACAAACCCAAGGGGTTTCAAACTTAAGATATGCATCTCTCTATCAACAAGAACGCCATCTCGTTTTGTGGAGTGATAATAGTCCGTCTTAATAAAACATGCCTGAGAATGGTTGGTTCTCTTGTAAACTTTTTCTTTGCATGACTCTTCATAATGAATATAGATCTAGTTGCGCCGATCCTCGTAATTCAACATCGACTAGCTATGCACGTGTGTTGCTACACGCAATAAATTTCGTTACCGAAATAAAGTTGTTGATTCGCATTTAGTGGTTTACCAAGATTTGTATATTGTTATAGTAAAATACCATGATTCCTCCATGAAAGCGTACTATATGCGTTGAATATGCATTCAATGGCTTACCAAATATACAATATAAATATTTTTGCTTTTATTCAGAAGGTATTACCATTACCAAAGCCAGTTTAACAAAAGAAACTACCCCCTAAAACGAAATATAAAACTGGGTGTGTGTGAGGAGAGCATAATGTGGATACGAGATGTGGAGGGGGTGTCGGTGGAAGACTGACGAAAGACAAAACCTTGTGTATTTTTGAAGTAGGAGAGATTATTTTGCGCATATTTTGTAAGGAGAACGTATCAATCGAACTACTATAATTGATCCATCCTATGGCATCTTATGTCCATACAAGCATACAAACATACAAGATCAGAAATCAGATATTATTCTGGAGGAGACGGGTACAACAGTTCTTGAAACGGACGGCTGCGGACCAGGTTGCCCCAAAGATCGAGTGGCCCCGTCGATCTCTAGACAATTTGAAAGAGTGCCTCACAATAATCGTAGGGGGAAATGGGCCCGAAACCGCACGTCGAAGACGCTCATCGAGACGGTGACACATTCTTTGTTTCTATAATTCCCTGGTGTAAAGTTTCCTACTTTATTCCAGATGGTGCCGTGTGATTGCTGCAGCGAGGCACAGGCCATCCACCCTGTCACTCTCTGCTTTACGACGAGAGATCTACTTGATATTTTGTGTGATTGTTTCGATCTAGATGCGCTTGCCGTGGCATCGATCGCTAATTAATTCAGGAGGAAACGAGGACGTCTAGATATTCGCTGCGGACACTGGACAAGGAGTAGGTTATGAGAGTTGGGCTCACCTCAAAAATCTATTCACGAACGTGACACGTCAAACAAGATCTTTCATAGATGTAAGATTGCTAGGCCTTAGAGCATCTACAGCACACTTGTATAATGCCGATCCGTAAAAGATGTTTATAGTTCGTGAAAAATGGATTTTTACGGGCTAGTGCGGATGCGGACAGAGTCACATCCCTAAAACGGACCCGTATAAAAGCATATTCACCGCAGATTTTATTATACGGGTCGTCAATGTGGGGGCTGCTCGGGCGCAACCGCGTCGACCCGCAAACCGGAAAACCACGCAATATAACATAATTGGAATTTGACAACGATTCCGGTAAATGAATTCAGATTTAAACAATGAAGCATAGTTCGCGCGCGAAATGAGAACATAATTTGAAAGACAAACGCAAAAGGACTTCATGCATCCACGGTCTTCAGTCTCCACCATAGAATTCATCGTTGCCCCCGTATCCATCGACGCCAGCACTTGTCCCTACTCCGGCACTGAAATCATCGGTTCTGATTCCCGAGGAGAAACCATCGCCACCATTGTAACACGCAAGCATCCTCCTCTTCAAGATTTCTCTCATTGTCATATCATGTCATTCTTTGTTGATGTCGTCCATGTCATTGCGTTTCAAAGTCATGATCTTGTTCTCTTCCGGAAGAAGGTTGACCATGGTTTTGTTCTCAGCGGCACGTGCCTTTCTCTCCTCAACTTTCTTGAGCAATTTCCACCTCTCTTGCTTCCCTCGTGCCTTCTTCTCGGCCAACTCTATCTTTGCATCCAAAGACTTCGCTAGCGATACCTCATCTGATTGCAGCATGGAATCTATATTGTCCCACAAGGTCGATGCTTCGCGTTCCCTTTTGATCTTCTCCTTTGTCTTTTTGTCATCATCGGGCTCGTTCAAGTTTCTTGGGCCATCATCTTCTTCATCTTCATCCATTTCAGTAAGTGAACCTTTCTTTGGTGGGGATTCTCTCTCAATCAACGCCCATTTATCGTAGTTTTTGAGCAATTCCCAAAAATGCTCTAGTTTATAAAATCTTCCTTTGAAAGCATCCATGTCTTTGTATCGTTGTTGGGCAATTTTTTCCTACACAGTAAAAACAAAGTCAAACTAATGGAACCATTGTACATTATGCAAACTAATGGAACCATTTGATTTCAATCAACTCACATAGTCGGATTCAACAGTTCCACTTGGTGGAGCATTGTAAATTGTTCCAAGCAAGTTGCCCAACGGCTACAAGCCGGCTTGATCACGTCCCAACAACCTTGGAGTGAACGAAAGGTCTGTGTTGTCCTGTTGGGATACTTGGCCATGAAGAGGAAATGGACCTGGAAGTGAAGCACGTTCTCAATTTTAAAGGCTCAATTAAAGGGAGAAGAGTCATCAATCGGGATAGGGTATCCGGAGCAAAGCTACTACAGAAGGATTATTTTGATCCGAAATCAACTTCTCGACTGATACATTTTCCATTGTCGCTTTCGCATGCGAAAACCATTGTTCTTGCGCATTGTGGAGGCAGTGGAGGCACGCGATGACTACTTCAAGCTCCAGGGGATTGTTGCGGTCAACTCTCTTTCTCTGCTAAGAAGAAGTGCACGACTGCTGTCATGATGCTTGCACTTGGTACTGCGGCCGATGTCGTTGGTGAGATGGTCGGGATGGGGGAGAGCACATACATGAAAACTACTATCAAGTTTGCCCGTGTTGTAGTGGAGGTGTTTGGAGCAGAGTATCTAAGAGAGCCAAATGCACATGGCATGGGGAAGTTGTTGGCAATTGAAGAGGCCACAGGGTTTCTAGAAATGCTCGGATCAACCGATTGCATGCATTGGTAATGGAAAAACTGTCCAAAAGGTTTGTGAGGAATGTACCAAGGTCACACAAAAGAGGACACCATCATACTAGAGGTGATGGCATCACATGACTTATGGATTTGGCATGCTTTCTTTGGAATGCCAGGTTCTCACAACGACCTCAATGTGCTTCAACGATCTCCGATGTTCAGGAGGCTTTGCAACGAGGAATCACCTCCGTGCGACTACAACATGGGATATTATCTTACCGGTGGCATATATCCTCAGTGGGCTGCATTTGTGAAGACCATATCCGAACCAGATCAGAGAAAATAAAAGCACTTCACAACAATGCAGGAATCAGCTATGAAGGACGTGAAGAGGGCTTTTGGAGTGTTGCAAGCGCATTGGGGAATTGTTCGTGGGGGCTGAAATGATGTGGGAACAAGAAATTTTGTGGCACATGATGACCTGTTGTGTTTTTTTGCACAAATATGATCGTCGAGGATCAGGGTGATGGTGTAGCGCAAACCAATGATTTTGAAACACCTCGAGTACAAGTTGAATACCTGAAGATCAAGATGCAATGTAGCTTATGAATTTTCTGCAGATGTATTAGAATCTCCAAGATCATCACGTGCACATGCAACTACCCAATGAACTCGTGGACCATATGTGGACCCACAATGGAAATCAAAGAGGAGATGATTGATTGTGCACTTCAAATAAAATTGATGTAAACCCTTTTTATGTTCGGTATCAACATTTATTTTACGTGCGACGTTTATTATCAAATGATCTACGTGCATGGCTTCGTATGAATTTGAGAGTCCGAATATGAGGTATGTGGATGCGTAGAGAAAAATATGATGGGTCGTCCAGATGTGTCTGCGGGCATGCCCGGGCGCGTGTGTGGGCATATAGGGGGCCGGATTTGTCCAGTCTGGCTGTAGATGCTCTTAGTATTTTCTGGACGCACCGTGCTATTAGGTAAACTTCACCACACCTACGCAAAAGCGCGTTGGTTTGTGTTGAAATGGAGAAAAACAACGGCCTAGTGCGTCCATACAAACGGACATGTGTTTGTTTTTCGTCCGCCTACGATTCATTTATGGCCTATATTTTGGTTGGGCACACGACATGTGCGGAGCCCACCTTTGTCCTTCCCATGTCCATCTCCATCACATTTTCCCCCTTCCTCCCAAAAACTCTCCAGTCCTCTCACACTCCCGCCCACTCATCATGATCGACGCGCCAAAACCATATCGACGTCGCTACACCCGCCGACACGGGCGAAGACGAGGCCATCCACCTTGTCCGCATGAAGCATCCTAAGAATCAGTTTATGCCGGAGCATAAGGTCATCGAGGCGGGGAAGAGGGACGGCCATAGGAAAGCTTAGGCCAAGAAAAAAGAGAAGGCCGCGGTAGTCACCCTCACAACAAGGAGAATGACGTCCTCGTCGCCAAGGCCACACAACAGGCCCTTGCCTGCTGAAGTACACTCTCGGTGAAGCTGGCATTTTTGCTGCCGTCACCATGGCCGCGATGAGCACAAACTCGTTGGCTACCTGTCCGCCACTATGTGAGTCGCCGCACACGTCCACCACGATGCAGACACATGGATTCCTTCCCCACCATGAGCTCACCACTTCCCGCTTCTCCACCTCACCTAGGGGACATGTCGGTGGAAGTCCCGAGGAATTTGTATATAAATACTGTGTAAAAAACTTGATTAAAAAGTCGTTCCAGTAAAATTAGAAAAATTCTGCACTCGACGTCAAAGTTTCTGTTTTTGTACCGTATCAACTCTACTTATCATTCAAATCATCCCAAAGGCTTTACTTGGCACAAACACTAATTTAAACATAAAAACATAGTTATCACAGTAGCAATAATCATGTTATATCACACAAACAGAAAGTAGAACTAGAAAGAAAAATAACGGTTGGGTTGCCTCCCAACAAGCGCTATCATTTTACGCCCCTAGCTAGGCATAATGCATTGTTTCACGTATTGTCATCCTTGTTGGCATTCACACCTTGGGATGTGTGTTCATCAGGAGGCTTTCCTCAAAGTGCGTTATATCGACTAGAGGGGGGTGAATAGGCATTTTTTGTAAATTCATCATTGAGAAAATTTCTTGTGAGGAAAAGTTCACAGTCACGAACTGAGTGTAGCGGTGTAAGTACTCGGGCAAGTGTGCAAAACATCGGTAGCATTGTCCTTCAAGTTTGAGAACAAGAGCAGAAATAACATCAGCGTAACTTTTGGTTCTTTTAAGGATTGGCGTATCCTTGCAAGCTAAACTACCCGTATAGTTAAAGTATTCATAGATAATGATTTTTCCTATGATATTCCCCTTCCCCGCAACATAGTTTTTTACGTCTCCTTGTGGGGAAGTTTCCTCTTTGGGGATTTCACCTCCATCATCCTTCTCGATGAAAAAATCAGACATAATAGCAACTTCAAGCAAGTGAAACAAGCAAACAAGTAAACTAGCAAAGATAAATATTTTTGCTTTTTTTATTTTTATAGCAAGCAAAATATAACAACAAATAAAAGTAAAACAATTGACAGGAAATTGGTGATACTTGATACGTCTCCATCGTATCTACTTTTCCAAACTCTTTTGCCCTTGTTTTGGACTCTAATTTACATGATTTGAATAGAACTAACCCGGACTAACGCTGTTTTCAGCAGAATTGCCATGGTGTTGTTTTTGCGAAGAAATAGAAGTTCTCGGAATGACCTGAAAATTTACAAGGATTTTTTGTGGAATATATAAAAAATACTGGCGCAAGAATCAACCGGAGACGTGGAGCGAGGAACCCACAAGCCCAGGAGGCGCGGGCCCCCTTGGCCGCGCCTAGCAGGCTTGTGGGGCTCTCGGGGCTCCGCCGCCTCCAACTCCAGCTCTATTTAGTCCCTTTCGTCCGGAAAAAAAATTCAAGGAGAAGAGTTCATCGCGTTTTACGATACTGAGGCGCTGCCACCACCTGTTCTTCTGTGGAGGGCAGATCTGGAGTCCGTTCTGGGCTCCGGAGAGGGGAGATCGTCGCCATCGTCATCACCAACCTTTCTTCATCACCAATTCCATGATGCTCTTCACCGTTCGTGAGTAATATCATCATAGGCTTGTTGGACGGTGATGGGTTGGATGAGATCTATCATGTAATCGAGTTAGTTTTGATGGGGATTGATCCCTAGTATCCACTATGTTCTGAGATTGATGTTGCTACTACTTTGCCATGCTTAATGCTTGTCACTAGGGCCCGAGTGCCATGATTTCAGATCTGAACCTATTATATTCTCGTCAATATATGTGTGTTCTTGATCCTATCTTGCAAGTTGTAGTCACCTACTATGTGTTATGACCCGGCAACCCCGGAGTGACAATAGCTGGAACCACTCCCGGAGATGACCATAGTATGAGGAGTTCATGTATTCACTAAGTGCTAATGCTTTGTTCTAGTTCTCTATTAAAAGGAGAACCTTAATATCCCGTAGTTTCCATTAGGACCCCGCTGCCACGGGAGGGACGGACAATATATGTCATGCAAGTTCGTTTCCCTAAGCACATATGACTATATACGGAATACATGCCTACATTACATTGACGAACTGGAGCTAGTTACATATCTCTCCATGTTATAACTGTTACATGATGAATGTCATCCGACATAATTATCGATCACCGATCCAATGCCTACGAGTCTTTTCCTACTCATTCTTGCTACGTTACTTTGCTTCTACTACTGTCACTGCTCTATTGTTACCCCCATGGCCGCGCCTACCAGGCTTGTGGGGCCCACGTGTCCCCCTCCACTTATTCCAGCTCACATCTCCTTCTCTTATCTCCAGAAAAAATCATTCCGCAGCTCAAACCCGTGTTCTTGCTCTTCTTGCTGCGATTTTCGATCTCCTTGTGCAAAGCCCCATTCACCAAACTGTTTTGGGGGAATTGTTCCTTGGTATGTGACTCCTCCATTGGTCCAATTAGTTTTTGCTCTAGTGCCTTATTCGTTGCGTATTATTGCTGCCTTGGTGACCCTATTCTTGAGCTTTGGATGTTAATTTTAGTTGGTCCCAAGTTGTTTTGATGCATGATATGGCCTCTAGGCACTTGTAGGAGTAGTTGCTATGAGTTTCGTTGAGCCTTGTTCACTTTTCCTTTGAGTCACTAAAAATTCCAAAAAATTTCAGAGAAAGAAAAGGAAAAGATGAGGAGGTTCCTAAGAGGCTCTTCAAGTCGTGACCCCAAGGATGATGAAAATGAGAAGAAGAAACCCAAGTATCCGGTCTCCCGAGTTGCAGAAGTTCAAGCGTGCGAGTGGCCAAGCGATGTGTTCTTGCGTGCCGCCGGTCTTTGTGAGGATTTTATTACTTGTTGGAGAACGCATGCCTTACCGCATTCGTTGAAGATAAGTGTCCGCAATACCTCCTCCTCATTAATATTTTCGTGCAAAGCTTTAACTTCTATACAAGGAAGAGTCCTCCTATGGTTGAGTTCAAGTTATATGATATCCCCCAGCGCATGCCACTTCGGGATTTTTGCAATGTTTGCAAATTACCTTATGTTGGGGATATTCATGAACCTCGTCCATGGGACTTGGAGGCTTTCATAGATAATATTGTTGTAGGAGAGGAGAGAGGAGTATCTTGCGCTAGAGTTGCTAGCATACATTTTCCCGTGCTTCGGTACTTCTCATTATTCGTGGGAAAATGTTTGATTGGCCGTGGGAAAGCTGGGGCCCTTAGCTCCCCAGATCTTGCGGTTTTGCGCGAAGCCATTTATAATGATGAAACTTATAGCTTGGGCGCTATAGTGGCTCAACGCTTGAACACGAACCGTACCAAAGGCGCTATTTATGGAGGTATGTATGCTACCCGTCTTGCTAGACATTTTGAGATACCTATTAGACTGAACGAGGAAGAAGAGATGCTTCTTCCTGAGAGATATCTAGATTATGATAGCATGGTTCGCCATGACTTTCTTGACAAAGATATAAATAAGAGGATGATTTATAACTTGGTATTTAGTCAGGGTACACGTGAGACTATTACTTTGCCTGCTCCTTCTTTGTTCAACCTTTATCTAGGCAGGTACATTATTATGCCCTCGGACATCTACGCATATTGGGGCATAGCGCCACCACAGGCGCCCGTGCCCGAGCTACCAGTCGAGTACCAGACGCCAGTTTATCAGTGGGAGCGAGAGGAGCTCACCCAGCAGTGACACCCTCAGTACACTCCGGAGTACCCCGGAGACGGTTACTTCCCACCTTGGGAGTAGACCAACTTAGCACAAAAGCCTAAGCTTGGGGGAGTACGTGTTTCTCACCGACTTTATATTCATGTTTACACTTCCACTTTGTTAGTCGGTGTTCACACTTTGCCAGTGTATCATCCATGCTAGTTTATTTTCTTTTTCTTGCTTTCTTCTCATGTGTTTGTTTAGATTGAGAAAACCCAAAAAGATTTTCCTTTCTTCTTTTGCTTGTTGGGAGATTCCCCGTGTAAATAGTTTTTTTCCTTGGGTCAAGGTAGAGGACCATGGTTACAAATGTTTAGTGGCTCTCGCATGCATATCTGTTTATCTCTCAAAGAGCCATATTACTTTGTCTTCTCCTCTGTGTTTGCTTGCAGATTCCAGCTTAGTCCAATGCACGGACACTCTTATTATTGTTCACATCATTCGGCCGTGCAAGTGAAAGGCATAATGACGATATATGATGAAGTGAATGAGCCTGGAAAAGCTGGTATGAACTCGATCTATTTTGTTTTTGTAAATATGACTAGCTCATCGTTCTAAATTCAGCTTTGTTGTGAGAGAAACATGTTTGCAATGAAAACTTAGAGATCATAGTTTCTGATGCCATGCTTAATTAGCTAGGAGCTCATAATGGTTTGTCTTGGATGACAACATGAATTTCGAGATGATTATGATGTAGTATGATAGGATGGTATCCTCCTTTGAATGATTCAAGTGGCTTGACTTGGCGCATGTTTACGCATGTAGTTGAAACAAAATCAACATAGCCTCTATGATATTCATGTTTATGGTGATTTATGTCCTACTCATGCTTGCACTCAATGTTGGTTAATTTCAATGCATATTGATAACTGTTGTCGCTCTCTAGTTGGTCGCTTTCCAGTCTTTGGCTAGCCTTCACTTGTACTAAGCGGGAATACTGCTTGTGCATCCACTTCCATAAACCCAAAGTTGTTCCATATGAGTCCACCTACCTACCTATATGCGGTATCTACCTGCCGTTCCATGTAAATTTGCATGTGCCACTCTCTAAACCTTCAAGAAATAATCTGTTTTGCATGCCCGAACCGCTCATGTGGTGACAAGGGGCGGTTAGTATCTTCCATGCTAGGCGTGTTATCCTCGATATGTGTTTATTCACTATCATTCACGAGAAAGGGGCCGGTAATTGGAATGCCCAGTTCCATGCTCAAATCGAAAAGATAATTGTAAACAAAACTCCCCTTGGATTGTTGTTGGTATGGATGACACCCGAGTATTCGGCTAGTCGTGGAGTGTGATTGATCGATGGTAGGGGAGTCAAAACTTTACTTTTCTGTTTGGGAACCGCCTATAGCATGCGTAGCATGGAAGATGGTGAAAACTCTTGGTCATTGCGTTGACAATGAAAGCATGCCACCCAAAATTATTTATCTCTCTCTTCAAAGCTTGAGCTCTGGCACCTCTGCAAATCAATGCTTCCCTCTGCGAAGGGCCTATCTATTTATGTTTTTGTAGAGTCATCCTCTTCTTATAAAAGCACCAATTAGAGAGCACATCCGTCATTTCTATGCTTTGCTTTTAGTTGTTATTGAGTATGACTGTGACTGGGTCTTATTTTCCATGAATTACAATGTTCAGTCAGCCCTTGGTCCTTGAAGGTGCTCTGCATTTATGTTTTGTGGTCTCAGAAAGAGCTAGCGAGATACCATCTGTTCATATTGCTTCATGATTGTTTTGATTGAAGTGTTGACGTTTGGAACTTCTTATTATTGCTCGCTAGTTGATTATGCCATTGATATGAGTTTGCCATGAGACCTAAATGTCATTGCTTATGTGGTTAGCTTATGATCTTGCTGAAAATCTGAATATGAGTTAGACATAATTACAACAACAAGATCAAACAAAGTTTGTAAAAGTTTTTCTTTTGTCTCTTTCAGTTTGTCAACTGAATTTCTTGAGGACAAGCAAGGCTTTAAGCTTGGGGAGTTGATACGTCTCCATCGTATGTACTTTTCCAAACTCTTTTGCCCTTGTTTTGGACTCTAATTTGCATGATTTGAATGGAACTAACCCGGACTAACGCTGTTTTCAGCAGAATTGCCATGGTGTTGTTTTTGCGCAGAAATAGAAGTTCTCGGAATGAACTGAAAATTCACGAGGATTTTTTGTGGAATATATAAAAAATAATGGCGCAAGAATCAACCGGAGACGTGGAGCGAGGAGCCCACAAGCCCAGGAGGCGCGGCCCCCCTGGCCGCGCCTAGCAGGCTTGTGGGGCCCTCGAGGCTCCGCCGCCTCCAACTCCACCTCTATTTAGTCCATTTCACGTGGAAAAAATCAAGGAGAAGAGTTCATTGCGTTTTACGATACAGAGGCGCCGCCACCACGTGTTCTTCCTGTGGAGGGCAGATCTGGAGTCCGTTCTGGGCTCCGGAGAGGGGAGATCGTCGCCATCGTCATCACCAACCTTCCTTCATCGCCAATTCCATGATGCTCTTCACCGTTCGTGAGTAATCTCATCGTAGGCTTGCTGGACGGTGATGGGTTGGATGAGATCTATCATGTAATCGAGTTAGTTTTGATGGGGAATGATCCCTAGTATCCACTATGTTCTGAGATTGATGTTGCTACGACTTTGCCATGCTTAATGCTTGTCACTAGGGCCCGAGTGCCATGATTTCAGATCTGAACCTATTATGTTCTCGTCAATATATGTGTGTTCTTGATCCTATCTTGCAAGTTGTAGTCACCTACTATGTGTTATGACCCGGCAACCCCGGAGTAACAATAGCCGGAACCACTCCCGGAGATGACCATAGTATGAGGAGTTCATGTATTCACTAAGTGCTAATGCTTTGTTTCGATTCTCTATTAAAAGGAGAACCTTAATATCCCGTAGTTTCCATTAGGACCCCACTTCCACGGGAGGGATGGACAATAGATGTCATGCAAGTTCTTTTCCCTAAGCACGTATGACTATATACGGAATACATGCCTACATTACATTGATGAACTGGAGCTAGTTACATATCTCTCCATGTTATAACTGTTACATGATGAATGTCATCCGGCATAATAATCCATCACCGATCCAATGCCTACGAGTATTTTCCTACTAGTTCTTGCTACGTTACTTTGCTGCTACTGCTGTCACTGCTGCTATTGTTATCGCTACTGCTGTCACTGCTACTGTTGCTATCACACTACTTTGCTTCTGAAACTTTGCTGCAGATACTAAGTCTTTCAGGTGTGGTTGAATTGACAACGCAACTGCTAATACTCCAGAATATTCTTTTGCTTTCCCTTGTGTTGAATCAACAAATTTGGGTTGAATATTCTATCCTCGAAAACTGTTGTGATCCCCTATACTTGTGGGTTATCAATACTCCCCGACAACGGCGTCACAAATCCTTCCTAATAGTTGTGATCCACGTTGGGTTTTTCCCCGAAGAGGAGGGATGATGTCGCACATTATAGATAGGTATTTCCCTTAGTGAGAAGCAAGGTTATTGAATCAATAGGACTATCATGCAATTTCTCATCATCAACGCCTACACACAAAAGAGCACACACTTGCACCCAACGCGAGCAAGAGGGTTGTCAATCCCCTTTATCTCGTTACTTGCAAACAAATGAGTAGTGCATATGATATTTTGATAAATATAAAATATAAAAATTAAATGCAAATAATAAAAGGCAACAAGTTATTTAGTATTTTTGAATATATTTGTGAATAGACCCGGGGGTCATAGTTTGCGCTAGAGGCTCCTCTCTTGTAGAAAGCATACAATGGGTAAAAAAAAATTACCGTTGGCAATTTATAGAAAAGCACATATTTATGCAATATTTATTCATTGAAATGATCATTAAATATAGGCATCATGTTTGTAAGCAAGTATACCGACTCCTGTCTACTTCTACTACTATTACTCCATCCATCGACCGCTATCGAGCATGCATCTAGAGTATTAAGTAAAACAGAGTAATGCTTGGAGAACAATGACATGATGTAGACAAAGAGAATCCAATTAATATGAATTAATCCCATCATTCTATCCTTAGCGGCAACAATACAAATATGTGTCTTGTCCCATACTTTTTCACTAGGATATAGAGCACCACAAGATTGAACCCACTACAACACACCCCTCTCACTGAAGATAGATCAATCTAGTTGGCCAAACCAAATCAGTAGATTTGAGAGATTTATGAAGCTATCACAATCATGGATATAAGAAATCAGAGAAGACTCAAATATATTTCATGAATAATCTGAACATAAACCCAAAAATTCAACGGATCCTAAGAAACGCACCGCATAAAGTGATTACATAAGATAGATCACCGCAAGAATCACGGTGATCATGGCAGCGAATAACATAGAGAGAGAAATAGCCATCTAGGTACTAATTACGGACCCGTATGTGTATGATGAACTACTCACACATCACCATGGGAGCGACAATGTTGATGTCGAGGCCTTCCGTGATCGATCCCCCCTCCGGTAGGGCACCGGAACAGGGCTCCAACACAAAGGTTTAGTATAGTAAGACAAGACCTATCCAATGCCTTTGTTTGATTATTGCAATCTTAATTATCAAGGCAACCCCACACGATGGATATGATCTTTGGTTGGAAAACTGACTCTTGATGCAGGACACATGTGGTCAAGACTTAATTTGGACACTCACCTATTTTGATTTGTAACAAGCACATCTTGATGTGTGACTTTGAGCGCACAAATTAAGATCATATTTGGCCTTGTCATAAATATATGGTTGTAAGCATTACAACCTCGTACCCATGTCTATTTTTATTATAAGTGTTCTTCTCGTGTCAGTTTGATTTATGATCCGGACAAAAATTGATTTTTTTTTGGAAAAAACTTGTTTGAGACCCTAGCTTAAAGGACACCATCCTTCTATGGGTTCGGTAACTCAGGGCCGCCTCCAAGGAAAAAGACGAAAATACTTTTTGCCCCATTTCTGGACCACCAAAGGAAGTAATCACATACGCGGGTCGTCTCTATCGCCCTCACATTCAGTGTTGATCCCATGCCATTCGAGCATGCCACAACTGCCTTAGTCCTAGGTGCGGGCAGCTCACCGCGCCAAGAATGTTGCCCGGGCCGGAGACAACAATTCCCACCATTGTCATTAGAATAATGCCAAGGCCTTGAAGGGGCGGGGTTATCGATGCATCAGAGCGGATCATGGGTGAGCAAGCGGGCAAAGCCCGCCGTCTAGCTGTTTAGCACGTATGCGCCACCTGAACCCTCATCATACTTCCCTCTTCTGTCGAGTCCCACACCTCTCTCTTTTCCTGATAACCCCTATACGTCTTTGCGATGTACTACAACCATTCTAAAGATGAGAAAGAAAAGTGTAAGGCCAATGCCAAACGGGAAAGGTCTACCTCTATGTTTAGTAGAATGACTAGGTGTGCCCTAGCAGAATGTTTGGTATTATGAACTGAAGAATGTATTATTATGCCCTTATGTTGTTGAATATGTCCTTGAAATATGCATGAACGTTTATGTATGTGTTATGTTCTATGTTGTTTGTGTGGTGAATGTATTATTTACGTGCATGAGCGTGTAAGAATCTAAGGACGGGCAAATGAATAAGATGAAGAATATCGTTGCACCGACGGACATATGAGGATCGACCGTGGACATGTTCAAATATATCCACTGACATATGAATGACTAAATTAATTCAATCCAATTAGTGATGCTCTAACAATTTAAAGGAGATGCACTGCCGAACTTGTTAACAGCCACCACCATTCCCGCAAAAAAAAAGCCACCACCACATGGCATACACTACATTATCATATGATGTTACTTTCATAAGCACATTAACATCACCTTTTTGTTCTCTTTGCTCGTTGAAGCTTCCGATCCACGGCGTAATCCGGGGCCCGGGGTAGCACAGTCCACAGTACCACGTCACTAAGTACTACCTTTTTGTAACACACGTCACTACGTCACTAGTAACAACTTACACCGGCCGATCGATGGGATAACACGTCAGTACGTTCGGAAGAAGCTTAACAAGTGAAACGACAAGCTTGTACGTATATCATGCATATATCAGCAAGCTGGCCGCCGGCGAGAGGTCGATCATATATCATGCGATGCTGACGGCGGCAGCACGGCCGGACGCAACACCCGTACGTGGACGTAACAGCGCATGGGCGCGTACAGGTGTCGGCACGGGCCTCCGGCCTCACCGCTGAGTCATCACCGGCCGGCCTGCGGCGGCGGGGGGTCGTTTCATGTGCCCGCACGCGTCGACAGCGGAGTGGCTCAACGAGGCGCCCATGCTTCCTTTTTCGGCGCTGGACGATGCCAAATTGTCTCCACCCTGGGGTACGGAGACGCCTGGTCCATCCGGAGCCTCAGCGATTTCGGGAGTAGTACGTGTAAATGAAGCGCGAGTTGCTCCCTCCTTTCGCTCCGTCGGTCGTGTCTTTCGCCAAGTTTCGGAGAGAACATCGTCGTAAAGGTCGTGTTTTCCTGCGGCAGTCTTATACTCTTATGGTCGAAATTAATGCGCGGATCCGTGGCGGGTTTGCCGCGCGTACGAATGCTCTCCTGTGCAAGGTTCACGCTGATCGGTGGGAAACTTGATTTGGTTGAAGCTTTTGTCATCGATGAGTTAGTGGCCATGGTGATGGCGCCATGCGATCAGTAATTAAGGGTTGTCTTAATGATGCTATATTCCAAGCTTTTGTGGACAAGGCTTCCGGATGCCCGGTACTACTACTCACATGAGTAGGTGGCGCATATCGGACCCGCAGTGTGCAGTCTCGGACTAGTGGTCCGTACCTCGTCCAATGCACACAAAGGTTGACACCGCGCCTACTTTGAACTTAGGTTGCAACGGGAGGAGAATGTCGATGATGATCCCGGTGCATATGTGTGTGCAGTTAGGCCAAGCGTCACTTTCCGACCTTGACGCGTGTTTTCTGTTGGCCTCTCGTAGTGAGACTTACGACAGCAGAGTGTCTGCTTCAGCCTTTCGGGAAGGTTTTCGGGTACTGCTGGAATTGTACAAGCAGAGCGACCTTGCTCGGAGAGCCGGTATATATGGACCTCTCCTTCCCACGTTCGAAGCGCGGGAAATATTCGCTCTTGTAGAGTTGAACTGTTTTCTGTTCTTTCTTGTGTACTTCATCCGTTTCTAGATATATTTTTTTTTAAAAATTCACTATAAACCATATATAGATGTATATAAACATATTTTAGACTGTAGATTCACTTATTTTGCTTCGTATGTAGTTTTTATTAAAATCTCTAAAAAAACATATATTTAGTTACAAAGGGAGTAGTTTTTTTAAAAAAGAGGTTAAATCCCTGGCCTCAGCATTACATCCATCGTTATTAATTATTCGATAAAGATCTAACAAGAACATACAAAGCCATTCAAAGCCATCACTTACACCTACAATTTTGATAATGTGAGGTGTTCTTATTCTTCATATCTAAAATCAATGTCGTCGTCGATCCATCTATATAACGTATCGACTCTAACAACAGGTGCAACAGACCTAAAACGTATACCACATGAATACATTTTAAAAGTCGCCATCATCATCTAGCCACTGTCCCATCTTCACGCGAGAGATACGCATCATCCTTGCTATCTGACCATCCGTCGACGCCACCACGACGCCTAACAACGCCATCGTCCTGCGCTCGTCCATCCCGGCACGAAGACTCTGGAAAAATATGTCGTGCGTAACACCTGCCGAACATGCATGACACATCAGAGCACGTGTCGGTCAGGCATGACTTGACATCTTCACCGAAACTCCGTTCAAGATGAAGCCGCTCAACCTCCCACCTCTATCTTCCAATGCTGCTCCACAAGCGATGCTCTTAAGAGAGCAACGACGCCGTAGTGTTGTCATCATTCGATATGGAATACCAGATCTTAGGGTTTATCAAGAACAACACGAGCAGGTCGACATTAGTTACATGATGATGCCTTCATCAAGGTAACAACGCAGAACGCCGCCATCGCCTATCGTCAGCTCGCTTTTCACCGATACCTATGTTTTCCCAACTCGTAGCCGAGACTAGATGACCGATCTCAAGATCCGACTATCCAGCCTCAGGCCGACCACCTACGACGGAGGAGGTGACCACCATCGATGGCTGCACCGGCCAGAACAGATCAAACCGAAGGTGACGCCGAGCCATACACTCGGCCCTCCATGCCGCCACCGATCCGAAACCAGATGACGCACCGCTACTGCCGACCGCATCGCGCCGCCGTCCGAACTAGGCCAACCGATGTACGTCGCCGCCCGTGACAATCGCCGTCGCCCGAGGCAGGGCCGACCACCGCCGCCGTCACCGCAGTCATCGATGCCGCACCGCTAGATCCACGCATATAAGGGCCCCACACCACCCCTGACACGCGGGAGAGAGGGAGTCCCCTACCACCGCCGTCGGCCCCTGGACGTAGCCTAGCGGCTCTCCTCCGACGCAGGCGGAGGAAGGGGAGGAGGGAGTGCATGCCCCGGGCGGCTAGGGTTTGGACGCCGCCGAATCGTCCTAGCGGGGACGTCGCAGGGCAGTTCTCAATGGATCCTTTTTTGTGTGGGTGAATTACCCAACATTAATTTAAATGTCAATAGAGGCAAGGGTACAAATGCCATCTGGCGGAGTCGTTAGCCACATGTGACGGCGGATGTCCTCGTCGTTTGAACAATGATCACGCCTATGTGCTTTTCTGCTTGATCATCTATTCTCATAACAAAACGTAATCATGTGAAAACCAAAGTTTCATCGTACTCCCTTCGTTTCTAAATACAAGTCTTTATAAAAAATTTACGACGAAATACATACAAAGTAAAATAAGTAAATCTATATTCTAAAATACGTTTATATACATATGTTTATAATTTGTAGTGGAATTTGTAGGAATAGTTATATTTAGAAAGGGAGGGTGTATTTTTTCTATAATATTTAAGCATAATTCATGCTCGTGCCCTCGGGGGTAGAAGAGACCACTCCATCGCAATCCCGCAAAGTTCTGGTTTTTTAGAATAGCATCCCGCTTTATTTAAAATTCAGAGTTGATGGGAATATAAATGCCCAACAATGCTACATTCACGGGCTTGATAGGGGATTTTACAGAGTGACTCTAACTTGGTACTCCCTTCATCAAAGTTTAGAACCTATGTATGTGTACCTAGATCGTCAATTTGACTTATATAAAATATATTGTTTAATATAAAAATTGTATCATTAAAAAGTAGAACATCTAAAGTTTCTAATGATATTTTTTTGTTACATATGTCTCTTATTAAGTTGGTCAAATTGATGACCTAGATACATGTGCCAGACTTGTAAACTAAGACGTAGGGAGTAAGGGTGTCCGTAATGGAAGTATCACAGGTAGCATCATGCATGCTAACTAGACAATTTTAATGAGGGAACATATAATTAAATAAAGAAATAGAGGGTTGAGTATCATATCATGATACCATATCATATTAAATATTGTGTTATTATGTGTCTTGCATGGTAATAAATGAACCACATTGTGATACTTACACATGATACTATGCATTACGTTTGTGGTATCATATACTAGTATCATATGCATGATAATAGTATATGATACTACCCATTACAACCAGCCTAATAAGGTTTTGATTGGATTAAGGGGGGAGGTTGGGCCCCACCCACCTGAAAATCAGGGGAGCGGGTTTAGTTACATGGAGTCCTATAATAACCCGTGCGTTTAGCATTGATAACACTCTTTTGGGGTAGAATTTCCTTGTCGTGCAAGAGCTGCGGAATTACATCATTCAAAAAGTTGGGCTTAATAAACTCAGGAGAATCACCATGACGAACAAAAGAAATTGAATCAAAGCATGTCTAGCTAGACTATGTGCCACGTTATTAAATTTCACCGAGGATCTTTTTTTGGTAAATTTCCTTCATGATTGTTGCATTAGGGCCAATTACATCTTCATCTCTAGCACAAGCTTTACTAATGTCAAGCGAATTAGTTTTAATTATCACTTGAGAGTATCCCAACGACTCAATAAGGTTTAAGCCTTTCAACAGTCGTTGCCTTCAGACTTCAGTCGGGGATGCAAATGCCTGATGATGAGATTCTGGTGCCTTGGGAGGTACAAGTAGTTCAATACTTCCTCCATCTGAAATACTTATCGAAGAAATAGATATATCTAGATGTATTTTAGTTTAATATATTTATTTTATTTATTTTTCTGATAAGTCTGTCCCTAATAATAAAGAAGCTACTACTTCTGTCGTCTGTCAAGGTATTTACCCCTAAAGTTTGCAGGAATTACGCCCTTATGCCGTCCGTAGATGAAACAAACGATACGGTTTCTTTAAAGTCACTAGAGTAGCGTTTAACTCATGTAAGAAGTTATTCGATCTGGAACAACATGCACGGCAGCAGCTTACTCGTTGGACCCTTCCACTCCCACACAGCCAACCCGTGTTCGATGCCCACTTCTCCCCTTTCTTTCTTCCTTTTCCTCTTTTCTCTTGATTTCATGTGTGCGTAAGATAGACCAACTTCGCCCAAGTATGATCTTATCCGATGGGCTACACCATTTTTAATTTCGGCCCAACCATTTTCTTAAACTTTAAAATCACTAAAAAATATGTACATTCCAGATAAGATATTATCTTGCAAGATAATCATTTCTAAAATTATTTTTGAAATGTGTAGGGTGACACATTAGTTTTAGGTATCACTAAAGAGGAACACCATAAAGACATGAATTGATTCCGGCAACTCGATGATATTTTTATTATCTACTAAGCTGGACACAACTTTCGTTATTTCAAATATCATCCCACCTTTATATTTGTGCACAACATCACTTATCATGTTGTTTCTCATATGGTATTGCGAAAGATTTCATATGATTTCTTGATGTCGTCTAGTGTGTATGAAGGATAATTTATCTTCTTCCGTTGCAACGCACGGACATGTTTGCTACGTAATATTTCTAAACGGAGGGAGTATTACTTTTCTGATGTGGTCTAGTGGTCGCTGGGCCATAGAACAACGTGGTCCATTTCCAGATAGAAGAGGCCGAAGATGGTATAATTATTTTTCAGATCTTCTGAAAAAAACATTTGCAGAGTTCTCATATTAAGCGACCTACGCGGGGGATAGAAGACAAACGCGCACCCCGCGCAAGATTTGGGCCAGCCCATTCCTGGACGCACTGTGCCCCTATTGTTTACATTTCCTTTTCCTTTCTTAACTTTATAAAAATGTTAAGGTTTTTAGAAAAGGCAGATTTTACGAATCTGGTTTTTTCAAATTTTTGAATAGTTCACAGGTTGTAGAAATGTTGATGATTTTGAGAAAAATTTCAAATACAAAAAATGTTCGTGAATTTGAAAACAAATGGTCATGATTTTAAATTTCAAAATTTTCGAAATATATTTGTCGAATAATAACTTATTCATGCTTTTTATAAAATGTTCGTGATTTTGAAAAAACATTCTTGAAAATAAAAATGACAAAAAAGAAAAATAAAGAAAACCCAGAAAGATAAAAGATGAATAAAACTAACACAAAACAAAGAAAAATAAAGAAAATGGTTCCTCCCAAAACCGGTTGAAAACAGGCAAGAAACGGCCGAACTGAACTGACCCAGTGGTCGGCGTAGGGTACGCGTAATGTCACTATCCCAGGACGTACGCGTTAAGCTTCTTGGACACGCATATCCACGACGTACGCGTTTTATATCTTTATAATTTCCTTTCTCATTTTTTGATTTAATTTTTAATCTATTGAGTTTTTTTCAAAATCAGAGTAGCTTTAAAACATGAGGATAATTTCTAAACACATAGTTTTTGAAATTTGTCAACATTCATTGAAATCCGTGAACAGTTTCAAGTTTATGAATATAATTTTTAAATTCAGATCTCTTTTATTTGGAAACGTTTAAAAAATATTTTTTACGAAATAGTACAACACTTTTAACGTTGATGAATATTTTATGAAATCTGGGAAAATATTTCAAAACCATGAACATTTGTTGTAATCTAGGAACAATATTTTTACTTATGAGCATTTAAAAAATCGATTTTTTTAAAATTTGGAACATTGTACAAACATGGAAACCATTCAAAACTTCAGAACCATTTTTGGAACTTGATTAAAATTTTAAATTCAAAGATTTTTTTGAAATTTTGAGCATCAATTAAAATTCATGAACAATTTTTTGAAACATGAATCTGGTAAAACATTTTTTGAATTGTGGAACATTTTTTTAATAGATGAATATTGATTGAAATTCAACACCTTTTTGAATACATAATATTTTTTATTTTTGAAACATTTTTTCAAATTAAAAAAAGATAAAAAATGGAAGAATAAAATGAATAAAAACTTGGTGATCGTGCCCCCGCACTAGGTCGACCCAAAGGGTGCGGGTCGGTGCATGTTTGCTTGCTCTATGCCACCATTTGTCGGGTACCAGAGGTCTTGGGTTCCCAAGACAAGTTCTATTTGTCGAAAGAACACACTTTATTTATTCATCGAATTTTAAAGGGATAAAGGTTACTAGGAGAGCTAGAGAGCCAAACATGGTGTCCCACTCCCATACTAGTACCATTCTTGCAATATTATGAGCTTCAAGATTTTGCTTGCACTACTTTTGCCATAATTCACATGCTAGAAACCTAGTCTTGTGAGAATTTATCTCACTCGCAATCATACAATAACTACCTAGATGTTGTGCAGTTCTCAACTGGTTTGTGGCTCTCACACAGTCGATGGTGATGGAGATCTTGCACATCGTCCAATCTTCCGCGAGAGCTTGAGCTTCCCTACACCCATAATCTTCAAGAGTATGTGGATCAAGCACACCCTTGTATACAATAGTCGACGATGTGAGAAACGTACCATGATCATATCCACATATGACACCCATGCCACCTCGGCATGTTCTCTTTGCTATAGAAGTATCAACATTTAATTTAGCAAAGCCCGTAGGCGGTGGCTTCCATGCATGTGGTTACCTAGCAGTAGCTAAAGGGTTGCGGTTGCATGAAGTTGCGTTTGGGCCGTGAACTTCATCTAGATACCTGCAAATAAAGAGGTGAGTTGAAAGGGGACTCTAGAGCCGCGAACTTCAACTAGATACCTGCAAATAAAGAGGTGAGTTGAAAGGGGACTCTAAAACTCCTCTTCGTGGTTCGCTTTTCTTCTCGCCCGCAAGATTGTACGTAGGGTAACAAGGACCTGGACAAATTGTTCCTCATTGAGTGTATTGACAAAATTAAAAGCCATAGCTTTGCGATAGGGGTTTCATCACCAATCAAGGAAAGAATGACATCATATTCCCTTAAGGATCAAACCGCTCTCGCCCCTATTACAATCCAAGTGGGCATGGCACCCAGAGCCACTAGCAGCATTACAGATCGTGCACACACCAAAGAGGGTGCCATATGTCACCTCATGCGCTCTTCGCCCATCGGGATCGAAGACCAAGACAACTGTCATGTGAATATACATAGTTTTGGCGGGATCTTGACCTTCCACATTTTCTTAAAGTTGGATTCAATCTGACTTGTATCTAAATTTTCTATTTCTCTGTTGATCCAAACCTCTCACCTTTTCTTTGTTTCAACTGGAAATATGTAGGATGAATGGACTATGAAGGAACCCAATCTTTCATAATGCCACTGCCAAAATACTGATTATAGCATATGACTAGTGAGAATATCGTGTGCCATCTCCATGTCCACAAGAATACGATGTTCTTGTAGAATCACTACACTCCATGTCTCTATGACTGTATAGATAAACTTCGATACTCTATCCGCGGGTGTCGCTAAAGTAGGGCATATTGGCTGAAGACCATGGTCTCTAGGCATCCAGTTATCACTCGAGACGCTGGTAGATTGACCTTCCCCTATGAGTTTAATCAGAGCAACTTTCAAAACTTCTTTTCCTTCACAAAGAGATCTCTAAATATGTGATGGGTGGATCCCAATCTACGCTCTGCTAGAATATCAAAACTTGGGAAGTATACAACTTTTAGAATTCTCGCACTTAGAGAGCTTGATTCTTGCAAGATTTTCCACGCTTGTTTTGCCAAGAGAGCCAAACAAAAAAATGACTAAATCTCTCAAACCCAATCCACCTTTACACTTTGGCATCGTCATATCATTCCAATCTATCCATGTTGTCTTTCTCTCACAATTATTTCTCCCCATCTAAACTCCTCGGTTATGGAGGTAAAATGTTGGAAAATTTCTCTTGTTAAGTTAATCACTACCATAGAATATGTGGGAATATCATGAACTACATATTTTTTAGTACTTCCTTTCCGTTACCAGCAAGAAATTTTCAAGCCAACAGTGGATATGTTTTCAAATCTGGTCCTTCGGTAAGCAAACACCCCATTTTCATCCTTCCAACGCCAGAGGGTAATCCCAAGTACTTCTTGTTGGGGAATGTTGCATGGAAAACATTTTTTTTTCCTACGAACACCCAAGATCTATCCATGGAGATCAACGAGAAGGAGAGTGGATCCACACACCCTTGTAGATCGCTAAGCGGGAAGCGCTAAGAAACACAGTTGATGTAGTCAAACGTCTTCGTGATCCGATCACGATATGTCCCGCGATCCTATCACAATCCGTCCTGATCTAGCACCGAACGGATGACACCTCCGCGTTCAGTACACGTACAACTCAATGACATCTTCGCCTCCTTGATCCAGTAAGCAAGGGCGAATAGGTAGATGACTTCTCTGGTAGCACGACAACGTGGTGGCGACGGTGGTGGAGTTATATCGGAGGGCTTCGCCAAGCGCTACCGCGATGATCTAGAGGAGAAACTGATCTAGAGGGAGTGGGAGAGGCTGCGTCGTGGCTTGTGGTGCTACAACCCTCCCTCCCCTCACATATATATAGGAGGAGAGTAGGGGGACGGCGGTCCTAGGGTTCCCCCTAGGGGGGCGGCAACCAAGAGGAGGGGCATGTCCCTTGGGGTGCCTTGCCACCCAAGGCAAAGGGTGGCCGACCCCTTTTGGGCTTAGCTCTCCACATCCAGCCGCATGGGCTTATGTGGGAGGGGCGTCCAGCCCACCAGGGGCTGGTGCGCCCCCTCTCACAGCCCATGGGGCCTTTCGGGGCAGGTGGACCACCGGAACACTTTTGACATTCCCGTCACAAAACCAGTAAATCCCGAAACTTTTTCGGAACTCGAATACCGACTTCCTATATATCAATATTTATATCCAGACCATTCTGGAACTCCTCGTGATATATGGAATCTCATGCGGGACTCCGAACAAGTTTCAGTCACCATCATACATAGCTCATTAATACCAAATTGTCACCGAACCTTAAGTGTGCACACCATGCAGATTCGAGAACTCTACAGACATGACCGAGACACTGTCCGGCCAATAACCAATAGCGGGACTTGGATGCCCATATTGGCTCCTACATATTTTACGAAGATCTTTATCTGTCGAACCACGATATTAAGGGCTCAGTCAATCCCGTATGCAGTTCCCTTTGTTCATCAGTATGTTACTTGCCCGAGATTCGATCGTCAGTATCTCCAGACCTAGTTCAATCTCGTTACCGGCAAGTCTCTTTACTCGTTCTATAATACAAGATCTCGTGACTAACCCCTTAGCCACATTGCTTGCAAGTTTATTGTGATGTTGCATTACCGAGTGGGCCCCGAGATACCTCTCCGTCATACGGAGTGACAAATCCCAGTCTTGATCCATGCCAACTCCACACACACCCTCGAAGATACCCGTAGAGCATCTTTATAGTCACCTATACGTTGTGATGTTTGATACACACAAGGCATTCCTCCGGTGTCGGGGGGGGGGGGGTTGCATGATCTCATGGTTATAAGAACAGATACATTAACATGGATAAACAGTAGCAATAGACTAATACGATGAGATGCTATCCTTACGGTTGGGTCTTGTCCATCACATCATTCTCCTAATGATGTGACCCCGTTATCAAATGTGAACTCATGTATATGGCTAGAAACCTTATCCATCTTTGATCAACGAGCTAGTCTAGTAGAGCCTCACTAGGGAGACGGTGTTGTCTATGTATTGACACATGTATTTGAGTTTCCAATCAATACAATTATAGCTTGGATAATAAACGATTATCATGAACAAGGAAATATGATCATATCTAATTTATTATTGCCTCTAGGGCATATTTCCAACAGTCTCCCACTTGCACTAGAGTCAATAATCTAGTTCACATCATCATGTGATTAACACCCAATAAGTTCTGGGGTTTGATCATGTTTTGCTTGTGAGAGAGGTTTTAGTCAACGGGTCTGAACATTCAGATCCATGTGTACTTTTACAAATCTCTATGTCATACTGTAGATGTTGCTACCACGCTCCACTTGGAACAATTCCAAATGGCTGCTCCACTATACGAATCTGGTTTGCTACTCATAGTCATCTGGATTAGTGTCAAAGATTGCATCGAGGTAACCCTTTACGACAAACTCCTTTATCACCTCCATAATCAAGAAGCATTTCCTTAGTCCTCTAGTTACTAAATATAACTTTGACCGCTGTCCGGTGATCCACTCCTGGATCACTCTTGTACCCCTTGACAGACTCATGGCAAGGCACACACCAGGTGCGGTACACAAGAGGGCATACTATAGAGCCTACGGCTAAGGCATAGGGAACGACCTTCGTCCTTTCTCTCTCTTCTTTTGTGGTCGGGCTTTGAGTCTTACTCAAATTCACACCTTACAATACAGGGAAGAACTCCTTCTTTGACAGATCCATTTTGAACTCCTTCAAAATCTTGTCAAGGTATGTATTCGTTGAAAGTTTTATCAAGCGTCTTGATCTGTCTCTATAGATCTTCATGCCCAATGTTCAAGTAGCTTAGTCCATGTTTTCCATTAAAAAATACTTTCAAACAACCCTATATGTTTTCCAGAAATTCTACATCATTTCCGATCAACAATATTTTAACCACATATACTTATCAAAAATTCTATAGTGCTCCCACCCACTTTCTTGTAAATACAAGTTTCTTCATAAACTCTGTATAAACCAAAAGCTTTGATCACTCATCAAAGCACTTATTCCAACTCCGAGATGCTTCAGTAAGTCCATAAATTGATCGCTCGAGATCGCATGCCTTTTAGCATCCTGAGGATCGACAAAACCTCAAGGAAACCTTTAAGGAAACACTGTTTTGACATCCATCCGCTAGATTTCATAATCGAAAAATGCAGCAACTGCTAACATAATTCCAACACACTTTAGCATCGCTACGGGTGAGAAAGTGTTATCGTTGCCAACTCCTTGAACTTGTCGGAAACCTCTTTGCGACAAGTTGAGCTTTCTAAATGGTGACATTACCATCATCGTCTGTCTTCCTTTTAAAGATACATTTGTACTTAATAGCCTTACGACCATCAACTAGTTCTTCCAAAGTCCACACTTTGTTTTCATACATGGATCCTATATCGGATTTCATGGCCTCCGACCATTTGTCAGAATCCGGGCCCACCATCGCTTCTCCATAGCTCATAGGTTCATTGTTGTCCAACAACATGACCTCTAAGACAGGATTACCGTATCACTCTTGAGTGGTACGTGGCCTTGTCGACCTATGAAGTTTGGTAGTATCTTGATTTGAAGCTTCATTATCACCATCATTAGCTTCCTCTTCAACTGGTGTAGGTGCCACAGGAACATCTTCCTCCGCCCCGCTACTCTCTGGTTGAAGCGACGGTTCGATAACCTCATCAAGTTCCATCATCCTCAGACTCAGTTTTTTCGGGAGAAACTATTTCTCGAGAAGTGACCCATTCTTAGCAACAAACACTTTGCCTTCGAATCCTATGAAGATAGCCTAGTTTTTTTCCTTTGGGTATCCTATGAAGATACGTTTATCTGCTCTGGGTTTGAGATTATCAGACTGAAGCCTTTTGACATAAGCATCCCAGCCCCAAACTTTAAGAAACGACAACTTAGGTTTCTTGCCAAACCATAGTCCATACGGTGTCGTCTCAACGGAATTATATGGTGCCCTATTTAAAGTGAATGTGGTTTCCTCTAATGCATAACCCCAAAATGATAGTGGCAAATCGGTACGAGACATCATAGACGCACCATATCCAAGAGGGCACGGCTACGCCGTTCGTACGCACCATCACACTATGGTGTTCCACGTGGCATGAGTTGTGAAACATTTTTCACATTCACTTAAATGTATACCAAACTCGTAACTCGGATATTCACCTCTAAGATCACATTATAGTCATTTCATCCTCTTGTCACGCCGATTTTCAACTTCACTCTGAAATTGCTTGAACTTTTCAACATTTCAGAATTGTGATTCATCAAGTAAATATACATATATACTCAAATCATCTGTGAAGTAAGAAAATAACGATATCCACTACGTGCTTCAGCACTCATTGGACTACATACATCAAAATGTATTATTTTCAATAAGTCACTTGTGTGTTCCATCTCACTGGAAAACGAGGCCTTCAGTCATCTTACCCATGTGGCATGGTTTCCATGTCTCAAGCGATTCAAAATCAAGTGAATCCAAAAGACCCACCAGCATGGAGTTCCTTCATGCGTTTTACACCAATATGCATGGTTCACATGTTTCAAACGATTCAAAATCGAGTGAGTCCAAAGATCCATCACCATGGAGTTTTGTCATGTGTTTTATACAAATATGACCTAAGCGACAGTGCCACAAGTAAGTGGTACTATCATTACTAACTTTCTATATTTTGGCATAAATACTATGAACATGTGTATCTCTATGATCAAGATTCAATAAACCATTCACATTGGGTGCATGATCACGAAAGATATTATTCATGTAAACAGAATAACCCATTATTCTCCGACTTACGTCAATAATTGTCTTGCAATAAACAAAATCAATATAATATTCGTGCTCAAAGTAGAAAACCAAATTACATTTATATAGGTTTTTACCACTAATCCCGAAGGTAGATGGAGCGTGCAACGGTGATCAAATCAACCTTGGAAACACTTCCAACACACATCGATACGTCTCCCTTAGCTAGTCTTCGTTTATTTCGCAACTCCTGTTTCGAGTTACTAATATTAGCAACTGAACCGGTATCAAATACCCAGGGGCTACAACGAGCACTAGTAAGGCACACATCAATAACATGTATATCAAATATACATGCGTTGACATTGCCAGCCTTCTTATCTGGCAAGTATCTGGGGCAGTTCCGCTTCGAGTGACCACTCCCCTCATAACAGAAGCACCTAGTCTCGAGTTTGGATTCAACCTTGGGTTTCTTCACTGGAGCAACATCCGGCTTGTCATCCTCGAACTTTCCCTTCTTGCCTTCACCCTTCTTGAAACTAGTGGTTTTACTAACCATCAACACTTGATGCTCCATCTTGATTTCTAGCTTCGCGGTGTCAAACATCGCGAATAGCTGAGGGATCATCTTATCCATCCCTGATATGCTATAGTTCATCAAAAAGCCCTAGTAGCTTGGTGGCAGTGACTTTGGAGAACTATGTAAATCACAATATTATCTGGAAGATCAACTCCCACTTGATTCAAGTGATTGTAGTACCCAAACAATCTGAGCACATGCTCACCGATTGAGCTATTCTCGTTCATCTTATAGGCAAAGAACTCGTTGGAGGTCTCATACCTCTCAACACGGGCACGAGCCTGAAATCCCAATTTCAGCTCTTGGACATCTTATATGCTCCATTACGTTCAAAACATCTTTGCAGCCTCAATTCTAAGCCTTAAAGCATGATGCACTGAACTATCATGTAGTCCTCAAAACGTGCATGTCAGATGTTCGCAACATCCATAGACGATGATTGGGGGGTAGCACACCGAGTGGCGCATTATGGACATAACCCTTCTGTGCAACAATGAGGACAATCCTTAGATTACGTACCCAGTCCACATAATTGCTACTATCATCTTTCAACTTAGTTTTCCTTAGGAATGCATCAAAAATACACGGGAGCTACACCACGAGCTATTGTTCTACAACATACTTTGTAAAGACATCTTAGACTATGTTCATGATAACGAGTTCAATTAATCATATTACTTTAGAACTCCCACTCAACACAACGTCCCTCAGGTTGTTCGAGTGTGACATGATCCAAATCCACCAACCCAAGTCCAATCATCACGTGAGATGAGGTGGTTTCAATGGTGAACATCTCCATGTTGATCATATCTACTATATGACTCATGTTTGAACTTTCGGTCTCGTGTGTTCCAAGGCCATGTCTATACATGCTAGGCTCGTCAAGTTTAACCCAAGTGTTCTGCATGTGCAAAACTGGCTTACACTCGTTGTATGCGAATGTAGAGTCTATCACACCCGATCATCCCGTGGTGCTTCGAAAGGATGATCCTTCACAACGGTGCACACTTAGGGAGAACAAAATTTTATCTTGAAATTTTAGTGAGAGATCATCTTATAATGCTACCGTCATCCTAAGCAAAATAAGATCCATAAAAGGATTAACATCACATGCAAATCATATAAGTGACATTATATGGCCATCATCATCTTGTGCTTTTGATCTCCATCTCCAAAGCACCGACATGGTCTCCATCATCATAGTCATGACACCATGATCTCCATCATCTTGATCTCCATCAACGTGTCCAGGTGGTTGTCACACCAACTATTGCTTCTACAACTATTCCTAACTCATAGCGATAAAGTAAAGCAAATGGTACAAATTAATTAAAGACAACCCTATGTCTCCTGCCGGTTGACGTACTCATCGACATGCAAGTCGTGATAATCTATACAAAACATGATCATCTCATACATAACATGTAACATACTTGCCCAAGATTCGATTGTCCATAGGTATCTTACTTGCCCAAGATTCGATTGTCCGTATCTCCATACCAAGTTTAATCTCGTTACCGGAAAGTATCTTTACTCATTCCATAATACAAGATCTCATGACTAACTCCTTATCCATATTGCTTGCAAGCTTATTGTGATGTTGCATTACTGAGTGGGCCCCGAGATACCTCTCTGTCATGCGGAGTGATAAATCCCAGTCTTGATCGATGCCAACTCCACAGACACCCTCGGAGATACATGTAGAGCATCTTTCTAGTCACCCAGTTACGTTATGACGTTTGATACACACGAGGCATTCCTCCGGTGTCGGGGAGTTGCATGATCTCATGGTTATAGGAACAAATACATTGACATGGATAAAGCAGTAGCAATAAACTAATACGATCACATGTTATGCTTACGGTTGGGTCTTGTCCATCACATCATTCTCCTAATGATGTGACCTCGTTATCAAATGACAACTCATGTCTATGGCTAGCAAACCTTAGCCATCTTTGATCAACTAGCTAGTCTAGTAGAGGCTCACTAGGGACACGGTGTTGTCTATGTATCCACACATGTATTTGAGTTTCCAATCAATACAATTATAGCATGCATAATAAATGATTATCATGAACAAGGAAGTACGATAATAACTAATTTATTATTGCCTCTAGGGCATATTTCCAACACTTCTCCTTGAGGGTCTCAACTTGGATTTCCAACGTATTCTTAATATCCATACAGATCACCTCTCGGCAACCCTTACTAAAATATACCGAAGATTTGTCAACATTTATGCATTGTCCATATGGAAATCAATATGTATCAATGGTATACCCTAGGTTTTCCACTTAAGAAGATGATGTCGTGTAAAATAGAATGCAATCATCGACAAAGAGAAGAATATGCAGAGTTGGGGCCTAAGGCGCTATTTTTATCCCGTGCACATGTCCTTATCCGTGAGCATGATTCAAGATACATGAAAGCCCCTAGGTTGTAATAAAAAGGAGGCAAGGAAACATGACACCCCCTACCTAATGCCCGTGGATGATTGAAATTCATGTGATTTTCCTCCATTAAATAAAATGGAAAATGATATTGTTCGGACTCCCCTCAGGATTGATTCGATGAAATAGTTGTGAGTGTCCATCTTCCTCATAATGGGATCAAGATAATCCCACTCTAAATGATCACAAGCCTTCCACATATTCACATTAACTTCAAAGTGGAATTTTTCTTCCTCCTATTTCTTTTCATATAATGCAAGCACTCATAAATTTTGATCACATTGTGAGTAATAATATGCCCCAACATGAACGTTGATTTCTCTTCAAAAAAATTGTCAGCGAGAATCTGATTTAACCAGTTAGCAAGCACCTTTGTTGCAATCTTATAGATCACATTACACAAGTCGATTGGTTAAAACTGGACAAGAGAAGTAGGGTTTAATACCCAGGGTTAATAATGATGAACATCCTTTTGATCTCCTGGTGACTCTTCTCCTTCAAAATATGAATAAAAATCTTTGTCACTTATTCTGCACACAAATATCAATATTTCTGGACGAAGTGTCCTAGAAATCCATCCAGTCTCGACGACTTTGTTGGGAACATATGTTGTAGTGTATGGTGTACTCAAGATATCTTTCATGTCGTGATAAAACAATACAAGGTGCATGACATAAGACATCCTCAATCCCAATAACACCATTAGTAGCATTCAAATGTCCATAGTATTATATTGTCATGTTTGCTAACAAAGCTGGTTCCTCACAAACAGACCCATGTTCCCTTGTCAACGCTCTCACTCGATTTTTCTTGCGCCTCATACATGCTTTTTGTTTGGTATTTCGGTCGCCATCTGATACATCTATTTTGCATCATGATTTCATATTGATATTTATAATATTTTCAAGAATTATTTGACTTTTGATGCAAGCCTTATATATTTTCTCTCTTATTTTATAAGGTTTACACAAATAGGGAAATCACCGGAAACTGAAATTCTCGACCTGAAAGTCTATGGAAAAGGCTAGAAATTTTCTGGACTCAAAATTACCTAAAACTTCACGAAGAATTTATATGGAATATATAAGGAATATTGGAGCAAAGAACTACCGGAGGGGCCTCACCAATTGCTCACAAGGCCACAGGGCGTGCCCGCACGCCTTGATGCCTTATGGGTCCCATAGGTTGCTTCTGGTGCCCATCTTCTGCTATATTAAGGGATTTGACCTAGAAAAACTCAATATGGCACTTTTAGGATGAAGCGCCACCATCTCGAGGTGGAAACCTGGGCAAACGCACTTTTGCTCTCCTACAGAGCGATTTTGCAGGGGAAACTTCCCTCTAGGAAAGGGAAAACGAAGACATCATCATCACCAACACTCCCTCCTTCGTGGGAGGGCCAATGTTCATCAACATATTCACGAGTACCATCTCATCTCAAACACTAGTTCATCTCTTGTATTCAATCTTTGTCTCAAAACCTCAGATTTGTACTTGTGGGTTGCTAGTAGTGTTGATTACATCTTGTAGATGATGCTAGTTGGTTTACCTTGTTGAATATAATATGTTTAAATCCCTAAAAATATTCATTATATCTTTGATCTTGAACATGGTGATGATTTTTTAAAGGAAAGTGGTAAGGGAAGCCCACACATCGAGTTTTTTGTTTTTAAATAATAAGAACCCAAATTCGCGCCCCATGAGGACTTGAACCTGGGTGGTTGGGTTGTTCATCCACTCCACTAGACAAGTGATCTAGGATCACTTCATAACATGGTGATGATTTGTGAGTACTTACTTTTGTTCTCGAGCGCATGGGAGAAGCCTTGTTATAAGTAATCATGCAAAGTTGGTATTCATTCGATATTTTGATCATATGTATGTTGTTGCTTCCTTTAGTCGTGTCATGTGAACATAGACTACATGAAACTTCAACATCTTTTGGCCTAAGGGAGGGAAATGTGGAGTAATAAGTAGGTGATGGGTTGTTAGAGTGATAGAAACTTAAACCCTAGTTTATGCGTTATTCCGTAAGGGGCTGATTTGGATCCACATGTTTCAGCTATGGTTAGATTTATCTTAGTTCTTTTTTCGTATTTGCAGATTCTTACAAGAGGGGGTAATCATAAGTGGGTTGCTTGTTCAAGTAATAACAACATCCAAGCACCCATCCACCCACATATTAAATTATCAAAGAAACGAACGTGAATCAACTCAACATGATGAACGTGACTACACGACAATTCCCATGTGTCCTCGAGGGTGCTTTACTTTATATAAGAGAACTTTCAGGCTTGTCCTTTTCTAGAAAAAGGATTCGTACAACTTGCTACATCCTTGCTACTATTTTTACCCCGTACTTGTTATGAATTATCTTGCTACAAAACTATCTATCATTGTTAGTTACAACACTTGTAGAGAATATCTTGCTGAAAACTGCTTGTTATTTCCTTTTGCTCCTCGTTGGGTTTGACACTCTTACTTATCCAAAGGACTACAATCGATCCCCTATACTTGTGGGTCATCATGAATCTTTTCTGGCATTGTTGTCGGGGAGTGAAGTGCCTTTCTTAAGTGGAATTTGGTAAGGAAACAATTTCGGCACGTGCGGAAACTTATTGTTGCTTGTTACTATGGAAGATAATTCTTTGAGGGACCTGTTTAGGGTATTTTCACCCCAACCAGAAGTGGAAAAACCAGATCCACAACCTACTTGAAATATTTACTATGAAATTCGTTTGGGTATGTTAGAGAAATTGCTAGCTAATCCTTATGGAGGAGATGGAACAAGTCATCCTCATTTGCACTTTATATATATAGATAAGATTTGTGGATTATTTAGGCTTGCATGTTTATCTAAATATGGATCAAATAATAAGCTATTACCTTTATCTTTGGTGGGAAAGTCATTGATTTGTTATGGGCTATTAGATGATGCTCGAACATGGGACTAGGATCGATTGAAACTAGAATTTCACAAGAAGTTTTATACTATGCATATGGTTCATGATAGTAATTATATATACAATTTTTGTCCTCGTAAAGGATAAAGTATCACACTAGCTTGGGGGTGGCTTAAGTCTATGATGCACACATGCCCTAATCACGAGCTTTCAAGAAAAATAGTTATACACAACTTTTATGCTCGGCTTCTCGTGATGATCAATTAATGCTTCATTCTTCTTCTACTAGCTCCTTAATGAAGAAAACTATTGAATTAAAATGCGATATTCTAGAAAAAATTAAATGCAACTATGATGATTGGTAACTCTACAAAAGTAAATAGTCTTGTATAAAGCTTGAGTTTGATTGTGTTAAATCTTTTATGGGGACGGATACTTTTAATAAGATTAGCAGAAAATGTGGACTTGACTCTGATATAGTAGCTTCCTTCTGTGAATTATTTGCCACTCATGTTGATCTCCCTAAGGATAGGTGGTTTATATTTCATCCACCTATTGAGGAATTATTAGAGGAACGCATTAAACTTAAATATGAAACAATTATCATGTAGTCATCAAAAACGTGTATGTCAGATGTTCGCAACATCCACACACGACGCTCGGGGTTCAGCACACTGAGCGGTGCATTAAGGACATAATCCTTCTGCGCAACAATGAGGACAATCATCACTTTACGGATCCAGTCTGAATAATTGCTACTATCATCTTTCAACTAAGTTTTCTCTAGGAACATATCAAAAACAGTAGATCTATAGGGCAAGCTACAACATAATTTGCAAAGACCTTTTGACTATGTTCATGATAATGAGTTCAATTAACCATATGACTTAAGAACTACCACTCAAATTGATATCCCTCTAGTCATTCGAGTGTCGCATGATCCAAATTCACTAACTCAAGTCCGATCATCATGTGAGTTGAGTTTACTTTCAACAGTGAACATCTCCATGTTGATTATATCAACTATATGGTTCATGCTCGACCTTTCGGTCTCTTGTGTTCCGAGGCCATGTCTGTACATGCTAGGCTCGTCAAGTTTAACCCGAGTGTTCCGTGTGTGCAACAGTTTTGCACCCGTTGTATGTGAACGTTGAGTTTATCACACCCGATCATCACGCGGTGTCTCGAAACGACGAACTGTCGCAACGGTGCACAGTCGGGGAGAACACAATTTTATCTTGAAATTTCAGTGAGAGATCACCTTATAATGCTACTGTCGTCCTAAGCAAAATAAGGTGCATAAAGTGATTAACATCACATGCAAATCATAAGTGGCATGGTATGGCCTTCAACTTGTGCTTCTTGATCTTCATCACCAAAGCACCAACATGATCTCCATCGACACCGGCGCCACACCATGATCTCCATCATTGTGCGGCCATCGAAGTTGTCGCGCTAACTATGCTGTTACTACCAAAGCTACGACTAGCGATAAAGTAAAGCATCACCAAGCACAAAATAATTAAATACAACCCTATGGCTCCTGCCGGTTGCCGCAACATCGACGTGCAAGTCGATATTTAACTACTACAACATGATCATCTCATACATCCAATATATCATACCATGTCTTTGGCCATATCACATCACATGCATAGCCTGCAAAAACAAGTTAGACGTCATCTAATTTGTTGTTGCATGTTTTACGTGGCTGCTATGGGTATCTAGTACGATCGCATCTTACTTACGCAAAACCACAAGGTGATATGCAAGTTGCTATTAAACCTTATCCAAGGACCGCCTCGTTCAAATCCGATTCAACTAAATTTGAAGAAACAAGCACCCGCCACTCATCTTTATGCAACAAGTTGCATGATAGTCGATGAAACCGGTCTCTCGTAAGCGTACGAGTAATGTTGGTCCGGGCCGCTTCAATCCAACAATACCGCCGAATCAAGAAAAGACTAAGGAGGGCAGCAAATTGAACATCAACACCCACAAACTCTTTTGTGTTCTACTCAAGATATCATATACACATGAACCTACCTAATGATGCCACTGTTAGGGAACGTCGCATGGGAAACAAAAAATTTCCTACGCACACGCAATACCTAACCATGGTGATGATCATCTACGAGAGGGGAGAATGAATCTACATACCCTTGTAGATCACTAAGAGGAAGCATATATAACGTGGTTGATGTAGTGGAACATCTCCGCGATTCAAATCGCAGCCCATCCCGCGATCTCATCAGGATCCGTCCCGATCTAGTGCCGAACGGACGTCACCTCTGCGTTCAGCACATGTGCAGGTCGATGAAGACTGCTGCCTTCTCGATCCAGCAAGAGGGGCGGAGAGGTAGATGAGTTCTCCAGCACGACAGTGTGGTGGTGAACTAATCCAGCAGGGCTTCGCCTAAGCACCGCCAAACTAGACTAGAGGACAAACAGATCTAGAGGGAGAGAGAGGCAGCCGTGGCTGATTTCTGTGTGTCAAAACCCTCAAAGCCTCTAGTACATATAGGAGGAGGGAAGAGGAGGCATCCTTGGACCCTACTCCAAGGATAAGGGGTCGGCTGAACCCTACAAGGAAAAGTCCACCTTCCCACAAGGGAGGTGGACTACTTTGGAAGGACTCCTCCTTCCTTTCCTTTTAAAGGTTATTTGCTTTTTATCTCCACTCCTAACCACATGGGCTTTTGAGAGAGGATTTGGCCAGACCACCAGCGGCTGGTCCACCTTCTATCATAGCCCATAAGGCTCTTGGGTCATCACACCCCTCCCGGTGGTTCCCCGGCACCCTCCCGGCACTCTCGGTACACTACCGATGAGCCCGAAACTTTTTCGGTGACCAAAATAGGACTTCTTATATATCAATCTTTACCTCCAGACCATTCCAAAGATCCTCGTGACGTCCAGGATCTCATCCAGGACTCCGAACAACCTTTGGTAGCCAACACCTATAACTCAACTATACCGAAACATTACCGAACCTTAAGTGTGCAAACCCTGCGGGTTCGATAACTACGCAGACATGACCTGAGACACTCTCCGGTCAATAACCAATAGCGAGACCTGGATGGCCATATTGGCTCCTACATATTCTACGAAGATCTTTATCGGCTGAACCTCTATGTCAAGGATTTAGTTAATCCCGTATGCTGTTCCCTTTGTCCTTCGGTATGTTACTAGCCCGAGATCGATCGTCGGTATCTATATACCTAGTTCAATCTCGTTACCGACAAGTCTCCTTGCTCGTTCCATAATGCAAGATCCCACGACTAACTCCTTAGTCTCATTGCTTCCAAGGCCTATTGTGATGTTGTATTACCGAGTGGGCCCCAAGATACCTCGCCGTCACACAGAGTGACAACTCCTAGTCTTGATCCATGCCAACCCAACAGACACCTTCGGAGATACCTGTAGAGCACCTTTATAGTCACCCAGTTACGTTGCGACATTTGATAACACACAAGGTATTCCTCCGGTGTCCGGGAGTTGCATGATCTCATGGTCATAGGGACAGATACATTAACATGCAGAAAACAGTAGCAATAAACTGACACGATCATATGCTATGTTTATAGTTTAGGTCTTGTCCATCACATGATTCTCCTAATGATGTGATCCCATTATCAAGTGACAACACTTGTCTATGGCCATGAAACCTTAAACGTCTTTGATCAACGAGCTAGTCAACTAGAGGCTCACTAGGGACAGTGTGTTGTATATGTATCCACACAGGTATTTGAGTTTCCAATCAATACAATTCTAGCATGGATTAGAAACAATTATCATGAGCAAGGAAATATAATAATAACCAATTTATTATTGTCTCTAGGGCATATTTCCAACAGTCTCCCACTTGCACTAGAGTCAATAATCTACTTCGCATCACTATGTGATTGTAATCAACTTAACACCCATACAGTTCTGGGGCTTGATCATGTCTTGCTTGTGAGAGAGGTTTTAGTCAATGGGTCTGAACCTTTCAGATCCGTGTGTGATTTACAAATCTCTATGTCATCCTATAGATGCTGCTACCATGCGCCATTTGGAACTATTCCAAATGACCGCTCCACTATACGAATCCGGTTTACTACTCATAGTTATTCAGATTAGTGTCAAAGCTTGCATCGACGTAACTCTTTACGATGAACTATTTAATCACCTCCATAATCGAGAAAAATTCCTTAGTCCACTAGTTATTAAGGATAACTTTGACCGATGTTCAACTATTCAATCTTGGATCACTCTTTGTACCCCTTGACACACTCATGGCAAGGCACACATCAGGTGCAGTGCACGACATGCATACTTTAGAGCCTACGTCTAAGGCATAGGGGACGACCTTTGTCCTTTCTCTTTCTTCTACCATGATCGGGCTTTGAGTCTTACTCAAATTCACACCTTACAACACAACCAAGAACTCCTTCTTTGCCGATCTATTTTGAACTCCTTCAAAAACTTGTCAAGGCATGCATTTCGTTGAAAGTTCTATTAAGTGCTTTGATCTATATCCATAGATCTTGATGCTCAATGTTCAAGTAGCTTAATCCAGGTTTTCCTTTGAAAAACTCCTTTCAAACAACCCTTTATGCTTTTGAGAAATTCTACATTATTTCCGATCAAAATATGTCAACCACATATATTTATTAGAAATTCTATAGTGCTCCCACTCACTTCTTTGGAAATACAAGTTTCTCATAAACTTTGTATAAACCAAAAACTTTGATCATCTCATCAAAGTGTATATTCCAACTCCGAGATGCTTGATCAAGTCCATAGAAGGATCGCTGGAGCTTGCATACTTGTTAGCATCTTTTAGGATCGAAAAAACCTTCTGATTGTATCACATACAACCTTTCCTCAAGGAAACCGCCGAGGAAACAATGTTTTGACATCCTATCTACAAGATTTCGTAAATTATGCACAACTGATAGCATAATTCCAACAGACTCTTAGCATCGCTATGAGTGACAAAGTCTTATTGGATTCAACTCCTTGAACTTGTTGGAAACATCTTTGCGACAAGTCGAGCTTTCTTAATGGTTACACTTACCATCATCGTCTGTCTTCCTTTTAAAATTCCATATGTACCCAACAACCTTACGACCATCAAGTAGTTCTTCCAAAGTCTACACTTTGGTTTCATACATGGGTCCTACCTCGGATTTCATGGCGTGCAGCCAATCATCGGAATCCAGGCCCACCATCGCTTCTCCATAGCTCATAGGTTCATTGTTGTCCAACAACACGACCTCCAAGACAGGGTTATTGTACCACTCTGGAGCAGTACGTGACCTTGCGGACCTACGAGGTTTGTAGTAACTTGATCTTGAAGCTTCATGATCACTATCAGCAGCTTCAACTTGAATTGGTGTAGGTGCCAGAGAAACAACTTCCTGCGCCCTGCTACACACTGGTTGAAGTGACGGTTCAATAACCTCATCAAGTTCCACCATCCTCCCACTCAATTCTTTCGAGAGAAACTTTTTCTCGAGAAAGGACCTGTTTCTAGAAACAAACACTTTGATTCCGGATCTGAGATAGGAGGTATACCCAGCTATTTTTGGTGTCCTATGAAGATTCATTTATCCGCTTTGGGTTCAAGCTTATCACGCTGAAACTTTTTCACATAAGCGTCGCAGCCCCAAACTTTTAAGAAACAACAACTTAGGTTTGTCCAAATCACAGTTCATACAGTCTCATCTCAATGGAATTACCTGGTGCTCTATATAACGTGAATGTGGTTGTCTATAATGCCTAACCCAAAACGATAGTGGTAATTCGATAAGAGACATCATAGTATGCACCATATCCAATAGGGCGCGGCTATGACATTCAGACACACCATCACACCATGGTGTTCCAGGTGGCATTAGTTGTGAAACAATTTCCACATTGTCTTAAATGTGTACCAAACTCGCAACTTAGATATTCATCTCTACGATCATATCGTAGATATTTTATCCTCTTGTCACGACGATCTTCAACTTCACTCTGAAATTATTTGAACCTTTCACTAATTCAGACTTGTGTTTCATCAAGTAAATATACTAGTATCTACTCCATCTGTGAAGTAAGAACATAACATCATCCACTGCGTGCCTCATCACTCATTGGACTGTATACATCAAAATGTATTACTTCCAATAAGTTACTATCTTGTTCCATCTCACTGAAAATGAGGCCTTTAGTCATCTTGCCCATGTGGCATGATTTGCATGTCTCAAGTGAGTCAAAATCAAGTGAATCCAAACAATCCATCTGCATGGAGTTTCTTCATGCGTTTACACCAATAGATATGGTTTGCATGTCTCAAACGTTTCAAAAACGAGTGAGCCCAAAGATCAATCAGTATGGAGATTCTTCATGCGTTTTATACCAATATGACTCAAGCAACAGTGCCATAAGTAAGTGGTACTATCATTACTACTTTGTACCTTTTGGCATCAATATTATGAACATGTGTATCACTACGATCGAGATTCAATAAACCATTGAAGGTATTTATTCAAGCAAATAGAATAATCATTATTCTCTTTAAATGTATAATCGTATTGCAATAAAAATGATCTAATCATGTTCATGATCAACTCAAACACCAAATAACAATTATTTAGGTTCAACATTAATCCCGATGGTAGAGGGAGCGGGCGATGTTTGATCACATTAACCTTGGAATTACTTCCAACACACATCGTCACCTCACCCTTGCTAGTATCCGTTTATTTCGTAGCTATAATTTTGAGTTACTAACACTTAGCAACCGAACTGGTATCTAATACCCCGGTGCTGCTAGGAGTACTAGTAAAGTACATATCAATATCATGTATATCCAATATACTTTTGTTGACTTCGCCAGCCTTCTCATCTACCAAGTAACTAGGGTAGTTCTGCTCCAGTGACCGTTCCCCTCATAATATAAGCACTTAGTCTCAGGTTTGGGTTTAACCTTGGGTTTCTTCACTAAAGCGGCATCTGCTTTGCCTTTCATGAAGTATTCCCTCTTACTCTTGCCCTTCTCGAAACTAGTGGTTTTACTAACCATCAACACTTGATGCTCCTACTTGATTTCTATCTTCGTAGTGTCAAACATCACGAATAACTCAAGGATCATCATCTCTATCCCTAATATGTTATAATTCATCACGAAGCTCTGTAGCTTGGTGGCAGTGACTTTGGAGAACTATGTCAATCACTATCTTATCTGGAAGATCAACTCCCACTCGATTCAAGAAATTGTAGTACTCACACAATCTAAGCACGTGCCAATGATTGAGCTTTTATCCCTTACTTTGTAGACAAAGAATCTTGTCGGAAGTCTCGTACCTCTCAACACGGGCACGAGCCTGAAATCCCAATTTCATCTCTTGGAACATCTCATATGTCCCGTGACGGTCGAAACGTCTTCGGCGCCTTAATTCTAAGCCGTTTAAGCATTACACACTGAACTACCATGTAGTCATAAAAAACGTGTATGTCAGATGTTCGCAACATCCACAAATGACGCTCAAGGTTCAGCACATTGAGCGGTGCATTAAGGACATAAGCCTTCTGCGCAGCAATGAGGACAATCCTCAATTTACGGACATAGTCCGCATAATTGCTACTATCATCTTTCAACTAAGTTTTCTCTAGGAACATATCATAAACAGTAGAGCTACATCGCAAGCTACAACATAATTTGCAAAGACCTTTTGACCATGTTGATGATAATGAGTTCAGTTAATCATATTACTTAAGAACTCCCACTCAAATTGACATCCCTCTAGTCATTCGAGTGTCGCATGATTGAAATTCACTAACTCAAGTCCGATCTTCACGTGAGTTGAGTTTAGTTTCATTGGTGAACATCTCCATGTTGATCATATCAACTATATGATTCATGCTCGACCTTTCGGTCTCTTGTGTTTTGAGGCCATGTATGTACATGCTAGGCTCATCAAGTTTAACCCGAGTGTTCCGCGTGTGCAACTGTTTTGCATGAGTTGTATGTGAATGTTGAGTCTATCACACCCGATCATCACGTGGTGTCTCGAAAGGACGAACTATCGCAACGGTGCACAGTCGGGGAGAAAACAATTTTATCTTGAAATTTTAGTGAGAGATCACCTTATAATGCTACCATCGTCGTAAGCAAAATAAGGTGCATAAAAGGATTAATACCACATGCAAATCATAAGTGACATAATATGGCCATGAACTTGTGCTTCTTGATCTCCACCACCAAAGCACCCGCATGATCTCCATCGTCACCGGTGCCACAGCATGATCTCCATCATTGTGCTGCCATCGAGGTTGTCGCGCTGACTATGCTGTTACTACTAAAGCTACTACTAGGGATACAGCAAAGCATCACCAAGCACGAAATAATTGAAGATAACCCTATGGCTCCTGCCGGTTGTCGTAGCATCGACGTGCAAGTTGATATTTAACTATTACAACCTGATCATCTCATACATCCAATATATCATATCATGTCTTTGGCCATATCACATCACAGGCATACCCTGCAAAAACAAGTTAGACGTCCTCTAATTTGTTGTTTCATGTTTTACGTGGCTGCAATGGGTATCTAATATGATCGCATCTTACTTACACAAAACCACAACGATGATATGCAAGTTGCTATTTAACATTCTCCAAGGATCGCCTTGGTCAAATCCGATTCAACTAAATTTCAAGAAACAGGCATCCGCCAGTCATCTTTATGCAACAAGTTGCATGTTAGTCGATGAAACCGGTCTCCCGTAAACGTACGAGTAATGTTGGTCCGGGCCGTTTCAATCCAACAATATCGCCGAATCAAGAAAAGACTAAGGAGGGAAGCAAATTGAACATCAACACCCACAAACTCTTTTGTGTTCTACTCAAGATATCATATATCATGAACCTAGCTCATGATGCCACCGTTGGGGAACGTCGCATGGGAAAAAAAAATCCTACGCACACGCAATACCTAACCATGGTGATGATCATCTACGCGAGGGGAGAGTGAATCTACATACCCTTGTAGATTGCTAAGAGGAAGCATATATAACGCGGTTGATGTAGTGGAACATCTTCACGATTCAAATCACAGCCCGTCCTACGATCTCATCACGATCCGTCCCGCGATCCCATCACGATCCATCCCGATCTAGTGCCAAACGGACGACACCTCCGCGTTCAGCACACGTGCAGCTCGATGACGATCGCCGCCTTCTTGATCCAGCAAGAGGGGCGGAGAGGTATATGAGTTCTCCAGCACGGCGGCGTGGTGGTGGTGGTGGTGAACTAATCCAACAGGGCTTCGCCTAAGCACCGCCAAACTAGACTAGAGGACAAACAGATCTAGAGGGAGAGAGAGGCAGCCGTGGCTGATTTCTGTGTGTCAAAACCCTCAAAGACTCTAGTACATATAGGAGGAGGAAAGAGGAGGCAGCCTTGGACCCTACTCCAAGGATAAGGGATCGGCCGAACCCTATAAGGAAGAGTCCACCTTCCCACAAGGGAGGTGGACTACTTTGGGAGGACTCCTCCTTCCTTTCCTTTTAAAGGTTATTTGCTTTTTATCTCCACTCCTAACCACATGGGATTTTGAGAGAGGATTTGGCCAGACCACCAGCGGCTGGTCCACCTTCTATCATAGCCCATAAGGCTCTAGGGTCATCACACCCCTCCCGGTGGTTCCCCGGCACCCTCCCGGCACTCTCGGTACACTACCGATGAGCCCGAAACTTTTTCGGTGACCAAAATAGGACTTCTTATATATCAATCTTTACCTCCAGACCATTCCAAAGATCCTCGTGATGTCCAGGATCTCATCCAGGACTCCGAACAACCTTCAGTAGCCAACACCTATAACTCAACTATGCTGAAACGTCACCAAACCTTAAGTGTGCAAACCCTGCGGGTTCAAGAACTATGCAGACATGACCTGAGACACTCTACGGTCAATAACCAATAGCGAGACCTGGATGCCCATATTGGCTCCTACATATTCTACGAAGATCTTTATCAGTTGAACCACTATGTCAAGGATTCAGTTAATCCCGTATGCTGTTCCCTTTGTCCTTCGGTATGTTACTTGCCCGAGATTCGATCGTCGGTATCTATATACCTAGTTCAATCTCGTTACTCGCAAGTCTCCTTACTCGTTCCATAATACAAGATCCCTCGACTAACTCCTTAGTCGCATTGCTTGCAAGGCTTGTTGTGATGTTGTATTATCGAGTGGGCCCCGAGATACCTCTCCGTCACACGGAGTGACAAATCCCAGTCTTTATCCAGGCCAACCCAACAGACACCTTTGGAGATACCTGTAGAGCACCTTTATAGTCACCCAGTTACGTTGTGGAATTTGATAACCCACAAGGTATTCCTCCGGTGTCCGGGAGTTTCATGATCTTATGGTCATAGGAACGGATACATTGACATGTAGAAAACAATAGCAATAAACTAACACAATCATATGCTACCTTTATAGTTTGGGTCTTGTCCATCACACCATTCTCCAAATGATGTGATCCCGTTATCAAGTGACAACCCTTGTCTATGGCCACGAGACCTTGACCATCTTTGATCAACAAGCTAGTCAACTAGAGGCTCACTAGGGATAGTGTGTTGTCTATGTATCCACACATGTATTTGTGTTTCCAATCAATAAAATTCTAACATGGATAATAAACATTTATGATGAACAAGGAAATATAATAATAACCAATTTATTATTGCCTCTAGGGCATATTTCCAGCAGAATGATATACCATCCTCTAAGATTGAGGACATTGATGTCACTATTAAACTTGTGAATAGATATACTATTTCACCACATGGTATTGTTAGAGATGTTTAAGTCTTCTGTGTAAAATTAAATACCCTACTCATTTCTTAGTACTTGGTTCACTAAAAGATAATTTTTGTCCCATTATATTTGGTAGACCTTTCTTGAATACCCTTAATACTGAAATTGATTGTGTTAAAGAAAAGGTTAAAGTGAGTTTTGGTGATGTGTATCACGATTTTAACTTCTCCAAGTTTGGTAGACAACCACATGATACAAAATTATCCAATAAATATGAAATTATTGGTCTTGCTTCTATTGTGTACCTCTTACCGATCCATTAGAACAATATTTGATAGACCATGAAAATGATATGAATATGAATGAAATAAATGAAATAGATGAGATATTCCTTCAGAAAACACCTATCCTTAAGCATATTTCCTGTTGAAATTGTAGAGATCCTACCCCACCTAAGGGAAATCCCGTGTTTGAATTAATGACACTATCTCATACTTTGAAATATGCTTATCTTGATGAAAAGAAGATATATTTGACCCCTCTCTGATTGCATTGGTTTCCCTCCAAGCTTAAAGGGTGATGTAGCACAACGATGACAAGTATTTCCCTCAGTTATGAAACCAAGGTATCAATCCAGTAGGAAGATCCACAAGACTATGTAAACGGTACCTGCACATAAATGACAAATCCTCGCAACCCAACGTGTATAGGGGTTGTCAATCCCTCATGGGTAAAATAAAATGGTAAAATGATAGATTGATAGATGCAAATAAAGTGATGGTAAATAATACACAACAAGGTATTTTTGGGTTTTTGATAACATAGATCTGAAAATAAAAGATCAAATAAAATGGAAACGCGAATAGAAAAATAGATCTTGCAAAATAGATGATATAAAATAAACACTCGGGCCATAGGTTTCACTAGTGGCTTCTCTCGAGAAAATAGCAAACGTTGGGTAGACAAATTACTGTTGGGCAATTGATAGAAGAGCGAATGATTATGACGATATCGAATACATCGATCATGTATATAGGCATCACGTCCAAGACAAGTAGACCGACTTTTGTCTCCATCTACTACTATTACTCCACACATCGACCGCTATCCAGCATGCATCTAGTGTATTAAGTTCATGGAGAAATGGAGTAATGCTTTAAGAATGATGACATGAGGTAGACTAGATGTATTCATGTAGGAATAGACCCCATCATTTTATCCTTAATAGCAATGATACATGCATGTCATGCTCTTTCTATCATTGAGATTGAGCACCGCAAGATTGAACCCATCACAAAGCACCTCTTCCCATTGCAAGATAAAAGATCAAGCTGGCCAAACAAAACCCAAATACAGGAGAAGAAATACGAGACTATAATAATAAAGCATGGATATAATTTCGTAGATCTCATCACAAACTCACAGTTCATCGGATCCCAAGAAACACACCGCAAAAGATAGAGTTACATCAAATAGATATCCAATAGGCCATTGTATTGAGAAGCAAAACGAGAGACAAAGCCATCTAGCTACTGCCTACCTACCGGTAGGTGTGATATGAACTACTCACGCATCATCGGAGGAGCACTAATGAGGATGATGAACCCCTCCGTGACCGTGTTACCTTTCGGAACGGGCTCTAGATTAGATCTCGTGGCTTATGGAACTTGCGGCGGCTGAAATGATTTTTCGTCCTCCCTTCTAGGGTTTCTAGAATATTGGGGTATTTATAGAACTTAGAGGCGATGGAGGAAGTGCCCGAGGCCCCCACTACCCACCAGGGCGCACCCTGGTGCCTAGTAGCCCGCCTGGGCCTCCCCTGGTGAGCATCCTTGGTACTCAAGTTTCCTTCTGGTCCAAAAAAAAAATCTCCAAAAAGTTTCGTGGCGTTTGGACTTCATATGATATTGATTTCCCGCGAAGAAAAAAGGCAAAAAATAGCAACTCACACTTGGCACTATGTCAATAGGTTAGTCCGAGAAAATAATATAAAGTTGCTATAAAATGACTATAAAACATCCAAGAATGATAATATAACAACATGGAACAGTAAAAAATTATAGATACGTTGGAGACGTATCAACATCCCTAATCTTAATTCCTGCTCGTCCTCGAGTAGGTAAATGATAAAAACAGATTTTTTATGTGGAATGTTGCCTAACATGTTCATCATACTTTTTTATTTATAGCATGGACATATGGACTTGTAGATGATTCAAAGAAATAGTGTATAATTTTACATGAAAACTTCAATACTCAAGCATATCGACAATCAAACAAGTCTTTAAAAATAGGGCCAATTCCATTTCCCCCCTAATTTTGGCCCGACTTTATCTTTACCCCTAAATAAAAAAGTGCTCAACTTTGCCCCTCTTCCATTAAGTGCACTTATAGAAATGCCCTTCCATACATTTTTCGTCGAGTCAAAGGCCTTTGACCATTACATTTTTCTATACACGCACTTAAGGGCCAAAGGCCTTTGACTGGACGGAAAATGTACGGAAGGGTATTTCTATAAACGCACTTAACGAAAGAGGGGTATAGTTGAGCACTGTTTTTATTTAGGGGTAAAGATGAGCTCGGGCCGAAATTAGGGGGAAATATGTAAATGTCCACTAAAAATATCAAACACTTTCCCTTTTCCATCATGCTCCATCATTAATCCAATCATGCAACACACTGAGATATTAGCTACATCCAATGCTCAAGTATGACAATAGTGTTCCTCAGTTGGTGCTTTATAAGGGAAGATGGAAACTCAAATTTAAAATAAAAAAGTAAATAGATAGGTCCTTCGCAGCGGGAAGCAGAGATTTGTAGCGGTGCCAGAGCTCAAAGCGAAAAATTTAGAGATAAAATATTTTGGGCGGTATGCTTTTCCTGTCAACAAAAACGAATAAGAGTTCCCTATATATTCCATGCTAAACAAATCATAGGTGGTTCCCAAACTAAAATAAAGTTTATTCCTTTTTGCACCATTATTTCACATTCCACGGCTAGTCGCATTCATTTGTACCGTCCATACCAACACTTTCCAAGGAATTTATTATTTGACAACATAAAATAAATTTTCTTTGCATTTCAGGACTAGGCATCCCTATTACCGCCATGCTGCCGTGCAATAATAAGTGAATAAACACTCATCTTGAGAATAACCTATTTAACATGGAAGATACCGGCCACCCCTCGCTGCTTCATGAGCAGTACGAGCACATAAAACAGGAATTTATTTTGAACATTAGAGTTGACACTTGCAAGTTTACTTGGAACGACGTTGAAATACCACTTATACCTGCTTAGTACAAGTGAAGGCTAGCAAATATATTGAGAAGCGTACAACCAAGGAACGAAAACCATCATAAGCGAACATTAAACATAACTAACACCGAATAATGCAGAACAATTATGATGTAATTTCATATCATAATTATTGACTTCATGTGCATGCATAGGGAATCACAAACCTTAACACCAATATTCTTACTAAAACATAATTACTCATCAACATAACTCACATATCACTATCTTCATATAGGAAAACTCTTGCAAAGAATCAAGTTTAACATCCAATGACCTTCATGAAAGTTTTTATTATATCTCCCCTGAATATCTATCAGTTTGGTACTAATTTCATTTAAAGCAAATTTTCATTGCAAATAACAAGCTCTCAAACAAATATAAGTGAAGAACGAGAGCACAAGTTTCTTTAAAATTTTCAACTCTCAAAATAATATAAGTGAAGAAAGAGAGGATTTCTTCAAATTTTCTACTAACTCTAAAAATAATATAAGTGAACCATGAGAGCAAATTTCTTCAAAATAACAGCACCAGCGTGCTCAAAAAGATATAAGTGGATCTCTATAGCAATTCCATGGCTCTAAAAAATTTAAGTGAAGCATAAAGAGTGATTCTAACAAATCATATCATAATTTGGATATCTAAAATAGGTGTGTCCAGGAAGGTTTATTATGACAAAATAACCAGCAAAGAAAGCAAATACTCATATAATACAAGACGCTCCAAGCAAAACTCATCATATGTGACGAATAAAAATATAGCTCCAAGTAAAATTACAGATGGTTGTTGGAAGAAAGAGGGGATGCCTTCCGGGGCATCCCCACGCTTAGTTGCTTGATAATATTTGTATATTTCCTTGGAGTGCCTTGGAGCATCCCCAAGCTTAGGATTTTATCACTCCCCATTCCTTCATCCATCGTGATCTCACCCAAAACTTTAAAACTTCAATCACACAAAACTCAACATAACTTTCGTGAGATCCATTAGTATAAGAAAATAAAACTTTACTTTAGGTAATGTTGAAAACAAATTCCATTTTGTGTGTGTTATACCTACTGTATTCTAAATTTACCATGGCTTATACCCCCCGATACAAACCATAGAATCATCAAAATAAGCACACAATGCAAAGAAACCAGAATTTGTCAAAAAACAGAATAGTCCGTTAAGACTCGAATTTTACTCATACTTCTGTAACTCATAAAATTCTTTAAAAATAGGACAACGTAGGGAACTAGTATATAAATATTGTGTTAAAAATTCACACACTTTCATCACTTCTATGATTTTTATAATTTCTGCTACTGGATGCCAAACTTTGTGTTTTCCAACAAAATCAAAGCAATTATCACCCAACATGATCCTAAAGGCTTTGCTTGGCACAAACACTAATTGAAACATTAAAAACACAATAATGAAAGTAGCATAATTGTGCAAACACTCAAGAACACAAATTAAAAGTGATTTTTATTTATTTATTGGGTTGCCTCCCAAAAAGCGCTATTGTTTTACACCCGTAGCTAGGCATAAAGCAGAAATTTCAAGTATTGTCATCCTTAGTGATTAATCCATAGGATGCCCTCATGATTGAGTGATATGGTAATTTAATATAAGTTCTAGGGAAGTGTTCCATGCCCTTTCTTAGTAGAAACCAAAATTTAATATTCCCTTCTTTCATATCAATCATGGCCCCTATAGTACGCAAGAACGGTCTACCAAGAATTATTGGATGTCGGGACCCCGATCCTAAATCATAAGAACCTAGCGTGTAACACATCACATCACCTTGCGGCCTCATGCACGGTAAACTCTACGGCTGCCACCTTACCTTGGCCGGGACCGTTTGCGTCTTTTGGCTCACGTATGTGAATGTGTGCAACTTCTCAAACAACAGCGCCAGAAATTGGCACGTTGACGGAGATTTGGCTTGCGTTGGTTTTTCCCTTGAAGAGGAAAGGGTGATGCAGCACAGGAGCAGTAAGTATTTCCCTCAGTTTGAGAACCAAGGTATCAATCGAGTAGGAGAATCTCGTCAAGTCCAGAGTACCTACGCAAACACAAAATAGCTTGCACCCAACGCTATAAAGGGGTTGTCAATCCCTTCAAGATTGATTGCAAAGTGAGATCTGAAGGCGGAAAGTGCAACGAAGTAAAAGTGTAAGGCTGAAAATATGGTGTGAAGTAGACCCGGGGCCATAATGTTCACTAGAGGCTTCTCTCAGAATAGCAAATATTACGGTGGGTGAACAAATTACTGTCGAGCAGTTGATAGAACCCCGCAAAGTCATGACGATACCTAAGGCAATGATCATACATATAGGCATCACGTCCGAGACAAGTAGACCAATACTTTCTGCATCTACTACTATTACTCCACACATCGACCGCTATCCAGCATGCATCTAGTGTTTTTAGTTCATGACGAACAGAGTAACACCTTAAGCAAGATGACATGATGTAGAGGGATAAACTCAAACCAATGATGAAAACCCCATCCTTTTACCCTTGATGGGAACAACACGATGCATGCCTGGCTACCCCTTCTGTCACTTGGTGAGGGCACCACACGGTATGAACCCAAAACCAAGCACTTCTCCCATTGCAAGAATCATAGATCAAGTTAGCCAAACAAAACCCACAACTCGAAGAGAATTACAAGGATATGAAATCATGCATAAGAGAGATCAGAAGAAACTCAAATAAGATTCGTAGATAATCTGATCATAAATACACAATTCATCGGATCTCGACAAACACACCGCAAAAGAAGATTACATCGGATAGATCTCCATGAAGATCATGGAGAACTTTGTATTGAAGATCCAAGAGAGAGAAGAAGCCATCTAGCTACTAGCTATGGACCCGTAGGTCTATGGTGAACTACTCACGCATCATCGGAGAGGTCATGGTGTTGATGAAGAAGCCCTCCGTATCTGAATCTCCGCTCCGGCAGGGCACCAGAACGTGCCCCAGATGGGATCTTGCGGAGAGAGAGGCTTGCGGCGGTGGAAAAGTATTTTCGTGGATCCCCTGATTTTTAGGGATTTTATGGAATTTATAGGCAAAGGAGCTAGGGCAGGGGAGGCCCAGGGAGCCCACAAGCTTGGGAGGCGCGGCCCCCCTGGCCACGCCATGGGGGCTTGTGGCCTCCCCCGGGACTCCTTGCCTTGGTTCCCAAGGTTTCTGCGTATCTTTTGTTACGGAAAAAATCTTTTCGGAAGTTTTATTCCGTTTGGACTCTGTTTGAAATCCTCCTGTGAAAAGGGTCAAAAACACGGAAAAAACAGGAACTGGCACTTGGCACTGAGTTAAGAAGTTAGTCCCAAAAAATATATAAAAGGCATACAAAACATCCAAAGTTTGACAAGATAATAGCATGAAACCATCAAAAATTATAGATACGTTGGAGACGTATCAAGCATCCCCAAGCTTAACTCTTGCTCGTCCTCGAGTAGGGAAGTGATAAAGACTGAATTTTTGATGTGGAATGCTACCTAGCATAGTTGTCCTTTGTAACTTCTTTCATGTGACATGAATGTTCAGATCCGTAAGATTCAAAACAATAGTTTGCTATTGACATGAAAACTATAATACTTCAAGCGAACTAGCAAGGTAATCATGAACTTTCGAAATAACAAGGCCAAGGAAAGTTATCCCTACAAAATCATATAGTCTGGCTATGGTCCATCATACCCACACAACTAATTTAAATCGTGCGCAACCCCGGTATTGGCCAAGTAATTGTTTTCGCACTCTTACTTTCTCAAACCTTTTTCAACTATCACGCAATACATGAGCGTGAGCCATGGATATAGCACTATAGGTGGAATAGAGTGTGGTGGTGGTTGTGAGACAAAAAGGAGGAGATGGTCACATTGACTCGGCGTATCAAAGGGTTATGGAGATGCCCATTAATAGATATCAATGTGAATGAGTAGGGATTGCCATACAAAGGATGCACGAGAGCTATAAGTATGTGAAAGCTCAAAAGGATAACTAGTGGGTGTGCATCCAACTTGCTTGCTCACGAAGACCTAGGTCAATTTGAGGAAGCCCATCCTTGGAATATACAAGCCAAGTTATATAATAAAGATTCCCACTAGTATATGGTGGTGAAAAAACAAGAGGCTCTCAATCATGAAGAACATGGTGCTATTAAGAAGCACAAGTGTGGAAAAAGATAGTAGCATTGACCCTTTTTTTTATTTGGGCTCTTTGGCCTCTTTTTTTGTGGGCAACTTTGGCCTCTTTTTTTTATTTCCTCACATGGGACAATGATCTAATAATGATGATCATCACACTTTTATTTACTCACAGCTCAAAGCTCAAAACAATGATGACTCTATAGGAAATGCCTCCGGCAGTGTACCGGGATGTGCAACGATCTAGCTTGGCGTATGACGTTGAAACATCTCGCTAGCTTTCTTACAGCCATGCAATGGCAATATGAGAGTGGCGGCACAAGTCATGAGACGGAACGGTGGGAGTTGCATGGCAATATATCTCGAAATGGCTATGAAAATGCCATAGTAGGTAGGTATGGTGGCTATTTTGAGGGAGGCATATGGTGGGTTTGTGCACCGGCGAAAGTTGCGCGGTACTAGAGAGGCTAGAAATGGTGGAAGGTGAAAGTGCATCTATACCATGGACTCACATTAGTCATGAAGAACTCACATACTTATTGCGAAAGTTTTTTATTAGTAATCGAAACAAAGTGCTAAATGCATACTCCTAGGGGAAGGGTTGGTAGGTGTTAACCATCGCGCGATCCCGACCTCAGCACAAAGGATGACAATCAATAGATCAATTATGCTCCGACTTCCTAACATAGTGGTTCACCATACGTGCATGTTACGGGAATCACTAACTTCAACACAAGTATTTCTAGATTCACAACACCCTACTAACATAACTCTTAATATTACCAAATCCACGTCTCAAAACTAATTGAGAGGAATCAAACTTCTGTTTCTACTCAATGCACATGAAGATGGAAGTTTTTGTATCCTCTTTGGGTACCTATCACCTTTGGGACTACTTTCATAGCACAAACCAACTACAAAGTCATGCACCGCCGTGCTCTAAAAGATCTAAGTGAAGCACATAGAGCAAAATTATCTAGGCTCAAAAGATATAAGTGAAGCACAATGAGCATTCTAGCAAATTCACGATGAGTGCATGTCTCTCTCAAACGGTGTGCAGCAAGGATGATTGTGACACAACAAAAATAAAATACTCCTACGATACAAGACGCTCCAAGCAAAACACATATCATGTGGTGAATAAAAATATATCTCCAAGTAATGTTGCTGATGGATTGAAGACGAAAGAGGGGATGCCTTCCCGGGGCATCCCCAAGCTTAGGCTTTTTGGTGTCCTTGGATTTGGCTTGGGATGCCTTGGGCATCCCCAAGCTTGAGCTCTTTCCACTCTTTATCCCTTTGTCCATGATAACATCACCCAAAACTTGAAAACTTCACAGCACAAAACTTAAAGAGAAACTCGTGATATCATTAGCACAAGAAAACAAACTACCACCTCTTTAGGTAGTGTAGCAATCTTGATTTCTATTTATATTGGTGTTAGATTACTGTATTCTCACTTTTCCATGGCTAGTACCCCCAATACTATCCATAGTTTCATCAAAACAAGCAACCAACTCAACAAAAACAGAATCTGTCAAAAACAGACCAGTCTGTAGCAATCTGTATACTTCGTATACTTCTGGTACCTCCAAAATTCTAAACAATTACGAATGCCTGGGAAAAGGCATATCAACCAGAAGCAAAAAGAATCAACTCAAAAGATCTTTCTGAATAAAAATGAAAAATAATCTCGTGAGCGAAAAGTTTCTGTCTTTTTCCAGTAGGATCAAACAACCATCACCAAGACTAGTCATAAAGGTTTTGCTTGGCTCAAACACAAAAAGAAACACAAAAGACACTATCATAACAGAATTATGATAGTGTGGAAACAACAAAACATAAATAAAAAGATAAATTCATTGGGTTGCCTCCCAACAAGCGCTATTGTTTAACGCCCTTAGCTAGGCATAAAGCGATAGAATCACGTATCGTCGTCTTTTGTGCTGAAACCATAAGTAGCCCTCATCATGGCCTCATAAGGCAATCTTATTTTCTTTCTAGGAAAATTCTCCATGCCCTTCTTTAAAGGAAATTTGAATCTAATATTCCCTTCCTTCATATCGATGATAGCACCGATAGTCCTTAGGAAAGGTCTAACAAGAATGATAGGGCATGTAGGATTGCAATCAATGTCAAGCACAATGAAATCCACGGGTACATAGTTCCTATTTGCAATAATAAGAACATCATTGATCCTTCCCATGGGTTTCTTGATAGTAGAATCCGCAAGATGCAAATTAAGAGAACACTCCTAAATCTCATTAAAACCCAGAACATCACATAAAGACTTTGGAATCGCGGAAACACTAGCACCCAAATCACACAAAGCATTGCATTCATAGTTTTTGATTTTGATTTTGATAGTAGGTTACCACTTATCATTAAGCTTTCTAGGGATAGAAACTTCCAATTCAAGTTTCTCTTCAAGAGATTTTATCATAGCTTCGACGATATGATCGGTAAAGGCCTTGTTTTGGCTATAAGCGTGTGGAGAGTTTAGCATGGATTGCATCAAGGAAATGCATTAAATCAAGGCGAAACTATCATAATTGAATTCCTTGAAATCCAAAGTAGTAATTTCATTACTACTCAGAGTTTTAATATCTTCTACTCCACTTTCAATGCTTTTAGCATCAAGATAGATGGACTCCGAATCATTGGGGCGTTTTTCAACCAAAGTGGATTCATATCCAGCCCCATCATCATTAGGTTTGACACAACAAAACAAAGATTCAATGGGAGTCACACCAAACACTTTAAGATCTTCGTGATTCTTATCACGAGAACACGCCCTTTTAAGCCATTCATGTCTAGCATGGATTTGGGCGGTTCTTTCTTTGCTCTCACTCATGGAAACACGCATAGCTTTCAAAGTTTCATCCATATTGATCTTGGTAGGAGCACATCTAACTTTCAAAGCATCAATATCACTAGACATTCTATCAACGCTCCTAGCCAAATCGTCAATTTTGAGTAGTTTTTCCTCTATGGACGTATTGAAAATCTTTTGTGAGTTGATAAACTCTTTGATATTACTCTCTAGATCAAAGGGTAATCTATTGTAATTTCCATGAGTATTGTTGTAGGAGTAGCCAAAGTTATTAGGGGGTTACTAGGAAAAGGCCTAGGAACATAGTTTCCTCTAAAAGCATTGTTGTTGCCAAAATTATTCCTACCAACAAAATTAACGTCCAAGCTAGCGTTGCTACTCTCAATCAAGGAAGACAAGGGCATATCATTAGGATCTAAAGGAGCACTTCTACTAGGAACCAAATTCATTAACTCATCCATCTTACCACTTAACAGGTTAATTTCTTCTATAGCGTGTACCTTCTTACTAGTAGGTGACCTTTTAGTGTGCCACTGAGAGTAGTTCGACATGATATTGTCTAGGAGTTTTGTGGATTCTCCTAACGTGATTTCCATGAACGTTCCACATGAGGCGGAGTCCAAAATATTTCTAGAAGCGAAATTGAAGCCAGCGTAAAAGACTTGTATAATCATCCAAAGACTCAAGCCATGAGCGGGACAATTTCTAATCATCGATTTCATTCTCTCCCAAGATTGTGCAACATGTTCATGATCAAGTTGCTTAAAATTCATGATATCATTACGGAGAGAGATAATCTTAGCCGGCGGAAAATACTTGGATATATAAGCATCTTTGCACTTGTTCCAAGAATCAATACTATTTTTGGGCAAAGACGAAAACCAAGTTTTTGCTCGATCTCGCAACGAGAACGGAAAAAGCTTCAATTTAATCACATCATTATCCACATCTTTCTTCTTTTGCATATCACAAATCTCAATGAAGGTATTAAGATGGGATGCGACATCTTCACTAGGAAGGACGGAGAATTGCTCTTTCGTAACAAGATTCAGCAAAGCAGCATTGATTTCGTATGATTCCGCAATAGTGGTGGGAGCAATGGGAGTACTAATAAAATCATTATTATTAGTATTCGAGAAGTCACAAAGTTTGGTGTTTTCAGTCATGGTGACTTCAGCAAGAAAGCAAGCACACAAGCGAACAAAAAGCAAGCGAGAGAAAAGGGTGAGCGAAAAAGGCAAATGAAAAAGGCAAATATTTTTGTAATTTTTTGTTTTTTAGAAGTGGGGGAGAGGAAAACTAGAGGCAAAAAAAGTAAATGCAAGAGATGAGTTTGCGATACTTACTTGGATGAGTTCTTGACTTGATCCTCCCCGACAACGGTGCCAGAAATCCTTCTGCTACTTCTCAAACAACAGCGCCAAAAATTGGCATGTTGACGGAGACTTGGCTTGCGTTGGTTTTTCCCTTGAAGAGGAAAGGGTGATACATCACAGGAGCAATAAGTATTTCCCTCACTTTGAGAACCAAGGTATCAATCCAATAGGAGAATCTTGTCAAGTCCAGAGTACCTGCGCAAACACAAAAGAGCTTGCAAACAACGCTATAAAGGGGTTGTCAATCCCTTCAAGATTGATTGCAAAGTGAGATCTGAAGGCGGAAAGTGCAACGAAGTAAAAGTGTAAGGCCAAAAATATGGTGTGAAGTAGACCCGGGGGCCGTAGTGTTCACTAGAGGCTTCTCTCAGAATAGCAAATATTACGGTGGGTGAACAAATTACTGTCAAGAAATTGATAGAACGGCGCAAAGTCATGATGATATCTAAGGCAATGATCATACATATAGGCATGACGTCCGAGACAATTAGACCGACACTTTCTGCATCTACTACTATTACTCCACACATCGACCGCTATCCAGCATGCATCTAGTGTATTGAGTTCATGACGAACAGAGTAACACCTTAAGCAAGATAACATGATGTAGATGGATAAACTCAAACCATTGATGAAAACCCCATCTTTTTACCCTTGATGGCAACAACACGATGCGTGCCTCGCTACCCCTTGTGTCACTGGGTGAGGTCACCGCACGGTATGAACCCAAAACCAAGCACTTATCCCATTGCAAGAATAGATCAAGTTGGCCAAACAAAACCCACAACTCGAAGAGAATTACAAGGATATGAAATCATGCATAAGAGAGATCAGAAGAAACTCAAATAAGATTCATAGATAATCTGATCATAAATCCACAATTCATGGGATCTCGACAAACACACCGCCAAAGAAGATTACATCGGATAGATCTCCATGAAGATCATGGAGAACTTTGTATTGAAGATCCAAGAGAGAGAAGAAGCCATCTAGCTACTAGCTATGGACCCGTAGGTCTATGGTGAACTACTCATGCATCATCGGAGAGGTCATGGTGTTGATGAAGAAGCCCTCCGTATCCGAATCTCCCCTCCGCCAGGGCACCAGAATGTGCCCCAGATGGGATCTTGCGGAGACAGAGGCTTGCGGTGGCGGAAAAGTATTTTCGTGGATCCCCTGATTTTTTAGTGATTTTAGGGAATTTCTAGGCGAAGGAGCTAGGGAAGGGGAGGCCCAGGGAGCCCACAAGCCTGGGAGGCGCGGTCCCCCTGGCCGCGCCATGGGGGCTTGTGGCCTCCCCCGGGACTCCCTGCCTAGGTTCCCAAGATTTCTGTGTATCTTCTGTTCCGGAAAAAAATATTTTCAGAAGTTTTATTCCGTTTGGACTCCGTTTAAAATCCTCCTCTGAAAAGGATAAAAAACATGGAAAAAACAGGAACTGGCACTTGGCACTGAGTTAATAAGTTAGTCCCAAAAAAGATATATAAGGCATACAAAACATCCGAAGTTTGACAAGATAATAGCATGAAACCATCAAAAATTATAGATACGTTGGAGAAGTATCAATGTGTCGCTAGCATTCGAACGGCAAAGAACCCGGGTCGACATGACTAGTTATGAACCCAAGTGGCACATCCGTACAGGTACACGCATACATAAACCAGCAAAGCAGGTGTCGGTCATCAGCGTGTGTAGATGAGTCGTAGCAAGCTACATGGACTCCGTTACATCGCGTGACATTTCCCTGAGGGGACAGACACAACAGCAAAGAAGGATACATGTCGGTCAATCAATGTGTCCGGAGCAGTAGCAAGCTACCAAGGCTCGGCGAAAGCACAAAGAGGCATTTCCCTATAAAGAGTACTACTAAAGGCACGTGACTAGGTGTCGAATCCCACATATATAATGCATTTCATAACATACACACAATATGCACGATATGTGTAGATACAACATGACATCACAACATAACTCTATGACTAAAACTATTATTAAAGACTCATAAGAGTCAACATGGTATGATATTACAAACACGGGTCACAAGACCCAACACTCAAGTCATACAAACAAACAAGCGGAAGCACAACATGTCTGGGTACAAACATCTAGAAAATAAAAAGGCTAAGAAAGCCTGTCTATCTACAAGACCCTCCATAGGAACTAGACCTCTCTATGGGATTTCCAAGCTACTCAGTCAACATCGATCTTATCGTAGAAATCACTAGCGAGACTGGAGTCTCCTCTGCAAAACATAAATTAAGTAATAGTGAGTACAGAGGTACTCATCAAGACTTACATTAGAACTAACTACATATGCATTAGTGTCAAAAAGGGGATGGTGGGGTTTAATAGAGCAAGCCGGCTTTAACTCTATGGCTATCATGTACTACAACTATGAGTAGTTTAATAATGTGAGAAAGCGTACATGAGTCCACTAGCTAGTCTCCATAACAATACACCACTATGGGTCCACTCCCGTCTCCCTATGAGAGAGCCATCCATAGCACTCACACTTGTCTTGAATATTTTATAGTATCCATTCGAGTTTTTTATGACCATAGAAGTTTCCAAGTAGTCCATATCCGCGGACGCGGCTATTCGAATAGATTAGATTACCCTGCAGGGGTGTACTTATTCAGACACACTCCCACCACTTATCACCATATGCACATCATGCATCTCGGCAACCTTCAAGCGGAAGCACTGGCATAGGTGTCGGCCACGACCTAACCAACCACACAAGACTCTAGTCCAGGTTTATCGCCTATTTGAGACTGAACCCGCAAGGAAGTCCGGCCGAGGTTTCCTCTACGGCCCCAAACGATGTGTATAGGGTTTCCAAGCCCACCTCGACGGATAGTACTACGCTTGGTACACCGGGCCACAATGCCTAGTCTGTCCCAAGCCCACCTGTACGGGGTGCCACTCGGTAGAATACGAACATCTCCTACAAACACGAGAAACTAGTTGCAACTCCTCGACAGAGACCTAGGTGATTAATAAGCCGAGAGAGTCAACTAAGCATCCCAATGTGCGGTAGTAGCTAGTCTTGGATAAGATACATGGGACTCAGTGTTGGAATTATGCCCTAGAGGCAATAATAAATATAGTTATTATTATAATTCCTGTATCATGATAATCTTTATTATCCATGCTATAATTGTATTGAATGAAGACTTATATACATGTGTGGATACATAGACAAAACACTGTCCCTAGAAAGCCTCTAGTTGGCTAGCCAGTTGATCAAAGATAGTCAGTGTCTTCTGATTATGAACAAGGTGTTGTTGCTTGATAACTGGATCACGTCATTAGGAGAATCACGTGATGGACTAGACCCAAACTAATAGACGTAGCATGTTGATCGTGTCATTTTATTGCTACTGTTTTCTAAGTGTCAAGTATTTGTTCCTATGACCATGAGATCATATAACTCACTAACACCGGAGGAATAATTTGTGTGTATCAAACGTCGCAACGTAACTGGGTGACTATAAAGATACTCTACAGGTATCTCTGAAGGTGTTCGTTGAGTTAGTATGGATCGAGACTGGGATTTGTCACTCCGTGTGACGGAGAGGTATCTCGGGGCCCACTCGGTAATACAACATCACACACAAGCCTTGCAAGCGATGTGACTTAGTGTAAGTTGCGGGATCTTGTATTACGGAACGAGTAAAGAGACTTGCTGGTAAACGAGATTGAAATAGGTATACGGATACTGACGATCGAATCTCGGGCAAGTAACATATCGAAGGACAAAGGGAATGACATACGGGATTATATGAATCCTTGGCACTGAGGTTCAAACGATAAGATCTTCGTAGAATATGTAGGATCCAATATGGGCATCCAGGTCCCGCTATTGGATATTGACCGAGGAGTCTCTCGGGTCATGTCTACATAGTTCTCGAACCCGCAGGGTCTGCACACTTAAGGTTCGACGTTGTTTTATGCGTATTTGAGTTATATGGTTGGTTACCGAATGTTGTTCGGAGTCCCGGATGAGATCACGGACATCACGAGGGTTTCCGAAATGGTCCGGAAACGAAGATTGATATATAGGATGACCTCATTTGATTACCGGAAGGTTTTCGGAGTTACCGGAAATGACGAATGGGTTCCGGGAGTTCACCGGGGGGGGGGGGGCAACCCACCCCGGGGAAGCCCATATGCATTGGGGGTGGCGCACCAGCCCTTAGTGGGCTGGTGGGACAACCCAAAATAGCCCTATGCGCCATAGGAAGAAAAATCAAAGAGAAAAGAAAAAAAGAGGAGGTGGGAAAAGGGGGAAGGACTCCTCCTTCCAAACCTAGTTGGACTCGGTTTGGAAGGGGAGAACTCCCCCCCTTGGCTCGACCGAAGTCCTTAGGTGTCCTTGGACCCCAAGTCAAGGCTCCCCCTCTTCCCAGTATATATACGGAGGTTTTAGGGCTGATTTGACACAACTTTGCCACGGCAGCCCGACCACATATCTCCACGGTTTTACCTCTAGATCGCGTTTCTGCGGAGCTCGGGTGGAGCCCTGCTGAGACGAGATCATCACCAACCTCCGGAGCGCCGTCACGCTGCCGGAGAACTCTTCTATCTCTCTGTCTCTCTTGCTGGATCAAGAAGGCCGAGATCATTGTCGAGCTGCACGTGTGCTGAACGCGGAGGTGCCGTTCGTTCGGCACTAGATCGTGGGACTGATCGTGGGACGGTTCGTGGGGCGGATCGAGGGACGTGAGGACGTTCCACTACATCAACCGCGTTCACTAACGCTTCTGCTGTACGGTCTACAAGGGTACATTGATCACACATCCCCTCTCGTAGATGGACATCACCATGATAGGTCTTCGTGCGCGTAGGAAAATTTTTGTTTCCCATGTGACGTTCCCCACCACTAGCATCATGAGCTAGGTTCATGCGTAGATGTCTTCTCGAGTAGAACACAAAAGTTTTTGTGGGTGGTGATGTGCGTTTTGCTGCCCTCCTTAGTCTTTTCTTGATTCCGCGGTATTGTTGGATCGAAGCGGTTCGGACCGACATTACTCGTACGCTTACGAGAGACTGGTTTCATCGCTACGAGTGACTCCGTTGCTCAAATATGACTGGCGAGTGTCAGTTTCTCCAACTTTAGTTGACTCGGATTTGACCGAGGAGGTCCTTGGATGAGGTTAAATAGCAACTCATATATCTCCGTTGTGGTGTTTGCGTAAGTAAGATGCGATCCTACTAGATACCCATGGTCACCACGTAAAACATGCAACAACAAAATTAGAGGACGTCTAACTTGTTTTTGCAGGGTATGCTTATGATGTGATATGGCCAACGATGTGATGTGATATATTAGATGTATGAGATGATCATGTTGTAATAGATCATATCGACTTGCACGTCGATGGTACGGCAACCGGCAGGAGCCATAGGGTTGTCTTTATACTAACGTTTGTGCTTGCAGATGCGTTTACTATTTTGCTAGGATGTAGCTTTAGTAGTAATAGCATGAGTAGCACGACAACCCCGATGGCGACACGTTGATGGAGATCATGGTGTGGCACCAGTGACAAGAAGATCGTGCCGGTGCTTTGGTGATGGAGATCAAGGAGCACGTGATGATGGCCATATCATGTCACTTATGAATTGCATGTGATGTTAATCCTTTTATGCACCTTATTTTGCTTAGAACGACGGTAGCATTATGAGGTGATCTCTCACTAAAATTTCAAGATGAAATTGTGTTCTCCCCGACTATGCACCATTGCTACAGTTCGTCGTTTCGAGACACCACGTGATGATCGGGTGTGATAGACTCAACGTTCACATACAACGGGTGCAAAACAGTTGCGCACGCGGAACACTCGAGTTAAGCTTGACGAGCCTATCATGTGCAGACATGGCCTCGGAACACATGAGACCGAAAGGTCGATCATGAATCATATAGATGATATGATTAGCATGGGGATGCTTACCACTGAAACTATGCTCAACTCACGTGATGATCGGACTTGAGCTAGTGTAAGTGGATCATGAACCACTCAAATGACTAGAGAGATGTACTTTTTGAGTGGGAGTTTAGCGAGTAATTTGATTAAGTTAAAATCTAATTATCTTGAACATAGTCTAAGTCCACTTTGAATATATTTTTGTTGTAGATCATGGCTCACGCGACAGTCACCCTGAATTTTAATACGTTACTAGAGAAAGCTAAGTTGAAAGATGATGGAAGCAACTTTGTAGACTGGGGTCGTAATCTTAAGCTAATCTTACAAGCTGGGAAGAAGGATTATGTCCTTAATGCTGCGCTAGGAGATGAACCACCCGCTACGGCCGATCAGGATGTTAAGAACGCTTGGTTAGCACGTAAGGAGGACTACTCAGTAGTTCAATGTGCAGTCTTGTATGGCTTAGAACTGGGACTTCAACGTCGCTTTGAGCGTCATGGAGCATTTGAGATGTTCCAGGAGTTGAAGTTTATCTTTCAGAAGAACTCCCGGATCGAGAGGTATGAGACCTCCGATAAATTCTATGCTTGCAAGATGGAGGAGAACTCGTTTGTCAGTGAACATGTGCTCAAAATGTCTGGGTACTCAAACCGTCTAGCTGAGCTGGGGATTGAACTCCTGCAAGAAGCTATCACTAACAGAATCCTTCAATCACTGCCGCCAAGCTATAAAGGCTTTGTGTTGAACTACAACATGCAAGGGATGAACAAGTCTCCCCGTGAGTTGTTTGCGATGCTGAAAGTCGCAGAGTCTGAACTTCGTAAAGAGCATCAAGCGTTGATGGTGAATAAGACCACTAGTTTCAAGAGAAACGACAAAGGCAAGAAGGGTAATTCAAAGAAGAGCGGCAAGCCTGTTGCCAATCCGACGAAGAAACCCAAAGCTGGACCTAAGCCTGAAACAGAGTGTTACTATTGCAAGGGTATGGGTCACTGGAAGCGTAATTGCCCCAAGTATCTGGCTGATAAGAAGGCGGCCAAAGAAAAATCAGGTATATTTGATATACATGTTATTGATGTGTACTTAACCAGCTCTCGTAGTAGTGCCTGGGTATTCGATACCGGTTCTGTTGCTCATATTTGCAACTCGAAACAGGAACTGCGGAATAGACGAAGGCTGGCGAAAGATGAAGTGACGATGCACGTAGGAAATGGTTCCAAGGTTGATGCAATCGCCGTCGGCACAGTTTCACTTCAGTTACCATCAGGATTAGTTATGAACTTGAATCATTGTTATTTAGTGCCTGCATTGAGCATGAACATTATATCTGGATCTTGTTTATTGCGAGACGGTTACTCTTTTAAGTCAGAGAATAATGGTTGTTTTATTTCTATGAGTAACATCTTTTATGGTCATGCACCCAATGTGAGAGGATTGTTCATATTGAATCTTGAAAGTGATACACACATACATAACATTGAGACGAAAAGAGTTAGAGTTAACAATGATAGCGCCATATTTTTGTGGCACTGCCGCTTAGGTCATATTGGTGTAAAGCGCATGAAGAAACTCCATGCCGATGGACTTTTAGAGTCACTTGACTTTGATTCACTTGACACGTGCGAACCATGCCTCATGGGCAAGATGACTAAAACTCCGTTCTCCGGAACAATGGAGCGTGCAAGTGACTTGTTGGAAATCATACATACCGATGTGTGTGGTCCGATGAGCGTAGAGGCACGCGGCGGATATCGTTATTTTCTCACCTTCACTGACGATTTGAGTAGATATGCTTATGTCTACTTAATGAAGCATAAGTCTGAAACATTTGAAAAGTTCAAGCAATTTCAGAGTGAAGTTGAAAATCATCGTAACAAGAAGATCAAGTTCCTACGGTCTGATCATGGGGGTGAATATCTGAGTTTCGAGTTTGGTGCTCATTTAAGACAATGTGGAATTGTTTCACAGTTGACACCGCCTGGAACCCCACATCGTAATGGTGTGTCCGAACATCGTAATCGTACTTTATTAGAGATGGTGTGATCTATGATGTCTCTTACCGATTTGCCATTATCATTTTGGGGTTATGCATTAGAAACAACTGCATTCACTTTAAATAGGGCACCATCAAAATCCGTTGAGACGACACCATACGAACTGTGGTATGGCAAAAGGCCAAAGTTGTCGTTTCTTAAAGTTTGGGGATGTGATGCTTATGTCAAAAAGCTTCAGCCTGAAAAGCTGGAACCCAAAGCGGAAAAGTGCGTCTTCATAGGTTACCCAAAAGAGACAGTTGGGTACACCTTCTATCTCAAATCCGAGGGCAAAGTGTTTGTTGCTAAAAACGGAGCTTTTCTCGAGAAGGAGTTTCTCTCGAGAGAATTGAGTGGGAGGAAGATAGAACTTTACGAGGTTGTCGAACCTCTCATCCCTCTGGATGGTGGCGCAGGGCAAGGGGAAACCTCTGTCGTTGCGACGCCGGTTGAGGAGGAAGTTAATGATGATGATCATGAAACTCCTGTTCAAGTTTCTGTCGAACCACGCAGGTCGACGAGACCACGTGCTGCTCCAGAGTGGTACGATAATCCCGTCTTATCAATCATGTTGTTAGACAACAATGAACCTGCAAATTATGAAGAAGCAATGGTGGGCCCAGATTCCAACAAATGGCTAGAAGCCATGAAGTCCGAGATAGGATCCATGTATGAGAACAAAGTGTGGACTTTGGAAGTACTCTGCCTCAGGGCCGCAAGGCTATTCAGAACAAATGGATCTTTAAGAGGAAGACGGACGCTGACGGCAATGTGACCGTTTATAAAGCTCGACTTGTGGCAAAGGGTTTTTCACAATTTCAAGGAGTTGACTACGATGAGACATTCTCACCCGTAGCGATGCTTAAGTCCGTCAGAATCATGTTAGCAATAGCTGCATTTTTCGATTATGAAATCTGGCAGATGGATGTCAAAACGGCGTTCCTTAACGGATTCCTTAAGGAAGAGTTGTATATGATGCAACCCGAAGGTTTTGTCGATCCTAAGAATGCTAACAAGGTGTGCACGCTCCAACGATCCATTTATGGACTGGTGCAAGCATCTCAGAGTTGGAACAAACGCTTTGATGAGGTGATCAAAGCATTTGGGTTTATACAAGTGGTTGGAGAATCTTGTATTTACAAGAAAGTGAGTGGGAGCTCTGTGGCATTTCTAATATTATATGTGGATGACATATTGCTGATTGGAAACAACGTAGAGTTTTTGGAGAGCATAAAGGATTACTTGAATAAAAGTTTCTCTATGAAGGACCTAGGAGAAGCTTCTTACATTCTAGGCATTAAGATCTACACGGATAGATCAAAACGCCTGATAGGACTTTCACAAAGCACATACCTTGATAAAGTTTTGAAGAGGTTCAAAATGGAACAGTCCAAGAAAGGGTTCTTGCCAGTTTTACAAGGTACGAGATTGAGTAAGACTCAATGCCCAGCAACTGATGAGGATAGAGAGCATATGAGCACCGTCCCCTATGCTTCAGCCATAGGTTCTATCATGTATGCAATGCTGTGCACTAGACCGGACGTTAGCCTGGCCAAAAGTATGGTAGGTAGGTTCCAGAGTAATCCAGGAGTGGATCACTGGACGGCGGTCAAGAATATCCTGAAGTACCTGAAAAGGACTAAGGAGATGTTTCTCGTGTATGGAGGTGACGAAGAGCTCGCCGTAAAAGGTTACGTCGATGCAAGATTTGACACAGATCCGGATGACTCTAAGTCGCAAACCGGATACGTATTTATTCTTAATGTGGGTGCTGTAAGCTGGTGCAGTTCCAAGCAGAGCGTCGTAGCAGATTCTACATGTGAAGCGGAGTATATGGCTGCCTCGGAGGCGGCTAAGGAGGGTGTCTGGATGAAGTAGTTCATGACGGATCTTGGAGTGGTGCCAAGCGCACTGAATCCAATAACCTTGTTCTGTGACAACACGGGTGCCATTGCCCTAGCAAAGGAACCACGGTTTCACAAGCAGTCCAGACACATCAAACGACGCTTCAACCTCATCCGCGACTACGTCGAAGGGGAGGACGTAAATATATGCAAAGTGCACACGGATCTGAATGTAGCAGACCCGCTGACTAAACCTCTTCCACGGGCAAAGCATGATCAACACCAGAACTGTATGGGTGTTAGATTTATTACAATGTAATTCACATGATGATGTGAGGGCTAGATTATTGACTCTAGTGCAAGTGGGAGACTGTTGGAATTATGCCCTAGAGGCAATAATAAATATAGTTATTATTATAATTCCTGTATCAAGATAATCGTTTATTATCCATGCTATAATTGTATTGAATGAAGACTTATATACATGTGTGGATACATAGACAAAACACTGTCCCTAGCAAGCCTCTAGTTGGCTAGCCAGTTGATCAAAGATAGTCAGTGTCTTCTGATTATGAACAAGGTGTTGTTGCTTGATAACTGGATCACGTCATTAGGAGAATCATGTGATGGACTAGACCCAAACTAATAGACGTAGCATGTTGATCGTGTCATTTTATTGCTACTGTTTTCTGCGTGTCAAGTATTTGTTCCTATGACCATGAGATCATATAACTCACTGACACCGGAGGAATACTTTGTGTGTATCAAACGTTGCAACGTAACTGGGTGACTATAAAGATGCTCTACATGTATCTCCGAAGGTGTTCGTTGAGTTAGTATGGATCGAGACTGGGATTTGTCACTCCGTGTGACGGAGAGGTATCTCGGGGCCCACTCGGTAATACAACATCACACACAAGCCTTGCAAGCGATGTGACTTAGTGTAAGTTGCCGGATCTTGTATTGCGCTGTACTGCCACTTTGGTTTGTGACTAGACTTGTCGATCCGGGTTCTTTGACATTGGAATGCTAGCGACACTATTGCATACGTGAGTCAAAAGACGCAAACGGCCCCGGCTAAGGTAAGGCTACAGCCGTGGAGTTAACCGTGCGTGAGACCGCAAAGAGATGCGATGTGTTACAGGCTGGATTCCTATGACTTAGGATCGGGGTCCCGACATATTCCCTATGCAGAATTATTATCAAGTGATTAGCAAATTAAAACCAATGTTGGGTCCTTCCGGACAAGTCTTAACACTGCACGATTTATCAAGGGGGGTCCCATAACAACCCCGAACGTGTTAGGAGCGATCAGTTATGGAATCAAACACCGGTAGCTGGAAACTAAGGCGGCAATAACGGAACAAATCACCCGGCAAAAGACTAGGCCTTCCGTCATTTACCAAATATATAGGTGCATTAATTAAATAGCAGTTTAAAACATAATGATAACAATTCTCATGTTATCACATGAGACAGCTGGCACCTGCAACTAGCAAAGCTATCATTAGAAGTTGAGCATGCCTACTTATCCAAACAACATTAGCTAGGAGGGCAAGGTGTTTGGGTTTCATGGCGATATCAGGAGGCAATTATATCAAGTGGTAGGCAGCAAGCATATAACGATGGAAACATGATTCTAAGCATAACAAGGCTAGATACGGTATCAAGGTCACGGTCATCTTGCATGTGATGTCTTCAGCTTGGAACTGCTCTTGTTCGTCCTGCACGTACTCTCCAGAATCCACATACTCGCTCTCTGATCCCGGTGCTACCCAAGATAAAAATAACAGCCAATGAATAACAACACAACATACATGCTTGCATCACAAGTTCTCATGCACACACACATACACATGCTAGTTTCTAACACACACACACACACTTACACTCACACCAACTACCACTAACACACACATACATGCTGGCATCACAAGTGCTCACTAAGGCAAAACCATGCCTTGGGCATGTGTGTGTCACACACACACATGCACCACATGGATACATACACACACACCAAGCACATGGGTGCTTGCACACACATGCCCTCCTACACATGCACACAAGGCTACATACAAGTGAAAAACTACTGGCTTGAGGCATGAACACCTCAAGTTGCTGCCCAAGCAACGTATGATGCAGTTAAACTGAAAACAGCAACAAGCAACACAAAAAAATAAAAGGGGGACAAAGGGGATTCGAACCCAAGCCCTACTGCACTCAACACACAACAACAACCACTTCACTACCTCTACTGGGCTCGACAGAGAGGGGAAGGAAACAGGGTATGTTTTCCCCCTGTTGCTACTGTGCCACAAAATCAAATAAGCAAAAGGGGTGTTGCGGGGGCTCAAACCCACGACCTGCACGAAGACAAAACCCACTGCTACCACTGCGCTGCTTGATCGATACTTAATAGAGAGGGGGGGCTTGCTCTTTTGAGCAACTCTCGACGGTGGAGGAACAAGGGAGGAGCACCACTAGCGATTCACTACAAATTGACCAACGGCTTGTCGCTGGGAGGAAGAGGGAACTCCTACGTGTCCATTTCACCACTAAGCTCGTCGAGAGATGCCCTACAGCTACTGCTCCACGAGCACGGCGGCGCCGGCGACAGAGAGAAATACGGCGGCGCTGCTACGGCCCTACACGAGATTTACCGACAGGGGAACGGGAAGGGGTCCTACTGCTCACCCACTGGCCGAGGAGGCCGCGCCTGTCGGAGAGGAAGAAGGGGTCGTCGAGGAAGAAGTCGCTGCGGAGGAAGTAGTCGGAGCAGAAGGGGTCGTCGTCGAAGTAGTGGAAGTAGAGGCGATCGTCGTCGTCTAGCTGCGGGAACGGGCTCCCCTGGGGTACCGCGTGCTCTTGGATCACTTGGAGAGGAAGAAGGGGTACGCTGTCGACGGTGACGACCTCATCAGGGATCGTCCATGGCGGAGGAGGAGCTCGGCCCGCCTTCTGTCGATCCAGGAAGAGGGAGGAGGGAGAGGAAAAGACGTGGCGGTGGCTTGGAGGAAACCTAGACAAGGCACGCACACCAAGGAATATATAGGGGGCGAGGGAGGCCGCCTCGACATCCGTGAGCCACGGCGTCGGCCCTCTGTCTCGCTCTCTATTTGAAAGACTGACGAAAAGGAGCGGCAGGAGGAAGACGGCGTCAACAGGAGGGGAACGAGGAGTGGGCTACCGCGCGAGGAGTGCAGCTGGGCCAGAGAGGAGGAGGAGGCCCACTCGGAGGCGCGAGGTAAGAAAGAAAACCCACACGTTTTCAATTTAAAAACTAAAGCCAGCAAACAATTAAACTCCTTGGTAAACTATGGCTCCAAAAATGAAATGAAAAAGACCCTGGTCATAAGGAAATTATGACATGTTTAAATAAAATGACAAGAGGATTTTTGGAGCACTCAAATATTTACAAAACAGAATTAAATTAATCTGTTTTGTGAATAAAAACCCCACTAAAGCAAAGAATTAAAATACTCTAGACATAGCACCACATCCACAAGGAAACACTCTAAATGATCTACATTTTTGAACCAGGGTTAGAGCAAGTAAATGTTGAGCTTGAGAAATAAAGAAGGGGGTTTTGTAACCTAGTTGAAGTCTATCATAGTTGAAACCCAAGTTTCAAACACCACTTCATCATCACATAGCACATCAACATCACATACCACATACATGGATCAACAACAACAACAAACACAATGAAGGCATGAATGATATGGATGCATGAATGCAAAGGGGACACAAGGTATGATCACATGAAATAACACATGAAATATAGCTCTCATAGCAATGACACCATGGACCCACACATGGCAAGGTTCCAAATATGGCAAGGTTACACTTGGGGCATTACAAACTCTCTCACACTACAAAAAGATCTCGTCTCGAGATCTAGAACTGAAAGAACTCTGGGAATTTGGAACGGAGGTGGTCCTCGCGTTCCCAAGTGGCCTCTTTATCGGAATGATGTGACCACTGCACCTTGAGAAACTTGATTGACTTGTTGCGGGTCTTGCACCCAGTCGTCTCGAGAACCGCAACTGGATGCTCTTGATAGGATAGGTCGGTTGAAGGTCGATATCTTGAAGATGAACTGTGCGCTCGGGAGTCTTGAAGCATCTCCGGAGCTGAGAGACATGGAACGGGTCATGCAAATTTGCAAAGCTGGAAGGGAGCTCAAGTTGATACGCAAGGTCGCCTATCTTGCAAACAACTCTGAAAGGACCAACGAAACGAGCAGCAAGCTTGCCTTTGATGCCAAAACGATGTGTACCCTTCATAGGAGACACTTTGAGATAGACGAAGTCATCGAGCTCATATGACATGTCATGATGCTTGCAATCATAGTAACTCTTCTGACTGGACTACGCTGCTCTGAGATTATCCCGAATGACCCGACACATCTCTTCAGCTTCTTCGATCAAGTCATTCCCAAGAAGCTGATGCTCGCCAGTCTCGGACCAGTTGAGCGGGGTACGACACTTCCTGCCATAGAGAATCTCAAACGGAGCTTTGTCTGAACTAGCTTCATAACTGTTGTTATACGAGAACTCAGCGAAAGGTAGGCAGTCTTCCCTCTTCATGCCAAAAGAGATGACACAGGCTCTCAGCATATCCTCAAGCATCTAATTGACTCTCTCCACTTGCCCACTAGTCCGAGCATGAAAAGTTGTGCTGAATCGTATATTCGTACCCATCGCAGACTGAAAAGAGTCCCAGAACTTGGAAGTGAAGATACTTCCGCGATATGAAGAAATCAACATAGGCATGTCATGCAAAGATACTATCCTCGAAGTGTACAGCTCTGCAAGTTGAGCTACCGAGATGGATTCCTTGACTGGAAGAAAATGAGCCACTTTGCTCAACTTGTCAATGACTACGAAGGTGGCATCATTACCCTTCTTAGAGTTCGGAAACCCGGTGATGAAATCCATCTCAATATGGTCGAACTTCCACTCGGGAATGGGCAATGGGCACAAAAGACCTGCTAGACGTTGATGCTCTGCTTTCACCCTTCGACATACATCACATTCATTTACGAACTGAGCAATCTCAGGCTTCATGCGAGTCCACCAGAAGGTCTGTTTCAAGTCCTGATACATCTTGGAGCTTCCTGGATGTATTGAGAGCAGAGAGTTATGAGCTTCTTCCATGATAACCTCTCTGAGATGACTTTCGAAACGACAAGACGGTCCTCAGAGAATAACGTGTCTCTGGCATCAACACTGAAGCACTTATATTTGGGAACTCCCTTCGCCAAGCCAATCTTAACTTTCTTCACCATTGCATCAAGAAGTTGTGCTGCTCGGACCTGGTCTTCCAAGGTAGGAGAGATCTGAAGATTTGCAAGAAATCCCTGAGGTACTAATTGAAGGTTGAGATTTCTGAAAGATTCACAAAGGTCGGGCTGGAGAGGCTTCAGAATGAGACTGTTGCAGTAAGCCTTCCTGCTCAAAGCATCTGCCACGACATTAGCTTTTCCTGGAGTGTACTCAACGCTCGGATTAAAATCTTGGAGCATTTCCACCCAACGAGTTTGCCGAAGATTGAGGTTAGCTGGGTGAAGATGTACTTGAGACTCGGTGAACACTTCAACCTTTCGTTCCAACAAGAGGTGTCTCCAAGTCATCAGAGCATGTACCACTACCGCCAACTCAAGATCATGAACAGGATAATTCTTCTCACTTGGCTTCAACTGCCTCGAGGTATAAGCTACCACTTTCTTGTCTTGCATCAGCACAACACCAAGACCTTGAAGAGAGGTGTCGCAGAACACTTGGTAAGGTTTGGAGTCATCAGGAGGAACCAAGACTAGAGTATAGGTGAGCTTCTCTTTGAGTGTGTCGAAGGCCAACTGACATTCTGGAGACCAGACATACTTCACACCCTTCTGAAGAAGACTTGAGAGAGGCTTAGCAATCTTGGAGAAGTTCTCAACGGATCTTCTACAATAGCTTGCAAGCCCAAGAAAGGTTCGAAGTTGCTTCACATTTTGCGGAGGCTCCCACTCAACAATGGCTTGCACCTTCAACGGATCAACTTTGATGCCCTCGGCAAAGATGATGTGCCCTAGCTAGACAACTTCTTTCAACCAGAACTCACATTTGGAAAACTTGGCATAGAACTTATGCTCTCTCAGCTTATCAAGCACCAGCCTGAGATGTTCTTCATGCTCTTCCTCAGTTTCCGAAACGACCAGAATATCATCGAGATACGGCAAGACGAATTCATTCTTGAACAGGGAGAAGATATAGTTCATCATTCGACAGAATGTCGGTGGTGCATTTGCGAGACCAAAAGACATCACTGTATACTCATACGAGCCAAAACTTGTCCTAAAAGCAGTCTTTTCCATGCTCTGGTGAGGTTCTCGACTTAGGAAATCATAATTCTACTCCTCTTCTCGCTCAAAAAAAATTTAGGATCACGCGGGTATTTTGAAATCTATATGATATCGATGTGACAGAGTTCTGTCTTGCTGCCTCCTATCTGTCTTGATTTCTTTCGGGGAGTTGAGCTCCAGGGAATTCTTGTGCACATCGCCATCATTTAGATTTCTGAGTATCTCAGAACGAAGGATGTTCGTAATTGCTTCAATACTAGTAGTGGCGAGATAACCCCGATGTCCCCAGTACTGGTGCAGATTGTTCGAGAGTACTGCCATACTTTATATCGTTGTGATCATGAGGGTCTGTGTTAGATGAAGGTTCAAGATTCTGGTTATGTGTTGACGGATGTGATACATTGGACGGGTTAGTATAGGAGTTGTGTGAATATTACTCCTTGTATCCGTGTACCAGATTGCATGACCAGATATTTCGGGAATTCATAGGTGGGATATCAAGTAGTGACTTATAGGACAATCTTCCTATAGATGCATGATGTGTGGTTGGGATTCGACATTCAGTCGGTATGTTTGTTCACGGTCGTCTTACAGCGGTTCTCATTGTGTCTTAAAGAGTCCTTGTAGCTTGCTACGATTTGGGGATGCTTCATTAGTCGTGTGCACTACCTTGCACAGGATGGCTACTGTAAATTCGAGCCCATGCGATCATATCCACAAAAATATCAAATGAAATCTCGATCATACGTTTGTTCCGAGCAGTTCTAGCTCATACTTGTTTGCAAGTGGTCTGAATCAGAATTTTGTCGACAGTCACTTTGGGGAAGCATTCTTACTCTTCTGTTCGAGTGCAATTGCTATATTCCTGTTCAGATATTCCTCCCTTTTTGATTCAGCTTTACCTTCAATATTAGTTTGTGGACTAATGTGTTGTCCGTCTTCAGGATGGCTCCACCAACTCGTCAGAATCCAGGTCGTGAGGGTGCTAAGATGTCGCCACCACCCCCTCCCCCACCTCCTCCACCGCCGCCTCCTCCTGCAGAGGCTTGGCAAGCGGTGATGGCTACTACAAATGCAAACACTCAGATGCTGATCCAGCTGTTGCAGGAGAGAACTAATCAGCAGCAAGGCAACTTCAACCATGGTGGCAATCAGTTTGCTAATCTGAGTCAGTTCCTGTCAAATCTGCCGCGGACCTTCACGTCGTGTGATCAGCTGTTTGACGCTGAGGATTGGATTCGCGACATGAACAAGCACTTTGAGTGCAGCAATGTCCGTCCAGAGGATTTCGTCAAGTTTGCAACATTCCAGCTGAAGGGGCAAGCTTCGATCTGGTGGCAACAGTTGAAGGATTCGAGGGGTGCCAGAGTGATCACTTGGGATGAGTTCTGCAGGGACTTCAGGTCCCACTACATCCCGTCTAGCTTCGTGGAGGAGATGCGTGAGAAGTTCAGGCGCTTGAAGCAAGGTGGTAACTCCGTGTACAAGTACAACGTCGAGTTCCACGAGCTGGCCCGATATGCCTTACAGGACATTCCAGATCAGAAGAGCAAGATATATCAGTTCAGCGGTGGTTTGAAAGAGGATTTGCAGCTAGCCCTCGCTTTGCACGATCCTGAGGAGTTCGATAAGTTCTACAACTTGGCTCTCAGGGCTGAGGCAGCTTTGCTCAGGGTGGAGAATTCAAAGAAGCGTTTCAGAGATTCCAGTTCGTCTTCCTCAACTCAGGTGGTTCAGAAGCAACAGAAATATTGGCTGTCTCCTCCTCCTCCTCGGCACATGCAGCAGTTCAAGCAATTAGGTGGCCGTGGTTCTTCCCACCCACCCAACCCAGCTTTCCAGCAGAGGTTTCAGTAGCAGAAGCAAGGGACTCCTTAGATAGAGTACCGTCAGTCGACAGATGTTACTTGTCACAAGTGTGGGCAGAAGGGTCACTATGCGAACAAGTGCACTTCTCAGTTGCGTCTTCCGCCTCCTCCTCCAGGCAAACCTCCAAGCAATGCTATCGTGAAATTCAACCCCTGGTCTACTAGAGTCAACATGGTGAATGCAGCTGAAGCAGATAACTCGTCGGATGTGATTATGGGTAACCTCCTCGTTAATGATATTCCTGCTAAGGTTTTATTTGATTCTGGTGCATCGCATTCATTCATCTCAAGTCCATTCTCATTTAAGCATGGGTTCTCAACTCGTGATTTTCCTAAGCCTCTATCAATTGTGTCTCCCGGCAAGATCATGAATTCCCACATGGTGGTTCGGGATGTCTTTGTCAAGATGGGTAATTATGCTTTTCTGGCGTCTCCTATTGTCTTGGGCAATTCTGATATTGATTTTAGCCTTGGTATGGACTGGTTGGCTATGAACAAGGCATCGATTGATTGTGAATCTAAAGAAGTGAAGCTAACTCACTCTTCGGAGGACGTGATTATCTGCGCGGCGCGCGATGACACAATCCGTCTATTTTCCTTAAATGAGAAGGGTGAGATTTCTCCAATTTCGCAAGTCCCACTGGTCTGCGAATATGAAGATGTGTTTCCAGAAGAACTGCCAGGAATGCCTCCGCACCAAGAAGTTGAATTCGTTATTGAGCTTGAACCGGGTATTGAGCCTGTGTGCAAACGGCCGTACAAATTGGGTCCAGAAGAGTTGAAGGAACTGAAGAGGCAACTCGATGAGCAGGAGCGTGTGGGTCTGATCAGACCAAGCTCTTCTCCTTGGGGCTGTGGAGTGTTGTTTGTCAAGAAGAAGAATGATACGGGCCGATTTTGTGTCGATTACCGTCCATTGAACAAGAAGACAATTAGAAACAAGTATCCACTTCCTAACATTAATGAGTTGTTCGAGCAATTGAAAGGGGCTAAGGTCTTCTCCAAGCTCGATCTCATGATGGGCTATCATCAAATTCGCATTCGCGAAGAGGATATTCCAAAGGCTGCTTTCAGGACAAGTTTTGGCTCGTATGAGTATACAGTGATGTCTTTTGGTCTGGCAAATGCACCACCGACATTATGTCGAATGATGAACTATATCTTCTCCCCGTTCAAGAATGAATTCATCTTGCTATATCTCGATGATATTCTGGTCTTTTTGGAAACTGAGGAAGAGCATGAAGAACATCTCAGGCTGGTGCTTGATAAGCTAAGAGATCATAAGTTCTATGCCAAGTTTTCCAAATGTGAGTTCTGGTTGAAAGAAGTTGTCTACCTTGGGCACATCATCTCTGCCGAGGGCATCAAAGTTGATCGCTCGAAGCTGCAGGCCATTGTTGAGTGGGAGCCTCCGCAAAATATGAAGCAGCTTCGAAGCTTTCTCGGGCTTGCAAGCTATTGTAGAAGATTCGTTGAGAACTTCTCCAAGATTGCTAAGCCTCTCTCAAGTCTTCTTCAGAAGGGTGTGAAGTATGTCTGGTCTCCAGAGTGTCAGTTGGCCTTCAACACACTCAAAGAGAAGCTCACATCTACTCCAGTCTTGGTTCCTCCTGATGACTCCAAACCTTACCAAGTGTTCTGCGACGCCTTTCTTCAAGGTCTTGGTGTTGTGTTGATGCAAGACAAGAAAGTGGTAGCTTATACCTCGAGGCAGTTGAAGCCAAGTGAGAAGAATTATCCTGTTCGTGATCTTGAGTTGCCGGCAGTGGTACATGCTTTGATGACTTGGAGACACCTCTTGTTGGAATGAAAGGTTGAAGTGTTCACCGATCACAAGAGTCTCAAGTACATCTTCACCCAGCCTAACCTCAATATTCGGCAAACTCGTTGGGTGGAAATGCTCCAAGATTTTAATCCGAGCGTTGAGTACACTCCAGGAAAAGCTAATGTCGTGGCAGATGCTTTGAGATGGAAGGCTTACTACAACAGTCTCATTCTAAAGCCTCTCCAGCCTGACCTTTGTGAATCTTTCACAAAGCTCAACCTTCAGTTAGTAGCTCAGGGATTTCTTACAAATCTTCAGATCTCTTCTACCTTGTAAGACCAGGTCCGAGCAGCACAACTTCTTGAGGCAATGGTGAAGAAAGTTAAGATTGGATTGGCAAATGGAGTTCCCAAATATAAGTGCTTCAGTGTTGATGCCAGAGACACGTTATTCTTTGAGTATCGTCTTGTCATTCCGAAAGGTGATCTTAGAAAGGTTATCATGGAAGAAGCTCATAACTCTCTGCTCTCAATACATCCATGAAGCTCCAAAATGTATCAGGACTTGAAACAGACCTTCTGGTGGACTCGCATGAAGCGTGAGATTGCTCAGTTCATAAATGAATGTGATGTATGTCGAAGGATGAAAGCAGAGCATCAACATCCAACAGGTCTTTTGCATCCATTGCCCATTCCCGAGTGGAAGTTTGACCATATTGAGATGGATTTCTCCACCGGGTTTCCGAAGTCTAAGAAGGGCAACGATGCCATCTTCGTCGTCATCGACAAGTTGAGCAAAGTGGCTCATTTTCTTCCAGTCAAGGAAACCATCTCGGCAGCTCAGCTTGCAGAGCTGTACACTTCAAGGATAGTATCTTTGCACGGCGTGCCTATGTTGATTTCTTTGGATCACGGAAGTATCTTCACTTCCAAGTTATGGGACTCTTTTCAGTCTGCGATGGGTACGAAGATATGATTCAGCATAGCTTTTCATCCTCGGACTAGTGGGCAAGTGGAGAGAGTCAATCAGGTGCTTGAGGATATGCTGAGAGCCTGTGTCGTCTCTTTTGGCATGAAGTGGGAAGACTACCTACCTTTCGCTGAGTTCTCGTATAACAACAGTTATCACGCTAGTTCAGGCAAAGCTCCGCTTGATATTCTCTATGGCAGGACGTGTCCTACCCCGCTCAACTGGAGCGAGACTGGCGAGCGTCAGATTCTTGGGAATGACTTGATCGAAGAAGCTGAAGAGATGTGTTGGGTCATTCGGGATAATCTCAGAGCAGCGTAGTCCCGTGAGAAGAGTTACTATGATAGCAAGCATCGTGACATGTCTTATGAGCTCGATGACTTCGTCTATCTCAAAGTGTCTCCTATGAAGGGCTCACAACGTTTTGGTATCAAAGGCAAGCTTGCTCCTCATTTCATTGGTCCTTTCAGAGTTGTTGGCAAGAGAGGTAACCTTGCGTATCAAGTTGAGCTCCCTTCCAACTTTGCAAATGTGCATGATGTGTTCCATGTCTCTCAGCTCCGAAGATGCTTCAAGACTCCCGAGCACACAGTTCATCTTCAAGATATCGACCTTCAACCCGACCTATCCTATCGTGAGCATCTAGTTGCGGTTCTCGAGGCGACTGAGCGCAAGACCCGCAACAAGTCAATCAAGTTTCTCAAGGTGCAGTGGTCACATCATTCCAATAAAGAGGCCACTTGGGAACGCGAGGATCACCTCCGTTCCGAATTCCCAGAGTTCTTTCAGTCCTAGATCTCGGGACGAGATCTTTTTGTAGTGTGGGAGAGTTTATAATGCCCCAAGTGTAACCTTGACATATTTGGAACCTTTCCATGTGTGGGTCCATGGTGTCATTGCTATGAGAGCTATATTTCATGTGTTATTTCATGTGATCATACCTTGTCTCCCCTTTGCATTCATGCATCCATATCATTCATGCCTTCATTGTGTTTGTTGTTGTTGTTAATCCATGTATGTGGTATGTGATGTTGATGTTCTATGTGATGATGAAGTGGTGTTTGAAAGTTGGGTTTCAACTATGATAGACTTCAACTAGGTCTCAAAACCCCCTTCTTTATTTCTCAAGCTCGAGATTTACTTGCTCTAACCCTGGTTCAAAAATGTAGATCATTTAGAGGGTTTCCTTGTGGATGTGGTGCTATGTCTAGGGTATTTAAATTCTTTGCTTTAGTGGGGTTTTTATTCACAAAACAGATTAATTTAATTCTGTTTTGTAAATATTTAAGTGCTCCAAAAATCCTCTTGTCATTTTATTTAAACAGGTCATAATTTCCTTATGACCAGGGTCTTTTTCATTTCAGTTTTGGAGCCATAGTTTACCAAGGAGTTTAATTGTTTGCTGGCTTTAGTTTTTAAATAGAAAACTTGTGGGTTTTCTTTCTTACATGGCGCCTCCGAGTGGGCCTCCTCCTCCTCGCTGGCCCAGCTGCACTCCTCGCGCGGTAGCCCACTCCTCTTTCCCCTCCTGTTGATGCCGTCTTTCTCCTCCCACTCCTTTCCGTCAGTCTTTCAGAGAGAGAGAGCGAGACAGAGGGCCAACGCCGTGCCTCACGGACGTCGAGGCGGCCTCCCTCGCCCCCCTATATATTCCTTGGCGTGCATGCCCTGTCTAGGTTTCCTCCAAGCCGCTGCCACCTCTTTTCCTCTTCCTCCTCCCTCTTCCTGGATCGACAGAAGGCGGGCCGAGCTCCTCCTCTGCCATGGCCGATCCCTGATGAGGTCTCCACCGTCGACAGTGTACCCCTTCTTCCTCTCCAAGCGATCCAAGAGCACGCGGGACCCCAGGGGAGCCCGTTCCCGCAGCTAGACGACGACGATCGCCTCTGCTTCCACTACTTCGACGATGACCCCTTCTGCTCCGACTACTTCCTCCACAGCGACTTGTTCCTCGACAACCCCTTCTTCCTCTTCGACACGCGCGGTCTCCTCGACCAGTGGGTGAGCAGTAGGACCCCTTCCCGTTCCCCTGCCGGCAGATCTCGTGTAGGGCCATAGCAGCACCATCGTATTTCTCTCTGTCATCGGCATCGCCGTGCTCGTGGAGCAGTAGCTGTAAGGCATCTCTCGACGAGCTTAGTGGTGAAATGGACTCGTGGGAGTTCCCTCTTCCTCCCAGCGACGAGCAGTTGGTCAATTTGTAGTGAATCACCGGTGGTGCCCCTCCCCTGTTCCGGCCACCGTCGAGCTATAGCAGATCCAGAAGAGGTTGCTCAAAAGAGCAATGCCCCCCTCTTTGTTAAGAACCGATCAAGCAGCGCAATGGTAGCAGTGGGTTTTGTCTTCGCGCAGGTCGTGGGTTCGAGCCCCCGCATCGCCCCTTTTGCTTATTTGATTTTGTGGCACAGTAGCAACAGGGGGAAAATGTACCATGTTTCCTTCCCCTCTCTGTCAAGCCCAGTAGAGGTAGTGCAGTGGTTGTTGTTGTGTGTTGAGTGTAGTAGGGCTTGGGTTCGAATCCCCTCTGTCCCCCTTTTATTTTATTTTTGTTTCTTGTTTCTGTTTTCAATTTAGCTGCATCATACCTTGCTTGGGCAGCAACTTGAGGTGTTCATGCCTCAAGCCAGTATTTTTTCACTTGTATGTAGCCTTGTGTGCATGTGTAGGAGGGCATGTGTGTGCAAGCACCCATGTGTTTGGTGTGTGTGTATGTATCCATGTGGTGCATGTGTGTGTGTGACACACACATGCCCAAGGCATGGTTTTGCCTTAGTGAGCACTTGTGATGCCAGCATGTATGTGTGTGTGTTAGTGGTACTTGGTGTGAGTGTAAGTATGTGTGTGTGTTAGAAACTAGCATGTGTATGTGTGTGTGCATGAGCACTTGTGATGCAAGCATGTATGTGTGTGTGTGGTGATGTGCCATGGCACACATACATGAGGTCTAACCCTCATGTCACCATTGGAGTGGTGGGTGTGAGCATGTGTATGTGAAGAGAATGAACTAGTGAGTATCACATATGATATGGCACTATTTGAGCTATATGATTCCATGTTGTTTTTCCTTTCAACTTTGTGCCTGCATGTTGTATGCAAGTACCTAGGTATTATATATTTTTTGGGGTAGAATCTTCCCAGGAATCCATTGGTGGAATCATATTTCACTTTGGGGCACTTTCTGGAAATGTCATTTTTCTATTTTGATGCTAGGTTTAGAGCTTGGTGCCATGTGGTGTGATGAGCCTATGAGGATGATTCCTTGATGTGGCAGTAGTGGGTGAACCCCTCTACAACCTGGAAGTTTTGTTTTATGCTTAGGAGTTTTTATGTGCATGTTGTGCCTTGTCAAAGTTGAGATCTGGCTGAAATTGTCAGCTTGGTGAAAATCTGTGATTTTCATTAAGTCTGAGAAACTTCTGTTATTTTCTTCCCTTGTTGTTGTGGTTGCAAAAGCTCATGTGTTGGGAATCAGCCCTTGCAATAAACTAGAGAGTTGGAGCTTTTGTGTTTGTCTAGCTCTCTGTTAAATTTCATGCACTTTGACTTCCTGTATATATTGTTTTCGCGGATGTCAAAGTGCTTCACAGCATAAGCAGCTGGTGAGAATCTGAGATTTTCACTAAGTCCCTGAAATCTGTTATTTTTGTCCAAGTTAGCACGTGTAGATCTTCCTGTGTGTAACTCCTTTGTATTATCTTCTTGATCATGCATGTAGAGCTTTTGAATAACTTTTGCCACATATCTTGTTTGGCACATTTGGGTGGTTGTAGGTGCTTTGCATGTTGCTCACAAACTGCTATGATGTTGTTTAGGACAGATTGCATAGTTTTGTTGTTTTGAAGCTTGTGAGTGCATAGTTGGTGGTGTGGTGAGTTTCTTTGCACTACCCCACCTATATTTGTTGTTTGGTCATGTGGCAACCTGGGAATACCAGAAGTGTGCCATTGGAGTGTGCTTGTGGTGGATTTTATCCGTCGGACTCCATATCTTGTTTCGTAGTTTCTGGTTGATCCGTAGCTCTGTTCTCAACGTTCTTTGTATGTTTTTGCATCGTTTTCTCGTGATGCACCTGTTCATGTCATCTTCATGCATGTCAAGGTATCTTAGAGTGACGTTCTGTCCAGAAGTTTGTCTTTTCTTCTCATACATATGCAAGTGACTAGAATAGAGTTGCATGCTACATTCTCATCTCATGCATCATGTGTTTGTTGCATCATGTTGTGTTGTTGTTCATTGGCTGCTATTTTTATCTTGGGTAGCACCGGGATCGGAGAGCGAGTACGTGGATTCCGGAGAGTACGTGCAGGGCGAACAAGAGCAGTTCCAAGCTGAAGACATCACAGGCAAGATGATCGTGACCTTGATACCGTATCTAGCCTTGTTATGCTTAGAATCATGTTTCCATCGTTATATGCTCAATGCCTACCACTTGATATAATTGCCTTCTGATATCGCCATGAAACCTAAACACCTTCCCCTCCTAGCTAATTTTGTTTGGCTAAGTAGGCATGCTCAGTTTCTAATGATAGCTTTGCTAGTTGCAGGTGCCAGCTGTCTCATGTGATAACATGAGAATTGATATCATTATGTTTTAAAGTGCTATTTAATTAATGCACCTATATATTTGGTAAATGACGGAAGGCCTAGTCTTTTGTCGGGTAATTTGTTCCATTATTGTCGCCTTAGTTTCCGGCTACCGGTGTTTGATTCCATAACTGATCGTTCCTAACACGTTCGGGGTTGTTATGGGGACCCCCTTGATAAATCGTGGAGTGTTAAGACTTGTCCGGCATGACCCAACATTGGTTTTAATTTGCTAATCACTTAATAATAATTCTGCATAGGGAATAGCTACCCCGAGGAGTTAATCAACAACCAGGGCCGATGCTCCTCATGAGTGTTGGTCCAACCACCTAGCAGTCGGCAATACCACCTCGGGGCAACTTGAGGCATTTGGTCATTGTCCAGTATGCATAGACGGTGTTGTCCTGAGACTGAGATACGCGGCTCTTATCGGGGTCGTCGACACACCGGGAGGTCCTGCTAGTCTTGTCTTACCTTAGCGATATATCTTGCGTATAGGAATCCTGGTGAAGCTTTGGTTCTCCCCGGAGTTGTTGTTTTCCTCTAAGGAATCCGACGAGATCATGAGATTCGGCATAGAGGATTACTTTGCGGCCAGTGACCGTTTGTGATGGACTAGTTGGAGCACCCCTGCAGGGTTTAATCTTTCAGAAAGTCGTGCCCGCGGTTATGTGGCAACATGGATTATTTGTTAACATACGGTTATAGATAACTCGAACTAACTCTAATAAAATTGCCAACTGTGTGCATAACCGTGATTGTCCCTTTCGAAGACCTCTCTTCGATCGGGAACCCGCTGGGGTTATGTTTAACGTAAGTAGGTGTTCAGGATCACTTAGTGATCATCTAGTCTTCGACCGCTCGCGTAGACCACCACATCTATAACTTTGATCTTCGTAAGTTAGCCACCATAAATGCCTAGGATGCTGCAACCTAAACACTGAACCTTCCTCACCTAATAACTTGACTAGTTTCTGTACCAAGGTCATAGATTGCTGAGTCCCCGTGGCTCACAGATTACTTCAACCCCCCAACAGGTACAGGTACGCCCGACACAGGTGATCCAGATGGCACGTGATACCTCTCCATCGTATCTACTTTTCCGTACTCTTTTGCCCTTGTTTTGGACTCTAATTTGCATGATTTGAATGGAACTAACCCGGACTAATGCTGTTTTCAGCAGAATTGCCATGGTGTTGTTTTTGCGCAGAAATAAAAGTTCTCAGAATGACCTCAAAATTTACGGAGAATTTTTCTAGAATATATAAAAAATACTGGTGCAAGAATCAGCGGAGGATGTGGAGCGTGGAGCCCACAAGCCCACCAGGCGTGCCCCCCCCCCCCCCCCCCCGCCGCGCCTGGCAGGCTTGTGGGGCCCATGACGCACCACCACCTCCAAATCCAGCTATATTTTGCCCGGAAAAAAATCAAGGAGAAGAGTTCATCGCGTTTTACGATACGGAGGCGCCACCACCTCCTGTTCTTCATCTGGAGGGCAGATCTGGAGTCCGTTTTGGGCTCCGGAGAGGGGAGATCGTCACCATCGTCATCATCAACCTTCCTTTATCGCCAATTCCATGATGCTCTTCACCGTTCGTGAGTAATCTCATCGTAGGCTTGCTGGACGGTGATGGGTTGGATGAGATCTATCATGTAATCGAGTTAGTTTTGACGGGGATTGATCCCTAGTATCCCCTATGTTCTGAGATTGATGTTACTACTACTTTGTCGTGCTTAATGCTTGTCACTAGGGCCCGAGTGCCATGATTTCAGATCTGAACCTATTATGTTGTCCCAAATATATGTGTGTTCTTGATCCTATCTTGCAACTTGTAGTCACCTACTATGTGTTATGACCCAGCAACCCAGGAGTGACAATAGCTGGAACCACTCCCGGAGATGACCATAGTATGAGGAGTTCATGTATTCACCAATTGTTAATGCGTTGGTCCGGTTCTTTATTAAAAGGAGAACCTTAATATCCAGTAGTTTCCATTAGGACCCCGCTACCACGGGAGGGATGGACAATAGATGTCATGCAAGTTCTTTTCCCTAATCACGTATGACTACATACGGAATACATGCCTACATTAGATTGACGAACTGGAGCTAGTTACATATCTCTCTGTGTTATAACTGTTGCATGATGAATAGCATCTGGCATAATCATCCATCACCGATCCAATGCCTACGAGTCTTTTACTACTGGTCGTTGCTACGTTACTCTGTTGCTACTGTTGTTACTCTGCTGCTACTGGTTACTGTTGCTATTGTTGCTATCATACTACTCTGCTACTGATACTTTGTTGCAGATACTAAATCTTTCAGGTGTGGTTGAATTGACAACTGAACTGCTAATACTTGAGAATATTCTTTGGCTTCCCCTTGAGTCGAATCAATAAATTTGGGTTTAATACTCTACCCTCGAAAACTATTGCGATCCCCTATACTTGTGGGTTATCAAGACTATTTTCTGGAGCCGTTGCGGGGAGGCACAGCTATATTCTCTGAGTCACTTGGGATTTACGTCTGTTGCTCACTATGAAGAATCTGGGAGATCCAAAAACCAAAGTCTTGCCCTCAACTACGAGGACAAGTAAGGAACTGGCATTTAGCTCTGCATTTGATTCATCTTCAGTTATGAGTAAGTTGCGACACCACCTCGTGCTAGAAATCTTGATATGTCGCGTGTGCTTGATGATGCTAATTTTGCTGCCCATGATGCTTATGATGATGCTATGCTTGATACTGCTTTTCCTGATGATGCTATGCTTTATACTGCTTTGCCACTTGGTGCATTCCTTGATGCACAAATTGCTAGAGTTGCTGCTAGATGTGATGATACTTCTTAAACTGCTGATACTATTGAAGTAGAACCTGCTATTTTGCATGCTATAGCTACCTCTCCTAGATATGAATTGCGTGATATGCCTGAGCGTTATGTTATGGAGGGAGAGATAGCTGAGGACTTTCTTGCTTGTAAGGATAACTATGATGTTGAGAAATTACTGCTCAGGTGGAAAGAAAAATCTCTGAACGCTAGGATGAAATACGACCCAAAGTTTGCTACTTCACTTATCTTTGTCACCGATAAGGATTATGAATTCTCTGTCGATCCTGAGTTAATCACTCTAGTCGAATCTGATCCTTTTCACAGTTATGAGTCTGAAACCGTTGTAGCCCATCTTACCAAACTGCACGATATAGCCACTCTATTCACTAGTGAGGAAAAGATCCGCCACTACTTTATCCTCAAGATGTTTCCTTTTTCGCTAAAGGATGCTGCTAAGACCTGGTTCACTTATCTTGCTCCTGGTTGTGTGCGTAGCCCCCATGATATGGTCTACTACTTCTCTGAAAATATTTCCCTGCCCATAAGAAGCAAGCTGCCTTGCAGGAAATATACAACTTTGCACAACTTGAAGAAGAGAGTCTCCCACAAGCTTGGGGGAGGCTCGTCCAGCTACTGAATGCTTTGCCTGATCACCCTCTCGAAAAGAATGAAATACTTGATATCTTCTGTAATAGACTTACCGATGCTTCTACAAACCACCTAGATAGTTGTGCCGGTTGTGTTTTTAGGGAACGAACTGTAGAACAAGCTGAGATCCTATTGAATAACATCTTGTGCAATGAGAATGCTTGGACTATTCCCGAACCACCTCCTAAGCTAACTCTGAAGAAAAGAGGTACTCTATTCCTCGGTCCTGAATATATGCAAGAAGCTAAGAAATCTATGAAAGAGAAAGGCATCAAAATCTGAAGATGTCAAAAATCTACCACCTATCAAAGAGATCCATGGTCTTGATAACCCGATACAGGTAGTAGAAGTAAATTCTCTGCATAGATTCGATGAGAGTAATATTCCTTTTGATAAACATGCTAGCTTATGCCTGGATGAATTTGATAACTTTGTTGCCAAACAACAGAGTTTCAGTGATTATGTTAGCACACAATTGGAACAGAATGCTCGTATGCTTAGTCATTAAGTGCTTGTGTCGATAGAAACGTCAATGATCTTAAGCTTCTGAGTAAACATGCCTCTATGGTTACCACTCAAGTAGAACAAGTACTTAAAGCTCAGAATGACTTGCTCAATGAGTTGAATGACAATTCTGTCAGAGTCATCACTAGAGGCGGTAGAATGACCCACGAACCTTTGTATCCTGAGGGTCATCCGAAGAGAATTGAACAAGATTCTCAAGGAGTTAGCACGGATGCACCTAGTCATCCTAGAAAGAAGAAGAAAGATGATATGAACTTGCACGCTAGCAACCCTGTTGCTGCTACACCTGAGAGTCCAAACAATGTCTCTGTCTGTGATGTTGAAACACAATCTGGTGATGAACATGAGCCTAATGATAATATCAATAGTGATGTTCATGATGATGCTTAACCTAGCAATGATAAGGATGTGGAGATTGAACCTGTTGATCTTGATAATCCATAGCCAGAGAATAAGAGATACGATAAGAATGACTTCGCTGCTAGGAAGCATGGTAAAGAAAGGGAACCATGGGTTCAGAAACCCATGCCCTTTCCTTCCAAACCATCTAAGAAAAAGGATGATGAAGATTTTGAGCGATTTGTTGAAATGATTAGACCTGTCTTTCTGGAATGCGTTTGACAGATATGCTCAAAATGTATCCGTATGCTAAGTACATGAAGGATATTGTGACTAATAAAAGGAGGATACCTTCAAGGGTGGAACTCCTAAGAAACTAGGTGATCCTGGAGTGCCCACTATACCTTGCTCCATTAAAGGCAACTACGTTAGAACTGCTTTTATGCGATCTTGGAGCCGGTGTTAGTGTTATGCCTCTCTCTATTTATCGTAGACTTGAACTGGATAAGTTGACACCCACTGAAATCTCTCTGCAAATGGCTGACAAATCAACTGCTTTCCCTATCGGCATTTGCGAGGATGTGCCTGTTGTGGTTGCTAACGTTACTATCTTAACGGACTTTCTTATTCTGGATATTCCCGAGGACGATGCCATGGCGGTCATCCTTGGAAGACCATTTTTAAACACTGCAGGGGCTGTTATAGATTGCAAGAAAGGCAATGTCACTTTCCATGTCAATGGTAATGAGCATACGGTGCACTTTCCGAAGAAACAATATCGAGTACATTGCATCAATGCTATCGAAAAAATTTCATTGGTTCATATTGGGAGCTTTGAATGCCCTATTCCTCCTGTTAAGATGAAGTATGATTTGCTTGTTGGGGATGTTCACATCCCCATTGAGGTAACCTAGTGACTATTCAAAAATTCTCCGTCTTCTTTTGTGATTCGAAAAGGTTTGTCAAGGAGACTTGATCAACCTCATTGATGGATTTCTTTCGATGACCATGAGATGGATGAATCGAGGAGTCACAAACCTCTATTCCAAGCTTTCACCTTCGGTTGCTTAGAAGAAAAATGATAGATTTAGTTTAGTTTTTCCTGTTTTCTGCTTTTAGCGTCCCGTGGAAAAGTACCCCGAAAATAAAAGTTCTCCGAACGTCCTAAAATCAAGTATTATTTTTTCTGGAATTTTTGAAAAAATACTGAGACGAAGAGCTAGTCTGGGGGGCTGCACCAGTGGGCCACAAGCCCTGGAGGCGCGGGCCCCCCTGGCCGCGCCTACCAGGCTTGTGGGGCCCACGTGCACCCCCTCCACTCATTCTAGCCCCCATCTGCTTCTCCTACCTCCAGAAAAAATCATTTCGCAGCTCAAACCTGTGTTCTTGCTCTTCTTGTTGGGATTTTCGATCTCCTTGCTCAAAGCACCATTTTCCGAACTGTTTTGGGGAAATTACTCCTTGGTAAGTGACTCCTCCATTAGTCCAATTAGTTTTTGCTCTAAGTGCCTTATACTTCGCGTATTTTTGCTACCTTGGTGACCTTGTTCTTGAGCTTTGCATGCTAATTTTAGCTGGTCCCAAGTAGTTTTGATGCGTAATATGGCTTCTAGGCACTTGTGCGAGTAGTTGCTATGAGTTTTGTTGAGCCTTGTTCACTTTTCCTTAGAGTCACTAAAAATTTCAGAAATTTTCAGAGATAGAAAAGGGAAAAGATGAGGAGGTTCTTAAGAGGCTCTTCAAGCCGTGACCCCAAGGATGATGGAAGTGAGAAGAAGCCCAAGTATCCGGTCCCCCGAGTTGCATAAGTTCGAGCGTGCAAACGGCCAAGCGATGTGTTCTTACGCGCCGCCGGACTTTATGAGGACTTTATCACTTGGTGGAGAACGCATGCCTTACCGCCTTCGTTGAAGATAAGTGTCCGCAATACCTCCTCCTCACCAAATATTTCTGTGCAAAGCTTTAACTTCTATCCAAGGAAGAACCCTCCTATGGTTGAGTTCAAGTTATATGATATCCCCCAACGCATGTCACTCCAGGATTTTTGCAATGTTTGCAAATTACCTTATGTTGGGGATATTCATGAACCTCGTCCACGGGACTTGGAGGCTTCATAGATACTATTGATGTAGGAGAGGAGAGAGGAGTGTCTTGTGCTAGAGCTGCTAGCATACATTTTGCCGTGCTTCGGTACTTCTCACTATTCGTGGGAAAATGTTTGATTGGCCGTGGGAAAGCTAGGTCCCTTAGCTCCCAGATCTTGCGGTCTTGCGCGAAGCCCTTTATAATGATAAAACTTATAGCTTGGGTGCTATAGTAGCTCAACGGTTGAACATGAACCGTTCTAAAGGCGTTGTCTACGGAGGTATCTATGCTACTCGTCTTGCTAGACATTTTTGAGATACCTATTAGATTGGACGAGGAAGAAGAGATTCTTCTTCCCGAGAGATATCTAGATTATGATAGCATGGTTCGCCATGACTTTCTTGATAGAGATATAAATAGAAGGATGATTTATAACCTGGTATTTAGTCAGGTTACTCGTGAGACTATTACTTTGCCTGCTCCTTCTTTGTTCAATCTTCATGCAGGTAGGTACATTATTATGCCCTCGGACATCTACGCATATTGGGGCATAGCCCAACCACACGTGCCCGTGCCCGAGCCACCAGTCGAGTACCAGACGGCAGTTTATCAGTGGGAGCTAGAGGAGCTCACACAGCAGTGGCATCCTCAGTCCACTCCGGAGTACCCCAGAGCTGGTTATTTCCCTCCTTGGGAGTAGACCAACTTAGGCCAAAAGCCTAAGCTTGGGGGAGTACGTGTTTCTCACCGACTTTACATTCTTGCTTACACTTTCACATTGTTCGTCGATGTTCACACTTTGCCACTGTATCATCCATGGTAGTTTATTTTCTTTTTCTCGTTTTCTTTTCGTGTGTCTGTCTAGTTTGAGAAAACCCAAAAAGATTTTCTTTTTCTTCTTTTGCTTGTTGGGAGCTTTCTCGTGTAAATAGTTTTCTTTTTATTTGGGTCAAGGTAGAATACCATGGTTACAATGTTTAATGGCTCTCGCATGCATACCTGTTTAGCTGTCAAAGAGCCATATTACTTTGTCTTCTCCTTTGTGTTTGCCTGCAGATTCCAACTTAGTCCAATGCATGAGCACTCTTATTATTGTTCACATCATTCAGTCATGCAAGTGAAAGGCAATAATGACAATATATGATGAAGTGACTGAGCCTAGAAAAGCTGGTATGAACTCGATCTATTTTGTTTTTGTAAATATGACTAGCTCATCGTTCCTGATTCAGCTTTGTTGTGAGAGAAACATGTTTGCAATGACAACTTAGAGATCATAGTTGTTGATGCCATGCTTAATTAGCTAGGATCTTGTAATGGTTTACCTTGGATGCCAGCATGAATGTTGAGATGACTATGATGTAGTATGATAGGATGGTATCCTCCTTTGAATGTTTTAAGTGGCTTGACTTGGCATATGTTCACGCATGTAGTTGAAACAAAATCAACATAGCCTCTATGATATTCATGTTCATGGTGATTTATGTCCTACTCATGCTTGCACTCAATGTTAGTTAATCTCAATGCATTTTGATGACTGTAGTCGCTCTCTAGTTGGTTGCTTCCCAGTCTTTTCTAGCCTTCACTTGTACTAAGCGGGAATACTGCTTGTGCATCCTCTTCCATAAACCCAAAGTTGTTCCATATGAGTCCACCATACCTACCTATATGTGGTATCTACCTGCCATTCCAAGTAAATTTGCATGTGCCACTCTCTAAACCTTCAAGAAATAATCTGTTTTGCATGCCCGAACCGCTCATGTGGTGACAGGGGGCTATCAGTATCTTCCGTGCTAGGCGTGTTATCCTCTATATGTGTTTATTCACTATCATTCACAAGAAAGGGGCTAGTAATTGGAATTCCCAGTTCCATGCTCAAATCGAAAAGATAATTGCAAACAAAACTCCCCCTGGATTGATGTTGGTATGGACGGCACCCGAGTATTCGGCTAGTCGTGGAGTGTGATTGATCGGTGGTGGGGGAGTCAAAATTTACTTTTCTGTTTGGGAACCACCTATAGCATGTGTAGCGTGGAAGATGGTGAAAACTCTTAGTCATTGCGTTGACAATGAAAACATGCCACCCAAAACTATTATCTCTGTTTCAAAGCTTGAGCTCTAGCACCTCTGCAAATCAATGCTTCCCTCTGCGAAGGGCATGTCTATTTATATTCCTGTTGAGTCATCCTCCTCTTATAAAAGCACCAATTAGAGAGCACCTCAGTCATTTTTATGCTTTGCTTTTAACTGTGATTGAGTATGACTGTGACTGGATCTTCTTTGCCATGAATTACAATGTTTAGTCAGCACTTGGTCTTTGAAGGTGCTCTCCATTTATGTTTTGTGGTCTCAGAAAGAGCTAGCGAGATACCATCTGTTCGCACTGCTTCATGATTGTTTTGATTGAAGTGTTGTCGTTTGAGACTTACTATTATTTGCTCGCTAGTTCATTATGCCATTAATATGAGTTTACCGTGAGACCTAGATGTCATTTGCTTATGTGGTTTGCTTGTGATCTTGCTAAAATTTTGGATATGAGTTAGACATAGTTGCAACAACAAGATCATACATAGTTCGTAAAAGTTTTTCTTTTGTCTCGTTCAGTTTGTCAACTGAATTTCTTGAGGACAAGCAAGGCTTTAAGCTTGGGGGAGTTGATACGTATCCATCGTATCTACTTTTCCGAACTCTTTTGCCCTTGTTTTGGACTCTAATTTGCATGATTTGAATGGAACTAACCCGGACTAACGATGTTATCACGAGAATTGCCATGGTGTTGTTTTAGCCCTTGTTTTGGATATGAGAATTTTTCTGGAAAATATAAAAAATACGGGCGTAAGAATCAGCTGAGGATATGGAGCGTGGAGCCCACAAGCCCACCAGGCACGGGCCCCCCTGGCCGCGCCTGGCACGCTTGTGGGGCCCACAACGCTCCACCGCCTCCAAATCCATCTCTATTTAGTCCGTCTCGCCCGGAAAAAAATCAAGGAGAAGAGTTCATCGCGTTTTACGATACGGAGGCGCCACCACCTCCTGTTCTTCATCTGAAGGGAAGATCTGGAGTCTGTTTTGGGCTCTAGAGAGGGGAGATCGTCGTCATCGTCATCGTCAACCTTCCTTCATCGCCAATTCCATGATGCTCTTCACCATTCATGAGTAATCTCATCATAGGCTTGCTGGACGGTGATGGGTTGGATGAGATCTATTATGTAATCGAGTTAGTTTTGACGGGGATTGATCCCTAGTATCCACTATGTTCTGAGATTGATGTTGCTACTACTTTGCCATGCTTAATGCTTGTCACTATGGCCCGAGTGCCATGATTTCAGATCTGAACCTATTATGTTGTCCCCAATATATGTGTGTTCTTGATCCTATCTTGCAAGTTGTAGTCACCTACTATGTGTTGTGACCTGGCGACCCCGGAGTGACAATAGCCGGAACCACTCCCGGAGATGACCATAGTATGAGGAGTTCATATATTCACCAAGTGTTAATGTGTTGGTCTGGTTCTTTATTAAAAGGAGAACCTTAATATCCCGTAGTTTCCATTAGGACCCCATTGCCACGGGAGGGATGGACAATAGATGTCATGCAAGTTCTTTTCCCTAAGCACGTATGACTACATACGAAATACATGCCTACATTAGATTGACGAACTGTTGCTAGTTACATATCTCTCCATGTTATAACTGTTGCCTGATGAATAGCATCTGGCATAATCATCCATCATCGATCCAATGCCTACGAGTCTTTTAGTATTGGTCCTTGCTACGTTACTCTGTTGCTACTGATGTTACTCTGTTGCTACTGGTTACTGTTGCTACTACTGCTATCATTCTACTCTGCTACTGATACCTTGCTGCAGATACTAAATCTTTCACGTGTGGTTGAATTGACAACTCAACTGCTAAGACTTGAGAATATTCTTTGGCTTCCCCTTGAGTCGAATCAATAAATTTGGGTTGAATACTCTACCCTCGAAAATTGTTGCGATCCCCTATAATTGTGGGTTATCAGCACACCGCTGGCGTGGCAGTACGATGAGGAGAACGACCGGCTGTACATGAACTATCCAGAAGATTGAGTCCGTGGTCGTGATCGTGGGCAAGCATGCGGGATAGCATAGCCTTTTTCTTATGTTATGTAGTCCGTAGCAGAACTACCTTGTCTGAATAAATGTGTGGATGTAACTCTAATATTATCTATGTGAGATGGCAAACGATTCCCTATTTGTCATTCTTAAATTATGTATGAGCTATGTTTATCTTGCTTGCGAAACGCATAGATGTGCTTCTTTCCTTTTCGGGGCATCGCCCTCTAAACACGAAAGGACCGCATCTTAGTCGTTACATTGGCAAACCATTCTTCCACCAATCTACATCAGGTACTCAGGGCGAAGGCAGAGAAGGAGAGGGACCACCTTGTGCTAGAGAGAGGCCAAATGAAGGAAGAGAAGAAGAACTGGAGCACATCATTTCTGATATGATGAAACAGAACCATGGCTATAAGGACAAGGTGAAGAAGTTGAAGGAGATCTGTGATAAATTTGAAGTATGTAATGGTTGAATTTGTATAGAACTATCCGGTAGTTGAACTATCCAGTACAAGAATTTGTATTGAATTATCCAGCAGAACTATCCAGTAGTAGAACTATTGAGTAGTTGAACTATCCAATACTAGAATTTGTATTGAATTATGCAGCAGAATTATCCAGTAGTATCAGTAATTATCCAGCAAAATTATCCAGTAGTATTAGTAATTATGTTTTTTAACTAAGCTCATGCACACATAGTGCAGACATATTACAAATTTAAACATAGTGCAGACATATTACAAATTAAAACATAGTGCAAACATAGTCCGACATACTACACATTAAAACATAGTGCAGACATATTACAAATTAAACCGTATGCCGAAAATTATGTAGCTTCTGGGTTATTTATTCCTCGTCCACCCCTTCGGCCTCGACTGCCACGTACACCACGACTGCCACGACCACCTCTTGCTACTGTTGTCGCAGCCGTTGATGTGGAAGCACTCGTCGATGTGGAAGCATCGTCTTTGTTCAGGTCGGGGCAATATTTCATCCTATGTCCATAAGTCGTGCAGAGAAAACATTGTCTGGTTGCTCCACCAGCTTCAGATTGGTCCATATTGTTTTGAATGCGCTTTACCTTACGTCTGCCCCTGCTAGTTCGTCAAAGTCCAGGATCCGAGATGTATACTCTCTCACCATCAATAACCTTGTTGAAATTTGTAAGTGCATCTAGTGCCCCTTAGTGATTTTGGTGGTTTGAAGACTTATAGGTTAAGTATCTAATGTGTTCTTGAGTGTACACATGATCTATAATTCACTGAGGAGTTTGAAATATTCGATGAATATCGACCCCTAAAAATTTATATCTTCGGTTGAAGAAATTGGTCTGAAGTTGAAGATTTGAATCGCGAAGAATTTCCGATGAAATTGATATTCCTCATGAAGATATTGAAATTTAGGAATTCGGCGTGTCCTGAAGAAAATCATTCTGAAGACTTTGAAGCATGAAGATTTACTCTTTCTGTTTTGTTTTCTTCACACTTGAGTAATAGGAACACTGTACTGTTAAAGGGGGTCGAGGTAACACATTGGAATGAATTTCCTCATGATGCTCAACCCAAGCCTAATCCTACCAAAAGCCTCAAGTGAGGAAAATGAGTGACCTGAGGACTCTCACAGTTGAGGGTCTCGACCGTTTCGATAGCCACGCCACAACATTGGTCTTATCCACACCAACGGTCATATTACTTAAGGGCATTAATGTCAAATCATGTCGGGATGCTCCCAGGCTATAAATAGCCGCCCACACAACCATTAGCTAGTTGGCTGCTCTGTTAGAAATTGACACTTGTCATAAGAGCAACCCAAATTCCTCAGAGTCTTCGAGAGTAATTCATCATTGAGGAAATACCCCAAACAGCAAACCACAAACCGAGAACCAAGTGATTGAGCATCACTGAAGAAGTTGTTCCTGTGTAGGACTGAAGCCTTTTACCTTTGAGGACTGTGCATCCTCCAGACGGTTAGGCATCATGGTCTAGAGCAATCCAGTAGTCAATTGTGGATCGCCGGGTGACCAAGTTTGTGAGGGTTTGGAAGTCTGCCTTGAAGACTTACCACGAGTGTTGGGCGAGGACTGTGTGTTCTTAGCCCAAGGAGAATACGGTAGGGACTGCGTGTCCCGGGACTGTGTGTCTTTTGGTTTCAATACCAAGCCGCTCCAAACCAGAGGTACAACTGTCACAGCAGTTGGAACTGAGTCATCAACTACTGTCTTAGCTGTGAGACGGGTTCTGATTCCTCAACTTTTTATATTCCTCAGATTACGTGTTGATGATTTTCACGTTCACTGTTTGAAGAATTTGTAGAATACTTTCTCTGAAATTCCTCAACCCCAAATTCTTCACGCAAGTTAATCCTCATATGTTTTATGCGTACCTGCTTACTGTGCAATCTGTTTTCACATTCTTCATCGTGAAAAACTGATGTAGTGAAACTTTGCACTCCTGATCCTTTACTGTTTCCTCTGTATGTTAGTCATCAGTGAGGAATTTCCTCAAAAGGAATTTCGTCAGTGATGAAATTCTAAAAATCTCCTATTCACCCCCCCCCTCTCTAGTCGATATAACGCACTTTCAATTGGTATCAGAGCAAGGTACTCCCTTGTTCTGTGTGATTTTGGTTTAACCACCTGGAGTTTTTGTTATGTCGACTGCAAGCATGATTAAGGTTACTGCAGCATGTCCTACTTTTGAAGGAAAGAACTTTCCCTTCTCGAAGACCAAGATGCAGATGCATCTACAAGCTATTGACAATTATCTCTGGTATATTGTGGAACATTGCGTCCCCATCATCTCTGCTAGTATCTCTGCTGCTGATGTGAAGAAATTCAAGCAACTTGATTCTCAATCGATGAATATCATCTGTGGCCATCTGAGCAAAGGCCTGTTTGGCACAGTAAGTGCTTTGGGCTCTGAAAGTGCGTTATATCGACTAGAGGGGGGTGAATAGGAGATTTTTAGAATTTCATCACTGAGGAAATTCCTTTTGAGGAAATTCCTCACTGATGACTAACTTACAGCGGAAACAGTAAAGGATCAGACGTGCAACCGTTCACACCAGCAGTATTTCAGAGTGAAGAATGTGAAAACAGATCGCACAGTAAGCAGGCACGCAGAATACAGATGATGATTAACTATTGTGAAGAATTTGGGGTTGAGGAAATTCAGAGTAAGTCTTCAGCAAATTCTTCAAACAGTCACACTGAAAGTCATCAACACATAATACAGAGAAAGTAAAGAGTTGAGGAATTAGAACCCGATTCTCAGAGACGACAGTCGTTGATGACCCAGTTCCAACTGATGTGACAGTTGTACATCTGGTTTGGAGCGGCTTGGTATTGAAACCAAAGGACACCCAGTCCCGGGACACACAGCCCCTACAGTATTCTCCTTGAGCTAAGGACACACAGTCCTCGCCCAACACTCGTGGTAATTCTTCAGGGCAGACTTCCAAACCCTCACAAACTCGGTCACCCAGCGATCCACAATTGACTGCTGGATTGCTCTAGACCATGACGCCTAACCGTCTGGAGGATGCACAGTCCTCAAAGGTAAAAGGCTTCAGTCCCACACAGGAACAACTTCTTCAGTGATGCTCAATCACTAGGTTTGGTTTGTGGTTTAGGTGGGTGGTGTATTTCCTCACTGATGAATTACTCTCGAATGCTCTGAGGAATTTGGGTTGCTCTTATGACAAGTGTCAGTTTCTAACGGAGCAGCCAACCAGCTAGTGGTTGTGGGGGCGGCTATTTATAGCCTGGGAGCATCCCGACATGATTTGACACTAATGCCCTTAGATAATATGACCGTTGGAGTGGATAAGACCAGTGACTTGGCGTGGTTATCGAAACGGTCGGGACCCTCAACTGTGAGAGTCCTCATGTCACTCATATTCCTCACTTGAGGCTTTTGGTAGGATTTGGCTTGGGTTGAGCATCATGAGGAAATCCATTCCATAGTGTTACTTTGACCCCCTTTAACAATACGGTGTTCCTATTCATCAAATGCAAAGAAAGTAAACCAGAAAATGTAAATCTTCACGCTTCAATTTCTTCAGAATGATTTTCTTCAGGAACCACCGGTCTTCTCAATATCAGTGTCTTCACGAGGAATATAAATTTCATCGCAGATTCCTCGAGATTCATTTCTTCAGCTTCAGACCAATTTCTTCAACTCAAGATATACATTTTTAGGGGTCGATATTCTTCAAATATCTCAAACTCCTCAATGACTTATAGATCATGTGTACACTTATAAACACATTAGATACTTAACCTATAAGTCTTCAAACCACCAAAATCACTAAGGGGCACTAGATGCACTTACAATCTCCCCCTTTTTGGTGGTTGATGAAAATTAGGTTAAGTCTTCAACAGGGATCAAAAATATGAAGTGTAAATACTCATTTGAGGAATTTGAAGACAAGATTCACAGAGACTCCCCCTGAAGATGTGCATACCTTGAGGATTCTGCTTTTATAGCAGATGCACATTGATGATTTATATCATGGAGATCTCCCCCTGAATCTTGTAAATCATGCATACATATAACATATCATATGAAGAATATGAAGATGCATGATGACAAATGGTATCTGACGAATTCCAGCATGCGTCCATTAAAACTTGAGGAATAAGCATGCGAAGAAAAACGTTCAAAAGCGTGAGAGTACCATCGGGCTTAAGTTACAACTCATTACATAAAAACTTCAGAAGAGCCAAGAGTTTGTAACTTAAATATAGTTCATAGGCCCCAAAAATATATCCCGTTTGAAGACTAACTCTCAAGTTTCTCCCCCTTTGTCATCAAGTGACAAAAAGGGACAAACTGAGGACTAACGCCCGTGAAGACTTCATTTCTTGGCGGTTGATGAAGATCCTTGACGCTTCTTGGGTGTAGTCTTCTTCCTTGGGCCGGTTGCGGTGTCGAGTTGTTCCTCATCAGACTCAGCGGTGCGGAATGAAGAAAAGGAGCTGTCTTCAAGGTCTGGCACTGGAATGGGCCTGAACTTCTTCTTGGGAGGCCACGACCAGTCAAAGTCCTGCTCAAAGTTCATTTCTTCAAGCTCAGTCTGGGTCTTCAGATGTGCAAGTGTAGCCCAGGTGCGATCGAAAATCTCATGCAGATAGTGATGATTAATCTTCACAGAGTTCTGGGTTTCAGTGAGGGTTTTCAAAATGGCACCAAACTGGCGTTTGACCCATTTGTGGTTGTGATCCACCTTCTGATGAAGACTGGGGAGAAGCTCTCTAGTCGTCAGCACGCGAGGAGGAACTGGGCTTGGTGGACGAGTCTCAGTATCGTCCCATGAAGAATATGCATCTGGCTCTTTGAACTGGCCATCAAGGGGCCTGCTGCCTTCTTCAATCATAGATTTTCCTTTACCTTCGATGGGCTCGAAAGTCTTCTTATTTACGCGGATAGGAGGCATATAACCCATGTGGTTTTGGAAATCACCGTGGAAGTTGATGCATGTCCTTGTCCTGATGAATCTCATGATCCATGGGGCATAAATCTTGTGATCAAAGGGGCACATGGCATTGTCGGCCAAAGTCTTCAAGAAGAAATCATGGATATTCATAGGAATACCGTGAATGATGTTGAAGAGGATATTCTTCATGAGGCCGACGACATCTTCTTCATCGTCATGGCCTTTGATTGGCGCGAGCACACTGCAGAGAATGCGGTAGACAGACCGGGGTGTGTACTTGAGCTCATGGACGAGGAATGTGGTTCTTGAGGGTTTTCCTGCAGCCAAAGGCTTCATGAGGACTTCCATCATTCCATTTGGCAGCTCACGCTCACCATAAAGCTTCACTGCCCCGTCTGAAGGAATTGGTACGGGCAGTTCTCTGAGGAGTTCAGAAGCGGGAGCCTTGTAGTGAGTGTTTTGGGCCATCCAGTCGAACACTCAAGTGTTGATGTCTTCAGGGTTGCCAGAGATGTGCAGAGTTGCATAGAATTGAAGAATAAGCTCACTATTCCAATCTGATATGTCTGAGCACATAGGGAGCAAACCTGCATCGTGGAGTACACTAAGGACTGGTTCCAAGCAGGGTATTGCTTCAAGCTCCACATGAGGAATGTGCCTGTGCTGGAATATCTTGTTGCGTCCACAGAGCACAGAAGCATAGTAGTTCATCTCAGTCCTTGTCCAAAACTTCAGATGCCTCATTTGAGGCTTGTCATAAGGATTCTCTCCGATGAAATACATGCGTTCCTCAAAGAAATTTTCTTTCTGAAACTTTGGCCGCTTCGAGAATGGCTGGCGCTGAACTGGCTTGATATTGTGTTGAGGAATGGGAGGGGAAACAACCATGGCAGTCTCTGGGTTGAGCACAATGAAGTCATTGTCAGGGGTGGGAACATTTTCTTCAGCATTTTCCTCAGGTTGAGGAATTTCATCAGCTGGTACTTCTTGCTCTGGCTAAGCTGCAGGCTGAGGAATTTCTGCTTCCTTCTCAGCTTGAGGAGTTTGGTCAGCCTGTTCAGAGTGAGGAGCCTGCTCAGAATGGACATTTTCTTCAGCTTGTTTTTCTTCAGTTGGCTTTGTGGCAGAGGCATTTTCATCAGCTGCTGCAGCTGAAGCTTGAGGAATCTCTGTCTGAGGAACATGAGGTTGAGGACTGTCATCAATCTGGATTTCCTCATCAGTGTGTTCCTCAGAGCCGACATCCTTCATTACCTCATCAGCCTTTGTCGTTTGGTCACCAATGACGACCATCTCATATGAAGGGGCGGCATTAAGAGGCACAGGGTCCAGAGGGGCAGATTCTTCAGTTTCCTTGAGGCGCTTTGCCTCAATCTTTTCTTCTGCTGAGGAAGCTTTTCTCTTCTTTGCTTCCTTCTCAGCAGCTCTTGTCTTCTTCGCGTCTGATGCAGATGGGATTATCTTCTTCACCTTTGAAGCTTTTGGTGAAGGTGTTCTTTCTGCAGATTCTTCAGCTGGTAGTGAGGAACCAGCTGGAACAGAGTCATCAACCTGCTTTGATGAAGCAGCTGGATCAGGAGCAGTTGCATCAGGGGTTGCAGTTTCATCAGTAGCGGTCTCGGTGATGATTTCTTCAATGGCCGGCTCATCAGCACGGCGCTCTTGGTGTTGCTCCTCAGCTTGAGGAATTTCCTCATCATTAGGAGATGCATCTTCTGGCTGCTCAACCAAGGGCTGAGGAGTTGGTGCTGGAGCTGGGTTTTGTTTGTTGTATTCATCAACAACACTAGTGGCTAGCTTGATGAAATTGCGCTTGATGTTTTTGCGGTCTGACAGTTTGTCACACTTGTCAGTCAAGACTTGCAGCTCTGCCTGGGTTGACACCAGTGCATTAGGCGTCAGCTTGAGGAGATTTTGCCTGAGGAATTTCTCCTTTTTGGCCTTTGCAACCCTTGCCTGCCTGGCCTTCTGTGCCTTCCACTTGGCTTCATTTATGAAGGTGGCCACCATGTGGCTGATGCCAGGAGGAAGTTTCAAATCATCAATGGGGGTGTTTGGGTCCTCATACCATATATTGATGAAGTCGAGGAGGACCTTGGGGTCCATGGCCAGAGAAATAGCACTGCCTGATGCTTGTGCTACCCTTTCTTGCTTGTTTCTGATGATGGCTTGCAGGGTTTCATTTTCATAGTCATCACTTCCCTCTGATCCAGACGGGACTGCGATGATTTTGCTGGGGCTGGGCAGAGGTACAGGTTGAGCAGTTGTCAAAGTCTTCACAAGTGGTGTTGAAGAATTTGTCTCCGAGCTTGTTGCAGCTGGGAGTGAGGAGCTGGAGCTGGCGGTCGTAGGCTTCACGACATGCTTCTGTACTGGCTTTGGAGGTGGAGCTGAGGATTTTGGTGCAGAGGAGATGGGTGTTGAGGGTTTTGGCGCTGATGGTTTTGGTGTTGACGGTTTTGGAACCGAGGGTTTTGGAGCTGAGCGTTTTGGAGCTGAGGATTTTGTGACAGAAGCCTGTGCACACTTCTCTTGAGGCTTTGGAGCCTTTGGCTTTGTTGGCATAGACTGCGGTTGAGTAATCTCTGAGCCTGAGGTTTCTGCTGCTGAGGAATGAGCAGCACCGGAGGCAGCAGCTGAGGATTCATTAAATTTCTTCACTGCAGCTTCTGCTTGCCTCTTGAGCTTGGCCAGATGCTTTTCTTTCTCATCTGGGTAGTCATCCATTGTCATAAGACTAGAGGGATGTGCTTCTTGATGATCCTCAAGTGGGGCCCTTCTGCCAGGAGGCTTCAAAGCGAATTTCTTCGCATATTTTGGAGTCACAAACCTGTACTCCTTCCACTCCTTTGCCCATCTGCGTTCAATTTTCTGCAGCCTAATCTTTCTCTTGGCCATTGTCTCAGGTTCTTCATCTGGCGTACAATAGTCCAAGTATATGTCCGCAGGAATATCAGCAGTTGTGTTCTGCTCCAGTTTCTTTCCTCTCTTCTGTTTCCTCTCTTCCTCCATTTTCTTCAGTCGAGGAATTTGCTGATGATTTTGAACTCTTGAGGATTCTGATGAGCCTTGAAGAGTTTATTCCAGAAACGCTGCAAATGAGTTAATGTGATGACAACCGAGAGATTCATCAGCTGACATGTGTGTACCTGTGAAAAGAGTATAGTTGCGAGGAATTTGTATAGGTCATATGCGTTCTCAGATTTGAAGAAAATGAAAAAGTTTGACAGTTTGAGGAATATAACCAGTGGTTGAGGAATTTGTCTAAGCATACTGTTCTTGGGTTCCAGAGTTGTACAGATCTGAAAATTCGCACAATTGAGGAATCTCGTGAAAATCTTAGATGCTTAGCTAGTTCATCAGTGATTGCGGTGATAGGTGGTGTTTGAGGAATCATGTGCGCATCGTATCTCGAGGAAAAACAGATTTCACATGGGAGAGGTAAAATTTCAGATCTAATCTGCTGTAAAAATGGGGTATATTTACCCTAGAAGGTGCGAGCGAAGAACACAGAAAGTGGTGTTGGAGAGGCTCTTCGGTCGAGTGTCCAATGCACCCTAACTTGGCAGCAGAGGACGTCTACGACGGCGGCGGACGTATATGGTCCGACTCCGGCGTGATCCGGGCGAAGAAAAGGTCGAGGCAGTGAAGCTCTTCCTCTCCGGCGACAAGACTACCAGCGGTGGCGCTAGGGTTCGGTGGAGTGTGCTGTGGCAGGAGAGCGATGAGGCGAAGAAGATGATACCGAGGGGGATAAGGACATATTTATAGCCCAAAAGTTACTGTTTGGCGCGAAAGTTTCGGACCAAATAGCCCCTGCCTCTACGTCTCCGCACGACACGTGTAGCTCCCGTACGATGCGGTGGAGATAGTGGAGATCGTGGTTATCCGATCGTGGGAAGTGGGGGTTCAGTTAATGTTCTTTTAAAGAAAACATTTTTTGAAGATTTGAGGATTTTCTTTACAAAATCATCAGCTGACAAGGATGCAGTGAGGATTTTGAACAAAGTTTCAAGTAGAACGCATATGAAGAATTGAATAGACTCGATAAGTATAGCATAGAGGGAAAGTGGGGTCCGATCACATTCACTTAGCAAAAACATCAACTTGAAGAAATAGCAATAAGTGAATGTTGTTGAGGACTAGAAATAACAGTCTACCTAGGAAAATGAAAGTCATCAAGTGTTTTTGAAGATTTTGTAATAGATCATCACAATGAAGAACAACTGTTTTGAAGAAGAATGCATTGTGAGGAAATTGATCATTTGAAGAAAGTCAACTTGAGGAATTTCACATTGGGCGGTGGCGTTACCCACCATATAAGAATGTTGATTACAGACGCCGCGTACAATTGTCGTAGGGCCCTGAGAATCAATTTCTTCGTTAATTTCTTCACATTCAGAGTGACTTTCTTCATCAATTGAATAAAATCGTTTCATCATGTGTTGCACATCTAAGTCATCAACTTTGCATAAGTGTTAGGATGTGTGCATGTTTTTACAAAACATTCGAAGACTCTAGGATATTTAGCTCACACCGCAACTTGCAAAACCTTTTCTCATCCAAGGGCTTAGTGAAGATGTCTACCAGTTGATCATCAGTCTTCACATGGTCGATGAGGATATTGCCCTTGAGGACATGGTCCCGAAGAAAATGATGACGAATCTGGATGTGCTTGGTCTTCGAGTGTTGTACTGGGTTATATGCAATCTTGATAGCACTCTCATTGTCACAGTAGAGAGGCACATTCTTCATGTTGATGCCGTAGTCCTTGAGGGTTTTCTTCATCCATAGTAATTGAGCACAGCAAGAACCAGCAGCAATGTACTCAGCTTCGGCAGTGGAGAGTGATACGCAGTTCTTCTTCTTTGAGGACCAGCAAACTAGTGATCTTCCGAGGAAATGGCATGTGCCAGACGTTGATTTGCAATCCACACGGTCACCAGCATAGTCTGAATCAGAATACCCTACCAGATGAAGATTGGAGCCCTTGGGATACCATAATCCTAGTGTTGGTGTGTGAGCTAAGTATCGAAGAATATGTTTCACAGCCTTATGGTGTGATTCCTTCGGTTTTGCTTGAAAACGTGCACACATGCAAACACTAAACATTATATCTGGCCTAGATGCACATAGATACAATAGGGAGCCAATCATAGAACGGTATACCTTCTGATCGAAATCTTTACCATTTTCATCAGTGCCGAGGTGACCATTGGTAGGCATTGGAGTCTTGGCACCTTTGCATTCGTGCATGTCGAATTTCCTCAGAACATCCTTGAGGTATTTCTCCTGTGATATGAAGATTCCATTGCTTTGTTGACGAATTTGAAGACCTAAGAAGAATTTTAGCTCCCCCATCATGGATATCTGATATTCTTCACTCATCATGTAGGCAAATTCATCACTGTATCTTTTGTCAGTACACCCAAATATGATATCATCAACATATATTTGACATACAAACAGCTCATTATCATAAGATTTTGTGAAAAGAGTTGTATCGAGTGAACCAGGTTTGAAGCCTTTCTTCATGAGGAATTCCTTCAATGTATCATACCATGCCTGAGGGGCTTGCTTGAGGCCATACAGAGCCTTTTTGAGTCTGAAGACTTTGTCTGGATTCTTTGGATCCTCAAAACCTGGGGGCTGAGCAACATATACTTCTTCCTCAAGCTTACCATTGAGGAATGCACTTTTCACATCCATTTGATATAAGGTGATGTTATGATGATTAGCATAAGCAAGTAGAATTCGAATAGCTTCAAGTCTAGCAACAGGTGCAAAATTTTCATCGAAATCTATTCCTTCAACCTGGGTGTAGCCTTGGGCTACAAGTCGTGCCTTGTTCCTCACCACTTGACCGTCCTCATCTTGCTTGTTTCGGAAAATCCACTTGGTGCCGATGATGTTATGCTTGCGAGGATCTGGTTGTTTGACGAGCTCCCATACGTCATTCAGCTTGAATTGAAGAAGTTCGTCTTGCATGGCTTGGATCCACTCCGGTTCCAGAAAAGCCTCAGCTACTTTTGAGGGTTCTGTGATGAATACAAAGGAAAAATGCCCACAAAAGTTAACTAAGTGTGAAGCTTTTGAGCGAGTGAGAGGACCTGGCGCGTTGATGTCGTTGAGGATTTTGTCAAGTTCTACTTCGTTTGCAATCCTCGGATGAGCTGGTTGAGGATTTTGTCTGGGCTGAGGAAGTGGTGCTGTTGTAATTTCCTCAGGAGCATCTTCTTGGTTTTTATCAGCGATGGGGATTATTTCTTCTCCAATTTCCTCAATGGGGACAATGTCTTCAGTAGGCTTAAGCTTTATCGCTTCCTCAGGAGACAGCTTATCTGGATCAGAAGGCAATTGCTCTCTTTGCGAGCCATTAGTTTCATCAAACCGCACATCTACAGTCTCAACAACTTTGTTGTGATAGTTGTTGAAGACTCTGTAGGTGCGCGAGTCCTTTCCATAACCGAGCATAAAACCTTCATGTGCCTTAGGTGCAAATTTTGAGCTATGGTGAGGATCTCTAATCCAGCATTTTGCACCGAAGACTTTGAAATAACTTACATTGGGTTTCTTGTCAGTGAGGAGTTCATATGAGGTTTTCTTGAGGAATTTGTGAAGATATACCCTGTTGATGATATGGCATGCAGTATTGATTGCTTCAGGCCAGAAGCGACGAGGAGTCTGATATTCCTCAAGCATTATTCTTGCCATTTCAACCAGAGTCCTGTTCTTCCTTTCGACGACACCATTCTGCTGAGGAGTATAAGGAGCAGACAATTCGTGAGTAATACCAAGTTCATCAAGATAATCATCAAGACCAGTGTTTTTGAACTCGGTTCCATTATCACTCCTGATGTGTTTGATCTTGATGCCAAAGTTCGTCGAGGCCCTTGAATAAAATCGTTTGAAGATTTCCTGCACTTCAGTTTTATACACTATGATATGCACCCAAGTGTATCTGGAATAATCATCAACTATGACGAAGCCATATAAAGATGCTGCATTGGTTAGTGTGGCATAGTGAGTAGGTCCAAATAAATCCATATGAAGCAATTCGAAAGGACGTGTAGTAGTCATGATGGTTTTAGAGGGATGCTTGGATCTGGTCATTTTTCCAGATTCACAAGCACCGCAGAGATGGTCCTTGAGGAATTTGACTGATTCGATGTCGATGACATGCTTCTTCTTTGCAAGCGTGTGCAAATTCCTCATGCCTGCATGACCTAGTCTTCGGTGCCACAGCCATCCTTCTGAGGTTTTTGCTAGTAAGCAAGTGGCTGGTTGAGGACCTGTAGAGAAATCGACAATGTACAAATCCCCTCTTCTTACACCTTCGAAGACTTTGGATCCGTCAGATTCCATGATGACTACACATCTATATCTACCAAAGATAACAATCATATCAATATCACAAAGCATCGAGACTGACATGAGGTTAAAACCAAGGGATTCAACAAGCATCACTTTTGTCCATATGCCTATCCTTGGAAATAGCTACTTTGCCAAGTCCCAATACCTTGCTTTTACCTTTGTCAGCATATGTGATTTGCTTCAGAGGTCATGGAGTTAGTGGCATATTCATCAGTAGGCTTTTATCACCAGTCATGTGATGTGTGCAGCCACTATCGAGAACCCACTCAGTATTTTTGGGTTTGTCATCCTGCAGATGAATTAGTACAGCTTACCATCTCATATGCTTCAGATTTGAAGAATATGATACTAATTTCATCAGTTCAGTAATTTCATCATAACAGAAATGTAAGGACGTGTGAAATATTTCTATTTCATCAATCATTAGCTTGCGTCCTATCAAGCATTTCCTCAGGTCTCCAGCAAATTCTTCAGATGATGATTTTCATCTGGAGACCTGACCTGCAGAAGTGATTAGTTTGATTTCTTCACCACCCACATCTGAAGGGGTGGCAAAGCATTCATCATCCTGCGAGTACCATATGAGAACAGTGGCATTGAAGCTAATGCACTTCTCTTAACAGTAGGGGGGTTAAAGTATTCATATGAGTATGCAGAGAACTGGTTTGAGGATTTATGAACATAATGATTTGAGGAGTAGCGCTCATAATCATATTCCTTGTAGTTTCCCTGCATGTTAGACGCATAAGCACGGGTACGAGCATAGTTTTGACCAATTTAGGATTTTGATCCTCTTGAAGACTTTGGTCCTCCTGAGGAATTTGATCTGGGGTTCAGATTCTTCAGAGGTGGTGTCATGAGGACATTCACCTGAAGATTTTCAAGACATCTTTTGGGAACCCAGATTTTCCTCAGAGGAGGGCCATTCCTGCAGTTAGTTCCAACATATCTAGCAAATACTTCACCAGATTGATTTTTGAACAGTTTATAGTTGGAGTCAAATGACTCATCCGAGGAATAGGATAATTCACATGAGAAGCCAATTAGATTAGATGGATCAAAAGGAGGCCTAGTAGCAGCAACCCATGAGGTTTTGGGATACTGCTCAGGTTTCCAATAAGTTCCATCAGCATTTAATTTCGTCTCAAAGGCAATTCCTTCTTTCCTCGGGTTCCTGTTCAAGATCTTCTTTTTGAGCACATCACAAAGGGTTTGGTGTCCTTTGAGGCTTTTGTACATGCCTGTCACGTACAATTCCTTCAACCCTGCATTTTCATCAGTAACATTTGTGTTTTCCTCAAGTGAGGAAATAGACACAACACGTGCAGTTGAAGAATTTGTAGCATTTGATTATTCGGGTGAGGAATTTGCAGTTTCTCGTTCAATGCATTTAAGACATGGAGGAATAAATTCAACTTGACTAGCGTTGATCTGTTGAGCTAGTAATGAATCATTTTCCATGCGAAGATCATCATGAGACATCCTCAGTTTCTCAAGATCAAGCTTCCTTTGAAGAAATTCGTAGGAAAGCTTCTCATGATCAGTGAGGAGAGTATCATAACGATCCTGAAGAATATCAAATCTAGACTGAAGATTTTTCATGTCATCAGCGAGAATTTGATTAAGATTCATTTCATCATTCAACAGATCATCACTTTTGTCTAGCAGTTTTTGAAGCTTTTCCATAGCAGTTTGTTGTTTAGTGGCAATGATAGCAAGTTTACTGTAACTGGGTTTCTTATAATCATTATGTTCACAGTCACTTGAATCAGAGGAGGAGGCATCATTTGATACCTTTGAACCTTTTGCCATGAAGCAATAGGTTGGAGCGATGTCATCAGCATAGTCATCAGTGTGGATGGTGCAATCATTTTCTTCAAGATTGAAGATTGACTTGCTGACGAAAGTGGTTGCTAGTGCAAGACTAGCCTGTCCAGATTCCGAGTCTTCTCCAGAGCCTTCTTCTTCATCACATTCCTCTCATTCTGCCTCGGAATCCATTTCCTTGCCAATAAGTGCCCGAGCCTTTCTGAAGCTACTCTTCTTGAGTGAAGAGGACTTTGAAGATGAGGATTTTGAAGATTTCTTCTTCTTCTTCGAGTCATCAGAACTATCATCCTTGTATTTCTTCTTCTTTGATTCCTTTCCCCAGCGGGGACAATCTGCAATGTAATGACCTGATTTCTTGCACTTGTGACAGGTCCGTGTCTTGTAGTCCTCAGATGCAGATTCTGATTTCCTCATGTCTCTTCTTGATGATTTACCGAACTGACCTCGGCGTGTAAATCTCTGGAATTTCCTCACAAGCATTGCGAGCTCCAGTCCAAATTCTTCAGGGTCACAACTGCTGTCATATGTTTCTTCTTCAGATGAGGAAATTGCTCTAGCCTTCAGTGCACGTGGTCTGGAATAGCTTTGTCCATATAGATCTCTCTTTTCTTCTTGCTGGAATTCATGAGTATTTAGCCTTTCAAGAATATCAGCTGGATCTAGCATCTTGTAGTCTGGTCTTTCTTGAATCATCAGAACTAGAGTGTCGAATGAAGGATCCAAGGATCTCAGCAGTTTCTTCACAACTTCGTGATCAGTGATGTCTCGAGCTCCCAGTGCTTGCAGTTCATTTGATATATCAGTGAGGCAATCAAAGGTGTCTTGGCAGCATTCATTGTCATGTCTCTTGAAGCGATTGAAGAGATTGCGAAGAATATCAACACGAGAGTCACGCTGGGTTGATACTCCTTCATTTACCTTGCACAGTCTCTCCCAGATCAGTGTTGCAGAGCCCAAAGCACTTACTCTTCCAAACTGGCCCGGGCTCAGATAGCCACAGATGATGTTCTTCGCTTGAGAATCGAGTTGCTTGAATTTCTTCACATCAGCTGCAGTGACACTGGCAGAAACGATGGGGACGCCATTTTCCACAATATACCAGAGATCATTGTCAATGGCTTGTAGATGCAGTTGCATTTTGTTCTTCCAGAAAGGAAAGTTCTTCCCTTCGTAGGTGGGACATGGTGCAGTCACCTTGAACATGCCTGCAGTCAACATAACTAAAACTTCAGGTGGTTAAACCAAAATCACACAGAACAAGGGAGTACCTTGCTCTGATACCAATTGAAAGTGCGTTATATCGACTAGAGGGGGGTGAATAGGAGATTTTTAGAATTTCATCACTGAGGAAATTCCTTTTGAGGAAATTCCTCACTGATGACTAACTTACAGCGGAAACAGTAAAGGATCAGACGTGCAACCGTTCACACCAGCAGTATTTCAGAGTGAAGAATGTGAAAATAGATCGCACAGTAAGCAGGCACGCAGAATACAGATGATGATTAACTATTGTGAAGAATTTGGGGTTGAGGAAATTCAGAGTAAGTCTTCAGCAAATTCTTCAAACAGTCACAGTGAAAGTCATCAACACATAATACAGAGAAAGTAAAGAGTTGAGGAATTAGAACCCGATTCTCAGAGACGACAGTCGTTGATGACCCAGTTCCAACTGCTGTGACAGTTGTACATCTGGTTTGGAGCGGCTTGGTATTGAAACCAAAGGACACCCAGTCCCGGGACACACAGTCCCTACCGTATTCTCCTTGAGCTAAGGACACACAGTCCTCGCCCAACACTCGTGGTAATTCTTCAGGGCAGACTTCCAAACCCTCACAAACTCGGTCACCCGGCGATCCACAATTGACTGCTGGATTGCTCTAGACCATGACGCCTAACCGTCTGGAGGATGCACAGTCCTCAAAGGTAAAAGGCTTCAGTCCCACACAGGAACAACTTCTTCAGTGATGCTCAATCACTAGGTTTGGTTTGTGGTTTAGGTGGGTGGTGTATTTCCTCACTGATGAATTACTCTCGAATGCTCTGAGGAATTTGGGTTGCTCTTATGACAAGTGTCAGTTTCTAACAGAGCATCCAACCAGCTAGTGGTTGTGGGGGGGCGGCTATTTATAGCCTGGGAGCATCCCGACATGATTTGACACTAATGCCCTTAAATAATATGACCGTTGGAGTGGATAAGACCAGTGACTTGGCGTGGTTATCGAAACGGTCGGGACCCTCAACTGTGAGAGTCCTCATGTCACTCATATTCCTCACTTGAGGCTTTTGGTAGGATTTGGCTTGGGTTGAGCATCATGAGGAAATCCATTCCATAGTGTTACTTTGACCCCCTTTAACAATACGGTGTTCCTATTCATCAAATGCAAAGAAAGTAAAACAGAAAATGTAAATCTTCACGCTTCAATTTCTTCAGAATTATTTTCTTCAGGAACCACCGGTCTTCTCAATATCAGTGTCTTCACGAGGAATATCAATTTCATCGCAGATTCCTCGAGATTCATTTCTTCAGCTTCAGACCAATTTCTTCAACTCAAGATATACATTTTTAGGGGTCGATATTCTTCAAATATCTCAAACTCTTCAATGACTTATAGATCCTGTGTACACTTATATACACATTAGATACTTAACCTATAAGTCTTCAAACCACCAAAATCACTAAGGGGCACTAGATGCACTTACAGGCTCAGCGAAACTTATCTGGCAAGGACTGTCCAAATTTAATGAAGGAGTATCAACCCAGCGTGATTCTCGTGTTGATGTTCTTCGCAATCTCTCCAATCACTTCAAGAGGGTTGACAATGAAAGCTGCCAAGATACCTTTGATCGCCTCACTGACATATCGAATGAACTACAAGCACTGGGAGCTCGAGACATTATTGATCACGAAGTTGTGAAGAAACTGCTAAGATCTTTGGATTCTTCATTTGATACTTTAGTTCTGATGATTCAAGAAAGACCAGACTACAAGATGCTTGATCCAGCTGATATACTCGAAAGACTCAATACTCATGAATTCCAGTAATAAGAAAAGAGATATCTATATGGACCAAGCTATTCTAGACGACGTGCACTGAAGGCTAGAGCAATTTCCTCATGTGAAGAAGAAGACTCAGATGATAGCATTGGTGATCCTGAAGAATTTGGACAGGAGCTTGCAATGCTCGTGAGGAAATTCCAGAGGTTTACACGACATGGCCAGTTCGTTAAATCTTCAAGAAGAGATATGAGGAAATCAGAATCTTCATCTGAGGACTACAAGAAAAGAACCTGCCACAAATGCAAGAAATCAGGTCACTACATTGCGGATTGGCCCCGTTGGGGAAAGGAATCAAAGAAGAAGAAATACAAGGATGACGGTTCTGATGACTCAAAGAAGAAGAAGAAATCTTCAAAGTCCTCATCGCACAAGAAGACTAGTTTCAGAAAGGTTCGGGCACTTATTGGCAAGGAAATGGATTCCGCAGAATAAGAGGAATGTAATGAAGAGGAGGATTCTGATGAAGACTCAGAATCCAGAGAGGCTAGTCTTGCACTTGCAACCACTTTCGTCAGCAAGTCAATCTTCAACCTTGAAGAAGATGATAACATCATCCACACTGATGGCTATGTTGATGACTTCGGTCCAACCTATTGCTTCATGGCAAAGGATTCAAAGGTACCGAATGATGCTTCCTCCTCTGATTCAAGTGAATGTGAACCTGATGACTATAAAAACCCAGTTACAGTGAACTTGCTATCATTGCCACTAAACAACAAACTGCCCTGGAAAAGCTTCAGAAACTGCTAGATAGAAGCGATGATCTGTTGAATGATGAAATGAATCTTACACAAAGCCTCACTGAAGATATGAAAAGTCTTCAGTCTAGATTTGATAATCTTCAAGATCGTCATGATACACTCCTCGCTGATCATGAGAAACTTTCCTATGAATTTCTTCAAAGGAAGCTTGATCTAGAAAAGTTGAGGATTTCTCATGATGATCTTCGTATGGAAAATGATTCATTACTAGCTCAACAGATCAGCACTGCTCAAGCTGAGTTCATTCCTCCATGTCTTAAATGCATTGGATGTGAAACTGCCAATTCTTCACCAGAATCATCAAATGCTTCAATTGCTACAAATTCTTCAACTACTCCTGTAGTGTCAAATTCCTCACTTGAGGAAAACACAAATGTCACTGATGAAAATGCAGGGCTGAAGGAATTGTATGTGACAGGCATATACAAAAGTCTCAAAGGCCATCAAACCCTTTGTGATGTGCTCAAAAAGCAGATCTTGAACAGGAACCCAAGGAAAGAAGGAATTGCCTTTGAGAGGAAATTGAATGCTGATGGATCTTATTGGAAACCTGAGCAGTATCCCAAAACCTCATGGGTTGCTGCTAGTGGGCCACCTTTTGATCCATCCAACCTAACTGGCTTTTCATGTGAATTATCCTATTCCTCAGATGAGTCATTTGACTCCAACTATAAACTGTTCAAAAATCAAGCTGGTGAAGTATTTGCTAGATATGTTGGAACTAACTGCAGGAATGGCCCTCCCGTGAGGAAAATCTGGGTTCCCAAAAGTTGTCTTGAAAATATTCAGGTGAATGTCCTCATGACACCACCGATGAAGAATCTGAACCCTAGATCAAAATCCTCAAGAGGACCAAAGTCTTCAAGAGGATCAAAATCCTCAACTGGTCAAAACTATGCTCGTACCTGTGCTAATACTTCTAACATGCAGGGAAACTACAAGGAATATGAATATGAGCATTATTCTTCAAATCATTATGTTCATAAATCCTCAAACCAGTTCTCTGCATATTCATATGAGTACTTTAACCCCCCCCCCTACTGCTAAGAGAAGTGCATTAGCTTCAATGCCCCCTTTCTCATATGGTGCTCGCAGGTTGATGAATGCTTTACCACCCCTTCAGATGTGGTGGTGAAGAAATTTAACTAATCACTTCTGTAGGTCAGGTCTCGAGATGAAAATCATCATCTGAAGAATTTGCTGGAGACCTCAGGAAAATGCTTGATAGGACGCAAGCTAATATTTATGAAATAGAAATATTTCACACGTCCTTTTAATCCTGTTATGATGAAATTCTTATCTGGCGAAATTGATGTCATATTCTTCAAGTCTAAAGCATATGAGATGGTAAGCTGTACTAATTCATCTGCAGGATGACAAACCCAAGAGTACTGAGTGGGTTCTTGATAGTGGCTGCACACATCACATGACTGGTGATAAAAGTTTGCTGATGAATATGCCACTAACTCCATCACCTCTGAAGCAAATCACATATGCTGACAAAGGTAAAAGCAAGGTATTGGGACTTGACAAAGTGGCTATTTCCAAGGATAGGCACATGGACAAAGTGATGCTTGTTGAATCCCTTGGATTTAACCTCATGTCAGTATCGATGCTTTGTGATCTTGATATGATTGTTATCTTTGGTAGATATAGATGTGTTGTCATCATGGAGATCTCCCCCTCAATGACATTAACGCGCCAGGTCCTCTCACTCGCTCAAAAGCTTCACACTTTGTTAACTTTTGTGGGCATTTCTCCTTTGTATCTATCACAAAACCTTCAAAAGTTGTTGAGGCTTTCCTGGAACCGGAGTGGATCCAAGCTATGCAAGACGAACTTCTTCAATTCAAGTTGAATGATGTATGGGAGCTCGTCAAACGACCAGATCCTCGCAAGCACAATATCATCGGAACCAAGTGGATTTTCCGAAACAAGCAAGATGAGGATGGTCAAGTGGTGAGGAAAAAGGCACGACTTGTAGACCAAGGCAACACCCAGGTTGAAGGAATAGATTTCAATGAAACTTTTGCACCTGTTGCTAGACTTGAAGCTATTCGAATACTACTTGCTTATGCTAATCATCATAACATCATCTTATATAAAATGGATGTGAAAAGTGCATTCCTCAATGGTAAGCTTGAGGAAGAAGTATATGTTGCTCAGCCCCAAGGTTTTGAGGATCCAAAGAATCCAGACAATGTCTTCAGACTCAAAAAGGCGCTCTATGGTCTCAAGCAAGCCCCTCGGGCATGGTATGATACATTGAAGGAATTCCTCATGAAGAAAGGCTTCAAACCTGGTTCACTCGATCCAACTCTTTTCACTAAATCCTATGATAGTGAGCTATTTGTGTGCCAGATATATGTCGATGAAATTATATTTGGCTATACTGACAAACGATACAGTGATGAATTTGATTACATGATGAGTGAAGAATATCAGATGTCTATGATGGGGGAGCTGAAATTCTTCTTAGGTCTTCAAATTCGTCAACAACGCAATGGAATCTTCATATCACACGAGAAATACCTCAAGGATGTTCTGAGGAAATTTGACATGCATGAATGCAAAGGTGCCAAGACTCCAATGCCTACCAACGGCCACCTCGGCACTGAAGAAAATGGTAAAGAATTCGATCAGCAGGTATATCGCTCTATGATTGGCTCTTTATTGTATTTATGTGCATCTAGGCCAGATATAATGCTTAGTGTTTGCATGTGTGCACGTTTTCAAGCAAAACCGAAGGAATCACACCATAAGGTTGTGAAGCATATTCTTCGATACTTAGCTCACACACCTACACTAGGATTATGGTACCCCAAGGGCTCAAATCTTCATCTGGTAGGGTATTCTGATTCTGACTATGCTGGTGACTGTGTGGATCGCAAGTCAACATCTGGCACATGTCATTTCCTCGGAAGATCACTAGTTTGTTGGTCCTCAAAGAAGCAGAACTGTGTATCACTCTCCACTGCCGAAGCTGAGTACATTGCTGCTAGTTCATGTTGTGCTCAATTGTTGTGGATGAAGCAAACCCTCAAGGACTACGGCATCAACATGAAGAATGTGCCTCTCTACTGTGGCAATGAGAGTGCAATCAAGATTGCATACAACCCGGTACAACACTCGAAGACCAAACACATCCAAATTCGTCATCATTTTCTTCGGGACCATGTCCTCAAGGGCAATATCCTCATCGGCCATGTGAAGACTGATGATCAACTAGCAGATATCTTCACTAAGCCCTTGGATGAGAAAAGGTTTTGCAAGTTGCGGTGTGAGCTAAATATCTTAGAATCTTCAAATGTTTTGTAAAAACATGCACACATCCTAACACTTATGCAAAATTGATGACTTAGATGTGCAACACATGATGAATCGATTTTCTTCAACTAATGAAGAATATCACTCTGAGTGTGAAGAAATCAACGAAGAAATTGATTCTCAGGGCCCTACGACAATTGTACGCGGCGTTTGTAATCAACATTCTTATATGGTGGGTCACGCCACCGCCAAACGTGAAATTCCTCAGTTGATTTTCTTCAAAGTTTCATTTCTTCAAAATTTGATTTTCTTCAAAACAGTTGTTCCTCAAAATCATTTTCTTCAAAACTGAAATTCATCATAGTGATGATTTATCGCAAAATCCTCAAGTTATACAAATCTTCAAAAACACTTGATGATTTTCGTTTACCTAGATAGACTGTGATTTCAAGTCCTCAATAGTATTCACTTATAGATATTTCTTCAATTTGATATTTCATCTAAGTGAATGTGATCGGACCCTACTTTTCCTCTATGCTATTCTCACCCAGTCTATTCAATTCTTCATATGCGTTCTACTTGAAACTTTGTTTGAAATCCTCACTGCGTCCTTGTCAGCTGATGATTTTGTAACAAAATCCTCAAATCTTCAAAAATGTTTTTAATGCACAGTAACTGAACCCCACTTTCCTCGTTCAGATAACCACGATCTCCACGATCTCCACCGCTTCTTTCGTGAGCTACACGTGCCCTGCGGAGACGTAGAGGCAGGGGCTATTTGGTCTGATTTCCTCGCGCCAACAGTTACCGCCTCGCTATAAATATGTCCCCATCTCCCTCGATAAAATCTTCTTTGCTCCATCGCCCTCCTACTACAGCAAAGCTCCAAACCCTAGCGACACCGTTGGAAGTCTCGATGCCGGCGAAGAAAAGCTTCACTGCCTCGACTTTTCCGTCGCCGAAACCACGCTGGAGTCGGACCATCATCGTCCGCCGCCGCCGTAGCCGTCCTCTGCTGCCGAGTTAGGGCACATTGGACACGCACCGAAAGAGCTTCTACTGCTACTCTTCTCTGTTCTTCGTGCATGCCATTTAGGGTAAATAAAAACCCTATTTTTACAGCAAGTTTGATCTACTATTTTACCTCTGAGATGTGAAATTTGTTTTTCCTCAAGAATCCATCCGTTACTTTTCCTCAAACACTGCCTATCACCAAACTATTGATGAACTTCACTAAGCATCTAAGATTTTCACGGGATTCCTCAGTTGTGCGAATTTTCGGATCTGTACAACTCTAGAACCCAAGAACAGTATGCTTAGGCAAATTCCTCACCCACTGGTCAAATTCCTCAACTGTCAAATTTTTCATTTTCTTCAAATCTGAGAACGCATTGACCTCTCCAAATTCCTCGCAACTATACTCTGTTCACAGGTACACACATGTCAGCTCATGAATCTCTCGGTTCTCATCAAATTAACTCATTTGCAGCGTTTCTTGAACAAAATCTTCAAGTCTCATCAGAATCCTCAAGAGTTCAATCTCATGAGCAAAATCCTCAGCTGAAGAAAATGGAGGATGACACGAAGCAAAAGGGAGGCAAGAAACTTGAGCAGAATACTGCCGCAGATATCCCTGAGGATATATACCTGGATTATTGCGCTCCTAATGAAAATGAAACTATGCCCAAGAGAAAGATTCGCCTTCAGAAGATAGAACGCAGATGGGCTAAGGAGTGGAAGGAGTACAGATTCGTCACTCCCAAATATGCGAAGAAATTCGCTCTGAAGCCTCCTGGCAAACGGGCTCCACTTGAGGATTATCAAGCAGTAGATCCCTCAAGCCTCAAAACAATTGATGACTATCCTAGTGAAAAGGCAAAACACTTGTCAAAGCTCAAGAAGCAGGCAGAGGATGTTGTGAGGAAGTTCAACGAATCATCTGTTGCTGCTTCAACTGCCGCTACTTCCTCTACTGCTAAGACTTCTGCTACGGCAATTCCTCAAGAAAAGTCTGTGCCACCAAAACCGAAGGCTTCAAAGCCTCAAGAGAAAACAGCTCCAGCATCAGCACCAAAACCATCAGCGCCAAAACCCTCAGCACCAAAATCCTCAGCACCACCACAGGCTTCAAAACCTGAACAAAAGCCGGTAGTGAAGCCACTGCCCGCTGCCTCCAGCTCCTCACTCCCATCTACAACAAGCTCGGAGACAAAGTCTTCACCAACTCCTCTGAAGACTAAGGTGACTGATGGGAGAGGAACAAGACCCAGCCCAAGCAAAATCATCACGGTCCCTTCTGCATCAGAAGGTAGTGATGAATTTGATGATGACACTATTCAAGAAATTATTAGAAACAAGCAAGAGAGGGTAGCTCAAGCTTCTGGCAGCTCCATTCCTCTGTCCATGGACCCAAAAGTCCTCCTCGACTACATCAATATCTGGTATGAGGACCCCAACACTCCACTTGATGATTTGAAACTTCCCCCAGGCATCAGCCACATGGTGGCCACATTCATCAACGAGGCCAAGTGGAAGGAGCAGCAAGCCAAACGGGCCAAGGTTGCTAAGCTCAAGAAGGAGAAATTCCTCACGCAGAATCTCCTCAACCTGACGCCTGATGACCTTGTGTTAACACAGGCAGAGTTGAAGACTTTGACAGATAAGTACTCCAAGCTTTTTGACCGTCAAAGTCTCAAAAGCACTTTCATCAAGCTTGCTACTAACGTTGTTAACAACTACAACAAGAAATTTGTCCCTCCAGTACCAACTCCTCAGCCTCTCATTGAAGAACCAGCTGATGAAACTGCTCATGCTGAGGAAATCCCTCAAGGAAGCCGTGTGGATGAACCGGCAATTGAGGAAATCACCACGGAAAATCCAGCTGATGAATCTGCAACAGCTGGTGAGACTGACCCTGCTCCAGCTGCTGCTTCAAAGCTAGCTGATGACTCTGCTCCAGCTCCTGCTTCAAAGCCAGCTGATGACTCTGCTCTAGCTCCTGCTTCAAAGCCAGCTGATGACTCTGCTCTAGCTGGTTCCTCAAAGCCAGCTGATGAAAATGTCTCTGCTGAGAAAACACCTTCACCAAAAGCTTCAAAGGTGAAGAAAATGACTCCTTCTACATCAGACGTGAAAAAGACAAGGGCTGCTGAAAAGGAAGCCAAGAAGATAAAAGCTCCATCAGCAGAAGAACACACTGAGGCCAAGCGTCTCAAAACACTTGAAGAAAATGCTCCTCTGGATCCTGTGCCTCTTAACAACGCTCCATCTTATGAGATGATTCCCTTCGCAAGCGAAGACCAGGAGCAAGGGGCAGATGAGGAAATGAAGAATGCCGAAACTGAGGAACACACTAATGAGGAAATTCGCATTGACGACAGTCCTTAGCCTTCCATTCCTCATGAAGAAACTGCGCAAGGATCAGCTGCACCAGCTGATGAATCTGGCTCCGTCACCAAGCAAGCTAAGGAAGAACAAAGTGAAAATCCTCAAGCTGATGAAAGTCATAGTCCTGTGCAAAATCCTCCACGTGAGGATCAGGCTGACCCAACTCCTCCTCGTGAGCAAGATCCTCAAGCTGAGGCTCAGGATGAACCTATTCCTCCTCCAGAGCAAAACCTTCAACAGGATGCTCCAGTTGACGACATTCCTCAGCCTGAAGCTCAACCAAACCCCATTCCTCAGCCTGAAGCGCAACCAGACCATATTCCTCAGCCTGAAGCGCAACAAGAGCATGCTCCTCAACCTGAAGCTCAAGCTGATGAAATTCCTCACCCTGAGGACCATGCTGAGGAAAATGCACCAGACCCAGACAATGCCTTCTTCGTCCTTAACCCTGAGTCTGCAATTGTTGTCTCCCCTCAGGTCCAACAGCAAAATCTTCAGCCCATGCAGCGTCAGCCGTTCTCCAAGCAGCCAAAGTTTCAAAAGGAGTCCTTCTTTGAAGAACGCATGTTCTTCATCGGAGAAAATCCCTATGACAAGCCTCGCATCAGGCATCTGAAGTTTTGTACGAGGACACAACTCAATTACTATGCATCTGTGCTGTGTGGAAGAAACAAGATTTTCCAGCACAGGCATATTCCTCATGTTGAGCTTGAAGAAATACCATGTCTGGCTCCAGTCCTCAACGTCCTTCATGAAGCTGGACTCCTCCCAATGTGCTCAGATATCTGTGATTGGAACAGTGAGCTCATTCTTCAATTTTATGCAACTCTTCACATATCAGGAGATCCCACAGACATCAACACATGGGTGTTTGACTGGATGACGCAAACAACACACTACAAGGCTCCTGCCATTGAGCTACTGCGTGAACTACCAGTGTCAATTCCCTCAGAGCATGCCGTGAAGCTTTATGATGAGCGTGAGCTGCCTAACAAGATGATGGAAGTCCTCATGAAGCCTTTGGCTAAGGGGCAACCACCAAGAACAACCTTCCTCATCCATGATCTCAAATATGAACCAAGGACAGTTTACAGAATCCTCTGCAACGTTCTTGCGCTCATCAAGGGCCATGATGATGAAGAAGATGTCGTAGGCATCATGAAGAGTATCCTCTTCAACATCATCCATGGTATTCCTATCAACATCCATGATTTCTTTTTGAGGACTTTGGCCGACAATGCAATGTGTCCTTTTGACCACAAGATATATGCTCCATGGATCATGAGATTCATAAAAACAAGGTCAGGCATCAGCTATCACGCTGATTTCAACAACCATGTTGGTTATATGCCTCCTATCAGGGTCAACAAGAAGATTTTCGAGCCTGTTGAAGGAAAAGGCAAGTCTGTCATTGATGAAGGCCGTAGGCCTATTGATGGCCAGTTCAGAGAGCCCGAAGCTTGTTCTTCATGGGATGACACTGAGACTCATCCTCCAAGTCATGTTGCTCCTCGTGTGCTGAATACCAGAGAGCTACTTCTCAGTCTTCACCAGAAGGTGGATCGGAATCACAAGTGGGTCAAACGCCAGTTCAGCGCCATTGTGAAAACCCTCAATGAAACGCAGAATGCTGTGAAGCTTAACCATCATTATCTTCATGAGGTTTTTGATCGCACCTGGGCCACACTTGCTCATCTGAAGACTCCGGCAGAAATTGAAGAATTGGAGTTTGTGCGAGACTTTGACTGGTCCTGGCCACCCAATAAGAAATTCAGGCCAATTCCAGTTCCAGACCTTGAGGATAGTTCTTTTTCTTCATTCCGCACTACTGAATCTGATGAAGAACAACAAGACACAGACACCAGTCCAAGGAAGAAGACTGCTCCCAAGAATCCTCACGCGTCTTCATCAACTTCCAAGGAGTGAAAATCTTCACGGGCGTTAGTCCTCAGTTTGTCCCTTTTTGTCACTTGATGACAAAGGGGGATTCTCTCCGATGAAATACATGCGTTCCTCAAAGAAATTTTGTTTGTGAAACTTTGGCCGCTTCGAGAATGGCTGGCACTGAACTGGCTTGATATTGTGTTGAGGAATGGGAGGGGAAACAACCATGGCAGTCTCTGGGTTGAGCACAATGAAGTCATTGTCAGGGGTGGGAACATTTTCTTCAGCATTTTCCTCAAGTTGAGGAATTTCATCAGCTGGTACTTCTTGCTCTGGCTAAGCTGCAGGCTGAGGAATTTCTGCTTCCTTCTCAGCTTGAGGAGTTTGGTCAGCCTGTTCAGAGTGAGGAGCCTGCTCAGAATGGACATTTTCTTCAGCTTGTTTTTCTTCAGCTGGCTTTGTGGCAGAGGCATTTTCATCAGCTGCTGCAGCTGAAGCTTGAGGAATCTCTGTCTGAGGAACATGAGGTTGAGGACTGTCATCAATCTGGATTTCCTCATCAGTGTGTTCCTCAGAGCCGACATCCTTCATTTCCTCATCAGCCTTTGTTGTTTGGTCACCAATGACGACCATCTCATATGAAGGGGCGGCATTAAGAGGCACAGGGTCCAGAGGGGAAGATTCTTCAGTTTCCTTGAGGCGCTTTGCCTCAATCTTTTCTTCTGCTGAGGAAGCTTTTCTCTTCATTGCTTCCTTCTCAGCAGCTCTTGTCTTCTTCGCGTTTGATGCAGACGGGATTATCTTCTTCACCTTTGAAGCTTTTGGTGAAGGTGTTCTTTCTGCAGATTCTTCAGCTGGTAGTGAGGAACCAGCTGGAACAGAGTCATCAACCTGCTTTGATGAAGCAGCTGGATCAGGAGCAGTTGCATCAGGGGTTGCAGTTTCATCAGTAGCGGTCTCGGTGATGATTTCTTCAATGGCCGGCTCATCAGCACGGCGCTCTTGGTGTTGCTCCTCAGCTTGAGGAATTTCTTCATCATCAGGAGATGCATCTTCTGGCTGCTCAACCAAGGGCTGAGGAGTTGCTGCTGGAGGTGGGTTTTGTTTGTTGTATTCATCAACAACACTAGTGGCTAGCTTGATGAAATTGCGCTTGATGTTTTTGCGGTCTGACAGTTTGTCACACTTGTCAGTCAAGACTTGCAGCTCTGCCTGGGTTGACACCAGTGCATTAGGCGTCAGCTTGAGGAGATTTTGCCTGAGGAATTTCTCCTTTTTGGCCTTTGCAACCCTTGCCTGCCTGGCCTTCTGTGCCTTCCACTTGGCTTCATTTATGAAGGTGGCCACCATGTGGCTGATGCCAGGAGGAAGTTTCAAATCATCAATGGGGGTGTTTGGGTCCTCATACCATATATTGATGAAGTCGAGGAGGACCTTGGGGTCCATGGCCAGAGAAATAGCACTGTCTGATGCTTGTGCTACCCTTTCTTGCTTGTTTCTGATGATGGCTTGCAGGGTTTAATTTTCATAGTCATCACTTCCCTCTGATCCAGACGGGACTGCGATGATTTTGCTGGGGCTGGGCAGAGGTGCAGGTTGAGCAGTTGTCAAAGTCTTCACAAGTGGTGTTGAAGACTTTGTCTCCGAGCTTGTTGCAGCTGGGAGTGAGGAGCTGGAGCTGGCGGTCGTAGGCTTCACGACATGCTTCTGTACTGGCTTTGGAGGTGGAGCTGAGGATTTTGGTGCAGAGGAGATGGGTGTTGAGGGTTTTGGCGCTGATGGTTTTGGTGTTGACGGTTTTGGAACCGAGGGTTTTGGAGCTGAGCGTTTTGGAGCTGAGGATTTTGTGACAGAAGCCTGTGCACACTTCTCTTGAGGCTTTGGAGCCTTTGGCTTTGTTGGCACAGACTGCGGTTGAGGAATCTCTGAGCCTGAGGTTTCTGCTGCTGAGGAATGAGCAGCACCGGAGGCAGCAGCTGAGGATTCATTAAATTTCTTCACTGCAGCTTCTGCTTGCCTCTTGAGCTTGGCCAGATGCTTTTCTTTCTCATCTGGGTAGTCATCAATTGTCATAAGACTAGAGGGATGTGCTTCTTGATGATCCTCAAGTGGGGCCCTTCTGCCAGGAGGCTTCAAAGCGAATTTCTTCGCATATTTTGGAGTCACAAACCTGTACTCCTTCCACTCCTTTGCCCATCTGCGTTCAATTTTCTGCAGACTAATCTTTCTCTTGGCCATTGTCTCAGGTTCTTCATCTGGCGTACAATAGTCCAAGTATATGTCCGCAGGAATATCAGCAGTTGTGTTCTGCTCCAGTTTCTTTCCTCTCTTCTGTTTCCTCTCTTCCTCCATTTTCTTCAGTCGAGGAATTTGCTGATGATTTTGAACTCTTGAGGATTCTGATGAGCCTTGAAGAGTTTATTCCAGAAACGCTGCAAATGAGTTAATGTGATGACAACCGAGAGATTCATCAGCTGACATGTGTGTACCTGTGAACAGAGTATAGTTGCGAGGAATTTGTATAGGTCATATGCGTTCTCAGATTTGAAGAAAATGAAAAAGTTTGACAGTTTGAGGAATATAACCAGTGGTTGAGGAATTTGTCTAAGCATACTGTTCTTGGGTTCCAGAGTTGTACAGATCTGAAAATTCGCACAATTGAGGAATCTCGTGAAAATCTTAGATGCTTAGCTAGTTCATCAGTGATTGCGGTGATAGGTGGTGTTTGAGGAATCATGTGCGCATCGTATCTCGAGGAAAAACAGATTTCACATGGGAGAGGTAAAATTTCAGATCTAATCTGCTGTAAAAATGGGGTATATTTACCCTAGAAGGTGCGAGCGAAGAACACAGAAAGTGGTGTTGGAGAGGCTCTTCGGTCGAGTGTCCAATGCACCCTAACTTGGCAGCAGAGGACGTCTACGACGGCGGCGGACGTATATGGTCCGACTCCGGCGTGATCCGGGCGACGAAAAGGTCGAGGCAGTGAAGCTCTTCCTCTCCTGCGACAAGACTACCAGCGGTGGCGCTAGGGTTCGGTGGAGTGTGCTGTGGCAGGAGAGCGATGAGGCGAAGAAGATGATACCGAGGGGGATAAGGACATATTTATAGCCCAAAAGTTACTGTTTGGCGCGAAAGTTTCGGACCAAATAGCCCCTGCCTCTACGTCTCCGCACGACACGTGTAGCTCCCGTACGATGCGGTGGAGATAGTGGAGATCGTGGTTATCCGATCGTGGGAAGTGGGGGTTCAGTTAATGTTCTTTTAAAGAAAACATTTTTTGAAGATTTGAGGATTTTCTTTACAAAATCATCAGCTGACAAGGATGCAGTGAGGATTTTGAACAAAGTTTCAAGTAGAACGCATATGAAGAATTGAATAGACTCGATAAGTATAGCATAGAGGGAAAGTGGGGTCCGATCACATTCACTTAGCAGAAACATCAACTTGAGGAAATAGCAATAAGTGAATGTTGTTGAGGACTAGAAATAACAGTCTACCTAGGAAAATGAAAGTCATCAAGTGTTTTTGAAGATTTTGTAATAGATCATCACAATGAAGAACAACTGTTTTGAAGAAGAATGCATTGTGAGGAAATTGATCATTTGAAGAAAGTCAACTTGAGGAATTTCACATTGGGCGGTGGCGTTACCCACCATATAAGAATGTTGATTACAGACGCCGCGTACAATTGTCGTAGGGCCCTGAGAATCAATTTCTTCGTTAATTTCTTCACATTCAGAGTGACTTTCTTCATCAATTGAATAAAATCGTTTCATCATGTGTTGCACATCTAAGTCATCAACTTTGCATAAGTGTTAGGATGTGTGCATGTTTTTACAAAACATTCGAAGACTCTAGGATATTTAGCTCACACCGCAACTTGCAAAACCTTTTCTCATCCAAGGGCTTAGTGAAGATGTCTACCAGTTGATCATCAGTCTTCACATGGTCGATGAGGATATTGCCCTTGAGGACATGGTCCCGAAGAAAATGATGACGAATCTGGATGTGCTTGGTCTTCGAGTGTTGTACTGGGTTATATGCAATCTTGATAGCACTCTCATTGTCACAGTAGAGAGGCACATTCTTCATGTTGATGCCGTAGTCCTTGAGGGTTTGCTTCATCCATAGTAATTGAGCACAGCAAGAACCAGCAGCAATGTACTCAGCTTCGGCAGTGGAGAGTGATACGCAGTTCTTCTTCTTTGAGGACCAGCAAACTAGTGATCTTCCGAGGAAATGGCATGTGCCAGACGTTGATTTGCAATCCACACGGTCACCAGCATAGTCTGAATCAGAATACCCTACCAGATGAAGATTGGAGCCCTTGGGATACCATAATCCTAGTGTTGGTGTGTGAGCTAAGTATCGAAGAATATGTTTCACAGCCTTATGGTGTGATTCCTTCGGTTTTGCTTGAAAACGTGCACACATGCAAACACTAAACATTATATCTGGCCTAGATGCACATAGATACAATAGGGAGCCAATCATAGAACGGTATACCTTCTGATCGAAATCTTTACCATTTTCATCAGTGCCGAGGTGACCATTGGTAGGCATTGGAGTCTTGGCACCTTTGCATTCGTGCATGTCGAATTTCCTCAGAACATCCTTGAGGTATTTCTCCTGTGATATGAAGATTCCATTGCTTTGTTGACGAATTTGAAGACCTAAGAAGAATTTTAGCTCCCCCATCATGGATATCTGATATTCTTCACTCATCATGTAGGCAAATTCATCACTGTATCTTTTGTCAGTACACCCAAATATGATATCATCAACATATATTTGACATACAAACAGCTCATTATCATAAGATTTTGTGAAAAGAGTTGTATCGAGTGAACCAGGTTTGAAGCCTTTCTTCATGAGGAATTCCTTCAATGTATCATACCATGCCTGAGGGGCTTGCTTGAGGCCATACAGAGCCTTTTTGAGTCTGAAGACTTTGTCTGGATTCTTTGGATCCTCAAAACCTGGGGGCTGAGCAACATATACTTCTTCCTCAAGCTTACCATTGAGGAATGCACTTTTCACATCCATTTGATATAAGGTGATGTTATGATGATTAGCATAAGCAAGTAGAATTCGAATAGCTTCAAGTCTAGCAACAGGTGCAAAATTTTCATCGAAATCTATTCCTTCAACCTGGGTGTAGCCTTGGGCTACAAGTCGTGCCTTGTTCCTCACCACTTGACCGTCCTCATCTTGCTTGTTTCGGAAAATCCACTTGGTGCCGATGATGTTATGCTTGCGAGGATCTGGTTGTTTGACGAGCTCCCATACGTCATTCAGCTTGAATTGAAGAAGTTCGTCTTGCATGGCTTGGATCCACTCCGGTTCCAGAAAAGCCTCAGCTACTTTTGAGGGTTCTGTGATGAATACAAAGGAAAAATGCCCACAAAAGTTAACTAAGTGTGAAGCTTTTGAGCGAGTGAGAGGACCTGGCGCGTTGATGTCGTTGAGGATTTTGTCAAGTTCTACTTCGTTTGCAATCCTCGGATGAGCTGGTTGAGGATTTTGTCTGGGCTGAGGAAGTGGTGCTGTTGTAATTTCCTCAGGAGCATCTTCTTGGTTTTTATCAGCGATGGGGATTATTTCTTCTCCAATTTCCTCAATGGGGACAATGTCTTCAGTAGGCTTAAGCTTTATCGCTTCCTCAGGAGACAGCTTATCTGGATCAGAAGGCAATTGCTCTCTTTGCGAGCCATTAGTTTCATCAAACCGCACATCTACAGTCTCAACAACTTTGTTGTGATAGTTGTTGAAGACTCTGTAGGTGCGCGAGTCCTTTCCATAACCGAGCATAAAAGCTTCATGTGCCTTAGGTGCAAATTTTGAGCTATGGTGAGGATCTCTAATCCAGCATTTTGCACCGAAGACTTTGAAATAACTTACATTGGGTTTCTTGTCAGTGAGGAGTTCATATGAGGTTTTCTTGAGGAATTTGTGAAGATATACCCTGTTGATGATATGGCATGCAGTATTGATTGCTTCAGGCCAGAAGCGACGAGGAGTCTGATATTCCTCAAGCATTATTCTTGCCATTTCAACCAGAGTCCTGTTCTTCCTTTCGACGACACCATTCTGCTGAGGAGTATAAGGAGCAGACAATTCGTGAGTAATACCAAGTTCATCAAGATAATCATCAAGACCAGTGTTTTTGAACTCGGTTCCATTATCACTCCTGATGTGTTTGATCTTGATGCCAAAGTTCGTCGAGGCCCTTGAATAAAATCGTTTGAAGATTTCCTGCACTTCAGTTTTATACACTATGATATGCACCCAAGTGTATCTGGAATAATCATCAACTATGACGAAGCCATATAAAGATGCTGCATTGGTTAGTGTGGCATAGTGAGTAGGTCCAAATAAATCCATATGAAGCAATTCGAAAGGACGTGTAGTAGTCATGATGGTTTTAGAGGGATGCTTGGATCTGGTCATTTTTCCAGATTCACAAGCACCGCAGAGATGGTCCTTGAGGAATTTGACTGATTCGATGTCGATGACATGCTTCTTCTTTGCAAGCGTGTGCAAATTCCTCATGCCTGCATGACCTAGTCTTCGGTGCCACAGCCATCCTTCTGAGGTTTTTGCTAGTAAGCAAGTGGCTGGTTGAGGACCTGTAGAGAAATCGACAATGTACAAATCCCCTCTTCTTACACCTTCGAAGACTTTGGATCCGTCAGATTCCATGATGACTACACATCTATATCTACCAAAGATAACAATCATATCAAGATCACAAAGCATCGAGACTGACATGAGGTTAAAACCAAGGGATTCAACAAGCATCACTTTTGTCCATATGCCTATCCTTGGAAATAGCTACTTTGCCAAGTCCCAATACCTTCCTTTTACATTTGTCAGCATATGTGATTTGCTTCAGAGGTCATGGAGTTAGTGGCATATTCATCAGTAGGCTTTTATCACCAGTCATGTGATGTGTGCAGCCACTATCGAGAACCCACTCAGTATTTTTGGGTTTGTCATCCTGCAGATGAATTAGTACAGCTTACCATCTCATATGCTTCAGATTTGAAGAATATGATACTAATTTCATCAGTTCAGTAATTTCATCATAACAGAAATGTAAGGACGTGTGAAATATTTCTATTTCATCAATCATTAGCTTGCGTCCTATCAAGCATTTCCTCAGGTCTCCAGCAAATTCTTCAGATGATGATTTTCATCTGGAGACCTGACCTGCAGAAGTGATTAGTTTGATTTCTTCACCACCCACATCTGAAGGGGTGGCAAAGCATTCATCATCCTGCGAGCACCATATGAGAATGGTGGCATTGAAGCTAATGCACTTCTCTTAACAGTAGGGGGGTTAAAGTATTCATATGAGTATGCAGAGAACTGGTTTGAGGATTTATGAACATAATGATTTGAGGAGTAGCGCTCATAATCATATTCCTTGTAGTTTCCCTGCATGTTAGACGCATAAGCACGGGTACGAGCATAGTTTTGACCAATTGAGGATTTTGATCCTCTTGAAGACTTTGGTCCTCCTGAGGAATTTGATCTGGGGTTCAGATTCTTCAGAGGTGGTGTCATGAGGACATTCACCTGAAGATTTTCAAGACATCTTTTGGGAACCCAGATTTTCCTCAGAGGAGGGCCATTCCTGCAGTTAGTTCCAACATATCTAGCAAATACTTCACCAGATTGATTTTTGAACAGTTTATAGTTGGAGTCAAATGACTCATCCGAGGAATAGGATAATTCACATGAGAAGCCAGTTAGATTAGATGGATCAAAAGGAGGCCTAGTAGCAGCAACCCATGAGGTTTTGGGATACTGCTCAGGTTTCCAATAAGTTCCATCAGCATTTAATTTCGTCTCAAAGGCAATTCCTTCTTTCCTCGAGTTCCTGTTCAAGATCTTCTTTTTGAGCACATCACAAAGGGTTTGGTGTCCTTTGAGGATTTTGTACATGCCTGTCACGTACAATTCCTTCAACCCTGCATTTTCATCAGTAACATTTGTGTTTTCCTCAAGTGAGGAAATAGACACAACACGTGCAGTTGAAGAATTTGTAGCATTTGATTATTCGGGTGAGGAATTTGCAGTTTCTCGTTCAATGCATTTAAGACATGGAGGAATAAATTCAACTTGACTAGTGTTGATCTGTTGAGCTAGTAATGAATCATTTTCCATGCGAAGATCATCATGAGACATCCTCAGTTTCTCAAGATCAAGCTTCCTTTGAAGAAATTCGTAGGAAAGCTTCTCATGATCAGTGAGGAGAGTATCATAACGATCCTGAAGAATATCAAATCTAGACTGAAGATTTTTCATGTCATCAGCGAGAATTTGATTAAGATTCATTTCATCATTCAACAGATCATCACTTTTGTCTAGCAGTTTTTGAAGCTTTTCCATAGCAGTTTGTTGTTTAGTGGCAATGATAGCAAGTTTACTGTAACTGGGTTTCTTATAATCATTATGTTCACAGTCACTTGAATCAGAGGAGGAGGCATCATTTGATACCTTTGAACCTTTTGCCATGAAGCAATAGGTTGGAGCGATGTCATCAGCATAGTCATCAGTGTGGATGGTGCAATCATTTTCTTCAAGATTGAAGATTGACTTGCTGACGAAAGTGGTTGCTAGTGCAAGACTAGCCTGTCCAGATTCCGAGTCTTCTCCAGAGCCTTCTTCTTCATCACATTCCTCTCATTCTGCCTCGGAATCCATTTCCTTGCCAATAAGTGCCCGAGCCTTTCTGAAGCTACTCTTCTTGAGTGAAGAGGACTTTGAAGATGAGGATTTTGAAGATTTCTTCTTCTTCTTCGAGTCATCAGAACTATCATCCTTGTATTTCTTCTTCTTTGATTCCTTTCCCCAGCGGGGACAATCTGCAATGTAATGACCTGATTTCTTGCACTTGTGACAGGTCCGTGTCTTGTAGTCCTCAGATGCAGATTCTGATTTCCTCATGTCTCTTCTTGATGATTTACCGAACTGACCTCGGCGTGTAAATCTCTGGAATTTCCTCACAAGCATTGCGAGCTCCAGTCCAAATTCTTCAGGGTCACAACTGCTGTCATATGTTTCTTCTTCAGATGAGGAAATTGCTCTAGCCTTCAGTGCACGTGGTCTGGAATAGCTTTGTCCATATAGATCTCTCTTTTCTTCTTGCTGGAATTCATGAGTATTTAGCCTTTCAAGAATATCAGCTGGATCTAGCATCTTGTAGTCTGGTCTTTCTTGAATCATCAGAACTAGAGTGTCGAATGAAGGATCCAAGGATCTCAGCAGTTTCTTCACAACTTCGTGATCAGTGATGTCTCGAGCTCCCAGTGCTTGCAGTTCATTTGATATATCAGTGAGGCAATCAAAGGTGTCTTGGCAGCATTCATTGTCATGTCTCTTGAAGCGATTGAAGAGATTGCGAAGAATATCAACACGAGAGTCACGCTGGGTTGATACTCCTTCATTTACCTTGCACAGTCTCTCCCAGATCAGTGTTGCAGAGCCCAAAGCACTTACTCTTCCAAACTGGCCCGGGCTCAGATAGCCACAGATGATGTTCTTCGCTTGAGAATCGAGTTGCTTGAATTTCTTCACATCAGCTGCAGTGACACTGGCAGAAACGATGGGGACGCCATTTTCCACAATATACCAGAGATCATTGTCAATGGCTTGTAGATGCAGTTGCATTTTGTTCTTCCAGAAAGGAAAGTTCTTCCCTTCGTAGGTGGGACATGGTGCAGTCACCTTGAACATGCCTGCAGTCAACATAACTAAAACTTCAGGTGGTTAAACCAAAATCACACAGAACAAGGGAGTACCTTGCTCTGATACCAATTGAAAGTGCGTTATATCGACTAGAGGGGGGTGAATAGGAGATTTTTAGAATTTCATCACTGAGGAAATTCCTTTTGAGGAAATTCCTCACTGATGACTAACTTACAGCGGAAACAGTAAAGGATCAGACGTGCAACCGTTCACACCAGCAGTATTTCAGAGTGAAGAATGTGAAAATAGATCGCACAGTAAGCAGGCACGCAGAATACAGATGATGATTAACTATTGTGAAGAATTTGGGGTTGAGGAAATTCAGAGTAAGTCTTCAGCAAATTCTTCAAACAGTCACAGTGAAAGTCATCAACACATAATACAGAGAAAGTAAAGAGTTGAGGAATTAGAACCCGATTCTCAGAGACGACAGTCGTTGATGACCCAGTTCCAACTGCTGTGACAGTTGTACATCTGGTTTGGAGCGGCTTGGTATTGAAACCAAAGGACACCCAGTCCCGGGACACACAGTCCCTACCGTATTCTCCTTGAGCTAAGGACACACAGTCCTCGCCCAACACTCGTGGTAATTCTTCAGGGCAGACTTCCAAACCCTCACAAACTCGGTCACCCGGCGATCCACAATTGACTGCTGGATTGCTCTAGACCATGACGCCTAACCGTCTGGAGGATGCACAGTCCTCAAAGGTAAAAGGCTTCAGTCCCACACAGGAACAACTTCTTCAGTGATGCTCAATCACTAGGTTTGGTTTGTGGTTTAGGTGGGTGGTGTATTTCCTCACTGATGAATTACTCTCGAATGCTCTGAGGAATTTGGGTTGCTCTTATGACAAGTGTCAGTTTCTAACAGAGCATCCAACCAGCTAGTGGTTGTGGGGGGCGGCTATTTATAGCCTGGGAGCATCCCGACATGATTTGACACTAATGCCCTTAAATAATATGACCGTTGGAGTGGATAAGACCAGTGACTTGGCGTGGTTATCGAAACGGTCGGGACCCTCAACTGTGAGAGTCCTCATGTCACTCATATTCCTCACTTGAGGCTTTTGGTAGGATTTGGCTTGGGTTGAGCATCATGAGGAAATCCATTCCATAGTGTTACTTTGACCCCCTTTAACAATACGGTGTTCCTATTCATCAAATGCAAAGAAAGTAAAACAGAAAATGTAAATCTTCACGCTTCAATTTCTTCAGAATGATTTTCTTCAGGAACCACCGGTCTTCTCAATATCAGTGTCTTCACGAGGAATATCAATTTCATCGCAGATTCCTCGAGATTCATTTCTTCAGCTTCAGACCAATTTCTTCAACTCAAGATATACATTTTTAGGGGTCGATATTCTTCAAATATCTCAAACTCTTCAATGACTTATAGATCCTGTGTACACTTATATACACATTAGATACTTAACCTATAAGTCTTCAAACCACCAAAATCACTAAGGGGCACTAGATGCACTTACAGGCTCAGCGAAACTTATCTGGCAAAGACTGTCCAAATTTAATGAAGGAGTATCAACCCAACGTGATTCTCGTGTTGATGTTCTTCGCAATCTCTCCAATCACTTCAAGAGGGTTGACAATGAAAGCTGCCAAGATACCTTTGATCGCCTCACTGACATATCGAATGAACTACAAGCACTGGGAGCTCGAGACATTACTGATCACGAAGTTGTGAAGAAACTGCTAAGATCTTTGGATTCTTCATTTGATACTTTAGTTCTGATGATTCAAGAAAGACCAGACTACAAGATGCTTGATCCAGTTGATATACTCGAAAGACTCAATACTCATGAATTCCAGTAATAAGAAAAGAGATATCTATATGGACCAAGCTATTCTAGACGACGTGCACTGAAGGCTAGAGCAATTTCCTCATGTGAAGAAGAAGACTCAGATGATAGCATTGGTGATCCTGAAGAATTTGGACAGGAGCTTGCAATGCTCGTGAGGAAATTCCAGAGGTTTACACGACATGGCCAGTTCGTTAAATCTTCAAGAAGAGATATGAGGAAATCAGAATCTTCATCTGAGGACTACAAGAAAAGAACCTGCCACAAATGCAAGAAATCAGGTCACTACATTGCGGATTGGCCCCGTTGGGGAAAGGAATCAAAGAAGAAGAAATACAAGGATGACGGTTCTGATGACTCAAAGAAGAAGAAGAAATCTTCAAAGTCCTCATCGCACAAGAAGACTAGTTTCAGAAAGGTTCGGGCACTTATTGGCAAGGAAATGGATTCCGCAGAATAAGAGGAATGTAATGAAGAGGAGGATTCTGATGAAGACTCAGAATCCGGAGAGGCTAGTCTTGCACTTGCAACCACTTTCGTCAGCAAGTCAATCTTCAACCTTGAAGAAGATGATAACATCATCCACACTGATGGCTATGTTGATGACTTCGGTCCAACCTATTGCTTCATGGCAAAGGATTCAAAGGTACCGAATGATGCTTCCTCCTCTGATTCAAGTGAATGTGAACCTGATGACTATAAAAACCCAGTTACAGTGAACTTGCTATCATTGCCACTAAACAACAAACTGCCCTGGAAAAGCTTCAGAAACTGCTAGATAGAAGCGATGATCTGTTGAATGATGAAATGAATCTTACACAAAGCCTCACTGAAGATATGAAAAGTCTTCAGTCTAGATTTGATAATCTTCAAGATCGTCATGATACACTCCTCGCTGATCATGAGAAACTTTCCTATGAATTTCTTCAAAGGAAGCTTGATCTAGAAAAGTTGAGGATTTCTCATGATGATCTTCGTATGGAAAATGATTCATTACTAGCTCAACAGATCAGCACTGCTCAAGCTGAGTTCATTCCTCCATGTCTTAAATGCATTGGACGTGAAACTGCCAATTCTTCACCAGAATCATCAAATGCTTCAATTGCTACAAATTCTTCAACTACTCCTGTAGTGTCAAATTCCTCACTTGAGGAAAACACAAATGTCACTGATGAAAATGCAGGGCTGAAGGAATTGTATGTGACAGGCATATACAAAAGTCTCAAAGGCCATCAAACCCTTTGTGATGTGCTCAAAAAGCAGATCTTGAACAGGAACCCAAGGAAAGAAGGAATTGCCTTTGAGAGGAAATTGAATGCTGATGGATCTTATTGGAAACCTGAGCAGTATCCCAAAACCTCATGGGTTGCTGCTAGTGGGCCTCCTTTTGATCCATCCAACCTAACTGGCTTTTCATGTGAATTATCCTATTCCTCAGATGAGTCATTTGACTCCAACTATAAACTGTTCAAAAATCAAGCTGGTGAAGTATTTGCTAGATATGTTGGAACTAACTGCAGGAATGGCCCTCCCGTGAGGAAAATCTGGGTTCCCAAAAGTTGTCTTGAAAATATTCAGGTGAATGTCCTCATGACACCACCGACGAAGAATCTGAACCCTAGATCAAAATCCTCAAGAGGACAAAGTCTTCAAGAGGATCAAAATCCTCAACTGGTCAAAACTATGCTCGTACCTGTGCTAATACTTCTAACATGCAGGGAAACTACAAGGAATATGAATATGAGCGTTATTCTTCAAATCATTATGTTCATAAATCCTCAAACCAGTTCTCTGCATATTCATATGAGTACTTTAACCCCCCCCCTACTGCTAAGAGAAGTGCATTAGCTTCAATGCCCCCTTTCTCATATGGTGCTCGCAGGTTGATGAATGCTTTACCACCCCTTCAGATGTGGTGGTGAAGAAATTTAACTAATCACTTCTGTAGGTCAGGTCTCGAGATGAAAATCGTCATCTGAAGAATTTGCTGGAGACCTCAGGAAAATGCTTGATAGGACGCAAGCTAATATTTATGAAATAGAAATATTTCACACGTCCTTTTAATCCTGTTATGATGAAATTCCTATCTGGCGAAATTGATGTCATATTCTTCAAGTCTAAAGTATATGAGATGGTAAGCTATACTAATTCATCTGCAGGATGACAAACCCAAGAGTACTGAGTGGGTTCTTGATAGTGGTTGCACACATCACATGACTGGTGATAAAAGTTTGCTGATGAATATGCCACTAGCTCCATCACCTCTGAAGCAAATCACATATGCTGACAAAGGTAAAAGCAAGGTATTGGGACTTGACAAAGTGGCTATTTCCAAGGATAGGCACATGGACAAAGTGATGCTTGTTGAATCCCTTGGATTTAACCTCACGTCAGTATCGATGCTTTGTGATCTTGATATGATTGTTATCTTTGGTAGATATAGATGTGTTGTCATCATGGAGATCTCCCCCTCAATGACATTAACGCGCCAGGTCCTCTCACTCGCTCAAAAGCTTCACACTTTGTTAACTTTTGTGGGCATTTCTCCTTTGTATCTATCACAAAACCTTCAAAAGTTGTTGAGGCTTTCCTGGAACCGGAGTGGATCCAAGCTATGCAAGACGAACTTCTTCAATTCAAGCTGAATGATGTATGGGAGCTCGTCAAACGACCAGATCCTCGCAAGCACAATATCATCGGAACCAAGTGGATTTTCCGAAACAAGCAAGATGAGGATGGTCAAGTGGTGAGGAATAAGGCACGACTTGTAGACCAAGGCAACACCCAGGTTGAAGGAATAGATTTCGATGAAACTTTTGCACCTGTTGCTAGACTTGAAGCTATTCGAATACTACTTGCTTATGCTAATCATCATAACATCATCTTATATAAAATGGATGTGAAAAGTGCATTCCTCAATGGTAAGCTTGAGGAAGAAGTATATGTTGCTCAGCCCCAAGGTTTTGAGGATCCAAAGAATCCAGACAATGTCTTCAGACTCAAAAAGGCGCTCTATGGTCTCAAGCAAGCCCCTCGGGCATGGTATGATACATTGAAGGAATTCCTCATGAAGAAAGGCTTCAAACCTGGTTCACTCGATCCAACTCTTTTCACTAAATCCTATGATAGTGAGCTATTTGTGTGCCAGATATATGTCGATGAAATTATATTTGGCTATACTGACAAACGATACAGTGATGAATTTGATTACATGATGAGTGAAGAATATCAGATGTCTATGATGGGGGAGCTGAAATTCTTCTTAGGTCTTCAAATTCGTCAACAACGCAATGGAATCTTCATATCACACGAGAAATACCTCAAGGATGTTTTGAGGAAATTTGACATGCATGAATGCAAAGGTGCCAAGACTCCAATGCCTACCAACGGCCACCTCGGCACTGAAGAAAATGGTAAAGAATTCGATCAGCAGGTATATCGCTCTATGATTGGCTCTTTATTGTATTTATGTGCATCTAGGCCAGATATAATGCTTAGTGTTTGCATGTGTGCACGTTTTCAAGCAAAACCGAAGGAATCACACCATAAGGTTGTGAAGCATATTCTTCGATACTTAGCTCACACACCTACACTAGGATTATGGTACCCCAAGGGCTCAAATCTTCATCTGGTAGGGTATTCTGATTCTGACTATGCTGGTGACTGTGTGGATCGCAAGTCAACATCTGGCACATGTCATTTCCTCGGAAGATCACTAGTTTGTTGGTCCTCAAAGAAGCAGAACTGTGTATCACTCTCCACTGCCGAAGCTGAGTACATTGCTGCTAGTTCATGTTGTGCTCAATTGTTGTGGATGAAGCAAACCCTCAAGGACTACGGCATCAACATGAAGAATGTGCCTCTCTACTGTGACAATGAGAGTGCAATCAAGATTGCATACAACCCGGTACAACACTCGAAGACCAAACACATCCAAATTCGTCATCATTTTCTTCGGGACCATGTCCTCAAGGGCAATATCCTCATCGGCCATGTGAAGACTGATGATCAACTAGCAGATATCTTCACTAAGCCCTTGGATGAGAAAAGGTTTTGCAAGTTGCGGTGTGAGCTAAATATCTTAGAATCTTCAAATGTTTTGTAAAAACATGCACACATCCTAACACTTATGCAAAATTGATGACTTAGATGTGCAACACATGATGAATCGATTTTCTTCAACTAATGAAGAATATCACTCTGAGTGTGAAGAAATCAACGAAGAAATTGATTCTCAGGGCCCTACGACAATTGTACGCGGCGTTTGTAATCAACATTCTTATATGGTGGGTCACGCCACCGCCAAACGTGAAATTCCTCAGTTGATTTTCTTCAAAGTTTCATTTCTTCAAAATTTGATTTTCTTCAAAACAGTTGTTCCTCAAAATCATTTTCTTCAAAACTGAAATTCATCATAGTGATGATTTATCGCAAAATCCTCAAGTTATACAAATCTTCAAAAACACTTGATGATTTTCGTTTACCTAGATAGACTGTGATTTCAAGTCCTCAACAATATTCACTTATAGATATTTCTTCAATTTGATATTTCATCTAAGTGAATGTGATCGGACCCTACTTTTCCTCTATGCTATTCTCACCCAGTCTATTCAATTCTTCATATGCGTTCTACTTGAAACTTTGTTTGAAATCCTCACTGCGTCCTTGTCAGCTGATGATTTTGTAACAAAATCCTCAAATCTTCAAAAATGTTTTTAATGCACAGTAACTGAACCCCACTTTCCTCGTTCAGATAACCACGATCTCCACGATCTCCACCGCTTCTTTCGTGAGCTACACGTGCCCTGCGGAGACGTAGAGGCATGGGCTATTTGGTCTGATTTCCTCGCGCCAACAGTTACCGCCTCGCTATAAATATGTCCCCATCTCCCTCGATAAAATCTTCTTTGCTCCATCGCCCTCCTACTACAGCAAAGCTCCAAACCCTAGCGACACCGTTGGAAGTCTCGACGCCGGCGAAGAAAAGCTTCACTGCCTCGACTTTTCCGTCGCTGAAACCACGCCGGAGTCGGACCATCATCGTCCGCCGCCGCTGTAGCCGTCCTCTGCTGCCGAGTTAGGGCACATTGGACATGCACCGAAAGAGATTCTACTGCTACTCTTCTCTGTTCTTCGTGCGTATCATTTAGGGTAAATAAAAACCCTATTTTTACAGCAAGTTTGATCTACTATTTTACCTCTGAGATGTGAAATTTGTTTTTCCTCAAGAATCCATCCGTTACTTTTCCTCAAACACTGCCTATCACCAAACTATTGATGAACTTCACTAAGCATCTAAGATTTTCACGGGATTCCTCAGTTGTGCGAATTTTCGGATCTGTACAACTCTAGAACCCAAGAACAGTATGCTTAGGCAAATTCCTCACCCACTGGTCAAATTCCTCAACTGTCAAATTTTTCATTTTCTTCAAATCTGAGAACGCATTGACCTCTCCAAATTCCTCGCAACTATACTCTGTTCACAGGTACACACATGTCAGCTCATGAATCTCTCGGTTCTCATCAAATTAACTCATTTGCAGCGTTTCTTGAACAAAATCTTCAAGTCTCATCAGAATCCTCAAGAGTTCAATCTCATGAGCAAAATCCTCAGCTGAAGAAAATGGAGGATGACACGAAGCAAAAGGGAGGCAAGAAACTTGAGCAGAATACTGCCGCAGATATCCCTGAGGATATATACCTGGATTATTGCGCTCCTAATGAAAATGAAACTATGCCCAAGAGAAAGATTCGCCTTCAGAAGATAGAACGCCGATGGGCTAAGGAGTGGAAGGAGTACAGATTCGTCACTCCCAAATATGCGAAGAAATTCGCTCTGAAGCCTCCTGGCAAACGGGCTCCACTTGAGGATTATCAAGCAGTAGATCCCTCAAGCCTCAAAACAATTGATGACTATCCTAGTGAAAAGGCAAAACACTTGTCAAAGCTCAAGAAGCAGGCAGAGGCTATTGTGAGGAAGTTCAACGAATCATCTGTTGCTGCTTCAACTGCCGCTACTTCCTCTACTGCTAAGACTTCTGGTACGGCAATTCCTCAAGAAAAGTTTGTGCCACCAAAACCGAAGGCTTCAAAGCCTCAAGAGAAAACAGCTCCAGCATCAGCACCAAAACCATCAGCGCCAAAACCCTCAGCACCAAAATCCTCAGCACCACCACAGGCTTCACCACGGAAATCACCACGGAAAATCCAGCTGATGAATCTGCAACAGCTAGTGAGACTGACCCTGCTCCAGCTGCTGCTTCAAAGCTAGCTGATGACTCTGCTCCAGCTCCTGCTTCAAAGCCAGCTGATGACTCTGCTCTAGCTCCTGCTTCAAAGCCAGCTGATGACTCTGCTCCAGCTGGTTCCTCAAAGCCAGCTGATGAAAATGTCTCTGCTGAGAAAACACCTTCACCAAAAGCTTCAAAGGTGAAGAAAATGACTCCTTCTACATCAGACGTGAAAAAGACAAGGGCTGCTGAAAAGGAAGCCAAGAAGATAAAAGCTCCATCAGCAGAAGAACACACTGAGGCCAAGCGTCTCAAAACACTTGAAGAACATGCTCCTCTGGATCCTATGCCTCGTAACAACGCTCCATCTTATGAGATGATTCCCTTCGCAAGCGAAGACCAGGAGCAAGGGGCAGATGAGGAAATGAAGAATGCCGAAACTGAGGAACACACTGATGAGGAAATTCGCATTGACGACAGTCCTCAGCCTTCCATTCCTCATGAAGAAACTGCACAAGGATCAGCTGCACCAGCTGATGAATCTGGCTCCGTCACCAAGCAAGCTAAGGAAGAACAAAGTGAAAATCCTCAAGCTGATGAAAGTCATAGTCCTGTGCAAAATCCTCCACCTGAGGATCAGGCTGACCCAACTCCTCCTCGTGAGCAAGATCCTCAAGCTGAGGCTCAGGATGAACCTATTCCTCCTCCAGAGCAAAACCTTCAACAGGATGCTCCAGTTGACGACATTCCTCAGCCTGAAGCTCAACCAAACCCCATTCCTCAGCCTGAAGCGCAACCAGACCATATTCCTCAGCCTGAAGCGCAACAAGAGCATGCTCCTCAACCTGAAGCTCAAGCTGATGAAATTCCTCACCCTGAGGACCATGCTGAGGAAAATGCACCAGACCCAGACAATGCCTTCTTCGTCCTTAACCCTGAGTCTGCAATTGTTGTCTCCCCTCAGGTCCAACAGCAAAATCTTCAGCCCATGCAGCGTCAGCCGTTCTCCAAGCAGCCAAAGTTTCAAAAGGAGTCCTTCTTTGAAGAACGCATGTTCTTCATCGGAGAAAATCCCTATGACAAGCCTCGCATCAGGCATCTGAAGTTTTGTACGAGGACACAACTCAATTACTATGCATCTGTGCTGTGTGGAAGAAACAAGATTTTCCAGCACAGGCATATTCCTCATGTTGAGCTTGAAGAAATACCATGTCTGGCTCCAGTCCTCAACGTCCTTCATGAAGCTGGACTCCTCCCAATGTGCTCAGATATCTGTGATTGGAACAGTGAGCTCATTCTTCAATTTTATGCAACTCTTCACATATCAGGAGATCCCACAGACATCAACACATGGGTGTTTGACTGGATGACGCAAACAACACACTACAAGGCTCCTGCCATTGAGCTACTGCGTGAACTACCAGTGTCAATTCCCTCAGAGCATGCCGTGAAGCTTTATGATGAGCGTGAGCTGCCTAACAAGATGATGGAAGTCCTCATGAAGCCTTTGGCTAAGGGGCAACCACCAAGAACAACCTTCCTCATCCATGATCTCAAATATGAACCAAGGACAGTTTACAGAATCCTCTGCAACGTTCTTGCGCTCATCAAGGGCCATGATGATGAAGAAGATGTCGTAGGCATCATGAAGAGTATCCTCTTCAACATCATCCATGGTATTCCTATCAACATCCATGATTTCTTTTTGAGGACTTTGGCCGACAATGCAATGTGTCCTTTTGACCACAAGATATATGCTCCATGGATCATGAGATTCATAAAAACAAGGTCAGGCATCAGCTATCACGCTGATTTCAACAACCATGTTGGTTATATGCCTCCTATCAGGGTCAACAAGAAGATTTTCGAGCCTGTTGAAGGAAAAGGCAAGTCTGTCATTGATGAAGGCCGTAGGCCTATTGATGGCCAGTTCAGAGAGCCCGAAGCTTGTTCTTCATGGGATGACACTGAGACTCATCCTCCAAGTCATGTTGCTCCTCGTGTGCTGAATACCAGAGAGCTACTTCTCAGTCTTCACCAGAAGGTGGATCGGAATCACAAGTGGGTCAAACGCCAGTTCAGCGCCATTGTGAAAACCCTCAATGAAACGCAGAATGTTGTGAAGCTTAACCATCATTATCTTCATGAGGTTTTTGATCGCACCTGGGCCACACTTGCTCATCTGAAGACTCCGGCAGAAATTGAAGAATTGGAGTTTGTGCGAGACTTTGACTGGTCCTGGCCACCCAATAAGAAATTCAGGCCAATTCCAGTTCCAGACCTTGAGGACAGTTCTTTTTCTTCATTCCGCACTGCTGAATCTGATGAAGAACAACAAGACACAGACACCAGTCCAAGGAAGAAGACTGCTCCCAAGAATCCTCACGCGTCTTCATCAACTTCCAAGGAGTGAAAATCTTCACGGGCGTTAGTCCTCAGTTTGTCCCTTTTTGTCACTTGATGACAAAGGGGGAGAAACTTGAGAGTTAGTCTTCACGCGGGATATTTTGGGGCTTATGAACTATATTTAAGTTACAAACTCTTGGCTCTTCTGAAGTGTTTATGTAATGAGTTTGAACTTAAGCCCGATGGTACTCTGACACTTTTGAACGTTTTTCTTCGCATGCTTATTCCTCAAAATTTTAATGCACGCATGCTGGAATTCGTCAGATACCATTTGTCATCATGCATCCTTAATTTCTTCATACTATATGTCATATGTATGCATGATTTACAAGACTGAGGGGGAGATCTCCATGATATAAATCATCAATGTGCATTTGTTGTGAAAAGCAAAACCCTCAAGATATGCACATCTTCAGGGGGAGTCTCTCTGAATCTTGATTTCCAATTCCTCAAATGAGTATTTACACTTCATATTTTTATCCTTGTTGAAGACTTAACGTAATTGTCATCAACCACCAAAAAGGGGGGGATTGTAAGTGCATCTAGTGCCCCTTAGTGATTTTGGTGGTTTGAAGACTTATAGGTTAAGTATCTAATGTATTCTTGAGTGTACACAGGATCTAAAAGTCACTGAGGAGTTTGAAATATTCGATGAATATCGACCCCTAAAAATGTATATCTTCGGTTGAAGAAATTGGTCTGAAGCAGAAGATTTGAATCGCGGAGAATTTGCGATGAAATTGATATTCTACATGAAGATATTGAAATTGAGGAATTCGGTGTGTCCTGAAGAAAATCATTCTGAAGACTTTGAAGCATGAAGATTTACTCTTTCTCTTTTGTTTTCTTCACACTTGAGTAATAGGAACACCGTACTGTTAAAGGGGGTCGAGGTAACACATTGGAATGAATTTCCCCATGATGCTCAACCCAAGACTAATCCTACCAAAAGCCTCAAGTGAGGAAAATGAGTGACATGAGAACTCTCACAGTTGAGGGTCCCGACCGTTTCGATAGCCACACCACAATATTGGTCTTATCCACACCAACGGTCATATTACTTAAGGGCATTAATGTCAAATCATGTCGGGATGCTCACGGGCTATAAATAGCCGCCCCCCAAAACCATTAGTTGGTTGGCTGCTCCGTTAGAAATTGACACTTGTCATAAGAGCAACCCAAATTCCTGAGAGTCTTCGAGAGTAATTCATCAGTGAGGAAATACCCCAAACACCAAACCACAAACCGAGAACCAAGTGATTGAGCATCACTGAAGAAGTCGTCCCTGCGTGGGACTGAAGCCTTTTACCTTTGAGGACTGTGCATCCTCCAGACGGTTAGGCGTCATGGTCTAGAGCAATCCAACAATCAATTGTGGATCGCTGGGTGACCAAGTTTGTGAGGGTTTGGAAGTCTGCCCTGAAGACTTACCACGAGTGTTGTGCGAGGACTGTGTGTTCTTAGCCCAAGGAGAATACGGTAGGGACTGTGTGTCCTGGGACTGTGTATCTTTTGGTTTCAATACCAAGCTGCTCCAAACTAGATGTACAACTGTCACGACAGTTGGAACTGGGTCATCAACTACTGTCTTCGCTGTGAAACGGGTTCCAATTCCTCAACTTTTTATATTCCTCAGATTATGTGTTGATGATTTTCAGTGTCACTGTTTGAAGAATTTGTTGAAGACTTTCTCTGAAATTCCTCAACCCCAAATTCTTCACGCAAGTTAATCCTCATATGTTTTATGCGTGCCTGCTTACTGTGCAATATGTTTTCACATTCTTCATCCTGAAAAACTGATGTAGTGAAACTTTGCACTCCTGATCCTTTACTGTTTCCGCTGTAAGTTAGTCATTAGTGAGGAATTTCCTCAAAAGGAATTTCCTCAGTGATGAAATTCTAAAAATCTCCTATTCACCCCCCTCTAGTCGATATAACGCACTTTTAAAATTGTTGACGACTCTAAACCCTGTCATCTCACCTGCCCAGGCATTGAGTACTACATCTTTTGAATAGTACGGAGACACGAAGGATATACTGTCTAACTCAATCTGGCCATAGGCAGCCAACACATGTGAGCAAGGTAGGTGCAACAACTGCGGTTTGTTGCATGTACACTCGCAAGTTGGATAAAATTATGTTCCAATTTTAACCTCATGCGTCTTCACCTCATTTGCAGAACCAAAACCATCAGTAGGAATCTGAACCTCATACCTCCTTTCCTGATTACATATGAGCTTGACAGTGTGCTTTTTTGCTTTCTTTATCTTCTGATCCATGTACTCCATGACACGGCTACAATAAGGTGTGTTCTGATTAACTGCAATATGCTTCTTTGCTAACTCGTGCCTTTCTCTGAAATATCTCAAAGTCCCCTGGAATACACCCTCCACAATAGCTGTCAGTGGCAATGCTCTATTCCCTCTGAGTACAAAGTTATACACCTCTGCAATATTTGTTGTCATGTGGCCATACATGGCTCCATGGGTGTCATGCAACAAAGACCAATTCACTGGAGGCTCTTTCTCTATCCACTCAGAAAAATTCTTTATTGCCCTGCCATTCTTTCTCTTCATATTAGGAGGGTCAATTGCTGGAAAGTCACAAAGACCTAATGGCTCCTCTAGCTCCGTGATGAGTGCTGTTAATTTAACCTAGTCTTTTTCCATTTCCTTCCTAGCAAGGACTTGCATCTTAGTAAACTCATCTATTTTTGACCAAATAAAGTCGTATTTGCGCAGCTGGTTCTGCTTGCATAAATTTTTGAACAAGTTCATCAACCGTCTGTTCTTGAAGTGTGAGAAAAAATTGCACCCAGATGGCGCATGCACCACCGGCTTTGCAAGTCCTTCCAAGGTGTTGGCTCATCAGCTATTGGATTACTTAGTGTCTTTACGGCCTTTAATATACCAAGATGTCAGTCATGAATAACACACACATTTGGTCGGTCCTTCACGATCGCAATTTTAACTTGCCGGAAGAAGCATACCCAGCTTAGAAAGTTCTCACCCTTCACAAATGCCATGGCTACTGGGATGATTTGGTTGTTCCCGTCCACACCAATAGCAGTAAGGATTTTCCCTTTGTAGTGACCAGTGAAGGATGTACCATCCACAAACATCACAGGAGGACAATGCCGGAAAGCTTCGATGCACAAACCGAAAGAGAAGAATACTCGTTTCAACACCATGTAATCTGGTATAATCTCCAACCTCATGTGTTGTATGTTAACATAAGTGCGGGGATTCCTCTCCTTCGGTATGTCAAGGAGACGGACAACATTATCATATGAGTCGAAGAACGTCCCAAACCTTTCCTCCATAGCCTTTTGCTTAGCCCTCCAAGCCTTCCCATATGGAATGTCATAATTCCATCTGACTTTCACTGCTTTCTGGATATGTTTTGCTTCCATATCTTTCTTCTCAACTATCTCAGTATACATGAGTTGCGATATGAGAGTTGAACTCGGGTTTGGATGACGAACCAACAGATTTTTCCACACACAATTATGTGGGACCACATTGGTGACAACCCAGTGGATGTTATACTTCGGCACGCGCCCGTGCACCTTCGTAGGACAACCTGTTTCAACACAATTCACGGTATATTTTGTTGGAGTCGATATGTGTGTCCGGAAAACCCTCTGCGTAGACATAGCCCACCTTATCACCGCATACTTCAATTTTTTCTTTGTGTCAAACATAGCCCCGATCTGGACTTGGTTCAGATTATATTGCCATGGAGTCTCATGGCCATCGTTGACAGTAATGCCATCGGGCATGTCCTTATCCCATCCAGAAGGAATCAGTACATCCACTTCATCCACGGAATTTTCAAAATCCAGATCATCCGCAAACCCATCCTCGTTCTCTTCCTCCATCACCCTATGCATTTCATCGCCTTCCTCATCCCCAACAGCAACACCAGAGCCAGCTAATAGTATCGATTGAATACTCTGCCCAGTCTCACAGTGTGGCACATAATTTAAACTCTTTCTCGGCTTGGCTAGCATCCACATCCGGTGGATGTGACCCGGATACATGCCTACCCTTTCCTGGTTCATACCCCACGTTGACTTGTACGAAATTCTCCTCCTTCGCCACTCGTTGCACTAGGACATATGGGTGGATTCTTCGGTCTCTGGAACGACTTAACAGGGACAACCAATGTTGGCTCCTATCTATCAGCATCAACTCCCACTTGACATTTTTACAGAATTTGATCCACAATGCATGAATACTGACGGAACAGACTTCAGGATCCAGTCCAAAACTAGTAGTCAACCAGTGCTTCAACTACCTAATGTCCAGTCTGTCCGGGTCTGAAAGTGTTAGCATGCCTTTCTTAAACTCGCTAAGATCAACCCCCAACTCATTATACAGAACATTACCAGGGTCGTAATAAACAGTCAAATTTACATTGCGAGCTTCTCATTATTCACAGCGAATAAATTTATAAAAAATAAACCTACGTACACTAAATAAACCAACACTAAAAAGAATGTACAGTAAAAAATTGGTATACCTTCCACGCGTGTGTCCCCTTCTTCTTCCTCTCCACCACACCACCTCCTCACCTCACCATCCACAACTCCACTATTCAAAACTACCGCATCGCATAAAATGAGACCGTAGGCCGGTAAAGATGGGCAGGATCTATTGATTCCGTGGATTGAATAGGAAAATGAGCGGAGGATGGAGGAGATCGGAGGGGGGCAAAATGGGGGGAAAACGAGAGAGAAAAGACCGGAAAATGAGGAGGAAGGAGGAGGAAGAAGGGGTTGGCAGGGGCTATCCAGGGGCTTTTCGGCTTCGTGGAGGCCAACGGCCCCCCTTCGACCACCCCTAGGCCGACAGGTGGCACTTCGGCCACCTGCAGGCCGACGGGCCCCCATCGGTCATCCACAAGCCGACGGGTGCTATTTTTGGCATTTTTAAAAACGCATACATGCTTTTCGAATTTATTACAAATTCCGTATTAGTTTTGAAAAAAAATCACGCATTTCATTCAATGAGCTACTCGCAGTTCACAAACATCGAATAATTCATCACTCTATAAAGAATGAGTAACATTTACGCACTGATAATTATGTAAGCACTACACTAACATTGCCTACATATCTACGAGGTTCATATAGAGTATATTACTGGAATCTGCATGCATATCATCAAGTCTACCGACAGATCCACTCTGTCGCATCACAACCTGTTAGCAGCTCGACCAGCGACCATGTCACGTGCTGCCGGCGGCGCTGATCTTCACGTCTGGGTTCCGAACCGTCTTGAGCCACATCCCGGCGAGCACCCTCGACGACAGGCTCCAGACGACGTCTGGCCGCTGCTGCTGCTGCTGCCTCACCCTCGCTGTCTGCGACGATGGCGGCGTCTGCACCCTCTTGGCGGCGCGACCCCGCCCATGGGCGAGCGTCCACTGCATCGCCGTCAGCTTCTGCCGCTCGGCGCGCCAGCTCGCGCTTCCGCCGGCTCCCGACAAGCACCTCGCCTGCACTCCGCCCACGTGCAGGCTCCTCACCTTGAACCTCCCCCCGCTGAGCCCCGCCGCGCCCAGCATCCGCGCCGACTGGACAACGGCGATCATCGGCGCGCCCACCGCCTCGTAGCGCCGGGACGGATCACGCAGCTGGATGGCCGCCACCAGCGTGACGCGGCCGTCCGAGCCGCCACGGGAATCGGACCACTCGTCGGACGGCACCAGCGCGTCGAACACGTTCGCGTCCCCCGCAGCCGGCGCTACCTCGAATGGCGCCTCCTCGTCGGCCATCTCGGCCTGGATCATGAGCGCGTCCACCGCCATGGCCTCGAGCTTCTGTAACGAGAATGCGAGTATCTCATCCAACGTCTCCGGATCGTTTCCCGCGCTCCAGATGCCGGTGGCGACGCGCTCCATCCGGCCCTCGGACAAGGCGGTGGCGAGCTTCCGGACGAGCCTGACAGACCGCGCCGCGCTCGAGCTCGCGTCGCCCTCGGTCCGCCTACCGCCGATGACCGCCTCCGCGATGCCCTCGAAACCCACTTGCTCGGGCGTCTTTCCGGTAAGGCTTTCCATGCACCCTAGCGACGCCACCTTGTCCCGGACCTCGTCTGCTGCACCCGCCGCCGCCATCTTCTGCAGCACGTCGAATCCAGTCGCAGCCATGGCACTTGGCAGCACGAACGGCCTCGACACCTGCATGGCGAGCACCGGGGGAACGTCTCTGCTTGCAAGCGGCACGTTGAACGGGTTCAACGACACCAAGAACCCGCCGTCACGCGTTTGCACCGCCGAGCCAAGGCTCTGTCCCAAGTCCGGCACCAAGGCCGTCTTCTTCTGCGGCTCGTTTGATCTTGGTGTCATCGGCTGCTTCAGCTTCCTGAACTTGTCGTCGTCCACCGCCTCGAGCTTCCTAAGGAACTCAACGGTCACCATCTCTTCATCCGCATCGAGACGCGGCTGCTGACCGGCTCCTCTCGGCGATTTCCTGCCGCCGCTCGCCATCAGCGCCTCAATGGCCTCGATCTGCTCGCCAATGGAGTCGAGTTCGCGTAGCACGTCGCGCTGGTCCTGGAAGTGGACGACCTCTTTGACCGTCTCGACGCCCTTGTCGATCACCTCGTACTCCGGGATGGCGTAGTCGCCGTCGCCAGCGCCACTCGCGGTGGAGAGCTCGTCGTCTTCGGGACGCTTGTCGACGTTGAGCCTGTCTACCAGTTGCCTGTAAGCTCTCATGGAAGGCGAGATGGCCCCGTCGGACGGTGAAAGCTTGTGCGTTGTTGTACTCGCGACGCTGAACGAGTTCTTGTTGTGAACCCTCGCACGGGAGGGAGACACGGACACGTCCCTCGGCGATCTCCCCGCGGCTTGCGTGTAGAGACGGAGCCCGGCGTCCTCCATGAGCTGGAACCCCAGCTTGAGCAGGAGCTCGCCGCCGGCGGCCTTGCCGGCGAGTCCGAACGCCCTGTCGAACCACCGGACGCGGCGTCCCTCGGAGCTCTTCTGGAGGGAGTCAAGCACGAGCGAGCTCACGTCGACGGTGTACGTCCCCAGACGGATGTCCGGCACCTCGACGGGGACGACGGACACAACGAACCGGCGAGGCTCGAGCTTGAGGGGCTTCCCAGTGCCCGGGCCGCCGGTGAAGTAGAGGTTGCATTTGACGAAGAGCGTCTCGTCGAACTCCGCGGTGCCATCGTGCGACACCCGGGCCGGCATGGTCTGCATCGCGCCGTCCTTGGTCTCGGCCTTGCGGACGGAGACGGCGAGGCGGAGGCCGTCCATGGAGGCCGGCACGCCGCGCACGGCGGCCACCTCGATGGAGAAGAGGCAGCCGGCGCGGCGCTTCCCGATGCGAGAGATCGCGCGCACGGGCTTCCATCTGCTCCACGCCGACGGCGGCTTCCCCTTGGCGCTGCCACTCCCCTCGAAATCTCGGCTCGAGTCCACGGACGCGGCGTCGTCGGGCGGCAGAGGCCTGGAGCGCGGCCCGAGCCACGACGACAGCGAGAGACGGCGCGAGGAGCGCGCCCTTCGACCCTCCCGCCCAACCCCGTCCATGATGCGCGGCCCATCGTCGCCGGACCGCGCGATGGCGAGCGACGCGGTGCGGCGGTGGATGGCGTTGGGCCGGTCGAGGTAGTCGCTCATCCCACCGCCGCCGCCTCCCCCCAATCCGGCCATGTGAGCGCGCGGTGCACGTACCCGCTCTCCTCGTCCTCGACCAGCCTATCCACAATTCCGCACACACTTTGCCAAGCTTTTCTCGAGCTGGACCATGACCCCGTGGCTGTGGAGCCGTGGACCGCGATAGATATAGCTTTCGACGACGCCTCCGCGCTGCAGTTGCCGTCGTGTACCGCGTTGGCTCCAAGGAAGTTGAAGCTGAACCGAATAACCCGGGAAGGAAGCCAACCTACTACCAACCAGCCGATCAAACCGCCACCCTTATCGTGCACCGTCGCCCCCAATCGGACGGCCCTGGCCCCTGGCCCGCCGCGTTGGTCCGATCCACGGCCCAGGAAGCTCCCGCTCTGCCAGGACTTGTCAGTCATCAACACCCAAGAGGACGCACCAAGCGGCGGGATCGTAGCCGCGGGATTTGGTTCATGGAGCTGGTTTGATCGGGGGTCAGGGGCAAAAGGTTGATGTGATCCGGCGTTAATGCGGCGGGAAAAACGCGCGGTGTTGGTGTTTGGTTTTTCTCCTCCCGCGGACGTGTAGGCGGGATCGGCCGCGGCCCGGGCGACTGGGCCGGGATGGGCGAGCGTGTCGCCTTGCCCGCGAGCCGTCGCCGTCTCGCGGTCCCGGGATAGCGTTCCGGTTCGCGCGGGTTGCTTCGCCTCGACTGGAGAAGTGGAGATTACGTACGTGACGTCGGTGTGGTGCACGTTCGGGCGTGTGTGGATGGACAGGACGGCGATTCGTTTGGCGGGTCCTTTCGAGGAGCAGTGGTGGTGGTGGGTGCCGGGTCTGATTGATTGGGCTGCGAACTGTGGTCAGGGCTACTAGTTCGTTAGTTTGATTAGACCGTGTGCTGCGCGTGTCGACTCGTGTGCACGCAATGAGATCGGGGTATCTTTTTCAGGAAGTCGTCGGCGTACTCTTCCGTCTCCGGCGTTCGTCACGGCGGCATAAGGAGGGGAGATTTGATCCGGAACAGAACGAGTCCACGGCAAATCTCCACACGTTTAGTATTATTTGCTAGTCACTTCAATCAAACGGCATGCATATCCTGTTTCAGTGTTTTGTCAAAGCTCCACGCTCCTCTCTTTTCTAGCACGACGAGTTGTATTGTATAGTCTCTTGTGTGTTGAGCAAGGCTGGCAGTCCGCCACTCGCTAGGGAAAAGTCAGACAATTTCCTTCACGTTGTTTGGACGTTGGGGCGAGACGGCAGGTGCGTATGTATCTACTAGACAATTGGCAGAAGATTTTGGTTTTCTAGTTGAACGTGGGAGGGTCCAGGTGGTTTGAGCTGTTCATGCAGGTGTGTAGTACGCACGTTCGTCGTACAGGGGCGTACGGAGGCGTTGAAGTTGTGCACGTCCTTGCTCGATTCGTTGCAAGGTCGTTTCCATGTGCCGTGCTGGCGAATCGATCGAATAATGAAATGTTATATGTAACGTGTTCACGCAAAAAAGGATGGATATTTTAGCCGGCGGGCTCTTCTTGTTCGGAGACGTGACGGCCTACCAGTCCACCATCTTGATCACGCAAAAAAAAGGTCCAGGATTTATCTCTGATTTTGTGTAGTCAAAACTCAGCAAGCCATGATAGTCATTTCAAAGAGCAAAGGCAAAACCATCGCAAAGATGAAAAGAGCAAGAGAGAGGGGGGAAGAAAGAAAGCGTACACAATGGGTAATTCACAGATCTGGACTTGCGAATTATTATACAGAGTTTGGTTGTTCAAATAAAATGAATTAGAAAACGACTAGACGAGAGGTATCTATATACCTAATAATAAAGCGGCTATTGCTTCTGTCGAAAAACCCACCACGACATTTATAAAAGCCCTTGAAATTTTTGTTATTCAACTCGCGCTCCATCATTTATTTGCAACGCAAAAGGAAAAACGATTCGGTGCAAAAAGTATACCCGTACGCATCGCCTTCTCCCATCGACCCTTGGCCACCCTGGCCTGTGCCCAGGCCGCCGCCACACCACTCGCCACCGCGGCCGACCTCAACCGCCACCGCTGCCGATCTCAACCAACCCGCCTCTGCGGCTGTACCTCTCCCCGCTCACTGCCCCTGTTGCGGCGCTCGAGCGCATCGCGTCGACCCTGGTCCACCCTGGCCTGTGCCCAGGCCGCTGCCACACCACTCGCCGCCGCGGTCGACCTCCACCACCACTGCTGTCGATCTCAACCCACCCGCCTCTGCGGTCGTAGCTCTGCCCGCTTGCTGCCCCCGTTTCGGTGCTCGAGCACAGCTTCTGGATCAAATAAACGCGACAGCTACAGCGACTTGGGATGATGCGTCTACTCGATGCAGAACGGCGGCGGCGCGTGAATAAGGCGCGGCGAAGCGAAGTACTTGCAGGTGGAGGCCTCCATGGCTCACACGGGGAACTCCGAGGTTATGGCGCGGCAATGGCGACTCCTTATGGCCAGATAGAGGCGCCTAACCCTTGCTCCCCTGATCGTATCCCCTCCTCCGGCAGGAACTCATCATCTGGTGAGATCCCCTCCCCATGCCTCCAAGCGTGTGCCAAGCACCGGCAAGAAATTTTGTTTTGTGGGAATTTGTTTGCTGATGAATGAATGTATTGAATGTAAGATTGCATTGTTGTAGAGAGAGAGAATGGAACACCACCTTCAGTTTGTCATCTGATCCCACATTCTCTACCCCATGAGTGAAATAAGATAGCAGTCCGTCGATCAATTCACGTAGCCTCTTTGTTTTGCTTTGTTTGTCCCGCTTAATTTCTCATCATGGTGGAATTAACAATGGACGGGTTGATGTCTCAACAAAATAGGATAGGACCGACTACATTAGTTAGTTAGCATATTATTTTAATAAATCAAAATAATTATAAAAAGATTAAAAACGTGGTATTTTTTTCTCCCGTTGCAATGCACGGGCCCTTTTGCTAATATATATATAGTGAAAATACTCCCTCCGTTCCTAAATATAAGTCTTTTTAGAGATTTCATTAATGGACTATATACGGATGTATATAGACATACTTTAGAGTATAGATTCATTCATTTTGTTTTGTATGTAGACACCTAGTGAAATATCGTAAAAGACTTATATTTAGGTACGGAGGGAGTAGAAGGGAATGCAACAAAAAATGCTTTCATATTAGACCATGCAATTGACGAATTTTTTTAGTCAAACAAATGCACACCAAAATGGATGTTTTTTTGCTTATTACCTAATCTTCCTCCCCACCTGAGACCTATTATTTATAAGTTTATAGATAAAGTAGCTACTTCAAATATTAATGAACTTATAAGAGAGTGATCCGCGAGAACAACAATCTTGAATATCTATTAAAAAGAAGTGAATTGTGGCCAACGGATTGAGTAATGTGCGAGACATAATAGGTACAACCAGGGACGATTTTAAGGGGGGCGGGGGTCCCCCCAACGATCTCGTTATCCCTTGATAGCGATTAGTTACGAGCGATTTTTTTTTCTTCGTACGCGCATAATTTTAGTTGTCTCGCCCCCCCCCCCTCCCATGTTGCAGAGACTCATAGTCCTGTACGGCTGTACGTACACAAAGTTACAAACAGTCCAAAGGTGAAAGGCCCAAACACGCAGCGCCGCAGCCGCAGCAATATGCACGACGCCTTCCTGGCCACAACCTACGCAACGCACAATGGCACGGGCAGCGCCAGGTCTCGTGCTTGCGATGCGATCTGAAAAACCCAATCAGAAGACGCAGGACTCAGGTGTTGGAAATATGCCCTAGAGGCAATAATAAATTAGTTATTATTATATTTCTTTGTTCATGATAATCGTTTATTATCCATGCTATAATTGTATTGATTGGAAACACAATACTTGTGTGGATACATAGACAAAACACTGTCCCTAGTAAGCCTCTAGTTGACTAGCTCGTTGATCAAAGATGGTCAAGGTTTCCTGGCCATAGGCAAGTGTTGTCACTTGATAACGGGATCACATCATTAGGAGAATCATGTGATGGACTAGACCCAAACTAATAGACGTAGCATGTTGATCGTGTCATTTTGTTGCTACTGTTTTCTGCGTGCCAAGTATTTATTCCTATGACCATGAGATCATATAACTCACTAACACCGGAGGAATGCTTTGTGTGTATCAAACGTCGCAACGTAACTGGGTGACTATAAAGATGCTCTACAGGTATCTCCGAAGGTGTTAGTTGAGTTAGTATGGATCAAGACTGGGATTTGTCACTCCGTGTGACGGAGAGGTATCTCGGGGCCCACTCGGTAATACAACATCACACACAAGCCTTGCAAGCAATGTAACTTAGTGTAAGTTACGGGATCTTGTATTACGGAACGAGTAAAGAGACTTGCCGGTAAACGAGATTGAAATAGGTATGCGGATACTAACGATCGAATCTCGGGCAAGTAACATACCGAAGGACAAAGGGAATGACATACGGGATTATATGAATCCTTGGCACTGAGGTTCAAACGATAAGATCTTCGTAGAATATGTAGGATCCAATATGGGCATCCAGGTCCCGCTATTGGATATTGACCGAGGAGTCTCTCGGGTCATGTCTACATAGTTCTCGAACCCGCAGGGTCTGCACACTTAAGGTTCGACGTTGTTTTATGCGTATTTGAGTTATATGGTTGGTTACCGAATGTTGTTCGGAGTCCCGGATGAGATCACGGACGTCACGAGGGTTTCCGGAATGGTCCGGAAACGAATATTGATATATAGGATGACCCCATTTGGTTACCGGAAGGTTTTCGTGCATTACCGGAAAAGTTTCGGGCTCATCGGTAGTGTATCGGGAGTGCCGGGAGGGGTGCCGGGGACCATCGGGAGGGGTGTCACGCCCCAAGGGGTCTCATGGGCTATGGGAAGAGATAAACCAGCCCCTAGTGGGCTGGAATAAGTTCCCACTAAGGCCCATAAGGTTTGAGAAGGAAAAAACACAAGGTGGAAAGAGTTTCCAAGTGGGAAGGTGGAATCCTACTCCAAGTAGGATTGGAGTAGGACTCCTCCACCTCCAATTTCGGCCAAACCTTGAGGGTTTGAGGCTGCCTCTTCCCTCCCCCTCCCTCCTATATATACTAAGGTATTAGGGCTGATTTGAGACGACTTTCTCACGGCTGCCCGACCACATACCTCCATAGTTTTTCCTCTAGATCGCGTTTCTGCGGAGCTCGGGCGGAGCCCTGCTGAGACAAGATCATCACCAACCTCCGGAGCGCCGTCACGCTGCCGGAGAACTCTTCTACCTCTCCGTCTCTCTTGCTGGATCAAGAAGGCCGAGATCATCGTCGAGTTGTACGTGTGCTGAACGCGGAGGTGCCGTCCGTTCGGTACTAGATCGTGGGACTGATCGCGGGATTGTTCGCGGGGCGGATCGAGGGACGTGAGGACGTTCCACTACATCAACCGCGTTCTCTAACGCTTCTGCTGTACGGTCTACAAGGGTACGTAGATCACTCATCCCCTCTCGTAGATGGACATCACCATGATAGGTCTTCGTGCGCGTAGGAAAATTTTTGTTTCCCTTGCGACGTTCCCCAACAGTGGTATCATGAGCTAGGTTCATGCGTAGATGTCTTCTCGAGTAGAACACAAAAGGTTTTGTGGGCGGTGATGTGCGTTTTGCTGCCCTCCTTAGTCTTTTCTTGATTCCGCGGTATTGTTGGATTGAAGCGGCTTGGACCGACATTACTCGTACGCTTACGAGAGACTGGTTTCATCGTTACGAGTAACCCCCTTTGCTCAAAGATGACTGGCAAGTGACGGTTTCTCCAACTTTAGTTGAATCGGATTTGACCGAGGAGGTCCTTGGATGAGGTTAAATAGCAATTCATATATCTCCGTTGTGGTGTTTGCGTAAGTAAGATGCGATCCTACTAGATACCCTTGGTCACCACGTAAAACATGCAACAACAAAATTAGAGGACGTCTAACTTGTTTTTGCAGGGTATGATTGTGATGTGATATGGCCAATGATGTGATGTGATATATTGGATGTATGAGATGATCATGTTGTAATAGAAATATCGACTTGCACGTCGATGGTACGGCAACCGGCAGGAGCCATAGGGTTGTCTTTATACTAACATATGTGCTTGCAGATGCGTTTACTATTTTGCTAGGATGTAGCTTTAGTAGTAATAGCATAAGTAGCACGACAACCCCGATGGCAACACGTTGATGGATGATCATGGTGTGGCCCCGGTGACAAGAAGATCGTGCCGGTGCTTTGGTGATGGAGATCAAGAAGCACGTGATGATGGCCATATCATGTCACTTATGAATTGCATGTGATGTTAATCCTTTTATGCACCTTATTTTGCTTAGAACGACGGTAGCATTATGAGGTGATCTCTCACTAAAATTTCAAGACGAAATTGTGTTCTCCCCGACTGTGCACCGTTGCGACAGTTCTTCGTTTCGAGACACCACGTGATGATCGGGTGTGATAGACTCAACGTTCACATACAACGGGTGCAAAACAGTTGCACACGCGGAACACTCGGGTTAAGCTTGACGAGCCTAGCATGTGCAGACATGGCCTCGGAACACATGAGACCGAAAGGTCGAGCATGAATCGTATAGTTGATATGATTAGCATAGGGATGCTTACCACTGAAACTATTCTCGACTCACGTGATGATCGAACTTGAGATAGCGGATTTGGATCATGTACCACTCAAATGACTAGAGAGATGTACTTTTTGAGTGGGAGTTCTTAAGTAATATGATTAATTGAACTAATTGTCATGAATATAGTCTAATGGTCTTTGCGAATTACGACGTAGCTTGCGCTATAGCTCTACTGTTTTTATATGTTCCTAGAGAAAATTTAGTTGAAAATTGATAGTAGCAACCTTTGCAGACTGAGTCTGTAAAACCGAGGATTGTCCTCGTTGCTACACAGAAGGCTTATGTCCTTAATGCACCACTCGGTGTGCTGCACCTCGAGCGTCGTCTGTGGATGCTATGAACATCCGACATACACGTTACTGATGACTACACGATAGTTCAGTGCAAGATACTTGATGGCTTAGAAGCAAGGCGCCGAAAACGTTGTAAAACGTCACAGAACATAAGTGATGTTCCGAAGAGATGAAATTGTGATTTCATGCTTGTGCCCTTGTTAAGAGGTGTGAGACCTCCAAACAAGATTCTTTGTCCACAAAGTAAAGGAGAAAAGCTCAATCGTTGAGCGTGTGCTCAGATTGTCTGAGTACGACAATCGCTTGAATCAAGTGGGAGTTAATCTTCCAGGTGAGATAGTGATGGTTCTCCAAAGTCATTGCCACCAAGCTATGAGAGCTTCGTGATGAACTATAACATATCAAGGATAGATACTATGATCTTTTGAGCGATTCGCGATGTTTGACACTGCGAAAGTAGAAATCAAGAAGGAGCATCAATAGTTGATGGTTTGTAAAACCACTGAGTTTCAAGAAAGGCAAGGGCTAGAAGGGATACTTCGTGAAACGGCAAAGCAGTTGCTGCACTAATGAAGAGACCCAAGATTAAACCCAAACCCGAGACTAAGTGCTTCTGTAATGAGGGGAACAGTCACTGAGGCGGAAACAACTCTAGATACTTGGTAGATAAGAAGGCTGGCAAAAGTCGAAAGAAGTGTATTTGATATACATAATGTTGATGTGTACTTTACTGGTACTCCTAGTAGCATGAGGGTATTAGATACCGGTTCGGTTGCTAAGTGATTAGTAACACGAAATGAAAGCTACGACATAAACGGAGACTAGCTAAAGGCGAGGTGACGATACGTGTTGGAAGTGTTTCCAAGGTTGATATGATCAAACGTCGCACGCTCCCTCTACCATCGGGATTGGTGTTAAACCTAAATAATTGTTATTTGGTGCTTGCGTTAAGCATGAACATGATTGGATCGTGTTTATTGCAATACGATTATTCATTTAAGGAGAATAATGGTTACTCTATTTTCTTGAATATTCACCTTCAATGGTTTATTGAATCTTGATCGTAGTGTCACACATGTTCATGATATTGGTGCCAAAAGATACGAGTTAATGATGATAGTACCACTTACTTGTGGCACTGCCGCTTGAGTCATGTTAGTATAAATTGCATGAAGAGGCTCCATGCTGATGGATCTTTGTACTCACCTGATTTCGAATCACTAGTGACATGCAAATCATACCACATGAGCAAGGCCTTGTTTTCATTGAGATGAAATAAGATAGTAACTTGTTGGAAGTGATACATTTTGATGTATGCAGTCCAATGGGTGCTGAGGCACGCAGTGGATATCATTATGTTCTTACTTCACTGACGATTTGAGTAGATACTAGAGTATTTACTTAATGAATCACAGGTCTGAAATATTGAAAAGTTCAATTCTGTTTCAGAGTGAAGTTCGTCGTAACAAGAGGATAAACTGTCTACGATATGATCAAAGAAATGAATATCTGAGTTACGAGTTTTGGTACGCAGTTAAGACAATGTGGAAGTTATTTCGCAGTTCATGCCACCTGGAACATCATAGTGTGATGATGTGTCTGAACATCATAGCCACGCACTATTTGGTATAATACATACTATGGTGTCTCTTATCGAATTACCACTATCGTTTATGGGTTATGCATTAGAGACAACCGCACTCACTTTAAATAGGGCACCGCGTATTTCCGTTGAAGATGACACAGTATAGACTGAGGTTTAGAGAAATCTAAACTGTCGTTTCTTGAAAGTTTGGGGTTTCGACACTTATGTGAAAAAGTTTCATTCTGATAAGCTCGAACCCAAAGCGGATAAATGCATCTTCATAGGATATCCAAAATAGTTGGGTACATCTCCTATCTCAGATCCGAAAGCAAAGTGTTTGTTTCTAGAAACGGATCCTTTCTCGAGGAAAGGTTTCTCTTGAAAGAATTGAGTGGGAGGGTAGTAGAACTTGATGAGGTCATTGAACCATCACTTCAACCAGTGTGTAGCAGGGCGCAGGAAGTTGTTCATGTGGCGCCTACACCAATTGAAGTGGAAGCTGATGATGATGATCATTGAGCTTCGAATCAAGTTACTACAAAACCTCGTAGGTCGACAAGGTCGCGTACTGCTGCAGAGTAGTACGGTAACCCTGTCTTGGAGGTCATGTTGTTGAGCAACAGTGAACCTACGAGTTATGGAGAAAGCGATGGTGGGCCCGGGTTCCGACAAATGGCTGGAAGCCATGAAATCCGAGAGAGGATCCATGTATGAAACCAAAGTGTAGACTTTGGAAGAACTACTTGATGGTCATAGGACTATTGAGTAAAGATGGATCTTTAAAAGGAAGACAGACGATGATAGTGATAAGTCACTATTAAGAAAAGCTCGACTTGTCGCAAAGATGTTTCCGACAAGATCAAACAGTTGACTATGATGAGACTTTCTCACTCGTAGCGATGCTGAAAGTCTGTTAGAATTATGTTAGTAGTTGCTGCATTATTTATGAAATATTGCACGTAGGATGTCAAAACATTGTTTCCTCGACGGTTTCCTTGAGCAAACATTGTATGTGATACAACCAGAAGGTTTTGTCGATCCTAAATATACTAGCAAGTATGCAAGCTCCAGTGATCCTTCAATGGACTGGTGCAAGCATCTCGGAGTTGGAATAAGCACTTTGATGAGATGATCAAAGATTTTGGGTGTGTACAAGGTTTATGAGAAACTTGTATTTCCAAAGAAGTGAGTGGGAGCACTATAGAATTTCTGATAGGTATATGTGGTTGACATATTGTGGATCAGAAGTAATGTAGAATTTCTGTAAAGCATACAAGGTTGTTTGAAAGAAGTTTTCAAAGGAGTACCTGGATTATGCTACTTGAAGGTTGAGCATCAAAGATCTATGGAGATAGATCGAAAGCGCTTAATAGAAGTTTCAACAAGATACATGCCTTGACAAGTTTTTGAAAGAGTTCAAAATAGACCAGCAAAGAAGGAGTTCTTGGTTGCGTTGTGAGGTGTGAATTTGAGTAAGACTCAAAACCCGACCACGGCAGAATAAAGAGAATAGATGAAGGTCGTCTTCTATGCCTTAGCCGTAGAATCTAAAGTATGCCATGCTGTGTACCGCACCTGAAGTGTGCCTTGACTCAAAGTATGTTGAGAGGTACATAGATTGATCCATGTTTGAATCACTAGCAGCGGTCAAAATTTATCCTTAGTAACAAATGGACTAAGGAATTTTTCTCGATTATGGAGGTGGTTAAAGAGTTCGTCGTAAAGGGTAACGTCGATGCAAGCTTTGACACTAATCTGAATAACTATGAGTAGTGAAACGGATTCATATAGTAGAGTGGATATTTGGAGCATTTCCGAATAGCACGTAGTAGCAGCATCTATAAGATGACATAAAGATTTGTAAAGAACGCACGGATCTGAAAGTTTCAGAACCGTTGACTAAAACCTCTCTCACAAGCAAGACATGATCAGACCCCATAACTATATGGGTGTTGGATTCGTTGGAATCACATGGTGATGTGAACTAGATTATTGACTCTAGTGCAAGTGGGAGACTGTTGGAAATATGCCCTAGAGGCAATAATAAATTAGTTATTATTATATTTCTTTGTTCATGATAATCGTTTATTATCCATGCTATAATTGTATTGATTGGAAACACAATACTTGTGTGGATACATAGACAAAACACTGTCCCTAGTAAGCCTCTAGTTGACTAGCTCGTTGATCAAAGATGGTCAAGGTTTCCTGGCCATAGGCAAGTGTTGTCACTTGATAACGGGATCACATCATTAGGAGAATCATGTGATGGACTAGACCCAAACTAATAGACGTAGCATGTTGATCGTGTCATTTTGTTGCTACTGTTTTCTGCGTGCCAAGTATTTATTCCTATGACCATGAGATCATATAACTCACTAACACCGGAGGAATGCTTTGTGTGTATCAAACGTCGCAACGTAACTGGGTGACTATAAAGATGCTCTACAGGTATCTCCGAAGGTGTTGGTTGAGTTAGTATGGATCAAGACTGGGATTTGTCACTCCGTGTGACGGAGAGGTATCTCGGGGCCCACTCGGTAATACAACATCACACACAAGCCTTGCAAGCAATGTAACTTAGTGTAAGTTACGGGATCTTGTATTACGGAACGAGTAAAGAGACTTGCCGGTAAACGAGATTGAAATAGGTATGCGGATACTAACGATCGAATCTCGGGCAAGTGACATACCGAAGGACAAAGGGAATGACATACGGGATTATATGAATCCTTGGCACTGAGGTTCAAACGATAAGATCTTCGTAGAATATGTAGGATCCAATATGGGCATCCAGGTCCCGCTATTGGATATTGACCGAGGAGTCTCTCGGGTCATGTCTACATAGTTCTCGAACCCGCAGGGTCTGCACACTTAAGGTTCGACGTTGTTTTATGCGTATTTGAGTTATATGGTTGGTTACCGAATGTTGTTCGGAGTCCCGGATGAGATCGCGGACGTCACGAGGGTTTCCGGAATGGTCCGGAAACGAAGATTGATATATAGGATGACCCCATTTGGTTACCGGAAGGTTTTCGTGCATTACCGGAAAAGTTTCGGGCTCATCGGTAGTGTATCGGGAGTGCCGGGAGGGGTGCCGGGGACCATCGGGAGGGGTGTCACGCCCCAAGGGGTCTCATGGGCTATGGGAAGAGATAAACCAGCCCCTAGTGGGCTGGAATAAGTTCCCACTAAGGCCCATAAGGTTTGAGAAGGAAAAAACACAAGGTGGAAAGAGTTTCCAAGTGGGAAGGTGGAATCCTACTCCAAGTAGGATTGGAGTAGGACTCCTCCACCTCCAATTTCGGCCAAACCTTGAGGGTTTGAGGCTGCCTCTTCCCTCCCCCTCCCTCCTATATATACTAAGGTATTAGGGCTGATTTGAGACGACTTTCTCACGGCTGCCCGACCACATACCTTCATAGTTTTTCCTCTAGATCGCGTTTCTGCGGAGCTCGGGCGGAGCCCTGCTGAGACAAGATCATCACCAACCTCCGGAGCGCCGTCACGCTGCCGGAGAACTCTTCTACCTCTCCGTCTCTCTTGCTGGATCAAGAAGGCCGAGATCATCGTCGAGTTGTACGTGTGCTGAACGCGGAGGTGCCGTCCGTTCGGTACTAGATCGTGGGACTGATCGCGGGATTGTTCGCGGGGCGGATCGAGGGACGTGAGGACGTTCCACTACATCAACCACGTTCTCTAACGCTTCTGCTGTACGGTCTACAAGGGTACGTAGATCACTCATCCCCTCTCGTAGATGGACATCACCATGATAGGTCTTCGTGCGCGTAGGAAAATTTTTGTTTCCCTTGCGACGTTCCCCAACATCAGGTGCTCGTTGCCGCCGGCCGCCTCTAACTAATCTCGCTGCCTCCGGCCGGGCCATTCTAATCCATCCGTTCCAGTCGTTCCATTGACAGGGATCCATCCGTTCCATTGAGAAGGGACAAGGCACAAGGGATCCATCAACCGTTCCAGTGAGACCCCGACGGCCCGACGTGTTCAGAAGGAAATTGCTTCTGAATAGCAATTGTGTTCCGGCCGGCCGGCCACACTGATGAGTGATGAGCGACCAAACAAGAAATAAAGGTTAGTTATTTTGCAGCACCAGCATTTGATTAATTTCTGTCTTGGAACGTAATTGTAAGCATATAGACATCAAAAACTAATTGGAATTTTTTTTATTGTTCAATTGTGTTATGTAGACATGAAGAGGAAGAGAGCTCAATCAATCCATACTTTTTTCAAGCCAATTGGTTCAAGCTCTCAGTCATGTGAACATGGTGATGGTGCTAATACAAATGATGTGCAACCTAGCGAAGAGAACAACCCTAGTCATGCTGAAGGTGATGCTCAAGATGTTCCAGTTCCATAAGTTACACAAGAAGCTACAGTTATAACCACAAAATATGATCGAGGCCCAGGGAGACGCCCTCAAATTTGGCAACTCCCTCCAGAAAAGCAAGATGATGCTAGGCGTTTTTATATATGTGTGGGGGCCTATGAGCCCGAATTGGAAAATTATGAATATAATGGAAGAAGTGATATTCGTCGGCGATTCCAAAAAGATTGGTACATAAATTTTTGGTGGTTGGAATATTCGACTGATACAAAATGTGCCTATTGCTGGCCTTGTTTTCTCTTTTCGAAGAAGCCAGTTTGGGAAGTGTGGTTCGGACACATTCACTGTCAAAGGATTTGATAACTGGAAGAAGGTTAACAATGGAAAAGAATGTGCTTTTATCAAACATATGGGCACTACTCCCAGCTCGGCTCATAACTTTGCAGTTCGGTGTTACGAAAATCTGAAAAATAATCCAACTCATATTGGCAAAGTGATGAAAAAGCAAACTAAGCAAATGGTTCTTGATGCAAGACTGAAGCTTAAGACTTCTATTGATGCCATGAGGTAAGCAACAAATATTTAATTTGACACAATTTTCTTGATGCATTATATCTAATAATTATTCTCTATTGATTGCATCAGGTGGTTAATGTTCCAAGCATGTCCATTTAGAGGGAACGATGAATCTGAGAATTCCAAGAATCAAGGTAATTTCAAGGAAATGATTAAGCTTTTGGCCTCTTATAATAAGGATGTACAAGAAGTTGTACAGATGCTCCAAAAAATGCAAAGTACACGTCCTCAACTATTCAGAAGGAAATTGCTAGCATAATTTCACGAAAAAGTGCAAACCTCAATTAAAGAAGAAATGGGTAATAGCAAGTTTGCAATACTAGTTGATGAATGTCGGGATGAGTCTAAAAAATAGCAGATGGCGGTAGTTCTTCGGTTTGTGAACATAAAAGAGTTGATAAGGGATCGTTTCCTTGATCTTGTTCATGTTAGTGACACTTGTGCTTTGACTCTCAAGAATAAAATCATTGTTGTCCTAGTTAATAATGGGTTGAATGTGCAAGATATTAGAGGCCAAGGGTACGATGGAGCAAGCAATATGAGAGGGGAATGGAATGGGCTAAAGGCTCTAATTCTCCAAGAGTGTCCTTATGCTTATTATATCCATTGTCTAGCTCATCAACTTCAATTGGCTTTGGTTGCCGCTTCAAGGGAGAGATCGGTTGGAGTGTGAATTACCACATTTTCAGCTTGATACATTTAACCATCCAGAGATCAAAAATTGCAAATCACTTGCTGATATGACAAAAGGAATAATTAAAACTGGCAAGTCTTCTGATTATCCTATGGTTGAGAGGTTGTTACGATTAGTAATAACTCTTCCGGTGTCAACTGCAACAGCAGAGCGAGCCTTTGCCGCAATGAAACTTGTCAAGACACATCTTTGAAGTAAATTGGGAGATGATTTTCTTCGTCATTGCACTATAGTCTACATTGAGAAGGAAATAGCTGCCAAGTTTAGTTCCGACGATATTATTGAGATATTTGATACTGGTGCTCGTAAATCCAGCTTCAAATTAATAGATATGTAATTATTATTCTTATTGTGGAGCAACAGGCATACATTGACTATTTACATCTTCCAATATTTACTAAGTTATGTGACTATGTATCCAAAGATTTTTGATGTTTTTAGTTCTTGCCCCCTATCTCTATTTTCTGGCTTCATCCCGGGGTACAACGAGTCATGGATACTATTCTTGATAGTGGGTCTCATATGCAACCGAGGAGGGATGGTCATAGTAACAATAATGCTAAACCTACAAAGAGTCACAAATGTTTAATTAACCTTCCAAACTAATTAACTCTTGCCTCCCTGATTTTAGGTGGGGATGGGGCCCCTCATCCCTCTATTATCAATCATAATCTCCCACGTCAGTTTGTAAGTAAAATCTATATGTAAACCTTTGTATATGTAGCATTACTCGTTATAGTAAAGTGTACAAGTCACTTTCATATGTAATTAATTGAAGATAAAGAGGAAGGTTTCGTGAAACTCTGCCGAGGAAATAGGTCAATTACTTAAGGTGCCATGTCATTGTTGTGGGTCCTTTGTTTCAGTACATCAATGTGGATTATCACTAGAGATATCAATAAAGCTTTTTCATCTATTTGTAATTCGCGATTTAACCACGAAGCACAACACTTGCTAAAAGGAAAATTTGATAAAATGATCCCATTTTATGGGAAATACTTCAAAGAGTTATGCTGGGACCTACGCTGAATAGATCACGTATACAAGCATTTCAATTCACTTTATGTATGACAAGCCGGTAGTGCGCGTCGGCTGCCGCGCCACATGAATTAATTAGTTATTTACTCCCTCCGTTCTTAAATACAAGTCTTTTTAGAGATTTTACTAAATGACTATATACGAAACAAAATAAGTGAATCTACACTCAAAAATATGTTTATATACATCTATATGTAGTCTTCTAGTGTAATATCTAAAATGACTTATATTTAGGAACGGAGGGAGTAGTATTTTTGTAATATTTGATAAGTTGTCCCAAGACCTGATTCGTGGCAAAGTAGTTCATACAAGGAGAAGATAATCTAGTTGGTACATGTATACGTGATGTAGTCATATAGTGGGTACTCGACGTCCAATTGTGAAACTCTTGTTCTCTTTTTAGACTAGAACTGTTGATCCTTCAACTGGTTTTCACTCATAGTTTTTGAATTGTTAGATGAATTTTGTTCTAAAACTCTGCGCTAATTTTCTTGAATTTTTTTCTGAAAGTTTGCACGATATATTCAAGATCATATGCAACTGCAAAACTTCATGTCAATTGAAATGTAGACATAATGATAAAAGGCCACGAAAGAATGTAGTATATTTCAAATAATTCTGACTTGATTACAAAATGGTAAAACAAATATCTTAGGCAATGATTAAGGCTTCACAAATGTCGACTGCAACAATATGACAATTTTTCTCAAAGCTAACTACACATGAAAATAAATGTAAGCATCCTATTCCATACAAATTATTCCGTTCTTGTATGCTCTAGATTATCTTTTTTTACATGTTCTACATATTGCAAAGAAAATTATGCTATTACGCTGACGTTTGGTGAGACCCTCCTGCGTGCGGCACAATCCTGGCTCCACATCTTCTTGTTGTGTGTTTAGCTAGCTGCACTTGTACTGGATCGCAGTGTCGGTGTGGACTAAGATCCACTCTCACTCTGTAACTTCTCAAATCTCCGTGCCTATTGTTGGGAAACGTTGTATGGGAAACAATTTTTTTCTACGCTCACCAAGATCAATCTATGAAGATCAACAACTACGAGTGGGGAAATGCATCTACATACCCTTGTAGATCACCAAGCAGAAGTGTTGAGAAGTGCGGTTGATGTAGTCGTACGTCTTCGTGATCCAATCATGATATGTCGTGTGATCCAATCACGGACGTCCCGATCAAGTGTTGAACGGACGTCACCTCCGCGTTCAACACACGTGCAGCTCGATGATGCCTTCATCACCTCGATCCAGCCAGTGCGGGTGAAGTGGTAGCTGAGTTCTCCGGCAGCACGACGGCGTAGCGGCGGCAGTGGTGGTGTGATCTCACTAGGGCATCGCCAAGCGCTGCCGCGATCACGACGGTGGAGAAGAACTACGAGAAAGAGGACGACACCAAGAAGGTAGGCATGATGATTTCAATTATGCTCACATAAGAAGATAATAATTAAAACATGCAAGAAAGGATCATGAATCACGTGAAAATAATATTTAAGTCTAACCCAATTCATATGCATATGGATTTTGTGATCAAACAATTTAGGGGAGCAAGAATCAACTAGCATAGGAAGACAAAACAAGCATATCTTCAAAACATTTAACACATAAACAGGACAATTGATATTATTGCAATTCCTAGAAGCATATGTTCCTCGATCATAATAATTTCTAGTAGCATCATGAAATAATTAAACAATATAAATATCACATAAATCATTATTTTCATGATGCACAAGCATATAATTTTTATCACTACGCCCATAAGCAAACTTCTCATACATAATGGTAGGAGTATCATATGAGACTTGAATGTTATAAATTGCTTCCACATTAAAATAATAATGTCCAGAAAAAGGGTATTATTCATAGTTGTGACAAATTTTATCACAATAATCATCACTACTTTTCATAACATAAGTATCATCACAATAATCATCATAAGTAGTAAATTGGAATCATTACTAAATAAGGTCATGACCTCTTGAAATCCACTTTTATCATTATAATAAGATTCAACACCCTTCAAAATAGTGGGATACTAATCATCTAAAATTGACACTCTTCCAAGCCCACTTCCATAAAAAATGCAATCATCATAAATAGGAGGCATGCATTTGTCATAACAAATTTGATCATTCAAAGCAGGGGGTGAAAAACCGTCTTCATTATGCATAGCATTACCAAGCTTGGGACACACATTAATTGCATCAAATATATTCTCAAATATGTCATTCTCATCAAGCATAGCATCCCCAATCTTATGGGTTTGCATATCATTAGCATAATCATCACTGGCATGAATAGCACTAATAGTGTAACAATTATTATCATCATAATTTTCCAAGTTGGTACCAATTTTTTTTTCAATATTATAAGGAGTATCATTATCTTTCGAATCATCCTCATCACAACAAGTAGTAGACATAACAAAATAATCATCAAGTGTGTTATCGTCCATACTACGTTTAGATTCATTCTCAACAATTATAGGAGCAACATCATTTGATAAGGATAAATTTTACATTTACCTTTACCTTCCTTTATTTTCTTCTTCATCACCACCTTGTGTGTGGGTTTCAGTAATTTATCTAGGCTTCTTATTGAAGAGATGGGAAGCTCCTCCTTGCAACTTGGCTCAATAGGAGAAACAATAGGAGGGTACTGAGAGACCTTTACCCTTTCATTAGTATTCATTTTATATTATGTTGTTTTCCCATATTTCTATAGTTGGCAATATAAGTATTCTCCTTGTAATTTATTACGTAAAACATATATATTTCTCGTAGATTAGTTTCATTATCATTAGTGATAAGGAATATATCAAACCAATCATTTTATGTGACAATTCTTCACACTTCAAAAATAAACAAAGTTCATTGTAGAGATCACCGGAGATCACATTATCACAATACTTGGAAACGGTTTGATCATAAAAATACATGCATTGGAAATTAAGATGACCAACCCTATTGCAAAGTTCACAAGTAATGGAATGAATGGATCATAATCTTGCCGCAAATTCATCCATTACTTTAAGCCACCAATTGGTTTGATCGTGTTTATGATCATTACAGAATCTAACATCCCTATATGACATGTCTTTACAAATTTTATTCACTCCACAAAAGTTGACATGCTTATAGGAAATATTTTTATCATGACTAGTGCAATCGTTATTAGCATCATGGATATTTAGAGAATTCATACTAACAATATTACTATCATGCTCGTCATTCAAGGAATTCACAGTAAGCATATTCATAAATTCTTCATCCAACAATTGAGCACAATTGTCCGGACCATCATTTCATGAAAGACATTATAAAGAAGAAGCAAATGAGGCAACCAAGGCGACGAGGTCCCAAATTTAGACACGCTCCGTCGACGTGGGTCCATAACTAGGAGGAGCTTGTTAGGGAGAAATTTTTTGTGCAGAATTAGAAGTGAATGTATTTGAGAAACAAAGGAGCTACCAACACTCATATAGGCAAAACTTAGTGCCGACGTTCACGAACAGTGAACGTCACCACTACGTTATGTAGTTGTGCGTGCGAGGTAGGGAACACCAGCAATATCGTTCGACTAGCCAGCACAGCAGGGCCCATACTTTGGTGGCGTTCCAATTTGTATCTATGCCAGCACTATTTGTACTAAGCCGACATAAGAACTTTCCAACATCGACGCTATTTGACCAATGTCGTCATGAATATAATAGTGCTCGCGCCGCTTCGAATTGGCGCGCCACCAACATAAGTTGTGGCTAGCCAAATCTACACTAGTGGGGGAAGGGAAGGGTTTTCCCATTTCCCACCTCTCACGCAGACCCGCTTTGCCTTTTTTGCTATCCATGACGGCATTGTCGCGCGCCTCTTGCTACCCGAGCCCTCTTTCTTCCACCTCTTCTCAAGCTCTTTAAGTGATGGCAAAAGGCGAGATAGACCGCGCATGAAGTCGTGGCTGGAGCAGGCCCCATGCCATCACCGTCAACAAACACAACAATAAGAAGGACAACACTTGTGTCAAGGAGAAGAAGGAGCCGAGCGAGACGCTCGTGAAATGGTTCCCTCCACCCCCGGCGACCACCCTATGGAGGCCCTCGTAGTCGAGAAGTCATTGTTGTCGCATGGTTGTTGCGGTGAAGGTTGTGTTGGAAATATGCCCTAGGGGCAATAATAAAATGGTTATTATTATATTTCCTTGTTCATGATAATTGTCTATTGTTCATGCTATAATTGTATTAACCGGAAACCGTAATACATGTGCGAATAAACAGACCACGCCATGTCCCTAGTGAGCCTCTAGTTGACTAGCTTGTTGATCAATAGATGATCATGGTTTCCTGACCATGGACATTGGATGTCGTTGTTAACGGGATCACATCATTAGGAGAATGGTGTGATGGACAAGACCCAATCCTAAGCATAGCACAAGATCGTGTAGTTCGTTTGCTAGAGCTTTTCTAATGTCAAGTATCATTTACTTAGACCATGAGATTGTGCAACTCCAGGATACCGTATGAATGCTTTGGATGTATCAAACGTCACAACGTAACTGGATGACTATGAAAGTGCACTACAGGTATCTCCAAAAGAGTTTGTTGGGTTGGTACGAATCAAGACTGGGATTTGTCACTCCGTGTGACGGAGAGGTATCTCTGGGCCCACTCGGTAATACATCATCGTAATGAGATCAATGTGACTAAGTGGTTATCCATGGGATCATGTGTTACAGAACGAGTAAAGAGACTTGCCAGTAACGAGATTGAACAAAGTATAGGGATACCGAGGATCGAATCTCGGGCAAGTATCATACCGATAGACAAAGGGAATTGTATACGGGATTAAGTGAATCCCCGACATCGTGGTTCATCCGATGAGGTCATCATGGAACATGTAGGAGCCAATATGGGTATCTAGATCCCGCCATTGGTTATTGGTCGGAGTGGTCTCTCGGTCATGTCTGCATGGTTCCCGAACCCGTAGAGTCTACACACTTAAGGTTCGGTGGCACTAGAGTTGTAATGGGAATTGTATATGTGGTTACCGAAAGTTGTTCGGAGTCCCAGATGAGATCCTGGATGTCACGAGGAGTTCCTAAATAGTCCGGAGATGAAGATTTATATATGGGAAGTCCAGTTTCGGTCACCGGAAAGGTTTTGGGTTTTATCGGTATTGTAACGGGACTGCCTGAAGGGTTCCGGGGGGTCCAACGGGAGAGGCAACCTGTCACGGAGGGCCACATGGATCAATAGTGGGAGGGAACCAGCTCCTTGGTGGGCTGGTGTGAGCCACCAAAGGGGCCCAAGGCGCCTAGGGTTGAAACCCTAGGGCGTGGGGTGCCTGCCTCCAACTTGGGAGGCAAGCCAACCCTTTGGCCGCCGCCGCCCTCTCCTAGGGTTTCCTAGGGTGGCCAACCCCCTCTCCCCTTCCTCCTATAAATAGAGGAGGGTTGAGAGGGATGCACACACACCCGAACCCTTCCCTTGGCGCATCCCTACCCCTCCTCTTTTCCTCGTCCGCGGCGCTTGGCGAAGCCCTGTCGGAGAACCACAAGCTCCACCGCCACCATGCCGTCGTGCTACCCTTGCTGGATCAAGAAGGAGGAGACGTCCCTGGGCTGTACGTGTGTTGAACACGGAGGCGCCGTTCGTTCGGTGCTTTGATCGGATCGCCGCGAGTACGACTCCATCAACCGTGTTCATAGTAACGTTTCCGCTTAACGATCTTCAACGGTATGAAGATGCTCTTGCTCTCATTGCTAGCATATCCTAGATTGATCTTGGTGACACGTAGGAATATTTTGAATTATTACTACGTTCCCCAACAGGTTGCCACAACGTTGATCGGGACGAGTGCGCCGTGCATGAGCAGTTCTTCGCTCACAGTGGGCTTTCCGTTGCACAACTTCATCCGCGGCCATATTAACCACAACGCCACTGAGAGAGTGGCTTGTGGCCACCCCTATTTCGACGAACATATTTATGGGAAAACCGAGTAAAAACTGTAACCAGAAAAAAACATAAAAAGCTAGTAACCTGAAAAAGCAAAAAAAGTAAGACAAAACTGAGAGCTCGAAGCATGGCTGCTTCACTCTTTTTTTTGGAAGCACTCATTGTGCTTTTCTCTTTTTAGGGATTGTGTTTCTACCATTTTTGAGGAAGTGCAACCGTGTTTTTACTTTTCTTGAAGTGTAGTTAAGCAATAGTTATGCTTAACGTGGAAGCGTATAGTGTGCTTTCCTTTTTTATAGAAGCACAACTGTACTTCGCGTAATTAGTTTAATAGCAAACCTAAGAATGATCAAGCAAAAGTCAAATAGTTGAAAATGAAAAAAACAAGCCCCCGTCAGATGCATCCAACATAATAAGTGGCGACACTAAGACATGCCACATGGCGTGCTGGGGCACGCATGAGCTGCTCCCGGGAAGGGCCCCCGCCGATTAGTCATATTCAAATTAAATGTTAGAGCATGGGTCCCTATTGAAAATCCTTACGAGCATTATATAGCTCGCTTTCAGCGATGCCGAGGAAAGCCTCCTCTAAAGGGAGGTGCGAGATGAGCCGCCCCGACGTTTGGGAGGCCACATTTTTATTAATTTTTGTTTATACATTCAAACATTTTAAGTAAATATATTACAAAAGTAATTTACATAAATAAATGGAAAAAATGTTAACCAAGCATTTGAAAAAGGTTAAATGTGTATAGAGAAAAAGTTTCACATTTATACAAATTTTATATACAAAGTGGAAGAAAAAAAGTTGATTATTATTTAAAAAATGATAATCAAGTATTTAAAAGACGGTAGTACTATACATGAAAATGTTAATCAAGCATTTGATTTTTTAAATGTGTACAAAAATGTTGACCATGTATCAAAATAAATTTAAATTAGAAATGAAAAATGTTAACGAAGCATTTGAAAGTGTATATAAAAATACTGAACAATGTAATAATAATTTTTAAATCTTGTATTTGAATTATTCTAATAAATTTATAAAAATTTAAGTTTTTTTACCATGTTTTAGTAGTATTAAATATGTATAATAAAATTGTATTAGTTATATAACTAAAATGTAGAATGTGTAGAAAAAACAGACTTAAAAAAAGATAAAATAATGTTGATCATTAATATTAAAATATTCTATGTGTATATAAAATATGTTTCTGATGCTTATGAATAGTGATGATGGGTACAGAAAAAAATTTAAAATGTTCTGAACAGAAAAAAAAAGCTGATAAGAATCGACAAAAAGAAATAAATAAAAATAAAAAGAAGAGAAATCAAAGAAAACCAAAGTATAACAAGAAAGAATGAAAAATGGAAGAAAACTAGTAAAACACAAAAGCAAAGTCTTTCGCAAAAAAAAACACAAGAGCAAACTAAATTTACAAAATAAAATCAGAAAAACCATCGACAAAAGGAACCAAAGTAAAAAAAAACATAAAACAAAACGGAAAAGGAGCAACAAAATCAGACCTGTGCAACCATTGTACTGGAAGAATGATAATCCGACCGAGCGAGGAAACACGTTAATGTTTTTCGCAAAACAAAAGAGAGAAAATACGTTAATGTGCCGGCCCATACCTGCTAGCCGACCCGTGCGTTCTGGTCGCGGCCTTCTCTTCCGTGTATCAGCTGGCCCTTGGGGTAGTTTCTCAAAAGAAAAACACACAAAAAAGCTGGACCTTGGGTGACTGCAGCTCCACAATCATCCCCTGCCACGTCACCGATCCGCACCTCCTCCGTTCCTAATCCAACGCTTCGCAACCACCATCCGCACACGGATCGATCTCCTCCCGCCGTTTCTCCCAGCCACGTCACCGATCCTCGCCTAGCCCTCTCCACGAATCAGACGTTCGTAACCCAGCATCCCACGGATCCGTCCCCAAGCCTCTCTCCGGTATAAAGACCCCCCACCGCTCAACACCCACCGCATCACACATCAATTCCCCAATCCCCTCCAATCTCACCCTCGGAGCAGCAGAGCCATCCAGCGAGCGTCGCCAGCCATGTCGGGCCGCGGCAAGGGAGGCAAGGGCCTGGGAAAGGGCGGCGCGAAGCGGCACAGGAAGGTGCTGCGAGACAACATCCAGGGGATCACGAAGCCGGCGATCCGGCGGCTGGCTCGGCGGGGCGGCGTGAAGCGCATCTCCGGGCTCATCTACGAGGAGACCCGCGGCGTGCTCAAGATCTTCCTCGAGAACGTCATCCGCGACGCCGTCACCTACACGGAGCACGCCCGCCGCAAGACCGTCACCGCCATGGACGTCGTCTACGCGCTCAAGCGCCAGGGCCGCACCCTCTACGGCTTCGGAGGCTAAGCCCTCGCGTGGTGCAGGTGCTTCGGGTGTAGTTGTGGTCAGGCGGGTCGTCGTTCTCTGGTGTGCTGGTCATGTGTGTGCAGCTGCGTGCTGGTGCTTGTAACGAGTTCCAGATTCTATAATATGGATATTCATCTTGCATTCGATTTGAATCGTAGTAGTATATATATTCTGGACTCCATAAACGTAGATTAGAATCCCCTTCTTCTAATATCATTATCTCGTCTTCCGGCTAATGGCAATACAGTATTGGGTTTGTTTGGTGAATCCAGAGTTCAAAACAGTCGATGGATCGCTGTTGATAGTATCGCCAGCTGAATGCTGAACTCTATGGGAGTAGTTTAAAAAAAAAACTTGTTCGGTTTTCTTTTTCGACTGAAGCAGATTGCTTCAGTTGGCTTGTATCAACGAGAGGTTCGATAGTTTGTCTCCGCAGCTGTCGGCAGCATCGACATCAGCCGGACGAGCATGCTGGACGAGCTCAAGAAGACCCTGGACCTGAGGGGAATTCAGGTGAAAAGAGAGAAGCAAAAATTGTCATCTTTTTAAAGAAAATATGTGCGTGCTTTGTCATGAACCATGGTTGACTTCTCCTTGGTTTTGGATCGTGTTGGCTGTCGCCAGGCCGCCTGCCTGCGGCCCAAGGCGCGGCACACGTTGTGGGTCTACAAGCGCTCCCCGCTAAGGCCCAGGAATCCAAAGCTCACGTGGAGCAGATCATTGAAGGTTGTCAAGAATCGGCGGAGTCCCCCTTGAGGTCGTTTTTATCTGAGGCCTGCGTCAAGAAGCCGCCTCCTGACGTCCACATATGAGCGACATGAACCATGCAGGACGATGTTAAAGTCGGTGCCGACAGACACATACACAAACCGAGCCAGCCTGCAGGTTCCAAAAGCAACCCCCAAAGATTTTCTATTCGGTGCAAGGGGTCCAAGGCTAGGGGCTCGGTAGGACGAAGGTCACCCCGATCCCACCAGTGCGTCATGGCGAAGAGCTTTAGGAGACGAAGATCACCTTTATCAGGGCAGGCTGCAACCCTGTCCCCTTTTAAAATGGTCGTTATGACAACCCTTCCCGTCAAGGTTACGTTTTTTGAGGGAAGAGGTCCTATGCGAGTATAAAAGAGAGGTCCGACCTCCATACCAGGAGATCCACTAACTCTACTAGGGCAAGAACCCCCCCTTTGTAATCGTCTTTCACCTCAAGCAATCCAGACAAGCAGGAGTAGAATTTTACACAGTAAGATGACCTAAACCTGGGTAAACTGCGTGTGTGTTCTTGTTTGTCTTTCTTAGCTCGAGCCATCAGAGACTCGCCGTGAGGTTGAGAAGTAGAACATGGTAGGAGGGCGAGCCGCACCCCAGTGTTTGAACCTTTCTGGGTCTACGGAGCCCCGATTCCGATATTTGGCGCATCAGGTAGGGTTACGCAGCTGCTCTTCAGCTCCAATTTCGCCTCCCGCTTCACCGACCCCATGGCCGACGCTCGCCGTGTGCGCGCTTAGCGCAGAGCAGCGCGATTCGTTGTGATCGCGCTTGCGGGCCCTGGCACCCCCCGTCACTCTGCGAGGGCCGAGGCCGCGGCCACTGACCCTGCCACCTGCGAGCCACACGCTTCCTCCGTGCACCCTTCCGTGCAGCGGGAGGGCCGCACCGCTAAGGCTTCCTCCTCCCACGCCCGTCTCGAATGGGTGAATGCGCAGGCGGCGCTGCTCATGGCGCGCAAGCTGCTTCGCTATCGCCCAACGGACGCCGGCTATGACGCATGGCTGGACCGCATCACCGAGCTCGTTACTAATGTCTACTACATAACTTGTTCTAGTAGACTCGTGTTGTGCTCTAAGTGCAGAGTTTTGTAGGATAATAGCAAATTTCCATCAAGTGGATGACCTAAGGTTTATCTATTCGTGGGAGGCGTAGGATGAAGATAGTCTCTCTCAAACAACCCTCCAACCAAATAATAAGAAGTCTCTTGTGTCCTCAACACACCAAATACAATGTTAAATTGTATAGGTGCAGTAATTCGACGAAGAGATGGTGATACAAGTGTAGTAATGATAGTAGATATTAATTTTGTAATAGAAACAATAAAAAACAGCAAGGTAGCAAGTAACAAAAGTGAGAATAAACGGTATTGCAATGCTTGAAAATGAGGCCTAAGGTCCGTACTTTTGCTACTGCAATCTCTCAACAATGCTAATATAATTGGACCACATAACAATCCCTCAACGTGTGATGAAGAATCACTCCAAAGATCTTATCTAGCGGAGAACATAAGAAGAAATTGTTTGTAGGGTACACAACCACCTCAAAGTTATTCTTTCCAATCAATCTTTCCAAGAGTTCATACTAAAATAACAAGTCATCCTTTCCGATCGATCTATTCAAGAGTTCGCACTAAAACAACACATTGATACATATCAATCAACCATAATGTCACCAAGATACTCCAATGTCACCTCAAGTATCTGTGGAATAATTATACAACATGCATCAAACAATTCCAAATTCTTCATATTCAATCCAACACAAAGAAGTTCAAGGAGCACCCCAAGATTTCTATCGGAGAACATAGTACAAAAACGTGCAATCAACCCGTGTGCATTGATTACCCCAATGTCACCTCAGGAATCCTCGAGTTGATGCCACAACATATATCAAGTGAATCACTTGAATAGCCCAATGTCACTACGGGTATTCGCATGCAAGACTTACATCATGTGCTCTCAAACCTGAATATACAATCCAACATTACGAGATCTTAAAGTGAAAGACTCAATTCATCTCAACAATATCATGGGATAAACACCATACAATCCAACTATATTAACAAGACCCGTGATATATCAAGATCATGGCATCTCAAGAACACGAGAGATAGAGAGAGAGAGAGATTAAACACATATCTACTGGTACAAACCCTCAACCCCGTGGGTGGACTACTCCGTCCTCGTCATGGCCTCCGCCGGGATGATGAAGATGGCCACCGAAGATGATCTCCCCCTTCGTCAGGGTGCTCCTGATTGCTGTTTCGTGGCTACAGAGGCTTGCGATGGCGAAACTTCTCATCTAGGGATATTTCTCGAGCTTTCTATATTTACATGATTTTTGGGCGTTGGAATCACACCAAGATGGGCCATGAGTGGCACACTAGGTACCATGGTGAGCCAAGGGGGGATGGCACGCCCTCGTGCCTAGTGGGCACTAGCTCCCCCTCTAGCGATTCTTTCCTCCAGTATTTCTCTTTTCTTTCAAAAAAAAATCATCAAAAAGTTTCGTCCAATTCCAAGAACTTTTATTTGTGCACAAAAAACAACACCACGGTAGTTGTGTTGAAAACAACGTCAGTCGGGTTAGTTCTAAATAAGTCACATAAAGTGCAACAAAACCATATAAAAGTATTGTAAACATAGGCAAACATGGCATGAATACTTCATAAATTATTGATACATTGGAGAGGCCAATGTATGAGCATCCCAAACCTTAATGTAAATGATAAAAATAATAATTTACGAAGTGTGAATGCTAGCATATTGCATAAATTTGATCAATGATAATTTCAATCACTTTTCCTAGCATCATAACAACAACTATTTCTCATAAGACTCATCATGATAAAGTAGCAATTGAAAACGGAACTTTTGTTGTGGAATGCTATCTATCATATTCATCATATACTCTTTTGTTTATAGCATGAACATATGGACTTTAATGTTGGGGAACATTGCATGGGAAACAAAAAATTTCCTACGGACACGAAGACCTATCGTGGTGATGTCCATCTACGAGAGGAGATTTGGATCTACCTACCCTTGTAGATCGCACAGCAGGAAGCGTTAAGAAACGTGGTTGTTGTAGTGGAACGTCTTCACGTCCCTCGATCCGCCCCACGAACCGTCCCATGATCTGTTCCGATCAAGTGCCGAACGGACGACACTTTCGCGTTCAGCACACGTACAGCTCGATGACGATCTCAGCCTTCTTGATCCAGCAAGCAAGATGGAGAAGTATATGAGTTCTCCGGCAGTGTGACGACGCTCCGGTGGTGGTGAGGATCTACTCCTGCAAGGCTCCGCCCGAGCTCCGCAGAAATACGATCTAGAGGTAAAACTATGGTGTCAAGATCTGAGTTGCACGTGGCAAAAGTTGTCTCAAATCAGCCCTAAATCACCACTATATATAGGAGGGAGGGGGAGGAGGCTTGCCTTGAGGACCAAGTCCCCAAGGGGGCGCCGACCAGGAGGAGAGTAGGATTCCTACTCCAATCCTACTCCAAATAGGTTTGGAAAGTGGAGCCCTTCTCTTCCTTCCCACCTCCCCCTTTTTTTTCTTTGGTTTTCTTCTTATGGCGCCAAGGCCCTATTGGGCTGTCCCACAAGCCCACTAAGGGCTGGTGCGCCACTCCTAGGGCCATTGGGCTTCCCCCGTGTGGGTTGCCCCCCCTCCCGGTGAACTTCCGGAACCCATTCGTCACACCTGGTACATTCCCAGTAATGCCCGAAAACCTTCCGGTAACCAAATGAAGCCATCCTATATATCAATCTTCGTTTTCGTACCATTTCGGAAACCCTCGTGATGTCCGTGATCTCATCCGAGACTCTGAACAACATTCGGTAACCACACATATAACTCAACTATACTAAAACATCATCGAACCTTAAGTGTGCACACCCTGCGGGTTCGAGAACTATGTAGACATGCCCCGAGGCACTCCTCGGTCAATATCCAATAGCGGGAGCTGGATGCCCATATTGGATCCTACATATTCTCTGAAGATCTTATCGGTTGAACCTCAGTGTCAAGGATTCATATAATCTCGTATGTCATTCCCTTTGTCCTTCGGTATGTTACTTGCCCTTGATTCGATCGTCGGTATCTGCATACCTATTTCAATCTCGTTACCGGCAAGTCTCTTTACTCGTTCCGTAATACAAGATCTCGTGACTTACACTTAGTCACATTGCTTGCAAGGCTTGTGTGTGATGTTGTATTACCGAGTGGGCCCCGAGATACCTCTCCCTCACACGGAGTGACAAATCCCAGTCATGATCCATACTAACTCAACGGACACCTTCGTAGATACCTGTAGAGCACCTATATAGTCACCCAGTTACGTTGAGACGTTTGATGCACACAAGTTATTTTTTGGGAAACGTCGCACGGGAAACAAAATTTTTCCTACGCGAACGAAGACCTATCATGGTGATGTCCATCTACGAGAGGGGATGAGTGATCTACGTACCCTTGTAGATTGTACAACAGAAGCGTTAGTGAACGCGGTTGATGTAGTGGAACATCCTCACGTCCCTCGATCCGCCCCGCGAACAATCCCGCGATCAGTCCCACGATCTAGTACCGAACGGACGGCACCTCCGCGTTCAGCACACGTACAGCTCGACGATGATCTCGGCCTTCTTGATCCAACAAGAGAGACGGAGAGGTAGAAGAGTTCTCCGGCAGCGTGACGGCGCTCCGGAGGTTGGTGATGACCTTGTCTCAGCAAGGCTCCGCCCGAGCTCCGCAGAAACGCGATCTAGAGGAAAAACCGTGGAGGTATGTGGTCGGGCTGCCGTGGAAAAGTCGTCTCAAATCAGCCCTAAAACCTCCGTATATATAGGTGGGAGGGAGGGTACCTTGCCTTGGGGCTCAAGGAGCCCCAAGGGGGTCGGCCGAGCCAAGGGGGGAAGACTCCCCCCCCCAAACCGAGTTGGACTTGGTTTGGTGGGAGGGAGTCCTTCCCTTCCTTCCCACCTCCTCCTTTTTTTTCTTTTCTCTTGATTTTATCTTCTTGGCGAATAGGGCCCTTTTGGGCTGTCTCACCAGCCCACTAAGGGCTGGTGTGCCACCCTCAAGGCCTATGGGCTTCCCCGGGGTGGGTTGCCCCCCCCTGTGAACTCCCGGAACCCATTCGTCATTCCCGGTACATTCCCGGTAACTCCGAAAACCTTCCGGTAATCAAATGAAGTCATCCTATATATCAATCTTCGTTTCCGGACCATTCCGGAAACCCTCGTGACGTCCGTGATCTCATCCGGGACTCCGAACAACATTCGGTAACCAACCATATAACTCAAATACGCATAAAACAACGTCAAACCTTAAGTGTGCAGACCCTGCGGGTTCGAGAAATATGTAGACATGACCCGAGAGACTCCTCGGTCAATATCCAATAGCGGGACCTGGATGCCCATATTGGATCCTACATATTCTACGAAGATCTTATCGTTTGAACCTCAGTGCCAAGGATTCATTTAATCCCGTATGTCATTCCCTTTGTCCTTCGGTATGTTACTTGCCCGAGATTCGATCGTCAGTATCCGTATACCTATTTCAATCTCGTTTACCGGCAAGTCTCTTTACTCGTTCCGTAATACAAGATCCCGCAACTTACACTAAGTCACATTGCTTGCAAGGCTTGTGTGTGATGTTGTATTACCGAGTGGGCCCCGAGATACCTCTCCGTCACACGGAGTGACAAATCCCAGTCTTGATCCATACTAACTCAACTAACACTTCGGAGATACCTGTAGAGCATCTTTATAGTCACCCAGTTACGTTGCGACGTTTGATACACACAAAGCATTCCTCCGGTGTCAGTGAGTTATATGATCTCATGGTCATAGGAATAAATACTTGACACGCAGAAAACAGTAGCAACAAAATGACACGATCAACATGCTACGTCTATTAGTTTGGGTCTAGTCCATCACGTGATTCTCCTAATGACGTGATCCAGTTATCAAGTAACAACACCTTGTTCATAATCAGAAGACACTGACTATCTTTGATCAACTGGCTAGCCAACTAGAGGCTTGCTAGGGACGGTGTTTTGTCTATGTATCCACACATGTAAATGAGTCTTCATTCAATACAATTATAGCATGGATAATAAACGATTATCTTGATACAGGAATTATAATAATAACTATATTTATTATTGCCTCTAGGGCATAATTCCAACAGTCTCCCACTTGCACTAGAGTCAATAATCTAGGCCTCACATCATCACGTGAATTACATTGTAATAAATCTAACACCCATACAGTTCTAGTGTTGATCATGCTTTGGCCGTGGAAGAGGTTTAGTCAGCGGGTCTGCTACATTCAGATCCGTGTGCACTTTGCATATATTTACGTCCTCTCCCTCGACGTAGTGGCGGATGAGGTTGAAGCGTTGTTTGATGTGTCTGGTCTTCTTGTGAAACCGTGGTTCCTTTGCTAAGGCAATGGCACCCGTGTTATCACAGAACAAGGTTATTGGATTCAGTGCGCTTGGCTCCACTCCAAGATCCGTCATGAACTGCTTCATCCAGACACCCTCCTTAGCCGCCTCCGAGGCAGCCATGTACTCCGCTTCACATGTAGAATCTGCTACGATGCTTTGCTTGGAACTGCACCAGCTTACTGCACCCCCATTAAGAATAAATACGTATCCGGTTTGCGACTTAGAGTCGTCCGGATCTGTGTCAAAGCTTGCATCGACGTAACCTTTTACGGCGAGCTCTTCGTCACCTCCATACACAAGAAACATCTCCGTATTCCTTTTCAGGTACTTCAGGATATTCTTGACCGCTGTCCAGTGATCCACTCCTGGATTACTCTGGAACCTACCTGCCATACTTATGGCCAGGCTAACATCCGGTCTAGTGCACAACATTGCATACATGATAGAACCTATGGCTGAAGCATAGGGGACGGAGCGCATATGCTCTCTATCTTCATCAGTTGCTGGGCACTGAGTCTTACTCAATCTCGTACCTTGCAGAACTGGCAAGAACCCTTTCTTGGACTGTTCCATTTTGAACCTTTTCAAAAATTTATCAAGGTATGTGCTTTCTGAAAGTCCTATCAGGCGTTTTGATCTATCCCTATAGATCTTAATGCCTAGAATGTAAGCAGCTTCTCCTAGGTCCTTCATAGAGAAACTTTTATTCAAGTAACCTTTTATGCTCTCCAAAAACTCTACGTTGTTTCCAATCAGTAATATGTCATCCACATATAATATTAGAAACGCCACAGAGCTCCCACTCACTTTCTTGTAAATACAAGATTCTCCAACCACTTGTATAAACCCAAATGCTTTGATCACCTCATCAAAGCATTTGTTCCAACTCCGAGATGCTTGCACCATTCCATAAATGGATCGCTGGAGCTTGCACACCTTGTTAGCATTCTTAGGATCTACAAAACCTTCGGGTTGTATCATATACAACTCTTCCTTAAGGAAACCGTTAAGGAACGCCGTTTTGACATCCATCTGCCAGATTTCATAATCGAAAAATGCAGCTATTGCTAACATGATTCTGACGGACTTAAGCATCGCTACGGGTGAGAATGTCTCATCGTAGTCAATTCCTTGAACTTGTGAAAAACCCTTTGCCACAAGTCGAGCTTTATAAACGGTCACATTGCCGTCAGCATCCGTCTTCCTCTTAAAGATCCATTTGTTCTGAATAGCCTTGCGACCCTCAGGTAGTACCTCCAAAGTCCACACTTTGTTCTCATACATGGATCCTATCTCGGATTTCATGGCTTCTAGCCATTTGTTGGAATCTGGGCCCACCATTGCTTCTTCATAATTTGCAGGTTCGTTGTTGTCTAACAACATGATTGATAAGACGGGATTACCGTACCACTCTGGAGCAGCACGTGATCTCGTCGACCTGCGTGGTTCGACAGAAACTTGAACCGGAGTTTCATGATCTTCATCATTAACTTCCTCCTCAACCGGCGTCGCAATGACAGAGGTTTCCCCTTGCCCTGCGCCACCATCCAGAGGGATGAGAGGTTCGACAACCTCGTCAAGTTCTATCTTCCTCCCACTCAATTCTCTCGAGAGAAACTCCTTCTCGAGAAAAGCTCCGTTTTTAGCAACAAACACTTTGCCCTCGGATATGAGATAGAAGGTGTACCCAACTGTCTCTTTTGGGTAACCTACGAAGACGCACTTTTCCGCTTTGGGTTCTAGCTTTTCAGGCTGAAGCTTTTTGACATAAGCATCACATCCCCAAACTTTAAGAAACGATAACTTTGGCCTTTTGCCATACCACAGTTCGTATGGTGTCGTCTCAACAGATTTTGATGGTGCCCTATTTAAAGTGAATGCAGCTGTTTCTAATGCATAACCCCAAAATGATAACGACAAATCAGTAAGAGACATCATAGATCGCACCATCTCTAATAGAGTACGATTACGACGTTCGGACACACCATTACGCTGTGGTGTTCCAGGTGGTGTTAACTGTGAAACAATTCCACATTGTCTTAAGTGAGAACCAAACTCGAAACTCAGATATTCACCCCCACGATCAGACCGTAGGAACTTGATCTTCTTGTTATGATGATTTTCCACTTCACTCTGAAATTGCTTGAACTTTTCAAATGTTTCATACTTGTGTTTCATCAAGTAGACATAACCATATCTACTTAAATCGTCAGTGAAGGTGAGAAAATAACGATATCTGCTGCGTGCCTCCACGCTCATCGGACCACACACATCGGTATGCATGATTTCCAACAAGTCACTTGCACGCTCCATTGTTCCGGAGAATGGAGTCTTAGTCATCTTGCCCATGAGGCATGGTTCGCACGTGTCAAGTGAATCAAAGTCAAGTGACTCCAAAAGTCCATCAGCATGGAGTTTCTTCATGCGCTTTACACCAATATGACCTAAGCGGCAGTGCCACAAAAATATGGCACTATCATTGTTAACTCTAACTCTTTTGGTCTCAATGTTATGTATATGCGTATCGCTATCAAGATTCAATATGAACAATCCTCTCACATTCGGTGCATGACCATAAAAGATGTTACTCATAGAAATAGAACAACCATTATTCTCTGACTTAAAAGAGTAACCGTCTCGCAATAAACAAGATCCAGATATAATGTTCATGCTCAACGCAGGCACTAAATAACAATGTTTTAAGTTCATCACTAATCCTGACGGTAACTGAAGTGACACTGTGCCGACGGCGATTGCATCAACCTTGGAACCATTTCCTACGCGCATCGTCACTTCATCTTTCGCCAGCCTTCGTCTATTCCGCAGTTCCTGTTTCGAGTTGCAAATATGAGCAACATAACCGGTATCGAATACCCAGGCACTACTACGAGAGCCGGTTAAGTACACATCAATAACATGTATATCAAATATACCTGATTTTTCTTTGCCCGCCTTCTTATCTGCCAGATACTTGGGGCAATTGCGCTTCCAGTGACCCATACCCTTGCAATAGTAGCACTCCGTTTCAGGCTTAGGTCCAGCTTTGGGTTTCTTCGTCGGATTGGCAACAAGCTTGCCGCTCTTCTTCGACTTGCCCTTCTTGCGTTTGCCGTTTCTCTTGAAACTAGTGGTCTTATTCACCATCAACACTTGATGCTCTTTACGGAGTTCAGACTCTGCGACTTTCAGCATCGCAAACAACTCGCCGGGAGACTTGTTCATCCCTTGCATGTTGTAGTTCAACACAAAGCCTTTATAGCTTGGCGGCAGTGATTGAAGGATTCTGTCAGTGATAGCTTCTTGCGGGAGTTCAATCCCCAGCTCAGCTAGACGGTTTGAGTACCCAGACATTTTGAGCACATGTTCACTGACAGATGAGTTTTCCTCCATCTTGCAGGCATAGAATTTATCGGAGGTCTCATACCTCTCGATCCAGGCGTTCTTCTGAAAGATAAACTCCAACTCCTGGAACATCTCAAATGCTCCATGACGCTCAAAGCGACGTTGAAGTCCCGGTTCTAAGCCATACAAGACTGCACATTGAACTATTGAGTAGTCCTCCTTACGTGCCAACCAAGCGTTCTTAACATCCCGATCAGCCGTAGCGGGTGGTTCATCTCCTAACGCAGCATTAAGGACATAATCCTTCTTCCCAGCTTGTAAGATTAGCTTAAGATTACAAGCCCAGTCTACAAAGTTGCGTCCATCATCTTTCAACTTAGCTTTCTCTAGGAACGTATTAAAATTTAGGATGACTGTCGCGTGAGCCATGATCTACAACACAAATATATTCAAAGTGGACTTAGACTATGTTCAAGATAATTAGAGTTTAACTAAATCAGATTATTCGCTAAACTCCCACTCAAAAAGTACACCTCTCTAGTCATTTGAGTGGTTCATGATCCACTTACACTAGCTCAAGTCCGATCATCACGTGAGTTGAGTATAGTTTCAGTGGTAAGCATCCCTATGCTAATCATATCATCTATATGATTCATGATCGACCTTTCGGTCTCATGTGTTCCGAGGCCATGTCTGCACATGCTAGGCTCGTCAAGCTTAACCCGAGTGTTCCGCGTGCGCAACTGTTTTGCACCCGTTGTATGTGAACGTTGAGTCTATCACACCCGATCATCACGTGGTGTCTCGAAACGACGAACTGTAGCAACGGTGCACAGTCGGGGAGAACACAATTTCGTCTTGAAATTTTAGTGAGAGATCACCTCATAATGCTACCGTCGTTCTAAGCAAAATAAGGTGCATAAAAGGATTAACATCACATGCAATTCATAAGTGACATGATATGGCCATCATCACGTGCTTCTTGATCTTCATCACCAAAGCACCGCCACGATCTTCTTGTCACCGGCGCCACGCCATGATCTCCATCAACGTGTTGCCATCGGGGTTGTCATGCTACTCATGCTATTACTACTAAAGCTACATCCTAGCAAAATAGTAAACGCATCTGCAAGCACAAACGTTAGTATAAAGACAACCCTATGGCTCCTGCCGGTTGCCGTACCATCGACGTGCAAGTCGATATTTCTATTACAACATGATCATCTCATACATGCAATATATCACATCACATCGTTGGCCATATCACATCACAAGCATACCCTGCAAAAACAAGTTAGACGTCCTCTAATTTTGTTGTTGCATGTTTTACGTGGTGACCAAGGGTATCTAGTAGGATCGCATCTTACTTACGCAAACACCACAACGGAGATATATGAGTTGCTATTTAACCTCATCCAAGGACCTCCTCGGTCAAATCCGATTCAACTAAAGTTGGAGAAACCGACACTTGTCAGTCATCTTTGAGCAACGGAGTTACTCGTAACGATGAAACCAGTCTCTCGTAAGCGTACGAGTAATGTCGGTCCAAGCCGCTTCAATCCAACAATACCGCGGAATCAAGAAAAGACTAAGGAGGGCACCAAAACGCACATCACCGCCCACAAAAACTTTTGTGTTCTACTCGAGAAGACATCTACGCATGAACCTAGCTCATGATGCCACTGTTGGGAAACGTCGCATGGGAAACAAAATTTTTCCTACGCGCACGAAGACCTATCATGGTGATGTCCATCTACGAGAGGGGATGAGTGATCTACGTACCCTTGTAGATCGTACAGCAGAAGCGTTAGTGAACGCGGTTGATGTAGTGGAACGTCCTCACGTCCCTCGATCCGCCCCGCGAACAATCCCGCGATCAGTCCCACGATCTAGTACCGAACGGACGGCACCTCCGCGTTCAGCACACGTACAGCTCGACGATGATCTCGGCCTTCTTGATCCAGCAAGAGAGACGGAGAGGTAGAAGAGTTCTCCGGCAGCGTGACGGTGCTCCGGAGGTTGGTGATGACCTTGTCTCAGCAGGGCTCCGCCCGAGCTCCGCAGAAACGCGATCTGGAGGAAAAACCGTGGAGGTATGTGGTCGGGCTGCCGTGGAAAAGTCGTCTCAAATCAGCCCTAAAACCTCCGTATATATAGGTGGGAGGGAGGGGACCTTGCCTTGGGGCTCAAGGAGCCCCAAGGGGGTCGGCCGAGCCAAGGGGGGAAGACTCCCCCCAAACCGAGTTGGACTTGGTTTGGTGGGAGGGAGTCCTTCCCTTCCTTCCCACCTCCTCCTTTTTTTTTCTTTTCTCTTGATTTTATCTTCTTGGCGCATAGGGCCCTTTTGGGCTGTCCCACCAGCCCACTAAGGGCTGGTGTGCCACCCTCAAGGCCTATGGGCTTCCCCGGGGTGGGTTGCCCCCCCCGGTGAACTCCCGGAACCCATTCGTCATTCCCGGTACATTCCCGGTAACTCCGAAAACCTTCCCGTAATCAAATGAGGTCATCCTATATATCAATCTTTGTTTCCGGACCATTCCGGAAACCCTCGTGACGTCCGTGATCTCATCCGGGACTCCGAACAACATTCGGTAACCAACCATATAACTCAAATACGCATAAAACAACGTCGAACCTTAAGTGTGCAGACCCTGTGGGTTCGAGAACTATGTAGACATGACCCAAGAGACTCCTCGGTCAATATCCAATAGCGGGACCTGGATGCCCATATTGGATCCTACATATTCTACGAAGATCTTATCGTTTGAACCTTAGTGCCAAGGATTCATTTAATCCCGTATGTCATTCCCTTTGTCCTTCGGTATGTTACTTGCCCGAGATTCGATCGTCAGTATCCGTATACCTATTTCAATCTCGTTTACGGGCAAGTCTCTTTACTCGTTCCGTAATACAAGATCCCGCAACTTACACTAAGTCACATTGCTTGCAAGGCTTGTGTGTGATGTTGTATTACCGAGTGGGCCCCGAGATACCTCTCCGTCACACGGAGTGACAAATCCCAGTCTTGATCCATACTAACTCAACTAACACCTTCGGAGATACCTGTAGAGCATCTTTATAGTCACCCAGTTACGTTGCGACGTTTGATACACACAAAGCATTCCTCCGGTGTCAGTGAGTTATATGATCTCATGGTCATAGGAATAAATACTTGACACGCATAAAACAGTAGCAACAAAATGACACGATCAACATGCTACGTCTATTAGTTTGGGTCTAGTCCATCACGTGATTCTCCTAATGACGTGATCCAGTTATCAAGTAACAACACCTTGTTCATAATCAGAAGACACTGACTATCTTTGATCAACTGGCTAGCCAACTAGAGGCTTGCTAGGGACGGTGTTTTGTGTATGTATCCACACATGTAAATGAGTCTTCATTCAATACAATTATAGCATGGATAATAAACGATTATCTTGATACAGGAATTATAATAATAACTATATTTATTATTGCCTCTAGGGCATAATTCCAACAGTATTCCTCCGGTGCCAGTGAGTTATATGATCTCATGGTCATAGGAATAAATACTTGACACGCAGAAAACAATAGCTATAAAAGGACATGATCAATATGCTATGTATATAATTTGGGTCTTGTCCATCACATGATTCTCCTAATGATGTGATCCCGTTATCAAGCAACAACACTTGCCTATGGTCAGGAAACCTTGACCATCTTTGATCAACGAACTAGTCAACTAGAGGCTCACTAGGGATAGTGTGTTTGTCTATGTATCCACACATGTATTTGAGTTTCCAATCAATACAATTCTAGCATGGATAATAAACGATTATTATGAACAAGGAAATATAATAATAACTAATTTATTATTGCCTCTAGGGCATATTTCCAATATTTAATACTCAAGCATATCAACAAGCAACCATGTCTTTCAAAATATCAACGCTAAATAACACTATCTCTAGCCCATCATGCTCAATCATTGATCCATTCATGCAACACACACAAATATTAGCTACATCCAATGCTCAAGTATGATGATAGTGTTCCTTAGTTGGTGCTTTATAAGAGAAGATGGAGACTCAAATAATCATAAAAATTGCATAAAGTAAATAGATAGGCCCTTCGCAGAGGAAAGCAGAGATTTGCACAGGTGCTAGAGCTCAAAGCTTGAATTGAGAGATAAAATTATTTTGGGTGGCATGCTTTTCGTGTCAACAAAAACGATTAAGAGTTTCAAATATCTCCAATGCTAAACAAGCGAGAGGCGGTTCCCAAACTGAAAATAAAGTTTATTCATTTTCCACCATTCTTTCACATTCCACGTCTAGCCGCATCCACGGGTACCATCCATACCAACACTTTCCAAGGAATTTATTATTTGACAACATAAAATAAATTTCTTTGCATTTTGGGACTGGGCAACCCTATTACTGCCATACTCTTGCGGAATAAAAAGTGAATAAACACTCATCTTGAGAATAACCTATTTAGCATGGAAGATACCGACCACCCCTCGCCGCTTGATGAGTGGTACGGACACACAAAACAGAAGTTTATTTTGAACAATAGAGTTGGCACATACAAATTTACTTGGAACAACACTGAAATACAACATATAGGTAGGTATGATGGACTCATTTGGCACAACTTTGGGTTTAGGATTTGGATGCACAAGCAACATTCCCACTTAGTAAAAGTGAAGGCTAGCAAATAGATTGATAAGCGCCCAACCAAGGAACGAAAACTATCATAGGAGAACATTAAACATAAATAACATCGAATAATGCAACACAAGTAGGATGTAATTTCATAGCATAATTATTGACTTCATGTGCATGCATAGAGAATCACAAGCCTTAACACCAATATTCTTACTAAAGCATAATTACTCATCCACATAACTCACATATCACTATCTATCACAAAACTATTGTAAAGAATCAACTTTAACATCCAATGACCTTCATTAAAGTTTTTATTATATCTCCCCTGGATATCTATCATTTTGAGACCAATTTCAATTAAATAAAATCACCATTGCTAATAAAAAGCTCTCAAACAAATATAAGTGAAGAGTGAGAGCACGAGTTTCTTTAAAATTTCAACTCTCAAAATAATATATGTGAAGAAAGATAGGATTTCTTCAAATTTATACTAACTCTCAAAATAATCTAACTGAAGCATGGGAGCATATTTCTTTCAAATAACAGCGCCACCGTGTTCAAAAATATATAAGCGAAGTACTAGATCAATTCAATCAAACTACTCTCACAAGATATAAGTGAAGATCAATGAGTAGTCAAACAATTAAGTAGCTATGTGAGGACTCTCTCTCAATAAAGATTTTCAGATCTGATATTTTATTTCAAATAGCAAATAAAACAAAATACACTCCAAGAATAACACATATCGTGTGGACAAATAAAAATTTAGGCTCAACATAGGCTAACCGATATTTGTTTGATGAAGAGAGGTGGGATGTGTTGCATCCACAAGCTTAGATACTTGAGACTTCTTGAAATATTTACTTAGGGTTCCTTGGGCATCACCAAGATTGAGCTTTTGTATCTCGTTCAATCATCTCATATCCTGGTTTCACCTAAGTCTTAAAAAATTCATCCACACAATACTTGAAAAGAACTCATGAGATATGTTCGTACACATAAAAGTAAATCAATACTTCATGTACTGCCAAGACAAGTTGCATAATATTTTTCAAATATTAGGTACTATAAACTATCATTTCCACAATTTATATGTACCAATATAAGCCATGGAAACTATAGGATAAGTAGATAACGAAACTATGACAACAATCTGTCCAAATAGAACAAACTATAGCAATCTATACAAAACGTGTACGTGTTTATCTCTAAAAATTCTGAAGATTTAGGTGTATTAAAGTACTATGTAAAAATTTTAGAAACTTTCCACATTCCAGTAAAATATTATAATTCAAATACTATAACATATGTTTCTGTTTTTGTACAACACACATCACACATGCAATTCAAGCATTCTAGGCCACTCTTGGAACCTTTCATTAAAAAACAAGATTATAAATAACATCTTGTTGGGGAACGTTGCATGGGAAACAAAAAAATGTCCTACGCACACGAAGACCTATCATGGTGATGTCCATCTACGAGAGGAGCTTTAGATCTATGTATCCTTGTAAATCGCAGAACAGGAAGCGTTAAGAAACGCGGTTGATGTAGTGGAATGTATTCACGTCCCTCGATCAGCCCCATGAACCGTCCCACGAACCGTCCCGCGATCCGTTCCACGAACCGTCCCACAATCCGTCCCACGAACCGTCTCGCGATCCGTCGCACGAACCGTCTTGCGATCCGTCTCACGTTCCGTTTCGATCTAGTGCCGAACGGACGGCACCTCCGCGTTCAGCACACGTACAGCTCGATGACGATCTTCACCTTCTTGATCCAACAAGAGGGGGCGGAGAGGTAGAAGATTTCTCCGGCAGCGTGACGGCACGCCGATGGTGGTGATGATCTACTCCGGCAGGGCTTCACCTAAGCTCCGTAGAAATACGATCTAGAGGAAAAACTGCGTGGTATAGGGTCGAGCAGCACGTGGCAAAGTTGTATCTCAAAAACCCTCAATACCTCTAGTATATACAGGAGGGAGGGAGGGGAGGAGGCAGCCTCAAACCCTCAAGGTTTGGCCAAAATTGGAGGTGGAGGAGTCCTACTCCAATCCTACTTGGAGTAGGATTCCACCTTCCCACTTGGAAACTCTTTCCACCTTGTGTTTTTTCCTTCTCAAAGCTTATGGGCCTTAGTGGGAACTTATTCCAGCCCACTAGGGGCTGGTTTATCTCTTACCATAGCCCATGAGACCCCTTGGGACGTGACACCCCTCCCGATGGTCCCCGGCACCCTCCCGGCACTCCCGGTACACTACCGATGAGCCCAAAAAATTTCTGGTGACCAAAACAGGACTTCCTATATATCAATCTTTACCTCTGGACCATTCTGGAGCTCCTCGTGATGTCCTGGATCTCATCTGGGACTCCGAACAACTTTCGGTTACCAACAGCTATAACTCAACTATATCGAAACGTCACCGAACCTTAAGTGTGCAGACCCTGCGGGTTCAAGAACTATGTAGACATGACCCGAGACACTCCTCTGTCAATATCCAATAGCGGGACCTGGATGCCCATATTGGATCCTACATATTCTCCGAAGATCTTATCGGTTGAACCTCAGTGTCAAGGACTCATATAATCCTGTATGTCATTCCCTTTGTCCTTCGGTATGTTACTTGCCCAAGATTTGATCGTTGGTATCCGCATACCTATTTCAATTTCATTACCGGCAAGTCTCTTTACTCCTTCCGTAATACAAGATCCTGTGACTTACACTTAGTCACATTGCTTGCAAGGCTTGTGTGTGATGTTGTATTACCGAGTGGGCCCCGAGATACCTCTCCGTCACACGGAGTGACAAATCCCAATCTTGATCCATACTAACTCAACGGACACCTTCGGAGATACCTGTAGAGCACCTTTATAGTCACCCAGTTACGTTGTGCCATTTGATGCACACAAGGTATTCCTTCGGTGCTAGTGAGTTATATGATTTCATGGTCATAGGAACAAATACTTGACATGCAGAAAACAATAGCAATAAAACGACACGATCAATATGCTACGTTCATAGTTTGGGTCTTGTCCATCACATGATTCTCCTAATGATGTGATCCCGTTATCAAGTGACAACACTTGCCTATGGCCACGAAACCTTGACCATCTTTGATCAACGAACTAGTCAACTAGAGGCTCACTAGGGACAGTGTGTTGTCTATGTATCCACACATGTATTTGAGTTTCCAATCAATACAATTCTAGCATGGATAATAAATGATTATTATGAATAAGGAAATATAATAATAATTAATTTATTATTGCCTCCAGGGCATATTTCTAACAGTCTCCCACTTGCACTAGAGTCAATAATCTAGTTCACATCACCATGTGATTTTAACGAATCCAACACCCATATAGTTCTAGGGTCTCATCACGTCTTGCTCGTGAGAGAGGTTTTAGTCAACGGTTCTGAATCTTTCAGATCCGTGTGTGCTTTACAAATATTTATGTCATCTTATAGATGATGCTACTACGTGCTATTCGGAAATACTCCAAATATCTACTCTACTATACAAATCCGTTTTACTACTCATAGTTATTCGGATTAGTGTCAAAGCTTGCATCAACGTAACCCTTTACGACGAACTCTTGAACCACCTCCATAATCGAGAAAAATTCCTTAGTCCATTAGTTAGTAAGGATAACTTTGACCGCTGTTCAGTGATTCAATCCTGGATCACTCTTTGTACTTCTTAACAGACTTGTGGCAAGGCACACATCAGGTGCGGTACACAGCATGGCATACTGTAGAGTCTATGGCTAAGGCATAGGGGAGACCTTCGTCTTTTCTCTTTCTTCTCCCATGGTCGGGCTTTTGAGTCCTACTCATATTCACACCTTACAACACAACCAAGAACTCTTTCTTTGCTGATCTATTTTGAACTCCTTCAAAAACTTGTCAAGGCATGCATTTCATTTGAAAGTTCTGTCTAGCATTTTGATCTATCTCCATAGATCTTGATGCTCAATGTTCAAGTAGCTCTATCTAGGTTTTCCTCTGAAAAACTCCTTTCAAACAACCCTTTATGCTTCACAGAAATTCTACATTACTTCCGATCTACAATATGTCAACCACATATACTTATCAGAAATTCTATAGTGCTCCCACTTACTTCTTTGGAAGTACAAGTTTCTCATAAACCTTGTACAAACCCAAAAGCTTTGATCATCTTATCAAAGTGTATATTCCAACTACGAGATGCTTGCACCAGTCCATAAAAGGATCGCTGGAGCTTGCATACTTGTTAGTATCCTTAATATCGACAAAACCTTCTGGTTGTATCACATACAACCTTTCCTCAAGGAAACTGTCGAGGAAACAATGTTTTGACATCCTATGTGCAATATTTCATAAATAATGCAGCAACTGCTAACATAACCCCAACAGACTCTTAGCATCGCTACGAGTGAGAAAGTCTCATCATAGTCAACTCTTTCATATTGCCGGAAACATATTTGCGACAAATCGAGCTTTTCGTAATAGTGACTTTTCACCATCATCGTCTGTCTTCCTTTTAAAGATCCATATTTACTTAATAGTCCTACGACCATCAAGTAGTTATCCCAAAGTATACACTTTGTTTTCATACATGGATCCTGTCTCGGATTTCATGGCCTCCAGGCATTTGTCGGAATCCGGGCCCACCATCGCTTCTCCATAGCTCGTAGGTTCATTGTTGTTCAACAACATGACCTCCAAGACACGGTTACCGCACCACTCTGTAGTAGTATGTGACCTTGTCGACCTACGAGGTTTGTAGTAACTTGATCCGAAGCTCTAATGATCACCATCATTAGCTTCCACTTCAATTGGTGGAGGCACCACCGGAACATCTTCCTGCACCCTGCTAAACACTGGTTGAAGTGATGGTTCACTAACCTCATCAAGTTCCACCACCCTCCCACTCAATTCTTTCGAGAGAAATCTTTCCTTGAGAAAGAACCCATTTCTAGAAACAAACACTTTGCTTCCGTATATGAGATAGGAGATGTATCCAACTGTTTTGGATATCTTATGAAGATGCATTTATCCGCTTTGGGTTCGAGCTTATGAGACTGAAACTTTTTCACATAAGCGTCGCAGACCCAAAATTTTAAGAAACGATAGCTTAAGTTTCTCCAAACCATAGTCTATACTGTGTCATCTCAACGGAAATACGCGGTGCCCTATTTAAAGTGAATGCGGTTGTCTCTAATGCATAACCCATAAACAATAGTGGTAATTCGATAAGAGACATCATAGTATGCACTATATCAAAATAGGGCGTGGCTATGACATTCGAACACACCATCACACTATGGTGTTCCAGGTGGCATGAATTGCGAAACAATTTTCACATTGTCTTAACCGTGTACCAAAACTCGCAACTCAGATATTCATCTCTATGATCATAGCGTAGACAGTTTATCCTCTTGTCATGACGATCTTCACTCTGAAATAGCTTTGAACTTTTCAATATTTCAGACTTGTGATTCATCAAGTAAACACTCCTGTATCTACTCAAATCGTCAGTGACGTAAGAACATAACGATATCCACTGCGTGCGTGAGCACTCATTGGACTGCACACATGAAAAATGTATTATTCACAACAAGTTACTCTCTTGTTTCATGTGGCATGATTTGCATGTCTCAAGTGATTCAAAATCAAGTGAGTCCAGACGATCCATCTCTATGGAGCTTCTTCATGCATTTATACCAACATGTATGGTTTGCATGTCTCAAACGTTTCAAAAATGAGTGAGTACAAAGATCCATCAGCATGGAGCTTCTTCATGCAATTTACACCAACATGACTCAAGTGGCAGTGCCACAACTAAGCGGTACTATCATCATTAGTTTGTATCTTTTGGCACCAATATTATGAACATGTGTAACACTACGATCGAGATTCAATTAACCATTGAGGGTAATTATTCAAGCAAATAGAATAACTATTATTCTCTTTAAATGAATAATCATATTGCAATAAACACGATCCAATCATGTTCATGCTCAACGCAAACACCAAATAACAAATATTTAGGTTTTACCACCAATCTCGATGATAGAGGGAGCGTGCGATGTTTGATCACATCAACCTTGGAAACACTTCCAACACGTATCGTCACCTCGCCTTTAGCTAGTCTCCGTTTATACCGTAGCTTTCATTTCGAGTTACTAATCACTTAGCAATCGAACCGTTATCCAATACCCTCGTGCTACTAGGAGTACCAGTAAAGTACACATCAATATCATGTATATCAAATATACTTCTGTCGACTTTGCCAGCCTTCTTATCTACCAAGTATCTAGGGTAGCTTCGCCTTAGTGACCGTTCCCCTCATAACAGAAGCACTTAGTCTCGGGTTTGGGTTCAATCTTGGGTTTCTTCATTGGAGCAGCAACTGGTTTGTCGTTTCATGAAGTATCCCTTCTAGCCCTTGCCCTTCTTGAAACTAGTGGTTTTACTAACCATCAACAATTGATGCTCCTTCTTGATTTCTACTTTCACAGTGTCAAACATTGTGAATCGCTCAAGGATCATCATATCTATCCTTGATATGTTTATAGTTCATCACGAAGCTCTAGCAGCTTGGTGGCAGTGACTTTGGAGAACCATCATTATCTCATCTGGAAGATTAACTCCCACTTGATTCAAGCGATTGTTGTACTCAGACAATCTGAGAACATGATCAACGATTTGAGTTTTTCTCCTTCTACTTTGTAGACAAAGAATCTTGTCGGAGGTCTCATACCTCTCAACAAGGGCACGAGCATGAAATCTCAATTTCATCTCCTAGAACATCTCTTATGTTCCGTGACGTTTCAAGACGTCTTGGGCGCCTTGCTTCTAAGTCATTAAGTATTATGTACTGAACTATCACGTAGTCATCCAAAACGTGTATGTCGGATGTTCGCAACATCCACAAACGACGCTCGAGGTGCAGCACACCGAGTGGTGCATCAAGGACATAAGCCTTTTGTGCAGCAATGAGGACAATCCTCAGTTTTACGGACCCAGTCCCAAAAGTTGCTACTTTCAACTTTCAACTAAATTTTCTCTAGAAACATATAAAAATAGTAGAGCTATAACGCAAGCTACATCGTAATTCGCAAAGACCATTAGACTATGTTCATGATAATTAGTTCAATTAATCATATTACTTAAGAACTCCCACTCAAAAAGTACATCTCTCTAGTCATTTTAGTGGTACATGATCCAAATCCACTAACTCAAGTTCGATCATCACGTGAGTTGAGAATAGTTTCAGTGGTAAGCATATCTATGCTAATCATATCAACTATACGATTCATGCTCGACCTTTCGGTCTCATGTGTTCTGAGTCCATGTTTGCACATGCTAGGCTCGTCAAGCTTAACTCGAGTGTTCCGCGTGTGCAACTATTTTGCACCCGTTGTATGTGAACGTTGAGTCTATCACACCCGATCATCACGTGGTGTTTCGAAACGACGAACTGTCGCAACGGTGCACAGTCGGGGAGAACACAATTTTGTCTTGAAATTTATTGAGAGATCACCTCATAATGCTACCGTCGTTGTAAGCAAAATAAGGTGCATAAAAGGATTAACATCACATGCAATTCATAAGTGAGATGATATGGCCATCATCTTGTGCTTCTTGATCTCCATCACTTCAGCACCGACATGATCTTCTTGTCACCGCACCACACCATGATCTCCATCATCATGATCTCCATCAATGTGTCGCCATCGAGGTTGTCGTGCTATCTATGCTATTACTACTAAAGCTACGACCTAGCAATATAGTAAACGCATCTGCAAACACAAATGTTAGTTTAAATACAACCCTATGGCTCTTGCCGGTTGCCGTAGCATCGACGTGCAAGTCGATATTAACTATTACAACATGATCATCTCATACATCCAATATATCACATCACGTCATTAGCCATATAATATCACAAGTATACCGTGCAAAAACAAGTTAGACATCCTCTAATTTGTTGTTGCATGTTTTATGTGGCTGCTATGGGTATCTAGTATGATCGCATCTTACTTACGCAAAAACCACAAAGGAGATGTGCAAATTGGTATTTAATCTCTCCTAGGACCGCCTCGATCAAAACCAATTCAACTAAAGTTGAAGAAACCGACACCCGCGAGTCATCTTTATGCAACGAGGTTGCATGTCAAGCAATGAAATCAGTCTTTCGTAAGCGTACGAATAATGTTGGTCTGGGCCGCTTCAATCCAACAATACCGTCGAATCGAGAAAAGACTAAGGAGGGCAACAAATCGAACATCACCGTCCACAAAACCCTTTGTGTTCTACTCGAGATAACATCTACGCATGAACCTAGCTCATGATGCCACTGTTGGGGAATGTTGCATGTGAAACAAAAAAGTTTCTACGAACAAGAAGACCTATCATCGTGATGTCCATCTATGAGAGGAGATTTGGATCTACGTACCCTTGTAGATCGCATAGCAGGAAGCGTTAAGAAACGCGGTTGATGTAGTGGAACGTCTTCACGTCCCTCGATCAGCCCCACGAACCATCCCACGAACCGTCCCGCGATCCGTTCCACAAACTGTCCCGCGATCCGTCCCACGAACCGTCTCGCGATCCGTCGCACGAACCATCTTGCGATCCGTCTCACGATCCGTTCCGATCTAGTGCCGAACGGACGGCACCTCCGCGTTCAGCACACGTACAACTCGATGACGATCTCCACCTTCTTGATCCAGCAAGAGGGGGCGGAGAGGTAGAAGAGTTATCCGGCAGCGTGACGGCACACCGGTGGTGGTGATGATCTACTCCGACAGGGCTTCGCCTAAGCTCCACAGAAATACGATCTAGAGGAAAAACTGCGTGGTATAGGGTCGAGCAGCATGTGGCAAAGTTGTGTCTCAAAAACCATCAATACCTCTAGTATATATAGGAGGGAGGGAGGGGAGGAGGCAGCCTCAAACCCTCAAGGTTTGGCCGAAATTGGAGGTGGAGGAGTCCTACTCCAATCCTACTTGGAGTAGGGTTCCACCTTCCCACTTGGAAACTCTTTCCAGCTTGTGTTTTTTCCTTCTCAAATCTTATGGGCCTTAGTTGTAACTTATTCCAGCCCACTAGGGGCTGGTTTATCTCTTCCCATAGCCCATGAGACCCCTTGGGACGTGACACCCCTCCCGATGGTCCCCGACACCCCTCCCGGCACTCCCGGTACACTACCGATGAGCCCGAAAATTTTCCGGTGACCAAAACAGGACTTCCTATATATCAATCTTTACCTCCGGACCATTTTGGAGCTCCTCATGACATCCTGGATCTCATCTAGGACTCCGAAAAACTTTTGGTTACCAACACCTATAACTCAACTATACCGAAACGTCACTGAACCTTAAGTGTGCAGACCCTGCGGGTTCGAGAAGTATGTAGACATGAACCGAGACACTCCTTGGTCAATATCCAATAGCGGGACCTGGATGCCCATATTGGATCCTACATATTCTCCGAAGATCTTATCGGTTGAACCTCAGTATCAAGGATTCATATAATCCTGTATGTCATTCCCTTTGTCCTTCGATATGTTACTTGCCCGAGATTTGATTGTTGGTATCCGCATACCTATTTCAATTTCGTTACAGGCAAGTCTCTTTACTTGTTCCGTAATACAAGATCCCGTGACTTACACTTAGTCACATTGCTTGCTAGGCTTGTGTGTGATGTTGTATTACCGAGTGGGCCCCGAGATACCTCTCCGTCACACGGAGTGACAAATCCCAATCTTGATCCATACTAACTCAACGGACACCTTCGGAGATACCTGTAGAGCACCTTCATAGTCACCCAGTTACGTTGCGACGTTTGTTGCACACAAGGTATTCCTTCGGTGCCAGTGAGTTATATGATCTCATGGTCATAGGAACAAATACTTGACACGCAAAAAAATAGCAATAAAACAACATGATCAATATGCTACGTTCATAGTTTGGGTCTTGTCCATCACATGATTCTCCTAATGATGTGATCCCGTTATCAAGTGACAACACTTGCCTATGGCCACGAAACCTTGACCATCTTTGATCAACGAACTAGTCAACTAGAGGCTCACTAGGGACAGTGTGTTGTCTATGTATCCACACATGTATTTGAGTTTCCAATCAATACAATTCTAGCATGGATAATAAACGATTATTATGAACAAGTAAATATAATAATAACTAATTTATTATTGCCTCTAAGGCATATTTCCAACACATCTAACAGAGAACAACAAAATAAAATGATGGTCCAATTAAAACACATATCATGTGACGAATAAAAATATAGCTCCAAGTAAGATATACTGATAATGTTCAAGATGAATGAGGGGATTCCTTCCGGGGCATCCCCAAGCTTAGACTCTTGAGTCTTCCTTGGATATTACCTTGGGGATGCCTTGGGCATACCCAAGATTAGGTTCTTTCTTCTCCTTATTCTTCTTATATTGGCATCTCACCCAAAACTTGAAAACTTCAATTACATAAGACTTAACAAAACTCCGTGAGATGGGTTAGTATGATAACTAGAAAACAAGAAATTGAAAACTTCAATTACACAATTGCTACTTTACTATATCATTTCTAAAATTTATATTGACCAATATAAGCTATAGAAACTAGAAAACAAGCAAACTATGCATCACGAACATAATTCGTCAAAGAAACTAGAAAACAAGCAAACTATGCATTGCGAACATAATTTGTCAAAAACAGAATAGTCTCTAAAGATATGAATTAACACCATACTTATCTGACTCTAAACTTCTGAAAAATTAGGAAAACACAGAGAATTTGTATACCAAGACTTTATAAAAATTTCAGAATTTTTTGACGCCTAGTAAAATCAGAGAAATTTTGCACTCGACGTAAAAGTTTCTGCTTTTGCATGGAATCAAACAAACAAGTATCCACACTATCCCAAAGGATTTACTTGGAACTTTATTGAAATAAAAGCTATAAAACATGATTAATACAGTATATTAATCATGTGAACATGTTGGGTTCTACGGTAGGCGCATCACATGCAAATAAAATTTTCCTACGTGAAGAACAACCAAGAACATGCTACGGAGATGGATTATAGATCGTTACCACTAGACGTGCAGTGCCGTGCAGCGGAAGTAGATGTAGCAGCGCGTCCGCGTGGTCCGTCTCCTCCTCGTTCGATTTCCCTCGAACAACCGGTCGTTGGATCCCACGTATAGGTTTGCCAGAGCGGCGCAGGTGCACCGCCTCTAACGGTATTCGCGCGTGCACAAGGAACACCGTGCGGCGGACCGCTAGGTCCGGATCTCACGGTCGGCAGTGGCGAGTGGAGGTGGCTAGATGCAACACATGCACAACCCTAATGACGGTGTCGAAGCGATCAATCGAATAAGTGTGCCACAACTCCACTATATATAGGCTTCCGACGCAGGCTCAACTCTTGGGCCTCGCACGGACCCTAAAGTCCACGTGTTCCTTTCCTTAAGCGTGCGACCCTTTAGAGACATCATGTAGCTACATGCTCTAGGTGAAGCTCAACCTTAACACGTTTTCACTGAAATGCTGGCATATCAAAATAGTGATTGGAATAGAGGATGTAATGGACCCTTTAGATCTTGTGGGGGATTGCTGAAATATGAGATGGGCCTAGAGCGCATATGACAATTTCAAAAAAATATATCTAAGGGCTCACGTAGGTGGCTGATGTCAGCTGTGCAACAAAAGACCTTCCAATGGCGCCAGAAATAGGTGTGTCAACGGCACCAGGAATCCTTTTGCTACGGCTACGCCTTAAGGGACTTCCTAGGCAAATATGCAAAGGATTTCCCCCGTGGCCTTGGAGCCTTGTGTTGGTGTTCCCTCGAAGCGGAAAGGGTGATGTAGCGCAACAATGGTAAGTATTTCCCTCAGTTTGAGAACCAAGGTATCGATCCAGTGAAGGAGTATCACAAGAGCTTGCACAAACATAAAGAACCTGCTCCCAACGCTATGAAGGGGTTTTCAATCCCTTATAGATTGTTTGCCAAGTGAGAACTGAAAGAAACAAAGTAACAAAGCAAAGTAAAAGCGGAGGTGTAAACGATAGATGTGTATAGACCCGGGGGCCGTAGTGTTTACCAGTGGCTTCTCTCAGGAAAGCAAGTAGACGGTGGGTGAATAAATTACTGTCGAGCAATTGATAGAACCACGCAAAGTCGTGACGATATCTATGGCAACGATTATATCTATAGGCATCACGTCCAAAACAAGTAGACCGATACTGTCTGCATCTACTACTATTACTCCACACATCGACCGCTATCCAGCATGCATCTAGTGTATTAAGTCCAAAAGAACAGAGTAACGCCTTAAGTAAGATGACATGATGTAGATGGACAATCTCATATCAACGACAGAGCCCATCTTGTTACCCTTGATGGCAACTACTCAATGTGTTCCTTGCTGCCCCTACTGTCACTGGGAAAGGTCACCACATGGTAAGAACCCAAAACCAAGCACTTCTCCCATTGCAAGAATCATAGATCTAGTTGGCCAAACAAAACCCAAGACTCGGAGAGACTTACAAGGATATGAAATCATGCATATAAGAAATCAGCAAAGACTCAAATATATATCATAGATAATCTGATCACAAATCCACAGTTCATCGGATCTCGACAAACACACCGCCAAAGAAGATTACATCGGATAGATCTCCATGAAGATCATGGAGAACTTTTTATTGAAGATCCAAGAGAGAGAAGAAGCCATCTAGCTACTAACTACGGACCCGTAGGTCTGAAGTGAACTACTCACGAGTCATTGGAGGGGCGATGATGATGATGAAGAAGCCCTGCAACTCCAAAGTTCCCTCCGGCAGGGCACCGGGAAGGGTCTCCAGATGAGATCTCGTGGAAACGGAAGCTTGCGGCGGCGGAAAAGTATTTTCGTGGACCCCCTCATTTTTTGCTGTATTTTAGGGAATATATAGGCCAATGATCTAGGTTAGGGGGCGCTCAGGGAGGCCACAAGCCCTGTCACCGCCGCCTCCCCTCGTGGCGGAGTGGGGGCTTGTGGGCTCCCTGGAGCCCTCCTGGCTTGGCCCACACGCCCCGTGATCTTCTTCCGTTCAGGAAAAAATCATTTCGGGAATTTTATTCCGTTTGGACTCCGTTCCAAAATCCGATCTGGAAAGAGCCAAAAACACAAAAAAAACAGGAACTGGCACTTGGCACTGAATTAATAAGTTAGTCCCAAAAAAGATATAAAAGGTACATAAAACATCCAAAGATGACAAGATAACAGTGTGAAACTATCAAAAATTATAGATACGTTTGAGACGTATCAAGCATCCCAAGCTTAACTCCTGCTCGTCCTCGAGTAGGGAAGTGATAAAGAATGAATTTTTGATGCTTTCATGCTACCTAGCATAGATGTCCTTTGTAATTCCTCTTATGTGACCTGAATGTTCATATCCATTAGATTCAAAACAATAGTTTGCTATTGACATGGAAACAATAATAATTCAAGCGAACTAGCAAGGTAATCATGAACTTTCAAAATAACACGGTCAAAAAAAAGTTATCCCTACAAAAGCATATAGTATGGCTATGCTCTATCATCATTGCACAACGAATTTAAATCATGCACAACCCCGGTATTGGCCAAGTAATTGTTTCACACCTTTACTTTCTCGAACCTTTTCAACTCTCACGCAATACATGAGCGTGAGCCATGGTTTTAGCACTATAAGTGGTGTAGAGTGTGGTGGAGGTCGCAAGACGAACAAGGAGAAGATAGTCACATTAACTAGGCATATCAATGAGCTATGGAGATGCTCATCAATAGATATCAATGTGATTGAGTAGGGATTGCCATACAAATGATGCACTAGAGATACGAGTATGTGAAAGCTCTTAAAGAAAACTAGTGGGTGTGCATCCAACTTGCTTGCTCACGAAGACCTAAGGCAATTTTGAGGAAGCCTATCATTGGAAAATACAAGCCAAGTTATATAATGAAAATTTCCCACTAGCTATATGGTGGTGACGAAACGAGAGACTCTCAATCATGAAGATCATGGTGCTTAATATGCACAAGTGTGGAAAAGTGGTAACATTGTCCCTTCTCTCTTTTTCTCTCATTTTTTTTGGGTGGGCTCTTTGACCTCTTTTTTTGGCGGGCTTCTTTGGCCTCTTTTATTTCCTCACATGGGACAATGCTCCATTAATGATGATCATCACACTTTCAACTCAAAACTTAGAGCAACGATGACTCTATATGGAATGCCTTCGGTAGTGTACCGTGACAATGATCTAGCATGGCATAGACATTAATGGAAACATCATGCTAGCTATCTTACGATCATGCAATGGCAATGTAGACGTGGTGGAACATGTCATGGTGGTAGTTGCATGTCAATATATCTCGGAATGGATTTGAAAAAGCCATAGTAGGTAGGTGTGGTGGCTGTTTTGAAGGAGGCTAATGGTGGGTTTTGTGCACCGGCGAAAGTTGCACGGCACTAAGAAGATAGTGATGGTGGAAGGTGAAAGTGCATCTAAACCATGGACTCAACATTAGTCATGAAGAACTCATATACTTGTTGCAAAAGTTTTATTAGTAATTGAAACAAAGCATTCAACGCATACTCCTAGGGGAAGGGTTGGTAGGTATAAACCATCGCGCGATCCCGACCGCCACGCAAAGGATGACAATCAATATACTAATCATGCTCAGACTTCATCACATAGCGGTTCACCATACGTGCATGCTACGGGAATCACTAACTTCAACACAAGTATTTCTAGATCCACAACACCTTACTAGCATGACTTCAATATTACCAAAACCACAACTCAAAACTAATTGAGATGAATCAAACTTCTCTAACTATTCAATGCACATGAAGGTGGAAGTTCTTGTATCCCTTTGGATAACTACCCCTTTTGAGACTACTTTCAAAGCATAGATCAACTACCAAGCCACGCATCGCTGCGCTCTAAAAGATATAAGTGAAGCACATAGAGCAAAAGTATCTAGCTCAAAAGATATAAGTGAAGCACATGTGAGCTGAATTGTCTACCAAAAGATATAAGTGAATCTCGACAAAATCACGGTGTGTGCATGTCTCTCTCTCTAGGTGTGCAGCAAGGATGATTGTGACACAACAAAAATAAAAGACTCCTACGATACAAGACGCTCCAAGCAAAAACACATAACATGTGGTGAATAAAAATATAGCCCCAAGTAACGTTACCGATGGATTGAAGACGAGAGAGGGGATGCCTTCCCGGGGCATCCCCAAGCTTAGGCTTTTACGACATCCTTGAATCTATTGGGGTGCCTTGGGAATCCCCAAGCTTGAGATTTTGCCACTCTTTATCTCTTTGTCCATAATAACTTCACCCAAAACTTGAAAACTTCACAACACGAAACTTAAACAGAAACTCGTGATAACATTAGTATGAGAAAGCAAACCACCACTTCCTTAGGTACTGTAGCAAACTTAAATTCTACTTATGCTAATGTTGGGTTACTGTATTTTCAATCTTCCATGGCTAATACCCCCCGATACTATCCATAGTTTCATCAAAATAAGCAACCAACACAACAAAAACAGAATCTATTAACAGCAGACCAGTCTGTAGCAATCTGTATATTTCGTATACCTCTGGTACTTCAAAAATTCTGAAAAATTACAACAGGCTGAAGAATTTGTGTTGAAATAAGCAGCAAAAAGAACCAACTCAAAAGCTCTTACAGAAAAAACGAAAATTATTTTTGTGAGCAGAAAGTTTTTGTCTTTTCCAGCATGACCAAACGATCATCCCCAAGACTAATCATAACGGTTTTGCTTGGCACAAACGCAAAAAAAAAACACAAAAACACAATCATAAAAGAATTATGAAAGTGTGGAAAATACAAAACAGAAACAAAAAGGATAGATTCGTTGGGTTGCCTCCCAACTAGCGCTTTTGTTTAACGCCCTTAGCTAGGCATTCAATGATGCTCTCACAAAAGACAAGAATTGAAGCACAACGAGAGCATCCTAAAGCATGTGAAAACCACATCTAAGTCTAACATAATTCCTATGCATAGGCATTTTATAGGAAAACAGATTATCAAGACAACCAATAGTTGCCATATGCAAGGAAGAAGAAAGAGACAAGAGCAATCTCAACATCACGAGCGGTGATTTGGTAACATGAAAGTTTCTACCAAAATATTTTCCTCTCTCATAGCAATTACATGTGGGATCATATTCAAATTCAACAATATAGCTATCCCATAGGATATTCTTTTCATGACCCACATGCATGCAAAGTTGATGCTCTTCAAAAATAGTGGGATTATCATCAAATAGAGTCATGACTTCTCCAATCCCACTTTCAGTATTGTTGCAAATATCATATTCATCATGAGGTTTGAAGAAATTCTCAAGATCATAAGAAAGATCATCACCCCAATCATGATTATTGCAACAACTAGGGGTCTAGGGGACATAGCAAAACTAGCATCCCCAAGCTTAGGGTTTTGCATAATTTTAGCATGATTGTCACTAATAGAATTTATAGTGAAACCATTGCAATCATGCTTTTCATCCAAGGAGACCTCGTGAATCACTTCATAAATTTCTTCCTCACAATTTTTAGATTCACGCATCTCACGCAAAACTCCATAAAGATAGTCAAGTGTCCTCAACTAACTAGCAATTCGTTCCACAAGAGTGGGTCTCTTAAAGAGATTAACAAACGAAGATGCAAGCATATTGAAGGCACATGCACACAAGCGAACAGAAAGCAAGCGAGAGAAAAAGGGCGAACGAAAAAGGCAAAAGGCAAAAGAAAACGGCAAAGGAGAAAGGCAAATGGAAACGGAAAATGTGAAGTGGGGGAGAGGAAAACGAGAGGCAACCGGCAACAAAAGTAAATGCAAGAGATGAGATTGTGAGACCTACTTGGATAGATCTTGATTTCTCCTCCCCGGAAACGGTGCCAGAAATACTTCTGATGTCAGCTGTGCTTCCCTTGCAACGGCGCCAGAAATTGTCGTGTCGACGACACCAGGAATGCTTCAGCTGCGGCTACGCCTTAAGGGACTTCCTAGGAAAGTATGAAAAGGATTTCCCCCGTGGCCTTGGAGCCTTGCGTTGGTGTTCCCTCGAAGCGGAAAGGGTGATGTAGCACAGCGATGGTAAGTATTTCCTCAATTTGAGAACCAAGGTATCAATCCGATGGAGGAGTATCTCAAGATCCTGCACAAACACAAAAGCGTGCTCCCAATGCTATGAAGGGGTTGTCAATCCCTTATAGATTGTTTTCCAAGTGAGAACCGAAAGCAACAAAGTAACAAAGCAAAGTAAAAGCGGAGGTGTAAATGATGGATGTGAATAGACCCGGGGGTCGTAGTGTTTACTAGTGGCTTCTCTCATGAAAGCAAGTAGACGGTGGGTGAACAAATTACTGTCGAGCAATTGATAGAACCGCGCAAAGTCGTGACGATATCTATGCAATGATTATATCTATAGGCATCACGTCCAAAACAAGTAGACCGATACTGTCTGCATCTACTACTATTACTCCACACGTCGACCGCTATCCAGCATGCATCTAGTGTATTAAGTCCATAAGAACAGAGTAACACCTTAAGCAAGATGACATGATGTAGAGGGATAATCTCAAACCAATGATAAAAACCCCGTATTGTTACCCTTGATGGCAACTACTTGATGTGTGCCTTTCTGCCCCTACTGTCATTGGGAAAGGTCACCACATGGTAGAACCCAAAACCAAGCACTTCTCCCATTGCAAGAATCATAGATCTAGTTGGCCAAACAAAACCCAAGACTCGGAGAGACTTACAAGGATATCAAATCATGCATATAAGAAATCAGCAAAGACTCAAATATATATCATAGATAATCTGATCACAAATCCACAATTCATCGGATCTCGACAAACACACCGCCAAAGAAGATTACATCGGATAGATCTCCATGAAGATCATGGAGAACTTTGTATTGAAGATCCGTAGGTCTCAAGTGAACTACTCACGAGTCATTGGAGGGGCGATGATGATGAAGAAGAAGCCCTCCAACTCCAAAGTCCCCTCCGGCAGGGCGCCGTGAAGGGTCTCCAGATGAGATCTCGCGGAAACGGAAGCTTGCGGCGGCAGAAAAGTATTTTTGAGGCTCTCCTGATTTTTTGCTATATTTTTGTCAATTTATAGGCCAAAGATCTAGGTCAGGGGGCGGCCAGGGAGGCCACAAGCCTGCCCACCGCCGCCTCCCCCTGGTAGCGGAGTGGGGGCTTGTGGGCTCCCTGGAGCCCACCTCGCTTGGCCCAAAGGCCCCTTGATCTTCTTCCGTTCGGAAAAAAATCATTTCGGGTTTTTTCTTCCGTTTGGACTCCGTTCCAAAATCAGATCTGAAAAGAGTCAAAAACATAGAAAAACAGGAACTAGCAATTGGCACTGAATTAATAAGTTAGTCCCAAAAAAGATATAAAAGATACATAAAACATCCAAAGAAGACAAGATAATAGCGTGAAACCATAAAAAATTATAAATACGTTTGAGACGTATCATCCATCTTAGCACTAAGCGAGTTAATTTCTTCTATAGCGTGCACCTTTTTGCTAGCAGGCGACCTTTCAGTGTGCCACTCAGAGTAGTTGGTCATGATATTGTCTAGGAGTTTTGTAGCGTCTCCTAACATGATTTCCATGATCGTTCCACCTGAGGCGGAGTCCAAGATATTGCGAGAAGAAAAATTCAAGCCAGCGTAAAAGATTTGTATAATCATCCACAAACTCAAGCCATGAGCGGGACAATTTCTAATCATAAGCTTAATCCTCTCCCAAGATTGTGCAACATGTTCATGGTCAAGTTGCTTGAAATTCATGACATCGTTACGTAAGGATATGATCTTAGCCGGCAGAAAATACTTGGATATGTAAGCATCTTTGCACTTATCCCAAGAATCGATACTATTTTTAGGCAAAGAAGAAAACCAAGTTTTTGCGCGATCTCGCAACGAGAAAGGAAAAAGTTTCAACTTAATCACGTCATTATCCACATCTATTTTCTTTTGCATATCACAAAGTTCAATGAAGGTATTGAGATGGGATGCGACATATTCACTAGGAAGGCGAGAGAATTGCTCTTTCATAACAAGATTCAGCAGAGCTGCGTTGATTTCATACGATTCCACACTAGTGGCGGGAGCAATCGGAGTACTAATAAAATCATTATTATTAGTGCTCGAGAAGTCGCAAAGTTTGGTGTTTTCAGCCATGATGACTTCAACAAACAAACAAGCACACAAGCAAGCAAGAGAACCGGAAAAGGAAAATGGCAAAGGCAAAAGAAAACGGCAAAGGAGAAAGGCAAATGAAAACGGCAAATGTGAAGTAGGGGAGAGGAAAACGAGAGGCAACTAGCAAAAAAAGTAAATGCAGGAGATGATATTGTGAGACCTAGTTGGATAGATCTTGATCTCTCCTCCCCGGCAACGGCGCCAGAAATACTTCTGATGTCAGCTGTGCTGCTGCAACAAAAGACCTTCCAATGGCGCCAGAAATAGGTGTGTCGACGGCACCAGGAATCCTTCTGCTATGGCTATGCCTTAAGGGACTTCCTAGGAAAATATGCAAAGGATTTCCCCCGTGGCCTTGGAGCCTTGTGTTGGTGTTCCCTCGAAGCGGAAAGGGTGATGTATCACAGCGATGGTAAGTATTTCCCTCAGTTTGAGAACCAAGGTATCGATCCAGTGAAGGAATATCACAAGAGCCTGCACAAACACAAAGAACCTGCTCCCAACGCTATGAAGGGGTTGTCAATCCCTTATAGATTGTTCGCCAAGTGAGAACTGAAAGCAACAAAGTAAGAAAGCAAAGTAAAAGCGGAGGTGTAAACGATAGATGTGAATAGACCCGGGGGGCGTAGTGTTTACTAGTGGCTTATCTCATGAAAGCAAGTAGACGGTGGGTGAACAAATTACTGTCGAGCAATTGATAGAACCGCGCAAAGTCGTGACGATATCTATGGCAATGATTATATCTATAGGCATCACATCCAAAACAAGTAGACCGATACTGTCTGCATCTACTACTATTACTCCACACGTCGACCGCTATCCAGCATGCATCTAGTGTATTAAGTCCAAAAGAACAGAGTAATGCCTTAAGTAAGATGACATGATGTAGATGGACAATCTGATATCAACGACATAGCCCATCTTGTTACCCTTGATGGAAACTACTCAATGTGTGCCTTCCTGCCCCTACTATCACTGGGAAAGGTCACCACATGGTAAGAACCCAAAACCAAGCACTTCTCCCATTGCAAGAATCATAGATCTAGTTGGCCAAACAAAACCCAAGACTCGGAGAGACTTACAAGGATATCAAATCATGCATATACGAAATCAGCAAAGACTCAAATATATATCATAGATAATCTGATCACAAATCCACAATTCATCGGATCTCGACAAACACACCGCCAAAGAAGATTACATCGGATAGATCTCCATGAAGATCATGGAGAACTTTTTATTGAAGATCCAAGAGAGAGAAGAAGCCATCTAGCTACTAACTATGGACCCGTAGGTTTGAAGTGAACTACTCACGAGTCATTGGAGGGGCGATGATGATGATGAAGAAGCCCTCCAACTCCAAAGTCCCCTCCGGCAGGGCACCGGGAAGGGTCTCGAGATGAGATCTCGCGGAAACGGAAGCTTGCGGCGGCGGAAAAGTATTTTCGTGGATCCCCTGATTTTTTGCTGTATTTTAGGGAATATATAGGCCAAAGATCTAGGTCAGGGGGCGCTCAGGGAGGCCACAAGCCCTGCCACCGCCGCCTCCCCCTGGTGGCGGAGTGGGGGCTTGTGGCTCCCTGGAGCCCTCCTGGCTTGGCCCACAGGCCCCCTGATCTTCTTCCGTTCGGGAAAAAATCATTTCGGGGATTTTATTCCGTTTGGACTCCGTTCCAAAATGAGATCTGAAAAGAGCCAAAAACACAAAAAAAAACAGGAACTGACACTTGGCACTGAATTAATAAGTTATTCCCAAAAAATATATAAAAGGTACATAAAACATCCAAAGATGAGAAGATAACAGCGTGAAACCATCAAAAATTATAGATACGTTTGAGATGTATCAGTGGCATCACAAGGGATGGTGGGAAGTTTAGTCCACCCGCTAGTGGAGAACGAGTTGAACCTTGTTATAAGGGTTTCTCTTTCACATGCTATTGGAGCTTGAGAAGAGAGAGACCCTCGCGCAACCCTCCTCTCCTGCCCGCCTTACCACGCCACACCTCGTCACTACTCGCCGCGAGTTGCGGGATTGAGCTGAGCCAAGCTCATACCTATGCGCCACGATCAGAGACGTCGGATCGTTGGCAGTTGCCGACTTTAACATGGGTCGAACCCACGTCTCTCCACCTGAACGTGCATATATATGCGAGGCATCGACCAACCCAAGCCACCATGAGATCAGATCACATCTCCTCCATGCACACCACCCTGCCGTTCCTTTTGCTTCTGCTCCCGCCAGCGACTCCGTCTCGTTCACCGCATACATGGTTGAAGAGAGAGCAGGCCTTCAAAACCCCGCCTATCTGGATCCTGTACAGGAGAGGGGCGATTAGGTTTTTAGGGAGCGACTACACAACTGCTTCCTCTATGTCTGGGTCGGCTTCGTCATCACCATGTCTTCCCCAACCGGAGCCGACTGTGATGCCGCCGGGAAGAAGGAGATTGAAGATGCCGCCGCCGACACTGGCGCTACTACGACCAACTGGACTATTATAAGGTATAACATGTTTACCCATTCCTATTTATTTCGGTTGTAGCACTATTAGTGTTGTATGTAAATGTATTTGTCGTTAGTGTAGTATGTGCTTCGTGATCAAATATCAACATGTCTATATTTATTTTAGTTCCATGGTAGTGATTTACTCGTGGATTAATTTAATCAAGAAATTGCCTATTTACTCAACAACACGCACTGTAACAACTAACAACATAGACATGCATGCACAAAGAGAGAAAAAAATTGAAGAAGAGCAATGAGAAACCTAAGGGTGTGGTCGGGAGAGGGGTGTTGCATGGCTACTACAGCACTGACCATGGTCGCGGCCTCGACGTCGCGACACTCCACCTTACACAAAGCAGGTGCCTCCGATTTCCCCACTACAGTTGCGATTGGATGCCATACCACCGCGGCCGCAGCGCTCGGAGCCCCGTGCAGTCTTGTCTGGGAGGGGCAGCATGTGTCGTGCATTGCACGTGACGAGGTGCGGTGACGGTATTGGACGGTGAAACGGGGGTGTCACAACCCTAGTTTAAGTTTGCTTGTTAATGCGTTCATGCATGCATTTATTTTTTTCATTAAAAGTGAAATGAGGAATGATCAAGTCTCGCAATTCAATTTTTGACAAATAAGCAATATAAAAATTGCTTCAAAAGGATCCAAGAAAATGTGCGTACTATTTTAATAAAATATTGGCATGAGTTAAAATTCAAATCAATATTTTTGGAATCACACAAACATTTTATTTTGTGCATTTGAATTAACCCAACAATTATTTGCCTTGGATTTATATATACTATATAAATAATAGAAGTCCAACAATTCTGAAATTATCATCTAGCACTTGTTATATCCACTTAGTCCACATATATATTTTTCCTGGATTTATAAAATGTTTGCATATATTTAAAACCAGAACAAATTGTAGAAAATGGAAAACATGAAATAACAACAAGAAGGTAGAGACCTCACTTGGGCCTTACCTATGAAGATTAGGCCAAGCCCACAGGGGCAGCCTCGTCTTTTACCTCCAACCAGTAGGCAAAGGAGAAGCGTGGCGCGCACCCAATGGCCCTCGGCCACCTCCTGCTTCCACCTGGGGGTCCGGGGCTTTCGAACCTCTCTAGCACGACGGCCAGGACTAGTTGGTTTGATGTCCCCTCTCCTTGTCGTCCTTCTCCCTCTCCTCTCCTCTCTCCCACTCGGACCCAAGCATGTCGTCATTGTCGATCGCAACCACCGCAGCCACCAACCACCCTAGCACGTCCAGTCAGTCCATAGCCTACACCGTCGAGCAATTTTTCCCCACACCGAAGGTATCGATCCCGAGCGCACTACATCGCCGGCGTTGACTGCTTCTTCAACCTCTAGTCGTCAGACTGCCACTGCTGAATCCGTGAGCCACTGTACCTCCCCAGCTCGCCGTTGCCGCTGCTAGCACCGTGGTGAGCCACTAATGCGCCTTCCCTTCTCCCTGTGGTCCTTCCCGTCCTCCACCTAGCCTGCTCGCCATGGCCAGAGCTAGCCACCGCACGACCTTGTCGCCAGTGCAACCACAAACTGCCGCTCCTAGCTCCTAAGTGCCCCACCATATTTGTCGTGCTCCCACGGGTCCAGCGCACGCACGGCTTGACCCCAGCGCTCCCCCAGCGACCTCCCCATCAAGCCCGTGCGGGCGCCTCCGCGAATGTGCTCACCGGCACACGCTGCGGATGCCCCGTGATCTCCCATCCGGTCCGCTGGATGCGCACGGCCGAGGGCTTCGCGCGTGTGCCCTACTTCGTTGTTCCCATGGCCCCTAGAGCAGACTCCGCCACCTCTAGTGGTCGCCCGCGGCGACCTTGCCGGCCTGACTCACTAGCCGGTGGGCCCAGCCCATCAAGAGATTAGATTAGGCACTAACTACTAATTAGTTTAGCCCTGATCATGTATACATGGGCCCATGCGCCTAATAACTCTCGGGTTATATTAATTTGAACACTGTTAAGCAGTGTGTCACTCACGTGTGGGACTCAGTCGTCCGTTTTAACCTTGATCTCGCGCCTTTGACGTGATGACGTCATGACGACACGAGGCTGACATAATTAACGATTTTCTGGAATAACAATAATTCAGGAAATTCCAAAAAATCCTTTAAACTTGAAAAATTCATAGAAAATAATATATAACTCCAACTGAAATAATTTATATATGAAAAGTGATGAGAAAAATCCAATATTTCCATGTGTATCATTTTCATGCATGTTTGAACAACTTATACACACTGTTTAGGTCAATTTCATTAAAGGCATTGAAATGCTTATAAATGGAATTGGAATTGATCTATATTGATCAGATGACTGATGACCCACAAGTATAGGGGATCAATCGTTGTCCTTTCGATAAATAAGAGTGTCGAACCCAACGAGGAGCAGAAGGATCTGATAACTGGTTTTCAGCAAGGTAATATCTGCAAGCACTGAAATTATCCGTAACAAGTGATTGTATGGTGAGGTGATTCGTAGCAAGTAACAAGTAACAAAAGTAGCAACGGTGCAGCAAAGTGGCCAATCCCTTTTGTAGCAAGGGACAAGCCTGGACAAAGTCTTATAGGAGGAAAAACGCTCCCGAGGACAGACGGGAATTTCTGTCATGCTAGTTTCATCATGTTCATATGATTCGCGTTCGTTACTTTGATAGTTTGATATGTGAGTGGACCGGCGCTTGGGTACTGCCCTTACTTGGACAAGCATCCCACTTATGATTAACCGCTCTCGCAAGCATCCACAACTACGAAAGAAAAATTAAGACAAAGCCTAACCATAGCATTAAATTAGTGGATCCAAATCAGCCCCTTACGAAGCAACGCATAAACTAGGGTTTAACCTTCTGTCACTCTAGCAACCCATCATCTACTTACTACTTCCTAATTCCTTCCTCTGGGCCCAAATAATGGTGAAGTGTTATGTAGTCGACGTTCACATAACACCACTAGAGGAGAAACAACATACAACACATCAAAATATCGAACGAATACCAAATTCACATGACTACTATTAGCATGACTTATCCCATGTCCTCAGGAACAAAAGTAACTACTCACAAAGCATAATCATATTCATGACGAGAGAGGTAATGAGTAGCATCAAGGATCTGAACATAAACTCTTCCACCAAGTAATCCAACTAGCATAAACTACAAAGAGTAATTAACACTACTAGCAACCTTACAAGTACCAATCGGAGTCATGAGACTGAGATTGGTTACAAGTGATGAACTAGGGTTTGGAGATGAGTTGGTGCTGATGAAGATGTTGATGGTGATGAGTCCCCTCCGACGAGAGGAGTGTTGGTGATGACGATGGCGATGATTTCCCCCTCCGGGAGGGAAGTTTCCCCGGCAGGATCGTCCTGCCGGAGCTCTAGATTGGTTCTGCTCAAGTTCCGCATCGTGGCGGCGGCGAATCCTCTGCACAGAATAGGCATCTCAAACTTGCTCCTTTTTCAGGCCATAATTCCAGTTGTCGGCATTCTCCCTCTTCATGTAAACCTTGCAAAATAAGAGAGAAAAGGCATAACTATTGTACCTCGAAGTGTAATAACAGCCCAAAAAGCAATAAATATCAACATGAAAACATGATGCAAAATGGACGTATCAATGACCTCCATTTAACTTGAGACAAGTTGCATTAGGTACATTCAACACTTTGTCAACATGCCATGATCATGCATCATTGTGAAGCATTTGTCGTGTTTGAATTGTTCCTTGTTTGCCTTGTTAATAGACTTGTGAGACATAGTTATGAACGACAACAAAGAAGAGCCGAGTTCTTCTGATCAACAGGCAAGCAAAACCACTTGAGCATTCCGATACCATCCCACCCTCTCGCTCTTGCTCTCATTTCAATTCATTAGTACAATGATACGTCCATTTTGCATCATGCTTTCATGTTGATATTTATCGCTTTATGGACTGTTATTATACTTTGTGGAACCTTACTTATGCCTTTCTCTCTTATTTTGCAAGGTTTATTTGAAGAGGGAGAATACCGGCAGCTGGAATTCTGGACTAGAAAAGGAGCAAGTCTGAGTCCTCTATTCTGCGCAACTCCAAATGCCCTGAAAATCAACGTGGATTTTTTTTGGGAATATATAAAAAATACTGGGTGAAAGAAGTGTCAGAGGGGAGCAACCAGGGGCCCACAAGCCTGGTTGCCGCGGCCTACCCCCTGGCCGCGGCAACAGGGCTTGTGGGCACCCTGGTGGCCCATTGGCCCCCCTCTTTTGCTATATGAAGGGTTTCGTCCGGAAAAAAAATTCAAGGGCAAGCTTTTTCGTGGATTCGCCGCCACCACGAGGCGGAACTTGAGCAGGTCCAATCTAGAGCTCCGGCAGGACGATCCTGTCGGGGAAACTGCCCTCCCGGAGGGGGAAATCGTCGCCATCGTCATCACCAACACTCCTCTCGTCGGAGGGGAGTCATCTCCATCAACATCTTCATCAGCACCATCTCCTCTCCAAACCCTAGCTCATCTCTTGTAACCAATCTCCGTCTCGCGACTCCGATTGGTACTTGTAAGGTTGCTAGTAGTGTTGATTACTCGTTGTAGTTGATGCTAGTTGGCTTACTTGGTGGAAGAGTTTATGTTCAGATCCTTGATGCTATTCATTACACCTCTGATCATGATTATGATTATGCTTTGTGAGTAGTTACTTTTGTTCCCGAGGACATGGGATAAGTCATGCTAATAATAGTCATGTGAATTTGGTATTCGTTCGATATTTTGATATGCTGTATGTTGTTTTTCCTCTAGTGGTGTTATGTGAACATTGACTACATAACACTTCACCATATTTGGGCCTAGAGGAATGCATTGGGGAGTAGTAAGTAGATGATGGGTTGCTAGAGTGACAGAAGCTTAAACCCCAGTCTATGCGTTGCTTCGTAAGGGGCTGATTTGGATCCACTAGTTTAATGCTATGGTTAGACGTTGTCTTAATTCTTCTTTCGTAGTTGCGGATGCTTGCGAGAGGGGTTAATCATAAGTGGGATGCTTGTCCAAGTAAGGGCAGTACCCAAGTGCCGGTCCACCCACATATCAAACTATCAAAGTAACGAACGCGGATCATACGAACATGATGAAAGTAGCATGACAGAAATTCCCGTGTGTCCTTGGGAGCGTTTTTCCTCTTATAAGACTTTGTTCAGGCTTGTCCCTTGCTACAAAAGGGATTGGGACACTTTCTGCACCCCTGCTACTACTTGTTACTTGTTACTTTTCGCTTGCTACGTTTCACCTCACTACACCATCACTTGTTACCGCTACTTTCAGTGCTTGCAGTTATTACCTTGCTGAAAACCGTTTATCAGAACCTTCTCCTCCTCATTGGGTTCGACACTCTTAGTTATCGAAAGGAACACGACTGATCCCCTATACTTCTGGGTCATCAAGACTCTTTTCTGGCACCATTGCCGGGGAGGGAAGCTCCTTTGGTAAGTGGAATTTGGTAAGGAAACATTTATATACTATGTTGAAATTTATTGTCATTGGTCACTATGGAAACTGTTCCTTTGAGGAGTTTGTTCGGGGTATCTTCGCCATGAACGGAAGCACGGGGAGTTGTTCCTCAACCTGAGGTACCTACTGAAAATATCTTTTATGAAATTCCTTCGGGTATGCTTGAGAAACTGCTGGCTAATCCTTTTATAGGAGATGGATCATCACATCCAGACTTGCATCTAATCTATGTAGATGAAGTTTGTGGTTTCTTTAAGCTTGCAGGTTTGCCCGAGGATGAGGTAAAGAATAAAGTCTTTCCTTTAACTTTGAAGGATAAGGCGTTGACATGGTATAGGCTATGTGATGATACTAGATCATGGGAGTACAATCTGTTGAAATTGGAATTTCATCAAAAGTTTTATCCTATGCATTTAGTACATCGTGATCGGAATTATATTTATAACTTTTGGCCTCGTTACAGGGAAAGCATAGCTCAATCTTGGGGGAGGCTTAAATCAATGCTATATTCATGCCCCAATCATGAGCTCTCGAGAGAAATTATCACTCAAAACTTTTATGCTCGGCTTTCTCATGAAGATCGTACCATGCTTGACACTTCTTGTACTGGTTCTTTTATGAAGAAGGATATTGACCACTAGTGGAATTTATTGGAAAGAATCAAACGTAATTCTGAAGATTGGGAGCTTGAAGAAGGTAAGGAGTCAGGTATGAATTTCCAGTTTGATTGCGTTAAATCTTTTGTTGAAACAAACACTTCTAGAGATTTTAGCGCTAAGTATGGACTTGACTCTGAGATAGTAGCTTCTCTATGTGAATCTTTTTCTGCTCATGTTGATCTTCCCAAAGAGAAGTGGTTTAAGTATCATCCGCCTGTAGAAGTCAACATAGTTAAACCCAATCTAGTTGAAGAGAAAGTCATTGCCTTTAGTGATCCTATTGTTCCTTGTGCCTACGTTGAGAAACCACCTTACCCTGCTAGGAAAAAGGATTATTCTAAAGCTCCAACTGTGATACGTAGGGGTTACATTATACCACTTGCACTCCTTGAGGAAATTAGAGTTGAACCTAGTGTTGCTATTATCAAAGATCTCTTAGCCGAAGACATAGATGGGCATGTTATCAAATTCTATGAGGACTCCGCTAGAATAGCTAAACCTCACGCGAAAGACAAATACGGACCTATAGTTGGTCTGCCCGTTGTTTCTGTCAAGATAGGAGATCACTGTTATCATGGTTTATGTGATATGGGTGCTAGTGTTAGTGCAATACCCCGGTCCCTATATGATGAAATCAAAGATGAGATTGCACCTGCTGAGTTAGAACCCATTGATGTCACTATTATGCTAGCTAATAGAGACACTATCTGTCCCCTGGGAATTGTGAGAGACGTAGAAGTCTTGTGTGGTAAGACGAAGTATACTACTGATTTCCTCGTCCTTGCTACTGCACAAGATAACTTTTTTCCCATCATATTTGGTAGACCCTTTATCAACACTGTCAATGCTCACATTGATTGCATTAAACAGACTGTCACTGTTAGTTTCGAGGGTGTGTCTCATGAATTTAACTTCTCCAAGTTTGGAAGACAACCCCATGAAAAAGAGTCGTCTGGTAGGGATGAAATCATTGCTCTTGCCTCTATTTCCGTACCTCCTACGGATCCTTTAGAGCAATATCTGCTTGAGCATGAAAATGATATGCATATGGATGAAAGAGATGAGATAGATAAAATTATCTTAGAACAATATCCTATTCTCAAGAATAATCTGCCTGTTGAACTCCTTGGGGATCCTCCCCCACCAAAGGGTGATCCTGTGTTCGAGCTAAAACAGTTACCAGATACTCTTAAGTATGCCTATCTTGATGAGAAGGAGATATATCCTGTTATTATTAGTGGTCACCTCTCGAATCATGAAGAGAAGAAGTTATTAAAAACTTTGAGGAAGCACCATGTTGCTACTGGATATACTCTTGATGATCTAAAAGGTATTAGTCCCACTCTATGTCAGCACAAGATTAAAACCGATCCTGATTCTAAACCAGTTGCTGATCATCAACGGAGACTAAATCCGAGGATGAAAGAGGTCGTGAGAAAAGAAATATTAAAGCTTCTCGAAGCAGGAATCATCTATCCTGTTGCTCATAGTGATTGGGTAAGTCCAGTACATTGCGTACCTAAGAAGGGAGGTATCACCGTCGTTCCTAATGATAAGAATGAACTAATCCCACAGAGGATTATTACTAGCTATAGGATGGTGATAGACTTCCGGAAGCTGAACAAGGCAACTAGGAAAGACCATTATCCTTTGCCGTTTATCGACCAGATGCTAGAAAGGCTATCTAAACACACACACTTCTGCTTTCTAGACAGTTACTCAGGTTTCTCTCAAATACCTGTTGCATAATCTGATCAAGAGAAAACCACCTTCACATGCCCCTTCGGTACCTTTGCTTATAGACGTATGCCTTTTGGCTTGTGCAATGCACCTGCCACCTTTCAAAGATGTATGATGGCTATATTCTCTGACTTTTGTGAAAAGATTGTTGAGGTTTTCATGGATGATTTCTCCGTCTACGGTTCTTCCTTTGACGATTGCCTCAACAACCTTGATCGAGTCTTACAGAGATGCAAAGATACAACCTCGTATTGAACTGGGAGAAGTGCCACTTCATGGTTAATGAAGGCATCGTCTTAGGACACAAAATCTTTGAGAAAGGCATTGAAGTTGATAAGGCTAAGGTAGATGCAATTGATAAAATGCCTTGCCCCACAGATATGAGAGGTATACGAAGTTTCCTAGGTCATGTTGGTTTCTATAGAAGGTTCATTAAAGAATTCTCTAAGATTTCTAGGCCTCTTACCAACCTCTTGCAGAAGGATGTTCCTTTTGTTTTCGCTGAGGATTGTGAGGAAGCTTTCGAAATACTTAAGAAGGCCTTGATAACCGCACCTATTGTTCAACCACCTGATTGGAACTTTCCCTTTGAAATCATGTGTGATGCTAGTGATTATGCTGTTGGTGCTGTTCTAGGACAAAGAGTTGACAAGAAGTTGAATGTCATTCACTACGCTAGTAAAACTCTAGACAGTGCCCAAAGAAACTATGCCACTACAGAGAAGGAGTTTTTAGCAGTCGTGTTTGCATGTGAAAAGTTTAGATCGATCTTATATAGTTGACTCCAAAGTCACTATTCACTCTGATCATGCTACTATTAAGTACCTCATGGAGAAGAAGGACGCTAAGCCTAGGCTAATCAGATGGGTTCTCCTGCTATAGGAATTTGATTTGCACGTTGTTGACCGAAAGGGTGCTGATAATCGTGTAGCACATAACTTGTCTAGCCTAGAGAATGTCCTTGATGACCCACGACCTATTGATGACAGCTTTCCTGATGAGCAATTGAATGTCATCCGCACTTCACATAGTGCACCGTGGTATGCTGATTATGCAAACTATATCGTAGCCAAATACATACCACTCAGTTTCACCTACCAGCCAAAGAAGAAATTCTTCTTTGATTTTAGACACTACTTTTGGGATGATTGCTACTCCAACAAAATACCTTCCAACGGCGCCAGAAACAAGCGTGATGACGGGAGACTATTCTTGTCTTGATACTCCTCAGCAACGGCACGAGGAATCCTTCTGCTACGGCTACGCCTTTAGGGACTTCCTTGGCAAATATGCAAAGGATTCCCCCGTGGCCTTGGAGCCTTGCGTTGGTGTTCCCTCGAAGTAGAAAGGGTGATGTAGCATAGCGGCGGTAAGTATTTTCCTCAGTTTTGAGAACCAAGGTATCGATCCAGTGAAGGAATATCACAAGTACCTGCACAAACACAAAGAGCTTGCACCCAACGCTATGAAGGGGTTGCCAATCCCTTATAGATTGTTTGCCAAGTGAGAAATGAAAGCAAAAAAGAAACAAAGCAAAGTAAAAGCAAAAGTGGAAACGATAGGTGTGAATAGACCCAGGGGCCGTAGTGTTCACTAGTGGCTTCTCTCATGAAAGCAAGTAGACGGTGGGTGAACGAATTATTGTCGAGCAATTGATAGAACTGCGCAAAGTCGTGACGTTATCTCAGGCAATGATTATATTTATAGGCATCACGTCCAAAACAAGTAGACCGATACTTTCTGCATCTACTACTATTACTCCACACGTCGACCGCTATCCAGCATGCATCTAGTGTATTAAGTCCAAAAGAAAAGAGTAACGCCTTAAGCAAGATGACATGATGTAGATGGACAATCTCATATCTACGATAAAAGCCCATCTTGTTACCCTTGATGGCAACAACATGATGCGTGCCTTGCTGCACCTTCTATCACTGGGAAAGGTCACCACACGGTATGAACCCAAAACCAAGCACTTCTCCCATTGCAAGAATCATAGATCTAGTTGGCCATACAAAACCCAAGACTCGGAGAGACTTACAAGGATATCAAATCATGCATATAAGAAATCAGCAAAGACTCAAATATATATCAAAGATAATCTAATCACAAATCCACAATTCATCGGATCTCGACAAACACACCGCCAAAGAGGATTACATCGGATAGATTTCCATGAAGATCATGGAGAACTTTGTATTGAAGATCCAAGAGAGAGAAGAAGCCATCTAGCTACTAACTACGGACCCGTAGGTCTGAAGGGGACTACTCATGAGTCATTGGAGAGGCGATGATGTTGATGTAGAATCCCTCCAACTCCAAAGTCCCCTCCGGCAGGGCACCGGGAAGGGTCTCCAGATGAGATCTCGCGGAAACGGAAGCTTGCGGCGGCGGAAAAGTGTTTTCGTGGATGCCCTGATTTTTTTTTGGATTTTTAGGGAATTTATAGGCCAAAGACCTAGGGCAGGGGAGCACGAGGGGGGGGGGGCACAAGCTTGGCTGTCGCGGCCTCCCCCCTGGCCGCGGCAACAGGGCTTCTGGGCCCCCTGTGGGCCCACTTGCTTGGCCCTCAAACCTCTCGATCTTCTTCCGTTCTGGAAAAATTCATTTCGGAGATTTTATTCCTTTTGGTCTCCGTTCCAAAATCAGATCTGAAAAGAGTCAAAAACACCAAAAAAACAGGAACTGGCACTTGGCACTGAGTTAATAAGTTAGTCCCAAAAAAGATATAAAAGATAAACAAAACATCCAAAGTTGACAAGATAACAACGTGAAACCATCGAAAATTATAGATACGTTTGAGATGCATCAAGCATCCCCAAGCTTAACTCCTGCTCGTCCTCGAGTAGGGAAGTGATAAAGAATGAATTTTTGATGCTTTCATGTTGTCTAACATAGATGTCCTTTGTAACTCCTCTTATGTGATGTGAATGTTCAGATCCATTAGATTCAAAACAATAGTTTGCTATTGACGCGGAGAGAATAATAATTCAAGCAAACTAGCAAGGTAATCATGAACTTTCAAAATAACAAGGCCAAAAGAAAGTTATCCCTACAAAATCATATAGTCTGGCTATGCTCTACCATCATTACGAATTTAAATCATGCACAACCCCGGTATTGGCCAAGTAATTGTTTTCACACCTTTACTTTCTCAAACCTTTTCAACTCTCACTCAATACATGAGCGTGAGCCATGGTTTTAGCACTATAGGTGGAATGGGGTGGTGGAGGTTGTGAGACAAAAAGGGAGAAGATGGTCACATTAACTAGGCATATCAATGAGCTGTGGAGATGCTCATCAATAGATATCAATGTGAATGAGTAGGGATTGCCATACAAATGATGCACTAGAGCTAAGAGTATGTGAAAGCTCTTAAAGAAAACTAGTGGGTGTGCACCCAACTTGCTTGCTCACGAAGACCTAAGGCAAATTTGAGGAAGCCTATCATTGGAATATACAAGCCAAGTTATATAATGAAAATTTCCCACTAGCTATATGGTGGTGACAAAACGAGAGACTCTCAACCATAGGTGGTAGCATTGTCCCTTCTCTCTTTTTCTCTCATTTTTTTGGATGGGCTCTTTGGCCTCTTTTTTTTCTTTTTTTTGGTGGGCATCTTTGGCCTCTTTTATTTCCTCACATGGGACAATACTCCATCAATGATGATCATCACACTTCCAACTCAAAACTTAGAGCAACGATGACTCTATATGGAATGCCTTCGGTAGTGTACCGTGACAATGATCTAGCATGGCATAGACATTAATGGAAACATCATGCTAGCTATATTACGATCATGCAATGGCAATGTAGACGTGGTGGCACATGTCATGGTGGTAGTTGCATGGCAATATATCTCGGAACGACTTTGAAAAAGCCATAGTAGGTAGGTATGGTGGCTGTTTTGAGGGAGGCTAATGGTGGGTTTTGTGCACCGGCGAAAGTTGCACGACACTAAAGAAGATAGTGATGGTGGAAGGTGAAAGCGCATCTAAACCATGGACTCAACATTAGTCATGAAGAACTCATATACTTGCTGCAAAAGTTTTAGTAGTAATCAAAACAAAGAATTCAACGCATACTCCTAGGGGAAGGGTTGGTAGGTATAAACCATCGCGCGATCCCGACCGACACACAAAGGATGACAATAAATAGACTAATCATGCTCAGACTTCATCACATAGCGGTTCACCATACGTGCATGCTACGGGAATCACTAACTTCAACACAAGTATTTCTAGATCCACAACACCTTACTAATATAACTTCAATATTACCATAACCACTACTCAAAACTAGTTGAGATGAATCAATCTTCTCTAACTATTCAATGCACATGAAGGTGGAAGTTTTCGGATCCCTTTGGATAACTACCCCTTTTGAGACTACTTTCATAGCATAGATCAACTAGCAAGCCACGCACCGCCGTGCTCTAAAAGATATAATTGAAGCGCACAGAGCAAAAGCAACTAGCTCAAAAGATATAAGTGAAGCACATGTGAACTGAATTGTCTATCAAAGGATATAAGTGAAGCTCGACAAAATCACGGTGAGTGCATGTCTCTCTCTCTAGGTGTGCTGCAAGGATGATTGTGACACAACAAAAACAAAAGACTCCGACGATACAAGACGCTCCAAGCAAAACATATAACATGTGGTGAATAAAAATATAGCCCCAACTAACGTTACCGATGGATTGAAGACGAAAGAGGGGATGCCTTCCCGGGGCATCCCCAAGCTTAGGCCTTTACAGCATCCTTGAATCATCTTGGGGTGCCTTGGGCATCCCCAAGCTTGATCTCTTGCCACTCTTTACCTTTTCGTCCATAAGAACTTCACCCAAAACTTGAAAACTTCACAACATGAAACTTAAACAGAAACTCGTGATAACATTAGTATAAGAAAGCAAACCACCACTTCCTTAGATACTGTAGAAAACTTAAATTCTACTTATGTTGATGTTGGGTTACTGTATTTTCAATCTTCCATGGCTAATAACCCATGATACTATCCATAGTTTCATCAAAATAAGCAACCAACACAACAAAAACAGAATCTGTTCACAGCACACCAGTCTGTAGCAATCTGTATAATTCGTATACTTCTGGTACTTCAAAAATTCTGAAAAATGACGACAGTCTGAAGAATGTGCGTAGCAATCATCAGCAAGTAGAATCAACTCAAAAGCTCTTACAGAAAAAAATGAAAATTCTTTTCGTTTTCAGAAAGTTTCTGTCGTTTCCAGCATGACCAAACGATCATCCCCAAGACTAATCATAACGGTTTTGCTTGGCACAAACACAAAAAGAAACATAAAAAACACAATCATAACAGAATTATGAAAGTGTGGAAAACACAAAACAGAAAGAAAAAGGATAGATTCGTTGAGTTGCCTCCCAACAAGCGCTATTGTTTAACGCCCTTAGCTAGGCATAAGGTGATGGAATCACGTATAGTCATCCTTGGTGCTCAAACCATAAGTAGCCCTCATCATAGATTCATAAGGCAATCTTATTTTCTTTCTAGGAAAATGCTCCATGCCCTTCTTTAGGGGAAATTGAAATCTAATATTCCCTTCCTTCATATCGATGATAGCACCAATAGTCCTTAGGAAAGGTCTACCAAGAATAATGGGACATGAAGGATTGCAATCTATGTCAAGTATAATGAAACCCACGGGTACATAGTTCTTGTTTGCAATAATAAGAACATCATCGATCCTTCCCATGGGTTTATTGACAGTAGAATCCGCAAGATGCAAATTAAGAGAACACTCTTCAATCTCATGAAAACCAAGAATATCACATAAAGACTTTGGAATCGCGGAAACACTAGCACCCAAATCACCCAAAGCATTGCACTCATAGTTTTTGATCTTGATTTTGATAGTAGGTTCCCACTCATCGTGAAGTTTTCTAGGTATAGAGACTTCTAATTCGAGCTTCTCTTCAAGAGATTTCATCATAGCATCTACGATGTGCGCGGTAAAGGCTTTGCTTTGGTTATAAGCATGTGGAGAGTTTGCAATGGATTGCATCAAAGAAATGCATTCAAGCAAGGACCAACTATCATAATTGAATTCCTTGAAATCCAAAGTGGGAGCTTCATTACTACCCAAAATTTAGATTTCTTCTACTCCACTCTCCACACCTTTATCATCAAGATAGGTGGACTCCGAATCATTGGGGCGTTTTTCAACCAAAGTGGATTCGTATCCAGCCCCTTCATCAATAGGTTTGACACGCGAAAACAAAGATTCAAGAGGAGTCACACCAAGCATTTTAAGATCTTCGTGATTTGCATCACTAGAACGCACCCTTTTAAACCATTCATGCCTAGCGCGAATTTGGGCGGTTCTTTCTTTGCTCTCATTCATGGAGACACACATAACTTTCAAAGTTTCATCCAAGTTGACCTTGGGAGGAGCACATCTAACTTTAAAAGCATCAATATCACAAGACATCCTATCAACGCTCTTCGCCAAATCATCAATTTTGAGTAGTTTTTCCTCTATGGACGCATTGAAAATCTTTTGAGAGTTGATGAACTCTTTGATATTACTCTCTAAATCGGAGGGTAATTTGTTGTCATTTCCATAAGTGTTGTTGTAGGAATTGCCATAATTGTTAGAGGAGTCACTAGGAAAAGGCCTAGGAACATAGTTTCCTCTAAAAGCATTGTTGTTGCCAAAATTGTTCCTACCAACAAAATTAACGTCCAAACTAGCGTTGCTACTCTCAATCAAGGAAGATAGTGGCATGTCATTAGGATCTAAAGGAGCGTTTCTACTAGCAACCAAATTCATCAACTCGTCCATCTTAGCAGTAAGCGAGTTAATTTCTTCTATAGCGTGTACCTTTTTGCTAGCAGGTGACCTTTCAGTGTGCCACTGAGAGTAGTTGGTCATGATATTGTCTAGGAGTTTTGTAGCGTCTCCTAACAAGATTTCCATGAACGTTCCACCTGAGGTAGAGTCCAAGATATTGCCAGAGGCAAAATTCAAGCCAGCGTAAAAGATTTGTATAATCATCCACAAACCCAAGCCATGGGCGGGACAATTTCTAATCATTAACTTCATCCTCTCCCAAGATTGTGCAACGTGTTCATGATCAAGTTGCTTGAAATTCATGATATCGTTACGTAAGGAGATAATCTTAGCTGACGGAAAATACTTGGATATGTAAGCATCTTTGCACTTATCCCAAGAATCGATACTATTTTTAGGCAAAGAAGAAAACCAAGTTTTTGCGCGATCTCGCAACGAGAAAGGAAAAAAGCTTCAACTTAATCACGGCATTGTCCACATCTCTTTTCTTTTGCATATCGCAAAGCTCAATGAAGGTATTGAGATGGGATGCGGCATCTTCACTAGGAAGGCCAGAGAATTGCTCTTTCATAACAAGATTCAACAAAGCTACGTTGATTTCATACGATTCCGCACTAGTGGCGGGAGCAATCGGAGTACTAAGAAAATCATTATTATTGGTACTCGAGAAGTCGCAAAGTTTGGTGTTTTCAGCCATGATAACTTCAACAAACAAACAAGCACACAAGCAAGCAAGAAAACCGACAAAGGAAAACGACAAAGGGCAAAAGAAAGCGGTAAATGTGAAGTGGGGGAGAGGAAAATGAGAGGCAACTTGCAAAAAAGTAAATGCAATAGATGAGTTTGCGACACCTACTTGGATGAGTCCTCTCCTTCCCCAGCAACGGCGCCAGAAATACTTCTGCTACTGCAACAAAAGACCTTCCAACGGTGCCAGAAACAAGCGTGCAGACGGGAGACTATTCTTGTCTTGATACTCCTGAGCAACGGCACCAGGAATCCTTCTGCTACGGCTACGCCTTTAGGGACTTCCTTGGCAAATATGCAAAGGATTCCCCCATGGCCTTGGAGCCTTGCGTTGGTGTTCCCTCGAAGCGGAAAGGGTGATGTAGCACAGCGGTGGTAAGTATTTCCCTCAGTTTTGGGAACCAAGGTATCAATCCAGTGAAGGAATATCACAAGTACCTGCACAAACACAAAGAGCTTGTACCCAATGCTATGAAGGGGTTGTCAATCCCTTATAGATTGTTTGCCAAGTGAGAACTGAAAGCAACAAAGAAACAAAGCAAAGTAAAAGCAAAAGTGGAAATGGTAGGTGTGAATAGACCGAGGGGCCGTAGTGTTCACTAGTGGCTTCTCTCATGAAAGCAAGTAGACGGTGGGTGAACGAATTAGTGTCGAGCAATTGATAGAACCGCGCAAAGTCGTGACATTATCTAAGGCAATGATTATATCTATAGGCATCACGTCCAAAACAAGTAGACCGATACTTTCTGCATCTACTACTTTTACTCCACACGTCGACCGCTATCCAGCATGCATCTAGTGTATTAAGTCCAAAAGAACAACGTAACGCCTTAAGCAAGATGACATGATGTAGATGGACAATCTCATATCTATGATAAAATCCCATCTTGTTACCCTTGATGGCAACAACATGATGCGTGCCTTGCTGCCCCTTCTATCACTGGGAAAGGTCACCACACGGTATGAACCCAAAACCAAGCACTTCTCCCATTGCAAGAATCATAGATCTAGTTGGCCAAACAAAACCCAAGACTCAGAGAGACATACAAGGATATCAAATCATGCATATAAGAAATCAGCAAACACTCAAATATATATCAAAGATAATATGATCACAAATCCACAATTCATCTGATCTCGACAAACACACCGCCAAAGAGGATTACATCGGATCGATATCCATGAAGATCATGGAGAACTTTGTATTGAAGATCCAAGAGAAAGAAGAAGCCATCTAGCTACTAACTACGGACCCGTAGGTCTGAAGTGGACTACTCACGAGTCATTGGAGAGGCGATGATGTTGATGTAGAAGCCCTCCAACTCCAAAGTCCCCTCCGGCAGGGCACCGGGAAGGGTCTCCAGATGAGATCTCGCGGAAACGGAAGCTTGCGGCGGCGGGAAAGTGTTTTCGTGGATGCCCTGATTTTTTCTGGATTTTTAGAGAATTTATATGCCAAAGACCTAGGGCAGGGGAGCGCCAGGGGGGCCACAAGCTTGGTTGCCGCGACCTCCCCCCTGGCCGCGGCAACAGGGCTTGTGGGCCCCCTGTGGGCCCACTTGCTTGGCCCTCAAGCCTCTCGATCTTCTTCCATTCTCGAAAAATTCATTTCGGGGATTTTATTCCGTTTGGACTCCGTTCCAAAATCAGATCTGAAAAGAGTCAAAAACACAGAAAATACAGGAACTGGCACTTGGCACTGAGTTAATAAGTTAGTCCCAAAAAAGATATAAAAGGTAAACAAAACATCCAAAATTTGACAAGATAACAGCGTGAAACCATCAAAAACTATAGATACGTTTGAGACGTATCAATGATCCTCACCTTTATAAGGAAGGAGTAGATGGTGTTATTAGACGTTGTGTGCCTGAACATGAACAGGGACATATCCTGCATAAGTGTCATTTCGAGGCCTACGGAGGACACCATGCTGGAGACAGAACTGCTCATAAGGTATTGCAATCAGGTTTCTATTGGCCCACTCTCTTCAAGGATGCCCGTAAGTTTGTCTTGTCTTGTGACGAATGCCAAGGAATAGGGAATATCAGTAAGCTTCAGGAAATGCCTATGAACTATTCACTTGTCATTGAACCATTTGATGTGTGGGGCTTTGATTATATGGGACCTTTCCCGAGTTCCAATGGGTGTAATCACATCTTAGTTGTTGTGGATTATGTCACTAAGTGGGTAGAGGCTATCCCCACTAAAAATGCTGATCACCACACCTCTATTAAGATGCTTAAAGAAGTCATTTTCCCAAGATTTGGAGTCCCTAGATATCTGATGAATGATGGCAGTTCACACTTCATTCATGGTGTTTTCCGCAAGATGCTCGCTAAGTATGATGTCAACCATAGAGTTGCATCTCCTTATCATCCTCAGTCTAGTGGTCAAGTGGAGTTGAGTAATAGGGAGATCAAATTGATCTTACAAAAGACCGTCAATAGGTCTCGAAAGAATTGGTCTAGCAAACTTGATGATGCACTATGGGCTTATAGGACTGCTTATAAGAATCCCATGGGCATGTCGCCGTATAAAATGGTTTACGGTAAGGCCTGTCATTTACCCCTTGAGCTGGAACACAAAGCTTATTGGGCAATCAAAGAGCTCAACTTCGATTTCAAACTTGCCGGTGAGAAGCGGTTGTTTGATATCAGCTCATTAGATGAATGGAGGGCCCAGGCATATGAGAATGCCAAGTTGTTCAAGGAAAAGGTTAAGAGATGGCACGACAAAAGAATACAAAAACGAGAGTTCAATGTAGGTGATTATGTCCTGCTATACAATTCTCGTTTAAGATTCTTCGCAGGCAAGCTTCTCTCTAAATGGGAAGGTCCCTACGTTGTCGAGGAAGTATATCATTCCGGTGCCATCAAAATCAATAACACGGAAGGTAATTTTCCTAGAGTGGTAAATGGGCAAAGAATCAAGCATTACATCTGTGGTACTCCCATAAATGTTGAGACCAATATCATCAATATCATAACTTGAGAGGAGTACATAAGGGATGTTTATCAGCCTGTTTCAGACCCTGAAAACGAAGAGGTATCTGTTTCGGTAAGTAACTGGACTCCGAAACGTCTCCAATAGGAAATTTTCTCAGTTTTGGAATTTTTGGAAAATTATAAAAATAAAAAGCAGTCCGGAGAGCGCACGAGGCGGCCACAAGCTTGGTTGTCGCGGCCTCCCCCCTGGCCGCGGCAACACGGCTTGTGGGCACCTCGTGTGCCTCCCGGACTCCGTTTTCTTGCGGAGCACTCCTTCTGGTCTAGAAAAAATCATTATATATACGCCCGAGGGTTTTGATCTCCGTATCACGCAGTTTTCCTGTGTTTTCGTTTCGAGCTTGTTTCTGTCGCAGATCTAGACCATCATGATTTCCCCAAAAGCTCCTAAGGACAAGATCTTCGAGAAGGTCATCAATCCCTACCTCACAAAAGTGCTGAAACACACTCAATCTATTAAGATGAGTGAGGGGATGTTGCACATCCATGATATTGAGGGGTCTAAGAAGACTGGAAGCATGGAGACGAGGCTCGAAGCAATGGAGCAACAAGTCTTCAAGTGCCAAGGGATGGTGGAGCGTGGACTCAACGCCAACCACATGATGATCACGGAGTTCACCAGCAATCACAAGATGGATGCCATTGATATTGGGAAGCACCTCTCCCGGCTCTATGACAGGGTTGATCAACTCCGGGGCCAGATCTATGACCTGCAGAACCAAAACTGTGAGTATGAGTATAGATTTAAATCAATACGGTTGGCTGCAGATTTGAGGATTCCGGCGACTCGTTCATCCTGCCATGATGGAGCACCTATGCCTTGGACGACGGAGGATGAGACTACTTCAACAACACCACCACCATCACCACCAAAGGAAGACAACTAAGCATTGGTATGGGAAACTCCCTTGGCTTATGGCAAGCTTGGGGGAGTTGCCCTGGTATCCTGTCACCTTTATATCTTTTGCTTTTACCTTTGTTTTAGTTCTTTCCTTTTCAGTTTTATTTCTTCTCTTAGTGGAATAACTCTTTAGTGTTTGGTTTGATTCTTTTGCCTTGTGTCTCCCCCAATGTATTCGAGCTTGAGAGCTATATAATAAAGAGTATCTTAGTCAAGGGCTTTGTTTTGTGACGTGATCAAAAGTATGAAAAGAACGATAGCATGAGAGATCATGAGATGATCCTATGGAAAGTGATAGCTTCACATATAACAAGTATGATGATTGAAACTTGTTGAGAATATACCAACATAGACCCCAGTCATTGTTGCAATTAATAAGAAGTAATAAGGAAAGAGAGGTTCACATATAAATATATCATCTTAGACACTTTCTATAATTGTGAGCACTCACCAAACTATTACATGCTTAGAAGTAGATGTTGGACAAGGAAGACAACATAATGAATTGTATTTGCTTGGTTCCAAACAATGTTATATGATTAGAGATCCCTTAGCATGTGACGATTGCTTCCACCTCATATTAGCCAAAACTCCCGCACCAAGTAGAGATACTACTTGTGCATCCATAAACCTTCAACCCAGTTTTGCCTTCAGTGTCCACCATACCTACCTATGGATTGAATAAGATCCCTCAAGTAAGTTGTCATCAGTGCAAGCAATAAAAATTGCTCTCTAATATGTATGATCCATTAGTGTGTGGAAAATAAGCTTTGTACGAACCTGTGATGAGGAAGACATAAAAGCGACAGAGTGCATAATAAATTCTTTATCACACGAGGCAATATAAAGTGACGTTTCTTCGCACTAAGAGGACACGCATCCAAACCTCAAAAGCGCATGACAACCTATGCTTCCCTCTGTGAAGGGCCTATCTTGTAATTTTACTTTTTGCCCTTGTAAGAGTCATGGTGATCTTCACCAATTCCTTATTTAGCCTTTTTCTTGGTGAACGTAATATGCTTGGGAAAGATCTGTATTCATATTTCAACTTGGCGCTGAGTACTTATGCTTTATTATTGTTGACTTTACCCTTGAGGCAAATGGTTGGGAGGCAAAATTATAAGCCCCTATCTTTCTCTGTGTCCAACTGAAACTTTGATATCATGAGTACCACGTGAGTTGTAACAATTGTGGACAACAAAAGAGATGATTGAGTATGAGGATTTGCCTTACAAGCTCTTATTTGACTCTTTCTGATGTTATGATAAATTGCAATTGCTTCAATGACTATGGACTGTTGTTGGCTACTTCTCGGTAAGGTTTTTGTTTCATACTTTGCTTTGTGAAGGAATTGTTACTTTCCCATAAGAATCTCTATGATGTATTGTTGTTCTATGTGTGATCATGATGCCCTCATGTCCGTATTATGTTTTGTCGACACCTTCATCCCTAAACATGTGGACATGTTTTGGGTCTTGGTTTTCGCTGGAGGACAAGCGAGGTCTAAGCTTGGGGGAGTTGATACGTCCATTTTGCATCATGCTTTCATGTTGATATTTATCGCTTTATGGACTGTTATTATACTTTGTGGAACCTTACTTATGCCTTTTCTCTCTTATTTTGCAAGGTTTATTTGAAGAGGGAGAATACCGGCAGCTGGAATTCTGGATTGGAAAAGGAGCAAGTCTGAGTCCTCTATTCCGCGCAACTCCAAATGCCCTCAAAATCAACGTGGATTTTTTTGGGAATATATAAAAAATATTGTGTGAAAGAAGTGTCAGAGGGGAGCAACCAGGGGCCCACAAGCCTGGTTGCCGCGGCCTACCCCCTGGCCACGGCAACAGGGCTTGTGGGCACCCTGGTGGCCCACTGCCCCCTCTTTTGCTATATGAAGGGTTTCATCCGGAAAAAAAATCAAGGGGGAGCTTTTTCGTGGATTCGCCGCCACCACGAGGCGGAACTTGAGCAGATCCAATCTAGAGCTCCAGCAGGACGATCCTGCCGGGGAAACTTCCCTCCCGGAGGGGGAAATCGTCGCCATCGTCATCACCAACACTCCTCTCGTCGGAGGGGAGTCATCTCCATCAACATATTCATCAGCACCATCTCCTCTCCAAACCCTATTTCATCTCTTGTAACCAATCTCTGTCTCGCGACTCCGATTGGTACTTGTAAGGTTGCTAGTAGTGTTGATTACTCCTTGTAGTTGATGCTAGTTGGATTACTTGGTGGAAGAGTTTATGTTAAGATCCTTGATGTTATTCATTACACCTCTGATCATGATTATGATTATGCTTTGTGAGTAGTTATTTTTGTTCCTGAGGACATGGGATAAGTCATGCTAATAATAGTCATGTGAATTTGGTATTCGTTCGGTATTTTGATAGGCTGTATGTTGTTTTTCCTCTAGTGGTGTTATGTGAACGTCGACTACATAACACTTCACCATATTTGGGCCTAGAGGAAGGCATTGGGGAGTAGTAAGTAGATGATGGGTTGCTAGAGTGACAGAAGCTTAAACCCCAGTCTATGTGTTGCTTCATAAGGGGGTGATTTGGATCCACTAGTTTAATGCTATGGTTAGACGTTGTCTTAATTCTTCTTTCGTAGTTGCGGATGCTTGCGAGAGGGGTTAATCATAAGTGGGATGCTTGTCCAAGTAAGGGTAGTACCCAAGCGCCGGTCCACCCACATATCAAACTATCAAAGTAACGAACGCGAATCATATGAACATGATGAAACTAGCATGACAGAAATTCCCGTGTGTCCTCGGGAGCGTTTTTCCTCTTATAAGACTTTGTTCAGGCTTGTCCCTTGCTACAAAAGGGATTGGGCCACTTGCTGCACCGTTGCTACTACTTGTTACTTGTTACTTTTCGCTTGCTACGTTTCACCTCACTACACCATCACTTGTTACCGCTACTTTCAGTGCTTGCAGTTATTACCTTGCTGAAAGCCGTTTATCAGAGCCTTCTCCTCCTCGTTGGGTTCGACACTCTTACTTATAGAAAGGACTACGATTGATCCCCTAGACTTGTGGGTCATCAGACAACACTATTCAAAAGTTATTTTTGTTTCGGTTGTTGAACCCATTCCTTTGCATGACCTGTCATTGTCACAGTAAATTGCTAAACCTACCTAGCATGATTAGGAGTTGCTTGAGCCATGGCGTGATATCTTCCATGCCATGCTTGTTATGCCCGGATTTGTGTTGTTTCTGATCCATCGGGGCGATGAATTGGAATGATCATGTTGTGGTGACGAGAATGAACTGTGTGAATCAGACTAGTAAAGGTAGCGATGAGAGGCCATGTAGGAGTACATGGTGGGTTGTCTCATTGCAGGCGCCCTTAGGACCTAAGATCTTGTGTTTTTGTTCCAATACTAGCTACTACCGCACATTGGGCTTCGTTAACTCGAGCTCTCTCGGCCTATTAACCTACCATGTTCTCTGCCCAAGAGTCGTAGTAGTTCGAAATGTTCGTAGAATGTGGATAGGCCTGCAAAGTGGATGAACGGTCCAACCAAGATCGGCTTGGGGCCCTGCACACAACTTCTGAGTCTGAATTGTGAAACACGACTGAATTCTCATTTGTGGTAACCAACTCAGTTAGGCGGCTGCCTTGGGCTAGAGTCACTGTAGGTTACTGTCCGTGGCCGACTCCCTCGTTGGCTTCCGCTTTAAGGTTGACGAGGTGCATGACGTGCCCATGGCGGTAAGTGGTGGAAGCGTGTGTGAAGAAGAACACCCCTGCAGGGTAAACATCTATTCAAATAGTAGCTTCCGCGGATATGGACTACTTTTATGCTTATGGAGTTCATAGATAACTTTAATGGATACTCAAAAAATGGACGAGATAAGTGTGAGTGCTATGGATGGCCTTCTTGTGGGAATACAGGAGAGGATCCATAGTGGTTTATTTATGTGGTGAATATATGGACTTGTGTATGCTTTCCCACCTTGAAAAATTACTAGTACTCGTAGTCAGATTAGCCAAAGGTCAAAGTTGGCATTTCTACAGTAAACCCCACAATCCCGTTCATTAATACATGATGCATGAGTAGATAGCTCTGATGTAAGTCTTGTTGAGTACTTTGTACTCACTGTTGCTTAATTATATTTTTGCGTAGATAGACGTTGTTCACTTCATGCTTCTTCTTGACGTTGACATCGATAGATTAGCTTGGAAACCCATATAGTAGTCTGGTTCCTTTGGTAGGGTCGTTTTAGCTTTTCAGGCTCTTCCAACCGTTTTTAGTAGATGTCTCTACCCAGACATGTAACTTCCGCTTGTTGTTTGTATGCTCTAAATGTTGGGTCATGTGACCCCCCTGATTATAATATTATACTATATTGGTTCTTCGGAGCCTTCTAAATAGATGTTGTGTTGTAATGTTATGTTGTGACGCCTGTTGGAAATATGCCCTAGAGGCAATAATAAACTGGTTATTATCATATCTCCTTGTTCATGATAATCGTCTATTGTTCATGCTATAATTGTATTAACAGGAAAATTAATACATGTGTGAATAAATAGATCACAATGTGTCCCTAGCAAGCCTCTAGTTGGCTAGCTCGTTGATCAATAGATGATCATGGTTTCCTGGTCATGGACATTAGATATCATTGATAACGGGATCACATCATTGGGAGAATGATGTGATGGACAAGACCCAATCCTAAGCATAGCACTAGATCGTGTTGTTCGTATGCTAAAGCTTTTCTAATGTCAAGTGTCTTTTCCTTTGACCGTGAGATTGTGCAACTCCCGGATACCGTAGGAGTGCTTTGGGTGTATCAAACGTCACAACGTAACTGGATGACTATAAAGGTGCACTACGGGTATCTCCGAAAGTGTCTGTTGGGTTGGTACGAATCGAGATCGGGATTTGTCACTCCGTGTGACGGAGAGGTATCTCTGGGCCCACTCGGTAGAACATCATCATGAGCTCAATGTGACTAAGGAGTTAGTCACAAGATGACGTGCTACGAAACAAGTAAAAAGAGTTACCAGTAACGAGATTGAACAAGGTATAGGTATACCGACGATCGAATCTCGGGCAAGTTCTATACCGACAGACAAAGGGAATTGTATACGGGATTGATTGAATCCTTGACATCGTGGTTCATCCGATGAGATCATCGTGGAACATGTGGGAGCCACCATGGGTATCCAGACCCCGTTGATGGTTATTGGCCGGAGAGATATCTCGGTCATGCCTGCATGCCTCTCGAACCCGAAGGGTCTACACACTTAAGGTTCGATGACGCTAGGGTTATAGGGAATTGTTATACGAGGTTACCGAAGGTTGTTCAGAGTCCCGGATGATATCCCGGACGTCACGAGGAGCTCCGGAATGGTCCGGAGGTAAAGATTGATATATAGGATGGATTGATTTGGACGCCGGAAATGTTTCGGGCACCACCGACAAAGTACCGGGACCACCGGAAGGGTTTCGGAAGCCCACTCGGAGAGGTCACCAGCCCCAGGAGGCTACATGGGGCAAGTGTGAGAGGGAACCAGCCCCTAGGTGGGATGGTGCGCCCCCACTCCCAGCCCATGGCGCCTAAGAGGGGGAAGGGGGGAACCCTAGCGCAGGTGGGCCTAAGGCCCACCAGGGGGTGCGCCACCCCATCCTCCCCTCCTGGCCGCCACCCCTCCCCCATCTAGGGCTGCCCCCCCTTAGGGGTGGAAACCCTAAAGGGCGCGCCACCCTCCCTTCCCCTATATATAGCGGGGTTTTTGGCCATTGGAGACACGGAATTCCATCTCTCTCTCGGCATAGCCCTGCTCTTCTTCTTCCTCCTCTCCCACGGTACTTGGCGAAGCCCTGCCGGGAGACCTCGTCTCTCCATCGACACCACGCCGTCGTGCTGCCGGAGATCTTCCCCAACCTCTCCCTCCTCCTTGCTGGTTCAAGGTGCGGGAGACGTCACCGGGCTGCACGTGTGTTGAACACGGAGGTGTCGTGGTTCGGCACTAGATCGGAATCACACCGCGATCTGAATCGCCGCGAGTATGATTCCATCAACCGCGTTCTAGTAAAGCTTCCGCTTAGCGATCTTAAAATGTATGAAGATCCACTCACCCCTCGCTCGTTGCTGGTCTCTCCATAGAAATATCTGAATATGGCGTAGGATTTTTTTATTTTTGCTACGTTACCTAACAATGTTGTATCTACACATATCATGCATATTGCGTGTATGTTTGAAATGCATTGGTATGTGTGGGATTCGACACCTAGTAGTGTGCCTATGGTAGCCTGCTCTATAGGAAAATGCCTCTTTGTGCTTCCACTGAGCCATGGTTGCTTTCTACTGTCCCGGACACATTGCTTGACCAACGTATATCCTTCTTTGTTGTTGTGTCTATCCCTACGGGGAAATGTCACATGATGTAATGGAGTCCATGTAGCTTGCTACGACACGTCCACACATGCTGATGATCAACACCTGCATTGCTAGGTTAGGTATGCCTCTTCTTGTACGGTTGTGCCACTTGGGTCTAGAACTAGTCTTGTCGACACGGGTTCTGTGACGTATGATTGCTAGCGACATATTCATATATGTGAGCCAAAAGGCGCAAACAATCCCAGCCAAGGTAAGGTGGAAGCCGTGGGGATTGTTGTGCTTGAGGACCCAAAGTGATATGATGTGTTACATTCTAGATTTGTATGTCTTAGGATCGGGGTCCCGACAGCGTTGGTATCAAAGCCTGGCTGTTTGTAGGATTACGAAGCCAAACTGGTCGATGTCGAGTCTAGAAATGCTTTAGTTATATAAGGGAATTGAGTGTGAAAGGGAACTGAGATTCTTTTTACTCATTTCCTTGTGTCACCCTTTTCCTTTCTGTGGGGATTAAGGACTAGGTTTCTCACTTTTCCACCAGGATCACGAGTTACTGGATCTGCAGACTTATAGGATGACCCTTGTGTATTAGTCATGTTTCCATGAGAGTTGTGAGAAGTGATGCCTATGTTCTCGTTGTGCCTTGAACCCGTGATGTTGAGTTGTTATGCTGCTCAAATCTCTTGCAGGTTGCCTCATATTTCATGCTGGTAGAGCCATTATGCTGTCAGAATTATCCTAGGTTTTGATAGAGTTTTAGTGTTCTTCCATTTTTTACTCAACCCTCATTGTTTCCTTCAGGATGTCGCTGGTAACCCAGAGTTTTGTTGGCCGTGGTTAGAACCATGGAGGTTGTAGGGATGAAGAAGATCCTCCCGATCAACCTTTGTTAGCGGATGTTATGCCGGAAATTGAGAGGAAAAAGCATGCTACCAACCGTTTGTTGGAGCACATCGAGCAGAATATAGCCCATCAGCGCAATGAGCTCGTATCCATCAAATACTTCATCAAATTGCAGCCACCCACTTTCCACCATTCCATTGAGCCACTAGATGCAGATGATTGGCTCCGTATTTTCAACAATACGTTGCATTATGCAAACATGTCTGAAGGAGACAAGGTTACCTATGACACATATCACCTCGAAGGTTCCGCTAGCCTATGGTGGGAGAACTTCGAGGCCATGCGACCTACAGGCCAAGATACTTCATGGGAGGAATTCTATGAGGCCTTTCATGAGTGTCATATTCCGCAGGCCCTCATAGATAATGAGCAAGAGGAGTTTTTTAACCTAACCCAAGGCAAGAAGGATGTGGATGCCTATAACCGTGAATTTGGATGCCTTGCGTGTTATGCACGTGAAAAAGTATCCACTGATGCCAAGAACCAAGCAAAGTTCGGGAAAGGCCTCGACCTAGAGCTACGTCACGACCTCAACTTGCATGAGTTTGCTACCTTCCAGGTTCTTGTGAACAAAGCCATCCAAGAAGAAACTGGAAGGATGGCCTATGAGGAATCCGCAAGCGCAATTATGATTTCGGGTCATCTTTAGTCTCTATATCTCAGAGGCGTAGGATATGGATTCCAAACACTGCTCTTCCTACGAGATATGCATCGACATCCTATGTGGCGCCTCATCTGCTGACGCCATGTGTTCCTCAAAAGAACCTCATCAATCAAACAATCAACCCAGATCCATGTCCCATTCCTGGGGCATGCTTCAAGTGTAGACAACCTGCACACTACTCAAAGAATTGACCTTTGCGTGCTAATGTTCCATCCTCCTCAAGAAATGGTGCCAGTTGTAGCAATCCCCCAATCAAGAAGCTTAATGCCAAGTCAGTCGTTTATACCCGTGCATGTGTGAACCATGTATCTACAAAAGAAGCTCAAGATGATGTTGACATCGTGCTTAAGACGCTTCTTGTCAATTCTAATCCAGCTTCAGTTCTGTTTGACTCTCGAGCATCCCACTCTTTCATTTCTGAAAGGTATGCCCTATTGCATGATATGTCCTTCGATATTATGCCCACCCCTTTGGAAATTCAAACTTCGGGTTCTACATGGAAAACTGCTAGAGTGAGCCATGGAAATCAAATCCTTGTTGATGTTTTGGTATTCCTTGCTTCTTTGATAGCTCTCAAGTCTTCGTACATAAATATCATTTTGGGGATGGACTCGATGACAATTCATTATGCCAATTCACTAGGTCTATTCAGCTTACCCACCCTTGTGGTCAGATAGTTAATGTCCAAACCAATATTCCAGAAGGACGGATTTTTCTCTCTCAATGTCAATCCTCTTCGAGACCTTGAAAACATATCGGTAGTCCGTGACTTCCCGGATGTCTTCCAGAAGAATCGCCACATGTTCCATTTGACAGAGAAGTAGAGTTTGTCATAGACCTTTGATAACCCACAAGTATAGGGGATCAATTGTAGCCTTTCTCGATAAGTAAGAGTGTCGAACCCAACGAGGAGCTAAAGGTAGGACAAATATTCCCTCAAGTTCTATCGACCACTGATACAACTGTACGCACACTTTACGTTTGCTTTACCTAGAACAAGTATGAAACTAGAAGTACTTTGTAGGAGTGATAGGATAGGCTTGCAAGAAAGTAAAGAACACGTAAATAAAACTAGGGGCTGGTTAGATAAGGAAACAACTACGAGTGTCTAACGAGTGTGGAAAAGTGGTGGTAGGAGTTGCGGAATTGTCCCTAAGCAATTGACTACATTATTAGATCGATAACAAGTATCATGTGGGGGAGGCCTCTGCTAGCATGTCATCCCTTACTTGGAATTCTATGCACTTATGATTGGAACTATTAGCAAGCGTTCGCAACTACTAACGTTCATTAAGGTAAAACCCAACCATAGCAATAAGATATATTGGTCCCCTTCAATCCCATATGTATCAATTTCTATGCTAGGTTTGAAGCTTCTGTCACTCTAGCCTGCCAATACATAGTCCTATCAACATATAACTAACCCAAAGGTGTGATCCACGCGCACGATCATATGATGGGCACCAAAGGACAACAAAATAACCACAAGCAAATTAAACCAATCATAGCAATTCATCAATCACCAATAGGACAACGATAATCTACTAAGACATCACAGGATAGCAACACATCATTGGATAATAATATGTAGCATAAAGCACCATGTTCAAGTAGAGGGTATAGCGGGTTGCGGGAGAGTGAACTGCTGAATATAGATGGGGGAAGATGATGGAGATGTTGGTGAAGATGAAGGAGGTGTTGGTGTAGATCGCCGTCACACGATGATGTCCGGGGCGGCGTTCTGGCGTCGCCGGGAGAGAGGGGGAGAGAGCCCCCCTCTTTCTTCTTCTTCCTTGACCTCCTCCCTATATGGGAGAAGGGTTTCCCCTCTGGTACATGGTCTCCATGGCGGCGGAGGGGCGAGAGCCCCTCCGAGATTGGATCTCTCTCTCTCTCTGTGTCCTTCTGTTTCTGCGCTCCCAGATTCTGCGTTTCACAGTTTCTTAAATTCCCGGAGTTCCGTAACTCCGATTGGGCTGAAATTTTAACACGATTTTCTCCTGATGTTATCTTTCTTGCGGCGAAAGAAGGGCTCCAAGTGCCTTAAGGAGTGGCCACAAGCCTGCCTGCCGCGGGCCCACCCCCTGGCCATGGCGACAGGGCTTGTGGGCACTCCGTGCATCGCCTCGCGTTGATTCTTCTTCCCAAAATCATAAATATTCCAAAAAATCCCTGTAAGTTTTTATTATGTTTGGACTTCGTTTGGTATGGATATTCTGTGAAACAAAAAACATGCAACAAACAGGAACTGGCACTGGGCACTGGATCAATATGTTAGTCCGAAAAATAGTATAAAAAGTTGCCAAAAATATATGAAAGTTGTAGAATATTGGCATGAAACAATCAAAAATTATAGATACGACGGAGACGTATCAGCATCCCCAAGCTTAATTGCTGCTCGTCCTCGAGTAGGTAAATGATAAAAAAGATAATTTTTGATGTGGAATGCTACCTAGCATAATCTTGATCATATAATCTAATCATGGCATGAATACTAAAACACGAGTTATTCGAAGCAATAGTCTATCATTTGAAATAAAGACAATAGTATTTCAAGCATACTAACAAAGCAATCATGTCTTCTCAAAATATCATGGCCAAAGAAAGTTATCCCTACAAAATCATATAGTGTGGCTATGCTCCATCTTCCCCACACGACGTATTTAAATCATGCACAACCCCGGTTTTAGCCAAGCAACTGTTTCATACTTTAGTGTTCTCAAACTTTTTCAACTTTCATGCAATACATGAGCGTGAGCCATGGACATAGCACTACTGGTGGAATAGAATATGGTGGTTGTGGAGAAGACAAAAAGGAGGAGATAGTCTCACATCAACTAGGTGTATCAACGGGCTACAGAGATGCCCATCAATAGATATCAATGTGAGTGAGTAGGGATTGCCATGCAACGGATGCACTAGAGCTTATAAGTGTATGAAAGCTCACAAAAGAAACTAGTGGGTGTGCACCCAACTTGCTTGCTCACGAAGACCTAGGGCAATTTTGAGGAAGCCCATCATTGGAATATACAAGCCAAGTTATATAATGAAAAATTCCCACTAGTATATGGAAGTGACAACATAGGAGACTCTTCGTCATGAAGATCATAGTGCTATTTGAAGCACAAGTGTGGAAAGAGGATAGTAGCAATTGTCCCTTCTCTCTTTTCTCTCTTCTTTTTTGTGGGCTCTTTGGCCTCTTTTTTGGTGGGCATCTTTGGCCTCTTTTTTATAAATGGGCTTCGCTAGCCTCTTTTATTTCCTCACATGGGACAATGCTCTATTAATGATGATCATCACACTTACAACTCAATACTTAGAGCAATGATCACTCTATATGAAATGCCTTCGGTAGTGTATCGTGACAATGATCTAGCATAGCAATGACATCAAAAAAATGGACAAGCCATGGAAACATCATGCTAGCTATCTTACGATCATGCAATGGCAATATGGAAGTGGTGGCACATGTCATGAGACGGAACGGTGGTAGTTGCATGGCAATACATCTTGGAAGGGCTATGAAAATGCCATAATAGGTAGGTATGTTGGCTGTTTTGAGGAAGGCTGTATGGTGGGTGTAATGCACCGGCGAAAGTTGCGCGGTACTAGAGAGGCTAGCAATGGTGGAAGGGTGAGAGTGTGTATAATCCATGGAGTCAACATTAGTCATAAAGAACTCACATACTTATTGCAAAGGTCTATTAGTCATCGAAACAAGGTACTACACGCATGCTCCTAGGGGAAAGGTTGGTAGGAGTTAACCATCGCGAGATCCCGACCTCCACACAAAGGATGAAAATCAATAAATAAATCATGCTCCGACTTCATCACATAACGTTTCACCATACGTGCATGCTACGGGAATCACAAACCTTAACACAAGTATTTCTAGGAATACACAATTACTCACTAGCATGACTCTAATATCACATATTCATGTCGCAAAACTATTGCAAGGAATCAAACATATCATATTCAGTGATCTACAAGTTTTATGTAGGATTTTATGACTAACCATGTGAATGGCCAACTCCTGTTAACTCTCTAAATAGGTATAAGTGAAGCATGAGAGTTTAATTCTTTTTACAAAAGATATGCCCCGCTCTAACAAATATAAGTGAAGCAAAAGAGCATTCTACAAATGGCGGTTTTCTATGTGTAGGGAAACAGGCAATCCAAACTTCAAAAGATATAAGTGAAGCACAAGAAGCATTCTATAAAGCCAACCAAGGACTATCTCATACCAGCATGGTGCATAAAATAAAAAGTAAAAATAAACACAGAAGTCGTTCCAAGCATTTGCACATATCATGTGACGAATTAAAATATAGCTCCGAGTAAAATTACCGATAGATTGTAGACGAAAGAGGGGATGCCTTCCGGGGCATCCCCAAGCTTAGACGCTTGAGTCTTCCTTGAATATTACCTTGGGGTGCCTCGGGCATCCCCAAGCTTAGGCTCTTGCCTCTCCTTATTCCTTCATCCATCGTGCTCTCACCCAAAACTTGAAAACTTCAATCACACAAAACTCAACAAAACTTCGTCAGATCCATTAGTATAATAAAATAAATCACCACTTCAAGTACTGTTGTGAACTCATTCTAAATTCATATTAGCATTATATCTACTGTAATCCAACTTCACCATGGTTCATACCCCCCCCCCCCCCGATACTACCCATAGATTCATCAAAATAAGAGAACAATGCATAGAAAACAGAATCTGTGAAAACAGAAAAGTCTGTAGCAATCTGTATATTCCGTATACTTCTGATATCTCAAAAAATCTGAAAAATTACGAACGTCTGGAAATTTTGCATATAACTCAGCAGAAAAAATAATCAACTCAAAAGATCTTCCAGAATAAAAATGAAAATTAATTTCGTGAGCAGAAAGTTTGTGTCTTTTCTCAGCGTGATCAAACAACTATCACCCAAACTAATCGTAAAGGCTTTTCTTGGCACATTATTTTTAAAATACAAAGGAATTATACAAGGGGATAATTATTTTTGTGAGAAACTTCCATAAAAAATTCTACATTGTTTCCATGAGCATGAACACAAGTGTTCAAGGTCGACCCTCACTTCCGCAATGCATCACCTTTCAATCGCTTCCCTTTTTGAAAAACTTTTAAGTTCCCCTCTATATTTTTTTTGTTTTTAAACTAAATAAAAGCACTCAACAGAAATAAATGACTCTCTACAACTTCCGGGTTGTCTCCTAGGCAGCGCTTTCTTTAAAGCCATTAAGTTAGGCATAAAGTGCTCAAGTAATGGATCCACTCGGATCCCAAGGTATATCAAAGCCAATTTTAATTAACAATGGTTTGAAATTTAGTAGTGAACACAAGGTGACATATATCATGCAATAACGAATTCTAACTCTCTTCCTATGCATTGGCATGTCATAAAAGAACAATTCATGCACATCAAGTAAAGGCCAATACATAGCATAGGCAGTTTCTTGCAATTTTATCGTATTGGAAACATAGAGAGGTGGAGATGTAGTTCCTCTCTCATAATAGTTGCAAGTAGGAGCAGCAAGCACATGCATATTATATTCATCAAAATCATCATGTTTAACATAAGGGACTATAGCTATCTCATCTTCATAAGCATCATTCATATTAGCAACATGGCCACAAGCATAGCATGCATCAAGTTCATCAAAAAGGGATATTTCAAACGGATCCAAGGGATCATAGCATTCATCCTTCGGTAAGAACGAAGGGAAATTAAATAATTTATGAGTAGAAGAGTTACTCTCATTAGAAGGTGGACATGGGTAGCTAGTCCGCTCTTCCTCCTTTTGTTCTTCGCTCTCCTCTTCATCTTTTTCATCTAATGAGCTCACAATTTTAGCATTTTCTTCTTCCATAGTTTCCTGCAAAATAATAGTCTCTTCTTGGGAAGCATAGGATTTCTCCTTAAATCGTTCAATATGGGCATTATATTCATAATTAGTATAACAATAACGAAGCATAGCCAAATTTTCAGATCGGTAAGGAGCATCATCATTATCATCACACCTTTTAAACAGAGCCTCAATTTCATAAGCACCCATAAAAGCAACAAACTCTTCTATTTGATCCACATAATAGTAATAATATATACCATTAGCATAAGAAGCCAAGGTTCTATGATCATTAAACTCACAAGAAAAGGGAAGGTGTGGAGCCTTCATCCTAGAGCAACAAGTAACACCATGCCTCTTGCATAGTTCCCAAGCATACCATTTCAACAAATGGATTTGATCCCATAAAAGTTTTCCTTTTTGAGTCAAGCGATAATCCCTAAAGTATTCACGTTGATCCAACGTGTATCCCATTATGTAATTGAATGGGGCTTTCTCAGGATTATTAAAGAAGTGCATAATATTTTCCACATAACGAGCCTCGAGGGTTTTAGGAGGTTCCCCATATCCATGAGTAGCAAGTACACCTAATTTTTTTGGTATTTCGTGTTCCATATCCGTAACTAAAGATAGAGAACAACTTAGAACAGCAAATAAATCTACTTAGTGATAAAGCAAACAAGCACACACGAGGATATTCACCCCGACGCTATTGCTCCCCGGCAACGGCGCCAGAAAAATGTCTTGATAACCCACAAGTATAGGGGATCAATTGTAGCCTTTCTCGATAAGTAAGAGTCTCGAACCCAAAGAGGAGCTAAATGTAGGACAAATATTCCCTCAAGTTCTATCGACCACCGATACAACTCTACGCACACTTTACGTTCGCTTTACCTAGAACAAGTATGAAACTAGAAGTACTTTCTGGAATGATAGGATAGGCTTGCAAGAAAGTAAAGAACACATAAATAAAACTAGGGTCTGGTTAGATAAAGAAACAACTACGAGTGTCTAACGAGTGTGGAAAAGTGGTGGTAGGAGTTGCGGAATTGTCCCTAAGCAATTGACTACGTTACTAGATCGATAGCAAGTATCATGTGGGAGAGGCCTCTGCTAGCATGTCATCCCTTACTTGGAATTCTATGCAATTATGATTGGAACTATTAGCAAGCATCCGCAACTTCTAACGTTCATTAAGGTAAAACCCAACCATAGCAATAAGATATATTGGTCCCCCTTCAATCCCATATGTATCAATTTCTATGCTAGGTTTGAAGCTTCTGTTCCTCTAGCCTGCCAATACATAGTCCTATCAACATACAACTAACCCTATGATGTGATCCAAGCGCGCGATCATATGATGGGCACCAAAGGACAGCAACATAACCACAAGCAAATTAAACCAATCATAGCAATTCATCAATCACCAATAGGACAACGATAATCTACTCAGACATCATAGGATAGCAACACATCATTGGATAATAATATGTAGCATAAAGCACCATGTTCAAGTAGAGGGTACAGCGGGTTGCGGGAGAGTGAACTGCTGAATATAGATGGGGGAAGATGATGGAGATGTTGGTGAAGATGACGGAGGTGTTGGTGTAGATCGTCATCACACGATGATGTCCCGGGCGGCGTTCCGGCGCCGCCGGGAGAGAGGGGGAGAGAGCCCCCCTCATTCTTCTTCTTCCTTGACCTCCTCCCTAGATGGGAGAAGGGTTTCCCCTCTGGTCCATGGTCTCCATGGCAGCGGAGGGGCGAGAGCCCCTCCGAGATTGGATCTCTCTCTCTCTCTGTGTCCTTCTGTTTCTGCGCTCCCAGATTCTCTTCCGGATATTATCTTTATTGCGGCAAAAGAAGGGCTCCAACCGCCTTAAGGAGTGGCCACAAGCCTGCCTGCCGCGGGCCCACCCCCTGGCCGCGGTGACACGGCTTGTGGGCACTCCGTGCATCGCCTCGCGTTGATTCTTCTTCCCAAAAATCATAAATATTCCAAAAAAAATCCACGTAAGTTTTTATTTCGTTTGGACTTCGTTTGGTATGGATATTCTGCGAAACAAAAAACATGCAACAAACAGGAACTGGCACTGGGCAGTGGATCAATATGTTAGTCCCAAAAATAGTATAAAAAGTTGCCAAAAGTATATGAAAGTTGTAGAATATTGGCATGAAATAACCAAAAATTATAGATACAACAGAGACGTATCAACCTTATTCTAGGAACCGCTCTGATTGCTAGGAGACCCTATAAGATGTCCCCTCAAGAGTTAGCTGAGCTTAAAATCCAACTCGATGAATCTTTAGAGAAATGTTTCATCTGTGCTAGTTCTTCTCCATGGGCTTGTCCTGTCCTCCTCATCAAAAAGAAGGATGGTACAGATCGGATGGTTGTAGATTATCAACCGGTAAATCTGGTCATGATGAAGAACAAATATCTGCTCCCTAGGATCAATGATCTCTATTATTAGCTCGCTGGATCTCCAGTCTTTTCCAAGATGGATTTGAGATTAGGTTATCATCAAATCAAAATTAGGAACGGGGACATTCCCAAGACATCTTTCATTACTCGTTATGGCCAATATGAGTACACCATCATGTCCTTCGGTCTAACAAATGCCCAAGCCACCTTCTCCCGCTTAATGAATTTGATCTTCATGGAGTATCTGGACAAATTCATCGTTGTTTACCTCGATGATATCTTGATTTACTCGAAGAACGAAGAAGAACATGCTGAGCATCTTAGGCTGGTATTGATGAAACTTCGAGAGCACCGCCTTTACATCAAATTCTCTAAGTGTGAATTCTGGTTGCGAGAAGTGACCTATCTAAGCCACATAATCTCTGCGTAAGGTATTGCTATCAATCCCGAGAGAGTTCAAGTTGTCCTTGATTGGACTCCACCTGAATCAGTAAAGCAAGTTAGGAGTTTCCTTGGTTTAGCGAGCTACTATTTCCGCTTCGTTGAGAACTTATCCAAAGTTTCAAACCTCTAACTGAACTCCTCAAGAAAGATAAGAAGTTCGAGTGGACCCCATAGTGTCAAGAAAGTTTTCAGGAGTTGAAAAGATGACTGACTACTGCCTTAGTACTTGGACCCCTGGATTTCACGAAGGACTTTATTATCTACAGTGATGCCTCGCAACAAGGACTAGGTTCCATTCTTATGCAAGATCATCATGTGATTGCCTACGCTTCTCGACATTTGCATCCACACGAGGAGAATTATCCAACACACGATCTAGAACTTGCCACTGTAGTTCATGCATTGTTAACCTGGTGACATTACCTTCTAGGTAATTGTTGCCAAATATGCACTGATCACCAAAGTCTCAAGTATATATTCACCCAACCGGATTTGAATCTCCGACAAAGATGTTAGGTTGAGTTGATTACATATTACGACTTAGGTATACTTTACACCTGAGGTAAAGCCAATGTCATGGTTGATGCACTAAGTCAAAAATCCTATTGTAACAACCTCATGTTGCTACAAAGTCAACCACTTCTCCATGAGGAATTTCATAAGCTTAATCTTCACATTGTTCCTCGAGGATTCCTTTCTACCTTGGTGGTGAAACCAACTCTTCAGGATCAAACCATAGCTTCCCAGAAGCAGGATACGAGAATTTCTCGGATCAAGAGCAACATTGCCAAAGGAGTTGTTGGTCGCTTCTCGGTAGATGGTCAAGGCGTTTGTATTCTTTGAGAACCATTTGGTGGTTCCCAAGAAGCAACAACTTTGAGAACTGATCCTTAAAGAAGCTCATGAATCTCCTCTCACGATTCTTCCCGGTAGTACTAAGATGTATCACGACCTACGCCAGAAGTTCTGGTGGACCGGGATGAAAAGAGAAATCGCTCAATTTGTTGCTAACTGTGACATTTGTCGTTGCATTAAGGCATATCATCAAAGGAATGATGGCATCCTTCAGCCCTTGGCTATTCCCGAGTGGAAATGTGACAAGGTCGGTATGGATTTCATCAACGGATTTCCAAAGACTAAGAAAGGGAATGATGCCATCTTCATAGTCATCGGTCGCCTTTCGAAAGTTTCTCATTTCCTTCGTGTTCGAGAAAGTATAACTGCTAGTCAGTTAACAGACCTGTATATTTCTCAAATATTTTCTCTTCATGGTGTTCCACTAGAGATCAATTCACACCATGGAAGTCTTCTCACCTCTCGATTTTGGGAAAGTTATCAGAATGCTATGGGAACCCATCTCTCCTTTAGCACCTCTTATCACCCTCAGTCAAGTGGTCAAGTAGAAAGAGTCAATCAAATTCTCGAAGATATGCTCACAACCTGTGTTATCTCATTCAGAATGAATTGGGAGAAATACCTTCCATTCGTCGAATTTGCTTATAAAAACAGTTTCCGGTCTAATCTGGGAAAAGCTCCCTTCAAAGTTCCATATGGACGAAGATGTCGAACGCCATTAACTGGTCAGAAACCGGTGAAAGAAATTTCTTTGGACCAGATATGATTCAGGAGGCACAAGAGCAAGTTCACATCATTCGTGAAATTTTGAAAACTGCCCAATCTCGACAAAAGAGCCAATATGATCATCGTCATAAGGAACTAAGTTATGAAGTAGACGAGAAGGCTTATCTTTGGGTTTCACCTCTGAAGGGTACTCATCGCTTCGGTATCAGAGGCAAATTGGCTCCTCGTTAATTGGTCCTTTTCACATTCTCGCTACATGAGAAGAGGTTGCCTACAAATTGGAACTACCCATGCAACATTCCAAAGTTCATGATGTGTTCCATGTTTCTCAACTCAGGCATTGCTTCGAGGATCCTATCCGCGAAGTAGATCATGAAACGCTTGATCTCCAAGATGACCTTTCATATTGAGGACATCCTATTCGTATTCTCGATGAAGCTGAGCGTAGTACTCGACGTCACAACATCAAGTTTCCCAAGGTTAAGTGGTCTCATCATTCTGAGGATGAAGCAACCTGGGAGCGCGAAGATCATCTTCGACTAGAGTACCCGCCCTCTTCGTGAGTACACCTGAATCTCGGGACGAGGTTCTTGTTTAGTGGGGGTGAGTTGTCACATCCCTAGTTTAACTTTGCTTGTTAATGCATTTATTCATGCATTTTTTTCTTTAAAAATTAATGAGGAATGATCAAGCTTGAGAAATCAATTTTGACAAATAGGATTATAAAAATTATTTCAAAAGGAGCCAAGAAAATGTCCGTGGTATTCTAATAAAATATTGGCATGAGTTAAAATTCAAACCAATATTTTTGGAATCACAGAAACATTTTTTTGGGCATTTGAATTAATCCAACAATTATTTTCCTTGGATATATACATATATATATATATAATATAAATAATGTAAGTCCAACAATTCTGAAATTATTATGTTGCACTGGTTATATCCCCTTAGTCCACATATATATTTTCCGAAGATTTTATAAAATGATTTGCATTTATTTAAAACCAGAACAAATTACAGAAAATAGAAAAAATGAAATAACAAGAAAAAGGCACAAACCTCACCTGGACCTTACCCGTGGAGATTAGGCCCAGCCCACAGGGGCAACCTCGTCTTCTACCTCTAGCGAGTAGGCACAAGAGAAGCATGACGCGCACCAGAGGGCCCTCAGCCACCTCCTTCTTCCACCCGGGTGTCCGGGGCCTTCGAAAATCTCCAGCACGTTGGCCAGGACGAGTTGGTTTCATTTCCCCTCTCCCCGTCGTCCTTCTCCCTCTCTTCTCCTCTCTCTCACCGGACCCGAGCACGCCGTCGTCGTTGCTCGCAACCACTCGGCCACGAGCCAGCCCTAGCCCCTTCAGTGTGTCCATAACCTCCGCCGTTGAGCAATTCTTCCCCAAGCCGAAGGAATCGAGCCCGGACGCACTGCATCACCGGTGTCGATCCCTTCTTCAACCTTCGGTCGCTCGACTACAGCCGCTGAATCTGCGAGCCACCGGACCTCCCCAAGCTCGTTGTTGCCGCTGCTAGCACCGTGGTGACCCACTGATGCACCTACCCCTCTCCCTGTGGTGCTTCCCGTCCTCCAGCTCGCCTCGTCGCCATGACCGGAGCTAGCCACCACACGGCCTTGTCGCCGACGCGGCCACAGCTATCGTTGCTAGCTCCTGAGCGCCCCGCTGTGTCCGTCGTGCCCCCATGGGCCAAACGCACACACCGCTTGACCCATGCGCTCCCCCAACAACCTCCCCGCTGAGCCTGTGCGGGGCGCCGCCATGGATGTGCTTGCTGACACATGCTCTGGCTGCCCCGCGATCTCACGACCGGTCCTTTGGATGCGCATGACCAAGGGCTTTGCCCGTGTGCCCACATTAGCCGTTCCCCGTGGCCCATGCAGTAGACTCCGCTGCCTCCGGTGGTCGCCGGTGGCGACCTCGCCGGCCCGACTCCTTGGCCGGCGGGGCCAACCCATCATGAGATTAGATTAGGCACTAACTACTAATTAGTTTAGACGTGACCCACTAACAGGTGGGCCCAGGCGCCTAATAACTCTCGGGTTAGATTAATTTGAACACTCCTAAGCAATGTGTCACTAACGGGTGGGCCTCAGTCGTTAGGTTTGACCTTGACCTGGCGCCTTTGACCCGATGAAGTCATGACGACGACAAGCTCACATAATTAATGATTTTTGGGAATAATAATAATTCAGGAAATTCCAGAAAATCCTTTAAACTTGAAAAATTCATAGAAAATAATATGTAGCACCAAATGAAATAATTTATATATGAAAAATGATTAGAAAAATCCAATCTTTCCACGTGTATCATTTTCATGCATGTTTGAACAACTTATACATAGTGTTTAGGTCAATTTCATTAAAGACATTTAAATGCTTATAAATGGAGGTGGAATTGACCTATATTGATGAAATGACCTCCATTTAACTTGAGACTAGTTGCATTAGGTACATTCAGCACCATGTCAACATGCCATGATCATGCATCATTGTGAAGCATTTGTCGTGTTTCAATTGTTCCTTGTTTGGTTTGTCAATAGACTTGCAAGACATAGTCATCAACGACATCAAAGAACAGCTGATTTCTTCTGATCAACAGGCAAGCAAAACCCCTTGAGCATTTCGATACAATCTCATTCTCTTGCTCTTGCTCTCGTTTCAATGCATTAGGACAACACAATTCAAATGTTATTTGTGTTTCGGTAGTTGAACCCATTCCTTTGCATGACCTGTCAGTAAATAGCTAAACCTACCTAGCATGATTATGAGTTGCTTGAGCCATGCCGTGATAATTTAATGCCATGCTTGCTATGCCTAGTGTTGTGTTGTGGCTGATCCATCGGGGCGATGAATTGGAATGATCATGTTGTGATGACGAGAATGAAGTGTGTGAATTAGACTAGTAAAGGTAGCAGTGAGAGGCCATGTAGGAGTACATGGTGGGTTGTCTCATTGTAACCGCTCTTAGGACCTGAGATCTTGTGTTTGTGTTCCAAGACTAGCTACTAACGCACATTAGGCTCCGGTAACTCGAGCTCTCTAGGCCTATTAACCTACCATGTTCTCTGCTCACGAGTCGCACTAGTTCGAAATGTTCATAGAATGTGCCGAGCCTGCGAAATGCATGAACGGCCCAACCAGGACCGGCTTGGGGCCCTGCACAGAACTTCTGAGTCTGAAACGTGAAACATGGACGGATTCTCGATTGTGGTAACCAACTCAATTAGGTGACTGCTGATACATCTCCATCGTATCTACTTTTCCAAACTCTTTTGCCCTTGTTTTGGACTCTAATTTGCATGATTTGAATGGAACTAACCCGGACTAACTCTGTTTTGAGCAGAATTGCCATGGTGTTGTTTTTGTGCAGAAATGAAAGTTCTCGGAACATCCTGAAAATTTACGGAGAATTTTTGTGGAAAATATGAAAAATATGTGCGCAAAGATCCACCGGAGGGGACGAGCCAGTGGGCCACCAGCCCTGTAACCGCGGCCTCCCCCCTGGCCGCGGCTACCAGCCTTGTGGGGCCCACGTGGCTCTGCCGCCCCCAATTCCAGCGCTATTTATTCCCTTTCGTCCCGGAAAAAATCAAGAGAGAAGAGTTCATCGCGTTTCACGATCCAGAGGTGCCGCCACATCCCGTTCTTGCCCTCGAGGGCAGATCTGGAGTCCGTTTTGGGCTCCGGATCAAGGAGATCGTCGCCATCGTCGTCATCAAACTTCTTCCCTCTCCAATTCCATGATGCTCTTCATCGTTCGTGAGTAATCTATTCGTAGGCTCACTGGTCGGTGATGAGTAGGATGAGATGTATCATGAAATCGAGTTAGTTTTGACGGGGATTGATCCCTAGTATCCACTATGTTCTGTGATTGATGTTGCTACTACTTTGCCATGCTTAATGCTTGTCACTAGGGCCCGAGTGCCATGAATTCAGATCTGAAATTATTATGTTGTCACCAATATATGTGTGTTTTAGATCCGATCTTGCAAGTTGTAGTTACCTACTATGTGTTATGATCCGGCAACCCCGGAGTGACAATAACTGGAACCACTCCCGGTGATGACCATAGTTTGAGGAGTTCATGTGTTCACCAAGTGCTAATGCGTTGGTCCGGTTCTTTATTAAAAGGAGAACCTTAATATCCCGTAGTATCCATTTGGACCCCGCTGCCACGGGAGGGATGGACAATAGATGTCATGCAAGTTCTTTTCCCTAAGCACGTATGACTACACACAGAATGCATGCCTACATCACATTGACGAACGGGAGCTAGCCACATATCTCTCCGTGTTATAACTGTTGCATGATGAATGTTATCCAACAAATCACCGATCCATTGCCTACGAGTTTGGCCCACTGCCATTGTTACTTGCTGTTGCTACTACTGTTACTTGCTGCTACTGTTACTTGCTTTGTCCCGCTGCTGCTGCCACTACTGTTGCTACTACTGTTACTTGTTGTTGTTGTTACTTGCTACTGTTGCTAATTGCTACTGCTGTCACTACTGCTGTTCCTTGCCACTGCTGTTACTCGTTACCCTGCTGCTACCTGCTACAATACTTTACTGGCGCCATTGATACTTCAGTTAGGAATAATCTGCCGTCAACAGATTCTTTCCTAGCACCGTTGCTATCATACTACTTTGTTGCTTATATCCTGCTTGCAGATACTAATCTTTCAGGTGTGGTTGAGCCGACAACTCAACTGCTAATACTGGAGAATATCCTTTCACTCCCATCGTGTCGAACCAACAAATTTGGGTTGAATACTCTACCCTCGAAAACTGCCGCGATCCCACACGCTGGTGGGCCATTGCAAGACAATTGCTAATTGTTGAGCAACTCGAAGCAGCTCTTTTCTGGCGCCGTTGCCGGGGAGGATAGCTATATTCTCCGAGTCACTTGGGATTTATATCTGCTGATCACTATGAAGAATCTGAAAGATCCAAGAATCAAAGTCTTGCCCTCAACTACGAGGGGAGGTAAGGAACTGCCATCTAGCTCTGCACTTTATTCACCTTCAGTTATGAGTAAGTTTTCGACACCACCTCCTCGTAGAAATCTTGATATGTCGCCTGTGCTAGATGATGCTAGAGATGATACTGCTATCCATGATGCTATGCTTGATACAGCTTTGCCTGATGATGCTAGAGATGCTATTTTGCGTGATGATGCTATGCTTGATACTGCTAGAGATACTACTTTGCCTGATATGCCACTAGGGGTATTCCTTGATGCTCATATTGCTAGAGTTACTGCCAATGCTCGTGATGCTTCTGAAATTGCCGATACTATTGAGATAGAACCTGCTTTTGGTCCTGCTAGATCTAGCTCTCCTAGACATGAATTGCCTGATATACCTGAGGGTTATGTTATGGAGGGAGAGATAGCTGGGGATTTTCTTGCGTGTAAGGATGCCTATGACGCTGAGAAATTACTTCTCATGTGGAAGGAAAAATCTCTGAAAGCTAGGATGAAATACGACCCGAAGTTTGCCACTTCACCTATCTTTATCACCGATGAGGATTATGAATTCTCCGTCGACCCTGAGATAATCTCTCTAGTCGAATCTGATCCTTTCCACGGTTATGAGTCTGAGACGGTCGTAGCCCATCTTACCAAACTACACGATATAGCCACCCTTTTCACTAGTGAGGAGAAGATCCGCTACTACTATATCCTTAAGATGTCCCCTTTCTCTCTAAAGGATGACGCTAAAGCCTGGTTCACATCTCTTGCTCCTGGATGTGTGAGTAGTCCCCAGGATATGGTCTATTACTTCTGTGAGAAATATTTCCCTGCCCATAAGAAGCAAGCTGCCTTGCAGGAAATATACAACTTTGCTCAACTCAAAGAAGAGAGTCTCCCACAAGATTGGGGGAGGCTCATCCAGCTACAGAATGCTTTTCCTGATCACCCTCTTAAGAAGAATGAGATACTTGATATCTTCTATAACGTACTTACCGATGCTTCTAGAGACCACCTAGATAGTTGTGCCGGTTGTGTTTTTAGGGAACGAACTATATAACAAGCTGAGATACTACTGAATAACATCTTGATCAACGATAATGCTTGGACTATTCCCGAACCACCTCCTAAGCCAACTCCTAAGAAAAGAGGTATTCTATTCCTTAGTCCTGAAGATATGCAAGAAGCCAAGAAATCTATGCAAGAGAAAGGCATTAGATCTGAAGAAGTCAAAAATCTACCGCCCATCGAAGAGATCCATGGTCTCGATAACCCGATACAAGTAGTAGAGGTGAATTCTCTGCGTAGATTCAATGAGAGTGATATTCCTTTTGACAAACCTGCTAGCCTATGCTTTGATGAATTTGACAACTTTATTGCCAAACAACATAGTTTCAATGATTATGTTAGCAGACAATTGGAACAAAATACTCGTATGCTTAGTCATTTAAGTGCTTGTGTAGACAGAAATGTCAATGATCTGAAGCTTCTGAGTAAACATGCCTCTATGATTACTACTCGGGTAGAACAAGTACTTAAAGCTCAGAATGACTTGCTCAATGAATTAAATGACAACTCTGTCAGAGTCATTACTAGAGGAGGCAAAATGACTCAGGAACCTTTGTATCCCGAAGGCCATCCTAAGAGAATTGATCAAGATTCTCAAGGAATTAATGCTGATACACCCAGTCATCCTAAGAAGAAGAAGAAGGATGATAGAAACCTACATGTCAGTTCACCAAATATTGTCACACCTAAAGAACCAAATGATATTTCTGCGTCTGATGCAGAAACATAATCTGGTGCTAAACATGAACCTAGTGACAATATGGACAGCGATGTTCATAATAATGAATGATAAGGATGTGGAGATTGAACATACGGTTAATCCTAATAACCCACAATCTAAGAGATACGACAAGAATGACTTCACTGCTAGGAAGCATGGTAAAGAAAGGGAGCCATGGGTTCAGAGACCCATGCCCTTTCCTCCTAAGCCATCCAAGAAAAAGGATGATGAGGATTTTGAGCGCTTTATTGAAATGTTAAGACCCGTCTTTCTGCAGATGCGGTTAATTGATATGCTCAAAATGTCTCCATATGCCAAGTACAGGAAAGATATCGTGACCAATAAATGGAAGATACCAGATCTTGAGATCTCCACCATGCTTGCCAACTACACTTTCAAAGGTGGAACTCCTAAGAAACTTGGTGATCCCGGAGTGCCCACTATACCTTGATCCATTAAAGGAAACTACGTAAGAACTGCCTTATGTGACCTTGGAGCCGGTGTTAGTGTTATGCCTCTCTCTCTTTATCATAGACTTGAACTGGATAAGTTGACACCCACTGAAATTTCTCTGCAAATAGCCAACAAATCAACTGTTTTCCCTGTCGGCATTTTGCGAGGATGTGCCTGTTGTGGTTGCTAATGTTACTATCTTGATGGACTTTGTTATCCTGGATATTCCTGAGGATGATGCCATGGCGATCATTCTTGGAAGACCATTCTTAAACACCGCAAGGGCTGTTATAGATTGCAGCAAAGGCACTGTCACCTTCCATGTCAACGGTAATGAGCATACAGTGCACTTTCCGAAGAAACGATATCAAGTACATTGCATCAATGCTATCGAAAAAACTTCATCGATTCTTATTGGGAGATTTGAATGCCCTATTCCTCGTGTTAAGATGAAGTATGATTTGCTTGTTGGGGAGATTCATATCCCCATTGAGGTGACTTAGTGGCTATTCGACAATTCTTCATTTCCTTTTGCGATTTGAAAAAGTTTTGTCATGAGGATTTGATCAACCCCATTGACGGATTTCTTTCGATGAGCATGAAATGGATGAATCAAGGAGTCACATACCTTTGTTTTAAGCTTTCACTTTCTGATGCTTAGAAGAAAAATGATAGATTTAGTTTAGTTTTTCCTGTTTTCTGTTTTAGCGTCCCGGAGAAAAGTACCCCGAAAATCAAAGTTCTCTGATGGTCCTGAAAATCAAATATGATATTTTCTGGATTTTTTGAAAAATACTAGGACTAAGAGCTGGCCTGGGGGCCACACGAGTGGGCCACAAGCCCTGTAGCCGCGGCCTCCCCATGACCACGGCTACCAAGCTTGTGGGGCCCACATGGACCCCCTCCACTCATTCGAGCTCCCATCCTCTTCTTCTACCTCCAGAAAAAATCGTTTCGCAGCTGAAACCCGTGTTCTTGCTCATTTGGCTGTGATTTTCGATCTCCTTGCTCAAAGCACCATTCTCAGAACCGTTTTGGGGAAATTACTCCTTGGTAGGTGACTCCTCGATTGGTCCAATTAGTTTCTACTCTAGTGCTTTATCCTTCGCGTATTCTTTCTACCTTGGTGACCCTGTTCTTGAGCTTGAAATGTTCATTTTAGCTGGTCCCAAGTAGTTTTAACGCGTGATACGGTCTCTAGGCACCAGTAGGAGTAGTTGCTACAAGGTAAGGTTGGTCTTTATTCACTTTTCTCTTGAACTTCGAAAATTTCAGCAAAAAGAAATTATGTTTAGGAGGAAATTTCATGGTGGTTCCTCAAGTAAGAAGGGTCCCCGTCTTTCTATTCGGGAGCCCGATCCTTATCAACTAAGGGACGCACCGGTACAACCATGTGAATGGCCTTCCGATGAGTTCATGATCGAAGCAGGCTTCAAGGATGAGTTTGATACACTTGTCCGCAATGCCGGGTTAGAAGAATTCCTCTCAGATAAATGTGAACAGTATGCTATGCTCACTTCCTCTTTCGTGCGTAAATTTAAATTTTCAGTTGGTCGTGACTCATCCATACTTTTTGATCTGTATGATAAATCCTACACCATGGATTTGGAGGATTTCAATAGGATTTGCAAGATACCCGATGGGGGTAGTCTTAATGATCCTGCCAAGTCTTCGGTTAGATATTTTGTCTCTTGTATAACTGTTGGAGAAACTAGAGACATCACGCAAGCTACCGTAGGAAGCATTCATTTCCCTGCCTTGCACTACTTTGCCCTCTTCATAGGTAGATGCATTAACGACAAGGTTGAACATTGTCACCTATGTGCATCCGACCTTAGTATCCTTAAGAGCATAGTAACAGGTGACAGGAGCTTCAACATGGGAGCTATAATAGCAAGGAGGCTGAATAATAATGCCATTAATGGGGATTTCTTTGGTGGGATTTATGCTACGCACTTAGCAAATTTTCTTGGAGTACCCATCCGTTCAGGAGATCCCCCTCTCCATACAGCCTACCTTGATCGTGTCGCTCTGACACGCTATCAGTTTCTCAAGAGGGATGAGGAATCCCTCGTTTACCGGTTAGTATTTAATTGGCAGCGTGCTTTTCATATTACGCTTCTTGTTCCTGCCTTCTTTGACTTTCAGGTTAAACGAAGATATTACATAACCATTGGAGAAGCACAGGAGTATGAGAGGGAGGCTGAGACTTCTCGTCTCCGCGAAGCAGCTATTCATGCAGTGGCTGCAGCGCTCCCGTACAACCCACGTTATGATTTTGGGTATCACCCGGACCAACCTTGGGAGTAGACCAAGCTAGGCCAAAAGCCTAAGCTTGGGGGAGTACGTGTTTGCACCAACTTTATATCCATGCTTATGATTTCACTTTGTTAGTCGGTGTTTACACTTTGCCACTGTATTATCCATGCTAGTTTATTTTCGTTTTCTTGTTTTCTTGTTTTGTGTCCTTTTGAGAAAACCCAAAAAGATTTTCCTTTCTTCTTTTGCTTGTTGGGAGTTTTCCCGTGTAAATAGTTTTCTTTTTCTTTGAGTCGAGGTAGAAGACCATGGTTACAATGTTTAGTGCCTCTCGCATGCATACCTGTTCATTTGTTAAAGAGCCCTATTACTTTGTATTCTCCTTTGTGTTTGCCTGCAGATTCAGCTTAGTCCAATGCACGAACACTCTTATTATTGTTCACATTGTTCGATCGTGCAAGTGAAGGGCAATAATGATGATATATGATGAAGTGACTGAGACTGGAAAAGCTGGTATGAACTCTATCTATTTTGTTTTTGTAAATATGACTAGCTTGTCGTCCCAGTTTCAGCTTTGTTGAGAGAGAACCATGTTTGCAATGACAATTTAGAGATCATAGTTTCTGATGCCATGCTTAATTAGCTAGGAGCTTATAATGGTTTGTCTTGAATGCCAACATAGATTTTGAGATGACTATGATGTAGTATGATAGGATGGTATTCTCCTTTGAATGATTCAAGTGGCTTGACTTGGCGCATGTTCATGCATGTAGTTGAAACAAAATCAACATGGCCTCTATGATGTTCGTGTTCATGGTGATTTATATCCTGCTCATGCTTGCACTCAATGTTAGTCAAACTCTTTGCATCTTGATGACTGTTGTCGCTCTCTGGTTGGTCGCTTCCCAGTCTTTTGCTAGCCTTCACTTGTACTAAGCGGAATACTGCTTGTGCATTCACTTCCATAAACCCAAAAGTTTTTCCATGAGAGTCCACCATACCCACCTATTTGCGGTATCTACCTGTCGTTCCAAGTAAATTTGCATGTGCCATTCTCTAAACCTTCAAGAAATAATCTGTTTTGCATGCCCGAACCGCTCATGTGGTGACAAGGGGCTATTGGTATCTTCCATGTTAGGCATGTTATCCTCGACATGTGTTTATTCACTGTTATTCACGAGAAAGGGGCTGGTAATTGGAATGCCCAATTCCACGCTTAAATCGAAAACATAACTGTAAAACAAGACTCCCCCCGGATTGATGTTAGTATGGACGGTACCCGAGGATTTGGCTAGCCGTGGAGTGTGATTGATTGGTGGTGGGGGAGTTAAAACTTTACTTTTCTGTTTGGGAACCGCCTATAGCATGAGTAGCATGGAAGATATTGAGAACTCTTGGTCATTGCGTTGACAATGAAAGCATGCCACCCAAAATTATTATCTCTGTTTTCAAAGCTTGAGCTCTGGCACCTCTGCAAATCAATGCTTCCCTCTACGAAGGGCCTGTCTATTTATTTTCCTGTTGAGTCATCCTCTTCTTATATAAGCACCAATTAGAGAGCACCTCTGTCATTTTTATGCTTTGCTTTTGATTGATATCGAGTATGACTATGCCTGGATCTTCGTTGCTATGAATTACAATGTTTAGTCAGCCCTTGATCTTTGGAAGTGCTGTGCATTTATGTTTTGCGGTCTCAGAAAGAGCTAACGAGATACCACCTATTCATATTGCTTCATGCTTGTTTTGATTGAATTCTTGGTATCTGAAACTCATTATTATTTGCTCGCTGGCTGATTATGCCATTGATATTAGTTTACCGTGAGACCTATGTGTCACTTGCTTATGTGGTTAACTTGTGATCTTGCTGAAATTCTGGTTATGAGTTAGACATAGTTGCAACAACAAGATCAAACAGAGTTTGTCAAAGTTTTTCCTTCTCTTTTAGTTTGTCAATTGAATTACTTGAGGACAAGCAAGGTTTTAAGCTTGGGGGAGTTGATACGTCTCCATTGTATCTACTTTTCCAAACTCTTTTGCCCTTGTTTTGGACTCTAATTTGCATGATTTGAATGGAACTAACCCTTGTGACGCTGTTTTCAGCAGAATTGCCATGGTGTTGTTTTTGTGCAGAAATGAAAGTTCTCGGAACATCCTGAAAATTTACGGAGAATATATGTGGAAAATATGAAAAATACCTGCGCAAAGATCCACCGGAGGGGACGGGCCAGTGGGCCACAAGCCCTGTAGCCGCGGTCTCCCCCCTGGCCGCGGCTACCAGGCTTGTGGGGCCCACGTGGCTCTGCCGCCCCCAATTCCAGCGCTATTTATTCCCTTTCGTCTCGGAAAAAAATCAAGAGAGAAGAGTTCATCGCGTTTCACGATCGAGAGGCGCCGCCACATCCCGTTCTTGCCCTGGAGGGCAGATCTGGAGTCCATTTTGGGCTCCGGATCAAGGAGATCGTCATCATCAACCTTCTTCCCTCTCCAATTCCATGAAGCTCTTCATCGTTCGTGAGTAATCTATTCGTAGGCTCATTGGGCGGTGATGAGTAGGATGAGATCTATCATGTAATCGAGTTAGTTTTGACGGGGATTGATCCCTAGTATCCACTATGTTCTGTGATTGATGTTGCTACTACTTTGCCATGCTTAATGCTTGTCACTAGGGCCCGAGTGCCATGAATTTAGATCTGAAATTATTATGTTGTCACCAATATATGTGTGTTTTAGATCCGATCTTGCAAGTTGTAGTTACCTACTATGTGTTATGATCCGGCAACCCCGGAGTGACAATAACCGGAACCACTCCCGGTGATGACCATAGTTTGAGGAGTTCATGTGTTCACCACATGCTAATGTGTTGGTCCGGTTCTTTATTAAAAGGAGAACCTTAATATCCCATAGTATCCATTTGGACCCCGCTGCCACGGGAGGGATGGACAATAGATGTCATGCAACTTGTTTTCCCTAAGCACGTATGACTACACACGGAATGCATGCCTACATCACATTGACGAACGGGAGCTAGCCACATATCTCTCCATGTTATAACTGTTGCATGATGAATGCCATCCAACAAATCACCGATCCATTGCCTACGAGTTTGTCCCACTGCCATTGTTACTTGTTCTGGTGTTACTTGCTGTTGCTACTACTGTTACTTGCTGCTACTGTTACTTGCTTTGTCCTGCTGCTGCTGCCACTACTGTTGCTACTACTGTTACTTGTTGTTGTTGTTACTTGCTACTGTTGCTACTTGCTACAGCTGTCACTACTGCTGTTCCTTGCCACTGCTGTTACTCGTTACCCTGCTGCTACCTGCTACAATACTTTACTGGTGTCATTGATACTTCAGTTAGGAATAATCTGCCGTCAACAAATTCTTTCCTAGCACCGTTGCTATCATACTACTTTGCTGCTTATATCGTGCTTGCAGATACTAATCTTTCAGGTGTGGTTGAGCCGACAACTCAACTGCTAATACTGGAGAATATCCTTTCACTCCCATCGTGTCGAACCAACAAATTTGGGTTGAATACTCTACCCTCGAAAACTGCCGCGATCCCACACGCTGGTGGGCCATTGCAAGACAATTGCTAATTGTTGAGCAACTCGAAGCAACTGCCTTGGGCTAGAGTCGTTATAGGTTAATGTCTGTGGCCGACTCCCTCGCCGGACTTCCGCTTGAAGGTTGCCGAGGTGCATGACGTTCACATGGTGATAAGTGGTGGAAGCGTGTGTGAAGAAGTACACCCCTGCAGGATAAACATCTATTCAAATAGTCGCGTCCGTAGATATGGACTACTTGGATGCTTATGCAGTTCATATATAACTTTAATGGATACTCTAAAAATGGACGAGATAAGTGTGAGTGCTATGGATGGCCTTCTCGTGGGAAGACGGGAGAGGATCCATAGTGGTGTATTGATATGGTGAATATTTGGAGTCGTGTACGCTTTCCCACCTTGAAAAATTACTAGTAGTCGTAGTCAGATTAGCCAAAGGTCAAAGCTAGCATTTCTGCACTAAACCCAACAATCCCATTCATTGATACATGATGCATGATTAGATAGTTTTTTGCAAGCCTTGCTGATTACTTTGTACTCACTGTTGTTTAATTACCATTTTGCAGAGATAGACGTTGTTCACTTTATGCTTTCTTCTTGATGTTGACATCGATGGATTAGCTTGGAAACCGAGTTAGTAGTCTGGTTTTTTTGGTAGGGTCGTTGTAGCTTTTCAGGCTCTTCCAGCCGTTTTTAGTAGATGTTTGTACCCACACATGTAACTTTCGTTTGTTGTTTGTATGCTCTGTATGTTGGGTCATGTAACCACCCTATTATAACATTATACTGTATTGGCTCTTTGAAACCTTCTGAATAAATGTTATGTTGTACGGTTATGTTGTGATGCCATTATGTTTGAATACGACCATCAATATCAAATACAACTCCTGATTAACATATTGTACTATTTACGAGACACATCTTGTTTTCTCACCTAACCCTAGGCGTCTAGGCAAAACTCTTCCCTCCACACTTTTCATCGTCGAGCCTGTGGATATGCCTTCCCTTAGCCAACCGCTCCAGCGGACGGTGCTGAGAGAGTAATCCAGATGCCCCTGCCCAATTAGTAGCTTAGCTTAGTTTTTTAGTCCTCATAGGCACGACCCTGAGACCAATGTGAGTGCTTTTTTTCTTTGTGTTTATCTTTCGCGCTTCGATCCTCCTCCAATTTGTTCGTCCGGTGGAGCTTCGACGTAGATTTCTGTGGTCTTCTTGAGACAATGAGGTTAGGGGTTCTCGTCGTGATGAGATTTGATGTCATGTATTTCCATATTTATGTATAAGAGTTCAACAACTACAACTATGACTCCAAGGCACCAGTTCTTTGGGGCACTTGTACGAAGGCTTCATCGATAAGGTCAAACATCTGGTTATTTTAAAAGTGGCGACGATGACACGTCGGTGACTTGTTATGGCAGCAGTAGTAATGGTCATTTGGTTGTCTCGAAATCTCAATATATCTTTTATTACGTTTGAAATGCTTTAATCTTCCTTGAACTTTTATAAACCTGATTATTATAAATAACGTATAGTACTGTATTATTTGACTTGCAGTTTGCGTCAGTGATTAACGACAGGAAGCACACTGGAAAACACGCAGTTATTGGGAGCAAATGATAATCTTTTCGTAAACGACACACACAGAAGAAGAAAAGGAAAACCCGAGCCGGGCAGCGCTTTTTTTTTTCTTCTGGACCGGATCCACGCCGGCGCAACGCACCTCACCGCCTCAGAAAAGCGCCGGAGCCACCCGCCTGCCGTTCCGCTGTTCCCATCCCGCCGACGTCCCCCCACCCTCCTCCCCCTCCCACCTCGCACCCCAACCCCACCACCACTCCACCAACCCACACCACGCGGCGACCCTACTTCTCGGCGCCGATCGCTCGCTCGCTCGCGGAACCTCCTGCCGCCCCGCTCCTCGGCCCAGATCTGGTGGACCTCGGCGTCGGCCTCGCTCGCGAACTCGGTCCCGCGGGGAGGGCCGGCCAGGCCGGTCCATGGTTTCCGCCGGGGCGCAGGTGGGCGTGCTCGCGGCGTGCGTGGTGCTGTTCGTCCCCATGGGGCTCGCCGGCTGGCACCTCAGCCGCAACAAGGTGCTCTTCTTCTCCGGCGCGCTCTTCGTCTCCCTGGCCGTCGGGGTCCACCTCTCCCCGTACCTCCCCTCGCTGCCCCACCTCCTCGCCTCCTCCTTCCACCCCCTTCGCCCCGCGGCCCCGTCCTCCTCCTCCTCCGCCTCCTGCGTCTCTGTCCTGCACCGCTTGTCGTGGGCGGACGCCGAGCCCCACGGCGCGGGCCGCGCCTGGTCGTGGCCGCCCTCGCTCGCCGCCACCTGCGGCTTCGCGCGGCTGACGCGGGACGACGCGTCGACCCTTCTCAACGGCTCCTGGGTCATGGTGGCCGGTGACTCGCAGGCGCGCCTGCTCGTGCTCGCGCTGCTGCGCCTCCTGCTCGACCCGGCCGCGGCGGCGGCCGCGGAGCCGGAGCTGTTCCGGCGCCACAGCGACTACCATGCCGCCGTGCCGGCGCGGGGCATCTCCGTGGATTTCATATGGGCACCCTTCGAGAGCAACCTCACGCGTCTGCTCCGCGAGGATCTCCGGCTGGCGCCACGCACCCCCGACGTGCTCGTGCTCGGATCCGGCCTCTGGCACATGCTCCATGTCACCGACGCCCCGCAATACGGCGACGCGTTGGCGTCCATTGCTGATGCGGCCAACTCCCTCCGCTCGCCACTCCCCGTGCCACCGCCGCACATGTTCTGGCTCGGCCTGCCACGGCTGGTGAACCCTATGCTCAACACTGATGCCAAGAAAGCGCACATGAACGACACAATGCTGCAAGCCTATGACCGCGAGGTTGATGAGAGGTGTATCTTGCGTCGCGATGGCGGCCCATTCCGATTGCTCGATGTGGGAAAGCTCACCCGGGGATGTGAGCGGCAATGCACAGCTGACGGGATGCACTATGACGGCGTGGTGTACGACGCTGTCATGCATATCATGCTCAATGCATTGGTGATCGAGTCGCAACAAAGGATCTGACTAGTCGTAGGGGTTCTTGAAGCAGGTGTGCTCCCAACCTCTCTTCTATTGGTTCTTTACAGTACATGGGTAATTAGAATGTGTTGTGAGATAGGAAGGTTCTTTTGATTGCTTCGGCATTTTGGTTGCATGCCAGAAATCGCCATCAGATTGCTCAACCTTAGAGTGTAATATAGGGACATCTTAGAACCACACAGTTTTTGGCTGAATGGTTAACGGAGATGATGTATTGTATACTTTTTTCTCGGGTAATAACTAAGATGGTGATTCTGACATGTAGTAGGGAACAGATTGAGCAATACTAAGAAATATTAAACTTCCTTTTTGGGCAGTTGGAGGTTTTATTATTGGTTATTAACTTATGCATGGATGCTCCATAAGTTATGTGATGTTATGTTAATGCTTTCAGCACTCAAAACAAAAGGTTATAATCACGTAGTTATCTGATGTGATAAACTTGAGATCTATTTGTAAATGTTAGGCTGATGATAAGATGACTGTAAATTGTACTACGACTTTTCTTGTACTTACCAGTTACCACCAGTAGTTGAGATACTTCTAACATTGGAATGATTTTGAACTTTGAAGGTATAATCCTATTCTGATGCTAAGATGACTATAAATTGTACTATGCCGCCTTCTCTTGTACTCCTGCTGTTTCTAAATATAAGTCTTTTTAGATATTACACTACGGACTACATACAGATGTATATAGACATACTTTAGAGTGTAGATTCACTCATTTTGCTCCGTATGTAGTCCGTAATGGAGTGTCTAAAAAGACTTATATTATGAACGGAGGGAGTACTTATCACCAGTAGTTGAGGCACTTCTAACATTGGAATATTTGGAATGATTTTGAAGCTATAATCCTATGACTGTACTGCATGCTGACTGTATAGTGTGAGGTTAGACATTCGCAGAATGCAGTGACTATTTTGGAAAGTATGTTGCGTTGATTATAACGAGAAAAGGGATGCTTGTATTATTTTTTCCTAGAAAAAGGAAATATATCACTCTTCCTGCCAATGATAATAACTGTTTCCTTTCTGTAGTTATTGGTTTTCCATGCTTCCTGGAACTGCTTGAAATTCGCTGTTAAAACATGCAAATCTATAAGAATTAATATGATATATACGCACCTCGTCTGATCTGATCTATTTTATTAATTGGCATTTTTGGTTTCAACTGGCGAACTGCAAACTAGTTCCATTGGAACTGCCGAGTAGCTAATGGTTCATGATCTGTCGGTTTTGGCAAATTCTCTTGTATACATGAAGTTCGTGTTGTGTGGGGTCTCTACTATAATGGTTATCCTGGGCATTTTCTCTCTTCTTCATCAGATGTGCTCGTTCCTTGTTGCATATTCCTGTTAGCAACATTCTGAAGCGAACTAACTACTCCCTCAGTTCCTAAATACTCCCTACGTCCCAAATTTTTTGTCTTAGATTTGTCTAGATATAGATGTATCTAAATGCTAAAACGTGCCTAGATACATTCATATCTAGACAAATCTAAGACAAGAATTTTGGGACGGAGGGGGTATAAGTCTTTTTAGATGTTTCACTATAAACTACATACAGATGTATATAAATATACTTTAGAGTGTAGATTCACTCATTTTGCTCCCTACATACAGAGGGAGTAGACGGTCAATCTTAATAAAGGTAGTCCATCTGTGCGTGAAGGTATCAGTTGACCTATGTACTCCCTCCGTTCCTAAATATAAGTCTTTTAAGAGATTTCACTAAGTGGCTACATACGGAGCAAAATGAGTTAATCTATACTCTAAAGTATGTCTATATACATCCGTATGTAGTCCCCTAGTGAAAACTCTAGAAAGACTTATACTTACGAACGGAGGGAGTATAAGTCTTTGTAGAGATTTCATTACGGACTACATACGAAGCAAAATGAGTGAATCTATACTCTAAAATATGTCTATATACATCCGTAGTGAAAGTCTCTAAAAGACTTATATTTAGGAACGGATGGAGTAGCATGTAGCCGATGGTTCAACCATCGTTTCGCTGCCCATATGCCGTTGCATGCGTCTCTGTAGTACCTCCCTCCGTTCCTAAATACTCCCTCCGTTCCAAAATATAAGACCTTTTAGGTATTTCACTAGAAGACTACATACGGAGCAAAATGAGTGAATCTAGACTCTAAAATATGTCTATGTACATCCGTATGTAGTTTATAGTACAATTTCTAAAAGGTCTTATATTTAGGAACGGAGGGAGTACTCTATAAGTTTTTTTAGAGATTTCACTAGAGAGTACATACGGAGCAAAATGAGTGAATCTATGATCTAAAGTATGTCTATATACATCCGTATGTAGTCTGTTAGTGAAACCTTTTAAAAAACATTTAGGAACAGAGGGAGTATAATTTGAGTCGATGAATTATCTTGCAGCTATGCTAAACGTTGGGACATTATGCAGTTCGTATGTTTGTCTTGTTATATGGAAACTTGGAAGTACCAAAGGTATACCCTATTTCACGGAATCTCATCTCTTCTACTCCCTCCGACCCAAAATAAGTGTCTCAACTTTATATACTAGCTCTAGTACAAAGTTGTACTAAGCTCAAGACAATTATTTTAGGACGGAGGGAGTACTTGAAGTTTCCTTGTTTTCCTAGTTCACCACTCACTTCCTATATCAGTCTTGTTACCTTAGGACTATGATGAACAAATGGTTCTGAGTGTATTGTGTTCTTGTGAGAATATGTCATTTCATTTCTGCTCTATTCCTCACCTTGTGAAGTGTTAACCAAGCCTTGGCAAGTCCTACTAAGATCTGGACTCCAAGAAGAAACCGGGGTCTTCTGAACATCTGATGGCAAGGTTAGCAGTACAGGGCCGATGCCTTTGCTGGTCCCAAGAACAAAAGCATCATGATCCTGTTATCTAACCCCTCTACGCTCTGGATTTTAAGTCCGTGCGGATGCACGTTGATGCTCCGAAGTTCTTGTTCGGTTGGTTCGGACTTGAAGGTATCCTAGTACTTGAATTTGATGTGAGCTATGCCCCATGGTTAAAAAACTACCAAGTTTCGATCATGCCCGACATGGTTGGCAGATGAATTCATGTGCAGTTTCCAGTTCTTTTATGCGACCGCTCGCTGAACTTGAGTATATTGCCTGGTTCCTAGGGGCATAGATTAGCCTCCAGAATGCTCTGTCAGAAAAGATGATCATCACTGAAGAAACTTGTGCAATGTCTAGGAATAGGATTCACATCAACAGAATGGCTACGCCCAGTTATGATTAGATTGGGAATGTACCTTTCTTTTCATATATCCGTCAAACCCTACCAACATGGTAAATCTTTTTCGAAAAACAACACGGTAAATGTTTCACAGTACAGCCATTGACGATAACCATTCTACCTACGTTGCCACTTGATTACCAGTCATCGAACCAGGGCAGGAAGCTGTCGATCTCGTCGAAACCGTCAATCAAAGGCATGTCGTCCGGCTCCATGGACGCCTGGGGGATGCGAGACATGGGGGCGCAGACCATGTCCATCGCACTGGCCTCGTCACCAGGCGGCGCCGGTGCATTCTCTGGCAATGGCGCGGGCGCCATGGCCGGCTTCCTCTCAACCGGCACCGTTTCACCGACCTCTTCTTTGGCCGCGTTGCAGCCGCCGACAGCCAGCGGCGGCTGCCCTTGCACGGGCGTCGATGAGCCGGCCAGGACGGGGGCGACCACGAAGCTGCCGGCGGCATGGCATGGCGATCCTGTCGTGGAGCTCTCCTCGTCGTGGACGACCAGCGCGAGCTCCTCCGGCTTGGTGGCGTCCGACGTCGTGCTGGAGGAGGGGCGGTGCCTCTTGGAGATGGTGCCGTTCCAGTAGTTCTTGACGGCGAGGTCCGTTCTCCCGGGGAGCTGGGCGGCGATGACGGACCAGCTGCTCGATCGAATGACAATCAAAGCAGCACCAGATTGGTTAAAGAAGCACAATGGCAAGAAGCCAAGAAGCATCGCAAGCAATGTTCAGCTGATTTGAACTTCTGAAGAAACAGTGATGGATATCGGTGTGACCGTTGGTTGGGCAGAGCCGCAGAGGCAGCAGAAACTGAGAAACGATGCGGTGCGTTCTAGCTAGCTTGACAATGGTAGCAGGGCATGCTTATTTTTTCCGGACTTACCAGCTTCCCCTCTTGCTGTACATCTCGCAGATGATGCTCTCCTCTGCCGGCGTGAAGTTGCCGTGCTTCAGTCCCGGCCGGAGGTAGTTCAGCCAGCGCGCCCGGCAGCTCCGGCCGCAACGCTGAAGCCCTGCGAATCCATGAGCAACTTCCTCAGAAATCATGCTTTCGCCACAGTGGTGCGTGACAATTAGAGTATGATGAACATGGTAGCTGTTTGTGTGCAGGACGCTACTGGTTTTCTGATGGAAAACGGCCAAAGAACGACACTCGAGAGAAACCTAAGTACAGAATCAATAAGAAACGTGCCAAAGTAATTCTAAGATAAGCTGAGAAATTTTGAAAAGAAACCAAAGTAAGCATTTTCTGCCACTATGATAAACTGACGAGACCACATAAGTTGCTCCGATCTTTCTATCTAAATCAACAACTGTAGTAACTTTTTAGAGAGATCATTTGCTAGGCAAACAAACAACTGCATCACATTTAGTCGACAGCTTTCTCTTCTTTTAGAAAGAAGGTATATATGGGAGTTCATGGAGATCAACTTAGTAGCAATATAAACAGTTGAATGAAGGCGATGGGGAAAGCGAAATAACTAACCTAGGGTTTCAGCCAATGCCTGCCAACTACGGCCGACGCCATACTTCACAATGTGTCTTCTCATCAAGTCATCCTCTTCCCTGGACCACTTCCCCTTCTTCACCATCCCTTCTTTCTTTTAGTTTGCAGATGTTCTTGCTTGTCTCCAAGAGGGGGGCAGACTGCAGATGAGAGACCCAATGCCTTAGCTTATAAGTACTGGAGTAGCTGCTTGTGCTGAGAAATACCTATGGCGTGATGGATGTCAATTTTTTTTTACTTTACTGCATTGTAATAATATCTCCCTTCCTCCTATCGTTTTTGTTGGCTTGTCTTATATGTAAACCAACGATTCCTTTGTTCACAGAGAATGGAAAAGGAGATGAAGTGACAAACGATTTCTACACATGAAGGGACCGTATAGGTGAAAAGGTACAGAGAGAAGTGGAGAGAGGCATCAACACCAAAAGTGTCCTCCTAACCCCAAGCTGAAATGCACCCATATGAACAGTCAAAATAAAAAAAAGTAAACAAATTCAAAATTACATTTGGTGTCAAAAAGAATCTACATGTTGTTTGGTCAGTAATCAGTATAGCATATCAATAGCCAACTGCTAACAATTACTACCTCCATCCTGATGTATTAGCCCCCCTTGTATTTAGGTCAAACTTTGACCTTTAATTTAACTATAAAAAATATAAGTTATAGACCACGACAATAGCATCTTTGAAAACCTCTTTCAATTTTATTTTTTGGAACTGGGAAAACCTCTTTCAAATATGAATCCAACATCAAATCTGCAATCAAAGTTTGGCATAAAATATGAAGGGAATCAATAAACCCAAACAAAGGTAGTAGATGATTATGAGACGCCGATGACAATGTGTTTAATTATCTTCTTCTTCCCATTTTGGTTTACCATCATGTTTCTTTCTGTTTCTGTCTATTGGATGGATTTCCTGGTTTAAAATCCTATAGCCCAATCAAATATGTATCTTGCATCAATTGCTGTTCTAAGAACATCTCTATTCCATCTCCTAAACTTAACTCCAAAATCAACTTAATTTTTGGCCATTAAGAGGTTCCCAACTAGCACATCCCCTAATCTTAAATCTCATTTCTTTTTCGCAACGCTCCGACCATCATACGACCAAAATGTGATATGGCTGCATAGATTGATGTGATGGGACGAATGCCGTGAGAAAACATTTTCTAAAGTTGCAAATAGCATAAGGGGAAGGCCCTATTAGAAAATTGTAAAATCTTAATTCACACCACATCTTTCTTTAAACAATCCAATTCAAAAAGGGAAAGAAAGTTTGTTGGACCTTTTGTCGAACACCTTTCTTGCGCCACCGACACGAGATCCCCAGCATGCACGATGGTGGTGGTGGTGGCGGCGACGGTGGAGGTGAGGGATGTTACTGCCCTATTCCCGGCCTCGTCGGCGCTTGAGGCCGCGACTCAACTCGGGAGGCGCTAGGAGCCTCGGGGATGTGTACTAGGGAGCGGGGAGGGGGTGCGGGGGTGGGGTGGGGGTGGAGGGAACCTTGGGAGGCTGCGGTAGCCGGGAACTAGGGGGCTTTTTTAATTTTTTTTGCAAAAGTCATTATACAACAACGCTCTCACACTTCTAAAATTTAATAATATACATAGTTCCATGTTTACAGCTTCGAACGCTTCTCCAAACGATTCCATCTAACAACATGCTGTGTCCAACGGTAGAGAACGAAAGGAGAGATAATATCACCTTCTTTTGCAACCATGATGTTCTCCGACAAACTTCACTAGCCAAAAATCGCATTGATACATCCCTCAAATTCAACCAATTGTGGAATGTTCTTCTCCATGGTGAATCATGTTACACCACATAGTACAACGATAGGAAAAAAATGTGTAACACTCAATAAAATTGCCTAGCGCCAAGTTACTGCCAAGTGTTAAAGTGAACTCGCACTATTAGGTTAACATCTCCGGGGAAAATATTTTGGACAATTTGATCCACGAGGGAAAAATGAAGGGGAATTGGTTTGCCACAATCTGAACCGTCAAAATTATAGTGCCCCCTTACGCAATGGCTAGGGTTTGTTCCTGTATGGTGACTTCCACCGCTAAGTACCTTTCGACCATAATGTGAAACTAAAATAGGTATTGATTTTCCCATGCTCTTATTACATGACCACTTTTGGTCCTTCCTCATATTTTGAGAGAGATTAATCTCAATGCACAATTACTAGTGTGTCCTGCTAGGCAAACATTCCTACGTTAACACTTAGCAACATTTAGCGTACAAGCATACGCTGGTAGATTGATCTATTATATTTGTTCGGAAAGGTTGCATGGTAAACAAAAAAATCATATGCACATGCAAGATTTATCCATAGAGATGTATAGTTACGAGAGAGAGAGAAGGGAGAGAGAGAGAAGGGAGAGAGAGAGAGTATCTACATACCCTTGTATACTGCTAAGCGGAAACGCGACTGATGTAGTCATACGTCTTCACGATCCAATCATGATTCGTCCTGATCAAGCGCCGAACGGATGAAACCTCCGTGTTCAGCACACGTGCGGCTCGACGAGTCTCTGCCTCCTCGATCCAGTGAGCGAGGGTGGAGTAGTAGATGGGATCTCCGTCAGCACGACGGCTTGGTGGCGGGGGAGCAATCCCGACAGGGCTTCGCCGAGCACTACCGTAGATGCGACCAGAGGAAAAATGGAGTTAGGAGAGAGGGAGGGCTGCGCCTAGGGCTTGGGGTGCGACTGCCCTCCCTCTCACTCTCTATTTATAGGAGGAAGGGGTAGGTAGGGCTCCGGCCCTAGCCCCTCCACCAAGCGAGGGCTGGCCGACCAAGAGGAGGATGATACATCTCCAACGTATCGATAATTTCTGAAGTATTCATGCCATGTTTGCCTATGTTTACAATACTTTTATATGATTTTGATGCACTTTATATGATTTATTTAGAATTAACCTGGACTGGTGTCGTGGGTATAAGTCTGGCAGTAGATGTGTAGGGTACGAAAGGATGGGCAGAGCCTTAGCTACGGCGAGGATGTATGAGTTCAGGCCCCTCTACGGTGGAGGTAAAAGACCTACGTCTCAGTGCTCTTGGAAGCTTAGTGTCGAGTGGAATATGTGGTTACAGTAAATGCCAACCCCCGCACCAGTGGGGAAGGGTGGCTTATATAGAGTGCGCTGCCCTTCACAACGGTCCGGTGCACAGGGGTGGAGTAGTGGCGAATAAATGCCTACGTTACAGGTAACGTATGTCTTAAATGCTAATAATGGTGTATGAAAACGTATGACCGTTGCCCTCCAGGGAGGTTACGATATACAGAGTGGAATCCAGTCGGTACGTTTAATACGCTCCGAATGCTCGTCACCGACTAGATGATGGGGGAATCGTCACCGACTGGATGATGGGAAGTCCTTAGTTCAGTCGGAACTGTCTAAGGGCCTTGCCCCTTATGAAGGGTAGTCCTTGGGTAGGACCTACAGGGCAGGCCTATGACCCTACCCTGGGACTATAACCCCATCATTAGTCCCCGTATGGATCGGGGTTGGAATGACGGAGTGATGCCTGGAGTACGGATCCGACTGGTATGGATGTGACTTTGGCGTTGTTTGCCTCGATCCATTTTATCCTCTCGACCAGTGATCCGAGTGAATATATCTGTGAAACGAACCGTCAGGGACCGAGTGCTTCCGCGAAATCTTTCGACGTGACCGGTCAAGTGACAGCGGCGGATTTTCTGGGATCCTCAAATTTCGGTTGCCGTGCGCTCAGCGGGGATGACGACATCGTCATCGAGTAGTTTCTGCAGCCTCGATTACCGCGCCTTTATCTTCTGCACTAATATCGCAGCAGCCGGTCGGGGGATAAGATTTCGGGGCCGACTGAGTTTCCTTCCGAGTACGCGGGTCGCGGGCGTGCAGCAGAAGTACACATGGCCAACTCCCATGAAGATCCCCATCAAGCTGGCCGGAACGAGCACGAGATTGGCGAAACGTCCGGCGCGCGTCGTCCACCTCGCCGTTCTGCCAGTCGGCACACTCGGTGGAGCAACGTGGAGTTGTTCCGCACACCCCTCCTCAACTTGGCTGCGGCTGCCAAGATAGCCGATTCCCTTCAGCCGACTGATTCAGAGGCTGGTAGGGGGATCGAGCAAATCCGCGCCCTGTTGCCCACGGCGCAACAGCAAAATTCGGCAGTCTCCCAGTCGCATAACAGGATCCACAATAGTTCTGTTCATGCGAATACGCATCGGTCAGTTCACAGCCCTGGTTCTCATCAGCGACACAGAGGAGGCAGCCGTTCCATAAATCCCGAAGATCGTCGCTGTTCACGCACCCCTCCGCGGGGTGGGCTCTACGGCCCCGGATCGGCGTTCAGTCGGCGACACTTACGACCCAAGGCCCGACGCGAGAGGGCATATCGCCCAGCGAAGGGTCGATAGGGGCCGAGATCACCGCGATGGTTACGACGTTGACCGTCCGGGTGGAAGCAGGACCATTGTTACTGGTCCCGAGTGTTTCAGTCGAGCCATCCGTTCGGCTGACATCCCTCCCAACTTCTGATTGGCGACGGGAATCAGCAAGTTTACAGGAGAGTCCAAGCCAGAAACATGGCTGGATGATTACCGAGTGGCAGTCCAGATCGGAGGAGGAGACGACCATGTCGCCATGAAGCACCTCCCTCTGATGTTCGACGGCTCGGCGCGAGCGTGGCTGAACCAGTTGGCCCCCTCAAGCATCTACAGCTGGGCAGATCTGGCCCGAGTGTTCATCAGGACCTTCGAAGGGACGTGCAAGCGCCCTGCCGGCCTCGTGGAGCTCCAGCACTGCATCCAGAAGCAGAATGAGCCCCTGCGTGGTTTCATTCAGCGTTGGACAACCCTCTACCACACGGTGGAGAACGTCATAGAGCATCAAGCAGTCTGCGCCTTCAAGGTAGGCGTGCGGTACAGGGATCTATACCTGAAGTTCGGCCGAACAGGTGACATCTCCATGATCAAGATGATGGAGATAGCAGCACGCTATGCAAATGGCGAAGAAGAGGACCGCATCCGAAGCGGCAAGCACAAAACAGTCGCTGATGGAGATGGGAGTAACACTCGGAAGCAGAAGCAGAAAGCTCCGTCCACTCCACAGGCAGAAGCTGCAGTCGTAACCAATGCCAAGTTCAAGGGCAAAGGGAAGGCTTAGTTCACCCCCAAGAAGAAGCAGTTCAATAATCCCATCCTAGACCAGCCATGTCCGGTTCATACGAAGATGGATGAAGAGGGCAACCCCATATATCCGAAGCATACCACTCGACAGTGTCGGCTCCTGATCCAGGGGTTCGGCGAAGGACAACCGAGTGAAAAGGACAATGAACAGGATGAGGAGGATAAGGAGGATCCGTTCCCCCAAGTCCATGCAGCGCTGATGATTTTTGCTGACGTTGAGAGCAAGAGTCGACTGAAGCTGGTGAACAGGGAGGTGAACATGGCCACCCCTACCAACCCCAAGTTCCTCAAATGGTCTCAGACTGCGATCACCTTTGACCAGCCGGATCATCCAGCACACGTACCCACCCCAGGGAGACAGGCTCTGGTCGTCGACCCGGTGGTGGAAGGAGTCCGACTGCGCAAAGTCCTCATGGACGGCGACAATGGCTTGAACATCATGTACGCCGACACTCTCAAGGGGATGGGCATTCCGATGTCCAAACTCAGCGAGAGCAGCATGCAGTTCCATGGAGTCGTCCCTGGATGAAAGGCCAAGTCACTCGGCCAGATCGCGTTGGACGTTGTTTTCGGCTCCGACAAGAACTTCCGCAAGGAAAAGATGACGTTCGAGGTGGTAGACTTCCAGAGCGCTTACCACGCAATTCTAGGCCGCCCGGCGTATGCGCGTTTCATGGCCCGTCCATGTTACGTATACCTGAAGCTGAAGATGCCAGGCCCGAAAGGTGTGATCACCATCACTGGCAATCGACAGCGAGCCGAAGAGTGTCTGCAGCAAGGATCAAGAATCGTCGACCAGCAGATGGCCGTCCTCGAGCTTGACGAGTATAAGAAGACAGTCGACCCCGTTGATTTGATGCGCTCGAAGAAGCCAGCTTCGGAGTCCGCATTTCAGTCGGCGGGAGAGACGAAGAAGGTCAACATCCACCCGACGGTCGACACTGCTGCCCCGACGAACATCTCCACCACCCTCGATCCTAAATAGGAAGCCGAGCTCACCTAATTCCTCCGTGAGAACTGGGACATCTTCGCATGGAAACCCTCTGACATGCCGGGTGTACCCAGGGATTTGGCTGAGCACCAACTGCATGTGGATCCCACCGCTCGGCCCGTTCGAGAATGTCTGCGCCGGTCCGCCGCGCACAAGAGGAAGGAAATCGAGGAAGAGGTGGCCAAGATGTTGGTAGCCAACTTCATTCGCGAGGTTCACCACTTCGAATGGCTCGCCAATGTTGTCATGGTGCCCAAGAAGGACAAGTCGCTCCGAATGTGCATCGACTTCAAGCATCTCAATAAGGTCTGCCCGAAAGACCATTTTCCGCTCCCCCGCACCGATCAAATTGTCGATTCGACTGCGGGTTGCGAGCGTTTGTCATTTCTTGATGCCTACTCGGGCTATCATTAGATCCGTCTGTATGGCCCCGATGAATTAAAAACAGCCTTCATCACCCCATTCGGGTGCTTCTGCTACATCACTATGCCATTCGGTTTGAAGAATGCAGGAGCTACCTTTATGCGCATGATCCAAAAATGCCTCCTCGACCAGATCGGTCGGAATGTGGAGGCGTATATGGATGATATCGTAGTCAAGTCACGCAAAGGTTCCGACCTGCTGACTGACTTGGCAGAAACATTCACCAACCTTTGTAGGTACGATATCAAGCTCAACCCCACCAAGTGTTCATTCGGCGTTCCTAGCGGAAAGTTACTTGGTTTCTTCGTTTCCGAACGAGGGATCGATGTCAACCCCGAAAAAATCGGGACCATCGTCCGAATGGAGAGGCCGGTCAGAATACACGATGTTCAACGGCTCACAGGTTGCCTAGCGGCTTTGAGCAGGTTTATCAGTTGACTCGGCGAGAAAGCACTTCCTCTGTACCGACTCATGAAGAAATCAGATACTTTCGAGTGGACAGATGAAGCCCAAGTCGCATTCGATGACCTCAAAGTCCTACTTTCCACCCAGCCGGTTCTTACTGCTCCGCTCAGTAAAGAGCCCCTTCTTCTGTATATCGCGGCTACAAATCAAGTCGTCAACACTGTTCTTACAGTCGAGCGAGAAGAAGAAGGCAAAGCATACAAAGTTCAGGGGCCAGTGTATTACGTCTCTGAAGTCCTGACTCCTTCAAAGCGGAGCTATCCCCATTATCAAAAACTTATCTACGGGATTTACATGACTGCGAAGAAGGTGTCTCATTATTTCCAAGACCACTCGGTGTCTGTTGTTTCTGATGCTCCGTTGTCAGAAATCCTCCACAATCGGGACGCATCAGGCCGAGTGGCGAAGTGGGCAATGGAGATGTTGTACTGCGATATCAAGTTCGAGGCCAAGAAAGCTATAAAGTCTCAAGCTCTGGCTGACTTCATAGCAGAATGGGTAGAACAACAGCAACCGACCCACATCTACTCGGCTCATTGGACAATGTTCTTCGATGGGTCCAAGATGTTGAATAGATCCGGCGCTGGCGTTGTGATCGTATCGCCAAAGGGCGACAAACTCAAGCATGTGCTGCAGATACACTTTGATTCCTCCAACAATGAGGCAGAGTATGAAGCTCTCCTTTATGGATTACGCATGGCCATCGCACTCGGCGTCCGTCTCCTGATGGTCTATGGCGATTCAGATTTGGTGGTTAATCAAGTGATGGAAGAGTGGGACGTCAGGAACCCCACCATGACCACATACTGTAATGCAGTGAGGAAGCTCGAGAAGAAGTTTGAAGGTCTAGAGCTCCACCATGTTCTGCGACTGAAGAACCAAGCAGCTGATGAGTTGGCAAAACTCGGATCCACTTGGAGACCTGTCCCGAGTGACGTCTGCCTCGAGCACCTCCACCTTCCTTCAGTTAAAGAAGATCCTTTCACAGAGGAGCCAGTACAACCAAAAAGCTCAACAGATCCGACTGAAGTCGACGTACCTGCTGTGGTTGATCTGGTCATGGAGATTCTTGCCGTCATCCCCGATTGGACTGTGCCGATCATTGCATATATCGTGAGGCAGGAATTACCAGAAGACGAAGTCCAAGCCAGACAGATAGTCCGCAGGTCGAAGTCGTTCACTGTCATTGATGGTCAGTTGTACAAGGAAAGCGTTTCAGGCGTTCTTCAACGATGCATCTCCCCAGAGGAGGGACAGTTAATACTGGAAGAAATTCACTCGGGAACCTGCGGTCATCACGCCTCTTCGAGAGCAATCGTCGCCAAAGCATTCAGAGCTGGCTTCTTCTGGCTACAGGCGAACGAAATGGCCAAAGATATGGTCGACAGATGTGAAGGCTGTCAGTTCTAGTCCAACAAGTCCCACAAGCCAACATCTGCGTTGAAGACAATCCCTCTTGTGTGGCCATTTGCAGTATGGGGATTAGATACAGTCGGTCCATTCAGGACAGGCCAAGGAGGGTACACACATGTGTTGGTGGCAGTCGACAAGTTCACAAAATGGATTGAAGCCAAGCCCATCAAGAAGCTCGATGCCCTAACACCCATCAAGTTTGTCAGAGACATCATCTACAGATTCGGGGTACCTCACAGCATAATCACGGACAACGGAACAAACTTTGACTCGGACAGATTCAAAAGTTTCTGTGCAAGCCAAGGTATCCGAGTGGATTTTGCATCCGTGGCGCATCCTCAATCAAACGGACAAGCAGAGCGGGCGAATGGACTTATTCTGCAAGGTTTGAAGCCCCGACTCCTGCGAGAGGTGGGACATGCCGCTGGCGCATGGGTCACCGAGCTACCTTCAGTGCTTTGGGGTCTCCGCACAACCCCAAACAGATCTACAGGGCGATCACTGTTCTTCCTCGTTTACGGAGCAGAAGCAGTCCTTCCGAGTGACTTGCTTCAAATGTTCCACGAGTCGAATTCTTCTCCGAAGCTGAAGCAGAACAAGCGAGGCAAGACGGAGTGGACCTTCTAGAGGAGGAGCGCGAGATGGCGCTGACTCGCTCAACCATTTATCAACAAGATCTGCGGCGCTTTCACGCACGCCACGTCAGGAGTCGCACGTTCCAAGCAGGTGACCTGGTGCTCCGTGTGGATCAGCAAAGACCTCACAAGTTGGCTCCTGCCTGGGAAGGACCCTTCATCGTCTCCAAGGTGCTGAACAACGGAGCATACAGACTCTACAACATCGACAGGGAGACAGACGAGCCGCGAGCATGGAACGGAGATCTCCTGAAGCGCTTCTACACGTGATCGTCGACTGAAGCAATGTAAAGAACAAGTATTGGTGAAATAATATAAAGCAGATTAAGCTTTTGCAGATTCAAAATTCTTCCGCGGTCGAAGACTCCGGTCTCAAAAAAAAATACTTAGCTGCGATCCAGAATCGCCTAAGTACTGACTTTCTCCGAGTGTGCACTAAACGTCGCACTTGGGGACTTAGCTGCGATCAAGAATCGCCTAAGTACTAACTTTCTCCGTATGTGCACTAAACGTCGCACTCGGGGACTTAGCTGCGATCAAGAATCGCCTAAGTACTAACCTTCTCCGTGTGTGCACTAAACGTCGCACTCGGGGACTTAGCTGCGATCAAGAATCGCCTAAGTACTAACTTTCTCCGCGTGTGCACTAAACGTCGCACTCGGGGACTTAGCTTCGATCAAGAATCGCCTAAGTACAAATTTTCTCCGAGTGTGCACTAAACGTCGCACTCGGGGACTTAGCTGCGATCAAGAATTGCCTAAGTAATAAATTTCTCCGAGTGTGCACTAAACGTCGCACTCGGGGACTTAGTTGCGATCAAGAATCGCCTAAGTACTACCTTTCTCCGAGTGTGCACTAAACGTCGCACTCGGAGACTTAGCTGCGATCAAGAATCGCCTAAGTAATAACTTTCTCCGAATGTGCACTACACGTCACACTCCAGGACTTAGCTGCGATCACGAATCGCCTAAGTGCAAATTTCCTCCGAGCGTGCACTATTCGTCACACTCGAAGACTTAACTGCGCTCAAGAATCGCTTAAATGAGAAAGCTTCCTGCGATTGTATCCTACAGATACACTCGGGGACTAAGCAGACCCTCATTGAGGCTCATGTGGATGTCAAGACCACTGACAATTACATGAGTAGCAGACCCTCATTGAGGCTCATGTGGATGTCAAGACCACTGACAATTACATGAGTAACAACTCGCTCCGAGTGCAGCATGTCCGTCGCACTCGAAGACTTAGCCGCGATCATGAATTGCCTAAGTACTCTATTATCTTCGAGTGTATCCTACAGATCCACTCGGGGACTAAGCAGACCCTCATTGAGGCTCATGTGGAGGTCAAGACCACTGACAATTACATGAGTAGCAGACCCTCATTGAGGCTCATGTGGATGTCAAGACCACTGACAATTACATGAGTAACAAATCGCTCCGAGTGCAGCATGTCCGTTGCACTCAAAGACTTAGCCGCGATCATGAATCGCCTAAGTACTCTATTAGCTTCGAGTGTATCCTACAGATCCACTCGAGGACTAAGCAGACCCTCATTGAGGCTCATGTGGATGTCAAGACCACCGACAATTACATGAGTAGCAGCCCTCATTGAGGCTCATGTGGATGTCAAGACCACTGACAATTACATGAGTAACAACTCGCTCCGAGTGTGGCCTGTCCGTCGAACTCGACGACTTAGCCGCGATCATGAATCGCCTAAGTACTCTATTACCTTCGAGCGTATCCTACAGATCCACTCGGAGAGTCCGCAGACCCTTAGAGAGGCTCATGCAGCTGTTAATGACATGCTCCGCACGTTTGCCATTGGCTTCTCCAAGAAACGCCAAACAAAAACTCGAGCCAAAATTGCAGCAGAAGAGCAAAAGATTTGATTTAAATTCGAAGTTCACCTAAAGATAGTTGACTCGGTGCGGATCAAGCTTACCCGCACCGAACCAAGAATCTGACGGCCAACAGAAGTGGCGAAGGTTTCTTACAACCAACACTCGGCATACCGAGGTAAAAGTTTTCTTAAGCGTCGTACGGATTGGCGCCAGGACTGGAGGGCTCCACGAATGTGTCCAGGTCGATCCCGTCGGCGATGCGGGTGGCACTCTCAAGGAAGGTTTCCATGAAGTCTTTGAATCAAAGTTTCTTCGTGTTGGCGACCTTCAACGCTTTTAGCTTCTCTTCGCGCACCTCCTTGCAATGCACTCGGACCAGGGACAGAGCAACGTCTGCACCACAGCGAGCCACATACTTCTTCCATGACTGCACTCGGTTTGGGACCTCCTCCAGTCGAGTCATCAAGCTTTCTATCTCATGCCGCGACTCATCTTCAGGCCAAAGCTCCTTGTCGATCCGGCCGACGACTTCTCTCAGTCGACCGATGAAAGGACCAACTTTGCCCACGCGAATGTGCGCTCGGAGCAGATCTCGATTGGCGTCCTCGCCGAATGGAGTGTTCTCAAGTATCGACCGCTCGACGTGAGCTGCTTCAGCCTCAGCGTCCATGCAAAAATCTGCAAAGACAGGACAAGCAAACAATAAGCGCCGAGTGAAATGCAAATACCACACGCACTCGGAAAACAGTACTTACCACCCAGAAGCGTTGTCATCTGCCGGGCCCAGTCACTGACATATTTTTCCTGTGCTATACACCGCCTGTTCAACACCTTCATTTGTCCCATCAGCTCGGATCTATGTGTTTTCATCCTCTCAATTTCAGTAGTCAATGCCTTGTTTGCTTCACGGGCCTGCTCCAACGACTTCTCTCGTTCCGCCAGAACGTCCTTCATACCAACCATTACAACCAGTGCCGCATCCAACTCACTAGCAAACTGAACCTTTTCAGCCCTAAGAGTCTCGTATGCTGTCCCCATCTCACAAGTTTTCTGCCAGCCAGCGCCAAGAGACGATTAGACAAATCCAACAATAATAAGTCTAAGTTCTTCAGACCCCTGCCGACGCAAGCAGTCAACAGCGGTCTCAGGGACTACACCCAGTGGGTTCACTGAGAGTGACCCCACTGGCATGAAACTCAAACAGGTCCGCCCTATTGAGATACATGACAACACCTACGCCTACGAGGCTAATACTACCCGACCTGAGTAAAATTACTCTCGGGGACTTCTACAGTAGGTGCACTCTGAGTGCCCCAACTGTTAGCATTCGACCAGATTATTACGGATCTGATCAAGTCAAAGACAATATGCATAAAGACAACTGCGGGTGCAAGCACTCGACAGAAGTCTCGGGGACTACACCCACTGGGTTCACTCAGAGTGAACCCATTGGAAACATCATACGGTATTCGAGCACACCCAGTGGGTTACAATAGAAAAGTAAATACTTACTAGCCCACTTACTCGGATATTGTCCCGCAGCTCCAAGCTTCGCTGGTACAGGGATGCGATGGAGTCGTACGCCTTCTTGGCTTCTCCCGCCATCAGCTCCGCTTGCACCATGGCCCCCTTGGCCGCTCCCAGCTGATCCTCCGGGAGGCGCTGGACGTTGAACTCGACATTTGACGGGCCTGGCATCGTTGGAAGCTCCTTGGGCATCCCAAGGCCCGCTCGAGTCGGTTCAGCAGCAATCAGTGCCGTTTCAGTCGGCGGCATCGCCTCAGTCGGCGGCACGTCCGCAGCGAGAGCAGTAGCTGGCGGAACAGCCTCAAGGACAGGCACCGCAGCTTGCTCGGATCTCCCCTGGTCACCCTCATCCACATAAGTCACCCCTGAGGAAAGCCAGACCGAACGGCGTGAGATCTCAGAAAAAGAAAGAGGCAAGACCGAAGACAGAATTCGTGATGCGATAATGTAAACTCTCGGAATCGCTACGACGCACCTGGCTGGGACGAGACGACGTTGTCCATGTCCATGGGGTCGTCCCCCTGGCGTGCCGGAGAGGTGGCAGAGGTAGCGACTCTGTCGAGTGAAATTCATTCGACCAGTAAACAGGAGTCCAATCGAATATCAGAAGAAGTTAGAAGAACAATACACTTACGTTGAGGTGACGGGAACGGTGACCCTCATCCGCGATAAAGCCTTCCGAGGTTTAGATCCGCTCGGTTTGGCCACCTTGGAAGGCTGACCCGCAAGTTCAGTAGCAGCGTCCCTGGTCCTCTTGGTGCTCCGAGCACTCGGACCCCCGGGAACAGTTGACGGGGCACTCGGAACCGTAGGAGCAGCTGGAGGAGCACTCGAGGATGCTGGAAGGGCCGAGAGAGCTGCAGGTTCATGTCGGCGCTTGGTTCGATGCTGTGGCGGCGGGGGTGGCGAGTCCTGCTCTTCATCTTCTTCCTCCTCTTCACTAGACTCTTCCTCCGTTTCCCCACTGCCGGAGACGTACTCGACGCTCTCCACGCTGCCCTCCTGGCTGCCCTCCTCCTCCTCCTCTGCCGGGTTCCCGTTCGAGACAGGTGAGAACCAGTTGGTCCACTTCTGCATAAAATACAGTCGGCGACATCAGGCGTCAGACAGAGATTCAAGAAAGCGATAAAACTAAGACAGTTACATGCACTCGACAAGTGGTACTCACCTCGTCTGGAGGAGGGTTGTCCGCGCAGAAAGCCCTCACTCGCCGGGACCCTCTGGGGTTCTCGCAGGCGCCTGTGATCTGGAGCACCCACGACGCCACCTTCTCCTCGGTCACGCCCAAGACGTTGGTCCGAGTGGAGTCTTCGGGCCCCGTGTAGTGCCACATGGCATGGTTGCGAGCCTGCAGTGGTTGGATGCACCGACCAAGGAAAACCTCCAGCAAATCTATGCCGGTGACTCCCCTTCTGACGACATCTACGAGTGCGTCGACCAGAGGCTGGATATCGATCTTCTCCGCCTTCGTGAGTGCAAGCTGCTTAGGCGGAGCGGGTCGATCTTAGCTAAAAGGAGGCAACCCTGTCGTGGCATTCGGGCAAGCAACGTCCTGGAAGTAGAACCATGTCGACTGCCAGTTCCTAACCGACTCGCTCAGCTGAAGAGCAGGATAACTACTTCTACTCTTCTTTTGGAAACCTAAGCCTCCGCAGAGCTGGAGAAGGTGTGTCTTATCATCCGACTGGTGAAGTCGTTTGATAGTTTGGGATCTAGCAGAGAAAATATGTTTGAAAAGCCCCCAATGGGGGGACAACCGATGAAGCACTCGCACAGAACTATGAAAGCAGAGAGGTGAGCTATAGCATTCGGGGGAAAGTGGTGAAGCCGTGCCCCGAAGTGGTTCATTATGCCTTTGAAGAAAGGATGTGGGGGCAGGGAGAAACCACGATACACGTGGCTGAGCAGCAGAACGCGCTCCCCCTCCCGGGGCGCCGGCTCGATCTCACCCTCCGTCGGCAACCTCCACGACTTGTGCACGATCATCCCGTGCTCCACCAGCTCCAGCAGACCCCCTCCGTCACCGTGGAGGGGAGGAAGTCCCCCTAGATCCACCCCGCCGGGAACGCTCGCTGCCGCCGCTGAGCAGGAGTCGCCGCCTTCCCCTTCTTCTTCTTCGCCTCCAGCTTGCTAGTCTGTCCCTTGGTCATGGCGGAAGCTGCGGGTCCGCGGAGGAGAAGGAAAAGGAAGGAGCTTGGGTGCGTAGGAGGAGGCAAGAGGAGCGGAGCAAGCAAAGGCAAGAGATCCGGCGAGCGTAACGAGAAAACCCTCACCGCTGGGGTTTAAGTAAGGTTCCGACTGCGTCACTGGCAGGTGGCCCCGAAACCTTATCCCCCGACCAACCGCGGCGATATTAGTGGAGAAGATGAAAGTGCGAGAATCGAGGCGTCAGGCGCTACTCGAGCGCGATGTCGTCATCCCAGCTGAGCGCGCGGTAACCGAAATTTGAGGATCCCGGAAAATCCGCTGCTGTCAGTTGACTGGTCACGTCAGGAGATACCCTGGAAGCACTCGGTTTCCGACAGTTTGTTCCACAAATACTTCCACTCGGATCGTTGGTCAGAAAAGATAAAATGGAGCGAGACAAGCAACGCCAAAGTCACATCCGTTCTAGTCGGATCCAAACTTCAAGCATCGCTTCGTCGTTCCAACCCCAATCCATTCGGGGACTAATGATGGGGTCATAGTCCTAGGGTAGGGTCATAGGCCTGCCCTGTAGGTCCAAGGACTAACCCTCATAAGGGACAAGGCCCTTAGTCAGTTCCGACTAAACTAAGGAGTTCCCTTCATCTAGTCGGTAACAGATCCTCGACCATCCAGTCGGAGATTAGCATTCGGAGTTTATCAAACTAACCGACTGGATTCCACTCTGTGCATCGTAACCCCCCTGGAGGGAAACGGTCATAAGTTTCCATGTGCCTTTATTAGCATTTAAGACGTACGTTACCTGTAACATAGGCATTTATTCGCCACTACTCCATCCCTGTGCATCGAACCGTTGTGGAGGGCAGCGCACTCTATATAAGCCACCCTCCCCCACTGGTGCAGGGGTTAGCAACTCATTGTATTCCATATTCCACTCGACAACAAGCTCCCAGAGCACTGAGATGTAGGGCTATTACCTACACTGCTGAGGGGCCTGAACTCATACAACCTCGCCGTAGCTAAGGCTCTGCCCATCCTTTCGAACCCTACATATCTACTGTCAGACTTATACCCACGACATCGTGCTTTGCGAGTGCTTTATCGGATGTCCCCCTCATTGGGGGCTCTTTAAGTACATCTTCTCCGCTAGGTCCCAGACTAACAAAAAGCTTAGCCAGTCGGACGACAAAACCCATATCCTCCAGCTCTGCGGGGGCTTAGGCTTCCATTAGAAAACCAAAAGTAGCTACCCCCCTCTTCAGTTATCCGAGTCAGTTAGGAACTGACAGTCGACTTGGTTCTATTGCCAGGACGTCGCTTGTCCGAATGCTGCAACTGGGCTGCCACCTTTCAGCCTAGACCGACCGGCTCCTCCCAGGCAGCTTGCGCTCTCGAAGGTGGAAAAGATCCAGATCCAACCTCTGGTTGAAGCGGTGATAGATGTCGTCCGCAAGGGAGTCACCGACACGGATTTGCTAGAGACTTTTCTGGGTCGGCGCATCCAGCCGCTGCAAGCTCGACACCACGCCATGTGGCACTATGCGGGGCCTGGGGACTCCACTCGGACTCATCCAGAATGCGTGACCGGGGAGGTTGTGACGGCATGGGTCCGCAGCATCACAGACGCCTGCGATAATCCCAGAGGAGCCCGGCAAGTGAAGCCCTTCCGCGCTGACAATCCTCCTCCGAATGAGGTGAGCACCTCTTGTCGAGTGCTTTCAATCCTCTTAGATTTATCGCTTTTTCTTGTATCACCGCCTGAAGTCTGATGTTGTCGACTATATTTTGTGCAGGCGTGGACCAACTGGTATTCTCCCGTCTTGAACGGGAATCCAGCTGAGGAAGAGGAGGGCAGCCAGGAGGGCAGCATGGACAGCGCCGAGTACGTCTCCGACAGTGGGGAGACGGAGGAGGAGACGGAAGAGGAGGAGGGGGAGGCTGGGGAGCAGAGCTCGCCACCTCCACCATCAGAGCCTCGATCCAAGCGCCGTCACAAACCTGCGACTCCGTCGACTCCTCCAGCGGCTCCGAGTGCTCCGCCAGCTCCTCCCGTGGCTCCGAGTGCTCGGAGCTTGAAGAGGACCAGGGACGCTGCTGCTGAGTCCACACACCAACCATCCAAGGTGGCCAAACCGAGTGGGTCCAAGCCTCGGAAAGCTTTGCCTCGGATGAGGATCGCTGTTCCAGTTGCCTCGGCGTAAGTGTCTTGTTCTCTTATCTTCTTTTAGTATTTGATTAAACTCATGCTTATCGGTCGAGTGGATTTTACTCGACAGAGCTGCTACCTCCGCCACCTCTCTGCCACGCCAGGACGATGATCCCATGGATACGGATAACGTTGCTACATCCCAGCAAGGTACGCTGTGACGACTCTGAGAGTTTGCATTATTATTTCGCGAGTTCTGTCTTTAATCTTGCCCTTTTTTTGTAATCTCATGTTGTTCAGTTGGGCTTCCTTCAGAGGTGATTCATGTGGAGGAGGACGACCAGAAGGGGTCAGGGCAAACTTTGGCGCCTGTCCTTGAGGCTGTTCCATCTGCTGCTGCTCCCACCATGGACGCGCCGCCGACCGAGATGATGCCGTCGACTGAAACGGTGCCCCTCACGGCTGAACCGACTGGAGCGGGACTTGGGATGCCCAAGGAGTCTCCTGTCGTGCCGGGTCTGTCGACCGTCCAGTACGACGCCCGACACCTCCCGGAACACCAAGTGGGAGCCGCCAAGGAGGCCATGGTGCAGGTGGAGTTGATGGTGGATGATGCCAAGGGAGCGTACGACTCCATCGCATCTTTGTAGAAGAGAAGCTTGGAGATCCGCGACGATATCCGAGTAAGTGCGCTAGTAAGTGTTTACTTTCCTCTTGTAACCCACTCGGGGTTTACGTGATATACTCGGATACAGTAGGATTATTTTGCAGTGGGTTCACTCCGAGTGAACCCAGTGGGTGTAGTCCCCGAGACTTCTGTCGAGTGCTTGCACCGGAAGTTGTCTTTATATACATTTTCCGTGACTCGATCGGATCAGAACTGATCTGCCCGAATGGTACCAGTGGGGGTACTCCGAGTGCACCCACTGGATGTAGTCCCCGAGAGTAGTTTTACTCAGGTCGGGTAATAGTAGTCACCTAGGCTTGTCTGTTTGTCATGTAGCTCAATAGGGCGGACCTGTTCGAGCTTCATGCCAGTGGGGTCACTCTTAGCGAACCCACTGGGTGTAGTCCCCGAGACCGCTGTCGACTGCTTGCGTCGGCAGGGGTCTGAAGAACTTTGAGCTTTTATTGTTTTCCTTGTTGAATGTGTCTGATCTTCTCTTCGCGCTGATTTGCACAAGACTTGCAAAATGGGATCAACGTACAATGCTCTGAAGGCTGAAAAGATTCAGGTTGCTGCGGAATTGGAGGCGGCTGTGAATGACTTAGCTGGTGTGAAGGGGGCTCTTGCTGACCGAGAGAAGTCTTTGGAGGAGTCCCGGGAGGCGAACAAGGCATTGGTGGCCGAAATTGAGAAAATGGGCAAACAAAGAACTGAACTGATGGGTCAGATGAAGTTGATGAACAGTCGGTGCATATCGCAGGAGAAGTACGTCAGCGACTGGGCAAGGAAGATGATTGCGCTGCTCGGTGGTAAGCTTTTTGCCGAGTGCTTCCTGACTTTGTAGTTCATTCTGCGCTTACTTTCTGCTCGTCTTTGCTTTGCAGATTTTTGTATCGACGCTGAGGCTGAAGCAGCTGACATTGAGCGGTCGGTTATTCCGAACGTTCCACTCGGCGACGAAGCTAATCGGGACTTGCTCTGAGCGCATATTCGCCTTGGCAGAGTGGGACCTTTCATTGGCCGCCTGAGAGAAGTCATCGCCCGGATCGACAAGGAGCTGTGGCCCGAAGACAATTCCCGGCGGGAAATAGAAGGGTTGATGACTTAGTTGGAGGACGTCCCGAACAGAGTGCAGGCATGGAAGAAGTCTGCCGCTCGTTGTGGTGCGGACGTGGCGCTATCGCTGGTCCGAGTGCACTGCAAGGAAGCTCGCGAAGAAAAGCTGAAGGCGTTGCAGGTCGCCAACACCAAGAAGCTTCGATTCGAAGATTTCATGGAGACCTTCCTTGAGACCGCCACTCGCATCGCAGACGGGATCGACCTTGACACTTTTATGGAGCCTGCCAGTCCCGGTGCCAGTCCTAACGACGCTTGAAAAACTTTACCGCGGTATGCCGAGTGGTATATGTATCAAACTTTGGCCACTGCTGTTGGCCGTCACATTCGTGGTTTGGTGTGGATAAGCTTGATCCACACCGAGCCGACTATCGTAGATCCAACTTTGAATTCGAATCGAACATTTTTCTCTTCATTCGCCAAATTTTTTTGACATGATTTTGGCTCGTGGTTTTTGTTTGGCGTTTCTTAGTGAAGCCAATGGCAAACATGCGGAGCATGTAGTTGTCAGTTGTCTTCACATCCACATGAGCCTCAATGAGGGTCTGTCAAGTCTCCGAGTGTGCACTCGGAGCGAGCTTTTACTTAGGCGACTCTTCGTCGCGGCTAAGTCTTTGTACTTAGGCGATTCTGGATCGCAGCTAAGTCCCCGAGTGCGACTTTTAGTGCACACTCGGAGAGAGTTTGTACTTAGGCGATTCTGGGTCGCAGCTAAGTCCCTGAGTGTGACTTTTAGTGCACACTCGGAGCGAGTTGTTACTCATCTAGTTGTGAGTTGTCTTCACATCCACATGAGCCTCAATGAGGGTCTGCTAAGCCTCCGAGTGGATCTCTAGGATACACTCGAAGGAAGCTTTTTACTTAGGCGATTCTGGATCGCAGCTAAGTCCCCGAGCACGACTGTAAGGTCACACTCGGAGCGAGTTGCTACTCATGTAGTTGTGAGTTGTCTTCACATCCACATGAGCCTCAATGAGGGTCTGCTAAGCCTCCGAGTGGATCTCTAGGATACACTCGAAGGAAGCTTTTTTACTTAGGCGATTCTGGATCGCAGCTAAGTCCCCGAGCGCGATTGTAAGGTCGCACTCGGAGCGAGTTTGTACTTAGGCGATTCTGGACCGCAGCTAAGTCCCCGAGTGCGACTTTTAGTGCACACTCGGAGAGAGTTTGTACTTAGGTGATTCTGGGTCGGAGCTAAGTCCCCGAGTGCGTTTTTTATTGCACACTCGGAGATAGTTTTGTACTTAGGCGATTCTAGATCGCAGCTAAGTCCCTGAGTGCGACTTTTAGTGCACACTCGGAGATAGGTTTGTACTTAGGCGACTCTGGATCGCAGCTAAGTCCTCGAGTGCGACTTTTAGTGCACACTCGGAGAGAGTTTGTACTTAGGCGACTGTGGGTCGCAGCTAAGTCCCCGAGTGCGACTTTTAGTGCACACTCGGAGAGAGTTTGTACTTAGGCGACTCTGGGTCGCAGCTAAGCCCCCGAGTGCAACTTTTAGTGCGCACTCAGAGAGAATTTTTTATTTTTTAGACCGGAGTCTGCCAACGCGGAAGAATTTTGAACTTGCAAGAAATCAATCTGCTTTGTATTACATCAATGATACTTGTTCTTTACATTGCCTCCATCGGCGGTCACGTGTAGAAGCGCTTCAGGAGATCTCCGTTCCATGCTCGCGGCTCGTCCGTTTCCCTGTCGAGATTGTAGAGTCGATATGCTCCGTTGTTCAGCACCTTGGAGATGATGAAGGGTCCTTCCCAGGCGGGAGCCAACTTGTGAGGTCTCTGCTGATCCACTCGGAGCACCAGGTCGCCTGCTTGGAATGTACGACTCCTGACGTGCCGCGCGTGAAAACGCCGCAGGTCTTGTTGATAAATTGTTGAGCGAGTCAGTGCCATCTCGCGCTCTTCTTCTAGAAGATCCACTCCGTCTTGCCTGGCTAGCTCTGCTTCGGCTTCGGAGAAGAGTTTGACTCGTGGAGAGTTGTGAAGCAAGTCACTCGGAAGGACTGCCTCTGCTCCGTAAACGAGGAAGAACGGGGATCGCCCTGTAGATCTATTTGGAGTTGTGCGGAGGCCCCACAACACCGAAGGTAGCTCGGTGACCCATGCGCCGGCAGCATGTCCAACTTCTCGCAGGAGTCGAGGTTTCAACCCTTGAAGAATAATTCCATTCGCCCGCTCTGCTTGCCCGTTTGTTTGGGGATGCGCCACAGATGCAAAATCCACTCGGATACCTTGGCCTGTGCAAAAACCTTTGAATCTGTCCGAGTCAAAGTTTGTGCCGTTGTCAGTGATTATGCTGTGTGGTACCCAGGCTTGGCTTGAATCCACTTGGTGAACTTGTCGAGTGCCACCAATAGATGTGTGAATCCCCCTTGGCCTGTTCTGAATGGACCGACTATATCTAATCCCCACACTGCGAACGACCAAACAAGAGGGATTGTCTTCAGCGGATATGTTGACTTGTGGGACTTGTTCGAGTAGAACTGACAGCCTTCGCATCGGTCGACCATATCCTTCGCCATTTCATTCGCCTGCAACCAGAAGAAGCCAGCTCTGAATGCTTTGGCGACGATTGCTCTTGAAGAGGCATGATGGCCGCAGGTTCCCGAGTGAATTTCTTCCAGGATTAACTGTCCCTCCTCAGGGGAGATGCAACGCTGAAGGATGCCTGAAACACTTTCTTTGTACAACTGGCCATCAATGACGGTGAACGACTTCGACCTGCGGACGATCTGCCTAGCTTGGACTTCGTATTTTGGTAATTCTTGCCTGAGGATGTACGCAATGAACGACACAGTCCAATCGGGGACGAGAGCAAGAATCTCCATGATCAAATCAACCACAACAGGGACCTCGACTTCAGTCGGATCTGTTGAGCTCTTTGGTTGTACTGGTTCCTCTGTGAAATGATCTTCTTTTACTAAGGGAAGGTGTAGGTGCTCGAGGCACACATCACTCGGGACTCGTCTCCGAGTGGATCCAAGTTTCGCCAATTCATCAACTGCTTGGTTTTTCAGTCGCAGAACATGGTGAAGTTCCAGACCTTTAAACTTCTTCTCGAGCTTCCTCACTGCATTGCAGTATGTAGTCATGGTGGGGTTCCTTACATCCCACTCCTTCATCACTTGATTAACCACCAAATCTGAATCGCCATAAACCATCAGGCGACGGACGCCGAGTGTGATGGCCATGCGCAATCCATAAAGGAGAGCTTCATACTCTGCCTCGTTGTTGGAGGAATCGAAATGTATCTGCAACACATACTTGAGTTTATCACCTTTTGGCGATATGATCACTATGCCAGCGCCGGAGCCATTCAACATCTTGGACCCATCGAAGAACATTGTCCAATGAGCCGAGTAGATGTGAGTCGGTTGCTGTTGTTCTACCCATTCTGCTATGAAGTCAGCCAGAGCTTGAGACTTTATAGCCTTCTTGGCTTCGAACTTGATGTCCCAGTATAACATCTCCATTGCCCACTTCACCACTCGGCCTGATGCGTCCCGATTGTGGAGGATTTCCGACAACGGAGCATCAGAAACGACAGACACCGAGTGGTCTTGGAAATAATGAGCCACCTTCTTCGCAGTCATGTAGATCCCATAAATAAGCTTTTGATAATGGGGATACCTCTGCTTGGAAGGAGTCAGGACTTCGGAGACATAATATACTGGCCGCTGAACCTTGTACGCTTTGCCTTCTTCTTCGCGTTCGATTGTGAGAACAGTGCTGACGACTTGATTTTAGCCGCGATGTACATAAGAAGGGGTTCTTTACTGAGCGGGGCAGTAAGAACCGGCTGGGTGGAAAGCAGGGCTTTGAGGTCGTCGAATGCAATTTGGGCTTCGTCTGTCCACTCGAAAGTATCTGATTTCTTCATGAGTCGGTACAGTGGTAGCGCCTTCTCGCCGAGTCGACTGATAAACCTGCTCAAAGCCGCTAGGCAATCTGTGAGCCTTTGAACATCATGTATTCTGACCGGCCGCTCCATTCGGATGATGGTCCCGATCTTTTCGGGGTTGACATCGATCCCTCGTTCAGAAACGAAGAAACCGAGTAACTTTCCGCTCGGAACACCGAATGAACACTTGGCAGGGTTGAGCTTGATATCGTACCTACAAAGGTTGGCGAATGTTTCTGCCAAGTTAGTCAGCAGGTCGGAACCTTTGCATGACTTGACTACGATATCATCCATATACGCCTCCACATTTCGACCGATCTGGTCAAGGAGGCATTTTTGGATCATGCACATAAAAGTTGCTCCTGCATTCTTCAAACCGAATGGCATGGTGATGTAGCAGAAGCACCCGAATGGGGTGATGAAGGCTGTTTTTAATTCATCTGGACCATACAGACGGATCTGATGATAGCCCGAGTAGGCATCAAGGAATGACAAACGCTCGCAACCCGCAGTCGAATCAACAATTTGATCGATGCGGGGAGCGGAAAATGGTCTTTCGGGCAGACCTTATTGAGATGCTTGAAGTCGATGCACATTCGGAGAGACTTGTCCTTCTTGGGCACCATGACAACATTGGCGAGCCACTCGGAGTGATGTACCTCGCGAATGAAATTGGCTGCCAAAAGTTTAGCCACATCCTCTCCGATTGCCTTCCTCTTGTGCGCGGCGGACCGACGCAGGTGTTCTCGGACGGGCCGAGCAGTAGGATCCACATGCAGTCGGTGCTCAGCCAACTCCCTGGGTACACCTGGCATGTCAGCGGGCTTCCATGCGAAAATCTCCCAGTTCTCACGGAGGAATTGGATGAGCTCGGCTTCCTATTTTGGATCAAGGGTGGTGGAGATGTTCGTCGGGGTAGCGGTGTCGTCCGTCGGGTGGATGTTGACCTTCTTCATGTCTCCTGCCGACTGGAATGCGGACTCTGAAGCTGGCTTCTTCGAACGCATCAAGTTAACGGGGTCAGCTGTCTTCTTGTATTCGTCCAGCTCGAGGATAGCCATCTGCTGATCGGCGATCCTCGACCCCTGCTGCAGACACTCCTCGGCCCGCTGCCGATTGCCTGTGACAGTGATCACACCTTTGGGACCCGGCATCTTCAGCTTCAGATACACGTAACATGGACGGGCCATGAAACGCGCATACGCCGGACGGCCCACAATCGCATGGTATGCACTCTGGAAGTCCACCACCTCGAATGTCAGCTTTTCCTTGCGGAAGTTCTTGTCGGACCCGAAAACGACGTCCAATGCAATCTGGCCGAGTGACTTGGCCTTTCGTCCAGGGACGACTCCGTGGAACTGCATGCTGCTCTCGCTAAGTTTGGACATCGGAATGCCCATCCCCTTGAGAGTGTCGGCGTACATGATGTTCAAGCCGCTGCCGCCGTCCATGAGGACTTTGCGCAGTCGGACTCCTTCCACCACCGGGTCGACGACCAGAGCCTGCCTCCCTGGGGTGGGCACGTGTGCTGGATGATCCGACTGGTCAAAGGTGATCGTAGTCTGAGACCATTTGAGGAATGTGGGGTTGGTTGGGGTGGCCATGTTCACCTCCCTGTTCACCAGCTTCAGTCGACTCTTGCTTTCCACATCAGCAAAAATCATCAGTGTTGCATGGACTTGGGGGAACGGATCCTCCTTGTCCTCATCATCCTGTTCATTGTCCTTTTCACTCGGCTGCCCTTCGCCGAACCCTTGGATCAGGAGGCGACATTGCCGAGTGGTGTGCTTCGGGAATATGGCATTGCCTTCTTCGTCCATCTTCGTGTGGATTGGACATGGCTGATCCAGGATGGAGTTTCTGAACTGCTTCTTCTTGGGGGTGAACTGAGCCTTCCCCTTGCCCTTGAACTTGGCATTGGTAACGGCTGCTGCCTCTGCCTGCGGAGTGGATGGAGCTTTCTGCTTCTGCTTCCGAGTGCTGTTCCCATCTCCATCGGTGACTGCTTTATGCTTGCCGCTACGAATGCGGTCCTCTTCTTCGCCGTTTGCATAGCGTGCGGCTATCTCCATCATCTTGCTCATGGAGATGCCGCCTATCCGACCGAACTTCAGGTACAGATCTCTGTACCGCACGCCTGCCTTGAAGGCGCAGACTGCTTGGTGCTCTGTGATGTTCTCCACCGTGTGGTAGAGGGTCGTCCAACGCTGGATGAAATCGCGCAGGGGCTCATTCTGCTTCTGGACACAATGCTGGAGCTCCACGAGACCAGCAGGGTGTTTGCACGTGCCCTCGAAGGTCCTGATGAAGACTCGGGCTAGATCTGCCCAGCTGTAGATGCTTGAAGGAGCCAACTGGTTTAGCCACGCTCGTGTCGAGCCGTCGAGCATCAGGGGGAGATGTTTCATGGCGACCTGGTCATCTCCGCCACCGATCTGGACCGCCACTCGGTAGCTGTCCAGCCACATTTCTGGCTTGGTTTCTCGTGTAAACTTGCTGATCCCCGTCGCCAATCGGAAGTTGGGAGGGATGTCAGCTGAACGGATGGCCCGACTGAAGCACTCGGGGCTAGAGACGATGGTCCTGCTTCCACTCGGACGGTCTCTTTCGTGACCATCACGGTGGGCTCGACTCCTGTCGACCTTCCTCTGGGCGATGTACCCTCTTGCGTCGGGCCTTGGATCATACGTGTCACCAACTGAACGACGATCATCATGATGTTGGGGCCCGTAAGGTCCACCCCGCGGAGGGGTGCGTGAACGGAGACGATCTTCGGGATTCATGGAACGGCTGCCTCCTGTGCGTCGTTGATGAGAATCGGGGCTGAAAACCGACCGATGCGTGTTCGCGTGAACAGAACTGTTGTGGATCCTGTTGTGCGACTGGGAGAACGCCGAATTCTGCTGCTGCGCCGTGTGCAACAGGGCACGGATCTGCTCGATCCCTCTACCAGCCTCTGAATCAGTCGGTTGGAGGGAATCGGCTATCTTGGCGGCGGCAGCTAGGTTGAGGACGGGTGTGCGGAACACCTCCACGTTGCTCTGACGAGTGCGTCGACTGGCAGAACGACGGGGCTGACGGCGAGCGCCGGATGATTCGCCAACCTTGTGCTCGTTTCGACCAGTTTGGCAGGGACTTTCATGGGAATTGGCCATGAGAACTTCGGCTGTAGGCCCGCGACCCAAATACCCGGAAGGCAACTCAGTCGGAACTGAGTCCAAGCACTAGGACGGCGGCGCGACCACAACCGACTCGAGGACTGCCACTTGAGAGGACGCGTTCTGGCGCACGTGGGCGTGTCGCACCCAATGCTAGAGCCGCGGACAGCGGGACCGCTTGTTGCGGCGCGTGACGGGGGTGAAGATCGACACCGGAGCCGATTGCTGGAGAAGAAGGACGCCGCGGGCACCGGCACGGAAGTGTGTAGCCCTGCGACTGGGGAGCGCCTCGACGTCGAGAGGCGCGTCCCGATGCCATGCCGAGTCGTCGACGATGAAGGAGAGTGCGCCGAAGAGGATCTCATGACCCATGCACAAATCTCCACCAGACGACATGATGAAAAGATGAAGTCGCAAACTCGCCGGAAGTCGCTTACACGCCTGCCCCATGGTGGGCGCCAACTATCGTGGGTATAAGTCTGACAGTAGATGTGTAGGGTACGAAAGGATGGGCAGAGCCTTAGCTACGGCGAGGATGTATGAGTTCAGGCCCCTCTACGGTGGAGGTAAAAGCCCTACGTCTCAGTGCTCTTGGGAGCTTAGTGTCGACTGGAATATGTGGTTACAGTAAATGCCAACCCCCGCACCAGTGGGGAAGGGCGACTTATATAGAGTGCGCTGCCCTTCACAACGGTCCGATGCACAGGGGTGGAGTAGTGGCGAATAAATGCCTACGTTACAGGTAACGTATGTCTTAAATGCTAATAATGGTGTATGAAAACGTATGACCGTTGCCCTCCAGGGAGGTTACGATATACAGAGTGGAATCCAGTCGGTACGTTTAATACGCTCTGAATGCTCGTCACCGACTGGATGATGGGGGAATCGTCACCGACTGGATGATGGGAAGTCCTTAGTTCAGTCGGAACTGTCTAAGGGCCTTGTCCCTTATGAAGGGTAGTCCTTGGGTAGGACCTATAGGCAGGCCTATGACCCTACCCTGGGACTATAACCCCATCAATTGGAATTGTTTCCAGCAGAATTACCATGGTGTTGTTTTTGTGCAGAAAATGGAATTTCCTCGAATCGTCCAATTTTTTTTATAATTTTTTCTGGAGAAAATAAGCAATATTGGAGCGAAGAACCAACTGAGGGGAGCCACCCGTGGGGCACAAGCCCAGAAGGCGCCCCTAGGCTGTGCCCTAATGGCTTGTGGGGCCCACATGATATATATCAGAAACCCTAGAAATATAGAGAGAACTCCCGCTCCACCGTCGCAACTCTCTGTATCGACAAAAACTCCATCTGGAGCCTTTCCAGTACCCCGTCGGAGAGGGAAAATCATCTCCGGTGCCCATATTCATCATCTCGGCGGAGGCCATGATGAGGAGGGAGTAGTTCACCCTCAGGGCTGAGGGTATGTACCAGTAGCTATGTGTTCAGTCTCTCTCTCGTGTTCTTGAGATGACATGATCTTAATGTATCACGGGCCTTCTTATTCTAGTTGGATCATATGATGTTATTCCCTTGCTATCTTGTTGTAATGAATTGAATCTTTTGCTTTAAGATCTCGTTATGTTGGATTGAATATTTTGGTTTGAGAACACTTGATGTATGTCTTGCATGCGGATACCCGTAGTGACATTGGGGTATTCAAGTGATTCACTTGATATATGTTATGGCATCAACTTGCGGATCTCGATGACCTTGGGGATCTATGCGTAGGGGTTGATTCCATGTTTTCATACTAAGTTCTTTGATAGAAACCTTGGGGTGTTCCTTGAAGTTCTTTGTGTTGGATTGAATATGATAGATGTGAAATTGTTTGATGCATGTCGCATAATTTACCCACAGATACTTGAGGTGACATTGGAGTATCTAGGTGACATTAGGGTTGATTGATATGTATCATGGGTGTTATTCTAGTACGAACTCTAGGGTTGTTTGTGACACTTATAGGAATAGCTCAAAAGATTGATCAAAGATAATAACTTTGAGGTCGTTCTACTACCTACACCAATTTCATCTTATTGTTCTCCGCTAGATAGGAACTTTGGAGTGATTCTTTGTTGCATGTTAAGGGATGATCATATGATTCTACTATGTTAGCATTGTTGAGAGATTGCACTAGTGACAGTATGAACCCTAGGCCTTATTACCAAGCATTTATACAACGTTTTTCTCGTTGTTTTACACTTGCTACCTTGCTGTTTATATATTTTCAGATTACAAAAACCTATATCTACTATCCATACTAGACTTGTATCACCATCTCTTCGTCGAACTAGTGCACCTATACAATTTGCCATTGTATTGGGTGTGCTAGGGACATAAGATATTTCTTGTATTTCTTGTCAAGGTTGTTTGAGAGAGACCAGCTTCATCTTACACCTCCCATGGATTGATAAACCTTAGGTCATCCACTTGAAGGAAATTTGCCGCTGTCCTACAAAACTCTGCACTTGGTGGCCGAACTACGTCTAAAAGAATAAATTTGCATAGTAGACATCAAGCTATTTTCTTGTGCCGCTGCCGGAAGGTGAGTGCTTGAAGGTATATCTTTAGATCTTGCAATTAAATATTTTAGTTCCTTGTTTTTCAGTAGTTTGGTTTTATAAAGAAAACTAAAAAAAATGGAAATTAGGTTGCCTCATTTCCTTCGTCTCTATAATGTATTTCGTGAAAATGATGGTTTGGAAAATTGTGCTTAATTGCTGGAGGAAGAATTTATGAAAATGCTTAATATGAAATCCTTTAATGATGAGCATGATAGCAATATTGTTGGTATGAATTATCTGAATATCCATGTTGCTAATGATATGAAAAACCACAAGCTTGGGGATGCTATGTTTGATGAAGATGCTATGTTTAGTCCCCCAAGTTTTGATGAGCAAATTTATTATGATGACATCGTGCCTCCTATCTATGATGATTATTGTGATGAATTTTATGCTATAAAGAATAAGGATAACCATGAAAATTTTCATCATGATTTTAATTTTCACATGGATTATATCAATTAAGTATCTCATGATAGTTATTTTGTTGAGTTTGCTCCCACTACTATGAATGATAAGAATTTTTATTGTGTGGGTAGTTATAAAAATTCTATGCTTGTGCATCATGAAAAGAATGCTTTATGTGATAATTATATTGTTGAATTCCTTCATGATGCTACTAAGAGTTATTACGAGGGAGGAACCTAGGCTTGTAGGAATTGCAATAATATCAAGTTTCCTCTCTATGTGTTCAAATTTAAGAAGTTATGCTTGTTTTGCCTTCCTATGGTAGGTGATTCTTGCTCCCATAAATTGTTTGCTCAAAAAATCCCTATGCATACGAAGTGGGTTAGACTTGAATATGCTTGTCATGTGATTCATGATGCTCTCTTGCATGCCTCAATTACTACCTTTTATACGAGCATCATTGAACTCGTCATGCCTAGCTAAAAGGCATTAAAGCAAAGCGCTTGTTGGGAGACAACCCAACACTTTTACTTTTTGTTTTTGTGTGTTCACATGATTAAGATATTATGTTGATCATGTATTATAGCTTTTATTTCAATAAAGTGCCAAGTAAAGCCTTTGGGATAGTGTGGATACTTGTTTGTTTGATTATGTGCAAAAACAGAAACTTTTATGTTAAGTGCAGAATTTCTATGATTTTACTCGAGTGTCAAATCATTCTGAAATTTATACACAGTTTTGGTATGTAAATTCTCTGTTTTTTCGTATTTGTTTAGAATATTTAGAGTCGGGGAAGTATGGTGTCCACTCAGATCTTCACAAATTGTTCTGTTTTTGATAGATTCTATTTTGCATGCATATTTTGCTTATTTTAGCATTTCCATAGATTATATTTGGTGATAAAATCATGGTAATTATATAATATAGTAGGTATTATGTGAGAATAATAATGAATCTTGTCTTGACAGTACCTAAGTGAATGATCTATCTTTATTGCACTAACCCCTCTCACGAAGTTCCGCTAAGTTTTATGTGATTGAAGTTTTAAAGTTTTGGATGAGATACCGCTATGAGGATAATAAGGAGAAGCAAGACACTAATCTTGGGGATGCTCAAGGCACCCTCAAGGTAATATCCAAGGAAGACTCAAGCGTCTAAGCTTGGGGATGCCCCGGAAGGCATCCCCTCTTTCATTTCCAACATTATCGGTATATCTTACTTGGAGCTATATCTTTATTCATCAAATGATATGTGTTTTGCTTGGAGCATCATTTTATTTTACTTTTATCTGTTATATGTTCTTTATTATCTTATTTTTCAATAAAAATTTCCAAGAACTTGAATTGCATGTGTGATGTGTGTTGTACAAAAACAGAAACACTTGGTGTAGTATTTGAATTATTAGATTTTACTAGAACGTGGAAAGTTTTTGAATTTTGGCATAGTACTTTAATACAAATTGTTTATCTCATCCTAAAGTTTCAGAATTGTTGGAGTTACATAAGTACACTGTTTAAATAGATTTCTACACACTCTTCTGTTTGGACAGATTGCTGTCATAGTTTTGTTATCTACTTATCCCAGAGTTTTCATGGCTTATGTCAAGAAAATGATAGTATACAATACCTAATGTTTGAAAATTATTATGCAACTTGTCTCGTCAGTATATGAAGTGTTGATTTATTCTTATGTGTACTAACCTATCTCATGAGTTCTTTTCAAGTCTTGTGTGGATGAAGTTTTTGAGACTTAGGTGAAACCGGGATATGAGAGGATTGAAAGAGACACAAAAGCTCAAGCTTGGGGATACCCAAGGCACCCTAAGTAAATATTTCAAGAAGTCTCAAGCATCTAAGCTTGGGGATGCTACGCATCCCACTTTTGTTCGTCACAAATATCGGTTAGCCTATGTTGAGCCTAAATTTTAATCTGTCCACATGATATGTGCTATTCCTGGAGTGTATTTTTGTTTTATTTGCTATTTGAATAAAATACTCGGATATGAAAACCTTTATTGAGAGAGGGTCCTCACATAGCTACTTAATTGTTTGACTACTCATTGATCTTCACTTATATCTTTTGAGACTAGTTTGATGTTTACTCTTGTGCTTCACTTGTATCCTATGAGTAAATTGTGAATGAATGAAATATCATAAATATGAAATTATCGATTATTATATTCTTAGCAGTAATTTAGCATTTGGTTCTAAAAAGTAAAATAGATTGAAGTTTGACAATTATAGTATTGGCCATACAAGCAATTTCATGAATGACTAGTATAAGAAAGAGAACCTTCACATAAAAATATATTATCTTGGACATCTTTTATGATTCTGAATACCCATTAATTATTTTCAACCTTGATCAAATAGTTGAAGTTGGACAAGGAAGACAACGCGATGGTTATGTTTGGGTATATTTGCATAGAAGTTATATTGTTATGGATCCTTTAACATGCGATGCTTGTTTAGAACCTTTTGCTAGCCAAAACTTCGTACTAAGTAGAGATACTACTTGTGCATCCAAATCCTTGAGCCAAGTTTATTACATGAGAGTCCACCGTACCTTCCTATACATGGTATTTCACTGCCATTCCAAGTAAATTTGCATGTGCCATCTCTAAACATTCAAATAAACATTTGTTTTGTGTGCTCGTACCGCTCATGGAGCGAATGGGTAGTCATTATCTTCTATGATATGCGAGTTATTCTCAAGATGAGTGTTTATTCACTTGTCATTGCACAAGAGAGGCTAGTAAAAGGATGCCCAATCCTTCATAATACAAAAATAAATAAACAAGAACTCCCCCCTAGAAAGTTGATTGTTTGGAGGGCACCCGTGGATACGGCTAGCCATGGAATGTGTTTGAATGGTGTAGGGGTAAAATTTCAATTATGTTTGGGAACCGCCAATAATGTGATTAGCATGGAGGATGTTTAAAACTCCTTCCGTAATGTTGACCAGAAAAACACACTATCCAAAATTACATATTCATCTCTATTTTAAAACACTGAGCTCTAGCACCTTTGCAAATCGCTGCTTCCCTCTACGAAGGGAGAATCTATTTACTTTCATGTTACTTACTTTTCATGTTGAGTCAACTTCTTATTCCAACCTCGGCCTATTATTGGAAAGCACCTTGTGGTGGGGAAAGATCCAAACATATATATCCACTCAAATACATTTGATCGTGATTCATTATTGTTGACAATTATCTTTATGTTAAGTATGTTGGGTGGCGAAACTTTAAGCCCCTATCTTTATATGTGTTCGATTGGATGTTGTTTGGTCTAAAAATATGCCTTGAGTATTAGAAATCATAGAAAATTATAATATAATTTAGTATGTGGAGCTCTTACTTAGACTTGATGATGCATTTAAGTTGTTTGATGACTAGGAACATATCATGTTGAGTTTCAAGAGAATGCATTGTTTGAACCATGACATGTGAATTAATTGCTACTCAACCATGATGTTTTTTATGAAAAAGTTGCTGGTTATGATGTTAGAAAAGTGACTGAAATTATCAATGATCAAAACTATATGCTATGCTAGCATTCACACTTCATAAAATATTTCTTTTATCATTTACGTACTCGATGTTGAGTAGGAATTAAGCTTGGGGATGCTGATACGTCTCCAACATATCGATAATTTATGAAGTATTCATGCCATGTTTGCCTATGTTTACAATACTTATATATGTTTTTGATGCAGTTTATGTGATTTATTTAGAACTAACCTGGACTGACGCTATTTTGAGCAGAATTACCATGGTGTTGTTTTTGTGCAAAAAATGAAAGTTCTCGGAAGTACCTGATTTTTTAAATATTTTTCTAGAGGAAATAAGCAATATTGGAGCGAAGAACCACTAGAGGGGAGCCACCTGTGGGCGACAAGCTAACAGGGTGCACCCCTAGGTCGTGCCCTGATGGCTTGCGGGGCCCATGTGGCTCCGTTTGGCATGATTTCAATGTTGAAAAATCCTATATATATGAGAAACCCCAGAAATAGAGAGAGAACTTCCGCGTGCCACCGCAACTCTCTGTATCTATGAAGAAACCATCTGGAGCCTTTCCAGTACCCCACCGGAGAGGGGAAATCATCTCCGGTGTCCATCTTCATCATCCCGGCGGAGGTCATGACGAGGAGGGAGTAGTTCACCCTCGAGGCTGAGGGTATGTACCAGTAGCTATGTGCTCAATTTGTCTCGCTCTCGTGTTCTTGAGATGGCACATTCTTGATGTATCACAAGCCTTGTTAATCTATTAGGAACAGAAGATGTTATTCCCTTGCTACCTTGTTGTGATGAATTGGATCTTTCCCTTTAAGATCTCGTTATGTTGGATTGGATATTTTTGTTTGAGAACACTTGATGTATGTCTTGCATGCGGATACCCGTAGTGACATTGGGGGTATTCAAGTGATTCACTTGATATATATTATGGTATCAACTTGTGGATTCCAGTGACCTTGGATATCTATGATAGGTGTTGATTGCACGTTTCATACTGTGTTCTTTGATATAAATCTTGGGGTGCTCCTTGAAGTTCTTTGTGTTGGATTGAATATGATAGATCAGAAATTGTTTGATGCATGTCGAATAATTTACCCACGGATACTTGAGGTGACATTGGAGTATCTAGGTGACATCAGGGTTGATTGATATCTATCATGTGTGTTATTTTAGTATGAACTCTAGGGCTGTTTGTGACACCTATAGGAATAGCTCAAAAGATTGGCCAGAAAGAATAACTTTGAGGTGGTTCTACTACCTACACAAATTTCATCTTACTGTTCTCCGCTAGATATGAACTTTGGAGTGATTCTTTATTGCACGTTGATGGATGATCATATGTAACTACCATATTAGCATTGTTGAGAGATTGCATTAGTGAAAGTATGAACCCTAGGCCTTATTACCAAGCATTTATACAACATTTTGCTCGCTGTTTTACACTTGGAAACCTTGCTGTTTTTATATTTTCATATTACAAAAACCGACATCTACTATCCATACTACACTTGTATCACCATCTCTTCGCCGAACTAGTGCACCTATACAATTTTCCATTGTATTGGGTGTGTTGGGGACACAATAGATTTCTTGTATTTGATTGCACATTTGTTTGAGAGAGACCATATTCATCCTACAGCTCCCATGGATTGATAAACCTTATGTCATCCACTTGAGGGAAATTTGCTGCTATCCTACAAGACTATGCACTTGGAGGTCCCACAACGTCTACAAAGATAAAGTTGTGCAGTAGACATCAAAGTAGTCCTTCCACATGGGAGGTTGGGCGCCTAAGGGAGATGTCCCTCCTCGCTAAGGCACCTTCCCACCTACCACTAGGGCGTATAGCCCTTAAGGGAGGGGCGCCCAATCCACCAGAGGCTGGTGCGCCTCCCTCTTCAGCCCATGTGCCCCCTGGGTGGGTGGATCCCATAGTGGACCCCTGGAACCCTTTCGGCACTCCCAGTACACTATGGAAAATATCAGAAACCTTTCCAGAACCCGAATGCCACTTTACCATATATAAATCTTTACCTTCGGACCATTCTGGAACTCCTCGTGACATCAGGGATCTCATCCGAGACTCCGAGCAACATTCGGTCACCAACATACATGTCCCGATAATACTATATGACCATAGAATATTAAGCATGCGGACCCTACGGGTTCAAGAATCATGTAGACATGACCGAGACACCTCTCTGGTGAATAACCAATAGCAGGACCTCGATGCCCATATTTTCCCCTACATATTCCATGAAGATATCTATCGGTTGAACCACAATGTCAAGGATTGAGTCAATCGCGTATGCAGTTCCCTTTGTCGATCGGTATGTTACTTGCCCGAGATTCGATCGTGGGTATCTCTATGCGTAGTTCAATCTTGTTCTCGACAAGTTTCTTTACTTATTTCGTAATACAAGATCCCATGACTAACTCCTTAGTCACATTGCTTGCAAGCTTCTTGTGATGTTGTATTACCGGGAGGGCCCACATATACCGCTCCGTCACACGGAGTGACAAACCCCGGTCTCGATCCATGCCAACCCAAGAGACACCCTTGGAGATACCTGTAGAATACCTTTATGATTACCCAGTTACGTAGTGATGTTTTATACACACAAGGCATTCCTCCGGTGTCGGGGAGTTGCATGATCTCATGGTATTAGGAACAGATACTTGACATGAAGAAAGTAGTAGCAATAAACTAAGTGATATGATCAAATGTTATCTTATGGTTGGGTCTTCTCTATCACATAATTATCCTAATGATGTGATCCCATTATCAAATGGCAACTCATGTCTATGTATAGGAAACCTTAACCATCTTTGACCGACGAGCTAGTCTAGTAGAGGCTCAGTAGGGACACGGTGTTGTTCATATATCCATACATGTATTTAACATTCCGGTCATTACAATTCTAGCATGGATAATGAACGATTATCATGAACAAGGAAATATGATAATAACAACTTTACTATTGCCTCTAGGGCATATTTCTAGCAGTCTCCCACTTGCATTAGAGTCAATAATCTAGACACGGTATTGAATCTAACACCCATAGAGTTCTGGTGTGGATCATGTTTTGCTCGTGAGAGAGGTTTTTCAACGGGTCTGCAACACTCAGATTCATATGTACTTTGCAAATTTCTATGTCCTCCTCCTTGAAGTAATCATAGATGGAATTGAAGCAACACTTTATGTATCTGGTCTTCTTGTTAAACTTGGGCTCCTTGGCTAGAGCAACAGTACCAGTGTTTTCACAAAAGAGAGTCATCAGATCCAGTGCACTCAGAAAAACTCCAAGATCCGTCATGAACTGCTTCATCAAGACTCCTTCTTGCGTTGCTTCTTAATCAGCTATATATTCCGCCTCACATGTAGATGTTGTTGGGGAACGTTGCATGGGAAACAAAAATTTTCCTACGCACACGAAGACCTATCATGGTGATGTTCATTTACGAGAGGGAGATCGGATCCACATACCCGTGTAGATCGCTAAGCAGGAAGCGTTAAGAAACACAGTTGATGTAGTGGTACAACTTCGTGATTCAAATCACCGTCGTCCCACGATCCGTTCCGATCTAGTGTAGAACGAACGACACCTCCGTGTTCAGCACACGTACAACTCGATGACGATCTCCGCCTTCTTGATCCAGAAAGAGAGACGGGGAAGTAGATGAGTTCTCCGACATCATGACGGCGCACCGGTGATGGTGATGATCTATTCCTGCATGAATCCGCCCGAGCTCCACAGAAAACCGATCTAGAGGAAGAACTACGAAGTAGAAGTTTAGGGTTGCACGTGGCAAAGTTGTGTCTCCAAAACCCTAAAACCTCTAGTATATATAGGTGGAGGGGAGGGCCTAGCTTGGGGCTCAAGAGAGCCCCAAGGGCACCGGCTGAGAGAAGAGGAGGAGGACTCCAACTCCAATTCGGTTTGGGGAGGAGGAGTCCCATCCTTACTTCCCACCTCCCTTATTTTCTTTTCCTTTGATTTTTTTCCTTAGCCGACATACCCCACTTGGGCTGGCCTCATGATACGCCTCCGTCGTATCTACTTTTCCGAACTCTTTTGCCCTTGCTTTGGACTCTAATTTGCATGATTTGAATGGAACTAACCCAGACTAACGCTGTTTTCAGCAGAATTGCCATGGTGTTGTTTTTGCACAGAAATAAAAGTTCTCGGAATGACCTGAAAACTTACACATAATTTTTTTGGGATTTATGAAAAATACTGGCGCAAAAATCAGCGGAGGGAGTGGAGCCGTGAGCCCACAAGCCCACCACGCACGGCCCCCCTGGCCACGCCTGGTAGGCTTGTGGGGCCCACAAAGCTCCACCGCCTCTCAATCTAGCTCTATATAGTCCGTTTCATCCAGAAAAAAAATCAAGGAGAAGAGTTCATCGCGTTTTACGATACGGAGGCGCCGCCACCTCCTGTTCTTCATATGGAGGGCAGATCTGGAGTCCGTTCTGGGCTCCGGAGAGGGGAAATAGTCGCCATCGTCATCATCAACCTTCCTTCATCGCCAAATCCATGATGATCTTCACCGTTCGTGAGTAATCTCATCGTAGACTTGCTGGACGGTGATGGGTTGGATGAAATCTATCATGTAATCGAGTTAGTTTTGATGGGGATTGATCCCTAGTATCCACTATGTTCTAAGATTGATGTTGCTAGTACTTTGCCATGCTTAATGCTTGTCACTTGGGCCCGAGTGCCATGATTTCAGATCTGAACCTATTATGTTGTCGCCAATATATGTGTGTTTTAGATCCTCTCTTGCAAGTTGTAGTCACCTACTATGTGTTATGACCCGGCAACCCCGGAGTGACAATAGCCGGAACCACTCCCGGAGATGACCATAGTATGAGGAGTTCATGTATTCACTACGTGTTAATGCGTTGGTCTGGTTCTTTATTAGAAGAAGAACCTTAATATCCCGTAGTTTCCATTAGGACCCCGCTGCCACGGGAGGGATGGACAATAGATGTCATGCAAGTTCTTTTCCCTAAGCACGTATGACTACATACGGAATACATGCCTACAATAGATTGACGAACGGGAGCTAGTTACATATCTCTCAGTGTTATAACTGTTACATGATGAATCACATCCGACATAATCATCCATCACCGATCCAATGCCTACGAGTTTTTCCTACTGGTCCTTGCTACGTTACTTTGCCGCTTCTGCTGTCACTGCTACTACTGTTACTCTGCTGCTAGTGTTACTCTGTTGCTACTGCTGCTTGATTGCAATCTCTGGCTATAGCTAGACGAATGCTGATGAGAACAAACCTTCCCCTGCAACGGCACCAGAAGAATGCTGATAGCACTCCCCAGTAATGAAACTAGAAGAATGTTGTTGACGGACCACGAGCGCGTGTGTTTGCAGCAGTTTTCGAGGTTAGAGTATTCGACCCAATTTGTTGGTTTACCAGGCAGGAGGTGAGAGAATACTCTCGAGTATTAGCAGCTGAATTTGTCAGATTCAACTACACCTGAAAGATTAGTATCTGCAAGCACAGTAGTAACAACAAAGTAATATGATAACAACGGTGTCAGAAACGATCTGTTGATGGCACACTATTCCTAACGATTGTATCAATGGCGCCTCCGTTCCCGCGTTGACGGAAGTTGTCAATTCCCGTCAACGGTCAGCGAAAAAGTATAGTAGCAGGTGGCAACAGTGTAACGAGTAACAACAGTGGCAAGGAACAGTAGTAGTGACAGCAGTAGCAAGTAGCAATAGTAGCAAGCGACAGTAATAGCAACAGTAGCAGCAGAGCAGGACAAGTAACAGCAACATCAACAATAGCAGCAGCAGCAGAGGAAGACAACTAACAACAGTAGAAACAGTAGCAGCATCAGTAGTAGGACAAACTCGTAGGCAATGGGTCGGTGATTTGTTTGGCTGATATTCATCATGCAACAGCTATAACACGGAGAGATATGTGGCTAGGTCCCGTTCGTCAATATGATGTAGGCATGCATTCCGTGTGTCGTCATACGTGCTTAGGGAAAAGAACTTGCATGACATCTATTGTCCATCCCTCCCGTGGCAGCGGGGTCCAAAAGGAAACTACGGGATATTAAGGTTCTCCTTTTAATAAAGAACCGGACCAACGCATTAGCACTTGGTGAACACATGAACTCCTCAAACTATGGTCATCACCGGGAGTGGTTCCGGTTATTGTCACTCCGGGGTTGCCGGATCATAACACATAGTAGGTAACTATAACTTGCAAGATCGGATCTAAAACACACATATATTGGTGACAACATAATAATTTTAGATCTGAAATCATGGCACTCGGGCCCTAGTGACAAGCATTAAGCATGGCAAAGTAGTAGCGACATCAATCTCAGAACATAGTGGATACTAGGGATCAATCCCCATCAAAACTAACTCGATTACATGATAGATCTCATCCTACTCATCACCGCCCAGCGAGCCTACGAATAGATTACTCACGAACAACGAAGAGCTTCATGGAATTGGAGAGGGAAGAAGGTTGATGATGACGATGGCGACGATTTCCCCTCTGCGGAGCCCAAGACGGACTCCAGATCTGCCCTCCAGATGAAGAACAGGTGGTGGCGGCGCCTCCGTATCGAAAACGCGACGAATACTTCTCTTTTTATTTTTTCTAGGACGAAAGGCAACTTATAGAGCTGAAATTGGGGGCGGCAGAGCCGTGTGGGCCCCACAAGCCTGCCCACCGCCACCAGGGGGGGGGGTGGCGGAGCAGGGGCTTGTGGCCCACTGGCCCACCCCCTGAGGTGGAACTTGGTGCAGATATTTTTGATATTTTCCAAAACTGCTCCCCGTAAATTTTCAGGACGTTTGGAGAACTTTGATTTCTGCACAAAAATAACACCAAGGCAATTCTGCTGAAAACAGCGTCAGTCCAGGTTAGTTCCATTCAAATCATGCAAATTAGAGTCCAAAACAATTGGAAAAGAGTTTGGAAAAGTAGATATGATGGAGACGTATCAACTCCCCCAAGCTTTAAACCTTGCTTGTCCTCAAGCGACTGAGTTGACAAACTGAGAGAGAAAGAAAAACTTTGACAAACTCTGTTTGATCTTGTTGTTGCAACTATGTCTAACTCATAACCAAAATTTCACCAAGATCACAAGTTAACCACATAAGCAAATGACACAAAGGTCTCATGGTAAACTAATATCAATGGCATAATCAGCTAACGAGCAGATAATAATGAGTTTCAAATACCAATCACTTCAATCAAAACAAGCATGAAGCAATATGAATAGGTGGTATCTCGCTAGCTCTTTCTGAGACCGCAAAACATAAATGCAGAGCACTTTCAAGGATCAAGGGCTGACTAAACATTGTAATTCATAGCAACAAAGATCCATTCATAGTCATACTCAATATCAATCAAAAGCAAAGCATAAAAATGACAGAGGTGCTCTCTAATTGGTGCTTATATAAGAGGAGGATGACTCGACAGGAAAATAAATAGACAGACCCTTCGTAGAGGGAAGCATTGATTTGCAGAGGTGCCAAAGCTTAAGCTTTTAAAATAGAGATAATAATTTTGGGTGGCATGCTTTCATTCTCAATGCAATGACCAAGAGTTCTCAATATCTTCCATGCTACTTATGCTATAGGCGGTTCCCAAACAGAAAAGTAAAGTTTTAACTGCTCCATCACCAATCAATCACACTCCACGGCTGGCCGAATCCTTGGGTACCATCCATACTAATATCAATCCGGGGGGAGTCTTGTTTTACAGTTATGTTTTCAATTTAAGCGTGGAACTGGGCATTCCAAATACCGGCCCCTTTCTCGTGAATGACTGTGAATAAACACATGTCGAGGATAACACTCCTAGCATGGAAGATACCAATAGCCCTCTGTCACCACATGAGCGGTTCGGGCATGCAAAACAGATTATTTCTTGAAGGTTTAGAGAATGGCACATGCAAATTTACTTGGAACGATAGGTAGATACCGCAAATAGGTAGGTATGGTGGACTCTCATGGAAAAACTTTTGGGTTTATGGAAGTGGATGCACAAGCAGTATTCCCGCTTAGTACAAGTGAAGGCTAGCAAAAGACTGGGAAGCGACCAACTAGAGAGCGACAACGGTCATCAAGATGCAATGAGTTTGACTAACATTGAATGCAAGCATGAACAGGATATAAATCACCATGAACACGAACATCATAGAGGCTATGTTGATTTTGTTTCAACTACATGCATGAACATGCGCCAAGTCAAGCCACTTGAAACATTCAAAGGAGAATACCATCCTATCATACTACATCATAGTCATCTCAAAATCTATGTTGGCATTCAAGACAAACCATTATAAGATCTTAGCTAAATAAGCATGGCATCAGAAACTATGATCCCTAAGTTGTCATTGCAAACATGGTTCTCTCACAACAAAGCTAAATCTGGGTCGACAAGCTAGTCATATTTACAAAAACAAAATAGATAGAGTTCATACCAGCTTTTCAGTCTCAGTCACTTCATCATATATCATCATTGTTGCCTTTCATTTGCACGATCGAACGACCGGTGTGAACAATAATAAGCGCATTGGACTAAGTTGAATCTGCAGGCAAACACAAAGAAGAAGACAAAATAATATGGCTCTTTGAAAGCTAAACAGGTAAGCATACAAGAACCAATAAACATTGTAACCAATATCTTCTACCTTGACACAAAGAAAAAGAAAACTATTTACACGGGAAAGCTCCCAACAAGCAAAAGAAGAAAGAAAAATCTTTTTGGGTTTTCTCAAAAGGACACAAAACAAGAAAACAAGAAAACGAAAAGAAACTAGCATGGATAATATAGTGGCAAAGTGTAAACACCGGCTAACAGAGTGAAAGCATAAGCATGATTGTAAAGTCGGTGAGAACACGTACTCCCCAAGCTTAGGCTTTTGGCCTAGCTTGGTCTACTCCCATGGTGGGAAATAACCAGCTCCAGGATACTCCGGAGCAGACTGTGGATGCCACTACTGTGTGAGCTCCTCTGGCTCCCACTGATAAACTGGCGTCTGGTACTTGACTGGCGGCTCGGGCACGGGCGCCTGTGGTTGGGCCAAGCCCCAATATGCGTAGATGTCCGCGGGCATAATAGTGTACCTGCCTGCATGAATATCAAACAAAAAAGGAGCAGGCAAAGTAATAGTCTCTCGAGTACCCTGACTAAACACCAGGCTATAAATCATCCGTCTACTAGCATCTCTATCCAGAAAATCATGGCGAACCATGCTGTCATAATCCAGATATCTCTCAGGGAGAAGCATCTCTCCTTCCTCTCCCAGTCTAATCGGTATCTCAAAGTGTCTGGCAAGTCGGGTAGCATAGATACCTCCATAGACAACACCTTTAGAACGGTTCAGGTTCAATCGTTCAGCTACTATAGCGCCCAAGCTATAAGTCTTATCGTTATAAAGGCCTTCGCGCAAAACCGCAAGGTCTGGACAACTAACTGATCCAGCCTCCCCACGGCCAATCAAACATTTTCCCACAAATACTGAGAAGTATCGAAGCACAGGAAAATGTATGCTAGCAATTCTAGCGCGAGACACTCCTCTCCCCTCTCCAACAGCAATAGAACCAATGAAATCCTCCAAGTCCCGTGGACGAGGGTCACGAATATCCCCATCATAAGGTATTTTGCATACATTGCAAAAGTCCTGCAGCGTCATGCACTTGGGGACACCGTATATCATGAACTCAACCATGGGAGGATTCTTCCTCGGATAAAAGTTGAAGCTTTGAACGAAAAATTGGTGAGGAGGAGATATTGTGGGCACTTATCTTCAACAAACGCAGTAAGACTTGCGTTCTCCACCAACTAATAAAAGTCTTCATAAAGTCCGGCGGCGCGCAAAAATTCATCACTTGGCCACTCGCACGCTCAAACTTCTGTGACTCGAGGGACTACGTACTTGGGGTGGTTCTTCTCATCCTCCTTGGGGTTACGGCTTGAAGAGCCTCTCAAGAACCTCCTCATCTTTTCCCTTTTCTAGCTCTGAAAAATTCTGAAATTTTTAGAGACTTCGAAAGAAAAGTGAATAAGGATTAATCCAACTTGTAGCAACTACTCCTACTAGTGCCTAGAGACCGTATCACGCGCTAAAACTACTTGGGACCAGCTAAAATCAACATTTCTAGCTCAAGATCAGGGTCACCAAGGTAGCAAGAATACGCGAAGGATAAAACACTAGAGCAAAAACTAATTGGACCAATGGAGGAGTCACTTACCAAGGAGTAATTTCCCCAAAATGGTTCGGAGAATGGTGCTTTGAGTAAGGAGATCAAAAATCACAGCCAAATGAGCAAGAACACGGGTTTGAGCTGCGAAACAATTTTTCTCTGGAGGTGGAAGAAGAGGCTGGGAGCTGGAATGAGTGGAGGTGGTGCCCGTGGCCCCCACAAGCTTGCACCCCACCACCAGGGGGGTAGGTGGCGGTGGCAGGGCTTGTGGCCCACTGGTCTGGCCCCCAGGCCAGCTCTCAGGCCCAGAAATTTTCAAAAATTCCAGAAAAAATCATACTAAATTTTCAGGACCATCGGAGAACTTTTATTTTCGAGGTATTTTTCTCCGGGACACTAAAACAGAAAATAGGAAAAGCTAAACTAACTCCATCATTTTTCTTCTAAGCAACAGAAAAGTAAAACTCAAAACAGAGGTATGTGACTCTCTGATTCATCCGTTTCATGGTCATCGAAAGAAATCCTTCAATGGGATTGATCAAGTCCTTATGACAAAACCTTCTCGAATCGCAAGAGAGAATGGAGAATTTTAGAATAGCCACTAAGTCACCTCAATGGGGATATGTATCTCCCCGACAAGCAAATCATACTTCATCTTGACACGAGGAATAGGGCATTCAAAGCTCCCAATGAGAATCGATGAAGTCTTTTCGATAGCATTGATGCAATGTACTGGATATTGTTTCTTCGGAAAGTGCAGTGTGTGCTCATTACCGTTGACGTGGAAAGTGACATTGCCTTTGTTGCAATCTATAACAGCCCCTGTAGTGTTTAAAAAGGGTCTTCCGAGGATGACAGCCATGGCATCGTCCTCAGAAATATCCAAGATAACAAAGTCTGTTAAGATAGTGGTGTTAGCAACCACAATATGCACATCCTCGCAAATGCCGATAGGGAAAGCAGTTGATTTGTCGGCCATTTGCAGAGAAATTTTAGTGGGTATCAACTTATCCAACTCAAGTCTACGATAAAGAGAGAGTGACATAACACTAACACCGGCTCCAAGGTCACATAAGGCAGTTCTTACGTAGTTTCCTTTAATGGAGCAAGGTATAGTGGGCACTCCGGGATCACCAAGTTTCTTAGGAGTTCCACCTTTGAAAGTGTAGTTGGCAAGCATGGTGGAGATCTCAAGATCTGGTATCTTCCGTTTATTAGTCACGATATCTTTCATGTACTTGGCATACGGAGACATCTTGATCATATCAGTTAACCGCATCTGCAGAAAGACGGGTCTTATCATCTCAACGAAGCGCTCAAAATCCTCATCATCCTTTTTCTTGGATGGCTTAGGAGGAAAGGGCATAGGTCTCCGAACCCATGGCTCTCTTTCTTTGCCATGCTTCCTAGCAGTGAAGTCATTCCTGTCGTATCTCTTAGGTTGTGGATAATCAGGATTAACCATAGGTTCAATCTCCACATCCTCATCATTGCTAGGTTGAGCATTATTATGAACATCACTATCCATATTGTCACCAGGTTCATGTTCATCACCAGATTGTGTTTCTGCATCAGACGCAGAAATATCATTAGGTTCTTCAGGTGTGACAGTATTTGGTGAACTGGCGTGCAGATTTCTATCATCCTTCTTATTCTCCTTAGGATGACTAGGTGTATCAGCATTGATTCCTTGAGAATCTTGATCAATTCTCTTAGGATGACCTTCAGGATACAAAGGTTCCTGAGTCATTTTGCCTCCTCTAGTAATGACTCAGACAGAGTTGTCATTTAATTCATTGAGCAGGTCATTCTGAGCTTTAAGTACTTGTTCTACCTGAGTAGTAATCATAGAGGCATGTTTACTCAGAAGCTTCAGATCATTGACATTTCTGTCTACACAAGCACTTAGATGGCTAAGCATACGAGCACTTTGTTCCAAATGTCTGCTAACATAATCATTGAAACTCTGTTGTTTGGCAACAAAGTTGTCAAATTCATCAAAGCATAGGCTAGCAGGTTTATCAAAAGGAATATCACTCTCATCAAACCTACACAGAGAATTCACTGCTACTACTTGTATCGGGTTATCGAGACCATGGATCTCTTTGATAGGTGGTAGATTTTTGACATCTTGAGATCTAATGCCTTTCTCTTGCATAGATTTCTTGGCTTCTTGCATATCTTTGGGACTGAGGAATAGAATACCTCTTTTCTTAGGAGTTGGCTTAGGAGGTGGTTCGGGAATAGTCCAAGCATTATCGTTCATCAAGAGGTTATTCAATAGGGTCTCAGCTTGTTCTACAGTCCATTCCCTAAAAACACAACCGGCACAACTATCTAGGTGGTCTCTAGAGGCATCGGTAAGTCCGCTATAGAGGATATCAAGTATCTCGTTCTTCTTAAGAGGGTGATCAGGCCAAGCATTCTGTAGCTGGACGAGCCTCCGCCAAGCTTGTGGAAGACTCTCTTCTTGGAGTTGAGCAAAGTTGTATATTTCTTGCAAGGCAGCTTGCTTCTTATGGGCAGGGAAATATTTCTCACAGAAGTAATAGACCATCTCCTGGGGACTACGCACACATCCAGGAGCAAGAGAGGTGAACCATACTTTAGCGTCATCCTTTAGAGAGAAAGGAAACAACTTAAGGATATAGTAGTGGCGGATCTTCTCCTCATTAGTGGAAAGGTTGGCTATTTCGGATAGTTTGGCAAGATGGGCTATGACCGTCTCAGACTCATAACTATGAAAAGGATCAAATTCGACTAGAGAGATTATCTCAGGGTCGACAGAGAATTCATAATCCTTATCAGTGACAAAGATAGGCGAAGTGGCAAACTTTGGGTCATTTTTCATCCTAGCTTCCCGAGATTTTTCCTTCCACTTGAGAAGTAATTTCTCAGCGTCATAGGCATCCTTACACGCAAGAAAATCCTTAGCTATCTCTCCCTCCATAACGTAACCCTTAGGTATATCAGGCAATTCATATCTAGGAGAGCTAAATCTAGCAGGAGCAAACGCAGGTTCTATCTCAATAGTATCGGCAGTATCAGAAGCATCACGAGCATTGGCAGTAACTCTAGCAATATGAGACTCAAGGAACACTCCTAGTGGAACATCAGGCAATGTAGCATCTCTAGCAGTATCAAGCATAGCATCATCAGGCAAAATAGCATCTCTAGCATCATCAGGCAAAGCAGTATCAAGCATAGCATCTCTAGCAGTATAGGGCATAGCATCTCTAGCAGTATCAAGCATAGCATCATCAGGCATAGTATCAAGCATAACATCTCTAGCAGTAGTATCACAAGCATCATCAAGCACAGGCGACATATCAAGATTTCTAGCAGGAGGTGATGTCGCAAACTTACTCATAACTGAAGGTGAATCAAGTGCAGAGCTAGATGGCAATTCCTTACCTCCCCTCGTAGTTGAGGGCAAGACTTTGGACTTCGGATCCTTCTGATTCTTCATAGTGATCAGCAGATATAAATCCCAAGTGACTCAGAGAATATAGCAATACCTCCCCGGCAACGGCGCCAGAAAAATGCTGATTGCAATCTCTCGCGATAGCTAGACAAATGCTGATGACAACAAACCTTCCCCTGCAATGACACCAGAAGAATGCTGATAGCACTCCCCAGTAATGAAACTAGAAGAATGTTGTTGACGGCCCACCAGCGCGTGGGTTCGAAGCAGTTTTCGAGGGTAGAGTATTCGACCCAATTTGTTGGTTTACCAGGCAGGAGGTGAGAGAATACTCTCGAGTATTAGCAGCTGAATTTGTCAGATTCAACCACACCTGAAAGATTAGTATCTGCAAGCACAGTAGTAACAACAAGGTAATATGATAACAACAGTGTCAGAAACGATCTGTTGACGGCAGATTATTCGTAACGATTGTATCAATGGCCTCTCCATTGCCGCGTTAACGGAAGTTGTCAATTCCCGTCAACGGTCAGCGAAAAAGTATAGTAGCATGTAGCAGCAGTGTAACGACTAACAACAGTGGCAAGGAACAACAGTAGTGACAGCAGTAGCAAGTAGCAACAGTAGCAAGCGACAGCAATAGCAACAGTACCAGCAGAGTAAGACAAGTAACAACAGCAGCAACAGTAGCAGCAGCAGCAGAGCAAGACAAGTAACAGCAGTAGCAACAGTAGCAGCAATAGCAGTAGGACAAACTCGTAGGCAATGGGTCGGTGATTTGTTTGGATGATATTCATGATGCAACAGCTATAACATGGAGAGATATGTGGCTAGCTCCCGTTCGTCAATGTGATGTAGGCATGCATTCCGTGTGTCGTCATACGTGCTTAGGGAAAAGAACTTGCATGACATCTATTGACAATCCCTCCCGTGGCAGCGAGGTCCAAAAGGAAACTACGGGATATTAAGGTTCTCCTTTTAATAAAGAACTGGACCAACGCATTAGCACTTCGTGAACACATGAACTCCTCAAACTATGGTCATCACCGGGAGTGGTTCCGGTTATTGTCACTCCGGGGTTGCCGGATCATAACACATAGTAGGTAGCTACAACTTGCAAGATCGGATCTAAAACACACATATATTGGTGACAACATAATAATTTCAAATCTGAAATCATGGCACTCGGGCCCTAGTGACAAGCATTAAGCATGGCAAAGTAGTAGCAACATCAATCTCAGAACATAGTGGATACTAGGGATCAATCCCCATCAAAACTAACTCGATTACATGATAGATCTCATCCTACTCATCACCGCCCAGCGAGCCTATGAATAGATTACTCACGAACGACGAAGAGCTTCATGGAATTGGAGAGGGAAGAAGGTTGATGATGACGATGGCGATGATTTCCCCTCTCCAGAGCCCAAGACAGACTCCAGATCTGCCCTCTAGATGAAGAATAGGTGGTGGCGGCGCCTCCGTATCAAAAACACGACGAAAACTTCTCTTTTTATTTTTTCTGGGACGAAAGGCAACTTACAGAGCTGGAATTGGGGGCGGCAGAGCCGTGTGGGCCCCACAAGCCTGCCCACCGCCACCAGGGGGTGTGGTGGCAGAGCAGGAGCTTGTGGTCCACTGGCCCACCCCCTGAGGTGGAACTTGGCACATATATTTTTGATATTTTCCAAAACTGCTCCCCGTAAATTTTCAGGACGTTTGGAGAACTTTGATTTCTACACAAAAATAACACCAAGGCAATTCTGCTGAAAACATCGTCAGTCCAGGTTAGTTCCATTCAAATCTTGCAAATTAGAGTCCAAAACAAGGGCAAAAGAGTTTGGAAAAGTAGATACGGTGGAGGCGTATCACTGCTATCATACTACTTTGCTAGTGATACTTTGCTGCAGATACTAAATCTTTCAGGTGTGGTTTAATTGACAACTCAACTGCTAATACTTGAGAATATTCTTTCACTTCCCCTTGAGTCGAATCAATAAATTTGGGTTGAATACTCTACCCTCAAAAACTGTTGCGATCCCCTACACTTGTGGGTTATCAAGACCTTTTTCTGGCGCCGTTGCCGGGGAAGCACAACCATATTCTGTGAGTCACTTGGGATTTACGTCTGCTGGTCACTATGAGGAATACGATAGATCCAAGAACTAAATTCTTGCCTTCCACTACGAGCACAGGTAAGGAACTGCCATCTAGCTGTGCACTTGATTCACCTTCAGTTATGAGTAAGTTTGCGACACCACCTCCTGCTAGAAATCTTGATATGTCGCATGTGCTTGATGATGCTACTTCTGCTGCCCATGATGCTTATGATGATGCTATGCTTGATACTGCTTTGCCTGATGATGCTATGCTTGATACTGCTTTGCCACTAGGTGCATTCCTTGATGCACAAATTGCTAGAGTTACTGCTAGATGTGATGATACTTCTGAAACTGCTGATACTATTGAAGTAGAACCTGCTATTATGCCTGAATTGCCTGATATGCCTAGGCGTTATGTTATGGAGGGAGAGATATCTGAGGATTTTCTTGCGTGTAAGGATATCTATGATGTTGAGAAACTACTGCTCAGGTGGAAAGAAAAATCTCTGAACGCTAGGATGAAATACGACCCGAAGTTTGCTACTTCGCCTATCTTTGTGACCGATAAGGATTATGAGTTCTCTGTCGACCCTGAGTTAATCACTCTTGTCGAATCTGATCCTTTTCACGGTTATGAGTCTGAAACGGTTGTAGCCCATCTTACCAAACTGCACGATATAGCCACCCTATTCACTAGTGAGGAAAAGATCCACCACTACTATATCCTCAAGCTGTTTCCTTTCTCGCTAAAGGATGATCTTAAGACTTGGTTCACATCTCTTGCTCCTGGTTGTGTGCGTAGCCCCCAGGATATGGTCTACTACTTCTCTGAAAAATATTTCCCTCCCCATAAGAAGAAGGCTGCCTTGCAGGAAATATACAACTTTGCTCAAGCTGAAGAAGAGAGTCTCCCACAAGCTTGGGGAGAGGCTCGTCCAGCTACTGAATGCTTTGCCTGATCACCCTCTTGAGAAAAATGAAATACTTGATATCTTCTATAATGGACTTACCGATGCTTCCAAAGACCACCTAGATAGTTGTGCCGGCTGTGTTTTTAGGGAACAAACTGTAGAACAAGCTGAGATCCTATTGAACAACATCTTGTGCAATGAGAATGCTTGGACTATCCCCGAACCACCTCCTAAGCCAACTCCGAAGAAAAGAGGTATTATATTCCTCAGTCCTGAAGATATGCAAGAAGCTAAGAAATCTATGCGAGAGAAAGGCATTAAATCTGAAGATGTCAAAAACCTACCACCTATCAAAGAGATCCATGGTCTTGATAACCCGATACAAGTAGTAGAAGTAAATTCTCTGTGTAGGTTTGAAGATAGTGATATTCCTTTTGATAAACCTGCTAGCTTATGCCTGGATGAATTTGATAACTTTGTTGCCAAACAACAGAGTTTCAATGATTATGTTAGCAGACAATTGGAACAGAATGGTCGTATGCTTAGTCATTTAAGTGCTTGTGTGGACAGAAATGTCATAGATCTTAAGCTTCTGAGTAAACATGCCTCTATGGTTACTACTCAAGTAGAACAAGTACTTAAAGCTCAAAATGACTTGCTCAATGAGTTGAATGACAATTCTGTCAGAGTCGTTACTAGAGGCGGTAGAATGACCCAGGAACCTTTGTATCCTGAGGGTCATCCTAAGAGAATTGAACAAGATTCTCAAGGAGTTAGCACTAATGCACCTAGTCATCCTAGAAAGAAGAAGAAAGATGATAGGAATTTGCACGCTAGCAACCCTGTTACTGCTACACCTGAGAGTCCAAACGATGTCGCTGCCTCTAATGCTGAAACACAATCTGGTGATGAACATGAGCCTAATGATAATATCAATAGTGATGTTCATGAAGATGCTCAACCTAGCAATGATAAGGATGTGGAGATTGAACCTCTTGATCTTGATAACCCACAGCCTAAGGCTAAGAGATACGATAAGAATGACTTCACTGCTAGGAAGCATGGTAAAGAAAGGGAACCATGGGTTCAGAAACCCATGCCCTTTCCTCCCAAACCATCCAAGAAAAAGGATGATGAGGATTTTGAGCGATTTGTTGAAATGATTAGACCTATCTTTCTGCAAATGCGTTTGACAGATATGCTCAAAATGTCTCCGTATTGTCACATCCCAGTTTTTGGCTTTCCTGACTAACTATCTTATTTCAAAATTTAGGACCAATTAAAATTTTTGTGAATGCTTGTGATGCTTGGAGTGACTATTGTCTGTCTGTTTGTTTTGCATGTGATTGATCTCCATTAATTCTTGCCATTCTCTTAATCATCTTCTCATCCCATAATCTTCTGCCTAATGATCATGCCATGTGTTTAGGACAAATATCTGTTTTTACCAAATATTATTTTCACCAAAAAGCTTTTCTTTGAATTAAACTTTCAAACCCCTGAGATGAGTTTTGTACTACAAATCCTCAGATTAGGGAATTTCTTTTGCACCAATACTTTTATTTAAAACCTATTATCAAAATGTATTCCAAAAATCATCATATTATTATTTTAAAAGTTATTTTATAATTTTATTTAAAAGCCTTTCTGTGAGGCCAGAAATGGTCTCCTATCAAGGAAAGTTATTTTTATTGCTTTCAAAATATTTAAGAAAATTTAGGGAAACTCAGTGGATATATTTAGTCCATATTTATGAGTTTCAACACATGGTAAAGTTCAAAATATTGGGCAAACCCCTCCAAAACCATTCCTGCCTATTTCAAGCTTTTGGAATATTTTTATACGAAATATTCTCAATAAATTCCAGTAAAATTCTAGCATGTCATCTATGATATTCTTGATGATCTTGCCAAGTTTCATTTCAATCCAAGTTGATTTGACTCCCCTAATCACTCTAAAACCCTATCTGTCCAGAATCAAATTTGAGCAACTCTACATTATGAAGTGTCTCCAATTGTGCTCAAACTTGGTGGACATATTCCAGTACTCCAATGAGGCATCCACACCAAGTGGTACACCAAGGAGAATAGAGGAACTTGTCCTAAAACTCTCAAAACCCTCTCTGTTGATTTCTGACTTTGACAAACTTTACATTATAAAGTTTGTCCAATTGACCTCAAACTTTTTGTGCATGCCTTAATGCTCAAATAATGCCGCTACACCAAATACTGCATTTGTGGGAATTTATTTGATTAGGGTTCTAAGCAGAAACCCATTTCTGTCCATTTCTAGGGTTTTCCAAGTCTACATTGGAAAACTTATCCAGCAAATCCCAAATTTGGTGTGCAAGCCTATTTTCATCTATTATTTGATCCTGTTAAGTTTCATAGCCATTGGAATTCATCTGGTAGCCTAACCACAGATCAAACACCTTGTGTGCACTCACTAATTTGGCTTCTATTGCCCCTTCCACTTTATACCTTGAGCTCAACTTTCTACCACAGCCTCACATAGTTACATTTCACCTCCAGTAACATTCCCATGGTCACTGGTCAATTATTGGAGAAGGTCCCTTTGTAACTCTCTCTCATTTTTACCCTTGGCAGCACTGTTTTACCCTTCTTCCCATTCTTCTGCTTAAGCTATCACCCCAACTCTTTTCAGAGCATCTATTATGTGCCAAGGCTTCATTTAGAGCAAAGATATGGTATGCTCATGTGGAGAAAATGAGCAGCAACTCTTCAAGTTCATTTTTGGCTGAAATGTGGCTTTGTACAACAAGTACTAGCTACACTTGTTTTCTTGAGCTAAAACTTTGCAGTCTTGTAGTCCTTCTATAAACAAGAGTGCTAGACATGTTTTTATTCCATTATCACTTCTGCTAGTGCCCTCATTAGTAGCCCTAAGATTCCTGTTGCAAGCTTAAACCCAGTCAAACCCTATTCAAATCAGCCCCACTAGGGACCAAACTCCTCATTCACCTTCCTCGTAGAATGCCCCACCTCCCAGACGTAATTGACTGGTCGTTTGGGCCCTGTAGGCACAGGTGGCCGTGGTGACCACCACTCTGGCCTGCAGTATGGGCGCTCTGCGTCTTGCCTCTTCCTTCCAGGCCTCTTTCGACCGTTTCATCACGTCTCAGAGCACCGGGGTATCTCATTTGACTGGTCCAACCTCCTCCCGACACTAGCTAGCCTCCAAGACGCCCCAGGGACGCGTGTCTTCCCTGTGCTCTCAGAGCTCCAAGGAGCTCCCGAGCCCTCTCTCCATTCCCCCTCCCTTATCTCCTCTCCCTGAGCCTCTGTGGCTCACACTCGGCTCTACCCTTCTCCCGTGAAGCTCATGAGCCTCCCCCTTCTCCCCCAAGCCCTTCTCCTCACCACTTCTTCCATGGCCGCCATGGCCAGCTTCGGCCATGCCTGCGTCAGGGATTCTCCAGCCCCTCTCCTCTCCTCTTCCTACTGCGTAGGGGTGCCCCGGGGGCCCTGCAGCCCTCCGCATTCTCCCCCTCACCCCATTTCTTCCTCTAGCCGGCCGAGCCGCCGCCCCACCGCGGCAGTTGCCGTCGGCATCCGCCATGGCCGAAGGCCTCGCCTCCAGGAGCTCCCAGCGGGAGCAGGCTCTTGCGCAGGCGCGGGAGGCTGCTCGCCCCGAGCACCTACTCGCCGGAGCGTCACCGAGCAGCCGTCGGAGCCAGCCTCTGCCCCGGCTGGCCCTGCCCCGTGCGTGCCTCAGATCGGGCTAAGGAGGAATAAGACCCGACAGGTGGGGCCCCGCGTCAGCCAGCCACCGGTCGGGCCCTCTCCTGTTAAGTGGAGGCGCCCTCGCGTGTTTGCGGCTTCACCTCGCCAAAGGCGCATTTCGAGGACTACGCCTCCTCCGTGGCTCCCTCGTTGGTGGCTGAGCCACTTGGCCGGCCCGAAGGCCTATTTAGCGCCCTGAGCGTTAGATAACCTGAGGCTAAATCTTTTCCCATTTTCTATTCTGTTAAACTTATAAATTCCATCCAAAATTCATTCTAACTCCAAATTTATTGATTCAAATTTCCGCAGGTTTCTAAAATCCTGTTCTATCCAGATCTGGGCATTGCAACTTTTTCCAAAATACTTTCGTGTGATAATAATATCTAAATGCCCATTTAGACATACTAATCACCACCTTTGCAAATTCCTAGAGGATCCATTTCAACTCCAAATGGAGTGATTCAAACTTCCAGAGACTTCCAAAATCATTCTCCATTTTTAGAACCCTGGTCAACATTTTTTTGTGTGACTTACTTCTGTCGCAATAAATAAATAGCTCCTATTGCTATTTATTCCACCTTGTAAAATCCCTAGTATATTCATTTCAACTCCAAATCCAGTGAAACCACTTCCTAAATATTTCTAAAATCCTTCTGTGTTAAATGGGTGCCTTCACTCATTTTTAACAGAATTATTTCTGTTGGCTTCTTCAATGATAACCTATTGCTCCTTTCACCTATTCAAAAATCCTTGATGATTCAAATCTCCTGTGAGAAGCTTCAGGTATTTTTCTTATGACCAGAGAGGTCCAAGAAAAATAAAACTTCTATTTATAGAGCACTTTTATTCTGCTTGATGTGTGGCTTACTATGGTTGTTTCCGACGATAGTTGACGGTAGACGGAGTATTCGGGGACGGAGCGGAAGACCTCGAGGACTTACGTGAGCAAGGCAAGCAGCCCTTTGACCATGACTTAAGCATATGAAATGAGGCATGCTAGAATAGAAAGTACTTTTCGTTGCATGTGATCACGATGCCGGTTCATCATTGAGGTGATGGCACCGGAGGCTTCTTCGAAGCCCTTGCATGTTGATGAGGTTAATCACATGGCTCCTTGGAGCACAAACATGATGAGCTGACCCTACTATCTATGAGGATCATGCTACTGTCATGTTGACTAGTAGAGTAAGATCATTGCACTGAACTTGACCCTACCCCGTGAGGGTCATGTTATTACCATGTTGACAAGTAATGGTAGAGCATATTATCACAAGCATGATGATGAGTTAAATAAAGAGTTTATGAAAACCCCGTCGGGTGCCACTAATGCCCGAGGGTGATGATGAGTTGGTATCATGGGTTGTTTGCAAGTACATTCAAAGTACTCATTGGCTTGCCACTGGTTATTTCATTGACCAGGTGTGAAAGATAGGATATGGTGAAGATTAACTCGGTGACGTTCTTGCGAGCTAGGACGCTTCCCAGTCAGAATGCCTGTAGGTTAAGGCTAAGGGCATGGGTTCACGCTTTCAACCAATAACTCCGCTATTGGTCTAGTTTGGTGCTTTGGCCTTCAAGGCCCTATGTATGTAAGAGTCGACCGAAGTTGTCATTTATTGTATCAAACGGTATGTATGGATGTAAGACTCTATTATTCAGTATCTGTGTTCAGTGAGCATTGATCCTTGGGATCACTGGGCACGGCGATCTCGACTTACCAGTCGGGGTCCCCACAGAGCTCGTATCAGAGCCATCCTGACTGTAGGAAGCCCTTAGTTAGCATGGACCTTATTTAGGATAAAACTGCTTTCCAGATCCTTCAAAATACTTACAAAACTTATATATTTTCTCAACTCTCCTAAAACTTCAAAGAAATTGAAGGTTATGCTCTAGCCTTCCACTCTTATTTTCTTGACACTCCTCGTCTACTTTTTCAAAACTTGCTAATGGTCGCTAGAACCTTATGCCCTTCTGACCACGGGATAAATTGGAATCCTCGTGGGCAGCCCGGAAGGAAGTAATCTTTCTAGGCAAACACGTATGCTGAAGGACAGAGAAGACCACTCCACGACTAGACGACACCAACAGAAGTACCTCTAAGAGGAACGAGGACATCGAGGCTTAGAAGATGGTGAAACCCTGGGCACTGTTCCAGAGTAATGCCACTTTCGCCTACGATAATATGGACATAATATATGCAAACCTTGATCTGCATCACTAGTAGAGCGACCCTGTCAGTTATAAGTAATTGTGTCGACCACCACCGGTGGATGAGAATCTTGCCATTTGGTCCGCCTCACCTTAGTGAGCAGGAAAACGGTTCTCTTCATCCCCCGCTCTAGGTGTCGATATCGCAATTAGTATGATTGACGGATCAAAACTCTATCATGTCTGCAAATATCGATGCATGAAGATGTCCCCTTGAGACCCTCGAAGCCTCAAAAGACAAGAAGACGATGACAAGATCATGAAGACAAGGAAGATCCTGCCAATGACAACAATGAAGAACTACCATCATCAGCAACTATCCAGACGAGAAGACAACCAGAGTTCTTTACAACTCAAGCGAATTGCTTCAGCAAGCGACAACAAAAGGCGTGACAACACCCTGAGAAGGTCCAAAAGAATTAGCGGACTCCTCTCCGGAGCAATAAGGAAACACGACTGTCGAGTCCCTGAACCTAGGATAGGATGAGTCATGAACTCCCTATGGGAAGTCGAGTCCGTGAAATGGTTTGGATGGACCATGTTATGTGCTGTTTGCTTTTGTTGTTTGTGCTTTGATATAAGTCACACTTTTGCTTAGGCAACAAGCATGCGGTTATATCACTTGCCTTATTTTGATGTTCCAAAATAATTTTTGCACTTGTTTGAGTTGATTTTTCAACGCTTGTTTGATTGCACTAAGACCCTTAGACCTTCCCCTTGGTGCTCCCTCTTTCTCTCACCTCTCTCGGCAACTGAAGACAGCAAGACAAGATGCGCCAATGATCCGCTTCGAAGGACGGCTGACGTTGAAGACACTGACTGTGCTACGCTTAACCACACGCAACCGTAGGAGTGTGTTTTCCCTCAAGATTGGAAAACCACACTAGACCAGAGTAACCTCCACAAGCCTCTCCGGCTCAAATTTTCTGGTCACGTGTCTAGTACACGTACTTGCCAGGACGCGTGTAGGTCCCCGATAAACCCCGCTAAGCACCGAGTTCTTAATGGAATGAGTGATCACCGTGAACAAGTATCCTTCCATCTCAAGATAGCACTGTAATCTTGATGCCATAAGAGGACCGATCTCCGATGTGAGAGCATTAGACTAAGATTGTTGTGATGATAATAGTTGTCTTGAGGATATAGCTAGACCATTTTGGTGGATCGTGAGACCCTTATAAAGGTAGGTGAACTTGGTGGAACGAGTTGATACAGTAGTATAACCTGCATAATCTGGAGTAAGATTGGATTTAGTAGGACGATTATGATCGTGAACTTTATTCTTGGTGGTATACATGACTTTAGCTAGTAGTTGGCATGATTTGATGCGTTTGCCAAGATAACTTGGAGTATCAAGTAGACTTCTTATTGGATTTGAGTCTTGGATTTAAATAGGTAATCTTAATAGAGTATTGAGGATGACAAAGACCACATGGTTCGGAGTAAATTGGATTTAACTCGTTAATCTCGATCATGATACCATGTTTCTCGGTGGATATAGAGTGCGTATACTTGGAGTTGTCAAATAGATTTACAACCGGCCTTGGAGATTAGATGGCCATGATTATTGAAGTTGGTGGATATACTACGACGTAATTCTTGCAGTAATATGTGAGTTATGAGGACTCTAAGAGATTATGTAGAACCCCATCCGTGTTGGATTTGTAAGAGTGATAGGTCTAGTAATGATTGATCAGATTGATGGATCACTTGATCGGATTCATAGGAAGGAAACAAAATATTGGATTGGTCTACTACGTGTTTCCTTAATATAGTAGTGTAGTACCATGTCCATTGGATGATTTAGGTGGACAATTGGATTTGTTGTGCCTCAGATTCAATCGTAGTAGTTGTATGTCTCCCCAAGGTTCTTGCATAGTAATGCATGTACAGTTGGGGCTACGCCATACTTGTAAGTGTTTGGGTTTAGTTCTTCTCTCAACCCGGAGTTGACTAGCTTGAGCGATGTGGAGTTGACCTACGTAGGGTGATATCCTTGATGAGGTGAGGTGATGTTGTCTCAAGTTAGCGGTCGAACTATTGGCATCTAAGGAATGTGCTTAGAGATAAGATGATAACTGTTTGCCCACATCCTAAATTCCTTGAGACCCTAAAGCTTCACCGAGCCACAAGATGGACGCACTACGACCATAGAAGATGACTCTAAGTCGTTGAAATGTGGCCAGTACCCGCCCATAGCAAGTCCCGTTCTCCTCACCTGACTTTTGAGCACTGTGCTTATGTCGTGTTTGGGAAGGTAGGTTGTCATCCTCACTGATGACATACTTACTCACCCATTAAGAGGAAGAACACCTTGGCCGTGTCTGGTCGAGCCCAGGAACGCTGATTGTTATGCCTCTCGAAGGTACAGGGATATCTCGAGAAGGTGGACTTCTCGAAGCAATCCCAAGACGACGGAAGACTATCCTATGCAAGTCAAGACGAAGAACCTCCGTAACAAGGAAGCCAAGACAACGACGATGAAGCAACAAAAGTCAACCACCGACCGCGCACCGACCACAGCAGCGACGTCAAGAAGCCTCGACGACACAGAAGAACGACGCATTTTATTGCAACTGCAACATCGACTACGCCGACCACAACATGCTAGGCAGTAAGGACAGACCCACTGGGAATAACCTCTACCCGGACCACGACTGCACCTACGACCACACTAACACCACGCTTGCGCCGAGAAAGCGCCTAATCTTCATGAACCTTGCCACCGCGGAGAGCCACCGTGCGGGCGGCAGCATCGTGGCGATCATCGTGGACAATCGCGCAGTACAGCGCCGAGAACCCGACCAGCAACGCCACCATCCCGGACAGGAAGATCATGAGCCATCCCGGAGTCTCGTCAGCCATTGGCATCCTTCCTCGAGCACCTGCAGTAGAAGAAGAAAAGGACCGGAGCAGCAGAAAGTGGTGAGGCTGGTTGGAGACGAGAAGGACTCCCTGGCCAATTTATAGCCAGGACCGGAGAGCCACTAGCCAGGCCACCAGCCCCGTTTGCCGCTCGGCCGTCGGTGCTCGCTGGGAATCCCAAAGCAGTGCCGACATACCAGGCCCACGAGGTGGGTGCTTGCTGCGCCGGCAGATGGCTCATCGCACGCCATCGTAGGGCGGCCCCGGACACCGTACGCCCTAGGCACCGCAAGTGGAGACAACACCCGGGGCTCACCCAAGAAAGAAGAATCAGAGGTAGAAGAAGAGGCTGACGGCGGACCCTGGGCCCACTTGTTAGCCGGAGCAAGTAGCAGGTAACAGGTACGACTAGCAACCAGGCGTGACAACTTCCCCTTTCTCCAACATCCTCATAGAACGCTGAGGCACCAATAAGTTGTATTCTTGAGGTGACCCCATGAGACCGCATTTGGATTATCGCTGCTAGTAAGTCCTGCAGCATAACAGGAGCAGACCCTTGTTTCCGTCTTAACAAATCTCGGGGACGAGATTTTCTTAAGAGGGTAAGGTCTGTCACATCCCACTTTTTGGCTTTCCTAACTAACTACCTTATTTCAAAATTTAGGACCAATTAAATTTTTTGTGAATGTTTGTGATGCTTGGAGTGACTATTGTCTATCTGTTTGTTTTGCATGTGATTGATCTCCATTAATTCTTGCCATTCTCTTAATCATCTTCTCATCCCATGATCTTCTGCCTAATGATCATGCCATGTGTTTAGGATAAATATCTGTTTTTACCAAATATTATTTTCCCCAAAAAGCTTTTCTTTGAATTAAACTTTCAAACCCCTGAGATGAGGTTTGTACTACAAGTCCTCAGATTAGGGAATTTCTTTTGCACCAATACTTTTATTTAAAACCTATTATCAAAATGTATTCCAAAAATCATCATATTATCATTTTAAAAGTTATTTTATTATTTTATTTAAAAGCCTTTCTGTGAGGCCAGAAATGGTCTCCTATGAACGAAAGTTATTTTTATTGCTTTCAAAATATTTAAGAAAATTTAGGGAAACTCAGTGGATATATTTATTCCATATTTATGAGTTTCAACACATGGTCATGTTCAAAATATTGGGCAAACCCCTCCAAAACCATTCCTGCCTATTTCAAGCTTTTGGAATATTTCTATAAGAAATATTCTCAATAAATTCCAGTAAAATTCTAGCATTTCATCTATGATATTCTTGATGATCTTGCCAAGTTTCATTTCAATCGAAGTTGATTTGACTCCCCTAATCACTCTAAAACCCTATGTGTCGAGAATCAAATTTGAGCAACTCTACATTGTGAAGTGTCTCCAATTGTGCTCAAATTTGGTGGACATGTTCGAGTACTCCAATGAGGCATCCACACCAAGTGGTACACCAAGGAAAATAGTGGAACTTGTCCTAAAACCCTCAAAACCCTCTCTATTGATTTCTGACTTTGACAAACTTTACATTATAAAGTTTGTCCAATTGACCTCAAACTTTTTGTGCATGCCTTAATGCTCAAATAATGCCCCTACACCAAATACTGGATTTGTGGGAATTTATTTGAATAGGGTTCTAAGCAGAAACCCATTTCTGTCCATTTCTAGGGTTTTCCAAGTCTACATTGGAAAACTTATCCAGCAAATCCCATATTTGGTGTGCAAGCCTATTTTCATCTATTATTTGATCCTGTTAAGTTTCATAGCCATTGGAATTCATCTGGTAGACTAACCACAGATCAAACACCTTGTGTGCACTCACTAATTTGGCTTCTATTGCCCCTTCCACTTTATTCCATGAGCTCAACTTTCTACCACAGCCTCACATAGTTACATTTCCCCTCCAGTAACATTCCCATGGCCACTGGTCAATTATTGGAGAAGGTCCCTTTGTAACTCTCTCTCTCATTTTTACCCTTGGCAGTACTATTTTACCCTTCTTCCCATTCTTCTGCTTAAGCTATCACCCCAACTCTTTTCGGAGCATCTATTATATGCCAAGGCTTCATTTAGAGCAAAGATATGGCATGCTCATGTGGAGAAAATGAGCAACACCTCTTCAAGTTCATTTTTGGCTGAAATGTGGCTTTGTACAGCAATTACTAGCTACACTTGTTTTCTTGAGCTGAAACTTTGCAGTCTTGTAGTCCTTCTATAAACAAGAGTGCTAGACATGTTTTTATTCCATTATCACTTCTGCTAGTGCCCTCATTAGTAGCCCTAAGATTCCTGTTGCAAGCTTAAACCCAGTCAAACCCTATTCAAATCAGCCCCACTAGGGACCAAACTCCTCATTCACATTCCTCGTAGAATGCCCCACCTCCCAGACATAATTGACTGGTCGTTTGGGCCCTGTAGGCACAGGTGGCCATGGTGACCACCACTCTGGCCTGCAGTATGGGCGCTCTACGTCTTGCCTCCTCCTTCCAGGCCTCTTTCAACCGTTTCATCACGTCTCAGAGCACCGGGGTATCTCATTTGACTGGTCCAACCTCGTCCCGACACTAGCTAGCCTCCAAGACGCCCCAGGGACGCGTGTCTTCCCTGTTCTCTCAGAGCTCCAGGGAGCTCCCGAGCCCTCTCTACATTCCCCCTCCCTTATCCCCTGTCCCTGAGCCTCTGTGGCTCACACTCGGCTCTACCCTTCTCCCGTGAAGCTCATGAGCCTCCCCCCTTCTCCCCCAAGCCCTTCTCCTCACCACTTCTTCCATGGCCGCCATGGCCAGCTTCGGCCATGCGTGCGTTAGGGATTCTCCAGTCCCTCTCCTCTCCTCTTCCTACTACGTAGGGGTGCCCCGGGGGCCCTGCAGCCCTCCGCATTCTCCCCCTCGCCCCATTTCTTCCTCTAGCCGGTCGAGCCGCCACCTCACCGTGGCAGTTGCCGTCGGCATCCGCCATGGCCGAAGGCCTCGCCTCCAGGAGCTCCCAGCGGGAGCAGGCTCTTGCTCAGGCGCGGGAGGCTGCTCGCCCCGAGCCCCTGCTGGCCGGAGCGCCGGTGAGCAGCCGCCGGAGCCAGCCTCTGCCCCGGCTGGCCCTGCCCCGTGCGTGCCTCAGATCGGGCGAAGGAGGAAGAAGACCCGACAGGTGGGGCCCCGCGTCAGCCAGCCACCGGCCGGGCCCTCTCCTGTTAAGTGGAGGCGCCCTGGCGTGTTTGCGTCTCCACCTCGCCGAAGGCGCATTTCCAGGACTACGCCTCCTGCATGGCTCCCTCGCTGGTGGCCGAGCCACTGGGCCGGCCCGAAGGCCTATTTAGCGCCCTGAGCGTTAGATAACCTGAGGCTAAGTCTTTTCCCATTTTCTATTCTGTTAAACTTATAAATTCCATCCAAAATTCATTCTAACTCCAAATTTATTGATTCAAATTTCTGCAGGTTTCTAAAATCCTGTTCTATCCAGATCTGGGTATTGCAACTTTTTCCAAAATACTTTCCTGTGATAATAATATCTAAATGCCCATTTAGACATACTAATCACCACCTTTGCAAATTCCTAGAGGATCCATTTCAACTCCAAATGGAGTGATTCAAACGTCCAAAGACTTCTAAAATCATTCTCCATTTTTAGAACCCTGGTCAACATTTTTTTGTGTGACTTACTTCTGTTGCAATAAATAAATAGCTCCTATTGCTATTTATTCCACCTTGTAAAATCCCTAGTATATTCATTTCAACTCCAAATCCAGTGAAACCACTTCCTAAATATTTCTAAAATCCTTCTCTGTTAAATGGGTGCCTCCACTCATTTTTAACAGAATTATTTCTGTTGGCTTCTTCAATGATAACCTATTGCTCCTTTCACCTATTCAAAAATCCTTGATGATTCAAATCTCCTGTGAGAAGCTTCAGGTATTTTTCTTATGACCAGAGAGGTCCAAGAAAAATAAAACTTCTATTTATAGAGCACTTTTATTCTGCTTGATGTGTGGCTTACTATGGTTGTTTCCAACGATAGTTGACGGTAGACGGAGTATTGGGGGACGGAGCGGAAGACCTTGAAGTCCTCGAGGACTTACATGAGCAAGGCAAGGAACCCTTTGACCATGACTTAAGCATATGAAATGAGGCATGCTAGAATAGCAAGTACTTTTCGTTGCATGTGATCACGATGCCGGTTCATCATTGAGGTGATGGCACCGGAGGCTTCTTCGAAGCCCTTGCATGTTGATGAGGTTAATCACATGGCTCCTCGGAGCACAAACATGATGAGCTGACCCTACTATCTATGAGGATCATGCTACTGTCATGTTGACTAGTAGAGTAAGATCATTGCACTGAGCTTGACCCTACCCCGTGAGGGTCATGTTATTACCATGCTGACAAGTAATGATAGAGCATATTATCACAAGCATGATGATGAGTTAAATAAAGAGTTTATGAAAACCCCGTCAGGTGCCACTAATGCCCGAGGGTGATGATGAGTTGGTGATCACTTTTGGTGAAGTGATGCACCGGTGTTTTTGTGTGAGTATGCTTTCGGAAATGGGATTAGATTTATGATGTGTCGATCGTCCCAACCTTACCAGTACGACCACGATACCCCTTTATGGGACGGGGCTTTGTTGATTACTCTGGTCGGTACTAGCAACGAGCCACATTACTAGTGGCGGGAGTGATCGGTGTCACTCTTGTTATGGGGTCGTGCCAGGTAGGACGACTATGCCATTATTATGAGTTCCAGGCACACCGTTGGTCCCTACATGGTTGATACGGTCCAGAGTCGGTGCTCGTAGGACATACAACATGTGGGCTGGGTACCAATCGAGTGGACCTCTTTGTCTAGTATCGCCAGGGGAAAGATGATGATCGGGTACTTACCTCAGGTATATGTGACATACCGCGAGTCGTGGATGACACGAAAGTTTCCCGTTTCTCGTGGGTCCAGCGTACTACCTCTGCAGAGTGTAAACTATTCAAATAGCCGTGTCCACGGTCAAGGACAGTTGGGTGGTGCTGCTTAAACTACGTCTAGCGTTTCCGCATAAACCAAGAGTGTGTGTGTGGGGTTAAAAAGGTGTGGATATAATCACAATAATATGACCAAGTTCGGTGACTTGGAATATAGGGTAAACCCAGACGGTTTAGCCCTCATTAATACATTGAGGTTATGACAAGTCCGATGACTTGGCATATAGGGTGAAACCGGATGGTTCAGCCCTTAGCAGATATGTTGATATCTGTAGCCTGTTCTTCAAAAGTAATTCTTTAACTTGATGCATATACATGATCATCCCACCCAGATGTGTTGCATTAAAGATGCATGATACTGTTATCCTTCACTTTCATCGTTCGTATCATGGGTTGTTTGCGAGTACATTCAAAGTACTCATTGGCTTGCCACTGGTTATTTCATTGACCAGGTGTGGAAGACAGGATATGGTGAAGATTAACTCGGCGACGTTCTTGCGAGATAGGACGCTTCCCAGTCAGAATGCCTGTAGGTTAAGGCTGAGGGCATGGGTTCACGCTTTCAACCAATAATTCCGCTATTGGTCTAGTTTGGTGCTTTGGCCTTCAAGGCCCTATGTATGTAAGAGTCGACCGAAGTGGTCATTTATTGTATCAAACGGTATGTATGGATGTAAGACTCTATTATTCAGTATCTGTGTTCAGTGAGCATTGATCCTTGGGATCACTGGGCACGGCGATCTCGACTTACCAGTCGGGGTCCCCACACGTATGCTAAGTACATGAAAGATATTGTGACTAATAAGAGGAGGATACCTAAGGTTGAGATTTCCACCATGCTTGCTAATTATACCTTCAAGGGTGGAACTCGTAAGAAACTAGGTGATCCCGGTGTGCCCACTATACCTTGCTCCATTAAAGGCAACTACGTTAGAACTGCTTTATGCGATCTTGGAGCTGGTTTTAGTGTTATGCCTCTCTCTCTTTATCATAGACTTGAAGTGGATAAGTTGAAACCCACTAAAATTTCTCTACAAATGGCCGACAAATCAACTGCTTTCCCTATCGGCATTTGCGAGGATGTGCCTGTTGTGGTTGCCAACGTCACTATCTTAACAGACTTTGTTATTCTGGATATTCCCGAGGACGATGCCATGGCGGTCATCCTCAGAAGACCCTTTTTAAACACTGCAGGGGCTGTTATAGATTGCAACAAAGGCAATGTCACTTTCCATGTCAACGGTAATGAGCATACGGTGCACTTTCCGAAGAAACAATATCGAGTACATTGCATCAATGCTACGAAAAAACTTCATCGATTCTTATTGGGAGCTTTGAATGCCCTATTCCTCCTGTTAATATGAAGTATGATTTACTTATTGCGGAGATACACATCCCCACTGAGGTGACCTAGTGACTATTCAAAAATTCTCTGTCTCCTTTTGCGATTCGAAAAGGTTTGTCAAGGAGACTTGATCAACCTCATTGACGGATTTCTTTCGATGACCATGAGATGGATGAATCGAGGAGTCACAAACCTATGTTCCAAGCTTTCACCTTCGGTTGCTTAGAAGAAAAATGATAGGTTTAATTTAGTTTTCCCTATTTTGTGTTTTAGCATCCGGTAGAAAAGTACCCTGAAAATAAAAGTTCTCCGAACGTCCTGAAAATAAAGTATGATTTTTTCTGGAATTTTTGAAAAATACTGAGAGGAAGAGCTAGTCTCGGGGCTGCACCAGTGGGCCACAAGCCCTGTTGGCGCGGGCACCCCCTGGCCACGCCTACCTGGCTTGTGGGGCCCACGTGCACCCCCTCCACTCATTCTAGCTCCCATCTAGTTCTCCTACCTCCAGAAAAAATCGTTTCACAGCTCAAACCCGTGTTCTTGCTCCTCTTGCTGGGATTTTCGATCTCCTTGCTCAAAGCATTATTCTCCGAACTGTTTTGGGGAAATTACTCCTTGGTAAGTGACTCCTCCATTGGTCCAATTAGTTTTTGCTCTAGTGCCTTATACTTCGCGTATTTTTGCTGCCTTGGTGACCGTGTTCTTGAGCTTTGCATGCTAATTTTAGCTGGTTCCAAGTAGTTTTGATGCATAATATGACCTCCAGGCACTTGTTGGAGTAGTTGCTACGAGTTTAGTTGAGCCTTGTTCACTTTTCCTTTGGGTCACTGAAAATTTCAGAAAAGGAAGATGTTCAGGAGAAACTATCATGGTGGTTCCTCAAGCAAGAGAGGTCCCCGTCTTGCGATTCGGGAGCCCGATCCTTACCAACCATGGGACGCGCAAGTACAACCATGTGAATGGCCTTCTGATGAATTCATGATCGAGGCAGGTTTCAAAGACGAGTTTGATGCACTTGTTCACAATGTCGAACTCGAAGAATTCATCTCCGATAAATGTGAACAATATGTTGCTCTCACTGCCTCTTTTGTTCGTAGATTCAAATTTTTAGCTTGCCGTGACACATTGGTACTGTTTGATCTCTATGACAAATTGTATATCATGGATTTAGAGGATTTCAATAGAATTTGCAAGATACCTATTTGGGGTAGTCTCAATGATCCTCCTAAGTCTTCGGTTAGAGATTTTTTCTCTAGTATAACTGTTGGAGAAACTAGAGATATTACACATGCTACCATGGGGAGCATTCATTTTCCTGCCTTGCATTATTTTGCCCTCTTCATAGGTAGATGCATTAATGGCAAGATTGAGCATTGTCACCTCTGCGCACCCGACCTTAGTATCCTTAAGAGCGCAGTAACGGGTGATACAAGTTTCAACATGGGAGCTATAATAGCAAGGAGGCTGAATAATAATGCTAATGAAGGGGATTTCTTTGGTGGGATCTATGCCACTTGCATAGCGAATTTTCTTGGAGTACCCATCCGTGAAGGAGATCCCCCACTCCATACAACTTTCCTTGACCGCGTCGCTTTGACACACTACTAGTTCCTTGAGAGGGATGATGAATCCCTCCTATACCGTTTAATATTTAACCGGCAGCGTGTTTTCCATATTACCCTTCCTGCTCCTACCTTCTTTGCCTTTCAGGTAAAACGGAGATATTACATAACCAGAGGAGAGGCAGAGGAGTATGAGAGGGAGGCAAAGGCTGCTCGTCTCCGTGAGGCAGCTATTCAGGCAGTGGCTGCAGCACTCCCGTATAACCCCCATTATGATTTTGGGTGTCGTTCGGACCATCCTTGGGAGTAGACCAACTTAGGCCAAAAGCCTAAGCTTGGGGGAGTACGTGTTTCTCACCAACTTTACATTCTTGCTTATGCTTTCACTTTGTTCGTCAGTGTTCACACTTTGCCACTGTATCATCCATGCTAGTTTATTTCTTTTTCTCGTTTTCTTTTCGTGTGTCTGTGTAGTTTGAGAAAACCCAAAAAGATTTTCTTTTTCTTCTTTTGCTTGTTGGGAGCTTTCCCGTGTAAATAATTTTCTTTTTCTTTGGGTCAAGGTAGAAGACCATGGTTACAAATTTTAGTGGCTCTCGCACGCATATCTGTTTAGCTGTTAAAGAGCCATGTTACTTTGTCTTCTCCTTTGTGTTGCCTGCAGATTCCAACTTTAGTCCAATGCACGGGCACTCTTATTATTGTTCACATCGTTCGGTCGTGCAAGTGAAAGGAAATAATGATGATATATGATGAAGTGACTGAGCCTGGAAAAGTTGGTATGAACTCGATCTATTTTGTTTTTGTAAATATGACTAGCTCATCGTGCCTGATTCAGCTTTATTGTGAGAGAAACATGTTTGCAATGACAACTTAGAGATCATAGTTGCTGATGCCATGCTTACTTAGCTAGGAGCTTATAATGGTTTTTCTTGGATGCCCATATGAATGTTGAGATGACTATGATGTAGTATGATAGGATGGTATCCTCCTTTGAATGATTCAAGTGGCTTGACTTGGTGCATGTTCACGCATGTAGTTGAAACAAAATCAACATAGCCTCTATGATATTCATGTTCATGGTGATTTATGTCCTACTTATGCTTGCACTCAATGTTAGTTAATCTAAATGCATTTTGATGACTGTTGTCACTCTCTAGTTGGTCGCTTCCCAGTCTTTCGCTAGCCTTCACTTGTACTAAGCGGGAATACTGCTTGTGCATCCACTTCCATAAACCCAAAGTTGTTCCATATGAGTCCACCATACCTACCTATATGCGGTATCTACCTGCCGTTCCAAGTAAATTTGCATGTGCCACTCTCTAAACCTTCAAGAAATAATTTATTTTGTATGCCCGAACCACTCATGTGGTGACAGGGGGCTATCAGTATCTTCCATGCTAGGCGTGTTATCCTCGATATGTGTTTATTCACTGTCATTCACGAGAAAGGGGCCGGTAATTGGAATTCCCAGTTCCATGCTCAAATCGAAAAGATAATTGCAAACAAAACTCCCCCTGGATTGATGTTGGTATGGACGGCACCCGAGGATTCGGCTAGTCGTGGAGTGTGATTGATCGGTGGTGGGGGAGTCAAAACTTTACTTTTCTATTTGGGAACCGCCTATAGCATGTGTAGCGTGGAAGATGATGAGAACTTTTAGTCATTGCGTTGACAATGAAAGCATGCCACCCAAAATTATTATCTCTGTTTTCAAAAGCTTGAGCTCTGGCACCTCTGCAAATCAATGCTTCCCTCTGCGAAGGGCATGTCTATTTATGTTCCTGTTGAGTCATCCTCCTCTTATAAAAGCACCAATTAGAGAGCACCTCTGTCATTTTTATGCTTTGCTTTTAACTGTGTTGAGTATGACTGTGACTGGATCTTCTTTGCCATGAATTACAATGTTTAGTCAACCCTTGGTCTTTGAAGGTGCTCTGCATTTATGTTTTGCAGTCTCAGAAAGAGCTAGCGAGGTACCATCTGTTCATACTACTTCATGATTGTTTTTATTGAAGTGTTGACGTTTGAGGCTTATTATTATTTGCTCGCTAGTTGATTATGCCATCGATATGAGTTTACCGTGAGACCTAGATGTCATTTGCTTATGCGGTTAGCTTGTGATCTTGCTGAAATTCTGGTTATGAGTTAGACATAGTTGCAACAACAAGATCAAACAGAGTTCGACAAAGTTTTTCTTTTGTCTCTTTCAGTTTGTCAACTGAATTGCTTGAGGACAAGCAAGGCTTTAAGCTTGGGGGAGTTGATACGTCTCCGTCGTATCTACTTTTCCGAACTCTTTTGCCCTTGTTTTGGACTCTAGTTTGCATGATTTGAATAGAACTAACCCGGACTAACGCTGTTTTCAGCAGAATTGCCATGGTGTTGTTTTTGCACAGAAATAGAAGTTCTCGGAATGACCTGAAAATTTACAGAGAATTTTTATGGGATTTATGAAAAATACCGGCGCAAGAATCAACGAAGGGAGTGGAGCCGTGATCCCACAAGCCCACCAGGCGCGGGCACCCCTGGCCGTGCCTGGCAGGCCTGTGGGGCCCACAAAGCTCCCCCGCCTCTCAATCCAGCTCTATATAGTCTGTTTTGTCCGGAAAAAATCAAGGAGAAGAGTTCATCGCGTTTTACGACACGGAGGCGCCGCCACCTCCTGTTCTTCATCTCGAGGGCAGATCTGGAGTCCGTTCTGGGCTCCGGAGAGGGGAAATCGTCGCCATCGTCATCATCAACCTTCCTTCATCGCCAATTCCATGATGCTCTTCACCGTTCCTGAGTAATCTCATCGTAGGCTTGCTGGGCGGTGATGGGTTGGATGAGATCTATCATGTAATCGAGTTAGTGTTGACGGGGATTGATCCCTAGTATCCACTATGTTCTGAGATTGATGTTGCTACTACTTTGCCATGCTTAATGCTTGTCACTAGGGCCCGAGTGCCATGATTTCACATCTGATCCTATTATGTTGTCGCCAATATATGTGTGTTTTAGATCCTATCTTGCAAGTTGTAGTCACCTACTATGTGTGTATGACCCGGCAACCCCGGAGTGACAATAGCCGGAACCACTCCCGGAGATGACCATAGTATGAGGAGTTCATGTATTCACTAAGTTTTAATGCGCTGGTACGGTTGTTTATTAAAAGGAGAACCTTAATATCCCGTAGTTTCCATTAGGACCCCACTGCCACGGGATGGATGGATAATAGATGTCATGCAAGTTCTTTTCCCTAAGCATGTATGACTACATACGGAATAGATGCCTACATTAGATTGACGAACGGGAGCTAGTTACATATCTCTCCGTGTTATAACTGTTACATGATGAATCACATCCGACATAATCATCCATCACCGATCCAATGCCTATGAGTTTTTCCTACTGGTCCTTGCTACGTTACTTTGCCGCTTCTGCTGTCACTTCTGCTACTGTTACTCTGCTGCTACTGTTACTCTGTTGCTACTGCTGCTGTCATACTACTTTGCTACTGATACTTTGTTGCAGATACTAAACCTTTCAGGTGTGGTTGAATTGACAACTCAACTGCTAATACTTGAGAATATTATTTCGCTTCCCCTTGAGTCGAATCAATAAATTTGGGTTGAATACTCTACCCTCGAAAATTGTTGCGATCCCTTATACTTGTGGGTTATCACCTCACCAGCCCACTAAGGGCTGGTGCGCCACCCTTGGGCTATTAGGCTCACTCCCGGGTGGGTGGGCCCCTCCCGGTAAAAACTCAGAACCCATCCGTCACTCCCGGTACACTACTAGTAATGCCCGAAATCTTTCCGGAGACCAAATGAAACAATCCTATATATCAATCTTCGTTTCCGGACCATTCCGGAAACCCTCGTGACGTCCATGATCTCATCCGGGACTCCGAACAACCTTCGGTCACCAACACCTATAACTCAACTATACCGAAACGTCACCGAACCTTAAGTGTGCATACCCTATGGGTTCAAGAACTATGCAGACATGACCTGAGACACTCCCCGGTCAACATCCAACAACGGGACCTGGATGTCCATATTGGATCCTACATATTCTGCGAAGATCTTATCGGTTGAACCTCTGTGCCAAGGATTCATATAATCCCGTATACCATTCCCTTCGTCCTTCGGTATGTTATTTGCCCGAGATTTGATCGTCGGTATCCCTATACCTATTTCAATCTCGTTACCGGCAAGTCTCTTTACTCAATCCTTAGTACAAGATCCTGTGAGTAACACATTAGTCACATTGCTTGCAAGGCTTATATGTGATGTTGTATTAACGAGTGGGCCCCGAGATACCTCTCCGTCATACGAAGTGACAAATCCCACTCTTGATCCATGCTAACTCAACAGAGACCTTCAAAGATACATGTAGAGCACCTTTATAGTCACCCAGTAACATTGCGACGTTTGATACGCACAAGGCATTCTTCCGGTGTCAGTGAGTTACATGATCTCATGGTCATAGGAATGAATACTCGACATGCAGAAAACAATAGCAACAAAATGACACGATCACATGCTATGTTTATAATTTGGGTCTTGTCCATCACATCATTCTCCTAATGATGTGATCCAATCATCAAGTGACAACACTTGCATATGGTTAGAAAACCTTAACCATCCTTGATCAACTGGCTAGTAAACTAGAAGCTTACTAGGGACATTGTTTTGTCTATATATCCACACATGTATCTATGCTTTCATTCAATACAATTATATCATGGATAATAAACGATTATCTTGAAACAGGAAATATAATAATAACTATTTTATCATTGCCTCTAGGGCATATTTCCAATAGTCTCCCACTTGCACTAGAGTCAATAATCTAGTCTCGCATCGCTATGCGATTTACATTGGAATGAATCTAACACCCATACAATTCTGGTGTTGATCATGCTTCGCTCGTGGTAGAGTATTAGTCAGCGGATCTGCAACATTCAGATCCGTGTGCACTTTGCAAATATTTACGTCCTCTCCTTCGACATAGTCGCGGATGAGGTTGAAGCGTCGTTTGATGTGTCGGGTGTTCTTATGAAACCTTGGTTCTTGGCTAGAGCGATGGCACTAGTGTTGTCACAGAACATAGTTATTGGATTTAGTGCGCTCGGCACAACTCCAAGATCCGTCATGAACTGCTTCATCCAGACACCCTCCTTAGCTGCCTCCGAGGCAGCCATGTACCCTGCTTCACATGTAGAATCTGCTACGACGCTTTGCGTGGAACTGTAGCAGCTTACCGCACCCCCATTAAGAATAAATACGTATCTGGTTTGAGACTTAGAGTCATCCGGATTAGTGTCAAAGCTTTCATCGACGTAACTCTTTACGATGAGCTCTTCATCACCTCCATAAACGAGAAACATTTCCTTAGTCCTTTTCAGGTACTTCAGAATATTCTTGACCGCCGCCTAGTGTTCCACTCCTGGATCACTTTGAAACCTTCATGCCATACTTATGGCTAGGCTAACGTCTGGTCTTGTGCACATCATTGCATACATGATAGACCCTATGGCTGAAGCATAGGGGACGGTACTCATCTTTTCTCTATCTTCCGTAGTTACTGTACACTGAGTCTTACTCAACTTTATACCTTGTAACACTGGCAAGAACCCCTTCTTGGACTGCTCCATTTTGAACTTCTTCAAAACTTTATCAAGGTACGTGCTTTGTGAAAGTCCTATTAGGCGCCTCGATCTATCCCTATAGATCTTAATGCCTAATATGTAACCAGCTTCTCCTAGGTCTTTCATTGATTTTTTTTGTTCAAGTAGTCCTTTACTCTCTCTTAAAACTCCACATTGTTTCCAATCATCAATATGTCATCCACATATAATATTAGAAACACTACAAAGCTCCCACTCACTTTCTCGTAAAGACAAGATTCTCCAACAACTTGTATAAACCCAAATGCCTTGATCACCTCATCAAAGCACTTATTCCAACTCTGAGATGCTTGCACTAGTCCATAAATGGATCGCTGGAGCTTGCATACTTTGTTAGCATTCTTTGGATCGACAAAACCTTCGGGTTGCATAATATACAACTCTTCGTTAAGAAAACCACTAAGGAACGCCGTTTTGACATCCATCTGCCAGATTTCATAATCGAAAAATGCAGCTATTGCTAACATGATTCGGACGGACTTAAGCATCGCTACCGGTGAGAATGTCTCATCGTAGTCAACTCCTTGAACTTGTGAAAAATCCTTTGCCACAAGTCGAGCCTTATAAACGGTCACATTACTGTCCGCGTCCGTCTTCTTCTTAAAGATCCATTTGTTCTGAATAGCCTTGCGACCTTCAGGTAATACTTCCAAAGTCCACATTCGTTTTCATACATAGATCCTATCTTAGACTTCATGGCCTTTAAAAATTTGTTGGAATCCGGGCCCACCATTGCTTCTTCATAATTCGCAGGCTCATTGTTGTCTAACAACATGATAGATAAGACAGGATTCCCTAGCACTCGGGAGTAGTACATGATCTTGTCAACCTGCGAGGTCCAACAGTAACTTGATACGAAGCTTCATGATCATCATCATTAGCTTCCTCCTCAACCGGTGTTTCCTCGACAAAGATTTCTCTCTACTCCGCGCCACCATCTAGAGGAACAGAGGTTCCACAATCTCATCAAGTTCTATCTTCCTCCCACTGAATTCTTTCGAGAGAAACTCCTTCTCAAGAAAAGCTCCGTTCTTAGCAACAAACACTTTGCCCTCGGATCTGAGATAGAAGGTGTACCCAGCTGTCTCTTTTGGGTAACCTATGAAGTCGCACTTTTCCGCTTTGGGTTCCAGCTTTTCAGGCTGAAGCTTTTTGACATAAGCATCACATCCCCAAACTTTAAGAAACGACAACTTTGGCCTCTTGCCATGCCATAGCTCATATGGTGTCGTCTCAACGGATTTTGATGGTGCCCTATTTAAAGTGAATGCAGCTATCTCTAATGCATAACCCGAAAACGATAATGGCAAATCGGTAAGAGACATCGTAGATCGCACCATATCTAACAAAGTATGATTACGACGTTCGGACACACCATTACGCTGTGGTGTTCCACACGGTGTCAACTGTGAAACGATTCCACATTGTCTTAAGTGAGCACCAAACTCAAAACTCAGATATTCACCCCCTCGATCAGATCGTAGGAACTTGCTCTTATTGTTATGATGATTTTCAACTTCACTCTGAAATTGCTTGAACTTTTCAAATGGTTCAGACTTGTGCTTCATTAAGTAGATATATCCATACCTACTCAAATCATCAGTGAAGGTGAGAAAATAATGATATCCGCCGCGTGCCTCCACACTCATCGGACCGCACACTTCAGTATGTATGATCTCCAACAAGTCACTTGCACGCTCCAATGTTCCGGAGAACGGAGTCTTAGTCATCTTGCCCATGAGGCATGGTTCACACGTGTCAAGTGATTCGAAATCAAGTGACTCTAAAAGCCCATCAACATGGAGTTTCTTCATGCGCTTTACACCAATATGACCTAAGCGACAGTGCCACAAAAAGGTGGCGCTATCATTATTAACTCTACATCTTTTGGTCTCAGTGTTATGTATATGTGTGTTATCACAATCAAGATTCAATATGAACAAACCCCTCACATTGGGTGCATGACCATAAAAGATATTACTCATAAAAATAGAACAACCATTATTCTCTGACTTAAATGAGTAACCGTCTTACAATAAACAAGATCCAGATATAATTTTCATGCTTAACACAGGCACTAAATAATAATTATTGAAGTTCATAACTAATCCTGATGGTAACTGAAGTGAGACTATGTCGACGGCAATTGCATCAAGCTTGTAAGCATTTCCCACGCGCATCGTCACTTCATCCTTCGCCAACCTTCGTTTATTCCGCAGTTCCTGCTTCGAGTTGCAAATATGAGCAACAGAACCGGTATCAAATACCCAGGCACTACTACGAGAGTTGGTTAAGTACACATCAATAACATGTATATCACATATACCTGGTTTGGCGTTGGCCGCCTTCTTATCAGCCAAATACTTGGGGCAGTTGCGCTTCCAGTGACACATCCCCTTGCAATAGTAGCACTTTGTTTCCGGCTTAGGTCCAGCCTTGGGTTTCTTCGTCGGATTGGCAATAGTCTTGACGCTCTTCTTGGAGTTACCCTTCTTGCCTTTGCCGTTTCTCTTGAAACCAGTGGTCTTATTTACCATCAACACTTGATGTTCTTTCCGGAGTTCTGACTCTGCGACTTTCAGCATCGCGAATAACTCGCCAGGTGACTTGTTCATCCCTTGCATGTTATAGTTCAACACAAAGCTCTTATAGCTAGGTGGCAGTGATTGAAGAATTCTGCCAGTGATAGACTCTTGCGGGAGTTCAATCCACATCTCAGCTAGACGGTTTGAGTACCCAACCATTTTGAGCACATGTTCACTGACAGACGAATTCTCCTCCATTTTGCAAGCATAGAATTTATTGGAGGACTCATACCTCTCGATTCGGGCATTCTTCTGAAAGATAATCTTCAACTCCTGGAACATCTCATATGCTCCATGACGTTCAAAGCGTTGTTGAAGTCCCGATTCTAAGCCATACAAGATTGCACATTGAACTACTGAGTAGTCCTCCTTACGTGATTGCCAAGCATTCAAAACATCTTGGACAGACGTAGCGGGTGGTTCATCTCCTAGCGCTGCATCAAGGACATAATTCTTTTTCCCAGCTTGTAGGATGAGCCTTAGATTACGAGCCCAGTCTACAAAGTTGCTACCATCATCTTTCAGCTTAGCTTTCTCTAGGAACGTATTGAAATTCAGGGTTGCTACTGCGTGATCTGTTCATCTACAACATAAAATATTGCAAAGTGGACTTAGACTATGTTCAAGATAATTAGAGTTTAACTAGTCAAATTACTAATAAACTCCCACTTAAATAGACATCCCTCTAGTTACTTGAGTGTGGCATGATCTAAATTCACTAACTCAAGTCCGATCATCACGTGCGTTGAGTGTAGTTTTGTTGGAAATATGCCCTAGAGGCAATGATAAATAGTTATTATTATATTTCATGTTTAAAGATAATCGTTTATTATCCATGCTATAATTGTATTGAATGAAAACATAGATGCATGTGTCGATACATAGACAAAACAACGTCCCTAGCAAGTCTCTAGTTGGCCGGCGAGTTGATCAATGATAGTCAAGGTTTTCTGGCTATATGCAAGTGTTGTCACTTGATAACTAGGTCACATCATTAGGAGAATCATGTGATGGACTAGACCCAAACTGTGAACATATCATATTGACCGTGTCATTTTATTGCTATTGTTTTCTGCGTGTCAAGTATTTATTCCCATGACCATGAGATCATATAACTCACTGGCACCGGAGGAATACCTTGTGTGCATCAAACTCCACAACGTAACTGGGTGACTATAAAGGTGTTCTATAGGTATCTCGGAAGGTGTCAATTGAGTTAGTATGGATCAAGACTGGGATTTGTCACTCCGTGTGACGGAGAGGTATCTCGGGGCCCACTCGGTAATACACCATCACACACAAGCCTTGCAAGCAACGTGACTAAGTGTAAGTCACAGGATCTTGTATTATAAAACGAGTAAAGAGACTTCCTGGTAACGATATTGAAATAGGTATGCGGATACCGACGATCGAATCTCGGGCAAGTAACATACCGATGGACAAAGGGAATGACATACGAGATTATATGAAACCTTGACACTAAGGTTCAACCGATAAGATCTTCAGAGAATATGTAGGATCCAATATGGGCATCCAGGTCCTTCTATTGGATATTGACCGAGGAATGCCTCGGGTCATGACTACATAGTTCTCAAACCCGCAGGGTCTGCACACTTAAGGTTCGACGATGTTTTAGTATAGTTGAGTTATGTGTGTGGTTACCGTATGTTGTTCGGAGTCCTAGATGAGATCACAGACGTCACGAGGGTTTCCGGAATGGTCCTTAAATGAAGATTGATATATAGGATGGTTTCATTTGGTCACCGGAAAGTTTCGGGCAATTCCGGCAGTGTACCGGGAGTGACGAATGGGTTCCGGGTGTTCACCGGGAGGAGCCCACCCACCCACATAAGAAAATACCAAAAGAAAAGAAAAAGAAAAAGGAAAGAGGGAGGTGGGAAGGAAGATGAGGACTCCTCCTTCCCATACCGAATTGGAGGAGGAGTCCTCCTCCTCCTGGCGGCCGACGCACCTTGAAGGACTTGTCCCTCAAGGCTAGCCCCTCCCCCTCCCTCCTATATATAGTGGTGGTTTAGGGCTTTTTGAGACACAACTTTGTCACGTGCAACTCTAGCCTATACCACACAGTTTTATCTCTAGATCGGATTTCTGCGAAGCTCGGGCAAAGCCGTGCAGGAGTAGATCATCACCACCACCGGAGCGCCGTCACACTGCCGGAGAACTCATCTACTTCTCCGTCTTGCTTGCTGGATCAAGAAGGCCGAGATCATTGTCGAGCTGTACGTGTGCTGAACGCGGAGGTGCCGTCCGTTCGGCACTAGATCAGAACGGATCGTGGGACGGATCGCGGGGCGGTTCGTGGGACGGTTTGAGGGACGTGAAGATGTTCCACTACATCAACCGTGTTTCTTAACGCTTCTCGCTATGTGATCTACAAGGGCACGTAATGTAATCTCCACTCGTAGATGGACATCACCATGATAGGTCTTCGTGTGCGTCGGAAATTTTTTGTTTCCCATGCAACGTTCCCCAACAAGTTTCAGTGGTAAACATCTCTGTGCTAATCATATAAACTATACGATTCATACTGGACCTTTTGGTCTCTTGTGTTCCGAGGCTATGTCTGCACATGCTAGGCTCATCAAGTTTAACCCGAGTGTTCCGCGTGTGCAACTGTTTTGCACCCGTTGTATGTGAACGTTGAGTCTATCACACCCGATCATCACGTGGTGTCTCGAAACGACGAACTGTCGCAACGGTGCACAGTCGGGGAGAACACAATTTTATCTTGAAATTTAGTGAGGGATCACCTTATAATGCTACCGTCGTTCTAAGCAAGATAAGGTGCATAAAAGTATTAACTTCACATGCAATTCATAAGTGACATGATATGTCCAAGATCTTGTGCTTATTGATCTCCATCACCAAAGCACCAACATAATCTTCATCGTCGCCGGCGCCACACCATGATCTCCATCATCGTGCCGCCATCGAGGTTGTCGTGCTATCTATGTTATTACTACTAAAGCTACAACCTAGCAATATAGTAAACGCATCTGCAAACACAAACATTAGTTTAAAGACAACCCTATGGCTCCTGCCGGTTGCCGTAGCATCGACGTGCAAGTCGATATTAACTATTACAACATGATCATCTCATACATCCAATATATCAAATCATGTCTTTGGCCATATCACATCACCGGCATACCATCCAAAAACAAGTTAGACGTCCTCTATTTTGTTGTTGCATGTTTTACATGGCTGTTATGGGTATCTAGTATGATCGCATCTTACTTACGCAAAAACCACAACGGAGATGTGCAAATTGCTATTTAACCTCTCTCCATGAACCGCCTCGGTCAAATCCAATTCAACTAAAGTTGAAGAAACAGGCACCCGCCAGTCATCTTTATGCAATGAGTTGCATGTTAGTTGATGAAACCGGTCTCTCGTAAGCGTACGAGTAATGTTGGTCCGGGCCGCTTCAATCCAACAATACCAACGAATCGAGAAAATACTAAGGAGGGCAGAAAATCGAACATCAACACCCACAAAAACTTTTGTGTTCTACTCGAGATTACATCTGCGCATGAACCTAGCTCATGATGCCACTGTTGGGAACGTTGCATGGGAAACAAAATATTTCCTACGCACACGAAGACCTATCATGGTGATTGCTGCTAGCTACGCCTATAGGAATTTCCTTGGCAAGTATGCAAATGATTCCCCCACGGCCTTGGAGCCTTGCGTTGGTGTTCCCTTGAAGAGGAAAGGGTGATGTAGTACAATGGCGGTAAGTATTTCCCTCAGTTTGAGAACCAAGGTATCAATCCAGTAGGAGGATCGCATCAAGTCACAAGTACTTGCACAAACACAAAGAGCTTGCACCCAACGCTATTTGGGGTTTTCAATCCCTTATAGATTGTTTCCAAAGTGAGAACTGAAAGCAAAAAGTAAACAAAGCAAAGTAAAAGTAAAAGCGGAGATTATAATTGTGAGTAGATCCGGGGGCCGTAGTGTTCACTAGTGGCTTGTCTCATGAAAGCAAGTAGACGGTGGGTGAACGAATTACCGTCGAGCAATTGATAGAACCGCGCAAAGTCATGACGTTATCTATGGAAATGATCATACATATAGCCATCACGTACAAAACAAGTAGACCGATACTTTCTGCATCTACTACTATTACTCCAGACGTCGACCGCTATCCATCATGCATCTAGTGTATTGAGTTTATAAGAATAGAGTTACACCTGAAGCAAGATGACATGATGTAGATGGGCAATCTCAAATCTATGATGAAAGCCCATCTTGTTACCCTTGATGCCAACAACACGATGCGTGCATTGCTGCCCCTTCTGTCACTGGGAAAGGTCACCGCACGGTATGAGCCCAAAACCAAGCACTTCTCCCATTACAAGAATCATAGATCTAGTTGGCCAAACAAAACCCAAGACTCGGAGAGACTTACAAGGATACCAAATCATGCAAATAAGAAATCAGCAAAGACTCAAATATAATTCATAGATAATCTGATCACAAATCCACAATTCATCGGATCTCGACAAACACACCGCCAAAGAGGATTACATCGGATATATCTCCATAAAGATCATGCATAACTTTGTATTGAAGATCCAAGAGAGAGAAGAAGCCATCTAGCTACTAACTACGGACTCGTAGGTCTGAAGTAGACTACTCACGAGTCACTGGAGAGGCAATGATGTGGGTGTAGAAGCCCTCCAGCTCCAAAGTCCCCTCCGGAAGGGCACCGGGAAGGGTCTCCAGATGAGATCTCGCGGGAACGGAAGTTTGCGGCGGCGGAAAACTGGTTTCGTGGACGCCCTGATTTTTTTTTTGGGATTTTAGGGAATATATAGGCCAAAGAGCTAGGGCAGGGAGCTCTAGGGGGCCACAAGCCTGGTAGCCGCGCCCCCTGGCCGCGGCTACAGGGCTTGTGGGCTCCCTGTGGGCCTCCTGCCTTGGCCCTCAAGTCCCCCGATCTTCTTCTATTCCGGAAAAATTCATTTTGGGGATTTTATTCCGTTTGGACTCGGTTCCAAAATCATATCTGAAAAGACTCAAAAACACAGAAAAAACAGGAACCCGCACTTGGCACTGAATTAATAAGTTAGTCCCAAAAAAGATATAAAAGGAATATAAAACATCCAAAGTTGACAAGATAATAGCATGAAACGATCAAAAATTATAGATACGTTTGAGACGTATCAAGCATCCCCAAGCTTAACTCCTGCTCGTCCTCGAGTAGGGAAGTGATAAAGAATGAATTTTTGATGCTTTCATGCTACCTAGCATAGATTTCCTTTGTAACTCCTCTTATGTGACATGAATGTTCAGATCCGTTAGATTCAAAACAATAGTTTGCTATTGACGTGGAGACAATAATACTTCAAGCAAACTAGCAAGGTAATCATGAACTTTCAAAATAACAAGGCCAAAAGAAAGTTATCCCTACAAAGTCATATAGTCTGGCTATGCTCTATCATCCTTGCACAACGAATTTAAATCATGCACAACCTCGGGATTGGCCAAGTAATTGTTTTCACACCTTTAGTTTCTCAAACTTTTTCAACTCTCACACAATACATGAGCGTGAGCCATGGTTTTAGCATTATAAGTGGAATGGAGTGTGGTGGAGGTTGCAAGGCAAACAAGGAAAAGATGGTCACATTGACTAGGCATATCAATGAGCTATGGAGATGCTCATCAATAGATATCAATGTGAATGAGTAGGGATTTCCATACAAATGATTCACTAGAGCTAAGATTATGTGAAAGCTCTTAAAGAAAACTAGTGGGTGTGCATCCAACTTGCTTGCTCACGAAGACCTACGGGCAATTTTGAGGAAGCCCATCATTGGAATATACAAGCCAAGTTATATAATGAAAATTTCCCACTAGCTATATGGTGGTGACAAAACGAGATACTCTCAATCATGAAGATCATGGTGCTTAATAAGCACAAGTGTGGAAAGATAGTAGCATTTCCCCTTCTCTCTTTTTCTCTCATTTTTTTGGTGGGATCTTTGGCATCTTTTTTTATTTTTATTTTTTATTTTTGTGGGCATCTTTGGCCTCTTTTTGTAAATGGGCTTCGCTGGCCTCTTTTATTTCCTCACATGGGACAATGCTCCATCAATGATGATCATCACACTTACAACTCAAAACTTAGAGCAATGATGACTCTATATGGAATGCCTTCGGTAGTGTACCGTGACAATGATCTAGCATGGCATAGACATCAATGGAAACATCATGCTAGCTTCTTATGATCATGCAATGGCAATGTAGAAGTGGTGGCACATGGCATGGTGGTAGTTGCATGCCAATATATCTTGGAATGGCTTTGAAAAAGCCATAGTAGGTAGGTATGGTGGCTGTTTTGAGGGAGGCTAATGGTGGTTTTATGCACCGGCGAAAGTTGCACGACACTAAAGAAGATAGTGATGGTGGAAGGTGAAAGTGCATCTAAACCATGGACTCAACATTAGTCATGAAGAACTCATATACTTGTTGCAAAAGTTTTAGTAGTAATCGAAACAAAGCATTCAACGGATACTCCTAGGGGAAGGGTTGGTAGGTATAAACCATCGCGCGATCCCGACCGCTACACAAAGGATGACAATCAATAAATTAATCATGCTCAGACTTCATCACATAGCGGTTCACCATACGTGCATGCTACGGGAATCACTAACATCAACAAAAGTATTTCTAGATCCACAACACCTTACTAGTATAACTTCAATATTACCACAACCACAACTCAAAACTAATTGAGATGAATCAAACTTCTCTAACTACTCAATGCAGATGAAGGTGGAAGTTTTCATATCCCTTTGGATAACTACCCCATTTGAGACTACTTTCATAGCATAGATCAACTACCATGCCACGCACTGATGTGCTCCAAAAGATAGAAGTGAAGCACACAGAGCAAAATCAACTAGCTCAAAAGATATAAGTGAAACACATGTGAGCTGAATTGTCTAACCAAAGGATATAAGTGAAGCTCGACAAAATCACGGTGAGTGCATGTCTCTCTCTCTAGGTGTGCAGCAAGGCAGATTGTGACACAACAAAAATAAAAGACTCCTACGATACAAGACGCTCCAGGCAAAACACATAACATGTGGTGAATAAAAATATAGCCCCAAGTAACGTTACCGATGGATTGAAGACGAAAGAGGGGATGCCTTCCCGGGGCATCCCCAAGCTTAGGCTTTTTCGGCATCCTTGAATTAACTTGGGGTGCCTTGGGCATCCCCAAGCTTGAGCTCTTGCCACTCTTATCTCTTTGTCCATAAGAACTTCACCCAAAACTTGAAAGCTTCACAACACGAAACTTAAATAGAAACTCGTGATATCATTAGTATAAGAAAGCAAATCACCACTTCCTTAAGTACTGTAGCAAACTTAAATTCTACTTATGTTGATGTTGGATTACTGTATTTTCAATCTTCCATGGCTAATACCCCTGATACTATCCATAGTTTCATCAAAATAAGCAACCAACTCAACCAAAACAGAATCTGTTAACAGCAGACCTGTATGTAGCAATCTGTATACTTCGTATACTTCTCGTACTTCAACAATTCTGAAAAATTACGGAAGTCTGACGAATTTGTAAAGAAATCAGCAGAAAAAAGAATCAACTCAAAAGCTCTCACAGGAAAAAATGAAAATTCTTTTCGTGAGCAAAAAGTTTCTGTCTATTCCAGCATGATCAAACGATCATCCCCAAGACTAATCATAACGGTTTCACTTGGCACAAACGCAAAAGAAACACAAAAAACACAATCATAACAGAATTATGGAACTGTGGGAAACACAAAACAGAAAGAAAAAGGATAGATTCATTAGGTTGCCTCCCAACAAGCGCTATTGTTTAACGCCCTTAGCTAGACATTGATAATTCAATGATGCTCACACAAAAGACAAGAATTGAAGCACAACGAGAGCATCATGAAACATGTGAAAATCACATCTAAGTCTAACATACTTGCTATGCATAGGCATTTTATAGGAAAGCAGATTGTCAAGACAACCAATAGTTGCCATATGCAAGGAAGAAGAAAGAGACAATAGCAATCTCCACGAAACGAGAGGTAATTTGGTAACATGAAAGTTTCTACCACAATATTTTCCTCTCTCATAGCAATTACATGTGGGATCATAATCAAATTCAACAAAATAGCTATCACAAAGGATATTCTTTTCATGATCCACATGCATGCAAAGTTGACGCTCTTCAAAAATAGTGGGATTATCATCAACTAAAGTCATGACTTCTCCAAACCCACTTTCAATATTATTGCAAATATCATTGCAACAAGTAGTGGACATAGCAAAACTAGCATCCCCAAGCTTAGGGTTTTGCATATTTTTAGCATGATTGTCATTAATAGAATTTATAATGAAATCATTGCAATCATGCTTTTCATTCAAGGAGCCCTCGTGAATCACTTCATAAATTTCTTCATCATGATTTTCAGATTCATGCTTCTCAAGCAAAATTCCAAAGAGAAAGTCAAGTGTACTCAACTCACTAGCAATTGGATCAACATAATTGGATCTCTTAAAGAGATTAGCAAGTGGATGAGGATCCATATCACTAGATTTTCAGCAACCGAAGATGCAAGCATATTGAAGGCTCATAGCCCACAAGAAAAGGAAAGGCAAACGGAAGAAAAGGGCGAACGAAAAAGGCAAACGAAAAAGGAAAATTGTGAAGTGGGGGAGAGGAAAACGAGAGGCAACTGGAAAACAAAGTAAATGCAAAAGATGAGTTTGCGAGACCTACTTGGATGAGTTCTTGACTTGATTTTCCTCCCAGGCAACGGCGCCAGAAATCCTTCTGCTGCTGGCTACGCCTATAGGGATTTGCTTGGCAAGTATGCAAAGGATTCCCCCGCGGCCTTGGAGCCTTGCGTTGGTGTTCCCTTGAAGAGGAAAGGGTGATGTAGCACAGCGGCGGTAAGTATTTCCCTCAGTTTCAGAACCATGGTATCAATCCAGTAGGAGGATCGCGTCAAGTCACAAGTACCTGCACAAACACAAAGAGCTTGCACCCAACGCTATTTGGGGTTGTCAATCCCTTATAGATTGTTTCCAAAGTGAGAACTGAAAGCAAAAAGTAAACAAAGCAAAGTAAAAGTAAAAGCGGAGATGATAATTGTGAGTAGATCCGGGGGCCGTAGTGTTCACTAGTGGCTTGTCTCATGAAAGCAAGTAGACGGTGGGTGAACGAATTACTGTCGAGCAATTGATAGAACCGCGCAAAGTCATGACGTTATCTATGGCAATGATCATACATATATGCATCACGTCCAAAACAAGTAGACCGATACTTTCTGCATCCACTACTATTACTCCACACGTCGACCGCTATCCATCACGCATCTAGTGTATTGAGTTCATAAGAACAGAGTTACGCCTTAAGCAAGATGACATGATGTAGATGGACAATCTCAAATCTATGATGAAATCCCATCTTGTTACCCTTGATGGCAACAACATGATGCATGCCTTGCTGCCCCTTCTGTCACTGGGAAAGGTCACCGCATGTTATGAACCCAAAACCAAGCACTTCTCCCATTGCAAGAATCATAGATCTAGTTGGCCAAACAAAACTCAGGACTCGGAGAGACTTACAAGGATATCAAATCATGCAAATAAGAAATCAGCAAAGACTCAAATATAATTCATAGATAATCTGATCACAAATCCACAATTCATCGGATCTCGACAAACACACTGCCAAAGAGGATTACATCAGATAGATCTCCATGAAGATCATGGAGAACTTTGTATTGAAGATCCAAGAGAGAGAAGAAGCCATCTAGCTACTAACTACGGACCCATAGGTATGAAGTAGACTACTCACGAGTCATTGGAGAGGCAATGATGTTGATGTAGAAGCCCTCCAGCTCCAAAGTCCCCTCCGGCAGGGCACCGGGAAGGGTCTCCAGATGAGATCTCGCGAAAACGGAAGCTTGCGGCGGTGGAAAAGTGGTTTCATGGACGCCCTGATTTTTTCTGGGATTTTAGGGAATATATAGGCCAAAGAGCTCAGGCAGCGAAGCTCCATGGGGCCATAAGCTTGGTAGCCGCGGCCCCCCTGGCCATGGCTACAGGGCTTGTGGGCTCCCTGTGGGCTTCCTGCCTTGGCCCTCAATTCCCCCAATCTTCTTTTGTTCCGGAAAAATTCATTTCGGGGATTTCGTTCCGTTTGGACTCCGTTCCAAAATCAAATCTGAAAAGAGTCAAAAACACGGAAAAACAGGAACTGGCACTTGGCAGTGAATTAATAAGTTAGTCCCAAAAAAGATATAAAAGGTATATAAAACATCCAAAGTTGACAAGATAACAGCATGAAACAATAAAAAATTATAGATACGTTTGAGACGTATCAGTGATTTTCATCTACGAGAGGGAGATCGAATCCACATACCCTTGTAGATTGCGAAGCGGGAAGCGTTAAGAAACGCAGTTGATGAAGTGGTACAGCTTCGTGATTCAAATCACCGTCGTCCCACGATCCGTTCCGATTTAGTGCCGAACGGACGACACCTCCACATTCAACACACGTACAGCTCGATGACGATCTCCGCCTTCTTGATCCAGCAAGAGAGACGGGTAAGTATATGAGTTCTCCAGCAGCGTGACGACGCGCCGGTGATGGTGATGATCTATTCCTGGACGGATCCGCCCGAGCTCCGCAGAAAACCGATCTAGAGGAAGATCTACGAAATAGAGATTTAGGGTTGCACGTTGCAAAGTTGTGTCTCAAAAACCCTAAAACTTCTAGTATATTTAGGAGGAGGGGAGGGGCTAGCCTTGTGGCTGGCGCCCGCGGGAGAGGAGGAGGAGGACTCCAACTCCAATTCGGTTTGGGGAGGAGGAGTCCCCTCCTTCCTTCCCACCTCCTTTTTTCTTTTCCTTTGGTTTTTTCCTTAGCCGACATAGCCCACTTGGGCTGGCCTCATGTAGCAAGCCGACCTGAAACGGTCAAGCCTCTGGTGTTTTCGTACCATCCCAAGATCATGCTGGTACGCACACAGTACATCAATGTATATATCGAGAGTTCAATCACACAACTTTATTAATCAGATCTCATATCGAGTACTTTATTACAATAACGCATTACAATAAAGTGGCTGAAGGCCAACTCATGAGATAACTAACAAAGACTAGCGGAAGCTTCAGAAGTAGACGAGTGCATCTGACTCCAAGGCATATCACCGAGCGTAGATCGTAGCCTCACTCCTGGTCGGAAAAGTACTCTGCAACATGAATATGCCGGCAAGTCACAAAAGAGGGGTGAAATAGTAACATCTATTCTACATGCATATATGGCAGGTGGGGCTTGTAAGTTTTTAGCGGAAAGCAAAGTTTTCTCCTACAACAAAAGAGGGATAAAAGCAAAATATTACTACATTGTTGGTTGCTAACAAGATGGTTCCACCAACCAATTCTCGTACCCGAGTTGTCAATAACACCCACATCATTATTAATTGTGTTGAGAATTCCGGATAGTTTTAGTTCCTTTGGCTCAAGTTGTCCGTAACTGTGGACACGGCTAATCGATTAGGTTTGGGTACTCTGTAGAGTTTTGCACACGTTCCCCACAAGATTTGATCGCCTCCGTTAAATGTCCTCGCACCACAGGGTGTTTGAGAACCGGATGATCAAAACATGGTCTTTCAATGGGTTCCTCTGAGCCTCTGTCGGTGCCATCCAATCGTACCATTCTTCTACATCTTGTAGCACCGCCTGTCCAGAGTCGTCGTGTTGTCCAACAAAGCCAGAGCCCATAATGACTTGTGGCTGTGCAGGTAAGCCTTGGGTCTTGAAGCATCCATCCATCCCTTCGTGCCTGGGTGAAGCTTTCCGCAAGATGTCATGGCGCTTCTCCATGCATCCCGGATTGTCCACTGGTTTCCCCAGGGAGCCCATCTAAACCGTCCTTCACCCAGAGGTATGTTGCATCACGAGGTCTTGAAAAGTCTTGGAGTGTCCGGTCTTGATTATCATATTCTCACAACACTCGTGAGAAACACTCAACCATAACCCCGTCTACTAAAAGCATAGCAAAATGAATTCATCGTCCCGGGCCAAGTAACAAGGGTGTTGGGGTGCCTACCACATGATACTACATCAAGATTCAAAATTTCCAAGTACCTACTTTGCATGCAATTGGGTGAAGAAAGGTAGAACTACAATGCATATAAAACATAGGTAATAACATGATCAAAGTGACTTGCCTTGCTGATGGTTGTCGAGTTCGAGCGCTTCTAGGTAACTAGCTTCGCACTCCGGGTGATCTAACGACACAAACACATACACACAATAAGCATCAAAATGACAAGAAAACAAAATAACACAACTATCAAACAATACCTAAAGCATAGCGAAGTGAGATTGCCTTCACATAACCAAAACAGAATTTGTTTTGATGAAAACCCCAATATACAAATATCTCCAAAATTCTGAAACTGAACTACTGATAAATAATATCACTAGGGATCAGTAGCAAAAAGAATTAATTGAAAAGCTGTTTTTAAACCCCCGGTATAAGCAAAACAAGATTTAAATCAAATCTGTTCTAATTCAAAATTTATAAACCCAAACTTAGACAAATTATATGTTTTCGGAAACTACAAGAAAATTGTGCTCTAACACAAAAAGAATAAACTTCAATGGATTTGTAGATTAAAATTTATAAGGAAAACAAAACACATAACTAATTTTGTTACAGATTTAAAAACAGAAAAAGGAAAAAAAACTATTCTAACAAACAGGGTACACGTGGCATGCTGTGATTAGTCTAGACATGTGCGTGTTTGGTGTAAACTAACAAACGACCGCACTTTAGAAGAAAACTGTTCGGGCTTCAAGTGATCTAATAGGGGCCTTAGGATCAAGATCTAAAGGTAAACACACAAAAAATTAACAACAGGGAGGTGAGAGAGATGTCTCACGTTGCTGTCAGTGGAGGGGCTTCCTCCGGCGAGATGGCCGGCGTGGTGAGCAGCTCTGGCGTTGGGGGGGGGTCGCTGGTGGGGATGGGGCGATAGAGGAGGGGGTGGTCGACGCTTGGGGGAGGTCAGCGCTCCTGGCGAAGTGGGTTGATGGCTCGTGGTGTTGCTCCTGTCGGCCTGGCAGGGGAGTGACGCCGGCGAGGGTGAGTCTTGCAGGGACAAGGGCGATGAGGTAATGACAGGGTCGACGTGGGGATGCAGCGGGGGGGGGGGGGGGGTGTAGGGGGTGGCGGCACGGGGTACCAGGGAGCTGGGGAGAGTCTGTGGCACCGTGGGAAGCTCCTGTAGGGCCGGTGTAATGACCAAGATGCGGTCCTTTCCGATCTGGGGATCGAGGCCCCGAATTGGAAAGGAGCACATCTAAGCGTGTCACAAACAGGTAACACAACACATACGCAATAATAACAGATAGACAATCAGGGGTTCAATTGCCTTCTCGTAAATATATCCGAGTACATCACGCATACAACCAAAGTAGTTCCGCTACGGACTACAAAACAGAGAAAAGGCTATGCTACCCTGCCTGCAGGCGCACGATCACGACCACGCCTCAATCTTCTGGATAGTTCACGTACAGGCGGTCTGTCTCCTCATCATACTGCCACGCCAGCCGCGTGCCGTCAGGATCATCTGTCTCTGGGGTACCTGAACCTGTTGGTGTTGTGAAGGAATCTGTGAGCCATGGGGACTCAGCAATCTAAGACCTTGGTGCCAGAACTAGTCAAGTTATTAGGTTGGATAGGGTAGAGTGTTTAAGCTGCAGCATCCTAAGCTTGGTATGGTGGCTAACTTACGTAGAACATTTATGAAGGTGGACTATACTAACGATCGAGAATACTTGATCACTAGGTGATCCTGCACACCTACCTAGGTCATTCATAACCCCACCATGTTCCCGATCGAAGAGATATCTTCGAGGGGACAGTCATGGTTACGCACACAGTTGGCAATTTTAATAGCTTATGTTTAAGTTATCTATTACCGGATGTTAACAAAATATTCCAAGTTTGCCACATAACCGTGGGCACGGCTTTCCGAAAGATTAAACCCTGCAGGGGTGCTCCAACTAGTCCATCACAAACGTACACAGGCCGCAAAGTAATCCTCTATCACGAATCTCGCGATCTCGTCGGATTCCTTAGAGGAAAACCTCAACTCTGGGGAGAACCAAAGCTTCACCGGGATTCCTATACGCAAGATATATCGCTAAGGTAAGACAAGACTAGCAGGACCTCTCGGTGTGTCGACGAACCCGATAAGAGCCGCGTATCTCAGTCTTAGGACAACACCGTCTATGCAAAGTGGACAAGGACCAAACCTCAAGTTTCCTTGGGGTGGTCTTGCCGACTGCTAGGTGGTTGGACCAACACTCATGAGGAGCACTAGCCCGGGTTGTTGATTAAATTCCTCGGGTAGCTATTCCCTATGCAGATTATTATTAAGTGATTAGCAAATTAAAAACCAATGCTGGGTCCTACCGGACAAGTCTTAACACTACGCGATTTATCGCGGGGGTCCCCATAACAACCCCGAACGTGTTAGGAGCGATCAATATGGAATCAAACACCGGTAGCCGGTAACTATGGCGGCAATAACGGAACAAAGCACCCAGTAAAAGGCTAGGCCTTCCGTTATTTAGCAAGTATATAGGTGCATTAATTAAATAACATAACTTAACATAATGATATCAAGCTCATGTTATCACATGAGGCAAAGCACCTGCATCTAGCAACGCTAACATTAGTAGCTGGGCAAAGCCTACTTAGCCATTCAAGTTTGCTAGGAAGGGATCAGTGTTTGGGTTCATGGCATATCAAGAGGCAATTATTTCAGTGGTAGGCAGCGAGCATATGACAACGGAAACATAATCTAGCATAACAAGTCTAGAGATGGAATCAAGGTCATATCATCTTGCCTGTGATATCCTCAGCTTGGAATGGTTCTTGATCGTCCTGCACGTACTCTCCGGACTCCACGTATTCGTTCTCCGATCCCGGTGCTACCCAACATAAGAATAACATCCAATTAACAACAGCACCTCAAGATGCAACAAGCACATGATGCATGAGATGAATACGAGCATGCATCACTATTTCTATCACTAGCACAAGCTTAAGGAGTTAAAACAAGTTCCAGGACAGAACTGCAGGCTAACCTATTTTGAAATGCATGAAAATGACATGATCAGACACGTCTCGTGAAAACGATGCAAAACCATATAAAGAACATTACATTCGGAGCTACGGATCAACGGAAATCAACGAAACAAGATATGAAGCCCTACGTGACAAAATCATCACCACACACTCAAATGGCACAAATCTGGTATTCCCAGGTTGCCAAGACATAAAACAAACCATCATGGATGGGGTGGAGCAAAGAAGAACACCACAACATCAACTAAGCACTCACAAACATCAAAATGACAAAACTACACAATCTGCCATAAACTGCATCATAGCACTTTGTGAGCTACCTGCAAAGCACCTACAGCCACCCAAACATGACAAATAATATATGTGGCTGTAGCTAGTCAAGAATACTACAAGCACAAGCAAGAATCACACAAAAAGGAATTTAACACAGAAAGTTACAAGGCTGCAAACTTGCCGAAAAACATCAGTTTTCAGGGACTTAGTGAAAATTCCAGAATCTCACTTTCTGTCTATGCTCTGAAGCATTTTGACAGCAGCCAAAACATAATCTACAGGACTCCCAATGAAATGACCTTTTACAGGGAGCTAGACCAACATATCAGGTCCAACTTTCTAGTTGAAAGCTAAGGCTAGATCACAACACATTGACCTGCACAACCTCATGAACAGGAGAAGAAAATATAAACAGATTCTCAGACTTAGCGAAAATCTCAGATTTTCACTAATCTGGAATTTCAGCCACATGCCTACTTTGAGTGGGCATGTAGCGACCCGACTCAAAACGAGTCAAGCCTCTGTGTTTCTGTGCCATCCCTGGATCAGTATGCTGGCACACACAGTACATCAATGTATATATCAAAGTGCAATCACATGTAAATAGCGTAAAACTGATATATACCTTAAATATCTCAGCGGAAGCAGTCAAGGGAGTGGAGTCCCAATAAACACCAACGGCAAGTTGAGTGTAGACCGTAACCCTGAATCGTACTCTTACTCGTCGAAGAAAAATATCTGCAACATAAGACGTAGATCAGCATATTGAATGTGCCGGCAAGTCACATAAGAGGGGGGTAAAATAATAATCAACTATCTCTACATGCATATTTGGTCGGTGGAGCTAAGTTTTGCATAAAGCCAGTTTTATCCTACAACAAGATGGGTTTGAAAGCAAAATGTTACTACAAGGTTTGTTGTTAACGAGATGGTTCCGCCAACCAGTTCTCGTACCCGAGTTGTCAATAATTACCCTCATCAAATATATATAATGGTGTTGAGAAATCCAGATAACTTCAGTTCCTTTGGCTCAAGTTGTCCATGACCGTGGACACGGCTAATCGATTAGGTTTGAGTACTCTGCAGAGTTTTGCACACGTTCCCCACAAGATTTGATCGCCTACGTGTATGTCCTCGCACTCCAAGGTGTTTGAAGACCGGATGACCAAAACATGGTCTTTCAACGGGTCCCTCTGAATCCCTGTCGGTGCCCATCCATTCCTACCGTTCGTCTACATCTGCTAGCACCGCCTGTCCAGAGTCGCCGCGTTGTCCAACCAAGCCAGAGCCCATAATGACTTGTGGCTGTGCAGGTAAGCCTTGGGTCTTGAAAATATCCATCCGTCTCTTTGAGCCTGGGTGAAGCTTTCCGCAGGATGACATGGCCTCTCCAGCATCCCGGGCATCCACTGGGTTTTCCAGGGAGCCGATCAACCGTCCTTCACCCAGTGTTGCATTGCGTCCGAGGTCTTGAAAATCTTGTCTTAGTCTGGTCTTGATTATTATACCAATCTCGCATCACTCGTGGTATACACTCAACCGATAACCCGTCTACTCAAGCATAGCATTAGGAAATTGTCGTCCCGGGGCCAAGTATCGGGGTTGTTGTGTTCCTACCACATGATACTACAACTTATACTAAAGTTTCCAAGTACCTAGGTAGCATGCAATTGGGCATAGGATGGTAGAACTATAATGCATAAAACATGGGTGATAGTATGATCAAAGTGACTTGCCTGTGATGTTGACGAAGAAGAATTTCTCGAGAAAATAACTTGATAGACTACTCGTCACTCTCCGATGAAATCTATATAACAAACATATCATTCATGTAAGCACTCATACTAGCAATCATTCTAGCAATCAAAACAAAAGAGAGAGAGAGCGAATAAGAAACCGAAAGAAACTTCAAATAAGACTAGGGAGTCTTCTACTACGTCAAACACTAAATAGTTTTTGTCTAACAGAAAATAATAACAAGGAACTAAGATAAAATAAAGTATTTTTCACAAAACTTTTTGAAAGTATTCCCAAACGGGATTTGAAACAGTGCGGAAACCAATTGCAAGTTACTAAAGAACTAGAATTGATTTCATGAAAACAAATAAAAATAAAATACAAACTTGTTGGAAAACTACTGTTGAACTAACATAAACAAAACAATAATCTTTCTGAAATAATAAAGAAAATATTTTAAAACAATTTACAGAAAAATAATAGCCATAGTCCTAAAAGAGCTAAAACAGAATCCGTTTTGGTAAAAACCCAATTAAAAATATTTTAAAAAATTTGAAACTTAAACTACTGAAAGATATGATCAATAGGAAGCAGCAGCAAAAAGAATCAAATTAAAAGCTATTTTTAAACTCCCGGAATAAGAAAAACAAGCTTTAATTCAAATCTGATCTAACTCAATTTTTATAAATCCGAACATAGACAAATTATATATCTACAGAAACTGCATAAAATTTGTGATCCAACGCAAAAATAATCACTTAATTCGGAGTTATAGACTAATAGATATGAATTTTATAAGATTGCAATTTTCTGAAAAAACTGCAATACGGGATTTCGTGAATCTCACCATGGGTGACACACAGGAAGAACTCCGGCGAGGTAGCTGCTCCGGCGAGGTGGGGAGGTCGCCGGCGGGGTGGGGAATCGGCGGAGGAGTAGCACGGCAGGGGGTGGGGCGCTGGAGAGGCTCGGCAGGGGTGATGGGGAAGCGCCACGAGACCTACTGTACTCCGTTCTTGACAGGAAGATGAGGATGGTGGCACCGTGGCTACGAGCAGGGAGAAGGCGAGGTGATGGGGAAAATGGAACGAGGAGAGGAGGAGCGTTCTTATAGGGGTGGTGGGAGGCGCCGGGAAGGAAAGGGCTTCTTGAATCCCGGAGGTGGGGATTCTCGTCTCCATGGAAGGAAACTTCATGTGACGTGAGGGAGAGAGGAGGAAGAAGATGATCCTCTGTTGGGCCAAATTTGGAAAGCTCTTAATGGGCTAGCTCCTATTTCCTAATAAAAGTGATCTCCTTCATATTTTCAAAACTAGGAAACTAAAACGTTAAAAAGGAAATCAAATCAATTCGGAATAAAGAGTTTCTATATACTAAAATTATTAGAAAAATAAAATATAGATGATGGGCATTTTTCCACGGCAAAAATAAAACTTCAGAAAAAATGTTTTTCCAAAAATCCCTAGAAGCATTATTTCTTTTTGCAAATAATTTTCAAATGATCCTCTAAGTTTGAGGGTGCAAATAACATTCAAAATGCCCGGGTATTTGAGGGTCATGTTCCTCCGCTCTTTAGAATGTATTTCCCGGCATTTCTTGCATGAAGAAAACGGATAGAAATGCAAGAGAATTCAAATGCAAATATCTCCGTTCAAATTATTTATAGTTGAAGAATTCATGTCATCTTCTCTCTTTGCTTTTAAAAGCTTGAATTTGAATTCACCGGAGAAGGGGAAAGTCATTTTATTCCCTCTCATTCAAAAGTTTCGAAAAGTTTCAAATTTCACACAAGTTTCAGTCACTCAGCAAACAAACAAACAATCAATCTAATAATTATATTGACATTCCAAAATTTATAATTTTGGGATGTTACAGGGCATAACTTGCACATATGGAATCCTAATCATGAGATGAAACCAACATGAGGTAGAGGGGGTCACCCTCTACTAGCACAACCATGAAACAATCATAAAGGCTCACCACAACTCATGGAACCAAGTTCCAAACATAGAGGAAAATGAAAATATGTCATCTCCAGAAAATGTTCCAATGGAAAAACTGACTTCACCAATGGATTCCTTTGGAGATTCTACCACGAAAACATATAAAATATGCATACACTTACTTGGAGCAAGTGGCCACAAACTAGGAAGGAAAAACCACATAGATTCCTACATATTGAATAGTGCTACATCACATGTGCAAAAACTCTAGAGCTACCTACACAAGCATGTGCACATGATCACCACATCAAGTGGGTTACATGAGGGGTAGACCTCATGCCTAGGTGCAATGTCATACCTCAATTCCAACTCAAGCAACAAGCACATCACATACTCACCTACATACTCAAGAGGGTATGCACCACTCACATATGGACATGTGATGGTGCACCCATGCTCTAGTAGGTGGGGGTGATCCCACACACACCCACACTACTACACCTCACATGATTCTACCATGCAAACATGCAACAACACCCAACACATACTAATCATAGCAAGCATTACTTGTGCATGCCCTCACACACCAAAACATGTGGTGTGGTGGAAACCATCCACACACATACACCACACTCCACTATGCTTGCAAGCACAAGATTATACAAGCACATGCACCTCCAAGCTCTACTAAGTGCATATGCACACACACAAGTGCATCACCAAGGGTTCACAAGCCAGCAACAATCAAACAACCATGTAGATTATGAGAGGAGGTAACACGAACCTATATGTGCAAAAAAATGACTACCTAACTACAAAGAACAAGGCTGCAAGGTAGTGAAACAACAAAGGGAAAAGAATAACAGAGAACAAGGGAAAAATAAAAAGGGAGGTGCTGGGGGTCGAACCCCAGACCTGCTGCTCTATCACACACAGCATAAGGTAGCCACCACTCTGCTACGGCCACTGGTTTGACCAGAGAGGGGGTGCTCACAAGGTATGGCTTACCCTGCAACTACCGTGCCGAAGGAATTAAATGAATAAAAAGGGTTGCCGAGGGGAGGGTTCAAACCCATGCCCTCCAACAGGCAACATGGCACCACTACTACTACCACTACGCTACGGCTAGAAGTCTGACAGAGAAGGGGCACTAACCCTTCTGAACATCCCCCTCTGAGATACACAGGGGAGCCGCGGCGGTCGGAACATGGGAGTTGTCCCGCCGGCGACACAGATCAAATCGAGCAACGGCTTGTGGATGGGAGGACGCCTACGCTCCCACGAACCCATTTCATATGCTAATTTCGCCCGAGACGAACCACAACAACCTAGCTACAGTGCGCGGCGGCGCCGGTGACAGGGAAGCAGCTCGTCAGTGTTCTACGGCTCCTACTCGAAGAACTACAACAAGGAAGGGGTAAGAGATGGATCTGCTCACCCAAGGGAAGAAGAACTCGGCCGCGATGGAGAGGAAGCAGGGGAAGAAGAGGTGGCCGCCGATCTGGTCTGCTCGTTAGGGAAGGGTGTCGCCGTCGTGGAGAAGAGGATGCAGGGGCACTCGCGTCGACCCAGCCACGGGGATGGACCCCTGGATGTGCCCGCGTGCTCGCCGCGTCGTCGGGGAGGAAGAAGAGGCTCGCACGCGGCGGCGAGGAGCACCTCAACCCACGGCCATGACGGAGGAGCCCTTCCCTTACCTGGTGTGCTTCGTCAGAGAGAGACATGGAGAGGGAATGGAGGTGGCGGCGCGAGAGGGGAAACCCTATTGCACTGACGCCAAGGGGGTCCCTTTTATGGAGGGGAGGGGCGAGGAACGCTCCTTGACGTCCGTGACGCCGTCAGGTCGCCGTTGCTCTGAACCTGTTGGAGAGAAACACTGACGGAGGGAGGAGGCGAACAGGGACGCCGTCTACAGGACATCCACTGGGTTGTGAGAGGCAAGGGAGAAGCGGGCCGACTAGATGGGAGGAGGCCCAACTAGTGCACCACATAAAGAAAAGGCCCTCTCGACTGTTTTTCCTAATAAAAGAAACCCAGAGAAAGAAAAGAATAGACAGAGTGCTAACTGTGGTGGGAAAAATCAAACTAAAAATGTCCCTGGTCATGAAAATAATTATCCTATTTAAATAAAATACAAACGGTATTTTTGGAGCTATTAAATTAATTACAAAACAGCATTGGTATTATCTGTTTTGTGATTTCTTGCACCTCTAGGACACTCTACAAATCACCAAATATTGCAACCCAACATCACCACAATATTCCCTAAACAAAAGATATTTTTAAACAGGGATATAAAGGTGGAACTTTTGAACTTGAGATGGGAAGAGAGCAAATGGAAAAGAACCAATATCAAGCCACCCGACTATGCATATAACCCTACCAACACATCAACACACATGATCGCATGAGATCACAAGGCCACATCCAACCCAAGACCACAAACACCACATGGAATCATATGACCACTTTGCAACAACAAGAACACATGGCATGAAACATTATGATATGCATGCATGAAAGGGAGACAAACAAAATAAGAGACACATGAAATCATACATGCAGAGGGGCTCTCTCATAGCATTGACATGGTGGTCCCACATGGAAGGTTCCAAATATGGGAAATACACACTTGGGGCATTACAGCCGGCTCCGGCGAGGTCTCGCAGGGGGGCGTGGAGGCGACGGATCGGAGTGGTGGCGAGGAAAATGGAACGAGGAGGGGCATGGCTTTAAATAGAGGGGCTCGGGAGGCGTCGGGAAGGAAGGGAGAGGGAGATCGGGAAAGGAGGATTTCCTGTCACCATGGCTATGGAAGGTCCTGGGAGGAGGGAGGACGTGAGGAAGAAGAAGGATCCGGTCGGGTCAGCCTTTGGAAAGTCTTAATGGGCCAGCGCTTTATTTCTGTTTAAACGCGATTTATTTCCTATTTTCAAAAACAGGAAACTAAAACGATAAAAGGAAACCAAATAAACTCGGAATATAGGGTTATTATATACTAAAATTATGAGAAAAATAAAATCTATATGATGGACATTTTTCCATGGCCAAAATAGAAACTTCAAAAAAATTGTTTTTTTCCATAAAATTCCCTAAATGATTTATTTCTTTTTGCAAATATTTTTCAAATAAATCTTGGGTTTCATGGTGTCGGGACCCCGATCCTAAGCCATAGGAATCTAGCATGTAACCCATCGCATCCCTTTGTGGTCTCACGCACGGTTAACTCCACGGCTGCAGCCTTACCTTAGCCGGGACCGTTTGCGTCTTTTGACTCACGTATGCGATAGTATCGCTAGCAATCCAATGTCAAAGAACCCGGATTGACATGTCTAGTCATAAACCAAAGTGGCAGTACCGCACAAGGACAGGCATACATGACCCAACAAAGCAGGTGTCGGTCACCGGTGAATGTAGACGAGTCGTAGCAAGCTACAAGGACTCCATTACATCGCGTGACATTTCCCCAAAGGGGACAGACACAACAGCTAAGAAGGACACATGTCGGTCAACCAATGTGTCCGGAGCAGTAGCGAACTACCAAGGTTCGTTGGATCACAAAGGGGCATTTCCTTGTAAGGAGTGCTACAAAAGTTCACGACTAGGTAATCGAACCCCATACATATCAAGTACGACACACGTACGCATGGCATACGATATGTATAGATACATCGATGGCATCACAACATAACCATAAACATACAAGCTTTATTTAAGAGGCTCGGAAGAGCCACACACATAATATTACACATTAAGGGTCTCACGACCCATAATAGCAGTCATACAATACAAGCCAGCGGAAGAGTTATAAACTGTCTGGGTTCAGACAGTGCAACTAGAAGGCACATGGCCTGACTATACTACAGAGCCGACGTAGGGCTAGATCGTAGCTGGGACACCAGCTACTCGTCATCGTCGATGTCTACGAATAACCCTCCATTAGGGTCATTAGCAACCTCTGCAACATTTATTAAGCAAACATGAGTACGAAGGTACTCAGCAAGACTTTAGGAGAACTAACTACTCATGCAAGGTATCAAAAGGTATTGTGGGGTTTCATGCGGAAAGCCAGCACTTGACTCGTGGCTAGACAACTTGCCTTTTGAAATTAGTTTTGACAACTTGATTTCTCGCACACGAGTCCACTAACACCACAACAATACACTATCGTGGAATCATTCCGTCTCCATACGGAAATGCCGTCCACGACACTCACGCTTATCTTGACAATTTTATGAGTAGCCATTGAAGTTATCTATGAACAACATATGTCTCCAAGTAGTCCATATCCGCGGACGCGGCTATTCGAATAGATCATAACCCTGCAGGGGTGTACTTCGTCACACACGCTCCCACCACTTATCGCCATGTGCACGTCATGCACCTCGGCAACCTTCAAGCGGAAGCCCAGCGAGGGAGTCGGCCACGCCGTTAACCACACTAATACCTAGTCCAGGTTCATCGCCTATCTGAGAGTAACCCGTACGGAAGTCCGCCCGAGGTTTCCGCCACGGCCTCAAACGATGTGCGCAGGGTTCCCAAGCCCACCATCCGGGTGCCACTTGGTACACCGTGCCACTGCCTACCGCATCACGGTCCACCTCTCAGGCCAGCACCATGCACGGCCTCCAGCATTACTATAAACACCAGAAACTACTTGCAACTCCTGGACCGAGTACTACGCGATTAATAGGCCGAGCGGGGTCATACTTCAGGGCCCAACATGTGGTAGTATCTAGTCTTGGATTACATACACGGAACTCAGTTCCTAAGGACGGTTCCAATGAAACAACCCGCCATGTACTCCTACACAGCCTTCCACCGGTACCTTTACCAAATCAAGTTCAACACACAACCTTTGCTCACCAAACACATTCCACATTTCTGTTCATCTCCCAGATGACAGACCATACACAACTCTAAGCATAGCATGCATAGCAGGATAAGGCACATCATAGCTCAAGCAACTACCAGGTATGCTAGGTTGCAAGGTTCGGCTATTTACTGTGACAAGGTTAAGTCATGCAAAGGAAGTGGGTCCAACTATCGTGGCAAAAGCAGTTGAAGCATTTGATCCTAATGCAATAAATAGGTGCAGGAGCAAGAACATAGGAGTTATCGGGATGATCAAAAGGATTGCTTGCCTTGTTGCTCGGAGGAGGAACGATATCCGTCAGACGGATATTCGGTGGAATCCGGGGGTGCGGAGCCTACCGAAATGAATGGCAACATTCAATAACAATCATATGCAATCAAAATGATGCATGAGCATGGCATGAGAATGCAAAGTGATATGTTATTATAATCAAGATGTTTTAGGTTTAGAGTTGATTTGAATCACATTCGAATAGCAATTCAAACGGTTATTCTCGGATACCGGTTTAATTGATTCGACCTGATGCCCAGACCAACTTAATGTTAACATGCATGAAATGTCATGTTATGGTACTGATTTATATCTAGGGCAGTGTGTGATCATTGCATTTATAATGAAATTTGGATATTTTTTTGCAAATTCCATTTATAAAGTGATTAAAGAATTGAATTATTCCTTATTTCACAAATTAGGGTCCTGTAACTTTTTCAAACATAGTTGAAAATAGCATAATCAGAATCCTTGAATTTTTCTGATACTTTTTCATATATAATTTATTTTCATTGGAGTTACAGATTAATTTCTATGATTTTTGCAATTTTTAGCAATTTCCTGAATTAGTTTTAAACTGGAAATTCCATTTATTGCATCAGGATGACGTCAGCAGGTCAGCCGACCTGTGCAGGTCAAACATGACAGGGGGGCCCAACTGGTCAGCCTCTCTGGGACTAATCCCGCGCTGACCAGCCCCTAATTGGGGTTTGACCAGGCGTGGGGCCCTCTGGCAGCGACTGAGGGGAGGGCGATTACGCCCTAATGGTCGGCCACGTTGACGGCCACCGGAGGGTGGTCGCCGGCGACCAGACCCGCGGCGGAGGGCTCGCCGGAGGCGACCTAGACGGTGCTGCACAGCACCAAAACGCACGCGGTTTGCAGCTACCGCATGCTCGCGAAGTGGCCGATCTGGCAGGACCATCTGGGGAGGCTAGGGTCGCCGGAAGGGGCGTCGGCGACGAGCCGGAGCGGCGACCGAAGCTCGGGCGTCGTCGGGGGCTTTGAATCAGAGGGATCCACACTCAGTTCTTAGCTGCTACGGCATCTACGCGTCGTCCTGGAGCTGCTGGTGCCCTCGGAAGGACGAGCTGATCAACGGAGGGCTACCGGCGACGAGCGGCAGCGGCGGTCCTCGTCGGGCTCCGGTGAAACTAGGGCTAGAGGAGGGGATCGACGGGGAAAACCTAGGTAAAACGACCGCATGCTCACAGGGAGTGCAGAGCAGAGCTCAGACGGCTCGGGGAAGGCCTGGGGGCGACGAATCGACGGGAGAGGTCCGGCGGCCGGAGGTGGAAGACGACGGTGTTGCGGGCGTTGCAAGGCTCGAGGGAGCTTCGGCTTCTGCAGAGACGACCAGGGTGACGAGGCGGAGCTAATGGCGTGCTCTGGGAGGGGATCCTATGGCCAGGGGCACGGCCAGCTCGAGCTCGAGCTCGGCTCTAATGGCGGCAGCAAGGAGAAGGAGGGGATCCAGGAGGAGGAGGAGAACCGAGGCGGGGAATGGATAGGGGAAGCTCTGGAGAGCTTATCCCCGTCGTCGCCAGCGCGAACCGGCGGCCAGGCAGGCACGCAGGTGCGTGGCCGCGCCGGAGGAGGCGGCGGCCACCTCCTGCTGCCTACTGGCGCGAGGGAGGGGACGAGCGGGGAGATGGGCCGGGCCAGGCTAGGGCGACAGGTAAGTCTTTTTCCATTTCCTTTGTTTTTGTTTTTCTGTTTTGCTATTTATTGCTTTGCTAATTATTTCAGCTCCAAAACAAAAAGTAAAAACTATTTTAGACCTCCTGAAATATTTGTTATAATATCCCCACTCATTTCTAAGGTTTTCAACATTTTTGGAAAATTATAGTTTCTAATTTCAATTTTTAAATTTCAAACCAGTGGCTTTTGCATTTATTTAAAATGCTTAAAGTGTCAAGAAAATAGTTTTCTCCAATGCTCATTTACTTTCATGATTTATCAGAAAGTTTGAACATTTCTTGAGGCCATTTTGGGTTCATTGATTTGAACTAGTTTGAAATTTCCTTTAATTGAAATGGTGGCTAGGGTTTTGAGTTTTTCCTTTGCCACTTTGTAGTTTTTGTTGAAACTTCTTAGATGCAAATGCAAAGAAGACATGAGCACAATGCTATCTTTCTTAAGGGTTAGGGATGTGACAACTCACCCCCACTCAAAAGAATCTCGTCCCGAGATTTAGAAGTCGTCGGGAATAACGCAGGATATTCGAGTCGGAGACGATCCTCTCTTTCCCAAGTTGCCTCCTTTTCAGAATGAGTTGACCATTGAACTTTAAGAAACTTGAGGTTTCGACGTCGAGTGGTACGCTCAGCTTGATCAAGAATACGCACGGGGTATTCTCGGTAAGAAAGGTTATCGTGTAGATCAAGCGTTTCGTGGTCCACTTCACGGATAGGATCCGAAAAGCAACGCCTGAGTTGCGAGACGTGGAAAACATCATGAACCTTGGAAAGATGCGGAGGAAGTTCCAACTGGTAGGCAACTTCTCCTCGTTTGGCAAGAATGCGAAAAGGTCCAATGTAACGAGGAGCCAATTTGCCCTTGATACCGAATCCATGGGTACCCTTCAAAGGTGTAACCCGAAGGTAAGCCTTCTCGTCAACTTCAAAGGTCACAGCCTTATGATGACGATCATATTGGCTCTTTTGACGAGACTGGGCTGTTTTCAACTTTTCACGAATAATGCGAACCTGCTCTTCTGCATCCTGGATCATGTCCGGGCCAAAGAGTTGCCTCTCTCCGGTTTCTGACCAATTAAGAGGTGTTCGACATCTTCGTCCATAGAGAACTTCAAAAGGGGCTTTGCCCAAGCTTGATTGATAACTGTTGTTATAAGCGAATTCGGAGAATGGAAGGCACTTCTCCCAATTCATACCAAACGAAATAACACAAGCTCGGAGCATATCTTCTAGGATTTGATTCACTCTTTCTACTTGACCACTTGATTGAGGATGGAAAGCAGTGCTAAAAGATAAGTGAGTCCCCATGGCATTCTAAAAACTTTCTCAGAAGCGAGAAGTAAAGATACTTCCACGGTCCTAGTTAATTTCCAGGGGAACACCATGAAGAGACACTATTCGAGAGATATATAACTCTGCTAGCTGGCTAGCTGTTATACTCTCACGAACAGGAAGAAAATGAGCCACTTTGGAAAGACGGTCAGTGACCACAAAGATAGCATTATTTCCTTTCTTGGTCTTGGGAAATCCGGTAATGAAATCCATGCTAACTTTATCCCATTTCCATTCAGGAATAGCCAAAGGTTGAAGGGTGCCAGCAGGCCTTTGATGTTCTGCCTTAATTCGGCGACAAACGTCGCAATTAGCAACGAACTCAGCAATTTCTCTCTTCATCCTAGTCCACCAGAACCTCTGGCGTAGGTCCTGATACATCTTAGTACTACCGGGATGAATGGTGAGAGGGGAATCATGAGCCTCCTTAAGGATTAACTGCCTTAGATGTGGGTTCTTAGGAACCGCTAAACGATTCTGGAAGAACACCACACCTTGATCATTCATGGAAAATTCTTTAGCGTTTCCGCTCAAAATATTCTCCTTGATCCGTGATATACCCTTGTCACGCTTTTGGCCAGCTATAATTTGATCCTTAAGAGTACGCTTCGCCACCAGGGTAGAAAGGAATCCTTGAGGAACAATATGAAGATTCAACTTCCGAAAGTCCTCATGGAGAAGTGGTTGACCTTGTTGTAGCATCAAACTGTTACAATAAGATTTACGACTTAGTGCATCAGCCATAACATTGGCCTTCCCCGGGGTGTAAGTTATCCCTAAGTCGTAATCCGATATCAACTCAACCCACCATCTTTGCCTGAGATTCAAATCCGGCTGGGTGAAGATATATTTCAGACTTTGGTGATCAGTGAATATTTCGCAACGATTACCCAGAAGGTAATGTCGCCAGGTTTTTAGTGCATGGACCACAGCTGCAAGCTCAAGGTCATGTGTGGGATAATTATCCTCATGTGGACGCAACTGTCGAGATGCGTATGCGATCACATGACGATCTTGCATGAGAATGCAACCTAATCCTTGTCGCGAGGCGTCGCAATAGATAACAAAGTCCTTAGAAAAATCTGGTGGTAGCAACACAGGTGCGGAAGTCAGGCGTCTTTTCAGTTCCTGAAAACTATGCTCACACTGTGGTGTCCACTCGAACTTCTTATCTTTCTTGAGGAGTTCAGCCAGAGGCTTTGCAACCTTGGAGAAATTCTCGATGAAGCGGCAACAATAGCTCGCTAGACCAAGAAAACTCCTAACTTGCTTAACCGATTCAGGTGGAGTCCAATCAAGGACAGCTTGAACTCTCTCGGGATTGACAGCAATACCCTTACCTGAGATTACGTGGCCTAGATAGGTCACTTCTCGTAACCAGAATTCACATTTTGAAAATTTGGCATAAAGGCGATGCTCTCGAAGTTTCATCAATACCAGCCTTAGATGCTCGGCATGTTCTTGTTCATTCTTTGAGTAGATGAGAATATCATCAAGGTATACTACGATGAATTTATCCAAATACTCCATAAAGATTGAATTCATCAGCCGTGAGAAGGTGGCTGGGGCATTGGTTAAACCGAAGGACATAACGGTGTACTCATATTGGCCATAACGAGTAACAAAGGCCGTTTTTGGAATGTCCCCGTTCTTGATCTTGATTTGATGGTATCCCAACCTCAAATCCATTTTGGAGAAGACTGAGGATCCAGCGAGCTGATCGTATAGATCGTTGATCCTGGGGAGCGGATACTTGTTCTTAATGGTGACCAGGTTAACTGGTCGGTAATCTACAACCATCCGATCCGTTCCGTCTTTCTTCTTAGCGAAGAGGACGGGACAAGCCCAAGGAGAAGAGCTAGGACGAATGAAACCCTTGTTCAAGGCCTCATCTAATTGCTTCTTAAGTTCGGCTAGCTCCAGGGGTGCCATCTTATAAGGTCTCCTGGCTATTGGGACAGTTCCCGGAACAAGATCTATCACAAACTCTACATCTCTGTCAGGTGGAATTCCTGGCAGTTCCTCTGGAAAAACATCCGGAAAGTCACGGACTACCGGAATGTCTTCAAGTTCCGGAAGAGGGTTGGCATTTAGGGAATAGAGCTGGCATTTGGCAACTCGAGTAGAGACATTTACTATCTCACCCGAGGGATGGGTAAGCTGGACATTTCTAGAATGAGTATCAATCTTGGCATAGTGAGCTGACATCCAGTCCATGCCCAAGATGATATTAATATCCGAAGATTTCAATGCTATCAATGAGGCTAGAAAAACTAGCCTGTCTACTAGAATTTCATTGTCATAGGTTATCCTAGAGGTTTGCCATTTACTACCAGGGGTTTGGACAACCAATGGGATTGGCATATCACAAAATGACATGTTATGCAACTGTGCATAACTTTCTGAAATGAAGGAATGAGAAGACCCAGTGTCAAAGAGAACAGACGCTGGGTGATGATTAACAAGAAGCGTACCCAGCATGACGTCGGGATCCTCTGCAGCTTCTTCTGCTGACACATAGTTCACACGGCCACGTGCAGGAGTTGGCTTCACATAAAACGCTTTGCCCGACTTGGCCTGCCCGACGGACTTTCCGAGTTGCTTGGCACCCACATTCTGAGGACACTCACAGGAATAATGCCCTAGTTCTCCACACTTGTAGCATATCACCTGGTTGGCACGTGGTGCAGCATTGCTAGCTGGACCACCATAAGCTTTTGCTGGAGGGTTGGCCTGATTCGTCTGAGGCGCCACGTAGGATGGCCTCGGAGTGTATCTTGGCGGCAGAGAACTGTTTGGAACCCACAGCGTGCGTTTTGGAAACGCGGAACCAGAAGATGAGCCAAAGTCACGGGAGTGCTTCCTTGTGGCTTCGAAGTCAGTATGACCAGTATCCGCACTGATCGCTTTGTTGACCAGGGCTTGGAAGCTTGCACACTCATGGAGGCGCAGGTCTCGACGGAGCTCAGGGCTCAGACCCTGACGGAATCTTCCTTGCTTCTTGGCGTCAGTAGACACCTCCTCTGTTGCATAGCGGGCGAGGTTACCGAACTCGCGGCTATAGGCATCCACAGACAACTTGCCCTGAGTGAAGGCACATAACTCCTCTCTCTTTCTGTCCATCAGGCCCTCTGGAATATGGTGCAGACGGAAAGCTGCACTGAAGTCTGCCCATGTGGCCACTGGTTCAGCGGGACGCATAGCTTCAAAATTCTCCCACCACAGATTGGCGGGTCCTTCCAGGAAATACGCCGCAAAGGTCACCTTGTCGGCCTCAGACACATTCGCAGAGCGAATCTTGCATGAAATGCTGCACAGCCAGTCATCAGCGTCGAGGGGATCGACGGAATGATAAAACTTTGGAGGATTCAGCTTCACAAAGTCATTGAGGGACACTGCAGCATTCCTAGGCTGTCGAGCCGTATTCTGCTCAATACGCTCTAGCAGTCGGTTGGTCTCCCTTTTGTTTCTTTCTGCCTCAAGCATCACTTCTACCAGAGAAGGTGGGTGAGGCAGGTCTTCCTGCGATGCTTGACTACCCTCACCTTGCTCATGAGCAGGGGCACGGTTCAACCTGGTGAACACCATCCTGACAAACAAACTCATAGCTTAGACCAATATCATATCAATACTAACTATGGATTAAGAATGTACTGAACACACGGAATGCGGAAATGAATATCCGAACAACATGGTAACAAGCAACTGCTATATATACACCATGGTTCATACACACCCTTACATAGTTCAGTACAAACTTACTCGAAGAGCAAACTACTGAAATGGTGGAACTACTCATCAGAGGCTTACAAGCTTCCTATACATTATTTATCTAGGCCTCCGGAATTTGTTTCACATTACTACCATACTCCACAAGTCACGCAGGATTGTGAACATACGGCTACTACCATACTATCCTTCCGCTCATAGCTCAGGCATCCGCATAGAACATGTCATAGAGATTACCTCCATGACCCGGAAGCTCAACCTGCGGATCAGGAAACACTCTAGCCTGAGATCCCTGGGATCCATAAGGACACGGATGTGGCCTTGGTCCCCTGACTGGTGGTAAGAGGGGTCCCCGAAGAGGTGTGACTCCTCCTATAGCTGGCCAGTCAACGTGGGCCGGAAGATGGTTCCTAACAGGGTTCAACATCTCCATCTCTCCATACCCTGTCTGGACTACCGGTGCCAGCTGCGTCAAAGCTGTCCACAGACGGGCACGGGTAGCATAAAGCTCCATGCGGAGAGCACGAGCATCCTTGTCTCTGTTCTCTAGCATCTCAACAGTGGACTGCAGAAGTGGATCCTCCATAGAAGAATCAAAATAGACTCCACTGAGGTATCCCTCTTCACCAGACTGAGAGGCCGGAACATAGCAGAACTCTGAATTCTGCAACAGTGCATGTCTCGCTCTCATAATAGTCAGCATTGAATAGGCAGCATCTTGTACTGCCATATCAACAGTGACTCCCAACCCATAGGACCAATGGATTGGCTTCTCCGCTCCAGGGTAGTCTGGAAATACCCTAACAGTGCAGATGTACTGGCTCTGGTTGAAGTCTCGGTACTGTTCCTCTACCGTGTACTCGGGGTACCAGCGGTAACTGCACACCGACATCACCCTGACCAGCATGGCCGTATGACCCGGTACATCAATGCACCTGGTCAGACGTACCACCTGACGAGAAGGACGGCCAGGCATCTGTAAATAGAGAGTAATGCAAAAGCATAAGAGCTCTGAATGCAAAAAATGGGCAGCATAACGGCTGTAAATGCTCAAAACAAATCTGAGACAACCCAAAGTGGAATAACGTAACCACTCAACTATCAAGTTCAACTCTCTGGTCACCAAACTTACTTCCTGCTTCCTAGGAATAAAGAAACCCAATATCTCTCGACCCGTAGTCCTATAAGCTACCGATCGGAAACACGAGCCTAGGAGAAGATGAGAAATCTAGTCCTTAATTCCCGCAGAAAAGACGAGGGTGACCAGAATAGAATAACTTGAGAAGAGAACAAGAATCTTACGTTCCCTTCCAAAAACAATTCCCTTATATATAACTAAAGCAATTCTAGACTCAACTTCGACCAGTTTGGCTTAGTAATCCTAGAGTCAGTCAGGCTCTGCTACCAACGCTGTCGGGACCCCGATCCTAAGACATAGGAATCTAGCCTGTAACCCATCGCATCCCTTTGTGGTCTCACGCACGGTTAACTCCATGGCTGCAGCCTTACCTTAGCCGGGACCGTTTGCGTCTTTTGACTCACGTATGCGATAGTATCGCTAGCAATCCAATGTCAAAGAACCCGGATCGACATGTCTAGTCATAAACCAAAGTGGCAGTACCGCACAAGGACAGGCATACATGACCCAACAAAGCAGGTGTCGGTCACCGGCGAATGTAGACGCGTTGTAGCAAGCTACAAGGACTCCATTACATCGCGTGACATTTCCCCAAAGGGGACAGACACAACAGCTAAGAAGGACACATCCCGGTCAACCAATGTGTCCGGAGCAGTAGCGAACTACCAAGGCTCGTTGGACCACAAAGGGGCATTTCCTTGTAAGGAGTGCTACTAAAGTTCACGACTAGGTAATCGAACCCCATACATATCAAGTACGACACACGTACGCATGGCATACCGATATGTATAGATACATCGATGGCATCACAACATAACCATAAACATACAAGCTTTATTTAAGAGGCTCGGAAGAGCCACACACATAATATTACACATTAAGGGTCTCACGACCCATAATAGCAGTCATACAATACAAGCCAGCGGAGGAGTTATAAACTGTCTGGGTTCAGACAGTGCAACTAGAAGGCACATGGCCTGACTATACTACAGAGCCGACGTAGGGCCAGATCGTAGCTAGGACACCAGCTACTCGTCGTCGTCGATGTCTACGAAGAACCCTCCATTAGGGTCATTAGCAACCTCTGCAACATTTATTAAGCAAACATGAGTACGAAGGTACTCAACAAGACTTTAGGAGAACTAACTACTCATGCAAGGTATCAAAAGGTATTGTGGGGTTTCATGCGGAAAGCCAGCACTTGACTCGTGGCTAGACAACTTGCCTTTTGAAATTAGTTTTGACAACTTGATTTCTCGCACACGAGTCCACTAACACCACAACAATACACTATCGTGGAATCATTCCGTCTCCATACGGAAATGCCGTCCACGACACTCACGCTTATCTTGACAATTTCATGAGTAGCCATTGAAGTTATCTATGAACAACATATGTCTCCAAGTAGTCCATATCCGCGGACGCGGCTATTCGAATAGATCATAACCCTGCAGGGGTGTACTTCGTCACACACGCTCCCGCCACTTATCGCCATGTGCACGTCATGCACCTCGGCAACCTTCAAGCGGAAGCCCAGCGAGGGAGTCGGCTACGACCGTTAACCACACTAATACCTAGTCCAGGTTCATCGCCTATCTGAGAGTAACCCGTACGGAAGTCCGGCCGAGGTTTCCGCCACGGCCTCAAACGATGTGCGCAGGGTTCCCAAGCCCACCATCCGGGTGCCACTTGGTACACCGTGCCATTGCCTACCGCATCACGGTCCACTTCTCAGGCCAGCACCATGCACGGCCTCCAGCATTACTATAAACACCAGAAACTACTTGCAACTCCTGGACCGAGTACTACGCGATTAATAGGCCGAGCGGGGTCATACTTCAGGGCCCAGCATGTGGTAGTATCTAGTCTTGGATTACATACACGGAACTCAGTTCCTAAGGACGGTTCCAATGAAACAACCCGCCATGTACTCCTACACAGCCTTCCACCGGTACCTTTACCAAATCAAGTTCAACACACAACCTTTGCTCACCAAACACATTCCACATTTCTGTTCATCTCCCAGATGACAGACCATACACAACTCTAAGCATAGCATGCATAGCAGGATAAGGCACATCATAGCTCAAGCAACTACCAGGTATGCTAGGTTGCAAGGTTCGGCTATTTACTGTGACAAGGTTAAGTCATGCAAAGGAAGTGGGTCCAACTATCGTGGCAAAAGCAGTTGAAGCATTTGATCCTAATGCAATAAATAGGTGCAGGAGCAAGAACATAGGAGTTATCGGGATGATCAAAAGGGTTGCTTGCCTTGTTGCTCAGAGGAGGAACGATATCCGTCAGACGGATATTCGGTGGAATCCGGGGGTGCGGAGCCTACCGAAATGAATGGCAACATTCAATAACAATCATATGCAATCAAAATGATGCATGAGCATGGCATGAGAATGCAAAGTGATATGTTATTATAATCAAGATGTTTTAGGTTTAGAGTTGATTTGAATCACATTCGAATAGCAATTCAAACGGTTATTCTCGGATACCTGATGCTCAGACCAACTTAATGTTAACATGCATGAAATGTCATGTTATGGTACTGATTTATATCTAGGGCAGTGTGTGATCATTGCATTTATAATGAAATTTGGATATTTTTTTGCAAATTCCATTTATAAAGTGATTAAAGAATTGAATTATTCCTTATTTCACAAATTAGGGTCCTGTAACTTTTTCAAACATAGTTGAAAATAGCATAATCAGAATCCTTGAATTTTTCTGATACTTTTTCATATATAATTTATTTTCATTGGAGTTAGAGATTAATTTCTATGATTTTTGCAATTTTTAGCAATTTCCTGAATTAGTTTTAAACTCGAAATTCCATTTATTGCATCAGGCTGACGTCAGCAGGTCAGCCGACCTGTGCAGGGGGCCCCACTGGTCAGCCTCTCTAGGACTAATCCCGCGCTGACCAGCCCCGAATTGGGGTTTGACTAGGCGTGGGGCCCTCTGGCAGCGACTGAGGGGAGGGCGATTACGCCCTAATGGTCGGCCACGTCGACGGCCACCGGAGGGTGGTCGCCGGCGACCAGACCCGCGGCGGAGGGCTCGCCGGAGGCGACCTAGACGGCGCTGCACAGCACCAAAACGCACGCGGTTTGCAGCTACAGCATGCTCGCGAAGTGGCCGATCTGGCAGGACCATCTGGGGAGGCTAGGGTCACCGGAAGAGGCGTCGGCGACGAGCCGGAGCGGCGACCGAAGCTCGGGCGTCGTCGGGGGCTTTGAATCAGAGGGATCCACGCTCAGTTCTTAGCTGCTACGGCATCTACGCGTCGTCCTGGAGCTGCTGGTGCCCTCGGAAGGACGAGCTGATCAACGGAGGGCTACCGGCGACGAGCGGCAGCGGCGGTCCTCGTCGGGCTCCGGTGAAACTAGGGCTAGAGGAGGGGATCGACGGGGAAAACCTAGGTAAAACGACCGCATGCTCACAGGGAGTGCAGAGCAGAGCTCAGACGGCTCGGGGAAGGCCTGGGGGCGACGAATCGACGGGAGAGGTCCGGCGGCCGGAGGTGGAAGACGACGGTGTTGCGGGCGTTGCAAGGCTCGAGGGAGCTTCGGCTTCTGCAGAGACGACCAGGGTGACGAGGCGGAGCTAATGGCGTGCTCTGGGAGGGGATCCTATGGCCAGGGGCACGGCCAGCTCGAGCTCGAGCTCGGCTCTAATGGCGGCAGCAAGGAGAAGGAGGGGATCCAGGAGGAGGAGGAGAACCGAGGCGGGGAATGGATAGGGGAAGCTCTGGAGAGCTTATCCCCGTCGTCGCCAGCGCGAACCGGCGGCCAGGCAGGCACGCAGGTGCGTGGCCGCGCCGGAGGAGGCGGCGGCCACCTCCTGCTGCCTACTGGCGCGAGGGAGGGGACGAGCGGGGAGATGGGCCGGGCCAGGCTAGGGCGACAGGTAAGTCTTTTTCCATTTCCTCTGTTTTTGTTTTTCTGTTTTGCTATTTATTGCTTTATTAATTATTTCAGCTCCAAAACAAAAAGTAAAAACTATTTTAGACCTCCTGAAATATTTGTTATAATATCCCCACTCATTTCCAAGGTTTTCAACATTTTTGGAAAATTATAGTTTCTGATTTCAATTTTTAAATTTGAAACCAGTGGCTTTTGCATTTATTTAAAATGCTTAAAGTGTCAAGAAAATAGTTTTCTCCAATGCTCATTTACTTTCATGATTTATCAGAAAGTTTGAACATTTCTTGAGGCCATTTTGGGTTCATTGATTTGAACTAGTTTGAAATTTCCTTTAATTGAAATGGTGGCTAGGGTTTTGAGTTTTTCCTTTGCCACTTTGTAGTTTTTGTTGAAACTTCTTAGATGCAAATGCAAAGAAGACATGAGCACAATGCTATCTTGCTTAAGGGTTAGGGATGTGACACATGGCTCAAATATTTCAAAGAATATCCCCGGGTTTGGAGGGTCATGTTCCTCCTCTCGTTTTTTCTTGCTTGAAAAAGTATTTTTCCCCGACATTCCTTGGGTGAAGAAAATAGAATTGCAAATCAAAATCAAAAGAATTCGAATGACAACTTTATTACAATCGAAATGCATAGATGCTTAGCTACAATTGTAAAACATTCCAAATTAGGAAATTTGGGATATTACAAACCTACCCACCTTAAGATGAATCTCGACCTCGAGATTCGGGTTGGCTAGCAAATAGGTGTGGGTGGTCTCGGCGAAGATCTTCTTCCTGTTCCCAGGTGGATTCTTCCTCAGTGTGGTGACTCCACAAAACCTTGCAAAACTTGATAACTTTGCTGCGGGTAACTCTATTGGCAGTCTCGAGAATCTGGATGGGTTGCTCCTCGTAAGTGAGATCACTGTCAAGCTGTATGGCCTCTAGGGGCACTGTGTCTCTCAATGGAACATCAGCCATCTCAGCATGGCATTTCTTCAACTGGGAAACATGGAAAACATCATGAACCCGGACAATCCTTCCGGCAATTCCATTTTGTATGCAACTTCGCCTCTACGTTCAAGAATTTTGTAGGGGCCAATGAATCTGGGTGCTAACTTTCCTTTTACACCAAATCTCGTGATTCCTCGAAGTGGAGACACACGAAGGTATGCTCGGTGTCCCACTTCGTATGTTACTTCCTTGCGCTTGCTGTCAGCATAACTCTTCGGTCTGGACTGAGCTATCTTGAGTTGGTCACGAATCAGCTTGACCTTCTCTTCAGAATCTCGGATAAGGTCGGGACCAAAAAGTTTTCGGTCTCCAACACCATCCCACATCAATGGTTTTCGGCACCTCCTTCCGTATAAAGCTTAGAAAGGGGCCATCTTCAGACTAGTCTGATAGCTGTTGTTGTATGAGAACTCTGCATAAGGTAAATTGCCGTCCCAGCTAGACCCATAGTCTAGTGCACAAGCTCTCAACATGTCCTCCAGAATCTGATTGACTCTCTTGGTCTGTCCATCGGTCTGTGGGTGAAAAGTTGTACTGAACTCCAATCTCGTTCCCAAGGTTCCGTAAAGTTGATGCCAAAATTTTGATGTGAACTGGGTCCCTCTATCTGACACGATACTCCTCGGTACTCCATGCAGACACACGATCCTGGTCATATAGATCTTGGCCAGCTTAGCACTCGTGTGGGTAGTCTTCACGGGAATGAAGTGAGCTACCTTTGTAAAACGATCGACCACTACCCAGATAGAATCATAACCTGAACGGGTCCTGGGTAGTCCTGTGATGAAGTCCATACCAAGCTTCTCCCATTTCCACTCAGGTATGGGCAAAGGTTGAAGTAATCCTGCTGGTTTTTGATACTCGGCCTTTACTCGCTGACAAACATCGCATATTGCCACAAACTCAACAATGTCCTTCTTCATTCCTGTCCACCAAAAACTTTCCTTCAAGTCCAGATACATCTTGGTGTTGCCTGGATGTATCGAGTACGGGGAATCATGGGCCTCCTGAAGTATCAACTTTCCGAGTTCAGTATCATTGGGCACATAGATGCGGTCTACAAACCATATAGTTCCGTGTTCATCCTCACGAAAACCTTTAGCCTTCCCCTCATTCATTCTCTGCTTTATCTCAGCTATCTCCTTATCTGATTTCTGTGCTTCGCAGATCTTTCCGGTCAAGGTGGACTGAATTTCTAGCGTTGCCACATATCCTCTTGGGACTATCTCCAATTTGAGCTCTGTGAGATCATTGGCTGACTCCTGGGGTAATCCTCCCGCTATGAGTGTGTTCACATAACTCTTACGGCTCAAGGCATCCGCTACAATGTTTGCCTTCCCTGGGTGATAATGCAATCTCATGTCATAGTCCTTGATCAACTGTAGCCATCTCTCTGTCTGAGGTTAAACTCCTTCTGCGTGAAGATATATTTCAAGATCTTGTGATCAGTGTAGACATCACAACTATTTCCGATCAGGAAATGTCTCCAGGTCTTGAGCGCGTGCACTACGGCTGCTAACTCCAAATCATGTGTGGCATAATTCAACTCATGAGTTCTGAGTTGTCTGGATGCATAGGCTGCAACTTTTCCTTCTTGCATGAGTACTCCTCCGAATCCTTGACGAGAAGCGTCACAGTAAACCTGGAAATCCATCCGAATGTTCGGCAATATCAACACTGGGGCTGTAACCAAACGTTTCTTAAACTCTTGGAAACTGGCTTCACATTCCTCGGTCAAAACATACTTGGACTCTTGCTACGGCAACAAAAGTCCTTCCGTGGCAACGACGCTAGAAATTCTTCTTGCTACTTCTCAAACAACACCGCGAGAAATTGACACGTTGACGGAGACTTGCTGGCGTTGGTTTTTCCCTAGAAGAGGAAAGGGTGATGGAGCAAAGGAGCAGTAAGTATTTCCCTAAGTTGGAGAACCAAGGTATCGATCCAGTAGGAGGGTCTTGTCAAGTCCAGAGTACCTGCGCAAACACAAACGAGCTTGCACCCAACTCTTCAAAGGGGTTGTCAATCCCTTCAAGATTGTTTGCAAAGTGAGATCTGAAGGCGGAAAGTGCAATGAAGTAAAAAGTGTAAGTCTGAAAATATGGTGTGGAGTAGACCCGGGGGACACAGTGTTCACTAGAGGCTTCTCTCAGAATAGCAAATATCACTGTGGGTGAACAAATTACTATCGAGCAATTGATAGAATCGCGCAAACTCATGACGATATCTAAGGCAATGATCATACATATAGGCATCACGTCCGAGACAAGTAGACCAATACTTTCTGCATCTACTACTATTACTCCACACATCAACCGCTATCCAGCATGCATCTAGTGTATTGAGTTCATGACGAATAGAGTAACGCCTTAAACAAGATGACATGATGTAGAGGGATAATCTCAAACCAATGTTGAAAACCTCATATTTTTACCCTTGATGGCAACAACATGATGCGTGCCTCGCTACCCCTTCTGTCACTAGGTGAGGTCACCGCACGGTATGAACTGAAAACCAATCACTTCTCCCATTGCAAGAATCATAGATCTAGTTGGCCAAACAAAACCCACAACTCGAAGAGAATTACAAGGATATGAAATCATGCATAAGAGAGATCAGAAGAAACTCAAATAAGATTCATAGATAATCTGATCATAAATCCACAATTCATCAGATCTCGACAAACACACCGCTAAAGAAGATTACATCGGACAGATCTCTATGAAGATCATGGAGGACTTTGTATTGAAGATCCAAGAGAGAGAAGAAGCCATCTAGTTACTAGATATGGACCCATAGGTCTATGGTGAACTACTCACGCATCATCAGAGAGGTCTTGGTGTTGATGGAGAAGCCCTCCGTATCCGAACCCCCCCTCCGGCAGGGCACCAGAACGTGCCCCAGATGAGATCTTGCAGAGACAGAAGCTTGCGGCGACGGAAAAGTACTTTCGATGATCTCTTGATTTTTTGTGGAATTTTTGGGGATATATAGGCGCAAAACCTAGGGAAAAGGAGGTCCAGGGGGCCCACAAGCCTGTGGGCCGCGGCCTCCCCCCTGGCCGCGATGAGGGGGATTGTGGGACCCCTGGGACCCCCTGCCTTGGCTCTCAAGTCTCCCGATCTTCTTCAGTTACGGAAAAAATCTTTTTAGGGATTTTATTCCGTTTGGACTCCATTTCGAAATCTCCTCTGAAAGGGGTCAAAAATATGGAAAAAACAGGAACTGGCACTTGGCACTGAGTTAATAAGTTAGTCCCAAAAAATATATAAAATACATGCAAAACATCCAAAGTTTGACAAAATAATAGCATGAAACCATCAAAAATTATAGATACGTTGGAGCCGTATGAACTCCTTCTTCAACAAATCTATCATGGGCTTGGCAATATTCGAGAAATTCTTGATAAACCTCCGGTAATATCCATCAAGTCCGAGGAAACTGCGGATCTCCTTAATTGAGGTGGGTTCTACCCATTCGGTGACTGCTGCAACCTTGGCAGGACCCACTGCTATTCCGTCTCCCGAAATAATATGACTGAAGAATCTGACTTCCTTTAAGAAAAAATCACATTTGTTGAACTTCGCATACAGTTGATCCTCTCGAAGTTTCTCCAAAACTACATGCAAGTGTTCCTTGTGTTCCTCCTCGTTCTTGGAGAATATCAATATGTCATCGATGAACACCACGACAAACTTGTCCAAGTTTTCCATAAAGACCTTGTTCATCATACTCATAAAATATGCCGGAGCATTAGTCAAACCAAATGACATGACTGTGTACTCATACATACCATACCTTGTGGTGAAGGCGGTCTTGGGTATATCTTGTTCACGAATTTTCAGCTGATGATACCCGGATCAAAGATTGATCTCGGAGAACACTCGGGCTCCAACCAACTGGTCAAACAAATCATTGATCATCGGCAAGGGATACTTGTTCTTGATGGTCGCCTCATTCAATGCACGATAATCAACTACCATTCTCAAGGATTTATCCTTCTTCTCAACCAAGAGAACTGGGGCTCCCCAAGGTGATGAACTTGGGCGAATATACCCTTTGTCAAGTAACTCCTTGATCTGCTTCTTGATTTCTTCTAAATCATTTGCGGGCATCCGATAGGGTCTCTTGGATATTGGGGCTGTTCCTGGTAATAGCTCAATCAGAAAGTCAATCTCCCTATCCAGTGGCATGCCGGGCAATTCTTCCGGAAATACGTCTGGGTAGTCTTGCATGACCGGTACTTCCTCCTGAACAAATCCAATGAGAGAGTTCATCCGTTTACTCCGTGACGGGCGTTGGGATACGTACTTAATCCGTTTTTTCTTGAGGGTGGTGAGCAAAATAGACTTAAGGGCACAATCAATATTCCCTTTGTACTTGGCCAACCAATCCATGCCTAGGATTACATCCAATCCCTGAGTCTCTAATACGACGAGGTCGGTGGGAAACTTATGGTTCCCAATGTTGAGACTCAAAGCATGGCATCCTATCCCGGCTGTCATCATGCCTCCTGGGGAACTGACTTTAATAGGCTGGCTGAGGGTTCTAGTTGGTAAATTATACTTTTCCACAACTACCCTTGATATGAATGAATGTGTCGCACCAGAATCAAAAAGTACCAATACTGGACGTGAATTTAGCAAAAACTTACCAACCACAGTAGCGGGGTGATCATAGACCTCTTCAACATCAATGTGGTTCACCTGAGCTTAGGGAAAAGGATTGGGCTTCCTTGCTGCTGAGTTGCCGTTGATGTTTCCGTTTCCCTGCTTGTTCTGGGGACATTCAGTGGCATAGTGTCCCGTCTTCTCGCACTTGAAGCAGGTGATATGAGTCAGATCCTTCTGAGCTGGAGCGGGAGGGTGCGGGTTTCCATTGCCATTCTTGAAGTTGTTGCCATTGCGGTGGTTCCCATTTCCTCCATGGTTGTGACCTCCATGGTTGTGCACCGGGTGGTTATGGTGGGTGTGTCCTCCAAACTTACCGGATCCAGTCCCGACATTCCCTGAATAGGGGTTGTAGCGAGGCTTCTGCTAAGTGCCAGAGTTGAACTTCCCATTGTCATACTTCCGTTTGCGATTCTCAATCTGCTGATGTTTCCCCTCCAAGATGAGGGCCTTATCTACCAGCTCCTGGTAGTTGTTGAAGTTGGCCACAGTCAGCTGAATGCTCAACTCATCGTTGAGTCCTTCCATGAACTTCTCTCCTGCTTGTCCGCATCATCGGCCACATCTCCAGGTGCATATCATGCAAGCATGCTGAATTCATCAACATACTGAGCCACAGAGCGAGTTCCCTGGCGTAAGTTGTGAAACTCACGCTTCTTCAGACTCATGGCTCCAGCCAAGACATGAGCGGTGCGGAAGGCTTGCTTGAAATGTTCCCAGGTGACACCAGCGATGGGATAAGTGGTGGTGTCGTTCTCCCACCAAGCAGCTACGGGTCCTTCGAGTTGGTGCGCGGCAAAGCGTACCTTCTCAGCTTCAGTACATCCTGCAGTGATCCGCTCTCTCTCCATCTTGCGGAGCCAATCATCTGCCAGAATGGTCTCAACGCTGCTGGAGAAAGTCGGAGGGTTCAACCTCAGAAAGCGGGTGAGATTGTCGACCTAGGGTGGTTGATGGTGGTTGTTGTTGTTCTGATTTTGAATGAGCAACTGCATCAGGGTGTTCTGCTGTTGGATCAACTGAGCAAGTTCCGACGGAAATTTGGAAGCAGGGCCACGTCTAGGAGGCATCTGGTGTTTGTAGAGGGGTAGAATTAGCATAGAACAAGGGTCTAAAGAGTAATTACACTACCCATATGAAATGCAACAAACAATTATCACACCACACATTTTATTCATTATCACCACAAAAGGTTCAAACACGGGGATACAAGTGGCGATATCCTAGACATCGGCCTAAACGTTTAACATAAGATAAAATTGGTGGACTTGTCTATGTGTGCTCCTCAGAAAAGCATGGTGGTGGGTCCATAGGTGGAGCTTGATTCGTAGTCCTGCTCATTGCTGATCAAGGGGGCTATGTCTCCTTCAGGGTGAAGGTTCTCGCCCATATCCAGTTCTTCCTCCAGATATGCGACACGAGCCTTCAGCTTCTCGATCCTCTCCAAGAAGTCCTTCACCTCCAATTCGTTCTCATAGTGGGCTTCTCGGGCTTCGTCTTCGAGGTCGAGTTCGCGGAGCGACAGTTGCTTGATCCTCTTCGTGTCCTTGCCAACACGAATCTCCAGAGTTCTGGTATGTGCCTCCAAGGTCTGGGCATATGACAGGAGAGCGTCGTCAGTCTTGGTCAGAATGATATCTCCATCAGCTCCTCTCCGAGAGACCGTGAATAAGCCCGGTGAGATGGGACAACCTCTGTACTCCTCCTTGATTCTCCCGAGTGCACACTGAACCGCTATGTCACTGCCAAGAATCCAGCTGGGTGCAATGAACTTCGACTCCACAGGTTCTGTGCGCGGCTCGAAAGTTCTTCCAGGGATGTGCAACTCAATCCTGTAGCGTGAACCTTCCGGGTAAGACGATATAGGCTTCCTGGTGATGGTCGGCAGAGCAATCCTCAAGTCCTTGGTGATCTGCACCAGCTCCTTTCCGAAGGGCATTGAGGCGTCGGGCTGGCAAAACTTCGTGATCATAACGGAGATGAAGGTGGCCATCTAGAAAATATTGGAAGATCGGAGAGAAGTCATAAATGAGCAGAAGAGAAAATATAGAATATTTAAAGATATAATAAAATAGTTTTCTTCCTAAGGATTTTCCAATCCTAGAGGTTATGTCCTACAATCAGCGTGTGCTCTCATACCATATCTGTAGCGACCCGACCTGAAACTGTCAAGCCACTTGTGTTTCCGTACCATCCCAAGATCATGCTGGTACACACATAGTACATCAATGTATATATCGAGAGTTCAATCACACAACTTTATTAATCGGATCTCATATCGAGTACTTTATTACAATAATGAATTACAATAAAGGGGCTGAAGGCCAACTCATGATATAACTAACGAAGACTAGCGGAAGCTTCAAAAGTAGACGAGTCCATCTGACTCCAGGGCATATCACTGAGCGTAGATCGTCGCCTCACTCCTGGTCGGAAAAGTACTCTGCAACATGACATGTTGCAGTCGTGTAGGTCAGCATATCGAATATGCTGGCAAGTCACGAAAGAGGGGTGAAATAGTAACATCTATTCTACATGCATATATGGCAGGTGGGGCTTGTAAGTTTTTAGCGGAAAGCATAGTTTTCTCCTAAAACAAAAGAGGGCTAAAAGCAAAATATAACTACATTGTTGGTTGCTAACGAGATGGTTCCACCAACCAATTCTTGTACCCGAGTTGTCAATAACACCCACATCATTATTAAGTGTGTTGAGAATTCCGGATAGTTTCAGTTCCTTAGGATCAAGTTGTCCATAACCGTGGACACGGCTAATCGATTAGGTTTGGGTACTCTGCATAGTTTTGCGCACGTTCCCCACAAGATTTCATCGCCTCCGTTAAATGTCCTCGCACTACAGGGTGTTTGAGAACCGGATGATCAAAACATGGTCTTTCAACGGGTTCCTCTGAGCCTTTGTCGGTGCCCATCCAATCCTACCGTTCTTCTACATCTCGTAGCACCGCCCGTCCAGAGTCGCCGCGTTGTCCAACCAAGCCAAAGCCCATAATGACTTGTGGCTGTGCAGGTAAGTGCTTCGGCAATAGAAAACAGTGCGAGAGATTGACACATTGACGGAGGCTGGCTTGCGTTGGTTTTTCCTTGAAGAGGAAAGGGTGGTGCAACATAGGAGCAGTAAGTATTTCCCTTAGTTTGAGAACCATGGTATCAATCCAGTAGGAGAATCTCGTCAAGTTCAGAGTACCTACGCAAACACAAACGAGCTTGCACCCAACGCAATAAAGGGGTTGTCAATCCCTTCAAGATTGATTGCAAAGTGAGATCTGAAGGCGGAAAGTGCAACAAAGTAAAATAGTAAGGTTGAAAATATCGTGTGGAGTAATCCCGGGGGCCATAGTGTTCACTAGAGGCTTCTCTCAAAATAGCAAATATTATGGTGGGTGAACAAATTACTGTCGAGCAATTGATAGAACCGCGCAAAGTCATGACGATATCTAAGGCAATGATCATACATATAGGCATCACGTCCGAGACAAGTAGACTGATACTTTCTGCATCTATTACTATTACTCCACACATCGACCACTATCCAACATGCATCTAGTGTATTGAGTTCATGACGAACAGAGTAACGCCTTAAGCAAGATAACATGATGTAGAGGGATAAACTCAAACCAATGATGACAACCCCATCTTTTTACCCTTGATGGCAACAACACGATGCGTGCCTCGCTACCCCTTCTGTCACTGGGTGAGATCACCGCACGGTATGAACCCAAAACCAAGCACTTCTCCCATTGCAAGAATCATAGATCAAGTTGGCCAAACAAAACCCACAACTCGAAGAGAATTACAAGGATATGTAATCATGCATATAAGAGATTAGAAGAAACTCAAATAAGATTCATAGATAATCTGATCATAAATCCACAATTCATTGGATCTCAACAAACACACCGCAATAGAAGATTACGTCGAATAGATCTCCATGAAAATCATGGAGAACTTTGTATTGAAGATCCAAGAGAGAGAAGAAGCCGTCTAGATATTAGCTATGGACCCGTAGGTCTATGGTGAACTACTCACGCATCATCGGAGAGGTCATGGTGTTGATGAAGAAGCCCTCCGTATCCGAATCCCCCTCCGACAGGACACCAGAACATGCGCCAGATGGGATCTTGCGGAGACAGAAGCTTGCGGCGGCGGAAAAGTACTTTCGATGATCTCCTGACTTTTTCTGGAATTTTGGGAATATATAGGCGAAAGACCTAGGGCAGAGGTGGCCCAGGGAGCCCACAAGCCTAGGAGGCGCGGGCCCCCTGGCCATGGCTAGGGGTCTTGTGGGGACCATGGTGGCCCCCTTCCCTGGTTCTCAGGCTCCCCGATCTTCTTCTTTTTCGGAAATAATCTTTTTGGAAGTTTCGTTCCATTTGGACTCCATTTAAAATCCTCCTCTGAAAAGGGTCAAAAGCACGAAAAAAACAGGAACTGGCACTTGGCAGTGAGTTAATAAGTTAGTCCCAAAAAAGATATAAAAGACATACAAAACATCCAAACTTTGACAAGATAATAGCATGGAACCATAAAAAATTATAGATACGTTGGAGACGTATCAAGCATCCCCAAGCTTAACTCCTGCTCGTCCTCGAGTAGGGAAGTGATAAAGACTGAATTTTTGATGTGGAATGGTACCTAGCATAGTTGTCCTTTGTAACTTCTTTCGTGTAACATGAATGTTCAGATTCGTAAGATTCGAAACAATAGTTTGCTATTGACATGAAAACAATAATACTTCAAGCAAACTAGCAAGGCAATCATGAACTTTCAAAATAACAAGGCAAAGGAAAGTTATCCCTACAAAATCATATAGTCTGGCTATGTTCCATCGTCCTCACACAACTAATGTAAATCATGCACAACCCCGGTATTGGCCAAGTAATTGTTTTCACACTCTTACTTTCTCAAACTTTTTATAACTATCATGCAATACATGAGCGTGAGCCATGGATATAGCACTATAGGTGGAATAGAGTGTGGTGGTGGTTGTGAGACAAAAAGGAGGAGATGGTCACATTGACTCTGCGTATCAAAGGGCTATGGAGATTCTGATTAATAGATATCAATGTGAATGATTAGGGATTGCCATACAAAGGATGCACTAGAGCTATAAGTATGTGAAAGCTCAAAAGGAGAACTAGTGGGCGTGCATCCAACTTGCTTGCTCACGAAGACCTAGGGCAATTTTGAGGAAGCCCATCATTGGAATATACAAGCCAAGTTATATAATAAAGATTCCCACTAGTATATGGTGGTGAAAAAACGAGAGGCTCTCAATCATGAAGAACATGGTGCTATTATGAAGCACAAGTGTGGAAAAAGATAGTAGCATTGTCCCTTCTCTCTTTCTCTCTCTCTCTCTTTTTTATTTGGGCGCTTGGGCCTCTTTTTTTTCTTTTTTTTATTTGGGCTCTTTGGCCTCTCTTTTTTATTCCTCACATGGGACAATGCTCTAATAATGATGATCATCACACTTTTATAAACTCACAGCTCAAAGCTTAGAACGATGATGACTCTATAGGAAATGCCTCTGGCAGTGTACCGGGATGTGCAACGATCTAGCTTGGCGTATTATGTTGAAACATCTCGCTAGCTATCTTACGATCATGCAATGGCAATATGACAGCGACGACACAAGTCTCGAGACGGAACGGTGGGAGTTGCATGGCAATATATCTCAGAATGGCTATGAAAATGCCATAGTAGGTAGGTATGGTGGCTGTTTTAAGGAAGGCATATGGTGGGTTTGTGTACCGGTGAAAGTTGCGTGGCACTATAGAGGCTAGCAATGGTGGAAGGTGAAAGTGCATCTATATCATGGACTAACATTATTCATGAAGAACTCACATACTTGTTGCGAAAGTTTTTATTAGTAGTCGAAACAAAGTGCCAAACGCATACTCCTACGGGAAGGGTTGGTAGGTGTTAACCATCGCGCGATCCCGACCTCAACACAAAGGATGAAAATCAATAGATCAATTATGCTCCGACTTCCTAACATAGCGGTTCACCATACGTGCATGCTACGGGAATCACTAACTTCAACACAAGTATTTATAGATGCACAACACCCTACTAACATAACTCTTAATATTACCAAATCCATGTCTCAAAACTAATTGAGAGGAATCAAGACTTCTCTTTCTACTCAATGCACATGAAGATGGAGGTTTTTATATCCTCTTTGGATATCTATCACCTTTGGGACTACTTTCATAGCACAAGCCAACTACCAAGTCACGCAGCGCCGTGCTCTAAAAGATCTAAGTGAAGTACATAATGCAAAATTATCTAGCTCAAAAGATATAAGTGAAGCACGATGAGCATTCTAGCAAAATCACGATGAGTGCATGTCTCTCTCTAAAGGTCTGCAGCAAGGATGATTGTGACACAACAAAAAGAAAAGACTCCTATGATACAAGACGCTCCAAGCAAAACACATATCATGTGGTGAATAAAAATATAGCTCCAAGTAATGTTACCGATGGATTGAAGACGAAAGAGGGGATACCTTCCCGGGGCATCCCCAAGCTTAGGCTTTTTGGTGTCCTTGAATTTGGCTTGGGATGCCTTGGGCATCCCCATGCTTGAGCTCTTTCGACTCCTTATCTCTTTGTCCATGAGAACATCACCCAAAACTTGAAAACTTCACAACACAAAACTTAAACAGAAACTCGTGATAACATTAGCACAAGAAGACAAACTACCACCTCTTTAGGTACTGTAGAAATCTTAATTTCTATTTATATTGGTGTTAGGCTACTGTATTCTCATTTTTCCATGGCTAGTACCCCCCGATACTATCCATAGTTTCATCAAAACAAGCAACCAACACAACAAAAAACAGAATCTATCAAAAACAGACCAGTCTATAGGAATCTGTATACTTCGTATACTTGTGGTACCTAAAAAATTCTGAAAACTTAAGACTGCCTTGGAAACATGCATATCACCCAGAAGCAAAATGAATACTCTCAAAAGCTCTTTCTGAATAAAAATGAAAAATAATCTCGTGAGCGAAAAGTTATTGTCTTTTTCCAGCACGATCAAACAACCATCACCAAGACTAGTCATAAAGGTTTTGCTTGGCTCAAACACAAAAAGAAACACAAAAGACACAATCTGTCACATCCCTGGAACCCTAACCAAGGTTTAGCATTGTGCTCATATTTTCTTTGCATTGCATCCAAGAAAATGGCAACAAGATCAAAGTAAGTGGTGAAGGGAAACTCAAAACCCTAGCCACTTCTCAATTCAAAGGAATTATGAACTTATTCAAATCAATGAACCCAAAATGGCCTCAAGAAAAGTTCAACTTTTCTGATAATTCTTGAAAACAAATAAGCAATGAAGGAAACAATTTCCTTTATACTTTTGGCATTTTAAATAAATGCAAAAGACTACTGGTTTCATGTTTTAAATAAATGCAAAAGTCTCTCGGATCTCTCTCTCCCCGAAGCTCTGGTCGCCGTCGATCCGTCGCCTCCCAGTCCTCCCCGACCCTGCCGGCAGCTTCACAAGAACCGTCGTGAGCTCCTCTTCCCGTTCCCCCTCTTCCTGAGGCCATTCCCCTCCTCTAACCCCATTAGCCGCCGGAGCCCGAAGGTCCTCGTCGCCGGCCATGTCGTTGCCGTCGTTGTGGTACGCCGCTCGTGAGACCGAGTTCAGAAATGAGCTCCTGGAGCTCTGTAGATGTCGTAGAGCCTTTTCCCCAGCTCTATAGTGCCCCGCAACACCACACCCGACGATGCCTGAGCCGCAGCCGCCGCTGACCTTGTCGCCGGCGTGGATTCCGGTGACCACTGGGCCCAGCTCCTCCCCCATTAGATGCGGTGCTTCACTAGCTAGCCGTAGCACTAAACCGCGCCCAAAACCAAGGCCTGTAGCGCCATTTAGCTCAACTCCGGCGAGCCCTCCGCCGCGCCCGTGGTCGCCCCGGCCATATTCCGGTGGTGGCCGACGTGGTCAACCTAAATACCCACTAAACACCCCCCCTAGCCACTGACAGTGGGCCCCAGGGTGGGTCAAACCCCAGTTAGGGGCTGGTCAACTCGGGGATTAGTCCCTGGTCACTGACCAGTGGACCCCACTGGTCAGGTTTGATCTGGCCGAGCCTCTGTTGACCAGAGACGTCACTCTGACGCAATAAAGGGATTTTCTAATATAAAAAATAATTCCAGAAATGTCTAAAACTTCTAAAAATCATAGAAAATAATCTGTAAGTCCAATGAAAATAATTTATATATGAAAAAGTACCCAAAAAATTCAAGGAATCTGAATATGTCATTTTCAAACATGTTTGAAAAGGTTACAGAACCCAAACATGTAGATTAATGAATAAGTTAATTCTTATAAATACTTTGGAGATGGAATTTGGAAATTATTTAAATTTCACTACAAATGATATGATCAAACACTGTCCAAATCACAAACCAGCAACCTAACATGTCATCCCATGCATGTTAAAAGCAAGTTGATCTGAGCATCAGGTCGAATCAATTAAAATGGTATCCGAGAATACCTCGTTTGAAGTAATATTTGAATTTGATTCAAATCAACTTCAAACCTAATAAATGTTAGCTATAATAGTATACCACTTTGCATCCTCATGCCATGCTCATGCATCATCTTGTTGCGTATGCTTGTTATTGATTGTTGTTACTCTTTTTGGTAGGCTCCGCTCCTCCAGATTCCACCGAATATCCGACTGACGGATATTGTCCCTCTTCTGAGCAACAAGGAAAGCAACCATTTTGATCATCCCGATAAATCCCATGTTCTCGCTCCTGCACTTACTTATTGCATTAGGATCAAATGCTTCAAATGCTTTTGCCACGTTAGTTGAACCCACTTCCTTTGCATGACCTATCCTTGTCACAGTAAATAGCTGAACCTTGCAACCTAGCATACCTGGTAGTTGCTTGAGCCATGATGTGCCTTATCCTGCTATGCATGCTATGCTTAGAGTTTTGTATGGTCTGTCATCTGGGAGATGAACAGAATTGTGAGAATGTGTTCTGTAAGCAAAGGCTGGGTGTTGAACCTTATTTGGTAAAGGTACCGGTGAAAGGCTGTGTAGGAGTACATGGCGGGTTGTTTCATTGGAACCGTCCTTAGGAACTGAGTTCCGTGTATGTAATCCAAGACGAGATACTACCACATGCTGGGCCCTGAAATATGACCCCGCTCGACTTATTAATCGCTTAGTACTCGGTCCAGGAGTTGCAAGTACTTTCTGGTGTTTATAGTCATGCTGGAGGCCGTGCATGGTGCTGACCTAAGAGGTGGGCTGTGATGCGGTAGGCAGTGGCACGGTGTACCAAGTGGCACCCGGATGGTGGTCTTGGGAACCCTGCGCACATCGTTTGGGGCCGTGGCGGAAACCTCGGCCGGACTTTCGTGCGGGTTACCCTCAGATAGGCGATAGACCTGGACTAGGTACTAGTGTGGTTAACGGTCGTGGCCGACTCCCTCGCTGGGCTTTCGCTTGAAGGTTGCCGAGGTGCATGACGTGCACATGGCGATAAGTGGCGAGAGCGTGTGTGACGAAGTACACCCCTGCAGGGTTATGATCTATTCGAATAGCCGCGTCCGTGGATATGGACTACTTGGAGACATATGTTGTTCAGAGATAACTTCAATGGCTACTCATAAAATTGTCAAGATAAGCGTGAGTGTCGTGGACGGCATTTCCATATGAAGACGGAATGATTCCACAATGGAGTATTGTTGTGGTGTTAGTGGACTCGTGTGCGAGAAACCATGTTGTCAAAAAATGTTTTAAAATGTAAGTTGTCTAGCCACGAGTCAAATGCTGGCTTTCCGCATGAAGCCACGAGTAGATAGTTATCCTAAAGTCTTGTTGAGTACCTCCGTACTCATGTTTGCTTAATAATTGTTGCAGAGGTTGTTAATGACCCTAACGGAGGGTTCTTCCTAGACATCGACGATGACGAGTAGATGGTGTCCCAGCTACGATCTGGCCCTAGGTTGGGTCTGTAGTATAGTTAGGCCATGTGCCTTCTAGTTTCACCTGTCTGTACTCAGACAGTTTTAAACACTTCCGCTGGCTTGTAACTGAATGACTGCTATGATGGGTCGTGAGACCCTTACTGTGTAATATTATGTGTGTGGCTCTTCCGAGCCTCTTAAATAAAGCTTGTATGTTTATGGTTATGTTGTGATGCCATCGATGTATCTATACATATCGGTATGCCATGCGTACGTGTGTCATACTTGATATGTATGGGGTTCGATTACCTAGCCGTAAACTTCAGTAGCACTCCTTACAGGGAAATGCCCCTTTGTGATCCAACGAGCCATGGTAGCTCGCTACTGCTCCAGACACATTGGTTGACCAGCGTGTGTCCTTCTTAGCTGCTGTGTCTGTCCCCTTTGGGGAAATATCACGCGATGTAATGGAGTCCTTGTAGCTTGCTACGACTCGTCTACATTCGCTGGTGATCGACACCTGCTTTGCTGGGTCATGTATGTCTGTCCCTGTGTGGAACTGCCACTTTGTTTTATGACTAGACATGTCGATCCGGGTTCTTTGTCATTGGAATGCTAGCGACACAAATGCATACGTGAGTCAAACGGCACAAACGGTCCCGACTAAGGTAAGGCTGCAGCCGTGGGGTTAACCGTGCGTGAGACCGCAAAGGGATGCGATTTGTTACAAGCTGGATTCCTATGGCTTAGGATCGGGGTCCTGACAGCGTTGGTATCAGAGCCTGACTGACTGTAGGACTACTAAGCCAAACTGGTCGAAGTTGAGTCTAGAATTGCTTTAGTTATACATAAGGGAATTGTTTGTGGAAGGGAACGTAAGACTCTTGTTCTCTTCTCAAGTTATTCTATTCTGGTCATCCTCGTCTTTTCCACGGGAATTAAGGACTAGGTTACTCATCTTCTTCTAGGCTCGTGTTTCTGATCGATAGATTATAAGACTACGGGTCGAGAGTTATATTGTGTTTCTTTTATCCCTAGGAAAAATGAAGTAAGTTTGATGATCAGAGAATTGAATTTGATAGTTGAGTGGTTATGCCATCCTATTTTTGGGGTTGTCTCAAAATTGTTTTTGAGCATTTACAGCCGTTATGCTGCCCAATTTTGCATTCAGAGCTCTAATGCTTTTGTATTACTCTCTATTTTTAGATGCCTTTCCGTCCTTCTCGTCAGGTGGTACGTCTGACCAGGTGCATTGATGTGCCGGGTCATACGGCCATGCTGGTCAGGGTGATGTCGGTGTGCGGTTACCGCTGGTACCCCGAGTACACAGTGGAGGAACAGTACCGAGACTTCAACCAGAGCCAGTATATCTGTACTGTTAGGGTATTTCCAGACTACCCTGGAGCTGAGGAGCCAATCCATTGGTCCTATGGGTTGGGAGTCACTGTTGACATGGTAGTACAAGATGTTGCCTATTCAATGCTGACCATTATGAGAGCAAGACATGCACTATTGCAGAATTCAGAGTTCTTCTATGTTCCTGCCTCTCAACCTGATGAAGAGGGATACCTCAGTGGAGTCTATTTTGATTTCTCTATGGAGGATCCGCTACTGCAGTCCACTGCTGAGATGCTAGAGAACAGAGACAGGGATGCTCGTGCTCTCCGCATGGAGCTTTATGCTACCCGTGCCCGTTTGTGGGCGGCTTTGACGCAGCTGGCACCGGTAGTCCAGAAAGGGTACGGAGATATGGAGATGCTAAACCCTGTTAGGACTGGCCAGCTATAGGAGGAGTCACCCCTCTTCGGGGACCCCTACTACCACTAGTCAGGGGACCGAGGCCACATCCGTGTCCTTATGGATCCCAGGGATCTCAGGCCAAAGTGTTTTCTGATCCGCAGGTTGAGCTTCCAGGCCATGGAGGTAATCTCTATGAGATGTTCTATGCGGATGCCTGAGCTGTGAGCGGAAGGATGGTATGGTAGTAGTCGTACGTTCACTGTCCTGCGTGACTTGTGAAGTATGCTTGTGATGTGAAATGAATTCCGAAGGCCTAGATAAATAATGTATAGGAAGCTTGTAAGCCTCTGATGAGTAGTTTCATAATTTCAGTAGTTTGCTCTTCGATTAAGGTTGTACTGAACTATGTAAGGGTGTGTATGAACCATGGTGTATATATAGCAGATGCTTGTTACCATGTTGTTCGGATATTCATTTCCGCATTCCTTGTGTTCAGTACATTCTTAATCCATAGCTAGTATTGATGTGATATTGGTCTAAGCTGTGAGTTTGTTTGCCAGGATGGTGTTCACCAGGTTGAACCGTGCCCCTGCTCATGAGCAAGGCGAGGGTAGTCAAGTGTCGCAGGAAGACCTGCCTCACCCGCCCTCTCTGGCGGAAGTTATGCTTGAGGCAGAGAGGAACAAAAGAGAGACCAACCGACTGTTAGAGCGTATTGAGCAGAATAAGGCTCGTCAGCCTAGGAATGCTGCAGTGTCCCTCAATGACTTTGTGAAGCTGAATCCTCCAAAGTTTCATCACTCCGTCGATCCCCTCGACGCTGATGACTGGCTGTGCAGCATCTCACGCAAGATTCGCTCTGCGAATGTTTCTGAGGCCGACAAGGTGACCTTTGCGGCGTATTTTCTGGAAGGACCCGCCAATCTGTGGTGGGAGAACTTTTAAGCTATGCGTCCTGCTGAACCAGCACCCACATGGGCAGACTTCAGTGCAGCCTTCCGTTTGCACCATATTCCAAAGGGCCTGATGGACAGAAAGAGAGAGGAGTTCTGTGCTTTCACCCAGGGCAAGTTGACCGTGGATGGCTATAGCCGTGAGTTCGGTAACCTCGCCCGCTATGCAACAGAGGAGATGTCTGCTAACGCCAAGAAGCAAGCAAGATTCCGTAAGGGTCTAAGCCTTGAGCTTCGTCGTGATCTGCGCCTCCACGAGTGCGCAAGCTTTCAAGCCCTGGTCAACAAGGCGATCAGTGCCGAGATTGGTCATACCGACTTTGAAGCCACAAGGAAGCACTCCCGTGACTTTGGCTCGTCATCTGGTTCCGTGTTTCCAAAACATAGGCTGTGGGTTCCGAACTGTTCTCTGCCGCCAAGATACACACCGAGGCCATCCTACGTGGCGCCTCAGACGAATCAGACCAACCCTCCAACAAAAACTTATGGTGGTCCAGCTAGCAATGCTGCACCATGTGCCAACCAAGTGATATGCTACAAGTGTGGAGAACCAGGGCACTATTCCCGTGAGTGTCCACAAAATGTGGGTGCCAAGCAACCCGGAAAGTCCGTCGGGCAAGGCAAGTCGGGCAAAGCTTACTATGTGAAGCCAACTCCTGCACGTGGCCGTGTGAACTATGTCTCAGCAGAAGAAGCTGCGGAGGATCCCGACGTCATACTGGGTACGCTTCTTGTTAATCATCACCCAGTGTCTGTTCTCTTTGACACTGGTTCTTCTCATTCCTTCATTTCAGAAAGTTATGCATAGTTGCATAACATGTCTTTTTGTGATATGCCAATCCCATTGGTTGTCCAAACTCCTGGTAGTAAATGGCAAACCTCTAGGATAACCTATGACAATGAAATTCTAGTAGACAGGCTAGTTTTTCTAGCCTCATTGATAGCCTTGAAATCTTCGGATATCAATATCATCTTGGGTATGGACTGGATGTCAGCTCACTATGCCAAGATTGATACTCATTCTAGAAATGTTCAGCTTACCCATCCCTTGGGTGAGATAGTCGATGTCTCTACTCGAGTTGCCAAATGCCAACTCTATTCCCTAAATGCCAACCCTCTTCCGGAACTTGAAGACATCCCGATTGTCCGTGACTTCCCGGATGTTTTTCTAGAGGAACTGCCAGGAATTCCACCTGACAAAGATGTAGAGTTTGTGATAGATCTTGTTCCGGGAACTGTCCCAATAGCCAGAAGACCATATAAGATGGCACCCCTGGAGCTAGCCGAACTTAAGAAGCACCTAGATGAGGCCTTGAATAAAGGTTTCATTCGTCCTAGCTCTTCTCCTTGGGCTTGCCCTGTCCTCTTCGTCAAGAAGAAAGACGGAACGGATCGGATGGTTGTAGATTACCGACCAGTTAATCTGGTCACCATAAAGAACAAGTATCCGCTCCCCAGGATCAACGATTTGTACGATCAGCTCGCTGGATCCTCAGTCTTCTCCAAAATGGATTTGAGGTTGGGATACCATCAAATCAAGATCAAGAACGGGGACATTCCAAAAACGGCTTTTGTTACTCGTTATGGCCAATACGAGTACACCGTCATGTCCTTCGGTTTAACCAATGCCCCAGCCACTTTCTCTCGTCTTATGAATTCAATCTTCATGGAGTATTTAGATAAATTCGTCATGGTATACCTCGATGATATTCTCATCTACTCGAAGAACGAACAAGAACATGCCGAGCATCTAAGGCTGGTATTGATGAAACTTCGAGTGCATCGCCTTTATGCCAAGTTTTCAAAATGTGAATTTTAGTTACCAGAAGTGACCTATCTCGGCCACGTAATCTCTGGTAAGGGTATTGCTGTCAATCTTGAGAGAGTTCAAGCTGTCCTTGATTGGACTCAACCTGAATCGGTTAAGCAAGTTAGGAGTTTTCTTGGTCTAGCAAGCTATTGTCGCCGCTTTGTCGAGAATTTCTCCGAGGTTGCAAAGCCTCTAACTGAACTCCTCAAGAAGGATAAAAATTTCGAGTGGACACCATAGTGTGAGTATAGTTTTCAGGAACTGAAAAGACGCCTGACTTCCGCACATGTGTTGCTACCACCAGATTTTTCTAAGGCCTTTGTTATCTATTGCGACGCCTCGCGACAAGGATTAGGTTGCATTCTCATGCAAGATCGTCATGTGGTCGCATACGCATCTCGACAGTTGCGTCCACATGAGGATAATTATCCCACACATGACCTTGAGCTTGCAGCAGTGGTCCATGCACTAAAAACCTGGCGACATTACCTTCTGGGTAATCGTTGCGAAATATTCACTGATCACCAAAGTCTAAAATATATCTTCACCCAGCCGGATTTGAATCTCAGGCAAAGACGGTGGGTTGAGTTGATCTCGGATTACGACTTAGGGATAACTTACACCCCGGGGAAGGCCAATGTTATGGCTGATGCACTAAGTCGTAAATCTTATTGTAACAATTTGATGCTACAACAAGGTCAACCACATCTCTATGAGGACTTTCGGAAGTTGAATCTTCATATTGTTCCTCAAGGATTCCTTTCTACCCTGGTGGCGAAGCCTACCCTTAAGGATCAAATTATAGCTAGCCAGAAGCATGACAAGGGTATATCACAGATCAAGGAGAATATTATTAGCGGAAACGCTAAAGAATTTTCCATGAATGATCAAGGTGTTGTGTTCTTCCAGAATCGTCTAGTGGTTCCTAAGATCCTACATCTAAGGCAGTTAATTCTGAAGGAGGCCCATGATTCTCCTCTCACCATTCATCCCGGTAGTACTAAGATGTATCAGGACCTACCCCAGAGGTTCTGGTGGACTAGGATGAAGAGAGAAATTGCTGAGTTCATTGCTAACTGCGACGTTTGTCGTCGAGTTAAGGCAGAACATCAAAGGCCTGCTGGCACCCTTCAACCTTTAGCTATTCCTGAATGGAAATGGGATAAAGTTAGTATGGATTTCATTACCGGATTTCCCAAGTCCAAGAAAGGAAGTAATGCTATCTTTGTGGTCATTGACCGTCTTTCCAAAGTAGCTCATTTTCTTCCCGTTCGTGAGAGTATAACAACTAGCCAGCTAGCGGAGTTATATCTCTCTCGAATAGTGTCTCTTCATGGTGTTCCCCTGGAGATTAACTCAGACTGTGGGAGTATCTTTACTTCTCACTTCTGGGAAATTTTTCAGAATGCCATGGGGACTCACTTATCTTTTAGCACTGCTTTCCATCCCCAATCAAGTGGTCAAGTAGAAAGAGTGAATCAAATCCTAGAAGATATTCTCCGAGCTTGTGTTATATCATTCGGTATGAATTGGGAGAAGTGCCTTCCATTCGCCGAATTTGCTTATAACAATAGTTATCAATCAAGCTTGGGCAAAGCTCCATTTGAAGTTCTCTATGGACGAAGATGTCGAACACCTCTTAATTGGTCAGAAACCGGAGAGAGGCAACTCTTTGGCCCGGATATGATCCAGGATGCAGAAGAGCAGGTTCGCACTATTCGTGAAAAGTTGAAAACAGCCAAGTCTCGTCAAAAGAGCTAAAATGATCGTCATCATAAGGCTGTGACCTTTGAAGTTGACGAGAAGGCTTACCTTCGGGTTACACCTTTGAAGGGTACCCATCGATTCGGTATCAAGGGCAAGTTGGCTCCTCGTTACATTGGTCCTTTTCGCATTCTTGCCAAACGAGGAGAAGTTGCCTACCAGTTGGAACTTCCTCCGCATCTTTCCAAGGTTCATGATGTCTTCCACGTCTTGCAACTCAGGCGTTGCTTTTCGGATCCTATCCGTGAAGTGGACCATCAAACGCTTGATCTCCAAGATAATCTTTCTTATCGAGAATACCATGTTCGTATTCTCGACCAAGCTGAGCGTACTACTAGACATCGGAACATTAAGTTTCTTAAAGTTCAATGGTCAAATCATTTTGAGAAAGAGGCAACATGGGAAAGACAGGATCGTCTTCGACAAGAGTATCCCGCGCTATTCCCGACGACTTCTAAATCTCGGGACGAGATTCTTTTGAGTGGGGGTGAGTTGTCACATCCTTGGAACCCTAACCAAGGTTTAGCATTGTGCTCATATTTTCTTTGCATTGCATCCAAGAAAATGGCAACAAGATCAAAGTAAGTGGTGAAGGGAAGCTCAAAACCCTAGCCACTTCTCAATTCAAAGGAATTATGAACTTATTCAAATCAATGAACCCAAAATGGCCTCAAGAAAAGTTCAACTTTTCTAATAATTCTTGAAAACAAATAAGCAATGAAGGAAACAATTTCCTTTATACTTTTGCATTTTAAATAAATGCAAAAGACTACTGGTTTCAAGTTTTAAATTTGAATTCAAAGATTTATAGTTTTCAAAAATGCTGAAAACTTTATGGGTGATTGGAAACATTCCAACTAACACCCCAACATTTTTCAAACTACTTATAGTTTGATTGTGAAGACAAAATAAATGGGAAACAATGTTAGTAAATAAAAAAGAAGAAAAAGACAAAGGAAGAGCTTACCTGTTATCTGTCGCCGGCCCAGCCCACCAAGGGCTCCCCGGTCATCTTCCTCCTCCTACCAGTAGGCAGAGGAGAAGATGAGCACGGCGGCCAAGACCCGGCCACCTCCTGCGTGCCTGATCGCCGCTAGAGGCCCCCAGGAGCGCCAGCGTGACGCCCCGAGCCTACTTCTCCTCCTCCCCGCGGCCTTATCTCCTCCCCTCGGCCTCTCGTTCCCCTTTCCCCTCTCGGATCTCTCTCTCCCCGAAGCTCCGGTCGCCGTCGATCCGTCGCCTCCCGGTCCTCCCCGACCCTCCCGGCAGCTTCACAAGAACCGTCGTGAGGTCCTCTTCCTGTTCCCCCTCTTCCCGAGGCCATGCCCCTCCTCTAACCCCATTAGCCGCCGGAGCCCGAAGGTCCTCATCGCCGGCCATGTCGTTGCCGTCGTTGTGGTACCCCGCTCGTGAGACCGAGCTCAGAAATGAGCTCCTGGAGCTGTGTAGATGCCGTAGAGCCTTTTCCCCAGCTCGCTAATTCCCCGCAACGCCACACCCGACGATGCCCGAGCCGCAGCCGCCGCTGACCTCGTCGCCGGCGTGGATTCCGGTGACCACTGGGTCCAGCTCCTCCCCCTTTAGATGCGGCGCTTCACTAGCAAGTCGTAGCATTAAACCGCGCCCAAACCTGAGGCCTGTAGCGTCGTTTAGCTCAACTCCGACGAGCCCTTCACCGGGCCCGTGGTCGCCGCCGGGCATATTCCGGTGGGGGCCGACGTGGTCAACCTAAATACCCACTAAACACCCCCCTAGCCACTGACAGTGGGCCCCAGGGTGGGTCAAACCCAGTTAGGGGCTGGTCAACTCGGGGATTAGTCCCTGGTCACTGACCAGTGGACCCCCACTGGTCAGGTTTGACCTGGCCCAGCCTCTGTTGACCAGAGACGTCACCCTGACGCAATAAAGGGATTTTCTAATATAAAAAATAATTCCAGAAATGTCTAAAACTTCTAAAAATCATAGAAAATAATCTGTAAGTCCAATGAAAATAATTTATATATGAAAAAGTACCAGAAAAATTCAAGGAATCTGAATATGTCATTTTCAAACATGTTTGAAAATGTTACTGAACCCAAATATGTAGATTAACGAATAAGTTAATTCTTATAAATACTTTGGAGATGGAATTTGGAAATTATTTAAATTTCACTACAAATGATATGATCAAACACTGTCCAAATCACAAACCAGCAACCTAACATGTCATCCCATGCATGTTAAAAGCAAGTTGATCTGAGCATCAGGTCGAATCAATTAAAATGGTATCCGAGAATACCTCGTTTGAAGTAATATTTGAATTTGATTCAAATCAACTTCAAACCTAATAAATGTTAGCTATAATAGTATACCACTTTGCATCCTCATGCCATGCTCATGCATCATCTTGTTGCATATGCTTGTTATTGATTGTTGTCACTCTTTTCGGTAGGCTCCGCTCCTCCGGATTCCACCGAATATCCGACTGACGGATAGTGTCCCTCCTCTGAGCAACAAGGCAAGCAACCATTTTGATCATCCCGATAAATCCCATGTTCTCGCTCCTGCACTTACTTATTGCATTAGGATCAAATGCTTCAAATGCTTTTGCCACGTTAGTTGAACCCACTTCCTTTGCATGACCTATCCTTGTCACAGTAAATAGCTGAACCTTGCAACCTAGCATACCTGGTAGTTGCTTGAGCCATGATGTGCCTTATCCTTCTATGCATGCTATGCTTAGAGTTGTGTATGGTCTGTCATCTGGGAGATGAACAGAATTGCGAGAATGTGTTTGGCAAGCAAAGGCTGGGTGTTGAACCTGATTTGGTAAATGTACCGGTGAAAGGCTGTGTAGGAGTACATGGCGGGTTGTTTCATTGGAACCGTCCTTAGGAACTGAGTTCCGTGTATGTAATCCAAGACGAGATACTACCACATGCTGGGCCCTGAAATATGACCCCGCTTGACTTACTAATCACTTAGTACTCGGTCCAGGAGTTGCAAGTAGTTTCTGGTGTTTATAGTCATGCTGGAGGCCGTGCATGGTGCGGACCTGAGAGGTGGGTTGTGATGCGATAGGCAGTGGCACGGTGTACCAAGTGGCACCCGGATGGTGGGCGTGGGAACCCTCCGCACATCGTTTGGGGCCATGGCGGAAACCTCGGCCGGACTGCCGTGCGGGTTACCCTCAGATAGGCGATAGACCCGGACTAGGTACTAGTATGGTTAACGGTCGTGGCCGACTCCCTCGCTGGGCTTCCGCTTGAAGGTTGCCGAGGTGCATGACGTGCACATGGCGATAAGTGGCGAGAGCGTGTGTGACGAAGTACACCCCTGCAGGGTTATGATCTATTCGAATAGCCGCGTCCACGGATATGGACTACTTGGAAACATATGTTGTTCATAGATAACTTCAATGGCTACTCATAAAATTGTCAAGATAAGCATGAGTGTCGTGGACGGCATTTCCGTATGGAGACGGAATGATTCCACGATGGAGTATTGTTGTGGTGTTAGTTGACTCGTGTGCAAGAAATCATGTTGTCAAAAATTGTTTTAAAATGTAAGTTGTCTAGCCACGAGTCAAATGTTGGATTTCCACATGAAACCCCACAATTCCTTATTGATACATTGCATGAGTAGATAGTTATCCTAAAGTCTTGCTGAGTTACTCCGTACTCATGTTTGCTTAATAATTGTTGCAGAGGTTGTTAATGACCCTAACGGAGGGTTCTTCCTAGACATCGACGACGACGAGTAGCTAGTGTCCCAGCTACGATCTGGCCCTAGGTTGGGTCTGTAGTATAGTCAGGCCATGTGCCTTCTAGTTTCACCTGTCTGTACTCAGACAGTTTTAAACACTTCCGCTGGCTTGTAACTAAATGACTGCTATGATGGGTCGTGAGACCCTTACTGTGTAATATTATGTGTGTGGCCCTTCCGAGCCTCTTAAATAAAGCTTGTATGTTTATGGTTATGTTGTGATGCCATCGATGTATCTATACATATCGGTATGCCATGCGTACGTGTGGCATACTTGATATGTATGGGGTTCGATTACCTAGCTGTAAACTTTAGTAGCACTCCTTACAGGGAAATGCCCCTTTGTGATCCAACGAGCCATGGTAGCTCGTTACTGCTCCGGACACATTGGTTGACCGGCGTGTGTCCTTCTTAGCTGCTGTGTTTGTCCCCTTTGGGGAAATGTCACGCGATGTAATGGAGTCCTTGTAGCTTGCTACGACTCATCTACATTCGCTGGTGACCGACACCTGCTTTGCTGGGTCATGTATGCCTGTCCTTGTGCGGAACTGCCACTTTGGTTTATGACTAGACATGTCGATCCGGGTTCTTTGTCATTGGAATGCTAACGACACAAATGCATACGTGAGTCAAAAGGCGCAAACGGTCCCGGCTAAGGTAAGGCTGCAGCTGTGGGGTTAACCGTGCATGAGACCGCAAAGGGATGTGATGTGTTACAAGCTGGATTCCTATGGCTTAGGATCAGGGTCCCGACACAATCATAACAGAATTATGATGGTCTGGACGCAACAAAACAGAAAGCAAAAAGCAAAGATAAATTCGTTGGGTTGCCTCCCAACAAGCGCTATTGTTTAACGCCTTTAGCTAGGCATTGATAATTGAATGATGCTCACACAAAGGACGAGAATTGAATCACAACGAGAGCATCATAAAGCATGTGAAAATCACACCTAAGTCTAACATACTTCCTATGCATAGGCATTTTATAGGAAAACAAATTGTCAAGACAACCAATAACTACCATATGCAAGGAAGAAGAAATAAACAAGAGCAATCTCAACATAACGAGAGGTGATTTAGTGATATGAAAGTTTCTACCACCATATTTTCCTCTCTCATAATAATTATATGTGGGATCATATTCGAATTCAACTATATAACTATCACATAGGATATTCTTTTCATGATCCACATGCATGCAAAGTTGACGCTCTTCAAAAATAGTGGGATTATCGTCAACTAAAATCATGACTTCTCCAAACCACTTTCAATCTTATTGCAAACATCATATTCATCATGAGGCTTAAAAAAATCAAGATCAAAAGAAAAATCATCACCCCAATCATGATCATTGCAACAAGTAGGGGACATAGCAAAACTAGCATCCCCAAGCTTAGGGTTTTGCATATTTCTAGCATGATTGACACTAATAGGATTTATAGTGAAACCATTGCAATCATGCTTTTCATTCAAGGAGCCCTCGTGAATCACTTCATAAATTCCTTCATCATGATTTTCAGATTCACACATCTCAAGCAAAACTCCATAAAGATAGTCAAGTGCACTCAACTCACTAGCAATTGGATCAACATAATTGGATCTCTTAAAGAGATTAGAAAGTGGATGAGGATCCATATCAATAGATTTTTAGCAAGTGAAGATGCAAGCATATTGAAGGCACAAAGCACACAAGCGAACAGAGAGCAAGCGAGAGAAAAGGGCGAACGAAAAAGGCAAATATTTTTGTAAATTTTTGTTTTTCAGAAGTGGGGGAGAGGAAAATAAGAGGCAAAAAATTAAATGCAAGAGATGAGTTTGCGACACTTACTTGGATGAGTTCTTGACTTGATCCTCCCCGGCAACGGTGCCAGAAATTCTTCTGCTGCGGCAACAGACAACAGTGCCAGAGATTGACACGTTGACGGAGGCTGGGCTTGCGTTGGTTTTTCCCTTGAAGAGGAAAGGGTGGTGCAATACAGGAGCAGTAAGTATTTCCCTCAGTTTGAGAACCAAGGTATCAATCCAGTAGGAGAATCTCGTCAAGTCCAGAGTACCTGCGCAAACAGAAATGAGCTTGCACCCAACGCTATAAAGGGGTTGTCAATCCCTTCAAGATTGATTGCAAAGTGAGATCTGAAGGCGGAAAGTAAAACAAAGTAAAAGAGTAAGGCTGAAAATATGGTGTGGAGTAGACCCGGGGGCCATAGTGTTCACTAGAGGCTTCTCTCAAAATAGCAAATATCACGGTGGGTGAACAAATTACTATCAAGCAATTGACAGAACCGCGCAAAGTCATGACGATATCTAAGGCAATGATCATACATATAGGCATCACGTCCGAGACAAGTGGACCGATACTTTCTTCATCTACTACTATTACTCCACACATCGACCGCTATCTAGCATGCATCTAGTGTATTGAGTTCATGATGAACAGAGTAACACCTTAAGCAAGATGACATGATGTACAGGGATAAACTCAAACCAATGATGAAAATCCCATCTTTTTACCCTTGATGGCAACAACACGATGCGTGCCTCGCTACCCCTTCTGTCACTGGGTGAGGTCACCGCACAGTATGAACCCAAAACCAAGCACTTCTCCCACTGCAAGAATCATAGATCAAGTTGGCCAAACAAAACCCACAACTCGAAGAGAATTACAAGGCTATGAAATAATGCATATAAGAGATTAGAAGAAACTCAAATAAGATTCATAGATAATCTGATCATAAATCCACAATTCATCGGATCTCGACAAACACACCACAAAAGAAGATTACATCAGATAGATCTCCATAAAGATCATGGAGAACTTTGTATTGAAGATCCAAGAGAGAGAAGAAGCCATCTAGCTACTAGCTATGGACCCGTAGGTCTATGGTGATCTACTCACGCATCATCGGAGAGGTCATGGTGTTGATGAATAAGCCCTCCGTATCCGAATCCCACCTCTGGCAGGGCACCAGAACATGCCCCAGATGGGATCTTGCGAAGACAGAAGCTTGTGGTGACGGAAAAGTACTTTGGATGATCTCCTGATTTTTTCTGGAATTCTTGGGAATATATAGGCGAAAGACCTAGGGCACAGGTGGCCCAGGGAGCCCACAAGCCTGGGAGGCGCGGGCCCCCTAGTTGCGGCTAGGGGGCTTGTGGGGTCCCTGGTGGCCCCCTGCCCTGGTTCTCAGGCTCCCCGATCTTCTTCTGTTTCAGAAAAATCTTTTTCAAAGTTTCATTCCGTTTGGACTCCGTTTAAAATCCTCCTCTGAAAAGGGTAAAAAACACGGAAAAAACAGGAACTGGCACTTGGCACTAAGTTAATAAGTTGGTCCCAAAAAATATATAAAAGGCATACAAAACATCCTAAGTTTGACAACATAATAGCATGGAACCATCAAAAATTATAGATACGTTGGAGACGTATCAGTAAGCCTTGGGTCTTGAAGCATCCATCCATCCCTTCGTGCCTGGGTGAAGCTTTCCACAAGAAGTCATGGCGCTTCTCCATGCATCCCGGGTCGTCCACTGGTTTCCCCAAGGAGCTCATCTAAACCGTCCTTCACCCAGAGGTATATTGCATCATGAGGTCTTGAAAAGTCTTGGAGTGTCCGGTCTTGATTATCATATTCTCACAACACTCGTGATAAACACTCAACCATAACCCCGTCTACTAAAAGCATAGTAAAATAAATTCATCGTCCCCGGCCAAGTAACAAGGGTGTTGGGGTGCCTACCACATGATACTACATCAAGATCCAAAATTTCCAAGTACCTACTTTGCATGCAATTGGGTGAAGAAAGGTAGAACTACAATGCATATAAAACATAGGTAATAACATGATCAAAGTGACTTGCCTTGCTGATGGTTGTCGAGTTCGAGAACTTCTAGGTAACAAGCTTCGCACTCTGGGTGATCTAACGACACAAACACATACACACAATAAGCATCACAATGACAAGAAATCAAAATAACACAACTATCAAACAATAGCTAAAGCATAGCGCAGTGAGATTGCCTTCACATAACCAAAACAGAATCTGTTTTGATGAAAACCCCAATATACAAATATCTCCAAAATTCTTAAACTGAACCTACTGATAACTAATACCACTAGGGATCAGTAGCAAACAGATTTAATTGAAAATCTATTTTTAAACTCTCAGTATAAGCAAAACAAGATTTAAATCAAATCTGTTCTAGTTCAAAATTTATAAATCCAAACATACACAAATTATAAGTTTTCGGAAACTACAAGAAAATGGTGATCTAACACAAAAAGAATCAACTTCAATGGATTTCTAGATTAAAAGTTATAAGGAAAACGAAAACAGAACTAATTCAGTTACAAATTTAAAAAACAGAAAAAGGAAAAAAACTATTCTAACGAACAGGGTACACGCGGCATGATGCGATTAGTCTAGACCTGTGCATGTTTGGTGTAAACTAACAAACGACCGCACTTTAGAAGAAAACTGTCCGGGCTTTAAGTGATCTAATAGGGGCCTTAGGATCAAGATCTAAAGGTAAACACACAAAAAAATTAACAACAGGGAGGTGAGAGAGATGTCTCCCGTTGTTGTCACGGGAGGGGTTTCCTCCGGTGAGATGGCCGGCGTGGTGAGCAGATCCGGCGTTGGGGCGGGGGGTGGTCACCGGCGGGGATGGGGCGGCGGAGGAGGGGGTGGTCGGCGCTTGGGGGAGGTCGGCGCTCGTGGCGAGGTGGGTTGCTGGCTCGTGGTGCTGCTCGTGTCGGCCTGGCAGGGGAGTGACGCTGGCGAGGGTGAGTCCTGCAGGGACAGGGGCAATGAGGTAAGGGCAGGGTCGACGTGGGGATGCAACGGGGGGTGTAGGGGGTGGCGGCAGGGGGTACCAAGGACCTGTGGAGAGTCTGTGGAGATGTGGGAAGCTCTTGTAGGGCCGGCTCCGGCCAGGTCTCGCAGGGGGGCGTGGAGGCGACAGATCGGAGTGGTGGCGAGGAAAATGGAATGAGGAGGGGCGTGGCTTTAAATAGAGGGGTTGGACCCACGATATCCGGGAAACTTCCGTGTCATCCACGACTCGAGGTATATCACATATACCCGAGGTAAGTACCCGATCATCATCTTTCCCCTGACAATACTAGACAAAGAGGTCCACTCGATTGGTACCCATCCCACATGTTGTACGTCTTACGAGCATCGACTCTGGACAGTATCAACCTTGCGGGGACCAACGGTGTGCCTGGAACTCGTAATAATGGCATAGTCGTCCTACCTGGCACGACCCCATCACGAGAGTGACGACAATCACTCCCGCCACTAGTAATGTGGCTCTTTGCTAGCACCGACCAGAGTAATCAACAAAGCCCCGTCCCATAAAGGGGTATCGTGGTCGTACTGGTAAGGTTGGGACGGTCAACACATCATAAATCTAATCCCCTTTCCAAAACCATACTCACACAAAACACCGGTGCATCACTTCACCAAAAGTGACCACCAACTCATCATCACCCTCGGGCATTAGTGGCACCCGACGGGTTTTTTATAAACCTTTGAATTAACTCATCATCATGCTCATGATAATATACTTTTACTTGTCAACATGGTATTAGCATGACCCTCGAGGGGTAGGGTCAAGCTCAATGCAATGATTTTCTAACTCTACTAATCAACATGACAGTAGCATGATCCTCATAGATGGTAGGATCAAGCTCATCAAGCTTGTGCTCTGAGGAGCCATATGTATAACATCACCATCATGCAAGTGCTTCGAAGAAGCCTTCGGTTCCATCACACCACTGATGAACCGGCACTATGATCACATGCAACGAAAAAGTACTTGCTATTCTAGCATGCATCAATTCATATGCTTAAGTCATGGTCAAAGGGCTGCTTGCCTTGGTTAGCTAAGTATCCGGGTACTTCGAGGTCTTCCGCTCTGAATCCTTCGTCACTCGGTAATTCTATCATTGAGAATAGAATAAGTAAGAAATAGCTCACACAAAAACAGATCACAAATCACTTTTGAAAATGTTGCAGAACTTGGTTAAATTCAAGTTGTTACTTTGAAAAATGTTTTCTCTTAGTTTTTACTAGCTAAGCATTTTTAATAATGACTAAACAGAGGCAAACTATTGCTTTTAATACCTTTATATTATTATAAAATAGATTTTGTTTTTGAAAAATATCAACAATGGCAGAATAAAATACTACTCATTTTTAGAAAACTATCAGTGGAAGAATTATATTTTTGCACTGGGTAGTTATTTTTACAAAAATCATTTTAGTCTCAGGTTTAAAAATAAAAGAAAAAGGCCAAAGCCTGGCCTGGGAAGCAGGCCGGCCCAGCCAGCCAGCACGCTGCCAGGCGCACGCGCGCCAGGTTTGAACCTGATGTGCGGGCCTTGGGGTCAGCGGCTGTGGCTGCGTGTGGGGCAGCTCCAGGACGCCAACAGGTGGAGCCCACCTGTCAGGTTCTTCCCCTACCTCCGGCCACGGAGGAGGAGACGAACTCCGGCGAGGCTACCGTCGTCCAAGGGCCTAGCTAAGGGCAGGAATTGGTTCAGCATGCCTCCGCCTACCTACAGGTCGTCGGGACAGTGCCGGAGAGGCTCGGAGTCGCCGGCGACGAGGTGGTCGTGGCGGAGGGGTTTCGGGATGTGGTTGAACTGGTAGCTAGGGGCACGGAAAAGCTCGGGGCTGTTGGGGGGAAAGGTTCCTGGTGTCGAGGGGAGTGCTCTGGTGGGTCGAGTGTCGCAGGAGCCGGCGTGTAGCCGGAGATCGACCGGAGCTCCGAGGAGGAGGGGCCTCGGTCGATCTCGAGCACCGGGGCTCTGCGAGCTCGATTGGGTGGCTAGGGGGAGCTAATGGTCGTGCAGAGGCTGCTGGAGGGGTGCTGAGGTGCCGGGGAGGCCTATTCATAGGCTCGCGATGGTGAGCCAAACTCGGTGCGTCGGTGACTCACCGCGGCGCGCGTGCGTGCACAGTGAGGAGCTGGTTGCGAAACCACGTTCTCCGGACGTGGTTTAGGACGCTCTGAAGCATCGGCCGTAGAGCGAGAAGGCGTGGGGTCGAGCTGCAGCGTCCGTGCATGCTCGGCCGAGTCGGGTGCGCGCGGGCACGCATCTCCCGAGTTCTAGCGCGGGGGAGGAGGGTTCCTGGCGGCTGCTGAACACTGAGGGGTTGTCGGGGGAGGTCTTGGACACTTCGGGGGAGGTTGGAACCGGCCGAGAGCATCGTCCCCTTCTCGGTTGCTCCCTGTAGCGTGTCCAGAGCGCAGTTTTACATGCCACGGCATGCTGGCGTGCTCTGGAGCACTTCAGACGTGTCCCTCATGTCCTGGGTGTTGCTGGGAGTGTAACTAGCCGTTGTGTGCTAGTGTGAGCACTGGCTGGTCAAGGGGGACAGGTTTTACTAGTGCTATCAGTCCTGATCTGTGGCACAAATTGGAGTTCTTGTCACTTGTGTTTGAACTGGGGAGGGGCCAGTTGACTGGTGTTTAGGTTGGTCTGAGGCACCAATACACCAAGTTTGAGGCTCTGACATTGGGTAAAACAGTGGCTAGGTAGGTTTTTACCTTGCTGTCAGAAGGTGTTCGACAGTGGTTTGGGGTGCTTCCACTCCACCACTGGAACTGCAACTTAACAGGTTTGATCTTGGGGTTAAAGTAGGGGTTTCCACCAATTTTGAGCTCCATTGAACACGTTTAGCTTTGTAAACTTGAAAATGCATCAAAGTGGCTAGATCTGTCCTCTCCAAAGGGAGTGTGACCAAACAGAGTCTAGCAAATCTCTTTTTTTGGTGTGGAGTCCTCATTTGAGGTGCCAAACACCCCTGCAAAGTTTTAGCCCCATTGGACAAACTTTGCTATGTAGAGTTGTTCCAACTCTATTCTGGACAGAGAGGGTTTTAGACTCATTTGGTGACCTTCCCCACCTTGGATCAAGGTGAGATTTTATGGGGGCACCAAATATCGCTTGGGGAGGCTCCTGTAATTTAATGGGATTTTATTGACAATACTTCATTTGGAAATATCTCAAAAGGTTAAAAAAGACAGGAATGGTTTTCAGGGTTTTACTCAAATAATTATAATATAAAATAGGGTTGAAAATCTTATATATCGAAAATATATGTCCTTCTGAGTTTCCATGATTTTACTCAGAATTTTCTAAGGCAGAGAAGCATTTTTCCTTGTGGGAATATCATTCCTGGCCTTAGAAACAGACATGCATTTAAAATAGAAAAAATAATGTTTTAAATCATTAAATAATGTTTTTGGCAAATAATAATAGTATTTGAGTTCAGATCACCAACTTTGGTTGGGAGTGCTACTAGGCATCATGAGCTAGTAGTGTAACCCAAGCAAGGTAGAGATGATGTGATGTCAAAGAAAAGAGTTTTGGAAATTCATTTTTAAAAAATAAATAAATTTGCCATGGGTTTGGATCAACAAGCAAACAAGCATACATTAATACAAGGCATTCATAGCATTCACAACATCATCATAAAAAGTTTTAACAAGCCCTGATTTTTGCAACTTAAAACATTGGTGGTGAAAAACAGGGTGTGACAGACCTATCGCTTTTACAAGAATCTCGTCCCCGAGATTCCTAAGCTAGGCGTTAAATAGCTCTAGAAATTCTGATCGGAGATAGTCTTCACGTTCCCATGTTGCTTCTGCTTCGGTATGGTTGCTCCACTGAACCTTGAAATACTTGATGGCGTGGCTTCTGGTGCAACGCTCTTCTTCATCTAGAATGCGAATCGGCTTCTCGCGATAGGTAAGGTCCGGTTGAAGGTCAACAGCTTGGTGATCAATGTCCTTGCAATGATAGGAATGGTTCGGCACTTGTAAGCACTTCCAGAGTTGTGACACGTGGAACACGTTGTGCACACCCGAAAGTTCTGGGGGTAGCTCCAACTGATAAGCCACTTCCCCGCGCCTTGCCGCGATCTTGAAGGGTCCAATAAACCTTGGGGCTAGCTTCCCCTTGACATGGAAATGCTTGGTTCCCTTAAGAGGCGTAACGTGCAGGTACACCTGGTCTCCGGAAATGAACTCCACATCCTTGCGGTGGGAGTCCGCATAGCTCTTCTGTAGTGACTTAGCTGCCTTCAGGTTTTCTTGGACAAGCTGCACCTTCCTCTCCGCTTCCTGCAGCGCTTCTCGCCCAAAACTAGTCCTTCACCGGTTTCGGACCAATTGAGTGGGGTGTGGTACTTTCGCCCATATAGCACCTCCAATGGAGCCATTTGAAGACTGGACTGGTAGCTGTTGTTGTATGAGAACTCAGCAAACGACAGACACTCTTCCCATTTGGCACCATGAGCCAAGACACATGCACGGAGCATGTCCTCGAGTATCTGGTTTACCCTCTCGGTCTATGCGCCCGTTTGCGGGTGGAAAGCCGTGCTGAAAGAGAGCTTGGTTCCGAGAGCTTCTTGAAACTTCTTCCAGAATCTTGAGGTGAACTGCGTGCCGCGGTCGGACACGATCTCCTTAGGAATTCCATGAAGGCTAACGATGCGCTCAATGTAGAGGCTAGCCAACTTGTCGCCCCCGTAGGTGGTGTTGACCGGAATGAAATGAGACACCTTAGTTAAATGGTCGATGATGACCCATATGGAGTCATGACCCCTGCTTGACCGGGGTAGTCCGGTAATGAAGTCCATGCCGACCTTGTCCCATTTCCATTCTGGCACTTGAAGAGGTTGTAGCAGCCCAGCAGGTCGTTGATGCTGAGCCTTGACCCGCTGGCATACATCGCACTTAGCGATGTAGGAGCCTATTTCTCTCCTCATGCCATGCCACGAGAATCGTTCTCGGAGGTCTCGATACATCTTGGTACCACCGGGATGGATCGAGTATGGCGTGTCATGGGACTCTTGCAGGATCAAGTCCTTGAGTTCGGCCTTGTTGGGCACGCATAAACGTAGCCCGTACCACACCACTCCTTGATCATCAACCGAGAACCCTGGGGCCTTGCCTTCCCGTATCTTCCTCTTGAGGCCTTCAATACTCTTGTGCCCCTTCTGGGCTTCCTTGATATCATCAGCCAGAGTTGCTTTGACTTCGAGGTTGGCCAGGTATCCTGGTTCGACTAACTCCAGTCCGAAGCTTTCCATCTCTTCATATAAGGTGGGCAACCGTTCCTTGAGCATGACGTTCAAGGTGCCGGCCTTCCGGCTTAAAGCATCGGCCACCACGTTTGCCTTACCGGGGTGGTACTGAATGCTGAGGTCGTAATCCTTGATTAACTCAAGCCATCTTCGTTGCCTCGTATTCAGCTCCCTTTGGGTGAAGATATATTTCACACTCTTGTGGTCCGTGTATATTTCACATTGCTTCCCCACAAGGTAATGTCGTCATGTCTTCAAGGCATGCACTACTGCTGCTAACTCGAGATCATGGGTGGCGTAGTTCTCCTCATGCGGACGCAGTTGCCGTGACAAGTACGCCACGACTCTGCCATCTTGCATTAAGACTCCACCAAGTCCGGTTCCGAAGGCATCACAGTAAATCACAAACTCCTAGTTGATGTCCGGGGTAGCTAGTACCGGGGCGGTAGTCAGTCTTTTCTTCAACTCTTGGAAGCTGGCTTCACATGCCGGTGTCCATGCGAACTTCTGACCTTTCTTCAAAAGCTGAGTCATAGGTCGAGCGATGCTGGAGAATCCCTCTACGAACTTGCGGTAGTATCCCGCGAGCCCGAGGAAACTCCTGACATACTTCACGTCTCTTGGCGATTCCCCAGTTGGCCACTGTGGTAATCTTGGATGGATCTACTGCCAATCCGCTTGCCGTCATGATATGACCCAAAAATCCAACTTCGTTCAGCCAGAATTGACACTTGCTAAACTTGGCATACATTTGGTGCTCTCAAAGCTTTCCCAGAACTATTCTCAAGTGTTGCTCATGCTCTTCTTCGGATTTTGAGAAGATTAGTATGTCATCAATGAATACGACGACAAACTTATCCAAATACTCCATGAAGACCTTGTTCATGAGGTACATGAAGTAGGCTGGGGCATTTGTCAATCCGAAGGGCATGACTGTGCACTCATAGAGACCATATCGGGTCACAAATGCAGTCTTGGGTATGTCCTCGGGTCGAATCTTCAACTGGTAATATCCGGATCGCAGATCGATCTTGGAAAATACCTTAGCTCCATTTAACTGGTCAAACAGGTCTTCTATCTTGGAGAGTGGGTACTTGTTCTTGATTGTGACTTCGTTGAGAGAACGGTAATCGACGCAGAGTCGAATGGTACCATCCTTCTTTGATACAAACAGAACAGGTGATCCCCAAGGTGACGCACTCGGGCGAATGAATCCTTTCCTGAGTTGCTCCTCGAGCTGCTTCTTCAGCTCTGCTAGCTCCTCGGATCCCATCATGTAAGGCTTCTTATAAATAGGCCTTGACCCGGGCATGAGCTCGATGATGAACTCGATGTCTCGGTCAGGAGGTATTCGGGTAGCTCGTCAGGAAAGACGTCCGGGTACTCACAGACTACTCGCACTTGGTCGAGCTCTACCTCGGATAGGCCGTTGATTCGAGGTACTTGAGCTGATACCTGTGCAGAGACATACTTGACCTTGACCCATTGGTCACTTGTCATGTTAATGGCCTTGTTGGCACAGTCCAAAAGACTCTGGTGCTTGGCCAGCCAATCCATGCCGAGAATTACTTCTAAGCCTTGCGCCTTAAGCACAATGAGGTCTGCCAAGAAGCTCGTCCCAGTGATAACTATCTCGACCCTTCTATACCCTAGATTGGACCTCAACACTGTTCCCGGGGTTTGAATTGCCATCTTCCCATGAAGCAGAGTGGGTTTTAAACCACACTTCTCCGCAAACCTTTGAGTAACAAAAGAATGCGAAGCACCACAATCAAACAACACTGTAGCTGGGGTGGAGATGACGAGGAACATACCCAGAATGCAGTCCGGGTCTTCCTGCGCCTCTTCGGCGGTGATGTGATTGTTCCGCCCCTGCCGTTGAACTGCTGATTGCGGGGAACCTGGTTTCTTCCTGGTGCTCCTTGACCTAGGTGGGGTGCGTTGGGATGCGGTGCATCGGGCTTCTTGTTGGGACACTGCCTGGAATAGTGCTCGGTTTGACCACACCCAAAATAGGTGACCTGACCCGGAGGGTTGGTCTTGACTCCACTGTTATTCAGCGGGTTGGAAACTGGCTTGGTGTTGACTTGAGGTTGATAATTCTGACGGAATACCGGGGTCTTGTACTACTGCTGCTGATAGTTGGGCCTCGCAGGTCCTGACTGCCATAGTCTTGGTCTTGCATTAGTGGGTCCTCCACTGCCTATCGTCTTGCGCTTGCGGGTGTCGTCCATTGCACGACGCTTGTCTTCCAACATAAGTGCCTTGCTAACCAGGTCGCTGAAGGTCTTGCAGTCGCAAACTACCAACTGGTATTGCAGGGACTGCTGCAATCCTTCCATGAAGCGTTCCACCTTAGTGGCCTCAGTGTTAACATCCTCAGGGGCATACCTCGACAAGAGGTTAAACTTCTGCAGATATTCCTTAACAGTTCCACTGCCCTGCCTCAATGCTCGGAATTCCCGCTTCTTGATGGTCATCATTCCTGGAGGAATATGAGCCGCGTGGAATCCTTCCTTGAACATTGCCCAAGTGATGACTTGTCCACCTCGCATGATCTGGAAACCATCCCACCAAGCCCTGGCGGTGCCTCCGAGATAGTGAGAGGCATAAAGGACCTTCTCACGTTCATCGGTGCACTTGACCAGCGCAAGGAGGTCTTCAATAGTGCGAATCCAGTCATCGGCATCCAATGGTTCAGTCGTCTCCGTCAATATGGGAGGCGTAGTCCGCATAAACTCTGAGAGAGTAGAGCGGCCATTGCCATTCCCATTCTGTGGCGGGTTGTTCAGTAGGACTTGAGCTAGCTGCTGAATAGCGGCATTGTTCGCTTGACGCTCCTCACGAAGAGCATGAAGGAACTGAGCCATAGTCAAGTTCTTGGGAGGAGGTGGCGGAGGAACATTTCCATGCTGCTCATGGTGATCTCCAGCGTGAGCTTCTCCTTCGGTTCCCTGCGGCTGACCTGAGGAGGCGGCGCCGGGGTTGCCGAAGGTGCTGTTGCGGGTTGCATTCACCATCCTGTCATGGAAACAGACAGGTCAAAAATCCGCCTTGCTTGAAACCACAAGCGTTTGCTCTAGTAAGAGGGGGTCCAAATGTGTGCTAGTGCGAGTTTTTAAAACCAAAGTCCTGGAAACGGAATTTGCATTCATTGAAAACAAGTGACGTAGTCGCATACAGGCTGCCTAAGGCAGAATGTGGCTTACATCATACACACTCATGACTTAAAATATCAGATACATGGATACTCTACGCTCAGGGGTACTCCTAGTTGCCTATGCTGAAATCCTACGCGGCGGACTGCTCGGTCTCAAAAGTGGGTTCGGCAGGATCTTCGTCTTCGTCGGTGTCTTCTTCCTTCAACGGAGTGGAAGAAAGAATCAACACATCACGGCGTCTCTTTGGTGAGGCGGTGAAGAGCTCAGTATACTCTTCCGCTGTCAGGCGGTGACTCTGAAGAGGGACAGCCCGGATTGGTGGCACACCACCTCTGGTGGCAACACCGGACCTTCCTTCAGGTGCGCCTGCTTTCTTCACCTTGCGATTCTTCATCTTCTCAGTGTGAAGTAGGCCCTTGACTTGCTGCAGTTCTTGGCGAAGCTTCGTTGATTCCTTAACCAGAAGGTGCGTCAAGGTGTTGGATGAGAGACTGAAGTAGGTTTGAAACCTTAATGGCATCCCATCCTCAGACGATGGGGTGAGCGTCCAACTCCCGTCCACTCCTTCCTTAAGAAAAGGCGGTTGATGAGTAGCGGGCTCATCAGCCATCTCAGGGAGGATATCGCGGAGATGCACGAGCGCCTCTCGTGTGGCTGTCTCCACTGCTAGCATCAGTTCCCCCATTTGTGGTCCTTCAAAGAACCAACTAGTGGGGAGTCATTAGCCTTCACTATCACGTCCACGTGATATTCCTTAGTGTCGGCGTTGACCTAGTGCTCGTGGTAGAGGAAGATGGGCGTGCGACATACGTGGCACTTCTCGAGGCTATCCACCAGGAGTAGGGGAAAGCCGGTCTCCAGAATCGTCTCAGGTACGGCGGGCATCTACAAGATATAGGAGAGAGAGAGAATCAGAAGGTTTTAGGTGCAAAATCGTGTAAGGTTGGTGTACTAATCGTTTTCGGCTAACGTCCATGCTACCTAAGGCTTCCTATAGTCAGGATGGCTCTGATACCAGTTCTGTGGGGACCCCGACTGGTAAGTCGAGATCGCCGTGCCGAGTGATCCCAAGGATCAATGCTCACTGAACACAAATACTGCATAATAGAGTCTTACATCCAAATACCGAATATTACATCAAATGACTGAAGGGTCAGGTTCACAAACGGGGCCTAAGGCCAATAAAACGGGTACAACGGGTAGAGGAAACTCATAAGGGCTAAGCGGGTGCCCATGCCATCAAGCCTACACCGACAGGCATTCTGACTTGGAAGCGTCCTAGAACCCAGGTCCGTCTCCGAAGACGTACTCATCGCCAAACTCCGGCCCTTCCTTGTCTAGTCAATAATATAACCAGTGGCAAGCCAATGAGTACTTTGAATGTACTCGCAAACAGCCCATGATATGAATAATGAAAATGAAGGATGACAATATCATGCATTTCTAGTATAACTCATATGGGTGGAATGATCATGAATATGCATCAAGTTAAAGAATTACTCTTGAAGAACAGGTTACAGATATCAACATATCTGCTAAGGGCTGAACCAACCGGGTTCACCCTATATGCCAAGTCATCGGACTTTTCATAACCTCAATGTATCAACTGAGGGCTAAACCATCCGGGTTTACCTTATATGCCAAGTCACCGAACTTGGTCATATTATCATTATGATAACACCTTTTTAACACCACACACACACTCACTCACACTTGGTTTATGCGGAAATGCTGGACGTAGTTTAAGCAGGATTACCCAACTGTCCTTGACCGTGGACACGGCTATTCGAATAGTTTGACACTCTGCAGAGTTAGTACGCTGGACCCACGAGATCCGGGAAACTTCTGTGTCATCCACGACTCGCGGTATATCACATATACCCGAGGTAAGTACCCGATCATCATCTTTCCGCTGACGATACTAGACAAAGAGGTCCACTCGATTGGTACCCAGCCCACATGTTGTACGTCTTACGAGCACCGACTCTGGACAGTATCAACCTTGCGGGGACCAACGGTGTGCCTGGAACTCATAATAATGGCATAGTCGTCCTACCTGGCACGACCCCATCACGAGTGTGACGACAATCACTCCCGCCACTAATAATGTGGCTCTTTGCTAGCACCGACCAGAGTAATCAACAAAGCCCCGTCCCATAAAGGGGTATCGTGGTCGTACTAGTAACGTTGGGACGGTCGACACTTCATAAATCTAATCCCATTTCCGAAACCATACTCACACAAAATGGTGCATCACTTCACCAAAAGTGACCACCAACTCATCATCACCCTCGGGCATTAGTGGCACCCGACGGGTTTTTTAGAAACCTTTGATTTAACTCATCATCATGCTCATGATAATATACTTTTACTTGTCAACATGGTATTAGCATGACCCTCGAGGGGTAGGGTCAAGCTCAATGCAATGATTTTCTAACAGTACTAGTCAATATGACAGTAGCATGATCCTCATAGATGGTAGGATCAAGCTCATCATGATTGTGCTCCGAGGAGCCATATGTATAACATCACCATCATGCAAGTGCTTCGAAGAAGCCTTCGGTACCATCACACCAATGATGAACCGGCACTATGATCACATGCAATGAAAAAATACTTGCTATTCTAGCATGCATCAATTCATATGCTTAAGTCATGGTCAAAGGGCTGCTTGCCTTGGTCAGCTAAGTATCCGGGGTCTTCGAGGTCTTCCGCTTCGAATCCTACATCACTCGGTAATTCTATCATCGAGGATAGAATAAATAAGAAATAGCTCAAACAAAAATAGATCACAAATCACTTTTGAAAATGTTGCAAAACTTGGTTAAATTCAGGTTGTTACTTTGAAAAATGTTTTCTCTTAGTTTTTACTAGCTAGGCATTTTTAATAATTACTAAACAAAGGCAAACTATTGCTTTTAATGCCTTTATATTATTTTAAAATAGATTCCGTTTTTGAAAAATATCAACAATGGCAGAATCAAATACTACTCATTTTTAGAAAAATATCAGTGGAAGAATTATATTTTTCCATTAGGTAGTTATTTTTACAAAAATCATTTTAGTCTCAGGTTTAAAAATAAAAGAAAAAGGCCAAAGCCTGGCCTGGGAAGCAGGCCGGCTGTGACAGCCCGATGCCGACGCATCTTGGGCGTGACACCGGCCCAGCCAGCCAGCAGGCTGCCAGGCGCGCGCGCGCCAGGTTTGAACCTGACGAGCGGGCCCCTGGGGTGAGCGGCTATGGCTGCGCGCGGGGCAGCTCCAGGACGCCGACGGGTGGAGCCCACGTGTCGGGTTCTTCCCCTACCTTCGGCTAGGGAGGAGGAGACGAACTCCGGCGAGGCTACCGTCGTCCATGGGCCTAGCTAATTGCAGGAATGGGTTCAGCATGCCTCCTCCTACCTGCAGGTGGTCGGGACAGCGTCGGAGAGGCTCGGAGTCGCCGGCGACAAGGTGGCCGTGGCGGAGGGGTTTCGGGATGTGGTTGAACTGGTAGCTAGAGGTACGGAAAAGCTCGGGGTTGTTGGGGGCAAAGGTTCCTGGTGTCGAGGGGAGTGCTCTGGTGGGTCGAGTGTCGCAGGAGCCGGCGTGTAGCCGGAGATCGACCGGAGCTCCGAGGCGGAGGAGCCTCGGTCGATCTCGAGCACCGAGGCTCTGCGAGCTCGATTGGGTGGCTAGGGGGGAGCTAATGGTCGTGCAGAGGCCGCTGGAGGGGTGTTGAGGTGCCGGGGAGGCCTATTTATAGGCTCGCGATGGTGAGCCGAACTCGGTGCGCCGGTGACTCACAGCAGCGCGCATGCATGCACAGTGAGGAGCTGGTTGCGAAACCACGGTCTCCGGACGTGGTTTAGGACGCTCTGAAGCATCGGCCGCAAAGGGAGAAGGCGTGGGGTCGAGCTGCAGCGACCGTGCATGTTCGACCGAGTCGGGTGCGTGCGGGCACACGTCGCCCGAGCTCTAGCGCGGGGGAGGAGGGTCCCTGGCGGCTGCTTTACACTAAGGGGTTGTCGGGGGAGGTCTTGGACACTTCGGGGGAGGTTGGAACCGGCCGGGAGCGTCGTCCCGTTCTCGGTTGCTCCCTATAGCACGTCCAGAGCGCAGTTTTGGCATGCCACAGCATGCTGGCGCACTCTGGGGCACTTCAGACGTGTTCCTCATGTCCTGGGTGTTGCTGGGAGTGTAACTAGCCATTGTGTGCTAGTGTGAGCACTGGCTGGTCAAGGGGGACATGTTTTACTAGTGCTGTCAGTCCTGATCTGTGGCACAAATTGTAGTTCTTGTCACTTGTGCTTTGAACTAGGGAGGGGCCAGTTGACTAGGTGTTTAGGTTGGTCTGAGGCACTAATACACCAAGTTTGAGGCTCTGACATCGGGTAAAACAATGGCTAGGTGGGTTTTTACCTTGTTGTCAAAAGGTGTTCGACAATGGTTTGGGGTGCTTCCACTCCACCACTGGAACTGCAACTTAACAGGTTTGGTCTTGGGGTTAAAGTAGGGGTTTCCACCAATTTTGAGCTCCATTGAACACATTTAGCTTTGTAAACTTGAAAATGCATCAAAGTGGCCAGATCTGTCCTCTCCAAAGGGAGTGTGACCAAACAGAGTCTAGCAAATCTCATTTTTGGTGTGGAGTCCTCATTTGAGGTGCCAAACACCCCTCCAAATTTCAGCCCCATTGGACAAACTTTGCTATGTAGAGTTGTTCCAACTCTATTCTGGACAGAGAGGGTTTTAGGCTCATTTGGTGACCTTCCCCACCTTCGATCAAGGTGAGATTTTATGGGGGCACCCAATATGGCTTGGGGAGGCTCCTGTAATTTAATGGGATTTTATTGAGAATACTTCCTTTGGAAATATCTCAAAAGGTTAAAACAGACAGGAATGGTTTTCAACGTTTTACTCAAATAATTATAATATAAAATAGGGTTGAAAATCTTATATATGGAAAATATATGTCCTTCTGAGTTTCCATGATTTTACTCAAAATTTTCTAAGGCAGAGAAACATTTTTCCTTGTGGGAATATCATTCCTGGCCTTAGAAACAGACATGCATTTAAAATAGAAAAATAATGTTTTAAATCATTAAATAATGTTTTTGGCAAATAATAATAGTATTTGAGTTTAGATCACCAACTTTGGTTGGGTGTGCTACTAGGCATCATGAGCTAGTAGTGTAACCCAAGCAAGGTAGAAGTGATGTGATGTCAAAGAAAAGAGTTTCGGAAATTCATTTTAAAAAATAAATAAATTTGCCATGGGTTTGGATGAACAAGCAAACAAGCATACATTCATACAAGGCATTCATAGCATTCACAACATCATTAGAAAAAGTTTTAACAAGCCTTGATTTTTGCAACTTAAAACATTGGTGGTGAAAAACAGGGTGTGACAAAGGCTCAAATATTTCAAAGAATATCCCCGGGTTTGGAGGGTCATGTTCCTCCTCTCTTTTTTTCTTGCTTGACAAAGTATTTTCCCTGGCATTCCTTGGGTGAAGAGAATAGAATTTGCAAATCGAAATCGAAAGAATTTGAATGACACCTTTATTACAATCAAAATGCATAGATGCTTATCTACAATTGTAAAACATTCCAAATTAGGAAATTTGGGATGTTACACCTCACCGGCCCTTGGGCTGGTGTGCTACCCTTGGGCTATTAGGCTCACTCTTGGGTGGGTGGGCCCCTCCCGGTAAAAACTCGGAACCCATTCGTCACTCCTTGTACACTGCCGGTAATGCCCGAAATCTTTCCGGAGACCAAATGAAACAATCCTATATATCAATCTTCGTTTCTGTACCATTCCAGAAACCCTCATGACGTCCGTGATCTCATCCAGGACTCCGAACAACCTTCGGTCACCAACACCTATAACTCAACTATACCGAAACGTCACCGAACCTTAAGTGTGCAGACCCTGCGGGTTCGAGAACTATGCAGACATGACCCAAGACACTCCCCGGTCAATATCCAACAGCGGGACCTGGATGTCCATATTGGATCCTACATAGTCTACGAAGATCTTATCGGTTGAACCTCTATGCCAAGGATTCATATAATCCCGTATACCATTCCCTTCGTCCTTCGGTATGTTACTTGCCCTAGATTTGATCGTCGATATCCCTATACCAATTTCAATCTCGTTACCGGCAAGTCTCTTTACTTGTTCCGTAATACAAGATCCTGTGACTAACACATTAGTCACATTGCTTGCAAGGCTTGATCCATGCTAACTCAGCGGACACCTTCGGAGATACCTCTCCCTCATACGGAGTGACAAATCCCAGTCTTGATCCATGCTAACTCAACGGACACCTTTATAGTCACCCATTAACGCTGCGATGTTTGATACACACAAGGCATTCCTCCTGTGTCAGTGAGTTACATGATCTCATGGTCATAGGAATGAATATTTGACATGCAATAGCAACAAAATGACACGATCACATGCTATGTTTATAATTTGGGTCTTGTCCATCACATCATTCTCCTAATGATGTGATCCAATCATCAAGTGACAACACTTGGATATGGTCAGAAAACCTTAACCATCCTTGATCAACTGGCTATTCAACTAGAAGCTTAAAAGGGACATTGTTTTGTCTATATATCCATGCATGTATCTATGCTTTCATTCAATATAATTATAGCATGGATAATAAACGATTATATTGAAACAGGAAATATAATAATAAATATTTTATCATTGCCTCTAGGGCATATTTCCAACAGATGCTCCTACCATGCTTTGCTTCGAGCTACACCAGCTGACTGCTCCATCATTACGAATAAATACGTATCTGATTTGATACATAGACTTATCCGGATCAGTGTCAAAGCTAGCATCAAGGTAACCCTTTACGACGAGCTCTTGATCACCTCCATAAACGATAAACATCTCCTTAGTCCTCCTCAAGTACTTAAGGATATTTTTGACCGTCGTCCAGTGTTCCGTGATACGTATCCAACGTATTGTTAAGTTATGGAGTATTCGTGCCATATTTTCCTATGCTTAGAATACTTGTATATAGTTTTGATGCACTTTATATGATTTATTTAGGACTAACTCAGAGTGACGTTGTTTTCTGCAGAACTACCGTGGTGTTATTTTTCGTGCAGAAAATGGAAGTTCTCACAATCTCTCAAAAGTTTTTTATGCTTTTTTCTGGATAAAATAAGAAATACCAGAGTGAAGAACCACCGGAGGGGACCCACCTCCGCTCCACCATGACAACTCTCTGTATCAAAGAAAAACACATATGGAGCCTTTTGAGTACCCTGCCGGAGGGGGAATCATCTGTGGTGGCCATCTTCATCATCCCGACGGAGGCCATGACGAGGAGGGAGTAGTTCACCCTCAGGGCTGAGGGTATGTAACAATAGCTATGTGTTTAATTTCTTTCTCTCTCTCGTGTTCTTGAGATGGCACGATCTTGATGTATTGCGAGCTTTGTTAATATAATTGGATCATATGGTGTTCTTCCCTTGCTACCTTGTTGTGATGAATTGAATCTTTCCCTTTGAGATCTCGTTATGTTGGATTTAATATTTTGATCTTGAGAACACTTGTATGTATTGCATGTCGATACCTGTGGTGACGATAGGGTATTCAATTGATTCACCTGATATATTTTATGGCATCAACTTGCGGATTCCGGTGACCTTGGGGATTTATGCATATGGGTTGATTGCACGTTTTCATCCTACTTTCTTTGATAGAAATCTTGGGGTACTACTTGAAGTTCTATGTGTTGGATTGAATATGATGAATCTGAAATTGTTTGATGCATGCCGAATAATTAACCCACAGATACTTGGGGTGACATTGGAGTATCTAGGTGACATTATGGTTGATTGATATGTATCATAGGTGTTATTCTTGTACGAACTCTAGGGTTGTTTGTGACACCTATAGGCATGGCCCAAAATATTGATCAGAAAGAATAACTTTGAGGTGGTTCACTGTGTAGAACAACTTCTTATTACGTTCCCCGCTAATAGGAACTGTAAAGTGATTCTTTGTTGCTTGTTGAGGGATGACCATATGATTCTACTATGTTAGCATTGTTGAGAGATTGCACTAGTGGAAGTATGAACCCTAGGCCTTGTTTCTAAGCATTTATACAATGTTTTGATCGTTGTTTGCCACTAGCTACCCTGTTATTTGTATTTATTTAGATTATAAAAATATATTTCTACTATCCATACTACACTTGTATCACCATCTCTCCGCCGAACTAGTGTACCTATACAATTTTCCATTTTATTGGGTGTGTTGGGACACAATATATTTCTTGTATTTGATTGCAGGGTTGCTTGAGAGAGACCATCTTCATCCCACACCTCTCATGGATTTATAAACCTTAGGTCATCCACTTGAGGGAAATTTGATGATGTCTTACGAAACTCTGCACTTGGAGGCCCAACAACGTCCACAAGAATAAAGTTACATAGTAGACATCAAGCTCTTCTCTGGTGTCGATGCTGGGGAGATGAGTGCTTGAAGATATATCTTTAGATATTTTAATTAAATCTTTTAGTATTTTGTTTTATAAAAGAAAACTAAAAAAATGTAATTTAGGTTACCTCAATTGATTCACCTTTTTAATGTCTTTCGTGAAAATGATGGTTCAGAAAATTGTGCTCAATTGTTAGAGGAATAATTTACAAAAATACTTAATGTGGATTCCTTGAATGATGAGCATGATAGTAATATTGGTAGTATGAATCCTCTTAATATCCATGATGCTAATGATGATTGCACTAGTCATGATAAAAAGATTCCCTATAAGATGTCAATTTTTGTGGAGTGAATAAAATGTGTAAAGATATGCCATACATGGATGATAGATTTTGTAAGAAGCATAAATAAAATCAAACTAGTTGGTGGCTTAAAGTGATATATGAATTTGCCCCAATATTATGCTCTGTTCATCCCATTACTTGTGAACTTTGCAATAGGGTTGGTCATCTTAATTTCCAATGCATGTATTTTTATGATCAAACTGTTTCGAAACATTGTGATAATTTGATCTTTGGTGAGATCTACAATGAACTTTGTTTATTTTTCGGGTGTGAAGAATTGTCACGTAAAAATGATTGGTTCAGTACATTCCTTATTACTAATGATAATGAAAATAATCTACATGAAATCTATATGTTTTGTGTACTGAATTGCAATGTGAATGATTATATTACCAACTATGGAAGGACGAGAAAACCAATAAATTATAAAATGAATGCTAATAAAAGGTAAAGGTCTCCCAATACCCTCCTATTGTCTCTCATAATGAATTAGGTTGAAAAGAGGAGCTTCCCATCAAACCATTTTCTTCAATAAAATTACTTAAACCCACACAAAATGTGGTAAAGGAGAAGAAGAAGAGAAGAAAAGCTAAATCTAAAAAGGTATCCCTCTCAAATAATGTTGCTCCTATCATTGTTGAGAGTGAATATGAAAGTAGTATGGACGATGATACACCTCATGATTATTTTGTTCTGCCTATTACTTGTTGTGATGAGGATGATTGGGAAGATAATGATGTTCCTTATAATATTGAAAATATTTTTGGCACTAACTTGGAAAATTATTATGATAATAATTGTTATACTATTGGTGCCATTCAAAGTATTTATAATTATGATAATGATATGAAAACCCACAAGTTTGGGGATGCTATGTTTGATGAAGATGATATTTTTAGTCCCCCAAGTCTTGATGAGAAAATTTATTATGATGATAGAATGCCTCCTATTTATGATGATGAAAGTGGGTTTGGAGGAGTGTCAACTCTAGGTACTAATTATCCCACTATTTTGGAGGGTGTTGAATCTTATTATAATGATAAAAGTGGATTTGGAGAGGTCATGACTTTGTTTAGTAATGATTCCACTATCTTGGAAGTGGTTTCAATTGATTATGATGAGACCAAAGTTGCCAGGTATGATGGTTATTGTGATGATACTTATGTTATAAAAAGTAGTGCTTATATTATTATAAAACTTGTGGAAACAATTTATAATATTCAAGTCAGCTATGATACTCCCATTATTATGTATGAGAAATTTGCTTATGTGGAGAGTGATAAATTTTCTATGCTTGTGGATCTTGAAAAGAATGCTTTACGTGATAGTTATATTTTTGAATTCCTTCATAACACTGCAAAAAATTATTATGAGGGAGGAAAATATGCTTGTAGGTGTTCCAATAATGTCAAGTTTCCTCTCTATGTGTTGAAAATCTTAAAGTTATGCTTGTTTCGCCTTCCTATGGCAATTGATTCTTGCTTCCATGAATTGTTTGCTCACAAAATCCATATGCATTGGAAGTGGGTTAGAGTTAAATATACTTTTCATGTGATCCATGATGCTCTCTTGCATATTTCAAATACTATATTTATGTGAGCATCATTGAAATCATCGTGCCTAGATAAAAGGCATTAAAGAAAAGCGCTTGTTGGGAGACAAACCAAAACTTCTTTTTTCTATTTTTTGCATGTTCACGTGATTAAGCTACTGTAGTAGTCTTGTTTTGTGTCTTTTATTTCAATAAATTGCCAAGCGAAGCCTTTGGGATAGTGTGGTTACTTGTTTGTTTGATTATGTGCAAAAACAAAAACTTTAACATCGAGTGAAGAATTTCTCTGATTTTACTGGAGCATAAAAAAATTCTGAACTTTTTACACTACTTTAACGTGCAAATTCTCTGCATTTCCCTAATTTTTCAGAATTTCTAGAGTCAGGGAAGTATGGTGTTCATTCAGGTCTTCACAGACTATTCATTTTTTAAACAGATTCTTTTTTGCATGCATAATTTGCTTGTTTAAGTGTTTCCATAGCTTATATTGAGTGATTATAAATTATGGGAATGACATAATATAGTAGGGTTTTTGTGAGAACAATTATGAATCTTGTCTTGGCATTACCTAAGTGAATAATCTATCCTCATTACACTAACCCATCTCACCAAGTTACGTTAAGTTTTGTGTGATTCCGGTTTCCAAGTTTTGGGTTAGATACCGATATGAGAATAATAGGGAGCAGCAAGAACCTAAGATTGGTGATGACCAAGGCACCCCCAAGTTAATATCCAAGGAAGACTAAAGCGTCTAAGCTTGGGGATGCCCCGGAAGGCATCCCCTCTTTCGTCTTCAACATTATCGGTATATTTTACTTGGAGCTATATTCTTATTCATCGCATAATACGTGTTTTGCTTGGAGCATCATTTTCTTTGTTCTCTGCTAGATATTTTTTACAATCTTGTTTTTCAATAAAAAGTTCCAAGAATTGCCTTTAGAATGCTTGAATTGCATGTGTGATGTGTGTTGTACAAAACTAGAAACTTTTTCTAGGGTATTTCAATTATCAGATTTTACTGGAACATAAAAATTTACTGCAATTTTTACACATTAATTAAATAAAAATGTTTTATCATGTACCAACTTTTCATAATTTTGGAGATATATAAGTACGCTTTTTAATTTAATTGCTACAGACTATTCTGTTTGGACAGATTGCTGTCATAGTTTTGTTATCTACTTATCCTAGAGTTTTCATGGCTTATATTGATAAATATAAATTGTGAAAATGATATTATACAATTCATAATGTTTGAAAATTATTATGCAACTTGTCTTGGAAGCACATTAAGTGTTAATTTATTCTTATGTGTACTAACCTATCTCACGAGATCTTTCCAAGTTTTATGTGGATGAAGTTTTGGAGACTTAGGTGAAACCGTGATATGAGAGGATCTAATGAGATACAAGAGCTCAATATTTGGGTTTACCAAGGTACCCCAAGTAAATATTACAAGAAGTCTCAGACATATAAGCTTGTGAATGTTACGCATCCCACCTCTCTTCATCAAACAAATATCGGTTGGCCTATGTGGAGGCCAAATTTTTATTTGTCCACATGATATGTGCTATTCTAGGGGTGCATTTTTGTTCATTTTGATATTTAAATAAAATTACCAGATCTTAAAATATTTATTGAGAGAGAGAGAGTCCTCACATAGTTACTTAATTGTTTAACTACTCATTGATCTTCACTTATATCTTTCGAGAGTAGTTTGATATTTACTCATGTGCTTCACTTATATCCTAAGAGTAAAGTATGAATGAATTGAATATAATAAATATTAAGTTATCAGTGTGCTTTATGCTTAGTATTAGGTTCACATTTTGTTCAAAAAGTAAAATCTATAGTAGTTTGACAATCACAATATTGGTCATACAAGCAATTGATAAATGATTATTATAAGTATGAGAACTTCGACATACAAATATATTATCATGTACATCTTTTATGATTGTGAATACCCATGAATTATTTTCAAACTTGATCAAATAGTTGATGTTGGACAATGAAGACAACGTAATGGTTATGTTTGGGTATATTTGCATAGAAGTTATATTGTTATGGATCCTCCAACATGTGGTGCTTGTTTAGAACCTTTTACTAGCCAAAACTTCTTACTAAGTAGAGAAACTACTTGTGCATCCAGATCCTTTAGCCAAGTTTCTTCCATGAGAGCCCACCATACCGACATATATATGGTATTTCACTGCCATTCCTAGTAAATTTGCATGTGCCACCTATAAATCCTTCAAATAAACATCTGTTTTGTGTGCCCGTACCAGCGATTGGGGCGGTCAATATCTTCCATGCTAAGTGGGTTACTCTCATGATGAGTGTTTATTCACTTGTAATTGTACGAGAGAGGCTGGTAAAAAGGATTATGAGTCCTAACTAATACACAATAAATAAACAAGAACCCCCTTCTACCTCTTGAGCTTGCGTTGGTTTTCCCTTGAAGAGGAAAGGGTGATGCAACAAAGTAGATAAGTATTTCCCTTAGTTTGTTAAGAACCAAGGTATCAATCCAGTAGGAGGCACAAGCAAGGCTCCAATAGTAGTACCTACACAAATAATCAAACACTTGCACCCAATGCTATAAAGGGGTTGTCAATCTGTTCAGAGTTATTTGCAAGGATGAGATCTAATAGAGATAGGTATAAAATATTGATAGATCTCAAAGTAAAACAAAAGTAAATAAATTACAACAAAGTAATTTTGGTTTATAGATCTGACAATATAATATGGAAAATAGACCCAGGGGCCATAGGTTTCACTAGATGCTTCTCTCACAAAGGAAAATGATATAGTGGGTGAACAAATTACTGTCGAGCAATTGATAGAAAAGCGAATAATTATGAAGATATCCAAGGCAATGATTATGCATATAGGCATCACGTCCGTGTCAAGTAGACCGAAACGATTCTGCATCTACTACTATTACTCCACACATCGACCGACTCCTGCCTGCATCTAGAGTATTAAGTTCATGAAGAACAGAGTAACACATTAAGTAAGATGACATGATGTAGAGGGATAAACTCAAGCAATATGATGAAAACCCCATCTTTTTATCCTTGATGGCAACAATACAATACGTGCCTCGCTACCCCTACTATGTCAGTCGGTGAGGACACCGCAAGATTGAAACCAAAACTAAGAACTTCTCCCATTGCAAGAATTACCAATCTAGTTGGCCAAACCAAACAAATAATTCTAATAGACTTGCCAAGATATGAAATCATGAACATAGGAATTCAGAAGTGACTCAAATAATATTCATGGGTAATTCGAACATAAACTCACAATTCATCGGATCTCGACAAACACACCGCAAAAGAGTATTACATCCGATAGATCTCCATGAGATGAACATGGTATGGAAGATCAAAGAGAGAGAAGAAGCCATCTAGCTACTAGCTATGGACCGGTAGGTGTGTGGTGAACTACTCATGCATCATCGGAGGGGCAATGGAGTTGATGTAGATGCTCTCCGTGATCAATTCCCTCTCCGGAAGATTACCGGAAAAGGCTCCTAGATTGGATCTCTCAGGAACACAGCTCCCGGCGGCGTATAAATATTTTCGTGGCTCTTTTTTGGCGATACATGAATATTTGGTAATTTATAGGCCAAGAATTAGGGTTAGGAGACCTGCAAGGGGCCCACAAGCCAGGGGGCGTGGCCACACCCCCCGGGGCGTGCCCTGCAGGCTTGTGGCCTCCCGACAATTGCCTTGCCCCCTACTCCAAGTCTGTTGCATGTCTTCTGGTCCAAGAAAAATCTTTCCGGAGATTTCATTCCGTTTGGACTCCGTTTAATATTCCTTATCTGCAATAGTCAAAAACATGGAAGAACAGAAACTGGCACTAGGCTCTAGATTAATAGGTTAGTCCCAAAAATAATATAAAACAACATATAAATGCATATAAAACATCCAAATATATAATAGCATGGAACAATCAAAAATTATAGATACGTTGGAGACGTATCAAGCATCCCCAAGCTTAATATATAATAGCATGGAACAATCAAAAATTATAGATAGGTTGGAGACGTATCAAGCATCCCCAAGCTTAATTCCTGCTCGTCCTCAAGTAGGTAAATGATAAAAACAGAATATTTGATGTGGAATGCTTACCTAACATATTTATCCATGTAATATTCTCTATTGTGGCATGAATATTCAGATCCATAAGACTCAAAACAAAAGTCTATATTGACATAAAAACAATAACCCTTCAAGCATCCTAATAAGGCAATTGCTTCCTTCCGAAATAACATGGTCTTAGAAAGTTATCCTTACAAGAACATATGGTCTGGCTATGCTGCATCTTCATCGCACAAAGTATCTAAATCTTGCACAACCCTGATGAAAATCAAGCAATTGTTTCACACTTTTTATGTTCTCAAACCTTTTCAACTCTCACGCAATACATGAGTGTGAGCCATGGATATAGCACTATAGGTGGAATAGAATGTGGTGAAGGTTGCAAAAAGAAAGAGGAAGATAGTCTCACATCAACTAGACATATCAACGGGCTATGGGGATGCCCATCAATAGATATTAATGTGAGTGAGTAGGGATTGCCATGCAACAAATGCACTAGAGCTATAAGTGTATGAAAGCTCAAAAATAAAACTAAGTGGTTGTGAAATTCCACTAATTATATGAAAGTGACAAAATAGGAGACTCTCTATGAAGAACATGGTGTTACTTTGAAGCACAAGTGTGGAAAAAGATAGTAGCATTGTCCCTTCTCTCTTTCTCTCATTTTTCCTTTTTTTGGTGGGCTTCTTTGGCCTCTTTTATTTTTTTGCGGGCTTCACTGGCCTCTTTTATTAAAAAAATTTGTAAAGTTCAAATACTCATCCCAACTTGTGAGGGAATCATAGCTTCCACCATGATCTTCTCACACGGGACAATGCTCTAATAATGCAAATCATCACTCTTTTATTTACTTACAACTCGATAGCTAGAACAAAGTATGACTCTATAAGCAATATGGAGCGGATCGTGTGTGTCATAAAAAATGGGATGGTGGTGTTGCATGGCAATATATCTCGGAATGGCTATGACAATGCCATAATAGGTAGGCATGGTGGTTGTTTTGAGGAAAATATATGGTGTCTGTTTTGAGGTAGGTGGGTTTGATGTACCGGCGATAGTTGCGTGGTACTATAGAGGCTAGCAAAGGTGGAAAGGTGAGACTGTGTATAATCCATGAACTCAACATTAATCATAAAGAACTCACGTACTTATTGCAAAACCCTATTAGTTATCGAAGCAAAGTATTAGACGCATGCTCCTAGTGGAAGGGTTGGTAGGAGTTAACCATCGTGCGATCCCGACCTCCACACAAAGGTTGACAATCATTAAGCAAGTCATGCTCCGACTTCAGCACATAAATGTTCACTATACATGAATGCTACGGGAATCACAAGCTTCAATGAAAGTATTTTTTATAATTCACAATTACTTCCTAGCATGACTATCATATTGCCATCTTCACATCTCAAAACTATATGCAAGGAATCAAACTTCTCATCATATTCAATGCACTTAATATGAAAGTTTTTATTATATCCCTCTTGGATGCCTATTATATTAGGACTAAATTCATAACCTAAACCAATTACCATGTTCTTCAAAGAACTCTCAAAATAATATAAGTGAGGTACGAGAGTTTAATAATTTCTATAAAATAAAACACCGCCGTGCTCTAAAGGATATAAGTGAAGTACTAGAGCAACATTGCCTAGCTAAAAAGATATAAGTGAAGCATAAAGAGTATTCTAATAAATTCACGATTCAATGTGTATCTCTCTCTCAAAATATGTGTGCAAAAAGGATTATTGTGGAAAACTAAAAAGTAAAGACTCATATCATACAAGACGCTCCAAACAAATTACATATCATGTGGTGAATAAAAGTATAGCCTCAAGTAAATTACCGATGGATTGAAGATGAAAGAAGGGATGCCTTCCGGGGCATCCCCAAGCTTATGCTCTTTGGTATCCTTGAATTTGAATTGGGGTGCCTTGGGAATCCCCAAGTTTAGGCTCTTGCCACTCCTTATTCCATAGCCCATCAAATCTTTACACAAAACTTGAAAAGTTCACAACAGAAAACTCAACAGAAAACTCATGAGATCCGTTAGTATAAGAAAAATAAATCACCACTTTCGGTATTGTTGTGAACTCATTATTTATTTATATTGATGTAATATTTACTGTATTCCAAATTCTCCATGGTTCATACTCCCGATAAGACCCATAGATTCATCAAAATAAGCAAACAACACAAGGAAAACAGAATCTGTCAAAAATAGAACAGTCTGTAGCAATATGTTTACTTTCAATACTTCTGTAACTCCAAAAACTCTTAAAAATTACAGAAGTATGGGAAATTTGTAAGACAATGTTTTGTAAAAACTTCAGATCAAAATCACGTTTCAGTGAATTTATAAAATTCCTGGAATTAGAGCGAAAGTTTCTGTTTTTCAGCAAAATCAACTTGCAAACACCATAGACCATCCCAAATGTCTTACTTGGCTAAAAAACTAATTAAAACAAGAAAACACAATTATTATAGAGGTAATAATATGTGAAGCACTCAAAAGCATAAACAAAAACAGAAGCAAAACAAATAAAATTGGGTTGCCTCCCAACAAGCGCTATTGTTTAACGCCCCTAGTTAGGCATAATATAATAGATCTAGGTATTGTCATCTTTGGTATCGACAATTGTATGGAGGGCCTTCTCAAATCCGGGAGGCTCTTTCCCCGAGTTTGTAGGTGAATAAATCAACATATTGTCTAAAGTATCCAAATGCTTATAGCAAAGGGTGATCAAAGTATTCAAACGGTTGAGGTTTCCACTAATATGTTTAAGGGGTTCATGATATTGTTGCCGCTCGATTAAGTTCTTATGTAAGTCACTTAATTTTTCGAGAATTTGAAATACCTCTTCTAAAAAATTAACCCCCTTTCGTGTGGAGAAACTCCCATAATCCCCTCCAAAACTTCATACACAGCGTTTGTATTTAATTCAATAAAATTCCCTTTTGAGGCAAAACCTAAGAGTTCTCTATGATATAAAGCCAATCCAATGTAAAAAAAATTGAGCAAAACATTTGCATCTCTTGTTGGGTTGGAGACACAGTAGGATTCTAGTAGCCTATACCATGCATCTTACAAATTTTCCCTTTGTTTTTGTTTGAAGTGTAAAACTTCAAAATCTAGTGACAAAGGGGAAGTGGTAATGCTAGTCATGGAGACGAGTAAAAGACAAAGAAAGAAAGGCGAATAAAAGGAAAATATTTTTGGTATCTGCTAAAAATAGTTTTAGAAGTGGGGTGAGGAAAACGAGAGTCAAATGGCAAATAAAGTAAATGCATGAGATGAGATTGTGATGGGTACTTGGTAAGCATGATCTTCCTATGTATCCTCCCTAGCAACGACGCTACAAATCTTTCTTGCTATGTATCCTCCCCGGCAACGGCGCCAGAAATCCTTCTTGCTATGTATCCTCCCCGACAACGACGCTAGAAATCCTTCTTGCTACCTCTTGAGATTGTGTTGGTTTTCCCTTGAAGAGGAAAGGGTGATGCAGCGAAGTAGATAAGTATTTCCCTCAGTTTGTTGAGAACCAAGGTATAAATCCAGTAGGAGGAACAAGCAAGGCTCCAATAGTAGTACCTACACAAATAATGAAACACTTGAACCCAACACCATAAAGGGGTTGTCACTCCCTTCAGAGTTATTTGCAAGGATGGGATCTAATAGGGATAAGTATAAAATATTGATAGATCTGAAAGTAAAACAAACGTAAATAAATTGCAGGAAAGTATTTTTGGTATTTTTGGTTTATAGAGCAGAAAATACAATATGGAAAATAGACCTAGGGGCCATAGGTTTCACTAGAGGCTTTTCTCATAAAGGAAAATAATACGGTGGGTGACCAAATTATTGTCGAGCAATTGATAGAAAAGCGAATAATTATGAAGATATCCAAGGCAATGATTATGCATACAGGCATCACGTCCGTGTCAAGTAGACCGAAACGATTCTGCATCTACTACTATTACTCCACACATGGACCGACTCCTGCCTACATCTAGAGTATTAAGTTCATGAAGAACAGAGTAACGCATTAAATAAGATGACATGATGTAGAGGGATAAACTCAAGCAATATGATGAAAACCCCATCTTTTTATCCTTGATGGCAACAATACAATACGTGCCTCGCTACCCCTACCATGTCAGTGGGTGAGGACACCGCAAGATTGAACCCGAAACTAAGCACTTCTCCCATTGCAAGAATTACCAATCTAGTTGGCCAAACCAAACAGATAATTCAAAGAGACTTGCAAAGATATGAAATCATGCATATAAGAATTCAGAAGAGACTCAAATAATATTCATGGATAATATGAACATAAATTCAGAATTCATCGGATCTCGACAAACACACCGCAAAAGAGTATTACATCGGATAGATCTCCATGAAGATCACAAAGAACATGGTATTGAAGATCAAAGAGAGAGAAGAAACCATCTAGCTACTAGCTATGGACCCGTAGGACTGTGGTGAACTATTCACACATCATTGGAGGGGCAATGGAGTTGATGTAGATGCCCTCCATGATCAATTCCCTCTCTGGCAGATTACCTAAAAAGGCTCCCAGATTGGATCTCTCGGGAACAGAGGCTCCCGATGTCGTAGAAGTATTTTCGTGCCTCTCTTTTGGCAATACGGGAATATTTGGGAATTTATAGGCCAAAATTAGGGCTAGGAGACCTGTAGGGGGCCCACAATCCAGGGGGCGCGGCCACCCCCTAGGGCGCGCCTTGCATGCTTGTGTCCTCCCGGAAACTGCCTTGCCTGCTACTCCAAGTCTGTTGCGTGTCTTCTGGTCCAAGAAAAATCTTCTGAGAGATTTTGTTCAGTTTGGACTCCGTTTAATATTCCTTATTTGCCATACTCAAAAACATGGAAAAACAGAAACTGACACTAGGCTCTAGATTAATAGGTTAGTCCCAAAAATAATATAAAACAACATATAAATGCATATAAAACATCCAAAACCGATAATATAATAGGATGGTACTATCAAAAAATATAGATACGTTGGTGACGTACCAAGCATCCCCAAGCATAATTCCTGCTCGTCCTCGAGTAGGTAAATGATAAAATCAGAATTTTTGATGCCGAAAATGAAAGTTCTTGAAATCGCGTGATTTTTTTTATGTTTTTTTGGATAAAATAAGAAATAATGGAGCAAAGAACCAGTGGACGGGAGTCACCTATGGGACACGAGGCAACAAGGCGCACCCTGTTGCGTGGTGGGTCCCACGTGGTTGTGACTGGCGAAATTCCAATGCTCAAAATTCCTATATATACAGAAACCTCTAAAAGTTAACGTAGAACTTCTGCTCCACCATGACAACTCTTTGTATCAACGAAAAACCCATGTGGATCCTTTCCAGTACCTTGTCGGAGGGGGAAATCATCGCTGATGGCCATCTTCATCATCCTAGCGGGGTATGTACCAATAGGTATGTGTTTTATCTCTCTCTCTATATCTCTCTCTCTCGTGTTCTTGATATGGCACAATCTTGATGTATCGCGAGCTTTGTTAATATAGATGGATCATATGGTGTTCTTCCCTTGCTATCTTGTTTTGATGAATTTAATCTTTTTGTTTGATATCTCATTATGCTGCATTGAATATTTTTGGTTTGAAAACACTTGATGTATGTATTGCATGGGGATACCCGCGGTCACAATAGGATATTCAGTTGATTCACTTGATATATGTTATGACATCAACTTGCGGATTCCGGTGACCATGGGGATCTATGCATAGGGGTTGATTGCACATTTTCATCCTACTTTCTTCGATATGAACCTTGGGGTACTCCTTGAAGTTCTTTGTGTTGGATTGGATATGAAGTTCTGATTGTCACATAATTAACCCACGGATACTTGGGATGACATTGGAGTATCTAGACAACATTATAGTTGATTGATATTTATCATAGGTGTTATTCTTGTAGGAACTCTATGGCTGTTTGTGACACCTATAGGAATAACCAAAAAGACTGGCCACCAAGAATAAATTTGAGGTGGTTTGCTGCCAACAACAACTTCTTATTATGTTCTCCGTTAATAGGAACTTTGGAGTGATTCATTGCATGTTAAGGGATGACCATATGATTCTACTATGTTAGCATTGTTGAGAGATTGCACTAGTGAATGTATGAACCCTAGGCCTTGTTTCCAAGCTTTAATACAACTTTTGCTCGTTGTTTGCCACCTGCTACGTTGCTGTTTTTATTTATTCAGATTATAAAAATATATTTATACTATCCATACTATATTTGTATCACCATCTTTTTGCCGAACTAGTGCACCTACACAATTTTCCATTGTGTTGTGTGTGTTGGGGACACAAGAGATTTCTTGTATCCATTTGCAGGGTTGCTTGAGAGAGAGACTATCTTCATTCTACACCTCCCACGGATTGATAAACCTTAGGTCATCCACTTAAGGGATATTTGGTGCTGTCATATGTAATTCTCCACTTGGAGGTCCAACAACGTCTACAAGAATAAAGTTTCATAGTAGACATCATTCCACTCTTGGATCACTTTGAAACGTTCCGACCATACTTATGGCAAGGCTCACAACCATTCTTGTGCACATCATTGCATACATGATAGAGCCTATACCTGAGGCTTAGGGGATGACACTCATATTTTCTCTATCTTTCGCAGTTGCTGGGCGTTGAGTCTTACTCAACTTCACACCTTGTAAGACAAGCAAGAACCCCTTCTTGTACTAATCGATTTTTAACTTCTTCAAAACCTTCTCAAGGTACGTGCTTTGTGTAAGTCCTATTAAGCGTGTCGATCTATCTCTATAGATTTTGATGCCTAATATGTAAGCAACTTTTCCGAGGTCTTTCATTCAAAAACTCTTGTTCAAACATATCTTCACACTTTCCAAATGTTCTATATTGTTTCCATCAGCAATATGTCATCCACATATAATATCAGAAATGCTATAGAGCTCACACTCACTTTCTTGTAAATACAAGCTTCTCCATAAACTGGTATGAATCCAAATGCTTTGATCACCTCAGATTCCAACTTCGAGATGCTTGGACCAGTCCATAAATGTATTGCTGGAGCTTGCATACTTTGTCAGCATTTTTAGGATCGACAAAACCTTTCGGCTGCATCATATACAACTCTTCCTTAAGGAACGCTGTTTTGACATCCATCTGCCAGATTTCATAACTGAAAAATGCAGCTATCGCTAACATAATCCCCACAGACTTCAGCATCGTTATGGGTGAGAAAGTACCATTATACTCAACTCCTTGAACTTGTGAAAACCCTTTTGCAACAAGGCGTGCTTTATAGACGGTCTCGTTAGCGTTCGCGTCCATCTTTTTATTAAAGATCCATTTGTTCTGAATGGTCTTACAATCATGAGGTATGTCGCCCAAAGTCCATACTTTGTTTTCATATATGGATCCCATCTTGTATTTCATGTCCTCTAGCCATTTGTCTTAATCCGTGGCCACCATCGCTTCTTCATAGCTCATAGGTTCACCATTTTCTAACAACATGACCTCCAAGACAGGATTACCGTAACACTCAAGGGTTGTATGTGTCCTTGTCGAGCTACGGGGTTCGATAGTAACTTGATATGAAGTTTCATGCTAATCATCATTAGCGTCCTCCCACTCTAATTGAAGTGATGGTTCAATAACCTCATCATGTTCCACCTTCCTCCCACCACATTCTTTCAAGATAAAATCCTTCTCTAGAAAGGATCCATTCTTGGCAACAAAGACCTTGCCTTCACATTTGAGATAAAAGGTGTACCCAATTGTTTCCTTAGGTTATTCTATGAAGACACACTTCTTCGCTGTTGGTTTGAGCTTATCAGGCTAAAACCTTTTCACATAAGCATCGCATCCCCAAACCTTGAGAAAAGACAGCTTAGGTTTCTTGCCAAACCATAATTTATATGGTGTCGTCTTAACGTACTTTGATGGTTCCCTGTTTAAAGTGAATGCATTTATCTCTAATGAATAAACCCAAAACAATAGTGGCAAATCGGCAAGAGACATCATAGAATGCACCATATCTAATAAAGTACGGTTACGACGTCGGACACACCATTACACTGTGGTGTTCCTGGTAGCGTGAGTTGTGAAATGGTTCCACACTGTCTCAAGTGTGTGCAAAACTCGTAACTCATATATTCACCACCATGATCATATCACATAAATTTTATCTTCTTGTTATGATGATCTTCAACTCCACTCTGAAATTGCTTGAACTTTTCAAAAATTTCAGACTTGTGTTTCACCAAGTAAATATACCCATATCTACTTAAGTCATTAGTGAAGGTAAGAAAATAATGATATCCACCGCGCGTCTCGACACTCATTGGACCACACACATCATTATGTATGATTTCCATCAAGTCACTTGCCCGTTTGATTGTACAATAAAACGGGGTTTTGGTAATCTGGCCCATGAGGCATGGTTCACATGTATCAAGCGATTCAAAATCTCGTGATTCCAAAAGTCCATCAACATGGAATTTCTTCATGTGTTTTACACCAATATGAGCTAAGCGTCACTACCTCAAGTGGTACTATCATCATTAACTTTGCATCTTTTGGCATCAATGTTATGAACATGTGTATCACTACGATCGAAATTCAACAAGAATAAAACATTCACATTGGGTGCATGACCGTAAAAGATATTACTCATATAAATATAAAAACCATTATTCTCTGATTTAAATGAATAACCATCACACAATAGACACGATCTAGCTATAATGTTCATGCTCGACGCGGGCACCAAATAACAATTATTCAAGTTTACAACTAATCCCGATGATAACAAAGAGCGAGCATGCCGACGGTGATTACACCAACCTTGAAACCATTTCCAACGTGCATCGTCACCTTGTCCTTTGCCACCCTCCGTTTATTCCATAGTTTCTATTTCGAATTACAAATATGAGCAATATAACCGGTATGAAATACCCATGCACTACTACGAGAGCTAGTAAGGTACACATCAGTAACATGTATACAAAATATACCTTCGTTCATGTTGCTAGGCTTCTTATCAGCCATGTATTTGCGACAGTTCCGCTTCCAGTGGCCAGTCCCCTTGCGATTCAAGCACTCAGTCTTAGGCTTGGGTCCAGCCTTGGGTTTCTTCACTAGAGCAGCATCTCGTTTGTCGTTCTTCTTGAAATTTCATTCTTGCCTTCCTCTCTTGAAAATAGTGGTCTTGTTCACTATCAACACTTGATGGTCCTTATCGATTTATACTTCTGCAAATTTAAGAATCGTGAACAATTCAGGGATCGTCTTCTCCATCCCTTGCATGTTATAGTTCATGACGAATCTCTTGTAGCTAGGTGGTACTTACTGGAGAACTCTGTCAACCACTACCTCATACGGAAGATTAACTCCCAATTCGCTTAAGAGGTTATACTACACAAACATTCTGAGCACATGCTCACTGATAGAGTTGTTCTCCTCCACCTTGCAGCTAAAGAACTTGTCAGAGGATTCATACCTCCCGACCCAGGCATGAGTCTATAAAACTAGTTGCAGCTCTTGGAATATCTCATATGCTCCGTGGTGCTCACAACACCTTTCGAGCCCCGGTTCTAAGCCATACAACATGGCACACTAAACTATAGACTATTCATTATCCCGCGCCTGCCATACGTTCACAACGTCCGCATACGGCATTGGAGGGGGTGCCACACCAAGCGGCACATCAAGGACATAAGTCTGTTGTGTTGCCGTGAGGATAATCCTCAGATTACAGACCCAGTCCGTACGGTTACTTTCATCATCTTTCAGCTTAGCCTTCAATAGGAACACATTAAAATTCAGGGGAGATACTGCGTGAGTTCATGGAAATTTTAGACTAAGTTCACGATAATGAGTTCATTTAATCATATTACTAAATAACTCCTAGTAGAATCTACATCCCTCAGGTTGTCGAAGTGTGACATGATCCAAATCCACCAAACCAAGTCTGATCATCAAGTGAGATGAGGTGGTTTTAATGGTGAACATCTCCATGTTAATAATATCTACTATATGACTCATGTTCAACCTTTCAGTCTCCTGTGTTCTGAGGCCATGTTTGTACATGCTAGGTTTGTCAAGTTTAAACCAATTATTCTTCATGTGCAAGACTGGCTTCACCTGTTGCATATGAACGAAGAGTTTATCACACCCGATCATCACGAGGTGCTTCGAAATGACGAGCTTTTGCAATGGCGCATACTTGGGGAGGACACAATTTTATCTTGAAATTTAGTGAGGGATCATATTATAATAATACCATCGTCCTGGAAAAAATAAGATGCATAAAAAAATAAACATCATATGCAAATTTAATAAGTTACGTGATATGGCCATCATCATCTTGTGCTTTCGATCTCCATCTTCAAAGCACCGACATGATCTCTATCGTCACTGGCATGACACCATGATATCCAACATCGTGTCTTCCTATGGTCGTCATGCCAACTATTGCTTCTACAATTATTGCTAACTCATAGTGATAAAGTAAAGAAAATGGCATGAAATAAATTAAAGACAACCCTATGGCTCCTGCCGATTGCCGTACTCGTCGACATGCAAGTTGTGATAACTATTACACAACATGAACATCTCATACATCACATATATTAATTCACGTCTTGGCCATATCACATCACAACATACCGTGCAAAAACAAGTTAGACGTCCTATACTTTGTTGTTGCAAGTTTTACGTGGCTGCTTGGGCAACTAGCAAGAACCGTTCTTACCTACACAAAGTCACAACAGTGATAATCAAGTTTCCTTTTAACCTTCTACAAGGACCGCCTTCGCCGAATCCGATTCAACTAAACTGGGAGAGACAGACACCCGCGAGACGCCTTTATGCAAAACAAGCTCCATGTCCAGGGTAGAACCAGTCTCTTGTGCGAGGACAAGTAAGGTTGGTCCGAGCCGCTTCATCCCACAATACTGTCGAATCAAGATAAGACTAAGGAGGTAAGCAATCTAAGCACCAATGCCCAAAAACACTTTACGTTCTGCTCGTGCATATCATCTTCGCGTAGACCTAGCTCATGACGCCAATGTTGGGTAACGTTGCATGGGAAACAAAAAATTCCTATGCACACGCAAGATCTATCCATCGAGATGCATAACTACAAGAGGGAGAGTGTGTCTAAATACCCTTTTAGATCACTAAGTGGAAGCGTTAAAATGAGGATTGATGTAGTCGTACATCTTCACAATTCAATCGCAATCCGTCTCGATCAAGCATCCAACGGACAACACCTCCGCGTTCAGCACATGTTTGGATCAACGACGTGTCCGCCTCCTCGATCCAGCAAGCGAGGGGGAGTAGTAGATGGGATCTCCGGTAGCATGACGACGTGGTGGCGGTGGTAGTGGAGCAATCCTTACAAGGATTCACCGAGCACTGCTGTAGATATGAATGGAGAAGAATACAGAGTTGGGAGAGAGGGATGGGTGTGCCTAGGGCTTGGGGTGCGGCTTCCCTCCCTCTCTATCTATCGCTCTATTTATAGGAGGAATGGATAGGTAGGGCACAATGCCTAGCCCCTCTTCCAAGGGAGGGCTGGCCTGCCAAGGGGAAGAGTCTTCCTCCCACAAGGGAGGTGGGCGCCTAGGGGAGGAGTCCCTCCAAGTCACCTCCCCACCTACCACTAGGGCGCATGGGCCCTTAAGGGAGGGGCGCCCAGCCCACCATGGGGTAGATCACCTCCCTCTTCAACTCCTGTGGCTCCCCCAGGGTGGGTGGACCCCCAAGGTGGACCCTAGGAACCCTTTCGGCACTCCCGCTACACTACCGAAAATACCTAAAACCTTTCCGGAACCCGAATACCACTTTTCCATATATAATTTTGTTACCTTCAGACCATTCTGGAACTCCTTGTGACATCCAGGATCTCATCCGGGACTCCAAACAACATTCGATCACCAACATACATATCCCGATAATACTATATGGTCATCGAATGTTAAGCGTGCGGACCTTACGGGTTCGAGAATCATGTAGACATGATCGAGACACCCCTCCGGTCAATAAACAATGGAGGGACCTGGAAGCCCATATTGGTTCCTGATACTTGTGATATGCGTTGATGACGAGATGATGTATATACTTCTCGCTCCTCATTGGTTATCCCAAGTGGAAGGTTGAGATGTAGTCAACAACAAGTTTTCCGTCACACGGAAACTGTAAGGCTTATCGAACTAGAAGGACTCCTAGGACCAACAAGTAGGTGTATCCCACCCTGGCGCTAGCAGGGGACGTGGACCTGCACACACAACAAATAATTTTGCTCCCAACGAGTACAGAGAGGTTGTCAATCTCTGCGGCCTTGTAGTTTGCAAAGGATCAAAACACAAGCGGGAAAGTAATAGTGATTGCAACGGAAAAGTAAATGAAAGCGATAAATGATGGAGGTGTAAACAATGATGGTGATATGGACCGGAGTCACATGATGTTCACTAGTGATGCCTCTCTCCCAAAAGACGATAAACAACTACGCTTGGGTAAACAAATCACAGTTGGGTAATTGACAGAATTATGAACGCACCACAATGCTAATTATGCTACTTGATAGTTAGAGGTTTAATAGTACTGGGCAGTACGCGAAGACAAGTAGACCATTTATTCATCAACATCTACTTACTAATCATCCACCTTGAGATATCTATCCAGAACATCTCGCCGGTATTAAGTTGCGAGCCCCACCCAAAGTGTAAACTCAAAACAACGAACAACTGCATTAATGAACTATGTGTAAGGTAAACAATCCTTGCAACCATGGTCACAAGCACCGTTGTTTTCTCCCTGGTGGCAACAGCATATCCCCTATTCATGTTTCTGTCAATCAAGCTAGACATCGAGGGGCATGAACCCACAATCATGCATAATGCTCCCTCTTGGAGTTACAATCTACTACCCGGCCAGAGCAATAAATAGCAATGGAGAACATGCATGAATCACTAAGGAACATAATATAAAAGGATAATCAAATATATAACTCATAACAATCTGAACATGATCTCATAATCCATCACATCCGAACTAACCGAGCATAGCCATAGCAAGAGAATTACATAGATGCCTTGATCATGTAGGGCATTTCACAAGGACTAACCACTGAAGCACAAGATTGGAGAGGAGACATCACATAGCTACTGGTCATGGACCCATGGTCCAAGGAGGACTACTCACGGCACGTCCGGGAAGCGTCCATGGCGGTGGAGAAGCTCCCGGAGGTCAATCCTACCTCCGTAAGAGTGCCGGGAAGAGGTCTCGTGATGCCCCCGATCTCGGAAGCGCTGCGGTGGCGGAACAATGGAGGAGTTCACGATTCTGGAAGTTGTGGAAGCGTTTTATCTCGTAGGACTAAATATAGGCCGAAGAAGGGCACCGTAGGAGGTGGGGCCCACCCAGGCGGCCTCCTGGCGCGTCCAGGGGTTAGGCCGCGCCAGCAGGTTGCCTGGACGGCCCCTGGCCCCCCTTTGGCCCATCTTCGGTGATCTAGAAGCTTCCGTTACGCTGATTTTTTATATATTTTTCCTGGAATTTTTCAGGCTTCGGAAAATTGGGTAAAAGCCCTTGCAAAATAGACATCAGCAGACAGAAATTGGCACTTTGTGTAGTGAGTTAGTAGGTTGGTCCAAATATGTGTAAAATGATATAAAAGTGTAGCAAAACATATAACAATGTCACCCAAAAGATCATGGAACAAGCAGAAATTATAGATACGTTTGGCGCGTATCAACATCCCCAAGCTTAATTTCTGCTCGTCCTCGAGTAGATAAATGATAAGACAATAATTTCTATGGTGACATGCTAACACACATATAAGAACTTCAAAGTAAAGCAAGTAAGATATGCAATTCAAGTCAAGACAATTACAAGCAAGAATTTACATGTAGTGTTGAATTTAGCAAAGTAAGAATATCAAGGTGCCAGAGCTCTCGTTGTCCGTGACTCGAATGTCTCCAAATGGTGTTTGCGTGCAAGAAGTGGGAGATGGGTTGAGATCATAAAATATATTTTTAATTGAGAAATCAATCTACTAAAATTTCACACTTGGTCTCCTTTGGAATCTTATTTTGACTCATCCCTAGACCACTAGTCAGGCACAAGTCAAAATGATCCTCTCCCTTTTGACTTTGAGCACTCATGCAATGGATGAGCGTAAGCAAGATATGTTGGCACTTAGGATGTCAAATAGAATAATGATGGGGAAGGAAGACAAGATTGCCATGTAACAGATGCACATATGAGCTAAGGTAAGCTCTCCAACGGAACTAGTGGGGGTGCATCCAACTTGTTTGATCATGAAGACCTAGAGCTCATTTGAAGAGGCTCATCATTGGAATATGCAAACCAAGTTCTATAGTGTAAGGGTCCCCACATAGTTATGCATGAAAGATAATCTCTATGTAGTACAAATATAGCCATGGAGTACGAGTGTGGATCTTTCAAAAGGAATAGTAGTGTTGCTCCCTTCTCTCTTTTTTCTTTTTTTTTATTTTCTCTTCTTTTTGTTTTTATTTTTTGCGGCCTCTTTGGCTCTTTCTTTTATCTCTCATTTGTCCTCTTTGGGATCTTTTGTTTTGTACTCTTTGAGATCTTTTCCTCTCTTAAGGGCAACACTCTATGTTCTACAAGAACAAAAAGAAAAATCATCACACTTTATAAGAAGTACTCAACATAAAGACAAGTGAAAACAATCATGATGTATGCAAACGTATGCATCTGCCAGAGTAGCAGGATATGCAATGATACTAGCGCGTCATGTAGCAGTAATAAGGGCAAGGCCCAACTATCATGCGGCTCTACGATCAAGCAAAAGCATGTATGACATGAAGATCAAGTCATGAGATGGTGGATGTTGCATGGCAATGTATCTCGGAAAGGCTATGGAAATGCCTTAATAGGTAGGTATTGTGGCTATTTTGAGGAAAGATAGAATGAGGCTATGTATGACAGAGCGTATCATGTCATGGGTTTGGATTCACCGGCGGAGTTTGCACCAACTCTCAATGTGAGAAAGGGCAATGCACGGTACCGAAGAGGCTAGAAAAATATAGATGGTGGAAGTCCCAACAATCGAATACTCACATTAGTCCGAAGAACTCATTCACTTATTATCGGTAACTCTATATCTAGTTAAGAAATTCACAAAGAGACAAGTACCTCAAGGAAGTTTGTTTGGGGGTTTGGTTATCCTTGCGCATCCTCGACTCATGGTGGCGTGAGGGTACTCTATATATTCCAACCCCTCCAGAGGTTAGCGATCAATTTAGTAGCTAGAGTTCTCAACTAGTTTTTACTTTTTGAAAAACACACGGATTTCCCAAAATACAACACCTATCACTAATAGGCTCAAGCTCTTGGCACCAATAGTCCAAACATTACTCAAATCAATACCTCAAAACTATTGCAAGTTACTACTATACTTAAATAGCAACCTCAATTACCTACTCATGCAAGACACACAACTCAGTGCAACGAGCCAACTCTCTAAACAAGATAAGCATGATAACTCAAGAGAGTTCCAAAAGAAACCTAAATAAAAACTCTTAAAAAGATAAGCATGAATGCTAAGAGCTAAGCATGACACTAGCTATAGAAAGATGAAGAACACACAAAAGATAAGCATGAAAACCTATGTTGTGTTCTAGAGTGGAATGGAGCGTATCTCTCTCCCAAACAAGGTAGGCTAGGTTCCGACTTTTTATGAACAACAAGAAAAACTAAAGCAAACTAAAAAGTAAAGAGCGGGACGCTCCAAGCATAGCACATAACATATGAAGTGATAAAAGTATAGCATGGATATGGACGAACTGATGATTGTTGATAGAGAAGGGGATGCACGGGGGCATACCCAAGCTTAGACGCTTGAGTTTCCTTAAATATTTCTTGGGGTGCATGGGGGAATCCCCAAGCTTGAGCACTTTACACTCCTGTATCTTCTTTCATCATCTCCCATCGCATACTTGAAAACTCCCTTCATACGAAACTCATCATAAGCTGATTAGAGTGGTTAGGACCCTTAATACAGTAATTCATTACCTACTGGAAATAAAGATTTTCATGAAAATCTACTGTTTCTCATCATTTCCCAAAGGTTTTTGCAAAGGAAAATCAAGCTTAAGATTTGCAAAATGATGAAAACGCAAAACACGGCAGAATCTATGAAAAATAGAACAACAGGTAGTAAATAATTTATTCAGGGCACTGATGCAACTCAAATCAAAAAACTCAGAAAAGACGCCAGAAAGACAATTATATAGTGCATTCGTTTAAAAACATCAGATCAAAAAGATGATCTAGTGATTTTCGGCGAATTTTGCCGTCAGGCAGACATAATCTGTTTCTGGACAGCATGTCACAACTTTTGAACTTTCTTGCAATCGAAGGCTATAACTTGGCACAAAGCTTAAAAATAAAGATACAATGATGTTGCTACAATAGTAACAAGCATCAAGACCACTAAAACTGAAAGTAAAAACAAATTGGGTTGCCTCCCAACAAGCGTTTCTTTTATGCCTTTGAGCTAGGCATAATGCAAGAAGGAGGATCAAGATTCTCCGAGGTCATCGGAATAATAAAAACCTTCAAACGGGTCCTCAACAAGTTCATCCTTATTTTTCCTAGGGAACGGGTACGTACCTTCCGCTTTCCCACGTAAGCGTATGTGTCCTTTACCTATATCAATGAAGCCTCTCATGGCTCGGAGGAAGTCCCTTCCAAGCACCATGTTTCCTTGGCTTGGCTTCATGATGAAGAAATCATCCATTGCATTCCTTTTAGAGAATGTAACCTGGACATATTTTACCTTTCCCTCGATTTCAGTAATATCCCCATTAGCATGTTCATGATAATATGAAAAATTGCCCATGTCTAACCAGAGAGAATCATAAACAACTTTTGGCATTATAGAAACCATGGATACAATATCACATTAAGCAAGGAAGTCTTGGTTAGAGATGCTAATTCTAACAAAAGGCTCCCAGTCAGCATCTATTTTCAAAGTATGTTTCTTATCAACCATGGGTTTCTCTCTTTCTCTTAAGTCTAGAGCATATATTGTTCTTTCAATGATAGCAAGTTTATCTATGATAGTATCAAACCCATGATCATAAACAAAGTAGTTAGGTAGACCATGTATAATATCAAGATCTCTAGCCTCATCACACTCTAATTTTTTTCCTTCAGCTTTAATATCAAGAGAGTGTTGACACGACCTAAAAAGACCATGATAAAAATTTCTAAGCACAATTTTGATAGGGATCCAAGGCATAATTCTTTTATGTGCTTCAAAAATTCTATCCCAAGCTTTCTTCATATCTCCTCGAACCCTTTGATGGAAATCTAGGACCTCACATTCCCTCAAAGCACCAAATCCTAACGTGCTTGACAACTAAAATCAAAGTAACTAATCTTTTTTTGGTTTTTGGTATAAGACTCTAAAGCAAAAACTAGAAAGCAAACTAACAAGACTAAAAAGCAAAGTAAAGGATAGCGTGCAACTCCCCTATCTTGAAGTCTGGAGTCCCTGGCAACGGCACCAGAAAACTTTGCTTGATGACGAGATGATGTATATACTTCTCACTCCTTGTTGGTTACCCCAAGTGGAAGGTTGAGATGTAGTCAGCAGCAAGTTTTCCCTCACACGGAAACTGTAAGGTTTATCGAACCAGAAGGACTCCTAGGACCAACAAGTAGGTGCCTCCCACCCTGGCGCTAGCAGAAGATGTGGACCTGCACACACAACAAATAACTTTGCTCCCAACGAGTATAGAGAGGTTGTTAATTTCTTAGGCCTTGTAATTTGCAAAGGATCAAAACACAAGTGGGAAAGTAATAGTGATTGTAACAGAAAAGTAAATGAAAGCGGTAAATGATGGAGGTGTAAACAATGATGGTGATATGGAATGGAGTCACATGATGTTCACTAGTGATGTCTCTCTCCCAAAAGACGATAAACAACTATGCTTGGGTAAACAAATCACAGTTGGGAAATTGACATAATTATGAACGCACCGCAATGCTAATTATGCTACTTGATAGTTAGAGGTTCAATAGTAATCGGCAGTACACCAAGACAAGTAGACCGTTTATTCATCAACATCTACTTACAAATCATCCACCTTGAGATATCTATCCAGAACATCTCACCGGTATTAAGTTGCGAGCCCCACCCAAAGTGTAAACTCAAAGCAACGGACAACTACTTTAACGAACTATGCGTAAGGTAAATAATCCTTGCAACTGTGGTCACAAGCACCGTTGTTTCTCCCTGGTGGCAAAAACACATCCCCTAGTCTCATGTTTCTGTCACGCAAGCTAGACATCGAGGGGCATGAACCCTCAATCATGCATAACTCTTCCTCTTGGAGTTACAATCTACTACTCATACAAAGCAACAGAGAACATGCATGGATCACTAAGGAACATAATATAAAAGTATAATCAAATATATAACTCATAACAATCAGAACATAATCTCATAATCCATCGGATCCCAACAAACCAATCATAGTAATAGCAAGAGAATTACATATATGCCTTGATCATGTAGGGCAGCTCACAAGGACTAACCATTGAAGCACAAGATTGGAGAGGAGACATCACATAGCTACTGGTCATGGACCCATGGTCCAAAGAGGACTACTCATGGCACGTTCGGGAAGCGTCTATGGCGGTGGATAAGCTCCCGCATGTCAATCCTCCCTCCGGCAGGGTGCCGGGAAGAGGAATTCGTGATTCTGGAAGTTGTGGAAGGGTTTTCTCTCGGAGGACTAAATATAGGCCTAAGGAGGGCACCGGAGGAGGTGTGGCCCACCCAGGCAGCCTCCTGGTGCGACCAGGGGGTAGGCCGCGCCAGCAGGTGATACGTCTCCAAAGTATCTATAATTTTTGATGGTTTCATGCTATTATCTTGTCAAAGTTTGGATGTTTTGTATGCCTTTTATATCTTTTTTGGGACTAACTTATTAACTCAGTGCCAAGTGCCAGTTCCTGTGTTTCCGTGTTTTTTACCCTTTTCAGAGAAGGATTTTAAACGGAGTCCAAATGGAATTAAACTTCCAAAAAGATTTTTTCCGGAATAGAAGATACGCAGAAAGCTTGGGAACCAAGGCACGGAGTCCCGGGGGAGGCCACAAGCCCTCATGGCGCGGCTAGGGGGGGCGCCTCCCAGGCTTGTGGTGTAATGCCCCAGAGTGTAACTTGCCATATTTGGAACCTTCTTGTATGTGGGTCCATCTTTTCATTGCCATGTGAGTTATATGCATGTGTCATTTCATGTGATGTTACTTTGTCTCCCCATTGCATTCACGCATTCATTTCATTCCAGGCCTCTTGTGTTGTTGTTATTGTGATCCATGGATGTGGTGTGACATGTGATGATGATATGTGATGTGATGACTGGTGCATTTGAAAGTGGGGTGCAATCATGTTAGTTTGCAACTACGTTTTAAACCCCCCCCCCCTCCTCTATTTCTCAAAAACTCAAGTTTTACTTGCCCTGTCCCTGATTCAAAAATGTTGATATTTTAGAGCGAATTGTGATGGATGTGATGCTAGGTTTATAGTGTTTTGAATCTATTTTTGAGAGGGGTAAATATTCACAAAACAGTTATTTAAATTCTGTTTTGTAAGTATTTAAATGCTCCAAAAATTCCCTTTCCATTTTATTTAAATAGGTCATAATTCCTTATGACCAGGGGCATTTTTATCTTTATTTTTTTAAGACATAGAATACCTAGGGGATTTATTGTTTGCTGGCTGTGTTTTAAATAGGAAAACCTGAGTGGGGTTTTCCTTTCTCTATCTGGCACAAGCAAAGCCCAACTCCTCTCCTAGCTGGCCCAGTAACCCTCTCATGGCGTGTAGCCCACCTCCTTCCCTCTCCTGTAGACGGCGTCTCCCTCCTCTCACCTTTCCGTCAGATTCTTCAGAGACAGCATGACAGAGAGCGACGCCGTGCTCACGGACGTCGAGGTCGCGCGTCCCTCGCCCTCTATTTAACCTCCTTGGCTTCCATGCAGTGGGCTAGGGTTCCTCCAAGCGCCGCCACTCCTTTCCCCTTCCTCCTCCTTCTCCCCAGATCGACACCAAGCGGAACGAGTTCCTCCTCCGCCATGGCCGATCCATGAGGAGCTCGTCGTCGTCGTTGCAGTGCGTCTCCGTCCTCTCCGAGCAGCCCAGGAGCACGCGGGACCTCAAGGGGGCCCGTTCCCGCAGCTAGCCGTCGCCGATCTGCCCTGCTTCCCCTGCCTCGACGACGGCTCTCTTCCGCTCCGACGATCTCCTCCGCCTCGGCTTCTTCCACTACTTCCCCTACTTCCTCTCAGGCAGGCTCGGCTTCCTCGACCAATGGGTGAGCACAAACCTTCCTTCCCCTTCTCTGTCGGCAGACCGCGTGTAGGATCCATAGCTTCGCCGCCTGATGACCCACAAGTATAGGGGATCAATCGTAGTCCTTTCAATAAGTAAGAGTGTCGAACCCAACGAGGAGCAGAAGGCTCTGATAAACGGATTTCAGTAAGGTAATAAATGCAAGCACTGAATGTAGCGGTAACAAGTGATTGTGTAGCAAGGTGAAATGTAGCGAGCAAAAAGTAACAAGTACCAAGTAGTAGCAACGGTGCAACAAGTGGCCCAATCCCTTTTGTAGCAAGGGACAAGCCTGCACAAAGTCTTATAGGAGGAAAAACGCTCCCGAGGACACACGGGAATTTCTGTCATGCTAGTTTCATCATGTTCATATGATTCGCGTTCGTTACTTTGATAGTCTGATATGTGGGTGGACCGGCGCTTGGGTACTTCCCTTACTTGGACAAGAATCCCACTTATGATTAACCTCTCTCGCAAGCATCCGCAACTACAAAAGAAGAATTAAGACAAAGTCTAACAATAGCATTAAACTAGTGGACCCAAGTCAGCCCCTCACGAAGCAACGCATAGACTGGGGTTTAAGCTTCTGTCACTCCAGCAACCCATCATCTACTTACTACTTCCCAGTGCCTTCCTCTAGGCCCAAACATGGTGAAGTGTTATGTAGTCGACGTTCACATAACACCACTAGAGGAAAAGACAACATACAACATATCAATATACCGAACGAATATCAAATTCACATGCCTATTATCAGTATGACTTATCCCATGTCCTCAGGAACAAAAGTAACTACTCACAAAACATAATCATAATCATGATCAGAGGTGTAATGAATAGCATCAAGGATCTGAACATAAACTCTTCCACCAAGTAATCCAACTAGCATCAACTACAAAGAGTAATCAACACAACTAGCAACCTTACAAGTACCAATCGGATTCATGAGACGAAGATTGATTACAAGAGATGAACTAGGGATTGGAGAGGAGATGGTGCTGATGAAGATGTTTATGAACATGCCTCCCCTCCGACGAGAGGAGTGTTGATGATGACGATGGCGACGATTTCCCCCTCCGGGAGGGTAGTTTCCCCGGCAAGATTGTCCTGCCGGAGCTCTAGATTGGATCTGCTCAAGTTCTGCCTCGTGGCGGCGGCGAAACCACAAAAAAGCTCCCCCTTGATTTTTTTTCCACACCAGGACACTTCATATAGCAAAAAGGGGACCTAGTGGGCCTTCAGGCAGCCCACAAGCTTGCCCACCGCCACTAGAGGGTGGTGGCGGAGTGGGGGCTTGTGGGGCCTTGGTGGCCCCCCTCCGGTAGTTCTTTCACCCAGTATTTTTAATATATTCCAGAAAAATCCACGTAAATTTTCAGGGCATTTGGTGATGTGCACAATAATGGACTAGGATTTGCTCCTTTTCCAGTCCAGAATTCCAGCTGCCTGCATTCTCCCTCTTCAAATAATCCTTGCAAAATAAGAGAGAAAAGGCATAAATATGGTACCACAAGTAATATAACAGCCCAAAAAGCAATAAATATCAACATGAAAGCATGATGCAAAATGGACGTATCAACTCCCCCAAGCTTAGACCTCGCTTGTCCTCAAGCGAAAACCAAGTTCCATAAACATGTCCACATGTTTGGGGACGAAGGTGTCGATAAAACATAATACGGACATGAGGGCATCATGATCACACATAGAACATCAATACATCATAAAGATTCTTATGGGAAAGTAACAATTCCTTCACAAAGCAAAGCATGAAGCAAAAACCTTACCGAGAAGTAACCAACAATAGTCCATAGTCATTGAAGCAATTGCAATTTATCACAGCATTAGAAAGAGTCAAATAAGAGCTTGTAAGGCAAACCCACATACTCAATCATCTCTTTTGTTTTCCACAATTGTTACAACTCACGTGGTACTCATGGTGTCAAGTTTCAGCTGGACACAGAGGAAGATAGGGGCTTATAGTTTTGCCTCTCAACCATTTACCTCAAGGGTTAAGTCAACAACAATAAAGCATGAGTACTCAACTCCAAGTTGATATATGAATATAGATCTTTCCCAAGCATGTGACGGTATCCAAGACAAAGGCAAAAAGGGAATTGGTGATGATCACCATGACTCTTACAAGGGTAAAAAGTAAAGGTACAAGATAGGCCCTTCGCAGAGGGAAGCAGAGGTTGTCATGCGCTTTTGAGGTTTGAATGCGTGTCCTCTTAGTGCGGAGGAACGTCACTTTATATTGCCTCCTGTGATAAAGAACTTTATTATGGAGTCTGTCTCTTTTATGTCTTCCTCATTACAGGTTCGTACAAAGCTTATTTTCCACACACTAATAGATCATACATATTAGAGAGCAATTTTTATTGCTTGCACCGATGACAACTTACTTGAAGGATCTTATTCAATCCATAGGTAGGTATGGTGGACTCTCAAGGCAAAACACAATTCATTATGTTGTCTTCCTTGTCCAACATCTACTCCTAGGCATGTAATAGTTTGGTGAGTGCTCACAATTGTAAAAAGTGTCTAAGATGATATATTTATATGTGAACCTCTCTTTCCTTATTACTTTTTATTAATTGCAACAATGACTGGGGTCTATGTTGATTTATTCTCAACAAGTTTCAATCATCATACATGTCCTAAGTGAAGTTATCACCTTCCATAAGATCGTCTCGTGATCTTTCATGCTATCGTTCTTTTCATACTATTGATCATGGCACAAAGCAAAGCCCTTTGACTAAGACACTCTTTATTATATAGCTCGTAAGCTCGAATACAACGGGGGAGAGACAAAAGCAAAAGACTCAAACTAAAAACTAAAGACTTATTCCTCCAAAAGAAGAAATAAAAACTGAAAAGGAAAGAACTAAAACAAAGGTAAAAGCAAAAGATATAATGGTGATACGATACCGGGGCAACTCCCCCAAGCTTGGCAGAAGCCAAGGGGATTGCCCATACCAATGCTTAGTTGTCTTCCTTTGGTGGTGATGGTGGTGTTGTTGTCGGAGTAGTCTTGAGCTTGTCTAATTTCCACTTGAGCAAAAAGTTCTGCTCCCTTAGATCGTCATTTTCCTCCTCAAGTTTCAAAACTCTATGGCAAAGCTCCTACTTACTCTCCTGCAAGAAATGAGAAGGGATAAACAAGGTCTTAGGATTCTTCCTATGGTCAGGGAGGCTTGACTTCTTAAACTCCACATGGGTGTTTGCAGGTTGAGGTTGAGGAGCCTCCTCTTCATCGGAACTCGTTTGCTCCTTCCCTTTGGGCTCATAGTCCTCTTCCTCCTCAGTGGTCCAGCCATAAGGTTCCAAGTCTGTTGCGGATGTGACCCGTGGATGACCCACCCTAACTAGGTCGGGTTATCCAGTGAGCGATTCATCCAAATATAGAGTTGGGCTTTGTTTGGGCCGAATCAAAGTCATACGACGAGTACGACTCTTGGCGGATCTCCCGGCTTTGGAAGATGGCGACTTAGAGACCACAATGGTTACGAGTTGTAGGAAAGAAGGGACTCTTGTAAACCCTAAGGCCTCGATCTATATATAAAGGCGAGTCCCAAGGAGGAGAGGGCAGGTTAGAAATCATCGAGTGCTAGGTTAGGCGAGTTACGCCTCCCTTGTAATCGAATCCATATCAATACACACAAAGTAGGACGTAGGCTATTACCTCCTCTCGAGGGGCCGAACCTGGGTAAATCGCCGTGTTTCTCCCGCTTAACCCCTTTGAGTCGCCACCAAGGTGCGATGGCTCCAGTACTAAGTCCTTTCACGAGGACATCTGCCGTGACAAAACCACGATAGTCGGCGCCCACCGTGGGGCCTACGCACGGTGAAGTTGAGTTCTCAAAGGGAGCCCTACCAGGGTTTGGGAGTTACGCGACGGCGCTCATGTCTCGGAGCCGCCGCGGGATAACCTACATCGACAACCAACAATGGGGACCTGAAGCGAATTTGATTGAATCTGGCTACAGGGTCCCCTTCGGCAAGATCAACGTTTTCATCGGCATGATCGGATCACCCGTCCCTGAGCCGGACATCTCCACCGACATCGTCGAGCCGGCTAGGTACGTCCGCCCAGTCATAACACGAAACTTAACTCGCCCGGTCTTTGTGGGGTTCGCGCAGGGATCGGAGGAGCCAGAGCACCTGGCGACTCAGGAGACTACCCCGATCAACTCGGACGACGAATCACCCATGGGAGACTCAGATTCCATCCGGTCCCTCCATGGGGATGGTCTCGGAGGCTTATCACTAGCCATGGATCCGGAAGTCCTTGACCGAACCCGCCGCCAGATCGCCGTCTACATGGCCGGAGCGACTCAACTGACACAAAACCCTACTGGAGGTGCTGGGACTGGCGAGACGTCCAGAAGCCCAGCCGCAGTCCTGGCAGATTTAGCGGCAGATATCACGAGACTAATGGCGACTCCCCTCACTCCGGAGAACCAAGAGGAGATAAACGCAGAGTTAGCAAAGCTTAGAGAGGCGGTGGCTAAGGCCCACCGGGATGCTGAGGTGGGGTCCGCCAGAATTGAGACTCGGCAAGCCCAAATTACGGGCGAAAGGATGCGTCTAAACACCGATAATTGGCGGCTCGAAAGACAGCAGCGCGCGTCCGACGCCGTTCATCAGCGGAGACACCAGGGTCGCCTGCCCCACAACCTCAATCCGACCCATCTGTTCGACACTCCGCGAACCCCTGGGATAGGAGCTGCCCCGACAGGAGGACCGGGCCGCCCATCTAACCCACTGGATCATCCGATCGAGGGCCAAATTCCTCGTTTTCGGACGCCTCAAGGCCACTTCTCCAATCCGGTGGATAATGTGCTTGCCGCAACCCGCCACCTGGAGTCTCTTCCGATTCACAGCAAGACCCCAGCTGAGATAGAAGCAAGGAATGCCATCGAGATGTTGAAGACAGCAGTGGTCCAAAACGCCCAGTTCTCGCACAGCCTCGAGAGGTTGCAGTCCACCCCTCAGGCAAGCTATACCAGGAGTAGGCCGGAGGACCAGCCTGCCGTAAACAGTGGCCCGCGACACTTCCCGCAGGACAACCCGCCCGAGCGGAACCCGCCGGGCAGAGATCTCCCGAACATCCAAGACGCCCCGGCCCCCCTCGTAGGGGGCGGAGGGCGAGTTGGGGTACCGTGCTTGTCCCCAACCCTTCAGAACGAAAGAATGCCCAAAGATTTTAAAGGACCAAGGAAAGTTCCTAATTATACACCAGATCTCGAACCAACGTCATGGATCGAGGGTTATGAGATTGCCATGGACATGCTCGACGTAAACGAGGCGGTTTGCGCCAGATACTTCACCATGATGCTCGAGGGGTCGGCACGCACTTGGCTGAAAAACTTACGTCCCAAGTCCATCCAGTCCTGGGCCGAGCTAAAAGAGTGTTTCATCAAAAACTTCCGGGGAACCTCTAAACGTCCGATGACGATTGTCGACCTACAACACTGCGTACAACGCCCGGATGAGTCAGCACACCATTGTTCATGGCGGGTTGCAGAAATTATTCATTCGTCAGATGGTATCACGGCAGCACAAGCTGTGCTTATCCTCGAGCACAATTGCCACTACGAACCCTTGGTCCAGAAGTTGGGGCGACTCAAACGGAAGGTTCAGGACATGGGCGAACTGATGGACATCCTCACTAGGTATGCCGAGGCCGATGATACTAAGGATCCCGGCGAGGATGGTAAGGTTAACTCGCCCAAAAAGGGCAAGTCGACCAAAAATCATACCCATTTCCAGGGGCGCAACCGTCACAATCAGGGGACCAATGGCAAGCGTAGACCACAGGAGGAGCCCTCGGACTTAGTTGCCAACACCAATGCTAATGACGAAAAAAAGAAGAATCGAGGTTTCAGTGGGAAAAAGCCGCGTAACTATGAGGAGCTACTCAAGGGCCCTTGCCCGCACCACGCCACGACTGACGGCCCGGCGAGTCATTCTTGGGAGAACTGCTTCGTGATGCGAGAGTTTCGGGCAGAGGCGATCAAGAAGAGTCAAAACGAAGATCCAGACCGGCGCCAGGACCAACTCGCCGCGCCCAACCAAAGACAGAACCCCTTCGGTGGCTTTCCTGAACAGGGGGCACAGGGAGGCCCGCAGCCGGGCGGCGGCTAGTACCCAGTGTACCACCAGCGGCGGTACAACCCGCCAGGAGCTTTCCACCAACCGCCCCCACAGGGGGCTCCACATGACCAGGATGATAATGGGGGCTTCCGCAACAACCCCAAACAGCTAAGTAATGGGCAGTACCACATTTTTACTACTAATGCTTGCACGCGTGATAAGAAGGTGAATCACCGGGCGTACAGCGTCTCTGATCCGGCGATCCCTAGATATCTTCATTGGTCTGAGCAGAGCATAACATGGAGCAGGGAGGATCACCCGCCAAGAATAGTTAATCCGAGCGATCTGGCGTTGGTCGTGGCCCCGCAAGTGGGGGGCTACACCCTGTCAAAAGTGCTAATGGATGGTGGCAGCAGCATCAATATCCTATACTTCAACACCTTCCAGAGGATGAATCTATTGGAGAAAGATTTGATGCCTTCAACCACGGTTTTCCATGGAATTGTCCCGGGCAAGTCGGCTTATCCCATAGGCCGGGTCAGGCTCACGGTGGCATTTGTAACTGCGCAGAACTACAGGTCGGAGTCTCTGATATTTGAGGTGGTCAAACTGAAAAGCCCCTACCATGCGATGTTCAGGCGACCGGCTTATGCTCGTTCCATGGCCCGCCCGTGCTATGTCTACCTCAAGCTCAAAATACCTGGTCCTAAAGGACCCATCACAGTTGAGGGAGATAGAAGGATCGCAAAGGAATGTGAAGAAGGGGACGCGGCGTATGTTGAAGTCGCCTGCGCGGCAGAAGAACTCAAACACCATCGGGCCAATGTTGACCCAGCGGATATGTCGCCACTCAAGAAACCAACCACTAAGACAATTCAAGCCGACGGATGACACTAAGACAATTGATTTCGTGCCTGGCGATTCATCCAAGCAGTTCACCATTGGGACGGGTCTCGATCCCAAATAGGAAAGCGCGCTCATCGAATTCATCCGTGAGAATCGTGACATCTTTGCATGGAAACCTTCTGACATGCCTGGTGTACTGAGAGAATTCGCTGAGTACCATCTTAATGTTGACCCAAAATGCAAGCCTGTCCAACAGTACCTTCGCAGATTTAACGAGGAGCGACGCAAGGCGATTGGAGAAGAAGTCGCCCGTCTTTTAGCCGTCGGGTTCATCGTGGAAGTTTTCCACCCCAAATGGCTGGCTAACCCGGTGTTGGTACTAAAGAAGAATGGCACTTTCCGTATGTGTATTGACTATACAGATCTCAAGAGAGCTTGTCCCAAAGATCCCTTCGCTCTTCCCCGCATCGATCAAATCATTGACTCGGTGGCGGGATGCGAACGATTGTGCTTTTTGGACGCCTATTCAGGTTATCATCAGATCAAGATGGCCGTGGAAGATCAGGAGAAGACAGCCTTCATAACCCCCTTCGGGGCCTTTTGTTATGTGTCCATGCCGTTCGGACTCAAGAGCGCAGGGGCGACTTATCAACGCTGCATCCAGAATTGTCTTCGTAACCAAATTGGTCGCAACGTCCATGCTTATGTCGACGACATTGTGATCAAGACCCTCCAGGGGGAGACACTATTGGAGGACCTTAAGGAGACTTTTGATAATTTACGGGTATATCAGATGAAGCTAAATCCTACCAAGTGTGTTTTTGGTGTACCTGCAGGAAAATTGCTGGGTTTCTTGGTATCGGAGCGCGGCATCGAGGCTACCCCGGACAAGATCGAAGCAGTTACCTCTCTCGGAAAACCGGCGAATGTTAATCAAGTTCAACGGCTGGCGGGCCGCATTGCGGCTCTAAGTCATTTCGTGAGTCGCCTAGGGGAAAAGGCGATTCCTCTTTATCAATTGTTGAGGAAGTCCGACCGATTTGTATGGACAGATGAAGCAGACGAGGCGCTCGAGGCCCTGAAACACCAATTGGTTAACCCGCCAGTCCTGGCGGCCCCGACTAAAAAGGAGCCTATGCTTCTGTATATCACGGCAAATTCCAAGGCAGTAAGCGTGGCTGTGGTCGTTGAAAGAAAGGAGGAAGGGAAGGAATACCCGGTGCAACGCCCAGTATATTTTATCAGCGAGGTGTTAACTCTTTCCGAACAGCGATACCCGCATTGGCAAAAACTGGTCTATGGGGTGTTTATGGCGAGTCAAAAGCTTAAACATTATTTCCAGGAGCACCCGATTACTGTGGTCAGTTCCGCTCCCCTTGGTGATGTCATCCAGAATCGGGAGGCAACAGGGCGAATCGCCAAATGGGCGATAGAGCTTGGGTCTCATCACATACAATATACCCCCCGCACAGCTATCAAGTCGCAGGCGTTAGTTGATTTCGTTAACGATTGGACAGAACTACAGGCTCCGGAAGATCGGCCTGACCTTACCTATTGGACTATTTACTTTGATGGATCCAGGCAGTTGGAAGGCTCGGGGGCTGGTGTGGTGTTAATATCCCCTCACGGAGATAAGTTCTGTTATGTTCTCCGACTCATGTTTCCCTGCACCAATAATGCGGCGGAATATGAAGCTTTGCTTCACGGTTTGCGACTCGCAAAAGAGATGAACCTAACACGAGTCAGATGTTTTGGTGATTCAGATTTGGTGGCGCAACAAGTTTCGGGTATCTGGGACTCTCGAGATCCCATGATGGCGGCTTACAGACGAGCTGTGTCTGTTGTGGCGGGTCATTTTCACGGATATCAGGTGGACCATATTGATCGGCGACTCAACGAGGCAGTTGATGCTCTCTCACGACTCGGCTCACAAAGAAAACCGGTTCCCCCTAATGTTTTTCTGGATATCTTGCATAAGCCGTCCGTGGCTTTACCCACAAAGGAGGAATTGGCGATACCAGATCCCGAGTCTCAGCTCGTGGAGGCTCTCCATGTCACTCCGGATTGGGTTCTCCCTTATGTGGCTTATCTCACTCGCGGCGAATTACCCACCGACGAAGTTTTGGCTCGCCAGATCGTTCGACGCAGCAAATCCATGGTCATCATTAATGGCGAGTTATATAAACGGAGTGCTTCTGGGGTCTTTCAGCGATGTGTTTCCCCCGAGGAAGGATGCGTGATCCTAAATGACATTCATTCCGGAGACTGCGGACACCACGCCGGGTCACGTTCTTTGGTATCCAAGGCTTTTCGACATGGTTTCTTTTGGCTGGCGGCTCATGCAGATGCGGAAGACATAGTACGTCGGTGCGAGGGGTGCCAACGTTATGGGAGACAAGCTCATGTGTCGGCTCAAGAATTGAGAATGATTCCCATTACTTGGCCTTTTGTAGTCTGGGGGCTGGACATGGTCGGTCCCTTTAAAATGTCCTCCAACAAGAAGACTCACCTATTGGTGGCAGTTGATAAATTCACCAAGTGGGTTGAGGCGGAACCTGTTGGAGCTTGCGATGCAGAGACAGCGGTCAAATTTCTGAGAAAGCTGATTTTCCGTTTTGGATATCCGCACAGTATTATCACGGACAATGGAACTAACTTGTCCCAAGGAGCGATGCAGGATTTTTGTCGTCGAGAACATATCCGACTTGATGTTTTTGCGGTTGCTCACCCGCAGTCCAACGGGCAAGCAGAGCAGGCGAATCAGGAGGTCCTGCGGGGGATCAAACCTCGACTCATGGTTCCCCTGGAAAGGACTCTAGGGTGTTGGGTTGAAGAGTTACCTTCGGTACTGTGGAGTATTTGGACCACCCCGAACCGGATCCACGGGATTCACCCCCTTCTTTTTGGTCTATGGAGCAGAGGTTGTTCTCCCTACTGACATAAGGCATGACTCTCTTAGAGTCGCCGCATATGTGGAGCAGGATAATGAGCTGGCGCGTCAGGATTCCTTGGATGCCTTGGAAGAGGCGCGTGACCTGGTTGCGGCCTGTTCGGCTATCTATCAGCAAGATTTACGGCGTTATCATAGTCGCCGGGTTAAGAGTCGGACCTTTCAGGAGGGCGACTTAGTACTTCGTCTAATACAAGATCGGGCAGGCATGCACAAGCTGTCACCTCCTTGGGAAGGGCCGTTCGTCGTCAGCAAAAACCTCCGCAGTGGCTCTTATTATTTGATGGATCTTCGGCCTAATCGACCGACCACAGAGGCTGAGTCAACTCGCCCCTGGAATATTGCTCATTTGCGGCCTTACTACACCTAAGCTCTTAAAGCTCCACATTTTGTAAGTTTTTCGGTTTCATTATGAAGTACTAAAATACTCCCCGACTTGGGGGCTTCTTCATTAAAAAGAGCAAATTGTGTCATCCTGTTGCGACCTTATGAGCCGACAGAACATGCATTTAGGGTGGGTGCACGAGCTTTCTGACTCGCCTCCCCCTGTCGCGACCTTATGAGCCGACGAAACCTGCATTTAGGGTGGGTGCACGAGCTTTCTGACTCGCCTCCCCCTGTCGCGACCTTATGAGCCGACGAAACCTGCATTTAGGGTGGGTGCACGAGCTTTCTGACTCCCCTCCCCTGTCGCGCCCTTATGAGCCGACGAAACCTGCATTTAGGGTGGGTGCACGAGCTTTCTGACTCGCCTCCCCCTGTCGCGACCTTATGAGCCGACGAAACCTTCATTTAGGGTGGGTGCACGAGCTTTCTGACTCGCCTCCCCCTGTCGCGACCTTATGAGCCGACGAAACCTGCATTTAGGGTGGGTGCACGAGCTTTCTGACTCGCCTCCCCCTGTCGCGACCTTATGAGCCGACGAAACCTGCATTTAGGATGGGTGCACGAGCTTTCTAACTCGCCTCCCCCTGTCGCGACCTTATGAGCCGACGAAACCTGCATTTAGGGTGGGTGCACGAGCTTTCTGACTCGCCTCCCCCTGTCGCGACCGTATGAGCCGACGAAACCTGCATTTAGGGTGGGTGCACGAGCTTTCTGACTCGCCTCCCCCTGTCGCGACCGTATGAGCTGACGAAACCTGCATTTAGGGTGGGTGCACGAGCTTTTTTGACTCGCCTCCCCCTGTCGCGACCTTATGAGCCGACGAAATCTGCATTTATTGTGGGTGCACGAGCTTTTTTGACTCGCCTCCCCCTGTCGCGACCTTATGAGCCGACGAAATTACTGTTATTATGGCTTAGTCCTGAAGGTTTAAGCCTTTTCCTTTCTAAAATATTTGTTGAAAATATCCATAGTTTGTTTGTTTTCACATATGTTATTTCCAAAGTTTGAGACAGGAGGGTGATAAGAATTGTTTCATCCTTGGCGAATTAAGCATTATAGAAGACTCTTATAAAGGCGGGTCAAATATTTCAAATCGCCTTAAGGGCGATATAAGGGTTCTCGCAGAAGGTATCATCAAAAACAGTACTGACTTGCGGAAAAAGGACCTATTACATGGCTCTCAGGCCAAATTTAATAAAGTTTACTTCGCTAGCGCCTCGGGATCATCCTGACGTGAGCTCTGGCCGACTTTGATTTGCAAGTCGCCCAATACCCAATTGCACCTGGCCAAAGCAGCAAAGTCGTCTTCGTCAGTCAGAATTGATGCCAAGTCTGCTTCCAAGTCGAAAGGATTCTTGGGTCGCCGAGGAGTTAGGCTGGTCGTCACGAAGTTTGGCGGGCTGACTTTCTTATTTCTGCTATCATAAGCCGTCTGGTATTTCATTAAATCAAGGCTTGCGGCAAGTTGAGTTGCAGCCAGCCGAGAGTCCTTGACGACTCGCTGATAATCCTCTTCAACAAATTCTGATCCATCGTCCTTGAGCTGAGGAAAGCCGGCGGCTACTTCTTCTAAGTTAATATCTGGAGCGTACGCCAAGCAGCGACTCAGGGCAGTCAGAACACCTTTCCGGGCGGCTGACCGAGTTAACTCGCCAATCTGGGGGGAACTGTAGACAAGCATCCAAGCACCTTCTTGATGGAAGTGATAGGTTCTTTGGCACCCATCACAGCTTTGATGGTCAACACGCTGCCTGTGTACAGTTGCTCTGTCAGCGTATAAGTCGCCTTCAACATCAACACACAGTCTTCTTCCAGGTTGGCGGCTCTTGGACCTGAATTATGATGATTAGCGACTTAACATCAGTGTTATGGGTTTTTTTTAAAAAAGAAGAAAGGATGAAGTCGAAGATTTAAGTAAGGCTTACCAAAGACGGCTTGCGTCATGTTGGAGATATGACGTTTTAAGCCGGATAACTCCTGTTGAACAGTCGCCAGCTTAGCTTCAGCTTTCTCTGCTCTCTTCAAGGCGGCGTTTTGATCAGCTTGAGCCTTTTTTAACTCGGCCTTGAGTTTCACCAGTTCGGCCAAAGTCAATTGACACTTTTCCTCCGACTGAGTTCGGGCGTCTTGTTGTCCAGCTAAATTTTTCTTTAAGTCGCCCAGCGCTGATTCGGTCTGAGCAAGATTTTCCTATTAAAAATTTAAGAAAAGGGCAAGTCTCAAAACTACTGCAAAGCAATATCCCTGACACTTGGGGGCTAATGTATAATTTTTTCAGATAAAATTATACAAAAATCAAGACCCGACTCATCTTTTTACTGATGACCCGGCCCTTGGGGGTTACTGGTCGCAAGATGTTTTTCTAAAATTTTAAAACCCGGCTCATCCTTTTTACTGATGACCCGGCCCTTGGGGGTTAATGGGAATAATGGAGTATAGAAAAACTTACAAACTTACCTCATGTTTTTTGTTTAGCATCTGCAGCAGGTTTTTCTCCATGTCATAGCTTGCCTCCAGGCGACTTGCAAAGCCAGAGCAGAGTTCCTTAAAATCCAAATTGCCATATTCGGACAGTTTTTCTTTGGAAAGTCCAGACTCGGGAATGCCGTGGGAAGAGGATGCCACATTTTGGATAAAACTGCCGCCGCCGGTTTAGAAAAGCCAGAACCGGTAATAACCACGGCATTTGGGTCTTCCGTTGTTGTCAATGGGCTCGGCGGCTTAGGGGCGTCCATTGCTTCTCTTGGCGACTCAGGAAGATCTACTTGAGTCGCGGGCACAGTTTGATCCGGAGTCGGAGTTGTTTCCCTCATGGGTTCTGGAGCTGCGTCAGGAGTTGATCCGCTGGTTTTCCTCTTCTTGGCTTGTGCCCTGGAAAAAAGGGGAATAAGCATGTTAAGGAATTGGAAAACTCGTTATTCTCAAAGGTCACGGCAAGATTATCAAAAGACTTACCCCGGAACTCGAATCATCGGTGGAAGTGTTGACATCACTGAGTCGCTCGAGGTGGGAGGAGAGTTCTGCAAAAGAGTTATATGTCAATCATACAGGCGGGTTACGAGCGTGACCCAAAGAGAAATGGAGAATGGCTACTCATAAAGAGTACCTCGCTTGGTTTTCTTTTATTTGTTGCTGGTAGGCGGGATACCAGGTCGCCAGAGTGACATCGCGTTTTCCGGTTTGAGGCGCGCTGTGCTTTCTTCAGTAGGAAATTCGGGTCCAGATAAGCATTTGGATGAGAGAGGGGAACTTTCCCACAAATTCGCCTGGCCGGCTTAGGTGGAGAAGGAGATGAATCGGAGGAAACAGAAATTACCTCAACAGAGTCCTCCTGGCTTTCGTTATCCTCATTCTATTTCAAGGAAAGGGAAAGATATAAATAAAAAGGTTAAATAGTGACGGGTGGCGAGTGAAAAGAGGACGGATTTTTACCTCTGAAAGTGCATCGCCGACTTGAGATTCGTCGACTTCGGATGGCTCAGCCGTAGCAGATTTTCCTTTACCCTTGGCTTTCTTCGAAGGCGGCCTAACATTTTTCATGGCTTTCTTTTTAGGTCTCCTGGACCAGAACTTATCGCCTTTCTAAAATGGTGTATATTACGAAACCACAACAGAAATAAAGCATAAGGGATAAATACCAAAGGCGGGTCAGGTTTGGTTACCTTGGGCGCCGGGTTAATTTTGCAAAAAGGCTTAAGGCCGATTTGGCCGCACTTTCTCGCAGGCTCGCCAGTCAACTTTTTGATGATGGTAACAATGTCCTTTTCCGTTAAAGCTGTGTGAAAATAGCATTGAGGATGATCCAGGGTCCCATCAAACTCACACATCAGACCATCCCGGCGGCTCAGAGGGAGAATACGCCATTCAACCCAGCAGCGGATTAGGTCGACCCCGGTAAGACCATTGTTCGTCAAGGATCTTAGCTCAGATAGTATTGGGGTGAACTCCGATTCCTCTTCCTCGGTAAGCTTGTCTGGGAGCTTGAAGTTAACCGGAAGGCGAGTTGGCCTGTAACCCAGAAGCTTGTTCTCACCAGCAGGAGACGTCTCTTGACAGTAAAACCAAGACTCGCCCCAGCCCTTGGGATGACTAGGCATGTTGAGTGAAGGGAATGGGCTATCCCTGCGCTGGACGTTGACGCCGCCGAGTTCCAAACTGGGGCCATTGTGGAATTCCGTTTGGCGATTCAGATGGAAAAAATACCAAAATAGGGGGACAGAAGGCTCGATCCGCAGATAAGCTTCACAAAGAACTTGGAATTGGCTCAAATTTCTTATGGAATTGGGTCCTAGATCCTCGAGTCGGACGTTCATGAAAGTCAAAGCGTCCCTAAGAAATTTTGATCCGGGCGGCTTAATACCTCGTTCCAGGTGTTCAACAAAAACTACTATTTCCCCTTCTTTGGGGTTAGGGAGATCTTCTCCTAACCCGGTGCGCCAGCCAATGGCATCTTGAGGATCCAAACAGCCCGGTTTCACATAATTGGCTAAAACAGCGTCATCAACCTTGGTAGGAAGCCAGTCACTCTTGAAGACGGCACCCATGCTACAAATAAGTAAAGTATGATATTACATATCTTGGACACCTACTATATGGGATGGAATCGGTTCATTTAACCCGCCGAATACTTTGATTAAAGAAAGATTTAACCCACCAAATCAAAGGGTCGAGTTGGGTTATTATGGCGACTTATGGAAGTATGGTTATTCCTAAAGGCTATGCTCTGAGAATGGTAAAGTCGTTTCGTTCTGAAGTGCCAGGAGGTGAAGACTACAAACAAGTTTTCGTGAAACAGTAAATAAGGAATGGATCTACCAAACAAACGCGAAAACCTACGGAATATAACTGGGCACGAACAGTTTATTATCAGGTGATGCCCTTCGTTTGGTGGAGACATTGTTTCCAAAGATTCGCGAGTACAACGGATAAGTAAAGGTATTCGAGGCACTGGCTATCCAACTAACACTCGTGCTAATTGATTCAAAAAGGATAAGTGATTATGTGCGAAAAGCTTCAAAGGTACGGCAATGGCGGAAGTTCAAGCGAGGAATTAATCTACTCCTATGAATGAATGGAAGCCTAACCTGACACTCTCGGGTGAGAAGAGCCGACGATGACAGGGTTTGCTGAAGAAGCGCGAACGTCCCGTCGAGCGAAGAAGCTTCCGGCGGCAGCAAGGTTCGCGGTGAATGGCGATGTGACCGACGGTGATGCAGTCGAAGAAGACGGTGGTAGAGGTGATGGTTCCGGCGCAAGGATGGGCGATGGCGGACGCCCACGGGCAGCACCGGAACTCCTCGTGTTTAGGTCGAAGGCGCGGTCGGCGGCGTTTTCCTCGGGGCGATGCGGTTTCCTCGCTGCGCCGGTGAGCAGGAAGGTGACAGGACTGGTAGGTGGGAAGCGACAGTTCTGTTCCCCCCCCCCCCCGGCCTATTTATCGAGGCAGGTGCTGGAATCGAGGCACCATGAGCGGGAACCTCCGGGGGATAAAAGATTCGCTATAAATGTGCGCCGAAAGTTTCGGGATAATAATGCGCTAAAGATCCGTTGGAGTTGTGGTGATCTTCCCGAGAAGAAAAAAAAAGGGAGTAAGAGAAGGCCAATTAATAATGATCTGGCGACTTAATGGATTTTCAGTGTCCAGGAAGCAATGGCGGGTCTGCAATTTTTTGACAGATGAAGAAAAACAAATAGGGAATGAATCGCCTTTTATGGAGCAGAGATATTGGCATGAAGCCGAAAGGTTCAAGTCAACTTGGGGCCTAATGTTGGGGATGTGACCCGTGGATGACCCGCCCTAACTAGGTCGGGTTATCCAGTGAGTGATTCATCCAAATATTGAGTTGGGCTTTGTTTGGGCCGAATCAAAGTCATACGACGAGTACGACTCTTGGCGGATCTCCCGGCTTTGGAAGATGGCGACTTAGAGACCACAATGGTCACGAGTTGTAGGAAGGAAGGGACTCTTGTAAACCCTAAGGCCTCGACCTATATATAAAGGCGAGTCCCAAGGAGGAGAGGGCAGGTTAGAAATCATCGAGTGCTAGGTTAGGCGAGTTACGCCTCCCTTTTAATCGAATCCATATCAATACACACAAAGCAGGACGTAGGCTATTACCTCCTCTCGAGGGGCCGAACCTGGGTAAATCGCCGTGTTTCTCCCGCTTAACCCCTTTGAGTCGCCACCAAGGTGCGATGGCTCCAGTACTAAGTCCTTTCACGAGGACATCTGCCGTGACAAAACCACGACAAAGTCCCCATAGACCTTCGGGTTAGCAAGGTAGTCAGCCACATAGCTCTCTCCCTCTGAATCTTGAGAAGACATCTTGACCTAGATCTGCGTTAGAACAAGCTCGAAACGAAAACAAAGGAAAACTGCGCGATACGGAGATCAAAACCTTCGGGCGACTATATATTGATTTTTTTCTGGGCCAGAAGGAGTCCTCCACAAGAAAACGGAGTCCGGGAGGCACATGAGGTGCCCACAAGCTTTCCCACCGCCACCACGGGGGTGGTGGCGGAGTGGGCCCTTGTGGCTGCCTCGTTCTCTCTCCGGACTGCTTTTTATTTTTCTAATTTTCCAAAAATTCCAAAACGGAAGAAATTTCCTATTGGAAAAGTATCGGAGTCCAATTTCTTGCGGAAACAGATACATCTTCAGTTTTAAGGTCTAAAACAGGCTGATAAACATCCCTTATGTACTCCTCTGGAGTTATGACATTGATGATATTGGTCTCAACATTAATGGGAGTACCAGAGATATAATGCTTGATCCTTTGCCCATTTACCACTCTAGGAAAATTTCCTTCCGTGTTATTGATTTTGATGGCATCGGAACGATATACTTCCTCGACAACATAGGGACCTTCCCATTTAGAGAGAAGCTTGCCTGCAAAGAATCTCAAATGAGAATTGTATAGCAAGACATAATCACCTACATTGAACTCTCGTTTCTGTATTCCTTTGTCGTGCCATCTCATAACCTTTTTCTTGAACAACCTGGCATTCTCATATGCGTGGGCTCTCCATTCATCTAACGAGCTGATATCAAACAACCGCTTCTCACCGAAAAGTTTGAAATCAAAGTTCAGCTCTTTGATTGCCCAATAAGCCTTGTGTTCCAGCTCAAGAGGTAAATGACAGGCCTTACCGTAAACCATTTTATATGGTGACATGCCCATGGGATTCTTATAGGCAGTCCTATAAGCCCATAGTGCATCGTCAAGTTTGCTAGACCAGTTCTTTCGAGATCTATTGACGGTCTTTTGTAGGATCAACTTGATCTCCCTATTACTCAACTCTACTTGACCACTAGACTGAGGATGATAAGGAGATGCAACTCTATGGTTGACATCATACGTAGCTAGCATCTTGCGGAAAACACCATGAATGAAGTGTGAACCGCCATCAGTCATCAAGTATCTAGGGACTCCAAATCTTGGGAATATGACTTCTTTAAGCATCTTAATAGAGGTGTGGTGATCAGCATTTTTAGTGGGGATAGCTTCTACCCACTTAGTAACGTAATCCACAGCAACTAAGATGTGAGTGTACCCATTGGAACTCGGGAAGGGTCCCATATAATCAAAGCCCCAGACATCAAATGGTTCAATGACAAGTGAATAGTTCATAGGCATCTCTTGACGCTTACTGATGTTCCCTATCCTTTGGCATTCGTCACAAGACAAGACAAACTTACGGGCATCCTTGAAGACAGTGGGCCAATAGAAACCTGATTGCAATACCTTATGGGCAGTTCTATCTCCAGCATGGTGTCCTCCGTAGGCTTCGGAATGACACTTCTGCAGGATCTGTCCCTGTTCATGTTCAGGCACACAACATCTAATAACACCATCTACTCCTTCCTTATAAAGGTGAGGATCATCCCAAAAGTAGTGTCTCAAATCAAAGAAGAATTTCTTCTTTTGCTGATAGGTGAAACTGGGTGGTATGTATTTGGCTACGATATAGTTTGCATAATCGGCATACCACGGTGCACTAAGTGAAGTGCGAATGACATTAGTTGCTCATCAGGAAAGCTGTCATCAATAGGTAGTGGGTCATCAAGGACATTCTCTAGCCTAGACAAGTTATCTCCTACAGGGTTATCAGCACCCTTTCGGTCAACGACGTGCAAATCAAATTCCTGTAGCAGGAGAACCCATGTGATCAGCCTAGGCTTAGCGTCCTTCTTCTGCATGAGGTACTTAATAGCCACATGATCATAGTGAATAGTGACTTTGGAGTCAACTACGTAAGATCTGAACTTTTCACATGCAAACACGACTGCTAGAAATTACTTCTCTGTAGTAGCATAGTTTCTTTGGGCACTGTCTAGAGTTTTACTAGCATAGTGAATGACATTCAACTTCTTGTCAACTCTTTGTCCTAGAACAACACCAACAACATAATCACTAGCGTCACACATGATTTCAAAGGGCAAGTTCCAGTCAGGTGGTTGAACAATAGGTGCGGTTATCAAAGCCTTCTTAAGTATTTCGAAAGCTTCCTCACAATCCTCATCAAAAACAAAAGGACCATCCTTCTCCAAGAGGTTGGTAAGAGGCCTAGAAATCTTAGAGAAGTCTTTAATGAACCTTATATAGAAACTAGCATGACCTAAGAAACTTCGTATACCTCTGATATATTTGGGGCAAGGCGTTTTCTCAATTGCATCAACCTTAGCCTTATCAACTTCAATGCCTCTTTCAGAGATTTTGTGTCCTAAGACGATAACTTCATTAAGCATAAAGTGGCACTTCTCCCAATTCAAGACGAGGTTGGTTTCTTCGCATCTCTGTAAGACTCGATTAAGGTTGCTGAGGCAATCATCGAAGGAAGACCCCTAAACGGAGAAGTCATCCATGAAAACCTCAACAATCTTTTCACAAAAGTCAGAGAATATAGCTATCATACATCTTTGGAAGGTGGCAGGTGCATTACATAAGCCAAAAGGCATACGTCTATAGGCAAAGGTACCGAAAGGGCATGTGAAAGTGGTTTTCTCTTGATCAGATTGTGCAACAGGTATTTCCGAGAAACCTGAATAACCGTCTAGAAAGCAGAAGTGTGTGTGTTTCGATAGCCTTTCTAGCATTTGGTCGATGAACGGCAAAGGATAATGATCTTTCCTGGTTGCCTTGTTCAGTTTCCGGAAGTCTATCACCATTCTATAGCCGGTAATAATCCTTTGTGGTATTAATTCATCCTTATCATTAGGAACGACGGTGATACCTCCCTTCTTAGGTACGCAATGTACTGGACTTACCCAATCCCTATGAGCAACAGGATAAATGATTCATGCTTCCAGAAGCTTTAATATTTCTTTTCTAACGACCTCTTTCATCTTAGGATTTAATCTCCTTTGATGATCAGCAACTGGTTTAAAGTCAGGATCGGTTTTAATCTTGTGCTGACATAGAGTAGGACTAATACCCTTAAGATCATCAAGAGTATATCCAATAGCAGCGCGGTGCTTCCTCAGAGTTTTTAGTAACTTCTTCTCTTCGCGCTCTGAGAGGAGAGCACTAATAATGACAGGATATATCTCCTTCTCATCAAGATAGGCATACTTAAGAGTATCAGGCAACTGTTTAAGCTCGAACATAGGATTACCCTTGGGTGGGGAAGGATCCCCAAGCAGTTCAACTGCATATTATTCTTGAGAATAGGATATTGTTCTAAGACAATTCTATCTATCTCATCTCTCTCCTCCATATGCATATCATTTTCATGCTCAAGAAGATATTGCTCTAAAGGATCCGTCGGAGGTACGACAATAGAGGCAAGAGCAATGATTTCGTACCTACCAGACGACTCTCTTTCATGGGGTTGTCTTCCAAACTTGGAGAAGTTAAATTCATGAGACACACCCTCGAAACTTATTGTGACAGTCTTCTTAATGCAATCAATGTGAGCATTGACAGTGTTGAGAAAGGGTCTACCGAATATGATGGGACAAAAGCTATCTTGTGTAGTACCAAGGACGAGGAAATCAGTAGGATACTTCATCTTACCACACAGGACTTCTACGTCTCTCACAATTCCCAGAGGGCAGATAGTGTCTCTATTAGCTAGCATAATAGTGACATCAATGGGTTCTAACTCAGCAGGTGCAATCTCATCTTTGATTTCATCATATAGAGAACGGGGTATTGCACTAACACTAGCTCCCATATCACATAAACCATGGTAACAGTGATCTCCTATCTTAACAGAAACAACGGGCAGGCCAACTACAGGTCTGTGTTTGTCTTTCACGTGAGGTTTAGCAATTCTAGCGGAGTCCTCACAGAATTTGATAACATGCCCGTCTATGTCTTCGGCTAAGAGATCTTTGATAATAGCAACACTAGGTTCAACTCTAATTTCCTCACGGGGTGCAAGTGGTCTAATGTAACCCCTATGTATCACAGTTGGAGCTTTAGAATAATCCTTTATCTTAGCAGGGTATGGTGGTTTCTCAGTGTAAGCACAAGGAACAACAGGATCACTAAAAGCTATGATTTTCTCCTCAACTAGATTGGTTTTGGCTATGTTGCTTTCTACAGGAGGATGATATTTAAACCACTTCTCTTTGGAAAGATCAACATGAGCAGCAAAAGATTCACATAGAGAAGCTACTATCTCAGAGTCAAGTCCATACTTAGCGCTAAAATCTCTAGAAGTGTTTGTCTCAACAAAAGATTTAACGCAATCAAACTGGAAATTCATACCTGACTCCCTACCTTCCTCCAGCTCCCAATCTTCAGAGTTGCGTTTGATTCTCTCCAATAAATTCCACTTGTGATCAATATCCTTCTTCATAAAAGAACCGGCACAAGAAGTGTCAAGCCTGGTACGATATTCATGAGAAAGCCGAGCATAAAAGTTTTGAGTGATGATTTCTCTTGAGAGCTCGTGATTGGGGCATGAATATATCATTGATTTAAGCCTCCCCTAAGCTTGAGCTATGCTTTGCCTGTCACGAGGCCAAAAGTTATAAATAAAGTTCCGATCACAATGTACTAAATGCATAGGATAGAACTTTTAATGAAATTCCAATTTCAACCGATTGTAGCCCCATGATCCAGCATCATCACATAGCCTATACCATGTCAACGCCTTATCCTTCAAAGATAAAGGAAAGACTTTCTTCTTTACCTCATCCTCGGGAAAACCTTCGAGCTTAAATAAACCACAAACTTCATCTACATAGATTAGATGAGAGTCTGGATGTGAAGATCACAATTCTGTAAAAGGATTAGCCAGCAGTTTCTCAAGCATACCCAAAGGAATTTCATAAAAGATATTTTCAGTAGGTACCTCATGTTGAGGAGAAACTCCTCGTGCTTCTGTTCGTGGTGAAGATACCCCGAACAAACTTCTCAAAGGAAGAGTTTCCATAGTGACAAGTGATAATAAATTTCAGCACAATATATAAATGTTTCCTTACCAATTTCCACTTACCAAAGGCGCTTCACTCCCCGGGAACAGCGCCAGAAAAGAGTCTTGACGACCCACAAGTATAGGGGATCAATCGTAGTCCTTTCGATAAGTAAGAGTGTCGAACCCAACGAGGAGCATAAGGCTCTGATAAACGGATTTCAGCAAGGTAATAAATGCAAGCACTGAAAGTAGCGGTAACAAGTGATTATGTAGCGAGGTGAAATGTAGTGAGCAAAAAGTAACAAGTAACAAGTAGTACCAGCGGTGCAACAAGTGGCCCAATCCCTTTTGTAGCAAGGGACAAGCCTAAACAAAGTCTTATGGAGGAAAAACGCTCTCGAGGACACACGGGAATTTCTGTCATGCTAGTTTCATCATGTTCATATGATTCGCGTTCGTTACTTTGATAGTTTGATATGTGGGTGGACCGGCGCTTGGGTACTGCCCTTACTTGGACAAGCATCCCACTTATGATTAACCTCTCTCGCAAGCATCCGCAACTACAGAATAAGAATTAAGACAAAGTCTAACCATAGCATTAAACTAGTGGATCCAAATCAGCCCCTCACGAAGCAACGCATAGACTGGGGTTTAAGCTTTTGTCACTCCAGCAACCCATCATCTACTTACTACTTCCCAATGCCTTACTCTAGGCCCAAATATGGTGAAGTGCTATGTAGTCTACGTTCACATAACGCCACTAGAGGAAAACACAACATACATCATATCAAAATACTGAACGAATATCAAATTCACATGACTATTATCAGCATGACTTATCCCATGTCCTCAGGAACAAAAGTAACTACTCACAAAACATAATCATAATCATGATCAGAGGTGTAATGAATAGCATCAAGGATCTGAACATAAACTCTTCCACCAAGTAATCCAACTAGCATCAACTACAAAGAGTAATCAACACTACTAGCAACCTTACAAGTACCAATCGGAGTCGTGAGACGAAGATTGATTACAAGAGATGAACTAGGGATTGGAGAGGAGATGGTGTTGATGAAGATGTTGATGAAGATGCCTCCCCTCCGACGAGAGCAGTGTTGGTGATGACGATGGGGACGATTTCCCCCTCCGGGAGGGAAGTTTCCCCGGCAGGATCGTCCCGCCGGAGCTCTAGATTGGATCTGCTCAAGTTCCCCCTCGTGGCGGCGGCGAAACCACTAAAAAGCTCCCCCTTGATTGTTTCCAGACCAGGACGCTTCATATAGCAAAGGAGGGGGGCTAGTGGGCCTTCATGCAGCCCACAAGCTTGCCCACCGCCACCAGGGGGTGGTGGCGGAGTGGGGGCTTGTGGGGCCCTGGTGGCCACCCTCCGATAGTTCTTTTGCCCAGTATTTCTAATATATTCCAGAAAAAATCCACGTAAATTTTCAGGGCATTTGGAGATGTGCAGAATAGTGGACTAGGATTTGCTCCTTTTCTAGTCCCAAATTCCAGCTGCTTGAATTCTCCCTCTTCAAATAATCCTTGCAAAATAAGAGAGAAAAGGCATAAATATGGTACCACAACTAATATAACAACCCAAAAAGCAATAAATATCAACATGAAAGCATGATGCAAAATGGACGTATCACTGCCGTGCAACTCTTTGTCGCCGCCGCTGTCGCGTGTCGTGGAGCAGTAGATGTAGGGCTCCTCTCGTCGAGCTTGTGTAGAAATGGAACCGTGGGAGGTCCTTCTCCCTTCCATCAACGAGTCGTTGCTCAATTTGACGCGTATCGCCGGTGGTGTGCTTCCCCTGTTCGGCCACCATCGGGTAGTGATAGATCCAGAGGGGGGTTGCTCAAAAGAGCAGAGCCATCCTCTCTGCTAACATTCGAACGCGTAGCAGAGTGGTAGGTGATGTTTTGAGCAGAAGGTGGTCGTGGGTTCGAGTCCCGCAGCGCCACCCCCCTTTTTGCTATTTATTTCTGTGGCACAGTAGCACAGGGGAGATGCTCAACCTGTTATTTTCCTTTGGTCTGTCGAGCCAGAGTAGCTAGCCTAGTGGTTGGATGTGTGTGTGTTGAGCAGCACGGCTTGGGTTCGATTCCCAGGCCATTCCTTTTATTTTTTTTCTTATTTCTTTTGCTGTTCTTGCATGTTGCTTGCTGCCTACATGATTGATTGCTTTTATTTGCTCGGCAGCAATATTTTGTTGCCTAAGAGAGTTAAACCAGTAGGTTTCCACCTTTGTTGTAGTTAGGTGCATGTGTATTTTAGTGATGCTATGTATTTGTGTGTGTAGGGATTAGTGGCCCATGTGTATGTGTGAGCAAGCTTCATGTGTATGTGCGTTTGTGTGGTGTAAACACCCAAGAGCATGTGTAGGTGTATGTGCCTATATGTGTGTGTGTGTGAGCTTGTGCATATGTGCACTAGTGCATGTGCATGAGGTATGTGTGCTTGTGTGGTGCAAGCACCCAAGTGCTTGTGTTAGGGTAGATGTGATAACATATGTGTGAGTGTGAGCTCACTAGATTGTGGAGTTGTGTGTGCTTGTGTGTGTGTGACACCCACATGTCCAAGGCATGGTTTGCCTTGATGAGCACTTGTGTGCAAGCATATGTGTGTAGGAGATAGTGGTAGTTGATGGTGTATGTGAGTGTGTGTATGCTTGATGCATGTGAGTGTGTATGGTGATGTGCTATGACACACATACATGTGGTCTAAACCCTCATTCCAACTGATCCCTCCTAACATGTTCGGGGTTGTTATGGGGACCCCTTGATAAATCGTGTAGTGTTAAGACTTGTCCAGCAGGACCCAACATTGGTTTTTAATTTGCTACTAACTGAATAATAATCTGCATAGGTAATAGCTACCGCGAGGAATTAATCAACAACCTGGGCCAGTGGTCCTCATGAGTGTTGGTCCAAACTAGAGCACGGTGCGGGGCCATCCCGGGGCAACTCGGGAGATTTCTCTGGCCACCGTACGCTTCGCTTATCCGACGTGTCCTGAGACTGAGATACGCGGCTCTTATCAGAATCGTCGACACTTCCGGAGGTCCTGCTAGTCTTGTCTTACCTTGGCGATATATCTTGCGTATAGGAATCCCGGTGAAGCTTTGGTTCTCCCCAGAGTTGAGGTTTTCCTCTAAGGAATCCGTCGAGATCACGAGATTCGTGATAGAGGATTACTTTGCGGCCCGTATGTGGGGACCCCGACTTACGAGTTGAGATCGCCGTGCTCAGTGATCCCAGAGATCAATGCTCACCAAACACAGATACCGAATAAAAGAGTCTTACATCCATACATACCGTTTGATACAATAAATGACCACTTCGGTCGAGTCTTACATATATAGGGCCTTAAAGGCCTACACTTGAAACTGAACCAATAGCAAAATTATTGGTTGAAAGCGTGAACCCATGCCATCAGCCTTAACCTAAAGGCATTCTGACTGGGAAGCGTCCTAGCTCGCAAGAATGTCACCGAGTTAATCTTCAGCGTATCCTGTCTTTCACACCTGGTCAATGAAATAACCAGTGGCAAGCCAATGAGTACTTTGAATGTACTCGCAAACAGCCCATGATACGAACAATGAAAGTGAAGGATAACAATATCATGCATCTTTAGTGTAACTCATCTGGGTGAAATGATCATGTATATGCATCAAGCTAAAGAATTACTTTTGAAGAACAGGTTACAGATATCAACATATCTGCTAAGGGTTGAACCATCCGGGTTCACCCTATATGCCAAGTCATCGGACTTGTCATAACCTCAATGTATTAATGAGGGCTAAACCATCCGGGTTTACCCTATATGCCAAGTCACCGAACTTGGTCATATTATTACTCTCATAACAACACCTTTTTAACACCACACACACACACACACTTGGTTTATGCGGAAATATCAGGACGTGGTTTAAGCAGGATTACCCAACTGTCCTTGACCGTGGACACAGCTATTCGAATAGTTTACACTCTGCAGAGGTAGCACGCTGGACCCATGAGATATGGTAAACTTCCCTGTCATCCACGACTCACGGTATATCACATATATCCGAGGTAAGTACCCGATCATCATCTTTCCCCTGACAATACTAGACAAGGAGGTCCACTCGATTGGTACTCAACCCACATGTTGTACGTCTTACGAGCACCAACTCTGGACAGTATCAACCATGCAGGGACCAACGGTGTGCCTAGAACTCATAATAATGGCATAGTCGTCCTACCTGGCACGACCCCATCACGAGAGTGATGACAATCACTCCCGCCACTAGTAATGTGGCTCTTTGCTAGCACCGACCATAGGGGTATCGTGGTCGTACTAGTAAGGTTGGGACGGTCGACACATCATAAATCTAATCCCCTTTCCGAAACCATACTCACACAAAAACACCGGTGCATCACTTCACCAAAAGTGACCGCCAACTCATCATCACCCTCGGGCATTAGTGGCACCCGACGGGGTTTTCATAAACTCTTGATTTAACTCATCATCATGCTCATGATAATATGCTTCTATCTTTACTTGTCAACATGGTATTAGCGTGACCTTCGAGGGGGTAGGGTCAAGCTCAATGCAATGGTCCTATAATTCTACTAGTCAGCATGACAGTAGCATGATCCTCATAGATGGTAGGGTCAAGCTCATCATGCTTGTGCTGCGAGGAGCCATAGAATAACATCACCATCATGCAAGTGCTTCGAAGAAGCCTTCGGTACCATCACACCAATGATGAACCGGCACTTGATCTCATGCAACGGAAAAGTACTTGCTATTCTAGCATGCATCAATGTATGTGCTCAAGTCATGGTCAAAGGGTTGCTTGCCTTGCTCACGTAAGTCCTCGGGGTCTTCGAGGTCTTCCGCTCCAACTCCAAATACTCCGTCTACCGTCAACTATCATCGGGAACAACCATAGTAAGCCACACATCCAGCAGAATAAAAGTGTTCTATAAATAGAAGTTTTATTTATTTTGGACCTCTCTGTTCATAAGAAAAATACCTGAAGCTTGATATAGGATATTTGGGTCATCAAGGATTTTTGAATGGATGGAAAGAGCAATAGGTTATCCTTGAAGAAGCCAACAGAAATCATTCTCTTAGAACCCTATTCCAATGAATTCCCAAAAATCCAATATTTTGTGTAGGGGCATTATTTGAGCATTAAGGCATGCACAAAAAGTTTGAGGTCAATTGGACAAACTTTATAATGTAAAGTTTGTCAAAGTCAGAAATCAACAGAGATGGTTTTGAGGGTCTTAGGACAAATTCCTCTATTCTCCTTGATGCACAACTTGGTGTGGATGCCTTATAGGAGTATTGGAACACGTCCACCAAATTTGAGCACAATTGGAGACACTTCACAATGTAGAGTTACTCAAATTTGATTATGGACAGATTGGGTTTTAGGGTGATTAGGGGAGCCAAATCAACTTGGATTGAAATGAAACTTGGCAATATCATCAATAATATCATAGATGACATGATAGAATTTTACTGGAATTTATTGAGAATATGTTTTTATAGAAATATTCCAAAAGCTTGAATTAGGCAGGAATGGTTTTGAAGGGATTTGCCCAATATTTTGAACATGACCATGTGTTGAAAATCATAAATATGGAGTAAATATATCCACTGAGTTTCCCTAAATTTTTCTTAAATATTTTGAAAGCAATAAAAATAACTTTCCTTCATAAGAGACCATTTCTGGCCTCACAGAAAGGCTTTTAAATAAAATAATAAAATAACTTTTAAAATAATAATATGGTGGTTTTTGGAAGGAATTTTTATAATAGGTTTTAAATAAAATAATTGGTGCAAAAGAAATTCCCTAATTTGAGGACTTGTAGTACAAACCTCATCTCACGGGTTTGAAAGTTTAATTTAAAGAAATGCTTTTTGGGAAAAATAAATATTGGTGAAAATAGATATTTTATCTTAAACACATGGCATGATCATTAGGCAGGAGATCGTGGAATAAGGAGGTGATTAGGAGAGTGACAGGATTTATTAGGTATCAAACACAATCATGCAAACAAGCAAGGCAAACAATAGTCACTTCAAGCATCACAAGTATTTCACAAGAAATTTAATTGGTCCTAAATTTTGAAATAAGTTAATTAGTCAGGGAAGCCAAAAACAGGGTGTGACAGACCTTACCCTCTTAAGAAAATCTCGTCCCCGAGATTTCTAGGCTAGGGGTTGGTGAGATCCAAAATCTTGAGTCGGAGGTAGTCTTCATGTCCCCATGTTGCTGTGGTGGTCTTGAGGTGCTTGATGATACAACTTCGATTGTCCGCACGTTCTTGCATGATCATGAGCGGGATCTGGCAATAGGTTATGCTTGACCGAGGTCAAGGGCTTGGTGAGCTAAGTCTGTGCAAGGTTCTGGCTTGCGAGTGTATTCCAAAGTCAGAATACGTGGCAAGATAGTGTATCTGGGATCTGGTCCTGGGGTTTCGCATGCCGGTTAGTGACATCGAGATGCCTCGCATCAGAACGCATTGCCCAAGTCTTCGGGTAGCTTTCTGCTTACGGGGAAGTCCTCGACTCCCTTCTGGCAGTCAAGCTATGGTCGCAAATAGTCTTCGAAGGCTTCTCGTGAAAGAGTCCGGGTTGGGTCTCACCTATGAGGCTAAGCTCGGAAGCTCAGAGTTCAGAATAGGTCCTGCCATCTGTGAGGGTTAGCGAGGGGTTTCTGGATAAGCTGTCTACCCAAGAGTATAGACCAGTCATCCATTCCCAAGGTCTGCGACTCGGCAAGCGGAAAACACCTTTAGCAGGTTTCCACCACGACTCACTAGTACTCTCCTCCTTGATTTGGACCAAGGAGAGGTCATCTGATTCTTTCCTTGTCTGAAGGCTTTATCATCTTGAATCGTCGAGGCTTCTTGACGTCGTTGATGTAGTTGGTGCATGGTCAGTGGTTGACTTCTTGTTGCTTCATTGTTGTTGTCGTGGCTTCCTCGTCAAGGCGGTTCTTCATCTTGATTCACGTAGGATCGACTTCCGTCGTCTTGGGACTGCTTCGAGAAGCCCACCTTCTTGAGATAACATTGTACCCTCAAGAGACATAATAATCGGCGTTCCTGGGCTCGTCCAAACAGGACTAAGGTGTTCTTCCTCTTACTGGGTGAGTAAGTATGTCATCAGTGAGGATGACATCATACTTTCCCCAAACACGACATAAGCGCAGTGCTCAAAAGTCAGGTGAGGAGAACGGGACTTGCTATGGGCGGGTACTGGCCACATTTCAATGACTTAGAGTTGTCTTCTATGGTCGTAGTCCGTCCATCTTGTGGCTCAGCAAAGCTTTAGGGTCTCAAGGAATTTAGGATGTGGGCGAACAGTTATCATCTGATCTCTAAGCACATTCCTAGATGCCAACAGTTCGACCGCTATCTTGAGACAACATCACCTCATCTCACCAAGGATGAAATCCCACGTGGGTCAACTCCACACCGCTCATGCTAGTCAACTCCGGGTTGAAGGACGAACTAAACCCAACACTACAAGTATGGTGTAGCTATGATGCACACGCACTCCTATGCAAGAACCTCGGGGAGGTATATAAGTTGCTAAGGTTGCACTGGGATGCTACAAATCCAATGTCCCGCTAGATCAAACAACGGACAGGGTACTACATTACTATATTAAGGAAACACATAGTATACCAATCCAATATCTTGTTTCCTTGCTACGAATCCGATCAAGTGGTCCGTCAATCCGACCAATCATCACTAGACCTATTACTCCTACAAATCCAACATTGATGGGTTCTACATAGTCTCTTAGAGTCCTCATAATTCACATATTACTGCAAGAATTACGTCATAGTACATCCACCAACTTCAGTAATCATGGCCATCTAATCTCCAAGGCCAACCTACATAGGTTGTAAATCTATTTGACAACTCCAAGTATACGCTCTGTGTTTCCACCAAGAAACACGGTATCATGATCGAGATTAACGAGCTAAATCCAATTTACTCCGAACCATGTGGTCTTTGTCATCCTCAATACTCTATTTAGATTACCTATTAAATCAATGACTCAGATCCAATAAGAAGCCTACTTGGTACCCCAAGTCATTATGGTAAAGGCCTCAAATCATGCCAACTACTTGCTAAAGTCATGTATACAACCAAGAATAAGGTTCACGATCATATTCGTCCTACTAAATCCAATCTTACTCCAGATTATGTAGATTATACTACTGTATCAACTCGTTCCACCAAATCCACCTACCTTTATAAGGGGTCTCACGATCCACCAAAATAGTCTAGCTATATCCTCAAGACAACTGTTGTCATCACCACAACCTTAGTCGAATACTCTATATCCGCGAACGATCCTCCTATGGCATCAAGGTTACAGTGCTATCTTGAGATGGAAGGATACTTGTTCACGGTGATCACTTGTTCCACAAGGAACCCGATGCTTAGCGGGGTTTATCGGGGACCTACACGTGTTCTGGCGAGTCCGTGTACTAGACACGTGACCAGAAAATTTGAGTCGGAAAGGCTTGTGGAGGTTAGTCTGGTCTAGTGTGGTTTTCCAACCCCGAGGGGAAAAGCACACTCCTACGGATTGCGTGTGGTTAAGCTTAGCACAGTCAGTGTCTTCAGTGTCAGTCGTCCTTCGAAGTGGATCCTTGGTGTATCTTGTCTTGTTGTCTTCAGTTGTCGAGAGAGGTGAGAGAAGGAGAGAGAGCACAGAGGGGAGTGTCTAAGGGTACTAGTGCAATTAAGCAAGCATTGGAAAGTCAATTCAGACAAGTGCAACAATCGTATTGAACAACAGGATAAAACAAGTGATATAACTGCAGGCTTGTTGCCTAAGCAAAAGTGCGACTTATATCAAAGCACAAACAAAAAAAACAAACAACACCCAACATGGTCCATCCGAACTATTCCATGGACTCAACTTCGCATAGGGAATTCACGACTCATCCTATCCTAGGTTCTGGGACTCGACAGTCGTGCTTGCTTCTTGCTCCAAAGAGGAGTCCGCTAAGTCTTCTAGACCTTCTCATGGTGTTGTCACGCCTCTTATTGTTGCTTGCTGAAGCAATTCGCTTGAGTTGTAAAGAACTTTGGTTGTCTTCTCATCTGGGAAGTTGCTGACGAAGGCGGTTCTTCATAGCTGTCACTGACAGGGTCTTCTGTTGTCTTCATGATCTTGTCAGTGTCTTCTTGTCTTCCGAGGCTTTGAGAGTCTCAGGTGGACACCTTCATGCACCGATATTTGCATGACATGATATAGTTATCATCTGTCAATCATCCTAATTGCGATATCGACACCCAGAGCGGGGGATGAAGAGAACCGTTTTCCTGCTCACTAAGGCGAGGCGGACCATATGGCGAGGTTCTCATCCACCGGTGGTGGTCGACACAATTCTTATAACTGCCACGGTCGCTCTATTAGTGATGCAGATCAAGGTTTGCACATATTATGCCCAGATTATTGTAGGTGAAAGTGGCATCACTCTGGAACAGTGCCCAGGGTTTCGCCATTTCTAAGCCTCGATATCCTTGTCCCTCATAGAGATACTTCTGTTGGTGCCGTCTGGTCGCGGAGTGGTCTTCTCTGTCCTTCAGCACAGGTGATTTCCTGGAAAGGTTACTTCCTTCTGGACTGCCCACGAGGATTTCAATTTATCCCGTGGTCAAAGGGCATAAGGTTCTAGCGACCATTAGCAAGTTTTGAAAAAGTAGACGAGGAGTGTCAAGAAAATAAGAGTGGAAGGCTAGAGCATAACCTTCATTTTTCTTTGAAACTTTAGGAGAGTGGAGAAAATATACATAGGTTTTGTAAGTGTTTTTGAAGGATCTAGAAAGCAGTTTTATTCCTAACTAACGTCCGTGCTAACTAAGGGCTTCCTACAGTCAGGATGGCTCTGATACCAGCTCTGTGGGGACCCCGACTTACGAGTCGAGATCGCCGTGCTCAGTGATCCCAGAGATCAATGCTCACCGAACACAGATACCGAATAAAAGAGTCTTACATCCATACATACCGTTTGATACAATAAATGACCACTTCGGTCGAGTCTTACATACATAGGGCCTTAAAGGCCTACACTTGAAACTGAACCAATAGCGGAATTATTGGTTGAAAGCGTGAACCCATGCCATCAGCCTTAACCTACAGGCATTCTGACTGGGAAGCGTCCTAGCTCACAAGAACGTCACCGAGTTAATCTTCAGCGTATCCTGTCTTTCACACCTGGTCAATGAAATAACCAGTGGCAAGCCAATGAGTACTTTGAATGTACTCGCAAACAGCCCATGATACGAACAATGAAAGTGAAGGATAACAATATCATGCATCTTTAGTGTAACTCATCTGGGTGGAATGATCATGTATATGCATCAACCTAAAGAATTACTTTTGAAGAACAGGTTACAGATATCAACATATCTGCTAAGGGTTGAACCATCTGGGTTCACCCTATATGCCAAGTCATCGGACTTGTCATAACCTCAATGTATTAATGAGGGCTAAACCATCCAGGTTTACCCTATATGCCAAGTCACCGAACTTGGTCATATTATTACTCTCATAACAACACCTTTTTAACACCACACACACACAAACACTTGGTTTATGCAGAAATATCAGGACGTAGTTTAAGCAGGATTACCCAACTGTCCTTGACCTTGGACACGGCTATTCGAATAGTTTACACTCTGCAGAGGTAGTACGCTGGACCCACGAGATCCGGGAAACTTCCGTGTCATCCACGACTCATGGTATATCACATATACCCGAGGTAAGTACCCGATCATCATCTTTCCCCTGACGATACTAGACAAGGAGGTCCACTCGATTGGTACCCAGCCCACATGTTGTACGTCTTACGAGCACCAACTCTGGACAGTATCAACCATGCAGGGACCAACGGTGTGCCTGGAACTCATAATAATGGCATAGTCGTCCTACCTGGCACGACCCCATCACGAGCGTGACGACAATCACTCCCGCCACTAGTAATGTGGCTCTTTGCTAGCACCGACCAGAGGGGTATCGTGGTCGTACTGGTAAGGTTGGGACGGTCGACACATCATAAATCTAATCCCCTTTCCGAAACCATACTCACACAAAAACACCGGTGCATCACTTCACCAAAAGTGACCACCAACTCATCATCACCCTCGGGCATTAGTGGCACCCGACGGGGTTTTCATAAACTCTTGATTTAACTCATCATCATGCTGATGATAATATGCTTCTATCTTTACTTGTCAACATGGTATTAGCGTGACCTTCGAGGGGGTAGGGTCAAGCTCAATGCAATGGTCCTATAATTCTACTAGTCAGCATGACAGTAGCATGATCCTCATATATGGTAGGGTCAAGCTCATCATGCTTGTGCTGCGAGGAGCCATATGAATAACATCACCATCATGCAAGTGCTTTGTAGAAGCCTTCGGTACCATCACACCAATGACGAACCGGCACTGTGATCACATGCAATGGAAAAGTACTTTCTATTCTAGCATTCATCAATGTATGTGCTCAAGTCATGGTCAAAGGGATGCTTGCCTTGCTCACGTAAGTCCCCGGGGTCTTCGAGGTCTTCCGCTCCAACTCCGAATACTCCGTCTACCGTCAGCTATCGTCGGGAACAACCATAGTAAGCCACACATCCAGCAGAATAAAAGTGTTCTATAAATAGAAGTTTTATTTATTTTGGACCTCTCTGGTCATAAGAAAAATACCTGAAGCTTGATATAGGATATTTGGGTCATCAAGGACTTTTGAATGGATGGAAAGAGCAATAGGTTATCCTTGAAGAAGCCAACAGAAATCATTCTGTTAAAAATTAGTGGAGGCACCCATTTAACAGAGAATGATTTTAGAAATTTTTAGAAAGTGGTTTCACCGGATTTGGAGATGAAATGAATATGCTAGAGATTTTACAATGAGGATTAAATAGCAATAGGAGCTATTTATTTATTGCAACAGAAAGAAGTCACACAAAAATGTTGACCATGGTTCTGAAAATAGAGAAGGATTTTAGAAGTCTCTGGGAGTTTGAATCACTCCATTTGGAGTTGATTTGAATCATCTAAGAATTTTGCAAGATGGAGTTTTCAATGTCCAGATTGAAATTTGAAAATAATACAACAGGAAAAGTGCTTGGAAAAATGTGCTAGGCACAGATATGGATAGGCCTTGATTTTTGGGACCTGCATAAATTTGAATCAACATTTTTGGAGTTAGAATGAATTTGTAATGGATTTTATAAGTCAAGGAAAAAATGAAAAAGAGAAGGGCTCAGCCTCTGGGGGAAGGCTATCTTGCGCCACCAGCGCCAGATAAGCCTTTGGGCCGGCCCACTGGCTCGGGCCACCGGTGAGAGGCCATGCGGGAGGCGCCTTGCCGGCATTACGCCATCTGCGCGAGGAGGCGGCCTACGACCAGGGGCGCGACCACTAAACGGGGCGGGCCACCTGTCAGCTTCCCCACCCGGTCGATGACACGCGGGCCCCATCTTGGCCATCGTCTTCCACCTCCAGCTGCGCGGAGGCAGTGGGCCCGATGAGGCTCGCCGGCGCTACCGGGCCCCGTTCCCGATGGCCTGGCCACCGGGGCGCTCGCAGGACCTAGCCGCACCTCCCTAGTTGTCTCACTCCCGTCGCAGGGCACTAGGTCGAGGGCTACACTGGCCGCAGTGGCCCTAGCCACGGCGCCCACGGAGGCGGCACCTCCGGCCACCTAGAGATGGGCAGGGAGAGCGGGGAGGCTGCAGGAGAGATCTGCAAGGGCTTGGCATGCTCTGGGAAGAGCCAGAAGGGAGGGGAGAGCCGAGGGAGCTTGAGCTCAAGCTCGGCCGAAGCGGAGCCGAGGTGGCCATTGAAGGGGGAGGAGAGCTCAAGAGGGGAGAAGGGAGGGTCCAGGAGGCTCATAGGTAGGAGGGGGTTTGATCTAGAGGACCCACGGCGCTCGGGGAGGCCATATGGAGAGGGGGAGAGGAGAGAAATCCCGGATGCTCCCTGGTGCACCCAGGGCACGAAGGCCACGCGTCCCTGAGGGCATTGGAAGCTAGCTAGCGTTGTGGAGAGAGTCAAAGGATGATGTGCGGCGCGCTGGGACATGCTGGGGCAACCTGCTTCGCCAAGAAATGGTCGGGAGGGGAGAAACTAGGTGCAGAGCACCCGGTTTGCAGGTCAGGGTGGTGGTCACCACGCCCACTCATGCCCGCAGGTTCCAAAAGACCAGTCAATCATGTCTGGGAGGTGGGGCATGCTATCTGGAAAGGGACGCTGGAGTTTGGTGACTAGTGGAGTCGGTTTGAACTAGTTTTGACTGCTGCCAAGTTTCTAACAGCAAACTTAGAGCTGAAAAAAATGGGTCTCAGGAGGGAAGCCTTGGGGAGAAATTATGTCTGGCAGTGTTAGGCATGGAAGGACTTTAATACTGCAAAGTGTCAGCCCAAACAAGGGAGGATAGCTACTACTTTCTGTTCAAAGCCATGATTCAGCCAGAAATCCATTTGAAGAAGTGCTGCTCATTTTTCCCACATGAGAAGGCCATATCTTTGCTCTAAATGAAGCCTTGGCACATAAGGGAGGCTCTGGAAAGAATTGGGGGTCTTGGGTTAAGCTGAAGTGAAACAAGAGGGTAAAAACAGTGATTCCATGGGTGAAAATGAGAGAAGTTACAAAGGGTCCTTCTCCAATAATTGACCAGTGGCCATGGGAATGTTACTGGAGGTGAAATGTAACTAGGTGAGGTTGTGGTAGAAAGTTGAGCTCAAGGAATAAAGTGGAAGGGGCAAAGGAATCCAAATTAGTGAGTGCACACAAGGTGTTTGATCTCTCGTTAGGCTACCAGATGGATTCCAATGGCTATGAAACTTAACAGTATGAAATAATAGATGAAAATAGGCTTGCACACCAAATTTGGGATTTTATGGAGAAGTTTTCCACTGTAGACTTGAAAAACCCTAGAAAGGGGCAGAAATGGGTTTCTGCTTAGAACCCTATTCAAATGAATTCCCACAAATCCAATATTTTGTGTAGGGGCATTATTTGAGCATTAAGGCATGCACAAAAAGTTTGAGGTCAATTGGACAAACTTTATAATATAAAGTTTGTCAAAGTCAGAAATCAACAGAGAGGGTTTTGAGTGTCTTAGGACAAATTCCTCTATTCTCCTTGATGCACAACTTGGTGTGGATGCCGTATCGGAGTATTGGAACACGTCCACCAAATTTGAGCACAATTGGAGACACTTCACAATGTAGAGTTACTCAAATTTGATTATGGACAGATTGGGTTTTAGGGTGATTAGGGGAGCCAAATCAACTTGGATTGAAATGAAACTTGGCAATATCATCAATAATATCATAGATGACATGATAGAATTTTACTGGAATTTATTGAGAATATGTTTTTATAGAAATATTCCAAAAGCTTGAATTAGGCAGGAATGGTTTTGAAGGGATTTTCCCAATATTTTGAACATGACCATGTGTTGAAAATCATAAATATGGAGTAAATATATCCACTGAGTTTCCCTAAATTTTTCTTAAATATTTTGAAAGCAATAAAAATAACTTTCCTTCATAAGAGACCATTTCTGGCCTCACAGAAAGGCTTTTAAATAAAATAATAAAATAACTTTTAAAATAATAATATGGTGGTTTTTGGAAGGAATTTTTATAATAGGTTTTAAATAAAATAATTGGTGCAAAAGAAATTCCCTAATTTGAGGACTTGTAGTACAAACCTCATCTCAGGGGTTTGAAAGTTTAATTTAAAGAAATGCTTTTTGGGAAAAATAAATATTGGTGAAAATAGATATTTTATCCTAAACACATGGCATGATCATTAGGCAGGAGATCATGGAATAAGGAGGTGATTAGGAGAGTGACGGGATTTATTAGGTATCAAACACAATCATGCAAACAAGCAAGGCAAACAATAGTCACTTCAAGCATCACAAGTATTTCACAAAAATTATAATTGGTCCTAAATTTTGAAATAAGTTAATTAGTCAGGGAAGCCAAAAACAGGGTGTGACACTGTGACCATTTGTGATGGACTAGTTGGAGCACCCGTGTAGGTTTAATCTTTCGGAAAGCCGTGCCCGAAGTTATGTGGCAACTTGGAATATTTTTTAACATCCGATTCTAGATAACTTGAACTAATTCTAATAAAACTGCCAACCATGTGTGTAACCGTGATTGTCCCCTTCGAATACCTCTCTTCGATCGGGAACATGGTGGGGTTATGTTTGACGTAAGTAGGTGTTCAGGATCACTTAGTGATCAGCTAGTCTTCGACCGCTAGCGTAGACCACCACATCCATAACTTGTTCTTCGTAAGTTAGCCACCATAAATGCTTAGGATGCTGCAACCTAAACATTGAACCTTCCTCACCTAATAACTTGAGTAGTTTCGGTACTGAGGTCATAGATTGCTGAGTCCCTGTGGCTTACAGATTACTTCAACACCCCAACAGGTACAGGCACGCCCGACACAGGTGATCCCGATGGCACACAACTGGCGTGGCAGTACGATGAGGAGAACGACCGCCTGTACGTGAACTATCCAAAAGACTGAGGCGTGGTCGTGATCGTGGGCAAGCATGCAGGATAGCATAGCCTTTTCTCATATTATGTAGTCCGTAGCGGAACTACCTTGTTTGAATAAATGTGTGATGTAAACTCTGATATTATATATGAGATGCAAACGATTCCCTATTTGTCATTCTTTTATTATGTATGTGATATGTTTATCTTGCTTGCGAAATGCTTAGATGCGCTTCTTTCCATTTTGGGGCCTCGTTCCCTAAATCGGAAAGGACCGCATCTTAGTCGTTACAAGTTGGTATCAGAGCCTTACGACCATAGGAGCCTTTGTGTGATCGTACTTGGCCGAGTCGAGTCTAGTAAAATGTTTTGAGTCTTAGTTATATTGGAGAGTTGGTTTCTTTTTTCTCCTCTTCCATGCTCTGGTGAGGTTCTCGACTTAGGAATTCTTAATTCTACTCCTCTTCTCGCTCAAATTTTTTTTAGGATCACGCGGGTATTTTGAAATCTATATGATATCGATGTGACAGAGTTCTGTCTTGGTGCCTCCTTTCTGCCTTGATTTCTTCCGGGGAGTTGAGCTCCAGGGGATTCTTGTGCACATCGCCATCATTCAGATTTTTGAGTATCTCAGAACGAAGGATGTTCCTAATTGCTTCAATACTAGTAGTGGCGAGATAACCCCGATGTCCCCAGTACTGGTGCAGATTGTTCGGGAGTACTACCATACTTTGTATCGTTGTGATCATGAGGGTTTGTAGTAGATGAATGTCCGAGATTCTGGTTATGTGTTGACGGATGTGATACATTGGACGGGTTAGTATAGGAGTTGTGTGAATATTACTCCTTGTATCCGTGTACCAGATTGCATGACCAGATATTTCGGGAATTCATAGGTGGGATATCAAGTAGTGACTTATAGGACAATCTTCATACATATGTATGATGTGTTGTTAGGATTCGACATTCAGTGGGTATGTTTTTTCACGGTCATCTTACATCGGTTCTCGTTGTGTCTTAAAGAGTCCTTGTAGCTTGCTACGACTCGCGTATACTTCGTAAGTCATGTGCACTACCTTGCACAGGATGGCTACAGTAAATTCGAGCCCGTGCGATATCGGATGAAATCTCGATCATATGTTTGTTCCGAGCAATTCTAGCTCATACTTGTTTGCAAGTGGTCTTAATCAGAACTTTGTCGACAGCACTTTGAGGAAGCATTCTTACTATTTTGTTCGAGTGCAATTGCTAATATTCCTGTTCAGATATTCCTGCCTTTTTGATTCAGCTATACCTTCAATTTATTTTGTGGGCTAATGTGTTGTCCGTCTTCAAGATGGCTCCAGCAACTCGTCAGAATTCAGGTCGTGAGGATACGCCGCCACCACCTCCTCCTCCAGAGAATCCTCCACCGCCTCCTCCTACAGAGGCTTGGCAAGCGGTGATGGCTGCTACAAATGCAAACACTCAGATGCTGATGCAGTTGTTGCAAGAGAGGACAAATCAGCAACAAGGCAATGTCAATCATGAGGGCAATCAGTTTGCTAATCTGAGTCAGTTCCTGTCAAATCAGCCGAAGACCTTCACATCGTGTGATCACCGTTTGATGCTGAGGATTGGATCCGCGACATGAACAAGCACTTTGAATGCAGAAATGTTAGCCCAGAGGATTTCGTCAAGTTTGCAACATTCCAGCTGAAGGGCAAGCATCTATCTAGTGGCAACAGTTGAAGGATTCCAGGGGTGCTAGAGTGATCACTTGGGATGAGTTTTGTAGAGACTTCAGGTCCCACTACATCCCGTCTAGCTTTGTGGAAGAGATGCGTGAGAAGTTCAGGCGCTTGAAGCAAGGTGGTAACTCCGTGTACAAGTACAACTCGAGTTCCACGAGCTAGCCCGATACGCCTTGCAGGATATCCCTGATCAGAAGAGCAAGATTTATCAGTTCAGAGGTGGATTGAAAGAGGATTTGCAGCTAGCTCTCGCTTTGCATGATCCTGAGGAGTTCGATAAGTTCTACAACTTGGCTCTCAGGGCTGAGGCAGCTTTGCTCAGGGTGGAGAATTCTAAGAAGCGCTTCATAGATTCCAGCTCGTCTTCCTCAACTCAGGTGGTTCGGAAGCAACATAAGTATTGGGTGTCTCCTCCTCCTCCTCGGCACACGCAATAGTTCAAGCATTCAGGTGGTCGTGGTTCTTCCCACCCACCCAACCTAGCTTTCCAGCAGAGATTCCAGCAGCATAAGCAAGGGCCTCCTCAGACACAGTACCGTCAGCCGGCAGATGTTACTTGTCACAAGTGTGGGCACAAGGGTCACTATGCCAACAAGTGCACTTCTCAGCTCCGTCTTCTGCATCCTCCTCTAGGCAAACCTCCAAGCAATGCTATCGTGAAGTTCAACCCCAGATCTTCTAGAGTCAATATGGTGAACGCAGCTGAAGCAGACAACTCGTCAGATGTGATTATGGGTAACCTTTCAGTCAATGATTTTCCTGCTAAAGTCTTGTTCGATTCTGGTGCTTCGCATTGCTTTATGTCAAAGTCATTTTTCATCAAGCATGATTTCCCCTCAACAATTTTGGATAGACCTTTGGGTGTTGTTTCTCCAGGTGCACAGATGAGGTCAAATTCTGTAGTTCCTGATATCTCTGTCAAGGTGGGTAGTTATTCTTTTCTGGCGTCTCCGTATGTCTTGGGCAATTCCGACATTGATTTGATCCTTGGTATGGACTGGTTGGCCATGAACAAGGCATCGATTGATTGTGAACCTAAAGAAGTGAAGCTAACTCATTCTTCGGAGGACGTGATTATCTTCGCGGCGCGCGATGACACAATCCGTCTATTTTCCTTAAATGAGAAGGGTAAGATTAATCCTATTTCGCAAGTCCCAGTGGTCTGCAAATATGAAGATGTGTTTCCACAGGAACTGCCAGGAATGCCTCCGCACCGGGAAGTTGAATTTGTTATTGAGCTTGAACCAGGTACTTAGCTTGTGTGCAAACAGCCGTACAAATTGGGTCGAGAAGAGCTGAAGGAACTTAAGAGGCAACTCGATGAGCAGGAGCATTTGGGTCTGATCAGACCAAGCTCGTCTCCTTGGGGCTGTGGAGTATTGTTTGTCAAGAAGAAGGATGGCACAGAACGATTGTGTGTCGATTACCGTCCATTGAACAAGAAGACAATCAGAAACAAGTATCCACTTCCGAACATAAATGAGGTATTTGAGTAGTTGAAAGGGGCTAAGGGCTTCTCCAAGCTCGATCTCAGGATGGGCTATCATCAAATTCGCATTCGCGAAGAGGATATTCCAAAGACTGCTTTCAGGACAAGTTTTGGCTCGTGTGAGTATACGGTCATGTCTTTTGGTCTAGCAAATGTTCCACTGGCATTTTTTCGAATGATGAACTACATATTCTCTTTGTTCAAGAATGAATTCGTCTTGCTGTATCTCGACGATATTCTGGTCTTTTCAGAAACTGAGGAAGAGCATGAAGAACATCTCAGGCTGGTGCTTGATAAGCTGAGAGAGCATAAGTTCTATGCCAAGTTTTCCAAATGTGAGTTCTGGTTGAAAGAACTTGTCTATCTTGGGCACATCATCTCTGCTGAGGGCATCAAAGTTGATCCGTCGAAGGTGCATGCCATTGTTGAGTGGGAGCCTCCGCAAAATGTGATGCAACTTCGAAGCTTTCTCGGGCTTGCAAGCTATTGTAGAAGGTTCATTGAGAACTTCTCCAAGATTGCTAAGCCTGTGTCAAGTCTTCTTCAGAAGGGAGTGAAGTATGCCTGGTCTCCAGAGTGTCAGTTGGCCTTCGACACACTCAAAGAGAAGCTCACCTCTACTCCAGTCTTGGTTCCTCCTGATGACTCCAAACCTTACCAAGTGTTCTGCGACGCCTCTCTTCAAGGTCTTGGTGCAGTTCTGATGTAAGATAAGAAAGTGGTTGCTTATACCTCTAGACAGTTGAAGCCAAGTGAGAAGAATTATCCTGTGCATGATCTAGAGCTGGCAACAGTGGTCCATGCTCTGATGACTTGGAGACACCTCTTGTTGGAACGAAAGGTTGAAGTGTTCACCGATCACAAGATTCTCAAGTACATATTCACCCAGCCTAACCTGAATCTTAGGCAAACTCGTTGGGTGGAAATGCTCCAAGATTTTAATCCGAGCATTGAGTACACTCCAGGCAAAGCTAATGTCGTGGCAGATGCTTTGAGCAGGAAGGCTTACTGCAACAATCTCATTCTGAAGCCTCTCCAGCCTGACCTTTGTGAATCTTTTAGAAATCTCAACCTTCAGTTAGTACCTCAGGGATTTCTTGCAAATCTTCAGATCTCTCCTACCTTGGAAGATCAGGTCCGAGAAGCACAACTTCTTGATGCAATGGTGAAGAAAGTTAAGATTGGCTTGGCAAAGGGAGTTCCCAAATATAAGTGCTTCAGTCTTGATGCCAGAGACACATTATTATTTGAGGATCGTCTTGTTGTTCCGAAAGGTGATCTCAGAAAGGTAATCATGGAAGAAGCTCATAACTCTCTGCTCTCAATACATCCAGGAAGCTCCAAGGTGTATCAGGACTTGAAACAGACCTTCTGGTGGACTCGCATGAAGCGTGAGATTGCTCAGTTCGTAAATGAATGTGATGTATGTCGAAGGGTGAGAGCAAAGCATCAATGTACAGCAGGTCTTTTGCATCCATTGCCCATTCCCGAGTGGAAGTTCGACCATATTGAGATGGATTTCTTCACCGGGTTTCCAAAGTCCAAGAAGGGTAACGATGCCATCTTCGTCGTCATCGACAAGTTGAGTAAAGTGGCTCATTTTCTTCCAGTCAAGGAATCCATCTCGGCAGCTCAGCTTGCAGAGTTGTACACTTCGACGATAGTATCTTTGCACGGCGTGCCTATGTTGATTTCTTTGGATCGCGGAAGTATCTTCACTTCCAAGTTCTGGGACTCTTTTTAGTCTGCGATGGGCATGAAGATACGATTCAGCACAGCTTTTCATCCTCAGACTAGTGGGCAAGTGGAGAGAGTCAATAAGGTCCTTGAGGATATGCTCAGAGCCTGTGTTATCTCTTTTGGAATGAAGTGGGAAGACTGTCTGCCTTTCTCTGAGTTCTCGTATAACAACAGTTATCAATCTAGTTCAGGCAAAGCTCCATTTGAGATTCGCTATGGCAGGAAGTGTCGTACCCCGCTCAACAGGTCCGAGACTAGCGAGCGTCAGATTCTTGGGAATGACTTGATAGAAGAAACTAAAGAGATGTGTCGGGTCATTCGGGGTAATCTTAGAGCAGCGCAGTCCCGTCAGAAGAGCTACTATGATAGCAAGCAACGTGACATGTCTTATGAGCTCGATGACTTCGTCTATCTCAAAGTGTCTCCTATGAAGGGTACACAACGTTTTGGCATCAAAGGCAAGCTTGCGCCTCGTTTCGTTGGTCCTTTCAAAGTTGTCGGCAAGAGAGGCGACCTTGCGTATCAGCTTGAGCTCCCTTCAAACTTTGCAAATGTGCATGACGTGTTCCATGTCTCTCAGCCCCGGAGATGCTTCAAGACTCCCGAGCGCACAGTTCATATTCAAGACATCGACCTTCAACCCGACCTATCCTATCGTGAGCATCCAGTTGCGGTTCTCGAGGCGACTGAGCGCAAGACCCACAACAAGTCTATCAAATTTCTCAAGGTGCAGTGATCACACCATTCCGATAAAGAGGCCACTTGGGAACAAGAGGATCACCTCCTTTCTGAATTCCCAGAGTTCTTTCAGTCCTAGATCTCGGGACGAGATCTTTTTGTAGTGTGGGAGAGTTTGTAATGCCCAGAGTGTAACTTGCCATATTTGGAACCTTCTTGTATGTGGGTCCATCTTGTCATTGCCATGTGAGTTATATGCATGTGTCATTTCATGTCATGTTACTTTGTCTCCCCATTGCATTCATGCATTCATTTCATTCCAGGCCTCTTGTGTTTGTTGTTATTGTGATCCATGGATGTGGTGTGACATGTGATGATGATATGTGATGTGATGAGTGGTGCATTTGGAAGTGGGGTGCAATCATGTTAGTTTGCAACTAGGTTTTAAAACCCACCTCCTCTATTTCTCAAAAACTCAAGTTTTACTTGCCCTATCACTGATTCAAAAATGTTGATATTTTAGAGTGAATTGTGATGGATGTGATGCTAGGTTTAAAGTGTTTTGAATCTATTTTTGAGAGGGGTAAATATTCACAAAACAGTTATTTAAATTCTGTTTTGTAAATATTTAAATGCTCCAAAAATTCCCTTTCCATTTTATTTAAATAGGTCATAATTCCTTATGACCAGGGGCATTTTTATCTTTATTTTTTGAAGCCATAGAATACCTAGGGGATTTATTGTTTGCTGGGTGTGTTTTAAATAGGAAAACCCCAGTGGGGTTTTCCTTTCTCTATCTGGCGCAAGCGAAGCCCAACTCCTCCCCTAGCTAGCCCAGTAACCCCCTCCTCGTGCGCAGCCCACCTCCTTCCCTCTCTTGTAGACGACGTCTCCCTCCTCTCGCCTTTCTGTCAGATTCTTCAGAGACAGCACGACAGAGAACGACGCCGTGCTCACGGATGTCAAGGCCACACGTCCCTCGCCCTCTATTTAACCTCCTTGGCATCCGTGCTGTGGGCTAGGGTTCCTCCAAGCGCCGACACTCCTTTCCCCTTCCTCCTCCTTCTCCCCAGATCGACAGCAAGCGGAACGAGTTCCTCCTCCGCCATGGACGATCCATGAGGAGCTCGTCGCAGTCGTTGCCGTGCGTCTCCGTCCTCTCCGAGCAGCCCAGGAGCACGCGGGACCTCAAGCGAGCCCGTTCCCGCAACTAGCCGTCGCCGATCTGCCATGCTTCCCCTGCCTCGACGACGGCCCTCTTCCGCTCCGACGATCTCCTCCGCCTCGGCTTCTTCCACTACTTCCCCTACTTCCTCTCCGGCAGGCTCGGCTTCCTCGACCAGTTGGTGAGCACGAACCTTCCTTCCCCTTCCCTGTCGGCAGATCACATGTAGGATCCGTAGCTTCACAGCCGTGCAACTCTCTGTCGCCGGCGCCACCGCAGGTCGTGGAGCAGTAGATGTAGGGCTCCTCTCGTCGAGCTTAGTGTAGAAATGTAACCGTGGGAGGTCCTTCTCCCTTCCATCAATGAGTCGTTGCTCAATTTGACGCGTATCGCCGGTGATGTGCTTCCCCTTTTCCGCCGCCGCAAGCTTCTGTCTCCACAAGATCCCATCTGGGGCACGTTCTGGTGCCCTGCCGGAGGGGGGATTCGGATACGGAGGGCTTCTTCATCAACACAATGACCTCTCCGATGATGCGTGAGTAGTTCACCATAGACCTACGGGTCCATAGCTAGTAGCTAGATGGCTTCTTCTCTCTCTTGGATCTTCAATACAAAGTTCTCCATGATCTTCATGGAGATCTATCCGATGTAATCTTCTTTTGCGGTGTGTTTGTCGAGATCCGATGAATTGTGGATTTATGATCATATTATCTATGAATCTTATTTGAGTTTCTTTTGATCTCTTATATGCATGATTTCATATCCTTGTAATTCTCTTCGAGTTGTGGGTTTTGTTTGGCCAACTTGATCTATGTTTCTTGCAATGGGAGAAGTGCTTGGTTTTGGGTTCATACCGTGCGGTGACCTCACCCAGTGACAGAAGGGGTAGCGAGGCACGCATCGTGTTGTTGCCATCAAGGGTAAAAAGATGGGGTTTTCATCATTGGTTTGAGTTTATCCCTCTACATCATGTCATCTTGCTTAAAGCGTTACTCTGTTTATCATGAACTCAATACACTAGATGCATGTTGGATAGCGATCGATGTGTCGAGTAATAGTAGTATATGCAGAAAGTATCGGTCTACTTGTCTCGGACGTGATTCCTATATGTATGATCATTGCCTTAGATATCGTCATGACTTTGCGTGGTTCTATCAATTGCTCGACAGTAATTTGTTCACCCACCGTAATATTTGCTATTTTGAGAGAAGCCTCTAGTGAACATTATGGCCCCCGGGTCTACTTCACACCATATTTTCAGCCTTACTCTTTTACTTCATTGCACTCTCCGCCTTCAGATCTCACTTTGCAATCAATCTTGAAGGGATTGACAACCCCTTTATAGCGTTGGGTGCAAGCTCTTTTGTTTTTGCGCAGGTACTCTGGACTTGACGCGATTCTCCTACTGGATTGATACCTTGGTTCATAAACTGAAGGAAATACTGACTGCTCCTGTGCTGCATCACCCTTTCCTCTTCAAGGGAAAAGCCAAGGCAAGCCAAGTCTCCGTCAACGTGCCAATTTCTGGCGCTGTTGTTTGAGAAGTAGCAGAAGGATTTCTGGCGCCGTTGCCGGGGATGATCAAGTCAAGAACTCATCCAAGTAAGTGTCGCAAACTCATCTCTTGCATTTACTTTTTTTGCCTCTCGTTTTTCTCTTCCCCACTTCTGAAAAACAAAAATTTACAAAAATATTTGCCTTTTTCGTTCGCCCTTTTCTCTCGCTTGCTTTCTGTTCGCTTGTGTGCTTGCTTGCTTGCTGAAGTCACCATGACTGAAAACACCAAACTTTGTGACTTCTCGAATACTAATAATAATGATTTTATTAGTACTCCGATTGCTCCCGCCACTAGTGCGGAATCATACGAAATCAATGCTGCTTTGCTGAATCTTGTTATGAAAGAGCAACTCTCCGGCCTTCCTAGTGAAGATACCACATCCCATCTTAATACCTTCATTGAGCTTTGTGATATGCAAAAGAATAAAGATGTGTATAATGATGTGATTAAATTGAAGCTTTTTTCGTTCTCGTTGCGAGGTCGAGCAAAAACTTGGTTTTCGTGTTTGCCCAAAAATAGTATTGATTCTTGGAACAAGTGCAAAGATGCTTATATATCCAAGTATTTTCCACCGGCTAAGATTATCTCTCTCCGTAATGATATCATGAATTTTAAGCAACTTGATCATGAACATGTTGCACAATCTTGGGAGAGAATGAAATTGATGATTAGAAATTGTCCCGCTCATGGATTGCGTCTTTGAATGATTATACAAATCTTCTACGCTGGTTTGAATTTCTCTTAAAGAATATCTTGGACTACGCCTCAGGTGGAACGTTCATGGAAATCACGTTAGGAGAAGCCACAAAACTCCTAGACAATATCATGAAGAACTACTCTCAGTGGCACACTGAAAGGTCACCTACTAGTAAAAAGGTACATGCTATAGAAGAAATTAACTCGTTAAGTGCTAAGATGGATGAGTTAATGAATTTGGTTGCTAGTAGAAGTGCTCCTTTAGATCCTAATGACATGCCCTTGTCTTCCTTGATTGAGAGTAGCAACGCTAGCTTGGACGTTAATTTTTTTGGTAGGAATTTTTTTGGAAACAACAATGCTTTTAGAGGAAACTATGTTCCTAGGCCTTTTCCTAGTAACCCCTGCAATAACTTTGCCAACTCCTACAACAATACTCATGGAAATTACAGTAGATTACCCTCTGATCTATAGAGTAATATCAAAGAGTTTATCAACTCACAAAAAAAATCAATGCGTCCATAGAGGAAAAACTACTCAAAATTGACGATTTGGCTAGGAGCGTTGCTAGAATGTCTAGTGATATTTATGCTTTGAAAGTTAGATGTGCTCCTCCCAAGATCAATATGGGTGAAACTTTGAAAGCTATGCGTGTTTCCATGAGTGAGAGCAAAGAAAGAACCGCCCAAATTCATGCTAGACCTGAATGGCTTAAAAGAGTGTGTTCTCGTGATAAGAATCACGAAGATCTTAAAGTGCTTGGTGTGACTCCCATTGAATCTTTGTTTTCTTGTGTCAAACCTAATGATGATGGGGCTGTTTATGAATCCACTTTGGTTGAAAAACGTCCCAATGATTCGGAGTCCATCTATCTTGATGCTAAAAGCATTGAAAGTGGAGTAAAAGATATTAAAACCTTGAGTAGTAATGAAACTACTACTTTAGATTTCAAGGAATTCAATGATGATAGTTGGTCCTTGATTGAATGCATTTCGTTGATGCAATCCATGCTAAACTCTCCACACGCTTATAGCCAAAACAAGGCCTTTACCGATCATATCATCAAAGCTATGATAAAATCTCTTGAAGAGAAACTCTAATTGGAAGTTTCTATCCCTAGAAAGCTTCATGATGAGTGGGAACCTACTATCAAAATCAAAATCAAAAACTATGAATGCAATGCTTTGTGTGATTTGGGTGCTAGTGTTTCCGCGATTCCAAAGTCTTTATGTGATGTTCTGGGCTTTAATGAGATTGAGGAGTGTTCTCTTAATTTGCATCTTGCGGATTCTACTGTCAAGAAACCCATGGGAAGGATCAATGATGTTCTTATTATTGCAAATAGGAACTATGTACCCATGGATTTCATTGTGCTTGACATTGATTGCAATCCTACATGCCCTATCATTCTTGATAGACCTTTCCTAAGGACTATTGGTGCTATCATCGATATGAAGGAAGGGAATACTAGATTTCAATTTCCTTTAAAGAAGGGCATGGAGCATTTTCCTAGTCAGAAAATAAGATTGCCTTATCAATCTATGATCAGGGCTACTTATAGTTTGAGCACTAAGGACGACGATACATGATTCTATCGCCTTATGCCTAGCTAAGGGCGTTAAACAATAGCGCTTGTTGGGAGGCAACCCAATGAATTTTTATTTTTCTTTTTGTTTTGTTGCATCCACACCATTATAATTCTGTTATGATTGTGTATTTTGTGTTTCTTTTTGTGTTTGAGCCCAGCAAAACCTTTATGATTAGTCTTGGTGATGGTTGTTTGATCCTGCTCGAAAAGGACAGAAACGTTTCGCTCATGAGATTATTTTTCATTTTTATTGAGAAAGACATTTTGAGTTGATTCTTTTTGCCTCTAGTTCATATGCCTTTTGCCCAGGCAGTCGTAAGTTTTCGGAATTTTTGAGATACCAGAAGTATACGAAGTATACATATTGCTACACAGTGGTCTGTTTTTGACAGATTCTATTTTTGTTGAGTTGGTTGCTTGTTTTGATGAAACTATGGATAGTATCGGGGGGTACTAGCCATGGAAACTTGAGAATAGAGTAATATAACACCAATATAAATAGAAATCAAGATTGCTACAGTACCAAAAGAGGTGGTAGTTTGTTTTCTTGTGCTAATGATATCACGAGTTTCTGTTTAAGTTTTGTGTTGTGAAGTTTTCAAGTTTTGGGTGATGTTCTCATGGACAAAGGGATAAGGAGTGGAAAGAGCTCAAGGTTGGGGATGCCCAAGGCATCCCAAGCCAAATTCAAGGACACCAAAAATCCTAAGATTGGGGATGCCCCGGGAAGGCATCCCCTCTTTCGTCTTCAATCCATCGGCAACATTACTTGGAGCTATATTTTTATTCACCACATGATATGTATTTTGCTTGGAGCGTCTTGTATCATAGGAGTCTTTTTTGTGTCACAATCATCCTTTCTGCACACCTTTTGAGAGAGACATGCACTCATCATGATTTTGCTAGAATGCTCATCGTGCTTCACTTATATCTTTTGAGCTAGATAATTTTGCTCTATGTGCTTCACTTAGATCTTTTAGAGCACCGCGGTGCGTAACTTGGTAGTTGTCTTGTGCTATGAAAGTAGTCCCAAAGGTGATAGGTACCCAAGGAGGATACAGAAACTTCCATCTTCATGTGCATTGAGTAGAAAGAGAAGTTTGATTCCTCTCAATTAGTTTTGAGACGTGGATTTGGTAATATTAAGAGTTATGTTAGTAGGGTGTTGTGAATCTAGAAATACTTGTGTTGAAGTTAGTGATTCCCGTAACATGCACGTATGGTGAACCGCTATGTTAGGAAGTCGGAGCATAATTGATCTATTGATTGTCATCCCTTGTGTTGTGGTCGGGATTGCGCGATGGTTAACACCTACCAACCCTTCCCCTAGGAGTATGCGTTTAGCTCTTTGTTTCGATTACTAATAAAAAACTTTGCAACAAGTATGTGAGTTATTCATGACTAATGGGAGTCCATGGTATAGATGCACTTTCACCTTCCACCATTGCTAGCCTCTCTAGTACCACACAATTTTCGCCGGTGCACAAACCCACCATATGCCTTCCTCAAAACAGCCACCATACCTACCTACTATGGCATTTTCATAGCCATTCCGAGATATATTGCCATGCAACTCCCACCGTTCCGTCTCATGACTTGTTCCATCACTCTCATATTTCCATTGCATGATCGTAAGATAGCTAGCGAGATGTTTCAACGTCATACGCCAAGCTAGATCGTTGCACATCCCGGTACACTGTCGGAGGCATTTCCTATAGAGTCCTCATCGTTCTAAGCTTTAAGCTGTGAGTAAATAAAAGTGTGATGATCATCATTATTAGAGCATTGTCCCATGTGAGGAAAAAAAGAGTCCAAAGTTGCCCACATAAAAAAAGGTCAAAGAGCCCAAATAAAAAAAGAGAAAAAGAGATAAGGGACAATGCTACTATATTTTTCCACACTTGTGCTTCATAATATCACCATGTTCTTCATGATTGAGAGCCTCTCGTTTCGTCACCACCATATTCTAGTGGGAATCTTTATTATATAACTTGTCTTGTATATTCCAATGATGGGCTTCCTCAAATTTCCCTAGGTCTTCATGAGCAAGCAAGTTGGATGCACACACACTAGTTCTCTTTTTGAGCTTTCACATACTTATAGGTCTAGTGCATCCTTTGTATGACAATCCCTACTCATTCACATTGATATCCATTAACGGGCATCTACATAACCCTTTGATACGCCGAGTCAATGTGACCATCTCCTCCTTTTTTGCCTCACAACCACCACCACACTCTATTCCACCTATAGTGCTATATCGATGGCTCACGCTCATGTATTGCGTGATAGTTGTAAAAGGTTTGAGAAAGTAAGAGTGCAAAAACAATTAATTGGACAATACCGGGGTTGTGCATGATTTAAATTAGTTGTGTGGGGATGATGGAGCATAGCGAGACTATATGATTTTGTAGGGATAACTTTCTTTGGCCTTGTTATTTCGAAATTTCATGATTACCTTGCTAGTTTGCTTGAAGTATTATTGTTTTCATGTCAATAGCAAACTATTGTTTTGAATCTTACGGATCTGAACATTCATGTCACATGAAAGAAGTTACAAAGTACAACTATGCTAGGTAGCATTCCACATCAAAAATTCAGTCTTTATCACTTCCCTACTCGAGGACGAGCAGGAGTTAAGCTTAGGGATGCTTGATACGTCTCCAACGTATCTATAATTTTTGATGGTTTCATGCTATTATCTTGTCAAACTTCGGATGTTTTGTATGCCTTTTATATCTTTTTTGGGACGAACTTATTAACTCAGTGCCAAGTGCCAGTTCCTATTTTTTTCGTGTTTTTGACCCTTTTCAGAGGAGGATTTTAAACGGAATAAAACTTCCAAAAATATTTTTCCGGAACAGAAGATATGCAGAAAGCTTGGGAACCAAGGCAAGGAGTCCTGGGGGAGGCCACAAGCCCTCATGGCGCGGCCAGGGGGCCGCGCCTCCCAGGCTTGTGGGCTCCCTAGGCCTCCCCTGCCCTAGCTCCTTCGCCTATAAATTCCCTAAAATCCATAAAAAATCAGGAGATCCACAAAAATACTTTTCCACCGCCGCAAGCTTCTGTCTCCGCGAGATCCCATCTGGGGCACGTTCTGGTGCCCTGCCGGAGGGGGGATTCGGATACAAAGGGCTTCTTCATCAACACCATGACCTCTCCGATGATGCGTGAGTAGTTCACCATAGACCTACGGGTTCATAGCTAGTAGCTAGATGGCTTCTTCTCTCTCTTGGATCTTCAATACAAAGTTTTCCATGATCTTCATGGAGATCTATCCGATGTAATCTTCTATTGCGGTGTGTTTCTCGAGATCCGATGAATTGTGGATTTATGATCAGATTATTTATGAATCTTATTTGAGTTTCTTCTGATCTCTTAGATGCATGATTTCATATCCTTGTAATTCTCTTCGAGTTGTGGGTTTTGTTTGGCCAACTAGATCTATGATTCTTGCAATGGGAGAAGTGCTTGGTTTTGTGTTCATACCGTGCGGTGACCTCACCCAGTGACAGAAGGGGTAGCGAGGCATGCATCATATTGTTGCCATCAAGGGTAAAAAGATGGGGTTTTCATCATTCGTTTGAGTTTATCCCTCTACATCATGTCATCTTGCTTAAAGTGTTACTCTGTTTATCATGAACTCAATACACTAGATGCATGTTGGATAGAGGTCGATGTGTGGAGTAATAGTAGTAGATGCAGAAAGTATCGGTCTACTTGTCTCGGACGTGATGCCTATATGTATGATCATTGCCCTAGATATCGTCATGACTTTGCGCGGTTCTATCAATTGCTCGAAGTAATTTGTTCACCCACCGTAATATTTGCTATTTTGAGAGAAGCCTCTAGTGAACACTATGGCCCCCGGGTCTACTTCACACCATATTTTCAGCCTTACTCTTTTACTTCGTTGCACTTTCCGCCTTCATATCTCACTTTGCAATCAATCTTCAAGGGATTGACAACCCCTTTATAGCGTTGGGTGCAAGCTCTTTTGTGTTTGTGCAAGTACTCTGGACTTGACGTGATTCTCCTACTGGATTGATACCTTGGTTCTCAAACTGAGGGAAATACTTACTGTTCTTGTGCTGCATCACCCTTTCCTCTTCGAGGGAAAAACCAACGCAAGCCAAGTCTCCATCAACGTGCCAATTTCTGGCGCTGTTGTTTGAGAAGTAGCAGCAGGTCGCCTGGACGGCCCGTGGCCCATCTTCGGTGATCTTGAAGCTTCCATTACACTGATTTTTTATATATTTTTCCTGGAATTTTTCGGGCTTCGGAAAATTGGGTAAAAGCCCCTGCAAAATAGACATCAGCACACAGAAACTTGCACTAGGTGCACTGAGTTAGTAGGTTAGTCCAAGTATGTGTAAAATGATATAGAAGTGTAGCAAAACATATAACAATGTCACCTAAAATATCATGGAACAAGCAGAAATTACAGATACGTTTGGGACGTATCATGCGTTAATTTTCCGTGAAGAGTGACAAGTTATCCCAGCACAATGCGGGTGAGTATTTCCATATGTTATGAAACCAAGGTTTATCGATGCAATAGGAATATCAACCACAACTGTCTTCATGGGCTGCACACAAAAGAACAAACAACTTGCACCCAACGCGGGCAAGAGGGTTGTCAATTTCCTTGGTATCGTTATTTGCAAGCAAATGAGGTGTTTAGATAATTACAAAATGCAAAATAAAATAAAAGCAAATAAATGGCAGCAGGGTATTGTTGGTTTTAGCAATATGTTGTGAATAGACCCGTGTAGGATCGAAAGTATGTCTACTTGACAAGATAAACACTTAGCCTTTTCCCATTTTTAGTGTGGGTCAGTTTTACCAACTATGACTAGTCAAGTACACCCTACACATGCATATCTAAGAGTATTGCAGTGGAAAGTAAAACTTGCAAGTGTAAGCAGAGGTTAACATAGGGAGATCAAACACAAAGGTTGACACGAGATTTTTGGCATGGTTCCGATAGGTGGCACTATCGTACGTCCATGTTAGTGGAGACTTCAACCCATGGAGGGTAAGGACTGCGAGAGTCCACCGAGGGCTCCACCCACAAGGGGTCCATGAAGAAGAGGACTTGTCTATTCCACCACGGATTCTATCCACACAGGACTAGCCTCACTCACGGTAGATCTTCACGAAGTAGGCGATCTCCTTGCCCTTACAAACATCCTGGTTCAACTCCACAACACGAAGTAGGAGGCACCAAAGGGACACCTACTCAATCTAGGTGGCATCACCCTCCAAAAGGTAATAGATGTGGTAGAACAATGAAATCCTTGCTCTTGTGGTTCAAAAGATAGTCTCCTCAACACTCAATCACTCTCTCTCAGATTTGGCAGGGGTAGGAGAGATTGATCTTGTGGAAAGCAACTTGGGGAGGCTAGAAATCAAGGTTCAAATGGAGTATCTTGATCTCAACACATGAGTAGGTGGATCTTTCTCAGAAAAATGGATCTCGCAAGTTTAAGTGTGTTCTGAGTGCTTCCTCTATGAATGAGAGGTAGGCGGAGGGGTATATATAGGCCTCCCCCAAAATCCAACCGTTACAACATTATTGCCCAACTTGGTGACACCGAAACGATTCTCGGTGGTATCTAGTTGCACTAAATGTGGCAACTTTTGAATTCACGGTGAGAACAATATAGGAATCTCGGTGGTACCAATACGATGACCTAGACTGGATTCCAAACTCGGTGATACCAACTTCAAACTTGGAAATTTCGAAACTTGAAATTATCTCAACAGAGTGTTGGTCACCCAGTCTCGATGGCACTGATATAAATGTTGGTTGTACCAAGATGGTGGGTTTGGCATATGATCTGTCTAAGTGTAAAATCGGTATAGCCGAGTAGGAAATGTTGGTGGCATCGATTTTTCATATGTGACTTGGGACAAATATATTTTGTGGAAAAGTGGATATGTATTTTTGGTGGCTATCTCTAAGCACTTGAGCAACCAATTGATCATAATACGTCATCCCCTTTTAATAATATTGCCTTTCCTATGGACTCAAAGCGATTTCTCACAAAGTATAAAATGAAGAGTCTTCTTGCTTGAAGCTTTAGCCAATTCTATTCCTTCCTTGCATCAAAGGGGCATCTCCACACAATCCTATAGCCAAAGCATCTTTGAATTTTTTGGAAATGTACTTGAATAAATTCATTAGTCCAATGATGCATATGTTGAGATTAATTACCAAAACCACCTCGCGGAGCAATTGTGCTTTCAATCTCCCCTTTTTTGGTAATTGATGACAACATATATATGAAAGCTTCGACAAAAGATATAATCACTGATTAGCAACGATGCTTTGAGAGGTATGTGAAAAGCAAGAGCTCCCCCTATATTTGTGCATTATTTTAAATTTGCACTTGAATGCAAATGCACAATTGATTAGGATTATGAGTCACTCTTCCATGTCACATACAACTTGGTGGTGCGCATAAATGATAAGAAAGAATAGTAATGCACATAACACCAACAAGCAAGTGAATGATCATGATGTAGATAACTTAAAAGTAATAATGTGGTAGCATCAAACAATCAAAGCGTATGATCAAACACACATCTAAACAGATAAAGTCATCCAAGAGACCAAATAAAGTTTTGAAAACCAAATGAGAGCAAATAAAGTCAAAATCTCTCTCTCTCAAAGCCCTATGATCTATACACTTGTCCCCCCTTGGCAACAAGTACCAAAAAGTTCAAAGGTCTAATCTAAGTGTCTCTCTAGGCACGATCTCCTTCGGTAGCTGAAGTTGGAGTAGACAAGAGAGCATCGACGAAGGCTTCAGCAGATGTCGCTCGAGCATGAGCTGGAGGTGTAGACACTGAGGTGCTAGAGAAGGAGCTAACGCTTGAGTTGATCAAGACGGTCTTCCTTCTGGTACTAGCACAACTGCTGACCTAGTATGGGTCGTGAACTATGTGGTAGTACGAAGAGGTGAATCATCATCATCATCCGAGCGTGAAATCATTACTCAGCCAACTTCATGCTGAAAATGCTGAACAGTAGTGGTCAACTCCATCACCTTCACATCCAGGTCATGGAATTTCGTCTCCACGATCCTCTCTAAACTCTTATAGTTCAGCAAAATTTCTGAAATATTCTTGTCCATCCCTTGGATGGTACTCACCAAGAAAGACATATGTTCATCTCTGGTTTTGAGCTGGGAGGAGCTGGAGTATTCCTAGAAGTTTCTGCAGATGTTGCCTCTGGAGCCTCTCTAGCTGTAGCTGAGCTAGCATGGGTGTCATCCATCACAACGATGTTATCCTCAAACTCTAGGTGATGTGGCAAACATGGACGATCAAGCTGACATTCATGCTTGCCAATCTTGGAATTGATGAGCATCTGAATGTATGGTGCATATCCACATGATCTCTTCTGGTGTGCAGAAGTTCTCATGACAGTCTCAGCAATCAAATCCATGACCTTGAAGCGAGTGTGGGTGTCTAGATGATGCAACATATTGATTGAACAACCTCTAATCATTTTGTCATCACCTGATTTCGGCATCAGGGTATGTCTCAAGATAGTGTTGGTAGTGGTTATTCCAGCTTGCAAGAACTAGAGAGAGCCAAGCTTGTGAGACGAAAGATAGTCATTGGGCACTGGCTTGTACATGTTGGCCATGGAGTTGTGATTCATCTTAGGATTTGAAAACACATCCAAGTCCTCTGCTCGTGACTTTGGAGCACCAATGATAGTAGCCCATTCCTCAATTGTGGCTTCATATCTATGACCATCAGTCATCGAGACAATTGTGCCATCTGCATAGAAATGAACTGTTAAGTAGAATTGCATAATCATCTCATCATTCCATGCAGTCATCTCTCTTCCAACAAACTCTTCAATGTTAACAAGATTGAAGTTTTCTCTCACATGTGGAAAGAAATCTTCATTGGTTTTGATGTATTCCTAGTCGGCATATCTCGTTTCATTTCCTGCTGGACTCTTGTCAAATAGAACTGTCTCGTAGAAATCTGGTTGTTCCCTTGTGTGAAATCGGGGATGAACAACAGTTCTTCTCCTCACATCATATGGATCAATAGATCTCCACTTCCTCAACCCTGTATCTCTTCTCTTCTTCATGTCTTTAGTAATTGGATGAGCCTCATTGTGAAGTGGCAGATGAGGTCTTAGCTTCATGAGAATAGGTGCAACCTCATCTTCCTCCTCTGCAGCAAAGGCCCTGGAAGCAGTGCCTTTCTCTTTAGCAACTACAGGTATATCCTTTGTAGTCCTCTTGGGAGCTACATGCTTCTTAGGTGCTGAAAGCTTTGGAGCATATTTCTTCGGCATGGCATCATCCATAAGTTTCTTCTTCATTGGAGGAGGGACCTCAGCTGGTATCTCTTCCTCCTCATCATCAGCATCAGGAGTTTCTGCTCGATCTTCAAACATGGAGGTTTGTCTACCAATGACATGAATAACCCTCTTCACGGCTCTCTTCACACCTGGCTTATTAGTAAGCGCTACCTTAGAAGGTTTGGTGTACTCCTTCCTTACTACCTTTGTGACAGCAACCTCTCTCTTTCTGCTTCTAGGGAGCAACAACTTCAGGAACAAAACCCGAATCTTCTTCATTAGAATTTAGCTTCTTCCTAGACCAGGTAGCTACCTTGGGCGTGCCATGGGAGCTGGGAGTGCCTGAATCATAAGGGGTCCTCTAAGGACTAGTGCCTGAATCAGACTCAGCATGGGGCTCACTAAAGTTGTTGTGATTGTCATCGGAACCTAACATCTTGCAAACCAAACACACATGCGACTGGTAGACTGGCACACAAGCAGACAAGCAAATCCCGAGAAAAGATATAGAAGAGCTAGAAAAGACAAGCATCACAAAAATGCAGAAGTTTTGTCAAATTTGAAATCTAAAAATTTAGTTCTAACTCTAAGCAAAATTGATTTCGGTTCCACTTAGTTAAAATTTCGTAGCCACCGAGACACATGATCTCTTTAACAGGAACTTGGCACCACTTTTCGGTTTCACCAAAAAGAAGAACTCAGTTCCACCAAGACCATTCTAAGCAACCCTAAAATCAAATTGGTACTACCAACTTTTGCAACTCGGTGACACCGAGATTCATTCTATCAGACTATTAAACCTTAAATCTTCATTGCTCGCTATTCTAAAGGATTTTTCTTCTGGATAGAATACTTGCAATCGTGGATTGAAAATGGCAGAACTTAATTTGCGCAAGAATTGGACGAGGAGCGCAAAAAGTGACCGGATCCATTCCCTAACTTGGCTTGGACCTGCTACGACGGCGACGGCGGTGATGATCTCGTCGGCGGCGAGGACTCCAATGGTGAGGGACCACGGGAGGATCAAGTTTGATGTCCAGGGGACTAGGACACATCAGCAAGGGGTACGGCGAGGCGACGTGTGAAAGAAAATTTTCAACAGTCGGGTCCGTTGGTACATATATCCCCTCACTATCGGTGACACCGAGTTGTGATTTTCAGTGCCACCGAGTTGCATAACTCTCAACTGACACGGAAACTCGGTGAGGCCAAAAATCAAAACTCGATGCTAACAAGATGAATAAAACTGATCAACCCTAGGCTTCGATGGGACCAAGATTTTGAGATTGGTCACACCGAGATACACATTGGGAGGTTTTGGAATTCACCCCTTGTCGAAAAGGATCTCCGAGCCCCCCTCATACATAGTGTCTCTAAAGTGCTTGCTCAAATTTTGTGATGTAGCATGAATAGAATTTGAGACGAGAAAGCATAGATAGCTAGAGGAGGGTACTTAGGCATTCTTGTATTTCCAATTGGCCAAAATAGGAAATCCAAATAACAACAATTGGATATATATAAAATATGCATACCAACATGCTCACACAATAAGATGTCAATTGAAATATGGTGAACATGCACAAACATTCTAGCATTTATCAAGCACTTGGCGATGACGAAGTCATCTATATATGAGTATATTGACTTAGGAACCAAGTAAGAATACTTGATCATAGGTCATACTCATCGATTAAGCACAAGTGGGGTTACCTCTTTTACATAATGCATTAATGTGTTCACATCATTTAGGACGCTTGTACTCAAGTCTTAGATTAAAGCTCCCCTAGATGTGACATCCCCCTAAGATGGATCAACTAACCTTGGGTTTTGTTGTAGAAGACTTCAAGTAGGTTAAGTAGTGTTGGATGCTCATTGTTGATGAAGTTCATCTTGAGTTGGGAAAATACTTGTTGTTTCTTACTCTTCTCACCTACATGGGTTAGTCCCAAAGCAAAAGGAACAAATATAAGAATATATATGCACATAGAGTGAAATACATGGGAGGTGATGTCCAAAGATGCATTAATTACCTTGTCCCTTTCTCGCCTTTGAGGGAATGTGTGACTCCTTGAACTAATGCATATGGTTAAGGTTGATTGCATGTAGTTCTTGCCAAAATGAATAAGAGTGAATTTCATTGGCGGAGTCACCCCTGAAGAACTTTCTGGTTCCTCCTCTTGGGGACCCACATCACCTTGATGGGGATCCTTGGAGTTATCGTAGCACTAGATGAGGTAGTGTTAGAAGTGTCCTTGGGAACCCACTCAGCCTTGGCTTGGGGTTCTTCTTCAAATGAGTCAATGTGTCCTCTTGAAGCTTTCCCTTGCCCTTGTGGTTTTGTGGTAGAAGGCCATCCTGTGCGCTTGTTCCCTTGGTAGGAGTAGGATCATACTTCTCCTCTTGAGGAACAAACTTGGAAATGGGATATGGACCTTATTCCCAAACATCTCCGTTGACGTTGAAGTAGACAACACCTTGCTTCTTTTGATGTCCTCCTTGCTTGCGCACAATTTCCTCGAATTGTGTACTTTTGGCACGAGTCTTGAAGACACCTCTCTCTATAATTCCTTTAAGTAAATCGTTTTATTGCTCAAGTGTAACTTGGCTAAGAGAATCATTAGTGGAATCAAGAGATGTACTAGCAACACCATCATTTGATTTAGCTTTAGCATTGTTGTTACTAGATGAAGACACTTTCTTGCCTTTGTTACTAGTATTCTTGGGTTTAACTTGTGGAACAAAAGTAGACAATAGTAATCGTTTGGCTAGATAATAGGAACTCTTCTTTCGAAGATCATCATTGCTTGTTTTTAGGAACTCATGCTCTTGCTCTAAATTTATCTTCTCGAAGCGTAGCTTCTCATGAGTTCTTGCAAGCTCTCTATGATCTTTTAGAGTAGTTTCATGAGCTAACTTAAGAGTGTTTAATTCTTTAGTTAGTCGTTCAATCTCTTTCTTATCATCATCGTTCGATTACTCTTGACTAGTGTGATTATTAGCAAGTTCATTTTCAATGTTATCACTAGCCTTATCAAAGAGCAAGTCATCTTCTCCTAACAAGTCATTGTCATCACTATCAATGTCAAAATACTCGGGGTGTGATACCTTGGGGCCTTTTTCCATGAAGCAGTTTCCAATCCCTTCATTTGGTGAATAAAATAAGTCATAGGAGTTGGAGGAAACAAGTGCAATGCCGGCAACACCTTCATCTTGAATGTAGCTAGAGTTGGAGTGATAACTTCTTTCGGAGTGGTTGTCACACTCAGAGCCAGAAACCCATTCACCAACATGAGCTTGATATCTTCTTCTTGAACTGATCTTGGTGGACTTGTCCTTCTTCTCCGATTCTCTGCCTCTCCGGGTGTGTCTTCGTTCATAATGATCTTGTCTACTCCTTCTCTCTATGTGACGTAACTCATCTCTTGAGGTTCGTCTCCTAGGTTACTCTTCTATTTGTTTGTGGGGAGCCGAGAACTCATTGGAAAAGTGTCCGGGCTTTCCACAGTTGTAGCAGTTTCGGTCAGGACTAGACGAACGCTTCTCATCATATCTTGAGCTTGAGCTTCTCTCTTTTCCTCTACTCTTGTAGAACTTGTTGAATTTTCTGACCATGAGGTTGATCTCTTCATTGGTAACAAGGTTGTCACTTGAAGTAGTGGGAGCATTGAGTAAAGCTTTGTAAGCATCGCTTGACTTGTTGTGCAACTCATCTTTGTCTTTGAGAGACATTTCATGAGCAGCAATCCTTACAATGACTTGAGTAGGCTTGAGATCTTTGTAGTTGGGCATCATTTGGATTAATGTGCACACGGTGTCGTATCTTCCATCCAAATCTCTAAGTATCTTCTTGATGATGAATTTGCAGTCATCTCTTCTCTTCCTAAGCCGATAATCTTATTTGTGAGGAGAGCTAGCTTAGAATACATCTCATAGACTCCTTCACCATGCTTCAACTTGAACTTGTCAAGATGATTTTGAAGCACATTCAACTTAGATTCTCTCATAGAATCGGTACCTTCGTGTATATCAATCAAAGTATCCCAAATTTCCTTTGCATTCTCAAGGCAACTGATTTTGTTGAATTCTCCGGGTCACAAGGAGTTGAATAGGATGTTACAAGCTTGAGCATTGACTTGCAACATCTTCAATTATTCTGCTATGGCATCACGATCCGGTTCTCTCACTTCTCTGAAGAAATCACCATACGCACCAACACAAACAACAACCCAAATGGCAGGATTATGACCAAGAATATGGATTTTCATTTTATGCTTCCAACTAGCAAAATTAGTGCCATCGAAATATGGACCTCTACGATGATAATTTCCCTCACTAGACGCCATACTCTCCTAGGTTTTGAAACCAATGCAATGGAGACCAAAGCTCTCATACCACTTGTAGGATCGAAAGTATCTCTAGAGGGGGTGATTAGACTACTTGACAAGATAAAAACTTAGCCTTTTCCGAATTTTTATTGTGGGCCAGTTTTAACAACGATGACTAGTCAAGTACACCCTACACATGCATATCTAAGAGTATTGCAGCGGAAAGTAAAACATGCAAGTGTAAGTAGAGGGTAAGGTAGGAAGATCATATGCAAAGGTTGACACGGCGATTTTTGGCATGGTTCCGATAGGTGGCGCTATCGTACGTCCATGTTAGTGGAGACTTCAACCCATGGAGGGTAACAATTGTGAGAGTCCACGGAGGGCTCCACCCACAAGGGGTCCATGAAGAAGCGGCCTTGTCTATTCCACCACGGCTTCTATCCACACAGGACTAGCCTCACTCACGGTAGATCTTCATGAAGTAGGCGATCTCCTTGCCCTTACAAACATCCTGGTTCAACTCCACAACACGAAGTAGGAGGCTCCGAAGCGACACCTAATCAATCTAGGTGGCATCACCCTCCAAAAGGTAATAGATGTGGTAGAACGATGAAATCCTTGCTCTTGTGCTTCAAAAGATAGTCTCCTCAACACTCAATCACTCTCTCCTAGATTTGGCAGGGGTAGGAGAGATTGATCTTGTGGAAAGCAACTTGGGGAGGCTAGAAATCAAGGTTCAAATGTAGTATCTTGATCTCAACACATAAGTAGGTGGCTCTCTCTCAGAAAAATGGATCTGGCAAGTGTAAGTGTGTTATGAGTGCTTCCTCTTCGAATGATAGGTAGGTGGAGGGGTATATATAGGCATCCCCCAATATCCAACCATTACAACCTTATTGCCCAACTCAATGACACCGAAATGAATCTCGATGGTACCGAGTTGCACTAAATGTGGCAACTTTTGAATTCTTGGTGAGACCGATATAGGAATCTCGGTGCTACCGATACGATGACGTGGACTGGTTTCCAAACTCGGTGAGACCAACTTCAAACTCGGAAATTCTGAAACTTGATATTATCTCAATAGAATGTTGGTCACCTAGTCTTAGTGGAACCTATAGAATTGTTGATCGTGGGTTTGGCATAGGATCTGTCTAAGTGTAAAATCGGTATAGCCGAGAAGGAAAGTTGGTGGCACCGATTTTGCATATGTGGCTTGGGATAGGTATCTTTTGTGGGAAGTGGCTGAGTATTTTTGGTGGCTATCTCTAAGCACTTGAGCAACCAATTCATCATAATACTCATCCCCTTTTAATAGTATTGGCTTTCCTATGGACTCAAAGTGATTTATCACAAAGTATAAAATGAAGTGTCATGTTCCTTGAAGCTTTAGCCAATCCTATTCCTTCCTTGCATCAAAGGGGCATCTCCACACAATCCTATAGCCAAAGCATTTTTGAAATTTTCTGAAATGTACTTGAATAAATTCATTAGTCCAGTAATGCATATGTTGTGATTAATTACCAAAACCACCTTAGTGAGCAATTTTGCCTTCAACCCCGAGGCCATAGTTTTCCCCAATGGCATCTCCCATAAAAATAGCACACGGTGGGTAAACAAATTACTCTTAGGCAACTGGTAGAAGAGCGGATAGTTATGCAATTTTCATGGAAATGATCATGTAAATATAGGCATCACATCCATAAACAAATAGGCAGGCTCCTGCTTGCACCTATTACTATTACGCCACTTTGTGACGCCCTCGGTTTAATCTTACGCTAATCATACACGCAAATGCGTATGATCAAACCCAAGGACTCACGGGAAGATATCACAACATAACTCTAGACACAAATAAAATAATACAAGCTTCATATTACAAGCCAGGGACCTCGAGGGCTAGAGTACGGAAGCTCGATAAACACACGAGTCAGCGGAAGCAACAATATCTGAGTACAGACATAAAACATGGGGTGCCTTAGAGAAGGCTAGCACAAAAGATACAACGATCGAACGAGGCGAGGCCTCCTGCCTGGGAACCTCCTAAACTACCTCCAAAGATTCTCCCTCGACACCCTGCGAGGAAGCAATCCCCAGGAAAACTAATTCCAGTTAAGTAACAATTGTAGTTGTATAAGATCATGGCACAACTCCAAGTCGTCCTATAACCGTGGACACGACTATTCGAATAGTTAATTTTCATCCCTGCAGGGGTGCACCACATGTCCCGTCACGCTCGATAACACTCTGGTCGGACACACTTTTCTGGGTCCTGCCCTGCCTCGGAATATCGACACGTCGCAGCCCCACCTAAGACTAATCAGAGAGGTCAGCCCGGCGGTCTAACTCCTAAGCACAAAGGGTTCGTGGGCCCAGTTCCCCTTCGCGCTCCTGCACGTGGCGTGGGCGGCCGACGTCAGTCCTAGCATCCCATAATCACAAGCGTGATGCATCTCGGGACCACTCGGGCGCGCGCTGCTACATTGCTGACATCTGAAAAGCTTCGGCTGATACCGCGACGCCGAGAACCCATAATTCTTCCCGCGTAGCCGATTAGTGCGAAAAGGTCTCCGACCGACCCAGATCAAATACCCAAATCCATTAACATTTTAATTAGGCCAACAACACAGCCTTGCGGGAATCCACCCGTCTTACAACTAATCAACAATGATCCCAGTAACATGGTCGAGTAACTGTGTGGTTGTAACATCAGGGGGAATCCGAGGTATCACCCTCGTTGGATTTTTGAACGATGTATCCGTCAAGGCGGGCTTAGAGGAATCACCCTCGGGGGTCCCACACTTGAGGGGTTGTACGACAGAGTCATCGTCGGGAATGGTGAAAGAGGAATCACCCTCGATAACCACGACCGACTAGCTATACTACAGAGATATCATCAGGAGTACTTAGCGAGGTGTCACCCTCGGTACCCGATAGTATCTCTGTAGCTCGTACAACTAAGGGGGTATATGTGATGTGTCGGGTCTGGCTCGTCGGTCAGGGATCGAAATTTGAAAACAAGTGGGGCAACTGGACTACGGCGTCAGAGGGGATGACTGCTCCACCTATACTAAGCAGATTAAAGGTATATGACTGAAAGTAGCAGTTCATGAAAAACGGGCTATGCATCAGATATAGGAGCTAACTACAACAGTAGCAAAATACTAATGCAAGTAGTAGGAAGAAAGACATAGGTGATATAGGAATGATCAAGGGGGGTTTGCTTGCCTCGTTGCTCTGCAGACAAAACGGATCATCGACCGGGAAGTAGTCGATCACCGAATCATCATCGGTCTCGGGGTCTACCGGAAAGGAAATAACGAAGGGGAAACACAATAAATAAGAGAGAAAACAAACACACCACAAGGCATGACAAGGTAATACGTCGTGCTAGGGGTGACCTAACGCAGTATTAAATGTTACAGACGAAGCGGGGAAATATCTCACGATATTTCTTGGGTCTCTCGCTACTACCGGACAGATGAAAACGAGGAGGAAAATTCCATGCTTTCTATGCTAGGGACGCGTGACACACGAACCGACAGCGTATCCGGGTACGTCGGATTTTTCTGAGCAACTTTCATATATAAATTATTTCCATATTACTTACGGTTAATTTTATATTAATTTTAAAAGATTTAAATCATCAATCATAATTTATGGAATTATTGTATTTATTTAATCAGAATTGACCAAGTCAAAAGGACAGGTGTGGCCCACATGTCATAGACTAATCACTAAACAAATAACTAAACCTAACTTATTTAATGGGGGCCTACATGTCATCTACTACTACTAGACTAAGTTAGCATTAAACTAGTACTACTAATTAACCCAAAACTAAACCAAATACGAACTTAACACGGTCGGCCACGCACGGTTGTGGCTGCCACAGCCGGCCACACACACAACACACACTCACTCACACATCCGGCCATGGCCATGGCCCTGGTTAGCAATGGTAGCAGCAGCGTGCGGCAGCAGCAGCAGGCATCAGCAGCAGGCATCAGCAGCAGCTAATTAGCGACGGCTGCAGTACGCAACAGCAGCAGCAAGCAGCAGGCAACGACGCGACATGAGCAGCAGCTAACAGAGCAGTAGCAGCGGCAGCAGAGCAAAAGCAGCAGGCGCGGCGCGGCGAGCAGCGGGCGCGCAGGCGCAAGGCAGGCAGCGGTCGCGTGCCTTGGCGCGGCCAGGAAGCGACGCGGGGAGCTGGGGCATGGTTTGGGCAACAGCTGGAGAAATGGCAAGCAAGGCAGCGACGGGCAAGCCAACAACGGCGAGCTTCGGCCGCAACGGAAATGACGGTTACGCGCACGGGTTCGAGGGGGAAAGAAGGGGCACGGGCAGAGGAGATCACAACAAACTCATGGACGTGGTCGGGGTGGTCGGGGACGGACCAGAGCAGTGGCAAATGATGGCAAACGTCGACGATGTACGCGATGAAGATGAGCTCGATGGGGAGCGTACGGGGCGGATCCGCTCGATTAGATGCTCGGGATGGACGAAGTCGACGATGGCCGTCCTCCTGGACATCTTGGCGCTACGAGGGGAGCACGGTGGCCGCGGGATCGACGCGACGACGGCGACCATAGCTCGAGCGAGCTCCAATCGATGAGAGAGAGCAAACGAGGGGGAGAATGAAGGTTAGGGTTTGTCCTGGGCATTGTGGATGAGCCTGTACACCTTGGTGTTCCTTTGGATGCTCGACACGACTCCATCTGCGGCACGGACGTGCGTGTGTTAGCCACGCCATGGTCCTGCCTTCCCTGAGTGCACAGGTTGAAGAAAGGCCCTCGTGGTGGGTTGGGCTGTTTACTATAGCGGTAGGCCTGAAGTGTACAGTAGATTTTCTATAAATTACCTTTTTCTTTTATGTATTATTTTGCATCACACTTTTGCATTTAGTTTACGTAGCAAATGATTTTTTTATAACCGAAACTTGGCACGTAAATCAAGCACAATATTTTGGGGTGCCACAAAAAGATTCAAAGTTTTTTTGTAAGGTTTAGATATTTTTAGAAATTGAAACGATCAATTTAATTGATGTTATCCCACTGTTAAATTTTCTAGGGGCACTTTGGTAGTTGAGGTGATGTTGTTTTCCTTAACATAATTATCTATGGAATATTTACAACCAAACCAAGATTTTTCTTTTACATTCTGAAGAAATAATTTACTTGAATTTACATTAAATTTGAAACTTGGCTTTAAATTTATTAAGTGACTATCTAGCTCAGTTAAACATGATGACCTAGCATCATTAGGGTGCCGTTACTGTAGCTTAATGTAACGACCAAGATGCGGTCCTTTCCGATCTGGGGGTCGAGGCCCCGAATAGGAAAGAAACGCATCTAAGCGTTTCGCAAGCAGGTAACACATCACAAATAATAATAAAAGTAGACAATCCGGGATTCAATTGTCTTCTCATTAATAACTCAGAGTACATCACAGATACAATCAAGGTAGTTCCGCTACGGACTAAAAAACATAGAAATGCTATGCTACCCTGCGTGCAGGCCCACGATCACGACCACGCCTCAATCCTCTGGATAGTTCACGTAGAGGTGGTATGTCTCCTCGTCGTACTGCCACGCGAGCTGAGTGCCGTCGGGATCATCTGTCTCTGGGGTACCTGTACCTGTTGGGAGTTTCGGAGGAATCCGTGAGCCACGGGGACTCAGCAATCTAAGACCTTGGTGCCAAAACTAGTCATGTTATTAGGTAGGGTAAGGGTGAAGTGTATAAGGTTGCAGCATCCTAAGCTTGATTTAGTGGCTAACTTACGTAAAGCAATTATGAAGGTGGTCTACACTAGCGGTCGCGATTACTTGATCACTAAGTCATCCTGAACACCTACCTACGGCATTTATAACCCCACCGTGTTCCTGGTCAAAGAGAGATCTTCGAGGGGGACAGTCACGGTTACGCACACACTTGGCAATCTTATTAGCTTTTGTTTAAGTTCTCTAATACCGGGTGTTAAAAAAATATTCCAAGTTGCCACATAACCGCGGGTATGGCTTTCCGAAAGATTAAACCTTGCAGGGGTGCTCCAACTAGTCCATCACAAACGTACACAGGCCGCAAAGGCATCCTCTATCACGAATCTCATGATCTCGTCGGATTCCTTAGAGGAAAACCTCAACTCTGGGGAACCAAAGCCTTCACTGGGATTCCTATACGCAAGATATACCGCTAAGGTAAGACAAGGCTAGCAGGACCTCCCGGTGTGTCGACGACCCGATAAGAGCCGCGTATCTCAGTCTCAGGACAACACCTCTATGCAAAGTGGACAAGGACCAAACCTCAAGTTTCCCTGGGGTGGTCTTGTCGACTGCTAGGTGATTCGACCAACACTCATGAGGAGCACTGGCCCAGGTTGTTGATTAAATTCCTCGGGGTAGCTATTCCCTATGCAGGTTATTAGGTGATTAGCAAATAAAACCAATGTTGGGTCCTCCCGGACAAGCCTTAGCACTACGCGATTTATCGAGGGGGTCCCCATAACAACCCCGAACGTGTTAGGAGCGATCATTATGGAATCAAACACCGGTAGCCGGTAACTAAGGCGGCAATAACGGAACAAAGCACCCGGTAAAAGGCTAGGCCTTCCATCATTTACCAAGTATATAGGTGCATTAATTAAATAACAGGATTTAAGATAATGATATCAAGCTCATGTTATCACATGAGTCAAAGCACCTGCATCTAGCAACGCTAACATTAGTAGCTGAGCAAAGCCTACTTAGCCATACAGGTTTTGCTAGGAAGGGATCAGTGTTTGGGTTCATGGAATATCAAGAGGCAATATAATTCAGTGGTAGGCAGCAAGCAATATGACATGGAAATGCAAACTAGCATAACAAGTCTAGAGATGGAATCAAGGTCATATCATCTTGCCTGTGATATCCTCAGCTTGGAATGGTTCTTGCTCGTCCTGCACGTACTCTCCCGAATCCACGTACTCGTTCTCCGATCCCGGTGCTACCCAACATAAGAATAACATCCAATGAACAACATCACCTCAAGATGCAACAAGCACATGATGCATGAGATGAAAGATGGGCATGCATCACTATTTCCAACTCTAGCACAAGCAAAAGAAGTTGCTACAAGTTTCTGGACAGAACTGTACACTAAGCTATTTTGACATGCATGAGGATGACATGATCAGATGCGTCTCGTGAAAACGATGCAAAACCATATAAAGAACATTACAATCGGAGCTACGGATCAACGGGAAACAACGAAACAAGATATGAAGCCCTACGTGTAAGAATCAACACCACACACTCCAATGGCACAAATCTGGCATTCCCAGGTTTCCAAGACATATAACAACCCAACATGAATGGATTGGAGCAAGGAAGACCACCACAACATCAACTAATCACCCACATTCATCAAAATGACTATACTACACAATCTGCCATAATCTGCATCTTAGCTCTTTGTGAGCTACATGCAACATAACTACAGCCCTCCAAATATGACAAATAATATATGTGGTTGTAGACAACCAAGAACACTATAAGCACCAGCAAGAATAACACCAAAAGGAATTAAACACAAGAATACACAAGGCTGCAAACTTTCTCAAAACCATCAGATCTCACGGACTTAGTGAAAATTCATGCACCTGACTTTCTGTCTTTGTTCTGCAGCTTTTTGACAGCAAGAAAAACATAACCTACAGGACTCCAAATGAGATGATATGTTACAGGGAGCTTCACAAACACATCAGGTCCAAATTCCTAGCACGGAACTAAGGCTAGATCACAACACAATGACCAGCACAACCTCATCTACAGGAGAAGAAAATGTTTCCAGATTCCCAGACTTAGTGAAATTCCAGATTTCACTAAGCTGGAATTTTCAGCCACATGCCCACTTTGTCTAGGCATAGCTTGCACACAATTAACACCAAGTGATAATTGACACCACTATGGTGTAGAGAAAAACCCCTACTACTATCACACAAAAGCTCATGCCCTTGGGCTCCACCTATTCCATGGAAACAAAGAGCAAACTTGCAACAAATCTGAATATGTCAACTCCACAAAGTATCCCAATGGCAAAACTAACTTCACCACTGGATTCCTTGGGAGATTCTATATCAAAATCATATATAATATGTGGGCACTTACTTGGAACAAGTGACCACAAATTAAGGAAGAGGAAACTACTTCCAATCATGCCTAATGAATAGGGCATCATTTCATGTAGTTCCACTATATCAATAACTACATGGTTGAGCTCATGTGCACAATGACTAAGTGACATGGGGGTTTGAACCCCATGTTTGTGTCATGCACATCAACTTCACAACCCCTTCTACTAAGCTTCCCACACAAACAACATACCATGCCCTCTCACATATGGTCATGTGAAGGTGCAAAGCTTGCTTGCAAAGGTGGAATGCTTCTCACACACCCATCTACTCCACTTCACCCACAAGCACATCATGCTCAAGATCAACACACATACCTACACATGTTATCATAGCAACCATCACTAGAACAAGATCAACTATATTTATACACACACAACCTAGTGCAAACATCAAGTGCTAGTACCTACAACAAAGAAGAACCTACACATGCTATATCTACACTTGCTATCATATTCCTAGGATCAACTAATAAGAAACATCAATATACTCACACTCACATGTGGCCACCATTATGTGTATGCACACACATCACATACACCACTCCAATGGACACACACATGCACACATGATATGGCACTACTTATTGCAGCAAAGGATAAAAATAAATGCCAAGCCATCTATGGGTTGTGGCACAAGTATGGCATCAATCAAAGAAGGCAAGAAAAAATAACATGAAGGGAAAAAATAAAAGGGGCAACCTGGGATTCAAACCCAGAACCCACTGGTTGCAACAACAGAGACACACCACTCTGCCACAGCCATTCTATCGACAGGGAAGGGGGTGTGTACAGGGTAACAAGTCCCTGCTAGCTACTGTACCGAAGCAAACGAGGAAAAAATAAAAGGTGCCGAGGGGGGATCGAACCCACGCCCTCTCATAAGGCACAACACACTGCTACCACTAGTCTACGGATCGATACTTGACAGGTAAGAGGGGGTAACTCTGAAGAGCATTCCCCTCTGCATCTCTGCTATCCGACGAACGGCCGGAACAGGGGAGGTGCTCGCCGGCGTTGTGCTGCAAATCGAACTGCGGGTCCTAGATGGAAGGTTTCTGGGGCAACCAGGGTTCCATTTCTAGCGTTACTACGGCCCGAGGAACCCTACGACGACGGATCCACGGCGAACGGCGGCTCCGGCGACACAGAGCATGCACGCTTCGATCCCACTGCTGCTGTGCTCGATCTGGGACAGGGAGGAGGAGCACTACCTCGCGTACGAGTCGAGGAGGGAGCGGCTCGTAGAGGAAGTAGAGGAAGAAGGCCGTCGGCGAAGCTTCTCATCGGAGGGGAAGCACCGCTGGGAAGTAGTGGATGCAGCGCGGGGGTGGTAGATCCAGCGCCGGGAACGGGCACCTGGAGGCGTCCTCGAGCTGCTGGTGCCGTCGTAGAGGAGGTAGAGGTAGCAGATCGACGGCGGCGACGACCTTCTACCCGTCGGCCATGGCGGACCCGAGCTCTCCTTACCTTGCTGCGACGAGAGAGAGGGGGGGATCGAGATCTGGTCGGTGCGGCGGCGGGGAGGAACCCTAACGCGTCTGCACGGACGCCAAGGGATTATATAGTGTGAGAGGAGGAGGCGAGGGCGTGCCGTCGGCCATGTGCTGTCGCTCCTCTCGGTGGAGCAGAGGGGAGGGAAAAGAGAGGATGACAGGTGGGGCCACCTGCCTCGCTGGAAAGGGAGGAGGAAGAAGCGCCGCACGCGTGAGCGAGGGGAGTAATGGGTTGGGCCGTGCGGAAGGCAGCGCTACTGGCGACACATAGAGGAGGGGGCCCTGAGGGGGGTTTTATTAATTTACACAAACACAGAAAAGGATTTAAAACAAGTGGCAATTCTGTTGGGGTTAAAAACAAAACAAAAATGCCCTTGGTCATAAGGAATTATGACCTATTTGAATTAAATAGAAAAGAAATATTTGGAGCAATTTGAATAAATGCAAAACAGCAATTTATTTACTGTTTTGGATTTATTTGCACCCTTAAAACTAAGATACAAAACAGCAAAACACATCTTGACATCCTCCACAAAATATACTAAAATCATGGGCATTTTGAATCAAGGTTGGGACAAGTGAATATTGGCTTGAGAAAATAAGAGAGTGAGAGAGGTTGCAAACATGACAAGCCCACTACATTTAGTACCAACATCACATGAAATCATAGAGCACCACAACACATACACAACATCACAAAGTAGCTATCTACAGGACCACCACATCACATGAAATGCTAAGACCCTAAAACACAACACAAGACAAGGCATACCATGATATGCTATGCATGCATGCATGGGAAGGAAGGAAAATACAAGGGACACCACATGAAGTCATGGCACAATGGATACATCAAATCACTGACAGGGTGGACCCACATGCAATAGGTTCCAAATATGGCAAGGTTTACATTTGGGGCACTACAAACTCTCCCACACTACAAAGAAGATCTCGCCCTCAAGATCTAAGACTGAAAGAAATCGGGAAATTCGGAACGGAGGTGATCCTCGCGTTCCCACGTAGCCTCTTTATCGAATAGTGAGACCACTGCACTTTGAGCAATTTCACAGTCTTGTTACGGGTCTTGCGCTCAGTCGCCTCAAGAACCGCAATTGGGTGCTCACGATAAGAAAGGTCAGGCTGAAGGTCGATATCTTGAAGATGCACAGTGCGCTCGGGGGTCTTGGAACACCTCCAAAGATGGGAAACATGGAACACATCATGGACATTTGCAAAGGTTGACAGAAGCTCGAGCTGGTACGCAAGGTCGCCCCTCTTGCCAACCACTCTGAATGGACCAACTAAACGAGGCGCAAGCTTGCCTTTGATGCCAAAGCGTTGCATACCCTTCATAGGAGACACCTTGAGATAGACAAAGTCATCAAGCTCATAAGACATGTCACAGTGCTTGCTATCGTAATAGCTCTTCTGACGGGACTGAGCTGCTCTAAGGTTGTCGCGAATGATCCGACACATCTCCTCAGCTTCTTCTATCATATCATTCCCAAGGATCTGACGCTCGCCGGTCTCGGACCAGTTGAGCGGAGTACGACACTTCCTGCCATAGAGAATTTCAAATGGAGCCTTGCCAGAACTCGCTTGATAACTATTGTTATACGAGAACTCCACGAAAGGCAGACAATCTTCCCATTTCATGCCAAAAGATATAACACAGGCTCTCAGCATATCCTCAAGAACTTGATTCACTCTCTCCACTTGACCACTAGTCTGAGGATGGAACGTTGTGCTGAAGCGGATCTTCGTGCCCATAGCAGACTGAAAGGAGTCCCAAAACTTAGAAGTGAAGATACTTCCACGATCTGACGAGATCATCATAGGTACACCGTGCAAAGAGACAATCCTGGAGGTGTACAACTCTGCCAGCTGAGCTGCTGAAATGGACTCCTTGACTGGAAGGAAATGAGCCACTTTACTCAACTTGTCGATGACGACGAAGATAGCATCATTGCCCTTCTTGGACTTCGGAAACCCGGTGACGAAATCCATCTCAATGTGATCAAACTTCCACTCGGGAATCGGCAAAGGCTGCAAGAGGCCTGCTGGGCGTTGATGTTCTGCGTTCACTCTTCGACATACATCACACTCGTTTACGAACTGAGCAATTTCACGTTTCATACGAGTCCACCAGAATGTCTGCTTCAAGTCATGGTACATTTTGGAGCTTCCAGGATGAATAGAGAGCAGAGAGTATGAGCTTCTTCCATGATCACCTTCCTGAGATCACCTTTCGGGATGACAAGGCGATCCTCGAAAAATAGTGTGTCCCTGGCATCAACAGTGAAGCACTTATACTTGGGGAGACTCTTTCCCACGCCAATCTTGACCTTCTTCACCATAGCGTCAAGAAGTTGAGCTGCTCTGACCTGATCTTCCAAGGTAGGAGAGATCTGAAGGTTCGCAAGAAAACCCTGAGGTACTAGCTGAATATTGAGCTTCCTGAAAGACTCAGAAAGACCCGGCTGGAGAGGTTGCAGAATCAGACTGTTGCAATATGCCTTCTTGCTCAATGCATCTGCCACAACATTTGTCTTGCCTGGCGTGTACTCAACACTTGGATTAAAATCCTGGAGCATTTCCACCCAACGTGTTTGCCGAAGATCCAAGTTAGGCTGAGTGAAGATATACTTGAGACTCTTGTGATCGGTGAAAACTTCAACCTTACGTTCGAACAAGAGATGTCTCCAAGTCATCAAGGCGTGTACAACAGCTGCTAGCTGATCGTGCACAGGATAGTTCTTCTCCGCAGGCTTCAATTGCCTGGAGGTATAAGCAACCACCTTCCTATCTTGCATCAAGACTGCACCAAGACCCTGGAGAGAAGTGTCGCAAAAGACCTGGTACGGCTTAGAATCATCCGGAGGGGCCAAGACCGGACTGGAGATAAGCTTCTCTTTGAGTGTACCGAAAGCCAGTTGACACTCTGGAGACCAAACATACTTAACACCCTTCTGAAGAAGACTAGAGAGCGGCTTGGCAATCATGGAGAAGTTCTCAACGAATCTTCTGCAATATCCAGCAAGCCCGAGAAAGCTTCGAAGTTGCTTCACATTCTGCGGAGGCTCCCATTCAACAATGGCTTGAACCTTGGACGGGTCAACCTTAATGCCCTCGGCAGAGATAATATGCCCAAGATAAACCACTTCTTTCAGCCAGAACTCGCACTTGGAAAACTTGGCATACAGCTTGTACTCTCTCAGTTTATCAAGCACCAACCTGAGATGTTTTTCATGTTCTTCCTCAGTCTCAGAAAAGACCAGAATATCGTCGAGATAGAGCAAGACAAATTCATTCTTGTATGGGGAGAAAATATAGTTCATCAATCGACAAAATGTCGGAGGAGCATTAGCCAGACCAAAAGACATGACCGTATACTCATACGAGCCAAAACTAGTTCTGAATGCCGTCTTCGGAATGTCTTCCTCGCGAATGCGAATTTGATGATAGCCCATTCTGAGATCAAGCTTGGAGAATACTTTAGCACCTTTCAACTGTTCGAACAACTCAGTTATGTTCGGGAGTGGATATTTGTTCTTGATTGTCTTCTTGTTCAATGGACGGTAATCGACACACGGCCGGTCCGAACCATCCTTCTTCTTGACAAACAGAACACCACATCCCCACGGAGATGAGCTTGGTCTGATCAAACCCAAACGCTCCTGCTCATCGAGTTGCCTCTTGAGTTCCTTCAATTCTTCTAGACCCAGCTTGTACAGTTGTTTGCACACTGGCTCTGTGCCCGGCTCAAGCTCAATGACAAACTCAACTTCACGGTGCGGAGGCATGCCTGGCAGCTCTTCAGGAAACACATCTTGATATTCGCAGACTACTGGGACTTGCTCAATAGGATTGATCTCACCCTTTTCATTCAAGGAGAACAGACGGATTGTATCATCGCGCGCCGCGAATATAATCACATCCTCCGAAGAGTGGGTAAGCTTCACTTCTTTTGCTTCACAATCAATTGACGCCTTGTTCATGGCCAACTAGTCCATACCAAGAATCAAGTCGATGTCGGAATTGCCCAAGACAATAGGAGTAACCAGAAAAGCATAAGCACCCATCTTGATAGAAACGTCCGGAACCACCATGTGAGAATTCATGATCTTACCCGGAGACACAATTGAAAGAGGCTTAAGCAAATCACGAGTAGGGAACCCATGCTTAAATGAGAATGGCCTTGAGATGAACGAATGCGATGCACCAGAATCAAATAACACTTTAGCAGGAATATCATTGACGAGGAGGTTACCCATGATCACATCACAGGAGTTGTCTGCTTCAGCTGCATTCACCATGTTGACTCGAGCTGATCTGGGGTTGAATTTGACAAGAGCGTTGCTTGGAGGTTAGCCTGGAGGAGGAGGCGGCAGGCGGAGCTGAGAAGTACATTTGTTGGCATAGTGACCCTTCTGCCCACATTTGTGACAAGTGACATCTACTGGCTGCCGGAACTGAGTCTGAGGAGGCCCTTGCTTCTAATGCTGGTATCTCTGCTGGAAGCCAGGGTTGGGTGGGTGGGAAGAACCACGACCACCTGAGTGCTTCAGCTGCTGTGAGTGCCGAGGAGGAGGAGGAGAAACCCAAAACCTCTGTTGCTTCTGAACCACCTGAGTCGAGGAAGAGTTGGAATCTCTGAAGCGCTTCTTGGAGTTTTCCACCCTGAGCAAGGTTGCCTCTGCTCTGAGAGCTAGGTTGTAGAACTTGTCAAATTCCTCAGGATCGTGCAAAGCAAGAGCTAACTGCAAGTCTTCCTTCAATCCACCCCTGAACTGATAGATCTTGCTCTTATGATCCGGGACATCCTGCAGCGCGTAACGGGCCAGCTCGTGGAACTCGACATTGTACTTATACACAGAATTGCTGCCCTGCTTCAAACGCCTGAACTTCTCACGCATCTCCTCCACAAAACTGGAAGGGATGTAGTGGGACCTGGAGTCACGACAAAACTCGTCCCAAGACATCACCCTGTCTCCTCTCGAGTCCTTGAGCTGCTGCCACCATATAGAAGCCTGTCCCTTCAACTGAAACATTGCAAACTTGACATAGTCCTCCGGACGCACATTGCTACACTCGAAGTGTTTGCTCATATCACGGATCCAATCTTCTGCATCAAATGGCTGGTCGCAAGAAGTGAACGTCTTAGGCTGGTTTCACAGGAACTGACTCAGATTGGCGAAGTGATTGCCACCCTGCTGGAAATTGCCCTGTTGATGATTGGCTCTCTCCTGGATCAACTGTAACAGCATCTGAGTGTTTGCATTAGTAGCTGCCATCATCACCTGCCAGGCCTCTGCACGAGGAGGCGGCGGCGGAGGCGGAGGAGGAGGTGGTGGAGGCGGCATATCCTCACGCCCTGGGGTCTGACGAGTCGGTGGAGCCATCCTCAAGACGGACAACATATTAGTCCACAGAATAATTGAAGATATTGCTAAATCAAAAGACAGAATATCTGAACAGAATTTAGCAATTGCACTTGAACAACATAGCAAGAATGCATCCTCAAAGTGACGGACGACAAAATTCCGATATGGACCACTGCAAACAAGTGTGAGCTAGAAATGCTCGGAACAAACATATGACCGAGATTTTCCAAACCTCAATCAAGCGTCTGTAGGAAGATAGTCCTATAAGATACTACTAGATATCCCACCTATGAATTCCCGAAATAACTGGTCATGCAATCTGGTACACGGATACAAGGAGTATTTCACACAACTCCTAAACTAACCCGTCACCTGTATCACATCCTTCAACACACAACCAGCATCTCGGACCTTCATCTACAACAGATCCTCGTGATCACAACGATACCAAGTGGGGTAGTACCCCCGAACAATCTACACCAGTACTGGGGACATCTGGGTTATCTCACCACTACCAGTATTGAAGCAATAACAAACACCCTCCGTTCTTAGATACTCAGAAATCTGAATGATGGCGATGTGCGCAAGAATACCCCGGAGCTCAACTCCCCTGATACTTAGAGCAGATAGGAGGCACCAGGACATGATTCCGTCACATTGAAATCACATAGATTTCACAAATACCCGCGTGATCCTAAAAAAAATTGAGCGAGAAAAGGAGTAGAGTTAAAGATTTCCTAAGACGGAACCTCACCAGAGCATAGAAGAGGAGAAAAAAGAATCCTACTCTCCGATATAACTACGACTCAAAACATTTTCTAGACTCGACTCGGCCAAGTACGATCACACAAAGGATCATATGGTCGTAAGGCTCTGATTACCAACTTGTAAGGACCAAGATGCGGTCCTTTCCGATCTAGGGGTCGAGGCCCCGAATAGGAAAGAAGCGCATCTAAGCGTTTCGCAAGCAGGTAACACAGCACAAATAATAATAAAAGTAGACAATCCGGGATTCAATTGTCTTCTCATTAATAACTCAGAGTACATCACATATACAATCAAGGTAGTTCCGCTACGGACTACAAAACATAGAAATGCTATGCTACCCTGCCTGCAGGCCCACGATCACGACCACGCCTCAATCCTCTGGATAGTTCACGTAGAGGCGGTCTGTCTCCTCGTCATATTGCCACGCCAGCTGAGTGCCGTCGGGATCATCTGTCTCTGGGGTACCTGTACGTGTTGGGAGTTTTGGAGGAATCCGTGAGCCACGGGGACTCAGCAATCTAAGACCTTGGTGCCAGAACTAGTCATGTTATTAGGTAGGGTAAGGGTGAAGTGTATAAGGTTGCAGCATCCTAAGCTTGATTTAGTGGCTAACTTACGTAAAGCAATTATGAAGGTGGTCTACACTAGCGGTCGCGATTACTTGATCACTAAGTGATCCTGAACACCTACCTATGGCATTTATAACCCCACCGTGTTCCCGATCAAAGAGAGATCTTCGGGGGTGGGACAGTCACGGTTACGCATACAGTTGGCAATCTTATTAGGTTTTGTTTAAGTTCTCTAATACCGGATGTTAACAAAATATTCCAAGTTGCCACATAACCGCGGGCACGGCTTTCCGAAAGATTAAACCCTGCAGGGGTGCTCCAACTAGTCCATCACAAACGTACACAGGTCGCAAAGGCATCCTCTATCATGAATCTCGTGATCTCGTCGGATTCCTTAGAGGAAAACCTCAACTCTGGGGGAACCAAAGCCTTCACTGGGATTCCTATACGCAAGATATACCGCTAAGGTAAGACAAGGCTAGCAGGACCTCCCGGTGTGTCGACGACCCGATAAGAGCCGCGTATCTCAGTCTCAGGACAACACCGTCTATGCAAAGTGGACAAGGACCAAACCTCAAGTTTCCCTGGGGTGGTCTTGCCGACTGCTAGGTGATTGGACCAACACTAATGAGGAGCACTGGACCGGGTTGTTGATTAAATTCCTCGGGGTAGCTATTCCCTATGCAGGTTATTAGGTGATTAGCAAATAAAACCAATGTTGGGTCCTGCCGGACAAGCCTTGGCACTACGCGATTTATCGAGGGGGTCCCCATAACAACCCCGAACGTGTTAGGAGCGATCATTATAGAATCAAACACCGGTAGCCGGTAACTAAGGCGGCAATAACGGAACAAAGCTAAAAGTGCATGCTATGCCCCTAATCAACTTTTGGTGTTAATAACAACACATACAGAGGAAACTAATCCTATTTGTTGAGTGTATCTCAGGATGGCAAGTACTTTAGTAGATTGAGCATTATGTGTCAAAGGTGGTCTCAGAAGATCGGGATTTATATTTCAAGAAGGCTCGGGATTAAGAAAAGATGATGTAGACTATCCTTTTGAGTTTACTGATATTGAGTATAGGGATCCCGCACTATTAAGAGGGGATCACAGGTTTTGCGATGAACTTCCTCATACCACATCTTCACTATCATACCCAATAACACAAATTCTCCACTCTGTTCCTATCTCAAAACAGGTCTATTGCCTCGGACTTCCGGCTCCCTCCGGACGTCCGAGGGTTGGACGACCGGCAGGCTTCGGAAATCCGGAGCCCTCCACCAGAAGTATTTGAGTCATATAACTTGGATTTCCGGCTCCCACCGGACATCCGAGGGCCGGACGTCCGACCAGTCTCGGAAATCCGGAGCCCTGCACCAGAAGAACATGAGCTCTATAACTCGGATTTCCGGCTCCCTCCGAATGTCCGGCCGGAACCTCCCACCAGAAGAAGTTGAGTCGAATAACTCAGATTTCTGGTCCTCTCCGGACGTCCGGTCGTTGTTCAGTTCACAGTATTTTCAGTCATATCTACAGGCCTCGGACAACCGACCCCTATCGGACGTCCGACCCCTCGCGGACGCCCGGACTTCCGGAAACTGTCGGACGTCCGGACCCTGTGTGACTTAAAGTGTCCCCAACGGCTGTTTTTCACTCCCCACTATATATACTCTTCTCCCACCTCGTGAGAGGGTGTTCAACACAGCTAGACTACATCCAAGAACACCTTTCTTCTCACTCACTCTTGTCTACACCAAATCCTAGATCCCAAGAGCATTTGTGAGTCCCTTTGAGTATTGTTCCAATCAAAAGATAGATCGTCTCCCTCTCCTCCTTCCCACCAAAGTGATTTGTGATTTGAGAAAGTTTTGAGCAATCCCCGTGATCTTGTTACTCTTGGAGGTTGGAGACTCCTAGGCGGTAGGAGTCTTCGGAGAGGAATCAAACCGTTGTGATTTCCCCCGGAAAGTTTGTGAAGGTTTGGAAGCCACCTCAAGGCTTACCACTAGTGGTTGAGAAACGCCTTCGTGGAGTTATCTCAAAGGGAGAATAGGGTGAGACTTCGTGGCGTTGGTGTGCCTTCGTGGTAACATCCGCCCCTCTAACGGTGGCGTAGCTTCCCTCCAAGGAAGTGAACATCGGGATACATCCTTGTCTCTCATGGAGTTTCGGTTATTCCTAACCCTAACTCTCTACTTGTGTTAATCCTTATTACGCACTTGTACTTGATTATTGTTTACCGCTTGTCTTACTTCACTCTAAATAGCTTACTCTTTGTCATAGCAATTATTAGGCCTACAATCATATTCTGCACTTTTGCCTAAAATTGCTAAGTAATTATTAAAATTTGGTATTGTACCTATTCACCCCCCTCTAGGTCCATCTCGATCCTTTTCAAAAGCACCCGGCAAAAGGCTAGGCCTTCCGTCATTTACCAAGTATATAGGTGCATTAATTAAATAACAGGATTTAAGATAATGATATCAAGCTCATGTTATCACATGAGTCAAAGCACCTGCATCTAGCAACGCTAACATTAGTAGCTGAGCAAAGCCTACTTAGCCATACAAGTTTTGCTAGGAAGGGATCAGTGTTTGGGTTCATGGCATATCAAGAGGCAATATAATTCAGTGGTAGGCAGCGAGCAATATGACATGGAAACACAAACTAGCATAACAAGTCTAGAGATGGAATCAAGGTCATATCATCTTGCCTGTGATATCCTCAGCTTGGAATGGTTCTTGTTCGTCATGCACGTACTCTCCCGAATCCACGTACTCGTTCTCCGATCCCGGTGCTACCCAACATAAGAATAACATCCAATGAACAACATCACCTCAAGATGCAACAAGCACATGATGCATGAGATGAAAGATGAGCATGCATCACTATTTCCAACTCTAGCACAAGCAAAAGAAGTTGCTACAAGTTTCTGGACAGAACTGTACACTAAGCTATTTTGACATGCATGAGGATAACATGATCAGATGCCTCTCGTGAAAATGATGCAAAACCATATAAAGAACATTACAATCGGAGCTACGGATCAACGGGAAACAACGAAACAAGATATGAAGCCCTACGTGTAAGAATCAACACCACACACTCCAATGGCACAAATCTGGTATCCCCAGGTTTCCAAGACATATAACAACCCAACATGAATGGATTGGAGCAAGGAAGAACACCACAAAATCAACTAATCACCCACATTCATCAAAATGACTATACTACACAATCTGCCATAATCTACATCTTAGCTCTTTGTGAGCTACATGCAACATAGCTACAGCCCTCCAAATATGACAAATAATATATGTGGATGTAGCCAACCAAGAACACTACAAGCACCAGCAAGAATCACACCAAAAGGAATTAAACACAAGAAGACACGAGGCTGCAAACTTTCTCAAAACCATCAGGTCTCAGGGACTTGGTGAAAATTCCTGCACTTGACTTTCTGTCTTTGTTCTGAAGCTTTTTTACAGCAAGCAAAACATAACCTACAGGACTCCAAATGAGATGAGATTTGACAGGGAGCTTCAAAAACACATTAGGTCCAAATTCCTAGAACTGAACTAAGGCTAGATCACAACACAATGACCAGCACAACCTCATCTACAGGAGAAGAAAATGTTTCCAGATTCCCAGACTTAGTGAAATTCCAGATTTCACTAAGCTGGAATTTTCAGCCACATGCCCACTTTGTCTATGCATAGCTTGCACACAAGTAACACCAAGTGATAATTGACACCACTATGGTGTAGAGCAAAACCCCTACTACTATCGCACAAAAGCTCATGCCCTTGGGCTCCACCTATTCCATGGAAACAAAGAGCAAACTTGCAACAAATCTGAATATGTTAACTCCATAAAGTATCCCAATGGCAAAACTAACTTCACCACTGGATTCCTTGGGAGATTCTATCTCAAAATCATATATAATATGTGGGCACTTACTTGGAACAAGTGACCACAAATTAAGGAAGAGGAAACTACTTCCAATCATGTCTAGTGAATAGGGCATCATTTCATGTAGTTCCACTATATCAACAACTACATGGTTGAGATCATGTGCACAATGACAAAGTGACATGGGGGTATGAACCCCATGTTTGTGTCATGCACATCAACTTCACAACCCCTTCTACTAAGCTTCCCGCACAAACAACATACCATGCCCTCTCACATATGGTCATGTGAAGGTGCAAAGCTTGCTTGCAAAGGTGGAATGCTTCTCACACACACATCTACTCCACTTCACCCACAAGCACATCATGCTCAAGATCAACACACATACCTACACATGTTATCATAGCAACCATCACTAGAACAAGATCAACTATATTTATACACACACAACCTAGTGCAAACATCAAGTGCTAGTACCTACAACAAAGAAGAACCTACACATGCTATATCTACACTTGCTATCATATTCCTAGGATCAACTAATAAGAAGCATCACTATACTCACACTCACATGTGGCCAACATCATGTGTATGCACACACATCACATACACCACTCCAGTGGACACACACATGCACACATGATATGGCACTACTTATTGCATCAAAGGATAAAAATAATTGCCAAGCCATCTATGGATTGTGGCACAAGTATGGAATCAAGCAAAGAAGGCAAGAAAAAAATAACATGAAGGGAAAAATAAAAGGGGCACCCTGGGATTCGAACCCAGAACCCACTGGTTGCAACAACAGAGCCACACCACTCTGCCACAGCCATTCTATCGACAGGGAAGGGGGTGTGTATAGTGTAACAAGTCCCTGCTGGCTACTGTACCGAAGCAAACGAGGAAAAATAAAAGGTGTCGAGGGAGATCGAACCCATGCCCTTTCATCAGGCACAACACACTGCTACCACTAGGCTACGGATGGATACTTGACAGGTAAGAGGGGGAAACTCTGAAGAGCATTCCCCTCTGCATCTCTGCTGCCCGACGAACGGCCGGCGTTGTGCTGCAAATCGAACTGCGGGTCCTAGATGGAAGGTTGCTGGGGCAACCAGGGTTCCATTTCTAGCGTTACTACGGCCCGAGGAACCTTACGACGACGGATCCACGGCGAACGACGGCTCCGGCGACAGAGAGCATGCGCGCTTCGATCCTACTGCTGCTGCGCTCGATCTGGGACAAGGAGGAGGGAGGAGGAGCACTACCTCGTGTACGAGTCGAGGAGGGAGCGGATCGTAGAGGAAGTAGAGGAAGAAGGCCGTCGGCGAAGCTTCTCGTCGGAGGGGAAGCGCTGCCGGGAAGTAGTGGATGCAGCGCGGGAGTGGTCGATCCAGCACCGGGAACGGGCTACTGGAGGCGTCCTCGAGCTGTTGGTGCCGTCGTAGAGGAGGTAGAGGTAGCAGATAGACGGCAGCGACGACCTTCTACCCGTCGGCCATGGCGGACCCAAGCTCTCCTTACCTTGCTGCGGCGAGAGAGAGAAAGGGGGATCGAGATCTGGTCGGTGCGGCGGCGGGGAGGAACCTTAACGCGTCTGCACGGACGCCAAGGGATTATATAGAGTGAGAGGAGGAGGCGAGGGCGTGCCGTCGGCCATGTGTTGTCGCTCCTCTCAGTGGAGCAGAGGGGAGGGAAAAGAGAGGATGATAGGTGGGGCCACCTGCCTCGCTGGAAAGGGAGGAGGAAGAAGCGTCGCGCGCGTGAGCGAGGGGAGTAATGGGCTGGGTCGTGCGGAAGGCAGCGCTACTGGCGACAGATAGAGGAGGGGGGCCCTGAGGCGGGTTTTATTAATTTACACAAACACAGAAAAGGATTTAAAACAAGTGGCAATTCTGTTGGGGTTAAAAACAAAACAAAAATGCCCTTGGTCATAAGGAATTATGACCTATTTGAATTAAATAGAAAAAGAAATATTTGGAGCAATTTGAATAAATGCAAAACAGCAATTTATTTAGTGTTTTGGATTTATTTGCACCCTTAAAACTAAGATACAAAACAGAAAAACACATCTTGACATCCTCCACAAAATATACTAAAATCATGGGCATTTTGAATCAAGGTTGGGACAAGTGAATATTGGCTTGAGAAAATAAGAGAGAGAGAGAGGTTGCAAACATGACAAACCCACTACATTTAGTACCAACATCACATGAAATCATAGAGCACCTCAACACATACACAACATCACAAAGTAGCTATCCACAATACCACCACATCACATGAAATGCTAAGACCCTAAAACACAACACAAGACAAGGCATACCATGATATGCTATGCATGCATGCATGGGAAGGAAGGAAAATACAAGGGACACCACATGAAGTCATGGCACAATGGATACATCAAATCATTGACAGGGTGGACCCACATGCAATAGGTGCCAAATATGGCAAGGTTTACATCTCGGGCACTACATACACACTTAAGGTTCGATGACGCTAGGGTTATAGGGAAATAGTGTACAAGGTTACCAAAGGTTGTTCGGAGTCCTGGATGAGATCTCGGACGTCACGAGGAGCTCCGAAATGGTCCGGAGGTGAAGATTGATATATAGGATGAGGGGTTTTGGACACCGGAAATGTTTCGGGCGTCACCGATAACGTACCGGGACCACCGGAAGGGTTCCGGGGGTCCACCGGGAGGGGCTACCAGCCCCAAAGGCTAGCATGGGACAAAAGGTGGAAGGGAACCAGCCCAGAGTGGGCTGGTGCGCCTCCCACCTAGGCCCAAGGCGCCACATGAGAGGGAGGGGGAAACCCTAGCGCAGATGGGCCTAAGGCCCATCTGGGGTGCGCCACCCCCTCTCCCTTGCCCTGGCCGCCACCACCAGCCTTAGATGGGGTTGCCGCACCCTTTGGGGGTGGGAACCCTAAAGGGGGCGCCCCCCTCCCTCTCCCCCTATATATAGTGGAGGTTTTGGCTGATTTGGTACACACGAAATCTCTCTCTTGGCGCAGCCCTGCTCCTCCTCTTCCTCCTCTTCCACGGTGCTTGGCGAAGCCCTGTCGGAATACCTCGTAGCTCCACCACCACCACGTCGCCGTGCTGCCGGAGCTCTCCCTCAACCTCTCCCTCCTCCTTGCTGGATCAAGGCGTGGGAGACGTCACCGGGCTGTACGTGTGTTGAACGCGGAGGTGCCGTGATTCGGCACATAGATCGGAACCGACCGCGATCTGAATCTCTTTGAGTACGACTCCATCGACCGCGTTCATAGTAATGCTTACGCTTAGCGACCTTTATAGGTACGAAGATGCTCTTCCCCATCACTCGTTGTTGGTTTCTCCATAGATAGATCCTTGTATGGCGTAGGAAAATTTTGAATTTACTACGTTCCCCAACACTATGAAGAACGCATGTACTTTACTCGTGAGAATCCATATGATAAGCTTCGCATCAGGCACAAGAACTTTTGGACAAGGAACCAACTCAACTATTGTGCTTCAGTGCTCTGTGGGAGGAACAAGATATTTCAGCATAAACATATTTCTCATTGTGATGTGGAGGAAATACCTTGCTTCACTCGAGTCCTCAACGTTCTTCATGAAGCTGGATTACTGCCTCTGTGCACTCACATTGGCGACTGGAACTGTGACATCATTCTTTAGTTCTACGCCACTCTACACATCTCTGGCGACCCAAAGGATGTCAACACTTGGGTTTTGGATTGGATGACTCAGCACACGCACTACAAAGCGCTTGTCACTGAATTTCTTTGAGCTCTTCCAATCTCAATTCCCTCGGAGGATGCAGTGCTGATGTATGATGAACATGAACTGCCCAACAGACTGATGGAAGTCCTCATGAAGCCTTTGGCCAAGGACCAACCTCCACGGACTCGCTTTCTGGTACAAGACTTGAGGTATGAACCACGAATAGTCTACAGAATCCTGGTCAATGTCATTGCTCCTATCAAAGGGCACGATGATGAAGAAGGTGTCGTAGGCATCATGAAGAATATCCTTTTCAATGTCATCCATGGCATACCAATGAATCTTCATGATTTCTTCCTGAGGACTTTGGCTGATAACGCACTGTCCCCTTTTGAAATGAAGATTTATGCATTGTGGATCATGAGATTCATCAGAAGCAGGTCAGGCATCAACTACCAAGCTGACTTTCCGAATCACATAGGATATCTGCCGACAATCAGAGTCATCAAGAAAACATTTGAGCCTGTTGAAGGCAAAGGCAAATCTGTGATTGATGACGGAAATCGGCCCCTTGATGGCCAGTTTCGTTAAGCAGAGTCATATTCTTCATATGATGACACTGCTACCCAAGATCCACCAAGCCCAACTGCCCCCGGAGTGATGAATAACAGAGAGCTACTCCTTGCTCTTCATCAGAAGGTCGATCGCAATCACAAATGGGTCAAACGTCAATTCAGTGCCATTGTGAAAACCCTCAACGAGACTCAGAACGCAATGAGGAAAAATCACTATTATCTTCATGAGGTTTTTCATCGAATCGGGGCCACCTTGGCTCATGTGAAGGCTCAAGAGGAACTTGAGGAATTGGAGTTTACTCAAGACTTCGACTCGTCGTGGCCTCCCAAGAAGAAATTCAAGCCAATTCCAGTCCTGACCTTGAGGAGAGTTATTTTTCTTCATTCTGCACTGCTGAGTCAAATGAAGAACTAGAAGACACTGCAACTAGACCAAGGAAGAAGCCCGTCGCCAAGAATACTCACGCCTCTTCATCAGCCAAGAAGTGAATTTCTTCAAAGGGCGTTAGTCCTCAGTTTTGTCCCTTTTCATCACTTGATGACAAAGGGGGAGAAATCTGAGTTAGTCTTCAAGCAGGATCTATTTTGGGGCTTATAGACATTATTAAGTTACAAACTCTTGGTTCTTCCGAAGTGTTTTATGTAATGAGTTGTAACTTAAGCCTGATGGTGCTCTGACTCTTTTGAACGTTTTTCTTCGCATGCTTATTCCTCAAAGTATATTAATGCAGGCATGCTGAAATTCGTCAGTCACCGTTTCTCATCATGCATTCTCAAATTCCTCACTTTATATGTCAATTGTATGCATGATTTAAAATAAATAGGGGGAGATCTCCATGATACAAATCATCAATGTGCATCTGCTGTGAAAAGCAAATTTCTCAAAATATGCACATCTTCACGGGGAGTCTCTCAGTATCTTGATTTCAAATTCCTCAAACTCAGTATTTACACTTCATATTTTTATCCCCATTGAAAACTTAACCTAATTGTCATCAACCACCAAAAAGGGGGAGATTGTAAGTGCATCTAGTGCCCTTAGTGATTTTGGTGGTTTGAAGACTTATAGGTTAAGTAACTAATGTGTTTATAAGTGTACACAGGCTCTATAAGTCGCTGAGGAGTTTGAGTTATACGATGAATATCGACCCCTAAAAATGTATGTCTTCGGCTAAAGAAATTGACCTAAGCTTGAAGACTTTGATCGCGAAGAAATTGCGATGAAATTGATATTCCCCATGAAGATATTGAAGATGAGGAATTTGGTGTGTCCTGAAGACTTCGAAGCGTGAAGACTTACTCTTTCTGTTTCGTTTTCTTTACTCTTGAGTCTTAGGAACACCATACTGTTAAAGGGAGTCGAAGTAATACTACGGAATGAATTTCCTCATGATGCTCAACCCAAGCCTAAACCTACCAAAGCCTCAAGTGAGGAATATGAGAGACATGAGGACTTTCACAGTTGAAAGTTCCGACCGTTGCCGCGACACGCGCCACCTCAGCGATCTTATCCACCCAACGGTCACATTATTTAAGGGCATTTATGTCAAATCATGTCGGGATGCTCCCAGGCTATAAATAGCCGCCCCCACAACCACTAGCGGGTTGGCTGCTCCACGAGAAACTGACACTTTCATTTAGAGCAACCCATATTCCTCAGAATCTTCAAGAGTAAATCATCAAGTGAGTAAATACCCCAAACACCAAACCACAAACCAAAAACCAAGTGATTGAGCATCACTCAGGAATTTGTTCTTGTGTGGAACTGAAGCCTTTTACCTTTTAGGACTGTGCATCCTCCAGACGGTTAGGCGTCAAGGTCTAGAGCATCCAGCAGTCAATTGTGGATCACCGGGTGACCGAGTTTGCGAGGGTTTGGAAGTCCACCCTCAAGACTTACCACGAGTGTTGGGCGAGGACCGGTGTCCTTAGCTCAAGGAGAATACGGTAGGGACTGTGTGTCATTTGGTTTCAATACCAAGCCGCTCCAAACCAGACGTACGACTGTCATAGTAGTTGGAACTGGGTCATCAACAATTGTCTTCATCGTGATACGGGTTCTATTTCTTCTACTCTTTCGTTTCCTCAGAATTGTATGTGTACTGTTTGAAGAATTTTTCTGAAGACTTTCTCTGAATTTCCTCAACCTCAAATCCTTCACTCTAGTTAATCTTCACCTGCGTTCTGTGTACCTGCGTGTTGTGCAAACCGTTTCTCATAATCTTTACCAAGTAATCTATTGTTGTAATTTTTGCACCTCTGATCCTGCGCTATTTTCGCTGCACGTAATTCATCAGTGAGGAATTTGCTCAAAAGGCATTTCCTCAGCGATGAAATTCTAAAAATCGCCTATCCCCCCCCCTCTAGTCGATATAACGCATTTCCGGAAACAATGAAGGCGGTTCTAAGAGATGACAAAGGCAGGTTCATAGTTGGAGGAAACGGGAACATTGACTATTACGTGGATGTTTTAACAGCAAAAGCATTAGCTCTCATATTTTGTCTAACTCTAGCGAGAGGACAGGATGTAATCGCCTCATTATTAACTCCGGCAACTTAGAAGTGATTGCAACAATGCACGACGGACATGTGGTTAGCAAAATCAAAATTCGAATAAAAAAACAATGCAGGATGGAGGGCAATCGACGGGAGTAGCGGTGGCGATCTTTGATGATTGTTTTCATCATGCCTGTGGTTTCATTATTTCTAGATTCAAACATTGTAATAGAGAAGTAAATAAAGTAGCTCATGAGCTCCCTAGATTAGCTAGATTTTCTTTGACTTCAGAGTGGTTTGAGGAAGCTGTGCGTGAAATTGTGATGATCCTCACAAACGATATATTAATTATATCTAACTAGCAACAGGGCCCGTGCATTGCAACGGGAGAAAAAATACCACACGCTTTTAATCTTTTTATAATCATTTTGATTTATTAAAATAATAAGCTAACTAACTAATGTAGTCAGTCATATCATATTTTGTTGAGAAATCAACCCGTCCATTGTTAATTCCACCATGATAAGAAATTGAGCGGGACAAGCAAAACAAAACAAAGAGGCTACGTGAATTGATCAATGGACTATTATCTTATTTCACTCGTGGGGTAGAGAATGTGGGATCAGATGACAAACTGAAGGTGGTGTTCCATTCTCTGTCTCTACAACAATACAATCTTACATTCAATAAATTCATTCATCAGCAAAAAAATCCCCACAAAACAAAATTTCTTGCCGGTGCTTGGCACACGGTTGGAGGCATGGGGAGGGGATCTCACCAGATGATGAGTTCCTGCCGGAGGAGGGGATGCGATGAGGGGAGCAAGGGTTAGGCGCCTCTATCTGGCCATAAGGAGTCGCCGTTGCCGCGCCATAACCTCGGAGTTCCCTGTGTGAGCCATGGAGGCCCGCCTCCCACCTGCAAGTACTTCGCTCCGCCGCACCTTATCCACGAGTCGCCGCCGTTCTGCAGACCATCATCCCCAGTAACCGTAGTTGTCGCGTTGATTTGATCCAGAAGCTGTGCTCGAGCGCCGAAACGGGGGCAACAAGCGGGCAGTGGTACGGCCGTGGAGGCGGATGGGTTGAGATCGACAACAGTGGTGGTTGAGGTCGGTCGCGGCGGCGAGTGGTGTGACAGCGGCCTGGGCACAGGCCAGGGTGGACCAGGGTCGACGCAATGCGCTCGAGCGCCGCAAGGGGGCAGTGAGCGGGGAGAGGTACGGCCGCGGAGGCGGGTGAGTTGAGATCGGCAGCGGTGGCGGTTGAGGTCGGCCGCGGCGGCGAGTGGTGTGGCGCGGCCTGGGCACAGGCCAGGGTGGCACAGGGTCGACGGGAGGAGGCGATGCGTACGGGTATAATTTTTGCAGCGAATCGTTTTTTCCTTTTGCGTTGCAGATAAATGATGGAGCGTGGGTTGAATAACAAAAATTACAGGGGCTTTTTTTATAAAAATGTCACGGTGGGTTTTCCGACGGAAGCAATAGCCGCTTTATTATTATAGCAAAAGGGCTCGTGCGTTGCAACGAAAAAAAAAAATACCACACGCTTTTATTCTTTTTATAGTCATTTTGATTTATTAAAATAATAAGCTAACTAACTAATGTAGTCAGTCCTATCCTATTTTGTTAAGAAATCAACCCGTCCATTGTTAATTCCACCATGATGAGAAATTGAGCGGAACAAGCAAAGCAAAACAAAGAGGCTACGTGAATTGATCAGTGGACTGTTATCTTATTTCACTCATGGGGTAGAGAATGTGGGATCAGATGACAAACTGAAGGTGGTGTTCCATTCTCTGTCTCTACAAAAATGCAATCTTACATTCAATACATTCATTCATCACCAAACAAATCCCCACAAAACAAAATTTCTTACCGGTCCTTGGCACACGGTTAGAGGCATGGGGAGGGGATCTCACCAGATGATGAGTTCCTGCCAGAGGAGGGGATACGATGAGGGGAGCAAGGGTTAGGCACCTCTATCTGGCCATAAGTAGTCGTCGTTGCCGCGCCATAACCTCGGAGTTCCCCGTGTGAGCCATGAAGGCCCGCCTCCACCTGCAAGTACTTCGCTCCGCCGCGCCTTATCCGCGCACCGCCGCCGTTCTGCATCGAGCAGACGCATCATCCCCAGTCACTGTAGCTGTCGCGTTTATTTGATCCAGAAGCTGTGCTCGAGCGCCGAAACGGGGGCAGCAAGAGGGCAGAGGTACGGCCGCGGAGGCGGGTGGGTTGAGGTATGGCCGCGGAGGAGGGCAGTGGTGGTTGAGGTCGGCCGCGGCGGCGAGTCGTGTGGCAGCGGCCTGGGCACAGGCCAGGGTGGACCAGGGTCGACGTGATGCGCTCGAGCGCCGCAACGGGGGCAGTGAGCGGGGAGATGTACAGCCGCGGAGGCGGGTGGGTTGAGATCGGCAGCGGTGACGGTTGAGGTCGGCCACGGCGGCCTCGGCACAGGCCAAGGTGGCCCAGGGTCGACGGGAGGAGGCGATGCGTACGGGTATAATTTTTCTTTTGCGTTGCAGATAAATGATGAAGCGCGAGTTGAAAAACAAAAATTACCGGGGCCTTTTTATAAAATTGCCGCGATGGATTTTCCGACAGAAGCAATAACCGCTTTATTATTATTATTATTATTATTATTATTATATATATATATATATATATATAGGTATAGAGGTAAAGATGAAGATGAATAAAGTTGGGGTTTTCTTCAAAAAGAAAATGTATCCTGGTTGACATGCGGTACCTGCTCCAAAAATAAATAAAAAACTCTGGAGCTCGAATAAAGTAGAGAGGCTGGAATACTGTCTACCCGCTGTGCCGTGTCAAAGTCCGCTGGTTCCCAGCAACAGCGCTGGACCTTGGTCACGCCAGCCGCCGCATGGTTTAACCCTTGCAGAGCTTACACGCCGGTACCATAGCGGCGGCGGCGGGCTGCGCCTGACTAAACCAGCCCGTCCACTTGAGTTGAGCCGTCCTGAAAAGATGACTGATTACAGCCAGTCAGTCCGACAACCTCCACTCCCAGACCAGCTGAAGCCTGAAAAAGCATCAACAGAACAGTAGTACTCTGAAGTATTCCCTCCATTCCTAATATAAATCTTTTTAGAGATTTAATTATTAAAATATATACGGATGTATGTAGACACGTTTTAGGATGTATGTTCATTCATTTTGCTCCGTATGTAGTCTCCTATTAAAATGTCTACAAAGACTTATATTTAGGAACGGAGGGAGTATGTCACAAGTCACAAGGTCCGCCCTGAAACTCAGTCACTCTGTTATTTCTCCGGTTACAAACAAAAATTCAAGCAGGTTTCCAGACTGCCCACCACAGCCATCAAAATATCTATCTACACAAAACAATCACGCTGCATGTTTATACTAGTTATCTTTTTGGCGATATAGAAGAGAAGAAGGGAAGATGATATGACTAGCCTATGCACAGGAAAAATATAGGACAGGCAGCATATATCAAACTTCAGAGTCTATCCAGCTATCTGGTTCTACGCTCTCGAGTGGTATGTTAATGTCAGGTATAACGGTTGCTTCTGCTTCGCGCGAGTCTATGTCCATGCGTCCCAGCTCAGGCACAGACGGTTGGGGGGTACTGGCTCCAGAACAGGTGTCCTCCGACCGACAGTGCGGTTCATCTAAACTTCTGGGGCTTGCTTCTGTGTTGTCCTGGTGGGATGAAACTGGCAGTCCTGCTTCACGCTCATCTCGTTTCATCTCAGGCTGATCAGGAGCAGGCAATTCGAGTAGTATGTTAATGTCAGGTATAACGGTTGCTTCTGCTTCGCATGAGTCTATATCCATGTGTCCCAGCTCAGGAACTGGCGGTTGGTGGGTAGCAGCTCCAGAACAGGTGTCCTCTGACCGACAATGAGCTTCATCTAAACTTTCAGGGCTTGCTTCTGTGTTGTCCTGGCGGGATGAAACTGGCGGTTCTGCTTCACACTCATCTCGTTTTATCTCAGGCTGATCAGGAGCAGGCAATTCGTGGGGAGCGGCTCCAGCACTGGCATCCTGCGGCTTACCATACGGTTGATCTGAACTTTCAGGCCTAGCTTGTGTGTTGTCCTCGCACGGTGAATATGATGATTCTGGTTTACATCCCTCTCGTTCAGGCTGCTCGGGAACTGCCAGTCTGTGGGATGCAGCTCCAGAGCTGTCATCCTGCGCTTCACAATAAGGTTCGTCTGCACTCTCAACAGCAAGTCTTATTTTTGTGTTGTCCTGGTGAGGTGAATCTGACGCTTCTGCCTTGCGCCAGTCTCTTTTCACCCCCCGTTGCTCAGGAACTGGTAAATCACGAGGCACGGCTCCCGAACTGCTATTCTGCCTCCAAGAATGAGGTTCTTTCATCCGACTGTTATTGGCATGCTCATCCCGGCTACCCCTAGTTGCTCTCTCATGAAATGAAAGCACGTCTCTACCTCGACCACTAACTCCCTGGTGGGGTGCTTGTCCCCTGTATGTGTGTGCTGCTCTTCGTGGATGATTACCGAACTGCTTCTCTTTGTTCATGCTCCACTGGTGAGGATCAGCATTTCCATATGAACCGAACCTTCTTTGCGAAGAAGCTGGCCGTAACAGATGAGCAGTCCTCTGAAAGTCCCTGTTGCAGTAACCTCCTGAAGGTTGTTGTCCTGCACCACGAATACTAGTTTGGTTGTGTGATTCTTCCCTTCGAACTGATCCAGGAGTAAACCTACCATTCGCTGTTCGAGAAGTACTGCACAAGGGTTCTTGATCAGTTCTGCTATGATAGTGCTGCCCAAGATGCCGCTCACCATGCCCTCTAAACCCTTCCGAAGCACCATGTCTGTCATAGGAAGGTGTGTGCCTGTTGGGCCAGCATTGATCGGCAGGGATACTGCGTGATTGATTATTGTTGCCACCGCCATAAAAGGTTCTGTGCTGTTGCTCAAAGTGTGTTCCGTGAATGTCCTCTCTAGAAGGTACGAAAATAGGTCTGTTTGGTCGACAAGAATTTGATCGCAAATCATGGCCGTTTGGTTGCCAATTATAACAATTATTTATGCTCCGTGCACCGCCAGAACCTGGAAGCTGCCTCTGTCTTATCGGTAGGCTGTTGCCAGCTATGGTTGAACCACCCCTTGCCCTTAATGTCCATGATGACACTCCAGCTGCATAAATTGCGCGGCCATTTCTCTGATGAGCAAAAAAGAAGAACTGTAAGTATTTTGGAAGAACAGAGGTTTGAAAGATAAGTTTTTCATCCTCCAAATCTTATTACGGTCCAAAATACGGGAGACTATAAAGGATACTATATTGCTGAATAACACAATATGACTGAACACTGGATCAGAGAAAATAAATAGTTAGCACTTAGCATATCCATCCTAGTTCAAGCTTTCATACATACTCCCTCCGTTCATAAATATAAGATGTTTTAACTTTTTTTCTGAATCGGATGTATATAGACGCGTTTTAGTGTGTTTGTTCACTCATTTCAGTCCATATATAGTCCATGTTGAAATATCCCAAACATCTTATATTTGTGAACGGAGGGAGTACTAAATTACATTTCCTTTTCCTAATTGGGATATTTTAGAAAATTGGGTTCACCAGACTAGTGGCAGAGCAGTGTTGTAACACGATTAGCAGGTACGCGCCACTAGCACCACTCTGTAGGGCCTACATGGCTCCAGTGCTCCACCAAGAGCATCAAGTCACTGACCCTCATTATGCCTTTACATTTGCATAGCCATTGCCCTGTCTGTCCTCAAATGAGTGGCCATAAGGAGTAATGGACAAATAATGTGACCTAAAGGATGTACTAAGAAACTGTAGATTTAACTCCATGTGATTCGCATTGGACGGAAACCATCACAAACTGTTAGGCAAGATAAACATGTACTCCCTCCGTCCAGTGAAGAGTGTACATTTGGCTTAAAAAATTGTCCACAAAAGAGTGTACTTTTATCTTTCCAATACACTTTGAAGTGGGGAAAAATGTTTCTCTCTCATCACGCAGTAATCAAGACCAATGATATTTTACACATGGTCTCCTAAATTTCTACATTCACTTAGCTCATTGGGTGTTGGGTAATTAAAGTGGAGAGAGATGATGGCTTGCACCTTTCCAATGCATTTTTTACTTCACTCCATAATTTGTCCTAAATTTTCTATATGCACACTTTTCACCGGACAGAGGGAGTGTCTAACAAGAAGGATATGTATGTAGACCTTTCTTTTCATACAACAAGGGTATTACCTTGATTGCAAGCCTCATTGTTTCTGCTAAATGCTTGTCCTTGAGAGCATCAAAGAAACATCCACGTTTTTTCGAATCATTGACTAATTCTGCCCATACTGAATTGCTTGCAAGCAAAGTGGCTCCATTTCCAAGGATCCAAAGGCAGTGCCTGTGGCAAAAATACAGAGATATGTAAATGAAAATGCAGTGTAAACTAATTCTTGAATATCACCAAATTAAGAAATCTTACTTTGCTCTTGTCAAAGCCACATTAATTCTTCCAGCATCAGAGAGAAAACCTACTTTCCCATCTTTGTTGGACCTAACTGTTGAAATTAATATTATGTCTTCCTCACCACCTTGAAATCCATCGATAGATTTTACTGTAACAGACAGAAACTCATGTTTCTCAAACTTTCTTCCAATTCTTTCTTGCATTGCAATCACTTGGGCAGTATACGGAGATATTACACCAACACTGGTTCTCTGCCTCTTCTCCCAGCATTCTACAGTAGTTTTACACAAACAGTAATTAGCTTTCTTAAAATCCTGAAGCTTAGCAGTAACTTATTTTCAACCAACATGACATGTGATAGACTGATAGGTGAAGATTTGGATATACCTTTCGCAAGTCTTTCGATGATATTGGCTGCTACAGCAACCTCAACCATATTTTTCGAACTCTGTCCAAGGTCATCAAGCATTTCCATATCATTTTCAATATGAATGAATGAATAAGCACCATAAATACTTCCAGAGAGATAATTCTTGGTATAATCTTTCTGTTTGACACTGGGACCATCCATAATTCGGTTATCATAAAAGTTGGCATTCGGAAATTTATTAATGCAAGGGTGCATTCTATATTGTACTTCCAGCAAGTGCTTGGTGTAACCCATTGTGCACAATCTCTCGTAGAGGCTTCGTCCAAAGTCAGCATCTTTAGCAATCTAGCAAGTACCAATAAGTAGAAATTATCAGCTACTAAGGAAGTCTGGAAATAATTATCAGTAACATATGCGATGATAACACAATATGACACACATTCTTATAAATAAAAGCATACCTTGCTCTTAACCAATGATGATAGCTGGTTTTCATCCCCAATTAGTAAAACATGTTCTATTCCTGGAAGCAAGAGAGGAACCAGTGATTCGGATTCTTTTAGCTGTGCTGCCTCGTCAATAACCAAGATGCTTATAGGCATCACACCTTGCAGCCTGAACAACTCAAATGAACCAGAAGCAGTGCAAAATATGAGTTTTGCTTGCTTCAAACACAAGTCCCTGATTGAAGATTCATTCTCTTCACAAGGAAACCGCATTTTTGAAAGATCCATCAGGGTTTTAATACACATAGAGTTTATCTCCGAAGGGTCATCTAGAGAGATGTCATGGTCAGGAAGATCCTCGGTTGCATCATCTGTCAGGTCATAATGACCAATAGAAGGGTCAGGAAGTTCATCAGAGGGCTTGAAGATTGTAAAAAGATCATCATCGGAGAGATCATCTGCACAGAATAACTGCTGCACTTTATGTACCAATTTTTTCACAAACATCATCTTGTCAAAGTTCTTGCCTAGGGTATCCGCTGGAAGATGGTCGAAGAATGTATCAATACAAGCTACCAATTCTTTTGCTAAACTGCTGAAGTTACTTGTAAAATACTTCTTAAAAGTAGGTCTGCATTCGTCACTGCTTGCTTGTATATCTAGGGACAGTTTGTACCTAGAAGTGCAATGTTTTAGGAATTTTAGGACAGAATCCACGCAATGCTTCCACCCAACTTCTCGGTTGAAGCACCTCAGCAACTTCTTGACACGATCATCCAAATATATTTTTGACAACTCCTTGCCAACGTGCAGACGGTCCTTGTTGCCATATAAAATGATGTCACCAAAGGAGTAATGATGGCTTAGAGATAAGTCCTCAATCAACCCAATAAGACGAGAAGCTACTTGCAAGACAGCCATGTTGGTTGGCGCACATGCAAGAATTCTCTGTTTCTTCATCAGAAGCATGTGTAATGTTACTGCGACTGTTGTAGTTTTACCTGTGCCAGGCGGGCCCCAAACTAGCCCCACAGAAGATCTATGACAACAATTACTTGCTGAAATACAACTTGCTATTGCATCAAGCTGTGAGACATTCAGCTTAAAATTGCAGAGATCATCCTTGATTTCCTCATGTGATTTATTGCTGCAATAGTTACAATGTCTAATAGCCTGCAGCTTCAATTTGAAAAGGAAAAAATCAGCATTCAATACAGAATGCAAAAGGACATAACAGTTGCATAGAGGGACTATGTAAACAAAGAAGACAAACGTGGAACAGAAAGACAAAGCATACATCACATTCAACTTTTACAATAAGAACGTCCCTAGCTACTTAAGTAAATATAATGATAATGCAAATGAAGGACGTGCCATAAAGTTAAATGGTGGCAACGTAATGATAGGGAAGAGATACAGTAAGTCACCACATGTACAGCTAAACCAGACACCAACCAATCAACATTAAGAAGATGACATTGACCATACTGCATGAGCTGGTAAGTAATCTTTTACAAATTCTGATATCCATATATCATATATCAACTATTACACCGACAGGATTATGCAAATTTATGAGTACAGTAACACAACGGCTCCACATTTAATCAAATAGCATGTAAGTGAATTCATACATTCTTGATGAACTAGTATCAAAGTATGCAATTCATTCACATGGTATAAACGATATGGAACTTGATGATCCTTAGGTACCTCCACACACGTACCTCCACACAAGTACATATTATCACATGAATATACCATATGCATTTTCTACATGCCAAAGCAGTTTAATCGCCTGAGCAGTGCAAATTGATAATGGGAGGAGATACTGAAACTGAAAGACTTACACTATTGTTTTTGCCCAGCATGTTCATAATGACTTTTGTATCCATTGTCAGCCCCCTTCGGAGCACAACCCAAACACGATCATATGTTACCATATTAGTTAGGTGCATAGCATAGAACGACCATCGTCTTGATGAATTTCCAGACATCCCTGTTTCATTTAGTTCCTTCAGATCACTACACTTTTCAAGGGTATTTCTACCTTTTGGTGGTTCTTTTCTGATTTCTTCATTGAGAGATGAGTTTCTGGATTTAAGAGCCATTGCTTCTTGATCCAGTATCTCCCATGACTTATCCAAATCTTCAGTGTACGACTTCTCATACTTGTTAACACCCATTTGCTGCCGTTCATCTCCATCAGCCCCAGTCTCCATCCATCGTGATGCCTTGACGGTCATCTTATTGCCCTGGACCTTATTAATCCATACAATGACACAGGATTTGGACTGTTTGAGAATATGAGATTTATTTGCTGGTCTTGTTTCTGAAATAAGTAGCACATCTGCTGCTTTCGGCCTATATCCATCAGTCCCAGAACCAGACACCCCCATCCATCTGTCGAGCTTGATCTCATACAGTCCTTTCCCCTTTTTCATTGCATTGACTGATAGCATTTTTGCATATGGAGCTCCAGAGATGTCGTCCATGCTTGAAGACATATCATCCCGGACCTCCTCTAGAAGTGGCCCAAAAAACGATGTCATGTACTGCTCCATGCTGTTAAATGTCTCTGGGATCTTGGACACCTGTAATGACATTTCATTCCATGAATCCATAGTTTTTTTGTCTTTTTATTGGCGATTGGCAAAAACGCCGTTCATATAGCTAATAAGAAACAGCATAGCAACTAGACTTCCTTTGTTAAGGCACTTAAGCATTTTGATTTCTCACAGCTCTATTGCAGATTTTCCATCCGTAGGGCACAAAATGAGCGTGCTTCTATGCTCCCCTAAAAAACGGAGAACTCCACTAGTAAAATGTTTCTTCAGATCCACGCGGAGGTTAGGGCTCGTCATTCGCAACCCACACCAAGTAGCCAGACGGCAAATTGAGAGGAAGTGAGGTTAGGGCTCGTCGTTACCTTGTCGCGGAGTAGGTCCTTGTTGAGGATTTGGTCCACCGACCACGAGAGCACCACCTCGGAGAGGCCCTGGCTCCGCCACTGCCACAGCGAGTCGCCGGAGGAGGCCCGCGTCGGCGTGGGCTGCTGAGGGTCTTCATCGCCGCCGTCGTCGAAGGCGCGGGAGGACTCGGCGGGATCGTCCTCGCGGCTCCGGCCGCCCGGGTCGCCGCCGTCGTTAGGTCGCCGCATTTCGCCGCGGCGTCGACTGCGAGGGGGGGGAGGCTGGCTCGCTGCGATGATATTTTGGGGGATTAAAATCCTAGGTTTGGTGAAGTTCTAGGTTCTGAATCTGACTTTTCTGATTGGTTGCTGCATTCTGGGACTGTGCCCTTCTGTCGGTCTGCAATCTCGTTGTTGTTTTGGTTCTAGCAGATTTTTCTGTCCTAGGCGTTGGGCTTTGGGCCAGTTTCTTGTTGGCTTCGAGCCGTGGAGAAGAGTTCAAGTCAGTCACGGAGGTGGGTTAGCTTTCCTACCTAGCCCAGGCCACCCCTAAATTCTTCACACAAAGGGTGCTGTCCAAGAAACCATTCCTAAATTCTTGACACAAAGGGTAATGCCCTAGAAACAACTTTTACAGACTCGCGATGTCCACGACCTTCAATACATGCATGAAGTATCATCATTAATTTCATAAATAGCATCATCAAGTTCATGCGATATATCAAAAGGAGAAATAGATGACGGTGTTATGAGCTGATTCAAAACAGTTGGTGAATCAAAAGGCAAGTAAGATGACAGTTTCCTACCTCCCATCGTCTTAGTGGATATGATCTTAGTTCGAGTATCTTTCGAATTCTTCATAGTAGCAATTGGATATTCTCAAGTTAACACAATAAATATAGCTATGATCCCTCGCAACGACGTCAAAAAAATGTCCTGATAACCCACATGTGTAGGGAACCGCAACAGTCTTCGCGGGTAGTATTTCACCATGATCTATTGATTCGACACAAGGGGAGCCAAAGAATATTTATCGGCCTTGCCAGTTGAGTTGTCAAATCAACCACACTTGGAATATCTCTCTTCACCAAAGATTTAGTACCGCGACAAGTAATAGTAGTAACAGTAATAGTGATAGCAGTAATTTTATAGCAGTCGTGACAGCAGCATCAGCAATAGTAGCAAGATTTTGTATATGTAAAGCGAAGGCACATGGATCAGCGATTGATAGATATGGATGACATTCATCATGTAACAGTTACGCACTACAACGACACAGAACTAACTCCAATCCATCAGTATAATGTAGGCATGTATTTCATATATAGTCATACGTGCTTGCGATAAAAACCTGTATAACATCTTTTGTCCTACATTCCCGTGGCAGCGGGGTCCTGATGAAAACTAATGGATATTAAGGCCTCCTTTTAATAGAGAACTGAAACAAAGCATTGGCACATTGTAAATACATGAACTCCTCATACTACGGCAATCACCGGAAAGAATCCCAATTATTGTCATAGCAACATCAATCTCACAACATAATGGATACTAGAGATCAAGTCATGTCAACTTAACTCGATTACATGATCAATCTCATCACCGTCTAGCAAGCCTACAAAATGAATTACTCACTCCTGGTAGTGAGAATCATGGCTTTGTTGATGGATAAGGGTTGGTGATGACAACGGCAAAGAATCCCCCTCTCTGAAGCCCCAAACGGACTCCAGATCAGCCCTCCCGAGAAAGAACAAGAGGTGGTGGCAGCTCCGTCTCATAAAACAAGATGAAATCTTCTCTCTGATTTTTTTTCTCTGAAGATGTGAATATATAGGATCGGAATTAGGGTCGGGGAGCCACGTGGGACCCACAAGCTAACAGGGCGTGCCTAGGGTGTGGGTGTGCCCTGTTAGCTTGTGGCCCACAGTCAGCCCCCTCCGGTGGTTCTTCGCTCCATAATTCATTATATATTTCAAAAATAATTTTAAAAAGTTTCGTCCAATTCCGAAAACTTTTGTTTCTGCATAAAAATAACACCATGGTAGTTCTGCTGAAAACAATGTTAGTATTGGGTTAGTTTCATTCAAATAATGCAAATTAGAGTCCAAAACCAGAGCAAAAGTGTTTCGAAAAGTACATACGTTTAACACATATCATCATCTTCTCGGGGGATCCGGGTGGGATAGCTGGTCCCGGCAATTCTACATACTTCAGCGGCGCCCACCTCGAGCAATTTCCCATCTCAGGAGCACGACAATATGCAAAAGTACTTTCTCCATAATCTGAAGTGTGCTTTTGTGACATCTCATCTTTTGCTACAGTGATCATTTGAATTAAGCTACATTGATGACCATGATCAATGCCTAATCATTTTGCTAAGCAAGATGTGGTCCACTTAAAAAATTCATAGCTTCATTTAATTTTCACTTCAAAAGCCACTTGAATTTTATGGTGATAAAATAAATCCTCAAACATCATCGGAGAATTGTTGCGCAATTGTGGAGTAACCCAAAACAATTATTATTAAGGAAAACAACATCACCTTAATGTTGATGTGGCCCCCACCATCCAAAACAGAGCCCATATGCAATTTAAAAGCACTTTTAAATTCATGGTTGATTCAAACAGTTTCCAAAAATGCCCAAACTATTTGTGGCAACGCTTAATAATGCATGATATTTATAGGAGCAGGTCATACATTTTTGTTACAAAGAATTATTGCAAAAATATATAAACAGAAACTACAAAAGAAAAAAGAAAAATAAAAAACTAAATAAAAAGAAAAGGGGAAAAAACCGTGGGCCAAACTCGGCCAAAATGGCCAAGCGAGCCCACCCCCTAGCCCATCTAAATTTGGGGGGTAGGGTATAAAAACCCCACTAACCCTAAAAACCTCACCCACTCCTCTCACCCCATCCTAGCCGCCGCCAGGGAACCTCACGAGGGAACCGAGCCTGGCTCCCTCGTTCCTCCCTCCCGTCGCCACACTCCCCTCGCTGGCTCACCACTCTCCCTTCCCACGACCCCAACCCCAGCGCCCTCCTTGGCCTCTCGCTCGCCCCCCTCCCCGTCGTCACCCATAGCGCCGCTCTCCCTAAGCCCTCGTTTGCTCGCTGGCTGGATCCCCAGCGCGAGTCCCCTCGCTCGCTCCTTCGCCTCTCCCCACCTAGCGCCTCCTCGCCCCCTCGCCACCCCCACGCATCGGATCTGCTTCGCGTCGCCCTGCAACCGCACCAGGGGCAGCCCCGCACCGGGCCCGTCGCCCTCCACCACCGGATGAGCCCCCTCTGCTCTCCGGCCGGTGGTCGGCCCTCCTTCGACCGACCTCGGCTCGGCTTCCCCGTGCAGCCACCACCGGCCGAGCCGTGGTGCCTCGTCGGCGCCCCTCCAGCCTCTCCCCGCAGGCCACCTCCGCCGCCGGCCCTCCTCTCCTCGCCTCCCCACCACGCTGCACCACCTCACGCATCGCCGCCGCCCCTCTCTCCCCGGCACCACCTCACACCCGACGCCCCCCGCACAGGGCTGCCCCGCCGTCGCCCCCCCCCCCCTACCGCGCCGGATCTGTCTCACCTCCGCCACCAGCTCCTCCTTACCTCATCACCGGTCTTCTTCAGCCCCTCCTCATCGGACTCCGTCGAGCCTCGCCGAACCAGGCACCCGTCGAACACCGGTGAGGCCCCCGGCCTCCTCTATCCATTCCACCTCCCCCATGCGTTTTCTTTTCCTTCCTGCTAAGTCAGAAGAGGAGGAGGAGTAGTTATTTTTTAGATAATAATAATAATAATAGATAATAAAATAAATAAATAATTAATTAGTTAAGTTGATTAATTAATTAATTTGTGAATTAATTAATTAGATAATTAAGTATTAGTAATAATGATTATGAGTAAATAGATTAATTAGATAATCTGTTAATTAGGAGAATGGCGTTTTGGCTTCCGGGAACCATGGAGACCGAAATATTTGAAAATTTCAAAATTTGAAAATTTTAGTTCCAAAAAATCTGAAAAAATATACAACTAAACAAGGATGTGATTCATGTGTGTGTAAAATTTCAGGTCGAAATACTTTGAAGCGATCTGTACAAAAAAGACAAATTCATGGTCTGAAATGATGAATAGTAACATGTATTAAAAAGTTTCAGATTTGTCTTTTTTGCACAGCCCTCATTTCAACGTATTTTATTCTAAAAATTTACACACTTGTGTATTATACCTTCATCTATCTATCTATTTTTTCAGAATTTTTTAAAATATTAAAATATGAATTTTGTTGAATTTGAAGTTTGAATTTGAAGGCCTCCGGTGAGCTCGGGAGCCAAAAACAATAATTCGGTTAATTAGAATAATTAAATTATCCTAACCGAGTATGTCGAGTGGGTCCCATCCCCTTTACTTAATCGTAATAACATTTAGTTAACACTAATAATAAATGTGCCTATGACAACGGTGGCCCGCTGGTTTGACCAGTCAACCTTGTTGACTGATGATGTCGTGCTAACATCACCACGATGTCATATTTAATTATCTAATATAATTAAATCTGTTAATTCCTAAATATTAATAAAAATTTAAAATTAAACCGTAGCTGAGATGAAAATATTTTCAACATGAAAGTTGATCTGCAGAGCGAGACGAACCTGAATGGGCTATCCGTTCGTGTGTCTCGCGTCCCTAGCGTAGCAAGTGTGGAACTTTTTCATCGTTTTTCATCTGACCGGTAGTAGCCAGAGACCCGGGAAATATCATTTGATATTTTCCTGATCCGTTTGTGACGGATGTTACTGCGTTAGCTCATGCCTAGACCTGCATTTTGTCATGTCATGCTTAGTGTTGCACTGTTGCTATTATTTATTGTTTCTTTCCCCCTCTTCTTACTGGTAGACCCCAAGGCTGACGCTGCTGTCGGGTACATCTACCCTCCCGACGACCAGCCCTTTGCTGCAGAGCAACAAGGCAAGCAAACCCCTTGATCATCCCTATATCGCCTATGTCTTTCTTCCTCCTGCTTGCATTAGATTTTTGTTACTGTTGTAGTTAGCTCCTATATCTGATGCATAGCATAAATTTGATGAACTGTTACTTTCAGTATTGTACTTTTAATCTGCTTAGTATAGGTGGAGCAGTCTTTCCCTCTGACCCCTTAGTCGAGTTGCCCCGCTTTATTGTCAAGTCTTGATCCCTGATCGACGAGCCAGATCCCACACAACACTCACATCCCCTTAGTTGTACGAGGTGCAGAGCTACTATCGGGTACCGAGGGTGACACCTCCCAAGTACTCGTGATGATACCTATGCAGTGCAGCTAGTCGGTCGTGGTTATCGATGGTTATTCCTCCTTCACCACTCCCGACGATGTATCCATCGTGCAACCCCTCAAGTGTGGGACCCTCAAGGGTGATTCCTCTAAGTCCACCTTGACGGTTACATCGTTTGGGATCCAACGAGGGTGATACCTCCGATTCCCCTCGATGTTACAACCACACAGTTAACCGACTATGTTACTGGGATCTTTGATGAATAGATGTTAGGCGGGTGGATTCCCGCGTGGTTGTGTCGTTGACTTAATAAAAAGATAATGGATTTGGGTATTTGATCTGGGTTGGTCGTGTTGGGGAACGTCGCATGGGAAACAAAAAATTTCCTACGCGCACGAAGACCTATCATGGTGATGTCCATCTATGAGAGGGGATGTGTGATCTACGTACCCTTGTAGACCGTACAGCAGAAGCGTTAGTGAACGCGGTTGATGTAGTGGAACGTCCTCACGTCCCTCGATCCGCCCCACGAACTATCCCGCGATCAGTCCCACGATCTAGTGCCGAACGGACGGCACCTCCGCGTTCAGCACACGTACAACTCGACGATGATCTCGGCCTTCTTGATCCAGCAAGAGAGACGGAGAGGTAGAAGAGTTCTCCGGCAGCGTGACGGCGCTCCAGAGGTTGGTGATGATCTAGTCTCAGCAGGGCTCCGCCCGAGCTCCGCAGAAACGCGATCTAGAGGTAAAACCGTGGAGATATGTGGTCGGGCTGCCGTGGAAAAAGTTGTCTCAAATCAGCCCTAAAACCCCACTATATATAGGAGAGAGAGGGGGGAGCCTTGCCTTGGGGTCCAAGAACCCCCAAGGGGTCGGCCAAGCCAAGGGGGGGAAGGTCTCCCCCCCCCCAAACCGAGTTGGACTTGGTTTGGTGGGTGGGAGTCCTTCCTTTCCTTCCCACCTCCTCTTTTTTTTTCTTTCTCTTTGATTTTATTCCCAATGCGCATAGGCCCCTTTTGGGCTGTCCCACCAGCCCACTAAGGGCTGGTGCGCCACCCTCAAGGCCTATGGGCTTCCCCGGGGTGGGTTGCCCCCCCCCCCGGTGAACTCCCGGAACCCATTCGTCATTCCCGGCAACTCCGAAAACCTTCCGGTAATCAAATGAGGTCATCCTACATATCAATATTCGTTTCTGGACCATTCCGGAAACCCTCGTGACGTCCGTGATCTCATCCGATACTCCAAACAACATTCGGTAACCAACCATATAACTCAAATACGCATAAAACAACGTCGAACCTTAAGTGTGCAGACCCTGCGGGTTCGAGAACTATGTAGACATGACCCGAGAGATTCCTCGGTCAATATCCAATAGCGGGACCTGGATGCCCATATTGGATCCTACATATTCTACGAAGATCTTATCGTTTGAACCTCAGTGTCAAGGATTCATATAATCCCGTATGTCATTCCCTTTGTCCTTCGGTATGTTACTTGCCCGAGATTCGATCGTCAGTATCCGTATACCTATTTCAATCTCGTTTACCGGCAAGTCTCTTTACTCGTTCCGTAATACAAGATCCCACAACTTACACTAAGTCACATTTCTTGCAAGGCTTGTGTGTGATGTTGCATCACCGAGTGGGCCCCGAGATATCTCTCCGTCACACGGAGTGACAAATCCCAGTCTTGATCCATACTAACTCAACGAACACCTTCGGAGATACCTGTAGAGCATCTTTATAGTCACCCAGTTACGTTGCGACGTTTGATACACACAAAGTATTCCTCCAGTGTTAGTGAGTTATATGATCTCATGGTCATAGGAACAAATACTTGACACGCAGAAAACAGTAGCAATAAAATGACACGATCAACATGCTACGTCTATTAGTTTGGGTCTAGTCCATCACGTGTTTCTCCTAATGACGTGATCCAGTTATCAAGCAACAACATCTTGTTCATAATCAGAAGACACTGACTATCGTTGCTCAACTGGCTAGCCAACTAGAGGTTTGCTAGGGAAAGTGTTTTGTCTATGTATCCACACATGTATAGAAGTCTTCATTCAATACAATTATAGCATGGATAATAAACGATTATCTTGATACAGGAATTATAATAATAACTTTATTTATTATTGCCTCTAGGGCATAATTCCAACAGTCTCCCACTTGCACTAGAGTCAATAATCTAGCCCTCACATCATCATGCGAATTACATTGTAATAAATCTAACACCCATACAGTTCTGGTGTTGATCATGCTTTGCCCATGGAAGAGGTTTAGTCAGCGGGTCTGCTACATTCAGATCCGTGTGCACTTTGCATATATTTACGTCCTGCCCTTCGACGTAGTCGCGGATGAGGTTGAAGCGTCGTTTGATGTGTCTGGTCTTCTTGTGAAACTGTGGTTCCTTTGCTAGGGCAATGGCACCCGTGTTGTCACGGAACAAGGTTATTGGATTCAGTGCACTTGGCACTACTCCAAGATCCGTCATGAACTGCTTCATCCAGACACCCTCCTTAGCCGCCTCCGAGGCAGCCATGTACTCCGCTTCACATGTAGAATCTGCTACGACGCTCTGCTTGGAACTGCACCAGCTTACCGCACCCCCATTAAGAATAAATACGTATCCGGTTTGCGACTTAGAGTCGTCCGGATCAGTGTCAAAGCTTGCATCGACGTAACCTTTTACGGCGAGCTCTTCGTCACCTCCATACACGAGAAACATCTCCTTAGTCCTTTTCAGGTACTTCAGGATATTCTTGACCGCCGTCCAGTGATCCACTCCTGGATTACTCTGGAACCTACCTGCCATACTTATGGCCAGGCTAACGTCCGGTCTAGTGCACAACATTGCATACATGATAGAACCTATGGCTAAAGCATAGGGGACGGAGCGCATATGCTCTCTATCTTCATCAGTTGCTGGGCACTGAGTCTTACTCAATCTCGTACCTTGTAAAACTGGCAAGAACCCTTTCTTGGACTGTTCCATTTTGAACCTTTTCAAAACTTTATCAAGGTATGTGCTTTGTGAAAGTCCTATCAGGCGTTTTGATCTATCCCTGTAGATCCTAATGCCTAGAATGTAAGCAGCTTCTCCTAGGTCCTTCATAGAGAAACTTTTATTCAAGTCATTCTTTATGCTCTCCAAAAACTCTATGTTGTTTCCAATCAGCAATATGTCATCCACATATAATATTAGAAACGCCACAGAGCTCCCACTCACTTTCTTGTAAATACAAGATTCTCCAACCACTTGTATAAACCCAAATGCTTTGATCACCTCATCAAAGCGTTTGTTCCAACTCCGAGATGCTTGCACCAGTCCATAAATAGATCGCTGGAGTTTGCACACCTTGTTAGCATTCTTAGGATCGACAAAACCTTCGGGTTGCATCATATACAATTCTTCCTTAAGGAAACCGTTAAGGAACGCCGTTTTGACATCCATCTGCCAGATTTCGTAATCGAAAAATGCAGCTATTGCTAACATGATTCTGACGGACTTAAGCATCGCTACGGGTGAGAATGTCTCATCGTAGTCAACTCCTTGAACTTGTGAAAAACCCTTTGCCACAAGTCGAGCTTTATAAACGGTCACATTGCCGTCAACATCCGTCTTCCTCTTAAAGATCCATTTGTTCTGAATAGCCTTGCGGCCCTCAGGTAATACTTGCAAAGTCCACACTTTGTTCTCATACATGGATCCTATCTCGGACTTCATGGCTTCTAGCCATTTGTTGGAATCTGGGCCCACCATTGCTTCTTCATAATTTGCAGGTTCATTGTTGTGTAACAACATGATTGATAAGACGGGATTACCGTACCACTCTGGAGCAGCACGTGGTCTCGTCGACCTGCGTGGTTCGACAGAAACTTGAACCGGAGTTTCATGATCATCATCATCAACTTCCTCCTCAACCGGCGTCGCAACGACACAGGTTTCCCCTTGACCTGCGCCACCATCCAGAGGGATGAGAGGTTCGACAAGCTCTTCAAGTTCTATCTTCCTCCCACTCAATTCTCTCGAGAGAAACTCCTTCTCGAGAAAAGCTCCGTTTTTAGCAACAAACACTTTTCCCTCGGATTTGAGATAGAAGGTGTACCCAACTGTCTCTTTTGGGTAACCTATGAAGATGCACTTTTCCGCTTTGGGTTCCAGCTTTTCAGGCTGAAGCTTTTTGACATAAGCATCACATCCCCAAACTTTAAGAAACGACAACTTTGGCCTTTTGCCATACCACAGTTCGTATGGTGTCGTCTCAACGGATTTTGATGGTGCCCTATTTAAAGTGAATGCAGCTGTTTCTAATGCATAACCCCAAAATGATAATGGCAAATCGGTAAGAGACATCATAGATCGCACCATCTCTAATAAAGTATGATTACGACGTTCGGACACACCATTACGCTGTGGTGTTCCAGGCGGTGTCAAATGTGAAACAATTCCACATTGTCTTAAGTGAGCACCAAACTCGAAACTCAGATATTCACCCCCACGATCAGACCGTAGGAACTTGATATTCTTGTTACGATGGTTTTCAACTTCACTCTGAAATTGCTTGAACTTTTCAAATGTTTCAGACTTGTGCTTCATTAAGTAGACATAACCATATCTACTCAAATCGTCAGTGAAGGTGAGAAAATAACGATATCCGCCGCGTGCCTCCACGCTCATTGGACCACACACATCGGTATGTATGATTTCCAACAAGTCACTTGCACGCTCCATTGTTCCGGAGAACGAAGTTTTAGTCATCTTGCCCATGAGGCATGGTTCGCATGTGTCAAGTGAATCAAAGTCAAGTGACTCCAAAAGTCCATCGACATGGAGTTTCTTCATGCGCTTTACACCAATATGACCTAAGCGGCAGTGCCACAAAAATATGGCGCTATCATTGTTAACTCTAACTCTTTTGGTCTCAGTGTTATGTATGTGTGTATCACTATCAATATTCAATATGAACAATCCTCTCACATTGGGTGCATGACCATAAAATATGTTACTCATAGAAATAGAACAACCATTATTCTCTGACTTAAAAGAGTAACCGTCTCGCAATAAACAAGACCCAGATATAATGTTCATGCTCAACGCAGGCACTAAATAACAATGATTTAAGTTCATAACTAATCCTGATGGTAACTGAAGTGAAACTGTGCTGACGGCGATTGCATCAACCTTGGAACCATTTCCTACGCGCATCGTCACTTCATCTTTCGCCAGCCTTCGTCTATTCCGCAGTTCCTGTTTCGAGTTGCAAATATGAGCAACAGAACCGGTATCGAATACCCAGGCACTACTACGAGAGCCGGTTAAGTACACATCAATAACATGTATATCAAATATACCTGATTTTTCTTTGGCCGCCTTCTTATCAGCCAGATACTTGGGGCAATTGCGCTTCTAGTGACCCATACCCTTGCAATAGTAACACTCTGTTTCAGGCTTAGGTCCAGCTTTGGGTTTCTTCGTCGGATTGGCAAGAGGCTTGCCACTCTTCTTTGAATTACCCTTCTTGCCTTTGCCGTTTCTCTTGAAACTAGTGGTCTTATTCACCATCAACACTTGATGCTCTTTACGGAGTTCAGACTCTGCGACTTTCAGCATCGCAAAAAACTCGCCGAGAGACTTGTTCATCCCTTGCATGTTGTAGTTCAACACAAAGCCTTTATAGCTTGGCGGCAGTGATTGAAGGATTCTGTCAGTGATAGCTTCTTGCGGGAGTTCAATCCCTAGCTCAGCTAGACGGTTTGAGTACCCAGACATTTTGAGCACATGTTCACTGACAGACAAATTCTCCTCCATCTTGCAAGCATAGAATTTATCGGAAGTCTCATACCTCTCGATCCGGGCGTTCTTCTGAAAGATAAACTTCAACTCCTGGAACATCTCAAATGCTCCATGACGCTCAAAGCGACGTTGAAGTCCCGGTTCCAAGCCATACAAGACTGCACATTGAACTATTGAGTAGTCCTCCTTACGTGCTAACCAAGCGTTCTTAACATCCTGATCAGCCATAGCGGGTGGTTCATCTCCTAGCGCAGCATTAAGGACATAATCCTTCTTCCCAGCTTGTAAGATTAGCTTAAGATTACGAGCCCAGTCTACAAAGTTGCTTCCATCATCTTTCAACTTAGCTTTCTCTAGGAACGTATTAAAATTCAGGGTGACTGTCATGTGAGCCATGATCTACAACACAAATATATTCAAAGTGGACTTAGACTATGTTCAAGATAATTAGAGTTTAACTTAATCAAATTACTCGCTAAACTCCCACTCAAAAATTACATCTCTCTAGTCATTTGAGTGGTTCATGATCCACTTCACTAGCTCAAGTCCGATCATCACGTGAGTTGAGTATAGTTTCAGTGGTAAGCATCCCTATGCTAATCATATCATTTATATGATTCATGATCGACCTTTCGGTCTCTTGTGTTCCGAGGCCATGTCTGCACATGCTAGGCTAGTCAAGCTTAACCCGAGTGTTCCGCGTGCGCAACTGTTTTGCACCCGTTGTATGTGAACGTTGAGTCTATCACACCCGATCATCATGTGGTCTCTCGAAACGACGAACTGTAGCAACGGTGCACAGTCGGGGAGAACACAATTTCGTCTTGAAATTTTAGTGAGAGATCACCTCATAATGCTACCGTCGTTCTAAGCAAAATAAGGTGCATGAAAGGATTAACATCACAGGCAATTCATAAGTGACATGATATGGCCATCATCACATGCTTCTTGATCTCCATCACCAAAGCACCGTCACGATCTTCTTGTCACCGGCGCCACACCATGATCTCCATCAACGTGTCGCCATCGGGGTTGTCGTGCTACTCATGCTATTACTACTAAAGCTACATCCTAGCGAAATAGTAAACGCATCTGCAAGCACAAACGTTAGTTGTAAAGACAACCCTATGGCTCCTGCCGGTTGCCGTACCATCGACGTGCAAGTCGATATTTTCTATTACAACATGATCATCTCATACATCCAATATATCACATCACATCGTTGGCCATATCACATCACAAGCATACCCTGCAAAAACAAGTTAGACGTCCTCTAATTTTGTTGTTGCATGTTTTACGTGGTGACCATGGGTATCTAGTAGGATCGCATCTTACTTACGCAAACACCACAACGGAGATATATGAGTTGCTATTTAACCTCATCCAAGGACCTCCTCGGTCAAATCCGATTCAACTAAAGTTGGAGAAACTGACACCCGCCAGTCATCTTTGAGCAACGGAGTTACTCGCAGCGATGAAACCAGTCTCTCGTAAGCGTACGAGTAATGTCGGTCCGAGCCGCTTCGATCCAACAATAACGCGGAATCAAGAAAAGACTAAGGAGGGAAAAAAAGCGCACATCTCCGCCCACAAAATATTTTGTGTTCTACTCGAGAAGACATCTACGCATGAACCTAGCTCATGATGCCACTGTTGGGGAACGTTGCATGGGAAACAAAAATTTTCCTACGCGCACGAAGACCTATCATGGTGATGTCCATCTACGAGAGGGGATGTGTGATCTACGTACCCTTGTAGACCGTACATCAGAAGCATTAGTGAACACGGTTGATGTAGTGGAATGTCCTCACGTCCCTCGATCCACCCCGCGAACTATCCCGCGATCAGTCCCACGATCTAGTGCCGAACGGACGGCACCTCCGCGTTCAGCACACGTATAACTCGACGATGATCTCGGCCTTCTTGATCCAGCAAGAGAGACGGAGAGGTAGAAGAGTTCTCCGGCAACGTGACGGCGCTCCGGAGGTTGGTGATGATCTCGTCTCAGCAGGTCTCCGCCCGAGCTCCGCAGAAACGCGATCTAGAGGTAAAACCGTGGAGATATGTGGTCGGGCTGCCGTGGAAAAAGTTGTCTCAAATCAGCCCTAAAACCCCACTATATATAGGAGAGAGAGGGGGAGCCTTGCCTTGGGGGTCCAAGAACCCCCAAGGGGTCGGCCGAGCCAAGGGGGGGAAGGTCTCCCCCCCAAACCGAGTTGTACTTGGTTTGGTGGGTGGGAGTCCTTCCTTTCCTTCCCACCTCCTCCTTTTTTTCTTTCTCTTTGATTTTATTCCCAATGCGCATAGGCCCCTTTTGGGCTGTCCCGCCAGCCCACTAAGGGCTGGTGCGCCACCCTCAAGGCCTATGGGCTTCCCCGGGGTGGGTTGCCCCCCCCGGTGAACTCCCGGAACCCATTCGTCATTCCCGGTACATTCCCGGCAACTCCGAAAACCTTCCGGTAATCAAATGAGGTCATCCTATATATCAATCTTCGTTTACGAACCATTCCGGAAACCCTCGTGACGTCTGTGATCTCATCCGGGACTCCGAACAACATTCGGTAACCAACCATATAACTCAAATACGCATAAAACAACGTCGAACCTTAAGTGTGCAGACCCTGCGGGTTCGAGAACTATGTAGACATGACCCGAGAGATTCCTCGGTCAATATCCAATAGCGGGACCTGGATGCCCATATTGGATCCTACATATTCTATGAAGATCTTATCGTTTGAACCTCAATGTCAAGGATTCATATAATCCCGTATGTCATTCCCTTTGTCCTTCGGTATGTTACTTGCCCGAGATTCGATCGTCAGTATCCGTATACCTATTTCAATCTCGTTTACCGGCAAGTTCTTTACTCCTTCCGTAATACAAGATCCCGCAACTTACACTAAGTCACATTGCTTGCAAGGCTTGTGTGTGATGTTGCATTACCGAGTGGGCCCCGAGATACCTCTCCGTCACACGGAGTGACAAATCCCAGTCTTGATTCATACTAACTCAACGAACACCTTCGGAGATACCTGTAGAGCATCTTTATAGTCACCCAGTTACGTTGCGACGTTTGATACACACAAAGTATTCCTCCGGTGTTAGTGAGTTATATGATCTCATGGTCATAGGAACAAATACTTAACACGCAGAAAACAGTAGCAATAAAATGACACGATCAACATGCTACGTCTATTAGTTTGGGTCTAGTCCATCACGTGATTCTCCTAATGACGTGATCCAGTTATCAAGCAACAACACCTTGTTCATAATCAGAAGACACTGACTATCGTTGATCAACTGGCTAGCCAACTAGAGGCTTGCTAGGGACAGTGTTTTGTCTATGTATCCACACATGTATATAAGTCTTCATTCAATACAATTATAGCATGGATAATAAACGATTATCTTGATACATGAATTATAATAATAACTTTATTTATTATTGCCTCTAGGGCATAATTCCAACAGGTTGGAAGGCCTTATTACGCACTAACCGTCTGTGTGGGAAGAATTATGGATACTCGACGTCGTGGTATCAGCTGAAGCTTTTCAGACGTCAGCAATGGAGCGGCGCGTGCCCGAGTGGTCCCGAGATGCATCGCGCTTGTAGTAAGGGGTGCTAGGACTAACCTCGGCCGCCCACGCATCATGCAGGAGCGCAGAGTGCAAGTGGGCCCATGAACCCTTTGTGCTTAGAAGTTAGACCGGCGGGCTGGCCTTTGTGTTGAGCTTAGGTGGGGCTGCGACGTGTCGATATTCCGAGGTCGGGCATGACCCAGAAAAGTGTGTCCGACCAGAGTGTTATTGAGTGTGATGGGGAATATGTTGTGCACCCCTGCAGGAAAGAGCTTATCTATTTGAATAGCCGTTCCATGGTTACATGACGACTTGGAGTTGTGCCCTGATCTTATACAACTACAACTGTTACTTAACTGGAATTAGTTGCCCCCGGATTGCTTCCTCGTAGGGTGTCGAGGAAGGATCTCTGGGCGTGACCTCATTTTAATATTGCTGCAACAATATGACTATTATTTGTGTTACCCTGCTCTACTCTCGTCTATTGGTGCAAGACCCCTGAAGATGATAGTCTTCGATAGGACTAGGCCTTCTCTCTCTATTCTTGCATTGCTGCAGTGAGTACACATATAAACCCTTCCTTTGATACTGGTGCATACTTAGCATAGTTCTGATGTCAGTCTTGCGAGTACTTTGGATGAGTACTCGCCATTGCTTTGCTCCCCCTTTGTCCCCTTGATCCGTTGCTGCGACCAGATGATGGAGCCCAGGAGATGGAGTATCCCGCCGATGACGACTGCTACCCCAATGGTGCCTGCTGCTACGTGGAGGCCGCTTAAGACCAGGAGTAGTTAGGAGGCTCCCAGGCAGGAGGCCTCGCCTCGTTCGATCATTGTATCTTTTGTGCTAGCCTTCTCTAAGGAACCTCATGTTTAATGTCTGTACTCATATATTGTTGATTCCGCTGACTCGTGTGTTTATCGAGCTTCCGTATTCTAGCCCTCGAGGCCCCTGGCTTGTAATATGAAGCTTGTATGTTTTATTTGTGTCTAGAGTTGTGTTGTGATATCTTCCCGTGAGTCCTTGAGTTTGATCGTATGCATTTGCGTGTATGATTAGCGTACGATTAAATCGAGGGTGTCACAGCTTTGCAGCCGAGATACATTTTGCAAAGAGTCACGAACCCCTCGATATGTAGAATGGAATTGGGAGTAAAATGGTGGAGTTGGATCCTATAAAGTTTGAGAATTCCCTGTAGGAACGGGTGGATGGGAAAACACAAGCCGCAAAGAAGGAAGGGAATAAAATATACCCACTTATTTCCATGAGGAGCGGCATGATTTTCCGCATGGGTTTGGCCCTCGACGGACACGAGCCCAGATCAAGCTGTGGCCAGATTTGGATCTGGGAGATATCCCCGAGGAGCAAGATGCGCGAATTGAAGGTCTGACATGGCACAACTTCCCCAGCCACCCTTAAGGGGATGGTGGGGGCGGTTGGAATACCCTACGTTGGCGTCCATGGAAGGCGAGGTTCTTGAGAAGGGAGCTCTAAGAAAATATCGCTGGAGGCTGGAGAAGGGGACCCAGATTCACCAGGATGTGTTTCTAATAGGTTAAAGATGGTTAAATAAAGGAAGGGGAAACTTATGCTTTGGGTGGTGGTCATAAAGATGACCCGACTTCCAACACGACGTGATTATCGAGGCGACACATGGTGTGACCGGTGCTGAAGTGAAATTCGGAACTTAGGTACGAAGTGACACTTGGAATATGGTAGGAACTTGTTTGTCGAGCCGAAGACTCCGCTATCCGAAGTCATGCATCCAAAGACTGCCCAAATGAACATGTCTACTATTCGACGTTGAAGACTAGTTCGGGGGATACTTAGGGTGTCCTTAACTAGGGGGTACCTACCGAGGTGAATTAGTCCATGGGCCAGGTTGGAGGCCCACCCTGGAGGAAGGATTTTGGAAGCTTTTACAACGAGGCATGAGCATCCAGGATACTACCGAAGACTTGGTGTGCGCTCCAAGGGACTAGGATTCCAATCGGCGTGTAAGGCATAGGTGATAAGCGACATTGATGTAACCTTAGATACCCCTGGTGCCTATATAAACCGTGGGGTTTAGTCAGTAGATGATATCCATACACAACTTCACAAACCCTAGGGTTTAGCCTACAAATCCCTCATTTTGAGGTAGATCAACTCTATAATCTTACAACAACAATACAATAAGAGCATGAAATAGAGTTTTACCTCCATCGAGAGGGCCCGAACCTGGGTAAAATCCTCGTGTTATTCGTCTCCTGTTACCATCTGTCTCATCTCACAGCTTGGGTCCCCTCTACCCGAGGTCTGCAAGTTTTTACACCGACGCCTGGGGGCCACAAGCTCACAGGGCGCCCCCTATGGCGATTGGGTTGAGCTTGTGAGCCTTGATGACCCACAAGTATAGGGGATCTATCGTAGTCCTTTTGATAAGTAAGAGCGTCGAACCCAACGAGGAGCAGAAAGATCTGACAAGTGGTTTTCAGCAAGGTAATATCTACAAGCACTGAAATTATCGGTAACAAGTAGTTGCGTGGTGAGATGATTCGTAGCAAGTAGCAAGTAACAAAAGTAACAACGGTGGAGCAAAGTGTCCCAATCCCTTTTGTAGCAAGGGACAAGCCTGGACAAAGTCTTATAAGAAGAAGAACGCTCCCGAGGACACACGGGAATTTCTGTCATGCTAGTTTTCATCATGTTCATATGATTCGCGTTCGTTACTTTGATAGTTTGATATCTGGGTGGACCGGCGCTTGGGTACTGCCCTTACTTGGACAAGCATCCCACTTATGATTAACCCCTCTCGCAAGCATCCGCAACTACGAAAGAAGAATTAAGACAAAGTCTAACCATAGCATTAAACTAGTGGACCCAAATCAACCCCTTACGAAGCAACACATAAACTAGGGTTTAAGCTTCTGTCACTCTAGCAACCCATCATCTACTTACTACTTCCCAATGCCTTCCTATAGGCCCAAATAATGGTGAAGTGTTATGTAGTCGACGTTCACATAACACCACCAGAGGAAAAACAACATACAACACATCAAATTACCGAACGAATACCAAATTCACATGACTATTTATAGCATGACTTATCTCATGTCCTCAGGAACAAAAGTAACTACTCACAAAGCATAATCATATTCATGACCAGAGAGGTAATGAGTAGCATCAAAGATCTGAACATAAACTCTTCCACCAAGTAATCCAACTAGCATCAACTACAAAGAGTAATTAACACTACTAGCAACCTTACAAGTACCAATCGGAGTCGCGAGACGGAGATTGGTTACAAGTGATGAACTAGGGTTTGGAGATGAGATGGTGCTGATGAAGATGATGATGGTGACGAGTCCTCTCCGATGAGAGGAGTGTTGGTGATAACGATGGCGACGATTTCCCCCTCCGTGAAGGAAGTTTCCCCGACAGGATCGTCCTACCGGAGCTCCAGATTGGTTCTGCTCAAGTTCCGCCTCATGGCGGCGGCAAATCCTCCAAAAAGTCTCCTCTCGATTTTTCCAGACCGAAACCCTTCTTGTAGCAAAAGAGGGGGGCAGTGGGCCAAAAGGGAGCTCACAAGCCCCCTAGGCGCGGCCAGGGGGTGGCCGCGCCTAGCAGGCTTGTGGCCACTTGCTGGCGCCCCTCTGGCACTTCTTCAGCCCAGTATTTTTTATAAATCCCCCAAAAAAATCAACATTGATTTTCATGGCTTTTGGAGTTGCGCAGAATAGGCATCTCAAACTTGCTCCTTTTTCAGGCCAGAATTCCAGCTGCCTGCATTCTCCCTCTTCATGTAAACCTTGCAAAATAAGAGAGAAAATGCATAACTATTGTACCGTGAAGTGAAATAACAGCCCAAGAAGCGATAAATATCAACATGAAAGCATGATGCAAAATGGACGTATCAACTCCCCCAAGCTTAGACCTCGCTTGTCCTCAGGCGAAAGCCTAGATCAATAAACATGCCCACATGTTTAGGGAGAGAGGTGTCGACAAAACAAGATACGAACATGCAGGTATCATGATCATGATCAGAACAACAATACCAACATATAATCTCTCATGCTAAAGTGACAATTCCTTCACAAAGTAAAGTATGGATCAAGAACCTTACCGAGAATTAACAACCGATAGCCTTTAGTCATTGAAACAATTGCAATTTATCACAACATCAGAAAGAGTCAAATAAGAGCTTGTAAAGCAAATCCACATACTCAATCATCCTTTCATTCTCTACAATTACTACAACTCACGTGGTACTCATGAGATCAAAGTTTCAGCTGGACACAGAGAAATATATGGGCTTATAGTGTTGCCTCCCAACCATTTACCTCAAGGGTAATGTCAACAACAATAATTCATGAATACTTACTTCCAAGTTGACATATGAATATAGATCTTTCCCAAGCATATGACGTTAGCCAAGATAAAGGCGAAATAAGGAATTGGTGAAGATCACCATGACTCTTTCAAGGGCAAAAAGTAAAGGTACAAGATAGACCCTTCGCAGAGGGAAGCAGAGGTTGTCATGCGCTTTTGAGGTTTGGATATGTGTCCTCTTAGTGCGGAGGAACGTCACTTTATATTGCCTCCTATGATAAAGAACTTTATTATGCAGTCTGTCGCTTTTGTGCCTTCCTCATCACAGTTTCGTACAAAGCTTATTTTCCACACACTAATAGATCATACATATTAGGGAGCAATTTTTATTGCTTGCACCGATGACAACTTACTTGAAGGATCTTATTCAATCCATAGGTAGGTATGATGGACTCTCATGGCAAAACTGGGTTGAAGGTTTATGGATGCACAAGTAGTATCTCTACTTGGTGCGGGAGTTTTGGCTAGTATGAGGTGGAAGCAATCGTCACATGCTAAGGGATATCTAATCATATAACATTGTTCGGAACCAAGCAAACACAATTCATTATGTTGTCTTCCTTGCCCAACATCTACTTCTAAGCATGCAATAGTTTAGTGAGTGTTCACAATCATAGATGGTGTCAAAGATGATATATTTATATGTGAACCTCTCCTTCTTTATCACTTCCTATCAATTGCAACAATGACCAAGGTCTACGTTTGTCTACCCTCAACAAGTTTCAATCATCATTCTTTTTATATGTGAAGCCATCACTTCCCATAAGATCATTACATGATCTTTCATGTTTTTGTTCTTTTCTCAATCTTTTGATCATGACAAGAGACAAAGCCCTTAACTATGGCACTCTTTATTATATGGCTCACGAGCTCGAATACATCGGGGGTGACACAAAGCAAAACTCAAGCCTAAAACACTAAGACCTTTATTCTACTAGAGAAAGAGAAAACTAAAAAGGAACAAACTAAAACAAAGGTAAAGACAGAAGATGTGATGGTGATACGATACCGGGGCAACTCCCCCAAGCTTGGCACAAGCCAAGGGGATTGCCCATACCCATGCTCAGTTGTCTTCCTTTGGAGGTGATGGTGGTGGAGTTGTTGCAACCTGGGTTTGATCCTCCATCTTCCAAGGCATAGGTGCCCCATCATGGAAAGATGAACGAGTCTCCGAAATCATCAAATCTGCAGCCAACCGTATTGATTTAAATCTATACTCATACTCACAATTTTGGTTCTGCAGGTCATATATCTGGGCTTGGAGGTGATCAATCCTGTCATAGAGCCTGGAGAGGTGCTTCCCAATATCATTGGCATCAATCCTGTGCTTGCTGGTGAACTCCATGATCATCATGTGGTTGGCGTTGAGTCCACGCTCCACCATCCCTTGGCACTTGAAGATTTGTTGCTCCATTGCTTCGAGCCTCGCCTCCATGCTTCCAGTCTTCTTAGGCCCCTCAACATCACGGATGTGCAACATCCCCTCACGCATCTCGATAGATTGAGGGTGTTGCAGCACTCCCATGAGGTAGGGATTGATGACCTTCTCGAAGATCTTGTCCTTCGGAGCTTTTGGGGACGTCATAGCAATCTAGATCTGCAACAGAAACACGCTCGAAACAAAAACAGAGGAATTCTGCGTGATACGAGGGTCAGACCTTTCGGGAGAATATATAATGATTTTTTTCCAGACCAGAAGGAGTACTCCGCACGAAAATGGAGTCCGGGAGGCACACGAGGTGGCCACAAGCCCCCCGGGCGCGGCCAGGGGGTGGCCCGCGCCTGGCACGCTTGTCGCATCCTCGTGCGTTTTTCGGACTACTTCAAAATTTTCTATTTTTTCAAATATTCCAAAACGGAGAAAAATTCCTACTAGAAAAGTTTTGGAGTATGTTTTCTTACCGAATCACATACCTCTTTGTTTTCGGAGTCTGAAACAGGCTGATAAATATCCCTTAGGTATTCTTCTGGAGTTATGGTATTGATAATATTGCTTTCAACATTTATGGGAGTACCTGAGATATAATGCTTGATTCTCTGCCCATTTACCACTCTCGGACAATTACCTTCCGTGTTGTTGATCTTGATAGCACCGGAACGATGTACTTCCTCAACAATATAGGGACCTTCCCATTTAGAGAGAAGCTTGCGTGCAAAAAATCTTAAACGAGAATTATATAGCAAGACATAATCACCTACATTGAACTCACGTTTTTGTATCCTCTTATCATGCCACCTCTTAACCTTTTCTTTGAACAACTTGGCATTTTCATATGCCTGAGTTCTCCATTCATCAAGCGAGCTAATGTGAAATAACCTCTTCTCACCAGCAAGTTTGAAATCAAAGTTGAGCTCTTTGATTGCCCAATAAGCTTTATGCTCTAGCTCAAGAGGTAAATGACATGCTTTACCGTACACCATTTTGTACGGCGACATGCCCATGGGATTCTTATAGGCAGTTCTATAAGCCCACAGTGCATCATCGAGCTTCTTAGACCAATTCTTTCTAGACCTGTTGACAATCTTTTCCAGAATTAGTTTAATTTCTCTATTGCTTAGCTCTACTTGACCACTGGACTGAGGGTGATATGGAGACGCAATTCTATGGTTGACATCGTACTTAGCATGCGTTTTACGGAAAGCACCATGAATGAAATGTGAACCACCGTCAGTCATTAGATATCTAGGGACTCCAAATCTAGGGAAAATAACTTCTTTAAGCATCCTAATAGAGGTGTTGTGATCAATACTACTAGTGGGGATAGCTTCTACCCACTTAGTGACGTAATCAACAACAACTAGGATATGAGTATACCCGTTGGATTTTGGAAAAGGTCCCATATAACCAAATCCCCAAACATCAAATGGTTCAATGACAAGTGAATAGTTCATAGGCGTTTCCTGACGTTTACCGATATTACCTATTCTTTGACATTCGTCACAAGACAAGACAAACTTACGGTCATCCTTGAAGAGAGTGGGCCAATAGAAACCTGATTGCAATACCTTGTGTGCAGTTCTATCTCCCGCATGGTGACCTCCGTAGGCCTCGGAGTGACACTTCTGTAGGATCTGTCCCTGTTCATGTTCAGGTACACAATGTCTAATAACACAATCTACTCCTTCCTTATGAAGGTGAGGATCAGCCCAAAAGTAATGTCTCAATTCAAAGAAGAATTTCTTCTTTTGCTGGTATGTGAAACTAGGTGGTATATATTTGGCAACGATATAGTTTGCATAATCAGCATACCACGGTGTACTACATGAAGTATTGATGACATTCAGTTGCTCATCAGGAAAGCTATCATCAATAGGTTGTGGGTCATCAAGAACATTCTCCAACCTAGACAAGTTATCTGCTACGGGGTTATCAGCACCCTTCCTGTCAACAACATGCAAATCAAATTCTTGCAGCAAGAGAACCCATCTGATAAGTCTAGGTTTAGCGTCTTTCTTATCCATGAGGTACTTAATAGCAACATGATCAGTGTGAATAGTGACTTTGGAATCAACTATGTAAGACCTGAACTTTTCACATGCGAACACGACTGCTAAAAATTCCTTTTCCATAGTAGCATAGTTTCTTTGGGCACTATCTAGAGTTTTACTAGCATAGTGAATAACATTCAACTTCTTATCAACTCTTTGCCTAGGACAGCACCAACAGCATAATCACTAGCATCACACATGATTTCAGAAGGTAAGTTCCAATCAGGTGGTTGAAAAATAGGTGCAGTTATCAAAGCCTTCTTAAGTATTTCGAAGGCTTCCTCACAATCATCGTCAAAAACAAAAGGAATATCCTTTTGCAAGAGATTGGTAAGAGGCCTAGAAATCTTAGAGAAGTCTTTAAGGAACCTTCTATAGAAACCAGCATGACCAAGGAAACTTCTTATACCTTTGATATCTACGGGGTATGGCATTTTCTCGATTGCATCAACCTTAGCCTTATCTACTTCAATACCTCTTTTAGAAATTTTATGTCCTAAGACGATGCCTTCATTAACCATAAAGTGGCACTTCTCCTAATTCAAGACAAGATTGGTGTCTTTACATCTCTGCAAGACTCGATCAAGGTTGCTGAGGCAATCATCAAAATAAGACCCGTAAACGGAGAAGTCATCCATGAAAACCTCAACAATCTTTTCACAGAAGTCATAGAATATAGCCATCATACATCTTTGAAAGGTAGCAGGTGCATTACATAAGCCAAAAGGCATACGTCTATAAGCAAAGGTACCGAAAGGGCAGGTGAAAGTGGTTTTCTCTTGATCAGATTGTGCAACACGTATTTGGGAGAAACCAGAATAACCATCTAGAAAGCAGAATTGTGTGTGTTTAGACAGTCTTTCTAGCATTTGGTTGATAAAAGTCAAAGGATAATGATCTTTCCTAGTGGCTTTATTCAATTTCCTAAAATCGATCACCATCCTATAGCCAGTAATAATCCTCTGTGGGATCAATTCATCCTTATCATTAGGGACAAAGGTAATGCCTCCCTTCTTAGGGACGCAATGCACCGGACTCACCCAATCACTATGAGCAACATGATAGATATTACCTGCTTCCAGGAGCTTTAGTATTTCTTTTCTTACTACCTCTTTCATCTTAGGATCTAATCTCCATTGATGATCAACAAATGGCTTGGAATCAGGATCAGTTTTAATCTTGTGCTGGCATAGAGTGGGACTAATGCCCTTAAGATCATCAAGAGTATATCCAATAGCAGCACGGTGCTTCCTTAGAGTTTTCAGTAACTTCTTTTCTTCATGCTCTGAGAGTCTAGCACTAATAATAACAGGATATATCTCCTTTTCATCAAGATAAGCATACTTAAGAGTATCAAGCAACTGTTTAAGCTCGAACACATGATCACCCTTTGGTGGGGGTGGATCCCCAAGTAGTTCAACAGGCAAATTATTCTTAAGGATAGGATATTGTTCTAAGACAACTATATCTATCTCATCCCTTTCATCCATATGCATATCATTTTCATCCTCAAGCAAGTATTGCTCTAAGGGATTAGTAGGAGGCACGTCAATAGAAGTTAAGGCAATAGTTTCATCCTTACTCGGCAACTCTTTTTCATGAGGTTGTCTACCAAACTTGGAGAAATTGAACTCGTGTGACACACCTTCAAAGCCAACAATGACAATTTGCTTCTCACAGTCACCATGAGCATTGACGGTATTGAGAAAAGGTCTGCCAAATATGATGGGACAAAAGCTATCTTGGGTGGTAGCAAGAACGAGGAAATCAGCAGGATACTTCGTTTTACCACACAAGACTTCAACATCCCTAACAATTCCCACAGGGCAGATAGTATCTCTATTGGCAAGCTGAATAGTGACATCAATAGGTTCTATCTCAATAGGTGCATTCTCGTCTTTGATTTCATCATATAAGGATTGAGGTATTGCACTAACACTAGCACCCACATCACAGAAACCATGATAACAATGATCTCCTATCTTAACAGAAACAACAGGCGTGCCAACAACAGGCCTATGTTTGTCTCTAGCGTGTGGTTTAGCAATTCTAGAAGGATCTTCACGGAAGTGAATATCATGGCCATCAACATTGTCGGACAGGAGATCTTTGATAATAGCAATGCTAGGTTCAACTCTAATTTGCTCAGGGGGTGTAGGTGTTCTAATGTAGCCTCTACGTATCACAGTTGAAGCTTTAGAATGATCCTTTATCCTAAGAGGGAAAGGTGGTTTCTCAATGTAAGCACTCGGAACAATAGGATCATTATAGGCAATGACTTTCTCTTCAACTGGATTGGGTTTAACTACATTTACTTCTAAAGTAGGATGATATTTAAACCACTTCTCTTTGGGGAGATCAATATGAGCAGCAAATGATTCACACAATGAAGCTATTCTCTAAGAGTCAATTCCATACTTAACGCTAAAATCACAAAAGGTATTTGTTTCAACAAAGGATTTAATGCAATCAAACTTGAAATTCATACCTGACTCCTTACCTTCTTCAACCTCCCAATATTCAGAGTTGCATTTAATTCTTTCCAATAAATTCCATTTGAAGTCAATATTTCTCTTCATAAAAGAACCGGTACAAGAAGTGTCAAGCATGGTGCGATCATCATGAGAAAGCCGAGCATAGAAGTTCTGAATGATAATTTCTCTCGAGAGCTCATGATTGGGGCATGAATATAACATTGGTTTAAGCCTCCCCCAAGCTTGATAAATGCTTTCTCTATCACGAGGCCAAAAATTATAAATATAATTCCGACCATGATGTACTAAATGCATAGGATAAAACTTTTGATGAAATTCCAATTTCAACCGATTGTAGTTCCATGATCTAGTATCATCACATAGCCTATACCATGTCAACGCCTTATCCTTCAAAGATAAGGGAAAGACCTTCTTATTGACCTCATCCTCGGGCGAACCTGCAAGATTAAATAAACCACAAACTTCATCTACATAGATTAGATGCAAGTCTGGATGTGATGTTCCATCTCCTGTAAAAGGATTAGCCAGCATTTTCTCAAGCATACCCGAAGGAAATTCATAGCAAATATTTTCAGTAGGTGCAGCAGGTTGAGGAGAAACTCTTTGTGCTTCCGTTCGAGGTGAAGATACCCCGAACAAGCCCCTCAAAGGATTAGTTTCCATAGTGACAAGTGACAATAAATTTCAGCACACTATATGAATGTTTCCTTACCAATTTCCACTTACCAAAGGCGCTTCACTCCCCGGCAACGGCGCCAGAAAAGAGTCTTGATGACCCACAAGTATAGGGGATCTATAGTAGTCCTCTCGATAAGCAAGAGTGTCGAACCCAACGAGGAGCAGAAGGATCTGACAAGTGGTTTTCAGCAAGGTAATATCTGCAAGCACTGAAATTATCCGTAACAAGTAGTTGTGTGGTGAGATGATTCGTAGCAAGTAGCAAGTAACAAAAGTAACAACGGTGCAACAAAGTGGCCCAATCCCTTTTGTAGCAAGGGACAAGCCTGGACAAAGTCTTATAGGAGGAAAAACGCTCCCGAGGACACACGAGAATTTCTGTCATGCTAGTTTTCATCACGTTCATATGATTCACGTTCGTTACTTTGATAGTTTGATATGTGGGTGGACCGGCGCTTGGGTACTTCCCTTACTTGGACAAGGATCCCACTTATGATTAACCCCTCTCGCAAGAATCTGCAACTACGAAAGAAGAATTAAGACAAAGTCTAACCATAGCATTAAACTAGTGGATCCAAATCAGCCCCTTATGAAGCAACACATAAACTTGGGTTTAAGCTTCTGTCACTCTAGCAACCCATCATCTACTTACTACTTCCCAATGCCTTCCTCTAGGCCCAAATAATGGTGAAGTGTTATGTAGTCAACGTTCACATAACACCATTAGAGGAAAAACAACATACAACACATCAAATTACCGAACGAATACCAAATTCACATGACTATTTATAGCATGACTTATCCCATGTCCTCAAGAACAATAGTAACTACTCACAAAGCATAATCATATTCATGACCAGAGAGGTAATGAGTACCATCAAAGATCTGATCATAAACTCTACCACCAAGTAATCCAACTAGCATCAACTACAAAGAGTAATTAACACTACTAGCAACCTTACAAGTACCAATCGGAGTCACGAGACGGAGATTGGTTACAAGTGATGAACTAGGGTTTGGAGATGAGATGGTGCTGATGAAGATGTTGATGGTGATGAGTCCCCTCCAATAGAGGAGTGTTGGTGATGACGATGGCGATGATTTCCCCCTCCGGGAGGGAAGTTTCCCCGGCAGAATCGTCCTGCCGGAGCTCTACATTGGTTCTGCTCAAGTTCCGCCTCGTGGCGGCGGTGAATCCTCCGAAAAGCCTTCTCTTGATTTTTTTCTAGACCGAAACCCTTCTTGTAGCAAAAGAGGGGGGCCAGTGGACCAGCAGGGAGCTCACAATCCCCCTAGGCGCGAACAGGGGGTGGCGCGCCTAGCAGGCTTGTGGCCACCTGCTGGCGCCCCTCTGGCACTTCTTCGGCCCAGTATTTTTTATAAATCCCAAAAAAATCCACGTTGATTTTCACGGCTTTTGGAGTTGCGCAGAATAGGCATCTCAAACTTGCTCCTTTTTCAAGCTAGAATTCCAGCTGCCGGCATTCTCCCTCTTCATGTAAACCTTGCAAAATAAGAGAGAAAAGGCATAAGTATTGTACTGTGAAGTGAAATAAAAGCCCAAGAAGCGAGAAATATCTACATGAAAGCATGATGCAAAATGGACGTATCAAGCCCTCCGGCACGCCAATCCGAACGATCCCACTGCATCAGGACCCTTTTGAACTTGCACAAAAGCCATTACTTTGCGTTTAGCTAGCACTAAAAATGCTACTCCCAATAGAAATGGTAGAATTAAACAAAATATTCCCCCTGGAACGGCTATGTACATTTTCAATTTTCTATTCACTCGTGATCGGGCCTAACCGGGTCAACCAGATCAAACTATTATTCGGCGTGAATCCAATGTAGAAAAATACTATAAATATAGAAACCCCCAAAAAGTAACCTAGAACTTTGAATCTATCGCTGCATGCCTCTGTTTTGAAGCGATGTCATATGGAGGTCTTTTCGAGCAACCGACGAGAGGGGGAAGCTGATACGTCTCCAACGTATCTATAATTTTCTATTATTCCATGCTATTATATTATCAACTTGGGATGTCTTATGTGCATTTATATGCCTTTTTATATCATTTTTGGGACTAACCTATTAACTCAGTGCCTAGTGCCAGTTTCTATTTTTTCCGTGTTTTTGACCTTTTTCAGAAAACAATATTAAGAGGAGCCCAAACGGAATAAAACCCGCGGGATGATTTTTTCCATAACAGAAGATACGCAGAGGACTTGAGAACCAAGGAAGGAGGTCTCGGGGGAGGTCACGAGCCCCCTAGACGCGCCCTAGGGGGGCACCTAGTAGGCTTGTGGGGCCCTGTGGCTCCTTTGCCCTACCTCTTTCGCCTATAAATTCCTAAAAATCCCGAAACCTCGAGAGAGAGCCACGAAAATACTTTTCCGCCGCCGCAAGCTTCTGTCTCCGCAAGATCCCATCTGGGGACCGTTCTGGTGCCCTGCCGGAGGGGGATTCGGACACGGAGTGCTTCTTCATCAACACCATTGCCTCTCCGATGATGCATGAGTAGTTCACCACAGACCTTCGGGTCCATAGATAGTAGCTAGATGGCTTCTTCTCGCTCTTGGATCTTCAATACAAAGTTCTCCATGATCTTCATGCAGATCTATCAGATGTAACTTTCTTTTGCGGTGTGTTTGTCGACATCCGATGAATTGTGGATTTATGATCATATTATTTATGAATATTATTTGAGTCTCTGTTGATTTCTTATATGCATGATTTCGTATCCTTGTAATTCTCTTCGAGTTATGGGTTTCGTTTGGCCAACTTGATCTATAATTCTTGCAATGGGAGAAGTGCTTGGTTTGGGGTTCATACCGTGCGGTGTCCTCACCCAGTGACAGAAAGGGTAGCGAGGCACGCATCGTGTTGTTGCCATCAAGGGTATAAAGATGGGGTTTATATCATATTACATGAATTTATCCCTCTACATCATGTCATCATGCTTAAGGCGTTACTCTGTTTGTTATGAACTTAATACACTAGATGCATGCTGGATAGCGGTCGATGTGTGGAGTAATAGTAGTAGATGCAGACAATATCGGTCTACTTGTCTCGGACGTGATGCCTATATGTATAATCATTGCCTTAGATATCTTCATGACTTTGCGCGATTCTATCAATTGCTCGATAGTAATTCATTCACCCACTGTAATACTTGCTATCATTAGAGAAGCCTCTAGTGAACACTATGGTCCCCGGGTCTATTTTACACATCATATATTCAGATCTACATACAAAAATACCGAAAATACCTTGCTGCACTTTTACTTATTTACCTTTCATCACTATCAGATCTCACCTTGCAAGTAATCGTGAAGGGATTGACAACCCCTTTATCACGTTGGGTGCAAGTTTGTTTGTCTGTGCGTAGGTTCATTGGTGCCTCATCTTGATACTCCTACTGGATTGATATCTTGGTTCTCAAACTGAGGGAAATACTTATTTCTACTTTGCTGCATCACCCTTTCCTCTTCAAGGGAAAAACCAACGCAAGCTCAAGAAGTAGCACAAGCCATCCTGGAGGCCATCTTCATCATCCTCGTTGCCTCCATGGTGATGTGTGAGCAGTTCATCCTTGGGACTAAGGGTTTGTACCAGTAACTGATGACAAGATGATGTATATACTTCTCGCTCCTCGTTGGTTACCCCAAGTGGAAGGTTGAGATTTAGTCAACAATAAGTTTTCCCTTACACGAAGATTGTAAGGTTTATCAAACCAGGAGGACTCCTAGGATCACCAAGTAGGTGTCTTCCACCCCGGCGCTAGCAAAAGACGTGGACTTGCACACACAACAAATAACCTTGCTCCCAACGAGTACAGAGAGGTTGTCAATCTCTCCGGCCTTGTAGTTTGCAAAGGATCGAAACACAAGCGGGAAGGTAATAGTGATTGCAACGGGAAAGTAAATGAAAACGGTAAATGATGAAGGTGTAAACAATGATGGTGATATGTACCGGAGTCACATGATGTTCACTAGTGATGTATCTCTTCCAAAAGACGATAAACAACTATGCTTGGGTAAACAAATCAGAGTTGGGCAATTGACAAAATTATGAACGCACTGCAATGCTAATTATGGTACTTGATAGTTAGAGGTTCAATAGTAATGGGCAGTATGCCAAGACAAGTAGACCGTTTATTCATCAGCATCTACTTGCTAATCATCCACCTTGAGATATCTATCCAGAACATCTCGCCGGTATTAAGTTGCGACACCTACCCAAAGTGTAAACTCAAAGCAACAGACAACTGCATTAACGAACTATGCATAAGGTAAACAATCCTTGCAACCGTGGTCACAAGCACAGTTGTTTTCTCCCTGGTGGCAACAGCACATCCCCTAGTCTCATGTTTCTGTCACTCAAGCTAGACATCGAGGGCATGAACCCACGATCATGCATAACGCTCCCTCTTGGAGTTACAATCTACTACTCGGTGAAAGCAATAAATAAGAACGGAGAACATGCATGAATCACTAAGGAACATAATATAAAAGGATAATCAAATATATAACTCATAACAATCTGAACATAATCTCATAATCCATCGGATCCCAACAAACCGAGCATAGCAATAGCAAGAGAATTACATAGATGCCTTGATCATGTAGGGCAGCTCACAAGGACTAACCATTGAAGCGGAAGATGGGAGAGAAGAAATCACACAGCTACTGGTCATGGACCCACGGTCCAAGGAGGATTACTCACGGCACGTCCGGGAAGCGTCCATGGTGATGGAGAAGCTCCCGGAGGTCAATCCTCCCTCCGGCAGGGTGCCGGTAAGAGGTCTCCTGACGCTCCCGATCTTGGTAGTTCTGCGGCGGCTGAACAATGGGTGCATTGTCACAGCCCTAGCTTTCATTTGTTTGCCAAGCATTCATGCATGCATTATAAAAACTTTGATGTTTAAATAGGATGTGATCAAAGCCCCAAATGTTTTGATCAATTGACAAGAAGGCAATAAAATTTAATACCTTAAATGGAACCAGAAAAATGTTCCAAAAACTTGGCAAAATAGTGACATAAGGTAAAATTGTCAAACCAAAATTCTAGGTCACAGGAACTTTTTAAAAAGGATTTTTGAGTTGACTAAATAGCTATTTGGAATGGAATTATTTTGATTCCTTCTATTTTAAATTTTCAAAAATGTTGAAACTTTTATGTGGCATTGGACATTATTGTCTCTGTCACCTAATAACATTTTTGGGTTTTATATTTGGTCAAACTATTTATTTTAAATCCTAAAAGTAAATGCCAGAAAGAAATAAAAGAGAAATGAAAAAAAACAGAAAAACTTACCTGTCGCCACCCTCGTGGCCCAACCCACCAGAGGGGGGGGTCTCCCTGTCGTCTTCCTCCTCGTGCCAGAAGGCAGAGGAGAAGGAAGGCACGGCGCCCTCGCCACCTCGTGCTCGCGTGGAGTTCCCTCCTGCCTCCACCGCGCCAGCGCACGAGCCCGCTCCTTCCCTTATCCTCTCCACCCCCGTGCTCTCTGTCTCTCCTCTCTTCTCTGTCTCGAGTTCTTCTCGCCGCCATTGCCGGCCGCCCGAGCTCGTCGCTAGCTCCACCCCGGCCACCCCTCGCCTCCCTGAAGAGCTCCACTCCTCCACCTTAACGAGCTGCATCCCTCCATCATCTCCTCCGAGCACCCGAGCCCCCGTAGCGTCGCCATCGTCGCCGTTCTTCCTCCGGCCAGTGGATCTCGCCGCCGTCGAATCGCTGGCCAGAGAGCCCCTCCAACCTCGCCGACGCCAGAAATGGAGCCCCCGTGAGCCGCTGATTCTTTCCCCTCTCCTCCCATGCTCTGTCGTGCCCCGTAGGTCGTTTCCCCACCGTGGCCGAACTCCGACGACCGCCCCGCTCGTCGCCGGCACCTCTCCCGGCCACCCTAGCCCCAGCCGATGCTCCCGTTAGATCGGGCGCATCGCCAGCATCCCGGAGCCGTCAACCACACTCGTTTTACAACTTCGGCGAGCCCTCCGCCGCGGCTCAGTCGTCGGCAACCTCTCTCCGGTAGCCGTCGACGTGGCCAACCCTTAGCGCTAACTAATCCTTCCCCAGTCGCTGACAGAGGACCCCACGCCTGGTCAAACTTCAATTAGGTGCTGGTCAGCGCGGGGTTAGCCTCTGGGTCAATGACCAGTGGACCCCACTGGTCAGGTTGACCTGGACCCGGCTGGTTGACCTGCTGACGCAGGGATGACATCAGCCTGACGTAGTAATAGTTTCTGATTTAATTTAATTCCAGAAAATTGCTGAAACTTGTAAAAATCATAGAAATTAAAATATAACTCTGATGGAAATAATTTATATATGAAAAATTATCAGAAAAATGCAAGGAATCCATTGGTGGCATTTATACACATGTTTGGACATTTTAACCTTGCTGAATATGACAAATTCACAATAGGCTTATAAATGATATAATTGGATTTTGAAAATGACTTATATAGATCAAATAAACTTCTTTCAACCTGTGATCACTTGCATTAGATGAAATCAGCATCATGTTAACTTGCCATGCTCATGCATCATTGTGAAGCCTTTGCCGTGATTAATTTCTTTCTTTTGATTTGTCAATAGACCTTGCGAGATGTAGTTATCACCGGCATCAAAGAATAGCTGAGTTCTTCCGATCAACAGGCAAGCAAAACCCCTTTGAACATTCCGACAAAATCCTATTCTCTCGCTCCTGCTCTCATTTCTATGCATTAGGACAAAATGATTCAATTGATAGTTGTATTACGATAGCTGCAGCTATTCCTTTGCATGACCTGATTTTGATCATAGTAAATAGCTAAACCAATGCAACCTAACATACCTGGTAGATGCTTGAGCCATATGTGCTTTACCCTGTTACGCTTGCTATGCTTAGGTTGAGTTTGGTCCGAGCATCGGATTGATGTAATGGAATGATCATGTCCTATTGATGAGAGTCAAAGATGTGAAACTGTTATGGTAAAGGTAGAGATGAGAGGCCATGTAGGAGTACATGGTGGGTTGTCTCATTACCGCCGCATTTAGGACTCGAGATCTTGTGTTGGTGTTCCAATACTAGCTACTACCGCACATTGGGTTCCGGTAACTCGACCCCTCTCGGCCAATTAACTACTCTGTTCTCAGTCGAGAAGTCGCAGTAGTTCGAAACGTTCATAGGTTGTGGCACGGTCTGCTAAGTGGATGAACGGCCTAGTCGGGACCGGCTTGGGGCCCTGCTCACATCGTTGAGGCCATATTGGAAACCTCGGCCCGACTTCCATTATGGGTTCTAACTCAGATAGGCGACTGTCTTGGGCGTGAGTCTTAGTAGGTTAACGTCCGTGGCCAACTCCCTCGCCGGGCTTCCGCTTGACGGTTGTCGAGGTGCTGGTTTTTATGTGCACTTGGCGATAAGTGGCGGAAGCATGTGTGAAGAAGTACACCCCTGCAGGGTATCTATCTATTCGAATAGCCGCGTCCTCGGTTATGGATTGCTTGGATACTTACGTGGTTCATAGATAACTTTAATGGTTACTCTAAAATGGTCCAGATAAGTGTGAGTGCTATGGATGGCTTTATCGTAGGATGACGAGAGAGGATTCATGGTGGTGTATTGATGTGGTGGTTATGTGGACTCATGTGCGCTCTCTTGTAAGGAGACGAGAGAGATAATAAAACTTTGTTGTAGAATAGGTTAGCCAAAGGTCAAAGCTGGCTTCTCTGCAATAAACCCCACAAATTCCGTTCATTGATACTTGATGCATATGTAGTTATCACTGATGTAAGACTTGCTGAGTACCTTCGTACTTTCTATTGCTTATTCACATTGTTGTAGAATAGATGCCGCTCTCTCTACGTTATCTCTTGAAGTTAACATCAATGGTTTAGTTTGGGAACCCAGAGAGTGATCTGGTTCCTATGGTAGGGTCGTTGTAGCTTTTAGGCTCTTGCAGCCGCTTTTAGTAGATGTTTGTACCCAGACATGTAACTTCCGCTTGATGCTTGTATGCTCTGAATGTTGGGTCATATGACCCCTTTGGTTTGTAACATTAAACTATGTTGGCTCTTCGGAGTCTACTAAATGAATGATGTGTTGTAGAGTTATGTTGTGATGCCATGTTGTATCTACACATATCATGCATATTGTGTGTATGTTTGCAATGCATTGGTATGTGTGGGATTCGACACCTAGTTGTGTTCCTTGAGTAGTACTCCATACCGGGAAATGCCTCTTTGTGCTTCCACCGAGCCTTGGTAGCTTGCTACTGCTCCGGACACATTGATTGTCCGACATGTATCCTTCTTGGTTGCTGTGTCTGTCCTCGCGGGGAAATGTCACGCGGAGTAATGGAGTCCCCGTAGCTTGCTATGACTCGTCTACACTCGCTGATGACCGACACCTGCCTTGCTGGGTTATGTATGCGTGTCCCTGTACGGATGTGCCACTTGGGTTCATAACTAGCCATGTCGACCCAGGTTCTTTGACATATGATTGCTGGCAACATAGTCATATACGTGAGCCAAAAGACGCAAACGGTCCCGGCCAAGGTAAGGTGGCAATCGGGGTGATTACCGTGCGTGAGGCCACAAAGTGATATGATGTGTACATGCTGGAGCTGTATGGCTTAGGATCAGGGTCCTGACAGTGTTGGTATCAGAGCTTGACTGCCTGTAGGATTACCAAGCCAAAATGGTCGATGTTGAGTCTAGAAAATCTATAGTTATATAAGGGAATTGATTGTGGAAGGGAACGTAAGGCTCTTTTTACTCTTTCCTCAAGTCACTCTATTCTGAGTCACCTTTTATTTTCTACGGGGATTAAGGAGTAGGTTTTCTTATCTGTCTACTAGGAGGACGAGTTACTGAACCATGGACTCATAGAATGGTTTCTGTGTGTCATTCCTGCTTCCAACAGAATTTTGAGAAGAGATGCCTTTGTTCTTGCTGCACCTCGGATCCATAATATTGAGTAGTTGTGTTGCCCAGATCTCTTGAAGGATGCCTCATATTTCATCTCTATACAGCCGTTATGTTGTCCGATTTTCTCTGGGATTGTGGTTTCGTGTTCTTTGTCTTTGAACCCTGGATTGTTTCAACAGGATGTCGCGAGTAACCCGGAGTTCTGCTGGCCATGATGAGAACCATGGAGATGGTAGGGATGGAGAAGATTCTCTTAATCCGCCTTTGTTGACAGAGGTTATGCTAGAAATTGAGAGGAATAAGCATGCCACCAACCGTCTGTTGGAGCACATAGAGCGGAATACAGCCTATCCGTGCAATGAGCTAGTATCCATCAGAGACTTCATCGAATTGAACCCACCCACCTTCCATCATTCCATTGAGCCACTAGATGCAGATGATTGGCTCCGAAGTATCAATAACAAGCTGTGTTATGCAAACGTGGCTGAAGGAGACAAGGTTACCTATGCCACATATCACCTCGAAGGTTCTGCTAGTCTATGGTGGGAGAACTTTGAGGCTATGCGTCCTTCGGGCCAAGTTACTTCATGGTAGGAGTTCTGTGAAGATTTTCGTGAACATCATATTCCGCAGGCCCTGATAGATCGTAAGCAAGAAGAGTTTTGCAGTTTGACTCAAGACAAGTTGGATGTAAATGCTTATAGTCGTGAGTTTGGAAGTTTTGCGCGTTATGCACCAGAAAAGGTATCCACGGATGCCAAGAAGCAAGCTAGGTTCAGGAAAGGTCTTAACCCAAAGCTTCGTCATGATCTTAGTTTGCGTGAGTTCATCAGTTTTGAGGTCCTTATGAACAAAGCCATCCAAGCAGAAACAAGCAGAATGACCTACGAGGAATCTTGCAAGCACAACCGTGATGTTGGATTGTCTTCAACTTCTATATCCCAGAAGCGTAGGATATGGATCCCGAATGATGTTATCACTCCAAGATATGTACCAAGGCCAACCTATGTGGCGCCTCGTCTCCCGATGCCAAGTGTCCCCCAGGATAATCTCATCAATCAAGCGTTCAACCCAGACCCCCGTCCTATTTTTGGATCGTGCTTCAAGTGTAGCAACCCAGGACACTATTCAAGGGATTGTCCTCTGCGTTGTTTTGTTCCACCTCCTTCGGGAATGGGTGTTGTTCGTTGCAAGCCACCAACCAAGAAGTTCAAGGAAAGGTCAGTTGCTCTAACTCATGTATGTGTGCACCATGTATCTGCAGAAGAAGCTCAAGATGATGATGATGTCGTGCTTAAGACGCTCCTTGTTAATTCACATCCAGCTTCAGTTCTTTTTGACTCTGGAGCATCTCATTCCTTCATCTCCGAACGTTATGCCTCCTTGCATAACATTGCTTTCGTAGATATGCCCACCCCATTAGTAATTCAGGCTCCAGGTTCCAAATGGCAAACTAATGCAGTAAGTCATGGGAACCAAATCCTTATTGATGGTCTAGTATTCCTTGCTCCTTTTATACCTCTCAAGACTTCAGACATCAATATCATTTTGGGGATGGACTGGTTGACAACTCATCATGCCAAAATTGATTGTTTCTCTAGATCTGTTCAGCTCACCCATACCTCTGGCCAGTTAGTAAATGTCTCATCTGGGGTTACAAAACGCCAGATATATGCCCTCAATGCCAATCCTCTTCCAGACCTTGAAAACATCCCAGTAGTCCATGATTTTCCGGATATCTTTCCAAAGGAACTGCCAGGTGTCCCACCTGACAGAGAAGTAGAGTTTTTCATAGAACTTGTCCCAGGAACTGCTCCAATTGCTAGAAGACCCTATAAGATGTCTCCTCAAGAATTAGCTAAGCTTAAAACCCAACTTGATGAATCCTTGAAGAAAGGTTTCATCCGTCCTAGCTCTTCCCCTTGGGCTTGCCCTGTCCTCTTCGTCAAGAAGAAGGATGGTACGGAATGGATGGTTGTAGATTACCGACCGGTTAATCTGGTCATGATAAAGAACAAATATCTGCTCCCCAGGATCAACGATCTATATGATCAGCTCGCTGGATTTGCTGTCTTTTCAAAGATGGATTTGAGATTAGGTTATCATCAAATCAAAATTAGGAACGGGGACATTCCTAAGACGGCCTTTGTCACTCGTTATGGCCAATACGAGTACACCGTCATGTCTTTTGGTCTAACCAATGCCCCAACCACTTTCTCCCGCTTAATGAATTCGATCTTCATGGAGTACTTGGATAAATTCGTCGTGGTTTACCTCGATGATATTCTGATTTACTCGAGGAACGAAGAAGAACATGCTGAGCATCTTAGGATGGTATTGATGAAACTTCGAGAGCACCGCCTTTATGCCAAATTCTCCAAGTGTGAATTCTGGTTACCAGAAGTGACCTATCTAGGTCACGTAATCTCGGCAAAAGGTATTGCTGTCAATCCCGAGAGAGTTCAAGCCGTTCTTGATTGGACTCCACCTGAATCGGTGAAGCAAGTTAGGAGTTTCTTTGGCTTAGCAAGCTATTGCCGCCGCTTCATCGAGAATTTCTCCAAAATTGCCAAACCTCTAGCTGAACTTCTCAAGAAAGATCAGAAGTTCGAATGGAACCCACGGTGCCAGGAAAGTTTTCAGGAGTTGAAAAGACGACTGACTACTGCCCCGGTACTTGTGCCCCCAGATTTCTCAAAGGACTTTATTATCTACTGTGATGCCTCGCGAAAAGGACTTGGATGCATTCTTATGCAAGATCGTCATGTGATTGCATACGCATCTCGACAGTTGCGTCCACATGAGGAGAATTATCCAACACATGATCTGGAACTTGCCGTTGTAGTCTATGCACTGTTAACCTGGCGACATTACCTCCTGGTAATCGTTGTGAAATATACACTGATCACCAGAGTCTCAAGTATATATTCACCCAACCGGATTTGAATCTCAGGCAAAGACGGTGGGTTGAGTTGATTACGGATTACGATTTAGGAATATCTTACACCCCAGGCAAAGCCAATGTCATGGCTGATGCACTAAGTCGTAAATCCTATTGTAACAACCTCATGTTGCTACAAAATCAACCACTTCTCCATGAGGAATTTAGTAAGCTTAATCTTCACCTTGTTCCTCAAGGATTCCTTTCTACCTTGTTGTCGAAACCGACTCTTGAGGATCAGATCATAGCAGCCCAGAAACATGACACGGGAATTTCCCGGATCAAGAGCAACATCGCCAAAGGAGTTGCTGGTCGTTTCTTGGTAAATGATAAAGGTGTTGTATTCTTTGATAATCGTTTGGTGGTTCCTAAGAAGCAACAACTTCGTGATTTGATTCTTAAGGAAGCTTATGAATCGCCTCTCATGATTCATCCCGGTAGCACTAAAATGTATCAGGACCTACGCCAGAGGTTCTGGTGGACCCGGATGAAGAGAGAAATCCCTCAATTCATTGCTAACTGTGATGTTTTTCGTCGCGTTATGGCAGAGCATCAAAGGCCTGCTGGCACCCTTCAACCCCTGGCTATTCCCGAGTGGAAGTGGGACAAGGTTAGTATGGATTTTATCACTGGTTTTCCAAAGACCAAGAAAGGGAATGATGCCATCTTTGTCGTCATTGATCGCCTTTCGAAAGTTGCTCACTTCCTTCCAGTCCGAGAAAGTATAACTGCTAGCCAGCTAGCAGACCTATATATTTCTCGAATAGTTTCTCTTCATGGTGTTCCTCTAGAAATCAATTCAGATCGTGGAAGTTTTTTACTTCTCGATTTTGGGAAAGTTTCCAAAAAGCTATGGGAACTCATCTTTCGTTTAGCACTGCTTATCACCCTCAGTCAAGTGGTCAAGTAGAAAGAGTCAACCAAATTCTTGAAGATATGCTCAGAGCCTGTGTTATCTCATTCAGAATGAATTGGGAGAAGTGTCTTCCATTCGCTGAATTCGCTTATAACAACAGTTTCCAGTCTAGTCTGGGCAAAGCTCCTTTCAAAGTTCTGTATGGACGAAGATATTGAACACCATTAAACTGGTCAGAAACCGGTGAAAGACAGTTCTTTGGACCGGATATGATCCAAGATGTAGAAGAGCAAGTTCGCATTATTCGTGAGAATTTAAAAACTGCCCAATCTCGTCAAAAGAGTCAATATGACCGCCGTCATAAGGAAGTAAGTTATGAAGTTGACGAGAAGGCTTACCTTCGGGTTTCACCTCTCAAAGGTACCCATCGTTTCGGTATCAAAGGAAAATTGGCCCCTCGTTACATTGGTCCGTATTCTCGCTAAACGAGGAGAGGTTGCCTACCAGTTAGAGCTGCCTCCTCAGCTTTCCAAGGTTCATGATGTGTTCCACGTTTCTCAACTCAGGCGTTGCTTCAAGGACCCTGTACGCGAAGTAGACCACGAAACGCTTGATCTCCAATATAACCTTTCATATCGAGAATATCCTGTTCGTATTCTTGACGAAACCGAGCGCAGCACCCGACATCGCAACATCAAGTTTCTCAAGGTTCAGTGGTCTCATCATTCCAAGAATGAAGCAACCTGGGAGCGCGAAGATCGCCTTCGGCTTGAATACCCCAAACTCTTCCCGACTACGCCTAAATCTCGGGACGAGATTCTTGTTTAGTGGGGGTGAGTTGTCACAGCCCTAGCTTTCATTTGTTTGCCAAGCATTCATGCATGCATTATAAAAACTTTGATGTTTAAATAGGAAGTGATCAAAGCCCCAATTGTTTTGATCAATTGACAAGAAGGCAATAAAATTTAATACCTTAAATGGAACCAGAAAAATGTTCCAAAAACTTGGCAAAATAGTGACATAAGGTAAAATTGTCAAACCAAAATTCTAGGTCACAGGAACTTTTTAAAAAGGATTTTTGAGTTGACTAAATAGCTATTTGGAATGGAATTATTTTGATTCCTTCTATTTTAAAGTTTCAAAAATGTTGAAACTTTTATGTGGCATTGGACATTATTGTCTCTGTCACCTAATAACATTTTTGGGTTTTATATTTGGTCAAACTATTTATTTTAAATCCTAAAAGTAAATGCCAGAAAGAAATAAAAGAGAAATGAAAAAAAACAGAAAAACTTACCTGTCGCCACCCTCCTGGCCCAGCCCACCACAGGGCGGTCTCCCTGTCGTCTTCCTCCTCGTGCCGGAAGGCAGAGGAGAAGGAAGGCACGGCACCCTCGCCACCTCCTGCTCGCGTGGAGTTCCCTCCTACCTCCACCGCGCCAACGCACGAGCCCGCTCCTTCCCTTATCCTCTCCATCCCCTGCTCTCTGTCTCTCCTCTCTTCTCTGTCTCGAGTTCTTCTCGCCGCCATTGCCGGCCGGTCGAGCTCGTCGCTAGCTCCACCCCGGCCACCCCTCGCCTCCCTGAAGAGCTCCACTCCTCCGCCTCGACGAGCTGCATCCCTCCATCATCTCCTGCGAGCACCCGAGCCCCCATAGCGTCGCCATCGTCGCCGTTCTTCCTCCGGCCAGTGGATCTCGCCGCCGTCGAATCGCCGGCCACAGAGCCCCTCCAACCTCGCCGACGCCAGAAATGGAGCCCCCGTGAGCCGCTGATTCTTTCCCGTCTCCTCCCATGCTCTGCCGTGCCCCGTAGGTCGTTTCCCCACCGTGGCCGAACTCCGGCGACCGCCCCGCTCGTCGCCGGCACCTCTCCCGGCCACCCTAGCCCTAGCTGATGCTCCTGTTTTATCGGGCGCATCGCCAGCGTCCCGCAGCCGTCAACCACGCTCGTTTTGGACCTCGGTAGCGCAAGATAGCACAACTCCGGCGAGCCCTCCACCGCGGCTCAGTCGCCGGTGACCTCTCTCCGGTAGCCGTCGACGTGGCCAACCCTTAGCGCTAACGAATCCTTCCCCAGTCGCTGACAGAGGGCCCCACGCCTGGTCAAACCTCAATTAGGGGCTGGTCAGCGCGGGGTTAGCCTCTGGGTCAATGACCAGTGGACCCCACTGGTCAGGTTGACCTGGACCCGACTGGTTGACCTGCTGACGCAGGGATGACATCAGCCTGACATAGTAATAGTTTCTGATTTAATCTAATTCCAGAAAATTGCTGAAACTTGTAAAAATCATAGAAATTAAAATATAACTCTGATGGAAATAATTTATATATGAAAAAGTATCAGAAAAATGCAAGGAATCCATTGGTGGCATTTATACACATGTTTGGGCATTTTAACCTTGCTGAATATGACAAATTCACAATAGGCTTATAAATGATATAATTGGATTTTGAAAATGACTTATATAGATCAAATAAACTTCTTTCAACCTGTGATCACTTGCATTAGATGAAATCAGCATCATGATAACTTGCCATGCTCATGCATCATTGTGAAGCATTTGCCGTGATTAATTTCTTTCGTTTGATCTGTCAATAGACCTTGCGAGATGTAGTTATCACCGGCATCGAAGAATAGCTGAGTTCTTCCGATCTACAGGCAAGCAAAACCCCTTTGAACATTCCACAAAATCCTATTCTCTCGCTCCTGCTTTCATTTCTATGCATTAGGACAAAATTATTCAATTGATAGTTGTATTACGATAGCTGCACCTATTCCTTTGCATGACCTGATTTTGATAACAGTAAATAGCTAAACCAATGCAACCTAACATACCTGGTAGATGCTTGAGCCATATGTGCTTTACCCTGTTACGCTTGCTATGCTTAGGTTGAGTTTGGTCCGAGCATCGGAATGATGTAATGGAATGATCATGTCCTATTGATGAGAGTTAAAGATGTGAAACTTTTCTGGTAAAGGTAGCGATGAGAGGCCATGTAGGAGTACATGGTGGGTTGTGTCATTACCACCGCATTTAGGACCCGAGATCTTGTGTTGGTGTTCCAAGACTAGCTACTACCGTGCATTGGGTTCCGGTAACTCGACCCCTCTCAGCCTATTAACTACTCTGTTCTCAGTCGAGAAGTCGCAGTAGTTCGAAACGCTCATAGGTTGTGGCACGACCTGCTAAGTGGATGAACGGCCCAGTCGGGACCGGCTTGGGTCCCTGCTCACATCGTTTGAGGCCATGTTGGAAACCTCGGCCGGACTTCCATTATGGGTTCCAACTCAGATAGGCGACTGTCTTGGGCGTGAGTCTTAGTAGGTTAACGTCCGTGGCCAACTCCCTCGCCGGGCTTCCGCTTGACGGTTGTCGAGGTGCTGGTTTTTATGTGCACTTGGCGATAAGTGGCGGAAGCATGTGTGAAGAAGTACACCCCTGCAGGGTATCTATCTATTCGAATAGCCGCATCCTCGGTTATGGACTGCTTGGATACTTACATGGTTCATAGATAACTTTAATGGTTACTCTAAAATGGTCCAGATAAGTGTGAGTGCTATGGATGGCTTTATCGTAGGATGACGAGAGAGGATTCATGGTGGTGTATTGATGTGGTGGTTATGTGGACTCATGTGCGCTCTCTTGTAAGGAGACGAGAGAGATAATAAAACTTTGTTGTAGAATAGGTTAGCCAAAGGTCAAAGCTGGCTTCTCTGCAATAAACCCCACAAATTCCGTTCATTGATACTTGATGCATATGTAGTTATCACTGATGTAAGACTTGCTGAGTACCTTCGTACTCTCTATTGCTTATTCAGATTGTTGTAGAATAGATGCCGCTCTCTCTACGTTATCTCTTGATGTTAACATTGATGGTTTAGTTTGGGAACCCAGAGAGTGATCTGGTTCCTATGGTAGGGTCGTTGTAGCTTTTAGGCTCTTGCAGCCGCTTTTAGTAGATGTTTGTACCCAGACATGTAACTTCCTCTTGATGCTTGTATGCTCTGAATGTTGGGTCATGTGACCCCTTTGGTTTGTAACATTAAACTATGTTGGCTCTTCGGAGTCTATTAAATAAATGATGTGTTGTAGAGTTATGTTGTGATGCCATGTTGTATCTACACATATCGTGCATATTGTGTGTATGTTTGCAATGCATTGGTATGTGTGGGATTCGACACCTAGTTGTGTGCCTTGAGTAGTACTCCATACTGGGAAATGCCTCTTTGTGCTTCCACCGAGCCTTGGTAGCTTGCTACTGCTCCGGACACATTGATTGACCGGCATGTATCCTTCTTGGTTGCTTTGTCTGTCCCCACGGGGAAATGTCACGCGGTGTAATGGAGCCCCTGTAGCTTGCTACGACTCGTCTACACTCGCTGATGACCGACACCTGCCTTGCTGGGTTATGTATGCCTGTCCCTGTACGGATGTGCCACTTGGGTTCATAACTAGCCATGTCGACCCAGGTTCTTTGACATATGATTGCTGGCAACATAGTCATATACGTGAGCCAAAAGACGCAGACGGTCCCGACCAAGGTAAGGTGGCAACCGGGGTGATTACCGTGTGTGAGGCCACAAAGTGATATGATGTGTACATGCTGGAGTTGTATGGCTTAGGATCGGGTCCCCACATGCACTGAGTTAGTAGATTAATCCAAATATGTGTAAAAAGATATAAAAGTGTAGCAAAACATATAACAATGTCACCCAAAAGATCATGGAACAAGGAGAAATTATAGATACGTTTGGGACGTATCAATATCCCCAGGCTTAATTCCTGCTCGTCCCCGAGTAGGTAAATGATTACACAATAATTTCTGTGGTGACATGCTAACACACACATAAGAACTTCAAAGTAAAGAAAGTGAGTTATGCAATTCAAGTCAAGATAATAACAAGCAAGAGTCGATATCTAGTATTGAAATTAGCAAAGTAAGAACATAAAGGTGCAAGATCTCTTGCTGTCTGTGACTCGAATGTCTCCAAATGGTGTTTGCATGCAAGAAGTGGGAGATGGGTTTAGAGCATAAAATGTTTTTTTAATTGAGAACTCAATCTACTAAACCTCACACTTGGTCTCCTTCAGAATCTTATTTTGACTCATCCCCAGACCACTAGTCAGGCACAAGTCAAAATGATCCTCTCCCTTTCGACTTTGAGCACTCATGCAATGGATGAGCGTAAGCAAGATATGTTGGCACTTAGGATGACAAATAGAATAATGACGGGGAAGGAAGTCAAAAAGGTGTGAAAGGCTCACATCAATGAGGACAACCATAGGCGAGAGAAATCCAAATGATAGATATGACGTGAGGAGTAGGGATTGCCATGCAACGGATGAGCTAAGGTAAGCTCTCCAATGGAACAGTGTGGGTGCATCCAACTTGCTTGCTCATGAAGACCTATAGCTCATTTGAGGAGGCTCATCATTGGAATATGCAAGCCAAGTTCTATAGTGTAAGGGTCCCCACATAGTTATGCATGAATGATAATCTCTACGTAGTAAAAATATAGCAATGGAGTACGAGTGTGGATCTTTCAAAAGGAATAACAGTTGCCCCCTTCTCTCTTTTTATTTCCTCTTTTTTTCTTTTTTGTGGCCTCTTTGGCTCTTACTTTTTATCTCTCATTTGTCCTCTTTGGGATATTTTAATTTGTCCTCTTCGGGATTTTTCCCTCACTTAAGGGCAACAATCTATGTTCTACAAGAATAAAAAGAAAATCATCACACTTTATAAGAAGTACTCAACATAAAGACAAGTGAAAACTATCTTGATGTATGCAAATGTATGCATGTGCCAGTGTAGCAGGATATGCAATGATACAAGCACGTAATGTAGCAGTAATAAGGGCAAGGCCCAACTAGCACGCGGCTCCTCGATCAAGCAAAAGCATGTATAACTTGAAGATCAAGTCATGAGATGGTGGGTGTTGCAATGCAATGTATCTCGGAAAGGCTATTGAAATGCCTTAACAGGTAGGTATGGTGGCTGTTTTGAGGAAAGATATAATGAGGCTTATGATGACAGAGCGTATCATGCCAAGGGTTTGGATGCACCGGAGAAGTTTGCAGCAACTCTCAAGATGAGAAAGGGCAATGCACGGTACCGAAGAGGCTAGCAAAATATGGATGGTGGAAGTGCCAACAATCGAATACTCACATTAGTCCGAAGAACTCATACACTTATTATCGGTAACTCTCTGTCTAGTTAGGAAATTCACAAAGAGACAAGTACCCCGAGGAGGAGTGTTTGGGGGTTTGGTTATCCTTGCGCATCCTCAACCCATGGTAATGTGAGGATACTCTATATATTCCTACCCCTCCACAAGTTAGCGATCAATTTAGTAGCTAGAGTTCTCAACTAATTTTTAGCTTTTGAAAAACACACGGATTTCCCAAAATACGATACCAATCACTAATAGGCTCAAGCTCTTGGCACCAATAGTCCAAACATTACTCAAATCAATACCTCATAACTATTGCAAGTTACTACTATACTTAAATAGCAACCTCAGTTACCTACTCATGCAAGACACACAACTCAGTGCAACAAGCCAACTGTATAAACAAGATAAGCATGATAACTCAAGAGAGTTCCAAAAGAAACCTAAATAAAAGCTCTTAAAAACATATAGCATGAAAAATAAGAGCTAAGCATGACAGTAGCTACAAAAAGATAAAGAACACACAAAAAGAATAAGCATTAAAACCTATGTTGTGTTCTAGAGTGGAATGGAGCGTGTTTCTCTCCCAAACAAGGTAGGCTAGGTTGAGAATTGTTATGAACAACAAGCAAAACTAAAACAAACTAAAAAGTAAAGAGAGGGATGCTCCAAGCATAGCACATAACATATGAAGTGATAAAAATATAGCATGGAGATGGACGAACTGATCATTGTTGATAGAGAAGGGGATGCACAGGGGCATCCCCAAGCTTAGACGCTTGAGTATCCTTGAATATTTCCTGGGGTGCATGGCTGCATACCCAAGCTTGAGCGCTTGACACTCTTGGATCTTCTTTCGTCATCTTCCATTGCATACTTGAAAACTCCCTTCATACAAAACTCATCATAAGCTGATTAGAGTGGTTAGTACCCATGATAAAATAATTCTTTACCTACTGGAAATAATGATTTTCATGAAAATCTATTGTTTCTAATGATTTCCAAAAGGTTTTTGCAAAGGAAAAGCAAGCTTAAGATTTAAAAATGATGAAAATGCAAAACATGGCAGAATCTGCGAAAACAGACAACATGTAGTAAATAATTTTTTCGGGGTACTTCTGAAACTCAAATAAAAAAACTCAGAACAAATGCCATAAAGACAATTATATAGAGCATGCTTTCAAATTAATTCAGATCAAAAATATGATCTCGTGATTTTTGACGAATTTTTCCGTCAAGCAGACATAATCTATTTCCGGACAGCATGTCACAACTTTTGAACTTTCTTGCAATCACAGGCTAAAACTTGGCAGAAAGCTTGAAAATAAAGATATAATGATGTTGCTACAGTAGTAACAAGCATCAAGACCACTAAAATAGAAAGTAAAAACAAATTGGGTTGCCTCCCAACAAACGCTTTCTTTTATGCCTTTGAGCTAGGCATGATGCAAAAAGAAGGATCAAAATTCACCAAAGTCATTGGTGTCATCAAAACCTTCAAACGGATCCTCAACAAGTTCATCCTTATTTTTCCTAGGGAACGGGTACATACCTTTTGCTTCCCACGTAAGCGTATGTGTCCTTTACCTATATCAATGAAGCCTTTCATGGCTCGGAGGAAGTCCCTTCCAAGCACTATGTTTCCTTGGTTTGGCTTCATGATGAAGTAATCAACCGTTGCATTCCTTTTAAAGAATGCAACCTGGACACATTTTACCTTTCCCTAGATTTCAGAAATACCCCATTAGCATGTTCATGATATGAAGAAAAATTGTCTATGTTTAAGCTCAGAGAATCATAAACAACTTTTGGCATAGTAGAAACCATGGATCCAATGTCACAATAAGCAAGGAAGTCTTGGTTAGAGATGCTAATTCTAACAAAAGGCTCCCGGTCATCATCTATTTCCAAAACATTTTTCTTATCAACCATGGGTTTCTCTTTTTCTCCTAAGTCTAGAGCATCTATTTCCCTTTTAATGGTAGCAAGTACATCTATAATCGTGTCAAATCTACGATCATAAGCAAGGTAATTAGATAGACCATGTATAATATCAACAGCTCTAGCCTCATCACACTCTAAGAAGTCTCCTTTAGCTATAATATCAAGAGAGTGTTTACACCATATAAAAAGACCATGATAAAAATTTATGAGCACAATTTTGATAGGTATACAAGGCATAATTCTTTTATGTGCTTTAGAAATTCTATCCCAAGCCTCCTTAATATTTTCTCCATTCCTTTGATGGAAATCTAGGACCTCAGATTCCCTCAAATCATCAAACCCTAACATGCTGGACTAAGCAGAAAGAACAACTAAAAGCAAAGTAATTATTTTTTGTGTGGTTTTTTGGTATAAGACTCTAAAGCAAAAACTAGAAAGCAAACTAACAAGATTGAAAGGCAAAGGTAAAGGATAGCGTGCAACTCCCCTATCTTGAAGACTGGAGTCCCCCACAACGGCGCCAGAAAACTTGCTTGATGACGAGATGATGTATATACTTCTCGCTCCTTGTTGGTTACCCCAAGTAGAAGGTTGAGATGTAGTCAGCAACAAGTTTTCCCTTACACAAAGACTTTAAGGTTTATCGATCCAGGAGGACTCCTAGGATCAACAAGTAGGTGTCTCCCACCCTGGCGCTAGCAGAAGATGTGGACCTACACACACACAAATAACTTTGCTCCCAAAGAGTACATAGAGGTTGTCAATCTCTCCGGCCTTGTAGTTTACAAAGGATCAAAACACAAGCGGGAATAGTAATAGTGACTGCAACGGGAAAGTAAATGAAAATAGTAAATGATGGAGGTGTAAGCAATGGTGGTGATATGGACCGGAGTCACATGATGTTCACTAGTGATGTCTCTCTCCCAAAAGACGATAAGAAACTATGCTTGGTTAAACAAATTACAGCTGGGCAATTGACATAATTATGAACGCACTGCAATGCTAATTATTCTACTTGAAAGTTAGAAGCTCAATAGTAATGGGTAGTACGCCAAGACAAGTAGACGTTTTATTCATCACCATCTACTTACTAATCATCCACCTTGAGATATCTATCCAGAACATCTCGCAGGTATTAAGTTGTGAGCCCCACCCAAAGTGTAAACTCAAAGTAATGGACAACTGCATTAACGAACTATGCATAAGGTAAACAATCCTTGCAACCGTGGTCACAAGCACCGTTGTTTTCTCCCTCGTGGCAACATCACATCCCCTAGTCTCATGTTTCTATCACTCAAGCTAGACATCAGGGGGCATCAACCCACAATCATGCATAACGCTCCCTCCTGGAGTTGCAATCTATTACTCGACCAAAGAAATACAAAGAAACGGAGAACATGCATGAATCACTAAAGAACATAATATAAAAGGATAATAAAATATATAACTCATAACAATCTGAACATAATCTCATAATCCATCGGATCCAAACAAACCGAGCATAGCAATAGCAGGAAAGTTACATAGATGCCTTGATCATGTAGGGAAGCTCACAAGGACTAATCATGGAAGCACAAGATTGGAGAGAAGACATCACATAACTACTGGTCATGGACTCATGGTCCAAAGAGGAATACTCACGGCACGTTCGGGAAGCGTCCATGGCGGTGGAGAAGCTCCCGAAGGTCAATCCTCCCTACGACAGGGTGCCGGGAAGAGGTCTCTTGACGCTCCCGATCTCGAAAGCGCTGCGACGGTGGAACGATGGAGAAATTTGCGATTCTGGATCCCGTATAGGGTTTTCCTCGACGAGGGGTAAATATAGGCGAAAGGAGGGAACTAGAGGGCGTGGGTCCCACCCAGGCGGCCTCCTGGCACGACCTAGGGGTGGGTCGTGCCCACAGGTCGCCTGGGCGGCCTCTGGCACCCCTTTGCCCCCCTTTCGTGCTTCGTGAAGCTTGCGGTGCGCTGATTTTTATATATTTTTCTCGGGATTTTTTGGGGCTCTAGAAAATTGGGTAAAAGCCCCCGCAAAAAAGACATCAGTAGACAGAAACAAGCACTGGGTGCACTGAATTAGTAGGTTAGTCCAAATATGTATAAAAAGATATAAAAGTGTAGCAAAACATATAACAATCTCACTCAAAAGATCATGGAACAAGCAGAAATTATAGATACGTTTGGGACGTATTGGTAGCTTTGTATTCAATCTCTCTCTCTCCCTCCCCCCACTCTCTCTCTCTCTCCATCTATCTATCTCTCTCTCTTTCTCTTTCTCATGTTCTTGATTTGAAACGATCTTGATTTACCATGACCTTTATCAATATAATTTGATCACATGATGTTCACCTCCCTTTATTGTTTTCGTCGTGAATTGAGTCTTGCTCTTTGAGGTTTCTTTATGCTGGATTGGATATTTTGGATTTGAGATCATTTGATGCATGTATCACCCGGGGATACTCATGGTGACATTGGGGTATCTAGGTGACATTAGAATTGATTGATGCATATCATATGGTGTTGTCATACTACGATCTCTAGAACTACTCGTGACACTTTGGGGTGGTTCGCAAGATTGATTGGAAACATAGTTCTAGGGTGATTTACTACATACATGATTTCAGTCTACTTTATCTAATAGGAATATAGACTTTGGAGTGATTCTTTGCTACACTTTGAGGAATTGTTATGTGATTCAATTATGTTAATGATATTGAGAGATTGCACTAGCGAAAGTATGAACCCTACGCCTTATTTCCATCATTGAGACAATGCTTTTGTCTAATTTTATTACTTGCTACCTTCCTGTTTTTAATTGTTCAGATTAGGAAAATCTATTTCTACCATCCATATAGACATCTATCGTCACCTCTTCGGTGAATTAGTGCACGTATACAACTAACAATTGTATTGCGTGTGTTGAGGATACAAGAAACTCTTTGTATTTGATTGCATGGTTGTTTGAGAGATGCCATCTTCATCCTACACCTCCCGCGGACTGGTAAACCTTAAGTCATCAACTTGAGGGAAATTTAATGTATTCCTAGAAAACTTTGCGCTTGGAGGCCCAATAGAGTCTACAAGAATAAACTTGTGTAGTAGACATCATATGCCCTACACATAGCTTGACCTCACATACTCCTAAGTAGTCACCCATGTAGAAGAACTTCATGAAGTCCATGTCTCAGCCTCGCGCGCTCCCGCACGTGGGCCTCACATGGTTTTAGGTCGTTCAGATCTCTCCCTATTTTCGAAGTGGTCACTAGTTAGTTGTGTCCCCTATATTAACATCCTCGTCTTTCACCTACAAAAATACGGGGAAGGGCATGCAATTAATAGGGTAACACCAAAATAATTTAATGATCGCCCATACTTAAAGCACCATACATCCTCATCATAGTTGATCTAGACTCCATTATAACATCCAGATGGCAAAATCCAAGTGACCGCCAGTGTATGCACCAGCATTGTTGGGGTGTTTCAAACCAACACTTTCATTATTTACACAACCATAGCAAATGGCCTTTAAATCTATAGTTATATACCTACTAATAAAGAAAATAGGTATTCTTTGTTTGCCATGCTATTTTACACAGAGCTTCTAGATGTTTCTAGTAATCAACCAACGGTCTAGTCTTAAGTTAGATTGTCGCTTTTGCATAAATTCCGCTAATGTTTGTGGTAATCAACCCATGTGCCAGTTCTAAGTCAGATTTTCACTTTTGTAGGATGCCCCATAATAATTGGGTTAATCAACTCTTATTACATATCAATTGCTTCTTACAAGTATTTATATCTTTTAAACCCTAACTCCAAATTTAACATGTCATGTATGGAATTTGATTAGAAAAATGTGTAAAAAAATTTAACAGGTCTAAGATCTAGTGGGAACACTAGAAGATTCTTCTTCCAGAAATATGATGGAGCCCGCCAACCTCAACTCTCGCCTTTCTGTTTATTTCGCGTGGCGCGATCCGAATTATTGAATCAACTTGTGATTGGATGAGAGAATACCATCCAAGTTCGCTTGCTTTCTCATTCTCTCTTTTTCTTTTTTCTTTCTTTCTCCTTTTTCCAAGTTTCTTTCAATTCTCTTTAATATGTGTGTAATATCTGGCCCTAAGATGTTATTTTACATGTTAACCGTTTACAAAAATTCTATTAAGGGTGAAACCAATCAATAGTGTATGATCAGTCTTTCTTTCATACCAGTGCCGATTCAGATTGGAAATGAACACCTTAGCAAAACAAGGATTGAATACGAAAGAAACCATCTATAACCACGCATGCAAGCCTCACTGAAACCTTCCATAAAAATAGATTTCTCATATTATGCTGAGAGAGAGAGATAGAGAGAGATAGGGAGGGAGAGAGACATGGGAGGGAGGGAGAGGGAGAGAGAGAGAGGGAGGTAGAGAGAGAGGAAGGGAGAGGAAGAAGGAGAAGGAGGGAGGGAGAGAGAGGGAGGGGGAGGGAGGGAGAGAGAGATAGGGGGAGAGGGAGAGGGAGGGAGAGAGAGATGCCTTAGGACTAACAACATTTAAACACGTTGTGATTGTGTGAGCACTAAATGATGGTGTCCTTTACTGGGGGTGCTAGCCATGTCAGATTGTCAGTCATGGGCCAGGACGAAGACCCCTAGACAATGGGGAGAGGAGGTTGAGGGAGTATTTATAGGGGCTTGGGGTGCTCCGGGATGGAAAGGAGAGGGAGATCGGGAAGGTAGGATTTCTTGTCACCATTGCCATGGAAGGTTCTCTGAACGGCAGGAAGTAGAACGGGAGGAAGGAGATGATTCTTGTCGGGCCAGATTTGGAAAGGTCTTAATGGGCCAGCTCTGTTTCCATTTAAAAGAGATTTCTTTCCTATTTTCAAAAACCGGAAAGTAAACGATTAAAAAGGAAATGAAATAAATTCGGAATAAATAGTTTCTATATACTAAAATTATCAGAAAAATAAAATCTAAATGATAGGCATTTTTCCACGGCTAAAATAAAACTTAAAAAAATATTTTTCCAGAAAATCCCTAAAAGCATTATTTCTTTTTGCAATTATTTTCTCAAATTAAATTTTGGTTTTTTCTTGGCTCAAAATATTTCAATGAATGCCCCTGGTTATTGGAGGGTCATGTTCCTCATCTCTTTCTTGTTTGGCAAGAATTTATTCCTAGCATTTCTTGAGTGGAGAAAAAAAATAGAATTGCAAAACAAAAATCGAAAGAAATTCAAATGCCACCTTCATTCAAATTCTTTATAGTTGAAGAAGTCATGCTATCTCCTCTCATTGATTTTAAATGGATGAATTTGAATTCACCGGAAAAGGGGAAAGTCATTTTATTCCCTCTCATTCAAAAGTTTTTGAAAAGTTTCAAATTTCACTCAAGTTTCAATCACTCAAACAAACAAACAATCAATCTAATAATTTTTTTAACATTCCAAAATTTGGGATGTTACAGGCGCGGCCAGGGGGCCTGCGCCTAGCACGCTTGTGGGCCCCCTTTGGCTCGTCTGCCCTACTTCTTCCGCCTATAAATCCCCGAAAAATCCAAAACCACGAGAGAGATCCACGAAAATACTTTTCCGCCGCCGTAAGCTTCTGTCTGCGCAAGATCCCATCTGGGGCACGTTCTGGTGCCCTGCCGGATGGGGGATTCGGATGGGGAGGGCTTCTTCATTAACACCATTGCCTCTCCGATGATGCGTGAGTAGTTCACCATAGACCTTCGGGTCCATAGCTAGTAGCTAGATGGCTTCTTCTCTCTCTTGGATCTTGCATACAAAGTTCTCCATGATCTTCATGGAGATCTATCCGATGTAATCTTCTTTTGCGGTGTGTTTGTCGAGATCCGACAAATTGTGGATTTATGATCAGATTATGTATGAATCTTATTTGAGTTTCTTCTGATCTCTTATATGCATGATTTCATATCCTTGTAATTCTCTTCGAGTTGTGGGTTTTGTTTGGCCAACTTGATCTATGATTCTTGCAATGGGAGAAGTGCTTGGTTTTGGGTTCATACCGTGCGGTGACTGATGACCCACAAGTATAGGGGATCAATCGTAGTCCTTTCGATAAGTAAGAGTCGAACCCAACGAGGAGCAGAAGGATCTGACAAGTGGTTTTCAGCAAGGTAAAATCTACAGGCACTGAAATTGTCGGTAACAAATGATTGTGTTGTGAGATGATTTGTAGCAAGCAACAAGTAACAAAAGTAGCAACGGTGCAGCAAAGTGGCCCAATCCCTTTTGTAGCAAGGGACAAGCCTGGACAAAGTCTTATAGGAGGAAAAACGCTCCCGAGGACACACGGGAATTTCTGTCATGCTAGTTTTCATCATGTTCATATGATTCGCGTTTGTTACTTTGATAGTTTGATATGTGGATGGACCAGCGCTTGGGTACTGCCCTTACGTGGACAAGCATCCCACTTATGATTAACACCTCTCACAAGCATCCGCAACTACGAAAGAAGAATTAAGACAAAGTCTAACCATAGCATTAAACTAGTCGATCAAAATCAGCCCCTTATGAAGCAACGCATAAACTAGGGTTTAAGCTTCTGTCACTCTAGCAACCCATCATCTACTTACTACTTTCCAATGCCTTCCTCTAGGCCCAAATAATGGTGAAGTGTTATGTACTCTACGTTCACATAACACCATTAGAGGAAAAACAACATGCAACATGTCAAATACCGAACGAATACCAAGTTCACATGACTAGTATTAGCATGACTTATCCCTTGTCCTCAGGAACAAAAGTAACTACTCACAAATCATAATCATATTCATGACCAGAGAGGTAATGAGTAGCATCAAGGATCTAAACATAAACTCTTCCACCAAGTAATCCAACTAGCATCAACTACAAAGAGTAATCAACACTACTAGCAACCTTACAAGTACCAATCGGAGTCGCGAGACGGAGATTGGTTACAAGTGATGAACTAGGGTTTGGAGATGAGATGGTGCTGATGAAGATATTGATGGTGACGAGTCCCCTCCGATGAGAGGAGTGTTGGTGATGACGATGGCGACGATTTCCCCCTCCGGGAGGGAAGTTTCCCCGGCAGGATCGTCCTGCCGGAGCTCTAGATTGGTTCTGCTCAAGTTCTACCTCGTGGCGGCGGCGAATCCACGAAAAAGCTACTCCTTGATTCTTTTGCAGACGAAACCCTTCATATAGCAGAAGAGGGGGGCCAGTGGGCCAGCAGGCTGCCCACAAGCCCTCATGGCGTGGCCTGGGGGGTGGTCGCACCGTGCAGGCTTGTGGCCACCTGCTGGCGCCCCTGTGGCGCTTCTTCGGCCCAATATTTTTTATAAATCCGGAAAAAATCCTCGTTGATTTTTAGGGCGTTTGGAGTTGCGCAAAATAGGTATCTCAACTTTGCTCCACTTTCACGCCAGAATTCCAGCTGCCGGCATTCTCCGTCTTCATGTAAACCTTGCAGAATAAGAGAGAAAAGGCATAAAAATTGTACCGTGAAGTGAAATAACAGCCCAAGAAGCAATAAATATCATCGTGAAAACATGATGCAAAATGGACGTATCAGTGACCTCATCCGGTGACAGAAGGGGTAGCGAGGCACGCATCGTGTTGTTGCCATCAAGGGTAAAAAGACGGGGGTTATATCTATTGCATGAATTTATCCCTCTACATCATGTCATCTTGCTTAAGGCGTTACTCTGTTCGTCATGAACTCAATACACTAGATGCATGTTGGATAGCGTTCGATGTGTGGAGTAATAGTAGTAGATGCAGAAAGTATCGGTCTACTTGTCTCTGACATGATGCCTATATGTATGATCATTGCATTTGATATCGTCATGACTTTGCGCGGTTCTATCAATTGCTCGACAGTAATTCGTTCACCCACCGTAATATTTACTATTTTGAGATAAGCCTCTAGTGAACACTATGGCGCCCGGGTCTACTTCACATCATATTTTCAGCCCTACACTTTTACCTTGTTGCACTTTCCGCCTTCAGATCTCACCTTGCAATCAATCATGAAGGGATTGACAACCCCTTTGTAGCATTGGGTGCAAGTTTGCTGTTTTTGCGCAGGTGCATCGGTGCTTCATCTTGATACTCCTACTGGATTGATACCTTGGTTCTCAAAACTGAGGGTAATACTTACTGCTACTGTGCTGCATCACCCTTTCCTCGTCAAGGAAAAAATCTAACGCAAGCTCAAGAGGTAGCAAGAAGAATTTCTGGCGCCGTTGCCGGGGAGGATCAAATCAAGAATAGTCTCCCATCAACGTGCCAATTTCTGGTGCCGTTGCCGGGGAGCATCAAGTGAAGCTTATCCAAGTAAGTGTCGCAAACTCATCTCTTGCATTTACTTTTTTGCCTCTCGTTTTCCTCTCCTCCACTTCTGAAAAAGAAAAATTTACAAAAATATTTGCCTTTTTCGTTCGCCCTTTTCTTTCGCTTGCTTTTTGCCTGCTTGAGTGGGATAGTCTACCTGTCCCCATGGCTAGACCCACCGCCTCAAACGATACTCCCGAGAGTGAATTTCTCAATTTTAAACGAAATGAGGAAGAAAATTTAAAGGATGCTTGGTATAGGATTTGCAATGCTCAGAATATATCTACTCGTAAGCAATCCACTACCGTCCTGCTTCGCAGCTTTTATGTGGGTATTTCCCCTTGGAATAGGTATGTTCTTGACACCATCGTAGGCGGAGACTTCTTGGGTAGCCATACCGTTGATTCTTACGGTGCTTTGATAAATTTGGTAGGCTCACCCCCACTCATGGTTAATGGAACCACCTTAACTTTGGAACATGTGATGTGTAGGCTGGATATCATTGATAATAAAGTTGATACGATTGAACTCATTGAGAATTTGGGTAAAAAGAACCACAATCAAATCACTCAGTATGGATCCAAGGTGGGAATGACTTTGAAAAATCTAAAGGAGAGGGAACCCACAGTTAACGAAAAACTAGGTCATGATTCCACTAGGATTGGCAAACTAGAGGATGTTATAACCAACTTGGGTTCTACTTTTGCCGCTGTGCAGAACACTCCAATTTTTGCCCACAATAAGGCCACCAAGTTTGTTTTTGTTCCTAAAAATAGTGGTGAACCATCTAGTAAGAGAGATGAAGACCTTAAGATGATGAGTGTCCATCCTACTTATGGTTTGAGCACCAAAGACGACGATACGTGATTCTATCACCTTATGCTAGCTAAGGGCTTTAAACAATAGCGCTTGTTGGGAGGCAACCCAATGAATTTATCTTTGCTTTTTTTGCTTTCTGTTTTGTTGCGTCCACACCATCATAATTCTGTTATGATTGTGTCTTTTGTGTTTGAGCCAATTAAAACCTTTATGACTAGTTTGGTGATGGTTGTTTGATCTTGCTGGAAAAAGACAGAAACTTTTCGCTCACAAAATTATTTTTCATTTTTATCCAGAAAGAGATTTTGAGTTGTTTCTTTTTGATGCTGGTTGATATGCCAATTGCCCAAACTGTCATAAGTTTTCAGAATCACCTGCGTCGGGTGTACCTGTACCTGTTGGGGTGTTGTAGTAAACTGCGAGCCACGGGGACTCAGCAATCGATGACCTTGGTATCGAAACTAGTCAAGTTATTAGGTGAGGAAAGTTCAGTGTTTAGGTTGCAGCATCCTAAGCATTTATGGTGGCTACCTTACGAAGATCAGAGTTATAGATGTGGTCTACGCGAGCGGTCGAAGACTAGGTGATCGCTAAGTGATCTTGAACACCTACTTACATCAAACATAACCCCACCGTGTCCTCGATCGAACAGAGGTCTTCGAAGGAGACAGTCACGGTTACGCACATAGTTGGCAGTTTTATTAGAGTTAGTTCAAGTTATCTAGAACCGGATGTTAACAAATTATCCATGTTGCCACATAACCGTGGGCACGGCTTTCCGAAAGATTAAACCCTGCAGGGGTGCTCCAACTAGTCCATCACAAACGGTCACGGGCCGCAAAGTAATCCTCTATCACGGATCTCGTGATCTCGTCGGATTCCTTATAGGAAAACCTCAACTCTGGGGAGACCCAAAGTTTCACCGGGATTCCTATACGCAAGATATATCGCTAAGGTAAGACAAGTCTAGCAGGACCTCCCGGTGTGTCGACGACCCCGATAAGAGCCGCGTATCTCAGTCTCACGACAACACCGTCTATGCATAGTGGACAATGCCCAAATACCTCAAGTTGTCGTGAGGTGGTATCGCCGACTGCTAGGTGGGGGGACCAACACTCGAGGAGCACTGGCCCGGCTTGTTGATTAAATCCTCGGGGTAGCTATTCCCTATGCAAATTATTATTAGGTGATTAGCAAATTAAAACCAATGTTGGGTCCTGCCAGACAAGCCTTAACACTACACGATTTATCAAGGGGGTCCCCATAACAACCCCGAACGTGTTAGGAGCGATCAGTTATGAAATCAAACACCGGTAGCCAAAACTAAGGCGGCAATAACGGAACAAATCACCCGACAAAAGGCTAGGCCTTCCGTCATTTACCAAGTATATAGGTACATTAATTAAATAGCAGTTTAATCATAATGATATCAAATACTCATGTTATCACATGAGACAGCTGGCACCTGCAACTAGCAAAGCTATCATTAGAAGTTGAGCAAGCCTACTTAGCCAAACAACATTAGCTAGGAGGGGAAGGTGTTTGGGTTTCATGGCAATAACAGGAGGCATTTAATCAGGTGGTAGGCAGCGAGCATATATCAAAGGAAACGTGATTCTAAGCATAACAAAGCTAGATACGGTATCAAGGTCACGGTCATCTTGCCTGTGATGTCTTCAGCTTGGAACTGCTCTTGTTCGTCCTGCACGTACTCTTCAGAATCCACGTACTCGCTCTCCGATCCCGGTGCTACCCAAGATAAAAATAACATCCAATGAACACCAACACAACATGATGCATCAACTAACATGATGCATGAGATGAGAATGAAGCATGCATCACTATTCTAGTCACTTGCATATGCATGAGAAGAGAAGATAAACTTCTGGACAGAACTTCACACTAAGCTATCTTGACATGCATGAAGATGACATGAACAGGTGCATCACGAGAAAACGATGCAAAAACATATAAAGAATGTTGAGAACGGAGCTACGGATCAACCGGAAACTACGAAACAAGATATGGAGTCCTACGGTTCAAATCCACCACAAGCACACTCCAATGGCACTCTTCTGGTGTTCCCAGGTTGCCACATGATAAAACAAACAAATATAGGTGGGGTGGTGCTTGGAATCACACCACACCATCAACTATGCACTCACAAGCTTCAAAACAATAAAACTATGCAATCTGTTTCTAACAACATCATAGCAGTTTGTAAGCAACACGCAAAGTATCTACAGCCACCCAAATGTGCCAAACATGATATGTGGCAAAAGCCATTCAAAAGCTCTACAAGCATGAGCAAGAAGATAATACAAAGGAGTCACACACAATAAGATCTACAGGCACTAACTTGGCCAAAAATAACAGATATCTGGGACTTAGTGAAAATCTCAGATCACCAGCTGCTTATGCTCTGAAGCATTGTGGCAGCCTCCAAAAGGATATCTACACGAAGTGAAAATGCATGAAATTTAACAGAGATCTAGACAAACACAAAAGCTCCAACTCTCTGGTTGATTGCGTGGGCTGATTCCCAACACATGAGCTTTTGCAACCACGACAACAAGGGAAGAAAATAACAGCAGTTTCTCAGACTTAGTGAAAATCATAGATTTTCACAAAGCTGACAATTTCAGCCACATGTCAACTTTGACAAGGCACAACTAGCACATACAAACTCCTATGCATAAAACAAAGATTCCATGTTGTAGAGGGGTTCACCCACTACTGCCACATCAAGGATTTATCCTCATAGGCCCATCACACCACATGACACCAAGCTCTAAACATAACATCAAGACAGAAAAATGACAGTTTATGAAGTTGCTCCGAAGTGAAATCTGATTCCACCAGTGGATTCCTGGGATGATTCTACCCCAAATCCATATATAATAATTGGGTGCTTGCTTATAACATGTGGGCACAAACTTTAAAAGAGAAACAACCTAGAATCACACGAGACCCAATAGTGCAATATCACATGTGATGTTCACTATCTCATCATCTACACTTGCACATGCTCACACTCACAACCCCAATGGTGTACATGAGGGGTAGCCCTCATGCACTTGTGCCTAAGCACACCACCACACACACATATGCATGCATCACTAGTGCTCATGCACACACACCTACACATGCACTAGTTCACTAGATCACCTACTCATACCTCATCTACACACATACACACCTAGGTGCCCAAGAGGACACCCCATTGATACTAAAGCAATAAAGTCACCTTGTTCATGTGTGTGTGTCACACACACACATGCACCACAACACACACACACATACACAACATACTACCTCCTCACACATCAACACATGTGCACACTCACACTACATACTCACATAAGCTAAAATAAAAAGAGAATCTATTGGTTTGTGTTCTTAGGCACAACCAACTTGCTTCCCAAGCAAGCCAAGTTCAAAACAAGCATACACCACTTAAAACAACAAAAGGAAAAATAAAAACAAAAACGGGGGGGGGGGCTTGGGATCGAACCCAAGACCTGCTAATGCACAACCAACACTGCACACCACTGTGATATCACACCTTTTTCGACAGAGAAGGGAATCACAGAGGGCTAAACTGCTCCTGTTGAGGTACTGTTCACAATTCACCAAACAATAAAAAGGGGCGCTCTGGGACTCGAACCCATGACCTCCACTGCGCAAAACAGCCTACTGCCACCCTGCTAGTCGATCAAAGCTTACTAGAGAGGGGGAGGTAACCCTCTTAGGTAACCCCCTCTGCTACTTCTACCGAACACGGCGGCCAGAACAGGGGAAGATTGCCGGCGATGCTATGGCTCAAATTGACGAAGGGGCTCTTGCTGGGAGGAAGAGGGGATCACCAGGGTCCCATTCCTGGCCCAAGCTCACCGGGAGGAGCACTACACTAGCACCTCGACGACACTACGGCGGCGACAACACAGTAGGCGACCGCGACGAAGCTACGGCTCCAGGAGGGGTTCTACGTGCAGGGAATTGGAAGGAGAGGGGCTAGATAACCTTGGGAACGTCGGGGAAGCGCTTTACGACGACGTAGCAGGAAGAAGAGGCGGGGCGACACAACGACCTACTCCGGCTTGACAGAGCCGCCGTGGAGCGTGCGCGAGAGAGGAAGATCCACTCTGCTAAGCCGGGAACGGGAAGGAGGGATGAGCTACATGCCCGAGAACACCTTGGCCGCCTCGGAGACGCTACCGGTGACGAGGAGGGAGGCCGGCGACGATCTCTCTGACGAACTGAAGCTGAACTTACCTGCTCTCTCTCTCTCTCTCTCATATCTGCTCACAAGGGAATAAGAAGAGGTGGCGGCGGCGAGGAGGAACCCTAGGGCAGGGCATGCACGCCGAGGGAATAAATAGGGGTCGAGGGGGCCGCCTCGACGTCCGTGAAGCCACGGCGTCGACCCTCTCTCTCACAACTCTCTCTATTACTCTGACGAAAAGCAGAGGGAGGGAGGAGACGGCGTCAGACAGGAGAGGGACGGGGGAAGTGGGCTACCGCGCGAGGGAAAAGAAGAGCTGGGCCTATGTGGAGGAAGGGAGCCCATCCTTGGCACCAGATAAGAGGAAGGAAGGGTTTTTCCATTTAAAACATAGCCACAGCATAATAGAACTCCTAGGGAAAACTATGTAGCCAAAAATAAAATAAAAATGACCCTGGTCATAAGGGAATGATGACCCAGATAAATAAAATAGCAAGATGATTTTGGGAGCAAAGAAATATTTACAAAACAGAATTATTGTAATCTGTTTTGTGAATAAAAACCCCACTTAAGTAAAGTTTTAAAACACCCTAGTCATAGCACCACATCCACAAGCAAATACTCTAAAAGATCTACATTTTTAAAACAGATTCAAAGCTAGTAAATCTGAGCTCAAAAGAATAGAGAGGAAGTGCCTTTTAAATCTAGTTTGAAACTTACATAGTTTCAAACTCAAGCTTGCAAACACCGCATCATCATCACATTACACATGCACTCATCACACCAACACCAACAACAACCACACAAGGGAAGACATGATGCATTGAATGAAATGACGCATGAGATGAGACATGAAAGTAAACCACATGATCACATGAAATGATAACACCCTAGCATGACATCAAGGATCCAACATGGCAAGGTTTCCAAATATGGCAATGTTACACTTGGGGCATTACAAAATCTCCCACACTACAAGAAGATCTCGTCCCGAGATCTAGGACTAAAAGAACTCTGGGAATTCGGAATGGAGGTGATCCTCGTGTTCCCAAGTGGCCTCTTTATCGGAATGATGTGACCACTTCACCTTCAGAAACTTGATTGACTTATTGCGGGTCCTGCGCTCAGTCGTCTCGAGAACTGCAACTGGATGCTCACGATAGGATAGGTCGGGTTGAAGGTCGATATCTTGAAGATCAACTGTGCGCTCATGAGTCTTGAAACATCTCCAGAGCTAAGAGACATGGAACACGTCATGCACATTTGTGAAGTTTGAAGGGAGCTCAAGTTGATAAGAAAGGTCGCCTCTCTTGCCAACAACTCTGAAAGGACCAACGAAACGAGGAGCAAGCTTGCCCTTGATGCCAAAACGTTGAGTGCCCTTCATAGGAGACACTTTGAGATAGACGAAGTCATCGAGCTCATAAGACATGTCATGATGCTTGCTATCATAGTAGCTCTTCTGACGGGACTGCGCTGCTCTGAGATTATCCCGAATGACTCGACACATCTCTTCTGCTTCTTCGATCAAGTCATTCCCAAGAATCTGACGCTCGCCGGTCTCGGACCAGTTGAGCAGGGTACGACACTTCCTGCCATAGAGAATCTCAAACAGAGCTTTGCCTGAACTTGCCTGATAATGTTATACGAGAACTCAGCGTAGGCAGTCTTCCCACTTCATGCCAAAAGAAATGACACAGGATCTCAGCATATCCTCGAGGACCTGATTGACTCTCTCCACTTGCCCACTAGTCTGGGTATGAAAGGCTGTGCTGAATCGTATCTTCGTACCCATCGCAGACTGAAAAGAGTCCCAGAACTTGGAAGTGAAGATACTTCCGCGATCCAAAGAAATCAACATAGGCACGCCGTGCAAAGACACTATCCTCGAAGTGTACAGCTCTGCAAGCTGAGCTGCCGAGATGGATTCCTTGAGTGGAAGGAAATGAGCTACTTTGCTCAACTTGTCGATGACGACGAAGATGGCATCGTTACCCTTCTTGGACTTCGGAATCCTGGTGACGAAATCCATCTCAATATGGTCAAACTTCCACTCGGGAATGGGCAATGGATGCAAAAGACATCCTGGATGTTGATGCTCTGCTTTCACCCTTCGACATACATCACATTCATTTACGAACTAAGCAATTTCACACTTCATGCGAGTCCACGAGAAGGTCTGTTTCAAGTCCCGATACATCTTGGAACTTCCTGGATGTATAGAGAGAAGAGAGTTATGAGCTTCTTCCATGATAACCTTTCTGAGATCCCCTTTCAGAACGACAAGACGATCCTCAAGGAATAATGTATCTCTGGCATCAACACTGAAGCACTTATATTTGGGAACTCCCTTTGCCAAGCCAATCTTAACTTTCTTCACCATTGCATCAAGAAGTTGAGCTGCTCGGACCTGGTCTTCCAAGGTAGGAGAGATATGAAGATTTGCAAGAAATCCCTAAGGTACTAACTGAAGGTTGAACTTTTTGAAAGATTGATAAGTCTCCAACGTATCTATAGTTTTTGATGGTTCCATGCTATTATCTTGTCAAACTTTGGAGGTTTTGTATGCCTTTTATATCTTTTTTGGGACTAACTTATTAACTCAGTGCCAAGTGCCAGTTCCTGTTTTTTCCGTGTTTTTGACCCTTTTCACAGGAGGATTTTAAACGGAGTCCAAACGGAATAAAACTTCTGAAAAGATTTTTTCCGGAATAGAAGATACACAAAAAGCTTGGGAACCAAGGCAGGGAGTCCCAGGGGAGGTCACAAGCCCCCATGGCGCGACCAGGGGGCCTGTGCCTCCCAGGCTTGTGGGCTCCCTGGGCCTCCCTGCCCTAGCTCCTTCGCCTATAAATTCCCTAAAATCCCTAAAACAATCAGGAGATCCACGAAAATACTTTTCCACCGCCGCAAGCTTCTGTCTCCGCAAGATCCCATCTGGGGCACGTCCTCATGCCCTGCCGGAGGGGGATTCGGATACGGAGGGCTTCTTCATCAACACCATGACCTCTCCGATGACGCGTGAGTAGTTTACCATAGACCTACGAGTCCATAGCTAGTAGCTAGATGGCTTCTTCTCTCTCTTGGATCTTCAATACAAAGTTCTCCATGATCTACATGGAGATCTATCCGATGTATCTTCTTTGCGGTGTGTTTGTCGAGATCCGATGACTTGTGGATTTATGATCAGATTATCTATGAATCTTATTGGAGTTTATTCTGATCTCTTATATGCATGATTTCATATCCTTGTAATTCTCTTCGAGTTGTGGGTTTTGTTTGGCCAACTTGATCTATGATTCTTGCAATGGGAGAAGTGCTTGGTTTTGGGTTCATACAGTGCAGTGACCTCACCTAGTGACAGAAGGGGTAGCAAGGCATACATCATGTTGTTGCCATCAAGGGTAAAAAGATGGGGCTGTCATCATTGGTTTGAGTTTATCCCTCTACATCATGTCACCTTGCTTAAGGCGTTACTCTGTTCGTCATGAACTCAATACACTAGATGCATGCTGGATAGCGATCGATGTGTGGAGTAATAGTAGTAGATGCAGAAAGTATCGGTCTACTTGTCTCGGACGTGATGCATATATGTATGATCATTGCCTTAGATATCGTCATGACTTTGCGCGGTTCTATCAATTGCTCGACAGTAATTTGTTCACCCACCGTAATATTTGCTATTTTGAGTGAAGCCTCTAGTGAACACTATGGCCCCCGGGTCTACTTCACATCATATTTTCAGCCTTACTCTTTTACTTCGTTGCACTTTCCGCCTTCAGATCTCACTTTGCAACCAATCTTGAAGGGATTGACAACCCCTTTATAGCGTTGGGTGCAAGCTCTTTTGTGTTTGCGCAGGTACTCTCGACTTGACGCGATTCTCCTACTGGATTGATACCTTGGTTCTCAAACTGAGGGAAATACTTACTGCTCCTGTGCCGCATCACCCTTTCCTCTTTCAGGGAAAAACCAACGCAAGCCAAGTCTCCGTCAACGTGCCAATTTCTAGCGTTGTTGTTTGAGAAGTAGCAGAAGGATTTCTGGCGCCGTTGCCGGGGAGGATCAAGTCAAGAACTCATCCAAGTAAGTGTCGCAAAGTCATCTCTTGCATTTACTTTTTTGCCTCTCGTTTTCCTCTCCCCCACTTCTGAAAAACAAAAATTTACAAAAATATTTGCCTTTTTTGTTTGCCTTTCCTTTGCTCGTGTGCTATGTGCCTTCGATATGCTTGCATCTTCGCTTGCTGAAAATCTAGTGATATGGATCCTCACCCACTTGCTAATCTCTTGAAGAGATCCACTTATGTGGAACCAATTGCTAGTGAGTTGAGTGCACTTGACTTTCTCTATGGAGTTTTGCTTGAGATGCGTGAATCTGAAAATCGTGATGAAGCAATTTATAAAATGATTCACGAGGGCTCCTTGAATGAAAAGCATGATTGGAATGATTTCATTATAAATTCTATTAATGACAATCATGATAAAAATATGCGAAACCCTAAGTTTGGGGATGCTAGTTTTTCTATGTCCACTACTTGTTGCAATGATATTTGCAATAATATTGAAAGTGGGTTTGGAGAAGTCATGACTTTAGTTGATGATAATCCCACTATTTTTGAAGAGCGTCAACTTTGCATGCATGTGGATCATGAAAAGAATATCATTTGTGATAGCTATTTTGTTGAATTTGATTATGATCCCACATGTAATTGCTATGAGAGAGGAAAATATTGTGGTAGAAACTTTCATGTTACCAAATTACCTCTCATTATGTGGAGATTACTATTGTCTCTTTCTTCTTCCTTGCATATGGCAACTATTGGTTGTCTTGACAATCTGTTTTCCTATAAAATGCCTATGCATAGGAAGTATGTTAGACTTATATGTGATTTTCACATGCTTTATGATGCTCTCGTTGTGCTTCAATTCTTGTCTGTTGTGTGAGCATCATTGAATTATCAATGCCTAGCTAATGTTGGGAGGCAACCCAATGAATTTATCTTTTTCTTTCTGTTTTGTTGCGTCCACACCATCATAATTCTGTTATGATTGTGTCTTTTGTGTTTCTTTTTGTGTTTGAACCAAGCAAAACCTTTATGACTAGTCTTGGTGATGGTTGTTTGATCCTGCTGGAAAAAGAGAGAAACTTTTCGCTCATGAGATTATTTTTCATTTTGATTCAGAGAGAGATTTTGAGTTGATTCTTTTTGCTTCTGGTTGATATGCCTTTTGCCCAGGCAGTCGTAATGTTTCAGAATTTTTGAGGTACCAGAAGTATACGAAGTATACAAATTGCTACAGACTGGTCTGTTTTTGACAGATTCTGTTTTTGTTGAGTTGGTTGCTTGTTTTGATGAAGCTATGGATAGTATTGGGGGGGGGGGGGTACTAGCCATGGAAAAGTGATAATACAGTAATCTAACACCAATATGAATAGAAATCAAGATTGCTACACTACCTAAAGAAGTGGTAGTTTGTTTTCTTGTGCTAATGATATCACGAGTTTCTGTTTAAGTTTTGTGTTGTGAAGTTTTCAAGTTTTGGGTGATGTTCTCATGGACAAAGAGATAAAGAGTGGAAAGAGCTCAAGTTTGGGGATGCCCAAGGCATCCCAAGCCAAATTCAAGGACACCAAAAAGCCTAAGCTTGGGGATGCCCCGGGAAGGCATCCCCTCTTTCGTCTTCAATAAATCGGTAACATTACTTGGAGCTATATTTCTATTCACCACATGATATGTGTTTTGCTTGGAGCGTCTTGTATCGTAGGAGTCTTTGTTTGTGTGTCACAATCATCCTTGCTGCACACCTTTTAAGAGAGACATGCACTCATCGTGAATTTGCTAGAATGCTCATCGTGCTTTGATACGTCTCCAACGTATCTATAATTTTTGATGGTTTCATGTTATTATCTTGTCAAACTTTGGATGTTTTGTATGCCTTTTATATCTATTTTGGGACTAACTTATTAACTCAGTGCCAAGTGTCAGTTCCTGTTTTTTCCGTGTTTTTGACCCTTTTCAGAGGAGGATTTTAAACGGACTCCAAACGGAATAAAACTTCCGAAAATATTTTTTCCGGAACAGAAGATACGCGGAAAGCTTGGGCACCAAGGCAGGTAGTCCCGGGGGAGGCCACAAGCCCCCATGGCGCGACGAGGGGGGCGGCGCCTCCCAGGCTTATGGGCTCCCTGGGCCTCCCCTGCCCTAGCTCCTTCGCCTATAAATTCCCTAAAATCCCTAAAAAAATCAGGAGATCCACGAAAATATTTTTCCGCTGCCGCAAGCTTCTGTCTCCGCAAGATCCCATCTGGGGCACGTCCTGGTGCCCTGCCGGAGGGGGATTCGGATACGGAGGGCTTCTTCATCAACACCATGACCTCTCCGATGATGCGTGATTAGTTCACCATAGACCTACGGGTCCATAGCTAGTAGCTAGATGGCTTCTCTCTCTTGGATCTTCAATACAAAGTTCTCCATGATCTTCATGGAGATCTATCCGATGTAATCTTCTTTGCGTTGTGTTTGTCGAGATCCGATGAATTGTGGATTTATAATCAGATTATCTATGAATCTTATTTGAGTTTCTTCTGATCTCTTATATGCATGATTTCATATCCTTCTAATTCTCTTCGAGTTGTGGGTTTTGTTTGGCCAACTTGATCTATGATTCTTGCAATGGGAGAAGTGCTTTGTTTTGGGTTCATACCGTGCGGTGACCTCACCCAGTGAAAGAAGGGGTAGCGAGGCATGCATCGTGTTGTTGCCATCAAGGGTAAAAATATGGGGTTTTCATCATTGGTTTGAGTTTATCCCTCTACATCATGTCACCTTGCTTAAGGCGTTACTCTGTTTGTCATGAACTCAATACACTAGATGCATGCTGGATAGGGGTCGATGTTGAAAAGACCTCGATGACGCCTAGAGGGGGGGGGTGAATAGGCTATTTAAAAACTTCTTCAGATTTGGCTTGAACCTAATGCGGAAATAAACTAAGAGGGTACTTGTCAAGCACAAATCCTAAATGCACTAGGCACCGCAACGTGTATCAACAACACGATCTACCAAGATGGACACAATGCAGCTACTAACAAGCACAAGTAAGTTTCACAAACTTACTTGAGCTATATCACACGACAAGTAGGTAAATAACACAAGATACTAGATCACACTATATCACACGATATATCAAGGGTTGCAAGAATGTACGTGTGGATATAGAGGGTATGCTTGAATGATTAGTGTTGTACAAGAAATGGCCAACACAATAAAATGAGCACAAGCAATATGCAATGTATCTATGCTCAAATAACACAAGTAAACCACAAGTAAGGAGTTAGGGTTAAGGATAACCAAGGTCACTGAGACGAAGATGTATCCCGATGTTCACTTCCTTGGAGGGAAGCTAGTCACTGTTAGAGAGGTGGATGTTACCACGAAGGCACACCAACGCCACGAAGGCTCACCCTGTTCTCCCTTTGAGATAACACCACGAAGGCGTTTCTCAACCACTAGTGGTAAGCCTTTGAGGTGGCTTCCAAACCCTCACAAACTTTTCCGGGGGAAATCACACGAATTGATTCCTCTCCGAAGAACTCCTACCGCCTAGGGGTCTCCAACCTCCAAGAGTAATAAGATCACGGGGAATGCTCAAAACTTGCTCAAATCACAAATAGCTTGGGTTGAGAGAAGGAGAGGGAGAAGATCTATCTTTTGATTGGAACAACTCTCAAAGGGGCTCACAAATGCTCTTGGGATCTAAGATTTGGAGTGAGCAAATGTGTGTGAGGTGGAAATGTGTTCTTATGAGGATAAGGCTGTGTTGGGCGACCCTCTCACGAAGTGGGAGGAGGGTATTTATAGTGTGGAGAGAAAAAGAGCCGTTGGGACACTTTTAAGTCACACAGGGTCCGGACGTCCGACAGTTGTCGGATGTCCGAGCGTCCGTGAGGGGCCGGACGTCCGACAGGGGTCGGACGTCCGAGACCTGTAGGCATGACTGGAGCTCTTCTGAATTCATCAGCGTCCGGACGTCCGACAGGGGTCGGTCGTCCGAGGCCTGTAGATGTGCCTGAACATATTTGAATTCATCAACATACGGACGTCCGGAGTGGCCCGGAAGTCCGTGATATACAACGCAATTTCCACTGGTGGTGGCTTCCGGATTTCCGATGGGTGTCGGACATCCGGCGCTCGGACGTCCGGAGGGAGCCGGATTTCCGAGATATAGAACTCAACTTCTACTGGTGGTAGGTTCTGGATTCCCGACGGGTGTCGGACGTCCGACGCTCGGACGTCCGGAGGGAGCCGGATTTCCGAGATATAGAGCTTAACATCTACTGGAGCAGGCATCCGGATTTCCGGGACTTGGCCGGACATCCGGGCCTCGGACGTCCGGAGGGAGCCGGAAGTCCGAGTAATATGGCTCAGATTTCTCTGGTATAGGATTCCGGATTTCCGAACTAGTCGGTCGTCCGGTCCTCGGACGTCCGAAGGAAGCCGGATGTCCGAGGCACTGGTTCTGTTTACAGATAACAGCAAAGCAGTGGAGATGTGGTCTGAGCAGAAAGTGAAGTTGCAGTTTGAGCAAGTTCATCGCAAAACCTGTGATCCCCTCTTAATAGTGCGGGATCCCTAAGGACTCAAGAATCATAAAAGAGTACTGATGATCCATACTTGAGTGTATACTTTTATTCGCTGATCATCACTCCGCACCACTAACGTCAAAGGAACTGATACCTTTGAGTTAGCCCTTTCACGTGAGCTTGATGTTGTTGTTCCTTCTTGGCTCAAGTTGAAAGCAGGACATGATGAAGTCTTCAAGTAGCTTTCCCATACACAATGTGGAAAGCCTAGCTTATGTACTTATCTTCATTTGTCCACCATGTGAACATCCACAAGAATCAAGCATGAAGTGCTCAAGAATGCTCATCTTGATCTTGTCCTGTCCACCATGTGCACATCCACAAGAATCAAGCATGTAGTGCTCAGGAATGCTTATCTTGATCTTGTCCTTGTTAGCACATGAGGTTGTCCTTATCAACACATGATCATTGACAATAGTTTCAATGATATATTCGTGTTGATCCACTTGAACTTGCACACCACAATCTTGATGACGATCACCACTTGACGTCATCCTTCATGGGTTGTATGAGATCTTCCTTTTGACGCAAGCCCAATAGAAACACACCTAACCCCCACATAGGAGTCTCACAAAGACCATGGGTTGGTACACAAACACGTAATGGACAATGCTTACCATACCATGGGATCACTTGATCCCTCTCGGTACATCTTATACGCTTTGTGTGTTGATCATCTTGATTTACTCTTTGTCTGAGATCTTGATCAACCTAGTGTTTCTATGACCATTCTTTGGATAATACCTTGAATAACATCTTGGTCATCATATAAACTCCTTGAACCCAACAGATGGACTTCAAGAAGTGCCTATGGACAAAACCTATAAATATAACTTAAGGCAACCATTAGTCCATAGGAATTGTCATCAATTACCAAAACCACATATGGGGATATATGCTCTAACAATCTCCCCCATTTTGGTAATTGAAGACAACCACGTCAAGAGAGTTTATATAAGGAAATAAGCATAACCAAGCGCACACATACAAGATAATAATGCATGTGTGCAAGATGTAAATGCTTACGCAATAAACGCAAAACCCTCTAAACATATCCAAAGTAAACTCTCTAAACTTCTCCCCCATTGGCATCGATTGCCAAAATGGACGAAAAGTTTAGAAAGCAAATATAGTAGGTGGTCCTCCAGAAAAAAAAAGAATGTGTGCTTCTCAGCAAATGAGTGCAGAAAAATACACAAATACAATGATAAGTAGTTGGAGGAAAACAAACTATATTGAGGACCCAAAGATTGCAAATAAAAGAATCGTATGCCACAAAGACATACAAAGATAGAGGCAAGCAATCAAAAGGTTCCAGATGGAACAAACAATCATATGGTCCCTCGAACCACATGAATAAAAGATACTATGATAAAGGCAGCAGAGTGCTTTATCAAAAACTGGAGAAGCTCCCCATGATTTGTGCACTAATATGAGATTTTTGTATTTGACACACGTGCACAAAATAGGATCGTTGCTCCCCCAGAATTTATAAAACACACAACGAGTGCAAGAGGATAGATAAGACAATAAGCATATCACTTGCACAGAACAACTGGTTGAGCAACATGTAATAGAAGCATCTTAAGAATATGCTCAAACAAAGGAATGTGTATGAGTCATGGCAAAGCACTTGAGAAGACTAAGATAAGGATGATCATTACTTATTAACATAGTCTTGATGAAATGAGATACAAAGTGCAAGACATATCATTCCCAGACACACATACTAGAAAATGGGTTCACAAGCTTACTAATAAACAAAATACGAACCAACGCTTGTGACAACCCTTTGTGAAGATAGGAAGTAAGAACCTTGTCAAGAGGAGGGGTACTAATTGAAAGTGGCAAAACCCTCATCAAGACAAGCATAAGGAAAGATAATCTTCACGGCCAAAAAGTGCATCAGGATGTAGGAAAATAAGATACGCACTCAAAACAAATCTTTTCACGAAGCCATCAAAAACTGACAAGGAAATGTAACGATGGACGTGAAAGAAAAGAGGATATCAATTAGAGATGTAACTTCTCTCATGTGTAAAAGGATTCTAAGTAGAAGACAATCATGATGATATTTATGCACAAAGAAAGATATACACACAAAATGGTTATAAGATGGATCAAACTAGATACCCAAAAGGAAGTCATAAATATATCAATGAGATCTTTTGCTTGGAAGCATAGCACATGGCCTAATATTTTCTTATGTATAATATGAACTTCCAACATACGAATCATCAAAGACATCCCAACTAGCAGTAAGACATCATCGTTCGGATGCTTTGAGAAGGCAAACAAGTACTACGAGAACAAATCAAGAGATTCATGCCATGATGCAACCTGGAAAAGAAAAGACAGGTTGGGTCCTTTGCAAGAAAAGAATGCATGAAGTGGATACTTGTTACCGAGACAACATTGGATTGATGTAGTAGATAGTTGTTCTTTGATCATCCTAACTTGGCTCCAATAATCACATGGTCTCAACATCTTCCTTATAGGTGAGCCGAGCATCCAATGCATCTCCAGTTGTTCCTGGAACAACAAAACAAACAAAATGGTGCCCAAACTCATTGGGACCAAAGAGTTAGAAAACCAGAAATACATAGGACAAACTCCACATACATATGTGCATATAGATATGAATTTGAATTTCATGCACACTTTAGCCAATTTATGACAAGGTGGAATTTCCCCTATATATTGGGTCAAAGAAGGAAAGCAAGCAAAAGAAGTTGTATAAAGTAGATATGATATGCATGCTCAAGACTCTTAAGAGTCAACTCAACACAAAGTTGATAAGTCACCAAAAGACAAGGTATCAAGTGATAATAGGATCCTAAAACAAAAAGAACTATCACTTGAAATATATCAATTAAAAGGATACATCAAGGAATGAGATATCCATTGACACATGCCAAATAGAAGGCAACAAGAAACCAATTTAAGGAAAACAAACACGAGGTTTCTAGTTTCCAAAAGAGAGCTAGGTTCCAACAAACAAAACCCTCGATAAATTTTCATGATGGAACAAAGCATCATAAAGAGGAAGACTTGCCTCCCATCAACACACACTTGATGGGGATCAAATGATTTTATGATGGGTGAATAAAAAGAGTGTTTTTAAAGCAAATAGGATAGCTCCCCCAAGGGACGTGCATTATATAGAAGTTGCATTTAAATACAAAAACGCACACGATGGGATCATCACTTTCTCTATATCTATAAAAGCACTAGACAGGTTAGAATAGATCCATAAGAGGCAAGAAAGACAAACGAAACACAAAATCCAATGTAAAGATGATTATCAATTCCAATCACATGATGAAAATACCAATTGTCAAGGACAAGAAGTATTTTTGAAATGATACTCATTGGTAGATCACAAATATATCCAAGATCATCTTTACCCATAAAACGCAAGCAAATGACACTTGTAGAGATAACATGCCACCTAGGAACAGGATAATTTACAATATCAACACTAAGTGGCAACACCTCAAATGTACACATTTATAGGTTTGTAATATGCACATAGCATATTACTCCCCCATATTGTGATAAACCAACAGTATTAACAAGTGGCAAATCGAAGCCAACAAGAGATAATTAACGGACCATATAGAATTTGAATTTCTCATGAGTAAGACATACCACATAGAAACTAGATAATCTTGAAATATCAAAAATACGTGGTATTCCCCATGTATACACATTTATAGGATTGAGAGGTGTGCAAAGCACATCACTCCCCCACAATGGGATAATCCATTAATCTCTCACAAGAGCCAACAAAAATACAAACAATATGCAACTAGGCTCGATACAAGACTCACATGTACATGATGTGCAAACCAACATACACATACTTGATTACTCAAGATAAGCAAGTTGGAGGCACAACATATACAAACTCATGCAAGGTACAAAACCACAACATGCAAAGGGGCAAGCACCTAACAATGTAAACAATTTAAGTATAAGGTACCGTAAGGAGGCACATTGGATATAAGATAGAAACTCGATAATCCAAATGACTTGGCTTGAGATAATAAGAATGATGAAGACCCCTTAATTCTTCATTATGTATCCAAGTCTCTAATGTCCTCCATAGTCACCTATTGATCAAGTTTGAGCTTGTTGGTCCCCAACTACATTGGGTCCTAAGAGGTTAATCACAATAGGCTTGGCAACCCAAATGGTTCTTTTCTTGACACCATTTTGAGTGCCAACAAACTTGGCAAACACATTGCCAACCTTATCCTTCCCAAGGGAATAGGTATCATCAATAGTGATTGGGTTGGATAAGTTACCTCTCGTGCAAGAAGAAGCGACGTGACCCTTCTCACGACATAAGTAGCAACATCTACCCTTTGTTTTCTTCGCAGTTGATTTCTCACCTTGGGGAGTGTTGGTTTGGGTCTTATTGGGAAGAGGCCTTCCTTCAACTTGTAGTTGAATATGTGATTGAGTTTGTGGCCGCTTACCTTGTTGCTTGTGACTTTGGGACTTCGTCTTCAGAGGGCAAGATCTAACATGGTGCCCTTTAACTTTGCACTTGAAGCAAATGATTTTGGCCGAATTCTTGACTTGTTCTAGGCCCCTCTTTGTTCTTGTTTGAGTTTACTCCAAACTCATTTTTGTCATTCGGAGATGTTTGCTCACACAGGACGTTGTTGAGTGTGGGCATCCCTTCATGACACTGTTCCAAGTCTTTCTTCAAAGAAGTGACTTGGGCCTTGAGCTCTTTGATTTCCTCTGCACGGTTAGTATCAATGCAAGTACTAGAGGAAGTGTAAGCTTCAATGTTAGAGCAACAAGGCAAGGAAAGTAATTCATCACATGAGGTAGCAACATTATGAGTAGACGAATTATGAGGACTAGCACATGGAAATATAGTACTTTGACTAGAAGTAGTGCCATTGTCCACATGAGGCTCGCTTGATGTTACCTTGGTGATGATAGCCTCATGAGCTAACTTTTGCACATTATGGGATGTTAGAAGATCGGCATGAGAGCTTGTGAGCATTACATGGTTTTCTTCCAACTTCCCATAATTGCTAGTTAGTAAATCAAGTTGAGCACGTAGCTCAACATTCTCCTTCAATGTTGATACTTCAAAAGAGGTAGAGTTAGATGTACAAGTATCATCAACAATATGAGAGGAGTAAGTAGCAAATAGAGACTTCTCATGAGTAGATTGAAGCTCCTCATAGATCTTAGAGGTTTTGATGAGCTCTTCCTTGACATTATTGCATTCAAAGAGAAGGACCTCAAAATCCCTTTTAAGTTTATCATGAGCAACTTCAATCTCTCCTTTTGAAGATCTTAAGTCTCTACATGCTTGATGACTCTTCTCAAGTTCATGTTCAAGTTGTTCACTTTTAGCTTGTTCATGATTAAGTGAATCATTACAACTTTCAAAGTAAGCAAGAACATCTTGGAATCTTTGAAGAGCGTTATTTTTAGCTTTATGAAGAATTTTACTGATCACATAGATATTTTCAGTTAAGTCATCATCATCATCCTCATCGCAAATATCATCGTTATTGCACAGGGAAGATGATACCTCATTATTACCTCTTGCCATGAGGCACATGTGAACTGGAGGAGTTGATGATGATTCTTTTGGTGAATCAGATTCTTCATTAGTCAAAGGTACTTCATATTTCTTGATTTCCCCTAAATGGTTAGTCATAGAGCAACTAGGGAGAAACAAGATATTTTGATCAAGAGGACACGAGGAAGCAGGCATATCACCACAGACATTTGTCAAGGAATCTTTAGGTGAAATGCATGACCTATCAACACAATAATTTACACTATGTGTGGTGCTAGATATGCTCGTGTCCATAGAGGCTATGCCATTTTCATCAACATATATTTCTTCACTCACCATGTCATTACCTTGTGAGATTGAAGATGCTGAGGTGTGCAAGCAATCGGATATGGAAGTAGTGGTGGACTCTTTAAGATCGAAAAGAGTGAAGAGCTTATGCACCAACTCCTTCATCATAATACCGTCTTCATCAAGATTGGACCCACCATATATATCTTCAAGTTTAGTCCAAACTTCATGAGCTGACTTGCAAGTCGAGATAGACTTAAACACTTCAGGACTTATGGTTCGATGAATGGCAAGAAAAGCCTCGCAATCAAGATACATTTCATTAGTAGATGAAGATGCATCATCCTTTTTGTCGGCAATCCCTTCAAGAACAATTCGTAAAGTATTTGGGCCCATGGCCCGAAAGTGATGAAGCATACGAATTCTCCATAGGGTATAATTTGTGCCATCAAAGTCAAAGATGCCATTGTGCACTAATCCATTAGTCGACATCGATACTCTCTAGGTCGTGAAACCTAATTAAAGAGAGACCTAGCTCTGATACCAATTTAAAAGACCTCGATGACGCCTAGAGGGGGGGGGTGAATAGGCTATTTAAAAACTTCTTCAGATTTGGCTTGAACCTAATGCGGAAATAAACTAAGAGGGTACTTGTCAAGCACAAATCCTAAATGCACTAGGCACCACAACGTGTATCAACAACACGATCTACCAAGATGGACACAATGCAGCTACTAACAAGCACAAGTAAGTTACACAAACTTACTTGAGCTATATCACATGACAAGTAGGTAAATAACACAAGATACTAGATCACACTATATCACACGATATATCAAGGGTTGCAAGAATGTACGTGTGGATATAGAGGGTATGCTTGAATGGTTATTCTTGTACAAGAAATGGCCAACACAATATAATAAGCACAAGCAATATGCAATGTATGTATGCTCAAATAACACAAGTAAACCACAAGTAAGGAGTTAGGGTTAAGGATAACCAAGGTCACTGAGACGAAGATGTATCCCGATGTTCACTTCCTTGGAGGGAAGCTAGTCACCGTTAGAGAGGTGGATGTTACCACGAAGGCACACCAACGCCACGAAGGCTCACCCTGTTCTCCCTTTGAGATAACACCACGAAGGCGTTTCTCAACCACTAGTGGTAAGCCTTTGAGGTGGCTTCCAAACCCTCACAAACTTTTCCGGGGGAAATCACACGAATTGATTCCTCTCCGAAGAACTCCTACCGCCTAGGAGTCTCCAACCTCCAAGAGTAATAAGATCACGGGGAATGCTCAAAACTTGCTCAAATCACAAATAGCTTGGGTTGAGAGAAGGAGAGGGAGAAGATCTATCTTTTGATTGGAACAACTCTCAAAGGGGCTCACAAATGCTTTTGGGATCTAAGATTTGGAGTGAGAAAATGTGTGTGAGGTGGAAATGTGTTCTTATGAGGATAAGGCTGTGTTGGGCGACCCTCTCACGAAGTGGGAGGGGGGTATTTATAGTGTGGAGAGAAAAAGAGCCGTTGGGACACTTTTAAGTCACACAGGGTCCGGACGTCCGAAAGTTGTCGGAAGTCCGGGCGTCCGTGAGGGGCCGGATGTCCGACAGGGGTCAGACATCCGAGACCTGTAGGCATGACTGGAGCTCTTCTGAATTCATCAGCGTCCGGACGTCTGACAGGGGTCGGTCGTCCGAGGCCTGTAGATGTGCCTGAACATATTTGAATTCATCAACATACGGACGTCCGGAGTGGCCCGGAAGTCCGTGATATACAACGCAATTTCCACTGGTGGTGGCTTCCGGATTTCCGACGGGTGTCGGACATCCGGCGCCCGGACGTCCGGAGGGAGCCGGATTTCCGAGATATAGAACTCAACTTCTACTAGTGGTAGGTTCCGGATTTCCGACGGGTGTCGGACGTCCGACGCTCGGACGTCCGGAGGGAGCCGGATTTCCGAGATATAGAGCTCAACATCTACTGGAGCAGGCATCCAGATTTCCGGGACTTGGCCGGACATCCGGGCCTCGGACGTCCGGAGGGAGCCGGAAGTCCGAGTTATATGGCTCAGATTTCTCTGGTATAGGATTCCGGATTTCCGAACTAGTCGGCCGTCCGGTCCTCGGACGTCCGGAGGAAGCCGGATATCTGAGGCACTGGTTCTGTTTACAGATAACAACAAAGCAGTGGAGATGTGGTCTGAGCAGAAAGTGAAGTTGTAGTTTGAGCAAGTTCATCGCAAAACCTGTGATCCCCTCTTAATAGTGCGGGATCCCTAAGGACTCAAGAATCATAAAAGAGTACTGATGATCCATACTTGAGTGTATACTTTTATTCGCTGATCATCACTCCGCACCACTAACGTCAAAGGAACTGATACCTTTGAGTTAGCCCTTTCACGTGAGCTTGATGTTGTTGTTCCTTCTTGGCTCAAGTTGAAAGCAGGACATGATGAAGTCTTCAAGTAGCTTTCCCATACACAATGTGGAAAGCCTAGCTTATGTACTTATCTTCATTTGTCCACCATGTGAACATCCACAAGAATCAAGCATGAAGTGCTCAAGAATGCTCATCTTGATCTTGTCCTGTCCACCATGTGCACATCCACAAGAATCAAGCATGTAGTGCTCAGGAATGCTTATCTTGATCTTGTCCTTGTTAGCACATGAGGTTGTCCTTATCAACACATGATCATTGACAATAGTTTCAATGATATATTCGTGTTGATCCACTTGAACTTGCACACCACAATCTTGATGACGATCACCACTTGACGTCATCCTTCATGGGTTGTATGAGATCTTCCTTTTGACGCAAGCCCAATAGAAACACACCTAACCCCCACATAGGAGTCTCACAAAGACCATGGGTTAGTACACAAACATGTAATGGACAATGCTTACCATACCATGGGATCACTTGATCCCTCTCGGTACATCTTATACGCTTTGTGTGTTGATCATCTTGATTTACTCTTTGTCTGAGATCTTGATCAACCTAGTGTTTCTATGACCATTCTTTGGATAATACCTTGAATAACATCTTGGTCATCATATAAACTCCTTGAACCCAACAGATGGACTTCAAGAAGTGCCTATGGACAAAACCTATAAATATAACTTAAGGCAACCATTAGTCCATAGGAATTTTCATCAATTACCAAAACCACATATGGGGTTATATGCTCTAACAGATGTGTGGAGTAATAGTAGTAGATGCAGAAAGTATCGGTCTACTTGTCTCGGACGTGATGCCTATATGTATGATCATTGCCTTAGATATCGTCATGACTTTAGGCGGTTCTATCAATTTCTCGACAGTAATTTGTTCACCCACCGTAATATTTGCTATTTTGAGAGAAGCCTCTAGTGAACACTATGGCCCCCGGGTCTACTTCACATCATATTTTCAGCCTTACTCTTTTACTTTGTTGCACTTTTTGCCTTCAGATCTCACTTTGCAATAAATCTTGAAGGGATTGATAACCCCTTTATAGCGTTGGGGGCAAGCTCTTTTGTGTTTGCGCACGTACTCTGGACTTGACGCGATTCTCCTACTGGATTGATACCTTGGTTCTCAAACTGAGGGAAATACTTACTGCTCCTGTGCTGCATCACCCTTTCCTCTTCAAGGGAAAAACCAACGCAAGCCAAGTCTCCGTCAACGTGCCAATTTCTGGCGCTGTTGTTTGAGAAGTAGCAAAGATTCACAAAGGTCAGGCTGGAGAGGCTTCAGAATGAGACTGTTGCAGTAAGCCTTCCTGCTCAAAGCATCTGTCATGACATTAGCTTTTCCTGGAGTGTACTCAACGCTCGGATTAAAATCTTGGAGCATTTCCACCCAACGAGGTTGCCGAAGATTGAGGTTAGGCTGGGTGAAGATGTACTTGAGACTCTTGTGATCAGTGAACACTTCAACCTTTCGTTCCAACAATAGGTGTCTCCAAGTCATCAGAGCATGTACCACTGTCGCCAACTCAAGATCATGAGTGGGGTAATTCTTCTCACTTGGCTTCAACTGCCTCGAGGTATAAGCTACCACTTTCTTGTCTTGCATCAACACAACACCAAGACCTTGAAGAGAGGCGTCACAGAACACTTGGTAAGGTTTGGAGTCATGAGGAGGAACCAAGACTGGAGTAGAAGTGAGCTTGTCTTTGAGTGTGTCGAAAGCCAACTGACACTCTGGAGACCAGACATACTTCACACCCTTCTGAAGTATACTTGAGAGAGGCTTAACAATCTTGGAGAAGTTCTCAACGAATCTTCTATAATAGCTTGCAAGCCCGAGAAAGCTTCAAAGATGCTTCACATTTTGCGGAGGCTCCCACTCAACAATGGCCTGCACCTTTGACGGATCAACTTTGATGCCCTCGACAGAGATGATGTGCCCAAGGTAGACAACTTATTTCAACCAGAACTCACATTTGCAAAACTTAGCATAGAACTTATGCTCTCTCAGCTTATCAAGCACCAGCCTGAGATGTTCTTCATGCTCTTCCTCAGTTTCGAAAATACCAGAATATCATCAAGATACAGCAAGACGAATTCATTCTTGAATGGGACAAGATATAATTCATCATTTGACAGAAGGTCGGTGGAGCATTTGCCAGACCAAAAGACATCACTCTATACTCATACGAGCCAAAGCTAGTCCTGAAAGCAGTCTTTGGAATATCCTCTTCGCGAATGCGAATCTGATGATAACCCATCCTAAGATCGATCTTCGAGAAGACCTTAGCCCCTTTCAATTGCTCGAACAACTCATTGATGTTAGGAAGTGGATACTTGTTTCTGATTGTCTTCTTGTTCAATGGACGGTAATCGACACACAATCGGTCCGTGCCATCCTTCTTCTTGACAAAAAGCACTCCACAACCCCAAGGAGATGAGCTTGGTCTGATCAGACCCAGATGCTCCTGCTCATCGAGTTGTCTCTTCAGCTCCTTCAACTCTTCTGGACCCAATTTGTACGGCCGTTTGCACACAGGTTCAGTACCCGGTTCAAGCTCAATTACGAACTCAACTTCTCGGTGCGGAGGCATTCCTGGCAGTTCTTCCAGAAAAACATCTTCATATTCGCAGACCACTGGGACTTGCGAAATTGGAGAGATCTCACCCTTCTCATTCAAAGAGAACAGATGGATTGTGTTATCGCGCGCTGCGAAGATAATCATGTCCTCCGAAGAGTGAGTTAGCTTCACTTCTTTAGCTTCACAATCAATAGATGCCTTGTTCATAGCCAACCAGTCCATACCAAGGATCAAACCAATGTCAGAATTGCCCAAGACAATAGGAGACGCTAGAAAAGCATAATTACGCATCTTGACAAAGACATCCGGAACCACCATGTGGGAATTCATGATCTTGCCGGGAGAAACAATTGATAGAGGCTTAGGCAAATCACGAGTTGAGAACCCATGCTTAAATGAGAATGGCCTTGAGATGAATGAATGCGATGCACCAGAATCAAATAAAACCTTTGCAGGAATATCATTAACGAGGAGATTACCCATAATCACGCTTGACGAGTTTTCTGCTTCAGCTGCATTCACCATATTGACTCTAGCAGACCTGGGGTTAAACTTCACTATAGCATTGCTTGGAGGTTTGCCTGGAGGAGGAGGCGGAAGACGCAACTGAGAGGTGCACTTGTTGGCATAGTGACCCTTCTGCCCACAATTGTGACAAGTAACATCTGCCGGCTGACGGTACTGTGTCTGAGGATTCCCTTGCTTCTGCTGCTGAAACCTCTGCTCGAAAGCTGGGTTGGGTGGGTGGGAAGAACCACGACCACCTGATTGCTTGAACTGCTGCGTGTGCCGAGGAGGAGGAGGAGGAGACACCCAATATTTCTGTTGCTTCTGAACCACGTGAGTTGAGGAAGACAAGCTGGAATCTCTGAAACGCTTCTTCGAATTCTCCACCCTGAGCAAAGCTGCCTCAGCCTTGAGAGCCAAGTTGTACAACTTATCAAACTCCTCAGGATCGTGCAAGGCGAGGTCTAGCTGCAAATCCTCTTTCAGACCACCTCTGAACTGATAGGTCTTGCTCTTCTGATCTGGAATGTCCTGCAAGGCATATCGGGCTAGCTCGTGGAACTCGACGTTGTACTTGTACACGGAGTTACCACCTTGCTTCAAGCGCCTGAAATTCTCACACATCTCCTCCACAAAGCTAGATGGAATATAGTGGGACCTGAAGTTTGTGCAGAACTCATCCCAATTGATCACTCTGGCACCCCTGGAGTCCTTCAACTGCTGCCACCAGATCGATGCTTGCTCCTTCAGCTGGAATGTTGCAAACTTGACGAAATCCTCTGGACGAACGTTGCTGCACTCAAAGTGTTTGTTCATGTCCCGAATCCAATCCTCAGCATCAAACGGCTAATCACACGATGTGAAGGTCTTCGGCTGGTTTGCCAGGAATTGACTCAGAGTAGGAAACTGATTACCACCATGGTTGAAGTTGCCTTGCTGCTGATTAGTCCTCTCTTGCAACAGCTGGATCAACATCTGAGTGTTAACATTTGTAGCAGCCATCACCGCTTGCCAAGCCTCTACAGGAGGAGGCGTCGGCGGCGGAGGTGGTGGAGGGGGCGGTGGCGGCATCTCAGCACCCTCACGACCTGGATTCTGACGAGTTGGTGGAGCCATCCTGAAGACGGACAACACATTAGCCCACATAATAATATTGAAGGTAAAGCCGAATCAAAAAGGCATGAATATCTGAACAGGAATATTAGCAATTGCACTCGAAGAAAATAGTAAGAATGCTTCCTCAAAGTGACTGTCGACAAAATTCTGATTAAGACCACTTGCAAACCAAGTATGAGCTAGAACTGCTCGGAACAAAAATATGATCGAGATTTCATCTGATATCTTCGTGGATAAGTTCGCACGGGCTCGAATTTACAATAGCCATCCTGTGCAAGGTAGTGCACACGACTTACGAAGCATCCCCGAGTCGTAGCAAGCTACAAGGACTCTTTAAGACACAACGAGAACCATTGTAAGACGACCATGAACAAACGTACCCACTGAATGTCGAATCCCAACCTCACATCATGCATCTGTAGGAAGATTGTCCTATAAGTCACTACTTGATATCCCACCTATGAATTCCCGAAATATCTAGTCATGCAATCTGGTACATGGATACAAGGAGTAATATTTCACGCAACTCCTATACTAACCCGTCCAGTGTATCACATCCGTCAACACATAACCAGAATCTCGGACCTTCATCTACTACAGAACCTCGTGATCACAACGATACAAAGTATGGCAGTACTCCCGAACAATCTGCACCAGTACTAGGGACATCGGGGTTATCTCACCAATACTAGTATTGAAGCAATTACGAACATCCTTCGTTTTGAGATACTCAGAAATCTGAATGATGGCGATATGCACAAGAATCCCCTGGAGCTCAACTCCCCGGAAGAAATAAAGGCAGAGATGAGGCACAAAGACAGAACTCCGTCACATCGATATCATATAGATTTCAAAATATCCGCGTGATCCTAATTTTTTTTGAGCGAGAAGAGGAGTATAATTAAGATTTCCTAAGTCGAGAACCTCACTAGAGCATAGAAGAGGAGAAAAAAGAAACATACTCTCCGATATAACTAAGACTCAAAACATTTTACTAGACTCGACTCGGCCAAGTTCGAACAGACAAAGGCTCCTATGGTCGTAAGGCTCTGATACCAACTTGTAACGACTAAGATGCGGCCCTTTCCTATTTAGGGGCCGATGCCCCAAAAGGGAAAGAGGCGCATCTAAGCGTTTCACAAGCGAGATAATCATAGCACATACATAAATTAAGATTGACAAATAAGGCATAATTTGCCATCTCACATAGTATAATATCAAAGTTACATCCACATAGTTATTCTGACAAGATAGTCCCACTACGGGCTATGAAACAAGGAAAAGACTATGATATCCCGCATGCTTGCCCACGATCACGACCACGGCCTCAGTCTTCTGGATAGTTCACGTACAGGCGGTCGTTCTCCTCATCGTACTGCCATGCCGGCTGCGTGCCATCTGGATCACCTGCGTCGGGTGTACCTGTACCTGTTGGGGTGTTGTAGTAAACTGTGAGCCACGGGGACTCAGCAATCGATGACCTTGGTACCGAAACTAGTCAAGTTATTAGGTGAGGAAGGTTCAGTATAGGTTGCAGCATCCTAAGCATTTATGGTGGCTAACTTACATCGATCGGAGTTATAGATGTGGTCTACGCGAGCGGTCGAAGACTAGGTGATCACTAAGTGATCCTGAACACCTACTTACGTCAAACATAACCCCACCGTGTCCTCGATCGAAGAGAGGTCTTCGAAGGAGACAGTCACGGTCACAGTTGGCAGTTTTATTAGAGTTAGTTCAAGTTATCTAGAACCAGATGTTAACAAATTATCCATGTTGCCACATAACCGCGGGCACGACTTTCTGAAAGATTAAACCCTGTAGGGGTGCTCCAACTAGTCCATCACAAACGATCACGGGCCGCAAAGTAATCCTCTATCACGAATTTCGTGATCTCGTCGGATTCCTTAGAGGAAAACCTCAACTCTAGGGAGACCCGAAGTTTCACTGGGATTCCTATACGCAAGATATATCGCTAAGGTGAGACAAGTCTAGTAGGACCTCCCGGTGTGTCGACGACCCCGATAAGAGCCGCGTATCTCAGTCTCAGGACAACACCGTCTATGCATAGTGGACAATGACCAAATGCCTCAAGTTGCCCTGAGGTGGTATCGCCGACTGCTAGGTGGGTGGACCAACACTCATGAGGAGCACTGGCCCGGGTTGTTGATTAAATCCTCGGGGTAGCTATTCCCTATGCAAATTATTATTAGGTGATTTGCAAATTAAAACCAATGTTGGGTCCTGCCGGACAAGCCTTAACACTACACGATTTATCAAGGGGGTCCCCATAACAACCCCGAACGTGTTAGGAGCGATCAGTTATGGAATCAAACACCGGTAGCCGAAACTAAGGCGGCAATAACGGAACAAATTACCCGACAAAAGGGTAGGCCTTCGGTCATTTACCAAGTATATAGGTACATTAATTAAATAGCAGTTTAATCATAATGATATCAAATACTCATGTTATCACATGAGACAGCTCGCACCTGCAACTAGCAAAGCTATCATTAGAAGCTGGGCAAGCCTACTTAGCCAAACAACATTAGCTGGGAGGCGAAAGTGTTTGGGTTTCATGGCAATAACAAGAGGCATTTAATCAGGTGGTAGGCAGCGAGCATATATCGAAGGAAACATGATTCTAAGCATAACAAAGCTAGATACGGTATCAAGGTCACGGTCATCTTGCCTGTGATGTCTTCAGCTGGGAACTGCTCTTGTTCGTCCTGCACGTACTCTCCAGAATCCACGTACTCGCTCTCCGATCCCGGTGCTACCCAAGATAAAAATAACAGCCAATGAACACCAACACAACATGATGCATGAGATGAGAATGAAGCATGCATCATTATTCTAGTCACTTGCATATGCATGAGAAGAGAAGATAAACTTCTGGACAGAACTTCACACTAAGCTATCTTGACATGCATGAAGATGACATGAACAGGTGCATCACGACAAAACAATGCAAAAACATATAAAGAACGTTGAGAACGGAGCTACGGATCAACCGGAAACTACAAAACAAGATATGGAGTCCTACGGTTCAAATCCACCACAAGCACACTCCAATGGCACTCTTCTGGTGTTCCCAGTTTGCCACATGATCAAAAAAACAAATATAGGTGCGGCAGTTCTTGGAATCACACCCCACCATCAACTATGCACTCACAAGCTTAAAAACAACAAAACTATGCAATCTGTTTCTAACAGCATCATAGCAGTTTGTAAGCAACATGCAAAGTATCTACAGCCACCCAAATGTACCAAACAAGATATGTGGCAAAAGCCATTCAATAGATCTACAAGTCCGAGCAAGAAGATAATACAAAGGAGTCACACACAAGAAGATCTACACGCACTAACTTGGACAAAAATAACAGATTTCTGGGACTTAGTGAAAATCTCAGATTTTCACCACCTGCTTATGCTCTGAAGCATTTTGGCAGCCTCCAAAAGGATATCTACAGGAAGTGAAAATGCATGAAATTTAACAGAGAGCTAGACAAACACAAAACCTCCAACTCTCTGGTTGATTGCCTGGGCTGCTTCCCAACACATGAGCTTTTGCAACCACGACAACAAGGGAAGAAAATAAGAGCAGTTTCTCAGACTTAGTGAAAATCCCAGATTTTCACAGAGCTGACAATTTTAGCCACATGTCAACTTTGACAAGGCACAACTAGCACATACAAACTCCTATGCATAAAACAAAGACTCCATGTTGTAGAGGGGTTCACCCACTACTGCCACATCAAGGATTCATCCTCATAGGCCCATCACACCACATGGCACCAAGCTCTAAACATAGCATCAAGAAAGAAAAATGATAGTTTATGAAACTGCTCCAAAGTGAAATCCTGGGATGATTCTACCCCAAATCCATATATAATACTTGGGTGCTTGCATATAACATGTGGGCACATAGTTTAAAAGAGAAACAACCTAGAATCACATGAGACCAAATAGTGCAATATCACATGTGATGTTCACTATCTCATCACCTACACTTGCACGTGCTCACACTCACAACCCCAATGGTGAACATGAGGGGTAGCCCTCATGCACTTGTGCCTAAGCACACCACACACACACACACACACACACACATGCATGCATCAGTAGTGCTCATTCACACACACCTACACATGCACTACTCCACTAGATCAACTACTCACACCTCATCTACACACACACACCTAGGTGCCCAAGAGGACACCCCATTGATATTAAAGCAAGCAAGTCACCTTGTTCATGTGTGTGTGTCACGCACAAACACATGCACCACAATAGACACACACATACACAACATACTACCTCCTCACACATCAACACATGTGCACACTCAGACTACATACTCACATAAGCTAAAATAAAAAGAGAATCTACTGGTTTGTGTTCTTAGGCACAACCAACTTG